>NC_140483.1:94630590-97270590 GCF_964271855.1 Acomys minous | reverse complement strand
TTGTAGAACAGTCTGGCCTTGAACTCAGAGATGTGCCTGCCTCTGTCTCCCTAGTACTGAGATTAAAAGCATGTGCCACTACACTTGATTCCTGTTCATATATATATATATATATATTTTTTTTTTTCATTTTGGGGAGATGATTAATAGAGCAACATCATGATATCAGTATCTAGCATTTGAGATTGTTTATTTTTATTTTATGGGATATTCCCTGTATGTATATCTGACCCTGTGCATTCTTCAGTGCTCAAAGGGACCAGCAGAGTAATGAGTCAGATGCCCCAGAACTGGAGAACAGTTGTGAGATGCCATGTGGGTGCTGGAAACCAAACCCAGGCCCTTTAGAAGAACAGTCAGTGTTCTTACCGGCTGAGCCCTCTCTCCAGCTCCATCATCTGGCATTTTAGATGTCTGAACAAGATCATCAGTTTTATTTTTTAACCACAAGCATTGAGTGATAGGTATTTGCCACCAACAAAATGAGCCAATTCAAGCCAAATTAAAGTATAAAGGCAGGTTTATTTGGAGGCAGCTTTCTGGCATATTCACTGTCCCAAAGAACAGGGCCAGAGAAATTGCCAGGCAGACTGGGAGACAGGGAAGGGATGGGGCATGCCAGCCATGCCTTGTAACAGGTAGGGACTGAAGGATGCTGGGAGTACCTGGAGGCCAGGTCTGCATTGATACGTTAACTAGGCACCTAAGCCACTTGTTTGAAACCCAACACAAAGAGCAAAAGCTTTAACTGTTTATTAAAGAAAAATTTTAAGCAATTGAAACTAATTTTAAGGTATTTCACCCTGGGATTGATAATTAGAATGTAACATATGTTTAAGGCCTTTCTCGTTCATGGCCGATGACAATCAAAAGATTTCTAAGAAGTAATGGTTTCATGAATGTGGCTCTCCCATTCACTGGAAGAGAATATGTCACAATCTATGGAGGCACACTATGAAAAGGAGATTCAAAGACAAAAGTTTCTTACTTGTAAATGTGACCTGGAAGGTTTCAAAATAGGCCACAGTGAGATATGAGCTGGCTTTACTTGTGCAGAGCAGGTCCATTTGTGACTGTTTGGTAGACTATGCGAATACTATTACTAAAACTTGTATTTCTTTAGCTCTAATGGGAACATTTTATTTTTCATCCGTAAACATTGATTTAAAATAATGTGTGTGTACATTGTCTTTTACAGTGTCTGTACAAATAATTTCTGTAAGTAATCGGCATAAGGTATTTATAATGAGACTCTTGTTTGAACAGGGTCTCACTAGGTAGCTTTGGCTGGCCAGGAACAGGCAGTCTTCTTGTTTCCATGGTGTAGAATTTCCAGCAAGAAATCCCAAGCCTGCTTGGAGGCTTCAGTTTTGGGAGGCAAGGGTTTGGTTTGGTTTGGTCTTGTTGTGTCTTTAAGACAGAGTGGTCTAAATCTCACTCAGGCTTCAAACTAGCCAAAGATGACCTTGAACTCTTGACCTTCCTGCTACGGCCTCCCACGTACTGGGATCACAAGCCTGTGCCACTGCACCCAGCAACTTTCCTCCCCTTAGATTCAAACATGTCTTCTATTCCCTGCATTTTTGTTTTCACTTTGGCTCTCTGGCTAACTCTTGGACTTGATCCTTGGTGATTGTTTGTTTGTTTATCTAAGTATTTGAGAGAGACCAGTTCTTACTGTGTAGCCCTGGTTTATTTTCACTTTGTAAGTAAAGAAGTCCTGGAACTACTCTCAGAGACCCACCTGCCTCTGCCTCCCACCTTAACCCAGCTTTTCCTCTTTCTTTCTTTCTTTCTTTCTTTCTTTTCTTTTCTTTTCTTTTCTTTTCTTTTTTTTTTTTTTTTTTTTTTTGTCTTTCGAGACAGGGTTTCTCGGTGTAGCCTTTTTCTGTCATAGTCTTGCACCGTAGACCAGTGACCAGGCTGGCCTCAAACTCACAGGGATCCACCTGCCTCTGCCTCCCAAAGGTGTGCGCCACCACCGGCCGGCAAAGGCATAAAGTGAACTTTAATTCAAACATACTGGCCCAAACTCGATGTTTACATTTTATTCTAGCGTTTGCCATGAACTATCTGCTCTTTCAGCAACAGCCTCTTTGTGGCACATTTTCTCAGCCTTACCCCGGCTAGCTTGCCCTGCCCCTGACCTTCTCCTTTAAGTGAGACTGGCTAAGGAATGCAGAGCAAACCTAAAGAGAAGAGCCTTGTTTCTATTCTAAATAGCTTTCCATGGGGGTTTTCAAGTGGCTCTTTGAAGATCCCTCCCTCCGGCCTGGCTGGAGGTGGGGCTAGCTGGAGCCCAGCAGGCGGGGCCTGGGTTTCAGCCTCAGCTACCACAGCCTTCCTTTCGCCTCCTTAGGCTTTCAGCTTTCTTTCTTTTTTTCTTTAAAGCTAGGCATGGTGACCTGCAATCCCTCACCTGGCAGGAAGGTTGGCGTGAGTCCCAAGTCATGCTGAGCTCTGTGGCTCAAAAGACAAAGTCACTAATTTAAGAGTACTGGTGTGTAATATATTAACAGGAGTAATATTATAGTGGCCTTGTAGGTATCATGCTCCGGCTTCTACTTTCCATATTCTTTATTTTTCTTTATAAATGTATATACATACATCTCACATACAAATACATATATGTACATATATGAGGTGTATATATATATGTATACATATGAGATGTATGTAGATACATAATATATATAAGAGCTGGGTTTCTCTGTGTAGCCCTAGCTGTCCTGGAACTCACTGTAGACTAGGCTGGTCTTGAATTCAGAGTTCCACCTTCCTCTGCCTCCCAAGTGCTGGGATTAAAGGCCTGTGCCACTGCAGTCTGGCTAAGTTTTCATTTTTGTTTTGTTTTGTCTTTTGTTTGTTTGAGATAGGATTTCTATGTAGCCTTGGCCGTCCTGGACTCGCTTTGTAGACCAGGCTGGCCTCGAACTCACAGAGATCCGCCTGCCTCTGCCTCCCAAAGTGCTGGGGTTACAGGTTTGCGCCACTGTGGCCAGCTTTGAATTTTAATTCTTAAAAGACTCAGTATGATTAGGTATTTCTTCTCTGCCCGTTTTGCAAATGATCATCAAAGCCAGGGATGGGCAGGCTTGCTCTGGTGTTTCTGTTCATTAGCCTGGCCTGCCTCAGCTGAAGGGTGCACCTGGCTCTCCCGGATTTCCTTAGATCTTGATTGGCACAGCAAAGGGCCTGGCGCAGGGTGCTGAGGAGTGCATGCCCAATCTGCTGGTGTTGGCCTGCAGATGAGGTCTGTGTAGCTCAAGCTCTAAGATGCCACGCCTGTGGTCCTGTATGTCTCATTAGGAAGTGCCACCCATTCCAAAAGTGTTGCCAAGTGCTGGTTTTAGTGTCGGCAGTGCAAAACCACCAAAGCCACAGCTGAATCCTCCATGTAGTTTTTTGTGATAATCTTATTTGTGATCCACAAAATAAAACTCCCTAACTATACTATTATCTGACAACCCTCCAGTACAGGAATTTTATTTTTTATATTTTTATATTTGTAACATATACATTTGTATGCTGATAGCTAAAAATACCTGACAGTGTCAGGACAACAGTTGTTTTGTAATTTTGTTTGTTTCTGGTGGAATAAAGACCTAAAATGATATAAAGGCTGAGACTTCATATTTCAGACATGGTGGGGGGTGGGTGGGTGGGGGTAGGGGGGTAGGGGGTGGGGGGGGTGGGGAGGGGGTGGAAGGAAAGACAGAGAACTTCCGAGTGGGTGAGGCAGGAGATTCTATCATCCAGACTTCAGTGGTTGGACTAACCTTCATAATTTCCATTACCTGGATGCTGTGCCCAGGAATGGCACAGCCATGGAGTGGGGAAAATGGCCAAACATTTTGAAAAGGGCCACACCCAAACCCCAGCTGATTGTCAGCAGCGCTTGCCAGCAGTTCCCGGCTGTGTGTGTTCTTACCAACAAAAGCTAGGTCCAATTAAGGCTTTTCCTGTTAGGTGCAAGACTTTACATGACTCATGGCAGTTACTGCTCCAAACACTCAAAGAGGCCCAAGGCTGTATTTAGGAACGTGCTGTGAAATTGCCCGTCAGTTCCACCCAATTTTTCCAATTTAATATGTAAGGAGTACTAACAGTTTGTCATTTTAAATACATTTTTTTAAAAAAAAATCGTTTCACTTTTGTTATTGTTGAAAACCATCATTAAAGTTTAGGTTTTCTTAAATGGTGACATTCCTCTCTTCTGTAGCACTTACCAGTGTACACGTTACCTCATATGACCGTTGCCATGGAATCCTTTAAATTCTTGTTCATAAAAATGTTGGAATGTTTAATGTCTTAAAATGTTCTCTGTGTGAATAAAAAGCTTCTTCCTAAAAGCGATTTCCAATGCATTTTCTTTGCAGTTGTTTGTAAAATTAGAAATGGCTGGCCCGTGCTAACAGGAATGAGTTAGAGGGATGAACGCAGTGACCCTTGGACAGCGCTCCGAGTTTGGAGACTCACGTCCTGCTGATGAGTGCCCGCCTGGGAAGTCCTGTGTTGCTGGTAAGGTAAACTCCGGGCCTCTGGGCAGGTAGGAGAAAACTAGGCTGTCTTGTTCTTAGCTCACTGTGGGAGGCCAGCAGAGCCATGAGTTGTATTACCCAGAGCCGTGCGTCTATTACACAGCGCTTTAATGGGGACTGGAAGCCCACATAGAGAAGAGATAGAAATCCAATGGAGAGATGCTAATGAATGCGGAGCTCCGTGTTTTCCATGAGTATAAACAGGAAAGATAGGGCCAGGGTTACAATAAGCTGTGACTGGTAGCAGCTAAGGGCTAGTGAGAAAATAAGGTCGTATGTGCTGTTTTAGCACCATTATCCTAAGTTTTTCTTTTCCTTTTGAGATGGGGTCTTATTATGCAGATTTGGCTAGCCTGAACCTCTATGCTACTGACCTGCCAAAGACTTACACTACATCTGCCTTACTAGGCCTGGCTCAGCGCCCCAAATCCTCAGAATAAAGGCATGCTCCGGTGCTGGGGAGATGGCATTTGTCTTACAGAGGCCTGGGGTTTGATTCCCAGCACCACATGGTTCAAAACCATGTGTAACTCCAGTTCCAGGATGCATCTGATATGTAGATCGATCTGTCTATCTATCTATTTATCTGCAAACCATTCATATACATTAAAAAAAAAAAAAAAAAACCTCTTTCAGGGTACAGTGGCACACACCTGTAATCCCCCAGCCTTTGGAAGGCAGAGACAAGCAGATCTCTATGAGTTTGAGGCCAGCCTGGTCTACAAAGTGAGTCCAGGCCAACCAAGGCTACACAGAAAAGCCCTGTCTCAAAAATCCAAAATAAATAAATAAAATAAAAAATAAAAATAACGCACCATCAGGTCTAGCTTTTTTGCTTACTTTTTTTTTTCTTTTTTTTTTCTTTTGGTTTTTCGAGACAGGGTTTCTCTGTGTATCCCTGACTGTTCTAGACTCACTTTGTAGGCCAGGCTGGCCTCAAACTCACAGCGATCCGCCTGCCTCTGCTTCCTGAGTGCTGGGATTAAAAGCATGCGCCACCATGACCAGCTTGCTTACCTTTCTTTGCTGAGGTGCTGGTGAAGATGCCATGGCCTACGGATGCTAGGCAGCTGCTGCATCTTCTGGCCAGACCATTACAGAGTACACCAACTTAAAAAATTAATAACTTTAGATAGGTAGTGGTAGCCCATGCTCCCCCCCACAGTGCCCCCCCCCCCCGTACTCTGGAGGCAGAGGCAGGCAGATCTATAGAGGCCAGCCTGGTCTATAGAGCTACTTCCGGGACAGCCAAGACTACACAAAGAAACCCTATCTCAAAACAAAACCAATCAAGCAAGCAATCAAACAAAAACCTTTAAAACACACACATACATAAAAAAGAAGAAAAATAAGCTTTGGGGGCGGGGCTTGGTGACACACAATGCCATCCCAGCCTGCATCAAGAGTGAGTGATCAAGGCCTGCCTGGGCAGCAGATGGAGTCCCTATTACAAACAAATAGCCATCTGGAAACAATACTGCCTGATCAGAATAGTCCCGTCGTACAGATTGATAAAAGCCATCCTGAGTGAGGAGGTGAAAGGGATAGTGTTCTTGCCTGAAACCCTGTTTGAAAATGTTAAACTTACTAGCGCCTGTAATGTGCTGCGTAACACTCCTGAGCACAGTTGTGGGGAGTGTGGAAGCCCATGGGGAATGGTGAGTGAAGCACCAGCAGCTCCTGAGGCTCCTCCAACAGTCCTGATCCCCCGCACACAGTGTGGATCTAGTAAGGACTTTTAGCACACTAGCCAAGTCTCAAAACGCTAACCCCCTTCTTTACTGAAGGTCTCCTGAGGTGACCTTGCCCCCACATTTCCTTATAGCAACACCAACCTGATTGATTGCTATTGGCACTTGAGGCTAGTGTGGGAGGGCCTGGGTCTGATTGGCCCTTCAACCATATAAAGGCTTTTACACTGCACAGTAAAGTTAGATCTGCCGCCCTTCCCTCCTCCCCCCCCCCCCCCCGTTACTGATCCCCACACAAAATGAAACTATAGCACTTGTCCTCAAAATGCAATTTACATGCAAAAACAAAAATGCAGGGTGAATATCTCAGATATTAAGACTAGAAGATGCGTTGTGCTGTTTTTCACAGCTCTAATACTCTAAACTGGCAACTGTGAGGAAAAATAGAGATAGTCGGCAGAGACTGGAAAAGGCAGTTGATAATTATCTCTCAAGTTCTCAAATGTACAGGCAGAAAGCTTTCCCAAGGTGGAGGGTTCTGTGGTACAGGATATTCGATCATACTGAACGCGAAGATTATGTTGTTTACCGGGAAAAAAACCCCTGATTTTAGTTGTGATGTGGCTCAGCCCTAGCACATGCCTTTAATCCAAGAGCTTTCTGCCTAAACAGGATTAAATAAAGTCAACCATAGGTCAAGAGGTGGAGCAGCCAGTTGCCAGGGAATGAGCATAGGGAAAAACCATAGAGAGGAAGAGAAAGTTGGGAGGGTGGATAGAGAGACGCACAGGAAGTAGAAAGAGGGAACATTCCTTCTTTTGGGATGTCAGCTGAGGAAGAAGGTCAGCTGGGTGTTTTCTCTGCCTCTCTGAGCTAGCAGGCTTTTACCCCAACATCTGGCTCCTTAGTCTTTTTTTTGTAAAATCAAACATTTTAGATTTGGGGGGTTTTAAAAATGTTTTTATTTAGTTTTAACTTATGTGCATTGGTGTGAGGGTGTCAGATCTTGGAGTTACAGACAGTTGTGAGCTGCCATGTGGGTGCTGGGAATTGAACCTGGGTCCTTTGGAAGAGCAGGCAGTGCTCTTAACCACTGAGCCATCTCTCCAGCCCTTAGATTTTGTTAAAAATAACAATCCTATACAAAAGTTTTCTTCAAAGTATTGTTTCTGAGAGAAAACATTTTTAATCCCATGTGTATATATGTTTTGTCTGCATGTATGTCCATCTGCCACATGTGCACAGTGCCTGAAGAGAGACCAGAAGAGGACATTGGGTCCCCTGAATGTCACATGCATGCCTCAGACTCACTAAGTAGCTGGCTAACCTTATACTCTGGACCTCCTATCTCTGCCTCATGAATACCAGAATTACAAGTATAAATGCATCACCATGCCCAGCTCAGCCATATCTATTTATGATAATAAGCTTGTGAGTCCATCTGGGCATGGTGAGGCACACCTGTAACCCTAGCACTCAGGAGCCAGAGACAGGCGCACCAGGAATTCCAGGCTCACCTGAGCTGTGCAGTGAGTGAGCCAACCTGACGTCACTCAGCTAGTAGCTGCAGGACCTGGATTTAGACCCAGGTTGAAGTCGTCCAAGGCAGTGCTCTGAAGCAGTGCACCCTTCACCCCTGTGGCTTACCTGCTTTCTGGATGAAGCAATTTCCAGTTCAGTGAAAACCTCCTTAGAGGCTATTTTTTATGTTGTTGCGAGGCCTTGTCTTTGTAGTGTTTATGCCCCATCAAAAACCAGACAAAGGTTCAGAATGAGTAAAGCTCAGCCAACTAGTTACACTTAAGGAAACTTCAGGTGCCTGGGGGTTGTACTTCCCTGTAATATAATTCATATACAAAAAAAAAACCTGCTTAATATTGTTTTGTGGCTTTTAGGGGTGTAGGCATTTTTACATAATCAAGCCATTTTGTTTTCTTTATGATTTATGCTCCTGATGTCTCATAGGAAGTATATTCCCAGCCTGGCGGTGGTGGCGCATGCCTTTAATCCCAGCACTCAGGAGGCAGAGGCAGGTGGATCGCTGTGAGTTCGAGGCCAGCCTGGTCTACAAAGTGAGTCCAGGACAGCCAAGGCTACGCAGAGAAACCCTGTCTCCAAAAAAACAAAAACAAAAACAAACAAACAAACAAAAAGAGGGGCTGGAGAGATGGCTCAGTGGTTGGGAGCTCTGCCTGCCCTTCCAGAGGTCCTGAGTTCGGTTCCCAGTGACCACATGGTGGCTTACAACCATCTATGGTGTGATCTGATGCCCTCTTCTGCAGTTAAAGCACTCATATACAACAAATAAATAAATCTTAAAAAAAAAAAAAAAGAAAGAAAAGAAAGAAAGTATGTTCCCCAATCCAAAATGATTGGAATAGCTATCCGCCTTCTTTTCGGTGTTTTTCTTTAGGTGACTCTGGGAGCCGTTTGTAGGACACGTCAGTAGTTTATCTGGCGGCGATCCATGTCCGCGGAGCAAGCTTAAGCTGCTTCTGCCTTCCTGTGAGTACCGGAAGTTAGATGGCAATGTTGTCATAACATCTGAATATTATGTTCAATTTTCATTCTGCTTCTCAACAATTCGGTTACCTGGGGGTGGGGGTGGGGGAGCTGTTTCTCTTTTGTTACTGAAGAGGAGCCATGGACAGGGAAGCGGGGCCCATTGCAACACGTTCATCTCAGATCACCATCTAAACAGGCAGCTAATCCCACAGATGATGTCTTAACCGCGCTCTCGTGAACACCTAGGAGAGATGCAATGTAACACAGAAACGGCCCGTTGCGGAGCTTTCCTGTGTGCTGGGACCCACTAATGGATGACCCCCTCCCCCAAGGCTGGGACTTCAGTCCCTGAAGACCCACTGAGTTGGTTATCTGTTCACGTGATTGAGGGTTAGAGTTTGTGCACTCCACCAAATGATTTCGATTACTTCACAGCTGAATGCTGGCCCGTTAAAACTCCATTTTTTTTTTCTGTGTGATCCAAAGATACTTTGGTCTACAGCCTTCCTTTTTGGCTCAAAGTGAAGTGCTTCTAAGTAGCCAGTTTTTTTTTAAATTAATATAGCCAGGAGTGGTGGTGCATGCCCTTAACTCTAATACTTGGGGAGGCAGAGGCAGACAGACCTCTGTGAGTTGGAGGCCAGCCTGGTCCACAAAGCGAGTTCAGGACAGCCAAGGCTACACAGAGAAACCCTGTCTCAAACAAACAAATCAATTCCACTCACCCTTCCTGTGGGAAATGCAGGGGAATTGTTACTTATGCCCCACTCCTGACACTTAAGAAAGGGGACATTATTTGACATACTTAACGGTGATTTTATTTCTCCGTAAAAAATAAACTTAATAATGAATTGACAGCCAAATACTCAAAAAAAAAATCATCAAGCCATTTTCTTATTTCCCATGGATGACTCTCCAGGAGGCGGGCAGGAAGCTGACAGGCAACTGAGGAGTAGTGAGAAGATGGTTCTGAGGACTGTTCATACCCATCTCCTTTCTAGAAAGAGAGAGAGGGAGAGGAAAAGTGTACACACCAAGAGGATCCCTCTTTGCGTCAGTGACATGTGAGGTTGCGTGACTGTGAGCATGGCCGTTGAGCTGTGTATGTCTGGGGGAGATGACATGGCTGGCCCCTGGGTGGGGTCACCTCCAGCCTGAAATGACCTTCACAGACCTCCTAGGATGACATTTGGCTCCGGGATCTTGATGGTAGTTACATGGATGAATCCATGGTGTAATCACTCATCAAGGGCTATATTGAAAATGCATATGCTTGTCTGTATGTGCTGTAATTCAATTTTTAAAAAAGTAAACTTGAATAAAGGAAGGAAGGAAGGAAGTAAAGAAGGAAGGAAGGAAGGAAGGAAGGAAGGAAAGAGCCACCTTACCGCTTCCATCTTTCTGCTACACTCTGTGGCCACCATGGATTCCAGACTAATTCCTTCCAGCTCTGGTCTGGCTCTTCATCCCTAGAGCTCAGCGACTGTGGGTGTGTCTTAAGGAGGGCCAATCAGAGTCCTTGTGTGGGGGTCAGAAAGAAGGGAGGAAAGAGTTGGTGTCATTATGTTAATCCCTGTATACACTTTAAAAAAAAAATCTTGGCTGCTTACAAATTTAAAAATCTGCAGACTCAGGAAGTCATTCTTGACGGTCAGATCTTATCAGCCTTTGGTGTGGTGTAAGCCAGGTGACAGCTGTGTCCTCAGCCTGTCATGAGCTGTTCTGATAACTCTTCTCGGTTAAATACCTCAAGCTTTTTAGCCTGAGCAAGGGAAATGTCTCTAGTTTCCTCTTCCTTCACAGCACTATAGATCCTTGGAAAGGTCAGTTCTTAGCCTTATATAAATTGGAAGATTTTTTAAAAATTTTATTTAGAAAGCTTTTATGATTCCATTACTGATTATTCAGATGACAAAACAGTATTCTCTCTGTATGTCCTCTGCATTGGAGAGTAATAAGTCTGGGTCATTTCATCAGCCTGAATCTCTGGAGTTGGGTGGTGCGCCTGAGCATTCCTCATGAAAGGGATGCTCATCCCGTGGATAACCAAGATGGCACTCTCTGTGGGCCTGGAAATGAATGAAATGTGGGCTCATCTATGTCGGTCTTGTGTGACTTCCTGAATCCATCTCAATGTGTTCACTCTATTAAAAAAAAAATAAAAAATAAACAAACCAACACACTTTTCAGTTCTTAGGGCCTTGACCAGAAGGAAGAAAAAAAAAAGAGAGAGAGAGAGAATGGACACAGTGCTGGAGTGTGTGTGTGTGTGTGTGTGTGTGTGTGTGTGTGTGTGTGTGAGAGAGAGAGAGAGAGAGAGAGAGAGAGAGAGAGAGAGAGTTTGTACAAGCTATGGGGCTGCATTCCCCAGGCATCAGTTGTATTTAATATTATTTTGCCTCTACATAGTATTGTGGTGGTTTGAATAGGTTTGGCCCCCACAGACTCATGAATTTGAATGCTTGGCCCACAGGGAGTGACACTATTAGGAAGTGTGGCCTTGTTGGAGGAAGTGTGTCTCTATGGGCAGGGACTTTGGGGTGTCCTACGCTCAAGCTGTGCCCACCCACTGTGGTACACAGTCCCCTAGTTGCCCGCGGATCAAGATGTAGAACTCTATGCTTTGTGACATGACGATAGTGCACTAGACCCCTGAAGCCATAAGCCAGCCCCTATTAGATGTTTCCCTTTATAAGAGTTGAGACCCTCAGACAGGTATACTGTTGGCAGTGCGTGCCTGCAATCCCAGAAAGATCAGAAATCCAAGGTCAGTCTGGACTACAGAGACAAGGAAGGAGGGAAGACAGACAGGAGGACAGGCAAGGCATTGTCCCTGACTTGGGAAGGCGATCATAAGCGCTTGGGTTTTGTTTGCACTGGCTTCTGTGGTGTGGTGGCTGGAATCGTTTTGTTCTGCTCTGTGATTTTGCTGGTTCCCGGGAGAAGGACTTACAGTGCAAATGCCATGTCCCAGAGCATAGCAGGGTGGCGTTAGGGACAGGACCTCTGAGAGAAATTGGGTGTTGATTCATGGCCAGACTGCACCTCAGCCAGTAGATCCAGTGTCTTTGCAAGGCAGCCCAGAGAGCCACCTTGCTTTTCCCACCTGAGCACACAATTAGAAGGTGCCCTCTGAACAGAAAACCAGAGCCAGGTGTGGTGGCTCACACCGGTAATCTCAGCTTTTGGGAGAATCAGGAGTTCAAAGCCATTGTCAGCTGGAAGTTAGATACCAGCCTGGACTATATGAGACCCTGTCTCAAAATAGCTGCCCCTAGTCCCAGCTGGCAGCAATAAAAACAGCCCCAGAAACTCCTGGGGCCTTGATTTTGAACATCTGAACCTCCAGAATAAATTTCTGTTGTTTATAAATGACTTAATTTATAGCATTCTTTTTACATCAGCCAGAATGAGATAAGACGGTATGTAATATTTTGCTTAAGTATTTAAATGGCCTGATCTCTGACAAAAGAATGTGACAAACCATCCAAAATTTGAGCTGCATGTGGTGGTACATGCCTTTAATCCCAATACTTGGAAGAGGTGGACGAAGGAGGATCTCTGTGAGTTCCAGGCCATCCTGGTCTTTACACTGAGTTCCAAACCAGTCAGGGCTACAAAAACAAATGCCAACCTTGTGTTAAAAACAACAACAACAACAACAAAAAAACATGATGGCACACACGTTTAATCCCAGCACTCAGGAGGCAGAAGCAGGAGGATTGCTGTGAGTTCCAGGCCACCCTAGTCTACAGAGTAAGTTTTAGGGCAGCCAGAGCTATACAGAGAAACCATGTCTCAACAAACAAACAAGCAAAAATCAAAACTTGAAATTTCTTTTAAAAATGAAGAATTGTGATGACCCATATGTATATATTGCTAATCTAAACATTAAATATTCAGTTCACTAACTAATGCTGGGCATGGTGGCAGACACCTTTAATCCCAGTGCAGAAGGCAGAAATAGGTGAATTTTTGTGAGTTTGAGGCCAGTTTATTCTATATAGAGAGACCCTGTATCCAAAGAAAAAATAATTTATCAGTGACTTTCTTCATTTCTGAGTTTTTATATTTTCTATAGCTTTTTATATCTACATATCCACCCCACCATGGTGAGGACACATACATCTAAATGCATTTTTCTTCAACACTATCAGGAATGTGTGCTTGGATGATTTTAGAGAATTTGACGTTTTTCAGACCACATCCATCATAAGCCTCTGACTATGAAGGAGATATCATGAAAAATTAGGTAAAAAGCCAAAAACTTGCCAATTTATCATACCTAAGAATTTTGGCTGTGGTTTTGGTGTATACATAATCCTTAATTGATAAATGAAAAAAGAAATATAAAACATAGTTGTGGGCTAGAGAGACGGCTCAGTGGTTAAGAGCGCTGCCTGTTCTTCCAGAGGTCCTGAGTTCAATTCCCAGCAATCACATGGTGGCTCACAACCATCTGTAATGAGATCTGATGCCCTCTTCTGCAGATAAAGCATCATATGCAATAAATAACATAAATAACTCTTAAAAAACATAGTTGTAGGCCATATAAACTGGTAGCTCACCAAAGCAATACAAACACCTGCTCCCTATGTGCAATTACAATTTTATTAGCAGTTACAGAACTGCCACATAGTAGAACAGTGGGACCCAGCCAGTGTGTTGGCTCACATATTTAATCCTAGCACTCAGGAGGAAGATACAGGCAGAGCTTTGTGAGATCAAGGCTAGTCTGGTCTACTATGGAATTCTAAGCCAGCTGGGGCTACACAGTAAGACCGAGTCTCAAAACAACAACAACAACAACAACAAAAAACAAAAACCAATGGAAGCAATATTTAATATTTTCTTGTAAAAGCATATATGGAGGATGCTGAGAAGCAAGCACTCCCATATGCCATCAACACACTGATAGGCTGAGAGTGCTGAGATTTTCAGGAAGGCAGTCTGACCAGGGATATCAGATTTATACCTTTGACTTTTTTGTTGTTGTTAGCAAATTATCTCTCATTCTCTCTCTCTCTCTCTCTCTCTCTCTCTCTCTCTCTCTCTCTCTCTCTCTCTCTGTGTGTGTGTGTGTGTGTGTGTGTGTGTGTGTGTATTTTAATAACAAGGCTTCTCAGGGTAGGTGAGACAGTTTCTCTGTGTAGCCCTTGCTGTCCAGGAACTTGCTCTGTAGATTAGGCTGGCATTGAACCAAAATAACATGACTTTTAATGACAATTAGTTCTTGTCCACTCCAGTGATTTCTTGGATCCAAAACAAAAGCTGTATATTTCTTTGAAAGCATCTTTTTTTTAACCATCCTTTTGCTGCCATGAGATGCTTTGCCTCTTCACTCCAATGGCTTTTCCTGGGAGCTTGCATTTCTGTGCCACTTTCTCCAAGTTGTTTTCACACTTTTCATCTGATGAGCCCGACACAAACAGGACAGAATCCTTTCTGCAAAAGAGATCTGGGATGTGAGATGGGATGCCAGTGCCATCAAATGAGGAGGACTCCTGTCTCCTGGTGTGCCCCACATGTAAGAATTATTCCACATGCCATGTTCTTGCTAGGTATCAAGCAATGTCATTCGCTAATTGAGTTCCAAATGGTATTTTAATTCAACCTCTGTATGACTCATTTTCACTGTTGAATCATAAGCATCAAGCTCATTACATCCAAGAAGCAAAGAGTGGCTGCCAGTGCCCAACCGCCCCCTCTTTCTCTTCTCAGAGTGAGCCCTTGATGTTCTGCCTCAAGGAATCTCTCCTACTGAGTCTAGGTAGATGCAGACATCGCTCACAATGTGGTACATAATAGTGTAGAGTAGAAGCACTTCCGCTCTCCAACAGTCACAACAAGGGACACTGAGGCTGTGTGTTTAAGCAGAGTTTCCAAACTCAATGCAAATGAGGTATAGAACTGACTTGAGCTCTGTCTCTGCCACCCCGGATGGTCCTTATGACCCTTAGATATGTCTTTTTTTCCCCCCTGAAATTGTCCCAACACATCTCTAGGATCCCAGAACTAGGACTTAGTTTCTAGTTTGTTTTGGTTTTGTCTGTGCAGCTTTCAGCCCTTCCAGCCTGGGAAAACCTGGCCGCTCTGAACCTGAGTTAAGATTTCTCTTATTAAAATTGATTTATTCTTGGGGCTGGAGAAATGGTTCACTGGTTAAGAGCACTGGATGTTCTCCAGTTCCCAGAACCTACAGGGTAACCATGTGTAACTCCAGTTTTGGGGCATCTGACACCTCGTGAACCCTAAGTCGCACTGAGATCAAACATTACCCCCTCCAGGACCCCTACACACACCTCTGACCCATTTAAAACCAATAGTAATGGGCCATTGAAGAAACTGAAAACCTTGCCTGGGGTACCTCTGCCAAATCTTCTAAAAGGGGAGGGGCAATAGCAAATGCATCTCTCCACTGATAGGGCCTTGCACAGGCTGGCCTGGCAGCTCTCGATTGGCTTTCTTAGTTATTTGTTATCTGAGTTGGTTGCAGCATCCGAAGAAGTGAAGCCAGATAAATATTTTCATTAGACACCAGCTAGCACCCGCTGTAGACGTGTATTGAATTGTCACACTATACCCCAGTGCACTGGTTCGCAACGTAAACTGTGGCTCTTGGCCTCTTTGGCAATCTCCAAAAATATTTATGTTACAACTCATAACAGTAGTAAAATGACAGCTATGAAGTAGCAACAAATATAATTTTATGGTTGGGAGTCACCACAACATGAGGAACTGTATCTAAGGGTCTCAGCCTGAGGGAGTCCAGAATCACTTCCCTAGTGTGTTACAATTTTTTTATAAATATAGAAAAGTCCTGGGCAGGTGAGATGGCTCAGTAGGGTAGGTAAATGTGTTCATCCCACAAGCCCAATGACCTGAGTGCAATTCTTGGAACCCCTCCAGTGGAAGGAAAAAGCTATGTCACAAAAGTTGTCTGACTTTCCTATGTATGTATGCCATTGCACTTGTGTGCCTGCACACAAGTGTACACACACATAATAGTAACAAACAAAAAATTAAAAATAATTACCCTAATTAGTGATTTCCAGAATGGATCAGGGTTTTTGGAAATTTGTTTAAAATCCAGGTTCTTAGCCTGCTGCAGTGGCACCTATAATCCCAGCAATCAGGAAGATAAAGGCAGACAGATCTCTGTGAGTTCTCTACAGTGTGAGTCTAGGACAGCCAAGACTACACAGAGAAACCCTGTCTTGAAAAAAAAGAAAGAAAGAAAGAAAGAAAGAAAGAAAGAAAGAAATCCAGCTTCTTAGGTTCCACCCAAGCCTTTTGGACCCACTGGCATGGAGGGCAAGCACAGCTGTCTTTCTGCACCAGGCGCACAGTGGGTACTGTGTACAGCGTCTGAGGGCTGCTGCCCTGTCTGCCAGGTATGTCTCTTCACACTCGGCTGTTCTGTACGAAGTCTGTATCATAAACTGAGCTGTTAAGGAAGCAGAGGAAGGGGGAGTTGTTTTGGTTGGTTTCATTTTGTTGGTTTTAGACAGGGTTGTCACACTCTGGCATAACTTGGTCCTGGAAGTCTGACTCGGGTAACAAGAGGATGGAGAAAGCGCGGCCGCACAGACAGACGTGTGTGCAGTGAGGCTGGGATTGGGTGCATTATGTGCACTCTGGTGGAGGACCAGCAGTAAGAGCTGCCTGGAGACTCCTATGAGCTCATGGTTCTGAACTGAGGAGGCTGGGTTACTGTATACAGCTGAAGAAGGAAGCAGGCTTAGCTAACCTTGATAGGAGGTCGATGTACAAGACCCATCTCAGGCTGCAGTCATTCCAAAGAGGAATCTGTGGTTGACAGCTTTCGCACACACACAGTCAATTGTTTGCCATTCCTGAGAGTCACTGGAGAAGGCACTGGGAACCTTGGCATGACTGCTTATGTGAACAACACACATAAACTCAGGGTTTCCTCGGCCCCAATACAGGATCTTAGCTCTGGCTGACTTAAAACTCTCTATGTGGACCAGACTGGCCCCAGTCGTTGAGAAGTCCATCTGCCCCGCCCTCAGTACTGTGAGTAAAGGCATGCATCACTATGCCACCTCTCTCTCTCTGTGTGTGTGTGTGTGTGTGTGTGTGTGTGTGTGTGTGTATGAATCTTCCTAGGTAGCCCAGGCTGACCTCAAACTGGAGATCCTCTTGCCTCAGCCTCTGAAGTGGATTATACCATGCTTGACCATGAATTTAAAAAAAATTTTTAAAATTATTTATTATCATTTTATATGTGGGGGAATTGAAGATACATATTTCTGACAGTCCTGCATACTATGAAATTGGTTCTTTCCTTCTACATTTTCATGAATTCTAAGGATCAAAGTCAGGTTTGTGGGGCAAGGCTTTTACCCACTAAACCATCTCAAGCACCCAGGAAGTTGGTTCTTAAAAGATGTAATTTGGAGCTGCGGAGACGGCTCAGCCACTGAGAGCATGTGCTGCTCCGTCAGAGGACCAGAGTTCAGTCCCGGCACCCACGCCTGAGGCCTGAAACCATTTTAACTCCACTCTAGAGGGCCTGGTACCTCTGGCCCCTGCACTCATGCGCCTATCTCACCCCGCCCCCGCCCCCCCCAACACATACACAATTATAAATAAAAAGGGTTTGTTCCGAACCCCAGTCGGGTGCCAGGCAGACCCTCCTGAGGACACACAAGACGCCAGCCAAGGTTTTTTTCTCATTGAGATACTAGACGCCTGGGCACAAGATTTCCATACTGAGCAGCTAAGGTGGTACATACAGTCATAGACCACACTTACAATTATAATTTTAATGCTACAATTAATTTGTGATTAATTAGCCAGCGGTATGGAGGAATGGAACCTTGTGGTTAAACAGGCCCGGACACTCCCTTGGCCTTGGGCTTTCTTGGAGTGAATGCTAGGAAAGAAGGCTGGAACTGGAGAGCTCCTCCGCCTCCTTCCCCTGTTGGTGTACGCGGGCCAGCCAGGGATGCCTGCAGACTGTGGTGAGTCATGTCGCTTTGCAGTGAGGGCTTGCGAGTCTCGGGTCATACGACGACTGGTGACGTCTTGGCAGCTCTGTGCGCCTGACCCGGAAGAAGACTTAGAGTCACTGCTCTTGTCGACCAGACTTTGCTTCTCAGGACCTGCTGTCCTGGGGTTGAAATGCCTCTATTAGGTCTAAATCTGTCCAAAGGGAACAAATAGGAAAGGAATTTTGAGTGTGGAATAATCCCAAGGCTCTGAAGAAAGGAGGGGATTTAGTTGTGGGAAAAGGGAGGTCGGAGAGCCCCCGGCAAAGACCTAGGAACTACACACACACACACACACACACACACACACACACACACACACACACACACACGTGTGTGTGTACAAGCACATACACTAATGAAAGTATTGTATAACATAATACCTAATGCATTTCAAGTGAGTGCTGCAGTGCCTGGTCCATGATCCTCTTACTAATTTTTTTTAAAGATTTATTTATTTATTTATTGTATATGAGTGCTTTATCTGCAGAAGAGGACATTAGATCACATTATAGATGGTTTTGAGCCACCATGTGGTTGCTAGGAATCCTCTGGAAGAGCAGGCAGCACTCTTAACCTACTGAGCCATCTCTCCAGCCCGCCCCCCCCCCCCCCCCGCCCCTTTTTATTTTTTAATTTTTTGGTTTTTTGAGACAGGGTTTCTCTGTTATCTTGTCTGTCCTGGACTCTCTTTGGAGACCAAGCTGGCCTCAAACTCACAGCGATCCACCTGCCTCTGCCTCCCGAGTGCTGGGATTAAAGGTGTGCGCCACCACACCCGGCGATCCTCTTACTAATTTTACAGTGCTCCCTCGTTTCCTGTTTCTTCATAATAGACTCACTCTAGGCCCATCTGAAGTATGATAGGAGCCCTTTCCACATCTCACAGCAGCATGACCATGTTGATCATGTGGGGCCACTCACACCGTGTTTTGCTGTCATTTTAGTTATGACATTGCGCATATTATAAGATGTATCAAGTCCTTCCACTGGCTCACAGCGCCATATTATTTAGCATGGAGCCCACTAAAATTGAGCCTCAGTCAAGTGAGTCACTCATGGCACTTTATATCCAGGCAGCGACTTGGCTCGGACTCAAAACCCCTCTGGGGCCCTAGATGGCAGCTCCATGATCCAGATCTCTGGACCTCCCGATTTGCTTTTCAATCAATCCCTTGTTCTTGGAAGCAGCGTTTCTAAAAACATGAAAATGTTATCATGGTGTGTGTGTGTGTGTGTGTGTGTGTGTGTGTGTGTGTGTGTGTGACAACTGAACCTGTCACACCTGAATTCTGTGGCCACTGTGCTTTAGAGCCAAACATAGGAACTACAGACCTGTAGAAGATGAAACCTTCATTTGGTTTTTTTCCCTTCAATACTGCTTTGATAGCATCTGTCCTGACTCTGTCTGTGTGATTCAGGGACAGCTAACACATCCCTGTCCAAAGTGTACGCTGGCTTTGGTACCAAGGTAAGGGGCCATGCTGTCCTTCTTGGCCAGCTAAGGCTCTGAGACTGGCTCCCACTAGGCATGGTGCCCAGAGCAGATTCCCAACAGCAACTGTTACAATATACCCAATTACAGGGAAACAAGGTCAAAGGCTTCCAGCCAGCTCAGGTTATAGAAAAGGTCCCCCTCAGTCAACCTGGAAATAGAGTGAGGTATTAGGTATGTTACACAGTATTGGATGACACTGGGGCTACAGAGATGGCTCAGTGGGTAAGGTGCTGGCTGTGCCAGCATGAAGGCCTGCCTTTGGGTTCCCCAGCTCTCATGCAATAGGATGTGGCACTGCAGGTCTAGAAGCCCAATACTAAGAGGCAGACACAGGACGTTTCCAGGGGCTTGCTGTCCAGCCAGTCTGTGAGCTCCAGGTCCAGGGAGAAACTCCCAACTCATAAGCCAAGTGCAGGGCTGAGTGGTGGCTCAGCAGGTAAGGGCCCTTGCTGCCAAGCCTTACGACCTGAGTTTAGTCCTTGGAGCACACATGGCAAAAAAAAAAAGAGAGATCCGCTCCTGCAAGTTGTCCTTTGAACAAAAAAAAATAAAAAATAAAAAAGTAAAAAAATAAAAAAATAAAAATAAAAAAAATAAAAAAACAAAACAAAACAAAACAAAAAAACAGTAAATCATAACCACTACTGAGGACATGCTGAGAAACAATAGCAGATTCATATGTGTGTTTCTGAAATATACAGACTGGTTTTTACTGTTATTGCTATTGTTGCAGTACTGCGGATTGGAATTACATACCCAGCCCTCTTTTTTTTTTTTTTACTGTCTATTTTGAAGCATGTCTTCCTGAGTTATCTAGGCTGACAACTTGAAGAAACTGGTTCGTTCCTGCTACCCTGCAGGAGGCCTGTGGCTTGAGCTCAGGTCATCGTCAGGTTTGGCAGCAAGAGTCCTCACCAGCTGAGCCATCTTGCTGGCCCAGGATTTTAATTTGTCAGAGAAAAGAGCAGTGTGTGCTGTTTCTGCACTGAGCTGTCTAGTGTGTTTCTGCAATATCGAAGACTTAAAAAAAATAATCTCTGCTGATAGTTGTGGCATCTTTTTTTTTTTTTAATCTCAAGAAGTATTTCTTGACATTTCAAAATGAACTGTGCCGTTAAGTTGAAGATAAACTTGTTTAGGAGGCTTTGTGCTGCCAAAAACACCAGAAGACAACACAAATAATAAAAAAGTGGCCGGAGCTTCACTGATGCAGCTGATAACCTCAGTCTCCTGTGCTGGCCTTTTGAAAATGGCTTTGTAATACTCCCCACACAGATAGGCACAGGACGGCTTTATAAGGAAGTCTGTGATGGCTCTGTGTGTGTGGACGGAAAACTGAGGGGAGGTCTTAGCGACCATGGGCTTCTGTTTCAACCTGCAACACAAGGATGTTTATCTTTCCATCCCACTACATCCTATCCTACTCCTTAATTGTCTTGTTCCTTTCATTTCTTTTTTGTTGTCACATGTTAGCTGGGGACAGGATCTTATGCTGTAGCTCAGGCTGGCCAGGAACTCACTGTTATATCCCAAGATGATCATATGATCCTCCTGCCTCAGCCTCCTGAATGAAATGGTAGGCATGATCTTGCCTGGCTCCTTTCTTTTCTTTTTCCTCCCTCTCCCCCTCTCCTCTCCCTTTCCTTCCCTCCCTCCCTCTCTCCTTCCTTCCTTTTTTTTTTTTAGGTTTTTTGAGACAGGGTTTCTCTGTGTAACGGTCCTGGCTGTCCTAGACTCGCTTTTGTAGACCAGACTAACCTCGAACTCACAGCGATCCGCCTGCCTCTGCCTCCTGAGTGCTGGGATTAAAGGCGTGCGCCACCACACCTGGCTCCTTCCTTCCGTTTTTGTCTCCTTACTTCCCTCCCTCCCTCTTTCCCTCTCTCCTTACTTTCCTCCCTTTTGTCTCTTTCCTTCCTCTTTTTTAAAAATATTTTAATTTAATTTTAATTTATGTACATTGGTGTGAGGGTGTCAGATCTTGGAGTTACAGACAGTTGTGAGCTGCCAGGTGGGTGCTGGGAATTGAACCAGGGTCCTTTGGAAGAGCAGGCAGTGCTCCTAACCACTGAGCCCTCCTTCCTCTTTTAAAGACAAAATCTTACTACGTAGCCCTGGCTAGCTTGGAACTTTTATGTTGACCAGGCTAGCTTCAAACTCAGAGAGATCTACCTGCCTCTGTCTCCCAAGGGCTGGAATTTTTCAGGCCTGCACCACCATTCTCGGCAAATGTTTGTTTTTAAATGGCAAAATAATCTAGGCTTCCTAATAGATAAATATACATACAAGATAATATAGTGCTTTGAGTTGCCCAAGTAAGAAAGAGAATTCCAGCATGTTCTCAACTGTTTACCCCAAATATTTCCTTTACTCCTTTATTGTTTGCCTAGTTGGAGTGAAGGAGGAGTGAAGAGCAAGCCAATCAGAAAGCTTTTCTGGAATACTCCCCTTAGAAACAACGTTCTGGATTAAAACCAAATGTGGACCAGTTTATATAAGCTAGACTGTCTCTGGCAAACTGATATATCTGATGCATTGATACCTGTTCAAAAAAAATACACATTACTAGAAAATGAAGTTTGTGAAAATACAAAGAAAATAAAAACAATCTACTGATTCCCAGATAAACCACTGTTAATATTACTATACATATCACTTGTATTTTTGTTGATTATTTATTTAGTATGTATGCAAAGCTGATGGCATCATTTGTAATAGTGAAAATGGAAGTAATTTGACATCCACCAATAAGAACAATTAGGTAGTACGACATTCATAATGCTGACATCTTCAAAAGAATCAAGAAACCATGTAAATAGACTCAGGAGATACCCACCATCAGTGTATACATTTAAATGTTTCAGGACTTTATATAACATGATGCCATTATGTTCAAATTTCACACATGAAAAATTAGGTTTTTATATATTATCCAAAAATTATCTTTTTTGCATGGACATGACTTAATTTTTGGAGTAGTGTAAGAACACTTATAATTGAAAATAATAGCAAGTGGCTTGAGACATATTTCTTTTCTTTTCTTTTCTGAGACAGAGTTTCTCTGTGTAGCTTTGGATGTCCTCGAACTCACAGAGATCTGCCTGCCTCTGCCTCCTGAGCGTTGTGATTACAGGCATGCTACCATCATCCAGCAAGACATGTTTCTTGATAATGGTTGATAACCAACATTCAAGTGTATCGTAGAAATCTACCCAGTATTTAGTGTCACTTCATTTACAATATTTATTATACACAAATGTATCGCATTCTAGCAAGTCATTCTTATAATATGACTAAGCCAAGAGTGAGTTCTTGAGATAGATGAACAGAACTCCAGATGCAACCAGAGGCCCAAGTGCAGGCTCACGTATGTCTAGTTCCCATTAAGTTGCTATCAATTAGAAAGACTCAGTGGGAATATTCTGTTCCTACATGGACGTGGTCCCCCCCTTTGTATCAGTACACTAAGAGCTATTGTCATAGGGTAAGACATGGCTTTCAGCCAGGCGCAGCGGCTCATGCCTGTAACCCCCTGTGTTATTGCATTTAACATGAACATTATGTTTCTCCCAAAAGTAGTAGTGCTGCCATTGCTACCACTGCTGCCACTGCTGCCACTGTTGCCACTGCTGCCACTGTTGCCACTGTTGCCATTGTTGCCACTGCTGCCATTGCCACCACTGCTGCCACTGTTGCCACTGCTGCCACTGTTACCACTGCTGCCACTGCTATCACTGCTGCTGTTTGTTGCTTCCTCTTATCTTCTGACCGTGCATTTGCAATCTTCCTGCCTCAGTCTCCTGAGTACTGGGATTACAGGTGTATACCACCATGCCTGGCATGTTATATATTTCTTTTCCCTACCCAAACACAGCCAAAAATTATACTTACAGGCAAAGATATTTGCATTTGGACCTAAGCCCCTGGTTCAGTCCTCAACAAATGCCAGTGGTATCCCTATGATACTGCCAATGTTTAGATAGTGGCATGTGATGTCAATGGTGACATTAAGTAGATGAAATATTTTCCAAAACAATTCTTTTTTAAAACTTCATTTTTTTATTTTTTTTATTTTTTTTTTTATTTTTTTAGTTTATGTGAATGAGAATTTTTCCTGCATGTACGTCTGTGCATCACTTGTATGCCTGGTACCCTGGAGGTCAGAAGAGAATGCCAGACCCCTTGGAACTGGAATTATATAGATGGTTGTGAATGACCATATGGGTGCTAGGAAGTGAACTCAGATCCTCTGCAAGAACATCAGGTGCTCTTTACTACCAACCCATCTCTCCAGCCAAGTATTTTTTAAATGCTTTTTTAAAAAATCTATTTATTCATGACTGTGGAAGATTTCATTTTGCACACTATATCCATTTCTAAAGGCTGTTTGTATAATGAAAAGTTATTCTCCTCCCATGAAGTGGTGGGAGCTATATGTCTTCCTCTTGAGCCTAGACAGACCTCTGTGGCTGCCTAGCAACAGGATACTGTAGGAGATGATGCAGTATGGCTTTCCAGGATAAATCACAGGATGGCATAGAGATGACCATACCATCCTGGGACATTTGTTCTTGGAACCCAGCTTTTAGGTAAGGAGAGGCCATCTATAGGTGCTGAGGGAGGTCCAGTCTCTATTCCGCATCAACTACCAGATACAGTAGTGTGTGGTCAGATGTCCATAGCCCTTGGCTGTGAAGACACGCTCCTGTGAGGCAGAACTCGGCTGGCCCACTGAAACCCATTCAAACTGCAGATTCAAAAGCAAAGTAAAAGATGGCTATTGCTTTAGGTGACAACAGACAAAGGGAACATGCCTGACGGAATCCCATCTAATCAAAATGTAGCAAAGGGTTCTCCAGGGGCCTATGCCCTCCTTGCTACTTCCTGTTTCTAAAAAAAAAAACAAACAAACCAAAAACCAAAACCTCATCTTAGAAAACATTTAGGTTGGTATAAAGAGTTAATGCCACCATTGGCATCTGCATGCCGGTATCCTGGGGGACAGTACTGGAATCTGTGGAGCTCTGTGCCAAGGGGCTAGGGTCCAAAGTCAACAGCCTTGTCCTTAAGAAGTAACATGGCCAAATGGAAGCACAGCTAGAATGAGAAGGGGACAAAGCAAGTCAGAAAAGTAACCAGCGCCCACTTACATTTGTGTTGAAATGTGTATGTGTGTGTGTGTGTGTGTGTGTGTTTGTGTGTGCGCGCACGCGTGTTTGTGAAAACATCTTTAGCAAATGCACTCTGATTAGCAAAGTCTTCTAACATGAAGTGTTAGCTATGTTCAGGGTGGGTGTGGTGGCACACGCCTGTAATCCCAGCACTTGGGAGGCAGAGGCAGGTGGATCTCTGTGGGTTCAAGGCCAGCCTGGTCTACCGAGTAAGACTGTGACTAAGAGAAAGAAAAGAAAGCACACATGAAGGAAGTAACTTTGGGAGTTTGAGGATGCCTGACAAGGGACCTGGTACCTGTTGCAGGATTTGAGGAGAACGTCAGATCCCCTGGAACTGGAATTGTATAGATGGTTGTGAATGACCATATGAGTGACAGGAAGTGTACAAGGGCTGAATAATCAGGGTGAACAGAGTGTTTTGACACAGCAAATCCTGTGGCCGTGGAAAGAGTTACACGCATGGAAGGGTGGACCACGGATGTAGATGAGTCTACTGGCTGGTCCATGGACACAGCGGTTTGCTTTCTTGGGGAATTATTCGTGAGAGTGAAATTAACTTAAGGACTTTGCCAACTTTAAGGTTGGCAAAGATTTGCAGACTTTTTTTTTTCTCATTCTTTATGAACTGCCAAGTTCCTTAGGGAGCACAACAGTGTACTTTTATATTAACAATGAAATACATTATTTGGGAGGAAGCAATGAAGAATGAGATTGAAGAAACCAACTTGAGGCTTATCAACAGTTCCAATCTATGAAAACACTGTGGCCTGTAACTTTGAATAACTCTGCCTTGACTCCGTAATGAAGACACTGTGTAAGCTGTTTCTAATGAGAAAAAAAGCCTATTAGAGTGCAATTTTCTCCTTATTCCCATTTAAAGCCAAACTATTTTTTTTCTAAGACAAGAAATTGTTATATAGCCTAAGCTGGTCTCAAAATGGCCATCTTTCTGTCTCTGTCTCCCAAGTGCTGGGATTATAGGTAAGTGCCCTTTGTCTGGTGCCAAGCTACCTATTTTAGACTTAGAAAATGACTGCTATAATAAATTCTATTACTTTGCATGCTAATGTTAAAAATTAATTAAACAAGAAAGAAACTAGACAATAATTGGAAAGTGATCTTTGATTTAGGCTAACAAGAGTGCATGCCTCTGGACATCAAACTGAGAAAATGCATCTCTTTCTTTCTGTTTGTGTTGGAACAGTCGGAGAGGCATTCTGGACAAAGCTGCAATAAGAATTACAATGCCATGCTGTTGCTGGAGTCCTGTGTGCAGGGAGCGCCAAGTCATTGAGAGTAGTTATTTAATACAGAATATTGACAAAGTACATGCAGGAAGATGTTCATCACAGTGTTGTTTGTGATTTTTAAAGGAGCCACAAATTAAAGAAAGATTGCTGAGAATATTATATTAACGATAGCTTATGAAGTGGAGTGTAAACAAAGTTCAACAACAGGGGAGATTTTAGGTGGAAGAAAAAGCATGAAGATAGGCAGAAGTGCTAAAAGTCCTCATAGAAGCAATACTGCAACACCTCCCATTTTTAGAATGCGTTAAAACAATCATTGCCTATTTAATGCCTGAACCCCCTGGAGCTGTGCAATGCTCTCATACAGGAGAGAGTAGATATGTTGAGTCATAAGTCAAAAGAAGTGACTTATAAATACAGAGAAAGTCTTGACAAAGGATTGTTGTGAAGGACAAGAGGCGTAGAAGTGACATCTACTTGAAAACACAGTTCTCTCACCAGTAAATTCTACCCCATCCATCCCCAGAGTCTGCCTAAAAAAAGAAAGAAAGAAAGAAAGAAAGAAAAGAAAAGACATTCAGACATAAGGACAACTATTATTTTATTTTGGAAAATATTTTGGAAATAGCAAACACACACTAAGAGCTACAAAGCCAAGTTTGAAAAGAAGGAATGAGATTTAGTTCACGGCTGGAGTTATGAGTGAAAACTGCATAGAAAAGGGATCCCACTGATGGTAAGGCTGGCTTCCAGGGACAGGCTTTCACTGGAGGGGAGGAGCCCCAGTGAACTGTGTGAGCTGCGTGGCAGCAGCAGACTCACTGACTTCATGCAAAAGTGTGGTAGCAGTGAAGATCTGCTTATAGACTCAGAACTGGCTCTGGCGAGGGGGAAAATTTGTAAAGAAAGGATTTGGTCATCCTGTTGGCTTGCAGCATCAGGTGGGGTGGCACAGCAGGTTTGGGGCTCGCTCTCCCTGCAAATGTATGCTGCTGTTGAACTTGGGACACACATTCAGACTTTAGACCAAATCAGAAAGTTGTCCCTCCACCCTTGTTAACCAAGCTTAATCTTTGATGATACTGGACGTCTTAGTCACTGTTCTATTGCTGTCAAGAGACACCACGACCAAGGCACCATAAAAAGGAAACATTTAACTGGGGGCTGGCTTACAGTTTCAGAGGGTGAGTCCATGGTCATCACAGCGGGGAGCACAGCAGCAGGCAGGCAGGCAGGCAGGCAGGCAGGCAGGCGTGGTGCTGGAGCAGTCTTCTTCTGTATATATAAATGATTCTAATCAAATTTCCTTCACAATTTCTGCTATGCAATATTCCACCCCGTTTTTTAAAAAAGGAAGGGAAGGAAGGAAGGAAAAGAGAGACAAACAGACAGACAGACAAACAGACAGACAATAGGTATTGAACTTTCAGACAATCTCAGTGATAGTTCCCAAGACGAGGAGGGTGGTGTGTATTCACCATGAGGGCACTACAAGTGAGTGCACGTTTGTCACTCACTGTTACACAGGACTGGAAGCCTAGCATTAACATGACTCACATGTGATCTGAGTACCTCATTCACGCCTGCTTTTCTTTTGACATTAATCCTTCTTAATGCCTTAATTGTACAAGATACTTCTAATGGAATTAACCTGGAAAACCTCTAAATTATATAATTAATGACACTCAGCTTCTAATACAATTGCTTGTCATCACCCCCCACCCCCACCCCCCCTACCCCTCCACCCCGCAGAAATTCCGACACCAGTCACAGGGGTGTGGGGAGGCCTCTCCAGTTCTCAGATATGTATGGCTAACTGTATAAATTACATTTATTTTTGTTAAAGACAAAACCAAAGCAAACCCTTAAGTTTTTCTAAGTCAAGTGTATGCCATTTACTGGGTCCCTAGGGCTTAGAGGCAAAGGGGAGGGGAGCGACATTTTGGAGGAATTTCATTGGTATAGGTGAAAAACATCCTATGGGCACACAACTATGGCTTGCTTATGATGAATTAAAAGTGAAATGGTGTGTTGTTTCATTTTTTTACTATGGGCATTGCTGGATCTTTAACGTGTTAATATATATGCTATGGTGCTTACTGAGGTAGGATCTATACTTCAGACTGGTTTGAACGGAAAACGCCCCTTTAAAACAAACAGCTTCACAAGAGGTAAAATTTACAAGTCATGAAAGTCACTTTTTAAAGGGTGTAATTAAGTGATTTAAGTGGCGTTAGAAGGTTAGACATTGTTACTTGAGTCCAAATCTCGAGCACTTTAGTCTCAAACAGACCTTACCCTCAGCTGGAGGGCTGGCTGCCTGAAGAACACCTGCTGCAGTCACAAGGACAGGAGTTCGGATCCTAGCACCCATGGAACCCTGGCTTCACTGGGGGGGTAAGGAAGGGGGCAGAGGCAGAGGACCACTGGCCATGTTGCTTCTAGCCTGGCTGAGAAAACATAAGCCATAGTTTCAGGAAGAGGTGATGGAGGAGAGCACCCAGCACCGCCCGCTTGCATACAAGCCCGGGTACATATACACTTGCATACACTCACGTCTTGTAAAATGTAAACATTGCCGTGCGTGGTGGCGCACGCCTTTAATCCCAGCACTCAGGAGGCAGAGGCAGGTGGATCGCTGTGAGTTCGAGGCCAGCCTGGTCTACAGAGGGAGTCCAGGACAGTCAAGGCTACACAGAGAAACCCTGTCTTGAAAAACAAAAACAAACAAACAAAAAGACAAAAAAAAAAATCATGCAAGTCATCCCCCACCTCCTGCCTCAGACAACCACAACCTTTTTCCTATTTTTATAGATCTCTCTTTTCTGAATCTTTTACATAACCAAACCCATTGTATATTTCCTCCTTCAGTAAGCATAGTGTTTTGGTTTTTTTTTTTTTTGAGGTTCATCCATAAACTTAGTAAAATGTATTATTCCTGTGTTTCTCTTGATTGCCAAGTAGCAGCCACACGCCTGCTTCTCCATTCATCTGTTCCTGGTCACCCCACAGCACCTCCTTTTGGCTCTGAACACAGCGCCCCCTGTGGACATTCACACCAACCTTTGCATAGGAACCCATCTGTATCTTTTTTTGTTGCTGTTATTGTTTTGCTTTTTTGAGACAAGGTTTCTTTGTGTAGCATGTAGCCTTGGCTGTCCTGGACTCACCTCGTTCTTTTTTAATTCTATTCCTTACTACTGTGAGTGTGTGTGTTTGTGAGTGTGCGTGAGTGTGTGCGTGCATGTGTGTGTGTGTGTGTGTGTGTGTGTGTGTGTGTGTGTGTGTCACATTCCATGGACAGCATGTGGAGTTCAGCAGACAACTTCACAGATTTGGTTCTCTTCCTCTGCCTTACCTTGCTTCCGGAGATCAAGCGCCATGTCACAGGGTTTACCAGGCTTGCAGGGCAAGGGCCTTAACCTGCTCAGCCACTTTGTTGGCCCTTCATTCGCTTCCTCTTATTTATTTATTTATTTATTTTGGTTTTTCGAGACAAGGTTTCTCTGTGTAACCTGGGCTGTCCTGGACTCGCATTGTAGACCAGGCTGGCCTCAAACTCACAGCGACCCACCTGCCTCTGCCTCCTGAGTGCTGGGATTAAAGGCGTGCGCCGCCACCACTGTCACCACCCAATCCCCCCCCCCCCCCCGCCGCTAAATTGTGTCTTTTCAAGTATGTTTATTTTTTTATTTTTATTATAATACTTGATTGTGTACACACACTCGTGCAAACCAGGGCCAGGGGTGTGTGCCTTGGTGTGCGTGTGAAGGTCAGAGGACAATCCTGGGAGCACAGGTATGTGTGCACACGTATTTCCATGCCAGGCACAAGTTTTACATTTTGACCAAGCCCCACTTATCTTTCAACACAACAAAACCAAAACTTGACTGTTTCTATTGTATCTATAAACGTCTCAACGCCTTCACGCTCCCCAGTGGTCTTACAGTTTTAGCTCTTGCATTTGGAAGTGGGATTCGCCTGGAACTACATCTTGCAGACTTGGACGGGTGGCAGTTGAAATATGCATATCATTTGCAACTGTGGCTACTGTTGAAAAGACCACCCTTTCCCTATTGAGTTGCTTTGGAACCTTTGTAGAAAATCAATTAGGCATAAATTTACGAGGCTTTAATATGTTGATGTTGTTGTGAATCGCCCACAGGGAGGCTAGGGAAGGTTTCCCAAAGTGTTTTTTTACAAGGAACCCTCTTGCCACCAAATAAGGTTCTGAGGCTCACACCTTTGGGATGACTCTCCAACACTGTTTGGGGCTCTCACTTGTAACCCCGAGACTTAAGAGGCTGTGTGAGAAACCACAGACATGAAGACAGTTTCTATAAACATGTTTGCTTCAACGACATCCCTCAGCAGGGTTGGATTTGTGGCTCATTAGCATTGCTTGCTTACCTGGCCTGCCTGAAGCCCAGGGTTCCAGCCTATGATCTTGCGCAGCAGCACAGGCCTGCAATTCCACCTAGGGAGTCTGAGGCAGAAGGCTTGGTCTGAGTTCAAGGGCAGCCTGAGTACACAGCAACATGTGCTGACCCATTCCCAGGGAGAATTCGTCTTCAACATGACGTGCCTAGAAAATACCAAACCAATCTGTCAGGCCTCCAACTGCAGACCCTGGGGCAGTCACTGCCCATCCAGGGGACAGGGACAGCTCGTTCCTCCTGGCGGCTCAGATTTAGCTGCGAGTCTAGAGAGCCAAGAATAGGACAGGTTTGTGTTTTGCCTGTGCCTCCTTCTGTTATCCCTAGATAGCAGAATTCTGCTACCCTAGAAAAGAATTATTTTCAAAAACATTGAAATGGCCCTGTGTCATAGGTAGTAACCACATGCAGAAAGTTTCAAATAGGTAACTTTTTGGTTTTGTTTTGTCTTTGCTTTCTTCCTTTCTTTTCTTTTCTTTTTCTTTTTCTTTTTTCTTTTTTTTTTTTTTTTGTATTCTCTTATGACAAACAAAAATGTGTAAGACAGAGAACGGATTTTTCTCTGTGTAGACAGGATTCTGACTGCTGTTCTGACAACATTTTAAAATAAATTAAATGTTCATCTTAGTTTAGATCTTGTGTCCTTTTCCTAACTGAATCTTACAAATTGGTCATTTGAACGGTGCTTGGTATGTGCTGGGTGTCAGACGGTCCCCGGAGGAGCTACATGGAAACTTCCAGCCACTTGCTTGAGATGGGCTGCGGGCACAGTGGCCTTCACTGCCCTGCGTGCACGCCCCGGTGTTTTTCTCCTGTCCTCTGTGCCGCAGGTGGCCAGCTGAGCACGCTCCCGGAACGAGAGGTGCTAAGCGATTCTCGTTAAACAGTGACAGCCTCCACCCTCCCTGACCCTGACCTTCCGGGGTGCAGGGTTGGAGATGACGTCACGGCTAGCCAGCGCCCGCGGCGTGGTTCGAGTGTGGCTTCGAGGCCTCACGGTTTCACACAACACCAGGGCTCTTATTCTGCTGTTGGGGTGGACAAAGCCCCCCAGCCCTCAGCCGCACAGCTGGGTACAGGAGGTGTGCTGCCGGTGCACACCGCAGGCGGTTCCCCTGGAACCCGAATCACCGGGCAGACATTTGCATATCTCCTCCAAGAGTATCAAAGTCTGGAAGATTTTCCGCCCCAAAGAGCTGCCCTAAAATGAACCTAGAAAGCTATTTTTTCCAGGGACTAACCTTCGGCTGCGTTCCTCGGCCAGAGCCAGAAAAACGGAATGCGAGTGGAGGCGGGGGGAGGGGGGCGGGAAGACTCGACTCTAGAGGGCATTACATTATAACACACTTGGTTAGGAGTTTTCTGAGATTACAGAATTTGGGAATTGACTTGTTTAAAGCAATATATAAAAACCGATATGGTCAAATGCAGGGGGTGGTTATTCCGCAGCGTACGGTCAATCACCCGTCCTTGCTATCTTGAGAAAGCTTCCATTTAAATGCCCCTCACTGTGCAGATACAGCTGGACCGCGGGAGATTTCCCTGTCACGCTAAGTAACCGCGAGCCGCCAGATAGTGTACCCGAGAGCTAAGCACGAATTGCCTGTTCACTGTATTAGTAGCACTAAAAAGCCTTGGACAAGCCAGGCAGAAAGCGACTGGCAAATCTGTAACTTCCTCTAAATTGGTAATGGTTGGTAATAAATTGGTAATTAAGCACGTTCGCCCTTCACATTTCCGGTTCTTCTGTTTCTCTTGCAAAGAGAAAAAAAAAATCCCTTTGAACCCGAACACGTCTTCACTCCAGCCCAGACAAGTTGTGGGATTTGCCAGAGAGAAAGCAAATCTTTTAGAGTCAACCTATGGTTCCTGTAGCATTGCTGCAAGAAAAGCGAGGTACCGGGAGGTGAAGCAGGCTCCGAGCGGAGTAGCGGAGCGTCTGTGTACTGTGTTTACATATTGTAACAACCATAGTCTGTCTGAAGCGATTCTTTGCCTGTGCCGGGCTGCTCAAGAGAAACAGCAAGTTTATTCCAAGGGTAATTGAACCTGAACTCCCAAAGTGTTTGTTGTGCCTAGAAAACTAAAAAGAACTCTCTTGTTTAAGGAGCTGTGGTGAATTAAAGATGTCTGTTGAGTCTTAGCCAGCATCTTCAGCTCTCCGCTTGCCTAGGGACCGGCGCTGGAACTGTCCAATGAACTAAAGGCTACGGAACTGATGCTGCCTAAGAGCTAAGAGCTAGCTGCAGCATCTCCGTCTTTTTGGGGATGTTCATTCTCCCCCACAGAGGTGAAGTTCCCTGTGTAGAGGGCCAGAGCTCAGCCGCCAACCTTCTCGGGGGAGCCAGCCACCTTTTCAAAGGCACCGGATGACACCACTGGAATACCTAATGGAGCAATCCATCCACTGAAACTAGAAAGCAGATGACGTGGCTGTCATCCAAAACCGCTACATTTGGGGTGATTTGTTACATAGCAATAAATAGCTGGAACAGAAAGCAAATCATTCGCCATCGCCATCACCAATAACTCGTGTTTACCAGGACAGGCTTGGCTTTGTGGGGAGCTCTGCAGAGGGAGCTTTGCCTGATGACTCAATTGTACTGTGAATTGCAGAAGGTAAAAGTGAGAGTCCTTAGTGACCATAGGAGACAGGTCAGAGGAGTTCAGGGAAAACCTTCGAAGCCCAGGCTTTGGCAACAGAATGAACCAAATAGATGCTGTGTATAAAACCAGTGATCTGAAGGCAGACAGCAGTAGAGAGAATGATAAAAATAAATGCGTAATTATTCAAATACAAATGTTTATTCATAAGCCACATAAAATGATCTACCCTACTCCACTTTTGGAAACACGGTCTAGAAATAACGCCCTTTCATACCTCGTGGCTCCCTCTGAAGGAGTCCTTCATGAGAAAGTAAATAGGAATTTTCTCTTATTTAAAAAAAAATAGGTATCTTTTTCTTACTTGGTGAAACACAGGTTTTCCTTCATCGCCACATGTGACAGTCACACTAAGAGCCCTTGGCACAGGTGTGCTGACTCCATCACCCACAGACATAAATACTTGCAGGCGTGCAGCCTCAGAGCGGGTGCTTTTCAAGTTGGCCAACATGAAGGATAACTTCCAACTTTTATGTTCACAGAATTCTTAAGGATAGATCAAAAGGTGTCCATTTGATACCAATCTCATTTTGGTGAGCATTTGAAGAATCTTCTAGCCTCTCTAATTTGTATAAGTGTTCTAGAGCTTATTAAAATTAAAATTTCATCATTAGCCTTTAAGAAAATAAGACTGAGTGGTGCTGAAATTGTGGGAATGGCCAACCAATGACTGGTCCAACTTTAGACCTGTGCCACAAGAGAGAATCCACCCTTGACAGGACCCAGGAGGGCCAGGACCCAGTGGCTGGATAGCCCAGAGACCTAGGATAGAACCAAACACTACTAGCAAAAAAGAAAGAAGAAAGAAAGAAAGAAATCCAGCTAGTCAGTGTGGTGGGGCAGGCCTTTAATCCCAGCACTCAGGGGATCTCTGTGAGTTCGAAGTCAGCCTGATCTACAAAGTGAGTCCAAGACAGCCAGAGCTATTATACCCCCTCCTCCCAAAAAGAAAGATAGTCAATGAAATTATTCCAAGTGATATTCTGTTGTACCTATAGATTGCTGTCTAGCCCAATTGTCATCAGAGAGGCTTCAGCCAGCAGCTGATGGAAACAGATGCAGAGACCCACAGCCAAACATTAGGCAGAACTTGGGAATTCTGTGGAAGAGGTGGGGAGAGGACTGTGGAAGCCAGAAGAGTCAAGGACACCACAAGAAAACTTACAGAATCAACTAACCCGGCCTCATAGGGGCTCAGGGAGACTGAACTGATGACCAGGGAGCCTGTATGGAACTGACAAAGGCCCTCGGCATATATGCTCCAGTTGTGTAGCTTGGTCTTCGTGTGAGACTCCTGACAGGAGCTGGATCTGTCTCCTCGGCCTGCTTTTGGGACCCTCTTCCTTCTACTGGGTTGCCTTACTTAGCCTTAATATGAAGGGAGGTGCCTAGTCACATTACAACTTGATACGCCATGTTTGGTTGATATCAATGGGAGGCTTGCCCTTTTTTGGAAGATAAACAGAGGAGGAGTAGATGGGGGGGGGGCAGAAAGGAGGCAGATGGGGGAGGGGAAACTTTGGTCGAGATGTAAACAAAAATTGTTCTTAAAAATACCTAACCTAGGGGCTAGAAAGATGGCTCAGAGGTTAAGAGCACCAACTGCTCTTCCAGTGGTCCTGAGTTCAATTCCCAGCAACACATGGTGGCTCACAACCATCTATAATGTGATCTGATCTGCACTATATACATAATAAATAAATCTTTTAAAAAATACCTAATCTACACTACCTATTCATTAGCTTGCCCATGCCTCTGGTGGGACTTCTGTATTCGTCATGTTTATTTATCTTAAGTTGACTCTTCATCACTTAATCACTCTGAAGTACAGGTCACAGGACTGGAGTACATGTCTCCAACTCAGGATTAAAATAAGTTATTCAGCTTCTATTATCTCATCCAACACCTTTTTCATTTTGCCTACCAACTAAGACATTGTTCTCTGTCTTTTAGCATTATATCATTTCTTATGCAATAAATATATTTTATGTTTAAAAAAAGAAAGTAAGACCCTAAAGGATATTGGAAAAAATAAGGCTTTTGCTACTCTAGATATATGTACAATATTCTATATTAACATAAGTGTTATAAATGAGAAAAAAAATTAGAAGACTTAAAAAAGAGTTTATTTTAAGTGTGTGTGTGTGTGTGTGTGTGTGTGTGTGTGTGTGTGTGTATGTTTTGATTGCTGGGAACCAAGCTCTGGTCCTCTGGAAGAATATTCTCTTTTTGTTTTGTTGTTTTTTCGAGACAGGGTTTCACTGGGTGAGCCTGGACTCACATTGTAGATCAGGCTGGCCTTGAACTCACAGGGATCCACCTGCCTCTGCCTCCCTGAGTGCTGGGATTACAGGAATGTGCCACCACACCTGGCTTGAAGACTATTTTTAATAAGCCTCTCTTCATCCCTTAAAGACTTTTTTAAAAAAAAATTTGAGACAGGGTTTCTCTGTGTAGCCTTAGCTGTCCTCGACTCACTATGTAGACAAGGCTGGCTTTAAACTCACAGAGATCTGCCTGCTTCTGCCTTAAAAAGACTTTTTAAAAAGGAGCTTTGTGAGATGCAGAAGGGAATCACCTGGCTGTATACTAAATATGCAATAAACTAGTTCAATTGTCATAAACAAAAAGCCATCTGTTGTTGAGACCACTGCATCCCTCAGGCAGTGACTATTATCTCAAAAGTCTTCACGGAGGCTGGACTTACGGCTCAGTAGTTAAGAGCATTGGCTGCTCTTTCGGAAGGCTGGGGTTCAATTCCCAGCACCCAAGTGGTGGCTTGCAAGCATCCGTAGTTACAGTTCCAGGGGATCTGTTGCCCTCTACTGGCACAAGGCATACAGTGGTGCATAAGACATACATCCAGGCAAAAGACCCAGACATATTAAAATTTAAAAAAAAAAGAAAAGAAAAAAGATCTGCAACGGTAACTTTATGTGGTAATGGAAGACCAGAGAAAACCCTCCCGTAGTGCTTCAAAATTACAGGGTGGGGGCTGGAGAGATGGCTCAGCAGTTAAGAGCACTGTCTGCTCTTCCGGAGGTCCTGAGTTCAATTCCCAGCAACCACATGGTGGCTCACTACGATCTATGATGAGATCTGATGCCCTCTTCTGGCCTGCAGGTGTACATGAAGATAGAGCACTCATATACATAAACAAATAAATAAATCTTTTTTAAAATTACATTGTACCCACTCGTGGTTTCATTTGGATGCCACTTTGTGAGTTCTCAGATAGCCCCATTTCTGTGGCGCATAGCTCACTCATCGGAGGAAGGCTCATTGTACCCTAGGGAAGGCAGCAACCAGAACACTGAGCTTGAACTTTCTGGTAAGCCAGCCTTCTCTTGGATTCAGATGGCCTTTGACCAAGCCCACCCACTAGGGCCGCCTCATCCAAAAGCCCTGGCCTCTGGAAACACCAATTCTGTGGACTCTGGCCAGACTACGTCAAATGTAAGGTGCCCTTGTGAGCAAGACCAAATCTGGGTTAGGGCCACACTGTCTGTTTCTTCTTCCTTCTCACATCTCAATGGGAAGCAGCACACAGCATGGGGGTGGGGTGGGGACGGGACAGACACATGGACCCTGTACAGGGAGCTCTGCCTGTGTGTGACCCCAGGGTAGCCACTTTTGTCTTTGGTTGTGATGGAGACTAGAGGACTTCTAAAATAATGGAGGGAACAACAGATGTTTCTTGGAATCGTGAAGGGGGGGGCTCACTTTCCCTTCAGTCTTAAAAAGGATACACTATATTTGATTGCACCAGGGCTTCCTTCCTGCCGTCTACGCATCAGGGGGAAAGATGGCAGGAAAGCGTCATGGGTGAGCAATGTCCTACCTCACAGCAGGATAGAAGGGTTATCAGATTAGGGCCCGAGCAGAGTGGAGCCTGTGTCATGTGTAAGTGAGTAACCACAGTGGGGAAGGAAATGAGTGTGTTTTAGAGCATCTGGAAGGAAAGCTCTGCAGAGGGGGTGAGCTACAGGGAGTCACTGGAGACAGCCCTCCAAGTGTCGGTCAAACCTCAGAGGTGCCTGTCTCCCCACCAGGAACGCCCTCCAGGCTAGTAAGCCCAGGTTCTGGAGGCTGACTCAGAAGGATCTTGTCTGAGGCCAGGCTGGGCTGCACAGCAAGTTCCAGGCCGGACTCATCCACCTGGTGACTGTGCCTAAAACAAAACGAAAGCCATAAAACAAAACCAGCAGGGCCAGAGAGATGGCTCAGGGGTCAAGACACTCAGTTGCTCTTTCAGAGGGCCTGGGTTGGATTCCCAGAACCCACAAGGCAACTCACAGCTGTCTTTAATAAAATAAATATTTCGGGGTGAGGTGAGGGGAGAGACGAAGTAAAATAAATAAAAATAGAGAAATTTAAATCTTCCTCACTTCACACGTTAAACTCCCTACATTCTCTTCCACAGATGATGGCCTTGGAGAGAGCCTTGGCTACATTTTTTGGGGGGGGGCGGGATTCTCATGTTTAGAAATGAGATCTGAAGAAGGGCAAAGAGAGTTGCCACGTGAAGAGTTTAGCGGCTTCAGGGAGAGGAACCTGCGAGAAGCAGACTCACAAGAGGAGAGGACCTTCACTTTGTCTGGCTTCTGTGCTGCAAGTCTCTTGTGGGTTAAGGTGTACTTGGCCAGGGCAGCACCACGCATGACTGTGTTCCTGTATCCTCACAGTAAATGCCCAGGTAAACACTGTAAGGCACCATATAAAAATGGGCAGGAACAGTCTTGTCCAGCACCGAGTTGAAGCAAGATCAGTAAAGATAAAACATGGCCTCGGTGTGGAAGGAGAGGAAAGGGCAAACCAGCCATGAGCTTCTGTGGGTCTTTAACAGCTCCCCTCCCCTCCCAGAAGCTCCGCCTCAGCTCACTTCCTCAGGAGGCCTCCCTTCCTTGCCCTCTGATCCATAAAGAACTAGGTCAAGGGTCCCCAGATCAGTAAGTTTTCCCAAATGGCGATTCTTCACTGACCTGTTAACCAATTCCAATCAGCAGTTAACCTGTATCAGGAATAACATCACCCTTTACTTCAAATTCAACCATTCTGTTGACTACGTTTTTTTTCCTAGTCCATTTTCTTACTCTTAAACAATGATCATTTTTTCAAATAGATTACAGCAAAACAGAACCCCATAGTTTGACCTTTGAACGTTTCTGAGCAGGTCTGAATGCCGAAGAGATAGTCTCCTTTTTCCACTTGGCCTTGGGCAGGAAAAATGCTTTGGAAATCTATCTGGCACGATCTCAGAAAGCTGAGAATAGGGCTTCCTCAAGACCCAGCTATTCCACTCCTTGGAATATACCCAGAAGATGCTCCACCACACAACGGGGGCATATGCTCAACTACATTCATACCAGCCTTGTTCATAATAGCCAGAACCTGGAATCAACCTAAATGCCCCTCAGTCGAAGAATGGATAAAAAACAAAAAACAAAAAACAAAACAAAACAAGAACAAAAAACAAAAAGACTGTGCTACATTTACACTATGGAATACTACTCAGCTATAAAAAACAAGAAAATTCCAAAATTTGTGGACAAATGGATGGGACTAGAAATGATCATACTGAGCTAACCCAGAAGCAGAAAGACTCACATGGTATATACTCACTTATAATTGGACACTAGCCCAAGAGGCATGTCCCATGAAAGTCTTCACTTACCAGGAGATTGGGATAGTTGTGAGGACATCCTTTCGGGACTCTAGGTGAGGGAAGTATGGGAGAATGGGGAAATAGAAGGATCCAGAGGGCCCTAGAAACCTACAACAAGAATATCATGATGGATGGATCTGGGCTCAGGGGTTCAGCTCAAACTACTGCATCAACCAAGGACAATACTTGGAATAAACATCGGACCCCTTCCCAGTTCTAGCCAATGGACAGGACATCCTCCACAGACATGAAATCTGGCGCCCCATATTCCACCACTTCCCCGTGGTGGGGAGGCCTGGTGGCACTCTGAGAAAGAGTAAGCAGGCTACCAAGAAGAGACTTGAAAGGCTGTGACGATATAGTGAGGGAGGAGGTCCCCCTCGGTCACAGACATAGGGGAGGGGAATAGGATGAAAATGGGAGGGAGGGAGGAACGGGAGGATACAAGGGATTGGATAACAACTGAGATATAATCTGAAGAAATTAATAAAATAAAAAAAAAAGGACTGGTCCACAGGGAAAGCCATAGATGTGCCCAGATCTCACTCAGTCTTCTATTCCCACAGGTGATGCACCACAGAACTGCAGAGCCAACCGGAAGCTTTAAGTGGCTAATGAGCCAGTTCCTCTGGTGTATTCTTTCTCCTGTGTATCTGGAAGCGAGTTTCCTCCACCTCCATTCGCATCTCCTTTCGCCTGTGCCCTTCCCCTCCCCCCTCCATGTGTCATCGTTGGAAAGGGCAAGAGCAAGAACTGAAATGGAGCTGCTGTCATTTCCCTTTGTAGTCTGGGTGCTCTCAGACAAGCTATTGGTCTCCCAACAGGCCTTGTCATCTGTAAATCCAGTGCAGTCATGACAGAGGGTGTAAGTGTGCCTCTTGGGGGTCAGCGTGAGTATTGTACGACCTTACTGCCCAGTATCTCATGCAGCAACCCTGCTGAGCATCTTGCTCAAAAAAAACCAAAACCAACGGTTAGCTGTCCTTTTTATCCAGTTAGAAAAATCCAGTAGGGATGGTCCAGCCTCCTACTCTTGTCTCAGCTCAGACATCTTTGCAAACCCCACTGAACCTAGATTTTGCCTTTATGTCTGCCAACGCTATCACAGCTTCCATTAAATAACACTTTCTGTTCCAGAAGGCAATTTCTAATGTGGCAGTGTCACAAGCCTCATTTTATGAGCTTTAAAAAATCTCATGCTAAGGTCCAAAACATGATGCTGGCCGATGTATGTATTTATTGTACTGCAGACCGAACTCAGGACTTTGTGGATGCCAGGCAAGTACTCGACCACTAAGCTACATCCCCAGCACCATTCATTGTTCTAAGAAAACATATTGGAAATGGCACAGCAGTCAAGGGCACTTGATAGCCTTTCAGGGGTTATCCCATACCATATGGGTATATATGGTTATAGATGGCTCACAACTACCTATAGCTCCAGTTCCAGGGGATCCAATGCTTTCTTCTGATTTCCAAGGGCATCAGGAATGCATGTGCTGCACACATATATATTCAGTCAAAACACTTATACACATAAACCAAATCTTAAGAAAATATATTTTATCTACACAGTGCACAATGGTATACACATGTAATCCAGGACTAAGGAAGCAGAGGCAGGAAGCTGTGAATTTGAGGCAGCCTGAGCTGGAGAATAAGAGCCTATCTGCCCCGCCCCCCTCCAAAAAAAGTGGAAAAAAGGGAAGAAGGCAGGGGGATGGTGTGGCTCAGTCAGAGAAATGCTTAGCTTGCAAGCATGAGACTCTAAATGTAACCATGTAAGATGGGAGGCCTGGTGACCGGCTCTTGTGGTCCCAGAATTGTGGAGGCAGAGACAGGAGTCCCTGGACTCATTGGCCGGCCAGTCTACACTAACTAGTGAGCTCCAGACCAAGGCTAATGAGACACTCCATCTCAAAGGAGTTGGGTGAAGTTCCTGAAGATGAACCTCAAACTTGTCTTCTGGACTCCGTGTACACATGCATATGTACACCTGTATGTACACTGCATACACATGAAAATACACACTTGTACACATGCACATGCAGAGAGAAAGTAAGTGAGCCAGAAAGGAAGGAGGAGTACTAGGAAAAGGAGGAGGACCAGGAAGAGGAGGAGGACCAGGAGGAGGAGGAGGATCAGGAGGAGGAGGACCAGGAAGAGGAGGAGGACCAGGAAGAGGAGGAGGAGGAGATAACAAGCATCTCTCAGTACCTAGGCCCTTGGGAGACAAGGCAGAAGCATCAGCAGTGTGAGGCCAGCCTTGGCTACATAAGGAGTTCGAAGCTAGCTTGCATGACAGGAGACCTTCTCTCAAAAATAACCAGGGAGAGAAAGAGGGAGAAAGCGAGGAAGATAAAGAGGTTGACTTTAAACAGTCATTTGATCAGCACTGTGTGGTAATTCTAATATTTCCATAGCTGTCTTCACACTAGACTTCCTCTAGTTAATTTGGACGAGGGGAAGGCAAATTCTACACTGATTACACCCCACCCCCTCTGTGGGGCTAGGGAGAGGAATTCAGTTTTGTTCCTTTAAACCTTGGACCTAAAAAAATCAGTCTGTGGGTATAAGAAGAAAAAAAAAACAAGGCATGCATAATATTACTGCAAAACGCTGTTTGTGAATTCAATTAAAAGGAACTTTTGTTGAGACAAAAACTGGAATCCTGTGAAAAATTCTTAGAGTCTTGCTTTCCCTCCCCCACCCCTTCATCCTTATTTTCTAATAAATCTTACTCAGACTGGAGCTCTACTGGGAAATTTCACTTTTAGTTTTGGGAAAATGTCAGTTACCCGTAATGGGAATATCAGAATATTTAAGCAAAGAAAAAAAATAATCTCTTCTCTCTCATACATGTTAAAAATAGCTGCAGGATATTTTTTCCTTTCAATCTGTAAAAGAGAGAAATTCACCTTTGGACTGAAATTAATGGGGGGGGGTGCCTTAATAGGAAGGTTTTTGTTTTTTGTTTTTTGTTTTTTAAGAAAATTAGAAGAAAGGAGATTGGAAACTGAGGCTTCTAGTTAACAAAAGAAAGTGAGTGGAAGGTCTGACAACCCCACCCTACTCTCACTACCCTCTGTCCCGCTGGGCATGCTCTTAGAGCCATGGCAGGGGGGGCAAGGAGGGGGAGAGGTTGCTCTGACCCAGAGCAAACATGCCTTTTCCCATTTAGGTTGCAGAGGCAGACAGAGCAGAATGGTCCCTAAGAACTCCTGGCCCCTCTGAGGCTGCTTCCTCTGCAGGAGCCTTCCTCCACTGGTGAAGCCAACTGACACTCAGACTTACCTGAAAAGCAAGAGCTCTTAACCACTAAGCCGTCTCTGCATCCTTCTATCCCTAAAAAATTTTAAAGATGGTTTATGACTGTGCTCAGACTGTATATTTTTACACACCATCTTAGCCAAGAGGTTAAGAAGCAATCAGAACACATATTTTTAAATAGTACCTCGATTTCAAATAGTCATGGGAAGCCACATGAACAATTGATGTTTAGTCAGGTCAGGCAAGCGGGTCACTGCTTCCTGTTTTTCTGCCATCTGTGATATTATATAATGATTTACGATAATGCTAGGGCAAGCAGGATACCCTGTCTTTACTTAAAGACATTGTCTACTGTTTAGTTGTGTAAAGCAAATATCCTAAATGTCCTCTTGTGTCTGTTTCGCATTTCTGAGTGAGAATCTCTTGTATTCACCAGGTAGCTTTGGATCCACTACAGAGCCCATGGTAGCCTCAGATATCAGATGCTCCTGTCACAGCCACCCAGGGGCTAGGGTTACAGCTGTGCATGGCCACCTCTAGCTCTTTCTTATTTTGCTACATCAAAGTCAATGGAGTGACTATTTTTCAACATCTTTTTTTTTCCCCCTCAGACAGGGCCTCTCTGTATTAGCCTTGGCTGTCTTGGACTCACTTTGTAGACAGGCTGGCCTCGAACTCACAGCGATCCACCTGCCTCTGCCTCCTAAGTGCCGGGATTAAAGGCGTGCGCCACCACGCCCAGCCAATGTCTTTTTATAATATCACTATTCATGGTGTTTTACTGTCTTAAAAGAAGCTTAGCCCGGAGATGCTGAGGAACACTAAGAAAGGGAGGGGGCGAGAGAGGAAGAGAGGGAGAGACTGAAGAGAATGGGAAAGGAGAGAGGATGGGAGGGTGGAAGGGAGGGAGAAAGAGAGGGAAGGAGGGAGGGAAGAGAGAGGGAGGGAGGGAGGGAAAAAAACGAAGGAAGGAAAAGAAGAAATTGCCACCTTCCAGCCTGGAGATGTGGAGAGGAAAGATTGAGAAGAAACTGCAGTGACACACATCTAAGTGTGAAGATGCCATGGTAGACCCAAATGCTTTGAACGTATCTTTAAAAAAAAAACTCAATAAGAGGAAAATAATTTTTCAATATAGATCTTTCTTTTTAAAATTGATTAACATTAATATTGTATGTGTAAGGACATGCTGTATGTCAGGGAGAGTGCGAGGGGGGACAGAAAGCAACTTTGTAGACTACTGTGATGTTCTCTCCACTGAGTCATCTCACCAGCCCATTGAATTTCAGTGTCTTTCTAATCCAGTCGAAAAAACGGGACAAAATTGAGAAACCCAATTAACTTGTAAGTATTTCCCCCCCGGGCTTCTTCTATTCAGCTCTACTCTAGATGTGCGGGAAGCCCTGTGTGCGCTATGGCAGTCCAGGGCATGCTGGCCAGCTTGGGGTCTTTGTCCGTCTCTGCCATTTGGAGCTGCATTTGTGAATCTGGGCAGGCACTGGACTCTCTGTAAATGTCAATTTCCTCATCTATAACATGGCATACTACTAGTACCTGTTTTCTAAATGTGAACGGTTTTAATGTTAATATCCACAAGTTGCTTAAACTGGTTTTTGTCAGAAAATGTCACACATCAACCCTATGGGAGTCTCAGCCTGCAAGTCTTGCATTTGGGGGGTAAAGTACATGTAATATAGTTTTGTAAATATAATTTCAAGTTTGTGTTTTATCTTTTCTTTTTGGTCAGACCAGACGAGCTATCACACAACCACATACAAGCTCTCTTGCTCTTTGGTATAGGGGAGTAACTTGGCAGGAGAGACCAGTATGCTGTGCAGTAATACCTGAAAACAAGGATTATAAACAAGAAAGCAAAAGCCTCCACAGAACTTGTTCTTTAAGGCTTCTAAGGAGTTTTTGACCTTTGCTTGATGAAACATGGATTTGATTGGTTTTTTTTTTTAAACAACCATGTTCTTTGCTTGAAAGCTAATCCTATTTATGGTGAGCGCTGTTTTTTCAATTAGGTTTATTTTCTTTTTCCCATAGGCCATGTTAGCTGAGAACGTCCAAAAGTCCCCCCCCCCCATTTATGTCTTATGATGGTTTTTAAATAAAACACACGGCACTTATCTGTGAGATTTCTTTTGAAATACTGGTGAGTCCGAAGCTTGTTTGCTCCCCCCACCCCCATCCCCGTATTTTAAGTGCTAAAACGTTTTTTCAGAGTGTAATCATAGTTTTCATAACAGACTTAGAGCGGCATCACTTCAGCTTCACTAACTTTTGAAACGTGTGTGTAAACTAGTGCTTAGCAGGCCGGACTGGAAAATGATACGTATAGGATCGGGTTTTCTACAAAGTTTACGCTGAAAATTCGAAAATAGTTTTTTCAGATTCCAAGCTTAACATTAATTGTTTTCTACATGAGACCTCGGGAAATGGGGTAGGAGATGAATTCATAAACTGAAGGGCACGTCGCTTTTCTAACAGTTCTGTAATGGGAAAATATTCTCTGGCGAGACTTTCTGGGGAAAGCGACCTCGGCCCCCTCTGGAAACGAAGCGACTCCCTTCTTAGCTGGGCCTGCTGCCGGCGGGGGGGGGGGGGGAAGGGGGGATGAGAGAACTGGGTGTTCTCATCCTAGGGAGGTTGGTCTGTACAGGTCCTTGGGGTTGAAGGAACACTAGACTTGCAGGGGAGCCCTCTGTTTCCAGAGGAGGCAGCGGGGAAAGGAACCCGAGCTTGCTCCTTGACGCTGGGTGCGCACTAGGGTCCCCAGCGCTGAGCTGTGTCACTGCCGCGGTCCCCTTTCCCTCCTCTCTCCGCCTGCAGCTGCCGTCAGGGATCCTGTGTAGAGCTCGGCCGGGCTGTGCCCTGCTTCCCTTCCTAGCCTCTCTTCCTCCCAGCTCCTATTTCGTCTCCGCTCCCCTCCTTCCTCCCTACGCCCCTTCTCCTAGCTCCCATCTCTCTCCCGCTGACTTCCCTTCCCCCTCCCCTGCACTCCTTCCCAACTCAGGCTGTTCCTACATCTTTCGCTGCTCCTCTGCTCCGCTTCCTACTCTCCCAGCGCCCTTTCCTTATTTGCTTCACCTCTGCCCTTCTTTATTTGCTTCACCTCACCCGCCGCCACCGGGTCCCTACTTCCTCCACTCTCCTGCAGCTCTCCATCCTCTGCAGTCCTCTCTCCCTGCTTCGAGCCCCTCTCCTGTTTCCCTCCCGCTTCCTCCTCTCCAGCTCCAGGTTTGTGGCTCTCCCACGCTGTTGCTATGGAGTCGCCCAAGGCTGCTGGCCGCCTGGCGCTAGCTGCCCTGAGGCCCCGGGAACAGAGCGGTGACTCCAGCCAAGACTGAGGCGCCGCCGCACCCCTTCGGGGTCCAGGAACAAAGCGTGCCCCGCCCCGCCCCACTCTGGAGGTTTTCCTGAGACCTTCAGGCGCCCCAGGCCCTGAGGCTTAAGACCACTTATAATTTCATCATCCTCAGCCTCTGCGGGCCGGACCCTGAGGCCAAGGTGACAGCTGCGCTCTCTCTTGCAACCCACCTTCCTGGTCCCCGGAAGATCACTCTCACACGCCCAGGCTCGGAGGTGTCACTGGGGCCAGCAGCCGGCCAGATGGCCCTATTTAATAAGACTGACCCCTTTTGTTGGGGGCCCTAGGAGCATCTAGGCCAATTTACATAGGAAAATGGGGTTTGTGTCCCCAATTCAGTGCAGTGCCCCGACAGCTGGTGGCCCTGTCTTTGTGTAAGGACCCCACAGCGTGTTGGTTAAAGTGGTTTATGTGTGCAGATGTGGGGGTGGTGAATAGCAATTCACCGGAACCAGTGGCTCCCACGTCTTGCTCCCAGGACCTGTAGGAAATACATCAGTCTGGGTACTGATAAGACCCCAGTGCTCTGATGCTCTTATAGATCCCTTTGCTAATTGGAAGAGATCTTAGGAAGATTCGCGAAGTCTTTGTCGTTATTTGCAACTAGGTCCTTGCTTGGGAACGTTGTCAAGCTGAATTTAAGGAAGACTACTTGGGCTTTTAAAGCCGTTCTCGATGAAAGATCTAATCTAATTGCTCGTCTTTGTGGACTCTGACTCAGCTGGTTTCTGTTCGTGGATGTCTCCTGGAACAGGCTGAAAGCTGTCGTTTGTTTGGTTTGGAATCAGTAGCTTAAACGTGTGTACTTAAGCGGTAGAATGGGAGGACGGAGAGGAATTTCTTATTTTAACATCAAGGAATTTGAGTCACAAGAGGTAGGACCATTTTCCCAAGATCACACAGCTCTGCCGGGGGTATAAACCCTGAGCCCTTGGGTCTGAGGCCAGGAAAAGATGACAGAAAGGGGGCTGGGCTGCGTGAGCGCTTCTGAGAACCCAGCCCCCAGGAAGCTAAGGAAAATGGCCTTAAGTTCAAGACCACCCTGAGCTGCACAGACTTTCTCTCAACAAACAAACAAAAACCCGAAGCCAAAACTAAACAGACCAAGGGAAAGAGAACTTGTAAAAAGCTTAGGACCCCCTGAGGTCCCTGAAACCAATTTTCTACTAGTACACTGGGGCCACCAACCGGTAACTCCTTAGAAGATGGGACTTTTCTTTTCAGCCTTTGTACCTTCGTGGTGGCTTTTTTAAAAAAAATCTGTGTTGGAACCAGTTTAGCCACTACAATTTCCAGAATCCTGCTCCAGGACCCATGTCTATCACAATGGTCCCTGTGTGACAAAAATCTCTGGGGGCTCTCTTTGCCCCCCTCCAGTGGAAAGGCGATTGTAATGGGGAGAATTTAAAAGAATCCCTGAAAGACACCCACTCACCTTAAATCAGGGTCTGTGGTGAAAGAATTCTCCTGCTAGCCTTCTATTGGCTAACCCTGCCGTCTGGGAGCCCTAAATGAGTTTATGGTGACTTAGGAGAGCAAGTCTCTGGGAAGGCCTTTAAGTTTACTGTAGCTCTGTAGTTAAGAGCACAGTCTCAGGGCTTGGAGACATGGCTCTGTAGAATGGTCATTGCTCTTGCAGAAAGCCAGAGACATTATTCTACATTTGGAGGATCAGAGCCTGTAATTCCAGCTCCTGGGGACGCTGTCTGGCTTCCAGGGATACCCACATGCATAGAGTGGGTGCCGTGCCCCCCCCCAACCGGTTGTTAGCTGCATCGTGTGAGTGCTGGGAACTGAAATCAGGTGCTCTGTGAGAGCTGTGTGAGCCATCAAGTGAGCCGTTTCTCAAAGAAAGCTTGTATTTTACCTTTTAAACAGAGTCGGAGTCCACATTTCAAAGGAGAATGAGCAAGGACACACAGCTGGGTCAGAGCTGCACGTGACCATTGATTCCTGTTCTGCTTCTTGTAACAGAACAAGCTGGAAATTTTTTCTTCTTCCTATTTTTTGGGGGGTCCATATTAGTAGTAGGGTGTAACACTATAGGTAAGGGTGACAGGGACAGAACCTTTCAGTTCTCTGAAAAAGGATTTCTTTAAGGCCTTAAGGATGCATTATATTCTTTAAAGAAACTATGTCCAAGAAAGACGTACAGAATAAGGTCCAGCAGGGCTTAGTATCATATAGTGCTTCCACCCGGTTGCTTCTTTACTTTAGCTACTATTTTGTATCTGTAACCGTTAGCTAGTGGAGTGTAACAAATGACAACCCCCCCATCCCCACCAGCACCCTGCCCTAAGGCACGTGTCTGTGTGTAATTCTGATGATCTTGGAAGGACCATCTCTGATCATGTTGGCAGGGCTGCAGACAAAGATGGAGTCTCCTGTGCTCTAGACTGGCGTTACCCGGAGAAGCTTAGGTAGGGGCAGTTCTGCCCTGTGTCTTCTACCCGGAATTTTCATCTCATGTAGATTCATCTCAGGATGAATTCAGATGCTGTGACAAAAGGACGGGATGGAGGGAGGGGCCACCGCTGCAATAAATCCTGGAACTGACCACACTGAGCACATATATTTAACTTAGGTTTATTTCTCTCAGGTAGGGTGTGTGCTGGTTGGCAGGGATCTTTGTCTGCTTTGGTGATTGCTGCGCCCTTACAATTGTCACACACGATAGCACATGTTTGAAATGCTGAATCAATTAGGAAAATGACCTTAGTTATTTTCACTTATGCTTAAGGTTAGAATTCCCAGAGATAGTGCATGCCTGTAATCCTAGCACTGGGGAATGCAGAGGCAGGCGGATTGCTGTGAGTTCAAGGCTGGGATTAAAGGCGTGAGCCACCACCACCCGGCTTAAACTCTTGTTTTAAAAGACCAAATTTCAAAATGTTTAATATTTTTTCCCTAGAACATATAAACAGGCACTATATAATGATAGTTCTTACTTGGGTGGAAATTAGAAGTGTGGAGAAGAAAAAAAAACTTGCTGTATCTTAACGCACTCCTGGAGTCACAGGCCGGTTTTCTTTTTTCTTTCTTTCTTTTTTTTTTCTTTTCTTTTTTTTTTTTTGTCTTGTTTTGAGACAACTGCTTGTCACTAAGTAGGTCTGCCTGGCCTAGAACTCACAGACATCCTCCTGCATCTACCTCTCCAGTGAGGGGATTAAAAGCGAGCACCACCACACCCTGCCAGAAATGGGTTTTCTTAAGGTCCTGACTTCAAGAGGGAATTCCTATGCAATGTACTTTTTACTCCTTTGGAATTTGAATTTGTCCTGCCATTTTTGACTGTGACAAATGATGGGGTAGGAGATAAAGTGGGCGTTAATGCTTGGTTATATAAAGGGGAGTTTTTGCATATATCTATACTTAGCAGCAGGCTATTTGGGGACTCCTGTTATATGTAACTCAAGTCTTGAGCACTGGACATTTCAGCTGCTGGTTGTCTAAGCCTTCACATGGGACACCTGAAGAGTGGGTTCTGGCTTCTTATTTTGGACAAGAAAAGGAGACTGGAAATTTGGAGCCTGGAGATGTCCTGGCTCAGTCACAGCTGCATTGCTCTCTCTTTCTCTCACTATAAGTTTTGGGCATTAAGAACTTTTCTCAGACTTTCTTTACAGATTTTTATGAACATGTTCGCCTGATAATTAGTAAGATCATACAAAGGGTACACTTAGTTTAATTTAACTGCAGTCCTTGGGGCCGACAGTTTGGTTCGCTCCTTAGAGCCCTACTGGATATACTAAATGCAGGAAGTCCTACTCCTTGGCCCCAAGGTGCTTGTAATCAGAGTGGTGGGGAGAGGCAAGTCAAGGGACAAGATCGGCCTAGGCTCAGGACAGGTGGGTGAAAGGTCCCCAGGGACAAGAGGAAGTGGAGGATGCAGACTAGCCTCGGTAGTTTCGCAATGCCTTGCAATGTGTAGAAGCCCTTCCGAGTTCATCCTCCTGTCTGAAGGACGACCTGCAGGTTAGTCCAGACCGATGCCTGTCATCCCCAGTGCTCCTGTGACCGGTTAAAGGTCGTGCTCTGGCCTGCTGTTGAGGGGACTGGTGTCTTGGAGAAGTTACTCCCAAGCTCCTGGATGGGAGCAAGGAGGGAAGGGGGTGGACAGGTGTGGATGTGAAGGGGCAGGGGTGGGGGGGTGAGGGGTGCGGGCGGGGGGGGGGGGAGACAGAAGAGGCGCCTGAGGTCTGGAAAGAGAACTTCAATCAATCCGGAGAGAGGTTGGAGTAAATTGAAAAAAAACAAAAACAAAAACAAAACAGTACTCTTTAGACAAGAAAGAAACAAAAGAATTGTTTTAAACAACAGAGGAAACAATAAAACAAGGCCAGGAGGTCAAAAGAGAAAGAAGAGAAAACCAGTAGGGCTGGATGAAGTCACAGAATGAGCCGAGGAAGAAGGGAGTGAATCACTGCGGCCCTGCATACTCGGTGGCAAATGCAGTGAGTGTTCTTCCTTATTGAACAGGAGTGAGGGTGTGAGGCTGTGTAATTAAAGGCCACGCAGTGCTGCCGTGACCCAGCCTCAGCCACTGTGATAGCTCCTAACTGTAGGGCTGGCCGCTCCAGCACACACAAGAAGAACAAGTGAAAAATAGCCAACCTTCCTTCCTCTGAAGTCAATGCTGAGGGAGCCCTCACTTTTGGGGTTTGCAAATGAGGCTTTGAATACAGGGCATTTCTCTTCCCCAGTTACATGTGGGTTCTCTGGCTTTACAAGGTTTTGAAGAGCCTCCACAATAGGCACCTACAAAATTAGAACAGCAGTTTGAATGCCCGACGTAAGCAATTTGCTGGTTTATTATTCCAGCGAGGACTCTGGTTGGGCTTACCTGGAGCTCAGTGTGGGTTCCAAGTCTGCCTGTATGCACAAGTAATGGATGCTGTTGTGGTTTGTATCCGAAATGTCCCACAAAGGCTCATGTTTTAAAGTGTGTTCCCCAGATGGTGGTACTGTTCTGGAACTTCCAGGAAGGGAGACCAAGCTGGAAGGTGATTGGGGTGAGCCTTTGAAGGTTATCCTTGCTTCACTTCTGCCCTCGGTCTCTCCTGGTCTGTAGTGATGGAAACAGCCTCTGCTGTGAACTAAGCCGCTGCACCATCCTGTCCCAGGACGGCAGACTGAGACCCTTTGCAACTGTGAGCCCAAACCAACCTTTCCTCCTTTAAGTTATTTCTGTCAGGCCTTGTGATCGAAGCCACATGCAAGTGATCTATGCCCTTGATTTAAAAAGGTGGTCATCAAGACTGTCATCAGTTTTCTGAGTCTCTTGCATATGAACAAACAGTAGCATTGTACTTAGGCCCGCCATTGGATTTTCTTTGGCTGATGAAATGAGTTTTGAAATGCATGTGTTTGGGGCTAAGGAGATGGCTCGGTTGGTAGAGTGTTTATCTTGCGATCATGAGGGCCTGAGTTTCACCCCCAGAACCCACATAGCATGACAGGTGTGGTGGTGAATACCTGTAATCCCAGCACTAAGAAGGCAGAGGTAGGAGGATCCCTCAAACTTACTGGCTAACTAGTCAGGCTAATTGGCGAGCTCCAGGCCAATGAGAGGCTCTGTCTCTAAGGAGATGGATGGACAGCATTTCTGAGAACAATATTCCTGGCCTCCACAGGCTCATAAGTGCAACACACACACACACAGACACACGGACAGACAGACACACACACAGACACACACACACACAGACACACACACAGACACACACACACACAGACACACACACACACAGACACACACACACAGACACACAGACACACACAGACACACACACAGACACACAGACAGACAGACAGACACACACACACAGACACACACACAGACACACACACACACACACAGACACACACACACACACACAGACACACACACACACACAGACACACACACACACACACACACACACACAGATACACAGACAGACAGACACACACACACACACACACACACACACACACTTCTTAGTTACCTCCATGTAACGTGGCTTATCCCACCTGACATATTTGATTTTTCCAAAGATTGGCAGCACCTTCTGCTCCTCTTCCTTTTTCCTCTTCAGTGTAGAGAGGAGAATTTTTCTTTCTCATACTCCTTTGTTGAGGGAAGAGGAAGGTGAAAGGGACAAGAACAATGGGAGGAGGTAGCACGTATCTAGACCTCCATCTAGTTTGCAGCCACCTTAGGGAGAGAAACAGAGCCAGGATCTGAAGAAATTCTTCTGAATTTTAGGTTCTAAATGGCAAAAACCATTCCTGAGGTTAGGAATAGGCACGCCCCGTGTTTCCCTTTGACCTGGTGCTGCGGTGCATTTTGGAGACTGGGGGTTTGGAGGATGTGGGCGTGTCTGCCTCCCCACCCCCACCCCCCATCACAGAACCCAAAGGAGCAGCATCCCTGCAGGCAGAGCTAGCACCTGGAGTCAACAGAAAGAGAGGCACATGGGCAGATTTGTCACTTGATATGCCTGAGATGTCACTTCGAGGCTCGCAGCAGAAGTAACTGTGGCAGTTTTGGGGATGGTCGGCTGAGGTCCTGGTGTCGCGGTGATGGTGCTAAGAGCCCTGGATGGCATTGTGAAATACTGTTAGCATGAGCTCATTGCGACATAAGGGCTTAGGAGGCGTGGAACCGATGAGTCACACAAGTGCTCAACTGCTTTGGTTCCTTGTGGCCTGAAGCACTCTGCAAGGCGGCTCTAGTACCTACCTGTCAATCATTCTGATTGGCCACCAGCTGACACCCACCTGGTTTCCAGGCAGACCCCTGTTATCTGCTGGCTTGGATCGGTTATCTATTTTTCTAGAAGCTAAACTGGATGTGTAAAGTATTAGTTTCTTGAAGAAAATTAAAATGTGGTCAGGAGTGGTGGCCGATGTCTGTGGTCACAGCACTTGGAAGGTAGAGCCAGGAGAATGAGGTCAGTGGGTTCATGGCCCGACTGGGATACCTGAGACCCTGTCAAAAACAAAGGACCCCAAGTCCCCCAAACAACAGAAAAGTTAAAAACGTCTAGCGCACCCTCCCCACTAGCTTTTATTTATTTATTTATCTTGATTTCCCTCTTTCTGTCCCTCCCTCCCTCCCTTCTTTCCTTTGTCCCTCTGTGGCCTATACAACAGTCTTTCCTCTAATTCAGAAGCCGGGAGTGGGACACAGGCTTTGCTCATTGATTTTCCTCCTTCTGGAATATTTTCCTATTGAGAGGCGTGCCTGGGAGAAGTTTGTCAAACTATGTTCAATTTGTATACAGAGTAACTCTAAGAAACCAATATGAAAACTCCATGACCAGTGGGAGAGTAATAGAGGAAGAAATAAGAGAGAAATGGACTGGAGAGATGGCTCAGTGGTTGAGAGCACTGACTGCTCTTCCAGAGGACCTGGGTTCAATTCCCTGCACCCACATGGCAGCTCACAGCTCTCTGGAACCCTAGGCACTATTAATACCCTCACAAAGATGTGCAAGTACACAAAACATTATACTACATAAAAGAAAAAGAAATCATTTTTAAAAATTTTGTTTTATTCTTTGGTTTTTCAAGATAGGGTTTCTTTGTATAGTCTTGGCTGTTCTGGACACACTTTGTAGACCAGGCTGGCCTCAAACTCAAAGAGCTATGCCTGCCTCTGCCTCCCAAGTGCTGGGATTAAAGACATGTGCCACCACCACCCAGCTAAATCATTTACTTAAAAAATGAAAGAAAGAAAGCTGGGCAGGGTGGTACACACCTGTAATCCCAGCACTCAAGGAACGAGGCAGAGGCAGGTGGATTGCTGTGAGTTTGAGGCCAGCCTGATCTACAAATGGAGTCCAGGACAGCCAAAGCTACACAGAGTCTCGAAAACTCAAACCCAAACCCAAACACTGCCCCCCCAAAAACAACAAACAAAAATCCTAGAGACTTTTTTTTTAATTGTAATAAAAGATAAGTTGGGATGGAGGAAGGTTTCCATTTCCACAGCAGTGACAAACGCACAGATTCAGCTGTTGCCCCAAGCATGTTATTTACAGCTCCCGCTCATCTTAAATTCTCTGTCTCGGAAGGGACCTTCCCGGGCTGTTTACCCTGCCCCCCCCCACCCCCACAGCCTTCTCTGTTTTATCACCTTTGTCCCTCTTCGGGCACAACAGCACAAGAGTTTCCTGGCCATGTACAGTTGTGACCCTGCTGTGAGACTCATTAATTTGTCTCCATCTGCTTGGATCAATAGCTTCAGCAATGCTGGCCATCGTGGCTTTGTGGACACAGTGCCCATCCATCTTTCTCATGAAACACAGAGTTGAAATATGAGGTGCATCAACAGGGGCAACAATCAGTTCTTTTCACATTCAGGGCCAAACTGTCTTTATTGATATCACTCTTTTGTCAAATATTAGAATTCAAAATATACAAAAGTCTTTTCAAATGAGCGGACCAATTTTCTCCCTCCAAAATGGTGAGTTCTATTTAAATTATTACCCTTGAGATACTGAAGAGGGAACTGAACGCTGCTCTAGGTCATTAGTTGCCATAGAAACAGGACTCAAGGGCTAGATGGGTCAGTGCTTAGGAGCACTGGCTGCTCTTCTAGAGGACTTGGGTTGCATTCCCAGCACCCAAGTAGCATCTTTTGCCTGTATCATGCCCTCCTCTGGCCTTTCTGGGTACCAGGCACATATGTGGTGCAGAGACATATGTGCATGCAAAACATTCATACACATAAAATAAAGTTAAAAGAATTTTTTTTTGTTTTTTTGTTTTGTTTTGTTTTTTGAGACAGGGTCTCTCTGTGTTAGCCTTGGCTGTCCTGCACTTGCTTTGTAGACCAGGCTGGCCTCGAACTCACAGCAATCCACCTGCCTCTGCCTCCCTAGTGCTGAGATTAAAAGCATGAGCCACAACGCCCGGCCCTCAAAACATGGTTTTGTTTTTTTAAGAAGAAAGAAATGGTACTCAAAATCAGGATTTGATGCTCCTTGACCATTGACCACACCCTTAATTCATGAGATATTGTTAAATAATCAAAGCATGTTATTTTATACAATATTTAAAGCTTTAAATTTGTAAAGAACCAAAGAAAAAAATGTCAATATGATGTAAAGCAGGTTCATTCCTGGCTGATAGCTACTTTTCTCACACTCACTACACAAGTCTGAGCCTCCATGCCACTCTACAGATTCATCCCAAGCCCAGGTACTAAAAGTAGAAAGCAAGCAGATATCAAAAACTGATAATTTTCAATAAGATGAGTTTTTTTTTTCCTAATCAGGGTCTCACTATGTAGCTGTCCTGCAACTCACTATGCAGACCGAGCTGGTCTCAAACTCATGGACATCTACCTGCCTCTGTCTCAGAGTACTAGCACTAAAGAAAGGCACGTGCCATCAGGCTTGGCCTAGGGTAGGAAAAGTCAGTCAAAAGAAAAATAGGGTCAAGAGGGAGGGAGGGTGGGAGGGAGGGAGGGAGGGAGGGAAAGAGGGTGGGAATGGGAAGATACCAGCAAGGGGATAACATTTGGCATGTAATTGAATAAATTATAATAATTTTTTAAAAAAAGAACAACAACAACAAAAAGAAATAAAGAAGGAAAAGAAAAGTAGGGCCGAAGAGATGAAGGGACCTGCAGCCATACCTAGGCCAGCTGAATACTTAGAAGGACATGATGGAGGATGGGAACTGACCTCCGGTTAGTTTTCCTCTGATCAGCACACACAGAAATAAATGTTTACTTTCCATCTTTTTTTTTTTTCAGGCATGGTTTCTCTGTGTAATAATACTGGCTGTCCTGGACTCACTTTGTAGACTGGCCTCGAACTCACAGAAATCCAGCTGCCTCTGCCTCCCAAGTGCTGAGATAAAAAGTGTGCACCACTGTGCCTGGTTATGCTTTTTTTTTTAAAGAAAGAAAAGTGACTAGCTAGGTGTGGTGCTACCTACCTGAAGTGAGATAGTATGGGATAGCCTGGGCTACATAATAAGAAACTGACTCCAAAAGAGGAAGAAGATAAACAAATAGTTATAGTTGTTTGCATGTTACTTAATGCAAATAATTTGTTATGAATTTCAAAGAGAGCAACAGTCAGATATTAGTAATCATTTGCTGGGAGTCTCATCTGTTTTCACTTAATGTGTCCAATGGCCCCATAATAGCAACGGTATTTTGCCCCATTTTCCTGATGAGGAATTGACTCAAGGAGCTCATGTGGTTCTTCCAGGATTATAGCATCCAGACAGCAGAGTGTTATTGCAAATGCTTTATTGACTTTATTCTTTTGTTTGTTTGTTTGTTTGTTTTTGGTTTTGGGGTTTTTTTTTGAGACAGGGTTTCTCTGTGCTGTCCTGGACTGGCTTTGTAGACCAGGCTGGCCTCGAACTCACAGAGATCCACCCACCTGCCTCTGCCTCCCGAGTGCTGGGATTACAGGCCTGTGCTACCACACCCAACTCCTGACTTTATTCTTATATCCATAGAAATCTCATTTCATGAAAAATTTTTTCATGAATTAAAAAAAATTTTTTTGAAAAAAATTAAAAAAAAATTTGCCCAGCACAAAAAAAAAAAAGGTGAAAAGGCACAGTCCTATGTAGCAGATTTAAGCCCTGCTGGTTGGAATCCAGCTCCTTTGGAGACTGGCTAGTCTTGCCAATTTTTCTAGAACATTAATTTGCTTTTCGGCAGAGCCTTGGGACCGTGTGTATTAAATGTTACAGCTCAGCTAAACCCTGGAGCTAGGCACAGCCTGGGCCATTTAGGAGGGAAGAGCAGTAAATTAAGACAAACCAACATGAAACAGTTTCATATAAAGAAAAGCCGTCGCTGCCATATATTACTTTCTCTAGCTACAAGGTCTTGACCCTTCAGGGATGTTGAAAGGACCAGCAGGATTGATTGAGGAAAGGGAAGACCAGCAAGTTTCAAAAGTAGATTAGATGGCGCTGCGATGATGCCTGGCCCTGGCCACGATCCCTTCTGCAAAATGAGATTCATTAAAGAAAACCCTTAGCTTAATTAAGGCTGCAAACTAGCAGCCTCCCCTCCAGATGCTGGAATGACGGAGGCCATCGACACCATGACTGTGGGCAGCCAGTGCCAGCCATTCTGAGACGCAGGATGACAAAAGGCACTGGGAAACATTTGATATTCTTTGAACCCAAGCTGATTGATGGCTTCTCCCATCAGGGCCAGCCGTTCTCAGTGACTCAGAGCTCTGAGTGCTGAGTGAGGCTGGGTTGTGACCATGCCCATGAGGCGTTAGTTCCTGGTTTACAATTGTCCTAGAGCAGGACAGCTGGGAAGACAGAGGCTGACAGGCCAGTGGTTGATAGTGGTTTTTTTTTTTTCTGGGTCATTCACCAGAACTACTTCTGCTCTGGGATACCCGGCAGCCCCTCCCAATGGGCAGGCTGAATTATGAAAAATGGCAGAGGCAAAACTGTCCAGGTCAAATGAAACTAAACTTCTGTTTGCAGAGTTAGAGCCTGGCTCTGGCCCTAACAAGCAAGCTCATCTTCCAGCGACCAAAAGTCCAAATAAGTTTGGAGCACCCCTTTAATCCCAGCCCTTGTGAGCCAGAGACTGGTGGATCTCTGAGTGTCAGGACAGCTAGAGCTACAGTCTCAAAAAAAAAAAAAAGTTAATTAAGCAAATAATACTGAAAACAGGAAAAGAAGACGTGTCGTACGTGCTGACATAGACTCAAAGACACTCACCCCAAACCCAAGTCCGTCTTGGTTCTGGTTTAAATAGAGGACGACAGGGATGCAGAATGAAACAGTCCCAGGCGTTTCTTAGCTCCAGGCACTCCAGCAAGGTCTGGAATCCTGCTCCCAAAGACAAGCTCCCTTTCTGGCTGGCATCTCTGCCTCGGTTCCTCTCACAGTTTCCTTCTCCCAGCCCCACACTGCTGGAGAGGCTCTGAGTTCTTGAGGTACATTGTTTCGTTTCGTTTCTTTTCTTTTCTTCTTCTTCTTCTTCTTCTTCTTCTTCTTCTTCTTCTTCTTCTTCTTCTTCTTCTTCTTCTTCTTCTGTTTTTCAAGACAGAAGGTTTCTCTGCGTAGCCTTGGCTGTCCTGGATTCACTTTGTAGACCAGACTGGCCTCGAACTCACAGCAATCCATCTGCCTCTCCAGTGGACATTGTTTCAATAGTCGGATAGTTTCAGCAAGAGGCACAAGTATCTAGTCAACACATCTTCACTCTAGGTCTGCTGTACTTGCATTTCTTCTGTTTTTTTGGTGAGGTGTGGGCAGCCCTGGAATTCAATATACATACATACATACATACATACGTAGCTATTCACATGTATATATGTTTAAGGTTAGTAACTAAAAATATTTTAATATTGGTAAATACAAGTTACAAAGGTTAAAAGATTTAAAAAGTTCCATGGTGATAAATGATTTAAGGTACTATTGTATTGAGACTATTCAGAGCTTTAAGATTTTTAAACTGTCTCCTTGCTCACTTGTCTCTTTCTGTAAAGTTAACATCATACCCTGAATTTACAGGCTGTGGCCCTGACTGGTCAGTACTTCTTCAGCGTTCAAATAAACTTCCATCAATCTGTGTCAGGTGTTCAAGTGCTCAGTATGCGCCTGTTCCTGAACCCTAACAAGCCTGCGTTCCAGGAAATAGAAACGTAAGTGCGATCTGAGGATATTTATTTGCTTGAATTTACTCCTTAAAAAGCAGGGATTTGCTGTTATATTCAGAATGTCTTATTTAATACTGAGCTCATGACTAGGGCTATTATAATATCTCAGAGAAACCAGTAAGTGGAACTTAAGCTTGACTTTAGAATGGAGGTCCTTTCCTCACTCTCTCTCCACACTCTGAGGATTCTGTAGACAGCTGGGGGGGGGGGTGAGGGGTGGGGGTGAGGGGGGGCAGGGGCTCTTGCTGGCAAATGCCTTCTCTTAGATCAGGTGTGCCAGGGTATCCTAGGGGAAGGAAGTGTTCGCTGGGCTCTCGCAGCCCTAGGTCTTGGTGAGAGAAGACGTCTTGTGTTTTAATTTGTCCTGAAGCTGACGACACTGCCATAAAATGAGAAGGTTCCTTACATCGTCCACTCAGGTTTACTTCACCAGAGACCTAAAACAATGGAGCCAAAAGACCATGGGCTCAAGCCTCTGAAACCGAGACCCAGAAAGAAACTTTTCCTCATGTCAGCTGTTCATGTGAGGTATTTAACACAGTGATAGAAGGCGGGCTAACACAGTACCCCAGAATGAACGAGAACCTAGTGGCGTTGACTCTGAAGGAACATATAGTTATTAAAAAGATTTGTTTATTAGTGGTGGTGCCCGCCTTTACACCTACAGAGGTAGGTGGATCTCTGAGTTCAAGGCCAGCCTGGTCTACAGATCAGGAGAGCTAAACCAACACACACACACATGCGCACACACACACACACACACACACACGACAAAGCAAGCAAGCAAACAAACAAACAAAAAAGACTTGTTTATTTTATTTCTGTGTTGGAGTGTTTTGACTGCATGTTTGTATGTCACATGTGTGCATGTTGTCTCAGAACCCAGAAGAGGGAACAAAAGCCACCATGAGGCTTCTGGGAACTAAACCCAGGTCCTTCCCAAAAGCAGGGAGCGCTATTAACTACTGTGCCTTCTCTGTAACTCCATAGAATGTGTGTTTATTTTATTTTGAGACAAAGTATCACCTAGCTCAGGCTGGCCTCAGAGTTACATAATCGTGGATGGTCTTCTGAGTTTCATGTGCTGTGGCCTCTGTCGGTCACTCCTACGGACTACCGGAGCTGCATGCTCAGCAAGCTGTCCATCAGCTGAGTTACAGTCCCAGGCTGGGAGGCTAACTTGACGGCTACAGCTCCAGTCAGGGGGCTCTCAGGTCTTTGATGTGTCTGAATCAGCTGTGAAAACTAAAAATATAATAAATATATATGTCCATTCCCAGAGGCGGGCTCAGGGTCCCTGTTTCTGTGTCAACACTATGTTCAGAGAATTTCAGGACCAGGATAAGCCTTTGCTCAGGATTTTTGTCTGTCTGTCTTTCTTTCTTTCTTTTCTTGTTTTTTTGAGACAGGGTTACTCTGTGTAACAGCCTTGGCTTCCTGGACTCACTTTGTAGACCAGGCTAGCCTCAAACTCACAGACTCACAAACTACCTCTACCTCCTGGGATTAAAAGCAATCACCACCACATCTGCCTCGGTTTTTCCATCTTTCAAAGATCAACCTAGGGGTCTGCTAAGCACATTCTTCCTGCTCCTCCCTAAACCTACTGGGTCAGGTTCTCTAAGAGAGAGGCTCAGGGAAATCTGTAGTTTAAAATACGCTGCGGCCAGGTGCAGAGAGACACACCCAAAGAACTGCAGCTGTTCAGTTCTGCCTCAAGCCTGAGGCAGAAGCTTGAGCAATTGAGTCCCAGAGTTAGAAAAAAGCCTGGGCAGTACTGCAAGGCCCAGGCCCCAAATAATCGCTGCAGGTAACTGGGCACAATCAGTAACAGCACTGTGCCCCTGGCCAGTGGTTTCTATGCTGCCTGGGAACTGGCTAGAAACACACATGCTCACACATCCTGAGAGTGGGGCCCAGAGATCTGTCACCTAACTTGTGTTCAGCCTTAGAACACTGCTCTAGTTCCGTGCTGCTCTTAAGCGTGGGCCTGGACCCATCTCATTGACCTCCCCTGGGACCTCGCTAAAGATTCAGATTGATAGGGCGGAAGGGCCACACATGTAATCCCAACCACTCTGGAGACCCTGTCTCACGGGCAGAGAAATGTGATGTCATGCTTTAATCCCAGCACTTGGGAGGCAGAGGCAGATGAATCTCTGTGAGTTCGAGGCCAGCCTGGTCTACAGACATCCAAAGGCTACACACAAAAAAAGCCCAAGATGTCTTGAAAAAAACAAAACAAAACAAAACAAAACAGCAACCAACACAACAAAGCCCCAAACCCTTCTGTCTCATCCTCCCATGTGTTGGGAGTTAGAAAGTATATATTTTAAACAATTCCTATGTGATTTCTATGCATGTTAAAGCTTGCCTGCAGAAGCCAAATAAATATAACATCACTGGGGAAACAGAAGAATGGAGGCTCCATTAATGAGAAGCAAAATACAAAATCAGTAATATGTCTCCCTCTGAGAATCAAAGCAAATTTAACTATACAGGAACGATGAAGCCAGTCTCTCAGAAGCGCCCCACCCCAGCCCAGCCCCAGCATTGTGCTATTAATTAAGCTGGAATGGAGAGTCAAGTAAAATTCAACGTCAATTCTAACCACACCCCCTGCACACTTTCTCTTTCCCCTAATTTAATATAATGCTTGTCAATTTCTTTTACTCCAGAACCTGACTCCTTTGAAAGAGGAATTTGAAACACAGACCCCTTTGAATTACACACACACACACACACACACACACACACACACACACACACACACCATCCCATGTTTCACTTGTTATGTATTGGATTAGTCAGGGTACTTCGGAGAACTTGAAACAACAGCCTGCCTCTGCCTGGAAAGGATGAGGATTTTGCAGGTATGCAGACTCGTCTCCAGCTAAGGGCACTGCTTTTAAACATTGTAAATGTTTTGTATATGAAAGACCTTGAATATATTGGGGTTTTGGGTGGTCCAAAGAGAGAAAGAAAAGTTTGATTTATAAGAGGATGTCTGGGGCTGGAGAGATGGCTTAGAGGTGGAGAGGGACTGGCTGCTCTTCCAGAGGTCCTGAGTGCAATTCCTAGAAACCACGTGGCAGCTCACAACCATCTGTAATGAGATCTGGCGCCCTCTTCTGGCGGGCAAGCACACATACATGCAGGCGGAACATTGTATACATAATAAATACATCTTTTTAAGAGGATGTCTGTGTGGTATCTTAGGGAATTGTCTGGTGTGATCTTGGGGGCTGGTAGGCTGTGTACTTGGAAACTGCAGCTAGAGATGCTGCTGCAGTTTGAGTCTAAATGCACAATTCCTTTCTCCTGGGAATCTTTAGTCTTCAAGTTTCAGGCCTTACTCTGGAGGTGGGAGAAGCTCTCAGAAACTGGTTAGACGAAGTCCATTCAAAGAAGGGAATGTTAGCTCCCTGATTCAGATCTACTGATTAGAGTGCTTTTCTAGCATTCCCTGGGTTCTATTCCTAGTATTAGGAAATAAAGGTTGGGGCTGGAGGGATGGCTCAGGGGTTAAGAGCACTGACTGCTCTTCCAGAGGTCATGAGTTCAATTCCCAGCAACCACATGGTGGCTCACAACCATCTATAATGTGATCTGGTGCCCTCTTCTGGCCTCCAGGTGTATATGCAAATAGAGCATTGTATACATAATAAATAAATCTTAAAAAAAAAAAAAAGAAAGAAAGAAAGGTTAGGGCTGGAGAAATGGCTCAGTGGTTACGAGCACTGGCTGCTCTTCCAGAGGCCCTGAGTTCAATTCCCAGCACCCACACAGTGGCTCACAACCATCTGTATTATGATCTGATGCATACTCATATACATAATAAATATCTTTTTAAAAAAAAGAAAAAAGGTTACAATTTCATATGTGTGTGTGTGTGTGTGTGTGTGTGTGTGTGTGTGTGTGTGTAGATGCATATGCCTGAATACATGCACAGAGGGGTCAGAGGAACCTTCAGGTGTTGTTCCTCATCTTCCCCTTGCTTGAAGCAGAGTCTGTCCTGTTTCTGCTGTCCTATATACTAGCTCTAGCTGGCCGGAGAACTTCCGGATGATGCTCTTGTCTCTGTCTCCCATCTGCCACAGGAATTCTGGGACTACAGATGTGTGCTGTAGCTAGCACCTTGACCTACTGAGCTGTCTTCCACAGCTGTGTGCTCTGCTCACTGGACAGGTACTCACTCTGTAGCCCAGGCTGCCTGAGACTTGTGGCAGTGTTTCTGCCTCAGTTTCCCAGGTGTGAGATTGAAATATGAGCCACCCGTTTGGCTAATCGGCACTCTTATTGATTGATTTGGAGGCAGGTTCACACTGTGTACCCTAGAAGGTACTGGGGGTTTGCATGGCCCAAAGAGAGGAACAGGACTGATGTCTGGGTCTGTGTGGCCTTTGATACTGACCCGGGTCAAAACTGCCTATCTTGTTGCTGTGTGTACGGGTCACTTTAGACAGCTACCATGGTGTATGAGGACAAAAGTTTTGTGCCCCATATTTGACCACATCCCCTGGAGGAGGAGACCTGGTGGCACTCAGAGGAAGGACAGCAGGCTACCAAAAAGAGACTTGATACCCTATGAGCATATAAAGGGGGAGGAGGTTCCCCTCAGTCACAGTCATAGGGGAGGGGAGTAAGGGGAAAATGGGAGGAAGGGAGGAATGGGAGGATGCAAGGGATGGGATAACCATTGAGGTGTAATATGAATAAATTAATTTTTAAAAAGATAAAAAAAATTTGTGTAATGGGAAATGACAGTGATCTGGGAGAACACTGTTCTCTAAGCTTCCGTTTACAGGAGTGATGGTATCTTGGGGACTTTCTGCTATGACCAAAACTCAACTCAGTCTAGCTGGGCTAAAGTGGAGTAGTCCTGGTGGGGAGGTGTCACAGCACTAAAGGCAAGCTTAAAGGCAGCTCCAGACACTTGGGGCTGGGCCCTGAGTTCGAGGCCTGGCTTGTTTTCTTTCATTTTCTCTGGCTTCTCCGTGGTGTGTGGTGCTTATGCATGTGTGTGTGTGTGTGTGTGTGTGTGTGTGTGTGTGTGTGTGTGTAGTGGGAGGGGGATTGGTGACTGACTGACCACTGGCTGAGCTGAGGGTACATGAGCTTGACCCAAGGTAAGAAGAAGAACCTGCCTTTCCTGTTAGATGCATCAGAAGTCTCCTGCTTGGCCCTTGCTTGGCCTGGACCAGGCACATGCTTATCTCTAGACAGGAAAAGAGCCTTTGAAGGCAGCTCTGTCATGTTGCCCTATGATGCAGGGACATGGAGGGATTTGTTCCCAGAAAAAGTAGGAACAGGGGTGGGCTGGACACATTTTAAAAACAAACAACAAAACCTACTAATTTGACAAAAAATTTTGCTTGTTCACGGATTCTATTTGGTCTTTAAATTTGTCAATACGGGGGATTGAACTTAGGGCCTGTGTATGCCATGCAAGTGGACTGCTACTAAGCTACAATTTATGCCACTTTTTGCTTTTTTTATTCTTTAGATAAGGGCTCACTAAGTTGCCCAACCAGACTTGCAACTTGCAAGCCACCTATCTCAGGTACTAAACAGATGGGATTACAGGTGGGAGCCACCACACCTGGCTATGTTTTATGACTTTAATGTGTGTGTGTGTGTGTGTGTGTGTGTGTGTGTGTGTGATGGGGGAGAGGGGGAGGGAGAGAAAGAGAGAGGGAGAGAGAGGGAGAGAGAGAGAGAGAGAGAGAGAGAGAGAGAGAGAGAGAGGAAGGGTGAGGAGGAGAGAGACAGAGACGAGAGAGTCTTATCTCAGGCTGCCCTCAAACTTGCTATTAAAGCTAAGAACGGCCTTACACTTTTGATTGTTCTGCCTCTTATTTCCCAAGCACTGGGATTAAGGGCATCCGCTACTACATTTGGTTTTATAGGGTGGTTTTATCAACCCCACGGCTAACAGCTGATGGCTTTGTCCAGCATGCATTTAGAGGAACACAAACCTCACAGAGCAGGGTGCCCTCCTGTTCATGAAGCATCCCATTGGGATCTCTTTTCTCTTCCACCTTACCCATCCACTAAGGGACACAGTCTATGAACAAACACGGTCCAAACTAGGTACATTCTTGACTCGACCAAAAACAAACTGGAAGGAAAAAAAGGACACTTTTGTTCTCCTGGGATAATGTGTTATTTAGCCCTCTACCCTATACCTCTGTGTGTGTGTGTGTGTGTGTGTGTGTGTGTGTGTGTGTGTGTGTGTGTATGTGTGTGTGTGTGTGTGTGTACTAGGAATTGAAGGAAGAGCCTTGTGGATGTTAGGCAAGTACTTTACTACTAATCCTAAACTGTAGACTCCCACATATCTTGTATTTTATCTGTCATAATTATATTAAGGTCCAATGTTTATTAAGTAATTATATGATTACAAATGAAGAAAAATTATGTATAATCTCAATGCTTTGGAGACAGGGTCTCAGTATGTAGCCGTGGCTGGCCTGAGTAGGCTGGTTGGCCTTGAACTCATACACTTCTGCCTGCCTCTTAACCCCAAGTTTTGGAATTAAAGGCATGCAATATCTTGCCCTAGTTTTCTTGGAGTTGCTGTGTCAGCAAATTAATGCATGGGCCTCTGTTTTATCTTGAAAAGTCTAGTCCTTTGAGTGGGATGATTGTGCACATAATATTTTTAAATTTTAAAAAAGATTATTTTTATTTCAAATTCTGTGTATGTATGTGTGCTGGGGGGCGGGTGAGTATTCGAACATGAGGGGCATCGTTTGCAGGTGTTGACAGGGGCCAGATGTGTTGGATCCCTCCTGGAGCTGGAGTTTCAGGTGGTTGTGAGCCACCATATGGTTGCTGGGAATCCAACTCAGGTCCTCTGGAAGAGCAATCCATGCTCTTCACCTCTGAGCAGTCTCTCCAGCCCCAGATTCTAAATTTTGCTATATGTTGGGGAAACTTTCATGTCTAACATTGGTCAGAACCCAACACTGAAGTCTAGTCATGGAAGGAGGAAGGTGTCGTCTGTAATCCCAGCACTCAGGAGGCAGAGACTGGCAGATCACTGTGAGTTCAAAGCCAGCCTGGCCTATGAAGCAAGTCCAGGACAGCCAAGGCTACACAGAGAAACCCTGTCTTGAAAAAAACCAAAAAGAGGGCTGGAGAGATAGCTCAGTGCTTGAGAGCATTGACTGCTCTTCCAAAGGACCTGGGTTCAATTCCCAGCAACTACATGGCAGCTCACAACTGTCTGTAACTCCAAGATCTGACACCCTCACACAGACATACATGTAGGCAAAACACCAATGCATATAAAGTAAAAATAAATAATTTTTAAAGAAGAAAAAAAGAAAAAAGAAAGAAAAGAAAAAAAGACAAAAGGCAAACATCACAAAAAGCAGGGACCGTTTAAAATATGTCACTTATACCATTTGCAGTTGTTTTCTTGCTCACTTGTGGTTTTGTGTCCAGCCACCCAGAAGTGTGAGTCACTTAACATGTGCAACGTGAACAGACCTGCCCTTTCAGGAACTCTTCCTTAGTTCCTTGGAGTCGCTGTCTGTATAAACATTAAATGTCACACTCTGGACTAGAAGCAAAACCCCTGCATATGGCAGACCTCAGCACGTGATTTCCTATGAAAGACTAGGTAGGTTAAAAACTTGATGCTCTAGCTAGGGAAGGTAATACATGCCTATAATCCCAGCACTTGGGAGACCGAATTAGGAGGATTTGTGAGTATGTGGCCAGCCTGGGCTACATAGTGAGACCCTGTCTCAGCCGCACTTTTGCTGCCTCAGATGAACTCATGTCCCTCCTGGATGCCCTAAAACCAAGTAGATTGTGGTGAAAATCAGTGTTTACTACGTTTGTATAGTCTCTCTACCTTTTCCAGTACCCCTTGTACAAAGATGGGCCAAGACTGTGGGTGAGCATTGAGTGAGAGCCATCTGTGTTATTCCAGGGGCCAGGACAACAGGGTGCTGCTGCTGGGAACAGTGAGCTGTGGTACAGGCCTCTAATCCTAGCTCTCAGGAGGGTGAAGATGGTCAGTTCGGAGTTCACCACTGGGTAGGAAGATGTAGCTTATAGCTCGACTTTGGGGTAGGGTGGCAGGAGGCTTCCTGCATCTCTCTCCTTCCCTGAGTCAGGGGGGGCTTCCTGCACCATCTCCCCGACTTCCTCAAGGCCAGATGTTTAGGCTGGTGGCAGCCCAACTGCACCAGACAGTGTGTGAGAAATAAAGCTCTGAGTTAAGCCACTGGGATTTTCGAGTTTGCCTTTTGGGGTAAAGCTGAGACGTAGCCAAGACTATCCTGACAAATACAGATAGACAACCAGAATTAGAAGTTTGCACTTTGGCCACGGAGTTGAACAGACTGAACTGACATAAATAGGAGATAGCCTCATTTTTTTTTTTTGGTTACCATTATTTATTATTATTTTTTATGATGCTGGGGAAACCAAGACCTATGCATGCTAGGCAAATGCTCTTCTACTGAGCAACACCTCCTAGTCCCACTTGGCCTGTTTGCTTGTCTTTTTTGTTTGTTTGTTTGTTTGTTTCAAATCTCCATTAGCCAATTTTAAAGCTAATTAATTTTGCATTTGGATGGGAGCACGTGTGCTACGTGGCACATGTGTAGAAGTCAGGGGGTAACTGTTAATTCTCTCCTGGCATGTAGGTTGTAGGGGTTAAGCTTAGTTGCCAGTCTTGGTACCAAGTGCCTTTGCCACTGAACCATCCTGCTGGCCTGTGTTTTGTTTTTGAGACATGGTCCCATGTAATCTAGGCTGGCCTCAAATGTTATCCATCCATCTATCTATCTATCTATTTATCTATCTATCTATGCTCTATATTGTCTTGATTCCCTGACCCTGTGGTTCCTGTCTTCTGAGATCTAGGAGTACAAGTATATGCCACAACTTCCAGCTCATCCCCCCCTCGCCCCTCCCCCCTTTTGAGACAGAGTCCCACTGTGTAGCTCTGGCTATCCTGGAACTCATCGTGTAGCTCAGGCTAGACTTGAACTCATGGAGCTCCACCGGCCTCTGCCTCCAGAATGCTAGGATAAAGGGAATTTCCCACCACACCTGTTTTCTTCTTTGTCATCAAAGAAAAGATGTGGGAGGCTGAAATCAGAGCACATAAAATCTAGAAAATGTTTTCAATATAAGCCAGGTTTCTTCGTGTGTGGCGTAGGTCTGAAATGTTTCATCTGAATTGCTCCCTGTATCCTTAGTGTGATTCCAGCCCATTGTAGGTTGTTTCTAATCCCCAATAGGGCTGATTCTTTAGAGGTTGTAGGAAAGAGTACAGCTATCTTCTTGGGCGTCATAGGTTCACATGGTTATATTCATGCAGTAATTTACTCATGGTCTCTATGTTAAAAAATACATATTTATCCAGGTGTGGTGGCATATGTCTTTAGTCCTAGCACCTGGGAGGCAGAAGGATGGAGGTCTTTATGAGTTCAAAGCCACCCTAGTCTACATAGTGAGTTACAGGCCAGCTTAAAAAAAAAACTGGAAAAATACATACTCAACTTTACAAGTTATTAAGCAGTTCGTTGTAACCAGCCTAGTAGTAGCATGAAAATAACGTGTGACAGATTGTTACCTTATTTCCAATAAAAATTTCAAACCCAGAATGGGAGTGTGGCTCAGTGGTAGAATGCTTGCCTAACTTGTGTGAAGCCCTCGCTTAAGTCCCCAGCACCAAACGCCTAACAATAATTGTAGAAACCTCCCGCTAGGCCCTTTGATTCACCACATTGACCCAAAGGTGTCTTGGAGCAGAGTTTAGAACCACAGACTTGTTTAGTGTTTGCAGGATCTGAGGAGCTCTGTCTCTGCAGAACTTTACCTAGAACTTTCTCTAAGCTTTCATGAATCTGTTTTTGTATAGAAAAATCTGACTACTCCCAGTGGATAAAAAGGCAGTGAGGCGCTTTATCACACCAGTGCATTGTGGTACCTGTTCTGTGTATTTTGTGTTTCCCTGAATAAAGTCACCAGTGCATGTACAGACGAGCCTCGAGCCTCGGCAGACTTGTGCTCACTCCTGGCTAACCCGCAGCCTCTGCTCCTGGAAGGCCATGTGGGTCTCCTGTGACCTTGGTGTGGAACCCTTTCACGTCTTTCAAGAGTCAGTTCACATTGATGGAGCTTTCTTGATTTGGGGTTTGAGACACGGTTTTGTAGCCCAGGCTGGCCTTGAACTCCCAGATCAGCCAGATCCTCCTACCTGCTGGGATTACAAACACGCACCCTCATGAATGGTGCACAATGGGGCTTTGGGGGAAAATTAATTAAATGTATTATTTGTTGACTCTTTCACACATGTACACGATGTATTCTGATTAACCTCACCCTGCCATCCTCTCGTGTCTCCCTCTCCCTCTTAACTCCTCCCCTTCCTGTGCTTTGAGATCCAGTCAGTGTGTAGCCAGGAGGCTGGAATTCTCCATCCGCACCTGCTTGGCTCACCTGCAGTTATTCACTGATGGCAGTGACCCACAGGCGGGAAGCAGAGCCTTGAGCCCATCCTCTGTGGCTCCTTATCCCTGCTCTACTGCTGTGAAGAGACAGCACGACAAAGCCACTTATAAAAGACAGCATTTAATGGGGTAGGGGGGAGACTTAGTCCATTATCGTCATGTCAGGGGAACATGGTGGCAGGCAAGCGTGGTGCAGGAGAAGGAGTGGAAAGCTACATCCTGATCTAGGGGCCAAAGGGACACTTGGAGTGTGTGACACTGGGACCGGCAACCTCAAAGCCTCCACCCATTGACACACTTTCTCCAGCAAGGCCACACCTCCTAACCCCTCTGATCCTAGCAGAGTTCCTCTGCTCCCTGGTGACTAGACATTCAGATAGATGAGCAGTTGGGGGCCATTCTTAGGCAAACCACCATGTCACCCATGGGTCCTTGTTGAAGACAGTGTTGGCTTCCTGGCTTTTGTGTTCTCTTGCCCCTCCCCCCATTCTCTGAGCCTTAGATGCAATGGTACAAATGTCCTGTTGAGGACTGAGCACCCAATCTTTGCTTATTTTCACTACTGAGAACAGTCATGTGTCTGCATCCGCTGCAAAGGGAGGCTTCCCTGACTAGGGCTGAGAGTAGCTCTTATCCACACATATTTTTAGAACCTTGTCTCTTGCTATGCAGTTTAACTAAACAACACTAAGAGGCTGCTGTAGGGCAGTGGTTCTCCACCTTCCTAATGCTGTGACCCTTTAAAACAGTTCCTCATGCTGTGCTGACTCCCAACATAAAATTACTTTAGTTGCTACTTGATAACTGTTATTTTGCTACTTTGTTATTTTGCTATTTTGTTATAACTTGTAATGTAAATATTTTTGGAGACAGAGGATTGCCAAAGGAGCTGCAACCTGCAGGTTGAGAACTACTCGTTGCTCTAAAGCCTATTACTTCTTCAGGCATTTTTTTTTTAAATTGAATTTACAATCCCAGAAATAGATCACCTCCTTTGAAAGAGGACTCAACTCCGATCAGAAACCAATTGGGTACTCCAACAACAGTTGTGTCACGTTGCATAATCGGGCACAGCTTGCCTGGATAGTTGGTGTTGTTACAGTACCTAGAGTTAATACCTAGGTGAGCCTTGCAGAGCACCACTCTTTAATATCTATATATCTATGTCTTTATATAGATATATGTGAACTGCGAGCACAAATGCATGTGTATGTGTGTGCATTTTTAGGTATATATTTTTTAATTTTTTATTAATTTATTCTTGTTACATCTCAATGGTTATTCCATCCCTTGTATCCTCCCATTCTTCCCTCCCTCCCATTTTCCCCTTATTCCCCTCCCCTATGACTGTTCCTGAGAGGGATTTCCTCCCCCTGTATATGCTCATAGGGTATTTTAGGAATACTTTAAACTGGGATACAAGATGACTTTTTTGTATGTTCGTCATTTTAGTTAGCTCTCCCACCTTTCCCTCCTCTCTCTGCGCCCTGCTTAAACCTTCTCACGCCCAGCACTCAGCCACTCCATTTTTGCATTGCCAACGTTCTGCTGTCCCCCTCCTTCCTGATGAACCCTCCACAGCAGCGGTCTCTCTCTTATGTCCTGGCTTCTGTTGGCACTACAACTCAACATCAAACTGGGTTTGGAGCTAGGGTTCGTGTAAAGGGAGAAGATGTTGTATTTGTCTTTCTAGGCTTGGGTTGCCTTGATTAGTATAATTTTTTTCTAGTTCCATCCATTTACCATCAAATTCACATTTCTTTACAGGTCAAATAACAGTAAGTCTATTGCATATATGCACCTCGTTTTTTATCATCTACCTATCAGCTGATGGACAAGCAGCCCGCTTTCATTTTCCTAGCTTTTGTGAACAACAAGAGGAGCTTGGCTGAGCCAGGGTCTCCATAGTGAAATGGGGGATTTGGGGTATATGCCCAGGCTGAGCCAGGGTCTCCATAGTGAAATGGGGGACTTGGGGTATATGCCCAGGCTGAGCCGGGGTCTCCATAGTGAAATGGGAGATTTGGGGTATATGCCCAGGAGGGGAGTAGTTGTGTTGTGTGGTAGTTCTAGTTTTATCTTTTGAACAATCCCATACCAGTTTACAAATAAAAGGTTCTCATATCCTCAACAGCACTTGTGTTTTGATTTCCTGATGACAGCCATTCTGAGTGGACTGAGATGGACCCTAATGGACCCTAAGTTGGTTCTAATTTGCATTTCTCTGATGGCTAATGATATTGAACAGTTTAAAAACTGTTAATTGTTTATTGTATTTGAGGAACACTGTTCAAATCTGTAACCCTTTTTTAAAAAATTTAGTTATTTTCTTTTTCTTTTCTTCTTTTTTTATTTTTTGGTTTTTCAAGACAGGGTTTCTCTGTGTAGCCCTGGACTCGCTGTGTAGATTAGGCTGGCCTTGAACTCACAGCGATTCACCTGCCTCTGCCTCCTGAGTGCTGGGATTAAAAGCATGTGCCACCACTGCCCGGCTAAAATTTAGGTATTTTCTTGATGCCTTTTAGTTCTTTGTATAGTGTAGATATTAATTCTCTATCAGATGTTTATCTGGTAAATAACTTCTCCTATTTTGTGGCCTTCTAATTTACTTGATAGATTATTTTCTTTACTATACTAAAGCTTTTTGAATTTTTATGACATTCCATTTGTCGTGTATTGGCCTTAATTATTATTATTATTATTATTTTTAGACAACGGCTCATGCTGTCCTGGACTCACTTTGTAGACCAGGCTGCCCTCGAACTCATGGATTTCTCTGCCTCTGCTTCCTAGTGCTGGGATTAAAGGTGTCCACCAACACATCCAGCTTTTAACAGTTATAGTTCATGTGTGGGTGTGCTGTGGGCATGGGTGTGCAGTACCCCCTGGAGGCCTGCAGGGGGCATTTCATCCCTGGGGACTGCAATTACAGATGGCTATGAGCTTCCTGTGTGTGCTTGGCCTCCAACCCGGATCCTCAGAAAGAGCAGCCAGTGCTTTTAACCACTGAGCCATCTCTCCAATCTCTGGCCTTAATTCTTGAATGATTCTGGAGCTCTATTTAGAAAGTCCTTACCTGTACATTGTTGCATGCTTCCTACCTTTTCTTCTATCAGGTTCAGAATTTAGGTTTTGCATTTGGTATCTTTGATACATTTGGAATTGGAGTGTGTGTGTGTGTGTGTGTGTGTGTGTGTGTGTGTGTGTGTGTGTGTGTGTGTGCACGCAGAGGGTGAGGGATAATGATATATAGTTTCATTCATTTTTTTAAAAATATATTTTATTAATTTATTCATATTACATCGCAATTGTTATCCCATCCCTTGTATCCTCCCATTCCTCCCTCCCTCCCATTTTCCCCTTATTCCCCTCTCAGTTTCATTCTTTTATATGTGGGCATCCTATTTTCCCAGCACCATTGGCTGAGGATGCTGTCTTTCCTCCAGCGTGTGTCTTTGGCGTCTTTGTTAGAGATCAGGTGGTTGGAATCATCTGGCCATAGGTCTTTTGCTCCATGGATCTACGTGTCTGGTTGTGTGCCAGCGCTGCGCTGCTTCTGTCATCATGGCGCTGTAGTGTATAAGCGTCTAGCATTATTCTTTTGGTTTAGGGTTGCTTTGGCTATCTGGGATTTTGTTTCCATGTGAATTTTCAGATTATTTTTTTCTATTTCTGTCAAGAATGCCATGGGAATTTTAAGTGCAGTTGCCCTGCGTCTGTAAATTCTCTTTGCTACTACCGTCATTTTCTCATTAGCAACCCACAAACGTACACATCTTGCGTTTTCAGAATTGTAATGTTTTAAAATTATGGGAGTTTTTCACTTCTGTGGCTAGATTGACTCTGAGGTTTTTAGGGAAAAGTATCATATTTGTGTGTATATGTGCACACACACCACACACACACACACACACACACACACACACACACACGCCTGCCGTGGATCAAGTGTGGAGGACAACTTGCATGAATTGGTTCTCTTTCCATCATGTGTGTCCTGGAGATTGAGTTCAGGCTGCCAGGCTTGGTGGCAAGTGCCTTTATCCACTGAGCATCCATCTGACCTAAGGTTTTGGTGCTTTGTTTTTAGGGCTATTGTGAGAGAGGTTACATCCCTGATTTTCTTCTCAGTGTGTTGGTTATTGGTACATGGAAAGTGCTGGCCTTCCTCATCAGGTGGGAAGGTTATCCCGAGCTCAGGAACCACACAGCTCAGAGGCGAGAGTGTCCTAAGGGTGTCCTGAGACACAGGAGCCCAGGAACCAAACAACTCTGGGAGGAAGCCTCCTCAGCAGGGACATTGCAGCCCCCAGGAGAGGGTTGCCCAACCCCTGGTGAGTTGAGGAGGAGCTTAGAAGCGGAAGCTCTGCTCCTTCTTCGCTGCTTCTTCTGATGAGTTACACCAGACAGTAAATCTCTTAAGAGAGATTTATTAAAGAGACGAATCTAGGAGAGGAGGGACCGATCCAGGAGTGCCTGCCTCTACTCCCAGGAGGAGACAAGAGAACGCGGTAAACACGGCTTTTATACAGGGGCCTTTAGGGAGTGGAGCTTTCTAGGCAGAGATTTGCAAAGTGAGGATTGGTGGAATTTCAAGTCTTGAGCTTGGGGGAAGTTTAGGGATTGGTGGGTTTTTGTACAACCTTCTTGCCTAAAATTAGCATAAATCTGGGAGGGGTCCCACTGAGGGGCTGGAGATGGCTGTTATGACAGTTAGAGGCTGGAAGTGCCAGTTTGACAGTTAGAGAGGTGTGGGGGCGGGGCTACTAACTCACGCTCTAAGGGGTTTTTCACAGACTTGAACTCTAAACTAAACAAAACAACTTTCCTTAACTAAACTTTGAACTTATACTAAGGGGTCAGATTTCTAGTTCTGGTCCCTGCCTGGCAGTGTCAGATCAGGAAAAACTCTCTGTCTAGGAGGACTGGCTAGTGTACACATTGTTGCCACAAATGTGGCGCACCGGGAGCACACAACCTAGCACCAATTAAACATGCCTCGCCTCCCCCTGAGTTCCCTGCCCAAAGCTGCGTAACTGAGGCCTTAGGTGCTGCTGCTTTCTCTGTGTCCACAGCTTCTCAGTTTCTCCAGGTGTCTGATCTCAGGTCCCAGGGCTGTGAAGATTTAATCTCAGCCACTCTGGAGTCCTGAGGTGTTGCTGTCTGGAGGTGCAGAGAGGCCAGCAGCACAGCCTGACGATCCAAGCACCTCTTTACAGGGTGTGGCACCCAGGGGAGCTGAAAAGTCATACCCAGGGAAAGATGTAGGGGGAACCCAGAGGCGAAACTTGAGGCTGCCCAGCCTGGCTGCGACACTTTCCGGCAAAGTATACAAAGTTTACAAAGTATGCAAAGTATTCCTTCTATTCCTATCTTGTGGAATAATTTGAGAAATATGCATTTTAGTTCTTCTTTAAAGGTCTAGTAGATTTCTTCTGTGAATCCATCTGAATCTTTACTTTCATGATTGGGAGATTTGCATTCCCTTTTTGTTTTTCTTTTTTCTTTTTAAAATTCTGTTTAAATTATTGGTCTTGTTTGGTTTAACTTTGGTGGTCAAATCCATCTGTTTTTGTTGTTTGTTTTTTAGGTTTTACAACTTAGTGGAGTATAGGTTTTAAAAGTATTTCTTCATAACTTTTTGAATTTCCTGACATTTTGGGATGTCTCCCTATTCTTCTCCAGTTTTATTAATCTGGGTCTTATTGCTCTTTCTTTTGGTTAATTCAGCTAAATGTCGGTCCATCTTTTTATCTTTTCTAGGAACCAACTGCTGATGCTTGTTTTTAACTGTATTTTATGTGGGGTATTGAAGGATCCACCAACCCCATAATCCTGAATAAGAGATAAAGAAGGGGCGCAGACCCCTTAACTTCTTGTGGGTGTTTAGGGTTAGTTGGGTCCTTTAGGGGGCAATGCCAATCTTTGTCAACAGCAAACGCAGCAAGTAGTCTCCTTCGAGCTGCTGCATTGAACGTTTCTTTCTATCTCCGAGCTGCCACACTGTCAGTCTCTGGTCTCTCCAAACTGCTACATGCCCCACACCATGCCACATGCCACACTCTACCCTTTCTCTATCAGAGATCTATTTATATCTCCCTCAAATTCCTTGACCACACCCTCTCTCCTTGTCCCATGCCTGGGCAAAGACCACGCCCTGCAGGAGGCAAGGCTCAGATGTGGACATACGAAAGTCCAAGCTAAAATCCCACACTTGGGATTAAAACAAAAACAGAGTTAAAAAAAAAAAAAACAACTAAAACTTCTATCACAACCACCTCTTCTTTGTGTTGATTCTGTCTGCGTTGGTTTTGTCTGCTCTCACCTCATCAACATCTTCCCTCCTTTTGACTGTTTCTGCCGATTGCTTTGAGGTTTGGATTGTTCTTGATTTTCCAAACTCTTGACCTTGATCATGAAGTTATATATGCTCTCTCTGGAAGCACACAAAGCTGTGAATTTTCCCCTTAGGACCACTTTCAATGGATCTCAGAGGCTGTAGTATATTGATTTTCTTTTATTATAACTATTTAAAATTCTTTATTTCTATATTCAGTCAATGGCCCATTAATCTTTCAATATTGTGCTGTTTAGTCTCCATGAGTTTCTGTATTTTGCTGTTATTTTTTAATCTGTATTCCATTGCACTCATAGAATACAGGAGAAATTATTTGATTTTCCTTATATTTGTTGAAATTTGCTTTGTATCCTCTTATGTGCTCTATTTTAGGGGAACTTCCATGGCTGCTGAAAAAAAGTATAATCTGTGGTGTTTAGGGTGAAATATCTTGTGGATCTCCATTTGGCCCACTTATGATGCATTCAGTTCTCATGTTTCTGTTTATTTTGGGGGCAGGAAGATGTCAGTTGGTGAAAGTGGGAAATGATTTACTATTACTGTGTTTGTGGTCAATCTGTGACTTAATGCCTAACAGTGTTTGTTTTTACAAAATTGTGTGTCTGGAGTGGTGGCACATACCTTTAATCTCAGCCCATGAGAGGAGGAAGCAGATGGACCTCTGAGTTTGAGCCTAGTCTGGTCTACAATCTGAGTTCCAAGACAGCTATGGCTACAGAGAGAAACCCTGTCTTAAAAACAGCAACCACAAAAATATGTGCATGTGTACCTCAGTGTGATGTGTATATGTTTATGGTTTCAGTCTTCTTGATGAGTCTATTCCATTGAAGAAAACTTCCTTATCTCTTTTGGTTAGTTTTTATTTGAAGTTTCCTTAGTCAGATATTAGAATGTGGTGATGCCTGGTCCCATCATGTAATGTGTGTTTCTTATAACAACAAAAAGAAAGACACCATAGCTTAATTCAATTGGCTAGCCTATGTCTGTATACATACATACATACATATATATGTCTATATACATACATATATATGTGAATTATCAATTTTATTTTATTTGTATGTGTTTTGCCTGTATGTATGTATGTGTACCACATGTTTGTCTGGTACCTGCAGAGACCACCAGAGGGCATCTGAGCCCCTGGAATGGATTTACAGATGATTGTGATGTGGGTGCTGGGAACCAAACTCAGATCTCTGCCAAAGCAACAAGTGCTCCTAAATATTGAGCCATCTCTGCAGCCCCTAGTCTGTGTCTTTTGATAGGAGAGTTGAGGCCATAATATTATATAAAATATTCAAAGTTACTGCTGAAAGGCTTGTGTTGACTACTGTTTCATTGCTTTTGTGCTGGTGGTTTCCTAGTCCTACTTTGCATGCCTGTTATAGCATCATGCACATAGCCCTTCCCTTCTTTTTAGTCTGAAGTACTGCAGTGCTCTCTGTATGGCTGGTTTGGTGACGGACATGAATCCTTTTATCCTGTTTATATCATTAAAGGTTTTCCTTTCTTCTTCAACTATGGCAGATAGTTGCCAGGTATAGTAGCCTGGGTTGACATCTGTGCTCTTTACATTACCCCAAGATCTTCTTTCTGGCTTTTAAAGTTCCCGTTAAGAAATTAACTGTTATTGTGCTCGGCTTGCCTTTGTATGTGACATGTGACTTTTGCAATGTCTCATGCCTTTTTCAGGTTTGTGAGTGTGTGTGTGTGTGTGTGTGTGTGTGTGTGTGTGTGTGTTTTGTTTTTCAACACAAGATTTCTCTGTGTAGCCTTGTAGCCTTGCCTGTTCTGGACTCACTTTGTAGACCAGGATAGCTTTGAACTCACAGAGATCTGCCTGCCTCTGCCTCTCTGAGTGCTGGGATTACAGGCATGCACCACTGTGCCCTGCGCAATATACTTTCTCTGTTCTGTACATTTTTTATTTTCGTTACAATATGACATGGACAATTTCTTCTCTGGCCTTGTCTATTTGATATTCAATGTGCCTCTTGTGCCTGTAAAGCTTTTTCTTTCCTTAGCTGTGGGAACATCTGTGGTTTTATTGGTAATAAATTCTGTGCCTTTGACCTGGATTTATTCTCCTCCTAGGCCCATAATTCATAGATTTGGTCTTTTTATGATGTCCCTAAGTTTCTGTATTTTTCTTCACGTTTTCAAACATGTGTCCTTCCCTTTGCTTTGATGACCTTATCCCACTGTGTTGTTTTCAGGCACTGACAGGCTGTTTTCTCTGCCATCCAGTCTGTCGACAAGGCTCTCTACTGAGTTTTTTAAAAAATTGTTTTTTTTAAAGGTTGATTATGTATATAGTGTTTTGCCTGCATGTACACCTGTACACCAGAAGAGGGCACCAGATCTCATTATAAATGGCTATAAGCAACCACGTGGTTGCTGGGAATTGAACTTAGGACCTCTGGAAGTACAGACAGTGCTCTTAACCTCTGAGCCATCTCCCTAGCTCTAAAAATTGTTTTGAGATTTGTTTATTTATTTTTTATGTGTATGAGTGTTTTTGCTTGTGTGTGTGTGTCTACGTGTACATGCATGCAGTGCCTATGCAGACCTGCAGAGGTTGTCAGATCCCCTGGAACTGGAGTTGCAGATGGTTGTAAGCCATGCACCGCTGAGAACTGGATCCTGGGTCCCCTACAGGAGCAGCAAGGGCTCTTAACTTCTGAACCGTCTCTAGCCCTCTATTGAGGGTTTTTTGTTTTGTTTTGTTTTTACTTACTGGATTTTTTCTAGCTTCATTTTAGTTGGATGTCCATCATTATTTGTTTCTTTATTGAATTCACTTTCTCATGTCCTGAACTGTCTAGGTCATGTCCGCCAGCCATTTGTACTTCAATCTGGAATCTATTCCTGTCCTCTTTAAGCTCATTTGCTTGTTTGTATCCTCCTAGAACAGTCCTACAATTGTTCTTTGAATGTGTCTTTAAAATGTGTCTTGAGTTTTGTCTAAGACGCTCTTTTCTCTCTTTCAATTTTACTTGTTTTAACTTTATTTGTGTCAATGTTTTGCCTGCCATCTATTTGTGCATACCACATACCTGCAGTGCCACCAGAGGCCAGAAGAGGGCGTTATGTCACTGAAACTAGAGTTAGAGAGGGTTGTGAGCCACCACTTGGGTGCTCAGAACTGAACCTGGGCCCTCTGGAAGAGAGGTACTCTCAACTTCTGTGCCATCTCTCCAACCCTATCTAGGTTTTTCTTGTTGGGAACCGTTACTATAGAAAAGATGGTCTTTGTGGGGGGACACACTGTCTTGCTTTCTCGTGTTGCTGAACTTTCATGATGGGACCTGGGTACCTGCGGTTTAGTTTGTTGCTCATGTTTGTCTCTGGTAAGTTTCTAGGACACTCACATTGAGTGAGAGATTGGTTCTGCTCTCGCTGTTACCTAACTTGCCTGGGTCTGGATCAGGTCGAGCTGCTTAAGGCGTTTGGTTCACGATTGGCAAGGGTGTGATGAGTCAAAGCCAGTGGCTGTGGAGGTGGTGCTACTGGGTAGCCTCTTGACTCCATGATTTGAAATCTTCCAGATGCTAGCACTATCTGGAAAAAGATGGTTCTATATTCCACAGAGAAGCTGGGCTTTTCCATTTCTGTAGAAAGACAGCTGAGGGTTGCCTGTATGACTAGCTTTCCCTGCTGTCTCTAAATCCAAGTCCTGAAGAGGCATTTTCACTTCAGGTCTTGGGTGAAGGACTTCATTATTATTTTGTTTGTCATATTGCCCATTCCACTTCCATATCTTTTCTCTCCCTCATCCATTTTATATATATATATATATATTTTTTTTTATATTATATTATATTATATTTAGCACACACACACATATGATGTGGTGGTTTGAATAGGAATGACCCCCATGGACTCATGACTCATGTGTTTGAATGCTTGTCCATAAGGAGTGGCACTATTAGGAGGTGTGGCATGGCTGGAGGAAATATGTCACTGCGGGGTGGGCTTTGAGGGCATATATGCTCAAGCTACGCCCAGCGTGGTACACAGTCCCTTCCTGCTGCCTATGCATCAGGATGTAGCGCTCTCAGCTCCTTCTCCAGCACCATGTCTGCCTGCGTGCTGCCGTGCTTCCTGCTGGGATGATAGTGGGCTAAACCTCTGAAACTGTAAGCCAAGGCCTAATTAAATATTTTCCTTGATAAGAGTTGCTTTGCTCATGGTTGTCTCTTCACGGCAATAAAACCCCAATGAAGACATATGTGTTAGCTGTGTTCTAAGGGTGGGGTGTGGGGATACTGTCTAAGATGAGCATGGTGGTGCATCCCTGTAATCTCAACACATGAGAGGCTGAGGCAGGAAGATGTCAGTGTGAGGCTGCTATATAGCAGTAGGCTGTCTCAAAAAGAACTACCATTCCCAGTTCCCTTTGCAGATGTATCGTATGGCCAATAGGATGTAAGGAGAAATGCAATGAGGTAGCATCTGGCATCCTTCGGCAACAAGAGTGGGCGCTTTTCTCCACTCTTCCTCCAATGAGCATCTGAGCATAGGCGTGGCTATCTGTGGTCTTAGGAATGACACCGTGGTGAGTTGGTGGAGCTCCAGGGAGCAGGGACGTCGTTCATTTATATGACTGGGAAATATATGACTGACTTCTTAAGGAGCCAGTGCTATTTTGGGCTTTCTGTTACCCAAAGCTGAATCTGATCTTCATTATTACATCCCATTACATTTCATCTTGACGAATTGGAACCGTTACTTTGTGCCTTTGGGTCCTGATGTCATCCTTCAATGTTGTCCTCTCCCCATGCAGCTGTCTTTTGTTAACGACATCAGTGCGCCGTCTGTGCTTCCATCCGGGTCATTAATCCAGATGGGGTCCGAAAAGCTCCGCGCAGCAGCCTCTGAGCCTATCTCAGAGAGCACTCGTGCACTGAGATCTAGCCACCTTGCTTTGGGACCACTCAGGCTTGCTGCGGAGAGCTGAAGGAGTGTTTGCTGGACATCAGTGGGTCTCAAGCTTTCCTGCCGCTTGGCACCACCCGGAAGGCTTGTTCGACACGCTTTGCCGGGCCCCACCTCCAGGATTTCAGACTTAGCACGTGTGGGGCAAGGCCCAAGGGTGTCTGCATCTCTAGCCTGTCTCGAGTAAGACTCGGATACTCACTGTCCAGGGTCCACACTTTGACAACTGTTTTATTGGAAAGAGAAAGGATACTAAGCGGTAATAACTCAGCTGATAAAGTGCCTGAGGAACAAGTTTGAATTTGAGCCCCAACACCCATGTAAAAAGCCAGGTTGGCAGGGTGCGCCTGTAATCCCAGTGCCAGAAAGACAGACACAGGCCTTATGGCTGTTGACTGGTTGGTGAACTCCAGGTCCAGCAGGAGACCCTGTCTCAAAATAAACCAAAACGGTGTAGGGTGGTGGCAAAGACTGTCTCGTCTCCTCTAAGTCTTTCAGGAGTTAGCACAGCCATCTTGGTGTCAGCGCATTACAGAGAGCATCCAGACACTGACGTGGAACTGGTCAGGATCTGTGTGAATGTTCATCAGGCAGAGTGCTTGCCCAGTGCCCCCGCTCACATTTAATAATACTTAAGTGTGTGAGTTCCAGTGTCTGGCTTAAACTGTTCCCTAAACTACAAAGCAAGTTCAGGACAGCCAAGGCTACACAGAGAAACCCTGTCTCAAAAAAGCAAAACAAAAACCAAAAAACAAAACAAAACTGTTCCCTAAAACAAAACACTCCATCAGTTCTTACATGTATACGTATGTACGTATACATATATACACATATAATATATATATACATACATATGTATGTATATATATATTTCATTAAAAAACAGTTCATGGGGCTTCATGTCCAGCTCTGCAGTAGAACACCTGTGGCAGCCTTGACTGTTTACCTGCTCCCATGAGCTGCAGATCCCACAGATCTTCCCCTTCTAACACCCCTCCCCCAACCATGTCTGCCTGTGTAACCATGCTTCCCACCATGATGATGCACTAAGCCTCTGAACTGTAAACCAGTCCTAGTTAAATGCTTTCCTTTATAAGAGTTGCCCCGTCTCTTCACAGCAGTAGGAACCTTAACTAGGACGGCACAACATAATCAAAACACTAAATGTACAGAACAAAGAAAAAATATTAAAAGTAGCAAGGTGCAGCTAGGGGTCATGGTGCACGCCTGTAATCCCAGCACTCAGGGAGGCAGAGGCAGGCGGATCTATGAGAGCTCTGAGGCCAGCCTGGTCTACAAAGCGAGTCCAGGACAGCCAAGGCTACATGGAGAAACACTGTCTTAAAAGAAAGAAAGAAAGAAAGAAAGAAAGAAAGAAAGAAAGAAAGAAAGAAAGAGAAAGAAGCTGCAAGGGACAAAGACCAAGTAACACATAAAGGCAGACCTATTAGAATTTTATGTGTCTCCTCAATTGAGACTCTAAAAACCAGAAGATTCTGGACAGATGTACTGCAGACTCTAAGAGACCACAGATGCCAGCCCAGACAACAATACCCAGAAAACCCATCACCATAGATGGAACAAAATTTAAACAATATCTGTCTATAAATCCAGCCCCATAGAAGGTGCTAGAAGCAAAACTCCAACCTAAGGAGGTTAACTACACCCTTGAAAACACAGGAAATAATCTTAGACCAGAAAAATCAAAGGAAGGGAAGCACATACACACACACACACACCACCACCACCACCACCACCACCACCACCACCACAAGCAAAAGCAACAAAATAATGGAAATCAACAACTATTGATCATTGATACCTCTTAATATCAATGGCCTCAAATCTATAATGAAAAGACAGACTAACAGAATGGATGCATCCAAGAAACACACTCGAACACCCGGGGCAGATATTACCTCTGAGTTAGAAAAATACATTCCAAATAAATGGACCTAAGAAGCAAGCTGGTGTAGCCATATTAGTATCTAACAAAATAGACTCTAAACCCAAATTAATCAGAAGAGCCAGGGGAAGACAGTTCATAGTCATCAAAAGAACAAATCCACCAAGATGGCACTTCAGATCTTAACATCTATGCTCTGCCCAAGCAAGATGGCACCCAAGTTTGTAAAAGAAGCACTATCACAACATAAGTCACATATTGACCCTCACACACTGATAGTGGGAAACATTAACACCCCACTCTCATCAATGGACAGGTCATCCAGACAAACACTAAAGCGCAATATGGAAGCTAACAGACATAAACCAAATGCACTCAACACATATTTATAGAACACTTAATCCAAACACAAAAGAGTATGCCTTCTCAGCACCTCATGGAACTTTCTCCAAAATTTACCATATGCTTGACATGAAGTAAGTTCCAACAGATACAAGAAAATTGAAACAACCCTCTGCATCCTGACAGACCACCATGGATTTAAAGCTGGCTATCAACTATAACAGAAACAACAGAAAGCCTACAAACTCATAGAAACAGAACCAAAAACAAGACAGAAATTAATAATGAAATTAAAGACTCTCTAGAATTTGATGAAGATGAATACATGTTATAATAAAACTTATGGGACGCAGTGAAAGGGGTTTAAGTGTCAAGTTTGCAGCACTAAGTGCTGACATAAAAAAATAACCGGAGAGAGCCCACACTAGCAACCTAGCAGCACAGCTAACCACTCTAGAACAAAAAGAAGTAATCACACCAAGAGGAGTAGTTGGCAAGAAATAATTAAACCAAGGGCTGAAAGCAATAAAAACAGATCCAAAGAGAACAATACAAAGAATCAATAAAGCAAAAAATGGTTATTTGAGAAAAATCAGTAAGATAGACAAACCCTTATCCAAACTAAATAAAAGGCAGAGATAGACTAGCCAAATTAACAAACCAGAAACTAAAAGGAGGATATAACAACAGACACCAAGGAAAGACAGACAGACTTTTTAAAACCTGTACTTCTTTACCTGCTAGTGGGCCCGGGGAATGATTTCAAATCAAATGTGTCTACTCAGATAGCTGCAGAAGTAAGTTTTATGAAATGTGAGGCTGGGAGGTGGTGGCGCACACTTTTAATCCCAGCACTTGGGAGGCAGAGGCAGGTGGATCTCTGTGAGATCGAGGCCAGCCTGGTCTACAAAGAGAGTTCCAGGACAGCCAGAGCTGTTACACGGAGAAACTCTGTCTCAAAAAACAAAAACAAAACAAAACAAAAAACAAACAAAAAGAAAGAAAGAAAGACAATTATTGGAGTGTTTATGAAGTCAACTTAAGTTTGCCTTGCAAAGTGATTCATATATACCTCCCAGTGAGGTAGTTATTTAAAACAATGAAGGAGCCGGGCGTGGTGGCGCATTCCTTTAATCCCAGCACTCAGGAGGCAGAGGCAGGCAGGTCTCTGTGAGTTCAAGGCCAGCCTGGTCTACAAAGTGAGTCCAGGACAGCCAAGGCTACACAGAGAAATCCTGTCTCGAAAAACAAACAAGCAAACAAAATAAATAAATAAATAAAATATTGGAGGAAATGCGAACAATATCACAGTCTCATGTAAGAAGTAGCCAAAAGGCTTCTGGGTGCGGAATATTTCATTTGAAAACTTATGTGTAGGTTTCTTTTCTTTTTTAAAGATTTATTTATTATGTATACAGTGTTTTGCCTGCATGTACACCTGCAGGCCAGAAGAGGGCATTAGACCACATTGTAAATGCTTGTGAGTCACCATGTGGCTGCTGGGAATGAACTCAGGACCTCTGGAAGAGCAGGCAGTGCTCTTAACCACTGAGCCGTCTCTCCAGCCCCTTATTTTCTTGTACAATACAAGAATTAATCTTGTGCTTTTGATATGGCAACCCCCTTCCCACCCTCGCCCCAAGACAGAGTTTCTCTGTGCAGCCCTGGCTCTCCTGACACTTGCTTTGTAGACCAGGCTGGCCTCAAACTCACAATCTACCTTCCTCTGCCTCCACAGTGCTGGGATTAAAGGTGTGCTAATATGACAGCGCTTATACTTCATCTGTGGATGCTGGTGGATTGTGAGCTGCCCAAAGTGGACACTAAGGCCCTCTGGAAGAGCAGAACATGTCCTTAACCTCTGAGTCATCTCTCCAGTCCCTGACTCCTATGTTTAAAAGAAAAAAAAAAAAAGGTCAGGGATGGGGGCTGGAGCTATAGCTCAGTCAGTAGAGTGCTTCCCTAGCGTCTGGGAGGCCCTGGGTTCAACTCCCAGAGGCATATATACATGGTGGCACAGATCTGTAAAATGAGCACCCTGGAGATGAAGGCAGGAGAGTCAGTAGTTCAAGCTTTCTCTTTAGCTATGCACAGAGACCACCCTGAGATTATCAAACCCTGTTGAAAAACCAATTAATTAAAACAAAACAAATTTTTAGCAGAAAATATAATTGAGTGGCCCACCAGAGGGCAGTATTTGACAAAGGTTTGATAATACACATCATTCATAAAAAAAAAAAATTCTATATGCTTCATTTACTGTATCAACCATGGTGTTGATGGAGAGCGCTTCCTCCCTTCCATCCAGTTTCAGGAAGGGAACCCGGGCATGCCTTGTTGCTGCCGGGCATAAACAGTTCTTCAAGCCATGCATCTCGAGTTGGAAAATGTGTTTGTTTTATAGTTTTTAAGATGAAAGAGGCAAGCAGAGGACCTCAGAATTATTACATGGCACTTTACAGGCTGGATAGAGCTCATTGGCTCACCGCAAAAGAGCTTGGTGTTCTAATTCAATCTCCAAAGCGCTGTTTGCCCTCCGTGGGAAGCAGCCCAATTTGGCTGCACTCCATATGCTAGAAAAAGACCAGAGCCAGAGCCAGAGCCAGTGGTGAGTCTGAGTGAGGCAAGGAACCAGGCGGCAGCAGCAGCAGGAGGGACTTCTGTGGCCCAGGGGCCAGGAATATCACTGCCACACCCATGGGGCAGTCCTGACGGAGGAGTTGGCAGGGCCCGCCCAGATCCTCAGTAAGTAAATGTTAGCTTCTTCTATCCAAAGGCCAAGGAGCTACTTCCTGGTGGTGCGGCTTAACTTTTCTTTTTTTGTATTTACAATTAGAAAACAACAACAGCACATGCATGTGGTAAACAAACAATGCAAGCTGGGACACAATTAAGGCATCCTGGATTTGCCTCCAGGTATAAACAGCAGCCAAGACTTCTTGTATGTTTTTCAGAAATCCAAGCAGAAACCTAACCATATCTATCCTGTGTAGACATTCATATAAATACACATCTGTGGATACTTGTGTGTGTGTGTACATGCTACATGCATACATATGCAATAACACATCCTGACAACCTTTCTGTCTCATTGCTTAGCTTTTTCCATTTTTTTTTCCTCAGAGAAACATGTCTCGATTACAGGGACCCTAACTGGCATTTTTTTCCTGGTTGCTTCCCAGTGTCAAGGGGAGTGCTATTAAACACATGTGGGTGTCAGGCTGCTCTGGGGCAAAAAAGAAAGAAAAATCAGGGATATGGTAGTACTGTAGACGTTCCATTTATTTGTTTATTTGCCTATTTGTTTTGATGCAAAGAAATGAGAGCTGGAAAAGAGCATGCCGGCTCTCAGCTAATATTTTTCTGAGCCTCAAATGCTTTCGATGTTATGGGCTGTTGTTCCCTGTGATGTTTACTCTTGTTTGGTTTGGTTTGTTCATTTGAGACAGGGTCTCTCCATATACTCTGGGGTATCTTAGAACTCATTACGTAGATCAGGCTGGCCTCAAACTCAGAGAGATCCTCCTGACTCTGCCTTCCTAGTGATGAGATTAAAGCTGTGCACCACCATCGCCCTGATGGTTACTTGGTTGCCAGCTTGGTTGGACTAAAAGATGCTTTGGAAAGCCCACTTCTGGGTATGTCTGCCATGGGGCCTGCACGTGGGACAAAACTTAAGTGGGTGTAATGTGGTGGTTTGAATAGGTTTGGACCCATAGATTCATGTGTTTGACTGCTTGGCCCACAGGGAGTGGCCTTCTTAGGAGGTGTGGCCTTGTTGGAAGAAGTGTGTCACTGCGGAGGTGGGCTTGGAGGTCTCGTATAGAAGCTCAAGCTATGCCCAGTGTGACAGGCTCCTCCCAGCTGCCTCTGCATCCAGATGTAGAACTCTCAGCTCCTTCTCCAGCACCATGTCTGCCTGTGTGCTGCCATGCTTCCTGCCATGATGAGAATGGACTGAGCCTCTGAGCTGAAAGCCAGCCCTAATGAAATGTGTTCTTGATAAGGGTTACCTAACTAAGACAGTTTCACCCTACAGGCTGCAGTCCGGGATGGGCCAAAGGCCAAAGGACCTACCCACAGGCTCTCCTGACAGGATTGACTCTCCTCCACCACCTTCTGCTGCTGTTTCCTCCTTGTCACAGGCTAAGAAGCAGTGGGACCCGGCTGAAACCTCCCAAATGGTGAGACCATGGAAACCTCTTCTGCTCTAAGTAGGTTTTTCTCAAAGTCACTTGTCACAGCAACGGCGATCTGACTAAACACCCCTGTTCCTCTTACTGCCACTCAGTGGCAAACTGAACTTCAGACAGGTCAGCTTCTTTACGATCTCATTACACATGACTGGCGTCTCAGGGATGACAGGACAGGGACGGGGTCCTCAGAGAGCAGAGGGATTCATATGGGCCCAATGCTTCCACACTGCATCGCTCTGCTGGCTTCCCTGCATTTAAAGTCCTGTGAGTTAGCTGCCTGTGGCTTCTTTCATGTCACTGATCAGAGGGTTGATTTAACTGATCTGGCTGGCTAGGCAGGAGCCCAACCCTGCCCTCGATGCTCCATGTTCAATCCCTTCCAAAGCTGTGGCTTAGTGGAAGAGGGTACCTCCCCCAGGTCAGTTCCTCAGTCAAGGACGTGTGACTTGCTGTGCTTGACCCTCTGTGCTGGTTAGTTTGTGTTGACTAAACTGGGGAAGGGAATCTCAGTTGAGAAATTCTCTCTGTCAGATTAGCCTGTGGCCATGTCTGTAGGCTCAATTTTCTAAACCAATATATTTTATTAACAATTTAGTGACCGAGCCTATGTCACCTATAACCCGACTAACCAAAACAGTAGGAAATGAGGATTAATGGACACAAAAACAAAACCTTAAGGATATCAATTCCAAGGAACAATTCTCCAGGCATGAGCCGCAGGATTTCTTCTGCTGGAACCTGGGGTAACCAGAACCCAGGACCTCAGCAGGAGCCGGAGCCCCGAAGCCTTCTCTCCAGCAGTTTTCTCTAGGAGTGTCTTGAAGTGCAGCGATTAACAGCCAGATCTATCCAAAGTCTCCAAAAAGCCTGGCCTCCAGCTCTGGGCTCATTTATATATCTCCTCCCAGAGTCTGTTCCCAGGATCTTTTCAGCTGGCAACAATTAAGCTCCTGCACGAAGTGGTTGCTCTTCTAGTGGATTAACCTCACCTGTTCTCTCACAAGACTATTCCAGTCCTGCACTTGGGATCCTAAAAAACAGGTTTCTCTCCTTCACATGTCTGTGAGGCATTTTTATAATTTCTGTTGATATGGGTGGGATCAGCCCACTGTGGGCGGTGCCATCCCTAGGCAGGTGGGCCTGGACTGTATAAGGAAAGCAGCTGAGCAAGCCCTGGAAAGCAAGCCAGTACACAGTACTCCTTTGTGGTGTGCGTCTGTTCCTGTCTCCAGGCAACTGCTTTGAGTCTTGGACTCCCTCAATGATGGGCCAGAAGCTGTAAACTGAAATACTCCTCCCCATGTTGGTTTTGGTCAGTGTTTTACCTAAACAGCAGAAAACCAACCAGAATAATCTCCAAACAAACTCTCAGTTGTGGATCACTATAGTTGAACTTGCACATAAAAATGCTATTATTTTGAAATTGTCAAATAATAAAGTTAAAAAATTGGAAAGCGTGTGTGTGTGTGTGTGTGTGTGTGTGTGTTTAATATTAAATCCTTTAGTTTAGCTTTTATAGCCTTAATTTGAGAAATCTTTTTGGTTTCCCAAAGATCTGTACTTTTTTTTTTTTTCACTTCATTTGGAGCCTGGACTGTGATTTAATCCCTCAAATTCATTTTGAATCTTGGCGGAGTTTCCATAGTGGGCTGTTACCATTTCCTGCTGTGGGAAGGCAGTGCCTTAGGTTGGAACGAGATCACAGACAATCTGCAATCGCCATTTCCTCCAGGTACTGGCATATCAGGAAACACTGAATTCCCCAGCATCCTCTGCTTTCCTGCCCTCTGGGCCTTCCCTTTTGTTTCCCTCAGCGGTCTGTCAGTGTCTTGAAACTCAGCCCAAGATGATCCTCTGGGTCTAACCTGGCCAACTTGGGGATGTACTGTCTTTGGCTCTGGAGAAACATCTATAACAAGACGAGGTTGCATCTCTGCTGTAGCTTGTGGTTAGCAGGCACTGTGGACACGGGTTGGGGTGGGTGCATAGCATGTGTTTCATTAGGAGTCTTGATGGTCTACGGCATAAAATAGAGGGGCCTATCATCAGGTAATGCTAGGGGTTAATAGGGCATCTCTCAGAAGTGAGGTCCAAGCTTTTTGTTTTGTTTTCTAAGTTCTAGGTCTGTGGTTGCTTAGATACCGTCATTGGAAGGATGTCCCGGGCCTGAACAAACAATGAGGAGCAAGCAATCACCTGCGCCTGCAGGCTAGCCGTGCTTAGAAGAGGCTGGAGGCAAACAGCATTTAGACTCTAACAGTTATCCAATTGTCATGCTCTGGGGTTGGGGGATAGAAAGGCGTGCAAAGAATTGTGACAGTGACTGTTAACAGGCAAGCCTTGTATGGTGGTTGGACAGGGAGAAAGGAGTTGGTCACACAGGTCTTGTGGGTACTGACTTTAAGATGTGCCAGGGATATGCGAAGAAATAGGGAACAGAATAAGTTTCCTTCTCAAAGAAAACAAATGAAGAGACCTTGGGTTAATGTCCTGGCCTGTTAGCCTGGAAACCTGATGGAAGTAGATGCTAGATGTGTTACTAGGCAACACAGCTGAGAATGACCTATGATTGGCCAGCTTCAAGTGGACTGAGGGGGACTATGGAGGAACATAACTCATACACTAGAGCTCTGTGCTTCCTCAGCACAGTGACTGGTCACCAGGTGCTTCCTTAGATGATGTCAAGGAGGTTTGGCTGTGGGATCATTACAGTAAACACTGGCTCCTGGCAGCACAAGGGGCCTGGGAGTCTTCGGCTCCCTTCTGATGCTTTCTTTCCTCACCCTTGACCTTTGACTTGGCTCTTAAATCTAGTCTGTGGTCTCTGGGACGTTTTCTTGCCATTTCTTGTACATTTTCCAGTGAGCCATCACTGGGCAAGGGCTCTTGGATTCTGGAAGATCTTCCTAGCTGAGCCTAAACCCACCGAGTAGACACTGCAGGAAGAAACAAAAATTGGATTATTTATATATTATGGTCAAGAGAACAAAGCAACCAACAAACCCCATTGATTTTTTGTTTTTGTACTTGTTGAAGAGAATATTATGGTATGGAATGATGTCCCCACCAACAAGCCAACATATGTCCTTAGCATCTAGGACAGCCAGTGCTGGCTGATGGTACATGATGTTTTAGTCAAGAATTGTTGGACAACCGATATCTGTGAATGTTCAGTTACCTTCCATTGCTGTGTGAGATATCTGGGCAAACACCCGTCAGCTCATCCCTTCTCTGTATCAGTTCACGTGTGACTTGACAGAAGCCCCTTAGGGTTTTGTCATTTTGTACGGGAGAGGAAACACAACCGGATGGGTACTCTTGGAGGCCAAGGACCACTTTAGAAAGTGTATGTCCACTACTCCCCACGCACAAGCTCAAATGCTCCCATTATCCCATCTTCTGGCTAATCCGTAATTATCATCACCATAGCTTCAGTTATCATCATGGTCATTGTCATCAAAGTTCACAATATTTTCTGGGACCTGTCACTAATACTTTATTTAGATAATCTTATCAAATGGCCTAACCGTCCTCATTTTACAGATACAAACACCATGTTTGTAATAGCAGGACTCAAACCTTGGTGTCCGGCTCCAGTGTAGAGTCTCTGTCCTGTTCTGCTCCAGCCTGCCATCACACTGGTGACATTTAGGTGCACTATGAGATGCCCCATGGGTTTTATGTGCCTGGGCCATAAAAAGTATTCAACAGTGTCTTGTATCTTCTTGGACATAAGTGTTTTTTTTTTTCCTTCAAATGTTTCATATGGATTTAGGAAGATGTGAAAATGTCTGAGTCTCACTTTATTTTTCTTTCTTTCTTTCTTTCTTTCTTTCTTTCTTTCTTTCTTGAGACAGGGTTTGTGTGTGTAGCCTTGGCTGTCCTGGAACTCTCTTGGTAGACCAGGCTGGCCTCGAACTCACAGTGATCTGCTTGCCTCTGCCTCCTGAGTGCTGGGATTAAAGGTGTGCTCTCTCTCTCTCTCTCTCTCTCTCTCTCTCTCTCTCTCTCTCTCTCTCTCTCTCTCTCTCAAGATTTAATTATTTATTAAGTATACAGTGTTTTGCCTACATGTGTGTCTGCATGCCAAAAGAGGGCCCAGATCTTATCATAGATGGTTGTGAGGCACCATGTGGTCGCTGGGAAATGAACTCAGGACCTTTGGAAGAGCAGGGCTCTGCTGTTACCCTCTGAACAACCTCTCCAGCACCCTGAGCCTCACTTTCAAATGGGCTACATAGAACTCACAAAGTGTTCCTCCCTCCACAGTACTTTAAAAGTGCATATTAATAAACACACCACTAGGGCTAAAGTTAAAAATTAATATCTAATATCTTCCAGTTAAAAGCCTGCTAATTGGACTCTTTTTTTTTTTTTTAAACTTCAGTGAATGTGTTCAAGCTTAATTTTACTCCATCCTTTTGGAAAATCTTAGATAATTTTATTTTGAACTTTATGTCTTGAAGTAGATTGTTCTACAGATCTTTAAACACTGAGTTTTATCAAGCACCGGGAAGCAGAAAGCTATTTAAGCTGCCCAGTTTTGCTTGGAGTTGTCTCAAGATTCCAGAGAAGCTAAGTCTGTTCTTGGCTTTGTCACTGGTTCCTGCAGCTGACCCCGCCCCATCCTCCAGCTTGCTCACTGAGTGCCGCCTACCTACTGGTCATCATCTTTGGCAGTCACCTGTGTGGGCACACGGTTTACCTCTTCCATTCCCTCTGCTGAGAGCTGGCAGAGGTGGCTGAGCTTTGCTTCCTGTCCCTGTCCCCAGCTTCACACACACCTTCAATACAAAGCCAGGAGCTTGAGCAGGCAGACCATGTGCTAGTTTGTCCCAGGGGGCATTCTTGGGAGCAAAGCAGGGAATTTTAGTAATTATTTCTGGACAGCTGGCAGAATGACAGTATCAGCAAGCCAAGCTGAAGGTCATGGAATTACTGAAAGTTAGAAGGGAAACACAGAGTAGGGCATAACTTTAAAAAAATTGGTGTGTGTATGTGTGTGTGTGCATGTGTGCACGTGTGTGTGTGCGCATGTGTGTGTGTGTGCATGCGCGCACATGTGCACATGTTCACCCATACTTTCATACATGGGCATGAAGGACTTTAGACATTTTCCATCATTTTTCCCCCAGACACGCCTTCCTATGTACCCCTGTCTGACCTGTAGCTCACTATGTACACCAGTCTAGATTTGAACTCATAGAGATCTGCCTGCCTCTGCCTGCCACGTCTAGGATTAAAGGCATGTGCCCTCACACCTGGCCACTTCTAAAATAAACATTTCTTTTCCTTTGTGTGAACATTTACTTTGCAAACCATAACACTAGAGTATGTTCTGGGTGGTTCTTTTCAGGCCAGGAGGTGGAGATAGGAGCAGAGATAGCCTTCTGGGTTTTGGTTTTGGTTTTGCTTTGAGATAAGGCCTCACGGACTGAACTGAGTAGGCTGAACTGGCTGACCAATGGGCCCAGGAATCCTGCCTCCACACTGGGATTACAGGCATGGACTGTTACATCTCGCTTTGGCTCACATGAGTTCGAGTGATCAAGTTCTGATCCTCATGCTTGCAAAGTGAGCACTTTCCCAACCGAGACAGCTCCCCAGCCCTACGGTTGACCTTCCTAGTCTCCCAGCACCCCCCGCTCAGCCAGCCTTCCCTGTAGCCAAGCTCTAGTTTGGGGCATACAGCAACTACACACAGATCTTGTGGAAGATCTATTTTTTTTCCTACACTGTTCAGTAGGGTAGCCACTAGGTACATGTGATTAAATTAAAACGATTAAAGTTAAAATTTCAGGTTTTCTGGCCATCTCAGTCACTTTTCAAGTACTTAGTAGCCACATGTGGCTAGTGATCACTGAACTGGCTAGAACCAGTGCAGAGGGCTTCGGCTTTGTGGCAAGTTCTATGGGCTAGTACTGTAGCCTACTCAGCCCTCTATGCACTGTCTCCTCCTCTCTAGTCTCCTATCCTGCTACACACACACACACACACACACACACACACACACACACACACACACACACTCACACACACTCCAAATTCCATTAGTTTATCATGCAGAAAAACTGGCTCTGCGGGCAGTACTCAAAGGTCCCCAGTCTTTCCATAAAAAGAAGTGCTGGAAACAGTCTCTGATGTGTTTTTCTAAAAACCAAAAGCTCATCTACTTGAAGAACATTCTCTCAGTCTTCAACGACGATGACACTGTATCTAAAGTCTGTGAGTGTTCCTCTAAAATAAGGACACTAGTTTCCGAATGGGGCCTGTGGAAGCAGTTTTATGACCTCATCATCATGTGGCAGACAACGAAGTACCCAAAGTTCTGAGTCAAGTTCCTTGTTGGTTTTTTTTTTGGGGGGGGGGAGGCTATAAAAAGCAAAGGGAAGAAAATGAAAAAAGAATTCCAGCTCAGCCTTAGGCATAACATCAACTTTTAAATAGCAAGTATCTGGCTTCTACTGAGGGACAATCCATCTGCCCTGTGTAGCATGGTCTGCGAGGTGGCCATGCAAAACAAGTGATCAGAGGTACTGAGGCCAGATTTATGGTTGCTTTACTGTCAAAAAATGAATTACCCAGACAACCGGTCCTTAAGAGCACCGGCAGCTCTTACAGAGGACACAGGTTCTGTCCCTAGCACCCACAACCATCTGTAACTCCAGTTCCAGGGGCGCTGATGCCCTCTTCTGGCCTCTCCAGGCACTAGGCATATATGTGGAATGCAGACATACATGCAGGCAAAACATTCATACACATAAAATAAAATAAAAACAAGAAAGCCCTTCATCTATCATTAACAACGGACAACTGCAGGCTAAGGCAGCGGCTTCCCTCACAGCTTTGTGTTGTGAAGTGTGCTAAAGCGCATGTGTTTGTGGGTGGTGATAGACAAAGGTTTGCCCACGTGAAGAGATTATTTGGCTTGTCCAAATAATGACAAGTTGTGTGTTTATAATCCGGGGTTTCTGGTTGACTATTCAATAATAAAAATTCTGTGGCTGAAACCTGCACGCTCAGACATCCCCCCCCCCCCCCGAGGTTTTCTCAAGAACAAAAAAGTAAAAACAAACAAGGGAAAACTTATGTTGCTGCTACCTGACAGGAACCTTCCAGAAGAGGTGTTCATCTCCTTTTGTAGCTCCACCTCTGCCCTGCTCATGAGTCCATGTGACTGAAATGGTCTTTCGTCATTTCTCGGGCTGTTTGTTCATTTAACAACTTTGAAGCATGTTTTGAAGTTTGTGTCATTCTGGCTCTTTGCTCTGAAAGTTTGTTTGGAATTTATTCCTTTCATGCCTATGGTAAGATAGCTAGCATCTTCGCTCCCTCTCCTGTTGTTGTGGCACCAGGCCAGAAACAGCCTACTGGAGGAAAGTTCTCATCTGGTTTACAGTGCATGGGCATAGTCCTTCATTGTAGGGAAGTCACGGTGGCAGGTGATTGAGGGAAGGGGCAAAGCAAGGTTTCTGAAGACAGACAGGAAACGTGAATTGACCAGACAAGGATTGAGGTGGTCATGAGGAAAGGAAAAGGATGAAGAAAAGCAGAGGTGCTTGTTTGAGTCAGGGCAGATGTGTTGACAGGTCAGGAGGCCGGCACTTGGAATCACGGGAATCGCACCATCAGGCATAGTGTGGGCAGGGCCTACAAAGGCTGGCTTTAGCAGGATTCAGGGTCTTAGTCTAAACATGAAGGGAATTTGCTGACAGGCACAAAGTAGAGGGCTATCCAACAAGGCTTGTGCTCTTAAGGGCTCAGCGGTGTCTGCATAAAGAGTGTATAGGAGTGGTTCAGAAGTCACTGTTTACTGCGTATACTGGCTCCTCTCAGTTTTTTTACTTTATTTTTTATTAATTCATTCATATTACATCTCAATTGTTATCCCATCCTTTGTATCCTCCCATTCCTCCCTCCCTCTGCTTTCCCCCTACTCCCCTTCTCTATGACTATGACTGAGGGGGACCTCCTCCCCCTGTATATGCTCATAGGGTATCAAGTCTCTTTTTGGTAGCCTGCTATCCTTCCTCTGAGTGCCACCAGGCTTCCCCATCCAGGGGACGTGGTCAAATATGGGGCACCAGAGTTCGTGTGAAAGTCAGTCCCCACTCTCCACTCAACTGTGGAGAATGTCCTGTCTATTGGCTAGATCTGGGTAGGAGTTTGAAGTTTACTGCATGTATTGTCCTTGGCTGGTGCCATAGTTTGAGCAGAACCCTTGGGTCCAGATCCAACCATCATAATGTTCTTCTTGTAGGTTTCTAGGACCCTCTGGATCCTTCTATTTCCCCATTCTTCCATACTTCTCTCACCTAGAGTCCCAATAGGATGTCCTCCCCTCTATCCCACTTTCCTGATAAGTGAAGAATTTCATGGGACATGCCCCTTGGGCTAGTGTCCAGTTATAAGTGAGTATATACCATGTGAATCTTTCTGCTTCTGGGTGAACTCACTCATTATGATCATTTCTAGTTCAATCCATTTGTCCACAAATTTCTGGAATTCCTTGTTTTTAATAGTTAAGTATTCCATAGTGTAAATGTACCACAGTTTCTTTATCCATCCTTCTACTGAGGGACACTTAGGCTGTTTCCATGTTCTGGCTATTATGAATAAGGCCACTATGAACATGGTTGAGCATATGTCCCTGTTCTGTGCTGGAGCTTCTTCTGGGTATATTCCAAGGAGTGGAACAGCTGGGTCTTGAGGAAGCCCTATTCCCAGTTTTCTGAGAAAGTGCCAGATAGATTTCCAAAGTGGTTGTACTACTTTGCATTCCCACCAGCAATGAAGGAGTGTTCTTCTCTCTCCACATCCTTGCCAGCGTGTGGTGTCGCTTGAATTTTTGATCTTAGCCATTCTGATGGATGTAAGATGTAATCTCAGAGTCGTTTTGATTTGCATTTCTCTGATAACTAAAGACGTTGAGCATTTCTTTAAGTGTTTCTCAGCCATTCGATATTCCTCTGTTGAGAATTCTGTTTAGTTCTGAGCCCCATTTCTCAATTGGGTTATTTAGTTTGGTGGTATTTAATTTTTTGAGTTCTTTATATATTTTGGATATTAGACCTTTGTCAGATGAAAGGTTGGTGAAGATCTTTTCCCAGTCTGTAGGCTGTCGCTTTGTTCTGTTGACAGTGTCTCCTGCCTTACAGAAGCTTCTCAGCCTCACAAGTTTTATGTTGAGGTCTTTAATGCACTTGGACTTGAGTTTTGTGCATGGTGACAAATATGGGTCTAATTGCATTTTTCTACATGTAGCCATCCAGTTGGACCAGCACCATTTATTGAAGATGCTATCCTTTTTCCATTGAATAGATCTGGCTTCTTTGTCAAAAATCAAGTGACTATATGTGTGTGGATTCATATCTGGGTCTTCGATTAGATTCCAATGATGAACCAGCCTATTGCTGTGCCAGTATCATGCTGTTTTAATTACTATTGCTCTATAGAACAGCTTGAGATTGGATATGGAGATTTCTCCTGAGGATCTTTTATTGTATAAGATTGTTTTAGTTATTCTGGGTTTTTTGTCTTTCCATATGAAGTTGAGAATTGACCTTTCAATTTCTTTAAAAAATTGTGTAGGTATTTTGATAGGGATTGCATTGAATCTGTAAGTTACTTTTGGTAAGATGGCCATTTTTACTATGCTAATTCTCCCGATCCATGAACAAGGGAGATCCCTCCATCTTCTCATGTCGTCTTCAATCTCTTTCTTCAGGGACTTAAATTTTTTTTCAAACAAGTCCTTCACTTGCTTGGTTAGAGTTACTTCTAGATATTTTATATTGCTTGTGGCTAACATGATGGGTGTAGATTTCCTATTTCTTCCTCTGTATGATTGTCCTTTGTATATAGGAAGGCTACTGATTTTTTTGAGTTAATTTTGTATCCAGCCAATTTGCTGAAGATGTTTATCATCTGTAGGAGTTCTCTGGTGGAATTTTGGGGGTCACTTATGTACACTATTATATCATCTACAAATAGGAATAATTTTACTTCCTCCTTTCCCATTTGGATCCCCTTGATCTCCTTGTGTTGTCTTATTGCTCTGGCTAGAACTTCAAGAACTATATTGAAGAGATATGAAGAAGGTGGGCAGCCTTGTCTGGTCCCCGATTTTAGAGGAATTTCCTTGAGTATCTCTCCATTTAATTTGATGTTGGCTATTGGCTTGCTGTATATCGCCTTTATTATGTTGAGGTATGTGCCTTGTATCCCCAATCTCTCCAACACTGTAAACATGAATGGGGGTTGGATTTTGTCAAATGCTTTTTCTGCATCTAAGGAGATGATCATGTGGGTTTTTCCTTTAGTTTGTTTATATGGTGGATTACATTGATGGATTTCCATATATTAAACCACCCCTGCATGCCTGGAATGAAGCCTATCTGCCCATGATGAATGATGTCTTTGATATGTTCTTGTATTCATTTTGTGAGTATTTTATTGAGTATCTTTGTGCCTATGTTCATAAGAAAAATTGGTCTGAAGTTCTCCCTTTTTTTGTTGGGTCTTTGTGAGGTTTAGGTATCAACGTGACTGTGGCCTCATAGAATAAATTTGGTAATGTTCCATCCATTTCTATCTTTTGGAGTAGCTTGAAGAGTATCGGTGCTCCTCTCAGTTTTATTGCAGTTATAAATATAGTGAGGAGATGTTAAACAGCAGGAAGTGGTTGCACAGCAAACAAACAGGAGTGAGGCCCACATTGATTGGTGAAGTTCTCTGTTCTGGCCAGTTCTGACGGCCTGTCTCACCCATCACTTGGGCCCCAGGGTAGGACTTTGCTGTTTCTTGCCCTAGGAATTGGGCGAGTCCTTATAGGTGCCAACTGTAGACACCCAGTTTTCCACCTGCCAGGAGCACTGAGCAAAGAGTCTATTTCAGAATCTTCAGTGGGTGGCACCCAGCAAATGTGGTACTAGATAGAGTATGAGGCATGAAGGAGAGGGTAGCATCTAAGATGTCACATCTTACACCCACAGTTTGTGATTCTTTAAGGCACAGTCTATTGGGAGACAGAGATGAGGAAGAATTCTAGAGATGCAGGAAGCAAAGCCCCAAGCCAACCAACCATGTTGTCTTACCACCACGTTATCAGGCTTGATGGTGGGAACCCCACACAAGCAGAGGAGTCTAGGCCCGGCTTCTCAGAGTGCACACCGGAGAGGAGCCATCTTGGCTGCAGAATGGCCCTGTGAGCTCCTGAGAATTCCCTTTAAACTCTCAGATGTGAGGTTTAAGGGAAAACACTGGCACATCTGACCATATAAAGGTCTTGAAATTGGCAGGCAAATGTCACATGTTTGAAGGGAAAATTCGGAAAATAGTCACAGTAAACTACACAGAAAGTCAAACCCTAGTATCACATAGAGCAGGCACTGATACACACACAAGCTGCATAGGCGAGGAGGGCCCAGGAGAGGCAGGCAAAGACAGGGACCAGCAAGTGTGGGTGGCTGACAGGGAAAAGTCATCATTACTTTGTACCAAAGAAGTAAAAACTGAAAGTAAGAATGGCATGCTTCCTTAATACTTACCAATTTCAGGGAGATTTGAGAAAACAATGTAGCCATTTGCAGATAAGTCACTCCCTTCTACATGGGAGAGCAAATGAATCATATTGTATGTAGAGCAAGTTAGCAATCTATCATAACAATTTAAAAGCATAAAATTGGGCCATCTGTGGTGGTTGTGTGTGCCTTTAGTTCCGGTGCTTGGGAAGCAGAGGCAGAAGGCTCTCTGGGAGTTTGAGGTAGGCCTGGTCTACATAGCAAGTTCTAGGGCAGCCAGTGCTACATTGTGAGGACTATATCACACACACACACACACACACACACACACACACACACACACACACAGATAGAGAGAGAGAGAGAGAGAGAGAGAGAGAGAGAGAGAGAGAGAGAGAGAGAGAGAGAGGAGAGGGGGAGATTGGAAATCATATACATATTCCAAATACAATATTTAAAGGAACCAGTACATGTGTGCTATACACAGCTGTTCACATGTAGGCATTGGGAAATATTTAATGATATGGGGAAATGCATATGCTATCATGTTACGTGACTAAAAGCAATATGGTAAGCTATGTACAGTGTGATCACAGCTATGCAAATAAATATGCATGGCAATCGTTTGCAAAATATATCATCAGTGATTATGTTTGTATGTAGTAATCGAGCAAGCAAAGAGAATTAAAAATTGTGTTTCAGGGACGCTGGGGCAAAGTTTAAGAGATAGCCCTGAACACAGCTGCGGGGAGGGACCAGCCTTATTGCATTCCTTTCAGCCCACTGGAGATAGGGTTGCTAGAAAACCAGACCAGAGGGCCCCCCAGCACATAACCTTGGGGCACTATTGCCCCACTCCAGCAACAGTTAATCAACACAGGACAGGAGGTTCCAATTGAAACCCGAGACCTGGGCTTTAGGGCCCCCAAGGCTTGTATTCCTTGTAATCCATCCGCCTATGTTAGAGTCACTTAGGTGGTGGAGCATAGGTTGGATCCAAGTCCCACTTGGGACACAATGATCAAACAACTAACTTAGGAGAGAGGGGCTTAATGCTCCAACCCGCAGTGCCACGGCAGCAGTCTGCAGTGATGGTATCCACAAGTGGGTACTTTCTAGTAGAGTTCTTGACGCTAGGGCGGGCCCTATTGCTGCCCTGACAGCCTCTATCAAAGCTTTAGTAGCTGACAGGGTATGCTCTGATACCCTAACAGGCTGGATCCCCTGATGGATCTTGCTGGAGATGTGGCAAACATGGCCACTTACATGCAGGGACTGCCCTAATGCTAGGCCTAGAACTAGATGCCCCAAATGTAATAAAGGATTCCATTGGACAAGAGATTGTACATACCAACTGGTTGAGCAATTGGGCAATGCTTTAAACTCCAAATGCCTCAGCCCAAACAGTAAGGAGGGAAATCTCCAACTCCAACGTCTTTTGGACTTTGCCCGTTTTCCCTCATTCCCCCATGACTCTGTTTTTCGACAGTACCCCAGTAAAGGGGCTAGTTGACACTGGGGCAGATGTCGCATCATTACTGACACTGAGGCTCTAAGATTCCCACACTGGAAATTCAAACCTGATCCTGCCGTTACTGGTGTGGATGGCCAACAGCCCACCAGGGCGACACTACATTCTGTGTGCTGGAAGGATCTAGATGGGAACCAAGGCTCATTTCCCTCTATATTTGCTGATGTCCACCCCTTACCCCCAACCTTCAGCGAAGAGACATCCTTGAGGACATGAGAGTTGTTCTAACGACTGATGACAGGACCTTCCATCATGATATCATGGTTCAGGATGACCTCGGCCTCTCGGGCAGCCAATTCTAGAAGCCACTGCCCACCCAAGGCCAGTTTCCATCATGGTACCTGACCCTATACCCTTGACCTGGCTGTCGGATGCCGATGTCTGGGTGGATCAGTGGCCTATTGTTGAGCCTAAGTCCATAGACTTTAAGGAACTGGTTGAGGTGCAATTTAATTCAGGTCACTTAGAACTCTCAACAAGCAGGCATATATCCCCATTTTTTATTAAAAAGAAATCTGAGAAATACAGACTGCTACAAGGTCTCAGAGCAATCAAAGAACAAATGGAAAAAGTGGGGACTACTCAGGCTGTCCCAGTTTCATATTGCATTATAGTTATGGATATAAAAGATTGCTTTTTCCAAATTCCCTCGGCTGAGCAGGATAAATGCTGCTTTGCTTTTACAGCCCGGGAGGCCAACATGCAAAAGCCTGCAAGGAGATCCCAAGGGATGAAGAATAGTCCCACTATTTGCCAGCTTTATGTTGCCGAGGCAATGCAAGGAATACCCAAAGTATTGCCCTCTCTGGCCCCTCCTGAGGGAACCACTTCCATATTGTCTATGGAACCAGCAGAGACTATCCCTAAGAGATTAAAAAAGACAACGCCAAAAGTAAACAAACAAGAAAAAAAAAAAAACAAAAGAAAGACAACACCAAGGACCCACCCTCACCACTGAACTTTGCCTAGAGATCACAACGCCAGACTCAAATCTCAGCAGAGGAGTTCACAGTGTGACTCATGAAGCATGCACTATCCTGAAAAGTCTTGATTTTTCTATTCATAGATGTAAAGGCCTGTTGAACACATGTTGAAATGAGTTTTTTTTTAAAAAAGAGCTATTTATTTTGTTTATTGAATATGAGTGCTTTATCTGCAGAAGAGGACACCAGATCACATTATAGATGGTTGTGAGCCACCAAGTGGTTGCTAGGGATTGAACTCAGGACCTCGGGATGAGCAGGCGGCGCACTCAACCACTGAGCCATCTCTCCAGCCCAGAATGAGTTTTAAGAACGGGATAATGCTGGGTTAGCCTGGGTGTATAGATTTGGATCCAGGGGCCAGTGATCCTGGGTTTAGTGCTTGGCTGATTGGTTCACTGAAGTGCATACAGGTCCAACGATGGGCCGCTATAAAGCTGGAGCTGCCCAAAGTCGCTGGGCTTAATGTCGATGAAGAGACCCAAAGGCTCAAGGGAGACTGGATGCTGGTGTGGCTCTGCCACCATGCAAGAGTAGCAAGGCACTGTGGGACACACCTGTAATCCTAGCACTCAGGGAGGCAGAGGCAGGTGGATCCCTGTGAGTTGGAAACCAGCCTGGTCTATAAATCGAGTCAAGCAAATCAAGGACTACAAGAGGAACACTGTCTCAAAAACTAAAAACAAAACAAAACAAAGACTATCAGAGATATGCTCTTCCCTAATATCGCGAGAAACAGATCTGTGAGAGGACACTAAAGTGAGGCTTAGGGGAGGGGGGGTGATAAGAGGAGGGGGCTTTGACAGATGAATTGCACTGACTGCAGTGGGGGATCTGAATTCAGTCTTGCCAGACAAAGTGGGGAGTCCCCTCTTAAGAGTTCATAAAGGAGGGGAAATATTCCCTATTACAAGGAAGCAGGCTGAGTTAATATATGACCCGTGCTACATGCAGCACACTTGTGACAGGGGTCACGGAGATGCGGCATAGGGGAGGGTTTTGGTTAATGTGTGACTGTAGCAAAGCTGCTTTCCACCTGGGTGGTGGTGTGGCCGGGTGTCTTTCTCACCCTGATCACAGCCCTATGTGCTTAGAGCCTCATTTTACCCCAAAGGCCTGGGTTCTCTAACAGCCAGCACACTGGAAGAGCTCGGTCACTGCCCTCTGCGTGCCAAACCTCACTGTAGTTGTGATAATGTTTTCATAGCATAATTTAAACGCAGTGCATCTAATTGGGGGTCTTAAGAGGGGCAACACCCAGACAAGCGGAGAGTGCTTACCATAATGGACAGCATAGAGAAGCACTGGTGACAATGCTCTGCCTACTGTGGACCTCTGGCACTCCTAGCTAACAACACTGGCAGAGCTTTGCTAACATCTCACTTGATCTATGTTAGCAGAATCTGTCCATAGCTAATGAACAGAAGTCTACCTGGGATCATAAACCAGCATCACAGCCTGTCAACCGCTTCCAGGTGTGAGCCAGTTTACAAACCCAGAGTCCCTCAGATAAAGAGGAGACCAGGTCTGTTGTTGCTAATTTACCAGTATGGCCTAATAATGTTTATCATTAGGTCTATAATTATTATTACAACAGTAGTTTCTAACCTGCTAGCAATCAATCAAGACACAGACACCTGTTATATTTTTAAATAGCCTTAGTTAATCTGGGGCAGGGAAGATATTAATCCTCTAAACTACTTTCCATAGTGGAGCAAGTATGGGATCCCTGCCCCAGTCTCATGCCATCTGTTCCTAATAATTTCTATCACGCTCCCTCCCATCTATAATCCCATGTACTTGCTAATGTTCTTCATCTGGGTCAAATCTCCAGGTCTGAGTTGACACTGATTCCAAAAGACCATAAACAGCAGGTGCAGCCTTCTAGGCAAACTAGAAACTTACGGCAGTCAGGTGATTGCTAGAGTTTTAACTAAAATGTATCAACGGGTTCTGAAGTGCATCTTGTCTAATTTTTCAAGCCTAAGAATTCATAAATGCAGTAAGTGTGTGTCTAAGTTGGGAGACTTTCCATATTGGTCCCCTGACCAATCATGGTTGGGAAGGACACATAGAAGCCACTGGTGTTGTCTCTACCAGGGAACACAGTGACCTGAAACCCAATAATTCATGTTTAGGGGGATTATAGAAATTAGTGGTACCATTAGGGACTTGAAAGATGCAGGGGTGAGCCAGCACTTGGGAGGCAGAGGCAGAGGCAGAGGCAGGCGGATCACTGTGAGTACGAGGCCAGCCTGGTCTACAAAGTGAGTCCAGGACAGTCAAGGCTACACAGAGAAACCCTGTCTTGAAAAACAAAAACAAACAAACAAAAGATGCAGCGGTGGTGGTTCTATTATGTCTCCTTGTCTTTTTCCTGTGCAGAAGACAGATGAATCTTTGAGAATGATGGCTAATTTTGTAAAAATGTGATGATTTATTTCTTTTTTTGAAATAGAAAGAAGTAATTAAAATACATAATTTCATCCCTCCACCTCTCCTGTGCCCCAAATTCAGAGCTTCCTTTTTTCAGTCATTGTTGTTACATATACACAAATGAATAAACATATGAAAACGACTTGCTGACTGTGTTCAGAGTTGTCTGCACACTGCATTTTTGCATGGCTCCAGAAACTTGACCTGATGGGGCCTCTAAGGGAATGAAGAAAAGACAAGCACACATACACAGAAGAGGCTGGCGTTTTGGTGGGCTGGGCTCTCTGATGGAGAAACTACAGCACCCCAGAATCTGTGTGTTTACTATATAGAGTTGAATAGAGAGGTGGGGTTATTGCACCAGTTACAAAAAGACAGGGTTATTGCATACAGATAAACAAGGAGACGGGGTTTATGGGATAGAGCTGGAGCAAACAGGCAGGCTTAGCTAATTTTGATAAACCCATCTCTGTAGGGGAGCAGTCTCCATGTTGCAAATATCAGGGGGATCAAGCTATGGTGGACATTTTCTTCACTCACTATCAACATCTGCACATGGACCAGAGAGAGGCTTTGCCATCCCTCTGAGCCTCACCATGGGGATGGAGCGAGTTTTTGCCGTTTTCCGTAGGTCTGAGCCTAGGATCCTTCACATGGCAGTATTAAGAGCATCTGTTCACTCAGGACCTCCCTCATTCACAGCTTCTGCCACTTTTTGCACCTGTACATGTATGTGTCTAGGACTGGCCACTTAGCATTAGGTAGACGATCAGGGGGACCTATCCCTGGGAAAGACTAATTCTTTCCCTTTCAGTAGTTGCTATTTGCTTGTAGCTCTTCATCTAGAGGTGGAGCCTTGTGAGAGTTCCCCCATTTATGCTGAAGTATCAGTTGTCGTTGGGATTGTTTGGGTCTTGTTTAGGCAATCCTGTGGCGACCTCACAGGTGTCCAAGGCACAATCTCCCAGCAGCCTTTAGGGCTGTCATGATCTTTCTGCCCCATCTTCTGTGATGTGACCTGAGCCTTGGGTGTGGGAGCTAGGTTGGTGGATGTGCCACTTGGGGCTGGCCACTCCATGCTTAGCTAGTCTCTACCTTTTAACCAGTTATAGACATCTGAAAAGGTCAAAATCTGCGGCAAAAAGAAGCTTCTTTGATGAATGGTGAGAGCTACTACACTTACCTGTGGGTATAAGGATAAATATTTAGAATGCACTTAGGAATTATATTGGCTTAGGCAAGAGGCAAGTAGTAGGTTCTCCTCTAAGATCCATGGCCTCATTAGCCACATACAGGTGGCTAGGTTTACAGTACCAGGCATGATGTTCCTTCTGTTATGTGGGCCTTGAATCCAAGCAGAGAGTAGTTGGTTACCACCATGCTATGCCTGCCGCTACTGCACCTTAAAAGATTTCTTTTCTTCTTCTTCTTCTTCTTCTTCTTCTTCTTCTTCTTCTTCTTCTTCTTCTTCTTCTTCTTCTTCTTCTTCTTCTTCTTCTTTTAAAAGATTTATTTATTATTTATACAATATTTTGCCTGCATGTGTGCCTGCCCACCAGAAAAAGGCACCAGATCTCATGCTAGATGGTTGTGAGCCACCATGTGGTTGCTGGGAATTGAACTCAGGACCTTTGGAAGAACAGACAGTGCTCTTAGCCTCTGAGCCATCTCTCCAGCCCCTCCATGCTGGTAATTGCTGTGGTTCATGGGCATCACAGCTGTGTAGGACTATTGACTGCTCTCCTCCATTACAGCTTTCATAGCACCTTCTGAGATTATAAAAGGTCGACCTCAGGGAGGAGGCTCTCAGGTCAGCTCCAGCTCAGATTCTCCAAGAGTTATGTCCAAAGTGTGTGGTATCTCCAGCGATCTCACTTTCAGACTTTTGAGAGGCAAGCAAGGGCGGTACCAATATCCTATGTTGTTTTGAGAGTCTCTTTGGGTTTCCCTGACCAACAACTCAAAAGGGGGTTTCTCATGCTTGCTGCTAGCATTTTTGTTAGATAGTCTTTGGATATTGGGGGAACAGCATTAGAACCTCCTCCTTCTGCACACACTCACAATTTATGTGGAATTTTAGGTAAATATAAATAAGTTTTCCCTATGTTTTTAAAAGCATCCTCAGCTTTTAAAATTATTTATTTATTTTTTTAAAAAACATACTTCCTTTCTCTCTCCCCCACTGCATTGACATCCCCAGTTAAGGCTCCCTTCCTTTTTTTTTTTTCCAGGCCCCCCTTCTAATCATCCGTGTGCTGATATTCCCCTGTCTAGAGCCTCCGGTCTCTGCCTGCTCCCTGTGTACTGTTCTGCTGTCTGTGTCCCTGGGCTGTATGCTCACATCTGAAGATTCAGAGCTGGGAATCACAGATGAGAGAGAACATGTGGTGGTTGTATTTCTGGGTCTGGTGACCTTACTCAGCATAGTATTTTTATCCACTACCTGCACATCTCATTATTATTTGAAACTGAATAATATGCTCTTATGTGTATATATATATATGTATATATATGTATGTATACACATATATATCCACATTTTCATTATTCATCAGTAGAGGGGTTTGGTTGTTTCCATTTCCTAGATATTGTAAATAGCAGTGAGGACCTCGCTGAGGCGGTGTTTGGAGGATGCTGCTGAGGGCTTTGGGAATACACCAACATGCTTGCCAGCATTTGTTGTCAGTTGCATTCTTGACCTTAGCCAGTTCTGACTGGGATGAGGTGGCCTCAAAGATGTTTTAATTTTAATTTCCCCGATTGATTAGAAGATGAACATTTTTTTGAGATATTTTTTAGTCATTTTTATTTCTTCTTTTGAGAACTGTCTTTTCAGACCCATTTTTCATTTTTTAAATTAAGTTGTTTGTTTTCCTATTTGCTCCTTTGAGTTCTTTGTATATTCTGGGTATTAGTCCTTTCTCTAACTTATAGCTGAAAAATATTCTCTCCAACTCAGTGAATTTTTTCTTCACTTGGCTGTTTCCTTATCTGTACAGAAGATATTTTAGTTTCATGAGGTCCCACTTGTCAAATATTGACCTTAATTCCTGAGCAAATGGCGTCTTATTCTGAAAGTCCTTTTCTTGTAGGGTGCCGAGTATGTTTCCTGCAGTTTCAGGTTTCACACGGAGATCTCTGATTCATTTGAGGTAGAGTTTGTGCAGAGTGATGAATAAAAGTCTGGTTTCCTCTACACGTAGACAGCCAGTTCTTCCGGCACCAGTCACTGAAGCTGCTGTCTTTTCTCCAGGGAGCGTTGGCATTTTTGTCAAGTACCAAGTGGCCGTACTTATATTTATTCATGTTTGTTGCATTGGTTTATAAGTCTGTTTCTGGACAAGGCAACCCAGTAAGAAAAAAAGAGGGTTCCCACAAGGAGGTAAAAGACAGCTCCCAGCCCACTGCAAGAACATCAAGCTTCTCAGCCATAACATATATATAGGGGAGCTAGGACAGACCCCTACAGGCGCCCTGACCTCTACAAGCCCCGTGAGTCCCAGTCAGGTGATCTAAAGGGGACTGTTTTGATTTTTTTTTTTTTTAGTTTAGGATAATTCCTGTTGGTCATATATAGCCTTAATTATATTTTCTCCATTCCTACTCCACTCCAGTCCCCTTAGGACTTTTATAATAAAGTTATGTTTATTATAAAGTTTATTAAATGGCATGTTGGATTTTTTCAAAGGGTTTGTTTACATTTATTGATATGCAAATATAAATATTGTCTTTAAACTCATATATGTGATTTGTTACATATGCTGAACAATTGCTGTATTTCTAGGATAAAACTAACTTGATCATGGTGGATGATCTTTTTTAAAATAATATTTATTTATTTACTATGTATACAGTGTTCTGACTACATGCAAGCCTGCACACCAGAAGAGGGCACCAGATCTCTTTATAGATGGTTGTGAGCCACCATGTGGTTGGTGGGAATTGAATGCAGGACCTCTGGAAGAGCAGACAGCGATCTTAACCTCTGAGCCATCTCCCCAGCCACTGTGGTGGATGATTTTGGTGGTGCCCGTATTTGGTTGACAAGTATTTTTCAATTAAAGATTTTTGTTTGTTTGTTCTTTGAGACAGAATTTCTCTGTGTAGTCCTGGCTGTCCTGGAACTCATTTTGTAGACCGGGCTGGCCTTGAACTCAGAGATCCATCTGCTTCTGCCTCCCAAGTGCTGGGATTAAAGGTGTGCGCCACCAGCAACTGGTCAGTGGAAGATTTTTGCACCTATGCTCATCAGAGAAATTGGTCTGTAGTTTCGTATTGGTCTGTAGTTTGTTGTATCTTTACTTGTTTCTGGTACTAGTGTGGTCCTGGCTCTGTAGGAGTTGGGAGTGACTCTTCTGTTTCTTGTCTGTTGTTGATGTTGTTGATTAGTAGCTTAAGAAGGATTGGATGTTCATCTTTTATCAAAGTCTGATACCATTCTGTTGTGAATCCAACTGGGCCTGGATTTGGTTTTGGTTTTGGTTTTGTTGGAAGCCTTTTTTTTTTTTTTAATTACCATTTCAATCTCCTTATTTGTCATGGGTCTATTTAGGTTATTGATTTCTTCTTGGTTTGAGCTTGTAGTTTACATGGATCTAGAAATTTATTAATTTCTTATAATTTTTCCAAGTTAATGGAGTACACATTAAAAAAAACATTCCTTTATAATATTTTGAATTTCTTTGGTGTCTGTTGTAGAATTTTCTTGACCATTCACAATTCTAGTGGTATGGAGTCATCTCTTTATTTTGGCTATTTGGGTCAAGGGTCTGTCACTCTTGTATAGCTTGTATATGTTTCTCAAAGAAACAGCTTTTAGGTTTGTTGGTTCTTTGTGTTATTTTCTTTGATTCTATTTCATTAATTCTACTTTGATTCTTACTACTTCTTGCCATCTTTTGTATTTAAGTGTGCCTTGTTCTTGTTTTTCCCCAGTTACTTAGTTGCTTCATTAATTAATTAAATGAATTTATTAATTACTGCTAGCAGGCTAATAGCCTTAAACCAAATCAAAGGCGTGCCAGGCAGAAGTGGCTAGGGGAATGGTTTTTAAAGGTGCACACCACAGTTATCTCGTTTGTGTGGAATTTGTAGCTGGGGAGAAACTACGGTTGCTCTCCCCAGCTGTGGGGAGCAGTCCCCTCCCGCACTCCTGCCCCCCTCCCCCCATCCCCCTGCCCCTTCCCCCTGCCCCCCTCACACTCCCCTACAGTGATAGAGGAGCTGTCTCACTCCCAGGGACACAGTGGTAAGTGGGGGCAAGCAGTTAATTATCTCCTAGCAGTGTCCCTGGAGTCAGAGCCTCTGGCAGCTTATCTTTTAGGACTTTAGAGTGGTGCCTAAATGGGAGGACAAAATGGAGCTTTCTTTAGCATCACACCATGCTGCCTTTTAGCCTTGCTTTGGTCCAGGGTCTCCTCCCTTTTGGAATGGTAATGGAGATGCTCTGTGACATTGTACGTTGCTGGCATCTGATCTGCTTTTTAGTTTTAATTTCACAGGGGTTTACAGTTAATAGATTACTTCAATTCTCAGAAGAGACTGGACTTTCACATTGTTGAGGCTGAAAAACAACGGGGGACTTTTGACGTTGGGCTGGATGCATTTTCCGTTATCATATGCCTACAAGCCTGTGGGGGCCACAGAGCGGAATGTGGTGCTTTGAGGAGAGCGGAGCCCATAGGCTCATGTGTTTGAATGCTTAGGCCCAGTGTCGCTCTCTCCCCGTCCCCGTCCCCCCGTCCCGCTCTGCCTCTCCCCTCTAGCCACCTCTATAGCACCATGCCTCTCTGAGTGTCACCCCGATTCCCTTCATGATGGTCGTGATGGTCATGGACTCACACTCTGAGACTGTAAGCCAGCCCCCAACGAAATGCTTTCTTCTGTAACTTGCTTCGGTCATGGGGTCTCTTCACAGCTTCAGGCAATGGCTTCTCTGGACCCTGGTGCTTGCGGTGTTCCCAGGGTGTCTTCAATGTCGCGGAATCAAACCATCTTTTCTTCCGCCTCTCAAGTAGCTGGGATTACAGGTATATGCCACCACACCTGGCTGCTTGTTTGAAGTTTGTAACAATGCCACATGGTGTCGATGCCTGAAATGTCGTAAGGATTTGTTAATCACACGGTATTTAGTCCTCCAACCTTGTTTTACTTTTAAAAATATTTTATTAATTTATTCGTATTACATCTAAATTGTTAGCCCATCCCTTGTATCCTCCCGCCCGCTTAGCGTCTCTTTCGCTCCTCTAGATTCTTTACATTTCCACATGAATTCTGGGATCCTTATCTGTTCATTTACTTTAAAAATTTTTTTAAATTAAAAAAAATTTTATTTTTACTTAAAAAAAATAATTAGTTCATTTACTTTACATCCCGACTCCACTTTCTCCTCCCTCCTATGCCCCAAGTCCAGAACCCCTCAGCTTCCCTGATCCACCCCTCCTCCCCTTCTCTCCAGAAAAGGTGGGGCCTCCCAGCGATATCAACCAGCTTTGGCATATAAAGTTGCAGGACGACTAGGCGCATCTTCTCCTATCGAGGCCAGATGAGGCAGCCCGCTAGGAAGAGAAGATCCCACAGTCAGGCCACAGAGTCCAAGACAGGCCCTGCTCCCTGTTAGGCGTCCCACAAACTACACACTGTAACATTCGTGCAGAGGGCCTGGGTCTGTCCTATGCATGTTTCCTGGTTGGCAGTTCAGACTCTGAGAGACACTATGGACCCAGGTTAGTTGATTCTATGGGTTTTCTTGTAGTGTCCTTGACCCCTCTGGCTCCTTCAGTACTTCCTCCCCGCCCCACCCCCACCTTCATCAGGATTCCCATGGCTCTGCCTGACATTTGGCTGTGGGTCTCAGCATCTGTTTCCATCAGTTGCTGGATGAAGCCTCTCTGATGATGGTACTGCCAGGCTCCTGTCTGGGGTCCCTGGTACTGGCATGGCCTCTGGGAAAGCCGGAAAGTTGTGGGCTGGAATATGAAGCCCAAGGGATGGGATCTCTTTCTTTCTTTCTTTCTTTTTTTCTTTCTTTTTTTAAATGTAGGCACTTGGAGCTATAAATTTCCCTCCTTGGACTGCTTTGAATGTGTTTCAGAATTGTGTGTGTGTGTGTGTGTGTGTGTGTGTGTGTGTGTGTGTGTGTGTGTGTGTTATATTTTCATACTTATTTAGTGTCAGTAGTCTTTTGTTTCTTCTTTGACTATTCACCATTTATTAGTGAGTTGTTTAATTTCCACAAGTGTGCTTGTTTACTAGGCAGTAAACTGGAAGCCTTAATATATACACAAAAGACTTGTTGGGTAAAAAGAAAAATTAAATAGAATAAAATAAAAATAAAACAACAACAACAAAAAAGATACGGCGAGAATGAAAACCTTGTCTTGTTCCTAATTTTAGTGGAATTCTTTAAGTTTCTCTTCATTTAAGTTGATGTTGGCTATGGGCTTACTGTAAAATGACATCATTATGTTTAGGTATGTCCCTTGCATCCCTAATCTCTCCAAGACTTTTAGCATGAAGGGGTGTTGGATTTTGTCAGACTTTTTCTCCATCTAATGAGATGATTTTTTTTTTTGTCTTTCAGTTTGTTTAAATGGTGGACAATGTTTACTGATCTTTGTATGTAGAACATCCCTGAATCTCTAAGATGAATCCTCATAGTGGATGATCCTTTTAATGTGTTCTTGGATTTGGTTTGCAATTCTTTTATTGAGAATTTTTGCATCTATGTTCATAGAGGAAGTTGGTCTGTATTTCTCTTTCTTTTTGGGTCTTTATGTGGTTTAAGTATCAGGGTCACTGTGGCCTTGTAAAATGAATTGGGCAATGTTGCTTTTTCATATTTTTGGAAGAATTTGAAGAATATCGGCATTAACTTTTCTTTGAGAGTTTGATAGAATTGTATGCTAAATCCATCTGGTCCTGGGCTGTTTGTTCATTTGTTCATTTGTCTTTGGTTGTTGTTTTTTGTTTTTTGTTTTGGTTAAGAAACTTTACATGACTGCCTCTATTTCCTAGGGGTTACAGGTCTGCTTAAATTGCTTATCTGATTTTGAGTTAACTTTGGTAAGTGGGACCTACTGAGAAAATTATCTATTTCTTTTAGACTTCCCAATTTCAAAGAGTACAGGTTTTGTTTTGTTTCTGTGTATTGTTGTTTAACCCCACATTATTTATTATAGACAGAAACATGGAACCTCAATGCGAGACACCTAACTACAGCAAGCATTTCCCAGGCCAAGGCAGCAGCGCTCCTTGTAAGGCTTAGGCTTGGCCCAGAACTCTTGATACATGGAATAGCCCATACCAAGAGTCATGGCTCCCACATCAAAGCCCTGGGCTGCCACACACATGTGGATCAAGTGAATGGACATCTTCATACTTCCCCTGCTCTTCAGTCTGTATAACCCATATGCAACAATTGCTGTAAACCCTGCCATTCCAATGGGAACAAATGGTGTCTCTTTAGCTTTTCGAATAAACTTAGACCACTCACCTTCATCATATGAAGAAAGAGAAAGGTCTGTGTTGGTTGACATTGTGATTTCTTGAAGAGTCTTCGGAGACCCTTCGCCCCTTCCAGTCCTGCTGGCTTCTGGCCCAGAGTACAGGTTTTTAAAGTATGACCTCACGAGTCTCTACATTTCCTTGGTGTCTGTTGTGATAGCATCCTTATTTGTTTCTAATTTTGTTAATTTGTGTTGTCTCTCTCTGCTCTCTAGTTAATGTGAATAAGAGTTTGTCGATCTTACTGATTTTCTCAAAGAACCAACTTTTTGTTTTATTGATTCTTGTATTGTTCTTTGTTTCTATTTTATTGATTTCAGCTCTCAGTTAGATTATTTCTTGCTATCAATTCCTCTTGGGTGTGATTTGTATGTTTTTGTTCTAGAGCTTTCAGATGTGCTGTTAAGTCAATAGTTTGAAATCTCTCCAATTAAAAAAAATTTAGTGTAGGCATTTAGTACTATGAACTTGCTTTTTAGAACCACTGTCATTGTATCCCATAAGTTGGGTATGTTGTGTATTCATCTTCATTCAATTCTAGAAAGACTTTAATTGTTTTTGTAATTTCTGCTTTGACCCATTTTTCATTTAATAAACTGTTGTTTAGGTTGTGTAAATTTATAGGCTTTCTGTTGTTATTGATATCCAGCTTTAATCTGTGGTAGTCTGACAGGATGCAGGGGGTTGTTTCAATTTTCTTGTATCTGTTGAGATTTACTTTATGTCCAAGCATATGGTCAATTTTGGAGAAAGTTCCATGAGGTGCTAAGAAGGTATATTCTTTTGTGTTTGGATGACATGTTCTATGTAGGAGATATATATATATTAAACCTACTTTATTTAGGGTTCTCAAATGCTTCTACTCCCCTTGCAACCCACTGACCAGAGGTAGGAAAGAATGAAGGTTAATAGGGATGAAGGATGTGGAACTTTTTAGATGTAGTTTCTTAGGACAATTCCACTCTGCATTGTCAGGATACCCCAGCAGTCCAATCAAATACCAAACACCAAACAGCAACACGAGTCAGTAGCAGCAGCACAATCCAGTAGAAACAGCAAAAGTCCACCAAATTGGCATGAGTCAGTGGACTCAGCTGGAGTGCCACAAGAAGTTCTCTGGAGCATTCTCTCTTAGAAGTGAAGTGTCGAAAACCAAAAACCAGTGAAGGGATGCCAACCATTTTGCAAGGCATAGCAGTGCAAAAGTGTTGTCTCACTGTCTGTGGGCTTTTATTTGTCTCCTCTCAGAGTCCACATAAGGTGTTTTTTTGCAGCTGGCAAAACCCACACCCCTTGCATAAGACAACACCATGTGCCTTTTTACAAAACAGCTTCCAGCAAAACATCACGTGCCCTCTCACGGGTCTGGTTTCTACTAACAAAGGTCAAGAGGCTGTCTTCAGTGGTGGAAAAACACTTCCACATCCTATATTTGGGACTAAAACAAAAAACACATTCACATGGCACAACTGAGTCTTCAAAGAAACCAGAAGTGTCCACATTAGTTTTATAAATATTTGTTGTGTCCATTTGGTTTACAGTGTCTGTTAGCTTCAGTATTTCTGTCTAGTTTTTGTCTGGATGACCTGTTCATTGGTAAGAGGGGGTATTAATGTCTCCCATTATCAGTGTGTGAGGGTCTATATGTGACTTAAGCTGTAGAGGTGTTTTTCTTGTTGTTTGCCCTTTTGTTTGGTGCATAAATGTTAACAATGGCTGTGCCCTCTTGGTGGATTTTTCCTCTGATGAGTAATTAATAGTGTCCTTCCATATCTCTTCTGATTACTTTTGGTTTGAAGTCTATTTTGTCAGATACTAAAATGGCTACACCAGCTGGCTTCTTAGGTCCATTTGCTTGGAATATCCTTTCCCATTCTTTTCCCCTGAGGTGACATCTATTCTTGATGTCAAGGTATGTTTCTTGGATGCAGCAGAAGGATGGCTCCTGTTTTTGTATCCATTCTGTTAGTCTGTATCTTTTTACTGGGGGAATTGAGACCATTGATTTTTAGAAACATTAATGAGTGGTCTTTGTTGATTCTTGTTATTTTGTTGTTATGGTGTGTGTTTGTCCTCTTTTGAATTGTTGATCTGGAACTACTTATTCCTTTAATTTTCTCGATTGTGGTTAACCTCTTTAGGTTGGAGTTTTCTTTCTAGCACCTTCAGTAGATAGTTATTGCTTAAACTTGGTTTTAACATGGAATATCTTATTTTATCCACCTATTGTAATAGAAAGTTTTGTTGGGTATAGTAGTCTGAGCTGTATCTGTGTTCTTTTAGTTTGTAGAATATCTGTCCAGGTCCTTCTGGCTTTTAAAGTCTCCATTGAGAAGTCTGGTGTTATTTTCATAACTTTGACTTTATTTACTTATTTTTGCTTTTAATTACTTCATTCATATTTCATCTCAATTGTTATCCTATCCCTTGTATCCTCCCATTTCTCTCTCCCTCCAGCTTTCCCCCTACTCCCCTCCCCTATGACTGTGACTGAGGGGGACCTCCTCCCCCTGTATATGCTCATAGGGTATCAAGTCTCTTCTTGGTAGCCTGCTATCCTTCCTCTGAGTGCCGCCAGGTCTCCCCATCCAGGGGACGTGGTCAAATATGGGGCACCAGATAACTCTGACTTTATATGTTACTTACTCCTTTTCTCTTTCAGCTTGTAATATTCTTTCTCTGTCCTGTGTTTAGTATTTTGATTATTATGTGCCAACAGGAATTTCTTTTTCTGATCTAGTCTATTTGATGGTCTATATGCTTTTTGTACCTTGGTAGGCGTCTCCTTCCTTACGTTTGGCATTTTTGTTGTTATTGAAAAATGTTCTCTTTATCTTTGACATGGGTTTCTCCTCCTTCCTGTGTTCCTAGTATTCTTAGGTTTTGTCTTTTCATAGTGTCCCAGATTTCCTAAATTTTTTTTTTGCCAGAAGATTTTTTTAGGCTAATATTTCCTTTGACTGAAGTATCCATTTTTTCTATCATGTGTGTCTTCAATGTCTGAGATTATCTCTTCCATCTCTTATAGTCTGTTGGTGAGGCTTGGCTCTGAAGTTCCTAAAATTTTCATTTCTAGATTCCCCTCACCCCACTTAGGTTTTCATCATTGAATCTGTTCTCTTAGAGTCTGTTGGTGAGGCTTGGCTCTGAAGTTCCTAAAATTTTCATTTCTAGATTCCCCTCACCCCATTTAGGTTTTCATCATTGAATCTGTTTCTACTTTCAGGTCTTGAATTGTTTTATTCATTTTTCTCACTTTGTGTTTCTTTAAGGGATTTATTACATTTTTCTTTAAGGAACCCTCTCATATTCACAAAGCCTACTTTAAGGTTCAAATGTGGCATGGTTGCTAGGCTCTAATGGAGACATACTGTCCTGGCTCAGTATTTTTATGTTGGCATCTAGCCACTGGGTTTGGAAAGATTGTAATTCTAGGTGCTGATGTCTGATCTTGTCTTTGGTGGGTGGGTGGGTGTTTTGTTCCTTGATTTCTGCTGCCGTCTCTGGTTCCTAGGAGGGAATGGTACCTACATGTTGCTTGGTAGGGAATTCTTCTAGCATCCTGATAGGTGTGGCCACTGGAGTTTCTGGATAAAATATGTGTCTGGGTATTGGGAGCTGATAAGTAGAAACGGGGATGGGCTAGGAGGTAGGGAGACTGAAGGGCTCTGCAAGAGGAAGGAAAGCAGGATGTTCCACCAAGGTCTGCTTAGTCCCCTGGAAAGGGGGCAGAGAATGAGGAGAGGCCACAACAGGTAGCCTGCTACAGAGCTAGGGATGACGGTAGGGGATTGGATTTAGAGAAGAGAAGGGAGAAGTAAAGATCTGAAGTTAGCCCACCCGCTTCCCTGGCCTGTGGCCTGTGAGTTCCCAGGGAAGGCCTGACAGAGTTGGGGGCTGGGTTAGTGATGAGCGGGAAAATGTAAGTTAGGAGGGGAAGATCTCTGTGAGTATGTGAAATACTATACTATTTTATGAATTTGCTAAGATTTGTTTTGTGTCCCAGGATGTAGTCTATTTTTAGAGACATTTTCATAGGCCATTGGTAGAATCTATATTTTTTTTTTTGGTGCTTGTGTGGAATATTCTGTAGCTATCTGTTAGATTCATTTGATGTATGATGTCATTTAATTCTAGTGTTTATCTACTTTTGACAAGATGACATATTAAAGAAAGCAAAATATTGAAATCAGTTACTACCTTTGGGTTGATGAAAATATGTGTATTTAATTCCAGTAGTATACTTTTTATGAAATAGTGTGTGGGTCTAAGGTTATAATCTTTTTGGTTGATGGTTTCCTTGATTAAAATGAAGTGTTTTTATGCATCTCTTCAGATTAGTTTTAATTTGAAGTCTGTTTTGTCACAGTATAGCAGTGCCTGCTTGTTTTCTGTTCCTATTTTTTTGAAAAAAATTTTTACATGTTTTCACTTAAGTCAGTGGTCCTCAACTTTCCTAATGCTGTGATCCTTTAATACAGTTCCTCATGTTGTGGTGACCTCCAACCAGAAAATTATTTTTGTTGTTACTTCATAACTGTAATTCTGCTACAGTTATGAATAGTAATGTAAATATTTGTGTTTTCTGATGGTCTTAGTCAACTGTGAAAGGGACATTAAACTCCCTAAGGGGTCACAATCCACAGGTTGAGAACTGCTAACTTAAGAGGTTGCCAATTTTTAAAGCTGAGTTTCTTGTAGACAACAATAAGATAATCTATTTATTTGGCCTGTGGCTTTTGATTGGACAACTGAGGCTTTTAGTTTATTATTGAGAAGTGTGTGTGGGTTGCAGACTTGCTGTTTGTGGTCTGTGTCTCAGTAGTTACAGCTTTATTTATTTTCTTTCTAGAGTCTCCTGGCTATGCTTATTCCTCTCTTCTGTCTGAAGTATTGCTTCTAATATTCCCTGTAGGGCTGGCTTGGTGAATATGAATTCTTTTACCCTGGTTGTATCATAGGGGTTGGGAAACCACAGAGAAGAATCTGCAGACTGAGTCAGAACACTGGGTGTGCAACCAGGGTCCATTTGGGGATTAGGGTGAGAGTAGGCAGCTTAGTGTTGACAGGGTGGACTCACCAGGCTGCAGCAGGACACAGAATGCACTGGCCATCGTGGGCCGGGGGAATGGGTATGATGTGGGCTCAAATGAGTTAGGTCTTGTGGACAAAGATCTGGCAGGCACAGATCATGCATCTTGGCCCAGACCTGGAGGTTGGAAAGGTATGGGGAGAGGTCCCCACACTGGGTTGCAGCAGTGGGTGTGGGGCCTGGGCTCCATTTAGATAGATGATTATTTTTAAGCCTAATCAAATGTGACTCCAGTTTAGCTACTGGTTTCTTTACTTGAGCATAATAAAACATCTCTTAGTACTTAGTATGAAACTACTGATCCCACAAATGCTTTTCTTCAACCCTGTCCACATGGTTCACCAGAAGAATTTACTGTTATCTGGCACAGGCAGCAAATCACTTAACTATCCTACCTAAGATATGTGTTATTTCTCTATAATTGTATCATAACTCAATTGTAAAGGACTTTAATCCCCTGCTTCTTCCACAAAGTATAGCACTGGTCTATTATATTGATGATGTTATGTTGATTGGACCAAGTAAACAGAAGGTAGCAACCACTGTTAAAGTTCTTTTTACAAAACTGTGTTTGTTTTTCTCTTAACCTGGATACCACACAAATAATTGAATCTCTTTTATACTTGTTTAATAATAAGCTTCACAACACAATAATTGAGCAGTATTACTCTATTCTTAACCCTGTAAGCTAATTTGGTTTTCTCTCAGCCTATATCCCAGAGATACTTGTGTATTCTGGACATCTGCTTGTGACTGAATCCCCTATTTCCTCTTGTAACCCCTCCACTGCTGACTGGCAGGAAGTCCAGCCCTCTTTTCTCCTCTGCTAAGTGGTTGGCTGTACGCTGCTTTATTGGCATATCAGGGGACAGTTGGGGAGCAATGCTTGTACAACACTGAGACAGGAGATTCTCAGAGCAAGGATTACAACCAGATATGGGGGTATAGAAATCAGCGTTTGAGTTACCCAATAACTTTATACTTATAAACCACTATGGACCTTTTTGTAAAGCATCTGTGTATTTGAGGAAAGGAAATAAATTACTTCTACACACATCAAGGCTGGCCTTGCTGTGGCTGTTGCAGAGTGCCAGATCTGCCAGCAGCAGAAACCAACACAGAGCTCCTAATGCCTCATTGCCCATGGAGTCACCAGCCAGTGACCTCATAGTAAGCTGCGTGTACTGGACTGCTTCCATCATGGGGAGAGCAATGCTTTGTCCTTACTGTAATACTTATTTTGGTTATAGAGTTGCCTTTCCTGACACAACACTGTAAAAGTAACTCTTATTCTCATGAGGTAATTGTTGTCTTGAAGGCTTGCTGCCTCTGTTTTTAACCTGAGCCTAGGCCTGGAAGCTTCTAGCTACCGTACAATCTAACCTAGGCATTGGATGTCTTCAGCCTCTGAAACTTACTGCTTAATAAGCTCACCCTTTCTTGTTCTTACTGAACTCTGGCCGGCTGATTCAAGTTAGCTGATCTGGCTCAAACTCCTCTTCCAGCTGACTTATTCAACCTAGCTACTCTCATGGGTCCTGAATTGCTCTGCTTGGCCCCAAACTCACTCCAGCAATCTGCTCTAATCTGGCTCCTTCTGATTCTCTGCCTTCACATGTGCCTAGCATTCAACCTCTTTCTGTAAAACTCTACTGGTAAAACTGCCTTCTTTCTCTTTGCATTGTTCCTTAAGTAGCGTCCCTTTCCTCTCTCTTCTCCTGAGAGTTGGGTTTCCTCTCTCTTCTCCTGAGAATTGGGTGTATCCTAATCTGTCAAATCTTTCTGACTCATCACTTTACCTGCCACTCAATTAGATATCACTTTCAAATGTGGGTGCTTCCTTCTACAAACATTCTTTACCTTCATTGTTTAGGATTAAAGGCCTGTACCACCATACCTGGACCTAACCTTTTTCTTTACCTGAAACTTGCTCTGTACCAGGCTGGCCTTGAACATGGATCTGCTTGCCTGTCTCCACACAGACCTAGAAGGTGCTTTGGATGAGATCTCTTGCCAGAGCAGCCATGGTCTTGAGTTAAAATTTCTCTACACAGCGCTTCTCCAGAACTGCCACGGATGGACTGATTGCATGTCTTACATATTGTTATGGCAGTCTACATCTCATTGCTTCTGACCAAGAAACTTACTTCACAGCCAAGTAAGTACAGTGGTGAACTCATATCCATGGGAGTCACCGGTCTTACCATGCTGCCAATCATCCTGAAGCAGCTGGTCTGGCAGAACAGTGAAGTGACTTTTTCATGATGCAGTTTCTATGCCAACTAGGTGGCAATAGCCTGTACATAGGGCAGAGCTCTGTAGAGGCTGTATGTGCTCTGAAGCAATATAGATCATGGTTTCTCCTGTAGCCAGGGTGCACAGGGTTAGGAATCAAGAGGTGGAAATGAAAATGGTACCATTCACTAGCACCTCTGGTGACCTCTTGGCTATCACCATCATTAATCATCATTATTATCATCATATTATTATTATTAGCAGCAGTAGCAGTAGCAAGAGTAGTAGTAGTAGTAGCAGCAGCAGCAGCAGCAGCAGCAGCAGCAGCAGCAGCAGCAGCTTTATTTTTATTTTTAAAGACAGAGCCTCTCTGTAGCCCTGTCTGTCTGTCCTGGAACTCATTGTGTAGATCAGGCTGGCCTCAGACTCAAGAGATCTGCCTGCCTCTGCCGTAGAAGTGCTGGGATAAAAGATTTGCCACCATCCTGGCTCCCATTAGAAAAAATGTTTGCTTCCTGTCCTATGGCTTTGTGCTCTGCTGGTATAGATGTCTTAACTCCGAGCAGGAAGTGTCTCTGGCAAGAGACACAACAGACATTGCATTGAACTGGAACCTAAGACTTTGCCCTTGCCTCCTTGCGTTTCTGATGCCCTAGAGTCAACAGGCTAAGAAGGGGGTTACAGTGCTAGTGGAGGTGATTGGTCCCAATTACCGGGGGTGGGGTGGGGTGGGGGGAAATTGGACTGCTCCTCCAAAGGAGGTAAAGGAGGACGTTGGGAGTACAGGAGATCTTTAGGGTGTTTCTTGGTGGTACCATGTCCTGATCTGAAGCCCCATAAGGTTGATGGAAACAGCACTGGAAGCCTGTTTGTTCCTCAAGCTTTCTTACCCCTGGTTCCTATGGCCTGGAGATAATGTCTGACTTTGGTTCCTCCAAAGACATTCTTCATCCTTCTAGCCAACTTCCTAGTTGTGTGTGCTTAATCTTACCTCAGGGGGGGTTATTCCTTATTATCATAGCCGTATGTACAGTTGGCTCCCCACATCTCTAGCCATTGCTACAAGGATAGCAATGAGTTACAGTGCAATATCCTACTTGGCATCTTTTCCTGTGATGATCATGGCATGACAGTACAGTCAGCCTCTCACTACAGGCTCCATGGTGGCAGTAAAGAGGTGGTGACAGAACTGCTAACGATGGGTTGCTCGAAGGATACGATCTGGAGTTTGGGGCTAGGGTACAGGTTTCACTTGGTGAGCAGTTGGTTGTTTTCAGGGTTCCCAGGGTATAGCATCCCTTGGGGAACAGACTCAGGAGACTCAAGGGGTCACCATTAGGTCAGTGGCTTGATGTCTGGAGAGCTATCTGTGCTGCTGAGAGCAGCAGATGGCACTGCTCTCACAGAGGGCAACTCTACCTGTCCCCACGTGGCCCCTGTTCTTGATACTGTTGGTTTCTCAGGGGCTGGTATCTTCTGTCAGCTAGGCAACACTTGCCTAGAATTAAATTAAAAGTAATGCCGAGTGCTAGAGAAAAGGGGTTGAAAGCGGCAGTAGGAAGGCTGGGTGATGGGGTCAAGGCAGTAGGGGCTTGCTTTTATTATAAGAGTCTCACTCTCTCCCCTGCCTCTTTAACACTGTAGCTACATGCTGCACAGATGTAGCCGCAGGAACATTTGCTGTGATACCCAGACCCCACTTAGGCCTCAAGACTTTGAACTTTCTTTAGATTATGTACACTCTCAGAGTTGCCAAATCAAATGACTGTATCTACTGTTTAACAATTACCCAACACACAAGACAAAATGTAGAGTCACACACACCGATTTTAGTTATAAATACCTTGCACATAGCAAGAATTCAATAATATAAGTAGGAAAAAACCCAGATGCTTCTAAATGAATTAAGTTGCACCATAGGTCTATGCTATTAAAAGCACACAAAGTAAATGGAATGAGGTCATGAGAAAATTTGTGTCATTCACGCAGGAGAGAGGATAGGCTGGCATTTAGATATATCACACTTTCAAAAGTGAGTGCAGAAGTCCAGAAGGTGTCAGATCCCCAGGGGCTGGAGTTATTAGACTTGTTATCAATAGCCTCACTTGGGTGCTGGAAGCCACATTGAGATTACCTAGAAGAGCAGCAAGTGTTCTTAACACTGAGCTCTCTCTGCAGTCATGCCTCTTAAAATATCTTATGGCACCAACCTCCTTCTTGCGGTATGGAGTGACACAGTGTTTACATGAGACACAAGTGAATGCCACAGGCATTGCGATACAGTGCTAGCTACTACTGACCTCATGATTATTTTAAGGACCATGAGGAAGCCATGGCAACGCTCATTGCACTCCACTAACTGAAACCACAGTAGCAAAGTTCTGGCTAAGAGGTCCCACTGTGGTTCCATAGAGCTCTGGTGAGAAAGCACCCAGCCCTGTTGCTTGGCACATGGGAAGAAGGAAGCAAGGCCAATCCCATCTCCTATACCTCAGGGAAAGTCACTATACCTAAGGTCCTATGTCCTGAGGACAAAGCAATCATGGAGGTCCTATGAATGGAAACTGACTAGGCTGGAGGCAAGCAGTAGGTGTCTAACTGCAGGACCCACTAGTCCTCCACTCAATAGGGTAGACGTGAAATCTGGCAACATAGCTCATTGTACTGACATATGTAATAGAAGCCAGTACGAAGGTGCATCTGTTACCTAACCAGACAGGACATCTTTATTTCAGAAGGAATTGTAGGAAGTTGAAATGAGAAGATTCTGGTATTTGAAGCAAGTCATCCTGTGTTCAGAGGGCTCTGGATGGCAGAGCACATTGGCTTCCGTCTGTGCATGCACACTTGGACATGTGTTCAGGAAACCCTCCTTTTAATCCTTTGTGGCTAATGCACGGGCACTTTATCTATTGTCCAGAAACTGTTGTGTAAGAACCACTCTCAACTGTAACATCCCTTAGGAGCCAAATTCCCCACTTGCCAAGGCTGACTGGATCAGAAGATACTGCTTAGGCCAGGCTTATCAACTTTATGATCATCATAACACTTGAAAACTCAAGTATTAAGTAGTGCAATAGTTCATCTAGCCAGAGGCAAAACTCTCATCTCTGGACAAACTGACCTCTGAGGTCATTACATCGCTGTACGTGTGTACCTGGCTTAGACCCAGAAGGGACACTGGCCATGGTTTTCGTATCACAGGGTCAGAGGCACCTGCGAGCAGCTATGGATCTGGGCAGCAGGGCTGAGCAGGGACATGTGCATCTGCGTGAGTCTGGGGATGGCCTTGACGACAAGCAGCTAGTGGGGAGGATAAGTCTCTGCTTTTAAGCAGTTTTTACAGCTCTAGGTTAAACTCCAAACCTTCTATTGAGTTTGGACGTGCTTCTGGGGCTCACTCACCTAAACATGGAATCCTTAGCTGGTGGCCCTGTTTTGGGAGATTGGGTCAGTGGGTTCTAGGAGAGTCTGATTTTTGGCCTATTAAGATGTACCTAGGTGGTTGTCATGGACATGAAACTGTGGTCTCCATGCCCCCTCCCCACTATGATAGATTATAGTCCCATAGGCCACAAGCCAAAATAAACCCATCCTCCCTCAAGTTGGTTCAAACATTCTGCCATAGTATTAAACAAGTATCCAACACACTGACAATCCTTGATACAAATGTTAAGATTTACATAAATAAATGGCTGGCAAATAGAAGCAGATACACAAAAACCTTTATTAAGTGGAAGTTAGACTTACTTCATGGTAATTAACCTGTTACAAGTGCATCTAAGTTCATGTGTGTGGACACCATAGAAATCAGAATGGTCTTTCTGAAAGACCTGTGTTCTGGCTTGGTGTGTGCCAGAGCAAGCCAAGGGTAGAACCATACACAGAGTCAGTACAGGTTGACAATGACGTCAGACTAGATTGGCAACACCATATTCATTGTTACAGCTAAGCATCACAGAACATGAAAGTCCAAGGACCAGAAGACTATTTCTAAAGGGTTCTTACTCTACACCTTTCCGTCTACTGCATGCTTTGAGGACTGCCCAGCAAATCCTCCTCTCAGGGGGGGGACAGGGGCTCCTTGCTGTACTATACATAAATGGGCCATCAATACTGTAAACGTTTGCTGGTCCTCTTGATGCCCATTGTAAGTAGACAGCAGCCATCCCCTTGGGAAAGTGCAGTTTAACTGGTGTGAACATTTTCTTTTGTACATCTTGAAGCTGAAATTTTTCTTCTTTTCCAATTAGCACCAGTTTATTTGAAAGTATTTTTTTTTCCTGGTGTTAAATCTTAGGAAAAAAAAATTTTTTTTTTGTAAAACTAACACACAAAGTCCAGAACAACAGAGGCAGAAATAATAATAATAATAAAAACAAAAAACAAAAATATGTGTTAGAGAACAGCATTTAGAAAAACATCATCAACATCATTGAAACATTTGACGAATCTATGTACAGTGTGCCAAAAGTTGGCAAGGAGCATGGCTGAGGAACAGTCTCAGAAAAGGTTTGTCAACCTGAACCTCTGCAGGCAGTATTTACAGTCAGAAAAGTATTCAGAAATGTAGTATCGGAACATCTGGGTTTGGCTAAAAATCATATAAAAAGACACATTGCCCCTGCCCGACTAACCTCTAATTAGGTAGCAAACACATCTTGCATGACCATAAGTACCGGGGTTAGAAGTATTTTCCCGTTATTTTACAAACAGCCTAGAAAGCTCCTTAACAGACAGAGAACCAGATCAGCAGAGAAACGTTCCCCATCATCGTCAGACGGAGGGAAGGGATGCTGGAATAGTGGATAAGCTATGACCAAGGAGGAAAGACCGATTATCAGTTGGAAAGCTCTCGTGAAAATGCCCATCAGTGCAAGGGCTGAAGAAATGTGGGTATATTCTATACAGACTCTTCAAAAATATAAGTGATCATCTCCATGTAATTTTGAAAAGAAAAACCTACTTATTTGCCTCGTCAGATAATATTTTTCTGTTTTGTTGCTTTGTGAACTCCTTTAAAGAGCACTCCTCACCCCTGGCTGGATTGAGACTGAACCACAACAAACAAACCTGGGTCTGCTTAGCTGCTGAAATGTTAACTTCCTATGGTTTTGTTGTCTGCCTGCTTTTCTTATGATTTTACAGTGCTGAGAACTGAACCCAAGCCCTCACACATGCCAGGAAAGTGCTCTACCTCTGAGCCACATCCCCGACCCTTATTTACCTGTTAATCCAGTGTTACTGAAGCATCCCTCTCTAAGAGCTGGGCAGCTTGTGTGTGATCCCTTCTCAGGAGAAGGCCTACCCTCCTCATCCACTGTACTGGCTAGCTTTTTTTTTTTCCCTTCCCCAGAAGTTTCAACTGAAATTCTGGATGTGTTGTCTTGAAATCATCAGAGAGAAAAACAAAGGCGTCCCACACCCTTATGAGGATTTGCATTCTCATTTATTTTGAATAATCTGTATCTGTGTTAAGTCTCTATGAAAAAAAAAGTACTTGGATTTGATACAAAATACACGTTTCTCTTTGAAGATGCATAGTTTATAATTTTGTACATTCATTCATTATTAAAGACATTGTAAGGAAGTACTTACCCCTGAAATGATGGCAAGATTGTACCTCAAAAGACCTCTATACACTAAATATGACTGCTGCTCTCAGCCAGTGCCTACCCATGCTCACACTATCATCCCAACGCCACCAGAGCCCGGAGGACCGCTTCCTGGCCTTCAGTTTCGTTTTTGTTGTTTTACCAGACACTATGAGCAAAGCATCCTACAGACAGCGTTTCCGCTAACTACCCCCATTTTAAATATTCGGTAACTTTTTTTTTAATATTTCTAGATTCTGTGTAGAAAAGAATTCAGAAGATGGCTTACCTTTTAACAGCCGAGTATGCTTACGCCCTCCATGAAGGGCAGCTGAGGATCTGCAGCTAATATCCCTCTCTCTCAGACCTTTCATTTGCAAGCAGTGGCTGCAGGCCACCGGACATTTGCTTTTGCTGATAGTCTTGAACCCTTTGGGACCTAGCGTGTATTTTCTTACCCTGAGTTCTTCCATGCATATAGGACTATGATATGAAATATTTTGGAAACTATACTAGGGTATACTAGTTAATTCATAGTGTTTAAGTGACCGACCACAGCCTCTAACCATTAATTACAAAAATAGGTATTTTAGGGCGTACTGTAGGAAAATATGGAGTAATGGTATGTTTATACTATATATGATCCACAGGTCTGACTTACTTGTACACCCAGCGTATTTTTAGTTATGGAAGTCATGGAAACAGTATGCTTTAGGAGGTACCATGTGCTTTCTGAAACATCTAGATTTCATCTGAAGCTTTCTCCCAGTGCTCAGTTTCCCCAGTTGCAACACTCGAAGTTGGAGCTGTGACGTCATACAGGGGTTGATGGTGTCATGTCACAGCCACTGACTTCCAATAATGATACAGAGAAAGGGCCTGAAAAAGAAATCCCTCTGATTGTAATTTGTCAACTTAGGCATCCTCCCCCATTTGGGGATGGATTCCCCCCAGGGGTAACTGAAACCCAAGAGCAGCCATAAGCCCTCAGTGTGCCTCCTCTTTCCTCTGTCTTGTTGCCTGCACCCAGAATAAGGAATGGTGCCCTCCCAGGGCAAGGCATGAATGTTCAACAAGGTGAGAAGACTGAAGCAGTTTTCAACTTCCAGAGACACAAAACAGGGACAGTTGTACTCCTTCATGACACACGAAGGCCGATCCCATCCTCACCCTAATCCTCGGGCAGAAGGCTGAGCGTTCTAACAGACCCCAGCACACTGTCCTGATTACTCTCAGCTCCGAGCTGACTGGAAGGAGTGGTCTCAGACACACAGGAGGAGCAGCAGCTGCCTCTCAGCAAGTTGGTCCTCTGTGCGGAGTGTGGTGCTGAGGGAGACCCACCCCTCACAAGCAGTACGCTACATCTGTTCAGACAGGTTCCCTTGTGGGAAGGGTGAGCCTGAGGCAGCGACCTCAGAGAAAGCATTCAGTAAGCCAGCAAGGACAATGGCCCGCCCCTGGATCTGGAAATGAACCTGGCCTCTGGGGTGAGAAGAGGACTGAAGGGAGGTGTCCACCAGTCAGTACGCTGCTGCCACGATGACAGAAGCGGCAATTGGATGGGGATCTCCCTTCAGACTCTCACGTCTTCTCCAGAGTGTTGCTTTCCCTCTTTAGTTAGGGATGGAGACAGAGCAGAAGGAAAACAGGGGCGACACCTCTGTGTCCCCAAAGGTGTCCTTTAGTGATCACCCTCTTGCCCTTCTCTGGGGTTGCCAGATTCTACTTTGGCTGATCTCACGAATCAACATTTTGGGGGAGAAACTGGTCCTAGTGAAAACGTGAAATAGTTCATCAGCCTCAAGGTTGATCTGTCGTGGCATCTTTGGATGCTCACAATGCTATGGATGGATAGTGGCCGCTGAGAAAGAACATTAAAAGAAGAACCAACTGCTATTTGATTCTAACCCGAACCTTACTTCAAAATCTAGCTGTTTGCTTTGTTTTTGTTCACTAACACTAGGCTCTATGTTCTGCCAGTCAAGGCCAGTACCAAACTATACGACAGAGTTGAAAAGGGCAAAACCATTCGCCTCCTTGCACCCAAAAACCCTAGTAATGAACTAGGTAACAGGCCAATATAGGGTTTGTTGTTGTTTGGTTCCTTCCAGTACCATGACAAGATTGCTCGAGAGTGATTCACCTGGAGCTCAGGATGATCACCCTGGCCCCCTGAAAGCCTCGGATGAAGTTTATTCATACATTGGACAGCCTTTTAATCACTCCCAATGGAAGCAACCTCAAACTCTGCCAGCATTAAGTTGCAGCCAAATTTAAGCATGACATAACCGTTCTTCTAGGCACTTCTGACGTGGTTACAGGTCTTTTCATTTGGGTCTACAAACTGTAACTTTGAGCTGGTTTTTATGTTTTCTGGCATCGATTTGAAATTTAGCTTGGAAAGCTAGAGGCCAGAAGCAAAATATTTTTTCCCCAAGAAGGCAACATTTTTATTTAGAATATTGCTTTAGCCAATACGTTCCTATACTTTGCCATTTTGCTGGCTGGACCTTGAGGAGCAAGTATGGCAGTTACAGTAACATGGGGACATATTTGGGGATGATTAAATTTGCATTTAGTAACATGAATGAGTTTGTTCTTTATTTCTTGACTGAGAACATGGGGGGCCCTGGGAATCCGTGGCTCTTGAGTGACAGTGGAAGACGGCCAAGACAGCCTTTTCCTCCGTCTCTGCAGGTAATGGCAGTGCTGACTCACGGGCTCAAGACTACCCTGCGCTGGCTGCGATGTGAGAGTGGCCTTAGTCCTTGTTTTCTACACTAGGTTCTTATGAAGACCAAAGAAAATACTGTCTGAATGAGACACATCTTCACACGTACAGAATTGTCCTTGTAACATCAGGACTTCAATATGATAGTTTAAAATAATGTAGTTGGACACCCGAAACACCCAAGTGCCTATTGGTTCTGAGGCAGGGTCCTTGCCAGACCAGAGATGTAACAAGGAGAGGGGTGACCTAGGGAGCATTTGAGGGCAGAGGGCAGGGGCACAGGAGGTACGGTGTGCCCCCTTAAAGCTTCAGGGCTCCTGGTTGCCTCCACAAAGGCACAAGACTACTCGCTCGCTTGTTTTCTTTTCCTTCCTTCCCTTTCTTTTTTTCTTTACCAGCCCTTCATCACAGTGGTCCCGGTAGCAGACACAGAAAGAATCAGGGTTGCAGCTATTCATTACTTTGGGGTAATGCCTGGGCGTGCCAGGAAGCAGCTCTGGTCGGAGCTGGGTAACAACTCAGTACGTTCTGACCAGGGGCAAAGCTAATCTAAAGATAAGACATTTCTATTTTTGTCTTCCGTGAGACTAAGCTCCAGGGAGAAATAGCTTCTTTCCTCTTTTGAAATATCTACTGTTCAGATTGTGCCAACACGTGCATCTGTGGTGCTCATGGAGGAACTGGGCCTGTTAGCCAAGGAATGTGGAACTGACTCCCACAGCTCAAACCAGTGGCCACAGGATGCCTCTGCCTCCACACAGCCTTTCTTTGGTCTCTACTACTGGCCAAGAATGTATGTTGGTGGTGGACAACACTTAATTGTCAGGTGGTGCCATGCCTTGAGGTTGGACCTAGCAACCTGGCCTGATGCCTGTGGGTTCTGAGTGTGTGTCTTCCTTTGCCATGGCCAGTGCCTTCTCACTGTTGGTCCTGATCTACCAATCACCTCAATGTACGGCTTCTGTACTCAGGCTTGTGCTGACAGGGAGTAAGATGCGTGCAATACCGTGCAGCAGTGAGCACTTGTTGAGCACTCATGCCCTCAGTGCTGCTATCCCAAGGGGGCAGCATGGAGGGCTGGCTGCAGGCCACCCCATTCAGACGCCAAGCAAGGGGTTCCCTCACACAATGCCTTTATAGTTCTCACTGAAGAGATTCTAAACCTTACACGGAACCAAAGCTGAGGTGGCCTTCTGAGCACATGTCCAGAATTACCCAGTAAGTACACATCTGTCCCACCTCAGCCTCTGTTTTGATAGAATCTGCACACTTGGCTACTCTGGGCTAGCTTTCTGAGTCAGTAAACTCTTGGGAAGAAAAGATGCTTTCTTTAACAGTGAGTGGGCTTGAGGACGTAGGACAACTTAAAATAGTCTTGGCAAAGCTCACAACTATTTGTGTAGCTCCCCTCCTTTTTTATGTCCCATGGGAATACAGTCTTTTTGTTGTTGTTGTTGTTGCTCACATCCTTGGGTGCCTTTGAGTTTTTCACAGTGAAAAACAAACAAAAGTCAAACAAAGCAGTTGTTCTGATGAGGAAAATTATTCAGTTGGTGGTGAGAGCAAAACCAGAAACATTGCTGTCTGTTTAAGAGTTCTTTTCGTGTACATACTCTGATTTTAGACATTTTCAACAAATGATGTTTGCTTAGTAAATTTAGCATGTGGTCCTGATAGGCGGAAAACTCGTAAGGGAATTCATTTCACACCAAAGGAACATTTCTTCCATGGCCTAGAAGCCTATGTATAGCATCTTTTCTTAGGCTTATAATATAGAAGGTGAATCTTCACGTGATTTCCATCCCCCTCCCCCTCCAAGATGCTCTGCAAAGTGGTCATGGTAAGGGGTAGTTGCTGCTGCATTGATTCTCTTGCAAATAACCTTTCCATGTGATCTGCATTTCTACCCTTGCTCAGAGGGTTAGTTGAAAAGATATGCATCAAAACACTTGCTTAAAAGAGGCATAGCCCTTGGATTGATGAACAGGAACTGTGTACACTTCCTGCCAGTTAAAATACTGCATTTTAAAAAATAAGCTACAGTGTATATAAAACCAAGGTCATTTCTCACAAAGTGTTCATGTTCTCTGTGATTATAAAACACAGGACCTTGTAAAATATTTCCAGTTCTGCTAAACTTGAGAAGTTAAGTACTAACGTTTATTATAAAAGTGTCACGTCTCTTGCAGAAGCCTAAGCAGTATATTTCTTTCGTTTGGAAATGTAAGTTGTAATTATTATTGTACTTAAGATTACATTTACCATAACACATCACCATTGTGATTCTCAGACCCACACAATGAAAGTTATAAAACAGGAGATTGTCTTCGGGGGGGGGGGGGGGGGGGAAAGGAGCTATTTACAAAACAGGACAGGAGATACAATTCTCGTTGGGACTCCTGGTCCCGTGATAGGTGCACTCTTTAAAGCATGTGTATCACTGCAGACGGGCCTTCCCGAAGTCAGCCACCAGAAACTCTGCGGGCGTGCAGTTACTCAGGACCACTGGTACCTCAAGGCGCCAACCTCGTTTTTATTTACTAACTCCCCATTTGGCTACTGACGATGCAGAAAAGACAGGATGAAATGGCTGCAGCCTGGAACAATCTCTGCAGGTGGGAGGACCAGGGGAGCCTGTGTGCTGCTGGTAGGGTTCTTTCTTACAGAGAAATCAAGTTTCTAGTTGGATCCTGTGCCTAACGCGGCCTTCGAAATGACCCACACTCCCAAACGTATCTGTAAGATTGACGGGCCCCACCGGTTCCACTCATCTGTATGTATTCACACAGGTCAATGCTACAGCTGATGTGGGTGGTGGAAATTGTACAGGATGTGAGAAAAAAAAAGGAGCACCTTGTCCATTAGAGTCCATGGTAGTGTGCTTCTTAACCGGCCACTAAAGCAAGCTATACGTTGTGTGCAGCTTTCTTTCACTTAGAGACTGCTGTATATAGCTAATCAACAGTTGCCCAAGCTGGGAGATTACAACAAGGGACAACAAGGCCTCTTGTTCACAATTACATTCAGAGGAAGCCTCGCCATGTCTAGGGATGCCCAGCAGGCTCTGCACCTGTGGCTCAAACATCAGTCAGCTTTAGGCCAACTACAAAGGGACAGTTATGCGTGGGGTGTGCCTGCCGTGCCTCACAGAAGTTGCCTGTGCAGTGGACATGGATTTGTCTTGAAGTGATACTGAGTTTACAAGAAAAAGACTTGTTCTGACAAGAAGACTCGAGACAAGTTAAAAACCTTTCCCAGCCTTGGGGCTCTCCAGGTCTGCCTTCGCACGTCCTCCCTGTTTCCCTGAGGAAATAATGGGTAGTATTTACAGGATTCTGGAACTATACTCAATGTATTCTCTTGTATGTACAGTTCTCCTGTCTTTTCTCAGGACCTTCTCCAGTGAATGCCACCTTTGTCTTGAGTGCGCAGTTGTACTGAGAGATCAGGTGGACTCTCACGTGGCCTGCTCACTCAAAGCCCAGGGCTTCTGGCAAAAGTATGACGTGTGAGGGTAGCAGAGATGGTTGACCCCCAACTCAAGTCTTCTTGAATTGCAACAGGGAGCTACACACACGTGATCATCTCTGAAGAGATTTCTTGGAGAGCCCAAGGGTTATATTGCCAGTGCTGTCTCCTACGGATGACGTTCTTTTGCAGCTTGGTTACAGGTGGCAGGGACTGCCTCATAAGGGAGCCTCGGTTGTCAGGCACCCCAAGCCCACTCTGGTTTGACAACTCATTGCTTTCTTCCTGGTGCTGGCTTTTACCAATCCATGGAGAAACTTTCCAGACATTAAGGCGGCAGAAGGGTGAGCCTGTTGGATGGACCGGGGACAAGGTGGCTCCCATGTTGTTTCAGACATCTGCAGCAGCCATGGAGGGTCCTCGGCTGAGTGGCCCATCAGCAGCAGGCAGGCATGTGCAGGTCTTCTGCTTTGCCTCCTTGACATGCTTGTACCTGGGGGTTTTCTCCACGTTGTCTCACTGACTTTCCCAAACTAAGTGTCCATACTCTGGGCAGGCTAAGGCTGGAAACTCTTGCCTGTTGCTCACATTGCTTTCTAGTTGGCTGGAGAATGTCCTGTCAGTCACTCTTAAGTACCTTCTCTGGGAGATACGAGAAACCTTTTTGGAGAAATGGGCATCACGGAAGAAAACGAGTCAGACATTTCCACTGGACAGGAATCCACTGCATCGTCACTCTTTTTGCAGACAGGGCTGTGAGCCCTGGGGATGCGCAGCGCTTCAGCCTAGCAGCCAGCTCGCCTGAGATGGTGACCACCCTTTCCATCTCTGTTTCTCCACAAAACGTGGACACAAAAAGAATCTAGTTTCATGGAGATGGCATCAAATGAAAAGTCAGGCTTTATTTGGCACTTTGTTTGGGTCCCCAAATAACAAAACAACTATTTAAAAAAAAAATGTAACTCATAAAAAAAGGTAACTCAACAACCAGCAACTGTACGCTGCAATTCGGAGCTTCCTGGTCCCCTGCAAATACACCGTTCTGCACAGGGGATGGGCACACTGTCCAGAGCTGTACTCAGGGTTTGTCTGTACCTGGAAGCCAGATGAGAAAAGATTCAGTGCCTAGGGCTGGCCTGCAGACTCAGGCCCCCAGGTAGGGCTGGAGATGCAGAAGAGCTGGTATGTTGAAGGCTTTAGAGAGAACAAAGGGTCCAGGCTGGGTATTTGGTGTCTTGATTCGGCTGACACTGCGCACAGCTGAGCAGCCTCAGCACTAACTACCTGTGGTCTGTGGGCATCAGCCACAGTGCCCTGCTTAAGGACCTCTCTCATGCAGAGAGCATTCCTCCAATCTGAAGTTCTTCAAGAGAAGACGGAGTCAACCTTACATCACTTTAATATTTTGATTCAAGTCTTCATCTGTGATTTTTTAAAAAAAAATCTGGGAGCTTTGCTGAGGAGGAAAACGTTTAGCCTTAGGTCCATCTACTGTAAGCACATGTTGGACCACTTGGTCAAACAGTGGACCGTGACAATCTACATGCTGCTCAGGGCCTCTTGGACCAGCTAGACCATCATCTCGCAGCAGCGAGGCTCCAGGAGACAGGACAGAGGACAGGCCTAGGGGAAAGAACTGAGCTCTGCATTTTTTTTTTCCAGCTCTGCATTTTAAAAGCAAAATGCTGCTTCCTGGTTGCAGGTCAAAACAGCTGGAACAGCTGGAGCGGCTGATGCTAATTATCAACCTATAGGAAATCAGATAAAGCTTTCTCTTGAAATAAGTGTTTTGTTTTCTCTCTTAAATATCTGAAGGGAAAGATCAGGCTCTTTTATCAAGAAATAATCCTCTGGAAAAAGCCATATGAATTTAAAAAATAAAATTGTCAAAATATATGAACGCACCAATTAAGGGTGTTCCACTGTAGAATCTCTCTCTATATGTACCTCTTACATAAAAAAGAGGCGCCTCTGACTACTGCATGACTCTTTTCCACTCTGTAGAAAAGCACCGTGTACAGTCTATAAACGTACTAAGCTTTCCTCTGTGCAATCTCACGTAACATTTGATTGGCTGACACCGTGTTCCCCACCCCAGTGCCACCTGTAAGGTGCTCTTACTTTGCACAGGTACAGGACACTCAGCTCGGCTCACATACAGACAGGGCTTGCTGGCTGCTCTTCAAGCTTCGCCCCTCAGACTCCCAAGGCCACCAGTGCAGATGTTCCTGCAGCTGGAAGCCAGTGTGATCCCCGGCTCTACTGAACGGCGAGAGTCCTATACCAAGATGCGTTTTCCTTTGGGCACCCTGTAAGTTAGTTTCTGAGCAAGTCTTAATACATTGTTCCAACTTTTTTATAAGGAAAAAAAATATCCATATAAGTCACTTGCCCACCAACTCACCTCCTAGACACATAAAGCAAGAACTCTATAAAAAGTGCACGCAGAATGGAAGTTGGTTGGCTGCCCTACTGGGTTTTTCTGCACAGAGAGGGGCATGGCAGCTGTGCCCTGCTCCTAGCAAAGCTGGTGGGCCAGTCTGGAGTTTTCTATCTAGGTGGAGTTGGAGAGCAGGGTGAAAACCCACAGTCCTGGCTACAGTCTTGACGAGACAAAGCAGGGCACACTCTCCAAGTTGCAGTTCGTGTGATATCCCTGAAAGAAGCATGGAGGCTTACCAGGTCGCTACTGGTGCCGGCTCGCATCGGAGCTGTGGCGGGCAGAGATGTAGTGCTGTCACCGCTTGGGATCCAAGGACGACTCCTGCGTGCTCTGTGAAGTGTCTCTGGGTGTCCTGACCTCAGCTTACGGCTGAAGTCTGCCGGTGACTCCCACGGCCAGTCACTTTTGGCCTTATGCTACCCCGGGCCTCCAAGCTAACATCTTTACAATGGTTCCACTTGGAGTCCTTGAAAAGCAAAACAGACACAGAAAAGATACCCACCCGACTGCAGCTCTTTCCTGAAATACATCATGATCCAGACTGCTCCAAGGAGTCAGAGGGAAAACAGGGAAATAAATGCCTATTCACAAGGTAGGTACTATTCTTTGTACAAATGCTACCTTGCATTGTGTAGCTTATGGGCGTATTGTCTAAGTGTCAAAAAAACCCTCGAAAATACCCAGTTCAGAAAGCTTATCAAAATCTGGCTTCTCCCTAGGTGAAGTGGGCCTGGCTGGCGATGCTGCGACAAGACCAGCAAACAAAGCTGGCTTTTCTTTTGAAGGAAAAAGTCCTTCTTGCTGCTCTCACCCAGGTTCTCAGAGTAGTGCAGGCGATAATTATTATTATTATTTTTTGCCTTTTTTTGTTTGTTTTTTGCTTTAATTCCACCAAGGAATTATATTCCTGGAATTCCAGGAAGGGTTTTCCCTGGGCCTTGAGTGGCTTCCTTTGGAAGTCGAGGCAGGAATGACTAGGGTGAGCCTGACTCCTGGCTCAGTCGATGAACCGCTGGCAGGCCTTCTTCCAGCGGCAGGCAGTGCACCACATGTCCCTGTTTTCCATCCCATAAACCTTGCGGCACTTTTTGCCTTCTCCTCTGGGCTTCCTGTAAGACAGACAGCAGAGATGTGTTCAGGGACAGGAACTGGATGGGCCATCTGGGGAAAGAGCTCAGGTGAGGAACAAACACCCGACCCAGAAGGGAGTAGGTGCTCAGGAGGGCTGGGCACTCCCTGCCTACTGCACTTAGCTGCTTCTAAGTTTCATTCGTAGAAATCTTATTTGGCCACTTTTTGTAAGTGGAAGCAAACCCCGGGCTGTGGTGGTGCACACCTTTAACCCCAGCACTCTGGAGGCAGAGGTGGGCGGATCTCTGAGTTCGAGGCCAGCCTGGTCTCCAGAGTAAGTGCCAGGACAGCCAAGGCTACACAGAGAAACCCTGTCTTGAAAAACCAAAAAACAAAACAACAACAAAAAACACAAGAGATGGGGTGGATCTGGGGAAACATTTGCTGTTCAAGCATGAGGAGTGAGTCTGGGCCCCTGGAACCTATCCAGAGCTGGCCACGGCAGCGCGCGCCTGTGGTCGGCTGTAATCCAGGTGCTCACACAGCAAGGTGGGGGGTGCAGACAGGGAGATCCCTGCAAGCTCCTGAGCCAGCTAGCGTGGTATATAGAGTGGGCGAGCGAGAGACCCTGTCTAGGTAAGACTGAAAGCAAAGACAAACACCCAAATTGTCTTCAAATCTCCACACGTGCACCACGGCATGCATGTACACTCATAGGTGTACCTGTGTTTTATGTGCCCCCCCAATACCCCACCTCATGCAGAACAAATAAACAACAGCAAAAGTAAACAAAACACAGACCAACAGAGAACAGTTTTCAGTGTGCCTTTCCTTTCCAGTGTTCAGAATTCTGCTTGGAGGCCTCCTGGAAGACTCACCTGGATCTAGACTAAAGCTAACTTGTCATTCATGTCACACAGAGTTTAATGGGGGACCATGGTCACCATGACTTAACCTGAAAACTACAAGTACCCTTAACCAGTTACTGGATAGGAAACCATGGGGATGAAGGAAAGTGCGCTGCACGGATGGGGAGGAATCTTACGAAACGTTGTATTTTGGTTCTTTTTGCTATTTTTCCCCCTGGGAATTCCTCTGAGGTGAGGCATGTAGCTTCAAGCAATCATACCTCAGGCTGACTGTCCCTCTGGGTGGAGAGGACAGGGCTGTGTGGGCGTGCTGTCTCTGCTCTCCTGAGCCCACTGGGTGATGATGATGTGTTGGCGACACCTGCGAAACAAGGAAAATCAGGTTGATGGAGCAGTCCAACCCCCTCCCATTTATCTGGCCTCTGTGGTGTGGGCAATGGTCCTTGAGCATAAAACATGAAGAAGAAAGGCTTGTTCTCAACTGCATGCTGTTATGGTTAAGGTTAAGCGAATGTTAAGGCTAAACTGGCAAGGTTAGGAACTCCGGGGCTGAAACTACAAAGAGCTTGCAGCTGGTATGTGATAGTCTGCTGATTAATGTGACTGTCCTTTACCTCCCCTCAGACCGCAGAGAGTAGGGGAGTGAGCATACTCCTGCTGGCAGCGCTCCTCTCATTATCTTCCAAGCTCACACAGAAAAGCCCACGAAGTGATGAGCACACAGTGGCTTTTCCAGCCCCAAGTTGAACGTGGCCAGGTCTGTTGTAACAACAGCCTGCTGTCCGGTGCCACCTCAGTGTGGGTTGAGGGGTAGGACACAAGCCTGTCATGCTTAGGCAGCAAGCTGCTTACCCGTGAGCCAGCTTGCCAGCCCTGCTCTCTGCATTTTAATCTTGTGTCTCAAACATTTTGAAAAGTCTACCTTGAAGCATATTTTACTAAGTATAACACTACACGCCACTTTTATGAGTTAGCATCCCTCAGTGTGAGCTGCAGGCTGGCCCCTGTGCTGAGCAGCACAGCTCTACAGTTTTGGAATGGAGGAGGCTGTCTGAGAAAGGTCATATGCTTGGCTTGAGGTCAGAGGTCATGGATCAGCCAGCTGTCTGACCTGTGCCTCCTCCCAGGAGAGCAGTAATATGGATTCATGATGCCCGTCTGAATATGCTTAGAGAAATTTCTTTGTGATCTTTCTCTCATAGGGACTAGAAAAACACTTTTGACTGGAATAATCTTTCAGTAGCATTTTAAACCCAGTTTCTAGGCAATAAAAAAAAAATGAACCTGAGTGTTTTCACTAGTTACTTTTCTTGTAGTTGGGACAGGGCACGTGACAGACATAACATAACCCGCAGGATGTTCACCTTGGCTTACAGTTCAGGGAACGCTGCCTGCCACGCTGGGAGAGGAGGGCATGGTGGGAGCCTGGGCACAGCTCAGACTTGCAGTTTGCAAAGCAGGTCAGGCTGGAAGTAGATATGAACTTTAAGATCCTCCTGTGGCAGTTCACTTCCGCCAGCTAGGCCCCACCTCCTAAAGGCTCCACAACCTTCTAAGCATCATCCCAAGGCTGGGGCTGAGTGTGCTAACACATGACCCTATGGGAGCATTTCACTTCATATCCAAAGTATAATAACCACCCCCAAAATGAAGCATGTTCTTTCTACTCACTTTGGTTTTTTTGTTGTTTTGTTTTTTGTTTTTGTTTTTGTTTTTTAAAGACAAGGTCTCATGTAGCTCAGGCTGTCCTCAAATTTACTATGTGGTTGAGGTTGGCATCGAACTCTTGATCTTTTTGTCTTTACCTCTCAACTGCTGGGACTAGAGGCATCATACACCATCAAGGCTGGCCTCCCCACTTCTCCTAAAATTTTATGTTGAAATTTTAAATCTTCAGCCTGGCTGTATTGAAAAGTAAGCCCTTCAAGCAATGGAAGGCTGGATGGTGTCATAAGGATAGGGCCCTGATCCAATAGGATTAGTGTTACTAGAGAAGACCACCCCCCCCCCCCCCCCCCCCGTGCATATGCCTTCTCAACAAGAAGAGACAGCAGCGGGCTGGCATGCGTGTGTTCCTTCTCTCTGATCTCCACCTGCAGTTCCTTCCGTCTCACCATTGACTGCATGTACTAAGAAAAAGCCAGGTGCAGACACGGCTCCCATGGTGGACGTCTACAGATTAGGAGAAGAGACCTCACCAGATGAAGACATCTTGATGTTGAGCTTGCAGCTTCCGGGAAGCAGACTGCTGCTGCTTACACTTACCCAATCTATGCAACTTTGACATAGTGGCTTGGGACGACACACGAAGGGGCCAAGAGCTCTTAGTTTTCAGTCAGAACAACAGAGAGAGGCATTGGTGCAGAAGAACAGAGTAGAAGTGGCCAAGTTAAGGAAAGCGGTTATCAGGTATGGCCTGCTCCTCTGGATTACACCCCAGCCTTCGGCTAGGGAAGCCTGCATAGAGGGGCTGTAACGTCTGCAGATATGAGTCTTCATGACTCTACTTTGGGAAGGGGGCTCCGGGATGGGACTCATTAAAGCCAGTAGTCAAGAAATCCGCACAAGGTGAACGACCAAAGTCTGCAGACCTGGGGGGGTGTCCCAAGGCATCTCTTCAACACCAGAACTCAAAAATGAGGGAGAAATAGGTTCTTTAACACAGGATGACAGCCCCTGGGCATTCGTATGGGAGCACAAAGACAGACAAGATTTTTATAAAACAGAATCCACTCTGTTTGGAATTTTGAGACAGACCCACCCTTAATCTTCCTTTTAATTTAAAAGTTTGAGAGTTGCTACCTGGAGCCATCATACCATGTCAGAGTGAGGAAGTTCGTATTCTTGGATTCTGCCTAGCTCCCTGTCTCACGGGGTTTGGGCTAGATTCTGCGTGGCATGGAGTCAGTGGACAGGCTAACCCTGCAGCTGTGTGGGACAGGCTTGCGAAAAGTCAGGCCACCTGCAGGACAGCAGCACTGACAGGGGTTCAGAAGCACAGGAACATTCTCAGTGCTACATGCCTGTCTTTCTAGAGTCAAACGAAGCTTTAAAAATATACTCACACCCTTAAAATAGGAACAGCAAGCTTGACTGCTGTGTGTTTATCTAAGCCTTGGCCAAGCGGATTCCAAACAAGAGAGACTGGAAATTCTCCAGTCTGAGAAACTGGGAATGGGAAGTGAAGTCTGGGAGAAAGCTCAGTTGTTAAAATGCCTGCTGCACAATCATGAAGACCTAAGTGTGGAACCCCGAATGCATGGAAGACGGGACACAGAGGCATGCGGGACACCTGGGACAGTGGTGCCACAGGTGGGGGCCAGGCAGACCCTGGAGTCCACCAACCAGCTGGCTAAGTAATGTGTGCTCTAGCTCAGAGGCCTTGCCTCAAACCATAAGGTTCAGAATGGCTAAGGAAAACAACTGACGTCAGCTTCAGGTCCATGGATATGTACCCACAAATGAGTATGTACACACACACACACACACACACACACACACACACACACACACACGGAATAAATGAGAAAGTCCCAGTAAGTAGAATTTCCAGTTAACCCAGATATTGCATCTATTTTCTGTGCAATCTCACTGTTAGAATATCCCTGGAGACCAACACAGAAATGAAACATTTTGTTAAAAAAAAAAAAAAAAGAAGAAGAAGAAGAGGAAGGAGGCGGAGGGCGTTGAGATTGAGGGTAGAGACAGCTATAGTATCTATGGAAGAGTTCTAAGATTTCATTGTTAGGAAACAAACAGCATAAGGAATCCTGGCTGGCATCCTACAGAGACATTTAGGAACCGGGAGAACAGACAGCTGGTTAAAAAGCAGAATGATGCCTCTATGATGGTTTAATTTAAGAAGCACAGCAGAGTCGGGCGGTGGTGGCGCACCCTGTAATCCCAGCATTTGGGTCAGATCTCAGAGGCCAGCCTGGTTACAGAGTGAGTTCCAGGACAGCCAGGGCTACACAGGGAAACCCTGTCTCCAAGCCCCAGGCCCCTGGTAAAGCACAGCAGGAGCTAGGCATGGTGGACCCCGAGGCAGGAAAGCAAACTCAAGGCCTGCCTGGGCTGTAGTAGGAGTTTAAGTCCAACCTGAACAACTCTGTGGGCTTGGGTGTCAGACTAACAAGCAGAAAGAGAGGAACCCGGCTGCCTAGTAGGAGAGGCCTTCCATTCAGATCTGAGAACCGGACAGAGCACGGTGCTCAGTGGTAAAGACGTCTCATGCTGTCCTTGCTTTTATTTCAGGCGAGCAGAATGGCCGGTGTGCTTGGAAATTCTTCCTAAGTTAAGATCAGGAACTGAGGAAGTGCTACCCTGTCAGCCCGTAGCAGGAATCGGAGTTGGAGCTTTCACTCTGGGTGTGATGGTGGGCAATCTTCACTGTCAACTTGACAGAATTTAGGACCCACATCTGGGTGATTCTGGGATGGCAGCCCAGGGGGGTACAGGGAGGAGGGAAGGCCTACCCTAAGTGGCCTGGGCCCTGGATTGGGGGGAAAAGATGGATGCAGGGGGACACCAGTGTTCATCTCTCTGCTTTGAGCTGGGGACACAACACGGCAAGTCACCTGACACACACACTGCCCCAGCCTCCCCACCAAGGCAGACTAAGAACCCAAACAAAACCGTTCTTCCTTCAATTGCTTTCCTTGGGTGTTTGGTCACAGCAGTAGGGAAAGGATCAAAGAAGGCACCGGAGCCTCCTTTTCTGTTGCTGTAATGAGACACTCTGGAAAGGTTTTACTATGGTCACAGTTCAAGGGGGCAGTCCGCCATGATGGGGACGTCACAGCAGTGGGGACCCGAAGCAGCACAGTGTATCCATGATCAGGAAGCAGGCTGCGATGAACATGTGCTCTTTCTCCACTGTATTATCTAGATTTGCAGGCAGGAGATGGTGCTAGCCATGGCGGGCCAGTCTCTCCACTTCTATTAACACAAGACAATCTCTCAGTGGCACCTCCAGAGGCCCGTCTCCAAGGTAATTCTAGATGGTGTCAAATTGGCCACACCAACCATCACAGATGGTAGTGCTGACTGGCAAACAGCAAGCCACTCTGGGACCTTTATGTCTACCATGGGAAAAGTCTCCCAGAGGAAACGGTTCATGTACGATGGCCCCATGAGCGGACCAATGTTTACATGGGCCACAAGTAAAGTTAACACTAGACTGTCCAAGGTCACTCCTTGAGAGTGGCCAGGGCTACCATTGTTTAGTGGCTTTGGTAGTTATTCCGTAGTTATGGTAGTGTTTACAAATCACAACCCGAGAGTATTTTCCAGAAGCCGTTATTCCTCAAGCATGGTCAGTGGGAGGCTATTCACTGAGTCCTTTATGGAGTTTGGTAAATACTCCCGGGCAGAGCATGGCACAGCTGACCCAGTTCCTCATCTTTATAAATTCCACTGGGGGCATTTACACTTGATGGTGGCCTCTGGAACTGGCCAGGCCTTGCCAAGGAGCTGCTTTTGTGAGGTCTTTGTAAGTGTAGGAGGGATGAGGTACGGAAGAGAAAGTAAGTTGACATCTGCTATTGTGTGCCCAATTCTGAATCTTATCAGGGGTCAAACCCGCTGTAGGCATGGCTGCTGTGCAGGCATGTTTCTTGGTATCCTGTGAAAACTGTGTAAGACCCAGTATATTTTTAAATGAACTGTTAGGGGTCGTGCTAATTCGCGGCGATTCATTAGAATCATTTAATACATTGGGTTAATTTTTTATTTACTACCTAAATATGGCATTCATTTACTTTCAAATCACCCGTCAAACATGGATTGCTCAGGACTTGACATTAACATGTGATTTCAACTTATTGAATTTTTGGAGTTTCAAATGGCATTCCTCCAAGACAGTATGTCAAACTAACACAATTTGTGAAGTAATTTGCAATGATCAACATCAGCTTTTCTGTAAGAAGTGTGAGTCAAGCTACTGACTCTTCAGTCTTTTGGAAATACAACTAGAGCACCAACACAAAGTACATTTGCAGCATCAGCAGCTGGCATTCTCTTCTAGTTTTCTAAAGTAACCCATCTTTCCCCATCTGAATCACAAAGCACCTTGCTGATGGATCTACAAGTGTCTCTTAAGAGAGGGATGGCTGGGACCCGAGCTTGACTTCTAGCACCCACATGACAGCTCACAACCAACTCTACTCCAGCTCCAGATCTGATGCCCTCTTCTGGTCTCTGGGGGCACTGCACGCATGTGGTGCACAGAAATACAAGCAAGCAAAAAGACTCATACACATAAAATTTTTTAAAAATCTCAAAGAAGAAGGAGGAGGAGAAGGAGGAGGAGGAGGAGGAGGAGGAGGAGGAGGAGGAGGAGGAGGAGGAGGAGGAGGAGAAGAATATGCCTTTGGAAACTCGATATGATGATGTCCATCTGTAATAGCATTTGGGAGGTGGAGGGTCAGCAGTTCAGAGGCTATATCTATAAGGGAGAAAGAGTTCTGGGCTAGCCTAGACAACTCAAGATACTTCCTCAACAAAAGAGAAGAAACAAAATGGAGTAGCCCCTGTGGGCATTGACTGCATCTTTTTCATGTCTGTTTCTACAGTTCGTTCTCTGAATGTACACTTGTCTTGGCTCACCTCGCCGTGCTTCATGGACTTACCGGAATGCCCGTGAAAGTGACTGGAGGAGACTGCCAGGAAATGCTGAAGCTGCTGCCATTGGGGGTGAACTTAGCAGATCCTGGGATAGTCACTGGGGGTGTGGCCTGTGAGACAGGAAGCAGAGACAGCTGTGTGAACAAGTGATTGGAGTGATCACTGGGGGTGTGGCCTGTGAGACAGGAAGTGGAAAGCTGTATGAAAGAGTGACAGTCCACAGCATCTGAGCTCTCATTATCAAAGCTGGCCTTCAGGAACAAACAAGGCTGCTCTGATTACTTATGCCTGCTAACAGGCAGAGACTAAACACCGTCAAACAGAGTGGCCAGAGAGAAGCCCTTCACATACATACAAAGCAATCTACCTGAGGGACAGGAGATGGCTTTTGGCTGTCAGTATCTGAAATTTAATCACACATACCTGGTTTTGGACACATGCAAGTAATTCTTGAGGAGCACGTTAGGAGATAAATACTTAAACAATAAACTTGGGAATGGGTACATATAAACTATGAATATTTTGGGAGTGCAACTTAGTGATATGCATTAAAGTTTTGCCCACTGGCTATCTCACATCTAAGGGTTGATTTTAGGACAATGGACACAGTGATGTTCACTGCACTCCATGTCTTATGAACACGCAAGGACTTGCACAGGAGATGGCTTAGCAGGGACCTGCTGACAAGCCTGAAGACACGAGTCTAATCCTTAGGAGCAGAGTGGAAGGTTTTCTGACCGCTACATGACATGTACACACATACACAAAACAAATAAAAATGCAATAAAAAAAATTAAAAACTGTAAAATTTGAACAAATTAATACAGCTGAGATGACAAGTCAGTAAATTAAGTGACTGCAGTTTTCCTCTCCAGGCTTAGTTGTTTTTTGTTTGTTTTGAATTACAAATATTTCAGTTAGTTTAGTGGTTTTGTACCTGACCCCATTGGGGAATAGTTTGGTAATACACAGAACTACCCATAAACTCTTCTTCATTCGTGTTCCAGATGACTCAGTAGTGACACTTGTAAGAATTAAAATAAAAATTATAAAAGCTATAGGTACAGAATGTTCATATAGCCCCTCACACTTTTTTCATGCCATTAATTATTTTATTTCTAGACAGGGTTTCTCTGTATAGCCTTGGTTGTCCTTGCAGAACAGGCTGTCCTCAAACTCCCTGAGTGCTGCAATTAAAGGTGTGTGCCACCATGCTTGGCTTAAGGTTTTCTCTTTCTTTCTTTCTTTTCTTTCTTTCTTTCTTTCTTTCTGTTCCTTCTTTGTCTTTCTGTCCTTCCTTCCTTCCTTTCTTTTTTCTTTCTTTCAAGACTTGGTCTCATGTGCCCAAAACAAGCCTCAAACTTGCTACACTGCCGAGGCTGCCCCCACCTCTAAACCATCTGGACTAAAGGCATGCCATGCCACGCCCAGCTCCATGTGGTATTGGCAGTGGAAAACCACATTAGATAAGGTCACACAACTATCAGAACGATTAATGTAAGAGTTTCAATTTAATTTAATGGCATACTATAGTTACTTTTTGTTGTTTGTGGTTTTGTTTTTTGTTTCTACATAAAATATGTGGTGAATATAATTTCAAGTAAGTTGCTTATGCAGTTGCTTGAGGTAGCTGGTGTTGTCTGGGGTGGCCACACCCTGCCTTTGGAGGACTCATTTCTGAGACCTTCGGTTCTGGGGTCCACTCCCAGCTACGTCCCAATAGGTAGTGTTCAAAGAATTTGCACTTGAAACAAGCTCTCATAGGGTGCTGACATTGTTGATTTGGGGAATACTGAAAGCCACTCTCCTATGAGAGGGGTCAGCAATCTACTCAGAAACAGTGGATGCTGAAAGCCTAGTCACTGCTGCAGAGCTTGCCAAGCAAGGCCAGCTTTTCATTCACTTTAATTTTTATTAAAATTTTTAAATTAGCCAGGCGTGGTGGCACATGCCTTTTGTTCCAGCATGTGGGAGGCAAACGCAGGTGGATCTCTGCTAAGTTCCAGACAGAACAGCCAGGGCTATATGTAGGGGGGTGCTGTCTCAAAAAGCACACAAATACACATTTTTATTTAGATGTATTGTGTGCTAGACATGGTGTGGCATGGTGCCTGTGTGGATGGTCAGAAGAGCGTTCAGAAATTGATTCTCTCCTTCCACCATGTACGTCCTAGGGACTGAACTCTGATCTCCAGGCTTGGCAGCAAGCCCTATACACGAGCATCTGGCTGGCCCCTCGACTTTATCTTTTTGAGACAGGGTCTTACCCAGTACCCTTGGCTGACCTGGAACTTAATCATGTAAACCAGGCTAGCATCGAACTCAGAGATCCCCTGCTTCTGCCTCCTGAATGCTGGGTCTGAAGGTGCGTGACACCACTCTTGGCTTCATTTTCATGTATCAGACACTATGCCGGACACAAATCTGAGGACTTTCTTAACTACTCCTAAGGGACTCAATCTTCGTCTGGCTCTGGGGAGTCCTAGAATAACCTTTAGGGTCGGTCACCAAAGTTGCCCAGGATGGTCACGGATGTGCCCTGTCACCCAGGCAAACTTCTGACTTCTGATCCTCCTGTCTCAGCTTCCTGAGTGACCAAGAGTACAGCTCTGGGCTACCAGACCGTTTTTTGTTGTTGGTCTGGCTTTAAGGAACTCAGTCTGAATTATACAGCATAGGCTGCCTTTAAACTCTGTAGCCCAGCCCCGCTCTCAAGGTCATGACCTTTCTGCCTCAGCTTCCTTCCTCACTGCTGGGATTATAGGTAGGAGGCACCACTTATGGCTTGAGATCAAGAGGAAAAATAGGAAAAGCAACTGCGTATACTGGCTGTCACAAGTGGTGCTGTTTTGTTTGTTTTTTTTTTTTATCGAGTTAACTTGCAGTCCCAGGCCTGATGGCTACTGCTTTTGAGCCTGGACCCTAGCAAGTCACCTGGTAAGCGTGGTCAGTGTGCACGAGGTAGAGGGTGGTGGGGGCTGAGCGGCTCAGCGGCGTCACCAGTTTAGTGTCTGTTTTGGCACAAGGGATTTCTGTCCGGCTGGACTCTTGAACGGGAAACGCAGGAGGTGAAGCCAGGGACTGGGAGGGCGAAACTGGGGCCATGCTGCTCAGGCCTTCGGCCACCGCGTCCGTGTTGAGCTTGATCTCCGTGTAGTAGAAGTCTTCCTCGCCATCGCTGTAGTCAGATTCCCCAGCTCGCCTGGGGCAGGAGAGAGCAGAGCAGAGGCTCAGGGGTCTGTGGTCTTCTTGCCTGTCTTATGCAGACTGCTCTCTACAGCTGGACTGGCCTTCTCCCTGATGGACGGGCGACACTCAGCTCCCCCACCTGAAGAAGGTTTTTCCATCAGCTTTTGCTGTGGTTCAAATGTGCTCCCCACCAGCACTGTCTGTTAGTAACAGTTTCCAAATTCTTAAGTTAATGGGGAAGAAGGGTCTTTGAGACACAATCTGAGTTAGGAGATGTCAAAGGGATGGGGGTGGGGGTGGGGACAGGCAGGCATGATGGCTGGCAGCTGGGAATGATGTCGTGCTGGGGGGGAGGGGGAGGGTGAAAGGAAAACACGTTAATGGCTTTGGTCTGTCTGACCCTGTCAGGTTCAGATGTAGCAAGGGGACCCTCACCAGATGCTGAACAGACGTCTGTACTATGATTATAGTGCATAACGACCCAGCATCTACGACCATGAAGAGCCAAATAAACCGCCATGCCTTTAACTTACTACTCAGGTGTTATGCCACACCAACAGGAAACAGAATAAGACTTAAGACAGTCTCCCTGCCACCATCCGTCACCTGCCTACCTACCCATGCATTCATTTATTAATCTGAGAACAGATTACACATGGAGCATTCTACCTCCTAACAAGCACAAAGCAGAATCTATGCCTTGATGAAAATTTTGTTTTTGTTTTTGTTTTTGAAGACACTGTTTCTCTGTGTAGCCCTGGCTGTCCTGGAACTCCCTCTATAGACCAGGCTGGTCTCAAACTCAGAGCTCTGCCTGCCTCAGCCTCCCAAGTGCTGGGATCAAAGGCGTATGACACTATCTCCCAGCTTGATGGAACTTTTATAGTCTAGACGTAGAGAAGAAATTCCTAACAAACAGCCATTTAGCATATGAGGCTTTGCTAAGTCCTAGTAAAAAAAGGCTAAGCCACATTTGAGAGCCCGGAAAAGAAGCTAGTGGTTGGCAGGATTACTGATTTTTACATAGGGTATTCAGAAGAAGTGGCAGGCAAACAGACACCTGCACACCGGGGCTTTGGAGGAAAGCACAGGGCCTGTAGGTGGTGGGAATGTACTCTCACTGAGAACTGTCACCTACAGGTTCCCGTAGCTGAACCCTTGCTCTCCAGCTGGTAATCTATTTGGAGAGGTTATAGACCTTTTAGGAAATATAACCTTGTTGGAGGAAGTATGCCACTAGGGGTGGTCTGTGAGCGTCCATAGTCCCACCCACTTCCTGCTTGCTCTCTCTCTCTTCCTGCCACCTGCTACCATGCCTTCCTGCCCATGGTGGACACTAGCCCTCTGGAACCGTAAGCCAAAATAAACCCTTCTATAAATTGCTTTGGTCACGATGTCTCATCACAGTAACAGAAGAGTGGCTGACTGGCCAGCACTGGACCTCTGGGATGAAGGCTGAGGCAGGATCAGGCAAGGGCCTCGCTGGCCTCAGTGATGGAGTTTTAGTTTTTATTTTGGAGGTTATAAAAGTGCCGGGGGGTTTTAGGAAATGAACATTATTTTCAAAGGCTCACTGTGGTTCTTGTCTGAAAGTTGAGAAAGGTGGGAGAGTGTAGGAGAGAAGGCCGAGGATGTGGATGCTGCCGCCTGCTGTCCTAAAGAGCATCAGAGGGATGAGAAACCACAGCCCAGCTGTGTCTTACAGGTGGGTGCTGGGGACTACCTGCTAGTCTATGTTCCCTCAGAGTGTATTTGTCCTTTGAGGTAATACCTTACTATATTTTTGTAATTGTTTTTCCTTTTTATCTTTGGTCTCTGTGTATGGTATGTGCTGGGGTATTCTGGGGTGTCCTGCAGGGTTAAGGGGGCTCTGGAGGTCCAAACTCTGGCCTCATGTATACAGTAGCATTTAGGGACCATTAAGAAAGGAGTACTTCCTGTGGTCAGGAGAAGGAAATCTTTAGCCTGGGTGGAGAACTGACTAAACAGTACAGCTGGGCCAGTCAATCAGGAACCAGCACCTCTGGAAGGTACAATCACTCCTAACAAGGTAAAGGTCACCTTAGCCCCGTTAAACAGGTAAATGGAACAATTATTCCTTTGAAGATTTTGGGGGGGGGGGGTGGGCCAGGATACAGGGTGTCTCTCTTTAGCTCCAGCTGTCCTGGACAATTCACTATGTGGACCAGACATCAGAAATCCGCCTGCCTCTGCCTCCTGAGCACTAGAGTTTAAGGCGTGTGCCACCATATCCATCCCTTTAATGAAATATCATATGTCTCCTTCCCGGAGTTCTGACATGCAAGCTTGCTCCTTACATGCCCCTGCGAGGTTCAGTTGGGTCTGCCCAACTTTCCGAGTCCTGACTTTTCCTTTTTAGTATTTTTCTGTCTCTTTCTTTAGAAGCAGAAACCAAGCATACTTTTTCTGGTACCTTGGCCCCCTTACTCTCCCCTGAGAGCCCTCTCCTCAATATGCAGTGCCTACAGCAGTGTGGGGGCCTTCATGCTGACTTAACTCAAATGACATGGCTTCTGTTTGTTTTTTTTAATCCTTCTGTCTCTATGCTGTCTCTCCAGGCAGCATCTGAGAGTACAGCTTGCCTGTCCTAGGGTCTCTTTAAACCTTAACGAAACTGTCCCCAAGCTTCCTTTTGAGTCTGTTTTTAAATGATCTTAATAATGAGACGTAGAACTCAAGAGGGACCTTGATTTCCTGTGTATCAGTGCTTATACAGAAAACTCCTCCTGAGCCTTCTCTCCAGGCCGGCTTCGGGGGCTGTAACACCTCATGGTCTTCTCATGACTATCCAGGGCTGTGCCTTTTGTTGCTCTCTGCGCCACTCCACCTTATAATCAGCATAGTTGGCACTGAGTAGGCAGCTACCAAAGGCAGCACAAGTGAGGGATGCAGAGGCGGCTGTGGCAGGGTGGCTGACAGCATGCATTCTGGGGATGGATTTTTCAGGCTCGGATTGTGACTGACACTGAGCGTGATTCTGGCAGCCTGAACGTGATGTTGGGGCTTGCCTTGGTGTCTTAATTTATAACATGGATCACAAGAAAACGTCTTTATTGTGAGGATGAAGTAAGCATACTGAGCGCGTTAGTGGTCCTGACGCAGTAAGCACCCTTGAGTGCTTAGTAAATAAATGGGAACTGAGCTCAAACGTCTCACTGCCCATGCCCACCAGGAGACTGTAGTCCCAGGGGCGCTAAATGTCTCTCCCAATGGAAGAAAATAGTGCTTTCCCATAGAAAGCCTTGAGTTAAATAACTGTCACGACTCACAGCTACCAAACTTGCTAATTTCCCAAGAAGTCTGTGCCTAGAGCGTGGCTCTCTGGAATGGCTGAGAGCAAGGGGCACCCTCAGTTCATGGGCACATGTGACAGTAGCCAGAGGCTGCTAATGAGGAATGTATTTCCTACTGAACAATCCCTGTATAGGCCTAAAACAAAGTGTTCTCTCTCGAAGTCTTTCTGCTTGGCCAGGTCACTGGCTTCTCTCAGCCTCACTCCATTTTCTCTGAGCTCCAGAGTGCTGGCATCTGGGGAGGTGTCTGCACCATATCAGGATGGGTGTGAGGGACAGGGGTGGGGGTGGGGTGTGGAGAAGGGCTTGGCTTTCTGTCAGGCATACCATGAGGGCCCCAGAGGCCAGGACAAGGAACGAGTGCCTGTTCTATTCCTGTTCCTGCTTTCTTCCAGTTACAGGCAGGCTGAGCTGATGGCTGCTTGTCAGGTGCTAATAGATACCCAGACCTGAGGGAAGCCATGCATACTCCGGAGACAGATGAGGGGATAGCTCCTGAAGACTGAGGGTTCAGGACAGGTGGAGGGATGCTGAAGAGAAACCCCATGCACTTTTAAAAAGTGCATGGTGGGCCTGAAGTTACATCAGAGGCAGAATATGTTTTTGGGGTGGGATTGACATGCCTCCCCAGCCACTGCTTAGTAACATGCCAAGTACCCAACAGTGCCATAATGCGGCTCATGGAGTAAGGTGAGAGAGCATAGGCCTAGGGTCCTGTAGATTTTCACGAGCTCCTTTCCTGAGCAATGGCTGGCAGGATTGTGAACCACAGCTCACCAAGCTGACTGTATGAGCATGCTGGTTAAAAGGGGTCGTAAGGAAACCAACACGTGGCTGCCTTTTCAATGCTGCCCACCCACGGGGAATACACTCATGAGCTGAGAACATCCCAGATGCTCACAATCTTCACACACACACACACACACACACACACACATAAGGGGCACATGTACCTGAGGGGGCTTAGCAGGACTTGTCAAGTTCCTTTGAGGCCTTTAAATTACTCTGAGCTGTTTATGCCACAGGTAAGTCTTATTAGTGAGACCCAAGGGCAGACAGTATAGGACCTCTCACTCCAGAGGGGAGGGGGCATGCTACACTGAGGTACTTGACATTTCCTGAACACACCAGGTTGGCACAGCCTAGCATCACTTGGTCACATCCTTGATGTTTGGTGACCTTATGGGCACCCTGATTTACAAGGCTTTGGTGTGTCCCAAACAACTGCCTGAGAAGTTGGGGGCCAGCCCCTGTGCTCTTCTTCACAGCCACGGATGGGCCACAGGCTGCAGTCACTGTAGAACCCTCAATTACTGTCTGCCTACACCACTTCTCAGAGTGTGCACTTCCCCAGCGTGCCGCGCTCTGGCTAAGGTGTTAAAAGGACCCTTCGGTGTTGAGCACGCAGCTAGCTACTCAGGAGCTGACATTTGCCTTACACACACTGGGTCACACAGGGGCCCGTCTAAACCCAGATACCTGGACAAGACGGACTCAGGACTAAAGCACGGAGACTGGACCCACCACCGCCCCTGGCTGTGTGTCTGTGTGTAGGAAGGATGTTACAGCCTGTGACGAAAACAGATCATTTGGGCACCAGGCTCAGCATGAGCATCCCATCGGGCTTCATCATCGTAGGTGTGATGACTTTTCCTCTCTTGTCCTTGGGGGTGGGGGAGGTGGGGTGGTAGGGTGGTGGGGGGTGGAGGGGGTCGGGTGGGGTGGTGGTGGTCATTCAAAAAACTCTCTTACAGTGAGAGTAGCTTTTGAGACTCTAAGCCATGAACAACACCATCTACTGCAAAAATAAGTGCACATTTCAATTTATAGACACCAGGGGCTCAAGGCTTCCTTGAAGTGCAGTCACGGCTCCCAAGGGAGGAGCCCTTGTGCTGGGTTTTATACTTTGTGTCTCTCGCTTGTAGTTTACCTCTGACCCTCATAGGTGACACTGACCATTACAGACAGAGCCCTCGGAGTGAGGATTCATGACTCAGAAAATAGTTTAGGGAAGGTCTATGGCCCAGGGACTTGGTGGCTGACTATCAGCAGCGTCCTGTGGGAACCAGGAAGAGCCCGAGGCACTGTGTGGTGTGCTGGGCGTCTGTGAAACAGCTGCGGGTGCGGGGCTGTGCTGCAGAGAGGCCACCGCCAGCTCCAGGGTGTGTGTGGTGGGGTGTGCTGCCTTACCCGAGGTGAACAGCCCGGATGTGCTTCTGGATGCCTGCTGCCGTGTTCAGCACCTTGCCACAGTTTTTCCAAAGGCATTTGAACATCACCTTCATGGAGTTCTACAGAGAGGAGCGAAAAGAACATCACAACGCAAGCATACTGATCCATGGTTACTTTCTTGTTGTGTCTCCCGCGGCCCCCACCCCCACCCCCATCAGCTCCCCACGTTCTTGACAACTGAGTTCCTCACTCTATGGCTTTCCCAGCTGCTGAAGAGCAGTGTAAGCTCAGATTCCTTCCACTTCTTCCTGAGAACCAAGCTTTGCTGCTTATTCAGCTTACATCCACTGTGGCCACGCCGACAGTGGTTACTCTTAACTAAGTACTTAACAGGGTAAGGTGCTGTCCTGAGCACTTATTTAACCCCCAAAGATGGATGCTGCTAGTGGTCTCCATGTTACAGAACTTTTCAGTGAGTCAAGAAAAGCCAGCCTTCACGACCCAGCACGCAATCACACGTTGCTCTTTCAGGAGCATTTTCTAGGAGCCCTTGTCCTGCCCATCACAGTGCTCTTGATCGCAAAATAGGAACGGCAACAGAACTCTTATAGATGAGTGTGAGGCCTCAATGATGTCATGGGTAGGAACCAGCAGAGCACATCAGGGGCAATCACTCACAAGAGCAGCTGTCGTGGAATTATTGTCACCATGCCCTGCGCTGCACTTCTCCATTTCTGCAGTGCTTGGGACAGGACGCAGGTGCAAGAGGTCTACCACTGCACTCCATTCCTCAGGTATTCAGTGTGCATGTTTGCATGTATGCATGTATTGCATGTATGTGGATGAGGGGGTAGTGGTTTGTATATTTGAGTACTTAGTAACCAGGGAGTGACACTGTTTGAGAAGAATTATTAGGGGGTGTGGCCTTGTTGGAGGAGGTGTGGCCTTGTTGGAGGAAGTGTGGCATGGTCACAGAGAGTGGGACTTGAGGTTTGAAAAGCTGATGCCAGGCCCAGTGTCTGCCTATAGATGAAGATTTGGAACTGTCAGCTACTTCCTCCAACACCATGTGTGCCTCTGTGCCACCATGATGATACTAAACTAACCCAGTTAAATGCTTTCTTTGATAAGAGCTGTCTTGACCCCGGTGTCCCTTCACAGCAGTAGAACAGTGACTAAGAAAGAGGGTGTGCCTACGCCGTGGCCTACACGCGCAAGTCAGGAGTGTGTTTTCTCCTGCTGCCTGTAGTCTCAGTACACTAAAACACTCTGTAGCCCTTTGCTGCAGTCATGCAACATGCAAGATACCTTAGTGCATGATTACTCTGTGTGTGTGTGTGTGTGTGTGTGTGTGTGTGTGTGTGTCTGTGTCTGTGTGTGTGTGTGCACATGCGAGCGCCTGGGTATGTGCACAGGGAGGCACATGTGTGTAGAGGCCAGAAGACAACTTTGGGTGCTGTTTTTCAGGCATCTTTTGATGCAAGGTAGAGACCTTAATCTAGAACTTTCCAAGTAGATGAGGCTGGTCTGCTAGCAAGCCCTAGTGGCTGCCGGTATCGACTTCCTCAGCACGGGGGTTAGCGGCGTGCCACTGAGCCTAGCTTTTATACAGTTACTTCCATCTGGGAGACTGAATTAAAGCACCCTCAAGCACATCACCAACTAAGCTGCCTTCTCAGCCTAGCAAACAGGTTGTGAACACACAATGACTAAATTCATTCAATATCAAATGAACAATAATTCTGAGGTGTTTCGGGGAGCCCTTTCCTATGTTGTATTTTTGTGTAATCTTACAGTAGGCTTTTTTCCCCTCAAAACACACACACACACACACACACACACACACACACACACACACACACTGAGACACCATGACTAAGGACAGAAAAGTAGCTGACACCACCCATATATACTGAGTACACTAACAATGAAGCTGTAATTTACCTGTGATTCTTTACTTTCTTTTAGAAAAGAATGAATTCTTCATGCAGGGGCCTTGCTTATGTGCACTTGGCTGTGTGGGTATCCAGTGAAGCCAGAAGAAAGCACTGGGCCTCCTGCAGCAGCAGTTGCAGTAGCTGTGAGCTGCCTGATGGGGGTGCTTGGAACAAAACCCAGGTCTCTGCAAGGGCAGTGAGCACTCCTAACAGCAAAGCTGCCTCTCCAGCCCTGTACTTTCTTTTTTCGAACTACATTTTATTTATTTTATAGGACTAAGCAGGTGATTAGGCTTGACAGCAAGTGCCTTTATCTACTGAGCCACATTTTAAGAGACTTCCTGATCTGCTTGGTTTGACCCTGCAGGCCATTCTGCTGTGTCCTCTACCCTAGCAGGCTGGCCTTGATGTGGAGGATCAATGGCCTCCTGCCCATTGGTTTCTGGCTGGATGCAGCCAATGGGAGGTAATGGCAGAATTCAGAAGACTAGAGAAAATTCTGATACCCCTGGCTCCCGTCTGGCTGGCCACATGTGTGTGGTTGCTTTCCCTTCCAACACTGGCATTTCTTCTAGAGTCCTGGTTACTCCCGGGTTCGGGTATTCCCTCTGATCACTTGCTTCCTCTTGCTGTGGTGGGAGTGGATGAACTTGCCTGACTGTTAGATCCTGGGTTGTCCTACCATCCCTGTTCACTGCCCCCGGCCCCGTCTGTACCTTTGTAAGACTAAGCTCTCAGGCTATCCGAGTGTGCCATGGCCCTGCACCAGAACTTGAACGATGAAAAGGAAATACAGGTTATAAAAGAACATGGATAATTTTTTTTATGGGAGAGAGGAAGTGATAATGTGATGTTTTTAGTTATTTGTAAGTTTTAAAAGATAGTAAAAGTTTATAAATTAAAAACAAAGACTGGGCCTTTAATCCCAGCACTCAAGCGGCCAGCCTGGTCTACACAGTGAGTTCTAGGACAGCCAGGGCTGTGTTAGAGAGACCCTGTCTCAAAACACAAACCAACCAAAAACCAGGGGAAGATTTTATATTTATGATAATTTCTAAATTTAAAAAATACCCTCTTTTTTTTGCTGTTATGCTTGTTGTTTTTCCCCGGTGTTGAGGATTGAACCTAGGACCTGAGTGTGCTTGGTGAACAATCTACACTGAGATCCACAGCTACCTATTTTTAGCTTTAAAAATGTATTTCTTGTCTGGGCACCCTGGCACACGTCTTTAATACCAGCACTCGGGAAGCAGAGGTACATGAATCTCTTGAGTTTGGAGCCAGGCTGGTCTACACAGGGAGTCAAGACAACACACTAAGGTCCTGCCAAAAAAGCGGAAACCAAACCAAACCAACCCTGACTCGACTAACCCTGTTTACCTAAATTTGGAAAAAACCAGAGTTAATGGGAGGACTGTCTCAGCCTCAGTGGGCTTAAGCAGCTTGCTCTACGCTGGCCAAGAGTGTGTGTCCCTCCAGGCCTGAGCCACTTAGTGGTAGTTTAATTCTTTTCAAGGCTCCCTCCCCTCACTGTATCCAGCTGAGATCAACCCTCTGCCCACAAGCAGACTACTTGCTGCTATGCTGAAGCAAAGCAAGCAACAGGGGGAGGAGGACATTAAAGAAAAAAAAAAAAAAAGCTAAATAAACAACGCCCAAACTGCTGCATGGTCCAAGCTGTCTGGAGGAAGCCAAACCAAGCAAAGCTGTCGGCCAAGCCATGGTGGCCAAGTGTGAAGGGCCCATCTGTGCTCAACCTTGGCCTCTTCTCAGGGCTCTGACAGATGTGTTGCCCACAGACACATGGACAACAGCTGAAAATTCACCCTCAGCCCAGAGCACTTTTGCTGAACATCAAAGTCACTATCAGCTGACCTGAAGTCTCACAAGAAGAGGCTCTTCCCAGAGAGCACCTGAAGGACCGAGGAAGGGTAGGAGGCATCCTGTGTTAGTGGACCTTTCACTCCCTGCCGTATCTAATGCTACAACACCACCAGGAGAGCCAGGCACTCCAGACCATTGGAAACTCAGAATTTTAAAAACATCCTATGTGAGATGGGTAGACGCTTCCTGGCAGGCTCTTAGATTACTTGCTTGGTACTACCATGGCTTGTGGAGAAACTCAATAGAGATTATTTCCCTGTATGGCTCTGCAGGAAGATTAAGTGCCCTGGGGAACTGGCTATGCCCTCTACATATTTATTTATTTTTCTTTTTGAGCTAGCACTTTGCTGAGTATCTAGGCTGGCCTTGAACTTGAGGTCCTCCTGCCTCGGTCTCCTGAGTGCTGGGAGTATAGGTCTTTGCCACTAGTCCTGATGAACAATTCTATTTCTTCCCCACAACATGGAGGTTTCACTATGTGGCTCTGCCTGTCTGGGAATTCACTACCATAGAGATCTGTCTGCCTGTGACCCCTCTCCCGACCCTGTGCTGGGATTAAAGGCTTGTGGCACCATGCCTGCCCCAGTTCTATTTTAAAATGGTTTCATACTTGGGATATATGGAGTGCCTTCTATTTTTCTGATTAAACCTAGACTGATGCAAAAGATTGATCGTAGCTCTGCATTCCAGGAGGAGGGACATGGTTTGATTCTGAAGACGATATGACATGCTTAGGGATACACTGAATTAAAATAAAAGTCTAGAAGTTACATGACTACCACTGAAACACTGTAGCCTAGGCTATATCGTATTGGATTTTATGATGCACTGTAGACCCCCCCCCCCACCCCAGGGATGTACTATTATTCAATATGGTGATTGTGAGGTCTATACAAGTATGTAGATGTGTGTGTGTGTGTGTGTGTGTTTGTGTGTGTGTGTGTGTGTGTTTGTGTGTGTGTGTGTGTGTGTGTGAGAGAGAGAGAGAGAGAGAGAGAGAGAGAGAGAGAGAGAGAGAGAGAGAGAGATACTGTGTGGGAGGGAGTACACTTTTATGTCCAAATTTCTGAATTGTAGATCAGGTCCCTGAGCAAAGGAAGGCAGGCAAGGGCATCACACCACATCCTTCTCAGCTTGTCTCAAAGTCTTCAGGGTCAGCAGGTCCACTGAGACCCTTACAAGGAACAAAAGCTAAAGAAGTAGCCACTTTAATGAGCTTCCAGCTATATATCTCTCCCTGCCCATTTTTTTGAGGTAGGGTTTCTCTGTGTAGCCTTGGCTGTCCTTTGTAGACAGGCTGTCCACAAACTTACGGAGATTTGCCTGCCTCTGCCTCCTTGAGTGCTGGGATTACAGGCGTGCGCTACATCACCTGGCTCCAGCTACACTCATAATTGAGAAAGCAGCCTTATGCGTGTGATCTTTTGTTTTTTACCCCCTCCTCCTCATCATCCTTTTATTTGTAAAATGAGTAGATTAAATGAAATTATTAGGTGCATGATGTTAATACAAAGTAATGAATGAATACAAACATGCCGTGCATAGATTAGGTAACGCCACTCACAGGTGTGGCTTGTGGCAGGCAGTGATGAGTAAATTAAAAGGATGCAGCTCAGTTTGCCTGGCACCTACAAAGCGCCTTGGGCTCACTCCCCAGCATTGTATAAACAGGCATGTCTGTGCACAAGCCGTAATCCTACCTTCCTAGGAGGTAGAGAAAGTCAAGGTCAGCCTTGGTTGCACAGTGAGTTCAAGGATAGCTTGGCCTTGAACTGAGACTGGCTTACAAAAAAACAATCAAGAGCTCAGCAAAGCACACTGAGAATGTGTTCTTTGGTGGCTTCCTTCCTCCCCCACAGCACAATCATTGAGACATTAACTCCCTGTTCTGGGTACTGGTAGCTTTTCCTCTTTTTTTGGCAGCGTGGTATTCCACTATATGAACAAGCTATAATTTCCTTTTCCATGTGCCTGCTGGCGGACATTTGTGCTGTTTCTGGTTTGGGATGGTAATGAATAAAGCTGCAATGGACATTTGTCTGTAAGTCTTTCTGTAGACATGTGTTTTCTTATCTCTTAGGTAAATACATATACAACAGTAGAGTTGCGGGGTCATATGGCTAGCATATATTTAACTTTGTACGAAACTACCAAACTATTTTTCAAAACCTTTTTGGTTTTCCACCGGCAATGAGTGAGCCTGAGGGCCATAGGACTGTTGGCCTTGGTCATTCGAGTAGTGGTGCTTGGCCTTCTCCTGGGCTAATGAGCTTGCTGTGCTTCCTGATGATGTGCCAGCCCCGTGAAACATACAGATGAAAAGAAGGGAAGAGCGATACATGCAGCCACCAATGCTGTGCAGGGCTGCACCCCAGGATGCTGAGTGGGTGTGGAGCTGGAGAGGCCTGGGTATGGAGAACTGAGAACACTTGCCTCCTTCCTGGTCCAGTACTGACAGAGCCAGTGCCAAGTGGCTCAGGGTGACTGTGAGCCCCTTAATCACCAGTGACTGGGGGTGGCTGCCCTCCCCAGTGTCTTCATGGGGACTACTTCTGTGTAGTGTTTCTTTGGGAGACCTTTCTGCTCCTGGATTTGTTTGATTTTGGGGGGTGGGGGGGGGTGAGCATCACTCACAATAGAAGGATCTGTTGGTTTTGTGTTCTGAAAGATCAAAAAACAAAACAAAACAAAACGCAGAGTGTAACAACTGCTTAACTCATGGCTTTAAGACAACATAGCTACCAAAGCTCCGTGTTAACGCAGAGCTTCCTGCTCAGCCGGACCTGAGCTTCTCCCCTGCACTAGGTAAAACTGTCCATGGTCACCACACCTCCACAGCAAAAGTGGCGGGAGCCATAATGTACGAGTGCCTCCAAGGTGCTGCTGATGGTCCAGAGTGCGGATTCCTGATTCTTCTAGGGCCAGCTTCACTCACTGCACTGCTGGAGGTTTCTCACATTCACACCATAGGTGCAGTGGGTGATCCCGGGGTCTCAGTCACCCCGAGGCACTTGGCACTGGCTCTGTCAATACATGTTCAGGATGGAGGAGCGTGCTCCCTTCTCTGCATACCCTGGGTTCTCAAGCAACCCACCGGCTCAGCATCCAAGTGCAAACGCACAACATGGTACGAGCGGCTGCATTTATTGCTCTTTCCTTCTTTTCCTGTAATCCCTACAACATCCCATCAACATGGTACCTCCATTATTATTTTTCAGATAACACACCGGAACACCAGAGGTGACAACTTCAGAATGCACAGAATCTAGATCTGATAGAACCAGGAATCCAGCATTTTCCTCACTTATCAACACTTTGGGTTTTCCAGGAGGTCCTGTGGAATTGATAGCTAATCCATAGCCTGATATAGAGTTGGTTTTCCCCTGAGACTCCCAGAGTGCCCATACTTGGGGTCATTGTGTCACCTTGTGGCCATGACAGGAACTGCATCTTCCCAAATGTCCTGATCACATTCTGTGGAAGTTGAGTGTCTACCTGAAGCCAGCTCTCACCACGCTGGCCAGCTGCCTGCAGAGCCAGGACAACCTGGCACATCTCTCATTTTCTCTGCTGTGGCTGAGGAATGGGTGCTCCACACAGGGACAGAGCCTGAGTTTCTCTCTCTGCTCTCAGCTTCCTTTTCCCACCCGGCCATGCAGCACTGGTCTAGTACTGACTGACTATGCTGCCTCCACTCTCCTCTGTGGGCCGAGGGGGTCAGTGGATTCTATAACTCACTTAGCCTCAAGAACACCCTCTATTATCTCTGCTAAGCTCGCTGGGTTTCTGCCACAACACACATAACCGTGGCCAATCCACACACCTTAAGCAGCTGCCTCTGCAAATGGGAATAAGGATAAAGTTGGCCTGAAAATTTTGAGGTATGTACGATGCAATGAAATGTGGCATTTTTAAAAGCATCTGGCAAACCGTGACAAAACACGTAAATATAGTGATTATCAGAAAATACTTCTCAGTAAGAGATAATACTTGTCTATGTAAGGCAAGTCACACTTTGAACTTCTTTACAGAAGTGGATCCACTAGAGTTGGTAGAGTGTTTTTGCAGGGGGTCGGAAAGGTGACTGCATCTACAGTCAGGAGCCCTTCCGTCCAGCAGGGAATGCTGCCTCCTGCTGTGTTCATCGCCTGTGCGATGTCTATGAAGACAGCTCCATGTTCAAGCACATGCGATCACATTTAATTAACAACTTCACAACTGCCCTTCAAGAGGTGTGATTATGCATATTAGCAGGTTTACAACCAAGAAGGTGATGGTTAGAGAGACCAAATGCCTTTCTTGGGCTCTCAGAGCGACAGAGCTGAGGCCTCACTACCCCACCATGTTTTCTGGCCACACATAGGTTTTTTTTTTTTCTTTTCCAGGATGGCGTCGCTGAGCCTGCTTATCAATGAACACATCTGGAATTCCCATGTCTTTTATGACAAATTCTGAGATTTTTTTTTTCTGCCCAAGAGGTACATTTCTTGAAGCCCACTCCCTCACTGCATATGCAATGTTGATTTATTTTTAAGTCATCATTTTGTTGATGACAAAACAGCCCTCTTTTATGGGAGCCATTCTGCCTAGCTATTCAGCCCGGAAAGAAAGGGTATGAGAGGCTGTGACAGAAAAAGTGGCATAGCAAGTACCTATATTAATTCTGTAGAGACCTTTCACAGCACGGTTTGCAGCATAAAATAACTGAACGACAGCGCATGCATCACGTCTGAAGACAGCTTCCAAAAGTATCCCAGCCCTTCACACATCAACCTCTGCTCTCCCACCTCTCAACCTTTGAATGAAGCAGCTGCCCCCTGCTTCCAGAATGCTCAGCGTTTTGCCTGATGGTGCTCAGTTCACTAAGCAAACAAAAAGCTAAGCAGTAGCTGCCCTGTCTTCTTGCTATTTTTACTACTCGAAGTAATTTTAAGTACAAAAGGCCAAGGCAAGAAAATATTAGTGACGTCATTTCACTTATCACTGTGGGCAAGGCGAGTCTAGAGGAAGAACACATGGAGAGAACAAAACCAGTTCTGACCCCTCATGGCTCTCACCTAGCGTTTTGTGAAGGAAGCCTGTGCTCTTCAAGTACGTGCTATTTATTTGTATGTGTATGTGTCCAGGTGTGTGCAGGTCATGGTGTGCGTCTGTGCATCTGGAGGTCAGAGGACATCATCAGTGTTTGTACGTCCATCCCATCACGTTTGAGACAGCAGGGCCTCTTGCTTACTGCTGTGTATACAGAGCTAGCCTGTGAGGTTCTGGTGATCGCCTGTCTCCATCACAGAGGCCCCTGGGGTTATGGACGGTCACCACTGTGCCCCTCTTCACACGAGCTCTGAAGACCCGAACTCCAGTCCACATGCTTGCACACCACGCACGTTACCCGCTCTGTAACGAAACTGCCTCAACTGTTTGCTAATTTTGCTGGTGTAGACTGCCTACCTGAGCCAGACCGGGGCAGCCTAACCAGAAGGTAAGAACATGAATTTTGGTTCAACACCACAGTATACACTTATCTGTGACAGGTGTTCACTGATGCACTTTTGACAGCACTGGAGGGCCACTGGTCTCTGAGATCTTGCCACTACACTGGCCACACTCATGAGTCAGGACTGCTCACTCTGATACTCTGAGAATGACAGGCTAAACAGGAGTCCAGCTCCACACTGCTGTGTCTGCAGCTATCCACGGCTTCACATGCCAGCTCTCCCTGACTCATCAAGTGAGTCCCAGTGTCTCGTGGAGTGCCTTGCACTGTTTCCAGGGAAGACAAGATAGTGGACAGATGGCCCTGTGCCCTGGGGGTATACCCAGAGAGCATGGTGTGCTCACTGCTGTGCATTTTCTGAGTGATGCTGAGGGACCCAAGGAGGGGACTGGACCAACGCCACCTTGTTTTCCTCTCCAACACATTCAGGGAGGGACAAGGTTGAACTGCGTCCTCATGGCCTCACTTTTGTTTTGTTTATGAATCTTCATAAAGAGTTACGATGCCCATATAAAATGGAAAAACCAGCATATAAAGTCACAGTCTCGAACAGTTCTACAGAGTTCTCTAGATTTAGCAGCAGTGCTGCTACAGTCTGTGAAATAAAAACATGTCTATAAGACTGAGGACGGAGGGTTAGCAAGAATGGCTCAGTGGGTAAAGGGGCTCGGTGCCAAATCTGAGTTCAAGCCCCAGAATCCACATGGCAGAAGGGGAGACCAACTCCCACCAGCTGTCATCTAACCGCTACCTGCACACCCAAATACACAAAACAAAATAAATAAACGTTAAAAAACTAAAAGCCCTGAAAACGATGATAATAAATTAAAAGTTCCTGAAGAGACTATGGGTTTGGATGGTGGCCCTGGTGGCCTCAGAGGCCACCTAACAGAATAAGCTCTGGAACCGCAGTCTCTATAGAGCACTGCTATGGGGACCAAACAGATGTAGAGTCAATCTACTTGGCCCAATATTTAGCTCTTCCTTACATTTTTTGTCTAGTAATCATACTTTTTGAGATAGAAGTAGATATATTTATGTGTATTTCTTATCTAGTTGTGTAAAAATGAACAAACCCTTTTGGACTAACCAAAGCAGAAAAGAAAAAAAAAAAACTGGCTAAGCTGGGTGCAGTGGATCACACCTATAATCCAGCATTCAGGACGCAGAGGCAGGTGGATCATTGTGAGTTCGACACGACCCTGGTCTACAAAGCGAGTCCAGGACAGCCAGGGCTACACAGAGAAACCCTGTCTCAAAAAACCAAAACAAGACAGTGACTACATTTTAAGTGCATATAACCACAGGAAGCCTCAGTCCAGTATTTCAGCTTCCAAACAAGGCAAGGCTGTTCAACAGTGTATCCACAGACAGAGCATGCATACCCCGATGGGGCACAGACCTGGGTACTTCAGTCATTTTTGTCTTTAATCAGGGAAACTTGCAATATCAGGGGCTGTTAAGGCAAAGCGTAGGGGGTGTCTGCTCAGGCTCGAGAGGTCCTTGGGTGCAGAACACAGCGCATAACCCACCTTTCTCTTCCTGGGAATTGGCTCGTCAAAGAGCAGGTTGCTGGCCTCCGCCTCGTCGATGCCATCATCAGGGGGGGCAGGACTACGGAAGGGCTTGAAGCTGTCGGCGGACAGTGGCGGTGAGGGTGTGGATGGGTTGGACTGGTCACTAGGAGCACTCCAGCTCCAGTAGCCGCTGCTGCTGCTGCTGCTGGACGGCGCACCTTCCTTCCAAGACCCGCTGAGGCCCTCTGTGAGCACAGGGGACAGCAAGTGAGGGCCGCTGGGGAGGGAGTCTGGGCTCTGCCCTCACCCCTACAGTGAGCTCTCGCCCACTCCAGTCACACCGCACGACAGGGCTGTCTGGGCTCTCTGATGTGTGTTGTGTCGTGCAGCATTCCTACCCTGGGATCGGTGGAGATTATACAAAAACAAGAAAATAATCGGTACTTCTTCTTCACCAACCCGAGAGGCCTCTGGGTTTGCCAGCTGCATCGCTTCTCAGTGGGAAACGGCCTGTGGTACTCTCCCAAACCAGCTGGCCACCAAGTGTGCCCGCCCACACCTTTTAGAAAGGTGTTAGGCCTATGACTAAGGTTCTTGGGATGTATACATAAAAAATTAGATCAAGATGTAAGATTCTATGAGAAATAGTCATTTCTAGATAGGCATCTCAAGCAACTTCGCACTGATGATTAAGACAAATAACAGTGTCTTACATTCTGACTCTTACACCCTTTTAACTTAGTTTTCAAAATCAGCGTGTGAAGTAATGGGCTTTGCGATGGCATTTCCATACATCTGTGTCATTATATTTTATTCTAGCCCCTCCTTCCCTCTGGCGCCCCCTTACGATCTCCTCCTGTACAGTCATCGGTTTCTCCACCTCTGCTCTCATGCCATGTGTTCCAATTCACCCTCCATGGTACGGGGTGGCTCATCTGGGGCCTCAAGCATTGGCACATTTGACACTCAGGATAGAGTATCCCCAATTGACACTGGCACAGAGAGTCCATCCACCTGCCTACCAAAGGCCAGGGTGCGAACCGCTACCGGCCCTCGGTCCTCTGTTGTGAGCATGTCTTATCTGTGGTGGCTGAGCTGGATCTCATCAGAATTGATTGGCAATACCTAATGACTGGATTAGTGCTCAGTGTAAGTAGGAAGTCTGATGCAGAGATAGCTTCCTGTTAATTTCAGAGGAGCGGGGCTTATAGTCACTGTAGATTTAATCTTTTAAGCTGCCCAAACTTAGCATGCCTATACATTCTACTTTCTTTCTGGATAATTTCTCTTCCATATTTATGTGCATTGTGAATGTATTAAAACTCTAATTATGAGGCAGTAGGAAATCCCAAAATGCCTCATTAAAAAATACTATTAATGTCTGTGTAATTCCTGACGAAGCAAAGATGTACTGTAGACTAGCCATTTGTGGAGGAATCACTACCCATACCTAATTATAGATTTCCAGGGAATTCCTCAAGTACATCCAGCAAAACGTTGAGTAAAAGTTTTAAACTGCCTCCTAACAGAACAGTCCTTCTCTGATACAGAAAAAGATCACAACAGGCTTCCCAAACTCACTCATGCTCCGTAATTCTGGAGAACGACTTCCTCCCATTGGTGGGAGATATCAAATTCAGTAGTTGAGCAGTTATTAAAAAAAATCCATCCACCCACCCATTCATTCAGGGGAAGATTCTGTGTAAGCAAGTATGTATGTATGTATGTATGTATGTATGTATGTATGTATGTATGTATGTATTTATTCATTCATTCATTCATTCATTCATTCATTGTTATTTTGAGGCAGGACCTCTCTGTGTAGGTCAAGTTCATTCGTTCATTCATTCATTCACTCATTCATTTAGTTATTTTGAGGCAGGGTCTCTCTGTGTAGACCAAGCTGGCCTCATTAATTTACAGAGATGTACTTGCCTTTGTCTTTTTCAGTGCTGAGATTAAAGGCATGCGCTACTACACCTAAGTTGTTTTTTTTTTAACTTCTTAGCTATGGTTATTTATTATATATTATTATATATATTATATAACTATAGTTATTATAGTTATTTTAAATAAATGCACAGGCATACTCTGTTGCTATGATAAAAGAAGTTAGCCTTTACGTATCAAAATGCTTATTTTAATTTTAACCTTTAAATACAAAGGAACAATAAAACGTTCTCAATTAAAAAACTGTACAGTAAAAAATAATGATTAATTAAAACTATCTCCTCCCCCCACAAAGGATTCAAATGAATTACTTGGATGTTTTTGGGGTACCCCAACTTTACTTGCAGCAACGCAGCCTGGCTGAGGAAGGCAAACTCGGGCATCCATTTGCTAAGAGGCTCCAAAGGCCAGGCCACTAAGCAAGAATGGCCACTTCATCTCAATGCATGTACGTCTGCAGTAAATGTAGGTTCATCTATGTGTAAGTCTGTATTTAAACACACCCCCCTACACACATCCTTGTGTGTATGCAGCCTGGTACCCTAGTCTAGCTTTGGACGGTCTGTGTGGATCACGCTGGAAGCTCCCTCATAGTCTCAGAACACAGACTTCTCGCCAGGCATCCATGGCATGGCCTGCCATCATCCACCTTTATCTCCCACTGTCTGCTTTCCTGATTTATCATTTAGATTAAATGAAGCAATGTCATATCACGATTAGGACGGCAGATGTGGAGCCAGGAAGACAGGAACTAGAAACGTAGTTCCACCATCTGTAAGTCAATAGATCCACACTGCCTTGGTTTACTTAGCTGTAAAGTAATGACAATGGTATCCCATAGACTTGCTGGTGGAAATACAATGAGATACAGCAAGCAGCATGCTCAGCAGACAGAAGGCCAGTGCTCAGTCAGTATGCTAGCTATGACTGGGGCGTGACTGACAGCTTGCTTCCCAGAGAGACTATACATGCTCTGGGATTTATTGATACTCTATTGATATAGTCAAATCATCTAGGTTGGAGCTGAGAAACATATACTGAACTCATGAAATGGACTAAGTCATTCTCTAAGGTTATAAAGTATAGGATAATGCTTTTACAAACTGCTGGATCTTCAGTACTTCTCAGGCAAAAAGAAATGCTGCTGTGAAAGCAAGATCATCAGACTATTCTCCCTTTCCCTGAGGAAAAGGGAACATAAGCTCTGTACAGATGTGTCCTGGGAGGAACTCAACAAATGTGAGCTTCCTGGGTGAGTACATGAGAATGCTGTGTGGGAAGGACTGTAAACTTTGTCACAGGTGAAAGCAGTCTTGGCGGGCTTTGCCCTTGGACACAGCACGGATACTCCCTGAGATTAACCTTGAGATAGACTGGGTGGAGCCATCTTGGGCCTGGAATTCAGGAAGCAGACCTGGGGACTCCACCTGGACTATTGTTTTTCTAATAGACCCTCAATGGGAGAAGGAGACCGCCCCTTGCACGGGAAAGACAGGCAGGCGGAGAGGACAGAGGTTCAGACTGGGCTTGAGCACACGTGGATCAGTGAACAGGCCAGACCTGAGACACCTAGGGACCCGTCCCGTGGAACGGGTACTGGAAGGTTCACTCTTTTTTCCCTTTAACTTTTTTTCCCTCTTGTGTAAGCTAATTGGGTTGTATAATAAAGTTTAATTGTTAAGAAACAGAGCCAACAGCTGCGGTCTTTGGGACAGAGGAGGAGGGGGAGGCTGATGGCCCAGAGTCTCTAATTGCCCACATTTTCCCTGACTTGCAACCAACTGTTCATGTGGGAGGAATGAAATGCCTGGGAGAGGCCTTGCTCTGGTGCCAGTGTGAACTTCCCAAAGACCGCCCTCTGCACTCACCGTTAGGCCGGACGGGAGGGCTGCGGACCAAAGGGCTGGTTGACAGGCTGGTTAGGACCATGGCTGCCGTCACCTTGTCCATGTCCAGTTCTTCTGAAGATTTTCTGCAAAACAGGAAGAAGTGCTGTCTGTCCGTGCTCACTCCACCCATGGTGGCCAAGCGAGGCATCACAGGCCGCCATGTTTACCTTCTAAGGAATCCTCGGGAAAATGCAGTGTTCTGCCCGCCAAGTGATCCAATCAAAGCCATATATATATGGGACGAAAAGGGCATTTTCACTCACTATTCACCCAACAACTGTTTCTTGAGTATGCTATGAGCCAGGCAGATACTGCGGCAGGCACCAGTGCCTCATGATGGAAAAGATAACCAACCAGCAGGAATAAGATAATTTCTGGTAGTTGCAAGCACTATGGAGGATGTTAGCAGTGGATGTAACAGTGCCTAAATGTCTCTGAGGTGATATGAAGGTAAGAGGGACTCAGTTCTGGGAGCGGAGAGAAGTTTATTCCTGCAGGGGTGCAGCGCTGTTTCTGTGGCCGTGGGGCAGTGGAATGTGTCGCCTGTACCTGTGTGGAGGAGAGTCACTGAACACTTTCAGCAGGCCCACTGACACAACAGGGCTAGAACTTGCAAACCAAAGCTGAGCTGGCGTCGTGCAGAATGGAGTTTAGGAAAGGCAGAACAGAGAAGGAAGGCGGTGAGACAATGCACAGGATGCAGATTAAAAAAAAAATGGTGGCTAGGAGCCGGGTAGGTACAGTGGCTAGTGACTCTGTGGGACTGCGGAGGGGGTAGATGGTGGTGTTTGGACAACTGGGAGGGGTGTAGGGGGAAGATGGTGTCTGAGAGGCTCCAGGATCAGGATGAGCCCTCCAAGAGCCGCCACTAAGGTGAGAGCAACTGGGTGAGAAAAGCCTTCAGGTGCTTAAACTTGAGAGTCCTCTGCTGCCCTTTACGCTCCGCCCCTACCTTCTTTCTCTGTGTGTGTGTCTATGTTTATGTGGGTGGGTGGATGGCTGGAGGGGCTCTGTGCATGCATGTGCAAGGCTGATGTTAGGAATCTTTCTGTGTGGCTTTTCTACCTTACTCACTGAGGTGGGGTAGTGGCAGCCGGCTCGCTCGGGATTTCTCATCTGTACCTGTAGAGGCTGGAATCACAGGTGAGCAACTGACAGGTAACTGGATTTCTAAGGATCTGAACTCTGGGATTCTGATCACTGAGCAATCTCCTCCACTCTCAAGCTTGTTTTTTTTTACTTTATTTTCCACATCGGACTCAAGGGAGAACGGGGCGTGGGGACAGCTATGGCGATTGATCACTGAGTGAGAGAAAAAGGTGGCTCTTGTTTAATTCTGGCCAGCTAACCAGGAAGCTGGAAGGCAGACAGACACACACCACGGGACTGGAGTCAGTTTGTGTAAGCTTATTTCTATGGAGATGATAAATCTAATGAGGCAAAAATATATGTAGTACATTGACATAAAATAAATGACACTGCCTCCCAAGAGACGAGCATTTTCCAGTTAGCTAACAGTTGAGAAAGCACAACTGGGGATTAATAAGCCATATCTGCAGATGGGTTGCCACTTTTAGGATTTGTAGACTTTGGAAACTTCACAGCATCCCTTCACAACTGAGTGGAAAACCTTCTCCCAGAAATCCAAATGGTGTGTGTGTGTGTGTGTGTGTGTGTGTGTGTGTGTGTGTGTGTGTGTGTGGCAGGTGGTGGTAGTGGTGCTTGAGACACCAACAGCATCTCGATGGAATTTAGAATCATCACGGCAACACACTTGGGAGCCTGCCTGTGAGGAGTTTATTAGATTAGATGAACTGAGGTTGAAGGCCTGCCTTAAATGTGGGCTGAGACAGTCTACGGCTTAGAGGCTGGACTTAATCAAAAGCCCACTCCTTGCTTCTCAACTTCAGATACAAGGGGATCATCCGCCTCAAGCTCCTGCACGGTGGTTTCCCTGCAGCCACGGGCTATACTCTCAGCTATGAGCCAAAACACGCCTTCCCTTCCATTGCTTTGGCCAGGTATTTCATCATAGCAACAAGATGAGCGACTAACACAGCACTCAATTAGTTTCATTACGAACTTACAGAAAAATTATTTGACTTTCTGATATCCACCGTGATACTAAATTCTTATTCTTATATTATTTCTTTTAACCCAAGGTAGCAGAGGATGTAAACCTTTGACATTTTCCCATATAATTCTTCTCTAAGTCCCTTAGGTGCTTATTTCCCAAACTGTTCCACCAAAATGTAAATTATTTGTTTTGGTGACTGGCAAATAAAAATACTTTTATAAGCAGTCAGGTGCGGTGACGCATGCCTTTAATCCCAGCACTCAGGAAGCAGAGGTGGGTGGATCTCTGAGTTCGAGTCCAGCCTGGTCTAGAAAGTGAGTTCCAGGACAGACAGGGCTACACAGAGAAACCCTGCCTTGGAAAACAAAAGCAAAACACACATCCTTCTATAAGCAATAAAACTGCTTCCATGGAAGCTTACAAGGCAATGGCATACACTCAGCAGAGAACTGCGTACACACTCAGCTGCTGTGCAAGTTTTCTGTTCATTACAGCACACAGGAAAGGGGATGCTGGTTTCGGACAGAAATGGAGTCTCTGAAGCAGCACCAGGGAAGGAGGGTAAGGCACTTTCATGCTCCCCTGAGTGTTGTGTTAGCTCAGCTTCCCCACGCAGTCATGACCACCGAGGGAAGGCATGAGGAGAATGGGGCCGCCGAAGCCTTGTAACACTGCTGTGGGCACATCTGGTAGGCACTTGCATCTTCTTTTCCAAGACTGAATGACAGCTTCTCTTTGTGATGGTCAAGCCCCTCGCTGTCAATTTGATTGGATTTCAAATCACCTATGAAACCTGTCTCTGAGTATATCTGTAAGTTTGTTTTCAGAAGATTAACCTGAGAGGGAAAATGCACCTGAGTATGGGTAGCGCCACCCAAGGCTGGGAGGGGAAACGCACCCGAGTGTGGGTAGCGCCACCCAAGGCTGGGAGGGGAAACGCACCCGAGTGTGGGTAGCGCCACCCAAGGCTGGGAGGGGAAACGCACCTGAGTGCGGGTAGCGCCACCCACAGACTGAGACAGAAAATGTACTCCAATGCGGGTAGTGCCACTGAGATCCTAGGCTATAAAAAGGAGAAAAGGCTGAGCGCCCACATTCGTCTTGTTCTGCTTTCCAATGGTGAACACAAAGTGACCAACACTCAAAATTTCCCGCAGTAATGGATGGTACCCCCAAAATGATGCAGTCTAGAAATGATACAGTTCGGGGTCTTGGTTGGGTTCATTTTCTCTGCCAGCTAAAGGTTTGAAAGGCAAGAAAAATCTGAAGCACAACAGGTGGCAGCAGAGAAATCTCAGGTGCCACAGACAGAACTAGCAGCTAAGAAAGACACCTATGGGGTGTGAAGAGGGCTGGGGTGTGGTGGTGGTGTGTGAGGAGGCTGTGGTGTGGTGGTGGTGTGTGAGGGGGCTGTGGTGTGGTGGTGGTGTGTGAGGGGGGCTGTGGTGTGGTGGTGTGGTGGTGTGTGAGGGGGGCTGTGGTGTGGTGGTGGTGGTGGTGTGTGAGGGGGCTGTGGTGTGGTGGTGGTGTGTGAGGGGGGCTGTGGTGTGGTGTGGTGGTGTGTGAGGGGGGCTGTGGTGTGGTGGTGGTGGTGGTGTGTGAGGGGGGCTGTGGTGTGGTGGTGGTGGTGGTGTGTGAGGGGGCTGTGGTGTGGTGGTGGTGTGTGAGGGGGCTGTGGTGTGGTGTGGTGGTGTGTGAGGGGGGCTGTGGTGTGGTGTGGTGGTGTGTGAGGGGGGCTGTGGTGTGGTGGTGGTGGTGTGTGAGGGGGGCTGTGGTGTGGTGGTGGTGGTGTGTGAGGGGGCTGTGGTGTGGTGGTGGTGTGTGAGGGGGGCTGTGGTGTGGTGTGGTGGTGTGTGAGGGGGCTGTGGTGTGGTGTGGTGTGGTGTGGTGGTGTGTGAGGGGGCTGTGGTGTGGTGTGTGAGGGGGGCTGTGGTGTGGTGTGTGAGGGGGGCTGTGGTGTGGTGGTGGTGGTGTGAGGGGGGCTGTGGTGTGGTGTGTGAGGGGGGCTGTGGTGTGGTGGTGGTGGTGTGAGGGGGGCTGTGGTGTGGTGTGTGAGGGGGGCTGTGGTGTGGTGGTGGTGTGTGAGGGGGGCTGTGGTGTGGTGTGGTGGTGTGTGAGGGGGGCTGTGGTGTGGTGGTGGTGGTGTGTGAGGGGGCTGTGGTGTGGTGGTGGTGGTGTGAGGGGGGCTGTGGTGGTGGTGGTGTGTGAGGGGGCTGTGGTGTGGTGGTGGTGTGTGAGGGGGGCTGTGGTGTGGTGTGGTGGTGTGTGAGGGGGGCTGTGGTGTGGTGGTGGTGGTGGTGTGTGAGGGGGGCTGTGGTGTGGTGGTGGTGGTGGTGTGTGAGGGGGCTGTGGTGTGGTGGTGGTGTGTGAGGGGGCTGTGGTGTGGTGTGGTGGTGTGTGAGGGGGGCTGTGGTGTGGTGTGGTGGTGTGTGAGGGGGGCTGTGGTGTGGTGGTGGTGGTGTGTGAGGGGGGCTGTGGTGTGGTGGTGGTGGTGTGTGAGGGGGGCTGTGGTGTGGTGGTGGTGGTGTGTGAGGGGGCTGTGGTGTGGTGGTGGTGTGTGAGGGGGGCTGTGGTGTGGTGTGGTGGTGTGTGAGGGGGCTGTGGTGTGGTGTGGTGTGGTGTGGTGGTGTGTGAGGGGGCTGTGGTGTGGTGTGTGAGGGGGGCTGTGGTGTGGTGTGTGAGGGGGGCTGTGGTGTGGTGGTGGTGGTGTGAGGGGGGCTGTGGTGTGGTGTGTGAGGGGGGCTGTGGTGTGGTGGTGGTGGTGTGAGGGGGGCTGTGGTGTGGTGTGTGAGGGGGGCTGTGGTGTGGTGGTGGTGTGTGAGGGGGGCTGTGGTGTGGTGTGGTGGTGTGTGAGGGGGGCTGTGGTGTGGTGGTGGTGGTGTGTGAGGGGGCTGTGGTGTGGTGGTGGTGGTGTGAGGGGGGCTGTGGTGGTGGTGGTGTGTGAGGGGGCTGTGGTGTGGTGGTGGTGTGTGAGGGGGGCTGTGGTGTGGTGTGGTGGTGTGTGAGGGGGGCTGTGGTGTGGTGGTGGTGTGTGAGGGGGGCTGTGGTGTGGTGGTGGTGGTGGTGTGTGAGGGGGGCTGTGGTGTGGTGGTGGTGGTGGTGTGTGAGGGGGCTGTGGTGTGGTGGTGGTGTGTGAGGGGGCTGTGGTGTGGTGTGGTGGTGTGTGAGGGGGGCTGTGGTGTGGTGTGGTGGTGTGTGAGGGGGGCTGTGGTGTGGTGGTGGTGGTGTGTGAGGGGGGCTGTGGTGTGGTGGTGGTGGTGTGTGAGGGGGGCTGTGGTGTGGTGGTGGTGGTGTGTGAGGGGGCTGTGGTGTGGTGGTGGTGTGTGAGGGGGGCTGTGGTGTGGTGTGGTGGTGTGTGAGGGGGCTGTGGTGTGGTGTGGTGTGGTGTGGTGGTGTGTGAGGGGGGCTGTGGTGTGGTGTGTGAGGGGGGCTGTGGTGTGGTGTGTGAGGGGGGCTGTGGTGTGGTGGTGGTGGTGTGAGGGGGGCTGTGGTGTGGTGTGTGAGGGGGGCTGTGGTGTGGTGGTGGTGGTGTGAGGGGGGCTGTGGTGTGGTGTGTGAGGGGGGCTGTGGTGTGGTGGTGGTGTGTGAGGGGGGCTGTGGTGTGGTGTGGTGGTGTGTGAGGGGGGCTGTGGTGTGGTGGTGGTGGTGTGTGAGGGGGCTGTGGTGTGGTGGTGGTGGTGTGAGGGGGGCTGTGGTGGTGGTGGTGTGTGAGGGGGGCTGTGGTGTGGTGGTGGTGGTGTGAGGGGGGCTGTGGTGTGGTGTGGTGGTGTGTGAGGGGGCTGTGGTGTGGTGGTGGTGTGTGAGGGGGGCTGTGGTGTGGTGTGGTGGTGGTGTGTGAGGGGGGCTGTGGTGTGGTGGTGTGTGAGGGGGCTGTGGTGTGGTGTGGTGGTGGTGTGTGAGGGGGGCTGGGGTGTGGTGGTGGTGTGTGAGGGGGCTGTGGTGTGGTGGTGGTGTGTGAGGGGGGCTGTGGTGTGGTGTGGTGTGGTGGTGTGTGAGGGGGGCTGTGGTGTGGTGGTGATGGTGTGTGAGGGGGCTGTGGTGTGGTGGTGGTGTGTGAGGGGGGCTGTGGTGTGGTGTGGTGGTGTGTGAGGGGGGCTGTGGTGTGGTGTGTGAGGGGGGCTGTGGTGTGGTGGTGGTGGTGTGAGGGGGGCTGTGGTGTGGTGTGTGAGGGGGGCTGTGGTGTGGTGGTGGTGGTGTGAGGGGGGCTGTGGTGTGGTGGTGGTGTGTGAGGGGGGCTGTGGTGTGGTGGTGGTGTGTGAGGGGGGCTGTGGTGTGGTGGTGTGTGAGGGGGGCTGTGGTGTGGTGTGGTGGTGTGTGAGGTGGCTGTGGTGTGGTGGTGGTGTGTGAGGGGGGCTGTGGTGTGGTGTGGTGGTGTGTGAGGGGGCTGTGGTGTGGTGGTGTGTGAGGGGGGCTGTGGTGTGGTGTGGTGGTGTGTGAGGGGGCTGTGGTGTGGTGTGGTGTGGTGGTGTGTGAGGGGGGCTGTGGTGTGGTGTGGTGTGGTGGTGTGTGAGGGGGCTGTGGTGTGGTGGTGATGGTGTGTGAGGGGGCTGTGGTGTGGTGGTGGTGTGTGAGGGGGGCTGTGGTGTGGTGTGGTGTGGTGGTGTGTGAGGGGGGCTGTGGTGTGGTGTGGTGGTGTGTGAGGGGGGCTGTGGTGTGGTGTGGTGTGGTGGTGTGTGAGGGGGGCTGTGGTGTGGTGTGGTGTGGTGGTGTGTGAGGGGGGCTGTGGTGTGGTGTGGTGGTGGTGTGTGAGGGGGGCTGTGGTGTGGTGGTGTGTGAGGGGGGCTGTGGTGTGGTGGTGTGTGAGGGGGGCTGTGGTGTGGTGGTGTGTGAGGGGGGCTGTGGTGTGGTGGTGTGTGAGGGGGGCTGTGGTGTGGTGTGGTGGTGTGTGAGGGGGGTTGTGGTGTGGTGTGGTGGTGTGTGAGGTGGCTGTGGTGTGGTGTGGTGGTGTGTGAGGGGGGCTGTGGTGTGGTGTGGTGGTGTGTGAGGGGGGCTGTGGTGTGGTGTGGTGGTGTGTGAGGGGGGCTGTGGTGTGGTGGTGGTGGTGTGTGAGGGGGGCTGTGGTGTGGTAGTGGTGGTGTGTGTGTGGATGTGAGGAAGCAAGTGCATGCAGTGGATAGACAGCGAAAAAGACCCTCAGTGAAGCAGATGGGGACTGAGGATGCCGGAAGACCCAGTTTCTTCTAGAGGCCTGGGATTTTCAGAGCCCCTGAAGTCTTTTTGAAGACAGGTAAGGTAGCTGATCAGTCTGCAACTGTTGTGAGACATGCCCCTATCAGGCCTTGTGAACCTGTTGAGCTAATCCACCAGCAGGGGCCTGCTGGCAGGAGACCAGAGCCTGGCAGCTTTTGTCTCAGGTCAGCAGGGTGAGGAAAAGTCAGGCTATCTTGGAAACCTGCCACCTTTATACCTAGCCATGGCCCTTCCTTCTCCCCACCCGCCTGCCTCCCAGGGAGCCTAGCTCCTGGTCTCTCAAGACTGTGAGACAAAATGAACTGTCGTGGCTTCTGTCAGGTATGTGATCACCGCAATGAGGAAATGGACAACTAACACATTGTTATTAACAAAAGTTCTAAAAGCAGCATAAAAGGAGCAGGCTCGCAGCACACGGAAACCGCATGCTTGAGAACGGGAAGGCACCACCATGCCCCCCCAATTCCTCACAGTGCTTGTGGGATACCCTTCCATACCCACCAAACACCCTTCCCCCCAATTTTCCTTATATCATTTTCAAAGTCTTTTTTTTTTTAAACATGTAAGGCAAACTTTTTGTTTGGATGTCTGGCTGATAATTCAAAAACTGATGAAGGCCCTGGAGATAGCAAGCTAGCTTTAGTTTGGAAGTTTCATCCATGCTGGCTGGCTCCCAGCGCGCTGGGTGGTGCTAAGGTGGCTGCCAGAGAGAGAGCTGTCAGTAGGGCCGCTCATTTGCAAAGTCTGCAGTCTACTGACTGGCCGAGCAGGATGTCCCCATGAGTACATTATTGCAAAGTCTTACGGAGGCAAACAGCCACTTTCTGTTGGAACTGGGATCCTCTCACAGGGAGGTCCTCTGCTACTATAAGCCTGGCTAAAAAAGTCTGTGGCTGAGCAGGTCAGAGGCACTAATGGGGGAAGCAACAGCTGCTGCTTCTGAGTGGCTGTGCTGCCGTCCACAGGTGGTGTTCCTGCAGGCTCCGTCTGTGGTGGACAGCAGAGACCTAAGCGGGGAGAGGGCTAGAAAAGAGTGACTGGAGAATGCTCAGTCGTAAGTGGGGGTCTTCATCATTCCCTCCAAGGCTTAGAGAGCACTGTGGAGGGGGGAGGGGAGGGGAGGGAGGGCAGGCGCAAGAGCTGGAGTATGGGTGAGGTGTTGTGGAATGCTAAAGTCAAAAGCACCTCTGAGTACCTGCATTGAAGACGGGGCAGGGGAGGGGCTCACAGGGGGGTGCCACACAGGGGAGTGCCACACAGGGGAGTGCCACACGGGGGAGTGCCACACGGGGGAGTGCCACACGGGGGAGTGCCACACGGGGGAGTGCCACACGGGGGAGTGCCACACAGGGGAGTGCCACACAGGGGAGTGCCACACGGGGGAGTGCCACACAGGGGGGTGCCACACAGGGGAGTGCCACACAGGGGAGGGGTTCACAGGGGAGTGCCACACAGGGGAGTGCCACACGGGGGAGTGCCACACGGGGGAGTGCCACACGGGGGAGTGCCACACAGGGAAGTGCCACACAGGGGAGTGCCACACGGGGGAGGGGCTGCTGGAGGAATAGGAGGCTTTTCTTTTAGTGTTAAGCCACTGGTAAGGTGCTCATGTTCCTGTAGAGAACTTCTCACTTATGCTTCTTCAGTGTTCCCAATGATTGCCTCACCTAAATAATGCATAAGGAAAGCGTAAATGTAGAAAATGGATAAGAAAAAAAAAAGGCATTAAATCAGAAGTGGAACTTACTGGAAGAAAGGAGAGGAGGGATGGAGAAGGTAACGAGGTATAAACATGATAAAATACATTATATACACATGTGAAAATATTACAGTGAAATACACTGTTCTGTATAATAAATGCTAATAAAACATTAATAAACAAAACCGAAAAAGATGGCTTATGTGGATTTTAAAACGAGAAACAATAGATAACATGTCACTATAAACTATGCATTTATTTTACACTGCCAAAACTACTAGTACATTTCAAAATGATGACTGACCCTCATAAAGCAGATTTCCAATGAAAAACAAAAAAGGATAATACAAATCAGCCTAAGCAAGGATTTTTATGTTTGCTTAGCTTTTGCAATTTTTGAGACAGGGTCTCACTATGTTTTCCTTGCCAGCTTACTGTATAGATGGGCTGGCCTTGAATACTGTGGCAATCCTCTGCCTCTGCCTCTAGAGTGCAGGGGTCATAGGAGTAGTGTAAGCTAGTGGCCACAGCTAATCAGGGCATTTGCGTATCTGGACTACCTTTAGGTTTTCCATTAGTACTGGAGGTGACCACGCCCATCAACAGCCAAATCACAGGAGTGTCTGACTCATAGTCACTTAATCCAGGTCTCTCAGAGGAAGATTTGGATCAAGTTATAGGATGCTGTAGCCTTGTGCTAGAGTTGTGTTTTTGTTTTTATCTTTGTTAATTTCTTTTGGTACTGTACTATCTAATTAGTGATTAATTAGTGCTGCAGATCAAATCCTTATAATTAACAGTAAGAGATGATACATGCAGTGGAATCCGCTACACTTGGGAGAAAGTGGCTATGAAGCCTGCTGGTACATTTAGAGTAAGTAGCTGGCACCTGGGTCATAATAAATAGCCTCTCTTAATTTGAGATTAAAATTGAATTTCAATCCCACACCAATCCCATATTTACTAAAGATACAGACCTAATTAAAAAATTAACCTTTCCTCTACATTTATCTTGAGTGTTACAGACCTTCGTAATACTTAGAGTTATTGTTAAAGGAATAGTAATCTTCACTGCCACTTTACACATTATCCAGGCCTCATATTGGGGTGGTTTCCACAGGACTTCGTGAAGGCCAATCACCGGCAGGAAGGTCCTGGCTTGCCTAGGTGTCTCGTGTTAAGGAGGTGTTGGGAAATGGGGGGCAGAAGGGGGGCGGGGCAGAGCTTGGACCAGCATATAGGAGCTGTGTGATGATTGTGTTCTTCTAACTCAAAAAAAAAAAAACAAAAAAACAAAAGACCAAAAAAAAAAAAAAAACCCACAGGACTTTCAAGAAGATAAGAGAGGGAGAGAGAGGGGGGAGAGAAGATCGATCTTTACTTTAGAAATGGATGAAAGGAAACCACGTGGACAGGAAAGAATCTTAGGAGAGGTTGCTCAGGCGAGTGAGGCTCCCTGTATTCTAGCAGAGCCAGGCTCTCGGCCTCCGCGGAAGCAAAGAACAGCACGTGGCTCTGCAACAAGCCATCAGAGGGCTCTGCATCAGTGTGTCTCCTTACACGCACGGTCCTGGGGAGATCCCTTAAGCTGAGGCTCTTTAAACTGTGGCTCCATCTACACAAGGGGTGTACAGTGAGGCTTCTGGGAGGATTGAATGAGAAACTGTATGTGCGCACCAGCGCCAGCCTCCGACCCGCTGCCCAAGTCCAAGTTCAGCGGCTGGTACCAACACTCAATTGAAAACACCCATGACCCAGGAAAGGTCTCTTCCCTCACTCCTTCCTCAAAGCCAGCAATAGCAGCTGTTTTCTCTGTCTTTCCCTTTCTCTGATGTAGATGTGTGCATGTGTGTATGTGTGTGTGTGTGTGTGTGTGTGTGTGTGTGTGTCTGTCTGTCTGTCTGTCTGTCTGTCTGTCTGTCTCCTATGGATTTCAGGAATGACAAAACTGCTCCCAGCTCCTCCCTCTGTAGGAGGCCTGTGGAGGTGCAGCTGCGGGCCCCTCACCAGGACCTCAAGTTGATGCTGTGACAAAGAGACAGTTTAGCACATCAGGGGTCTCCACAAAGAGTCCAGCAAGCTCAGGCAGATTACGTGCTGAAGGAGTCTCCTCTATCCATTCTCTGTGAGGACTGTGGGCTAGAGGCTGCCCCAGACTTGACACTCGCTGTCTCCAGATAAAACAGCAGCCTGGCCTCTGGGCTCCGGGTCAGTGGAAAACCAGACCTTACTCTCCCTTTCCCTAGTTTCCTTTATGCTGCTCTGGCAATAGCTGCACACCAGAGGAAGAGTATCGATCTTGTGATCATGTGAGGTGAATGGGGGGATGAATGCTGAGGTTGAAGCCAGCTTGAGTGCTACCAATCTCAGGAAGGGCGGGTTTGTGGGTGGCGAGTGACACAAGGCTGCTTTGGCGGTGGACAGACTGAGCCTGGTGTGACGTGCTGCGCAGCTTAGGATGGCCTCCACCTTCTGTGGGGGGGTCTTCTCCTTATCCTCAAGGTTCTAAGGAGGCACCAATGGCTCACAATGGGGCTCAGTGGGAACTGCTTGAGAAAGGTTCATGAGCAATCAGATTTGTTTTATCAGAAAAGTTGCCTCTGGCTGCCTGTGGAAAATGACTTCCTGGAGGTCAACAACAGGTCTGTGGCAACAGGCTGTAAGATGATGTCATCTGTGACATGAAGAGGAGGGCAGGGAAGTGTGGGCAATCTCAGTTCACACAGACCTCAGGTCCCAGGGTCTCATACAAGCTGGGCACAGCAGGTATGGCCCTGAGCAGTCAGCTGTGGCAGCGCTTACACGCTCAGCCATCCGTCTCTGCCTTTTCTTCTTTGGAGCCCTCTCTTGGTGAGTGCCAACTAACAGGGTCTCCCTCCCCTGGCCACCTCCACCATCGAGGAGGAGGCATTACACCCTAGGGGGTCATGAACAACATTTATGTACAATTAAAGTGCTGTGTGCAGTAAGAAGTGACTATCTTTCTGAAATTAGGACAAATCCTGTCATCCACTGGAATCTGTCTGTTGTCTAGGCTGAAATGAGCCAATTCTTTTGCTTTCAGTGCTGGGCTCAGGCCCAGGGCTGCACATGTGAGGGAAGGAAAGGTTCAGCTGCAGACTTGTGACTGACTACCTGGGAATAAGAGCTAGAACAGAAAGTCCTGTTCTGGGATAAACTGCAGAACCCACGCCCAAGCTTGGAATCCAGGAAGGTTTTACTGAGAGTTCGGGAAATGAGATGTGAGAACCATTCATGTGATTAGGCACAAAATCTTCTTTTTTCTATAGGAATTTTCTAAGAAAACTAATAAGTGTCGTGACAGTTTGATAAGAACAGACCCCACAGGTCCATACAGCTGAATGCTTAGCTTAGGGACTGGTAACACTTGAGGAGGATCAGGAGGCGTGGTCTTGTTGGAGGAAGTGCGTCACAGGGATGATGGGCTTTGAGGGCTCAAAAGCCCAAGCCAGGCCCAGTAGCTCTCTCTCTCTTCCTGCTGCCTGTGGCTCTGGATGTAGAATTCTCGGCTGCTTCTTGAGTATCCTGTCTGCCTATGTGCCACCATGCTCCAGTGCCATGACGATGACAGACCAAACCTCTGAGGCTGTAAGCCAGCTCTAATTATATGCTCACTGCTGTGGTCATGCTGTCTCTTCACAGCAATGGAACAGCGACTAAGACAGATGCTAACTGTCCACCTTATTTTTCTAAGAAAGGGTCTAAGACAGATGCTAAGTCTCTAATGTAGGCACTGCACTGGCCACTTTATTTTTCTGAGAAAGGGTCTAAGACATATGCTAACGTCTCTAATGTAAGCACTGCACTGGCCACTTTATTTTTCTGAGAAAGGGTCTAAGACAGATGCTAATGTCTCTAATGTAGGCACTGCACTGTTCACCTTATTTTTCTGAGAAAGGGCCTTTCACTGGGTCTGGACATTGCTAAGCAGGCTAGACTTGCTAGCCAGGTCTACCTTTCTCTAACTCCCCAGGGCTGGGGTTACAAGTGCTTGCCACCATGCCTGGCTTTTTACATAGATGCTGGGGAAGCCCACTCCCAGGTTGCACGGCAAGCACTTTACCAACTGAGCCATTTCCCCAGCCATCCTTTTTGTTGTTGTTTTTCGAGACAGGGTTTCTATGTGTAGCCTTGGCTGTCCTGGACTCGCTTTGTAGTCCAGGCTGGCCTTGAACTCACAGAGATCCGCCTGCCTCTGCCTCCCAGAGTGGTGGGATTACAGGCATGTGCTGTAACCAAAACTGTGCCCGGCTCCCAGCCATACTTTTAGCTGCTGTATCTTTTAAGATTATAGAGAAACTCAGAGAAGCATTCTGCAGTCTTGATCAAACAACACAAAAGCTCAACACATGCAAGGCAACATCAACTAAGATTTCTGGAACTACCAGTGTTGAGGATCGATTTTAACAGTTTCTAATTTATGATGAACTGATACTTTTATTAACTACATATAAATAATGGCCCTTGGAAATCACTGCACATTGCTAGTCCATTGGAAGGTGGCAGGGTCCAAGATGCGGTGGCTGGAGCTGAATGCAGATGAGGAGCAAAGATGAAGGATGCTGCAACACTATGGCAGGATGTGTATCCAATAGCCACTGGATTCATCCCAGTGGTACCCGGGTTGTGGACAGAACACTGTGCTGGCAGGGAAAAGGACCAGGATGTCCACAAGGAAGGCTAGATACGGAAGGAGTTTCAAGGCAGCAGGCTTATTATTCAAGAACCCTCAGCACAGGAGTAGTAACAACATGGTGAGTGTGTGATGAGGACACTACAAATCCAAATTTCTCAAAAATAATGAGCAATGGCTCAACAGCATGGGGACAGAGAAATGACTTCTTGGGAGTCCCTCCTGCTTTCAGGATGGAGTTCAAAGTTCTACATGACAGACCTTGGCTTCCTGTGACCTGAGTCAATTCAACCTCTTTCTATGGAACTGCAGTGCAGGATGCTTTCCCAGTGTTTGGTGGTCCTCCCTAAGCATCCAGGGTCCTCTTCCCCAGACTTGGCCTCCAGCTCTGCCCTCTGCTGGTTCCCTCTTCTTGCCTGCCCCCACCTGCAATCAGTACCCAGCTCAAAACTACTGCCAGAGGCTTCCTTCTGCCAGCTGCTTAGTGCTGTGCCAGAGTCCTTAACACTGTATATTGAATGCTTGTTGCATTTCTAGTGTTTTCTCTCTGCCTCTGCATAGGCCAGGGCTTACTCAGTCTTGCATCTCTCTACTCTTAGGCAAGTTCTTTGTGAAGGTTTTGGGGACACTGCTAGTGATAGTAGCTGAGGGGTGATAGGCAGAGGGACCAAGACATCTAAAAGGCTCCTGTGGTTACCCACTCTCACGCTGTCGTCTTGCTGAACTTGGCAATTCTTTACCTCCTCTCATGGAAAGCAAAGGAGCTTTTTTAGCTTTTAAACAGATCGTCCCTGTAAATAGTTTTTCTATTGCCCACCCACCCCTCAACGCTACCTTACCTAGGCAAAACTGATTTTTCTCCAGTGTCTCTGATGATTCTTTTATATTCACAAAGCCTCGCGGACCCACTAGTAAACTCTAGAACATCAGCAAGAACATTATGAAATCCTAAGTGCCAAATCCCCAGAAAACGATTCTGTGTGACGGGTCGGACTTGATGGAGTGAGCAGACTCACAGAGTGCAGCTCGGAGAAGTGCCTCCGCCACCCCTCAGGGGCTCTTTCACTTCGGCTACAGCCAACATGGTCTTCCAGGAGCCACAGGCAGTCTGAATCCATGTTCCCTCTGAACATGTGATTAGAACGTGGGCCTGCCACTTACACATCATGTGACGAAAGAGAAGACCAGAGAAGATGTGACAAATTGTTTAATTTCTTTTGACAGTGTGTACTTTGTGGGTCTCTGTGCATATGTATCTGTGTCTATGTGGGTTGTTTTGCACTGCTTGCAACTGAGGCACATCCATGTGTGTCTGGGTCCTGTGTGCACTTATGCATGTATCTGTGTGAGTTGGTATGTATGCATCTCTGTGTGAGTTGGTGTCTTGTGGTTCTGTGTTGAGTATCTCTGTGTGTGTATGTGTTCAAATGCTGTACATATGTGAGTCTGTGCTTCCCTGGCTTTGTTTCCAGGGGCAGCTGGCCTTTTCATTCCTATATATTTAAGATGAAGGCCTTGCTAGTTTCTCTTCATCCCCCTTGGGGTGTGCCTGCTATCCTCAGAAGTCCATGCAAGGCCATCACTCTCTCCAGGAACCTGTTGGCTAGGCTGCCCCCGGCCAGGCTGGTGTGTCTGTTCAGGCTGCCAGCCAGCTGCTTCACAGTCCTGCCTTGTCGGCAGGGCCTATCATCCATTCAGGGACAGCAGGGTCCACTAAAATGGGAAGGCAGAGCCCAATGTCATTCAGGAAGCCTGAAGTTAGCAGTCTGCTTGCTCAGTAATGTCCCAGTTACCCACAAGGAGAAAACTGCCATCAAAGCTGCATCTCTCACTCATGTTCATGGCAGGTCATCCATGAGGTACTGTGTGTATCATTATGTCATTGCCTGGAGGCCTCAAGTCCGTTTATGCCTCTCTAATGTAGAGAGCTGCTAGTCTCAGTTTATGGTAATAATCATTTTATGCAGGCAGGAAAGTGAGAGAAAACAAGTCCTGTGTTTCCTGGCTTGCCACTTAAGAGTTATGGATAAAGTCAGTGTCCCCAAGCCAAAAACAAGCCAACAACAATACCAAAACTCAACTAGGCTTAAAAAGACAGTGTTCCTTATTTCTGCTGCCTCCTTTACCTGTAACAGTAGCTACTGTGCAGACACCAAACAGACGGCATCTCCTGGCCATGCTTAGTGGCCATGTATGTTTCTATCGATGTAGAGAAGTTCAGCCATCTTTCCCAAGCAAGCCACTGCAGTAAGCACCCTCGGAGCATGAATGGGACTCCTACTCCATCCAAAAGGCAGTTTTGCAGCCATGGCTGCCCAGGTGTCAAAGAAGGGACTCAGAATGAATTCTGAGGCTGAGGCCCCACTCTTCTGAATACCCACATTAGGCCCCTATCAAAGGGGCACACTTCTTCACACGCCAGGGTCATGGGACTGGTGAGGAACTGATGTGCCAGAATCAATCCCTAACTTTCATATCTGGCTTCAAAAAGGAAATAATATAATCTTTAGCGTCTTCTTTGCAGTCACAAATAATATTTATTGTAAATCAAGGGTGCTATACTACTATAGGTTAAATTGCCAGTGTGTGTTGTGTCATAGCCACATTCTACTAAGAAACAGACTTGGGATGTGCGTGTGTGTGTGTGTGTGTGTGTGTGTGTGTGTGTGTGAGAGAGAGAGAGAGAGAGAGAGAGAGAGAGAGAGAGAGAGAGAGAGAGACTGACTCTCTTTTTTTAAAGCTTTATTTTTTTATTTTTAAATATATTTTATTAATTTATTCATATTACATCACAATTGTTATCCCATCCTTTGTATCCTCCCATTCCTCCCTCCTTCCCCTCCTTACGACTGTGACTGAGGGGGACCTCCTCCCCCTAGACTTGCAATTTTTTAAAAGGAAACTCAGCCATCTCCATGACTTTGCTCCTGCCTTTTTTTTTTTTTTTCTTATTTTGAGGCAGTATCTCATATGTAGCTCTGACTGGCCTAGACACTATGTAGACCAGGCTGGTTCTGAACTCAGAGATCTGCTTCTGCCTCCTGAGTACTAGAGTTAAAGGCACATGTCATCAGACCTTGTCTATGACTTGGTTTCATTGTAGGCATAGACATAGTTTTATGTGATTGAAATATTCATGTGAACTAAAATGTAACTCACTTCAGATTCTATATTTAATTTTGTATTCAATTAAAAATTTTTATAAAGTAAAGAATTTTCTTTTTACTTACATATATACGGCTTTGTCTACATAAGTGAGAACAAAGCGTTTAAAAGTTGAAGTCAAGCTGGGCAGTGATGGCACATACCTTTAATCTCAGCACTCAGGAGATGCAGGTGAATTTCTGAGTTTGAGGCCAGCCTAGTCTACAAAGTGAGTTTCACGACAGCCAGGGCTACACAGAGAACTACACTCTTCTCCAAAACTGAAGTCAACAGTGAACAGATTAAATTAAAGGCCAGTTATCCATTAGGCAGAGTCTTTTCCCCTCCTTTTTTTGTTTGAGACTGGCTCTGCCTATGTAGCCTTGGTTGGTCTAGAACTCTCTATGTAGACCAGACTGGCCTTGAACTCACAAACGTCCCCTGTCTCTACTTCCCAAGTGCTAGGATTAAAGGCATTGGCCAGCTGGTGGTCACTTTCAAAATTACTTTCAACTGTTTTCCTTTAGTATTCTTATAACATACTTAACACATTTTTATTCTTAAAGCCACACTTTATTTTAGGTATAGCAATATACTTTACCTGTTAAATAACACTGAAATAGAATGGCTTGATACAGCTTTAAACAGAAGGAAAAGGTAGGTGTGTGTGTGTGTGTGTCTGTGTGTGTGTGTGTGTGTGTGTGTGTGTGTGTGTGTGTGTGTAGAGATTTCAAACTACAAACCCCTTTTCCAAAACAGTTTTAAAATCCCCTTTTCCCAAATGGGTCAATGTAACAAATACATTAAAAGGCTCATCCTGTCTGGTCCCTACTGCACTGTCAGAGGAATTGAAAAGAGCCCAACTTTCAGGGTCTGCCTCAGTGGAATGCCCTGCGGACTGAGACTGAAAAGTTGACTCTTTCCACTTCAATGGCGGGTGAGCTCAATTCTCTTTCCCACCACACCATGAGGGGGGAATTCTCAAAGAGTACAAAGTAGAACAAAGTCACCTCTATCACCTCTTTCATGGCTTATAGCAGACCGCACATTAGCAGTTAGGACACTGGAATGTCCCCACGTCCAGGGAAGCACTTGACTCTGCAGGGTTCTCATGCACACACATTACTGGGTCTATTTTCACTGCTTTTTAAATTTATATTTTAACCATGTTACTAACATACATTTACACAAATTCATACAGCCTTCTTGACAGCCAATCAATTTGAACAGTAAATATATACATCTTGTTCCTTGAAAGTGATAATCCTATCACTCTTTATATTTGCTTAGAATAGCACCATTCGAACGCTATGAAATCACCCCCACCAAAGACAGAACAATTGCACATTTAGCTGTGCCTACCAAGCATGACTTCCCCAGAGCACACAGCGGAAGAATCTGATGCCATCAGAAACAGAATGCATAGTTTATGGCTGGACACAGCGGTTAGATCAGTAACACGGATGGGTGGCCCCAGGCCAGGAGGCCACGGGCCAGACTGTATCCAGTTCCCTGTAATAAGAGGTGGATGAATACAGGTCAGTAATGCTTAAAAGGGTTTAGGCTAAAGCCAAGTAAAGGACACAGCTAGGGAGAGGAAAGCACTGTTTCCTATTTCCTCTGAAAACAATACAGATGGCGTGTATGCTTAGGACTCCAGGATTAATATTTAATATAAAAGGCCTCAGTCTGAATAGCTGGATGGCTATCAGGTCGCATATTATTTCCACTTACGCTGACTCTCCTTTAGGTCCTCTCACTTCTGTGGTAGCAGTGTCTGGGAGCACTTACTGTAATGATATGTTGATTAAACTACCCTGAGCTTGCTTGCTCCCTGTATCTTTCAATTCTATGCCGTTAGAAAGTTCCAGATATATGGAATGCAAACAGGCCTCTATTAGTATGAAGCTCGGTGCATACCTGTTTTCTATTTTTGAATCCTTACGAAGAAGGCTTTCCACATACTGCCAGAGTACCTATGAGCTTATGATATGACATAAAGATTGCAGAAGCTGGCTTTATCTGAAATGCGATGGGAAAATGGGCTACTTCAAATGATCATCAAAAAATAGAAGGAAAAAAAAAGCTTTCAATGTGACCCATGACAAACTCCACTTGCACTTCTTTTCCACGTGCTATGCTATTTCTATGCAGGTTCAGCTACACAGACAGGAGGAGGCACCAGCTTTCTTCTGTAGACAGGCAACATGTCTAAGAGTTCACAGGGAGAAAGTCCGTGTCAAGTTTGACTTCTCCAGGAAGCAAACACCAAGATGGACTCGGTTCTGTGAGAGACAGATACAGTGAGAAAAATCTCCACAAAGATGGAGGAAGGCTGGGGGGAAATCTCTGAGCACACGGATGAGGTACTGAGCAGGCCTGCCAGTTAGACAAGCCCCGGTGTCCAGAATGGACTGGCTTTAGCGCCCTTGCTTAGCCACGCCCTTGAAGCAACAAGCACAGTGACAGCGTAAATTGCAGTGGCCAAGAATCCAAACACCCAGGCTGGCACTTTCTGCCCTCTAAGAGGACTATTTTCCTGATCAAACAGGTTTATCACTGGGACCATAGCAACTTAGTTCAAAAAAATCCCCAGTAGAAACACTGCCTCAGCTTTTCTGAGATACATCCTCAGATCAGTTTGCTGCTGTTGTTTTCCTGACCAGGCCTAGCGTGATGCCTAGTTTTTATGTCAACTTGATACAAGCTCTAGTCATCTGAGAAAACCTCAATTGAGAAAAATGCCTCCATAAGATCAGGCTGTAGGCAGCCTGTGCGGCATCTTCTTAATTAGTGATATAGGAAGACCCAGCCCACCATGGGTGGTGCCATCCCTGGGCTGCTGGTCCTGGTGCTGTAAGAAAACTGGCTGAGGGGGCTGGAGAGATGGCTCAGCGGTTAAGAGCACTGACTGCTCCTCCAGAGGTCCTGAGTTCAATTCCCAGCAACCACATGGTGGCTCCCAACCATCTATACTGGGATCTGATGACCTCTTCTGGCCTACGGGGGTATATGCAGGAAGAGCACTGTGTACATAATAATGATGATGATGATGATGATGATGATAATAATAATAATAATTAATAATAATAATAATAATAATAATAATAATAATAATAATAATAATAATAAAGAAAGCTGGCTGAGCACGCCATTGGGCATAAGTCAGTGACAAGCTGGCTTCACGGCCTCTGCGTCAGACGCTGCCTTCAGTTTCCCTCCTGGTGTGGCCTCCTGCCTGGGCTTCTCTTGATGGATTATGATTCAGGATGTGTAGGTGAAATAAACCCTCTCTCCTCAAGCTGCTTTTGGACATAGTGTTTCATCACAGCAACAGGAATCCTGTCTAGAACACCTGGGTTTCCATGTTTCATGGTAGAGAAAAGTAAGGGGGTGAGCAGTCTGGGACTGTCTACTGTAGAGGTGCAGCTCATAGAAAGCACCAGAGAAACCAGAATTGTTCAAACATACGGGCTTTTTTTCTTCAAGGGAAAGAAATGACACCTGTTCACCCAGAAGGCTGGAGTGGGTGTTGTCTGACAGCCTGGTGATCATCTGCTAGCCTGTGAAGCCAGCCCTCATCCGAGTCTCCTGAGCACTGTTTAGGCCCTGACCCTGAGCGCTGTCTCTCAGTCAATAGAGCCCATCTTTACAGAAAGGGGTCCCATGTGCTTTGCGTTCTCTGTCAACAAAACTATCCTTAGGCATACGACAAACTCTTCCTCCCTTGGCCCTTACCCTGAACACTGTCTCTCCGTCAATGAGAACTCATTCTTGTGGAAAAGGTCACAGGTGTTTTGCTAAAGAGATGTACTTTGCAGGCTGGAGAGATGGTTCAGTGGTTAAGAACACTGACTGCTCTTCTGAAGGTCCTGAGTTCAATTCCCGCAACCACATAGTGGCTCACAATCATCTATAATGTGATCTGATGCCCTCTTCTGGCCTGCAGGGGTACAAGCAGGAAGAGCACTGTATTCGTAATAAGTAAATAAATAAATCTTTAAAAAGAAAAAAAAAGATGTACTTTGCAAAGGAGTTTTGCTATAGCCATGCCTAAAGCTTTGTTGTGATAACTTCCACGTGGAAGCTTTTTTTCTCCAAAGTTTTATTGTGCTAAAATGTGTAAGAAAAATAAACCACTTGGTCAGACTCTGCAAGCCTCTGACCCAGCACCAGCCAAAGTCGTGCTGACCCGAGACAACTGTGATGCTTGCAAAGACCCCCACCTTCTATCTCTGGAACACTTTGAGGGCCGTTAGAATCGCCTTTGCTGTGCTGCTCAAACCCAGGCCATAACCTCAGTCCCTAGGTAAGTTTAAGAGTCAGCATTTATGTTTAGTTCCTAGGTTTCCATTGTAGTTCTAGCCTTGGGGAGGCACTGTTCATGAGCTTGGCCAATCCGTGAGAACCCATAAGGTCAACAGTAGTATTGTCTTTACTGTTAAAAAGGAGGAAACTAAGCCCAGACAGATACCGTGATTGACAAAGCTTGGATTCCATCCAGGCAGTTTGATACCAGCGTCTGTTTGTGATAGACTAAATATACTGGCCTCTTCAAGATCCACTAGTTAGCCCTACCACCCAAGGTAGCAGTATTTGGATGTGGTGTTTAGAAGTGGAACAGTTTGAGATGAGGTCCCGAAAGCAGAGCCCCCTACAGGGTACAATCTATGCCCTTGTCAGAAAAGGAAGGAAAGCTGACTGTGCTCTCAGCCCTGCAGGGCTGCCACCTGCATGCCAAGAACCAATGTGCTTTGACCTTGGACTTTAGCCTTTACAGCTGTGGGAGTGACTGCCCACTATTATCTCACAATAGCACAAGTCTCTAAGACAATGCTTTCACCAGTTTGCTGGGGAAGGAAGTCTGGCAAGCAAGTGTGTGGCTGCCAGCCATGCGTAAGTAGCCCTTTAGTAGACTACAACTACTTCTGAGAGGCTGACATACACAACCTGGATGCCAGTGGCATGCCCTCTGCAAGCTGGATGAAGGTGGGCAGCGAGAAAGAAGGCCTCCCACCCCTGTGAGTTCAGAGAGCGCTGAGTAAGAGGCGGTGTCCAGGCCGCAGCAGCAGCTGCTCCTCTGTGACATCACCCACCAGTGGTTCCCAGTATATTTCTGGTCTCAGTTCCAACTCATGAGCTGTCCGTGTTCTAGCCTCCTAGTGACAGATGCCAGAGACCACAGCTGCGAGGCTGGATGCTGACAACAACCCTGATAATCTTGGTGGTAATGGCCAGCCACATCAGCAACAGTAGACTTGCTACCTTTTGTTTAAGGGCAAGGCCCTAGAGCACGAAATAAATTGCATGACTTCTGCTAAAGCAAGGGGGCTTGCTTCGTGAGCCACGGTCACTTGGGATAAACACGCATGTGGATTATGAGGAAACAGTGAAGGCAATGGCCCCATCAGTTCCTCTTCTGTGATGGCCACCTTTTGAATGACAAGAGTGATGATGTATTTTACTGTGGGAAAGCTCAAAGCCATCAAAGAAAGCAGGTGTCCTGAAGGGCGAGGCATGTGTGAGAGCTGTATGCGAGAAGCCAGAGTGCTCACCAGGACTGGCCTGGCACCAGAAGCCACTGGAACTTCCCACTTGCTCCCACCAGGCCTGAGCACCTCACTGTTTCCTGAGAGGCCCCTTCTTTCTTAGATGATCCAATGTTTAGGAAGCTCTCTTTATTGGGACACCACCACCATCCACTTCCTTACTAGTCATACTCCAGGATGACAGAGAACGGTTTGGATCCCTCCCCACAAAAGATGCCACTCAACTCTGATGGGCTAGAATGCCTGTAAGCTAACCACCCCACGTCTGGAGTGTATGAGTCAAATTCCTAACACTCATGTTGTATTTCTGTGGGTGAGAGAGGCTCTACTTTACTTCTGTCTTACACCCAGAATGGAACACGGCATTACCTGGATGACAGGACCCAGGCTCTATGAAGGGGACTCCTTTCAAGGGGTGTGTGTGTGTGTGTGTGTGTGTGTGTGTGTGTGTGTGTGTGTGTTGTTTTTAATAATGGATTTACTGAGATATATGTATAATTTATGGACAAAACTTCATGATCTTAGAGTATAGAATTTGGTGGCTTTTAGTATACTGACAGGGTGCTACAACTGTCACCTCTCCCAAGACACTGCCATGACCCCAGGAAGACTGCCCATCCTCTAACCTCTGCCAACACCGTCCACCTGCTGTCTCTACAGATTTGCCTATTCTGAACATTTCACATAGCTGGACTCACACTGTGAGATAATCTGTGATCAGTTTCCTCCATTTAACACAGTGTTTCTGGGGTTCACTGCGTTAAAGCCAGTGTCAGTGCCTCACTTTTATTATGGACATACAGCACCCCACAATATGCTTGCCATATTTTGTTCACCCACTTATGAGTTAGTGGGGCATTTGAGTTACTTCCACTTGTTGATATTATGTTTAGTACCTTATGAATACACAGAAATCTGGTGGGGGCATATGTAAGTAGAACTGTTGAATCACACAGTAATCCTAAGTTCAGTCATTTGAAAAAATGTTCTACTACTTTCCACAGCAGCCGTATCACGTAACAACCTCCAGTAGTGTTTATGAGGGCTCCAGTCCCCACCCCCGTCTTTTCCAACGTTTATTAGGGTCCAGCTTTTCAGTCACATCCCTTCAGTGTTTCACAGGTGTCACTGCTAAACGGACTTCCATCCGCCCTGCCCCTGTACAGGTGGTAACTGGGGCCCAGCTAATAGATTTCACCTTTATTAGTATTTTATTAGTATTCTATGTGTCCCGTTTGGTTCCACTGGTCGCTTCAGTTCAAGGCTCAGGTGTTTAGTGCCCTGTTCCAAGGTGCTGCCATCTACACGCTCAGGTATTCCTATCAGTCACAGCATATGTGAGCTTTGACTCAGACGACTCAAGTGAGACCTGCTGAGTCAAGACCAGGTGCCTACTGTTGTAGAGCATGGAGAATGCTCTACAGGCAATGCAGAAGTTGCTTTCAAACTGCCAGGCACCACTTCAAGGAGTCCTGTTAAAAACAGCATCTATGTCTTCCCTGTTACCTTAGATGAGGGCCATGTGTATGTATCATTGAGTGAGATTTATTTCAGTGAGGGCTGCCCTCCAGGGGCCCTCCTTAAATCTGACACTGTGACATCAAGGAGGTCACCCCTATAGTACTGCTGAAAGAGATGTGTTGTGGGATGGCTATGGGCCTCCCCCAATGGTCATCTTGCTCTGGGGCTTTAGTGGAAGACATGAGGTAGTGGACAGAGTAAGAATGGCTCTTATAGGCTCATATATTTGAATGCTGAGTCATCATGGAATGACACTATTGAGAAGGATTAGGGGGTGTGGCCTTGATAGGATAGGTGTGGCTTTGTTGGATGAGATGTCACTGGGGGAGTGCTCTGAGGTTTTGGAAGCCCAAGCCAAGCATTGCGGCTCTCTCACTTGCTGTCTGTGGATCTTGATGTAGAACTCTCAGCTGCCATGTCTGCCTGCATCTGCCATATTTTCTGCCATGGGGAAAACGGACTAAACCTCAGGAACTGTTAAGTCAGCCCCAATGAAATGCTTTCCCTCATAAGCATCATGTGGTCTTGACGTCTCCTCACAGCGACAGAACACGGACTAAGACACACGACAGACTCCAACTGACCATTTGCTACACCAATGAGGCCTATGCCCAGGAGTTCATAGGCAGCACAAAGTTATTTTTAAAAAAGAACACCAAGTGGCAAGGGGTGGGTTCTTGAAGGTGGGGATTGAACTGGGAGGAGCAATGGGTGAATACAACCATAATACAGTGTACAAAATTCTCAAAGAAGCAATTAAAAACATAGGTTAAAAAGAGGGTCTACTAGCATTGCTGTAACTTTTCCCCATGTAAATAATGCCAGCTCTGGGACTGTGGGATCACCATGCTAGAGAAGCCACACTTACATCAACCTTGTTCCCTCTATGAAAACCAGTGTCTGCAGAAAGCTTGTTCAGCCAAATGAGAAAAACATTTGACTTACGACGAAGTCCTATTTGAAATGTGTCAGAAGAAAATCATCCTTTTGAACCTGCATCACCCAAGAAGAAAGGGGATCACTGTGGACAACAGCTGTCGTGTCTCTAGAGCCAAAATCAGTGGCTGACACGGAGGATCAGTATTTGTACAATGAGGGGGCAAATGAGTGCAAATCCTGCACTCTCCAAAACTTTATTTCTCTTATAGGCTCTTTTTGGGGGGGGGGCGGTCGGGGCTCCAGGAGGCTTTTCCCAATTTTGCACTGCAGTATCAGATTCCGGTTTCGGTGCTTTAATTCCTTCATCACCAGTGAACCACCAAGGCTCTCAGGTACCAACTATGAAGCTATAAAGCTCCAGTATCTCTGGACACACTCGATTCATAGTTGCCCTAATGACCCCTCTGGCCAGCCCACTGTGTGCCCATTGGCTCTTTTCCTTTCCACCCTCACATAGTCACATCTGAATTCCTACCAAAAATTGACTTTTTCCTAGTGACCACTAATTCCCATTTGATTGACATATCATCTTGTGAATGCAAGGATAGCACACTGGGCCCATTTTAGGTCATACAAGGAGGTGGTGGGAGAGGGGGATCGTGCCTGGACTGCGGTATCTCAGTATAAACGTTTTGCAAAAATCTACTAAAGCTGGCCTCCCTATTCTGCCATTTTGCCTCCAACAGAAGGCAGATTTAATATTCATCAGCTGAACCGGTCCCATGGAAGGAAACAATAGTGATTTCTAAGATGAAAAGAATAAACTGATGAACACTGGTTGTATTTCTTGGCTGTAAAAATCAAAACTCTGACTCATCAAATTAAATTACTCATTAGGATCCAAGCTAAGTTACTGTATTCTGTATTCAGGTACAATGCTGCCAGATAGCGATGAGGTAATGCTGGGGGGGGGGGGCCCACACCAACAACTCAGTCCCCTACAAAGATATGAATACTCTATGAAAGGAGTCTTAGTCCTTAATCCTCTTAACCCTAGGTCACCCAAAGACATCCACCCTGAGCCAAACTGCAGCCAGCATCCAGGAAGACACTCCTTTCCTAAAACCTGACCTACAGGCATAGTGCCAGGAAGCTATGGGGTCAGGTGCAGACCAGCAGGGGGAGTGTCTGCACACACATCAAAGGCATGCCCCAAAGGCGACTAGGAAAATGTTGCAAATCATTAACGCATTTTATTCATAAGCTAGCAATTTTAAGCAAAACAGCTAGATGTGGGGCACTGGCCTCTACTCTATATCCTTACGATTACATACCTGTTTCCAAAATCCGAAACAAAAACTCAGGAAATCTGTTCACACTGGGATTATAGTGTTTATCAGCCTTAATGTATCGAAGTCACATTGTATTAGACTGTACATGGAAGGTGTGTGAAGGTGGGAACTGTCCCTAAGTGCCACCAGCAAGACCTGGTACTTGCTCTTCATCAGCAGCCGCTTCTGTTCATTTGGTTTATCTGCCTTAGGGGAAACTAAAACAGCCCGCTAAAACAGTGCTTAGGCTTCCCCGCACTCTCCGCTCTGCGTTGCAAAGGCAACTCTGTACTCCTAAAAGAGCGCCAGTGTTTGAGGCCCTCCTGACATGTTAGCTACTGGGGAACATTGTTGGCAGGGAAGCTGTGTGTGAAACATCTAGAGTTCGGTGACATTCTACTCTGCCCCCCCCCCTCCGTTCTGTAGTTGCTGCCATAAGATCAGGTCAACGAGTCACCATGGTGAGCACTCGACTCTGCAAGACACCCTCACACCACCACCAGTGCACACACAAGTGCACACACCACCACCAGTGCACACACAAGTGCTAATCACGTGTTTCCTCTCTTAAGTACGCATTCATTCCTACCATGTACAGGTTCGGTACTGTGAAAGCCGGCGCCACATTTCTGAGAGAGCTCCTGGGCAGGCTGAAGAGGAAAAAGCATCTGCACTGCTGGGCGGCTGGGCGAGGTTGGGCGAGGCTAGGCGAGGCTAAGCTCTCTAACTCAGTTTTACCCACCGTAACTAGAACTAAGGATATCCACTCCTTTGGGCATCGTGATCTGATAGAATACTCAGTCAGGTCCCTTGGGCTCCTCTCCGTCCTCTGTGCCCAGCGGGTCTGTCCTCCCCAGTGTCCCTCTGCCTTCTGTGGTCCTATTTCGGTGCAGCCTTCCTGTTGCTATTGTAATGGCTGTCTAGATGATACTCTGTGTCCTTCTAATTTTTTTTTAACCTCTTAATCAACTCTTCAAGCATCTCCTCTGAGATAGTGCTAAGACTGCATTTTCATCACTTCTCCATTTATAAACCAGAAGTCGTCTTTTTTTTTTTTAAACCCAAGATGATGGGTACTTTTTATTATGCATAGAGTACTCTGCCTGCATGTACACCTGCAGGCCAGAAGAGGGCATTATAGATGGTTATGAGCCACCATGTGGTTGCTGGGAATTGAACTCAGGACGGAAGAGCAGTCAGTGCTCTTCTGAGCCATCTCTCCAGCCCCCTAAACTAAAAGCCTTTGATGACCCCATATTACCCAGGAAATGAGCTCTCACCCCCTTGGTGTGGCATTCAAGGCCACTCACTGCTTCCTCTCACACAACCCAATTCTCCCTAAGGCTATACTCTGGGTACCTGACCTTCATCAGCTGTAATTTTAGTGTCTCCCTTCAGAAGTATAAGATCCACCCCTCGCCCTCACCCCAATGTTGTTGTTGACTTTGACAGTGAAAACTGATGTAATCAATGAAACTAGGTAGATGCCATCAGGTGGCTGCTGTTCTGTCTTTAGGCCTTGGAGAACACAGCAGCTGTGTTTGCCCATCTTGCATTTCTGTACCACTAGGAGGAGAACACGAATTGACTTGCTTGTTGATTTGAGGCGCATGTCAGTCACATGACAGAAACCTGAACCCAGCCTATAGTGTGGGACCCTGCCCTGCCAGGTACAGTCTAGATCAGCTGACCTATTGCTAGCCTGCATGAGAACAAAGGAGGACACACAATCTTGCTTTAATCTACTACATTTGGGGTGTTCTGAGACCTAACACTACTATGGCCATGGTGAGTTTGTATTGTAGCTTCCCTTGTACATGACTGGTCTAATTCCCCAACTGGAAGCTTCTGGTGGGGAGAGACACTGTCTGTGTCTTTATTCTTCCATAGCATGAGCACACTATATATTTTTGGTGGTTGCGACTGGGCAGTAATTTGCTGAGGTGTAAAATCCTCAGTGGAAGTCATGATGGTTATCCCATTCTGCCTCCTGTGCTTCCTGCGAGGGCATCAAAATGGCTTGACAAGCTTCCTCATATGCTTCCAGCAGAATCAAAGTAACAGTAACCCGTGGAGCAGAGCCCAAATAACTATTAGTCACTAGGCTGATAATGGCAGGTTACTCTTCTCAAATGTGACACAGGTCAATTAGCTGAAGGAGCCAGGACAAAAGCGTTAGCATTCTCTTCTGGAAAACAGCAGATTTGGGCCTGTCATGCGGGCTCAGAAGGGACTCCTGTTCCTACCAACCCTCCTAAGGATGGTTTTCTTCCTTGCCACTGAGGATCTCAGCTACTCTGTGGCTGTTGAGCAGGGTTTGTCCCTGGGTTCTTAGGAAATGTGCTGGGAGCTGTGGGCTGGGAGAACGCTGGCCTCAGCTACAGCGGCAGCAGGAGGAGGTTACTAAGCGATGAGAAAGGGGCGCACTGCAGGCAGACCTGGATTTGCTCTTCATCCTTGGGCTGGTTTCACATAACCAGTTCTGTAACCTTATCCAAAAGGGAAGGAGCCAAGGCTGATAGCAAGCAGAGCTAAGCCTGTTACTCTACACATGACTCATTTAGTTCGCATAGGAACGTCATGAGAAAAGCCCAGAGCTGGAAAGATGTTAATTTGGCCAAGTCACAGAGCTAGTAAATAGCAAAGCCAGGATTTACATTCAATGTCAGATCCATACACTTCCCAGGGCATCACTGTCTCCTCCTGCCATCTCCCACACCCAGAGTTTCTCCTTGAATACCAACTGCTGACCACATCCCTGCTACTCCACTTTGTGGTTCTGTACCACACTCCACTGGAGGTCAGCTCTCATCTTTCCTCTTTCCTACTATTCTCCAAGCTCCACAGCCAAGGTCATGGTTAATTGGAGAACTTCTGAACTTGGACTCGACAGTGTTTATAAATGGGCAGTGCTAAAATAACGTGATATGACTTTTCATGACTAAGTGGTGCAGAATCCTACAGAATCCTTTCTATAAGAACTGTTTGATGAAGCTGGGTGCAGTGGAATATGCCTGTAATTCCAGCATTCGGGGAAGCAGAGACAGGCAGATCTCTCTGAGTTCAAGGCCAGCCTGGTCTACAAAGTCGAGTCCAGGACAGCCAGGGCTACACAGAGAAACGCTGTCTTGAAACACCCCACGCACCCCCAAAAAGACCTGCTTGATGTGTTAATGGGAAAGTTAAGTTGGTACCTCTGCACTGAGGAAGCAGAGTGCTCCGGGAAGGAGGGCAGGGGCCTATATGCTACATCCTCTCGTTCCCTAAGGGAAGGGGAGGAACTGTGAGGAGCAGAAGGAGGAACTGTAGTCAGGATATATTATGTGAGAAAAGAATAAATTTCCAATAAAAAGAGGGAAGTTAAAAAAAAAAAGCCTAGCACCTCCCCTGAAAAGCTGCCTGCTGGTTAATACCAATCCATCCCACGGGTAGTCAAGAAGTCAATTAACCAACAAAACAGAGGTCAGGTACTTGAAACACGTTGGCTTGATACAAGTGCTTGGGCCTGCACAAAGCCAGGTCCCTGCGTACCTTCTGTGCCACCACCCTTCTCCTCCACTCAGCACACTAGGGTGAGGAGTGAACTCTTCTAGACTCAGAAAAACCACCTTAAGTGTATAGAACAGCGGGAAAACAAGAACAGAGGCAATAAAAAGGGTGGTGCACTGTGGCTGACATTGCAGGTACACAGGGGTAGGGGTTGTTGCTACAGGAGACAGTCAGAGAAGGGATCAGAAAGCCCAGCAGAGAGGCTGGCTTTTGAATGACCTTCATTTGTCATAGAAGAACATGATGTCATCCTGAAAACTTACATTTAACAAAGAGGCAGTGTAATCTATAGAGTTTCATAGCCCTAACACCCATCTCTCTGGGGGCTTGCTGTTACTTCTGGTCATAGGAGCTGTAACTCTCTGGAGCCTTACAAAGATGTTCCCGTAAGCATAAAGAAATATAATCTAATTTAAATTAAGTGTTCACACTTAAAGATAACTACTGGTAATGCTAAACAAATATTTTTTCTAAAAAAAGTTCTAATATAGTGATTTACAATCAATAAATCTAGGATTAAAAATATGCTGATAAATATAAAAAGAAACAAATAAGGCATTAATCATCTTGTTTATATAAAACATGTTGATTTCAACTCATGTTCACACTAAAAGAACAGCAAACTGCCAGCCATTTAAACTACAGACATAACACTACTGGTTAAACATGTTACATCCTTATTACTTACTCTTTATCTTAGCAAAGCTCTTTGCTTTAAAAACAATCATTCAGAAAATTATGATAAAAGCAAATCAGCAATTTTACATAAGGAAAAACATTTTAATCAGTTTGGCGTTCAGCCCTGAAAAAGCAAGAATTCAAATAATACATGTGTTTGCAAACCACTTTTATAAAAGGTTAAGCATTGAGGAGTATTTTCTGTGATTATTTTGAAAAAGTTATTAAAAGATACTTTGAACAACTTGGGGGAAGTTTGAAGGTGTAAGGGACAGCAGATAATAACCCGGGCATATTTCAGTGTGGGGGTAGATGACAGTGGGGACCCACTCAATGTGGGGGTTTATCATAAAAGCTGACAACGCCGACCCACTTCAGTGCTGGGGGGAATCATAGCAACAGTGGCTGAGCTTGTTTTTCTTTGTCAGAACATACTCAAGTATTACGGGAGCCATGATACAATGTCTGGGGTCTGCTCTTAAAATACTGCACTTAAGAAAAAGAGGAAGAGATGAAAAAGGCTACCAGAAGGTGATTAACTGTTACAGTGGGATGCTGGGTGTGGGGTTCGGCCTGTGGGTCTACTTCAGCGCATGCTTAAAAACTCCGTGAGATCTAAACCAAAACAGACTTGCTTGTGTGTAAACAACGTCCTCAAAAGTACACCATATGATACCTTTACATTCTGTTTTTAATCCCCGCCCCCAATAGGTAAGAATATAGGTATCTGACTAATGATCACTCGAGGCTCCAGGAGAGTCTGTGGACCAGGCACTCTGCTCAATGATTGCCAAGCAATACTCATTTACTGCTCACAATCACTTTACAGATGGAGAAACTAAGGTCTGCAGAGGTGACAGCTTTCACGGTCACAGATACTATGTATACTCCCATGGCACAACGACAACAATATAAACCAAGGTCATCACCATGTGTAGCATGAAAAGTGTGGGAGGTTGCTTGGCTGTCTCGGCCACAGCCGTGTGGCTTGGGATCAGACCTGTGTTGGCCCAGATCCAGCATGGAATCAGTCACAGCCTATTTGAGTAGGAGAGGGGCTAGACTGCTCCTAGTAAAGCCGAGGCAAAGACAACCAACACAACTGTCCTCTCATTTACAACATTCGTCTACAACTGCTTTACTATTTTTCTTTAAATAACATGAGACCCACGCAGTTCGCTTTTTGTGTGTGCCTTCTGAAGACCGGTTTATCTTTTGCCGGAGTTCACCTTGGGTCTTAAATAATTCATCCTTCAGTGCCTCTTGTTTGCCACTGGCAGGCAGCGGGTGGGTATAGGGTGGGGAGGGCGAGCAAGCCTGTAGGACTAACATCACACAAGTGAGGAGCTGGCACAGCTGCAGCCCTGAGAGACCCCGCCCGGATGAGCTCATCCCTTGGCAGTGCAGGTTAGGATGACATCATTGTTTCTGGAGAGCTCTCCCCAGCCCACTGCACCAGCAGCGCTCTTGCTTTCCCGAGCGCAGGAAAAATTAGCATCAGTATTTCTAGCTGTTCCTAAGGAAATGGCATTTTATTTCAGTGTGTTGTGGGATGCATAATGCACTGCCTGCCGTACTATCAGCTCCCAGCTTCTCAGGAAGCAAGTCACAACTGCGGCACGTACAGGCTAAAAAGGAAAGGCCCTCTTCAAAGCCACAGTACAACTACAGTGTTTCTTCAAAGCTTTTTTTTTTTTTTAGCCTGAGTATAAAGAATTACCACACCCGTAGTATTAAGGAAAAGTACCAATCATTATTTAATGTCCTTTGTTTGGGGACCCCAGGGTGGCTTTAACTTTCTATGTGGCAGCAGATGACCTTGAAAACCTTCTCCTGCCTCCACCTCTATCGTGTTGGGATTGCAGGTACGGGCCATGAACCCAGTTTCTGGCATTGTGGGGGTAGAACTCAGCTGCACTACATGCTCAGCCCTGATTAACTTTTGCTTTAAGAGCTGGGAACTATACTCAATGTTGATGATATTTTATCTAATTTGATCCTCCTATATAAGGCTAAGAAGCAGCACCGCCCTCTCCACAGAGGCACATACTTTTAAGACAGGACTAAGTAAAGGCAGTTTCGCTGGCTGACAGCTCACAAATGTGGATCACTATGCCATGGTCTTCTGCGCACCACACAGCTCCGAGGGATGCACGGCATTGTTTATTGACAACTCAAATAACAGAAAAGGAGCTAAATATAGTGGTATGTGTCCGTAATTCCAGTGGTACGTGTCTTTAATTGCAACACTAGAGGAGCCTGAGGCAGGAGCATTGCTTCAACTTTTAGGCCAGCTTGACTATAGAGTAAGATTCTGTCTCAAAGAAAAATAAAATAAAATAAAATACAAAAAAGAAGTCCATTCGATCCTGAGTTCACAGATCATGACCGTGAAGACAGGTCTGTGCCAAGTATTTCTCAGCTCACCAGACACTCTGGTAAGAACGGCTAGGTGAGAGCAACAGGTCCTAAGGACTATCAGTCAGATATTTTGCATGGTGCAACCATATCTCATGTTTTATCAATTATCCTACTTTATAGACAAAAGCAACCAAGCTGGGTATGGTGGGGTATGCTTTTAATTCCAGTACTCAGGATAAGAGACAGGTGAATCTCTGTGAGTTCCATGTCAGAAAAGGCTACATAGAGCCAGGCACAGCACATCTTTAATCCCAGCACTCGGGAGGCAGAGGCAGGTGGATTTATGTGAGTGCGAGGCCAGTCTGGTCTACAGAGTGATTCCAGGATAGCCAGGGCTACACAGGGAAACCCTGTCTCAAAAAACAAAAACAAAACAGAAGAGGAGGAGGAGGAGGAAGAGAAGAAAAGAGAAAAAAGGCTACACAGTGAGACCCTGTCTCAAGACAGAACAAAACAAAACACAAATTAGAGAAGTATTTGACTTAAAGGTTCAGAGGGTTTCCCCTAAGGCAGTTTATTCTGGAAGCAGCCTGCTGTGATTAAACTGCGCAGAGCTTTGGGGATCGGTAGATCTGAGGTTGTCATGTTCCTATGCTGAATTGTTGTGTTGTTTCTGGTAGTGGGCAATGGACTGAGGGCTCTGCACATACTAGGCAAATGCTGTTTTATATCAGTGAGTTAGGCCCTCAGCCCTGGGGTTCTGAACCAGTATCTTACTGTATAGCTCATATTTGCCTCCAATTATATCACCACGGCTGAGATTACAGCCACGTGCCACCACACCGGCTTAGCCCTATGACTGTAGTGCTGGATGTTACTTATCATCTTGAATGCCAGCTTTCTTATCAAAGAAATGGGAATATCAAACAGATGCATACACTAGTTAATGAGAACATGCGAGAACTGAGCAACACGGCTTTATTCTCCTTTGCACAGAAAGAAACCACCTTGTGAAATATTCTAAGAAAAATAAGAGGCCAAACCAAACAGGCCAGCAGTTTCCAATGTTCTCTCCTTCCCTGCTTCAAATGCCTGAATCCAGATTGGCTGCAGCGAGCAGGCGCCAAGCCTCTGTGTTCATCCTGAAGACTGCCCATCACAGCCTGCCTTTCCCAAGCGCCCCCTCCCCCCACCACACCCCCAGCATGTTAGTTCCAAGCCTGGTCACAAACTGGGGATGTACAGTCTGGTGCAAGTAGCCGACTGACCTTGTATTGACTCAGCTCTGGTGTTGATGACCAAGAGTGCATTATCCTATCTCTGAGGAATACCATTTGGAGACAGACTCTGTCTTCCACGTGTGAGATTTCATTAAAGGTATCTGGTATAATAAAACATTACTCATGGAGAATAGTATTTGAATGCTTTCAGGAACCCCTCATGAACCAGGGCCAGATTTTTAATCAGCCCCACTACAGAGAGTCTGCCGGATAGGGACAGGCTAAATGCTAGATATGCAGTGCAGGACTGGTTAATTACTTTGGGCCTGAGGTAACATGTAAGAGGATAAGATTATTCCTGTGCTTGCTATCTCACCATGAAATTAATGTTCAGTTTTTTTTTTTAAATAATGGTAATCACGTCCAGAGATTTTCACAGTGCTCTGTGAGTGACCTATATTCTACTCTGGCTCTAAGTATTTTTATTTTCTCTTAAAAAATTTTTTTGAGAATTAAAAAAAAATTATATATCTTTGTGTTTATGTGGAGTTTGGGTGCCCATAGAGACACTGAATTCCCTGGATCTAGATAGAGTTACAGGTGGTTTTGAGCCATTGGATACAGGTGCTGGGGACTGACCTCAGGTCCTCACGGTCTCTTTACTGCAGAAGGCCCTCTCTAGCCCACCCAGCCCTTAGTATTTTTTAATAGAGTACTGTCATGAAACTTGGAGAGTGCTCAGATTGTAACATGGCGCCATGTCCAGCTTACACGTCCAGTTCTAGCATCTATTAAACAAACTGTCAAGATACTTTGATATTAAGTGCACAGGTGCTAAAACTATACCCGAGGCCATGCCGGAGTGGTACCAAGAAAGAAGTACCGAACTTCAGTCACACGACGAGGAACTAGATTAAAAGTGAAAGTCCTGTGAAATGATTTCCTGTCTTACTGTCATAGGCAGAAGCAAGGAAGTATCCAGAAAACATTATTTGTATACCCCATGACTCTGTCTTATCTCAGGCTGTTTCAGCTGAACGAACTTAGCAAATGGCTGTGGATTTAGTTAATTGTGGTCTGAGGGGGAAAAAAATAGAAAACATCCCAGCAGGTATCACACACTCGGCTCAGTGGATGTCAGGGCGTTCATAATCAAACTTCCCAACTCCCATGCCAGACGATCTTATGCCTTCTTCAGGATCCATAATAAATATTTCCGGTAAAACTATGGGCCTGACTTTCAGCCTGCCATATGAGGAGATCCTTCTAGACTTGAACATTGTGAGTATAAACAGATGTTCTGGGGGTGTCAGATTTCAAAGAATTATATGATTTATATGAAAGGGAACATAACATATTTTAAAATATTGATCACTTTGAAATGATATTTTTCAGAAATGGGTTAAATAAATTATATTATTGAAGTTAACATGCTCAGTGCTCAATGGCAGAGCATTTGCCTAGTATGCGGGAGGTCATTGTCCCCAGTACCACACACAGAGGAAATTAGTGTTAGGTATTTGTTTTCACTTTTTAAAGTATGGCTCCAAAAAAAAACTTAGTTATGAAGTATAGATACTAGAAAACTTAGTTATGGTAGTCTCACAATACTTCTTAGACTTTAGCATTATAGACAGTTAAGGCGGAAGACAATTATGTCACTGAATTTCATCCCAGGGCTCTGCTAGAGCTAACGTGTCTCCCCAAGGTGCTACTGAGAGTACTCAATCACAGAGACCACATAGCAAAGCGTGCCACAAGCTGCTAATCACATCATTAAGGACAGTCTCCTGGTCGTGGAGTGTAATTATTTATGAAAGCAAAGCACTCAGGGACTTTGGGGGTAAATTTCAAACACCCGTTCAGAATCTTCTCGTCCCTGCCAAATTTGTCATGATCTAATGTGGGTGAAGTTGAACGCACGGTGTTTCTCTCAGCAATTCAAGAATGCACTCAGCTGGCACAAACACATTTACTTGTTCACAGAGCTGGGGAAGGGTGAGCTCGGCTAACAGACCATCGCATTGGCTGGTGGTGAGGCCAGCGGTAACGGGATATAAACTAACCAAGCGCGATGCTCACGTAGCTAATTACAGGGTTTGCTCAACCTTGGGGACACACAGATGTTTCTTTAGCTTCTTGTAGTCCTCCGAGCTGGGTAGCTTCCAAATTCTCATCAATCCCATGGTGATAATACATTTCTACAGAAAAATCTAAATTATAAAAAAATAAAATAAATAAAAAGCCAGGTCTTGTGGCGCACACCTTTAGTCCCAGTACAGAGGCAGAGGCAGGCAGATCTCTGAGTTGGAGGCCAGCCTGGTTGTTATACACAGAAACCCTGTTTCAAAAAAACCTAAATAAATAAGTAAGTAAGTAAATAAATAAATAAAAATAGTTGCATGCACGGATGAACTTCAATGTCCAAGAGGGCGCTTTTCTACTCCTATCACATTCTTTTCTTCCCTTACTTTGTAATATGCATAGCAAAACTCAATATAAAAACTTGACATTCCAAAATTCACAAGTTAGGAACTAAATTATTTTTATATTTTTGGAGTTTTCTTGGAGTTCCATCTTTTTAACTTAATTTTAAACTTTATTATATACTTCTGACTTTTTTCATACGGAGTCTTGCTCTGTGACCCAGGCTGGTCCTGAACACATTCTCCTCCTGTCTTGTTCTCCTGAGTTCTGGGTCCTGGGGAGCTTTAACGCCATGTTAAAACATTATTTTGATGGCAGCTCCTGGGTCAGCTATGTTATTTTCTACTGTATATAAAAGACAGGCAGGGGGTGGGGAGAAAATGTATGTTTTTAATCTCAGAATTGCCAAGCACAGAGAGAAATTCCTTGGTGTGGGTTGGTGGGACTGGGCCAATCACACAGCTGAATCCTAGCTCTAAAAAGAACTCTCTAGAGAGACGTAACCATGTGTGTGCTTGGCATCTTGCTGAAGTCATCGTAGAGGCTGATAACCAGCCACTTCCCTCCAATCACGTTGTAGGTAAAGGATGTATCTATCTTAAGACTATAAAATCGATTCTGCCAACAGCATGCGTACCACATCAGAAGTAAATGAGAGCCCGTCCACCAAAAACCACTTTGCAAATCTCTTACTGTAACTGCTGTTTCTGCATCTGGGTTCCAGTAAATACACACGAGCACAAGCAAATTCGGGTGTCAAGACTGCAAACACCCCGTGCTTCAAGAGCAGTATAGAAGCATCTCGGAGCCAAACAGACTCTAAACTCAAGAGTGTACGAGACAGAAACAAGCTAGCCCTTCAGAAGGAGACAGAAAACGTCACGCCCTCTTAGCCAAGGGAAAGCAGGTTTAACTTCCTGATACAAACCTAGCTTTCATAACTTGGGCTTTCTAGGCCTGGGTGAGGGTTGCAGACGGTGCAACAATGTTAGAATACAGTCGGGCAGCCTCTCACAAAGTCAGGGCAGACCAACTCTGCTCTTAGGCCTTCCCTTGGGAGGAGTGCAGCCTCATACAAGCCTGCTCCCAGGACGGTTATGAAAAGTCAAGGGGACCAGGGCCACAGCCGTGGCTTGGAGAGTTGTGCACGTGGGGAGATGGGAGTGATACATGTGATCTTGTCCCATGGTTAAGTAAAGCATGAGTGAGCACAGGATTTCAAAAGTGCAGACCTGGTGGGGGGCGGGGAGTGGTGGTGGTGTGTACACATATGCACAACTGTGTGTGTGCAACAGGTAGGTGCCAGGTGTTCCTCAATCATATGCTACCTTTTTTTTTTTTTTTGAGACAGAGTCTCTCATTGAAGCTATGTTCCTCCTAGACTGGCTGAGCAGCAGGCCTCAAGGATCCTCCTCCTGTTTAGTCCCCAAGACACTGAACTGCAGCACCTAGCTATTTTTTATACAGGTTCTGGGGATCCAAACTCAGGGCACCACCCCAGCTCTGCGACCTGGTGGTCTATGCTGTGACTCTACAGTACACCTACGCTACTCCTGCCTAATTCAACCTTTGTGAAACCTGTGCTAAGGCAAGTGCTCCTCTAACCCTGGAAATGCTGCACTGCCTTTGAGCATCCCATCTTCACTCTGCTTCTGCCCGAATGGTCCTGTTCAGTTCTGCGCCTTTGACTCACTGAGTCACACTGAATCCGAATCACAAGAGTCAGCTTGCTACAAACTGCTTTCTGGTACTTTACAAGTCCAAGGAAGCAGCACACACAAGCGGTAAGCCGGCCTGGGCCTGGGAGGACAAAGGCTCTGCGTAAGGGAAGGCTTCCTGTATCTGCACCCCGCACCGTGAAGCCGTGTCCCAGGGGTCCATGTCGTTAGGACTGGAAGGTGAGAATGTAGTTGAGAATGTAACCATGGAGTCCCTGCTGACACGAGGCAGCGCCTGCATCCATTTTAAGGGCAAGCATATTAAGTTGGGAAAGCTGTCGTGAAACCCTAGATGTAGTTGATACTGTTTGACAGTATGTTGCCTTCCTAACACATATGCTTAATTTGAGCTCTCCACATCTGTTTCCTAGATGCCAGTGCTGCTAAGGCTCTTCTGCCTGAAGAAAGAAACTGGGTAACTGAATGAATTGTTTTTAGACACATGGGGCCAATTCTGATGTCTAGCCAAGTGTTGGAGACTTGCTAAATCCAGTTTATGGCCCAGCTCTGTGGTAGGCCACAACTGGCCTTGGAGCATGAACCAGCCTCCTAAAGCGACCAAGATGCTTGCTACTCTGGAACATGCCAAAGCCTTCATAATATTTTGTTTTCAATTTAATTGAAAAGTTCTGTGTGTGAGACTGAAATAGAGACTGTGCCACAAATAGCAGGGTTGTAAAGTGACTCACTTTAATTCTGCTGAAAGTCTCCTCCCCCACCCCCGCCCCCCGTGTGTGAGTGAGTGTGTGTGTGTGTGTGTGTGTGTGTGTGTGTGTGTGTGTGTGTGTGTGTGCTGTCACATGGATACCACATCATGCGTGTGGAGGTCAGAGGACAATTTTGTGGATCAATTTTCTCCTTCTACCTTTATGTACATTCTGAGGCTCAAACTCAGGCTTGTCAAGCTGGCATGTTGTTGGTGGCAAGCACCTTTCCCTGCTGAGTCACCTGGCGGGGCCCTGCCATTTTATTTTACATGCCATAAAACTTCTGAAACAGTCTAAGGGAGGAGTAGAACTGAAGGCAAAGGGTTAAAAATCGACTCTGTTCATATATGCCACTAAAATAAAGAGAGATAAAGACGTCATTAGAGCACCATGCCTTCATGGTGGCCTCAACAGTTGTACAAGCTACTCCAACTATAATGGCCTTTGTCCCATTTAAGAAGAACTTGGGGGGTGGGTGTTTAAAGCCTTCCACTTCCTTTTAGGGGCTTGCAAACAGTTGTACAACAGAATACTCCTATAAGTTGCAAAAGTTTGTATGAATCTCACTTTCCATTTTCAGAAACATCCAACCTATAGCAAGCTGTCAGTGCTATTTCCTGGGTTGTCAGAAAGCAGGCTGTGTATGATAGAGAGACGTCCCCTCCAACAATCACAGTGTGTACTCAGAACAAAGTCACTGCTGTATAAAAGTGAGATCCCCCTTGCGGTGCACAGTGGAAGCTCGCTCCTAACTCAGGTACACTCCAGGAGCCATGTCTGAGTGAAAAAACATGTAGCAAAAAGAGAATGATGGTTTTTTTCAGACAGATCAATAGGCAAAAGATGCCCAGGTGTGCAAAGCCCTAAGTCATTCCACCCTGGCATGGATGCCTTACACATTAGGCAATCAACCGTTTGACCTCAGAGTGCTCACCACTCTGGAAGGCGTTCCTAACATCTAATGCGTGCACATCAAGTCACCAGCATCATTTGAAACTACTGTGTAAGCTCTACATCTTTAGTTGCCCGGAAATGGCTGGAGAATGGCGACTGACTGTAAGAGCAGCCAGGGAGGCAGCAACTTTGCTTGGCTGGGGACAGAGCTGGAGAAAAGTTCCAGACAAAGACTGTTTCTCAAGGATAACGTGTGCTAGTTAGGAAAGACGTGAAACTTTGGAAGGAAGAAAAGAGGGAGGGAGGGAGGAAGCTGGTTAGTTTGAAGACATCCTTTCCAGCTTCTAGGAATCCCCTGGAAGACAAAATTAGGATCAGAAGGGAGCCAAGTGTTCAGCCCATGCTGAGAGGCGGGGAAACTAACACTTCTCAGCACCCAGCTGCTGTTCTAGGTTGGCTGACAGCAGCTCACAAACAAAACCCAAAGCTCCAGCAATTTAGTGTCTAGCTGGTTAATGAGTAAGATGCTTGCTCACCCCAGCCAACCCTCTGTACCCGAGGGTTCCACGTCAAAGGAATTAACCAACGATGCCTGTGAAACACCTGAAAAACAACTGCATATGTGCCTAGCACGGGCCGACCTTTTCCTTCTCATTAGTCCCTAAACAATTCAGTAGAACAAGTATTTACACAGCACTTATGCACTGTAAGCAATCTAGAGACTTTTAAGCACACAGGAGGATGTTCATGGGTACAGTGCTGGATGTGTACGCCTCCTACCATCACATGACAAGTGGCCTTCACCCATCTGGTAGACTATGAGTTTATTTGTTTAGGTCAGAAATCGTACTTATTTTTAAAATGCAAAGGAAGAGCCTAGCATCACAGTCAGTATTTCATAAATACACATTTGGCATCTAGTTAATATCTTACGAGGAACAATTTCCCTGCACTCTGTGGCAAGAAGTAGGTAGCAGTGACCCATCCCTGTGGTATCAGTAACAGAACAAAGGGCAGACTTCCCCCTGACCAAGGGTCACTTCTGACGCTAAACTCTATCAGGATGGATTTAGCAGTCCAGGTGTGTGACAATCTTCCCTTGCCTGGGTACAAATGGCTCTGAGAAGTAAGTTTCCTGTTAGCACAATCACCTTAGCTTCTGGCTTGGATTCAGCACGATGCCCTGAAACTTCTACTCGGCTGTGCTCCTGGACTGGCAAGGGTCTAGGGACTTCTGTCCTACTCCGCCTAGGCCCGCCTAGTAGATTCCTTTTTGGCTTATTTCCCAGGCAGTTGTGACATCAACTGCAATCGGCCCAGAGAATCTGCAGAGCTCTGCAGAAGGAGAGACTCAGAAGAGGTAGGACTGCCAGCACTGCTGGCCCAGCGCCATGTCTCACTCATGACCCAGAAGGGGAGGATATCACAAATCCTGCCCATGAGAGAGCACTCAAGCCATGTCAAACTGAGTCTGGCAAGCCCTAGCGGAGGCTCGGAAGAAGAGAAGGAAATGATTAGTAAATATCAACAATGCACTTCGCAAAGCACAAGACATGGAAGATTTCAATGTGGAATCAATATAAAGTTACTAACAAAATATTTTGGTTCACTTTCTCCATACTGTCAAGACCGCTCCCATACCCTAAGCTTAAGTCACCTCTCCATTCCTCACTCAAGTCTTAGCAGTTGCATGTAGGTCACTGTAGGGGGCAACACATCTCTGAGGGGCTAAGTGGGATCTCTAAGGACATTTTGGCTGACTGTCCAAAATAAACATTCAGAAAATGTTTCAAGAAAAATAGCATAGGCAAACTACCAACCAACAAATTCTACATGAGCAAATGCTCATCTTTTCAGCATATAACTCTCTGGGAAAAAAGCTTTGCTTCCTTTAGTCCACCAAGATCTTAGTATCAATGTACAGTAAAGGACGGCAGAGTGGCGGGAGTTTTCAGAGCTCCCTTCTGGTCTTAAAGGAATGACCACACAGCAGGCAGAGGTGAACGCAGGGAGAGGGGGCTAGAGCCGTCCATCGTCCCTGGGTCAGCCTGCTCCTTTCTTGGGTTTATCCACAGTGGCAGAATAAGAGCCCTTTGAAGAGTCACAGAAATAGCAAGCTCATTTCCAACATGTGTTGCCTGCCTGCTTGGACAGTGTAACTGTCCATCAACTGAGGAGTTTACTTTTTGGTTGAAACTATTTACTGGCTACTAACTATGAGGCAAGTGTGTTTTCAGGCACTGTAATGAAATTTTAAGTACCAACAAAATCCAGAAGACCTAGTGCACGTGACCTACCAAAGTTGAGCCAGAAGGATATAAAGCAATCTGAATTGATTTACATTGAGCACTGAAACTGGAAAAAGAAAACCAAAATGAAAGAAAGAAAATCTTAGGTCTACCTAGGAAGAGTCACTACTAGTCGCGAAAGTGTGTTAAAAAGTGTGAACAACGCTGGACCTTGCTATAATTTGCTTCTCTGTTGCTGTGGTAACCATTAAGACCACAAGCAACATGGTGGAGGAAAGGGTTTTGCTTGGCTTACATTTCCGGGTCACAATCCATCACTGAGCCAAATCAGGGCAGGAACCCAAGCGGGAAGCATGGAAGAATGCTGGCCACCTGATGATGTCCTACTGCTTATGCTCACCTAAGTTCTTCACCCAGGCCCATTGCCTGGGATTGATGCCACCCACAGTGAGGTGAGCCCTTCCAGCCCAATCATCAGTCAAGATAATTAAGGCATGGCCACAGGCCAATCTGATCTGGGAAATTCCTCAATGGAGGTTCGATTCTCCTCTAGATTAAGAACTATTAGACATGGTTCTTAAAACGCTTTATCAAATAGGAAGGCTTCGAAGGGATACTGCCAAACTGACTTTCCAAAGCCAGTATTATGCTAACACAAAAGCTAGGTAAGGAAACCATAGTTCAATTTCCTTGATGTACACAAATACAAGAACATCAATAAAATATGAGCAAAACGGGGAACTGAGAGGCTGACGAGATAGGCACTTACTGCCAAGCATTGTGGCTTGGGTTTGATCCCCAAGATTCTCTATTGTCTTCTGACCTACACGTGTGAATGTGCACACACAGACACACACACACACACACACACACACACACACACACACACCAAACATATCAATAAAACATACTTGCAAACTGAATTCAAAACACTAAAAGATCATATGCCATAATCAAGTTGGGTTCCTTCCAGGAATACGATGACTTAACACCTTTAAGCCAATACAAGTATATAAATGGAGCCAAGGAACAAATAAAATGAAATAAACTACACAGTCATTCTGGATGGAGAAAAGGCCTCGGGTGTGCTTCTACTGTTTTCCAAATATACCTTGAAGATAATCTAGTAGTGCACATAAAAGACTTGTGAATTCGATGCTCAAGTACACTGCTTAACGCAGCGTGTGAAGGAGACGCCGCACCTAAGTGGGCTGACTGATTACAAGCCCAGAGTCTAATTACCCTGGGCCATCTTTAGCTCTCATGTAGCCAGCAGCCATTTATTCTCTTCCGTCTGTGAGCTAACATTGTCTTTTCAACTAAAGATAAGACACTCAGCCCTTACCAATTGTGGTGGTTTGCATGAAAACGGCCCCACGGGGCCACAGGGCATGGCACTGTTAGGAGATGAGTCTTTGTTGAAGGAAGTGTACTACTAGGGTGAGTTTTGAGATTTCAGAAACTCAAGCCAGGCCCAGTGTCACTGTCTCTTCCTGCTGCCTGCGGATTTAGATGTAGAACTCTCAGCTACCCCCCTGCCCCCCAGCACCATGAACTTTAAGCCAGCCCCAGGGAAATGCTTTCTTTTTTAAGAGTTGCTGTGGTCATGGTCTCTCTTCACAGCAACAGAAACCCTAAGACCCCAACCAAAAGGCTAATAGTGTTATCATCTTACATCTGAGGCCTCTAGCAAAGATAGCTCCTGCGCACCTAACGTTTCCACCAGTGTCTGTAAAGGGGGTTTCGATTCATTGCTTTCTTTGTTCTGTTACTATAAAGGCTTATAAGCTGCTTCCACGTTACAACATGGAATTCGAGGTAAGCTGAATCTGTGTCCTTGGGCCATGATCTCTCTAATTTGACTCCAGAATAAACCACCTCTTATCCCTTTACATCAGAACTGTATGCTTTTGCCCAACACTCACAAGCCACTGTTGCTGGAACTAGTGGCTATGCAGTGCAGTTCTCTGTCTTTGGACTGGTGCGGCTGGTAGGGCTTGCTGTCAACAGGACTCTCTCAGATGATACCATCCTGGTTTGATATTGACTTAATAACAGTCTCTTGTTATGAAGCATAAAGTTTTAGAACCAACCACATGCTGAGTTTAATTGCACAATGGTAATACACTCAGCACACATGATTTCATTATGGAATGTGAACTGGCTACTTTGCAGTACTTCCTGAGGCATAATAAGCTTTTACCATAAAAACCAAATCACCATTAATCTGCAAACACTGTCACTTTATATCCACTGCCAAGGAAAAAAAAGATAAAAAACAAAGTGAGATAAAGTAACCCTCTACCAAGAAACCAGACCAAAACAATGATCAAACCGGCTCCACCGTCCCCTTGGGGCAATCTGATTTATGAGCTGAGGTTTCAGACTCTATTTTACTTAATTGCTGAAGGCAAGAGAACAGTAGGGGGTTTTGAACCTCAGTTCTCTGTGGTGCTTCCTGGCTTTGCTTCTGGAGAAAGCAATCTTTTAAAGTCAGTGTTTTCAGACAGGTCTCACAATCTCACCAGTGCTGTTGCTGTTCCTCTGCAAGAAGAGCAAGCTGGTAGAGACAGCAAAAGAGCAAACTTCTGTCTGCAGGAACAGGTGAGGAGGGCTCAAGTTTCAAAGCTGGCTGGGAGATAGGCTAACACAAGGCATCACAGTAGTGGGTTTTTTTTTATACCTTTATAAACAATCTGTGTTTAAACAAGGGGTATACAATGCTGCTTTGCCAGTCTCTCGAAGCTGGCCATTGTTGTGTGTTTAATTACACTCCTAGATCTGAAAGAAGCAAAGCAGCCAGCAAGGTTGATCTGCATGTTTTGGCTGGAGGCACGTGTGCTAGGCAGGCCTGCCCAGGCTCATGTTTCCACAATTCCTCAGTACAGGCTGCAGCTTAGCCAAACTTCCTGCTGGAGGGTGGCGAGCATGGAGCACACACCAGTTGCCTGCATAAGGAAACAACCTTCCCCAGCACACACTATATTTAGAGCCGTCTCTTGGCAATGCAAACATGTTTCTGGGCTTAGCGCCACTCAGACAAAAAGAAAAAGAAAATAAAAAGAAAGGAAAACACACACACACACACACACACACACACACACACACACACACACACACACACATGAAAAACTGGTTTGGTTCTAGTGCTAAGCCCATACAACAAAAGTTAAATGTGGCTTTGGTCACTGATGCCTTTCTGTGTCAAACATAACTCCTTCAGTGGCAGTGGACACTGGGTCTGGCTCTGAAGAATGTTCTCCCCACCCCTCAACTCTAAAGAGGAAAATGTATCTAACTATTTACCGGGGCATTTGCTAAAGAAGGAAAGCAGTGAAGCAGAGGCCACAATGTTTTGGAATCTTAAAAATTAATACCTTTCATGCTGGGGCTGTCAACTTTCCCAGACAGAGTAACCCCAGAGAATAGTTAAGCCCCAAAGTAGCTGCAGGGTTGGTGGGAAACACTGAGGAAAACTCTAGCGCGGTGTGGGTCTGCCACAAATGTGCATCAGGAAGAGAAACGGCACACAGAGGCACAGAGGCATGCAGCCTGAAGCAAACTGCGGCAGGCCTCCCTCACCAGCCCTCAACACTGCAACGCCACACTGTATCATCAAAAACAAGCCGATCGAACGTGTCCTGTCCACTCCCAACACAAAGTCTTTCATGACTTTTTATATCCAGTGCTTGTGCTTACAAACATGGTTCCTCATGTTTACTACCCTGTCATGGTGTCCACTAACACCATTAAATGTGAATTAAATTCATCTGACATGAACTATGGCTCTAGGAGTTCCCGGGTAGTTCTGTGCAATACTGCTTCCTGCACTGGATTCTGTGAGTAGACCAACACAAAAGAAACTGACAAAAATATCTTCAGTGCTCTGGTCTTGAAGCTAAGCTGCTCATGAGTCTCCTCCTTCATGGCGCTCTAGTGTGGCTAACTGTCCCTGGAAGATCCATGCACAGAGGCCGTTGGGCCTTGGGGTGGTACTAGCAGGAGCTGTTCTAGACACAGGGCTGTACGGGTCATCAGTAGACCTTTTCAGAGGCGTGCCCTGGACAGGAATTATGATGCTAGTCCCTCTTCTTGGCTTTTCCCTCTTTGCTTCTGGGCTGGCTGCTCTGCCCTACCCTCCATCAACACGTGATTGAGACCATAGGCCAGCTGAGTCTACCCTGAGTCTTGACAAACCAGAAACAAAAACAGACGTGTGTCTCCCCCCCCCCCCCCCCCCGCCTTATAAGTTAACTCAGGTTACTTTGTTCGAGCAGCGTAAACTGGCACACGGGTCTACGGTGGGACAGTGAACCCGGCTCTGCTAAAGTTGGTCCTGACCAGATCATGTGCACGGAGCAGTGCGGTGTGAGAGGAAACCCCCGTGTGAGCTCTCTCATGCTGGCGCTCAGTTCTCCTTTCCTGAGTTCTCAGTGAACACAAAGCAAATGGCAGGAACACAACACTGAAATTTTGGGGGTGCTTGTTACTTTATCCAACCCAGTATAATCTGCCGATACTATTAGTTTAAAAAACAAAATCTACTAGTAATAACTAGCAAAAATGTAATTATGCCCAACAGAAGCTCAGATGCCAAGAACAGATGCAAGGGAGTTATTGTAGTAGTTCCGTGCACCAAGGTGCGAGAGTTTCGTCCACCTGACCTTTCCAGTTCCCCTCAGTACCTCTCCTGAATCAGAGATCAAACAGAACATTCCAGACAAACCCAGAACAGATTCAGCTAAGGAGGGGAAACAGACAAGACCGCTGAGGAACACGGTGGCTGCTGACTCCTCTATGCCTGTGGTTCTCAACGCTGAGTGTTCACACACTTCCTCTTCAAGAGCACACTACGCTGTATCAGAGACCCAAGTCTTTTAGGGGCCAGGAAAGAAGCGTTCATGGGCAATGCCCATCTCACTCCTAAGAGCAACCTTGGTACATGAGCACATGAGCGTCTACTTAGTGGTGCTCATTAGGCACAAGAACAGCATCATGGACTACAAAGACAAGCAGTGTCCTCTGGGTCTTACCCCAGTCCTAGGAGAAAGCATTATTGTTATTTCTACTTTACAGGCTGGGTGCTTCAGGCACCGCGCAGAAGGGCCTGTCTGATGACACATGCTTATGCATGTGAAAAGCTGAAAGGAAAGAAGTCCCACATCACCCCCGGATGTAAAGCTAGACTGAGGCTCACCTACTTAGAACAACTTCCCTGAGTCTCTTCTAGTGCCACAGTGCTCGACCTGGAGATCAGTTTAACCTGCCTCATTCATAATGAACCACGGGGCTTACTTTTGACAACTGCAAAAAAAGGTATTTTTTGTTTAAATGTTTCTAGAGTTTGGTGGCATGCTATATCTCCATCACAGGCTAAACGGTATTCACCTAACCACCCAACAAGGAGTCAGAACCTCCCAAGTACTTCCTTCTGCAGACACGGGGAGGGTGGGATGGTGTTTTCAAGCCTCTCAGGTCTCTAGCCAGGCCAGCGGGGGTGGGGGGGGGGGTGGGGGACGGGACGGGACACAGGGCTTTGCAGCCTCGTTAGCAGCTGTCTTCCCTGGCCAGATTTTGGCTTACAACAGCGCTCCATCATGGCTGAGCTTTGCAGCAACTGCATCGGTATCGTGTTGCTTCAAACACGTCTTCACTGCCCTTTGAAGCCTTGCCAGCCTCATGAATAGAGGCCTTCCCTTCAGTTCACCGCAGAGCAATTGCTCAGCCAGTCACCAAATTATCAGTTATCACAGGCAAGCCGAACAGAGCTGTAGTAAAAGCGCCTCTCGACCTGCCCGACTACTAAGCATAATTTGGGCTTTTATTCTACCTTCACTTAAGAGCCGAGGAATGGGAAGCCTACTTTCCACCAAAGGGCCTTTGTCAAGTGTCATGCTCATTAAGCCTTTCAGGTAGAACTGCAGCCCATTATGTACCATCTGGCTCGATACAGTTATCTTGCAGATCACCCAGTCCTTTACAGAAACTGACAATAGCCTTGTAGGCCCATCCGGCAAATTCAGTTTCAAGTGCCAGAAAAGAAAGCAAAACATAATGGCTCATTTTAGGAACTTGCAAGATGACGACCATGGGGCTGGAGAGATGGCTCAATGGTTAAGAGCACTGTCTGTTCTTCCAGAGGTCCTGAGTTCAATTCCCAGCAACCACATGGTGGCTCACAACCATCTATATAATGTGATCTGATGTCCTCTTCTGGACTGCAGGTGTACATGCAGGTAGAGCACTGCATACATAATAATAAAAAATATTTAAAAAAAAAAGATGACAACCATAACTGCCAGTAATAAATAAGAACTGTACAGCGTGAGAGGTGCTGTATGCCGAGTGCTGTGGGAATGCCACCTCACTCAGACTTTATATAAAAGTCACCTAAGGCAGGCCATCATCAGATTTCATCCATTCCAAATCCACTGTTTCCTTCTTCGATCTGCTTAAAATCAGGACACATCTTACAACCACCCAGCTTCCTGCAGGTTTGTCAGGTGCCTTTTCTCTGTGAGTCATACGGAAACAATGCCATCTTAAATCTGATGGTGCCTTCGCCTCATCTTATGGGTGACACAAGTCGGGAGAGTTTGACTTAGTCTTCAGGTCCCCCGCATGTATGTGACTCTGCATTCCCCTGACTCTGAATATCAGGCTGGAAGATGGTCCGCAACACTGTTTCACATGACAAACCCTCATCCGTTCAGTAATGGACACCTGTTATCAGTGTGTCACCACACCAGGAATGCTGGGGGCTATCATAGTGACTGAGAAAGCTTTTAATCCATCCAGATCATTAGGGAGCTTGAATAGCCCCCAATTAACTAGAATGTTTAGCTCTGTTGACTTCCTTCAGCCTTTATTGATACATATTAATTGTGCAAAGTAACCGTGATTGTATTTTCTTACATGTATATAACTCACTTTGATGATACTTCCCCTCACACACCCATCCCGCCACTGTTCTCAGCTCCCTGCTCCCCACTGGTCTCCTTCCTATTTCATCCCAAATGCTTCCTCTCCACGTGTCTCTTTTCTCCTTTAAGCCCAGATTTCTACATAAGAAGAAATGTGACATATGTCTTTCTGAACTTAGTGTATTTTGCTTAACATGGCCTTCACTCCAGACCAAGTTCCTGCAAGTGTCTTGATTTTGTTCTCTTTCATGGCCCAACAATACTCCAACATGGACCTGCACTAATTTGCTGTATTGACTCCTCCACTGATAGACACCTAGGCTGACTGAACAAGATGGTTACTGTGGATGTAAGGAAGTTGGTGCAGGTATCTCACTGCTCATGCTGACCTGGAGTCCTTAGGTACATATTGAGGAACGGTATTCAGCCTTACAGATTTCTGATGGGCATGACACTCCATTGAGCGCCTACTCCAAGGGCAGCTTTTGTTTTTCCTCGTTTGGCAAAACGTTCCTATAGGACAGAGCAGGAACTACTTAAGTCAAGGCTTTGGTATGGCAGGCAGACTCTAAAATTGCTCCCGGTGACTCTTGTCTCCCATTACTCCCATGTGGGAAGAACTCCTCGTGGTCCACAGGATACGGTAAAGTAATGGGATATCGGTATTGTGACCAGGTCAAGACTGGCTACCTTCCTGTTAAAATGTTGGCTTCCTAAAGCACATGTCCTCTCTGGTGAGACTCAAGTAGGAAGAAATTGAGGGTTGTCTGTGACATTCAGATCAACCACCCACAAGAAGTGAATCTTGCCAATAGTAACATAAATAAGTTTGGAGGCGGGGTCCCTCCAGAGGTGGGCTGCCAGAGAAAGCCAGACTCCGAGTGAATCCTTATATTCAAATGTACAAGGAACCCTTGAGTGAGTGGGTGGCCCAAATAGACTGTGCTCAGCTTCTTGACCCATAGAAACTGTGACACTAAACATGTGTTAAGTGGCTGTGACAATCTGCAGCTCAATAACAGCTATACGTCTATGCTGGAAAGGCATTTGGCACTTAAGTGCTCACCACACAAGTGTGAGGACTGCAGGTTAGATTTCCAGAACTCGGAGAAACGCTTGGTGGGCATGGTGGCCTACCTGAACTCAAGCCTCAGAAGGCAGAGATGGGGGATCCCAAGAGCAAGGGAAGGGAGACTAGCAAGATTTCAAGCTCTAGTTTTCATTCAGAGATCCTGACTAAGTGAACCTAGTTGGAAGAGCCACCAAGGATGACTCCCCACATCAACACCACACACACACACACACACACACACACACACACAGTAAAAAGGGGGGAAATGCCCCCACTCATAGCTATATGACTGGCTTTAAGCTATGAGTCCCCAAATTCACAGGTTGGAACTAAGACCCGGTGTGACAGCTCTCAGCTGTGGGGCCTGAGGCAGGGAGCCAATGAGACAGAGCTCTTATGAATAGGATTTGCACCCCTGTCGTTCTATAAGATGGAGGCCAAGAAAGGGAGATGACAAATTTGCGCTTCTGCTGTTCTATGATAGAAGGACATAGAGACAGGATGGCAAGTTGGGAGCACAGTGTGGCCTTCATGAAGTGAGTGCCCTGTACCTTGATCCTGGACTCCTCAGCATCCAAGACTTCGGGGAAGGTTCTGAGAAGGTGTCCATTGCCAGGCATTTTGTTATAGCAACAAAAATAGACAGATGATTAAAAGATAATGTTTTTTGTGTGTCACAGACCTTTGTAAGATTCATGTGGTTGGTACTAAAAAATTCTAACTGTGAACTAAACCTCTTGGGTAGAATAAAGAAAGAAATGATAGTTATAATTTATTCAAGTGTCCACTGGAGGTCAGGTAAATTCTGATATATACTAGCGAAACTATGGCCACATTTACCATGTAACAATTCACTTGTGTAATTACTATTTTCACATGAAATATTAAATGACAGTTTCATTTAGTGATTAAAAAAAGTTTGGTGGGTTTCCCTATTTCATTGTAGCATTTCTTCTCTCTTGAGAAACACACCCTTCTTCTTCTCCTTCTACAATATGCTACTTCCCCAATGCCCGTTATATTATCCCAGTGGGTCCTTCTTACAGGATCCCAAACCCTGTTATAGGACTGACCCAAGGCTGGCCACCAAGCCAGCAGCTGGAACCTTCTCCATGATTTTGCTGTGATGGAGGCAGGCGAGAAGGAGGGACAGACATGATTGGGGACCTAAAGCTGTGAGTCAGACATAGTGTCCCCACAGCCACATGCCTTGGTATGTGTAAGTAGCCAATCCTCCTTGTAAGTAAATCTATGGAAGAGCTAGAAGGGAGGAGGGCAGTTCTTTGCCCATCAAGGCTGCCACTTCCTCCTGAAGTCTCCCCTCAGCGCACCCCTGATCCTCTCAGCGCACCCCTGATCCTCTCAGCGCACCCCTGATCCTCTCAGCGCACCCCTGATCCCCTCAGCGCACCCCTGATCCTCTCAGCGCACCCCTGATCCTCTCAGCGCACCCCTGATCCTCTCAGCGCACCCCTGATCCTCTCAGCGCACCCCTGATCCCCTCAGCGCACCCCTGATCCTCTCAGCATATCCCTGATCCCCTCAGCGCACCCCTGATCCTCTCAGCATATCCCTGATCCTCTCAGCGCACCCCTGATCCTCTCAGCGCACCCCTGATCCTCTCAGCGCACCCCTGATCCTCTCAGCGCACCCCTGATCCTCTCAGCGCACCCCTGATCCTCTCAGCGCACCCCTGATCCTCTCAGCGCACCCCTGATCCCCTCAGCGCACCCCTGATCCTCTCAGCATATCCCTGATCCCCTCAGCGCACCCCTGATCCTCTCAGCATATCCCTGATCCTCTCAGCGCACCCCTGATCCTCTCAGCGCACCCCTGATCTTCTCAGTGCACCCCTAATCAACACCACTATGGGGCCACAGACACCATGCTGTGTCTTACATTTGGAACTGAAGGAAGCAATTTGTCTTCAGTTACCTCCAATCGAACAGACTTAATAACTCTTGACCTACATCACTGATACCTTTAGCTATATGGGCCCCTTAGAGTTGCTTAAAAATTATTTTAAAATGATTACTTAGTTGTAAAATTACACCACACCCAGCTGACTGCTGAAAGTAGAAGTGAGAAGGGCACTTGGGTTGTGGGACCTGAATGTTACTCGTGAGGTAGCTGTACAACAGAAAGGGAAGTCCCTGTGCAAACGACGGTCTGTATCAGAGTTCCCTGAAACCTGGTCCCCTTCATTCATTCCAGTGAGCAGTGTCATACGCCAGTATTCTGGGGTGCTACAATACCCCCGAGGCTTAGAGAGTTTGACTTTTGTTTTAAGATTTCTCACAAAGCTGTCATTTTTTTTCTCTGTAATTAACCTGGTTGACTAATAATTCATAGGAATTAAGCCCACTTTGTTTTATTTCACCCATAGAAATGTGTGTCCATTGTCCATTCTCAAAGTAACCACACTAAAACACACGGTTACCATGGTTAGGTTAATTTCAATTAAGGGGGCTGGCTGTGTTTATTCATCGACACTATTGTACTATGCTGCAATTTAAGTTCTAGACTACACTGTATTTGCTACACACATAAAAATGATTAAATTATAAAATCAACAAAGCTGCTTCATTTTCCTATTCCTGTGTTGCTTTTAATTATGAAAGTGATAAAGCATATGGAAGAAAATATGGAAATACAGAGAAGCAGAAAGAAACCAATCATCTTTTATGTCTGAAATGGGAATAAATGATGACCTTGAATTAATAATTTTTGGTCCATGTTTTGTAAACTTGATACTATTACTGAGCAGCTAAAAATCTAATGCTAGAAAACAGAACAATCTGTAGTAGGTTAACTAATGTACCAGATATGCTCCTATTTCTTTCCGCTCAGCCCTTTACCTGTTTTCAAAATTATTGTCTCAAGACACTCTGGAGCCAGGTGCATCCAACCACGTTCCCCAGGGCCTCTTTACTCACAGTGCAAAACGTAAGGAGAGCTGGGTCTCCCAATCATGTGGAGCTTTAGAAGGAACTAGATTGGAGACCCCTGAGGTTTCCTTGCATAGGTTAGCTCCCTGAAATCTCTACAGCAACAAAACTGCACAGAAATCCTTGGAACAAATAAAGCCTCCCAAAGCAAGAAGGGATTGCGGCCCAAAAGCACATGTTGCACCGCCGGCTTTGAGGTTGATTATGTAGCAACTGCAGGTAGAGTCGGGGGGGGGGGGGTAGGGATGGGGGTGGGCAGAAATGCATTCTGTGTCCTCAGGATAGAAGCGGCATGTCTACACTGAGAAAGAAGCCCACAGTATGAAGTCAGCCCATTTCTCAAAAAAAAAATTAGGCTTCATTTAGATACTATGGCCTTTGGAGTACATCTCTCAAAAGCAATCACCCTCAAGAGGAAATAAAAGGACTGATCAAGAAAAATGAACCAGCTTCTACCCCGCACCAGACAGCAGTAAACTACTGCCATCTACGCCTTTCAATAAGCCATATTACTTGTTATTTTCCTTTCTAGGAAAGCTGTTGAGTTTATTTTAAGCCAACTACTGATTCTCGCCAGATCTCTGCACCGACATAAATGGAAGAGGACTGGGCAGGAACTCAAGTCCATTTTCCTTACAGTCTGAAGTGGACTACACAAGGCTGGCCGCAGAAGATAAAGACACTTAGCTAATGGCTCTATTTAAATCAGTTCTCAGCTGGACGGGGTCAACTCACCCTGGCAATTCTGACCACCTCATCCCAACTGGATACTGGGCTATGTGACTGAGAAACCAAGTACACAGAGGAAGGCATTGGTTTTCTTCTGATGGATAAACATCCACACCTATCACCTTCCTCCTCAGCAGCTGCTACTGAAACCTAACATCTGCTGGCTGGACTTTATGATAAGCCTGACAACCACACGAACAGCAGACAGGCTGTGTTATCAACCTGCAGTTTTCTAAAGCATAGGAACCAGTCAACCACCGCCACCACCTTGAACCTATTTCTTTCCCAACAAACTAAGACTGCCATGAAACCAGAACCTTGAGGGGGACCACCAAGTTCTGTGAAGACAGGGAAGGGAAACTTTGTGTTTTGATTTTGCTGGGGACTGAACTGCAGTCCATCTCTACAGGCTGAGAACACACTCGGCTTGTGTGCTAGAGCCCCGGTGCTGAAGTGACTGGTGACCCCGCAGAAGCCCACTTACTCAGCAGTCTGTTTTGAGATTACCTTTAACCTGTAGGGAACACAAGCATGCGCTACAGGACTGGATTTTTTTTTTTTAATGTGGGTTCCAGGCAAGCACTTTGCTGACTAAGTTATCCCCTTAGTCCCCTTCGCACTGGGAGCTTGGGTGGGAACTGATTACTCCTCAGAGACTTTTCCTCTTTCTGAGCTAGCTGTGCCATACAAATTTCCATGTGTTCCATTTCCCCATGGTCACTTAGCATAACGCGCTCTCAACTTTCCCCGGAGAATTCCTCATTGATTCAGAGGTTAGAGACAAGAAGAGTTATCTCCAGTTTCTACATGTGGGAACAGTTTTCTATTTTTTATAATTCACTTCTAATTTAATTTCATCATGGCCACAAAATATACTGTATATGACTTTAGTCTTTAAAATCTTTTGAGGTTTGTTTTATAGTCTTGAATATAGTATACTCTTTTTGTTTTTGTTTTTTTGAGGCAGGGTCTCTCTGTGTAGTCTTGGCTGTCCCGAAACTCAGAGATCCACCTGCCTCTGCCTCCCATGGGCTGGGACTAAAGCACCTCCCAGCTAAAACTCTTATTACCTTAACTGTATGTTACCGCGTCATAATCTACTGCTGTACTCCTAGTTCAAATGAAATACGGCAAGTCTTGGCTCTGAAGTTTTTCTTTCCCCTTCCTCAGTTGTTTAAGATCTTCTCTCTATACACCTTAATATATCACATACCATACTTTTTGTTTCAACCAAACATAACTCAGTAAGTTTAAGAGAGGGAAAAACTATTCTATTTACACATACTTTTGCACCATATAGCCCATCTTTCCTTCTTCTGTTGTATGATAACTGTTTATACTCTATCATCAGATGGGTCTAGTGGGACAAACCTTCCAGCTAGCTGGCCATGACCCAAGGATGTCTTCTTGCCTTCCAACTCATTGCTGGAGTGTGTGTTCTCTGACTATAGAAGCTGGATTTACAGCACATAAAAATATTTTGCTACTTTTATGGTTTCTCAGCAAAAAAAAAAAAAATTATTCTCTTGCTGAGCCTATGTTTCCTTTGTTTCAAGCATGTTTGTTAATTGTTAATTGAAATCCTTTTATCACCTTTAAAATCTGTCAGGTAATTCTCCCATCCCTGTCGCTTTAGTACTGGCTTGTTCTGATTAAAATTTTTCATTCAGTCTGAGATCATCCTGGCTTTTTGTATTGTGAGTGGTTTTCATTTGAAATCATTATGTTATGAGACTGAATGCCATTGAAAATTCTTTATTTGGTCTTTTCATAATTGTACAAGATAGTGGGTTTCATTACAAACTTTTCATATATGTGTGTCCTTTGTACATATTCTCTCATCTCTTGTCTCCTTCCTCCCTCCCACTGGTCCACTTTTTCTTCCCAAATCATTTCCATTCTCTCATTATTTTTCCCTTTATCTAGATTCAACATATGAGGGAAAGCATGTATTTATCTTTCTGCTTCTGGTTTATTTTGCTTAACCCATCTTCCTGCAAACGATACGATTTCGCTGTGTATACAGACCACCACAGTTTATCATATTATGAGTGAGAACGGCCCCCAAAACTCATATATTTGAATACCTGGTCCCCTGTTGGTGGAACTATTTGGGAAAAATTAGGAGGTGTGGCCTTGTTGAAGGAGGGGGTGAGTGAGGTTTTGAAAGCTCATGCCCCTTATCACTCTTCTGCCTGTGGGTACAGATCAAAGTGTAAATTCGCAGCTACTGCCCTAGCGCCATGAGTGTCGGCCTGCTGCCGTGCTCTGCCATGGCAGTTAAGGACTCTCTCAAACTGTAAACCCCAAACAAACTCTTTCTTCTACAAGTTGCCTTGGGCATCATGGCACACAGCAAAAGTAACTAAAATTGGCAAGAGGACTGGTTTTCTTTGCAGTAGAGAATACTGCCCTGTGGTTGCGTAAGTCTAAGTCCACCTTAGGTCTCCCAACAGTACGCAAGGACTGCTACTTGAGTCTCTTTGAGGTCCATGGAAACCACACTGCCCAGTAAGGATAAATCACTAAATTTTGTTTCTGGAGTGCTGGAATGCCTCCTCATGGCTTCACAGAGCAGACATTTGGGCTCCCCACAAACCATCTTCTGGCATAGGCAGGATGGTCCCACATGCTTTCTGTGGCATTCGCTACAGGGGATGTTGTGTAAGATCTTGCCTTCCTACAATTCACCTTCTGGCAAAAAAAAAAAAAAAAAAAAAAGGGTTTTCCTGGAGTTTGGTAGTTTCAGTTGGCCAGCTTATTCGGCTTAGGCTACATATAACAAAATGAAAACCCAGGAGTTTACCATCTAAAAGGAAATGTGTGATCTGAAGTTTCTGACCATTTTTTTTTTAATCTTCTCTGCATCTTTCATCAGTGTGGTTCTACATAGTCTCTCGAGGTTTTAGCTTTAGGTCAGAAAAACTACAGGGAAACTCATTTTACTCTGTCTCCCAAAAATGGAAGCCTCCCACTCAACTATTCTTGTCATCTTAAAAATTACAAACAAACAAAAATTAAAAAGCTAGATCCCAATAAAGCAGTTGGTATTCTTGCTATAATTATGAAGCATAAAATATCTTCCTTAAAAAAGAAAAAACAATTCAGCTTCTATCAGCAGCGCGCAACAGCGCAGGATTTTGAGTATGCATGTAAATAAGCATAAATTTTGTGATTGTTTCATTTTCTATTTACATAAAGATATGCAATAGCTTTAAAAGTGGCCTGTTGCCGGGCATGGTGGTGCATGCCTTTAATCTCAGTACTCGGGAGGCAGAGGCAGGCGGATTGCTGTGAGTTCGAGGCCAGCCTGGTCTACAAAGAGAGTCCAGGACAGTCAGGACTACACAGAGAAACCTGTCTCGAAAAAAACAAGCAAGCAAACAAACAAAAACCAAAAAACGTACAGCTCTTTCAAAACTTCGTGAACAACTCTCCGGTGGAATACATACATAATTCATAAATATTGCCTCAGGTGGGAAAGTGAAGTATTTGCTGTCCCAGGGCTGCGAATGCAATACAGAAGGTAGACTTTGCCAAGCTCAATGAGTATTCTTTTTAAAATATATCGTATTCATTACTCATATCCATTAGTTTGTTTGCTTGTTCACTCATTTGGAACAGTGTCTTGCTAAGTCTAAGTAGCCCAGGCTAGCCTTAAATGCACAGCAATATAGTTTCAACTTCTAAAGCGTTGGGATAAAGGCACGAACCACCAAACCCGGAAGGATATTTGTCTAAATGACAAATTCATAAAGTTGGCTTTAAGATCCCTATCGCTTGTATTATATGCATTCATTTTCAACTTTTAAAACTTCACATTTCAAAATAAACTTGCATGGGATGTGTGTGATCATCATCTTTGATGGCTGTGGTCCCCAAGATCATCATCATTAATGGCTGTATGACAGTCCTTTGAAGGCAGCCATCTTATTACAAGTCTCTAAGTGGTCCATTACCACAATGTTTCTCTCATTAACAATAATACAAATGCCAAGTCTTTGTATAAACTTTTTATCGACCCCTATTTGGAGCTATAGAGTTACAGAATCAATGGCTACCATGACTCATCCTTGGAAGAGCTGACCTCTGTAAGACCTGCACAGCTATGACCACCACTGATGATGCCAGAAATGGGAGGCAGTCAGCACCTCGCCAGCACTGGGTAATCCGCAGTGGCGTTGTCCACGCTTCTCCATTTCTCTGGTGAATTGCCCATTGTTGACTTTTGGCCACTACTTCTCTGGGGTATTCAGAAACTTGATTCCAATGAATTCCTCAAGATATTGAAATTAATATCCAGCAAACGAGATTCCAAATCAGTATATCTTAATGTCTGCTGATATTATGTTATAATTTTAAATGGTTAAATATGTTCTAATGATTCTTTTGTGTTGTTTAACTTACTTATGAAAAACTCCACCAAAATCTTGAGTTTTCTTCTTTTTATATTTTCTAAGACTTTTTGCTTTCCAGCTGCAACAGCATCGTTATATTCTATACTATCATTGAAGCCGCTACCAACATTTAGATTTAGATTCCCACCATTTGTTTCATAACTTACAAAAAAGAATTAGTCAGGAATCACTAATTAAATGTGTCATCTGTAGACAAAGCAACCAAAGCAGTAGAGGTACTAAGGTACTAAGCAAGCAGGAGCCAAGATGCCATGTGAAGCTGGTGAGCCTCAGTCTAGGCAGCTGCAGCCCAGCCACACACTTTCCCCTGTGAGCCTCTGATACACTGCTCTGGTTGCTCCTGTACTCTGTAGTTTTGGCTTTAGGAAACAGTGTGTGTGTGTGTGTGTGTGTGTGTGTGTGTGTGTGTGTGTGTGTGTGTGTATCTCCCCTTCTCGGGGGATGAGTATCATCTGCCATTTCATTGGTTGGTACTTTCATGGGCCTTTGTGTGGCCTTGGCTAAAATTTGAACCTGATGGTAATTGTCAATCTTTCCCAGGGCTGCTCCTTTTGCCCTGGTGTGTCCCAAACCCTAGCTCCTCCCATTTTACCTCCTCATCCACAACTGTTCCCCAGTTTCCCCTAGTATACATCACAGCACATAATAGCTTGCCCTTACCCATGCATCGGCTGAAACAGGACGCATTTCAGCTCCACCACTCAAGCAAAGTAAACTGGTGTGGTGTGATCCAGAGGCTAGCTCAGGGGGTGTCACGTTTGAATGCTTCCTGGGTTCTATAGTAAGACCTTGTCTCTACGTGCGCGCTCACACACACACACTACATACATAGACAAGTAAATAAAATTTAAAAGAAAAACCAAAATTAAAACCAAAACTCCTTTGGATGAGGCAGCAGCAGCGGCATTTCTTCACAGTTAGAAAGAATACCTCAGAAAATTCTTTCTTTCTTTTTTTTTTTTTACTTTATTAATTTATTCTTGTTACATCTCAATGGTTATCCCATCCCTTGTATCCTCCCATTCTTCCCTCCCTCCCATTTCCCCCTTATTCCCCTCCCCTATGACTGTTCCTGAGGGGGATTACCTCCCCCTGTAAATGTTCATAGGGTATCAAGTCTCTTCTTGGTAACCTGCTGTCCTTCCTCTGAGTGCCACCAGGTCTCCCCCTCCAGGGGACATGGTCAAAGTTGAGGCACCAGAGTATGTGAGAAAGTAATATCCCACTCTCCACTCTACTGCGGAGAGTGTTCTGTCCATTGGCTAGATCTGGGTAGGGGTTTAAGGTTTACCGCCTGTATTGTCCTTGGCTGGTGCCTTAGTTTGAGTGGGACCCCTGTGCCCAAATCTGCCTATCATAGTGTTCTACTTGTAGGCTTCTAGGACCCTCTGGATCCTTCTACTTTGCCATTCTCCCATGCTTCTCTCATCTAGAGTCCCACTAGAATGTCCTCCCCTCTGTCTCAGTTTCCTGGTAAGTGAAGGCTTTCGTGGGACATGCCCCTTGGGCTAATGTGCAGATATAAGTGAGTATATACCATTTGAGTCTTTCTGCTTCTGGCTTAACTCACTCATTATGGTTATTTCTAGCTCAATCCATTTGTCCACAAATTTCGGGAATTCCTTGTAGACCCAGCTATTCCACTCCTTGGAATATACCCAGAAGATGCTCCAGCACACAACAAGAAAATTTGCTCAACCATGTTCATAGCAGCCTTATTCATAATAGCCAGAACATGGAAACAGCCTAAGTGTCCATCAGTAGAAGAATGGATAAAGAAACTGTGGTACATATACACTATGGAATACTACTCAGCTATTAAAAACAAGGAATTCCCGAAATTTGTGGACAAATGGATTGAGCTAGGAAATTCTATAAAGGCAAGCAGTATAAGCTCCTGGGCCTCTGGCCCAAGGAAAGTTGAGCCACGTGCCACCAGCAGAGGCTGCTATACCTGATGAACAAGCAGTGGTAAGGACAATAAAGCACAGATCTGGCTGACATTAAAAAGAAAACAAAAAAAACCTCTTAATAGATATTACTATATTCAGCTGTCTGGAATACCAACCTAGAGGAATCAACTAAAAGATGAGAAGGAAACTAACAGAATTCTAGCAACTAGTAAGATGACCACAGATAATACAAGGGATGAGTCTGTTTATACCTTTTGAAAAATAGCAAATAATTACTAGTTTATAACAGGAAAAGAAGACAGAGAGAAACAGAGGGGGGAAGCTCGTCATTTCTAAACTACTACTACTACTTCTTCTTCTTCTTCTTCTTCTTCTTCTTCTTCTTCTTCTTCTTCTTCTTCTTCTTCTTCCTCTTCTTCTTCTTCTTCTTCTCTCCTCCATCATCATCATCATCATCATCATCATCATCATCATCATTTCAGCACTGGTGGTCCCATATCAGATACTAGGAGTTTCCTATACCAGACACCGGGACACAACCATGGCCTCTTCCAAAAGCAACCTCCATCACACAGCCCCTAAATCCAGGCAGCTCCAGCTCTCGGCCAATGGGCCTTCGAAGCCTACCCATAAGGAGAGGTTAGGGAGGCAAGAATACAATCTACTAGGCGAACCTCAGTTTTTGTGAGGCCAGATGGCTGGTGGTACCATGCGCCCCCTGAGGACACGTGGGACTTATCACAAAGGTGCTCTCTTGTGTAAACAGTTACTATCATCTGGCTCCTTTCCCCAGGCACTGGCTTCCCTCAATGGGGTTCAGGAAAAGACCCCACTCATTGGTACCCTCTGGCGGGTGAGTAACTGGCTAGAGCTAGTTCATATGGCAGCAACCACTAAATATAAAGCCATTACATAACCACAGAATAGGATAAAAAAAAGGGCAAAACTGAATTCCTATCAACACTGACATCCAACAAAAGAGAAAGGTTGGTTGACTTATCTCTGTTCTTACTAGTGATGTAAGTATTGGCGCTAATAAATATAGGATCCGAACAGGAAAACGGTGTGCGGCTGCTTCTGGTCTCAGGTGTGATTTATTTAGTGACACTTACAAAAGTCTCGACATTGACTATCAGGACATAGAGGTCCGTTCATAGTAACATTCCAGATTCTTTACACACGCCTTCATGTTACCCTCTCACCACCATATATGATGGAAGACCACAGCAAGGAGGGGCTGGATGATCGAGCTGAGAACCCAGGGTCTGATTTAGAGGCTCTGCCCTTACCTACTGTGCGACAATGTCTCTCTCAGTCCCTGACTTAAAAATGCTAGACATTTGGAACCAGAACGATGCACTGAGAGACATTAGCGTATGCAGAAGGTTCAGAGAGTCACACTCAAGAGTTCTCACAGAAGGCCAGTACTTGAAATGGGCTCCAACAGGCACCTGCGCATTAGGAGAGTGCAATGGTAGGAGCGAGTGTTGAGGATGTAGGCACAGACAGTCTTCTAGAAGAAAGGGTAGTGCATGCAGGCTCAGGGAGAAGGCAGGAGCTGTAAGGGCACACAGCAGTGTGGCCAGAGGGAAGGGACTTTCAGAAGAAGAGGGGGGTAGAATTGACAATGTGTTGGCAACATTACTGCAGAGAGCCCCACTTCCTGGCTCAGAAACACCTTCTAACATTTTCCAAGTAAGAAACGATCATAAATGTGTGAATGGAACCAAAATGGTATGAGCAGGACTAGAAATGAAGGCACAGAATCCTTGGGATTGGACAGAGTATTAGGATAAAGAAAAGTGGCATTAGCTCTAAGCTGTATGGGGCCCCCAAAGATATGGTCATATTCTAATCCCCAAACTGTAATAACCTTATCTGGGAAAGCATCTTGGATGATCAATCCAATGAGAAGCATCCTTTAGAGAGGAAAGGTAGAGGGCGCTGTAAGAAGAAGCCGGAGGTGGCTGCATGACTCGAGGCAGAGGTCAGAGTGTGGCAGGACAGGAAGGGAGAGCAGCCTTGCAGGACTTTGGACTCCTGATTTCAGGATTGCGGGAGAACACATCCCTGTTTATTCTGCCAATATTTCATATTCTGTTAACAGCAGACCAAACAAACTAACACGATCTTTTCCCTACAATCTGAGAGCAGTACTCAGACTCTGACGCCTACCACACAGTGTGTAGATCAGTCAGTACACACAGGGCTAAAGGGCAGCCCCGCCTTTCACGAGTCCTTGGGTCACTATCACAGGTCTTAGTGTTTCGCCTAGGAGTTTCAAGAGTTTATGTACCATGCATATTCTTTTTTTTTTTTTCCGAGACAGGGTCTCTCTGTGTAGACCAGGCTGGCCTCGAACTCACAGCGATCCGCCTGCCTCTGCCTCCTGAGTGCTGGGATTAAAGGCATGCGCTACCACTGCCTGGCACCATGCATATTCTTGAAGCACAGCTCCAAAGCTTCTGACAGTGCCGTCTCCGGGAGGGCTCAGGAACCCGGGTGAGCTGACACACGCTTCTGTAAGTGATGCTCCAACTGGCCAGTTTTCTTTGAAATCAGATATAGGAAGTGTTTCTTGATGCTACTGAAACAAAAACAGCCCCTGACAACACCCGAAACAAAAGCTTGGTGTCAACGACATTTTATTGGCACATTCTGAAATTTGAATTTCATGTATTTTTTCATGTGCCAGAATTATTAGTCTTTTGTTCATTTCCCCCCTAACTTTTTTTTAGCAATTAAGAGAGCTGGGCAGGGTGATGTACATCTTTAATCTCAGCAGTCAGGAGGATCTCTACGAGTTCAAGGTCAGCCTGGTCTATATAGAGAGATCCAAGTCAGCTAGGGCTACATTTACATAAAGAACCATGACTCAAAACCAAACACAAACAATTTAGAGAAACAGGCGGTAAATCCAGATTTGGGCCACAGGCCACACTTTGTCAGCATGAGCTTTCATATGCTGCCGTTTACAAATCAAAGCTTCGGATGGAGTGCTGGGTTTTTTTTTTCCACGCCAGTGGCCTGTGTAAACCAGCAGGAGAAAAGGGAAGAGCACAGAGCAGAGGCTCAGGATAACCTCCAGCAAGCCTGCAGTTCTGTGCACATGAGAGGGTTTCACCGGAGTGAACAGGGCTCTCCAGGCATATGGGCATCTAATCCAAGGACTATTGTGCCAGAACAGCAGTGGACAGGCATAGGAACAGGCTCTGGTGCAGATGAGAAAGCATGGCTTCCACTAGTCACATCCTTTTCTCAATGCAAAGGAGAGAGACAGAAGCCATTTCCAATTCAGTCAGTAAGCCCTTAAAATTTCCCCACTTATTAGATATAATTAACAACAAATGACTTTTATGCTGGACTGTGAGCTGTGAGCCAGAGGGTTAGGTACTGAGAATGGACAGCGGTCTTCTCCACTCCTGGGGATGGACTATCTCCTTTTGGGTATCCCCAGCCATGAGCTGGCAGCTGACATACATCTGTTTGGTCAGCAGCCTCCTTAGCCTGCCTAGAGACACTTCATGTAGGCACGACGGAAAGCTAGGACAGAACAAAGACCGGAAAGACCTCGACAAGCCAGAACTCTGGGCTCAAAATAACAAGATGAAGTTTTACCAGGACGAATGTAACTGTCTGCATTTACATCTAAGGAGAGTCAATAAAAGCACAAGTGGAAAGGGAAGGGTACTTTCCTGGCAGCTGCATGAAGCGGCAGCTCACAGGCTGGAGCCTCTGGGACGCTTCGGCGGCGGGCTGCACTGTGCTAGGAAGAGGAACTTGATGTGTGCATTGCACTGTTAAAGTAAAATACACACGTGACACTCTGTAGTGGGACCGTAACCAGAAGAGGGGGATCAGAGTGAAACAGAGCCTGAAAAATAGTGGTCCAGTCTGTTGTTGTTTGCAGAAGATGGGGAGAAGGGAAGGACCAGGGTAAAAATGCTTTTGTCCTGAGGGGGGCGAGGAAGAGTACAGGAAATTGAACCCAGAGCCTTGCGCACGCTAGGCAAGTAGTCTAGTACTAAGCTGCGCTCCAAGCACTCTTCTGACTTCAGTGTGTCTGAGCACACACTCTTGTTCACACGTACATGGGGGAGGAGCGCACATGAGAAGGCTAGAATGTCTTCTTCCATCACGTCCTACCTCATCTTTTGAGACACGCTCTCTCACTGAGCCTGAAGTCCCCGGGTTCTATGACACCATCTGTCTGGGAAGCCATGCCACAGGGGCCCTCCTGTCCCTGCCCTCCCAGGGTCACGACTCCAGGTGTATGGCATCGCGCCCACTCTTTTTTATTTGTGAGTATCTGCAGGAAGGGAGTATCTTACTAAGTGGCCTGGGGAGGATGTGAACTTGAGCTCTTTCTGCCTCAGTTTTCCGAGTAGCTTGTACACCAGGCTCTGCCGGGAAAAGTGAGGTCTACCAAGACCATCTAAAGGAGCTGGGGCTGTTAGCATTGCTTGGAAGAAGAGCCTGGAAATGAGTGAAAATCATGTTTTGAATATTAAACTACAAAAGGCAAAGAAAGCATCATGGGCCAAACCGTGTTGCACAGGCACATGACGGTTGGACACTAGCCGTGGAGGTCAGCTTGGGTGCAGTGAGTGCATACACATCTGTAGAGGGACACCTGCTTTTAACTCCTTCTGAATGAAGATTTCTAAGGGCCAGGTTGCACACGCTCTCTCTGGACAACTTTCAGTGTCTCCCCACTAACTGTGGCTCGGACATTACTCTGCGTATGGTCATATACTGTTCCTCCGTCCTTTCTTTAGCTTCGAGGGGGAGTGTGAGGTCTGAAGACAACATTCGGGAAGGATATGGCAGCTGCGTTTGAGTATCGGAGTAACTTGATACTTATGTTATATGCAAGACAATTTGGAGTTTAAGAATATATAAAAAATCAGAACTTTATTTAAAAAGAAAAGAATGGGATAGTCTTCAAAATTCATAAATAAACTTTATCTAAGCAGCAGGTGTGCACAGAAACTGGATTGGCACCTGCTTGACCTGAATGCTGTGATACAAACTGCCATACTGAACGCTCTCATCTCCACAACACCTAAGACACAGTCCTGGCCTGTAACAGGTGCCACTTTGTGAGTACGGTCCAATAGGCATACAGCCCTAAGGGTTAGGATTTGCTATCAAGAAATGAGTAACATTTCTGATTACAAAGGTAGGAAAGAGTGCATCTTCAGGAAGCTACCATGAGAGATGAGGCGCAGTTAACAAACTCCACCCAGGAACAGAAGAGGCTAGTTCTCCATTGTGCAGCCGCTGTGCTTGTGTGCTGGTGCATTCGATAGGGAGCTTCTGGGATGGCATCCAAGGAAACCAGGCCATGCAGAACACCTTTCCAGAAATGCTGCCAGGCTATTTATGTTCCCCCCTTTCCTCTAAACTTCTGCATGGGGGAAGCACATGTACACACAAGCCTAACTCTACCCACGTGTACTCCCCTCCACCAACAGGTGATCTGATCGTGTCACCAGTATGTCCTTACTCAGTCAACTTAAACAGAAAAAAGCAATAACAAAACTGCACAATAAATAGAAAGTAAGAGGGCCGCCATCACTAACCTACAATATACAGCACAGCTGGTCCCTGACCAGGCAAAGGCATTGGCTGCACACGTCTGACAACCCCAGCTCCACCCCTGGGAACCTCATAAAGTGAAGAGAATGAACTACAAAGTTGTCCTCGGGTCTCCACGTGAACAGTGGTACCCACGCATCATACACATCCACACCCACATAATCATAAATAGCTTTTAAAAATATGCACAGTTGTGCATCATGTGGATGGAATTGCATTTTTCAATCTGTAACAGGAGTTTACAAATTATGCAAAATGAAATCATTAGGGATTTAAATAAATATATAAAATCACATATACGTTAGCTGAGCCACTGAGTTCAGCTGATTTGATTTTCAATTTTTCTTTGTGTGATTTTTTAAATTTTTAGGATTTCTACTTATTTTCAAATTTCCCCTTGAGAGGTATTCACCCCTTGCCGGTTTGTCTTCTTTAATTATCACAGATTAGTTTACTCGCCTTTCCATTCACTGTTGGGGTTTGACGCACAAAACAAACTTAGGTTTACCAGTTCACAGTGGCACTGTGGAATCCCGACCAACACAGGCAGGTGCTATAGGCAGGAAACCCAAAGCACAAAGGAAGTCACCGCCTTGTGTGACATCCGAATCACAGTGAGTGCTCCAGCGTGAGGTGTCCACTCTGTTGGCAGGAAGCAGCTTCCTTGTCGCACTGCAGCCAGAGTCACTGGGCAGCCTCTTCTATCCCAGGACTGCAAGCGTGTCCGCAGATTTCAGATTCACAACCCCAGGCAACATGAGTTTATACACATTTCATTTATTTATATAATTTATTTATTTTTATTTTATGTGCACTGGGGTTGGGTGTGTGTGTGTCAGATCTTACAGTTACAGACAGTTGTGGGCCACCATTTGGGTGCTGGGAATTGAACCCAAGTCCTCTGAAAGAGCAAATGGCTTTTAACCTCTGAGCCATCTCTCCAGCCCAGACATATTTTAATTAATAAAACTCCATGCACAAGAACCAGAATTTTTCACAATGTGATAACATTGTAAAAAATATGTTGAAACAATTAAAGTAATTGAATATCTTCATAAACAACCACACATTTATAATTTATGATAGCTAGTATATGTTGGTGTTGGCTAAGACCTCTCTCCTTTTAGGATATAAAACCCATATTTTTCTTTCTGTTTGTCTTTTTCATTTGTGTGTGTGTGTGTGTGTGTGTGTGTGTGTGTGTGTGTGTATGTGACTGTACACATGTTGCTTCCAGTGTGTGTGGGTCAGATATTCATATTGAGTGTTTCCTGTCACTGTCTACCTTAATGCTTTGCTGCTGTCATGCTGCTATGGTTTGGGTTTTGTTTTGTTTGTTTTTTCTTTGAGGCACTCTCATATGTAAGCTACCCGGCTTGTGTGCTTGCTGGTTTATGACAACTTGACATATGCTCTAGTCATCTGAGGGGAGGGAGCTTCAACTGGGAAAATTCCTGTAAAATCCAGCTGTAGGCGAGTCTGTAGGGCATCTTCCTACTTAGTAATATGAGAGGGCCCAGACCATTGTGGTGGTGACTGCCTGGACTGGAGGTCCTGGGTGCTGTGAGGAAGTAGGCTGAGCAAGCCATGTGGAGCAAGGCGGTGAGTGAGCAGCACCCTCCATGGCGTCTGCATCAGCTCCTGCTCCAGGCTCACCCCTGACTTCCTTCAGAGATGAGCAGTATGGAAGCTGAAGCCCAACACACCCTTTCCCCAGCAAGTCACTTCAGTCGTGGCGTTCCGTCACAGCAGCAGACACCCTAAGGAAGACAGCTGGGAACTCACTCTAGCAATGAGGCTAACCTCAATCTCAGGTCAGGTAAATCTTAACCGTCACCTCAGAGACCCTAGTGAGTGGCTGACCCCGAAGAGCCAGCAAGCTCTGAGAGGGAAAGAAAACAGAAGGCAGAAATCTGGGATACATCTCACGTGCGAACAAAGACACTGAAAAACATGGGCTCTGCACCGTGCAAGGTAGTAGACTCCAATGGTCTCATTTCACCTATTAGATTAAGGAATTAAAAGGGTGGGGGTGGGGGGGGGACTCACCAGCTTCTCTGAACTGCTGAAGTTTAAGTATTGGTAATGCAAAATTAACAGATTCTAGAAAATAATTGGGCATCCTCTTTTGGAGACAGAATAGGATGTTCATGAGTTTCAGCTACAAGATGGTCCTGCTCCCTGGTACTCAGAGGCTCACAGGTTTCCTTCCCCTTGAGTGTGGACCTGCCTAATGCTACTCATCCAACAAACACTGCAGCTGAGATGAGATGATGGGCAGGATGCTCAGGCACAAAGGGATATAACTTTCACCTACCTAGCAGACACACCTTGGCAGCATAAACACATCAGGAGTAGAAGATTCCCCTGGCTGGCTTTGCTAAAAACAAAATGACATGTTCTATGGCCACATGGCAAGGAACTGAGAGCTACCTGCAGCCAAAAGCCTCATAAATCAGGAGCCCCACATTCGGGAGCTGTTAGGTAGAGGACTCTGAAGCAGATCCATTCCTAGCTGGGCTCTCTGATTAAGAATTTAGCCCAGCTAGCACTGCAACTGTATTCCTGAGAGACATCCTGAACCAGAGCACCCAATTAAGCCATGCCCAGATTCCTGGCCCATCAAACACGGACATGTTTGCCTTAGCGCAACAGGTATGGAGTGGTCTGTTTTAGACACACACACACAGGTATATGATTTACTTAGCCAGAGTGCTATTTGGAATAACAATAGGAACAGAAATAGAAAACGTCTGCTGAGATATTTGTTAAACACAGTGATATACAAATATGATATAACTCTTTATTCATTCAACTTATATCCTATATATAGTGTAGCTAAATATTCACAACATACGCTCATGGTATGTTGATTACGCTCTTAAAATCTCAAAGCATATGTCATGCACCCAATCTTTGGGAGTAAGGATGTCGTGTACATGCAAATACAAATGAGTAACTGAGATCCAGGTATTATGGCAATCATCGTTAAATGATTTGGCTCCTTTTGTTGCCTTTCTTCTGCTTATCTGTATTCACCACTTGTTTAAAATGAGCATATTCCACTACGATGAAAATTTCAATTCATGAAAGAAGCAAAAGGGGAGGGTGGGAGAGCACCTTCAATACCGACGCCAGAGTCCTTGGTTACCTAACATAACACAGCATCACCCTGTCCTTGGTGGGAGGAGGGCAAGTCATAGATTCTAACCCACAAAAACACATCGGGCAGCACATGATATAAATAAACATCATTTTAACACACCCTGGCAAATGCATCTATAGTCCCACGTGGGCTGGAACCCAACCGCCGTGCCGACAACATCTACATTTATAGGTGTCCCGCTAGGGCAGTAGGTGGCAGCACATCAGTCTCATAAAACGCATGCTCATTACAAATAATGAGAAAATTTGCATTAATTGGACAAAACTGGGGTAACAAAGTTATACAACCGAGAATACCAAAGCACGCTGTAGGGGAAGAGAGACGTATGATTTAAAGACGTTGTAGTATATTTTTGGCTTTCCGTCTGGCTAAGCTATTTCTTAGGACTAGCATTTGATAGATGAAGCACTTGAAGATTAGGGTTTGGATTCCCAGGGCCTAGATAAAAGCCTGGGAGGCACGGCAGCCTGTCTATGACCAGCCCAGCACTTGCCAAGCAGAGACGAAGGGTCCGCGGAGCAAGCTGGCCAGCTACAACTAGGCAAACTGCTGAGCTCTGAGAGACCCTGACTCAGCTCAACCAAGTAGACAGAGAGCAACTAGGAGACAACGGATGTCAAGTTTGGGTCTCCACACACGTGTGCACACACATGGATGCATGTGCACACACCTGTGCTTACCCACATGCAAATATGCGCATACGCCCACACACCGCATAATACAAAAATAGGAAAAGACTGCAGACCTCACTTCTACTGGTTTTATGAAGAAATACAGCCTTAGAGTAATCATTTGTTGTTTGACTTTAATGGCGATTAGGTGAAAGTACAATTAGATCAGGATGATGATCAGGATGATGATCAGAGAGACTGCAGTTCATCTTGTGGCTCAACATAGCAAACACCTCTCTGAGAAACAAAGATTCCCCCTTGTAAAAACAACAACAACAACAACAACAACAAAACTCTGTAGAAGACACATCAAGCTCTTGTGAGCAGCAAGCTAAAAAGGGAGTTTAGCTGCTTGACGTGTCTAACTTATTTCCAGGGAGGAAGCAGTTACAATGTGAAAATATAACCCCTACAAGGAGAGGGCCCAACAATAACATGCCTTTGCAAACGAACCAAGTTCACTGCTGGTTCTGTTTGTTTAGACACACGCAAAGTGTGCCAGGAAAAAAAACAAAAAACAAAAAAAACAAGCCACTGGATGGTAAGTGTACAGAAAGAGGAGCATACAAATAAACTTTTCTTGTCTGTTGGAGAGAAAACCTAGAATTATTTTCCTCATCTCCTTCCTATGCTCCCATGAGTAGGATCCGGGGAAACTTTTGCACATAAGCCCTATGAAAACAGAAGTAAAAGGCCAGAGTTGGCCTGTATTGTACACAAAGCATCAAGTCCCACCAGCTATGGACCAAGTATTCCATACATGAGCCAGCACGGACACTTCATATTCAAGTTACAACACCTGATGGGGATGAGGGAACAAACAATAATATGAGTCTGTGCTCCGGACAGGGGATGAGTGACAGACTACTTCCTGACACAGCAATGACTCTCCCCGCCATAACTCCCCTCCAAGGAGAGCTTACATGAAGAGCCTCTGAAGGACAGACAAGATGCCTTGAAAGCGAGCCAACCTTGCGGCTGAAAGCCACAAAAGTCTGGTTTTGTTTTATTTTGTTTAAAAACTGTTTGTACTTGTTCTAATGGCATTAAATAAAAATGGCACCGTAACTTGTTAAATTTTAGATATAAAATGAGAAACATAGAGCAAGGGGTTATAAATCAGCTTGAGACCAATTAAAATACTTAGACTGCCATTCAAAAACACCGCACCGAATGCAATAAGATGAGTGGGTGTGTGGTTCGATTTTAATAACTGAAGCCTGCAGGAAGGTTTTATTTCCCCAAAGTACTAGCCAAATAGATCCAGCGCTGACCGGAACATAGAAAATATAATTTTACACTATGTTAACCTAAAGAATGAAGTGAAGTTCCACCAAAGTAACAGAAGCAGAAGGTTTGTTTTCGGTTTTTACCAATCATATGTAATAAGTAGAGCAGGAGAATCCATCTTTTTACATGGGGGGAAGAGGAATCAGTCTTCGCCTCTAATATCTAAACATTAGGATTTCAAGACTCCCAACATATTCAAAATTCAGGAACCTATATAAAGCTGCTAACATTTTATGCTGCCCATACTTAAGTATGAGAGACAGCCTGTCACCGTGTCTTCACAGAGGACAAGAAGATGCTGACCCCACATATGCTCAGCTGGCCACTGGGCAGGAGGCTTCATCTTGTGTTTCTCGTTGCTGTGAGCAAAATCTCGATAAGAAGCAACTTAATTGAGGATGGGCATATGTTACCCTCACAGTTTAAAGGTGCAATCCACTAGAGAGGGGGAAACGTGGAGGTGGGTAAAGCCCCCAGGTGTCACAGCAGAAAGTGTGAGGCCAGTTGCTGACATCTGGGCAGGTCAAAGCACAGAGACGGGGCAGGAAGCAGTGCCCGGTGATAAACTGTGAGACCTTCCTGCCCACAGCAATCTACTTCCAGCAATGTGGCCTCATTTCTTAAAGGCTCTGTAGTCTCTTAACACAGTATCAGCAGCTGGAGACCCAGTATTCAAACACATGCACCTGTGAAGGGCATGTCACATCCAGGTAACAACGCCATGTGAAGCTACCCCATGATACCTAATTTTCCACTCATTCATTTCTGCCCTCTACGTAGTAACTTGGAGACCAGACAAGACGGACGCATTCTAAGTGCTACGGCTATGGGCTAATTCTTTATTTCTAATCACCACTGCAGTTATTGAGGTGACAAGGGCCTGCAGCTCTTACTTTTAACGTGATACTGCAGAGCTCATGGCAGAAGTTTATGCCTATGAGTTCCAGCACTTGGGAAGCCTACCACGAATTCAAAGCCAGGCTATATACCGAGATCCATTCAAGCCGGCCTGAGCTACACAATGAGATCCCACCGCAAGCCATAGTCCCAGAGTACTAGTGTGATGTAACTCTAAGCAACATTTTCAACTTCAACCAAGTAGGCAAAAACTCGATAGAACTCCACACCCTGTCAACAGTTAGGCTAGTAGCCTCCGGGGACGTTTCCAGCTTGGGGACCCTCTTTGTCACTTAGGCATTATTCTGGCACTTCAGGTGTTATGGTGCTGCAGTTTGGGGGACATGGAAAACAGACTGGAGTGACGAGATGCCTGCTCTCGGTGAGGCACTGCCCTGCAGCCTTCAGCTGATCTGGGGAGCCATCCCAACTCTGCTGCAGGTGCCAAGTCACTGGGGCCATCAACTACCTCATGGTTTCTGGAATCACAGAGAGAACCGAGTCCTGCAGATACCATCTTTCTCATTGTAGGATTATTACTGTTTTGCGTTTTTCATGAATTCTTTTTCACGGCTTCTTTTTCTTTACTTCTTGTTACACATAAGTGCATGTTCCTAGAGACATAAGCTCTACCCACTCAGTCTGTATGATGTTACTTTTACATATGTTTTCAGGGATGACCATTTGGCACTACACAACACGTTGGTTGTGTTCTTTCCTGGATAAGACCATTTCTCTCATGTTCAGCATTCCTTAGTTGTTTACAGTCCTTCTGAGGCCTCATGAGCTTTCCCCTCTCCGCGTTAGCATGTCTATTGGTGTGATCTTAGTTCAGGTCACATTTAGGAAGCCATGCTGGTGAGATTTCACGGGTAGAGTAGCATCTCTGACATTTGTAGGAGACACAATCTCACAACAAACTTCCTCTTCCTCTGGCTCTTTTAATCTTTCTGGCCCCTTTCAATGAACTGCTAGTTTCTCCAGGCGTTCCAAGTATCCCTGAGACAGAAGTACAAGAAGCAGAGTGGGGGTGGAGAAATGGCTCAGTGGGTAACAGCACTTACTATATAAGCCTAGGAACCTAAGTTCAAATCCCAGCACCCACACGAAAAGCTGGTGTGGCCATACGCCCACAACCACATAGTGTATGAAAAAGAAACAAGACAGCACTGGGGACTGCTGTCTACCAGCCTAGATCTGGGTTCTGTGGGAGACCCTCTAGATGGACTGTGAAATGCCTCCTATGCTTATGTCTGGGCACTTTCGCCCCATCTGGCGGCATTATTTGGAAAGATTATGGAGCTTTGTTGCACTGGCAGTGGTAACGGTGGCAATAGAGGGATTACATAGCCCGACCCCAGCTCCTGTTCTCTGTGTGTGTGTGCTCCCGGACTGCAGATGCCAACGTGTCAGGCCCCCTGCTCTTGCCCTCATCCCCTCCCCAGAATGACAGTCTATAACCTGAGCTAAAATACGCTTTCTCCTCTTAAGTTGCTTTTTGCCACAATATGTGATTCTGGCAGTAAAGAGAAAGTAGGGTACTGCCTCACAGGAATGAGGTGAAATATGGAAGAGCAGGACACACACTCACACAGAAAGTGGGGCTGGGGGGGGGGAGGGAGGGAGGGAGGGAGGGAGGGAGAGAGAATATGAATGAATGAGTTGGTGCTTCATTCTTCAGATTAAGCATCATACATTCCAAAGGGCCAACCTTAATTCTGGTTACAGCCACAGTGTTGGCTCTCAGATACCTGCAGATAGCAGTGTTGCACACTAGGCTTCAGGCTGTGACTGCCTTCCACCTCTGATCTTTGCCACATTGCCACAGTCACTTTCAAACAGCAGTGCTGCACTCTGACTGCAGATAAATGTCCTTCTCAGTGGAAAAAGACAAGACATGTGGCAGGTTTCCTGGGAGGGACAGGGCAGCAGCTTTTCCTTCCTAACAAGAAGGGTGACTCTGAGCAGGGCAGCCCAGAGGCCGTGCACCGCGAATGCTGAGTGCCGCCTCAGGAATGGCAATGTGCTAACATCTGAAAATGCAGTGTGCAGAGGATGCCTGAGCCTATTATTCAAACCCAACTTTAAGCCTTCTTCTATCACCCCAGGTCTCCCATCTTTTAAATAAAGGGGATGGAGCAGATGACTTTCGAGACGCTCACAGAGAGCTCTTCTCGGAGATCTAAGCTTGGCTTTGGCACGGTTTTGCAACCGCACACTCAGCTCTACCAGGGCACACAGCATCTCCACGGCGCACTTTCCAGTACCAGAGAGACTGAGTCCCACTGCCCTTTCGGCCCAGCGCAAGGTAAGGTGAGAGTGTTTATGCTGCCTTTTTCTCTAGGTAACTACAAGTGATGCAATTAACTCAGAGCTTGGGATGTAAAAGTACAAACATTTGAACATCAAAGTTTCTGTTTATCATTCCTGTTCCTGGAAAAAAAATATTCCCTTCTCCCTCCCACAAAGACAAGGTCCTGTGAAGCTAAGTAAAACCAAATGGAGTTTTAATAATGTGGAGGCAAACCTGCCATATCCAAAAACCAAAGCAGGAGAATGAAGGAACTCTGCCTGGAGCTGCCTGGGGCTGCCAGAGAACAGGGCTGACCCCCGGCAGAGCAACATCCTTCCAGGCAAAGACACTGGGTGGCTCTAGGTGTGGCATCTGTCGGACACTATGTATCCACAAAGCAACAGTTTCTCTTCCTTGCAGCTCTCTACACCTCCAGAACTGAGACAGAAACTGCATGCTATAGCTTTGCAATCAAGCAAACCTGGAAAATAGTGCACTTTCATTCTGAGAACAAAGGAAGCCAATATTAGCTCAGCTTAACTGGCTCTCCACGGCGAGTGCAAGCACCGGAACTCTAATACGTAATAACATCCTTCCATTCTCAAAAACGGCAACTCAAGGGTGACTTAGTGCCAGGCACCGAGCCACAGACACCACACATGTCAATGACAAGCTATGGAAACCAGTTCCTTAGCAGATGTATTAGCCTGGCCAGCTGCCTGTCTGGAGGGTAGAGGAGAACCCTGGGTGCCACAATCTGGTGGTCAACCACTATTTGTCACTGCTGTGTGAAGTTTGTCATACAAAGGACAAGAAACCCTCAAACTCACTTGTGCTAGCCAAGGACTTAGTTCATCAGGCGATGAGACATTTATCCAGTGAGAGGTGTCTTGTTTTGTTTTAAATAATGGGGGGGGGGGGGCGGGAAACACAGACTTTAAATATAAAAGGCCTTGGACAGCACATCATAACTGTTATGTGGACATGCAATAAATATCTCAAAATAACCACGCAAGGAAAAGATCTGGCCCACCGACAAGCCAGCGTTTAGCTATGAGTGGTCCACCCTGCTTTGGGTCCTTTTTGCTCCCAGAGCATCTGACGTACAAATAACCTAATCACTGGTGAGAAATAACCTCTTTATATCTACTACACAGGGATATCAACTATACACACTGACTAATTTTGTAACGTAAGGAGCAAATACCATGAAAACAGGAGAGCATTTTTAAAGATGGACAAGGCTTTTGCTTTTGTGTCTGGCGGTCTGTCTGTCTGTCTGTCTGGATGGCGTTACATATGAGACTGTGGTGTATTTGCACAGTGTGCACAGACCTTTATATGCATGTGGAAGACAGAGGGCAGGCCAGGTGTCCACTATTACTTTCCACTTTACTCTCTTAAGACAGGATCCTCATTCAACCTGAAGCTAGGCCAGCAGGCAGCAAGCCACAGTGATCTTCCTATCTCCTTCTCCCGTGAGCTGGGGTCCTAAGTATGTTTGTGTACCCAGTTTTTAATGCAGCTGCTAAGATCCAAACCCAGACGCTCATACTTGGCAAAGTATGTGTTCTCGATCACAGAGTCATCGCCCCAATACACCCCTGCCCCTCCCCTCCCCTCTGCTTTTTCACCTTTTTAAGACCAGGAAGAGTCTTCCAAAGTTTGAAAGAATCAAGTTAAACCATGTATGCTACACCGACTGATTATAAGAGAGAAATCAGGGCATGCCACTGGCTTTACACTCATGGCACTGTGACAAACGAGACTTGGGAGTGAACTAGAGGACAGGCAGACTGAGAGGTGCCCTGCCACATGGACACAGGTGTGAGATGACACACAGTCAGATTCCTTAAGACCAGAGAGCAGCAGGGCCGTGCAGTGAGGAGCCTCTCTTGACCACCAGCTCTTTCCTAAGCTCTTTCTCAGATGTAGACACGTTCTTCACATGGGTATCAGTCTTTGAAATTACATCCCTCTACAACTCCAAGTGGCTTTTTTTTTTACACTGTGAATTATATGTTGTTTATACTATATGCAAAGGAAGGTGGAGTTATTAACTGATTATGAGACAGGTTTGAAGTTTGACACACTGGTGCTGAACTGCCAACACATCTCTTTCAGATGTGCTCTTCTTCCCTTCAGCTCCGAATCGGTTTTCTGTCAACTTGACACAAGCCAGAGTCATCTGGGAAGAGGGAACATCAATTAAAAGGAAGCTTCCATCAAACTGGTCTGAGGGCAAGTCAGTGAAGCATCTTCCTGACGGATGATTGAAGCGGAGGGTCCAGCTCACTGTGGGTAGCACCATCCTTGGGCAGATGGTTCTGGGCTGCACAATGGCAAGCAAGTGAGGAAGCAGTGCTCCTTCTGTGACTTCTGTGTCAGCTCCTACCCTGCTTGAGTTCCTACCCGGCTTCCCTCAATGACAGATGCAAGCCAAATAACCCCCTTCCTCCCCACATTGCTCATGGCATTTCATCCAGCAATGGAAAGCAAAGTAGGACAAATTCCAAATGTGAATTTTCAGATTGTAACATCTGCAAGCACATGGGGGGGGGGGGGAACCTACACCGCTGGAAATAAACCAAAAAGAAAAACTTGTAAGCCTAAAAGACAAGCATGGAAGAACAGGTTCTTAAGTCAAGTTTTCAACAGGGGAGGACGCTGTCTGCCATGCTTAAGAGGCAGCAGGCAGTTAGGTTTACCAGCTCCACCTCGGCCTCTCCAACCTGACAGATGTGGGGAGCTGTCTAGCACTCTCAGCCTTAAGCGCTTGTGAAGATCATTAACACTGCCTGCCCTGTGAAAATATATTGCATGTACGAGGGAAAGGAGGTGACATCTTGAGAGCCATGGAGTTAATGTGCTTGCCACCTGGGGCCAGAAAGAACATTCATTCAAAAAACAGGGTGCAATTACCAGAATGTACAATCTAGTCTGTGTTGCACTCAGTAGCCTCGGAAGGACTCAGTAGAATGTGACAGCACTCAGCACCATTAAAGATTACTTATCCTGGTGCAGCGTGTCCCCAGTAACAAAGACACAAGTTTCTACCTGGATTTGATGGACTCTCACATTCTGCCGGCAAAGCCACACTTCCTGCATATTACAATACCAGAATGGATGAAGGAAAAAGCATACGATCCCACAAGCTGTGGTTTCTTAGGAAGGGGCCGCTGAATTAACCAAATCTATTGTGGGATGGAGTTTATTTGAGGCGGGGTAATTAGCAAAGTGGAGGTCATGATCTCCATCCAAGAAGCAAATGTTTGCCAAACACAGTAACAAAACAAATCCCAGGGGCTGGAGAGATGGTTCAGCAGTTAAGAGAACCGTCTGCTCTTCCAGAGGTCATGAGTTCAATTCCTGGCAACCACATGGTGGCTCACAACCATCTATGATGAGATCTGGTGCCCTCTTCTGGCGTGTAGGGTACATGTAGATAGAACACTCATATACATAAACTAAATAAATCTTTTAAAAAATGAATCCCAGTGTGAAGAAACAAGGGGTATCTTCTCATGTGTTGAGATAAAGGTATGCACGTAAGGCTCACATGAAGACAAGTGAATATATAAATATGGAATTCTGGACAGGTAAATATTTACTTAAAAAACACTTCACAATAGCAAGTACTTCTAAGTGCAAGTATTTATATTACGATTCAACTATTTAAGGTGGTCTGCACACTGTTCTCTGTAAATAGACTTATTGCCCATTTAATTTTGCTGAAAGTCTTCCAACCTTTGGTTAAAAACATCATTAAAGTCTGTTTGTGTGAAGGGACCCTGGAATTCTATGTATCTCTAACCCTTGTCCCTGTTGGCCACATCTGTTTTCTTCTGGATTGCTCCTGGATTCCCTACTGTTTTAATTAGCATCACCAACCTTTCTCCAACCAGGTGCCTGGGCTAGAATTTCTAGAGCCATTCTGAGCGCCTTCCAGCATCCTACAAGGCACACAGCCTCATCAGCTTTATCCTTGCCACTGAGTCCTACCCTCTTGAGCTCCTGTTCTGATTAAAGTTTCCTCATTATTTCTCCTAGATTTCTATAAGTGTTCAACTCTTCTTTTGCTTTTCGTGTCAACACATGCCTATCCTTCCTCCTTCTCCTCCCTACAGGATGCCAATCAAACCTTATCACCTAAGTAGTTATCACTACCTTCTGTTAATTCTCAAGCCTTATCCCTTCATTCCCTGACCAGAATGCTAAAGGAAGGGAACCACCCCCAAGAAGCCCTAACCAGAATGCTAAAGGAAGGGAACCCCCCTCCGCCCCCCAAGAAGGGTGATCTAATATTTAAAGGATGCAGTAATAACTGAAGCCAGTAACCAAATAAAGCCCCTGAACTCAGGAGTCCTTAAGAAAAGACTTGAAACATTTGTTGCATTTCCTGGTTTTAAAGTCATACGGGAGAACTAACATTTCTATATATGAAGAGAAAGCATCAACAGTCACACTATAGGGTGTCTTAATTTTAGTCTGAGATGTATGTACTTCTGTAAGGGTCACCACTTGGGGACAACAGAATGCATGCTAACTGAAGAACACCTCTCAAGCCCTAGAAATGAAGCTGCCTTTTATGTTCTTAGAGAACCAGAATTGGGGTGACACTTGCTTTAAGCAACCGACTCAGGTGGAGTTTAAGCAGCTTTGTAACAATTACACAAAAGATCACCTGTGACGGGCCAGAGTCTGCAAAGGCTATTTAATGCCAAGCACCTTAACTGAACTGAGCACATCCCTCATCCCCTCCCTACCAGGCCTCGCGCACTGCTACCAAGGCAGAATTCTACTCCTGGTAGTGTAGGTGAGACATTTCTTCATACATGTCGGAGCAGAAGAAATGAAGAGAGAGAAACTGGTATCTTGGGATGCACAATAAGTCAGGTTGAGATGTCAGATTCACCCATCCTTCCCTTTCAGGCTCCACTGCTACCACACATGGCACTGATCATGCATGTAGAAGGTATCAGGACCACGCTGATACATACAGTAGGACACAGGGCAAAATTTCAAGGCACAGTCTGCAAAAAGGAATGTAAAATTCCTCTAATAACTTCATTATGTGTTGAAAAACTACTTAAGGTATGTTAAATTAAATTTAGTACTTATAGCTGGGTATGGGGAAGCACACCTTTAGTCCCAGAAGGCAGAGGCCAGGATGGATCTCTAAGAATTTGAGGTCAGCCTGGTCTACAAAGCAAGCCCAGGTTAGCCAAGGCTACACAGAGCAATCCTGTCTCAGAAAAAAAAAAAGAATTAATCTTGGCTGATCTTTTTCCTGTTTTTATATAATAACCACAAACTGTGAGGGTGTATGTGTACCTCACATTCAATTTCTTCTGGCCAATACTGCTCCAGTACTGTGTTGTTGTTTTTTTAAATACTAGGAACTGAATCCAGGGCAAACATTATACCACAGTCCTTCAAGTGCAATTCCTAATATATGTATTGATTATTGAGTATTACCTGCCTTTAGCATTATAAAGAGTACAAAATCTCTGCTGTCAGGGCTATGTGGGGAGTGGAGCTAAAAGAATCTAATTATTACTATCACTATCACACAATTTGATTATTCAAGTGTCGAACTTGTGTTGCATTAAATCTGTACCTGAACCAGCTCTACAGACGGAGACCATGATGTAGCATCATGGAATGGCAATGCTGTCCCCAGTGCTGTGAGATATTCCCCTTTGACATATGCACAAGGTCAAGGGGCCCCCTGACCCAGTGCTGCTGCTCCACCATCTGGGTGGTTTCCGCCAGAGATATTTGCATGGAAGGGTTTAATAGTTACATACACACATTTAAAAATGATTCCTGCAAATCCCTGGGTTCCACCCCTCAGAATCTTGCTTCCTAACTACTCAGTTTGATCCAGAGAGAAAAGCCTAATGTTCTAAATTCAAAATGCAATTCTCAGCCAGTGGCATATTCTAAGTTGATAGCAAACTATACTAATGAATAAATGGCTATAGTACACAGGTATTGAAATGGTGGATTTAATAAGTTACATTTAAAATGAACACAAAAACAGTGTAAAGTTCTTTTTAAAACACACCCACCCATATCTACCCAGTCTTCCAGCCCACAACTCATGAGGCAATTTGTGTCACAAGGCAGGCTTTTTAAGTTAAAAAAAATTAAGGAGACCAATGGTGGGGCACAACTTTAATTCCAGCACTCTGGGAGGCCGAGGCAGGCCGATCTTGAGAGTTCGAGGCCAGCCTAGTCTACAGAGTGAGTTTAAGACAGCCGAGGCTATACAGAGAAACCCTGTCTTGAAAACAAAACAAAACAAAAATTAAGGAAATGAAGCCCACATGAAAGGAAGTGTGATCTGGGAAGGCCCTCTGCCTCAGCAGCTTCCTCGACGCTGAGCACTGAAGAGGCAGAGGGCAGGGATCTATGGTTAAATCTCGGTACCCATCTATGAGCGTGTGGCAGGGAAGGATAGCTGTGTGTTAAGATAACAAAGAGAAACCCCACCATTACAGTCAGTGGCGCTTTGCTCCTGAGTAAGAAGAGAGGCGTGAATGACTTCCCATTCCTGTGTGGTTTCAGATCCCCAGTCTTTCCTGGAAGTTTCTGACTCAGTGGGTGACGGAAGACACTAGAAAGCATAATTGTCTCCAGCTACTCTTGATCTGCTCGTTGGCTTCAGAATCCAAATCCCAGCACGATGAGACACATGTGTACAGATTCCACAGGGCATTTGGTTTCTGGGTAGCAAACAGTTACAAGGCAAACAGTTACTCGCTGCCTTGAATTTCTGAAATGGTAAGATAAACAGAGCGAGGAGGAAGGAGTTTTCTGGAAAAGCTATTTTGCTCTTGGTGGACACTGTGTCAGTGACCTAAGAGAGCCACAAATCATATGGTACTGGTGCTTCTTCAACATGGGTGAGTATACTTATATTCTCCAAATATGTATGCTTCAAGATTGATTGATTGATTGATTGATTGATTGATTTATATGTATATGAGTGCTCTATTTGCATGTACACCTGCAGGCCACAAAGAGGCATCAGATCACACAATAGATGGTTGTGAGCCACCATGTGGTTGCTGGGAATTGAACTCAGGACCTCTGGAAGAGCAGACAGTACTCTTAACCACTGAGCCATCTCTCCAGCCCCTTGAATATATATGTTTTAAAGAAAATGTGCTTAAAAACATGTTAGAATGGCCTTTCTCAGTGACCTCATATTAGCTACAGAGCTGGGCACCTGACAAGTTTCTAATGTGTATGAAGCATTACATATTTGCCCCAGGAACTGATGGTCTTAATTGCAATCCAGAAATAAATGACAGCAATTTTGAATCCAGGTATGGTGGCTTACACAAGTACAAGAGAGGCTGTGATAGGAGGAGTGCTGCAGGCTCCAGGCCAGCCTGGGCTGTGGAGTAAGGCCCTATCTCAAATAATAAAGAAATGACAGCAATCTTCATTTTTGTTTTTTGGGAGTTTTTGTTTGTTTGTTGTTATTTGGTTTTTTTGAGACAGGGTTTCTTTGTGTAGACCTGGCTATCCTGGACTCACTTTGTAGACCAGCTGGCCTTGAACTCACGGTGATCCGCCTGCCTCTGCCTCCTGAGTGCTGGTATTAAAGGCGTGCGCCACCAATGCCTGACATCAGAAATCTTGCTTTATCCCATTTACTTCCAAATTTGGCACAGGAGATCTGCCCATAAGGGACACTGGAGGAAATGCAGATGTCAATGCTAGAAACAGTAGCCAAACTAGCTCTGTGGTTTTCACTGTACACACGGAACATATTTATAGATTGCGTTATTTCCTTCCTAACTTTGAACTCAAAAGTTAACAAGAAGCTGGTTATGGCTGTATAGGCCTTTGTTCTCTCTCCTCCTGAAGCAGAAGCAGGGGGAATCTCTTTAGTTTGAGGCCACCCTGGTCCACATAATAAGACCCTTTCTCAAAAGTATACACACACATACTCAGACAGACAGACAACACATACACACAGACACACAGTCACACAGGCACACATGCACACACATACTCAGACAGACAGACACCACATACACACACAGACACACAGTCATACAGGCACACACACACAGACACACTGATCCACAGTCACACAGGCACACACAGACACACATGACCACTTGTCAACTACTGAACTGTATCTTCAAAGGCTAATGGGTTTCTGGAGATGGTTTTCAGATTGGCATCTAATTTGATTATTTTATTTTCTCTAGCACGTGATCAAAGTTGGCTGTTAAAACCCCACAGAGCAATTGGCAGAACAATACTTTTGTTTCCTTTCAATGTAGCATGCTCGAGAGCTGCCCTTAGGTCTAGGAACATCTGGGGTCAGTTTTCTCTTCTCCTCACCATAGCTGGCTTGGCAACAGAGCTCTTTAGCTTTGGGTTATAATTAGAAGTCAGTCATCACTCTACATAAGCAAATTGTAATTGCTGCTTGGGTGAAGTCCAACAAATTTGGCCATCAGTACCTCGTTAAAGGAAATGTCTGGCAAAAAAACATAATAACAAATGCCATGCTCAAACAATCTAGATCAGCAGTTCTCAACCTGTGGGCCATGACCCCTTTGAGGGTGAAAGGACCCTTTCACAGAGGTTGCACAGCAGATAGTTATATTACAATTTATAATGTTAGCAAAATTACAGTTATGAGGTAGCAACAAAAATAATTTTATGGTTGAGGTCACCACAATACAAGGAACTGTTATTAAAGGGTCAGTGTTAGGAAGACTGAGAACCATCTCTAGATGATCAAACAGTGGCTGCCTAAGTGTGGGATTTTATTACAAGTTACAGTGTTATTAAGTCATTTATAGCCTCACAGTTGACGAGGACAATACTCTTATTAGTCTCCCATAAACACAGAATCCCCATGGGGCCAGAAACTTCCATGTATATTTACATGTGCTCCCATGTGTTGTCTGACATTCCTGGGTCTTTCCATTCATTTATGCAATGGGAATTACGGTCCCTCGCCACAGCATCTGTCATTTTTACTTCTCACATGGCGGCTGGGTTTGCACCTGTGTCTGTGGAGTCGGTTGTAATCATCTCCCCCTTTAGGAGCCCCAAAGCCCATTTTGTGGCTCTGCTCTTGCTCACCGAGCTGTCTATTTTCTGACCTGGTTCTCCAGCCTCCTCTGTGACTCTGGGGATAAACTGGTAGTTTCAAGAGAAAAATAGAATAAAATAAGATCCATCCTTGTTAAATCAGCCAGTCGTTTTCTATGGCTCACAGCCCAGTGCCCCCCCCCTTCTACGTCACACTGTAGCTCAGCTGTCCGTTTCTTTCATCTCCATTCCAGACCTAATACCCACGACCCTGCCTGCCCTGGCGCAGTTCTGCCCTGACTGGTCTTCGTGTGTCCATTTTGTCCCTCTTAACCCAGGCTACAATAACCAAAGCGGCCTTTCCTAATGAATGCTTAGCATTGTTCCCTATAAAATCTCTTGATCATTTAAAAACATGTTTCGGATGTGACACAACCAATGCAACTCAATATGAACTGGCTCCTGACTCTCCAGTCACAGGTGTCCACCGGCTGCTGAGGAACAAAGAAAACGTGTCACATCCATGGAATGGGGAGTTATTTCACGGTCAAACTATAAAGCCCCACCATAGATAGCTCCAGCGCAGATGAGACCCGAAAGCACGGCCACTAAAGTCCTGCCTGTATTCTTAAAGCCTGTTCTCTTCAACTTTCCATAAAGATCAACGAAGCTTCTATTTTCCCTCGGAGATACCTGAAAGATATTTAAGTTAGCTAATTCCATGCTCCGGATTCACAGCTGCTTTTACAAGAGGCCGGGCCTTAGCTTTTGTAGGCAGGCTTTGAGGACACCGGTCCTTCAGAGACTGCCACCTGCGCAGGCAGCATCAACTCATCGCTCGCACACTGCCTTTGACTCACATCACCTTGCTAACGGCGCTTCCCTGCCCACTCTCACAGAAGAGCAATGAGAATCGCTCAGAAGGCTTCAATTCTCCATCTGATCAACTCTCCATCTGATCAACTCTCCATCAGATCAACTCTCCATCAGATCAACTCTCCATCAGATCAACTCTCATCTGATCAACTCTCCATCAGATCAACTCTCCATCTGATCAACTCTCCATCTGATCAACTCTCCATCTGATCAACTCTCCATCTGATCAACTCTCCATCAGATCAACTCTCATCTGATCAACTCTCCATCAGATCAACTCTCCATCTGATCAACTCTCCATCTGATCAACTCTCATCTGATCAACTCTCCATCAGATCAACTCTCCATCTGATCAACTCTCCATCAGATCAACTCTCCATCTGATCAACTCTCCATCAGATCAACTCTCATCTGATCAACTCTCCATCTGATCAACTCTCCATCTGATCAACTCTCCATCTGATCAACTCTCCATCTGATCAACTCTCCATCTGATCAACTCTCCATCAGATCAACTCTCATCTGATCAACTCTCCATCAGATCAACTCTCCATCTGATCAACTCTCCATCTGATCAACTCTCCATCAGATCAACTCTCATCTGATCAACTCTCCATCAGATCAACTCTCCATCTGATCAACTCTCCATCAGATCAACTCTCCATCAGATCAACTCTCATCTGATCAACTCTCCATCTGATCAACTCTCCATCAGATCAACTCTCCATCTGATCAACTCTCCATCTGATCAACTCTCCATCTGATCAACTCTCTATCTGATCAACTCTCCATCAGATCAACTCTCATCTGATCAACTCTCCATCAGATCAACTCTCCATCTGATCAACTCTCCATCTGATCAACTCTCCATCTGATCAACTCTCCATCTGATCAACTCTCCATCTGATCAACTCTCCATCTGATCAACTCTCCATCAGATCAACTTTCCATCTGATCAACTCTCCATCTGATCAACTCTCCATCAGATCAACTCTCATCTGATCAACTCTCCATCAGATCAACTCTCCATCTGATCAACTCTCCATCTGATCAACTCTCCATCAGATCAACTCTCATCTGATCAACTCTCCATCAGATCAACTCTCCATCTGATCAACTCTCTATCTGATCAACTCTCCATCGGATCAACTCTCCATCTGATCAACTCTCCATCTGATCAACTCTCCATCTGATCAACTCTCCATCAGATCAACTCTCCATCTGATCAACTCTCCATCTGATCAACTCTCCATCTGATCAACTCTCCATCTGATCAACTCTCCATCAGATCAACTCTCCATCTGATCAACTCTCCATCTGATCAACTCTCCATCAGATCAACTCTCATCTGATCAACTCTCCATCAGATCAACTCTCCATCTGATCAACTCTCCATCTGATCAACTCTCCGTCGGATCCACCCTCCTTACTAGCCCTCCCTGCTTCTTCCTGAGACCCACCAGGCCACACCAGTCAGGTCCCATAGCAAGTGGCCTCTCCTATGGCCTCTACCCGCTCCAGGTGGCCCACAAGGGAGCCTCCGTTCCTCTCCTGACCCAAAAGCATGGCTCTTGAGGATACTTAAAGCAATAGCCATTACTGCTTGTGTTCATAGGAAGTTTGGTTCTCTAACATAAGAAGCCCTGCCAGGGGCTGCACTGATAGCCCAGGCTGCTGGTGAGCCACCTCTGCTCCAGCCTCGTGGCACAGAACACCCAGAACAGCATTCCAGGCAGGAGAGGCAGCCATAGGACAGTGCTGACTGATGCAGGGCCAGAGCTAGGCTTTAGAAGCATCTTCTGTACTTGTCTAGGTCCCAGCAATCACAAACTGCTCCCAGCAGGACCAGGACAACCAGGGCGAAGGCAAAGGTGGTCCTCCTGTGAGGCTGTGACAAACTTCATCCACCCTTCCTGTTCTCCTTCCCTCACTGGCTCACCTCGCACTGGCAACCACTACCACTACCTTCCCACAAGCATTGCTTGCTTGCTTTCTTTCTTTCTTTCTTTCTTTTTTTTTTTTAATGTTTTGAGACAAGGTTTCTCTGTGTAGCCTTGGCTGTCCTGGACTCAATTTGTGGACTAGGCTGGCCTCAAACTCAACTCACAGCAATCCACCTGCCTCTGCCTCCCGAATGCTAGGATGAAAGGCATGTGCCACCATACCCGGCTTATTGTATGCATTTCTTGTAAGCATTGCTTGTGTGCTTAATTCTGTCTTAGCTCTTGCTTCTCAGATGGCCAAGCTTAGCACATCCAGGGTAACAAATTTACACTTTCTGAAATCAGCAACTTTCAAACAGGCCTCCAGAAAACTGGCATTTTGTAAGAATTTGAGAATTAAACTCTCAGGTTTGAAGTTTCTCCTTCTCCATACCATTCTTCTGTATCTTCAAAGGGATGCTAATAACAACCAAAAAAAAAAAAAAATCAGGATTTTAAATAGGTGTATGAAATAATCACTCTCCTAATATTAAAGCATTTTCTCTAGCTTTAAATTCACCCAGTTCTGATGAGAAGGCAGACAATACTAAGTAGTTTCTTGGACTCAGCTCCATCTGTGTCCATCTGTCTGTCTGTACTGTAAGCTTCTTCAGGGGAGCACCTCTCCCATTCATGTTCTAACAAGTTGTAGGTCACCAGCAGCAAGGACTCAATAGATACCTGATGATGGAGGCAAGATGTGAAGCCAGGAAATGCAGAAGTGGGTCACAGAGATCAAGGCGGGACAGAATTCCCAGATCTCCCTGGGAATATGGAAACGCAATTAACAGGCACCTGCTGTTTTTATTGTACAAACTATAGGAAATACACCTCAAGCTTCATTTGTATAAACTCAAGAAAGTAAGGGAAGATTAAATAAGGATCACTACAGGTAATATTAACTTGCCCAGGAGCTCTGCATCACTGACACCACAGCCTAAACCAATCACTCGCCTCTACGGAGTACCCAAACCATGGAGTCTGGGATTAGGAGGGTAAGTTGTAGGAACTTGTGTAGACAGACATACATGTGTGGATTACACATGCATAGACGCATTAATTATAGGTCACAATTAATAACATATATAGACTTCCTCTGTCTAATACATTTCACTACACTCCAGACTTACTCAAACATCAACAGATATGGCTGACAGCTGTAATTATATTTCCTTTTAGTAAGCAGAAAGAAAAATCTCATTCCTTCCTGTCATGTGATTGAAAGTTTTCTTACACCAAGATATCAATCTACTCAAGATAGTCAAAAGTTGGCATTTACTAAATAACCTAATGACTGTAAACAAACAGAAGAAAATGTTTGAGGATTAGATTATTCTGCATAACTTGATTCCTTCATGACTATTTAATTAAAAAAGCAATTTGTTTCACTGAGTGTTAGCATGTTTATGATGATTACATTTTTACTGCAACAATGAAAACAAGTGTGTTGGTGCAGACCCCAGACAATGACACTTTAAGTAGCACTTCTCAGAGCACATTAATTCATCTAAATTATACCTTGGCGGTGGGGAATTTTTTTTCCTACATGTCGATGATTTAAAACCCAATTAATTTCTCCCTGCTGTTTAAATGCTCGCAACAACACTGGCTTAAGCGGTGTGCTTTTGTGTGCATCTAATGACTGCAAAGAAGGAGATAGTCTGCAGACTAGCATTGGGGGAAAAGACAGGCAAAGATGTCTTCCTTCCCTCCTCCTTCACTAGTTTTTCCAGAAGGTACCAGATGTGAAATCAAGTTAAAGAACAAATATGTGTGGCTGGGGATGTAGCTGGGTTAGTAGTGTGCTGGCCGAGGATGCACAAAGCCTGGGTTCTCTTCTCAGCACGGCATAACCCGGGCATGGCGGCACACACCTATAATCTATGCTTAGCAGGGGAAGGCACGCTGACTGGAAGCTCCAGGTCGCATTTAGCTATCCAGTCAGTTTTAGGCCAGTCTGAGCTACATGAGACCTTGGGTAAAACCAAACCAAAGGTAGAGCCTACAACACTCTATGAGAATACAAAGTCATCCCAGGTTTTTTATTACATATGAAAGACTCCATGGGAAAATGGTCTGCACAGTGGGTCCCACAGAGCGCAGCTCTCAGACACTTTTCTGCTGACAGGCCTGGGAAGAACATAAAAGCACAGCTCTTGTCATTTCAAGTTGCCAGCATGTCATTTGTCCTCCGAGTCTGCCAAACTATACATATGAGTTGCTGTATCTATCTGCTTCAGGCACTATAAATCATTTCACAATGAAGCCACGGTAAAAAATAATCCTTAATAATTTAATTAAGTATTTTATGCAAAAATCATAGAAGAGCAAATAATAACAAATAGTTGAACAGAAGTAAAAGATATACAAAATTGGCAAGCAGAGGTTGAAGAAAACAAAGAAGCCTATAATTTTAAAAAGCCTGACAATTTGGCAGCCGGATAGGGTAACATGTAATATCCTGGAGAAGATATTCTCTCTGTTTAATATGGGAAACAATGAAAATGCTAATTGACTGACTGTGGGCAGGAGGAAAAGGGTCACTCATTCCTGCCCCACAGGTACAGTTTTCCTCACGAGCTGTCACAGACATCACTCGACTAAACACACCACTTCTCAAGCAATTGCTTATAAAGTTTCAGGATAATCATTCCTGGCATTAAACTGGAGTACAATGTTAAAAGTAAACAACCTGTCTGTCTGTCATGCAGACAGAGCACTCCCATTCCTTCCTCATCTGGCATGAGCTCACAGACCCTCTAGAAGAAAGGGCCCTGGGCACTGTTCTAGCCCAGAGACAGAGCAGAACCAAAGGACTCCAAGCGCCGCAGCTGGGGCTCCTACATAAGGCCTGGCAGAGCATCAGAAAGAGGAGTGGCAGGCCATGTGTGTGCTCCACTCTGCCTCCATTCTGCCCTAAGAACACCCCTCAGCACTGCTAGATAGGAGAAAGAGGAGGGGGGAGGTGGGGGGTGGGGGGAGCTGGGAGGGGAGAGGGAGGAGAAACTGCGGTGGGATGTATTGTATAAGAGAATATGAAAAGAGTTAAAAGAAAATTATGTGATAAACTCTCTCCACCAGGTTTTAATGTAAATTTACCATGCAAGTGCACGTGTGTGCAGGTGTGTGCCACAGAGTGCATGTGAACATCAGAATACAGCCTGAGTATTGGGCCTCACTTTCTACCTTACTTGCAACAAGGCTCTATGATGTTCACTGATACACACACCAGGCTAGCTGCCCATGAACTTCCGGCAATTCTCGACTGCACGATGGGAAAAGCAGCATTACAGATGTGCGCAGCATCACATCCATTTTCTATGGCCTCTGGGGACTGGAACTCTGGTCCTTATGCTTTGAGGTTGAGTGCTCTACCTACTGAGCCATCTCCCTTGCCCAGATAAATCTTGAAAAGATATACATGACATCAATTGGACATCACTGAGCGCTTTTACACACTGAAGACTTTGTAGGTCACCAGTGATCTCTTTCACATAGTTATCTTTTTTTTAAATTAATTGATTATTAAACTCTCATCGCATAGTCCACACAGAAGAGGCCAGGGTTAAATCTAGCTTACAGTCATAATTTGCCAACCCCACACCTAGGATTTGAGCACATCTGCCTTTAAGTGCCATCAACCTTACACAGTATGTTTCATTCTGCTAATGTTTTTGCATTTAACTCTGTCAAAGATCCAGTTACTTTTTTCCCTAGAGCTACAAAAGTTTGAGCCATGGCAGCTTCAACATCAAAAGAGCAGAGACAACTTGACAGACAACTCTTGCTAAGTCTAGACTCAGTGAAACCGAGACAAGGTGGGGTGCACCTCCTTCCTACCCATTTCCTGCAGCATAGGAACCAAATGAGATGCCCTCTTACCTTGCTGGAGGGACATCGATATTGGAGGAAACCACTTTTCGCTTTTGCTCAAGAAGACAAATGGACCGAGTGTTTTCTTTTTCTTGATCTAGGATCCAGTTGGCTTTTTTGGTGTCTGCTGTTTTCACATCTTCCTCCATGGCCAGTGGGAACAAGTGATGAGATATCTTCTTATTGGAGTCTCGTTTTAAGTCCTCTGATTGAAACGTGAAGGTCATTTCTCGCTTAAAACTCCCTACCTGCAAAATACAACACAGAAAGAAATTCTTAAAGCAGAGTCTTAAGTTCTTCTCTGGCAGGTTGTAGTGATGAGAGACTACACTCTCTGCCATGTTGGTGGTGGCTGATTGTTTAGATGGGAGAAATGTGACATGGACATAAACAGCTAGCATTGAAAGGTATTTGAGGCCCGCCTGGTCTACACGGAGTGCTGCAGGACAGCCAGGGTTACATAGAGAGACTCTGTCTCAAGACAACAACAACAAAAATATCACAAACTCAAGAGATGCTTTTTTTTTTTGCAAGACTTAAATGCACTAGGTCTCTATGCCTTTAAGTTTTAAAACTATCATGCTTAATAGCAGACAGCTAAGATCAAAGGCAACTTATCTTTGACTATTAATAATGACCTTAGTTTTAATGAGTAAGGGATAAGACAAACATGAAATCAAAGCTCAGTGGATTAGATCCCATTATTCCCAATATTTGAACCACTGGGAAAAAGTAAAGTGAGGTTTTCATGAGGTAATTACCTTTTACGAATCAACTAAGCAGCAAATTAACTCAACTCTTGAGTCTGCAAGAAGTATCAGACTATCTGGTCTTCTGAAATCTACACTCAGTGAAGTGCATTTCAAAATAAATTCACCAGGAAGATATTTCTCAAACAAATTATAAAACAGGCCGTCCTCTCTGTAGGCTCAGTGTGTGTTTACCCAGTTTTTTCTGAAACACAAGCCATGTTTGCTTGTTTCTATTAGGTTTACATAAAAATTAAAAAGAAGACCTTACTCAAACATTTCTACTTATGAAATTGAAAGCCGTAAGCACAACATATCTTCAAGGTAAAATATATTGACAATAGCAAGAGTGTAGTGTTAATCACTACAAATTCCCAGACCAAATGACAACTCGGCTACATGTATGTACCTGACAAGCACAGGACTTCTCCAGTTGAGGTCATCTGCAGAGCTCTCAGGGCTCTGGCAGCTCGCTCGTTAGTCTTCCCAGCGATGGAGAGTGGAGCTCAACTTAAGTGGGCTACATGGCCGACCACAGCCAGCTCCGTAGGAAAAGGGCAGCCATTTTGGGGGGCGGGGTCTACTAGCAATGAGTCACCACAGGTTTTAGACCGATTTAATGAAGCACAACAAGAGTCCTAGAAAAGTGAGTGGTGCTGTAAAGTGCTGCTTTGATGACACTCCCATGCAGCAGAGGAGCAAGAGAATGAGTGTTGGCTGGCAAAGGCAGTGAATACTGTAGGAGGTTATGGTCGGAAAGTGAACAAATTACAAAGCTTCTAAATGTCTCTCACTAATCAATGCATTACATAACGTTGTCGTCTTCGTCCCGTTCCCCCCCCCCCCCCCGCCCCCAATTCGGCTCAAAGGGTGACAGGAAGGTGGTGTTTTACTTTTGTGGTGGCCTGTTCCTAGCTTGCACCAGGAGACTTTAGACTCTAGGCAACGAAAATGGAGCAGAGGCGCCTCGGTGTGGATTATCAGCAGTGTCTCCTACACGCCAAGTATCACACAAATTACATATTAACGAAGTTCTCCGCCAACAGTGTTAACCTGAAACAGTAATTGACAAACCATGCCTCTCTCGGGGCCAACTGGACTGTTTAAACAGCTTCCCATCAAAATTCTAAAGTTAAAGACTAGAGAAATGCAGCTTTTGGCCTCACAAGTTGAGAGAAAAATCTGAGGCAAATAAATACAAGCAGAATAAATTTCCTACAGAAATGATATAAAAACCGTATGTTATGCTCCTCTTGGTAAAGGACACATGGTAAAGAGGGTAACAATACTCTATCTACTTCCTAAACAGAAACAACACTTGGTAGTAAGCAGGAATTTCAGCAATGGAATGAATCCCAGGGACAACTGACTCTTTACTTAAAAATGAGTGGATTAATCAAAAGACTAAAATAACTACAAAAGTGAGAGAGATGTTAAATCACTACTAGGAAGAAACACTGTCACTCTCAGCTACTGCAAATGAACACCGGGCCTGGTAAGTAAGAGAGGAGAGAAGCAAAGCATTGCATCCTATCCATGGGCTTTCAAAGAGGTAACCGTGCAATGGCAGAGGGACTGATGGTTGCCTAGTCCGAGGAGTGGACATGCTGGCTGCCTGCCCGAGGTAGGGAGGTAATGCATGAGGTGGTGGGAACGCTTGACAAACAAACCACAGCAGGATCTGTTCAGTGCGGAGTTTATTAAAGTCCACCCACCCGTACTCTTACAATGGGATCAATGTTACGATCAAACTGGTTGGAAGGCGCCACTGAGGAGAACAACCAAAACAGCAGCGACTTTGGTGTGGGTGGGATGCACCCAAGAACCCCTAGACCAGAAATTTGGAGATTGTGAGACGTACGCATAAACTTAGTACTGCTATGTGTAATTTTGTTTTGTTTTCTTTTTCGAGACAGCGTTTCTCTGTGTAATAGTCCTGACTGTCCTGGAACTCTCTTTGTAGACCAGACTGGCTTCGAATTTAGAGATCTGCCTGCCTCTGCCTCCCGAGTGCTGGGATTAAAGGTGTGCACCACCACGTCTGGCTTTGTTTTGTGTACTTTTAAACACCGCTACAAGCAGTGACATGGCTGTACTTTGCATTGGTTAAACACAGCTAAAATCTAAAAGATCATTTTTGTAATTCATTCACCCGGAAAGGAACTTTTTACACTTCATCTGCTCAAAGACAAATTTCCCCCCTATGTTTTCACAGCCCTAGTGTTCCTGCTGATCCACAAGGTCTAGGTGTTTCTTTTTTTGAAGCTGATGTCAAATAATTAGGTGACTCATAAATACAAGCGAGTATTCTCTCAATGGAAATGGTGCCATCTGAGAAATTATTCTATGCTATGGCTCCAAACAGGCAAATAATTTGACAGATGACAGCTAGAAACAACAGTAACAAAAATGTGAATGGAAAGAAACCAGCAGCAGCGGTGGTGTGTGTGTGTGTGTGTGTGTGTGTGTGTGTGTGTGTATGTGTATGTGTGTGTGTGTATTTGTATGTGTGTGTGTATGTGTGTGTGTATGTGTGTGTGTGTGTATGTGTGTGTGTGTTTGTATGTGTGTGTGTGTGTATGTGTGTGTGTGTTTGTATGTGTGTGTGTGTATGTGTGTGTATGTTTGTGTGTTTGTATGTGTGTGTGTATGTGTGTGTGTGTGTGTGTATGTGTGTATGTGTGTACACACACACTTGTGAGCACATGCATCAAAGAAAGGTAGGCTAGATAAGTATCCAGAAGTGACTACAACCAGGTAGAAAGGTCAGCTGCTTCCGGAAAGGGTTCTAATTGGCAGGAAGCAGGTGATGTGACCCCTCAAAAATATGTGCCTGTTTATCTTACTGGAGCCTGTGTATCTCGCAAGCCGCCTGGTTCACCACAACCAACGTCTCTGAATGGATAGCTACAGGAAATGTAGTAACAGTGCTGGGGTAGCCTTAAACACACATCCAGGAAAACCTAAAGCTCTTAGAGTTTTATGCCCCCCTCCCCCGCTTAGCACATGAAAAACCGGAAGGCAAAGGAAGGTGTCACACTCTGACCTGATTCCCTACAGCACTGCTGGCCGTAGAAACCCCGAGAGATGGATAAGAATCTCCCTGGCAAGAGACTCACTAGCCTTCAAACACAGTTTTAACCATCTAAGGAAGGGAGCTGCCCTTCATCCTCGGGTCCAGGAAAAGCTACCAAGCTCGATCCCAGTAAGGCCGTGGGTGCGGTGAAATATCAAGATGGAAGATGAGAAAGTCTAGGGGGAAAGTACAAAGTAGAGATTTTGGGAAAACTGTCCTGTAGATTTCCTGCCCCCCCACCCCCCACCCCCACCAAAAAATGGATTTCTCCATGTAGCCTTGGCTGTCCTGGACTTGCTTTGTAGACCAGGCTGGCCTCGAACTCACAGCGATCCACCTGCCTCTGCCTCCTGAGTGCTGGGATTAAAGGTGTGTGCCTGTAGATTTTTAAGGACAATGTCTCCTGCACAAGAAAGTGTTTTGTGGCTGTTGCACACGGATGAGATGGGGGCACAGGATAAACTGTATTACCACAGGTGAGTCTACAATATCTGTATCTACAACAAATCTTTACTTTCAACTGCATTTTTAGGAAGGCCTAAGCTTATTGAGCAGAATGCCAATCAATAGCCTCTGGCCGCACTGTAACATTTTACTTTCCAAAGTTTCTATAGCATTGAAATGTATTTTCAGTTTTTGTTTCCCATTTTTCATTGCTTGATTCACACAAAAATACTTGCTTATTAAGGTTTCAACTGAAATGCATAGGGGAAAGTTTCTTGTTCTTCCTCAGTCCCCCTCATCCTGCCCGGCCAGCCCGCGCCTCCACAGAGCAGCTGTTAGCAACTTACCACAAAGCCCCAGTTGTTTACAGTGTGGTATCTAGCTGTGTGTCTACACCAACTACATGGAGAACCGAGGTGTGGGCGCAGTTAAGCTACATGTGTTCCTCAGACTGGCTGCTTGGCTGCACAGGCTGTCAAGGGCATCTCTGCATGACAGATCCACCATAATTCTGTATTTTGAACATCATATTTCACACAATGTCCTTTTTTTTTTTTTCAGTTTCTTCAGGTTAAGACACTTTTTAAATTTTTTAAATTATTAAAAGTAATAAGCATCACAAGGTATCCACACTCCAACAGAGGTTAACATGTTCGCTCTCCATCTACTTAGAAGCACATGTAAGCTAAGGCCCACAGTGGACATGATTTTTCTGCCTTTAAGGAACAAAACCCTATGTCCAAAGCCATATGTCCCAGAGCACTGAAGACTAGAGGACTCATTTATTTCATATGTAACAAATCACACACACATACAAAGACACATACGCAATGTAAGCAATAACATGGTAAGATTTTTACTTTACAAACAGGAAATTTAAAATGATGAAGTTGGGGGCTGGAGAGATGGCTCAGTGGTTAAGAGCACTGCCTGCTCTTCCAAAGGTCCTGAGTTCAATTCCCAGCAACCCCATGGTGGCTCACAACCATCTATAATGTAACCTGGTGCCTTCTTCTGGCCTGCAGGTGCACAAGCAGACAACACTGTATACATAATAATAAAATAAATCCTTTTTAAAAATCAAGTTGGCTTTTTTGCTGATGAGAATCACAAAATTTATAAGAGAATAATAATTATGCTTCTTCGGTATTTTATTTCAGTTTGGTGGTTTCTAGCTGGTTCAATTTTAGTTTTTGTTGTTTGGATTTTTTTTGACACAAGATGTCACGTGTCCAAGCTGGCCTCCAACTTACAATGTAGTTAAACTAAGGATGACCTTGAACTTTTGATCGATCCTCCTGCCTCTGCCTCCCAGGTGCTAGGATTTCAGGCCTGCACTCCCATACTTAGTTTATGTGGAGCTGGGAATCAAACCCAGAGCCTTGAGTACGATAGACGAGAACCCTACCAACTGAGCTACGTCCCTAGCTCCCCCTAGCTCTGGACGGTGAGAGGTTAAGGAAACTGTTTTTGTTTTTTGTTTTGTTTTGTTTAGATAATTTATTTGGATTACATCTTAATTGTTATCCCCTCACTTGTATCTTCCCGTTCCCCATCCGTCCCTCTTTCATCCTATTCCCCTCCCCAGGACTGTGACAGAAGGGGACCTCGACCTCATCCCCCACTATAAGATCACAGCCTATCAGGTCTCTTCCTGGTTGCCTGCTTACTCTTCCTCTGAGTGTCACCAGATCTCCCCACCAAGGGGAAGTGGTCAAAAAAGGGGGCACCAGAGTTCATGTCTAAGTCAGTCCCTGCTCTCCACACAATTGTGGAGAATGTGGTGTCCATTTGGCTAGATCTGGATAGGGGTCTAGGTTTACTGCATGCATTGTCCTTTGTTGATACAGTAGTTTGAGCTGAACTGCCTGGGTCCAGATCCCCCAGCCTTGATGGTCTTCTTGTAGGTTTCTAGGACCCTCTGGATTCTTTTATTTCCCCGTTCTTCCTTACCTCTCTCACCTAGCGTCCCAATAGGAAGTCTTAAATAGTACTGATAGGAGCATACAGAGTTTAGAAGGCTAACCTGGAATAATGAAGCTGAATCTGTGTATAAATAGAGCAACTCTGCATGTAAGTAGAGGGGAAAGAAAACACACAAAGATGTTCACCACAGAAATGATTACAGTGTGTTAAAAAGGTATGAAAATATTTATCAAGTCAAATATTACCATTCAAATGTGCACAAATAAATGTATGGAGAGAAACAAAATATAAGGCCACAAAAAGGATATTACAAATGAGCTTATGTAATATGACCTCAGAGAAGAGGACTGTGTATAGGTGAAATAAGAAACCAATTTAAATGCTAACAAATGTATTCATTAGTAACAAATGTACTTATCAGCCAAGTTTTCTATTTTGTTTAGTTTTCAGTATCCACATATAATTTGATATTTTAAAACTTGTATTATTTTATAGTGAAAAAAGACATTTTCATATATATATATATGCTTTCTTGTACTGGTTTTCCATGATTAATATATATATTTTTGAAGCCTTTTTAATCGCATACATTGCTCAAGTGACACTGTTTTCCTGTGAGTCTCTAAATGCTGATCTACAATGAACTCCATAGTCAGTAAAATAATGGTATATCTGTCAATAGTTAATCACAGGACAAGACTGTTGAAGCTTTTTTGGCTTCTGACAGCAGCTTTCTCATCAATCTACGCCATAGTTGGTACTGAATGAGAATTTGCTGCAGCTAACAGGGATGCCTAAGTATACGGAGATAAGCCATGGATGGGCTAGAGAGATGCCTCAGCCAACAGGAATGTTTGGTAAGTATAGGAGATAAGCCAAGGATGGGCTAGAGAGATGCCTCAGCCAACAGGAATGTTTGGTAAGTATAGGAGATAAGCCATGGATGGGCTAGAGAGATGCCTCAGCCAACAGGAATGTTTGGTAAGTACAGGAGATAAGCCATGGATGGGCTAGAGAGATGCCTCAGCCAACAGGAATGTTTGGTAAGTATAAGGAGATAAGCCATGGATGGGCTAGAGAGATGCCTCAGCCAACAGGAATGTTTGGTAAGTATAAGGAGATAAGCCATGGATGGGCTAGAGAGATGCCTCAGCCAACAGGAATGTTTGGTAAGTACAGGAGATAAGCCATGGATGGGCTAGAGAGATGCCTCAGCCAACAGGAATGTTTGGTAAGTATAAGGAGATAAGCCAAGGATGGGCTAAAGAGATGCCTCAGCCAACAGGAATGTTTGGTAAGTATAAGGAGATAAGCCATGGATGGGCTAAAGAGATGCCTCAGCCAACAGGAATGTTTGGTAAGTATAGGAGATAAGCCATGGATGGGCTAGAGAGATGCCTCAGCCAACAGGAATGTTTGGTAAGTATAAGGAGATAAGCCATGGATGGGCTAAAGAGATGCCTCAGCCAACAGGAATGTTTGGTAAGTATAAGGAGATAAGCCATGGATGGGCTAGAGAGATGCCTCAGCCAACAGGAATGTTTGGTAAGTACAGGAGATAAGCCATGGATGGGCTAGAGAGATGCCTCAGCCAACAGGAATGTTTGGTAAGTATAAGGAGATAAGCCAAGGATGGGCTAAAGAGATGCCTCAGCCAACAGGAATGTTTGGTAAGTATAAGGAGATAAGCCATGGATGGGCTAAAGAGATGCCTCAGCCAACAGGAATGTTTGGTAAGTATAGGAGATAAGCCATGGATGGGCTAGAGAGATGCCTCAGCCAACAGGAATGTTTGGTAAGTATAAGGAGATAAGCCATGGATGGGCTAGAGAGATGCCTCAGCCAACAGGAATGTTTGGTAAGTATAAGGAGATAAGCCATGGATGGGCTAAAGAGATGCCTCAGCCAACAGGAATGTTTGGTAAGTATAGGAGATAAGCCATGGATGGGCTAGAGAGATGCCTCAGCCAACAGGAATGTTTGGTAAGTATAAGGAGATAAGTCATGGATGGGCTAGAGAGATGCCTCAGCCAACAGGAATGTTTGGTAAGTATAAGGAGATAAGCCATGGATGGGCTAAAGAGATGCCTCAGCCAACAGGAATGTTTGGTAAGTATAGGAGATAAGCCATGGATGGGCTAGAGAGATGGCTCAGCCCGGAAAAGCTAGGCTCACAACCAAAAAGATAGTCATGAATGAGTCCCTCTTGTTGATAATTCCCTAATTCTACCCTTGCATTAGCTAACAGTGTTGATCAGTCTTAAAAAGACCACTGCCCGTTGTGTTCTTCATCCATCAGAACATTAATAATCAGGTAAGGATTCCTTCTATGACCTCGGAACTTGGTTCTTCATGTTTCTAAATATCTCTTCACGAATGAGTGCTTATTAGCCATTCATTCTCCACCCCAGCAGGATATCCAGTGGGGGTTCTGTTGTTTAGCTTACATATTTCAAGTATATTTTTCAGAGGCTTGGAGTCGTACTTGACAGGTAAGGTAGTCAGTTTGCATGTGGATGTTGGTTTTGCTTTTGAAAATAGCTCTTTCAAATCTGCCTGTCTTAGCACTCTTTTCTTGAGTAGCATCTTCATCGAAGGAATCAGGAAAGTTTTTGGTTAAGCTAGAAAAAGTGTGTGATAAATGATAACATGGTTGGGATATCTTTTTGCTGAAGACAGGCTGTCTTGTTTCTTCTTCCATTTCTCCTTTATACTCTGTGGGTCTGTTCAGAAGAGAAGGCTCTCGAGTCTTTCCGTTGTGCTACAGACTTAGTTTTTTGAGGTTTAGAAACAGAACTGGGTTTATCATATAAAGCTATGAACATTTCATAATTTTTTTTTTTTTACAAAACAACATTCTTTTTTGTATTATGTTATAACATGGGGAGTAAACCTTTTTGTCAGTCAGGAGCCACATTCGCATGTATGCTGTGTCATGGAAAATTATCAGATTTGTGTGGCTTTCTTCAGCTTTTGAGGCTGGGAAGTCCAAACTCAAGGATGGAATGGGTTTGGTGTCTGGTCTGTCCTTTACAGTTGACACTGTCTCAGTGGCCATGGAATAAAGTACTACCTCTGTTGGAGCAAGGTCAATTGTCTTGGCGTTTGGGTTTTTGAGTCTATATCCTCAAAGCATAGGGGAAGCAAGATCATCTGCTTCACTGGACGGGGCGCCCCGGCTCAGTCAGTTCCGGTTGACTCACTTTCTTCTGTAACGAAATCATTCACTTCTGCAGGTATTTTCTCGCCTGTTTAACAGAATCTGCTGAGTGGTCTGTGGATACATGAACTTGTCAGCTCTGCTTTCATTTTGATCTATCCCATGGCAGATCTCCTCCTGTTTCTCCTCTACTACTCTCATGTATGTATTTCTTAAAGGAATAATAAATTACTTCAAATAATGCATCCACTGGGACTATTAGGTCCCTTGTCCGCTAGCATCCCTGAGTTATCCTGCACTAAGTAAGCCTCCTCCAGCTCCTGCTCCCACACATAGAATCTCTCCACACCTCCCTCCCTCCCTCCCCCCCACACTCACACACACTCACACACACACATCACACACACTCACACACACATCACACACACTCTCCCCCTCACAGAGTCCCTCCACACACATCACATAGATCATACACACTCCCTCACACAGAATCCCTCCATATCTCTCTCTCACACACACACACACACACACACACACACACACACACACACAGAATCCCTCCACACATCTCTCTCACACACACTTACACACACACACAGAATCTTTTGAACACATCACTAACACACACACACACACACACACACACACACACACACACACACACACAGGCTTCCCCACACAGAATTCCTCCATATCACACACACACACTCCCACACAGAGAATCCCTCCACACATCTCTCTCTCTCTCTCACACACACACACACACAGAATCTTTTGAACACATCACAAACACACACACACACACACACATACACACACACATACACACACACTCCCCCACACAGAATCCCTCTACACATGTCACACACACATTACCCAGGGTAATTTCTTTCAAGAGAACAAAGATGTTCAATTATATGAAAATACTACCAATTACCAATTACCAACCGACAAATCAAACTCAGAATTTTTACTCCAGTGAGCAGCTTTTGTTGTTCTGAAGAAGATAATCAGTGCATGTATAAATACAATGCATTTGGGGAAACTGCAATTTAAAAAAAAAAAAACAAGTTCAGAGCATCTTGGATTCCTACTACAGTCTTGGATGCTGTAAATGTTGTCCTCAGATCAGCACTAGAGCGCATCCATCTTTCTTGATCAAAAAAAACCAAAACAAAACAACAACAACAAAAAACTCCTGACTTGCAGAGAAATGACAGCCACACGTGCCACAAACAAGGACGGTGCCAAGACTGCCCACATACTTCACTCATCCATTCTGACCCAAGAACACTGTAGCTGGCTTTCCTCCTGACACATTGCCTCTGCGTGTACAGGACTGAGATGCCAAAGAGTACGTGTCAACAGCGACTTGCAATTATGTTACTCATCCCACCCAGCCAGACGTGGGGCTGGCGCAAGAACAACCGCATTTCCAGGAATAATCTATAGAAAGCTAAGCCAGCTGCCTTCTAAGACTTTCTGAAAAATAAGAAAGTATTACAGAAACTCTCAGAGACAGCATGAAGTTCAAGCCACAAGGAAACACAGCGGGGAACAGGTCATGAAGGCACATGAGTGGGTCCCCTAACAACCCCTTGAGATCTCGCCACAAGGTCTCCTGGCAAACTTCTAAAAAGAGTTATTCTATTCCTGATTACAGGTTACATTTGGATTTATTTCTAGAACTTTCTTTCCTAAGACACACAGTTTCCACGTTTGGTGTCCAATGATGACATATTACACACCGTGAGGAACCTTCAATCAGCCTAAGGCAGGCACCAGACGTTCCTACCGTGCACATACAACACTCACACAAAACATGCTTACACATAAAAATAAAAACAAGTCTTTAAAAAAAATAAGTGTTCTAGTAAGACTCTAACTAGGACTCCGAGTCAAGGAGTCCTCTAAAGGATACCTCTAAAAGATACCTCTAAAAATAGTCAACAGGCCTCTATTCTCTTACTTGAGATTAATTCCTTCAAATTCACAGAAACATAGGTTAGAGGGCAAAACTACCCAGTTCTATCTGTAGTAAAACCACTTTTAAAACAATTGCTTCCATAGTAGCCCTTAAATTTTTGTTTGTTTGTTTTTCAAGACAGGGTTTCTCTGTGTAGCCTTGGCTGTTCTAGACTCACTTTGTAGACCCGGCTGGCCTGGAACTCACAGCAATCCACCTGCCTCTGCCTCCCAAGTGCCGGAATTAAAGGTATGCACCACCATGGCCAGCAACTAGCCCTTAATTTTATTACTCCCTTGGCCTGATGAATTTCTGCTGCGTGTTCTACATGGAGCCAGAACAAGTGACCTGTGACAACCAGGCTGGTTTGGTGGCAGTATCCACAGTGTCAGAGGTCAAGCAGAGGGGCAGGACTGGAGGCCCATGTTAGGTTTGGAGTCAACACTCTCTCTGTCACTAGTGTTACAGTGCCCAGGTCATTACCACGAGCGTGCACTTACTATCCTGACAGGTTACTAGCCAGTGAGGCATGACTTGGCTTGCTGAGTTGGAGATTAGTCAGCAGCATGCTTCGGACAGAAAGTCATGGCACAGCTCTCTAGTGGACAAGACCTGGCTACGGTTCAGGCCTTCTATTAACATTATGTAAGTGTTTGGTTTTGGTTTTAGATCCTTTTAGAAAAGCCTTGAAGGGGGGCGGGGGAAGTCTGTAAAGCCCAATGTTAAATCCAAGCTCAGCTAACTTCCTCTGTTTATCTTTTCTAGCCAAATAGCAGAACAAAGGGGAAATCAGTATTATTATGGGCCAATCTTGTTTAACTTTGAATGCAGAAATCTGAGCTTTTTTGCTTTCATTTACTTTATACTGTAAGCCAATCGCAGGTACTCACCGGGTCAAGTCCTTTGGGCTTGACCTGCAGACTCTGTCTGTAATGCATTATGTCCCAACACCTCCACAGTCAGCACCCAGTCAAGCATATGCAGTGTCCCCTCCATCTCTGCTTCCGTCTCTGCCCTATGTGCCCAGTCTTCTCATTATTACAGGGTAGTCTTATCCCTTGAACAGTCAGATCATGTTTCTTCTTGCTCAGAACACTCCAGTTATGCCCCTCCCCACTGTCCCAGGATGAGTAAAAGCCAGCGCCCTGCAGTGACCTCCAGGACCTCACCTGAAACTACATGTATCCAACTGTCTATCTTTTCCCTCCCCTCTCCTTTCTACCCTGCTGTAATTTAGATCTATACTGTCATCACAAAGTCCCATACCTGAAAGGCTTGGTCCCTAGGTGGGGACTGGCACTACTGAGAAATTGTAAACTGTAAGAGATGAGGCCTCACCCAGGTCTTCACTGTAGGCACTGTCCCTGGGCCCGCCTGCTGCTGCTTCTTGCCCGTTCCAGGGGGATGTGAAGGGGCTCCCTTGCTGCACACTCCCACAATGTTTCAAAACAGTATGATGACCCAAACAACCTGATTGCCCAAACATGGGCTGATACCACCAAAACTATAAACAAAGGTAAATTTAGTGTCTCCCTGGACATGGTGTACACACCTGAAACCTCAGCACTCAAGAGAATAAGGCGAGAAAACTGAAGAGTTCTAGGCCAACCTAGGTAACATAGCAAGAGCCTGTTTTAAAGAAACAAACTCAATGGCAAGTTGACCAACAGACCACCTACCACGTCTCTTGACCACGCAGCCACACCACGGCATGGGACTTTGCACTGCTGCTCCAATTCCCTAAAAACATTCCTCCTTCAAATACCATGGTCTGTTTCCTCACTCGTTCTCCTTAACTCAAGTCTCTTCAAGGGACAGCAACCATGACACACCATTAAAACAGCCAAAGTCCTTTCCCACTTACACACCTAATTCTGCTCCATCCTATGGAGTGCACCGTTTTTATTTTATTACAGCCTAGGGTGGGCTGTTGGATCAGAACAGTAGCTCTGTGAGGAGAGGACAGTAGGCATTTTATGTTTTAGGGGCAGATGCGTTGCCAAGACTAGGAAGGGGAGTGTCCGAAGCATGGCCACCTTTCCCATGGGATAACCAAAGGGAGTTCCAGGGGGCCCCAGCAGTACACAACAGCCCACCTACGGAAGCCCAAGGCAAGCAGACTCCCAAGTTCACACAGCTGGCAAGTGAAAGGTCCCAGAATGCTTCCATCTCAAAGCAACATCCGAAGCTGCAACTGTGAAAGAGTGAACTGTACATCGCGTAAGAGAACAACATGGCCGCCATCTTGCCTTCTGTAAGTTTTCAGCTTCACTTTATGGAGAATTTCATCTCTGGAACTGCAGCCCTTTTTATAATAAAATCTATATGAAAAAGGAGTTTGCTTGGTTGTTAAATTACATGATTCTCAACCTTTCTATCAAGTATCTGCAGGTTAATACAGGACAACACTTCAGGGAGATATTAAGGCAGAATTTTAGAATGAGTCACAGTTAATATAACAAAAACTTCAAAATCGTCAGGAGTAAGGGTTCCATCAACCAGTGTGAGAGGCTTAGAGGGCATAAGGACCAGCTGGGCCCCAGTTATGCCACTGTTTCTACCATCTGTCTATGGCTAACAGCGAACTCAGCCCATTCATTCCCGTAGTGCATTCTACCATTTACAAACAATAATAAAATAAATGATAATAAAAAGCCATTTGGGTGTCTATCATATTTGTAGAAATGGAGGCCACTTTTCTCCTGAGGGGCAGCTAGTCTACACAGAGCTGTCCATAGGTAGCCACAGAGAGCGTGGCTGGTAGACAGGCAGAGCCATTTCCAGGGAGCTGGGACCCAGTCACCTCTTCTCCCTGAAACCTGCAGAACTCCCTACCAGTGGGGGCCTTCTGGGGACCACAAACTTACAGAGCCTCTGGGAGAGTCACGCCTCTCTCCCCAGTGCACGCTCTACTCTGGGCTGCCAGTCTGAACTCTGTGGGCTCCTGTCCAATCCTAGGCATGAATACAGTCAGAGAGGAAACTCATGAGAGCTGAAGCAGGATTAGAGTTTGAAAAGCCAACCCGTCATCTGCAGCTGCCGTAGGTGAAGACACACCTTTAGAGACGAGTGTTCCCTAACCAAAACACCCATGTCAGAGATGTGGTTAAACCACGCACTGACAAATATACTTCTTCTCCTATTGGTTTGTTTGTTTGTTTGTTTGTTTGTTGGGGGGGGGGGTAGAGTGTGTTGAGACAGGGCTTCTTTGTGTACCCCTGGCTGTCCTGGAACTAGCTCTGTGGACCACTTTGGCCCCAAACTCAAAGAGATCCCACTGCCTCTGGCCCTGCTGGGATTAAAGGCATGCACCACCATCGCCTGGAACAAAAATATACTTCTGATACAAATAAATAAAAGGTCAAAACAGCCAGGTGTGGTGGCGCAAACCTTTAATCCCAGCACTCTGGGAGGCAAAGGCAGGCGGAACTCTGTGAGTTCAAAGCCAGCCTAGTCTACAAAGAGAGTCCAGGACAGCCAAGGCTACACAGAGAAACCCTGTCTCGGAAAACAAAACAAACAAGCAAAGTCACCACAATCTCCACTCCACCCTTCGGTGCTCAGCCTTGAACCTAGGGCCTCGGACATGCTAAGAGCATTATAAAATTTCTCTGGGTACAAACAGGGCCAAGTGAAGAGATCCAGACTCCAATTTTAATTAGATGCAAATGCAAGGCAGGAGAGCAGCCCAGACCTGCACAGGAGAAAAATATAAGGAGTCAGGAAGGAGAGGTCGCAGGAAAGATGAAGGGAAGGAGAGAGGGCGCCCTAGCTGGCTTTCTGATGGTGTGATAAATCCATCGCCCAAAGGGAGGAAGGGAGGAAAGGGTTAATTTGGCTTACACTTTTAGTCACAGTCCATCGCAGAAGGAAGCCAGGGGAGGAGAAGACACCCTGCCAGGGAGGAGCACTTTTTAATGCCGGGCTTCCTTGGACTTGCTCAGCTTCCTCTCTTAACACTGCCCAGCCTGCTTGCTTAGTGATGGCCGGGCCCACAGGAGGCTACACCCTCCTGCATTGATTAACAATTAAGAACCTGCCTGACAGACATGGCCACAGGCCAATCTGATCTGGGCAGTTCTTCAAACTGAGGCTCCGCCTTCTTCTCAGGTGACCGTAGGTTTATTCAACTTGATAGCTGAAGCTATCTGGGGGAGTGTGGTCACAGGGACTGGGAGGAAGGAGGGAGGAGGGAAGAAGAGACGCCAGTGACAGGGCTCCCCTGGCTACAGGCTGTGTCTAGGTTTCAACACCTGACTCTCTCCTAAATCACATTTCCCGACCTACACAGATTGCCTCCCTTAAAAAAAAAAAAAAAAAAAAAAGCAGGGTGAGAGGGAGTGAGTGGCAAGCAAGGGAGTTGATGTGGTTTCAACTTCTTCAAGACAAAAAGCTGGACTGACTAACCTAGTTTAATTTACTTGGAAGTGAGCTAGGGCTGGTGGCACAGGCCTATAAATCCCAACTGTTCCAGAAGCTTTGGAAGAAAAACTGTAAGTTCAAGACCTGCTGGGACTATAGCCTGAGTAACTTCCAAAGACCACGTTTCAAAATGAGTTGTCTGATTGATTGATTTTTAAAGAGGTCTGGGACCGAGATGTTGACAGTGCATACCTCTAACCACAGCACTCAAAATGCAGAGGCTGGCTGATCGCGGTGAGTCTGAGGCCAGCCTGGCCTACACAGAGAATTCCAGGCCCACCCTGCTACACAGAGACACCCTATCTCAGTCAATCAATTAATGAAATCAATCCATGAAAATTCAAAGAGGGTGGGCCATCTACTTCAGTGGTAGAGTGTGTGCCTAGCATGCATAGGCTTCCAGCTCCACTTCCCACAAAGCCCTAGAAATAGATGTTTTCAAATTCATCCGTGATTCTTGGAGCCTCGCACACCATTTTAAAACTTGAAGACCACATTAGAAGCAAAATTAAGAAAAAGAGAATGTGGGTTTCTAAAGTCTCCTCTTTCAATACACATCACATTTACAATTTATCAACTCTTTGGGCAGTCAACAACAAATGAAATTAAGAACAAACTGAAAAGCAATGAACTCACATTTCAGCTTGGATTATGTTCTTAATTCACAGTTAGTTGAGTGTTTTACTAACTGAACAGATGACTAAATAAAATCTGTTAATCAATGCAGTTAGTGTATCAAAAAATTAAACAATACACATTCGAATAAATCTGTGTATCTGTTCATCATGAATGTAATGCTCTACAAGTATAGGTCTGACTTGTGTAGAACACAGCAGATGGGAAACCGAGCAGGAAATATCCCTTACTTTAACAGACTTCATGAAGAGAGAGACTTAAGCCCCGAGCTGCCTCCTCTAAGCTAAGTGGACAAAGCTCTCAAGACAAAATGGAGAGTTGCATATTGGCTGTGTAGTTCCGTGGTCAGAGCACACACTTAGCATAAATGAGAACCTGTTGTGGTTCCCCCAACTTGGCCAGAGGAAAAAGAAAGCTGGGAGGTTCTGCCCTCCTTCCGTGGACTTCTGAGTTGCTAAACCATAATAAATATGCAAATGTTTGTGTCCGTGGAGGTATAAAAAGCAAATACAAACCCAGACACATCTCTCTACAGCTCTGCTCCACTGTTTGTAACTGACTGGTACCATATATAAAGCTGGGATTAAAAATATATATATTTATTTTCCCTTTCTTCCCTCAGTGTTCTAGAAACCTGGAGACAGGAAATAAGGGAGAGGGAGAGAGAGAAAGAGAGCGAGAAAGGGGGGGGAGGAGAAGAAGAGAGGAGAGGAGAGGAGAGGGAGCTAGCGCAGATGAGAGAATAAAGCTCACCTACTGTCATTAATGCTTTTGCATTGAGGGAGCTCATGAAGGCCACCAGGAGTGCCTGGCCACACCATCCATTGTGGATCTACCTACACTCAGGAAACAGGCGCTATAGTGCGTCATGGGTCTGAGCAGAAACAGGAGGGAAATCCTGTTACTCTGTCTCTTTGTGTTCCTCCACCATCAGATCAGTGGACCACACATTTAAGTTTTCCTCAGAAAGGACAAACGCCAGCTAGAAAGCACAGTGTTTGCATTCTCACCTGCTCTCTATGAAGTAAGTGCTGCCTCCGTCACAACCCAAGAACCTCACCAAAGACTGCTCAGCATCCTCACAGAAATGTACCTTCACTGTGTATCACCACAAACAATGCAGAGTTGACTTTCCACTGATATTTCTCATATTTTTTACCTATTATCTGACTAAACATGTAGTTTTTTAAAGTAAAAAGCATAGAACATTTTTTAATTAAAATTAAGTTTTACCCCATACAAAACAAGGCAAATTGATCTAATGTTTAACATTTCTATATTCTCTGCAGCAAAACAAAGTACTGTTATGAGGCAAGGTAATTTCTTGAAATATGTAATAAGTCTTTGCATTATTATACGTAGTATTATATGTATTACGTGAGCATTCATGTAATAAACATGTAGTTTTAAAAACCAGAACATCAGGCTATGATTTGATTGTCACTGTGCTGGTACTGAACAGTGACTGGATTGTAGGTGAAGAAAACCACTCTTTCTAGAGCTGATTGGTTTGCTTTTCTTTCTTTTTTTTCTTTCTTTCTTTCCTTTTTTTTTGTTGTTCTGTTTTTTGTTTGTTTGTTTGTTTGTTTGTTTGAAACAGGGTTTCTCTGTTTAGCCTTGGCTGTCCTGGCCTCGCTGTGTGTGTAGACCAGGCTGACCTCACATAGTGATCTGACTTCCTCTGCCTCCCAAGTGCTGGGATTAAAGGCCTGTGCCACCACGCCTGGCTGGTTTCCTTACGCAGGGGGAATTTAACATTTGCCACCCACATCATGACCCAGCAAGTAGGCTCTCATCATATGTGTGCCCTCAATCTTGTACTTCTCAACTCTCAAAGCTGTTAGAAATAAATTCTGTAGCTGGGTGCAGTGTCACATGTACAGACTTCCTACAACAGCAGCATTCTCCTAAAAAGCACAAACTCCTGATAGCCCGAGTATTTGAATGACAGTTGGCTGCCTGTCATACATTTATCGCATATCTCTCCACAGAGCAAATGATTAATGTGTTTATTAATTGTAAAGGCCACGTAGCTTGTTTAAAACAAGTTGAAGCCTTTTGCAAATGTGTTAGCTGTCTGAAGGATATTCCACCAAAACTAAAACATGCCTGCGCCATACTTCACTCTCCGGCTTCAAAAGGCAAATAAGTTCTTTACAGCCAGAAACGCATACATTCTTCCAGGAGATCGGCAGACAAGTGATAGACTCTATATAAACACCTTCTGTATCTTTGTGTAACACGCAACTTCACAGTATATGCTAATACATTAATTCCCAGCTAAAGCACCTCTCAATTTTCTTATTTAAAGATCATTTTCAATGGATTCTTCATCCAATAAACGATATAAAAGATTTCAAAGAAGATAAAAACTCTAAAACTTGAATATTTACTCCAACCCCCACATACACCAGTCTCGTTTTCCAGAAATTATAAGGAATAAAGATTTTTTTTTTGATAGACCTTTGAAAAAAGTGTTTGCTTGAAAAGTTGTCATTCACTCAACAAATATTTTCGGTAGGTATTATAGGTAACATGGTATAATAGTGGTGTGTGTTGTTGTTGTTGTTGTTGTTTTATGACAGAACTTTTCCTGAGGAGATACAATACACATATCTCCTCAGCCTATGGCATAACAAAGTACAGAAGCCACTAAAGTCCAACTTGGTGAGCCAATGGGTTTTATTTACACAAATACTATTAAGGGGCTATTTACAGGAGGAGTAATGACTCACTGACAGCGGCATCACCAAAGCCCATACCAGCATGGATGACAGCCCACAAAATCTGGGACCCTGGAGCACACTGCACAGCCTGCAGGCTGCTCAACAGGTTGATGAGTCGTTTCCAAATGGCTCTGGTCTAATTCTCTTCCAGTAGCTTGGTTGGCTTCAGCGAGTCTTCTGTGTGGCTTGTCCTGTCTGAGGGAGACTCTCAGCTTTCACTGCTTACTCTAGCAGGAAGGGGTTCATTTCAATCTCGGAGGAAATGTTTTTGACTGCTTGCATACTCCGTGTGTGTGTGTGTCTGTGTGTGTGTGTGTGTGTGTGTGTGTGTGTGTGTGTGTGTGTTGGTTAAAAGTCTCACCCACTGATAACCATCACCATAGAGATTAGGTTTCAACATATTAACTTGTCTGTGTTATAAATATTTACCCAACTTCCTCCCCAGCACAGAGACAACAACGAATTTACTGTGGTGTCAGGATCCAACCAGAATTGAAGAACCTAAGGCAAGAGGCAACATGCTTTTAAAATAAAATTATTGTTATTATTTTATCCCATTTTGGAGCTAGCTATCGAGGGCTGGAGAGAAGGCTTGGGCAGTGAAGCACAAGCGCAGAGACCTGAGTTCCATCCCAAGCACTCTCGTGGTGGTGGTGGTGTGAGTTTGTAATGCCAGATCTGGAGAGGTGGAGACAGGTGGCCTCCTGGATTTGCTGGGCAGTTAGCCTAGGTGGATAGGTAAGTCCCAGCTCCCTTGGGAAACAACAACAACAACAACAACAACAACAACAACAATAATAATAATAATAAACAAATTGGCTGGAGAGAGCTCAGCAGATCAGAGCACTCCTTGCTCTTGCAGAGGTTCCCAGCACTCCCATGGAGAGTCACAACTGTCTGTAATTCCATCTCCCGGGATCCAGGCGTCTCTTCTGACCTCCATGGACACTGCACTCATATGGTACACAAATACACATACAGGCTAACTGCCATAGCACAAACAAACAAACAAAATCTTAAAAAAAAAAAAAAAAAGAACAAGAAGAAGGAGGAGGGGGAGGGGGTGAAAATGTGGTGCTGGTGCTGGTGCTGGTGGTGGTGCTGGTGCTGGTGCTGGTGGTGGTGGTGGTGGAACTGTGAATGAAATACACCCTCCTCCCTCCCCAAAGCTGCTTTTGGGCCATGGCACTTCATCACAGCAAAAGTAACTCCAACTAAAACAACTGTAACCCCAGCGCTGGGAGACGTAGGGCAGGAGGGCTGTGCAGGCTTACTAGCCAGCAGCCTCCATCCGGGTTCAGTGAGACCCCGTGTAAAGAAAGGTAACTTTCAGTCTTCTGATGTCGTCTCCAAGGCTTTCTGCCTCTGTCTGCTAACCTAGGCCTCGTCCTGGAAGCTTTTAGCCTTCGTTCAATCTAATCTAGGCCTAGAAATGTTTTCAGCCTCTGAGACTTACTACTGAATAAGCTCACCCTTTCTAGTTCTCTCCAAGCTCTGGCTGGCTGGTTCTACTCAGCTATTCTGGCTCAAACTGCTCTCCAAGGTGATTCAAACTCACTTCTCTCGAGCCTCTGGCTGAACGGCTCTGCTTGGCCTCATACTAACTTCAGCAGCATGCTCTAATCTTCTGGCTCTTTTCCATTCTCCGGCTCGATCTGTCTTTACCTGTCTGTGTCTAGCTTGTTCTTTCTTCAACCTCTCTGTAAAATTCTCCCGGTAAAACCGCCTGAATTCCATGAACTGAACTGCCACAAACTCAACTCTACTGCACTGCCTCTCAACTCACTGACTCAACCAAACTGCCTGCACAGCATTGACTAGAACTCAGAGATCTGCATGCCTGTCTCCTGAGTGCTGACAGTAAAGGTGTGTACCACCACACCTGGATCTAAGCTTTTCTTTACCTGAAACTTGCTCTATACCAGGCTGGCCTTGAACTCAGAGATCTGCTTGCCTCTGTCTCCTGGGTTTAAGAGCTCAGATCACACAGACCTAGAAGGTCTTTGGATGTGATCTCTTGCCAGAGAAGCCATGTTCTGAATTAAACTGTCTCTACAACCCTTTATACACAAGGTAATTAGGCAGAGTAGTGCTTTAGCAGGACGCTCTCATGAGAACACACCTTGAGTACATGCAAATGCGCACACAGACCATACACGACCACATCTTCAGTGTTTGGGGTGTTTACTATGAAGATTCCCTGAACACATATTATAGAGGACCAATCCTAGTGTGCTTGTGTTATTTCTGTTCCCTTGCACAATGTGCAGCGTCTCCTACAGAACCATCACTAAGCAATATACACAGTCTAAGGGGCCTCCTGAGGAATGAGAAGGCTACAGAATCTAGGCCACGTGCTCCTCACTCCGCACGGATTCTCAACCCTATTATAGTCCTGAAAACAATGGTGGATCTCTGCTAGTGCCAGCCCCGTGCAGATCATTTCCTGTGTTTGCACTGGGGTTTTCTCACACAGGAAGCTGACCTTCCTGATAAGTCTTGGCAGCTTAGGAAGCTCCAGCATCTGGCTGAGGGCATGTTGCTCTGAGCTGCGCTCGCTCCTCACTTTTCCTGGCTTGGAGCAGATTGAGAGGAGGAGGCAGGCTCCAACACAATGCAACCCTTTCTAAGGGCAGGGATTACCACACACAGAGATCTCCCACCAATGCTTTGGAAGCGCTGGAACACTCACAAAGAACTCAGTGTAAATAAAATGGTAGGGAGCGAGCCATCAGCAGAACCATGAATACAGACATGCTAGCAAAGTTAAAACTTCAAGGTGAAAAACACAGAAGCCAGGAAAGCAGAGGGAAAACAATCACAGCTCTGTGGAGTAACTTATTCAGGTGTAAATGGCTCCGAATGTCATTAAGCCATCTGTATTAAAGCATTGCTGAAAAAACGGATGTTCTAAACAACTGTGCTCACTACCTCCAGGAGTCAAGGAAGCACGTGCAACTGTCTAATACAAATTGTTAAGGAAAGGGATTCTAGCCAGGCGTGGTGACGCACACCTTTAATCCCAGCACTTAAGGAGGCAAAGGAGGCAGACTGCTGTGAGTTCGAGGCCAGTCTGGTCTGTAAAGCCAGCCTGGTCTACAAAGTAAGTCCAGGGCAGCCAACCCTACACAAAGAAAGCCTGTCTCAAACTGCCTTCTTCCCCCCAAAAGAGAAAGTGGTTATGCACAAACATCTCTATAGCAAAACTATGTAACATTATGAATTTCCAGCAAGACTTAGTAAATAAGGTATTTTATGATATTGCTAAGTGCCATATGCTTTGTTCAGGTTTTTCAATAACAGATTATGTAGTTACAGATGTTGGGAGTCAAAGCAGGGCTGCATTCATGCTGAGCCATACACCTCAGCACTTACCAAGGACTGTTGCTCATGAGTCACACCTCACCTCACCACACGATATCTTTTGCAGATATTTGTATCTCTGTCCAGGCAACCCAGGCCATACTGGTTGCTCAGATACTACCATATGCTCCCGGTGGCTTTGTCTTTTGTTTTGTGACAGAAATTTCTACCCAGGCTGGTCACTACTAGAAATGCTGGGATTACAGGTGTGGCCACCAGGCCCAGTTGCCATAAGCAGTGTTAGAAACCAATGCGGGGCCTGGTGCATGCCAGCCAAGCCTTCTGTCAGCCAAGCTCTACCTCAGCCCTTCTGCCGTCTTCAGCAGTTGGTCGGCGCTGGACTTTGCAGGCAGTTTCTAGTAGCAGTTTTTGAACAGGTATTCAAAATACAGTTGGTATTTTACCTTATGGAATGTGTAAGAACTAAAGCCGGGTGTGATGGTGAATGCCTGTAACCCCAGCACGTGGGGAGATGGGAGGCAGGTGGGTCACAGAGTGAGACCAGGACAGCCAAGGCTACACAGAGAAACCCTGTCCTGGAAAAAACAAACAAACACAAACAAAACAAAAACAAAACTAAAGACATTCCAGACTAAGCTTTTAAAATTCAAGAGATTTTTATACACATAAAATATTAATTATTTTGAGACTTATATTTCCAGTTCATTTGAAAATTAATCAGGAAATATGAGGGACTTATTGGGAAAGTATACAGTATCTGAAATCATGCATTATTCTCCTCGGCAAGGCAAAATAAAATCTACATTGGGCAATGACTCCTAGCCTTGTCAAGACTAGCAAGGAAGATATTTTCTAGGCAGGCTGTTGCAGTGGTCCAGCTTTGCCTACTTAGTTATTTATCAGAATGCACTGAATGTCTCCAGGAAACTTAACTGAACCCATTTTCATCCACTTCAACTTCATTGGAGATTAAAGAATATCTTACTGATCAATACTGTTTTAGAATTTCAGATCCTAAAGGATTCCTAGAGAAGAAGATGAGCAAGATTGCAGGATCGAACAGTGAGTGATGTGGCAGAGAAAAGTCACACTTCTATAGAGCAAACCAAAACACCAAAACTTAAAATACCATTTACAATCACAGCAAAGAAAACAAATAAGTCTAACAACACAAACAGGATTTATATCTTGAAAATTAAGCAACAATAACAAAAATACCTGTGAAAGAAGTCACAGGGATGTAAGTAAGGAGTGGTCATAGTGAAGTAAGCAAAGACTTACAGAGGACATTAGTCCATTATCCCCAAACTCATCTATAGATTCAACTCAATTTCTAACAAAAGCTCAACAAAGGCCGGACGTGGTAGTGCACACCTTTAATCCCAGAACTCAGGAAGCAGAAGCAGGTGGATTTCTGTGAGTTGGAGGCCAGCCTTGTCCACAAAGTGAATCTAGAACAGCCAGGGCTACACAGAGAAACCCCGTCTCAGAGAACAAAACAATGAAAATATTCCTGTAAGCAAAGATCATTCTAAGATGTATATGGAGATGTACAGGACGAAAAATAACCAAAGCAATACAGCTGGAGGAGTCACTCCACCCTACGGGAGCCTTACTCCACATCGAGCCTCCTGAAGACGAGAGATATCGGTCAGAGGAAAGGAACCCAGAGCAGACCCACACAACACTAGCCAAAGGTCGGAAGGCAACTCAGTGATGCAAAGACAGCTGCTTACCCTGTAGCACTGTGTACTGGGCATCGTCAGACAGGAGCATAAACCTCACACTGTCTACAAAAAAACTGACCCAAGGCACAGCTGGTGTGAAGATACAGCGCACAGCTACTGTCTTACTGACTGTGGAAATTCTTACAAAAAACAAGCCAGCCCTTACCACAAGACCCAACAATCACTCGCGGGTATTTGCTTGAGAAAAATGTGACTTAAATCCACAGAGAATGTACACATGAGTGTTCAGAGCAGCTCTTCCTAAGATCAAACAGGAAGCACACCAGATGTTGTTCAGTGCAGTGGTTACGAGACTGTGGCAGGCCCACAGCATAGCAATAAGCAAACGAACCTCAGAAGTCTTCAGAGAAACCATGCTGTGTGAGGGAAGTTACATAGCATGTGGCCAGGCACATCTGTAACCCCAAGACTCAGGAGGCCTTGGTGGAAGCAAGACAAGTTCAGGGCCAACCTGGGGAACTTAGAGAGATCCTGTTTCAAAATACAGAGTTAAAAGGAGCTGAGGAGCCAGGCGATGGTGGCGCATGCCTTTAATGCTAGCACTCAGGGAGGCAGAGGCAGGCGGATCTCTGTGAGCTCAAGGCTAGCCTGGTCTACAAAGTCAGTTCCCAGGACTGCACAGAGAAACCCTGTCTCAAAAAACGAAACACACACACACACACACACACACACACACACACACACACACACACACACATACACACATGCTGAGGTCTAATCTGATGGTAGAGCAAGCATTTGCACAAATGTCATAAGAATTCACAAAGACGACAGATGTGACTCAGGCTTGTAATCCCAGCATTCGGGAGGATTATCATGACGAGCTCCAGAACAGCCAAAGCTACAGAGAAAGACCTTGTCTCAAAAACCAGAACCACCACCACCACCACCAAGAACAACAAAAAGAACACAGCAGGGGCGAGGCTTGAACTAAGTGTTTGTACAGGGTTCACCTGACACATCTGAAGAAGCTGAAGGCACATCACTCTACTTCTGTGGAATAAGCCCTAGGAGTCACTGATCAGGCTGCACAGACTCACCCCAGATCTGGTCTCTACTGACCCCACTGCCAGAAGATAGCTGACCACCCAGAGGCATAAATGATGTCGCAGCTGGGTCGGGACTGCCTTTCACCATCCTGTGCACTTGGTCCTTAGGTTGTCTCTCCTGGGAGATGTGGAACCCTGGGGAGGTGGGCCTAATGGGGCAGCATGTTCTGGTCACCAAGAACTTCCTCTCAAAAAGCATAGGGTTCAGACTGGAGAGATGGCTCAGCGGTTAAGAGCACTGTCTGCTCTTCCAGAGGTCCTGAGTTCAATTCCCAGCAACCATATGGTGGCTCATAACAATCTATAATGCGACCTGGTGCTCTCTTCTCGCAGCCAGATACACATGCAGGCGGAACATTGTATACATAATAAATAAATAAACCTTTTTTTTTTTAAAACATAGGGTTCCAGTCCCCTCCCTTCTGTTCCCTTTTAGTCCTTGGGTGTCAGTGTCCTTCTATGAAGGGGCCACCTTGCCACAGGCACAAAAGTAATGACTGGAGCCCCCTGGTATTTGTTATTATGGTGGCATATAGTTGATACAGCTAAAGTGAGAAGACTTGATCAAGCCACTTTCCCCTCAGCCTCCCTGTTCCCAGCAACACAAAACAGCCCGTGAACCAGCTAGAAATAAGCCAAAAAAAAAAAAAAAATCTAGCCTCTGAGCCAGACTGCTTTTCCTCCAGCTAAGTCTGCATCTATTACCGTTACAATCTGTGGCTTGAAGTGGCAGAAAGAAGCCTTGATTCGCTTACTCAGCCTCAGACACACAAACTTTGCAGCTGGACCACGTAAGAGAGCTGCAGAGCCATGCTCTAGCCCACTCGACCCTCAGGCCACCGACATGAGCCGCAGTGAGTTCCTACAGAAAAGCGTGGTTTGGCCTCTGACAAGGCCCCAGAGAGGGTAACTTTTAAGATCTGAGGCTGAACATTAAAGGCTTCAGAATAGCTTCTATTTTTGGACAGAATTTTACATTTTCATAATCTGAGTAATCAGTTGCTAAGCTATATTTCTGTTAGAATACAGTTTTTCTGTTGCTCCCAATAAAATATGATTTTACTGCACTGTGTCCGGCCCCGGGGATTCAATTTGTTTTATTACATTTCATGTCTGTCTTGCTAAGTATTTTACTGTGCTCATAGGCAATGGCGTCTCTTTTAGGATTTTACGCAAATTTAGTGTTGCTAACTTGTGCATTTATTTATATTTGCTGTTCCTCCAGTTCTGAATAGAAATACATTCCTGATCAGTTTATATATTGGCTTGCACTACAATTCCAATAAGTGTGTCACATCACACGCATGGTGTGGGGCTGAAGTCATCAGAAGTGTAAGAGTCTGCTGTCTCCAACTTTCCTTAACTCTTTGTTTACTTATACGTATATCACTTTAACTCCTTATAGCTGCTTTGGACACAAGCATTTAGTGCCTCCCACAAGTAACATCCCCATGTAGCACTGAAATACGCGTTCTATGATGCACAAACAGCACAGCGGGCCACTACTGAAGGCACACGCCTCCTCCATACCCCACATCCCTCCATCCTGCCTCCGCGCTCTTCCCGCCCGTTCCTTCCTGCCCTGCGGACTCCACACTATGTACCTGCTTTCTGTTGTTTTGCTGTGTGCTTCCCCTAAGGCGTCAATTCATCTCATTCTATAGTTTACAATCTTCTCAGGCACTCGGGAGGCAGAGGCAGGCGGATCGCTGTGAGTTCGAGGCCAGCCTGGTCTACAAAGCGTATCCAGGACAGCCAAGGCTACAAAGAGAGACCTTGTCTCAAAACAAACAAACAAACAAACAAACAAAAAACAAAAAACAAAAAACAATCTTTTCAGTCTTTAACATGGTTCTAAGCATCATTTACCCCCACAGCCTTCCTTGTGTCCCCTCTATAATTAGCTTTCTCTTGCCCGTCCCCAGGATAATTTTTGAGCTCATTACCACAGAATTCAAAAGGCTAGACTACAAATATCTGCGTCCATTTTTGCCCCAACACCTTAGGCAGGGACCATGAGGAAGTGGTTGACAGGAGCAGGTCACCAACTGAGCTAGTGTGACTCCTCCTGCACTGAGCTATTTTGTTTTTGCAAAGCTCAGTCTATTCTTATGGTCTAGAGAAAAGTCATAGGCCAACAACGAAGGCTAGGACACCTCCTCCAACTTCACCCTGAAAACCGACCTCTTCCCTTTTGAGAGAAAGGACTAGGGGCAGCTGTGCTCATTCACGACCTTGTGTGTCAGTAGCCCCATGGCAGTGGGACTTAATTTTCCAGAATGACTCAAAAGGACAATCTGACAGAGACAGCAACATTAAAAAAAGGAAACCAGCGCCCATCACCAGCAGTATCCCCTGACAAAAAAAATAGTCTAGATTATCCAGTGTGGTTTTTAAATGTTCTGTTAAGTCCATCAAGGATGCTCACATACAAGTAAGCTAAAAACAGAAGTAATTTCTTTAAATAATGTTCTTGCCACAGCCAGACAGGGTACACATGGCTTTCATCCCAGCACTTGAGAGACTGAAGCAGAGTCTGAGGTATTCAAGTCATTAGTTACCTTACAGCAAATTTAGGGCCAGCATGGCTTCGTGAAACTCTGTCTCACCCCAAAGTTGCTTGCTACATAAAACGGACCTGAGTGTTATAATCTCTTATCTTATATAAATATCTGCACAGTTTCCATCAACACCAACTTCATGCTTGTTACTCTTAGGATGTTGATCTTGGTAAAGAGGCCCTACTTTTCCTCCTGAAAACATCCAACTTTTTATGTGTTGTGGGCCAAGAAAATACATAATACATGCTAGGGCTGTTTCTAACACTGGCGGTTCTAGCGGGCTAAGAACTACGCTGCAGTTTGAATATGAAATGGTGTCTGTATTGGAATATGTGGCCCACAGATGGAGAGGTGGTGTTTGGGAAAGTTATGGAATTCCTAGGAGGTGCAGCCTTGATGAAGGAGGGCAGCACAGGGTGGGGGCGGACCATGGGGCCGACTGGGCCTAACTTGCTGTTCTCTCACTACTTCCTGATTAACTCCCGCTGGGTGGCATGCCTTCTCCACTTCCTTCTTCAAGAACTGTAAACCAAAACAAGCCCTTTCTCCCTTATGGTGTTTGTCCTGTCATTGTACCACAGCAATAGAAGAGAAACTGATGCGAACTCCTGTGAGCTGAGAAATACTCACTTCTAGAATGGGACCACAGTACGCAGTGAGGTGCTTCTACATAACTTGGCAACAAAAGCATCCTTATTTGAGCTGGGCGTGGTGGCGCACACCTTTAATCTCCACACTCAGGAGGCAGAAGCAGGCAGATCTCTGTGAGTTCGAGGCCAGTCTGGGCTACAGAGCGAGTTCAGGAAAACCAAGGCTATACAGAGAGACCCTGTCTCAAAAAAACGAAAAAAAAAAAAAAAAAAAAAAGAAAGAAAGAAAGAAAAGAAAAAGAAAAAGAAAAAGAGCCGGGTGGGTGGCACACGCCTTTAATCCCAGCACTCGGGAGGCGGGTGGATCACTGTGAGTTCGAGGCCAGCCTGGTCTACAAAGTGAGTCCAGGACAGCCAAGGATACACAGAGAAACCCTGTCTCGAAAAAAAAAAAAAAAAGAGAGAGAGAGAGAGAGAGAGAGAGAGAGAGAGAAAGAAAAAGGAAAAAAAAAAGCATCCTTAATTGCATTAGGTAAATGCATGCACTGGATTCTGGCATCTGTTTTGGTAGCTCAAGCACTAATGTTACCTTGTTTTCTTGGCTATAAGATGTGACATGGAATAGAGCTTGGCAAATTATTGATCTCCCTGTGACACCATTGTGGTAGCCCAGGATAAACCCAGCAAGACTCTGTGGAAGATGAGCAAAATCCCGTATTATTATTATATTATTAGCTCCTTTATTCTTACCAGGACCTTAAAATGTTCTACAAACACAGCTTCTATAATGAGAAAAAGTTACATAAAACCCAAGATTTTTTTAGTAGTGCTGTAGTCTTAAATAAGGAGGGAATTATGAGGGCAGGAGGGAGGGAGGCAATGAGGAAAATGCCAGAATCAAAAGTGAACGCTGAGGAAGACAAGCACTGTAGAAAAAAACTAGGACTTGGTAACAGATGAAACAAAGGAGGGAGCCGGAGGAAAACCAGTGTGTGGGCCACGCGGCTCCTTCCATGGCTACTCTACACGCTTGTGAGGACACCCTTCAGCTGGAGGTTTTGTGCACTGCGTATTCAAATGCTGATTTCTATACCCAGAGATCTGAGTTGTTGTTCGCATTGACATTGGCGCGGTCATTATTAGGAAGCATCTCCTGTCTCAATGCTGTGTGAAATATGTTCTCCATCACTTGTGATTGATTTAATAATGAGCTGAACAGACAACTGGGCAGTTAAGAATAACACAGGACTTTCAGGGCCCAGAGAGCGGGGGGGGGGGGGGGGGGGGGGGGTGAGGAACATTAGAGTCACCATGAAGACACGGATGGAGAAGGAGCATCCAAGGCGAGACTAAGATGGCAGGTATTGAGATCAGACCTGGGGAGGGTCTGGGATGGGGTGGGGGGATGAAAGAGGGCCTGAAGAGAGAAGAGAACCCGTGGGTGAGGGGAAGGGGGCATCTCTGTGACAAGGTGGAGACCTACGACAGGGTAGGCTACTGGGGGGATATGGGGGTGGCTCTAGCTGAGACTGCTGGCAGCAGGGGTCACGGAGACTGAAGAGGACACCTTCTAACTAGACAGGACTCCTAGTGGAGGAGGGGGAGCACCAACCCAAACTTCACCCTGTCTGCAAGACGTGCAGGGGAAAAGATAGAGCAGATATTGAGGGAATGCCCAACCTGAGACCCGCCCCACGGAAGAGAACCAACCCCTGACACTATTAACAATACTCTGCTAAGCTTGCAGATGACAGCCTAGCATAGTTATCCTCTGAGAGGCTCCACCCACAAGCGGATCAAAACAGATGCTGAGACTCACAGGAAACATAGGAAGTCTTGTGGAAGCATAGAAGGGCCCGGAGGGGACAGGAGCTCCACAAACAGACCAACAGAGCCAACTAGCCAAGGCCCAGAGGGGCTTGCAGAGACTGAAGCACCAACCAAGGACCATGCATGGACTGGAGTTAGGTCCTCTAGACAGATGTAGCTAATGGGCAGCCAATGTGGGTCCCATTGTAAGGCAAGCAGTGGCTATCTCTGATATGGACTCTGATATGCTTGCATTTTGATCACTTTCCTGTGGTGGGGTTACCACGCCAGGCCACCATGGATAGAGGATACGCTCAGTCCTGATGTGAATTGATGTGCTGGGGTAAGTTGGTAGGGTAGGAGTAGGGAAGGGGGAAGAGGGAGGGAGGGAGGGTGGGGTCAGGAGGAGAGGAGGGAGGGGGTGATGACCAAGATGTAAAGTGAATAAATAAATCAGTTAATTTTTTAAAAAGATAGCAGGTAACAGGCCATGTGGCTGGGAAGTAGGCCAGGCCAGCATAGTTGGGTTAGAATGGCTCAGTATCTGCCCAGCTATAGTGCCTGGAGCTTTTAATAAAGATAATAGGTCTCCATGTGGTTATTGAGGAGCTGAATTGGACACAGAAAGCCCTTACTTTTATAGCCCTCTATGAAACATCTGATGGGCATGGACTAGGTACGAACAGCATGAAGAGAGAGAACGGTGAGGGCCTGGCAGCACCAGGACACGAATACACAGCTGTCTAAGGAAAAAGAAGAGTTATCCTGAGAGATTTCCACAGGAAAATCTGTAAGGCATGGCAGATGAGACCAAGAAAGGGGACACAGATTATAGAGGATCCATTTAAATGGCCATTTGTTGTCATCTTAAACGAGTCACCTCAACACTGTAGTCATGTGCCTCATGACTGCAGGATTTGAAAACGCGATACTGCACTGAGAAGGGATGCTAACATGCAGAGTGTGGGAAACACAAAAGCAACTGGTGTTTCCTTCAGAAATGCACAGGTCAAGCAAGCACAAATGTTCATTTCCCCTAGAGCAGTTCACTTGAAAGAGAAACTTCTCTCCCTGAGTTTGTCTCTGCTTCTGCTCTCTAGGACCATCATGTCAACATTACCAACTTCTTTTAAAACACTAAAAAAAAAAAAAAAGAGGAAGTAGAAGGATCCAGTGGGTCCTGGAAAACTACAGGCGAGTCTGGGCCCTGAGGTCCTCTGCAAACTATGGCAACAGCCAAGGAAAAAATAGGCAGTAAACCTCGAACCCCTACCAGACTAGCCAATGGACATTCTCCACTGTTGAGTGGAGAAGGAGATCTAACTTTCACACAAACTCTGGTGCCCCATATTTGAACATGTCCCTTGGATGGAGATGCCTGGTGGCACTCAGAGGAAAGATAATAGGTCACCAAGGAGAGACTTGATACCCTATGAGCATATACAGGGGGAGGAGGTCCCCCTCAGACACAGACATAGGGGAGGGGAGAGGAGTAGGGGAGAAGTGGGAGGAAGGGAGGAATGGGAGGATACATGGGATGGGCTAACAACTGAGATGTAATATGAATAAATTAATAAAAAAAAAGAGAGAGAAGAAAAAAAATTAAAAAAAAAAGAAAGTGAAAAAAAAAAAAACAACTCAGCACAGCAAAGCCCAGGAAACCCTGAGCTGAGCTGCCATCTTGCTGGAGTCTACTTTACAAGAGAATACCATTAGGGGTATCAGAAACTAACTTTCAAACAAGCCTTCTACAACAGCAGTGGTAAAGTGAAATTAATTTCTTTCTTTCTTTCTTTCTTTCTTTCTTTCTCTTTCTTTTTTAATATTTAACTTTATTCTATGTGCACTGGTATGAAGGTGTCAGAATCCCTGGAATGGAAGTTACAGACATTGAGAGCTGCCATGTGGGTGCTGGGAATTGAACCCTGGTCCTTTGGAAAAGCAGACAGTGCTCTTACCTGCTGAGCCATCTCACCAGCCCCAAAGTGGAATTTCTTGAGGTGGCTACTATGCCATTTCCCTTTACTGGGAGCTAAAACCAGAACTGTTACTCACTGACCCAAACCACTAGGCTCATGTTTAAAAGCCCAGTCCCTCTGCTTTTAAACAAAAGATAGAAGAAGAACACAGGAAATCAAAATATCTGAGCTGAGGGCAGCTGTGTAAGCTAGAAAATTAGTACCCACTGCTGGTTCCCACGCTGGGAAACTGAGGACGTTCTGTATGCCCCATGCTTTCCGGCCCTTGCTCTGGTCATTTCACAGCACAGCTGCTTATTGGCTCAACAGTTCTCCCAGTGATTTTTAAAGAGTAGCTCAGCAAAGTGAGTGAGGACAGAGTAGTAGACGAAGGCCATATTTTCATATATGCCAGTAAAAATGACAGAGATTTGTTTAATCTATTAATTTACTTCAGTGTTATTTATTTAAAGTGCTTAATTATATTTCCTGAGCAAACGTTTTAAATGTTGGTACCATTTAACAACTGCTTTATAATTAGTGTTGTCTGGAAGGATGTCTGGACTTTCTTTAAAATATAACTTTGCCTACTCACACTGTCAAGATGGCTTCCTTTACTCCACATGTGTGTACATGTATGTCACATGTATGACCCAGATGCAGGCATGTCAGGCTCATGTCTACCCTTCACACGCATAGTCTTTCCAAGTGTGTTGGCTGAACAGACTCCACTGATTTTCTTTGTTGTCTTTGTCTAGAGATAAAGAACTAATTTTATTTTTCAAAATTATTTCAAGTGCTACATATACTTTAACTAGTTTTTCCATCTCTACTAAAAAAAATCCTGCTAGGCCACATGTGGCGTACACCTTCAGCCTCAGCACTTGGGAAGTAGAAGCAGATCTCCATGAGTTTGGGGCCAGCCTGGTCTACATAGCAAGTTCCAGGCCAGCCAGAGGCATATAATGAGACTGCCAAAATAAAACGAAACAGAAGATTTTCACTGAGACTGACTGTGGAATCTATAAAAACTTGTGGAGAACTGTTAGCATAAGCATACAGTGATAACAGGATAAACTGTGGTGGAAGGCGGGGGTACTTCCGGCTGGCCTATACCAAGGTATGCCGCTAAGAAATTACACCACACAACAGAGCTAGTGTATAAAGTTCACTACCGGAGGGGAGAGTGAAAGGCCATCTCACAGTGGGGACAGGAGGGAGAGGCAGAGGCAGAGAGGCAGACAGAGGGAGGGAATGGGAAGAGGGAGGGAAGAAGGGAGGGAGGGAAGGAGAGAGGGAGGGAGATAGAGCTGGGGTGGCCAAGGGCTTTTATGAGCCACATCTGTATGAGCCTGGCGCACTGGTGATGGGCAGTGAGGTAAGCTGCTGCTGGGACCCTGAGGGCAGGCCCGTGGGAACGCCTGATTGCTAACAGACAGGGTCTCTGACTGAACACAGTAAATCAGTGCATTTCATGTAAGTCTCCTTGAAGTGCCCTTATCAATGTTTCAGAGGATTCACAGACATTTTTTGAAGTTTTCATTAATTTTATCAACACCTATTTAGTTTTCAATGCTACTGTTAAAAGCATTTTAAAGGGCTTTGTTACAGCCAGGTGTGGTGGCACATGCCTTTAATTCCAGCACTCAGGGGGCAGAGGCGGGTGGATCTCTGAGTTTGAGGCCTCCTAGTCTACAAAGAGAGTCCAGAACAGCCAGGGCTGTTACCCAGAGAAATCCTGTCTCAGAAAAAAATAAATAAATAAAATAAAATAAAAGACTTTGTTTATTAAATTCACAGGTATATGTTTTCCAGATAATTTGTTAATTTTTGTGAATATCATACAACATATTTTTATCATGTTTGCCTTCAACTCCTCCCCTCATTCCACACAATTTCATGTTTGTTTGTTTGTTTCCTTCCCTGATACAGATTAGGTCCAGTTTGTGCTGTCCAATTAATTAATCTTAGGAGTGGGGCATAGAGTGCTGAAATGTGGCTGACATAGCAGGGGACACATTGTCCTTTAGGGCCTGTGATTTATTTAGCCACTGGTTCTTGGTCTCACTAACAGTGCCAGGTATAAGTTCCATCTTGTGGTGCAGGCCTTAACTCCAATCAGAAAGTGGCTGGTTCCTCCCGTAACATTCATGCTTAGCACCTTCCAACACTGAAAGCCAGGCAATAGGTTTGAAGCTTCCAGGCTGGTACCTGCTTGATTTCTCCATATACCTCATTCACGTATGTGGTGTCTTCACCAACAGTCACTTACTGTCAAATTCTGGAAGCTAAGCAAGAACAGTGGAATTCCTGCAATGTTGGGGGTGGGGGGTGGGGGGTGGGGGAGCACTGATCTATTGAAACCCAGTAGCCAATAATTCAATCCCCTGTTACAGTGTAACTTCACTTAGACCCTTTTTATATGTGTACATGTTTTCTACAGTAGTAGGTTTCCATTTATTATTATTATATACATAATAATGTTCTGCCTGCATGTACACCTTCACTCCAGAAGAGGGCACCAGACCTCATTATAGATGGTTGTGAGCCACCATGCAGTTGCTGGGAATTGAACTCATGACCTTTGGAAGAGCAGTCAGTGCTCTTAACCTCTGAGCCATCTCTCCAGTCCCCATCAATTGAGATTTTAAAACTCTCATTTTAGCAGCTTTTGCTACCTAGTATTTTCTGTGCATGTACCATAAGCAAAGTTTTCCTATCCGATCCTTTTGTTTGTTTTGTTTTTGTTTGAGTTTTTGTTTTTGTTTTTTATTTTTCCAGACAGGGTTTCTCTGTGTAGCCCTGGCTGTCCTGGGAGTCTCTCTGTAGACCAGGTTGGCCTTGAACTCACAGTTTTCCAATCCGCCTCCCTCTTTCTCCCGAGTGCTGGGATTAAAGGCATGCGCCATCAAGGCCACACCTGGCCCTTCTCCAATCTTTATGCTTTTTCTTTTCTTATTTTCTTTTCTTTTTTTTCTTTCTTTCTTTTTTTTTTTTTAATCACATTGGCTCAAATCCCCACGACAATGTTAATTGAATGGGTCAGGTAAGACATCTCTAAGCTATTCCTGATACTCACTGAATGGTGTTTTGTCGTACATATTATGGTAGATACAAGTTTCTAATACATAATATATCAGCTTAGAGAATTTCCATCATTTCTCGTTTTTTAAAATCATGAATGAATGATTATTTTCCCTTTCAATCTGCTAATATTGTAAATTACCCTGACTGACTTTGAAATATTTAACCAACCTTACATTCCTAAAAAGGAAAAAGACACCAGTCATAAAATAGCCTAATATCTTACATGACTGGATTTTACTCACTACGTCTTTAGTGGTTTTATCTGTGTGTGTGAAAGTTTAAAATATTCCTTATTGGTAATAACACTGTATAATTTTAGTGGAAGGCTTATTATACTTTTAGGAAGAAAATCATCTTACTGGTTTTTGATAAAGATTTTTTTTAAGATTGGAATTATTTCTTCCATATATTCTTATGTGTGGTCAAATAGAGGTAGACTCTGAAAATGCATTTTACATCAGTTTTATAACTATACAAACATCCTAGAGTATGTGTGCACGAACAAAGACAGCCAGACGCCATAATCTTGTAGATCTAGGTCCATCGTTAGCTATGTGGTCTGTATAACCTGAGACATTCTGATGTGGTGTGTGACTCTATTTAATAGATTTCACTGGTGAAATCATCAGGCTAATGTGATTTCAATTATAAACTCCATTTCTCTGAGTTATGGTTAATTACTTAAATATCTTGCTACTTCACATGGTATATGCTCTGTTAATTTATGTTTCTCAAAGAACTGGCCCATTGTACCCAGACTTTCAAATTTTAAGCTTATCAGTGGATTAATCCATTGATCAAGATCAGTGCTCTCATGATCCAACCATTTCCATCTCAGCTGGCAACTAACTGCGTGATGCATGGCCTTCCAGGGCATTTCCCACCCAAGCAAAACCAGGTCAGTTTGTGAATAGTCAGTGTAGGGTTATTTTTTAAACCATTCAGTTTCGGTTTTTATGACAAAACATTCTATGACCATTAATCAGATTAATTTTGTTAATAGTGCTTTTCAGATAGTCTCTATTTTCTTAAGTTTTTGGATACTGAGTCTATCAATAATTAATATAATAACTAAATTATTCAACAATAACTTCATTTGTCTATTTCTCTTTTTGGCTTTCGTTTTGTACATATTTAAACTCAGAGAGGTGGGCAAATATTTATGATGTTTAAGGTTTCTTAGTAAAATTATTTGCTTTTTACATTTTGTGTGTGTGCCCAGGTAGAGGTCAGGGGTCAACTTGAGGGAGGCTATCTCTCTTTTCCACCATGGAGGTCATAGGAAGGAAACGCTGGTCACATCAGGCACCACTACCCACTGAACCAGCCCTCTGGATGTCCTGGAAATCACTGTGTAGACCAGTCTGGTCTTGAACTCACAGAGCTCTACCTGCCTCTGCCTCCAGGAGTGTACTCCTACCACACCTGACTAAACTGACGCTCTTAGCATTGATTTCCTCGTCCTCTTTAAATTAAACCTCTGCTCATAGGCTTAAGATTCTTGGGAAAGGAAGTGGCCTTTATGAGGAAGCTGTTGGTAATTTTCATTTTAATTTATTTATTTATTTATGGTAATTTTTCTTTTAAAGCGATGGGTTTATGTTACTGATATAAATCCCAGTGCTGAGCCACAGGCCTCTTGCAGGCTCTAGCCACCACCCTAGGGTTTGTTTGTTTATTTGTTTTTCTTTTTATAGAAATAGTTTTGTTTCCTATGGTAGCATAAAAAGACAAATCAATGTTGAAAGCAAATTGATAAAATTACAAACACTACAGAGAGGAAACTGTCACAAGCCGATCAAGGGCTTTCCCTGTGTTGCCTCCACCCAGAATTCTCCTGACAGCAGAAAGATGGGTGTTAGGGTTACAGATGCAGGCCTACTGCGTGGAGGCCTCACTCCTGTGCCATCCTGGCCCACTATGACCTAGACTCTATTTCCTGTATTATACCAACAGCAACAAGTATATACATATGTTGTTGGTTGTATTTTTTCAGTACATTAATCTGAAATGAATCTTGTATGATGCTCAGGTTTCTATATGAAACCTGAGACATGAATCATCAGCTACCCCAGCGCTGTACAACACAAACATTTTACCACAGAGAATGACTTTGACTGTACCTCTTTTGGCTAGAGAACTGAAAAATCAGCTTGAAGAAGAAAGTGACAAATAGGTTAAAAGTAGTGACAAGGAGCCACTGGGATGGCCCGGCAGCTAACAGCACTCGCAACCAATCATAACAACCTAAGTTTGATTCTCAGAACCCAAATTCACTTGTAAGCCTTGGTATTTGACTCCCCACTACCACCAAACAACAACAACAAAAAAGTAATAATAAATAAATGTTTTTAAAGAATGCCGTCTTTTTAAAAACAGAGATGCCCAGGCTCTTTTTACACACAAACACAAAGGATTACTTACCAAAACCTTTAACTGTGGGGACATCGGCTCACTTGCCCCTAACAGCCCTCTTCTAGTGGGTCACACCAACTCTGGCACACGCACATACATACCTGTTTTTGTAAAAATCCCAAGGAACTGTGGATAAAGAGTTTAAGAATGAAATTTTTTTACTTCCATGCTGCTTGGGATTTCTTTTCTTTTTCTTTTTTCCTTTCTTTTCTTTTCTTTTTCCTTTTCAAAAGCAAAGCCTAACTCGAAGCTTCTGTGTGCCTTAAAGTGTAAATGGGAGCTTCCTTGGGGTGTCGGGGCCTTTGCAGGTGGCTAAGTAAAGAGGGTTTTATCACCAATGTGTTTGGTCAGCACACACGTGCCTTGTTGACCATGTCCAAATGCTGAAATGGGACAAATACAGCCAAATGCACTGGCTGTGTGTATCTGATCCTGTCCAGTCTTCCCCAAATCTTGCTTCTTGTACTACAGGATTATTTTTTAATTTATCTGAGCCTTTTAACCATCACAATAACAACACGCATGCCTATATTTAACTTCTGAGGTGACTCTAGCCCAAGGATCTTCTGAAAACCCTGAACAAAGTTAGAATTCTCTACCCTTGCTCCCAATTGATTGCCCTCCGGGGAAAGTCGATTCTTCACTGTCTCCATGGCAAACATTTGCACTGCTAGGTCTACACGGACCACATCTGTGTATTATCCCAAATCCTTCAGGACGGGGAATGAAGAGGAGTGATGGGAGAAGACCTTCCACACACAGTCCTGAAAAGGGAAAAGGGAAGAACAGTCCCCCACGGCCACAGACTACCCACAAGCCAGGCGTCATGGTCCATCCCAGCCATCCCAGCACTCTGGTGACTGAGGCAGGGCAACTAAGGGTTTGAGGCCAGCCTGAAGCTATATACTAAGTCTTTGTATCAAAAAGCAATGTAGGACATAGCTTGGATATAAGTCAACTCTACAGTTACTGCTCAACACCAACACTTTAGCTGGAATTTACAAGGAGGAGTCGAGAAGGAAAATGAGGACCCGTCTGTATCTCCCTGATTCCTCTCCCTTTGCTCCTGGGAGCCCAGTTCACTAACACCAGCCCCCCTGAGCCACAGCGAACGCAAGGCTTGGGCTCGCTTACTGAACATTTTATCTTGCTTTTCTGCCTTCTTTTCCCTCACAGTCCCTAAAGCTTTCTAACATATTACCTCTCTTCCTGGCTCCACCTTTTCTCCCTAAACAACCACAATAAACAAAGATTTAGGGGCACTGAAAACAAAAAGCAATCCCTAGTGTGGCGGCTCCACATCCGCACCACACCGAGTGGTGACTCTAGAGGGGTGACAAGTTTCAGCATTGACTGTAATGACAGCTGCAATTGTGAACGTAACTCAGAGGCCAGGCTCGTATCCTTACGAGACCTGGAGGCTGAGGACACAGCTCGGGGATAGAGGTTTTGCTGTTTTGAGTTTATGAGCCTGAGTTTTATCCTTAGCACCCACATAAACAGTGAGTCCAGGGGATCCTGGGAAGACAGGTTGGTAGGGACTCACTGTCCAGGGAGCCTGAGCTAGGCAGCAGGTCGCAGGTCCCAGTGAGAGAGAGGGGGCTGGAGAAATGACTCAGCAGGTCAGTGCTTACTCCTAGGCCAGGCATGGGGGCGCATGCCTTTAATGGCAGGCTTCTGTGAGTTCAAGGCCAGCCTGTGAGTTCCAGGACGGGTTGAGCTACACAGTGAGACCCTGTCTCAAAACAACAATGACAACAACAAAGTGCTACTGCTATTGTACCCATATTAGGTGCCTGTAGCTCCAGCTCCAGAGGAACCACCATTCCCTTCACAGGCACCAGCACAAAAGTGAATGTGTGAACACACATATGTATATACACATAATTAACGATGGGATTCCCTAATGAACTAACAGGGACTACAAGCACGCTGCACCATGCCCGCTTTACACCTGGGTCCTGCGGATGGAACTCAGGTCACCATGCATGCGTGGCAGCACTCTACCAATAGAGTTAATCCCGCCATCCTGACAATTTTTTACTACAAGCAGCATATGAAACGAGACTATTTTTCTCTCAAATGGAGACATTTCACATTTGTTTTTTGTTTTTTTGTTTTGTTCAGTTTTGGTTTTGGTTTTGGTTTTTGGTTTTTTGAGACAGGGTTTCTCTATGTTACCTTGTCTGTCCTGGACTTGCTTTGTAGACCACGCTGGCCTTGAACTCACAGAGATCCACCTGCCTCTGCCTCCCGAGTGCTGGAACTAAAGGCGTGTAGGTTTTTGAAACAAGGTTTCTCTGTGTAGCCTTGGCTGTGTAGACCAGGCTGGCCTGGACTTGCTTTGTAGGCCAGGCTGGCCTCAAACTCAAGAGATCTGCTTGCCTCTGCCTCCCTGAGTGCTGGGATTACAGGTGTGTGCCACTGCGCCTGGCTCACTTTTTTTTTTTTAAGTTCTAAGATCATCATTCATATTTCTTTTTAGTTTTCTAATATTTTGTTAGATTCACTTTGAATCGGAAGAACATGAATCTACTAATTGAAAACACTGTCTAAAACACGCAGTTGAAGAATGTGTTCTTAATTAAACTTTGGATCTCAACCCAGATTAATAGAAAACATGCAACTCAGTGTTTAGTGAACAACTCGCAGCTGACTTGTGAGCGCACGCTACATGAAGCTTGACAACTCACGAAAACGGCAATTCACATTGTTTTAATTTGTAAGTTGATCCAAAAAAGTCTCCTCTCTCCTTAAATCTCCATTGTTGCTTAGGTACCGATTCCAATTATTTTTTAAATCTGTTGGTCCCAACTGTTTCCTGAAATGTTTGACAAATATCTGTGTCATTTGATATGAAATTACCTCATGTGGACTTCTTTCCATAGAAGCTGCCATTTCTCTCTGAGGCTTGTTTTCCACATCCACAAAACAAGAAAAATGGTACCAACCTCTACATTTATCAAGAGGGTCAAATGAGGCTAGCCATGAGGAGCGTCTGTAAGCTATAAGAGTGCACCCAACTGGGCGGTGGTGGCACACGCCTTTAATCCCAGCACTCGGGAGGCAGAGGCAGGCGGATCACTGTGAGTTTGAGGCCAGCCTGGTCTACAAAGGGAGTCCAAGACAGCCAAGGCTACACAGAGAAACCCTGTTTAAAGAAAAAAAAAAAAGAGTGTGTACCTGTGGCACTCAGCGTTCGGTGCTGACAGAATGTTGTCAACCCCATATCTTAGTGACCTAAAAAGTCCTTTCCTTTATGTTGCCCTGGTATTTCAATCATTTTTCTTTGGGAACATAAACACAAATTAATAGTGACCCCTTCCCTGGGGGTAAATGCTGTATGGTACTTTTCTCTATATATATTTTTAATTCTATTACAACCATACTTCTCAAACCTCTCTGTCTCACTTCCCAGCCCCAGCTTCCAGCCCAGCTGGCCAAGGAAGCTAACGTTCTTTACAGTTCACATGAGCAGGGGCTTACAGCTAGAAAAGTAAAGATGTAGCAGATGACATAAGTCCGTTAGAAACTCATTACTGCATCAGCTACGGTCAGGCCCACAAGAACACCTGCTTTCCTCCTTGCACCTCTAAAATCCACTTGACAGTGTCTGCTTGAGTACAGAATCTTACGTATGTTAGCCAAGGCTGGTCCCCAACTCCCAGCTCAACTGATCCTCCTCCCCCAGCCTTCCTGAGGAGATAGGTCTGCAAGGGTGTGGGCCGCCACGCCTAAGAACAATTTACTTTCTTCTTTTTCTTTTAAGTAGCCTTGGCTGTCCTGGGGTCACTTTGTAGACCAGGCTAGCCTCGAACTCACGGAGATCCACCTACCTCTGCCTCCCGAGTGCTGGGATTACAGGAGTGTGTCACTGCACCCAGCTTTTTGTTCTTTTGTAATTGGGGCTAGAGAAAGAGTCCATTAGTTAGGATCCCTCACTGCTCCTGCAAGGACTTGAGTTTAGTTTGCAACAACCATGTCAGGGTGCTTACAACTGCGTATCATTCCAGTTTCAGGGGATCTGGCCTTTATGGGTATCTATTCATGTAGCGGGCGCAAACACACACACACTTGCCAGGTGTGGTGGTACGTGTCTTTAATCCCAGCACCTGGAAGGTGGAGGTAGGCAGATCTCTGTGAGTTCAGGGCCAATGTGGTCTACGTAGTGAGCTTCAGGACAGCCAGACTTATTTAGTGAGACAAAAACAACAAACAAACAAAGTCTCTAAAATAAGTTTAAGCCAGGCGGTAGTGGTGCATACCTTTAATCCCAGCACTTGGGAGGCACAGGCAGGTAGATCTCCATGAGTTCAAGGCCAGCCTGGACTACAGAGCTAGTTCCAGGACAGCCAGAGCTATTACACAGAGAAACCCTGTCTTAAAAAACAAACAAAAACCAAAAAAAACAAAACAAAGTTTAGTGCATGTAGAAGGATGAACGCTGGGGGGGGGGGAAGGGATGGGCACATGCCATAGCAAACCCGTGGAGGTCAGAGGACAAGTTTTTGGAAGTCATTCATTCTCCCTTCTATTTTGTTATGAGGCAGGGTCACTGCGCAGTGCACACTGCAGGCTAACTGTTACATAAGCTTCCAAGTGATTTCTCGGTGTCTGCCTTCTACCTTGCCATAGAAAGCTGGGGTTACATGTGTGCAACAACAGTCGGCCTTTCTTTTCTTCTTTCTTTCTTTCTTTGTTTCTGTTTTAATGTGGGTTCTGAACTCAGCGCATCAGACTTATGTATACATTTTACCTGCTGAACCATCTCCCTGGTCCAGATTTTTGTTTCTTTATCTCAAACCAAAACCACTATTTCCCAAAACCAATCCAAAGAAAAAGAGCTCTGGAAATGAAGAAGCAGGCAGTCTAAAAATATTTGCAAAATATACAAACGGTGGCCTGTGGTACACACTCGGTTACCCCTTTATGGTCAGACCAGCATTTCCATGTCAGCATTCTATTACTTTTTCAATTTGTTAGTATTATTATTATTATGCTTTGTAACAGGGGGAAAAAATTCTATTATCTGTTTTTAACTAGATTTTCTAGAACTGACTCACTTAGAGTACTTTCTCCCCTGCTAAGCAGCTCCCACACAGGGGGAAAAAGGAGATATGACAAGTAAACTTTGGGCTAATGGTCTCTGTCTTCCCCATGAACCAAATCCAAGACACCAACCCAGAAACCTAGAAAGGTCAAGTCCACACCCCAGAGATTCTCAGCCATGAAAACTAGACAATTAGAAAAAGTCTGTTCCCACAGCAGGCCGCAACACCACCCAGTGGTGCAGAGGGTCCCCTCCCTGCTGGGCTACGGGCTCCTGCAGTACAAGAGCCCTACATCCAGACGGACAGCTGTACAGAAGACAGTCTGGCAGCAATCTGGGCTGGGAGGAAAACTGAAGCTCATTACTGCCCCAGCAGCTCAGATGAATGAGTCACTGAAACACCTAGTGAGCACCACACACAGAGGAGAAGGACTTGGGATCCTAAAACTGACAAATTGATCCTTTCCAAAACCATAAAGGAATGCACGTCCACTTACACGCACTCTGGGGAGGTCCCTGGGCCACAGAGCAACTTTTAATGATGGGCTATAGTTGCCTCAGATGTTGGACCCTAACAACTGACGCACAGAGTAGTAAAGTCGATGGGAGCACTTGGCAAAGCCAGGACTTGAAGCCAGAGCCTGCTCTGCATCATGTCCTGATTTACAGAGAACTGGCGGGGGCGGGGGTGGGGTGGGGGGGCACTGCAGGGGCACCTGCTGGGACTCAAGCCTACTCCTGTGGCATCTTATTAAGAAGACTAGGTGAAAGTCCCACAGATGAACCATTCTCTTGACTGCAAGATTTAGCAAATAAAATTCTAGGATATACAGAAGAGAAGAGAAGAGAAGAGAAGAGAGAGAAAACGGAGGGAGAGAAGGAGGGAGGAAGGGAGGGAAGGAGAAGGGGAGGAAAGGGGAGGAAGATTAAATTTAAAATGTCCTCTCACTTGATATTCCCTCATTTTGATTGGCCATTCAGTGTGCCCTAAAATGAAGATAATTCTGTCCTTGCACATAGGGGAAGCAAGGCTGTCCCTGAGAATCTCCTGGTAAAGCACATGGAACCACGCCCTCACAGGGTAAGCACAGGGGCACCTTCTTCACAGTCCTATGGTGTACCACAACCCATAATGACTCCAACCCAAATGTGTGCTCCTGTGAAGTCCTAGACTCTCCAAAACTCTACAGCAGAGGCTGCAGACGTGGCTCGGTCAGTAAAGAGCTTGCCACACAGCTGTCCAGATCCCCACTACTTGCAAAGAAAGCCAGGCATGGCAGTGCACGCCTGTCGCCTCAGTGCGGAGGAGGCAGAGGCAGGTGGATCGCTAGGGCTCCCTGGCCAGCCAGTCCAGCCCCATCAGTGAGCTCCACTTGCAGTAAGCCACCTTGTTTCAAGAAGAAAATGCTGAGACTGCGGCAATGCCTAAGCAATTAGCCCTGGCTACTCGTACAGAGCACCTACATGGCATCTCACACTGGTCTACCACTCTAGTCCCTTATATGTGGTATACAGACATATATGCAGCACCCACCCCCAATATACAATAAATACAAACCCACAATAAATAAATATGTTTTTAAAGTTAATTAACTTAATGGTGAGTGATACACCTAACCTGATCACTGGCCTCCACAAACAGATGTACATATGTACATGAACACACACACACACACACACACACACACAAAATCAAGTCTTTCCCAGAAATTCTGACACAGTATTTTCCAGAACAGTACCTTCAGTGAAGTGGAAGAATTTAATCACTCTAATTCTACTACACCATATTTCAGAGTTATAGTCTGTCCCTTCTCATCCACTAAAGAGTAACAATTGTGGTTACTTGCCAAATTCAGTCCAGGAATTCCTCTGGCCAGACCATATAATTTTCTTTACATAAACTGGTTGCCATTGTTTTAAGGTATATATCAAGATTGCATGCCAAGCTGTGACTCAGTAAGTTGGCTTGGGAGAACTAATCATGATCTTCTTATAAACAAAGAGAACAGAGGACTTCACACCTCCCTACAGATCAGCTTGGCGGAGTGTTGCACGGCAGGCTCCCCATAAGCCAGGACAGCCCATGCTGTGCACTGCTACTTCCGCGTGCACGCCAAGTAAAGAATGAGACCAACCATGAACAGCACCTGCACAGCAATCATCCTCACTTAGAAACGGAGGTTTGCCTAAGCCACGGGCTTGGTTGTGAGTATTGGGAAATTCTTCAGAAAGCCAGACAGAAGCCATGCATACACCTGAAGATGAGAGTGTGGGAGGCAGCTGACGAACTCCTGGCTGAGGAAGCAGCGCAGACGTCACTGGGACAAGACCTGAAGTTCTAATGTTGCAAGTGCAGCAGGTGGGAAGGGCAGGCATTCCTTCTCCCTCAGATCCTCTGGAGCCCGGTGCACATGCTCATCTGACTGAGATGGGCTGCAGAGTGAATCCAGTCCGAGGTTCAAGCATGCGCAAGGGCTGCGGCTCCTCCTCATTAAGAGGTGAGGGGTTTTGTGTGTGTGTGTGTGTGTGTGTGTGTGTGTGTGTGTGTGTGTGTGTGTGTGTGTTGTACGGGCCATTCTATGCAACCACAGTCAAGTGTTTAAAAAAAAAAAAAAGAGGAGAGACCCCAGTTCATGGCTCGTAACTACTTTTGCTAGGCAAGTTTATCAGGCACACACTACACAAGGGGTCATGACTGTTGGCTCTCAGTGACTTTCGATATGTCAGCGTTCTCTTAAGTACATGTGTCCTTTGAAAACCTCAGTGAAGTGGACAGGGGTAGGTGCAGGCAGGTTTTACGCACAGAGAGAAAGAGCTCCACCTTCCACACCACCGGCAGCCTGGGCAGCCCCTGCCTGCAGTACCACTGCGAGAACGAACTTTTCAAAGTTAGATGCTGACAAGCAACACTGACAGAATACCTTGGAAAACTGGTGTTTCTAGCTACAACTCCAAGAGAGCGATCATTCCTGGGCACGAGGAACAATCTTAGAAGGAGGGTAGTGACTAGAGGTGGGCAGAGGGCGGCAGCGTATCAGAAGCCAGAGTTGGGCCGTTATCTCTTCTTGCAAGCCTGTATCCTCCACAGAGAAGGTATTCGATTACCAGATAATCCCCACGTCCCTTCCACCCCCAGCAGGCTACAGGACTGTGAATGATGGCCTTGTGTAGTATCTTTAGCACACGCTTTTTGCCTGAGCCAACACAATTTGCAAAACATGAACTTAGTAGCAAACTAGAAGGTAGTGTGGGACCCAGAGCCCTGCCAAAGGCTCCGTGAGTCATCTGATGGTCAAGAGATAAGCCGCAAGATAATTAAGCATCCCTGGAGAGCTAGCGTGCAGCCACGTACTATGTCCAGTTAACACTATGGGCGCTGAGAATGGCGATGCTAACACACATTACCTTATTTAAAAGCATTTTGTTCCCAGTTTTTCAAAACAGGAAATCTTGGTGGAGGACTTCCAGCAATCTTTCATGTCCAGGTTCCTCTTAGGTTTATTATGTCAGTGAATTATCAATCTCTCTAGACTGCTGGGTTCTGCTTGGTTAAACTACTACAAAGCACTGAAAAGCGCTGTCCTGGGCCTTGTTATCCAAGCTCCCAGCTGTTCCGTCCTTGCCAAATACAGAGATATTATTAAATCCTTCCTCCATTTGACACTGCCCTTCTACTGTTTGTTAGTAAAATGCTAGTTGAAGTATTGTTCACTGTGTCACTTAGTATTTTTACAGCCTCTCTGGGGGGGAGGGGGGATGGGCAGGGTTACATGGGTATGCAAAGGCAACCTAACAATGAGGAAACTGAAAGCCCTGTAATACAAAGTTTCTCTTCTGGGTTCAATTAAGACTAAACTATAGCAACCAATTAGTACAATACAAATACTTAGTAGCACCAGTTTCTCTGCTTTCTCAACTATCTGGCAAAAAATGGGCATGGAATTCCCAGACGCACTTCAGGAGGCTTCAGAAGGGAACAGTTAAGAGAGTGGAAAGCTTAGGAACCGGGACTCCCCTGGGCTGGAGCTATGACTACACCCCTTTTCTAGCAGTGTACTCAGCAACCTGGGAGCCCTCCCTATACTGAGCCACATTTATACCCTGGTTTCAGCGTTGAACAGTGCACTAGGTCTCCCTTCCTTCAGCAACTCCTTGTAATCCCCTTTTGTGCTTAGTTTCCATTAAAAAATGCCCTAGTATGTGTATGAGAATTCAAGGCAGGGGGCCAGTGCAGCCTGAACCAGCTTGGAATACACGGACAGCAAGGCAAACTATTCCCCCTAAGTTAACTTTTAGAGGGGAAATCTCCTATTTTCCCCACATTATGCCTGGGTGGGCATATGATTAAAAGCAGATGCATTGTGGGAAAGAATATACACACTAAAGAAAGACTTACATACTTCATGCCTGTCAATCAAAACAGAAAATCACTCACACTATCCCTCTTAGCAACCAGCTCTTCCCCTACCCCTACACACACACACCTCACAGTGGCAATCCCCAAACAATAACTGCTACTCTTGGCCACTCTAGCTGAAATGGCCCACTGCTCGCCTGTAGTGGATCTGTATAGTCTCTTTAAGTCACATACTAGGGTGGTGAGAATGCTCAGTGGGGTGGGTCACAGCACTTGGACAGAAGCCTGAAGACCTGAGTTTGATATTCAGGATGCAGGTTCTAAAAATACATTAAAAAGTGGATGGAACATGATTACTACAAGACAAGAGGCAAAGACAAGAGAACCTTCTAGAAGCTAAGAGGCCAGCTAGCCCCAGAGTACACAGCATGACACAGACAAGAAAGTGGAGAGAACCAATTCCCCAGAGTTGTCTTCCAACTGCCACACGTGTGAGCAGCAGCATGCGCTTCCCCCACCCCGACACACACACACACTAATAATTTGTAGATAAATTAAATAAGACTTCTTGTTTACTTTACTATTTATGTGCATGCTCCCAATTATTTGGATATGATGCTAAAATCCTAGAAACACCAGATCCAGGCAAACCATAGGGAGCAAGGTGTGATTACAAGCCCGGGTTATGGGTGCAAACCCAAGCCTCTATTTGCAATCATCTATCTTGAAGCAGGATCACACCTAAGTTGTTATCCTCAGCTGGAGATTGGGGGACCCACTAATTCTCAAGTCTTATATTCTCAGACGGTCCTCCTTCAGATGAAATATTTAGAATTCCCATCTCAAAAAGGATGCAGTGGACACTTAATATTCTTTTGGAATCTAATTGCCATGGCTTTATTGATTTAACCTGTTTCCTCTACAACTTTTTTACTCCTCCTCTTTCACCCTCTCCTGCCCTTATATTATTCTGGATCCCATGGGACCTCCTGGTAGCCATAGTCCAGGCAGCACCAGCAAGGACCAGTTCCTCTCCTTTCCACTGCCCAGTCTCCTGCTGCTGAAAACTCACCCTGCTTGATCCAGCGTTGCCTTCCCCACAGCAGCCACTCAGCAGGGAGACTAGCCAGGGCTCCACCAAATGGCACGACATCTTAGTTGTTTGTCCTTTCTATAAAGCTAACGTAATACCCGAAATATAGCCTGGTGAAGTTTACAACAAATCTGCACTTGAGATGGCACAAGCCATGAGAATCACTCGCTGTATGTTAGCTAGGATTACTTTTATGGTTATCATACTTGGTAGGAGGCAAGAGCGTGAAGCTGGGGAAACCACGCCCCCCAGGCAAGCTTCTTGCTCTCTACACGCAGAACCACAAACCCCAGGTGGGCTCTCTATATGGTCTGGTAACACTACTTCATCTCCCTAGCACACTGGCTTTCCTGCTTTCCCATATACCTCCCGCTCTTCAACTCGCCCTCACCTCACCCTCACCTACTCCTGCTCTTCTGCTGCACAGGAGAACGGAGGCCGTTAGGCATGCACTATGCCGCCTGAGCATCACATGTATAAAACCATGTATTGCAGCTGGACTCCTCCACTCTCTACCTTTCCCAATTCACTGGCAGAAGAGTTCAAAGGGCACCCCTCGTCCACCTGGGTTCTAGGCTCTTCAGCTTTCCAGTGACGCTCCCTATGCAGTCACCCCCCCCACACACACACACACCCCTTCTGTCTGTTCCTTTCCTACTTCCCAGGGATGATGCCCAACGATCCTCACACCTCCAGGTACTAGGGCCCTTGTATAATCTCTGCCTTTCAGACTGGAACCTGGAAACTTGTTTCTAACAGAGAAAGCATGGCAAAGACAGTTGCAGTTCACTTCTGCCCATGGAAGACATAACCTTACGCGACTGGTGGCCCCAAGATTCTTCTTGCTTGTTTGATAAACCAAGGGGCCATTGCTGAGAAGGCACACATGAAAAACAGCTGGGAGGAACTGGGGACCTGGAGCACTCCACCGGTGCCGTCAACAGGAAGCTAGGGCCCTCGAGCTTTCAGAGTCAGGGAAATGCATTCTGCCCATCCATTTTGAACCTAGAAGTAAATAAATTCTTTCTTGGCCAAACTCAAGATGAGAAATGAACTCCTCTAACCCGTGGCTTTGGGAGATTTACCAAGAGACAAAGTTCAAGCTAAAACTGGACTCATAACTCACAGAAGGCTTGGCTGTAACTGGGGGGGAGGGGGAGGGGGCTCAGTGCATGGTAATTCGTTATAATGCAATAGAAAACTGACAGAAAGTGTGGCCTCTTTCAGAAAAGGCATCATACTGTTCATCATTAATCCAAAGCTCACTTCATCTCATCTGAAAAAACAAAACAGACCCTTCTTCTTGCTCCGTGAACAAAACTTGTCAAAAAGAGATCCGTGAACAGACCCTCACCTCCTCAGGCTCAGTCTACCTGACTAACAACACAAAGTTCTGTCAAGAATGACAGAGTGGGGTGGGGGGCTGGAAAGACGGCTCAGTGGTTAAAAGTGGTCGCTCTTCCAGAAGTCCTGGGTCCAATCCCCAGTGGCTACGTGATGGCTCACAACCATGTGTAACTCCAGTTCCAGGGGATGACACCTTCTTCTGGTCTCCATGGCACTGCATGTGGCGCACATATATACATGCAGGGAAAGCACCCATGTGACAGCTATATGGCATCTGACATCAACATGCTGGGGATTTTTCAGATCTCCCCCTTTCCAGGCCACATCTCCTCCTCAGCTCCACATCCCAAGCCCACCAGGCCGCCTGCAACATCCACTTAAACGTTTCCCATCACCTCACTCTTAATTTGTTCAAACAGAGCACTCAGCCCCGCTGTTCCTCAATCTCAGCAAATGCCGCATTCAACCATACTCTGAGCCAGGAGCTCATTCTGAATTCTTCTCTTCCGTCACTTCCTTCATCCAGGCCATCAAACGCTCTGGCAGGTTGAGCTTCAACAACGGGCCCTGAGTTGATCCACTCTGTCCTAATCCCACTCTTGCTGGCTGCTACTGCCAAACAGCCCTCACATCTCCCAGGGCTGTATTGGATCCACTACCTCACAGCTCTCCCGGGCTCCCATTGCTGGTCTCTGTTCTTCCCCAGTATAAGCTTTGAAAAATACCAACCACCTGGCTCCTGATGAAAACCTTCCAAAGACTTCACACTCTCTTTAAGGGCTGCCGTTTCCTTTACTGGCCCAGGCTTGCCTCTGAGACACCTTCTTCCTACCAAGTCCCAGGCGCAGCCATGTGCCGCTCCTCACCTGAACAGTTAGAGTGCTACTCCCCAGGCTTGACTTTTGGAAAGATCCTATGCAAAGTGTTTCCGCTTGAACGTCAAATGCCCCTCCCAAGAAAGTGTGCGCCCCTCCCAAGAAAGGGTGCGGAGCTCCCCCCATTCACCCAGCCACCCACACACACCCTCAGAAGCCTTCTCTCTTTTTTTTCTAGAATCTTAAAATAGCACCATTTCCCTCCACTGTTAACCCAAGCCTGCCAGGCCATACCTGTCTTTTCCTTTTCCCATTCCCCAGTCCCTTGCTTCTATTTCCTGAGTCTCAGTGTGATCAACTCCTGCACTAAGTGTATTTGATTTACATCTGCAAGGAAGATGCAGTGGGCAAAAGAACCAGGCTGTGTCAAATGACTTGGCTGCCATCTCCACCACTGGCTGCCCTCAAGATATCTCATTGCAATACACCAGAGCAAGCGTCCCACCCACCAGCTCCATGACAACTTAGGTGACAGCTCCTAGGTCTGACGAACAGGGCTAAGCAGGAAAGAGGAAACAGAATTCTTAGAGGTGTTTTCCTTCAGGTTATAATAGGACCAGCTGAGATATTCCAGAGGGTGGGGACACTTTCCAGTCAAGCATGACAACCTGAGATTGAACTCTGGAAAGCAAAAAGGTGGGTGGGAAAGAACTCCATACAAAATTGTCCTCTTGACTTCCCTAAGTTGCGCGCGCGCACGCGCACACACACACACACACACACACACACACACACACACACACAATTTTAATATCTTTTAAAGAAAAGGTTATAAATATCCACTCCCTGATAATCTGCTGGGCTCTTCCCATCCTAAGAAATAATAGCCTCACCTCTGTCATCTGCTAAGAGGGGAAAGGAAGAGCTGAGAACCAGGCTGCTGATCTCTGCCCTTTGCTCTATAAAGTCCCATCTCCTTGCTTTAGTCAACTCTGGTATGATCACTGGCTCCTCCCAGAAAGGTGAGCAGCAACAGCACAGGCCACAGTTCCCACGTCCCGCTTACACACTGGTGAGCTGCTACACGGCAGCGCAGCATGTGCAAGCATTACAAAGTCACCCCCTGCTGTGTTCTAGATTAGAACCTGGCACAACGTAGGTGCGCAATAAGTACTTGTCAAACAAATGAATATATAGAAATGTAAATTTATTTGTTCATGTTCCATGAAAAAAAAATCTCTTCAGATACAGTATCAGTCTATCTCTAAAGTGTTGAAAAAAGACGACAAATTATACCACAGCATATTCAACATGTAACTTCTAAGAAGCTGTGAGCAATGCGCTATAAAAGTTGTGAGCAAAGCAATGTGTTAGAAATTTGAAAGAATTTGAATTTATTTGGAGATGTGAAAAAAATTTTTTTTGCTAATGCTAACAATCACACCCTAGATATTCAAGTTTCAAGAACAGATTTCTTTCCTACACTGGGCCTGCTTGTGGATCACAGGGCAGAACTTACTATTAATTTTTCTATCTCAATTTGTACAATCACTGTTCAAACCCCAGACACATTTTTAGTGAGTCTGAACAAAACTGCTCAGGAGTCGCTCTGTCTTATTCATTGTCACTGATGCAATGGAACTTAATTCAAATCCAGCTAGATCCTGTTGCCAGACAAAGCCAGCTTTTCAGCAGGCAGCAGTAATGAGTGTGGGCACAGTCTGGATTCCAACAAGCAGATGTCAAAAACAATCACCCAAATGACCATTTGCTTAAATCTTCTCACAATGGGAGCCAGGCATGCTTCAGGGTGGTCTAGCAAAGAAACGTGTTCCCATATCTACTGTGCGGCTACTGCTGTTTTAACTTTTCTTTGTAATATATAATTTCAAGCTTCCAGACACTTTTGAGAATGTTGTTAAAAACAACAATCTCTAGCAAGTTCGCTTGTTTATATGTATTTTCTTCTGAAAGCTCCAAGAACTTTTGGCTGTTCTGTATCTTAAGAACCACTGGACAGCCGGGCGGTGGTAGCGCACGCCTTTAATCCCAGCACTTGGGAGGCAGAGGCAGGCGGATCACTGTGAGTTCGAGGCCAGCCTGGTCTACAAAGTGAGTCCAGGACTGCCAAGGCTACACAGAGAAACCCTGTCTCGAAAAACAAAAACAACAACAACAACAACAAAAGAACCACTGGACAGAAAGCACTCTTCATTGCTTGCCACTTGCTGCCCTCAAAACTTCTTAGCAACATACACGGTGCATGAACCTCAACGCAGTTGAGCTTGGAAGCTCAGTCAGTCAATTGTGTAATAATAACCCCTTTATCTCCTGAAGATACAAAACGGAAAGATCGCTCATTGCTTTAGCACGGATGAGGACTTGGTGAGAATTCTTGGCCGAAACTCACATTTATGCTACCCCCACCCCCCACTCCCCACACACCTTTCTTGTTTTTCCTCTTTCCTCATTTGTATCTTAAGGCGGGGCGGGGGGGGGTGTTAAACAAAGTGCTTGGGATGTCCAGTTTAAGGAGGGCGAGGAAAAGCGCGGGGAGAAATGGGGGGGAGGGAGGAACCAGCAAAAAGCATGCGAAAACCAACGTTTGGTTACTGCTGCACAGGCTCACGGTTCCCTCACAAGTGCCCGTGGTGGAAATCGATCAACAACTGTTCTCAGGTGAAGGGAGGTGTTGCAGGTTGCTTGCTAGTTTCCAGAAGCTTGAACAAGGGAGCACTCCTGCTCCCCCAAGGGCAGAATAAAATGTCAATGCCTTGCCGATCCGGAGCAATCCGCTCCTACCTCAACCGGCTCCCAAGTTCCCCACCCTGCCCGGAGAAGCCTTCTTCCCGCCCCCTCCCCAGCCCCCAGGCACGCGAGCCCACGAACCCACTCGGCCTCGGAGCAGCTACAGGCTGCCCGGGCGCCGCCGAGCCGCCGTTCCGCGCGCTGCCCACGGCCGCCCGACACACCCCTCCCGGCCCGCGCGACTCCGCTCGGCCTCCCCGGCGCCCGGCCACCCCGCCAAGCCCCGCTGCGCCCCCTCCCCTCACCGTGCCCTCGACACCCTGCACGCACCTTCACCGCGCCCCGGGCCGGGCCCTTGGGAAGCGCACGGCCGGGTCCGAGAGGCACGAAGCGCTCCTCGCCGTCCTCGTCGTCCTCATCGCCGTCCACCACCTCGACAACCACCTCTTCGTCCTCTTCGTCGTCGTCCTCCTCCTCCTCCGCTCCCCCTCGGGGCTTCTCCGCCACCCGCCCGCGCGTCCTGCGCCTCCGGCCCGCGCCCTCGTCGTCCTCGTCCTCTTCACCCAGAAGCAGAAGGACCGGCGACGAGGCAGCGGCGGCAGCAGCGGCAGCGGCGCGCGGGGGGCCGGTCCCGCGCGGCGGCAGAGGCGGCCTCCAGCTTCCCGGTGCGGCGGCCGGGTTGGGGCCGGGGGGCGGGAGCCCCAGCGCGGCGGCCTCGGGGGCGGGAGCGGGCGCAGCGCCCCCGCGGCGGCTGCCCAAGCTAGGGCGCTTGGCCAGGCGCCTCGCTTGCATGCCTGCGCCGGGCTTGAGGGCCGGGGCGCCGGGCTGCTCGCGGCAGCGGCTGGGCCCGGGGACGCGGGGCTCTACCGGGCTGCGGGGGGCCGCCTCCGAGGCTGGCCTGGGCCGCTGGCTGGCAGACGCGCGGGCGCCGCCTTCGCTGGCCCGGCCCGCGGGGACGCCGGCGGCTACGGCGGGGCGGCGCGCCGGCCGCGGGCGGGGGTGGGTGTGAGCGAGCGCGCTGCAGCTGCCTCCGCCTGCGCCGCCGCCCGGGAGTCGCGGGCCGCGCTGCGCTCCATGCGGCCGGCGGCCGGACCGGCGCGCGCCTCTCCGGGCCCTGCGCCCGCGCGCTCGGGGCCTACCGCGGTGTCCTGGGAGCGAGCTGTTTGTGTCGTGTCTTCACCGCCGCCGCCGCCGCCGCCCCCCCCCCACTTCTCCCCGAGTCCTCGCAGCCTTCCAGGTTCCCCCCCCCCCCACCCCCGTTCAGACAAAACCCGGACTGGATTTATTTCCCAGACCCACGCTGTCTGAAAAATCTGTTGGCTTCCTAGCAGTTGGCCGGGACACTGAGGCCACCGTTGCCCCTGGGGCCCACGTCTCCCTCTGGTGGGAAGAACGTAGGCTTAGCCCAAGAGAAGTGGTTGCTTTGGAGATTTGCTGAGAGTGGTTCTGGGATCGCGACCACTCTCGGGCTTAAGTCGAGTTCTGCCAGGTGTGCCAATCCGAGTTTTGGGGTCAGTTCCCAACCTGGGTCCTCAGTCACTGAAATTCCTGCAACATTTCCATGACCCTCTGTACCAGGTCCCTTCAAGCACCGGGTTGTAGGCCTTGCCTTGTGTTCTCTGCTCTATGAGGACCTTACCTGGTGATGTGGGTCAAATTCCAAAAGCCTTCTGCTCTCTTGGTTTGGTGTACTGGCATTGTCCGAGTCTTGAAGGAGCAACAAACCAAGTGGTCAAGGTCGTTATTTCACTTTTTTTTTTTTTGAATGAGCTAAGATCTAGCATAAGGCCACTTTGCCATGTTATGAATGCACTTTCTGAGGACCTCCCGGTGTAGTTTGGCCTTAGACTGTAGTAAACCAGGCATTTTGCATCAGAATCATGCCCCTAAATTCTACCATTTTGGCTAGGACTGGGAGGACCCTATTCATCAGCTGTTAAGTAAAGGTGTTCACAGGATCCGACCATTGTTGTTGGAGATGAAACATCACGTGGGCTTGCTAGACTCGTGATGGGGGCTCATTAAATGCTTGCATAGGGTGCCTTCCAACCGCTGAATAAGGAGGAGGGCTAGGATTCTAAAATGAGCTTCGACCTCCCCGAAACTGATTACCTCCAGAAAATGCCCATTTTAAGTCATCATGCCCAAAATAGTAGCATGGTTTAAAAATCTCTTCTTTCTCACATCCTGTCAGGCACGGGCCCACAAGTCCCGTCGTCCATTGTCCTTTCTGAAATGCCTTTCCAACCAGCCCTTCCGTTCACTTCCCAAAGCTCTGATAATGTGTCACCAGCAAAAGTGGAAGTTCCTGTTAGGAAACGGAGGTGTGCGACCACACACTTTCTCTCTTGCCCCACTTCAGACACCATCGCAGGATTTATCTCTTGGCAAACCGCATTCAGAACACAGGGCTTCTAGGGAACTTTTCATCTGTAAACATACTGTTCAGGGATTTAGAAAGAGCGGAAAAAAAAGTTGGGGTATTGTAATTTATGGGTGTGTCTTGGATGGAGCCTTGGAGTAGCTAGACCCTCCCAGAAGGGAGTGAATTGTTTCACAGACTGCAGCAAAGAATAGTGCTTCCGAGGATTTGGGAGATGATTTAGAAAGAGACAGCTAAGTGTTGGTGGGCAGTGCCCTGATGACTTGTTGTAGAATGTTACAACTAACACAACAACTGTCACGGCCTTCAGAATAGTTGTGATACTTGCATGACATCAGTCTTGTTGCCTGTCTTTAGGAAGGGGGTAGAAAGCCCCTCTCCTGAGATTCAGGCTGGTGCCTCAGCGCCTCCAGCCGTTTGTATGCATGAAACTTCGCCCTAATTGCACTTGGCTCTGTTGCTTCGGAGATGCTAGATTACAGAGTCTGGAGGGTTAACTGAAAGGGGGGACCCATTCTGTACCACTTTGACTAAGTCATCCTTCATGCTGGGATAAGACTTTCTGGTGGTGCAACTGCTTTGGGGTCACCCATGCTCCTGGAAGTAACCCCTCTCTCATGTTTGTAACTAAGCCAAGAAAGTCACTGGTTCCTCCAAGGCAGGCTTTGGTGGGATTCTGCTTTATCATTGGAGCTTTATGTCATGTGACAAAACTTTTCCTGGGGAGACAAAACACACTCATCACCTCACCCCAGAGAGGGAACCCAGAGCAGACTAAAGTATGGATGCCATCAAAATCCAACTTGGTGAGCCCATGAGTTTTATTGGGGTCACTTACAGTAGCAGGAATGGCTCAAAGGGCGCCATGAGTTCCCAACCTGAGAGGTGTGGACAGTTGATAGTTTCTAAGGGAGGGAGAGCCAGTTTTCTTCAACGGTATGGCTCCTGGGGGGTCAACTACACTCTGGTGGGCACCCCGCACCCAGAAGGTTAGGAAAGTAAGTTGGACTTGATGGGTTATTAAATTTAGAAAGAAAAAAGTTGAGGGATTAGGAGGAGTTGGGGATGAATGGTATCCAAATACCTGGCATGAAATCTCAAGAACTCTAAATTATTTTGTAGGCTAATGAGTTAACATATACAATCCACTTAAAACAGTAATATATGCACTCAGTTTAGAAGAAAATCACATCCTGCCTTTTTGTGGGTTCCATAGGTTTTTGGGGTAGAATTTGGAGGCGCAGGCTTGCTCAGCTAGCACCTTTACCTAATGACCGGTCTCCCTCATCCGCACCTACTTTTCCCCTCAGGGCTACAGGGATCCAACTCAGATCCTTCTGCTTGCAACACAGCCCCGGGCCTGGCTCTTAGCAGGGGTACCGCGCAGGGAGCTACTGAGCCCTTTTTTGCAGAGAACAATCCAGAAAAACAAATAAACATGGCTTAAGAGGTGTAGTCAGTCCTAGGGGGAAAAGGCAAAAGAGGAAGGAGAGGGCTGGTGGTTTAACAGAAAGATCTCAGAAAGGTCTCAGCCTGTGGTGCGTGTCTGGAATCACAGGGTGTAAAGGCTAAACTAGACCAGAGGATCACAAGTAGTAGGCTAGCGTGCTGGGCTACAAAGGGGGAATCCTGTCAACACATTACAGCACAAACAAAGCAAAAGCAAACAAGAAGTGTACATATGTCCATATTAAAACAGACTTAAGACAGGCATGTGGCACAACATGAGACTCAGAACGTGGTGTGGATGAGGGCTCCTTCCCATAATAAGTGCTCCCTTCTGTGTCTACTCTGCTTGCACAGTGTGCTGGTGCCCCTGCACGGGGACACAACGGGCTTTGCAGTGAGTGTTGTCATCCATTGCTCTGTAATCACCAGCAACTTGCCATCTCCTGTCTGGTTTCTTGTGATCCACGGTGATTCTTAAACCTTTGGGTCCCAAAGATGCTCAAAGATGTGTTTAAAAGACGATCGAGGAAACAAGGCTCAGTTTAACATTTTGTTCAATGTTTTTAAGATTCATAAAAATAGAGCCTCGCCCACCACTGACAGCACTCAGATTCTTTACCCTCCTTAAGTCATTACATCTGTTGGTCATGGTAGCTCCTTCTCAACACTATTTTTAAATGAAAAGTACCATTTTGCCCTTTACAAAGGTTATGAAAATGAGATTAGGTTCATCTTCCATACTTCTGGGAAACGCACCAGTGAGCTCAGGTGAGGCCTGTCAGTAGGAAGAACAGATGAACACTAAGATGATGCTTCATCTCTTACAATCTTTCCTGAAGCCTGGCTGACTCACACTCAATTTCCCCTATGAGCAATTAACTCAAACCCTGTAACAACGCCACAGTTTCCCTGTAGTTCTAGATAATGCCTCCCAAAGACTTGACTTTTGGAGGAGTGTGTGTGTGTGTGTGTGTGTGTGTGTGTGTGTGTGTGTGTGTGTGTGTTTTATTCTCCCTCTCTCCATCCGTCCACATTTGCAGTGTGTGTGTGTTAGTGTTACTTCAACATTTGGATGACAATGCAAAGGACGCCTGACTGGGATTCTAGAAGCCTCACTCGGATTCTGCATATGACAGTAATTAAGGCCCTCTTCTCTGAGGAGTTCACAACTTAGGGTGACAGAGATGTGCTCCCCACTTTCCTAGTAGATGGTGTCAACCTGAAGCTTGTGTTCAGATGGAGCAGTTGCCCACTATTAGCCCTCACAGTATGTGCCCACGAATGCACATTGATACATTTGCCTGAGATTGTGTGTCCTCCAACACAAATCCAGCCACTTAACCTGTTTCTAGAAACATGATTTTGCATTTCATGGCCCTCCCTGTTTGGTTGAGAACACAGAAATTAGGGCGTTATGATTTGCTTGCTGTAGCTGTAGTCTTCTTTCACTAGTTGTTTAGTGGTGAGACGCCTGGTGGATTTGCAGAGTCAGTGGCACACTGTATCATTTGGATTAGTTTCCTTCTCTGCTTGGTCCATGATGGGCACATCATCACTTCTAGTAACACTGCACAGTCTTGAAGCTTCTCCTTAAGTCCTCCTCTGCCTATCTGTTTTCATTCAGGGTTTTTCTGGTCCAGTGATTGGAATCCTACTCAAGGCAAATACAAGCCAGAGAGTGGAAGGTAGACCATTTCAGGGGTTTAGCTGCTGTGTGGCCGCCTGCATTTCTGACTGTTCCACTTTGCTTTCAGTTGCAGTGATAAACGCCATGACCACAAGCAGCTTGGAGAGGAATAGGTTTATTTCACCATCAGTTTTAGTCCATCATGAAGGAGAGTTAGGTCAGGAACTCAAGGTAGGAAGTTGAAGGCAAGAACTGAAGCAGGGACCATGGGGAAACACTGCTTACTGGCTTGCTTCTCATGGCTTGCTCACCCGCTTTCTTACACGACCTAGGACCACTTACCCAAGAATGGCACAACCTGCAGTGGCCTGGGTCCTCCCACATCAAGCGTTTATCAAGAAAACGCCCTACAGGTTTTCTGACAGGCCATCTGATGAAGACATTTCAGTCACTTCTCCCTGATGACTCTTTTTTTGTATCAAATTGAAAAAATAACCAAGATGCGGTCTTACATATATCGTGTGTTTCGTGGTCTGCTCCTCTGGAACAGGGTCCACGTGCCACTGGGGCCACACCCTGGCCCTTGGGATGTGTCAGACATTTGTAGTACTTAAAGAAGTCCCATTGCAGGGCTTCAAATGGGTCCATCTCTGTCACAGACCCACACCTGTGGCCACATGTAGAATGCAGCAGTAGGTGACCTTCATCGAACCAAAGGAAAGAGGAAATTCCTGATTACTGGGCAAAAGAAAATCAGGTAAAGCTATTCTCTATTATGAAAATTATAACTCTATCTAAAATATGAAATCTACAAAAGTCACTCGTGATGTCCCTTCCCAAAGCCAGCAGTACAGCTGTTCTGCTAGATTGTTGTTTATTTCTATTTGCTGTTTTTTTTTCCCAAGACACAGTTTCTCTATGTAGCCTTGCCTGTCCTGAACTTGCTTTGTAGACTAGGCTGGTCTCAAAATCAGAGATCGCCTGCCTCCGCCTTTCTGGGTGTGGGGAAATTATCCATATGATTTTTTCACATAACTATATAAAGTAGGTTTCCTTTCACAGAGGACCATGTAATTTGTAGAGATAGCATGACAAAAAGAGTCATGAAAATATTGTCAGAAACAGTGCATGTATGTTTTCATAAACTCTGAGAAGTAACCAATTAAGATTTGATAGCAAGTCAAAGCAAAAGACTGATGAGCTTTAAAAAAAAAAAAAACAACTTTAAGCCTTAAGCCTTATCACAGATGGCACCATTAGAGTATTTTAAAAGAAAGCCCTACAGGGCAGGAAAGATGAGTGAATGGTTGAGAGCACTGTCTGCTGCTTTCCAGAGGACCCAGATTCAATTCCCAGCACCCATTTGGCAGCTCACAACCATTGGTAACTCCAGTTCCCAGGGGACTGGACACCCTCATACAGACATACATGCAGGCAAAACACCAAGGCACATAAAATGATTTTTTTTTTTTTAAAGAAGAAGAAGAGGGGCCTGGAGAGATGCTCTGCAGTTAGGAGCACTGGCTGCTCTTCCAGAGGACCTGGGCTCTATTTCCAGCACCCACACGGCAGCTCACAACTGTAACAACCCCAGTCCCTCCACAAACACTGTATACATGCAGGCTGAACATCCATACGCACTACAGGGCACAGTGTCAGGCTGTGTGTGATCTCACCCTGTCCTGCAGTTTAAACACAGCCTGGTATGTGTGTGTGTGTGTGTGTGTGTGTGTGTGTGTGTGTGTGTGTGTGCGCGCGCATGCGCTCCCACACACTCCCCTGTCTTTGAAGGCATCTTTACCTCCAGTCTACTGTGGTTGAGCGTTCCATCAAATCGCATTTTGTTTCAGTTGATTTGGATCAATGAAGAATTTCCCTTTGTGTTCAGCTTTTATTTCAAATCTGGAAATTTCTCTGATCTTTCGCCTACATCCCCAGCAAGTGAAGGTTTTTTTTCTCTCTGCATGACCAGTCTACACTAAAAGCCCAGTGGCCACACACATTACCACATGCTTCCTTAGCTTTGCTCTCTGTCTTTAAACGTTATCATATTCTCCCCACAATCCTTAGGTTTACCTATAGGCCTTCCATTCCACTGTGTCCTCAAATTCTTGCAGCGCCGTTTCCCCCCCCCCCCCCCCCCCGTGTTTGTAGAAATGAATTCACAAGCTTACTCTTTGTCCTTTTGTGTTAACTATTTCCTTAAATTTTTTTTTCTTTCTGGCAATAACATTTGTATTTCAATCATGCTGCTCTAATATTATAATTTCCTTATACAAGGATGTGCTATTCCAGTCTGATGGGTGACTCTTGTCAGCTTGATAGATTTAGAGTCACCATGGAAACATCTGTGGGTGTGTCTGTGAGAACTATTCCGGAAGGGTTACCTGAGGCGGGGACCCTCCTTGAATGTGAGCGGCAGCACCTCCCTGTGGACCGGAGTCTCCAACTGCGTAAGAAGATTGTGACTTGAGCAGCAGACTTCATCCACCTCTGCTCCTGACTGGATACCATGTGACCAGCTGCCTATGCTCCACCATAGTAGAGTACGCCCTCAAAATGGGAGCCAGTCTCAGCTCACAATACTCTCTCCAAGAGCCAAAGGACAGCCAACAGGAACCAACGATACAAGACACTAGGCACAAGAAGCCCTCTCTGAGCCATTGGTGGAAGTTGTACGGGAAACTCCCACAATATACAGGATATGGCTATTGTCCTCAGCTGCCCCACCCCCACCCCTTAGAGGTGGAAGGTAGGTGACTTTTGCTGAAGACACCAGGCACTTCAGCAGACGCAGGGCTCAGAGGCCTCTGACCTGGAACTGACCAGAAAGCCTCCTCCCTAAGGATTAGCTTTCTTGGCACAAGAAGATGCTATACACCAGGTGTGGACGGGCACACCTCAGATCCCAGAGCTATGGAGGCAGAGGCAGGCAGGTTTCTGTGAGTTTGAGGCCAGCCTGCTCTACAGAGTGAGTCCAGGGCATCCAGGACTATGAGAGAAACCCTGTCTTGAAAAAACAAACCAAAAAAGGTGCTATGCAAGGTTCCAAAGGAGGAAGACAGACTAATCAGGTTAGGATACGCATGTAAGAGCTAATGACATAACACTTAACGAGCCTTTGAAGGAGAGCAAGGAGGGGCCCATGGGAGGGGCACATGGGAGGGGCTCATGGGAGGGGCACATGGGAGGGGCCCATGGGAGGGGCCCATGGGAGGGGCTCATGGGAGGGGCACATGGGAGGGGCACATGGGAGGGGCTCATGGGAGGGGCTCAAGGGGGAAAGGAAGGGAGAAATGATGGAATTACATTTTCAAAATAAAATGAAAAAAAAAGTATAAATAATAATTCAACAAGAAAGAAAATAGGATCCCCAAAACAAAGTCTTCCTCCATAAGTTGTGTTTGTCGGGCTGGAGACGTGGCTCAGAGGTTCAAGCACTGGCTGCTGTTCCAGAGGTCCTAAGTTCAATTCCCAGCACCCACATGGTGGCTCACAACCACCTATAATGTGATCTGATGCCCTCTTCTGGCCTGCAGGCGTACATGCAGGCAGAGCACTGTATACATAATAATAAATAAATAAACCTTAAAAAAAAAAAGTTGTGACCAAGTGTGGTAGCTCACATCTTTAAGCCCAGCACAGAGGAGGCAGAGGCCAGCCTGGTCTGCAAAGCAAGTTCAAGACAGCCAGCACTACACAGGGAAACTCTTGGAAAAACAAAAACAAAACAAAACAAAAAGAAATTGTGTTTGTCAGGTATTTTGTCACAGTGATGAGAAAATAACTCACAGATCCTAGAAAGCAATTACTTGAGAAAGGCAGGGTCTTACCACGTGGTCCCGGCCGGCCTTGCAGCCACCAGCCTTCAGCCTCCGCCTCCTGATCGCTGTGGTCACAAGTGTGCCCCAGTGCACCTGACACTCAGGACACACTCTTCAATTGTGTATTTCAGACTTATCCTCATGTAATTAACTGTTGGTTACATGCTTGCCTCCATTGTAATATATCATAATATAACATAAGTATTTCTATACTTGTATATTTGTATAAAAATAAGCATAGGGCTGGAGAGATGGCTCAGGGTTAAGAGCAGTGACAGCTCTTCCAGAGGACCCAGACATGATTTCCACAACCCACATGAATTGTCTGTAACTCCAGTTCAAAGAGATCCAGTGTCCTCTTCCAGCGTGCACAAGGTACACAGACATACATTCAGGCAAAAGATCCATGCACATAAAATAAAAATAAACCTCAAAAAAGAACCCAATCATCATCATCATGATATCTCTCATAAGCAATGCTTTCTGACATAGCTCCTTTGATACATTTATAACCATTAGCCGAGATGGCTCACCTGCTAGCTCATTTGCAGTGACGGCATTAGCCTGGATCAAGGCTATCAGCTATTACAGTGGCCAGCCGTCAGCCCCATGGTGTTACAGGGCACTTGAAATGTGGCCGGTATGAATAATCAACTGCATTTACATTTTATTTGATTTTCATTAAGCCAGAGAGCTACATGGGGCTGGGCTTCTGTGTAGGCAGAGACTTCCAAGGGACTTTTTCCTACTTTCCAGATTCATCTTTAGATGAATCTGACTGGGCTAATTAAGAAGAAAGACCCCTGTGATAGTTTCCTGCGCCTCCAAATCTGAACAACCAGGACTCTTTTTTTTCTCACCTACATAACTTTTAAGAGCCATTGGGTTTTTGAGGCGTGTGTGTGTGTGTGTGTGTGTGTGTGTGTGTGTGTGTGTGTGTGTGTTGTTTTTGGTTATTTGGGTTTTTTGTTTGTTTTTGGTTTGGGGGTTGTTTGTTTATTTGCTTGGTTTATGTTTGACCTACATTTAGCAATGTTTTGGTTTCTTTTTTTTTTGTTTTAGTTTGGTTTTTTTGGTGTTTGTTTGTTTGTTTTTTGTTTTTGTCTGTCTTTCTTTCTTTTCTTTTTTCAAGACAGGGTTTCTGTCCTGGACTTGCTTTGTAGACCAGGCTGGCCTCAAACTCACAGTGATCTGCTTGCCTCTGCCTCCCTAGTGCTGGCATTAAAGGTGTGCGCCATCACGCCCAGCACATTTAGCAATTTTTATCCATCACCTTCAGGAACCCAGCTAGGCTAGTTTATGGTCAAGAGTGGCCAGGCTGTCGGAGCCCCCCCGGCCCCCCCCCACACACACAGTCTAGCCTTTCTGCCCTGGATAGCACTTTTGTCTATAGCATTTCAGTTCCTCTGTTTGCTGTTTTACTCTCAAGCTGTGCTTCGGTGGGGGTGGCGGCGGAGGTGATAATATCCTAAGTTAATTCTAGTAGCCTGTTATGAGAGCCTCAGAAGCCAAGGAACAGAACGAGACTTCAGCACATGCAGATATGGATGCTCCCGGGTTCTTAAATGTGGTTTACAAGTTTGTTTTTGTTGTCGTCCCTGGGGATATGAAGAAGGAGAAAAGCAAGAGTGAGAGGGAATTTTGTAAAGGGTGCAAGAATTCCTCATTGCTCGTGTACTTACTACGGTATGGAATTTTCCTGAAGTCAGGTTTGATGGGTATCTCTGTAGCTACGACATGTGAAGGCAGAAGACACAAGGGGCGAGTAGAGCAGCCTTGGGCATCTTCACACCTCATCGTGGATGAGTCTTTTCTGCCTGGAAGAGGCATGATGAAGATGCTCACCTCCCAGCTTCTGTATCTGCACCCCACTATTTTCACAGCTGCAGCTGCTTTGCTCCTTGCCACATGACAGGCATGGCGATTCAGGACACACTGGTCCTAGGAGGCTTTGGGGTTTTGTTGAAGGAATTCTAGAATCTGAGCGGTAAGGTCCAGGCTTCTTCCTGGGTGTCAGCTGGGTCCTTCAGGCAGCACTGTGGAAGCTAGAACAGGGAGAAACAGCCACATTTCTGTGAGGTAAGCTTGCATTTCTGAGCAAGAAACCTGGTCATCAACATGAGACAAAATGAACCAAGAACAATCGTCTGGCTTGAACTGAACAGTCATTAAAGTGGGAGCAGCAGGCTTGGTCAGGGACATGGCAAAAGTGAGTTCCAGGTGCTTTTGAATATGCACTTTGAGGCCTGTAGTAGTTACCAGACTTTCAAAGAGAAATCTGGGCGCAGCTGAGTGGCAGAGCCCTCCCCCTACCATGCAGGACCCTGGAATCAATGCCCTGGAGAGAGAGAAATGGCAGAGGCCAGTGTGACCCTGACTTGTCGCCATAGGACTCTGCTTCTTGTTGCAGGTTAAGGAGGCAAGGAGGCTCCTTCTCCCTGGCTCCTCCTTTGGGTTGCTGCGAGGATGGGAAGATGCAGATAACAGGGAATGTTTCCTCCACTTTGAGCTGCAGGGTACCCTCCCACATCCTTATCTCCTCCCACACCTCAGCCCCACCTAGACCCAGCCATTGGCCACCACGGCAGCCGCACCTTGCCTTTCATCCTTCCTAGGAGACAAGCCGCTTCCTGTCCTGGCTCATTTCTGAGCTGCTCTTCCATTACCTATGAGGTTCGATCCGTTATCTCTTTAAACATGTTCTTGTTCTCCTGCTTGGATATCGCCTGCCGTGGAAACCACGAGCAGGCAGTGAGGGTTGGGATCGTTAGGCCTGTGGGGGCTGAGAGATGGTTCACCGGACAAAGGCAACATGAATTCAATCCCTGATAGCCGTGTGTTGGCAGGAGAGAACCAACTCCCGGAAGTTGTCCTCTGACTGCCACCCGCAGGCAGTGGCATGTGGGCATAGGTACACATACGAAATAAATAAAATGTAAACAAACATTCGGAGCTGAAGATTGCCGGTGAATTTGGTGAGCAGACGACTATGGTAGCAAGAGCACCGAGCCAGGTGACAGTGGGTCGCTGAAAGGACAGAATGGAGGAAGCAGTGAACACACCTTTCAGGCTTTTGTTTTTATTTTCCGGAAGTGTGGTGATTAAAGGAAGGAGCAGAGGAGCAGGACAAAGAGGAAGGCGTTGTAAAGATGGGAAGACGTGGGTATCATCAAAAGATGGGAGGGTAGGAATTAATAAGTGAGCAAAGGGCCTCAGAGAGGAGAGGGGACCCATCGTGCTCCAGAGCCCAGACAGAACACGCCCTGTGCAGAAGGCTAGGCAAGGAATGACGATACTTAAAGCCACTGCATCCCTCCTTTTGCCATTGCCATTGAGGGAGTGTACGTCAGGGATCAGGATTTCCCCAGGACTCTCCTGCTGGGAGAAGGAAAGTGCTAGGAGCCTGGTGCCAGCCCAGGGGGGAGTTCATCTCCAAGGCATTCCACGCACGTACATGAGCCAGAGGCTGGCAGCCACCCACTGAGTTGCCAGGGTCTTGTGTCCCAGAACAAAGAATTGGTCCAGGCACATATGGACAGTAGTAGGAATGGTGGCAGTTTGATGGAGAAAAGGGAGACACTGTGCACAATGACAGCAGGCTAGAGAGTGGCACAGGTGGAGTGTCTCGAACCTCAGACAGAGCGACAGGACCCTTTCAGGTCATTTACACAGCACTCACCTTCTGATGCTTCTTCGTTCCTGGCATTCCCTGCATAGTTCTGACAACTTCTCAGTCCACCCTATCTGTGGACAGGTTGGCTAATAATGAGTGGGGCCGTAAGTTCACTGAGACTGCTTAGTTGTGTATACTTCTTGCCCGTTATTTAAATCCAAATTTCACTTTAGGATCAAAAAATTGACTGCATGTAAATGTAAAAATATGCCTGAAAATACTGCACAAAATACAGGCCTAAATGTGTATGTTCGTCAGCAAAGGTTGAGTGTCCGCTGTGTGTCCTGAGGTCTTTAGAGGATTCTGATATGCATTGCACACCTTCCCTGCAAAGTTTCCTGTGAACATACCGCATGTACACTTTGCACTGGCTATGTGCTTTTGACACACAACGCCAGCTGATGTTGCCTGAAGCAGCCTCAGACTCTCGCAGTCTAAGAGCAGACACAGGTGGATAGACACATTGTGCAAGACTCCAACTGACGTGACCACGATCTGCAAGGCGGAGGTCGTGGAGAAAAGGGAGCCAGATAGCAACTATTATAGTTCAGATATAAAATGTCTACCCAAAGGCTGGAGTTGCATGTTCGGTCCCTGTTTTAGATACTTTGTTCCTGTTGTTATCACCAAAGCACCTGACAAAGGGCAACTGAAGAAAGGAAGGTTTTATCAGTTTGGTGGTTTGATAATGCAGCACATCCCAACAGACAAGACATGGCCCCAGGAACAGGAGGCAGGTAGTCATATTGTGTCCACGGTTAGGAAGGAGAGAGAGAGGCAGACACAGAGAGACACAGAGATGGAGACAGAGGGGAATGCTGGGACTCAACTCTCCTTTTTATTATATCCCGACCTCATGAAGTGGCACCCGCCACATTTAGGGTGGGTCTTCTGCCACCCCTCAGAGACATGTCTAGGGGTGTGTCTCCTAGGTGACTCCAGATCCAGTCAAGTTGGCAATACATATCACCACTATGCTCCCCAGTGTGCCGCTCCTGTCACCAGCGTGCTCCCCAGTGTGCCGCTCCTGTCACCAGCGTGCTCCCCAGTGTGCCGCTCCTGTCACCAGCGTGCTCCCCAGTGTGCTGCTCCTGTCACCAGCGTGCTCCCCAGTGTGCCGCTCCTGTCATCACCGTGCTCCCTTGTGTGCTATTCATGAGTAAGACTTTGGGGAATGGATTAGATTATGAGGGTGGTGCCTAAGCAATGCATTAGTCCACCTATGGATTCATTAACCAACAGACTAGAGGGAGGTTGTAGACATTGTCGGAGGTGGAGTCTCACTGGAGGAAGTAGTCACACAGGCACAACTTCAACCTTACAGTCTTCTCACTCTCACTTCCCTCCTCTTCCTCTTCCTCTTCCTCTTCTTCTTCCTCCTTCTCACTTTCCCTCACCCTCACTCTCTAGTGTCCTCAGCTCCTTCGCGGCTGTCCAGAAGGAAGCAGCTCTGCTCTGTCAAATCCCTCCCCGACAGCGCTCTGCCTCACACAGTCAATTGCAGAGCAACCAGCTCTCTGCAGACTGAAAGCTCTAAAACTGACAGTTACTATTTGTTTTCTTATTTTTTGTTTTGTTTTGTTTTCTGAGACAGGGTTTCTCTGTGTAGCCTTGGCTGTCCTGGACTCCCTTTGTAGACCAGGCTGGCCTCGAACTCACAGAGATCGGCCTGCGTCTGCCTCCTGAATGTTGAGACTAAAGACGTGCACCACTGCACCACCGTGCCCGGTTCACAATTTGTTTTCTCATTTTGTGCATGTACGTGTCTGTGTCTGTGGTTTCCTACGTCTTTGTATGTGTTTGTGTACATGTCTCTGGGGTACACGTGCATATGTGTGCTCGCATATGTGTGCTCGCATATGTGGATGACAGGGGTGGATGTCCTTGGCTATCTTCTTGATCACTCTTTACCTTAGTTTCTAGGACAAGGTCTTTTACTGATCCAGGTGCTCGGTGATTGACTATATTGGCTGGCCATTGAGCTCCAGGGATCCACCTGTCTCCCGTGGCCCCTCCAGCACTGGGGTTGTAGCTGCATGCCACCGTGCCCAGCTTCTAGGTGGGTGCTACAGACCCAAACACACGTCCTCATGCTTGTGAGACGTGCACTGTACCAACAAATGCATCTCTCCAGTCCCTTTCCTCTTTTGTCATAGCAATGGCGTGCCAACAGCCAAAGTGGGTCAAGGAGTCCTTGTCTGATGGGGTTCTAGGGATCTGGCAGCAAATGAGATATAAGGACTGTGTGGCAGGGGGAGGTAGCCTTGGAAGCAAAGGTGCGGGATGCCAGGGAGAGTTTGGGAGCCCCACCCTGGTGGGAACCAGGATATAGCTAGTTGAAATACCAGTTCTTTCTGGTGTTTCGAATCTGAAGATTCGTCCTTTCTAACAGCATGATGGCTTGAATGAGCATGGCCCAATAGACACAGATATTTGCTTTTTGGGGAGAGGGTTGGTTTTTGTGGGAAGAATTGTAAGCTTTGTCACCTGTGAAAGCAGTCTTGGCGGGCTTTGCCCTTGGACACACCACACCTTGAGATAGACTGGGTGGAGCCATCCTGGGCCTGGAATTCAGGAAGCAGACCTGGGGACTCCACCTCGACTATTGTGTTTCTAATCGACCCTCAATGGGAAAGGGAGACCACCCCTTGCACGTGACAGACAGGCAAGCGGAGAGGACAGAGAGAAGAGCATCAGGGTGAGACCAAGCTTGAGCACACGCGGATCAGGAAGAGGATCAGCGAACAGGCCGGATCAGCACACCGGCTAGAGACAGACGCCTGTGGAACGGACACCGGAAGGGTCACTCTTTTTTCCCTTTAATCTTTTTTCCCTTTTGTGTAAGCTAGTTGGGTTGTATAATAAAGTTTAATTGTTAAAAAACAGAGCCAACAGGGTTTTTTGTTAGTTTGTTTGTTTGTTTTTTGGTTTTCTGAGACAGGGTTTCTCTGTGTATCCCTGGCTGTCCTGGACTCGCTTTGTAGACCAGGCTGGCCTCCAACTCACAGTGATCCGCCTGCCTCTGCCTCCCGAGTGCTAGGATTAAAGGCGTGCGCCACCACACCCGGCGCCAACAGGTTTTTGCTTGGTTGGTTTGTTTATTTGTTTTTCAAGACAGGGTTTCTCTGTCCTGGCTGTCCTGGACTCACTCTGTAGACCAGGCTGGCCTTGAACTCACAAAGATCCACCTGCCTCTGACTCACTGAGTGCTGGGATTACAGGCCTGCACCACTGCTCCTATATTTATTTGAATGTCTCCTTCCATGTTGGTGGACTGTTGAGGAAGGATTTGGAGGTGTGAACTTGTTGAACAAGGTGTGTCACTGGAGGCAAGCTTTGGGCCCAGTCTCCCCACCTGTGGGTCAGGATGTAAGCTCTCAGCTACTGCTCCAGGGCCAAGCCTGCCTGCTCACATTCTTCCTTCCATGGTGATCATGGGCTAGCCCTCCAAAACTGTACCAAGCCCTCAATTGGATGTTTCTCTTTACACGGTGCCTTGGCCGTGGTGTCTCGTCACAGCGATAGAACAGTAACTAAGACACTCGGTGTGGTGATGGTGACTGAACTCACCTGCTGTCATGGAAGAGTTGCCAGCCATGGCAGGAGCGATGACATCACAGGGAATTTTCAGTCCTGTGAGAGGAAATCAGGCTCAGATCAGCGCTCCTCGAGACGCTGTCCCACCATCACTCCCTCCTCTCGATCCAGAAGGCAGGGTTGGGTGCTACTGGAAAGAAGGCTGTGTCTATAACCCTTTAAAACAGAGTGCGATGTCAGAGACACAGCTCAGTGGTTAAGAAAATACCCCGCCCTTCCAGAGGATCTGGGTTCAGATACCCACATCGAGCAATTCATTAACAATCTGTAACTCCAGCTCTGGGGGACCTGACACCCTCTGCTGGCTTCCAGTGGCACCATTTCTTGTGTGTGGGTATACCTACTCTCTGACACACATACACATCATTTAGAAAATAAAATCCATTGCAAACCCCAAAATGGTAAGGAATTTAGGTACAGACGTCACAGGAGTAAGTGGAATTCTGGTGGTTGAGATAAAGTATCCAGAAGTAAAACACACAGATCCAACAAGTGCTACAGGCCAGAGTGATGTGCTGGAGCGAGAAGACAGGAGAAGGGATTCTAATGATGAAGAGACCTCATCTAAGAGGCCCATATGCAGAGATGAGTGCAACAGACTCCGGCAGCCTGACCGAGGGAGAAAAAAAAAGAGGCAAACGTAAACGATTCCATAAACGATCGCTCATAAATATTTGTCTACGGTTTCTTTCATGAATAGTCCATTACATAGTTAAATGCTCTGTAATGTTCTACCCTTCAATTCAGTCTGCTGGTGGGCTCACGAGAAGGCCACTTCACACCCGCATAGCTGACGGGCACCTCTAACTTAATATGATAAAGGAAGCATTGTGTGATTTCCTCTTACCCGGTTTTAGTGATGTTCAACACACGACAGCACAACTCAGTAGATGAGGATGAACACTTAAAGATCACTCCTACCTCCTCTTTTTCTCCCATACCCTGGATTTACCTTCAAGATACTTGTTATTTGTTTTATTTTGAGATAGCATTTCTTGCATCCCAGGCTGGCCTGGAACTCACTGTGTAGCAAAACGGCCTTCAAGTTCTGATCCTCCTGCTTCTGCTTCCTGAGTGCTAGCTAGGGTTACTGGTGTGGGCCACCATGCCCGGATGATGTGCTGCTGGGAATGGAACCCGGGGGACCTTATGCTTTCCTGGCAAGCACTCTACCAAGCGAACTATGTCCCCAGCCTGGTCAAAAGTCATCTAAAGCTAATTAAACACCTGCTTCCTCTCCATTGACACCAGGATGCCACGCTAGCCTCCTCACTGGGCTCCTTGCTCTAGCGTTTGCCTTCCCCCAGCAGACTTCTACACAGCAGTTCACACTGTAGGACATGACTGGGATAAATTGGGCCTTCCGGTCCAGGGGCTTCCAGTAGTTTTCCATCACATTCATGGGAAATAGAAAAATTTTCCTAGCCTTGAAGGCCAGGGAATTGCTCTCCATCCAACTTCCGGCTGCCCACCTCTCCCTCCTGTATATACATACCACAGTCTCCCGGGATCACACTTACCTGTGTCCACGTCCAATTGATCTGTCACCCACTTTCCAGTCCCCCCCCCCACCTGAACACCTGACCTCTGGATCTCGTGTGTCTTTCTAGCTCCTGACTTTCACCTGAGCGTTTGAGCAAATGTGGCATCCTATAAGAGGCCTTTCCTCACCACCTTTCTGAAACTGCACTCCAAACCTGATGCTCCTACCACGCCACTCCATCCCCCCACCCCCAAGCTAGAGCCCATGTGGTAGCTCTGGCTGTTGAGATACAGTCTGTGCCCTTTGTCCCTCTGCTCTTAGACTAGTGCCTCGCATCTATTGGTGCTCAAGAATTTCTTTCTTGAGTTTAACTAGTACTTGGTGACGCATCTCTGTTTCAACAAAAATGATTCATTTTCCCAGCACATCAGCTGTCTTGTTTCTGCATCTTTTGGTTGGGAGATGCAGTGGTCCTCAGACTGCACCATGCATCAGAACCACTTGGGGAGTTTGTGGGAAACACAGGTTAATGGCACAAATGTGAAGTTTTTGATTCTGAGATGTGGAGTGGATTGAAAAAATTGCACCCTAACAAGTTTCGGGATGCTGCTGGCATTCCTGTGGCAGAACCCCACTTTTCGAATTCAAGAACCTCTGAGTCAAGTGTGCCTTCTATTCTGTGTGTGCCTTTCTTTCCGCCATCACCCACCATTATCTGTTGACCAGTGACATCAGAGGAAATCAGTCGCCTGAGCTTCAGGTCTGCTCCTCACCACGGGGAGAAAATGATCCTGTTTTATAAAGCCACCCAGGGCCAAGGCGTCTTCTACCTTGCAGCTGTCAGCAGTCTGCAATGTGTCTCAGCCCCATGTTCTGCCAGGCTTGCAGCCTGCGCTTCCTGGAGCTTAGAGAGTCTGTCCAGGGCATCCTCACTGGAAAGCTGTGGTTCACCACAGAAAATTCAGCAGGGCCACTGGGAGCCTGGCCATTAACTGCAGTTGAACTTCTGCCCTGGGCTATTTAGAGGGAGAGGAAATAAGATCCAGGGCTCCAGCAGCAGAAAGGAGGCTTCTTATTTACTACATGGGATCATGGCTGGATGGAGAGAGGACGGTTCTGAAAGGGTCCTCATTTTCAGGGCACATGCATGTGTGTGCACCTCTGAGTGTGCGTGTTAAATGTCATTAGTGAATTCAGCTTACTTTGGGACTTCCATCTTTCTTTTCTACACTACCTTTTTTTTTTTTTAATTTATGTGCATTGGTGTGAGGGTGTCAGATCTTCGAGTTACAGACAGTTGTGAGCTGCCATGTGGGTGCTGGGAATTGAACCCGGGTCCTTTGGAAGAGCAGGCAGTGCTCTTAACTACTGAGCCATCTCTCCAGCCCCTGCCCCCTTTTTTTGAGACAGGGTTTCTCTGTGTAGCCTTGGTTGACCTGGAACTCACTCTATAGAGCAGGCCGGTCTCCACAGAGATCTGCTTGTCTCTGCCTCTGAGTGTTAGGAATAAAGGTGTGTATCACCACTGCCCAGCTACATCAAGGTTTTATGTACATTTAAAATGGAATGGCAGTCCTAGGCGCAGTTTTTCTTTTATTCTTCCCCAAATAAAACTTATTAATGCTATCTCCAAGAATGCAATTATCTTAGGGGTTTGACCTATTCTACAGTTACTGCTCACTGGAATTTATTTATGGTGGACTAAGCAAATTCTTAGCAAGTTTTTAACCCAAGAGAAAAATGATTTACAGAAAATGGGCTGTAAGTCAGTAAAACCTATGGTCTCAAAGGTATGCCAGGCACCCCCCCCCCAAAAAAAAGCCTTGGGCTGCTGCTGTCTTGTGTTTTGATCATGGTGATGCTCACACAGATCAGCCTACTCAGGAGATCCACCCAGAGTTATTGCCCCTCCCACCTCTGCAGGTTAAGCTGAAGAAGCCTTAATAAAGTGACCTGTATGAATGCCGAAGTCCTCTTTACAATACTGTCCGGAGTTGTGCTGGATGGTATGGTAGAAGTGAAAGAATATAAAATGTCTCTCTTCCATCTTATGAGTGTCTACAGTGAACTTAGACGTTTGAAGAGGAAGTGCTGAGGAAAGGCCAGGTTCTGTTGCTGTCACAATGTAGAGTCCTGCATGGCTGCCGGAGGACATCAGAAGTTTAGGGGACCTACCTTTCTCTCAAGGGAACAGAAGAGAAGGCAGGGAAGTGCTAAAGGAAAGCCATTCTCTGCCTGGCCTAACGTGGTGCTATGAGAAGAGCATCTTCTTTTTACCAAGTCATAAATTCTTGAAGGATCAGTCACCAGATGCTCAACATAATAAGAACAGGTGTTGACATTTATTAAGTGCTGCCATGTGCCAGCATCTTTGCACGCATTGTCGAGGCTCTTGGATATTGCCTGCTGAGTTTCTTGATAGTCCTTTGGGCCGGTGCTGTTACAACATTCGTTTTATGTGATGAGAGCAAGGCACAGAGAGATTTAAGAAGCCACCAGTAAAGCCAGGAGTGGTGGCGCACGCCTTTAATCCCAGCACCTGGGAGACAGAGGCAGGTGGATCTCTGTGAGTTCCAGGTCAGCTTGGTCTACAAAGCAAGTCCAAGACAGCCAGGGCTACACAGAGAAACCCTGTCTCTAAAGAGGGGCGGGGGGGGGGGGGAAGGGAAGGGGAGAGAGAGAGGCGGGGAGGGGGAAGGGAAGCCACCAGTAACTGTATTTGATATGTTCAGCAACAAAATTGGTACTAAGACTGGGTGCTCACTCTGTGCAAGTCAGACTGCCCTGGAGACTCTCTGTGTGTGTTTGTGAAAAATCTAACTGTCTCTGCCTCCTGAGTCCTGGGATTACTGACCTGTGCCACCATACCCAGCTACTGATGTCATTATGTTGTGAACTAAACTTGATAGATGAGCTGTTTCCCCTGCCCGAGCTCTCCTCACACCGTCCTATTATCTCTTGAAGATTCTCTATTACATCTGTTTACTGTGTGCTTACTAAATGTCAGGCACCTCGCATGGGTTTCTACACTAAATCTTCACAGTGAGCCTGGGTGTCTGTGGGCACTTTGGAGAGATGACTGCCTTTGTCACACACCACATGTACACAAGCAGTGAAGATGCTCAGGTGGGCAGACTACACAGATGCCCTGCAAGATCTGAGCTCTTCGTTTACTGCTCCAACCCCAGCAACCTCAAAGTCACTGAGTTTGATGCTTCTTCTGTCTGCTCGACCTCCATCTGGTGTGTACAAGCTCCATCTCCATCACTTTACAGGGTACATCCTGAGGTGTGTCCTTGCAATGTTGATAAGGGTAATAGGCTCTGTGTTTAAAAAGGCCCCCGCTAATGACATTTGGTTCTGATAATCTGCAGAAAGCAATCCACACCTCTGAAACAGATGCCGGCAAAGCATCCTGCCAGCCCATTTCTTTCACAAGTGTGTGGCTTCTGAGCACCTGGCAGAGAACTGTGGAGTTCAGAGGTCATCTCTGGTCCCTCGGAGATAAGGGGAAACAGTATCTGTAATCAAAGTTGGTGACAGGAACCCAGGAGGCACTTGCCAGAGCAACCTCTGGCAGGCTGAAGGCTGGGGTGGTGTTGAGGATTTCTTCTGCTTTCTCTTTACTGCTGGAGCCCTTGCCTGCTGCTCCCAGCCACTCCGTGTCCGGGTTTTGGGGGCACCTCGTGCCTGTGCTTCTCTAGCAGCGGGGGGTAAACAAGCCGTGGAGCAGTCAGCCAGCCTGGCCTCCCAGCCCAGTCCAGAGCTGCCAAATACTGGGCAAGGCAAGCTAGAATTTGGCGCCACAGCTGGGAGTGCAGCTTTTGTTCACAGCAAAAACAAGGCTTGACTGGCTCTGCTCCTGCTCCGCCAGCCCAGGCAGGCAGAAAGGAGCTTCGGGAAGAGTCTGTCAGTTGGTGCTTGTCTTTAGCGCCCCAGCCGTGTCCTAGCCACCGCATAGCAAAGCTGCCGCCAAAGATGCATATCCCAGCCACCCCCTGAAACCCGAGGGAAAGAGCACGGAGTGCAGTGCAGCAGACGCTCAGGACTTCCTTAGGGCAGGTGGAAAGCATGTTGCTGCTGGCAACTGCGGCGTTTTCAACACTTGTCACCTCTGTGGGAGAAATTGTTCCCCTGCCTGACTCAAAGGCCGCCTTCCACCTGGACCGAGTTAAAACATGGGTTTCTTTAGTCCAGGAAGGAAATTTTGGCATTACATAACATAACCAGTTCACACAAATTTGTAGAGCCTACTTATGAGCACATAGAGACAGATTCTACTGCTGTAAGCTTAATTTTTTAAGGGGGAAACAAACATTTATTTACGTAGTGTGTATGTGTGGAACTACTTACTAGAGCAGTTATCTGCTTTCACGTTCCTCTAGGTAGCAAGTGCCTTCACCTGCTGACCCACCTCACAGGCTCTGGTTTAATTTGTCCAGTGCCAGGATACTTGAACACACTACATCGAGTCACAACCCACCTGGAGAAAAGTAATAGATGATTCCAAAGCTGGATAGGTTCACCAGGAGTGTTAACACTTCAGAAAGGACTTCTGAAAGCTCGAAGTGCCAGCAGAGGGGATGTTTTAAGTCCTAAAGCTAACATTTCATCTTAAATTTACTTGCTTTATGTGTGCTGATATTTTGTCTTGGTGTGGTGTGGTGTGTGTGTGTGTGTGTGTGTGTGTGTGTGTGTGTGTGTGTATGTCCCACAAGTGTACCCAGTGCCAGAAAGTGGTGTAAGATCTCCTGGAATTTGAGTTACAGATGGTTGTGAGCCACATGTGGGTGCTCAGAACCAAATTCAGATCCCCCAGGTAGGGCAGCCAGTGCTTTTAAACACCAAGTCAGCTCTCATACCCTATTTTAATTTTAATTGTATGTGAGTCTGAAACTGTGTTTATGGGTGAACAGACACTGAGCTCCTGAGGAAGCCAAAGGCATTGGACATGAGAGCTAAAGTTAGAGGTGGTTTTGAACTAGCCAAGGTGGGTGCTGGGAACTGAAAACAGCCCTCTGCAAGCGTTGTAAGTGCTCTAGCAAGAGACTTAGCCTATGCAGGAAACCTAAGGAGTTTGTAAACGTGGCAATGCCCATTGTCTGTAAGAAACATGTTTGCTGGCCATGTGTTGTGGAACTCTAGTCTCAAGGCATGACATAGGCATTGCCCCTTAAACTCCCAGCAGCTGCGATTATCTGCAGGAGATTGACACAAGATTAGCCTGTGGATGTTCTGTCATAGAGACAGCAGAGGCTTATGGGGCCATGCTCTTCCCAAATATAAGCAAAGAGTTAATGATATCTAGAAGGAGGGTTCAGGAGCCCCTGCTTCTCCCTAGGAGAGAGAAGGTGGTAGTGGTGATGGTGATGGTGATAATAGTCATGGTGGTGATGGTGATGATGGTGGTGGTGGTGATGGTGGTGGTGATGGTGATAATAGTCATGGTGGTGGTCGTGATGGTGGTGGTGGTGGTGATGGTGGTGATCGTCATGGTGGTAGTAGTGGTGGTGGTGGTGGTGGTGATGATGGTGGAGGTAATGGTGATGGTGGTAGTGGTAATAATCATAGTGGTGGTGGTGATAGTGGTGGTAGTGATAGTCATGGTGTTGGTGGTGATGGTATATTGTAATGTTTGCTTGGGAGGGGTAAAGGCTCTTTTGTAGGTGCCCATGAGAGCCCACACTTCTGTAAGTAACCCCCTACAAATACTCTACAACAGGAGCCCAGAGCATGTCAGACTTGGGGGACCAGTCCAGCTAGCAAGCATGACAAGTTTGGCATGCAGAACTATGCTCCTACTCCCCTCTTGGCTCCAGACTGGCACTATGGACCTTTAGGGGATGGGAAAGGAGATGCATGGTGGCTTCATGGCAATGCCTCTCCCCACACCACTGAGCCCAACGTTGGATTGCAAGAATTAACATAGTAAAAATGGCCATCTTACCAAAAGCAATTTAAAGAGTCAATGCAATCCCTATCAAAATACCTACAAAATATTTTGAAGACATTGAAAGATCAATTCTCAACTTCATATGGAGAAACAAAAAATCCAGAATAGCAAAAACAATCCTATACAAGAAAGATCCTCTGGAGGAATCTCCATACTCGGTCTCAAACTGTACTATAGAGCAACAGTAATTAAAACAGCAGGGTACTGGCACAGAAATAGGCTGGTTGATCAATGGAACCAAATTGAAGACTCAGAAATGAATCCACCCACATATGGTCACTTGATTTTTAACAAAGAAGCCAAATCTATTCAATGGAAAAAGGATAGCATCTTCGACAAGTGTTGCTTGTCTAATTGGATTTCCACATGTAGAAAAATGCAACTGGACTCATATTTGTCACCATGCACAAAACTCAAGTCCAAGTGGATCAAAGACCTCAACATAAAACCAGAGACACTAAATCTGTTAGAAAAAAAAAGTGGGGAAGAGCCTGGAACACATTGACACAGGAGATAACTTCCTGAACAGAACACCAACAGCCCAGGCCTTAATGTCAACAATTAACAAATGGGACCTCATGAGGCTGAGAAGCTTCTGTAAGGCAGGAGACATGGTTAACAGAAAAAAGTGACAGCCTACAGACTGGGAAAAGATCTTCACCAACCCTTCATCTGACAAAGGTCTAATATCCAAAATATATAAAGAACTCAAGAAATTAAACACCACCAAACCAAATAACCCAATTGAGAAATGGGGCTCAGAATTAAAGAGAGAATTCTCAACAGAGGAATATCGAATGGCTGAGAAACACTTAAAGAAATGCTCAACATCTTTAGTCATCAGAGAAATGCAAATCAAAATGACTCTGAGATTCCATCTTACCCCCCTCAGAATGGCTAATCAAAAACTCAATCAACACCACATGCTGTTGAGGATGTGGAGAGAGAGGAACACTCCTTCATTGCTGGTGGGAATGCAAACTAGTACAGCCACTTTGGAAATCTATCTGGTGCTATCTCAGAAAACTGGGAATAGGGCTTCCTCAAGACCCAGCTATTCCATTCCTTAGAATATACCCAGAAGATGCTCCAGTAAACAACAAGGACATATGTTCAACCATGTTCATCGCGGCCTTATTCATAATAACCAGAACATGGAAACAGCCTAAATGTCCCTCAGTAGAATGGATAAAGAAACTGTGGTACATTTACACTATGGGATACTACTCAGCTATTAAAAACAAGGAATTCCCAAAATTTGTGTACAAATGGATTGAACTAGAAATGATCATAATGTGTGAGTCAACCCAGAAGCAGAAAGACTCACATGGTATATACTCACTTATAACTGGACACTAGCCCAAGGGTCATGTCCTTTGAAAGTCTTCACCTACCAGGAAAGTGGGATAGATGTGAGGACATCCTATTGGGACTCTAGGTGAGAGAAGTATGAGAGAATGGGGAAATAGAAGCATCCAGAGGGTCCTAGAAACCTATAAGAAGAACATAATGACAGGCAGATCTGGGCCCAGGGATTCTGCTCAAACTATGGCACCAACCAAGACAATAGGTGCAGTAAACATTGAACCCCTACTAAGATCTAGCCAAGGGACAGAAAATTCTCCACAGTTGAGTGGAGAGTGGGGACTGACTTTCACATGAACTCTGGTGCCCCATATTTGACCACATTCCCTTGATGGGGAGGCCTGGTGGCACTCAGAGGAAGGATAGCAGGCTACTAAGAAAAGACTTGCTACCCTATGAGCATATACAGGGGGAGGAAATCCCCCTCAGTCACAGTCATGTGGGAGGGGAATAGGGTGAAAGTGGGAGGGAGGGAGAAATGGGAGGATACAAGGGATGGGATAACTATTGAGATGTAATATGAATGAATTAATAAAAAAGAAAACTCTTATTTACTATAATTCTGCTTTGATAAAAATCTGTCTAGACTTAAAAGAGTTAAAAGTAATTGTAAGAATAGCTAATTTTACTACTACTAAATGGATTCTTCTCCCTATAGTCACTGTAATGTAGTTTGGGCACATAACACTAAAATTGAAATTTACAATAAATTAATTTATTCACTATTGAAAAAAAAAAGAGTAGCAAGTACTCTTAACTGTTGGGCCATCTTCTTAGTCCCCCAACATTGGTTTTTGTTGGTTTGGTTGTTGGTTAGTTTTTCAATACAGGGTTTCTCTGTGTAGCCCTGGCTGTCCTAGACTTGCTTTGTAGACCAGGCTGGCCTCCAACTCACAAAGATCCACCTGCCTCTGCCTCCTGATTGCTGGGATTAAAAGGTGTGCCACTACGCCTGAATTTGGTTGGTTTGTTTGTTTAAGAAGGCAGTTGACACAAGGGATGAATTTTTTCCCCTACCCTATCAGACCCTGTTAACACTTTTTCTTTAGTATCATTAACTGCTGACTACTGCAACCAGCTGGCACTTGCTTGGAATTAAGGGTAGTATCCTTCAGAGATCTTGTTCACTCTATGTGAAAGGTTTTGCCCACAGACACTGGATGCTGTACTCTGAGTGCTTTATGTGTGTAGAAAAGGATCTGAAAGATGTGAAGATACATCTAAAGGAATAAGGATGGACAATCATTTCACAAGAGGTGCAGGAAGCAGACAGCTGCAGAATTCTTGGGAATGCTACACTCTAGTAAAAGGCAGATGCCACCCAAGCAGGGCAATGAAGAGTCCCACAACAGTCTGTGCCTGTAAACGTTAAAACGATAGCTAACAGTTTTGTTTTTGTTTCTTGTTTTGTTTTGTTTTAAGACAGGGTTTCTCTGTGTTACAGCCCTGGCCATCCCAGACCAGGCTGGCCTTGAACTCAGAGATCCACCTGCCTCTGCCTCCCTAGTACTGGGATTAAAGGTGTGTGCCACCACGCCCAGCTTGGTTAAAGCTTTTAGTAAAAGTACCCTAGGTGAAAAAAACATGCTCACAGATGCACCTGAAACACATAGAGCAGTGATGCCCCAGCTGCTGCTGGTGATGTACAAACAAACAGGTTCAACCAGCTGTACGTTTGGAAAAATAGATCTTTATGAAATAATAGAAAAGAAACCAGAATCCTATTAAATGAGCCAATGGGAATCATTTTCGTTCAAGCTACCATACCCTGTGTGCCGCACCACAAACATGACAGGCAATCTGCATGCTGGTGCAACAGTACTTCTTGAGGAGACCCTTGGCCCATTCCTCAGAAGGAGATTCATATGTTGTATGTAAGTCGGGCCAACTGCCTCTGGCTGAAGCAGTGATAGATCCTAGTGGGGAAGCTAGTGCTGCTGTTCTGATATGATGTAGCCACCAAATGGCTTTCTAACCATTTATGGATTTGCCTACAGATGATTGCTGCTGCCATCCTTGATCAGGGAGGCCACTTTGCAGTGGGACTTTAGAGACCTATAACTGGTAAAGGTGCTGAGACTTAAGTGATTGTTGAATAATCGATATGGTGAGGGAAGCGGGGAATGTCTATAGAGCTGCTACGGGTTTCCTTTTGGGGTGGCAGAACAAGCACCCTGCACATTAACGGAAGGGTGACCACATGGTGAAGAGGGATGATGGCTGCCTTGGATTGGTCACGGTTAGATGACTTTATCTTCTGTGACTTTCACCTCAAGACACACACACACACACACACACACACACACACGCGCGCGCGCACACACATCAAGCCATCTCACAGATCAACCTTGAAAACATCCTGCTTTGTGAAAACCAAACAAAAACTCCAGACACAAACAGCCATACATTACATAATACAGTTTGCATGGGGCTGGAGAGATGGCTCAGCGGTTAAGAGCACTGATTGCTCTTCCAGAGGTCATGAGTTCGATTTCCAGCAACCACATGGTGGTTCACAACCATCTATAATGTGATCTGATGCCCTTTTCAGCACTGTGTGCATAATAATAAATAAATAAATATTTAAAAAAATACAGTTTGCATGAATAAAACAAGATAAAACATTGATTGAGTTAGAAAATAGATTAGTGGTCTCAGGGGCCAAGGCAGGGCAATTAATGGAGACTAACACATTTATATATTTATGTATTTACGTATTGTGTATATGTGCATCCCAGCCCACTTGCAGAGGTAAGGACAAATTACATAAGTCTGTTTTCCTCCTCCTACTATGTGAAAGCCCAAAGATGGAATAGACAGGTCTGGCAGCAATCGCTGTTGCTCACTGAGCCATCTTGCTGGCAACTGGAAGCAGGTTTTCCTGTTTTCTGTGACTGATAATGGTGGCAGTGACTGTGTTAAAACCCACTGGACTACGCACATTGAAATGGCAATCTTTTTACTCTATAACTTATTAATTTTTTAAAAAATTAAGATAATTCCAGAACTCAAGAGGCAGAGGCAGGTGGATTTCTGTGAGTTTGAGGTCAGCCTGGTCTACAAAGTGAGTCCAGGATAGTCGAGAAACCCTATCTTGAAAAAACCAAAATGAAGAGGAGGAGGAGGAGGAGGAAGAAGAAGAAGAAGAAGCAGAAGAAGAAGAAGAAGAAGAAGAAGAAGAAGAAGAAGAAACTAGGTGGTGGTGGTGCAGTTTTAAACCCTGCACCTAGGGAGGCAGAGGCAGGCAGTTCTCTGTGAGTTTGAGCCCAGCCTGTTCTACAGAGCAAGTTCCAGGGCAGCCAAGACTACACACAGAAACCCTGTCTCGAAAAATCACGAACAAATAAAAATAAGAGGAGGAGGAGAAAAAGAAAAGATATGGAGGAAAAAATGTATGGGAACAATGTGGGCAGTAGGTACCTGACAGCTGAAAGAAAGTTGTGACGTCAGTTCTAGAGTTGCTGTTATCAGCTTTTTTTGTTACATATAATTTGCTGTAATTCCTTTAATTCTAAAATATGCTTACCTTTTAACCTATTTTATACATTTTCTCCTAAGAGGGCCCTTGAATTTGATGAAGTTTCTAGTCCCACAAAATCAGGATGCCCCCAGAAGCTTTGCAAGATTGAGGAATTCTGTCACCAACCAGAGTGTGCCCTGTTGTGCCCAGGGTGTGCCCTGTTGTGCCAAGGGCGCCCTGCTGTCAGTATGTCCAGGTGCCCCTCAGTCCTCAAGCCCCTCCCGACGATGCCCTGCTGTTTCTTCTCACGTCTTACGTTGCTCTAACCATCCCTTAGCTTCCTATGGCTGGTCTAGTCCTTGGCCATCACCAGATGGCCTCAGAGTTGTTTCTCAAGTTATTTACTTATTAGTGGTTTGCTTCTTTAGACGTGGTTTTCCATAACCCAGGCCAGTCCTGATCTTGCCAGGTAGCTGAGGATGACCTTGAACTTCTGAACCTCCTGCCTCAGCTAGGATCTGGTTCTGGGCTGAGTGGTTCAGCCAGTGCCAACTTTGCCCAGGCAAGGGGTGGGGCCAGCACTCCTGCTTACAGGAGCCAGGAAGGGGCAGGAATGGCTCTCCTCATGCTGTTGGGACCAGACCCACACTTTTGCTTTTGTTTTTTTGAGACAGGTTTCTTTGTGTAGCCTTGACTGTTCTAGACTTGCTTTGTAGTCCAGGGTGGCCTTGAATTCACAGAGAGTCGCCTGACTCTGCCTCCTGAGTGCTGGGATTAAAGGCATACGTCACCATGCCCAGCTCCACACTTTTTTTTAATGGCCTCATGAAAGTCATCTGTCACGTTAAGATAGAACAGCTAGTATTTATCCAGGAAGTAGCTCACTCATATGCCCCCAGGTACTCTGATAGATACTGCAAAAACAAAACCAAGTCCCAACATGAGAATGGTTCACAGAATTTCCAGAAACCATCTCCCACCATATGGAGAATGCTGAGGGAAATTTGTCCTCAGTTCAACTTAGCTTATTTCATTAACCATTGTATAAGTGCCTTGCTAGCGTATACAAAGATAAATGTCTGCACTTTATCCCTAAGGTGTTCAGAGTTCAGAAAAGGAGACAGACATGTCAGCAAATATTAACAGGGTGAAAATAAGTCACCAATATGTGAAAGTCTGGCTGGTCGGCCGTGACTTGTAAGGCACAATAGGTACAGAATTAGGAGCTGGGGAGATGGCTCACCTGATAACTCAGGTTAGACCTGAGTTTGGGTCCCCATCACCCATGTAAAAGCTGGGTGCAACAGCATGTGATCTGTAGTCACAGTAGTTGGAGGCCAGGATAGGAACGTCCCTTAAGCACACTGGCCGAGATGGTCCACAGAATCGGTGAGTACCAGGGCTAGTGAGGGACCTTATGTCACAATATAAGATGGAGAAGCAACCGAGGATGACACCCAATACTGATGTCTGTCCTCCATATGCACACACACACACACACACACACACACACACACACATCAACTCCCAAACAGGAAGGAGGAAGAGAAGGACAGAGGAGAGAGGGAGGCAGTTAGGCTGCAGGGTTAGACATGTAAGTGGCACGTTTTCAGAAGAAAGTTGTGTATATATCTTGAATAGAAAGAAGCAGAACTGAAATGTAAACAGGCAATCTAGGCTCTAGGTGTCTGAACCAAGGGAGAGGCTCAAATCCAGAGACTACAGAAGAAGCTGAGACACGACACAGTCCCTCCGGTTCCTTTGGGCAAAGTGATTTCTGGAACATCTTCACCAGACAGCGACCTGCTCGAAACAGAGAGGAAATTTGCATGGAGACCATGGGTGAAAGGTCCAGCTGTTACTGAGAGATGGACGAAGTTTATTATATGTATGTGAGAGAGCGTAGCCAGAGGCAGAGACATCTGGGAGAGTTCGGAGTGGTCATGACCCTGATCCATGTGAGAAGACGGGACAGAGGACGGAGGGGAGCTAGGTATAGAAGCCAGAAGTCCAAAAGAGGAGGGGTAACCAAAATGTCTGGATTATACATTAAAGGGCAGCTAGCAGGAAGGGCACCCCCAGCTGCTGGGCTGGAGAAGCGTAGGGTAAGGGGCAGTGTATGCCAGCCAGGAAGGGACCTGTAACAGGCAGAGACTGAGAGATGTTGGGAGGACCTAGAGGCCAGGTCTGCTTTGCTGTGTTATGTAGGCACCTCAGCCTTTTGCCCCAGAGTTTGAGATATAACAAGATAAGGATTAAGAGATAAAGAAATGGGGGCTGGAGAGATGGCTCAGAGGTTAATAGCACCAACTGCTCTTTCAGAGGTCCTGAGTTCAATTCCCAGCAATCATATGGTGGCTCACAACCATCTATAATGTGATCTGATGTGCACTGTATATATAATAAATAAACAAATCTTAAAAAAAAAAGAAATGAGGAAATTAGCTGGGCGTGGTGGCACAGGCCTTTAATCCTAGGACTTGGGAGGGAGGCAGAGGCAGGCAGATAGCTGTGAGTTCGAGGCCAGCCTGGTCTACCAAGTGAGTCCAGGACAGCCAGGGCTATACAGAGAAACCCTGTGTGGAAAAATTGAAAGGAAAAAAAAAAGAGAGAGAATTACTAGATGCTTTTATAAAGATAACATCTTCTGTACTGTTGGAATAGGAGAGGCAGGACAGTTCTATCAGAAGGTCAGTTCTGAAGCCACATAGGGAGAAGGGCGTTAGCTGAAAGCAGCACTGGGTTTGAGAGCTGAGTTAGATGTTGAGCATGGGCCCATTTAAAGACTGGTGTGAGGTCCCCCACAGAGACAGAAGTGCATGGGTTCCAGAGCAGGGCTGGGGACATTGATTTCAGGAGAAGGAGGCACAGGGCTCCATCTCAAGGTGTGAGAATGGCAAGGGATGAAAAGGAGAATTTCATGCATACAATTTAGGGATTTTAAGCTGATTGGCCTGTATTACTGAAATATAAAGGCCATTTTGCAGGTTAAAGAATCAAGAAAGGAGAAAACTAGGGGGGAGGAGACACTGGCTCCTATCTACAAGGACCTAAGGGCACTGAAACAATAGGTGAACTAGAGGCTAGCCTAGGAACTGGTCACCAGCACCTCAGGGAAACCAAAAACCTTCCTAAGGCTCCTGGGCTCAGGTCTGCTATACCTTAGACCAAATGACATCATTTCTAGAAGTTCAAGGCTTTCCCACCATGAACTAAGTATTCTAGTTAGATACATCAAATACAACACAAGAGGTCTGGTGAAATCATATCTGTGAAAAATCCCATGAGGCACAGAACTGGTTCCCTGAGGACAGTGGGAAGAGGGCTTAGGCTGGCGCAGTTTTTGCACAGAGTGGTGTCCCCAGGAAGCGGCTGACACCCTGCTGGGCTTGGAAGCAATGTTAAGTTTCAGACCAGGGACAAATGACTGAAATGCCTACTGAACATCTTAAAGCAGAACTGGACTCCAGGTTCTCCCAGCATCCCTCAGTCCCTTCCTGTTACGGGGTATGGCAAGCAAACTCCACCCACTGGCCTGAACTCCCCAGCCCAGGAGTGGGACTGCCCTTCCCCCAGGGGCCCTTCTTTCCACAAACCAGACGTGTTAGTTACCTCTTTCTCTCTCTGCCCCTTCTCCGGGCCTCCTTGCTGCTGTACGTGGCTCCCCCTCTCCCTCCCCCCTCCCTCCTCTCCCTCCTCCCCTCCTTCTCCCTCCCCCTCCCCCTCCTCCTTCCCCACATGGTTTAGGGTCATGATTCTCCCTGCCTCTGGCTATGCTCTCTCTCATATTTATAATAAACTTTCTCCTCAACCAGACCTAGAAGTAGTAATGTTCCTTTCCTTCCTTCCTTCCTCCCTTCCTTCCTTTCTCTCTCTCTCTCTCTCTCTCTCTCTCTCTCTCTCTCTCTCTCTCTCTCTCTCTCTCGGGAAAATATGGCAAAGGAACAGGGGGAGGCTGGTCACACAGTGGGTCCACAGCCAGAAGGAGAAATGGCACCATTTAGCTGGTTTTCTGCATAAAAACAACAATAACAACAACAACAACAACAAAACAAAACAAAACAAAAAAACCCAACCCTTTTTATTCCAATCAGAATCTCAGCCCACGTGATGGTGTTACCTACAGTTATTGTGGATCTTTCCTTTTTCTTTTTTTTTTTTTTTAAACACTTTCACAGACAGGGTGTGTCTCCTAGGTAGTTCCAAATCCAGCCAAGTTGACTGAGCCTATTAACTGGCATGCTTTTACATAAATTAATCTGGACATTAAAGTCACACCAGTCATGTATTGTGTCATAGGCTCTATCAAGGAGAAAAAGGTAGGGGGGCTATTACCCCTCCCCCAACTCCCTAGCAGCCTCGCTGGTTATCTCTAGCTTGATTAAAGGGAATGATACTCATTTGTAAATGTATTTGGCAAACTTACCCTGCTATTGTTTCCATTATTTTGCAAATTACAGACATTGAGATGAAGGCTCTATAATTTCCTAGTGCTCCCTTTATTCCCGCCTGGGAAACTGGTGTTGCCCTGGCGCGCTTCCACTTTGCTGTTATTTCATTTGAATGCAGCAAATTCTTTATTATGATTAACAAAGACTTCTGCTCCCTTCCTCTTTGAATATCAGTCTGCTTGTGGAGATGAGTTGATTGGGAGCCTGCTGTCTACTTGAATCCCTCAAAGACTTTCAAGACAACAGACACCCAAGGATTCCTAAATGACATGTTTTTTTTTTTTTTTGCATGTTCTCCATTTTGAATCTGGGATATGTTTAGTAATTTTGCCATTGTCTGGAACTTTCTCTTTTCTTTCAGATGTCTGCTTCTAAGTGTCTCCTTTACCCACTACTTAAATGCCTGAAAAATATGCAAATGCCTGGGTTTGGGTGATTGTTGGGGCTCAGAAAAAAGTGACAGCCCTTAGGAGTCTTCAGCAGCAAGACTTCCAGCGGAGGTCTCCAGTCCCCTGCCTCCGACCCTCTTCCTTCACAGGCCACAGAAGCTAGAAAACCTCTCCTGTAATATAGTGGTAACAACCAGAACCCTTTCTCCGAATACCAGACATAACCCCAAAACATGACCCGTTCCTGCCTTGCTGCCTAACAACTGACCCTTGAAAGATGACCTGATCTGCCACAGTGGCACCGTTGCAGAAAGGACCCCTCCCTGTGGAAGGGCAGGCATGGTCCACAGTACTCAGGAAGAAGCTGAATGAGGCTCTGCTGGCTCCCCTGGCTCAGGCTGACTCACAGCCTTTCATTTGTCACACTTCTACGTGAGTGCTCTGGGGTTTTAGGTCTTCAGTCTGAAGGCTCTAGAGTCACACAAACCTATGATCAAATAGCTTTCTTCTTCCTCCCTCCCTCCCTCCCTTCCTCCCTCCCTCCCTCCCTTCTTCCCTTCCTCCTCCCCCCTCTCTCTGTCTCTTTTTTGGTTTTTTCGAGACAGAGTTTCTCTGTGAAGTCCTGGCTGTCCTGACACTCACTCTGTAGACCAGGCAGGCCTCAAACTCACACAGATCTACCCACCTCTGCCTCCTGAGTCCTGGGGTTAGAGGTATGTGCCACCACTGCCTGCCTCAAACAGCTTTGGCGTGCTTTCCTCTCATTAATTCCTGTTACAGGACTATTGACCCTTTAAAATAAGCATGACTTTCCCCTACATGCTCTTGGCAGTTTTTAAACTTTCCTTCCTTTAAGTGATGTTCTTTTCCTCATCCATGTATCTGTCGAGATGTCTTTACAATATTTTTCATAAACAGCCTTGATTCCAGCCACTTTGGGCTGGAGATACATAGATGGTTTTCCTCAAGTGGTAGCCACCCATTAATTTCTGAACCTGTATCACCTTTGCCCAAGCCAGGCTCTCCTTTCTTAAATTTCAGCTAGGTGTTTCCCAGTGTCTGTCTCCTTCTAAAAGCAGGCACATACAGGCAATATCTCATTAAGGACACTCTTCTGGGTGGAATGTGCTGGAAGTGACACAGGGGTACAGCTCTGACCTGAAAGCCTACCTTCCAGACCAAATATCCACACCCAAAACACTGTTTGAATCCCTTTGTCTCTCCATCATCTCCCAGTGATGCCAGCATCTTCAGGCACTCCTTCCTTCAACTCCAGCTGTACCCTGTACCAAGGTGAGGGCAGCTAGGACCCTTTCCCCAACCAGGTGGGTGGGTGGCGCTGGTGTAAAGTGCGGGTCATCAACAATTGTGTCTCATACTTACTGAACACTTCATGTGTGCTTTGTATTTGTCCCCCTGTGCAGCACTGACTCCACCTCACCCAATCTCGGCCATCTGAGAAGGTATGCCCTCAAGAGGAACATACTGTATGCATATTTATTTATGAATATGTATTAGATTGGTTCCTATGACAGGAGGCAGTTAGCCCAACAATGTCAGTCTGCAACACTGGAGAGGCTGAGAACTCAGAAGCTGCCAGTCCTTGAAGCGAGATGCCTTCAGTTGCCCAAATCTGGGGCGGCCAGCAGTCACTGTCGTTGAATACACACTGGAGGCTTTCGTGGTTTGAATGTGAACGGCCCCGTAGACTCATGTGTATGAATGCTTGGCCCATAGAAAGTGGCACTATTGTGTGTGGCCTTGTCGGAGGAAGTGTGCCACTGTGGAGGCAGGCTTTGACGTCTTTTATGATCAAGTTATGCCCAGGGTGGCACACAGTCTCCTCTTGCTGCCTGGGGATTAAGATGTAGAACTCTTAGCTCCTCCAGCACCAAGTCTGCCTGTGTACTGCCATGTTTCATGCCACAGTGATAGTGAACTAAACCTCTCAAAGTGTAGTAAGCCAGTCTCAATTAAATGTTTTTCTTTTATACCACTTGCCATGGTCATGGTGTCTCTTCAAAGCAATAAAACCCTAACTGCAACAGAGGTCTAAGAACACTGGAGTCCAGTGTCAGTGGAGCAGCATAGATAGGCACCCCACCTTGCCTTTTCCTAGGGCCTCTTTCTGTCTGTGCTGCCCAAAGGGAGTGGTACAGTGCAGCCGACAGTTAAATTCCAAACCTGGATAAATGGCTGCGGGTCTTATTTAACATATTCAAAGTGCATCTGGCCTCTAGATTCTCCCAGGATCCCTTAGTCCCTACCTGTTACAAGGCATGGCTGGCACACTGGACCCTCTACCCAGCCTCTCTAGCCCAGGAGCTGAGCTGCCCTTCCCCCAGAGGCTTTTTCATATATAACCCAGTCGTTTTGTACCTTTGGCCTCCTGGCTGCTGAACCTCCCTCCTTCCCCCCTCCCCTGCTTCTCTCCCTCCCCCTACACGGCCCAGCTCAGCCTGGTCATGCCCACTCTGGACTCTCCCAGATGTGTCTGCCCCTGACTATGCTCGCCCACATATCTACAGTGAGCTTAGGAGCCGAGCAGTTGTGTCCTTTCCTTCTCTTTTTATTCCTTTTTCTTTTTCTTTTTTTCTTTTTCATTTACTACCCACATTGAGGATAGGCCTTGTCTGTTCAGCTACTCCACTAGAAATGCCTCACCGCCACACCCAGAGCAGTGCTTCCTAGGTGTCTCCAAGCCCTGACAAGTTGGCAGTCAAGGCAAACTGCCTGCCACATGAGATAGAGGCCCACAGCTGGCTCCTCTGTGGAAGGTGCAGGGTTTGATCCACGAGTCTATCCATAGAGCCAGGACTCCACTGTGTCCGGGCGCCCCCTGAGCTTTTCAGGGGTGAATGCTGTCTGATACTGATCTTGTCTGCACTGAGCACTAACTTCTGAGAGCTCAGTTCAGTAGGATCTGCCATCTCATTAACTTGTACAATAATCTTTGGAATCAATTCCTCCTCCTCCTCCTCCTCCTCTTCCTCCTCCTCCTCCTCCTCCTCCTCTTCCTCCTCCTCCTCCTCCTCCTCCTCCTCTTCTTCTTCTTCTTCTTCTTCTTCTTCTTCTTCTTCTTCTTCTTCTTCTTCTGGTTTTTTGAGACAGGGTTTCTCTGTGAAGCCTTGCCTGTCCTGGAACTCTCTTTGTAGACCAGGCTGGCCTTGAACTCACAGAAATTCACCTGCCTCAATGCTTCTTTTTTTATAGTCAACATGGAATCTCAAAGGCACTTGCTCAAGATAATTCAGCTAGAAGGAAGAACAAGCCTTGCCTTGTCTAGGAAACACCTTTTTAGATCCCTCTGAATGGTCTACTTTGGAGAACACTGAATTTTTCTTTATCAGAGACTGAGGGTGCTAATGGGATCCCACTGATGACAAAAGTGTAGAAGTCAGAGGCTCATGCCTCTTCCAGTGCAAAGCCTTGGTTCCCGAGGGTCAGGTCACCTGGGCTCGAGGCTCCTCTTGTTGGGAACTGTCAGTGTCCTCTACAGCATCTAAGAGATGACTTGTACATTCAAGAGGAGCAGTAGCTGGTGTCAGCTTCATCCGCTTGCTGAGTGAGCCTGGGTGTCTCGTTTTAGCATTTTTGGGGGAAAGATTTATTTAATTATATTTATATGTATGAGAGCTCTATCTGCATGTGCACCTGCATGCCAGAAGAGGGCATCAGATCACATCACAGATGATTGTGAGCTGCCATGTGGCTACCAGGAATTGAACTCAGGACCTCTGGAAGAGCAGACAGTGCTCTTAACCCCGAGCCATCTGTCCAGCCTTGCCCTCTCACCAGTGTCAAGAAATCAAGCCTTGTGACAGGCCAACAGGAAAGATGTTTTCCAGGAGAGAGGGAGGAATAGGGAGGAATCCAGTGTCACTGTTCAGCTTCCTGGATGGTACAGCTCACCAGGATGCCGTCTCCCACTATCCCACCCATGGGAAGGGCTGCTCTACCAGCCCGCATGATTCAAGAGGCTCCTGGTGTGCTTTGATATATGGCCTAAGACACACATCTTCCTGGAAGTTCTGACTCATGGCTTAAGCTCAGCACTAAGGCTTCACTGGGGGAGCTTTATTTCAGAACACAGCTTGACTCTGTGCATGCTTTCTCTCTGGGCAAACAAGAACCCCATGCTGCTCCTAGACAGTGAAGGCACCAAGTGGTTTCGTTTCTTTGTATGGTGTGTGTGTGTGTGTGTGTGTGTGTGTGTGTGTGTGTGTGTGTGTGTGTGTCGCTAAGCAGGCTAGGCTGGCTGACCAAAGAGCCCTAGGGATTCAGCTGTCTTTGCCTCCCCAGTTCTGAGATTAAAAGCTTACACCAACACTCCTCTCTTTCTCACTTTCCTTCTCCCTCTATCTCCCTCCCTCCCTCCCTCCCTCCCTCCCTCCCTCCCTCCCTCCCTCCCTCTGTCTCTTCCTCCCTCCCTCCCTCCCTCCCTTCCCCCCTCTCTCTCTGTTCTTACAATTAACATCTTGTCTTAATTTTTACAAGGCAAGCACTTTAACTGCCAAGCTCCTTGCATGGATGGGGCTGTGCTTGTGCAGTTCCAGTTCACACACGTGCATGCACAGATGCTTGTGTAGTCACAGTTCACACATATAAATGCATGCAGGGATGTTGTATAGTCACAGCTCACACGCACGCATGCAGGGATGCTTGTGCAGTCACAAATGACACACATGCATGCAGGGATGCTTGTGCAGTCACAGCTCACACACTTGCATGCAGGGATGCTTGTGCAGTCACAGCTCACACACATGCATGCAGGGATGCTTGTGCAGTCACAGCTCACACACATGCATGTAGGGATGCTTGTGCAGTCACAAATGACACACATGCATGCAGGGCCGCTTGTGCAGTCACAAATGACACACATGCATGCAGGGATGCTTGTGCAGTCACAGCTCACACACATGCATGCAGGGATGCTTGTGTAGTCACAGTTCTCACACATGCATGCAGGGATGCTTGTGCAGTCACAGCTCTCACACATGCATGCAGGGATGCTTGTGCAGTCACAGTTCTCACACATGCATGCAGGGATGCTTGTGTAGTCCCAGCTCACACACATGCATGCAGGGATGCTTGTGCAGTCACAGCTCTCACACATGCATGCAGGGATGCTTGTGCAGTCACAGCTCACACACATGCATGCAGGGATGTTTGTACAGTCACAGATGACACACATGCATGCAGGGATGCTTGTGCAGTCACAGCTCTCACACATGCATGCAGGGATGCTTGTGTAGTCACAGCTCACACACATGCATGCAGGGATGACTGTGCTGGTTACGAGTATCCAATCTGGCAGAGGTAGGATTTAGAAATAGCTGAACTCTCATTTGACTTTATCAACTGAAAAGGATTCATTTTTTTCCTCTTCATTGTGGACATGAAACTTGGACACTGAGGCACTCAGCGACTTTCCCAAAGTCACACACTGCGGAGACAGGAGCTGGCATTTATTTTGCCCAGAGCTGTAGCTGCAGAAAGATTTTCACAAGGGGGTAGATCATTGAGGGGCCAGAAGGACACATGTGACTGTGTCCACTGTGACTCAGGCCTGTCTAAAAACAGGGTGCAGAAGGCAGGAGTGCTCCCCATTTTTGCAGTTCATAAGTTGGAAATGAGTGAGCAGCCCTCTTTCACACAGGACACAATAATTGAGGCTGTAGTGATCCCAGCAATTTTGTTAACAAAGAAAACAGGAAGCAAGCCCATTTTCCCTGGCTTCTGTCTGAGAAGGGCTGGCATCTGCAGACTTTTTGTCCATCTCATATTTACTCTCCTGGTCATATGAGCAGAGAGACGGGGATGAGTCAGTTAACTGACTGCTAAATTAAGAAAATGCAGCCCATGTGCTTCCTTCAGTAGATTCCCCAGTGCCTCTGAGAGCCTTTCCCCTCAGCAGCCATGCCACGCCCTCACCAGCAACTGCACTCCGGAACCCTGCTAAGCTGGCTACCTGTGATAAGCAACTCAAAGACTGGTTTGCGGTGTTTCTTCCAGAGCTGTAGGATTCTGAAGCTATTCCTCTCTGCCCACTAACCCAAACTTCTCCCCTATGGCTCCACTCACGTCTACCCCTCCCTGCTCCCCAAGTTGACTGAAATGGTGCATGTCACATTGGGCAGTGTCATTTCTGTCAAGCCACATGGCAGTTGTTCTTGCTCGCTAGCAGTCTCAGAACTGTGGAATCTGTTGTGATCCTCAAGGTGACAATTGCTTTATAGATAAAAGAATGAGGGGCCTATCAAGGCTGACGCAGGTTCATGAACTCTGGCTTCCAGTTCAGCCCTCTGCTAGAGAAAGCTTTTTCCTGAGCAGATCTGAAGACCAGTGCCACACAGGAAGCCTGGGTTTGGAAGCGTGGGATGAGTGAAAGTTAAATCAAACAAAGAAGCATCACCACAAAACGAAGCCAGCAACAAGAGATGGCTTATCCTGGGGCCAGAGAGAAGGCTAGGTAGGGGAAGTACTTGCCTTGTAAATATGAGAGCCTGAGCTCAATCATGTTAAAACCCATGCTTTGTTGCTGTTGCTGTTTTGTTTGCTTGTTTGAAAGTTCAGCATCCTGCTGTGTGCTCGTAGTCCCAGCAACAGGGGAGACAAAAACAGGTGGGACCAAATTGGCAAGTTCCAAGCCAGTGAGAAACCTTGTCTTAAAAAACAAGGTAGGCCAGGCATCGGGGTGCATGGCTTTCATCCCAGCACTCAGGAGGGAGGCAGAGGCAGGAGGATCGCTGTGAGTTCGAGGCCAGCCTGGTCTACCAAGTGAGTCCAGGACAGCCAAGGCTACACAGGGAGAACCTGTCTCGAAAAACAAAAAACAAAACAAAACAAAAAAAAGTAGAAAACATCTAAGGAAGGGCCGCTAAAGTTGCTTTCTGACTTCTACTTATAGCCATACTGCAAACCACACACACACACACACACACACACACACACACACACACACACACACACACACACACACACGAGGGGAGAGGGAGAGGGGGAGAGAGAGAATTTCCCACTTCATAGTTTTCCTGCTTCCTTCTTGCTTTTGCTGAACTGACAAAGTCAAAATGCTTTCTTTCCTCAGAGCATTTCAGGCATTCGAGCAATATTTTTGCAAAGGGATAGAGCCTTGTCTGTTCTTCCCACATGGGCCTCTTGGACTTTGGTTTCCTGAACATCTCCTGAGTTTGGAAAGTCTCCAGGTGGGGGAGAACAGACAGTCTCTGGGAAGGAGAAGCATTCTGCTCGAGACTTGGCAGAGCTCGTTGCGCAGGGCCCCAGGCAGCTCTACTCAAAGTTCAAGGAACTTGACAGACAGAGGCTGTTTGTGGAAGACTTGAACCTGCTGGGTCTGCCTTCTCGTGCTGAGCTCTTCTGTCTTGGGGTGGGGGTGTCTTTTTTCTGATGAGTCTCAAGAGTGGCTTTTACCCTGAACCAGAGCAAAGCAGGTCTTGGACCTTTCTGGTCTTTCAGTCTACTCAGTGTCAACGTGCCTGGAAGGATAAGTCTCTCCCTCTCCCTCTCCCTCTCCCTCTCTCCCTCTCCCTCTCTCTCTCTCTCTCTCTCTCTCTCTCTCTCTCTCTCTCTCTCTCTTTCTCTGTGTGTTTTAGACACAAAGACAGAAGGCTGGACAGATTTCCAGCAAACAGACTGTGACTGTCTAGACTAGTAAAACATAGTCAATTAGTTTTTTTTTTACCCTGTGATGATTAGAGATTTATTTTGTATTTAATTGTCTCCAAATCCAAGAAAGTAAGAAAGTGAGGAAACTGTGCATATATGCTAGGCTTGGAAATGACCAGCCCACCTATTAATATATTAATATACAAATTAATATATACATATTATGATTATACTAGCAACAGTAAGGTTAAAATTCTGAGGGTCAGCAGGTATACGTTGTTTAAATGAAAAAGGTTATTGTGAACCTTGAAGGTTCTCATATTGTTTTTTTTTTCTTTTAAAAAAAAGCAGTATGTTCTGTTGTTGGGTACAGAAAAATATTGGCAAGGAGTTCGTTGAATCCACATACCACTCTTCGTATAGATGTAAGATTACATGGTTTCCTGAAGCAAAGAATAACTTGTCCTTAGGTAGAAAAGGTTACAATTATGGACCTAACTACTTGACTCGTTAATGTCGCTCAGAATTGCTTTTCTCTCCATAAAGTGAACCCCTATTCATAGGAGAGTAGAGGATTGCACCAGAACTCTAGGCGCAAAAATAATTGCTGCTTTGGGGGCTGGTACGATGGCTCATTGGGTAAATTGCTTGCTGTCAAGCCTGACAACATGAGCTCTCCCGTGGAACCGCACAGTGCGGGGAGAGAACCAATTCTAGAAAGTTGTCCTCTGACCTCCACATGCGTGAACATAATAAACTATTAGAAACATCTCCCTTTCCGTGAAATGTTACTTGGATCACCAATAAAGAACCCCATTGCCAGAGGTAAAAAGAAAATTTCCCCCTCCTTTTAGAAATTAGATTTATTTACTTATTTCCTGTGGACAAATTGCAACAGTGTGAGAATCTGCCATGTGGGTCCTAAGAATTCAACTGGAGCGCTTGGGTTTTATCTGCTGAGACACTTTTCTGGCTTTTCTTCTTCTTCCTCCTCCTCCTCCTCCTTTTCCAGATAAATCTGGGTGTCCCCAGTGTGTACGTTGCCCATGTGACCCAACACAAAGTACTGTGGCTCGTGAAAGCACTGTTGACCAAAGCTGCTCATTTTATCCTTTGAGATACACTGACTTGGTTGTGCTCACTAGTTTGGTCAATATTTCACATTTCTTTCACAAACCTGTGGATCCTGGAAGCCATGCTAACTGAGTCTCAGGTGCAGCCCCTACCAGCCTTGCACAAAGAGGAGAAAGCACTGTGAATGACTTCCTTACTTCAGGACAGCCCTCATCTCCCACCTTACAGAAGTGACCTTCCTGTGACTGGCCTTTTCTAGGAATCCCACACTGTTCTCTGGCTGTCTTGGATCCTCCCTACCTTTTAGGTGGGTCTCTAAAGGTATTTTCGTTGTTGTTGTTGTTGTTACTTCACGACCAGGGGAGTCCCACCTGCTTGTGTGTCCTTTTTCTTTCTCTTTGGCCATATGAAAGGTGGAAGCAACATTTTTCTTTTTCTATTTTTTAAAAAAGATTTATTTATTTATTATTATGTATACAGAGTTCTGCCTGCATGTACACCTTCAGGCCAGAGGAGGACATCAGATCACATTATAGATGGTTGTGAGCCACTATGTGGTTGCTGGGAATTGAACTCATGACCTCCGGAAGAGCAGACAGCGCTCTTAACCTCTGAGCCATCTCTCCAGCACCAAGAAGCAACATTTTTCTAATCAAGGACATCTTTCTCTACTGCTCAGGCCACAGAATCCTGCTGGTTTCAAATGTACAGTTGCTTTTTCTGTTTAATTTTCACCATGACCATCCTGCCTGTAACTTTAGTATAAGACCCAAAGGGCTGAGCATCAAAACCTGGCTCCTTCATCCCCAGAATACACTTGAAAGTCCCTCTTTCCTTTCTTCCCTCTCTTTCTGTCCTTCCTACCTCCTCCCTTGCCTCCTTTTCTTCTTTACTTCTTCAACGGTTGGTTTCCCTCTGTGCCTGCACCTCCAGCCTGACCCTCTACTGTTTCCCCTTAGGAGATTTCCTTTCTTCTTAAGAATGATAGTTCTATGCCCAACAGCTCAGGGGCCTTAGTGTTTTCAGTCAGGCCCACACCAGCTGACTCATGCCAAATGCTTCTATGACAACCCCCACCCCCCTCCCAGGCTTCTCTGTACCATGTTCTGGGATGAATAGTTTAGTGTCAGGGTTAATTGTGGAGGCTCAATCCTGAGCCAACAATAACCATGAGAGAAAGAGAGAGAGAGAGAGAGAGAGAGAGAGAGAGAGAGAGAGAGAGAGAGAGAGAACAAAACAAAAAAACTGACAGACTTTGGATTCTCCCAGTTCTAGAAAAGTAGGGCAAACTGGCCTTGTCAAATGGCTAGCTGGCCAGACTACTTCACTCAACATCTAGAGTCCACACAGAGCAGTTGGCAGAGTCTGAGAAAATGAACACACTTGCAAATTCAGAGAGTTTGTTGCTAGATTTTAAGACACTTTCACAAGCTTACAACATTATCTTCAAAGCAATATATTTTTAAAAATTTTAAAAATTCTGTGCATATGTGCATATCTGTGTAGGTATGCGCATGTGAGTGCAAGTACCTATGGAAGCCAGAAGAGGGCGACACACTCCGCTGAGCTGGGGTTACAGCTTGGTGTGGGTGTGGGTGTTGCTTGGTGTGGGTGGTGGGAATCAAACTCAGGTTTTCTGCTCTAGTAGTTCATATTCTTATCAACGAAGGCCTCTCGCGCCCTTCCAACCTTACCTTTGTTGGCCCACTTCCCACTCACTCTCTGACAGTTACTCCGAGGACATTGTTTAAGCCTCCTTGCTCCCTCTGTTCGCTTGAGTTCCATGTTTCAGAGTGTAATCAGATGTTCATTCTGAGTGCAATCAGGGGAGACTTCCCAGTGATGTTTTCAGACTTCAGCAAGTTAGACTTAAGGAATTATCCAGGTGAGAAAACGGAGCAGTTATTCTCAATATGCATTTGCCTGGCGAAAGCACACTGAGGTGGCTCTGGTGTAGGGTGGTAGGGTATGAGGGAAGGCAGACGCTTCTCTAAGAAGCAGTTTCATCCTAGAAGGTCTTGATGTGGGGGGACCTAGAAGGTCACTTCAAATGGCCGAACAACAATTTAGCTGAGAATACACTTACCATCTTATAGTTATTACTCACCAAGTTATAGCCATTGTACTTGAAATTTCCAAATAGGATTCAGTTGGGCTAAAATCCAGGTGTCAGCAGGGCTGTACTCCTTCCTGTGGACTCTAGGGTACACTTCAAATGCCTTTCCAACTTCTTGAGCTCTCTTTGCTGCATCCTTTGGCTTCCGGTATCATCCTGGGCCTTCAGAGCCATCTGTATAAAGTCTTCTGAGTGTGTTGCCTTCTTCTTCCTTTGTCTAATTTTTAGAAACTTTTGTGATTAGCCCGGACGGTACAGGGTCAGGTCATCTGATCTGCAGCCTTAACTTTATCTCCTTTGACAAGAACTAGCTTTTACAGTTTCTGGGGATTAGGATATGGACGTCTTCAGAGACCAGCTTATCCACTTGCCACAACTGGGGAGCTAGTGAGGGTGTGAGTAGAGGGGCACAGCTCTGTTTTCGGTGAGGACAACAGCTACTACAGTTGTGGGTAGAAAGCGGGAGTATGTTATGGGAGCTGAAGTCAAAAGATCAGGGAAAAGATTATTCTGAGACTTCAGTGGAGACACTGCTGGTAGCTGCCTTCAAAGTTCACGGGGAAATTAAGCTTCAGCCCCACCTCCTAGCTCCGAGGAAGAGAAGGCTTTGCCCATCCTGGTTTGTTATGGATGGCTTAGGCACAAGGCCAAGTCTTCACAAGGCATTTGTTTACTTTCCCCAGGAAGATAAGTTTTTAGCTTCTGAAGTGAGGAGGCTGCTGGCCACCATCATCTCTGAAGCTTTCTTAAGATTCACTTCCGTACTGTACGAGAGGAAGGGTGGACACTTTCTATCTTGCTTGTGGGTGCTTCAACACTGAATGAAAAGACCTCCGCAAATAGAACAGAACAGATGCTCACATTGTACCTGTAGCCCGGAAGCAGAGAGAGAGAGAGAGAGAAGAGAGAGAGAGAGAGAGAGAGAGAGAGAGAGAGAGATGAATGTTGTCTCTTAGCTCTCTTTTTCTTTTTAATTCAGTCCAGGACCATGGCCCAAGCAGTGGTGCAGTTCATATTTCAAGTGTTCTCTCCACCTCAGTTAACCCAGTTGATAAGCTTTCCCATGGACCGTGTAGAGATCTGTCTCCCAGGTAAATCTAGATCCTGTCCGGTTGACAAGATCAACCATCACACAGTGGTAGAAGTGACCTTCATTCACGTTGTATGATGGTGTGTCTCCTTATAGATGGGTGTTAACTGCTGAACCCACAGTGAGCTAAATGCTAACAGAGTCCAGTATTGTCATCACTGTTGAGGACTCTCCTGTCTCAATGTTTCAAAACATTATCTCTGAAAGATAAAGCGCCTATGACCCGGTAGAGGAGACAGTAGGTGGGACTTTTGTTCCCAGTCTGGGGGTCCCAGGTAGAGGGGGAGGGGAAGTCTCTGTGCTATGACATCATGAGGAGCGAGTGACTGGCTATGAGGACAAAGATGGAACAGGAGTGGCTGGGACAAGACTAGTTGGCAAGTAGCATGGGCAACACGGCTGGGAAGTAGGCCAGGCTAGTTTCAGTAGTGCCCAGGTACGATGCTTGAAGCCTATTAATACACATAACAGGTCTCCTTGCTTATTATTTGGGAGCAGGAGTGGGCATAGGAAAAGCCTTTAATTCCAGCACCCAGTCCTTAAGAGTAGAAGCTGGAGGCCGGGGAAGTATTTGGGGCAGCAAGTAAGGTTACAGCAGAGGCTACATTTTCTATGTCTAGTTGGGGCAGAGCTGTGGGAATGGCCAAGGGCCAAGGCAGGGGGAGGCTGAGGGTAGCACCGGAAGTGGGAATCGAGCAGTCCCTAGTGGCACACTGTTAGCATCCCTTCCAGCTGTCTATCAAAGTCCAGGATGAGGATGCCCTCGCGACAGACCGAGCAGTGACTTAAAAAGTACTTGCTTCTCTTCCTTTTCCCTTCTTTCCCAGGCGTTTCCTTTGCAAAAGGGCGCGTGAAGTACCAATTATAGAAAAGAAGAAGCCAGGTGGGTGGGGGGAGCGCAGAGGGACAGGGTGGAGCAGCCACTTCTGTCACTGCGGACTCCCAACCCCGAGAGGACGGCTGTGGAGGGAGAGGCCAGGAACAACGGGGGAAGAGAATTCCAGATGGATACGTTTGAGTTTTGTTGGAGTCACAGAAGAGACAGGTGTCATTGAGGCTGGGACCCGGGCAGTTAGAGTACTTGTCACCAGAGTCAAAATGGCAGCGTGTAGAAACAGTGGGGATGTGGCGTGACCACCCGCTCACCTAAGAGTTTCCGAGTGCTTATCATGTGACCACATCCCTCTGCAGGCCTGGTCTTCCTGAGTGCGGCCTCTGTCTTCTTGCTGATCTTCCTGAGTTGAGAAGTCCTACTAATGAGACTCAGAAAGGTGTTGCGGTTAATTTAGAAGCATGGCCTAACACATTATAATTATTACAGTGGTATTTTCTAACACACTAGCCATCAATGGAAACACAGACCCCTGTTGTATTAAAATAGGCTTGGTTCACCTGGGGCCAGGGCAGATATCAATGCCCTAGACTACCTCCCATAATTGGGGCAGGTGTCCCATACCCTGATCCAAGCCCATGCCATCTGCTTCTAATAATTGCTATTGAGCTGCCTCCCGTCCATGATCCCAAATTCTTGCTGAGGTTCATCATCTGGGCCAAATCCTCCATCCACAACGGCCATGTGTTTCTTCTTCATCTCACCCGTGGCTGGGGGCTTCCTTCTTCTCTCTCTCTCCTGTCTCCTCTCTTGGATCCTCTTCTGGTCTCTCTCTCTTTTCTGGTCCCTGACTGCTTCCTCTCCCAAGAACCTCCCTGTCCCACAAGCCTGGGAACCTTAGCCATGTCTATCCTATTTGCCCTGTCCAGGTATGTTGGCTTTTTATTGGTCAGACAGGGATAAGTTTTTAGGCAAGCTTGCAAACATTTTGGTCAGCAGCCAGACCAAGCCCCACCTGAGAGGTCCATTTTTACCAAGGTCAGCATGTGTCCTTTCTCGCCACCTGTATCGTTCTACAAATGCACACACCATCAAGTAGATGCAGTAGTTGTAGGTTGAGAATGGTTGTATGCTGTTACATTGTTGTATGCTGTTACGTTGTTGTATGCTGTTACATTGTTGTATGCTGTTACCTTGTTGTATGCTGTTGGAACATTTTCCTAATGTTTCTGAATGGATCAAGGACACAGAAGGGAGAGGCTCTCATCCCTTCAGATGCTGACTGACAGCCTCACAAGAATGAGGAGCCCCGGCTGCCCCTGTTCCCGCCCAAAGTCCCTGGGAGGATGCACTCAATGTCTCACTTCTTTCAGGCTGCATCAGACTTAGCACTTCCTACAGCTGAACGAGAGCCCTTGTACTACAGCCAAAACCCAGTGTGGATTCGACAACTAAAGACGTCTTTTCCAGCGAACAAAGGCATTTAATTAGAGCCAGGCAGGGAAGTGCTTCCAATGTGACATCTGGCTTTGTACCTTCTTTCTGGCCCTGCAGGCGTCACCGGGGAGCTGGCAATGTGGCAGGTGGCAATGGGATCCCAACCAAGGCTAGAAGGTGACAGAATAGCGTCTGAGGGTTCTGTGGCTGCACCCATAGGGAGGAGGTCAATATGGTCTGTGTATTTGCACGTGCATGTGTGTGTACATGTGTGTTATAGTTAGCTTCAGCTGTGGACCTGACGCAAACCTATATATATATATATACCTGGCAAAGGGGAAATCTCCAGTAGAGTTGCCTGTTGCTGTATCTGTGAGGCATTTTCTTTTCCTTAAGCATTTTAGACGGAGCTAGACAGATGGCTCAGAGGCTAAGGAGACAAGCTTTCACACCTGTGATGGGTTAGTTGCTTAGTTAGCCTCCAGACACGCCTGGGAGGAATCACGAGGAGGATTATGTTAATTGAGAAGGAAAGCCTGCACTAAAGATGAGCGTGGGCCCTGGCCTGTCAAAATGGGGCATGCTACCTGAGCTGTTCTTCCAAAGGTCCGGAGTTCAATTCCCAGCAACCACATGGTGGCTCATAATGGTTCATCATGACATCTGGTGCCCTCTTCTGGCCTGCTGGCTCACATGCAGGCAGAACACGGTATAAATAATACATAAATAAATCTTTAAGAAAAAATATTAGGGCTGGAGAGATGGCTCAGAGGTTAAGAGCACTGACTGCTCGTCCAGAGGTGCTGAGTTCAATTCCCAGCAACCACATGGTGGCTCACAACCATTCATAATGTGATCTGATTCCCTCTTATGGCCTGTAGGTGTACATGCAGGCAGAGCACTGTCTACATAATAAAAATGAATAAGTCTTTAAAAAAGTAGACTTATGCTGGGGGTGGTGGCGCACGCCTTTAATCCCAGCACTTGGGAGGCAGAGGCAGGTGGATTGCTGTGAGTTTGAGGTCAGCCTGTTCTACAAAGTGAGTTCAGGACAGCCAAGGCTACGCAGAGAAACCCTGTCTTGAAAAACCAAAAATAAATAAATAAATAAATAAATAAAATTTAGATTTCTTTATGTGTTTGAAAGTTTCACATGTATGTATGTGTGTACATATGTATGTACATGCACCATGTGCCTGGTACCTGTAAAGGTCAGAGAAGGTGTCAGACTGCTTAGAACTGGAGTTACAAGTCATGTACAGTGGTGAGCGCTGGGACTTGAACCCATGGCCTATGCTAGACTGTGGAGTCACCTCTCCACCCTGGGAGGCATTTTAAAATTGCTAATTGCTTTAAGAAGGTCCAGCCCCTCCCTTCCCCATACAAAGAAGGCCCAACACCCCCCTACCCTCCTACAAAGAAGGTCCAGCCCACTGCGGGTGGTATTACTCTTTGCTAGGTGAGCCTGTGAGCTCTGTAACAAAGGCAGCCTACCACGAACCTGGGGAGAAACCAGTAGGTGGAGCTTCTCCACGTCTCTGCTTCCTTCTGTGAAGCCTGATGAGTGTGGGCCACCTGCCTGGCAAACTCTATCTCAGCTTCTTTTTTTTTTTGTCTGGTTGTAAGAAAACACTGATAGGAACAGCTGAGGCAAGGAAAGGCATATTCTGGAACACAGTTCAAGGTACATTGCATCATGGTGAGGAAGGCACCTGGTGTAGCTTAAGGCAGCTGGTAACATCATCCCTGTACTCAAGAGACAGAACAGGACCGCTAGCTAGCATGCTCTGTTCTGACGGTCCAGGGCCCACACTCCTCTTTAGTGCAGACTTTCCTTCTCAGTTAACACAATCCCGGGATTCCTCCCAGGCATGTCTGGAGGCTAGCTAACCCCTCATGGGTGTGAAGCTTGTCTCCTGGGTAACTCTAGATCCTGCTGAGCTGACTAACATAGTGTCATCTTGATGGGTTGGCTGCCATGGACATCTAACCTCATTGTCACGCCGGGACATGCCCGCTGGCGTTTCTGGAAGGTTGACATGTAAGCCAGCATCCCTATATTCTTCAGCGGCAGGCCATCTGTTTTTGGTCCCCAGCACACTCTGAAATTCTAGCAAATGGAAGGCTACAGGCAGCTTTTGCTCAGCTGTCAGCGTCTGGTGGGGACTTGAGGAAGCCCAGTGCGGAGGAACAGCAGCAGCAGTCCACAAAGATGCTGGTGTGGTGGCCTACCCCTCTGAGCCAAACAACCACCATCTTGGGGAGTCTGGTCTGGTTGTGTCTGCTTGCAAAGGCTCACCAGTGCTGGGTTGTTGACTGCTTTGCTGTAGGATGGTCCTGAGTGTTAGTGGTGGGGTGTCACCAGGCAAGGTGTCCACTGACACCAAAGAAAGGGGCACTGCTTTGGCTCTAGGTAGCAAAACAGAGCCTGGACCCAGGTACACATGCTGTTATTTCAAGACTCAGTGGGAAGCTTCTGTTGTCAAAGGCTATGAATATTTAATATTTCCCCAGAAAACAGTCAATCTGTTCATTCTATCCTTCTGTGTATGAGGAGAGAGAAAGCAAGGGGAAGACACTCAGGACAGTTCAAGGTCACTGGCCTAGTTATTTTTTTATACATTTATTTTATTACACATGTATAAAATAAACTACATACAGCAGGGAGAACCGTGTGACAATCATGAGAATAATGAGTTCTATACATGTTACATTCATAGTGAAACAAGACAAACGTGGGGAAGGGAAAGCACGTGCATACACACACACACACACATACACACACACACACACACACACACACACACACACATACACACTACACAAGCACTAATGGTCATTGACAACACAAGTCTCAGACCAAACCTCTTGTTTTTCAAATCTTCCCTGTAATTAATTAGCAAAGGGAGAGTGTACAGGATAGATTTTTAAAATGGGGAAATCAGTTTTTAAACCCATTTGCTTTTTGTTTTTCTTTTGTTTTGTTTTTTTTCTTTCTACAAGACAAGATTTCTCTGTGTAGCCCTGGCTAACCTGGACTCCAGTTGTAGAGCAGGCTGGCCTCGAATTCATGAAGATCTGCCTGTGTCTGCCTCCTGAGTGCTGGGATCAGAGGTGTGCACCACCACGCCAGCTTCTTTGTAGCTGTTCACCAGTTCTCTGCTGGTCTTGTTCACACAGCTACAGGTTCCTTCATCTAGCATTGGTGTGCTCAGACTCTTATGGGAGATACCGGGGCTGCAGGTAAGGTGAGATGAACTAACTTAGGGCCTGGGGAACCCCACCAGTGAGTCCACACATGGAAAGAGCCTCTGATTTGCTTCAGGTCTGGCTAATCATAGTTCAGTGGAAATGATAGTTTTCCAATTTGTTCTAACTGACCAATTCGTATGATTTCCTTCACTGATAATTTAAAACCCTATGATTAAATCATTTGGAAATCAAAGGGAAGCCCATAGTTGTTAGATTGTTAGCTGTGATAGCTGAAATCCTTGGCTACCCTCTTTCAACCTTCTTCCTGACCAGGACTGCATTGTTATCATCACCGTCTACCCAGAAAGCCACCTTACTATCTCATCTCAGCCTTCAATTCTCTGCTTTTATTTTTTGAGACAGGGTTCATCCAGACTGGTTTCAACTCTTTGATCTGAGTGCTGGAATTACAGGCATGTGTTCTGTGCTTGGCTCTTGATATGTTTAAAATACGTATTTTTCGGGGGGAGGGGGGGAAGGGGATTGAAACCAGGTTCTTTCGCATGACAGACAAATACTCTACCAAAAGCTACAGACTCTCTCAGTAATCTTCTTTTGGGGTAAGTATTTGCCTACTTACTGTAGGTAAGTACTGGGGATTGAACCTAGGGACTTTTATATACTGGGCAAGCACCTTAGTTCTTTGCATTGTAGCCAGACATGGTGGTTCATGCTTTTAATCCCAGCACTTGGGAGGCAGAGGCAGGCAGATCTCAGTGAGTTTGAGGCCAGCATGGTCTACAAAGTGAGTCCAGGACAGCTAGGGCTGCTATACAGAGAAACCCTGCCTTGAAACAAACAAACAAACAAACAAACAACAATAAAAATCCAACAACCAACCCCAAACCAAACCAACCAACCAACCAACCAACCAACCAATCTTAGTGGTGTCACGCATCAGATCTCTTCTGTTCTAACACCAATTTATATCTAGAATTTACGTAATTTTTTTCTTTTCTATTCCTACCACTAGATCAAGCCAACTCGATTGTCTTTATTAGTTTCCCTACCTCCAGTCTTAGCTCCTCAGTACATGCCAAATACCTCAACTCCTTGCCTTCCTTTGCAAATGCCCACATTATATACTGGGCTTGAAGTTGAGGGAAGACTCTGTCTGATAAGGTATCCCTTGGTGTCAGCACAGTCCATTGAGCCTGGGAGGCTGTCAGCACAAGTGTTCCACTCGTCTGTTAACACATTATATGTCTCAACCATATAATGAGCTCCTACTGTGTGCATAGCAGAGAGGAGAGCATATCTCACTGTTCTCACTTCTGCCAATGGACATATTTACTTGATTGATAGCTTTGTTGATATAGGGCCTTGTCAGGTAGCACAAGCTGATTTTGAATCTGCAGGTCTCCCACATCGGCAGGGGTTACAGGTACCAGCCACAACATGTAGTGCAATGCACATGTTAATGCCTTTATGAAATTTTCTTATAAATGTAAGGACATAGAGATATCTCCAACTTCCTTTGTAACCTGATTATTTATTTATTTATTTATTTATTTATTTATTTTGTGTTACTTAAGGAACTTTTCATCCTAAGCCCAGATCCAGCTCTTCCACTCAGCCATTTTGCTAGAGAACTCAGGCTAGAAATACATTTATGAGTTCAAGTCCTAAAAGCTGGGCGACTTAGCTGGCTTCGATATGCTTCAGGTTGCTCATCTGCATACTGAAAATAGCAAGAAGCTCTGATTCCTACACAGCTGGAAAGCTTGAGCGCGCTGGAACAATGAAACACATAGAGAGTGAAACCTCAGCAGTTAGTGGGTTTACAAGACTGCAGTTATTTTACACTCTTAGTTAGTTATTGAGACAAGGACTCGTTCTCTCAGCCAATGTGAGCTAGGACTCAGTCTGTAATCTAGATGGGCCCCAGATTTGTGGCAAACCTTCTGCTGCCTTGGTTTCCTGCTGAGATTACAGGTATGGGCCACCATGCCTTGCTTGTTTGATCTTTGGGAAGAGTTCCCCCATCCCCACCTCTGCTCTGTCTTTTTCTGTCTCTGTCTCTCTCTCTCAGAATGCATGTGTAAGTGTGCATACACAAATGTGAGTGTGAGGCCAGAGGATAAACAATGTTAAGGCTGTGAGAGACAATGGGAATGTCTGAATTGGACCAAGTGCATTTTACATTATGATATGGTTACAGTGGGTGGCCTGGGTTCCTTGGTTGGTCCAGGTGCTTCTTGCTTCCAGATGAGAACATGCGGACCTCAAGATCAAAGGTCCCATTTCTCTCAGGAGTTAAGAGTGCTTTAGGACAAGGCCCGTGTGCTAGGTCTGGGTGTGGAAATGGAGTGGTGCAGTTTAGCTCTTTGAGTGAAATTGCCAGTATCAGACAGCAGTGGAAACTTGGCGTTCCAAAGGCCTGTGATGATACCCAAGTTTTAGAGCTCTCTGACTAAGCTGCTGTGCTAAGCATGACAAGGGACATGGGCAAATGCCCAGGAAAGTAGGTTTGGTGAGATGCAGACCCAGTGGGTGTTTCACCATCAGTCAGCACAGCAGGCGTCAGTGACTGCCAGGGCAGTTCCACATGCTGGTGAGTGGCAGGAGCTCACCAAGGTCAGCAGTCCTGGGTGGTCCAGAAGCTCAACACTGAACACAATCATTCAGGAGCCCTTCCTTCCCTAGAATAAATGACGAATCCCAGATGGTCATGGTGGAGTGAGAGAGCAAGCCAGCCTTTATTTTCATGAATCCAGAGATTTATAAACCTTGGGCAGTGGGGAGGGGTTTGAGGGTGAATGTGTCTGATTCATGGACTAGGGGTGCCAAGGTACTTGATTTACATGCAGTGATACAGCGCCTCATTTACATGCAGTAGCATGGGGTCCTGTAACAAGAAGGAGAACACAGTACTTGATTATCCTATGGGTGGGGGAAGAAATTCCAGGTATGGTTAAAGATCATTTGCTGAAAGCTAGGATCTCCTTAGTGTAGGGTACAGTATTTCCAGGAATTCCCAGGTGCTTGCGGAACAGGTTCTATCAGGAAAGGGTCAGGCCTGTAATCTTCCCTGCTGGCTATGTGACACTCCTTAGAGTTTCTAGGGTTCAGAAAGGGAACACTGTTGAGAAAAGGAGTGCTGTTGCTGTATACCGAGCTCAGAAGCTATCTGGAAGCACCGGACTTTGACCTCTCCAGTGGTACTCCACATAAGCCTATGGAGGCTAGTGGAGTAGAACGTGCTGCTTTGAATGAGAAAGATCCCTTATAGGCTCATTTGTCTAAATAGTTGGTTTGCAGTTGTCTCAGTTAGGGTTTTATTACTGTGAAGAGACACCATGACCACAGCAACTCTTATAAAGGAAACCAAGTAATTGGGGCTGGCTTGCCGTTCAGAGGCTTGGTCCATTATCATCATGGCAGGAAACATGGTGACATGTAGGCAGAAATAACGCTGGAGAAGGAGCTGAGAGTTTTACATCTTGAACCACAGGAAGCAGAAGAGAAACCTCAGCACCTACCCCCTGTTCACACATGCACCTCACCCAACAAAGCTGCACCCATGCCAAGGCCATAGCTACTAATAGTGCCACTCCCAGTGGGCCTGTGGGGGCCATTTTTATTCAAACCACCACGCCAATTGTTGGAACTGTTTGGGAAAGATTAGGAAGTGTATGGCCTTATTGGAGGAGGTATGTCAGGGAGGGCAGGCTTTGAGGTTTGGGCTATTGTGAGTTAGCTATTTCTGCCCCTGCTTGTGGTTTAAGAAGTAAGCGCTTAGCTCGTGTGGTTACCATGCCATTGCTCCACTGGTAAATGTTCTATTGCTGTGACAAGACATCGCCATCACAGCAACTTGTATGAAAGAGAGCACTTAATTGGGCTGGCCTACAGTTTCAGAGGTTCGGTCCGTTGTCACCACGGTGGGAGCACGGTGGCATGCAGGCAGACGTGGTGCTGGAGGAGTAACTGTGAGGTCCATGGACAGCAGGAAAAGTAAGAGACGCTGGGCTTGGCTTGGGATTTTGAAACCTCAGAGCCACACCTCCAGTGGTACACATCCTCCCACAAGGCCACACCTCCTATTCCTTCTCATGTAGAGCCACTCTCTGATGGCCAAGCCTTCAAATCCATGAGCCTATGGCAGCCGTTTTTACTCAAACCACCACAGAACCTAAGGTATTTTAATCTCAGGCGTCGTTCCTCAGGCACCGTCCTCCCTCATTTTGAGAGATGATCTCTCACTGGTTTAGACGTCTCCAAGTAAGGGTCAGTGATACCCAGAAGAGCCCATCTCCTCTTCCTCAGGGCTGAGGGGCAAGTGTGTGCTATGTTACCTAGATTTCCCCTCCACCCTCGGGAATCAAATTAAGGTCTTGGAGCTTGGAAGGCAAGCACTTTGCTGACTGAATTATCTCCCCGGTCCGTGCAATTAGTTCTGGAATTTGTTTCCATTTATGGCGTAAGTTGTGAATATATATATACACTATTATTTTTTTTAACATCGAAAGAGAATCACTGCAGCCCTGTTCTAAATCATCTCAGATCTTCTCTCTGCTTACAGAGCCACAAGGGGATTTATTGCCTTTTCCTCTGCTCTTCCCTATGTCTCTGATCTCTGCCCATCTCCTAGATTTTTTTTTTTTTTAAAGCACTATCATCACAGTTTCACACACCAGTCTCTTTTCCTCCCAGGCTCCTCCGTGTTTCTATCGTCTCTTCATTCATTCATTCATTCATTCATTCAGTTTTGGCTGCTTTTGTTTTATAGATCTGCCTCACATAATTTGAGGACAACCCCTCCCCCTTTAACCACACACCAGGGAAGCATTATTCGTCCTGTCCCAGACAAACCAGCACACTCGCTATCAGCATCTGCTCCTTCTCTTATATGTATCTCACTTAAGGATCTGCAATTTGACAAATCATCCTTCATTTCCCCACAAGAAATGAACATCATTGAACAGAACTGTCTTCTATTTGTATAAAGATTTTATTTGTGGATGCAGAAAGGTACATCGATAATTTTTTTCCTTTATAAATATGACAGTTTGGGCGGACTGTGTTCTGTCACTTATTTAGGTGTCAGCAGCCTACTTCCCTTTGCTAAACATGAACTGTATGTTGCGGTTGGCAGGCCACCTCTGGTGTAACTGTGTCCCCAGTGTCTGGAACGATGCCTGGAAAACAGTAAGGCTTTCATATCAACCTTACTGAGTAATCTATTCTCTTTCTCCTGATGTACGTGGGCTTACTTTTTAGAGTATAATTCTGGTGACACAGAGGAAGGCTGTCTGAAGCACTGTAGAGAGCCATAGGATGGGGCTGGACCAGAGAAGGCGATATCAGGGGACGTGCCAGGAGGGCCCAGCATTGACTGCTGTTGAAGGCATGGGAAGACCTAGGTTTGCCTGGCTTGGAGACCAAGCATTGGCACTGATCCATACCTGGATCGCTTTTCCGCTGGCTTCCCCTTGTGGTCTCATATTAACTCTTTTGAGACTATTATCTACTGTGGGGGATGAGATAGGGAATACCCTGGGAATTTAAACATGCATGCGAAACATTTAAAGGTAGGCTCCAAGGCCATGAGGGTATGAGTGCCAGCAATACACTCACTTGTCTTCATTTGATACTTGTAGCACTTGAATACAGCGTAGATGAGTCAGCTAAGTGGCTTTCTTGTGGTTTCTCCATGACCCCCCCCCCCTTTGCTATTACAAGGATTTATTATTTCTTTCTTCCTTTTGGGCCTGAGCATGGAAAAGCTGTCTGTTTGGACCACTTGTCTGTTTGCCTGCTCTGTCAGGTGGTGAGGCTGCTTATTCCCGCGTCAGCTGCTTCGCTCCCCACCCCCCACTTCACCACCACTTTTTGGGCTGGTCTAACTTGGAGGATATCTCTTCCTTGGTTCCCTGCCATTTCTTCAGAAATTCATAGCTACTGAGCAGCTTTTGGGAGGGAACATCCCAAGTACAAAATCCCAAGGCTTAATAGACACCAGGTCATGCCAGGCTCACTGAACCCATAGAGGACCGAAAAGTGGGAGATTTTGAACCACATCAAACATTTATTTTATATTTATTTATTAAAACAAAAGTTCGATAGGTGATACTTCAATTTAAAATGTCTCCCAAAGGGCAAATGGGACAGCTGGGAATAATGATTCTGCTCCAGAATGATATTTTGGGATGAGGCACATACAGATGGGGGGGGGGATGTCTTAGGGACAGACATGATGCCTGCTCTATAGTTGGCTCCACACAACCTGAAGCCTTGAGACTCAGATTCGTTTATCTTCCAGGATGATGAACAAAGAAATCACAAGGAAGAGTGCACGTGCACTGAGGGCTGCAGTGGTACATAGAGTCGGAGCTGGTCACATGACCATATTAAATACACCAGTGAATGATCTTTCTAAAAAAAAAAAAAAAAAAAAAAGGACAATATGAGGCTTTAATCATGTGTCAGGCTTCTTCTGTCCTTTGCAAAATGTCTACTCTGTGCGAGGATTGGCAGGCCACTTCTGGTGGATCTGCAGGCTGCTCTGTTCCCTAGGTGACAGAACACAGGCCAAATTGCTGGGCTTGTGAGGAGACTCCAGTTCCCTGGTTGGTCCATGTGGGTTCTGGAATTTAAGGATTCAAATAAGCTTTCCCTAGCTCTGAGCTTACACAGGTAGAATGGCCATGGGCCTAAGGGCTAAGGAAGCCCTCACTGTTTCACCTGTTGGCTCTAGGGCCAGTCTTGGTCAGGAGAGGATAGCCAAGCACTCAATGCTACACACAAAGCAAAGCCCTAGGCTCTAAGACCAGCTGACTAGGTTCTACGGGTAGGGGGTGGGGGTGGCAAATCTTTAGAGGCATGCCTGGCACAGGTGGGTAATGCTACCCTAGGTTGTTCAAGCTTCCTGTGAATTCTATCAGAAACTACAAAGCACAAATGATATGCCCAAAACTTCATTTAGTCCCTAAGATAAACTCAGTAGGCCCCACCCTCTAACCCTGGACAGCACAGACACTTCCCAAAGTCACCTGGAGTTGGCTCCATACACTGACGTCTTCCCTTCCCTGTGGCTCTAGCCACAGCACGCTTTAGTCTGGCCATGGGGCATGTTCTCCCTTTTGCTATGGCGGCAGATGGCGGCTAGTATCCTTAGGCCTGGTGTGTACTAAGAGCATATAAACTTGCCATTTCTGACCGTTCCAAATAGCAAATAAACTTTAACCAACTTTTATATAAAACTGACCTTTATTACAATTTAAAAAGAACAAAGACAAGTTGATAAGTGCCTTTAATTACAACATACCTGCTATTTACAAGTAATTAATTTTTTAATATACAGCTTGGATAAGGTTCATTACATGTAAACTAGAAGAAACCACAAGTTACACTCCAGCTTTTTATGACTATTCAGAATTGACATTTTCCTATCAGAGACAGAAAACAAACACCCGTGTCAGTTCCCTAGGTACCATTACTAAATGCAAGACTGTCATCTGGACATCGAATAGGAGTATTGAAACATGACAGAAAGTATTGCTATTCTCTAATCCTACATACAATGAACTGGATCATTAAAAACAATGCAACCTCAATTTAATATAGCACCTTTCAAGGAGGTCAAAGCATTCATACTTATATTTTCCTACTTGTCCCCAAAACATCTCTATGAGGTAGGCAATGGTTGGTTATCTTTATCCCCATGTTGTAATATGGAGAAACTGAGGCACAGAGAAGTTCAATCGGTTGCTTGAGGTCGCACAGTAAAGCTGATGATGGAACAGGGACCACAGCCCTGTGCTCTTGTCTCCAAAACAAATAATTCTCTTTAGACGAAACTGGAGGATGTAATTCAACACACTAATTCACGTTTGCATGAAAAAAATTTAAAATGTGCTTTCTCCGCCCCCCCTCTCCACCAATACAAACTGTTGAAACACTGTAGGCAAGGACAAACACTCTGAGACAGTGGCAGATAGATCTACATTCCGCCAGAAAGGTTATGGGGGTCTTGTTCTTCTTTTATTCCAGGGGTTGATCTTCCTGCTGAAACAGCTAAAGTCTTTAGAAAAAAATATAGTTGAAAGGCTGCTTCTCCTGGCTTACAGATTACAGCTTTAATGACCACGCTACACTATCCACAGACTGGGCTTAGTCTCGAGTTACAAAGAAAATAGCTAACTAACAAGTTTAACCTCTGAGTTAAGTGTCTTCCTTTATATACATTTACTGTTCACACCTTAAGACAGTGGTTCTCAACCTGTGGGTCACATATCAGATAGTTACATCACAGTTCATAAGAATTGCAACATGACAGTTAGCAACAACAAAAGATTATGGTTGGGGGTCACCACAGCTGTATTAAAGGATCTTGGCGTTAGGAGGGTTGAGAACCCTCTACCTTAAGAGATTCCAAGCAGCCAGTGGGAAGTGGGGATAGTGTATTTCTGAGAGACAACAGAGGCAGGAAAGCTACTCACAACACTTAGTTCAAATTTTGTTTTTTTGTCCACCATCAGAGTCAAATGTGTATTTGATACTTTAAAAAACAAAACAAAACAAAAAACGTACCAAAAATATACAGAATGAGTGGAGTTTTAGACTCAACTCTCCAGGCAGGCATTTTCCTTCCTTCCTTCCTTCCTTCCTTCCTTCCTTCCTTCTTCATTTATTGCATTTTTCATATACCATCTTTACTAGACAAATACTGTGAATGCTTTCACAATCACCCTGGGAGTTGGCAGGCCTCTGTGAAGTAACATGAAGGAATTGACTGACAGAGAGAGAGAGAGAGAGAGAGAGAGAGAGAGGGAGGGAGGGAGGGAGGGAGGGAGGGAGACACAGAGACAGACAGAGACACAGAGATAGAGACAGAGACTGAGAGAGGGCACACTACATTATAAGCCTAAGTAATGGGGAATCGCGTGTGAGGGTTATGGATGGGCTTTACATGGGAAGCATATGGAAACACATCAGGAACGTTCAGAGCCAGCAGCCGCGCGTGCAGCTAGTGTGTGGCCCTCTCTGGAGCCTGGTAAGCAGGTTACGGGAGGCGGCCACTCCAGAACTTCAGTCAGTGGTTCCGTGTGGTCTGCTGATCTATGCTGGAAGAGGCTTGGCATCCTGTAGATATGGCACACAGGGGACGGTTGGGGAGACACCCATGGGTAGGCAAAAGGTCCATGGGAGATGGACAAATGGACCAGAGGCCATCTGTGAAGGAGCAAGCAAACTGAGGTGAAAAGAAACTCTGACTCCACAGCCTAGTCCTTGCACCATCTTAGGAGCATCAGAGTCAGAAGACTCTTGGGGTTTTGAGGCTAGTGTGGATACTTTTGAGTCTATAACACCAAGGTTTAAGCATTTTCACTTTTGAAAAACAACTCTTTACTCTTTCATGAACTGGAAGATCAGACAGTTACAAAGACCTGCAATGACAATTCGCAGCTGCCTCGTGTCTTCAGTCACTTTGTACCGTATGGGAATGAGAGGAGTGCCTTCACGCTGGCTCAGGACTTCAGAGACACGTTACGTCAACCATCCGCACGAAGGAAAGTGCTCGAATAAGAACTACAACCCTACTTATTTATCCGGCTCTATTTCAAGCCCCCTCCCCCCCCCCCAGAAAACATAAGGCATGTGATTACAACATTATTATTAAGCAGTTGACAACATGACAGTATTTTCCTGTGGCAGTTTAACAGAAGTCTGAGGAGGGACGCTCACTATCCTTTATAACACATATAAGGTGATAAGATAATCAGAACATTTTATTTAGAAAAAGGGTCTCGCCTTATAGCTCAGGTTGGCTTTGAACTCAAGACTTTCCTGCTCACTCTCTCTTGTCATAGGATTACAGGCATGGGCTACCATGCCCTGCTCCTATATCTTACAAAACAAAACAAAACAAAACAGTCTTGTAGACTATCAGTGCCAAACCAAGGGAAAAGTATGAATTGGGATAAAGGAATATTAAATGGAATGTTCTTTAATACTGCCTCTTAAACAAAATTACACTTCTAATTTCATTTGCTATTATGACTCTGAACGAATATGTCTCAGTTAAATGAAAGAAGAACTTGAAGAACAATAAAATACAAATATTTAGAGGTAAGAGGTAAAAAGGAAAATATGGAAAGACTAAAAAAATAAGCAAAGATAGGGTTTTAGAAACCACACAGGTGTTCCTTCTCTTCTGGATCATGACTTAATATTTTATTTTCTAATTCCAGGTAAAAATTCTCTTTTTGCTGTTCTCTATACTTGAGGCAGAGCACTTGCAGTCTGAGTGTGTTCAACTTGTTTGATGCCCTGTTAGGAATAACATGCTGAAGAGCACACGGACCCCAGCAGATGCCATGTTAAATAAATCCACATTCGATGCTGCTGATGCATGTTCCTCTTTTCAAATCAGTCACTAACAACAAACACTGCACTCTCAGTGTCTCCCTGACACAGTGTAATAGACGCGTCAGGGTTTCCAGGAAACCGCCCACAAGAGAGACTGTTACTTCCCCAGCCAACTCTAAGCTGCCTGGGTACCAGAAAGCCATACTTTCAGGATGGCAGCCCACATCACAGGGACTCCTGTATGCCATCCCAGGAGCAGTGGGATCAGGGTCATTTACCCACTTACAAAGTCCTGCTTCAGTCTGGAATGGGCCACTGTGTTGGCACAAGGCAGGCTTTGTACATCCGTGTTCCATAGGCACCCACTGGTCCCCCCCATGCGATAACTGGCCTCAGCTACGTGGGAGGCCACCTTGCTTGCCAGCCAGCCAGGCTCTGGGTTTCCTCTTTTGTTGCTTTTGGCACTATCTCTTTCTTGAGGTGCACTGTGCAGTACACCTGTTTACAGTCCGTCTCCCAGCCAAATATGGACCGAGCCACAAGTGTAACAAAGCCATCCTCAGACAGCATTGTTTTTCAGCTGGGAGAATTATGGACACAGTTTAAAACCTGAACACATTCATTAGGAAAAACCAAATGAAGGGCGCTCAGGAAGGCATCCCATAATTCCCAGATGAAACTGTTGGAGGATGGTTTCTTTTAATTCTCCTGTTACGACATAAGTTCATCACACTAGGAGAATCAACTTTCCAAGTATATAATAGAACACAGCCTAATTAGTGCCAGGGCTAGTAACACATAACACACACACATATGCACATACATGTGGATACATGTAGTTTATCAATGGTGAAGGCAGGTCATGTTCTAGTTAAACAGGTGAAAATCAAGTAAGAGAAGCATGGCTGGGTGAGATGCCAGTCCTCTGTGTTGAGTGCCTACTGCTATTTTAGCATTTAGCTGGGATTTAAGGTGGGAGAATCTGATTTTGTTGAAATTACTGCAGAATGACCAGTAAACTTTTCCTCACAAAGGATATTGGTATTATTTAGAAGGTTTACAGACTTAATGCTGTGATTTAGATAAGGACAGGTCAAAAAGGATGCAGCCAACATATTTATAAAAATTACTTCCTTTTAGAAGTTCTTAAACATTTCACATACGGCAGTCTATGCTTTCTCATGATTTACATCTGGGAAGTATGCGAAGTCTCATGAAATGCTTCCAACTTTTAAAAGCTTTTAAACAAACAAACAAACAAAAAAAAGAGAAATAACTACTTATAATCTAGATGAAGTTATAATTCTGATTTAAAGAAAAAACTTACAGTTTATTTTTGTCATTGTGGGTAAGTCCACGGAAGCTGGGTATGCTCGGATGCACACTGTACAGGCCAGCGGTGACTGTTTGTGTGCACAGCGCAGTCCGCTTTTGATGACTATGTTTCACACATTTAAACTCTGTGACATTTAGCTTAAGACTTTAAAACAAAGTACAGGCTCTGTTCAGCTGAAAGGTAGAAACATATTTTGAGCTAAATAAAAGAGTAAAAACTTACAACAGAACAAAAGCCTGGCTAAGCAAGCGGTGAGGACACAGCAATGACTACGCACCCGAAGCCCCGCCCCGCAGGGCTGCGTCTCCTGTTCACCCGCCTCCAGCCCTCACAAGCTGCTGCTCACGCTTTGGGAACTTATGTTGGAGGGCCTTACAGCTCCTTGTAAAGAACACTCAGGATATCTCTGTCACAACTTATTCTTACTGCTAGTTCTCAAAGTGGGACAGCAATTTCAGGGCATATTTTATGACTATGCTGCACACTCTATTTGAAAACTCTGAGGCTACTCTGATGATGAGATTTCAAGATTGTTTATAATGAACTCGTCTCTAAGGAAAGATTTATATTTTAGAGATCATGCTGGCTTCTCTGCTAAGTTAAGACTCCTTATAAAACATAAACACACTTGTGAGCTTTAAGATGTCTGTAAAGAATGGCACCGTGGCAAGCCTTAGGCCAGGAGTGCCCTGCGGCCTGGGTAGTGCCGTGAGCTAAACAGATCCCTGGGACCGGAGAGATGGTTGGGTCAAACTCATTAACACGCAGCAGTGAAAATCAGTGTTTGCAAAAGAGCCTTGCCATTTGCCGTTCCTGGGGCTCCAGGGGTACCCCGCTGTTACCGTCTGACCAGCAGTAAGTATGGATACATGCGGCATCTTCATCAATGATTAGGCTGATGGTGACACCACCCAAGATAGTTTACAATCCCACAAGCATGAAACACAGCAGCAACAAAACCAGTTCATGAATAGAAGGATGGGACCCAGGCCCCAGCGCTGGTCACTCCACCCTCCCCGTCACACCCTTTGTCACAAGGAGAGAAACCGACATGATTATTTAGAGTTGGCTGTCACTGTCACGGCAGCAGAGGGGAAAGGCCTCTCTCTTCGTATCAGTGCACGGGGGCATCTTGCACTTCATTCAGCTTACGCTCCCTTTAAAATGAAAGTGAACACGGTTTCCAATGTTGGCCTTGGGAGATCGAGAGATGATTCATTTCCAACCTGGCTGAACTTTTTAATCTGAGCTATTTCAGCCACTGATTTATGTTTAAAGGAAGGAGAAGTAGGCGATTTGCATTGGCAAGTACTGTGCTGTGCATGTCAGCACGGTGCCCCTGGACATGTCATTAGACTTTAGGGAAGTCCGATACTTTCAGGAAATTCAAAGTTCCTAAGTCAGATTTTGTTCTGATTTTAACACTGAGCGTTTCAATAGTGGCGCAGTTATTTATGCCTATTGTATTTTCGCCTCAGTGTCCTGGCGTTTTGGATCTAGAGCTTCCAGTACCACTTGACAAGCCGAGTCTATACAAATCTTCAATGTTATATTACTTGTTAGAGAAAAGAATAAAAACTGCTCATAATTATTTAGTTTATGTGCTTTATGGTGTCTTTTCAAAATGAGAGTATAAATCATTGTACATAAAATCAAGATAGTTAATATATATATATATATATTTTCTGGCACTTGCTAGAAATTAGGCATCAAACATAAAACATCTTATAAATTTATATAATAAAATAAATGTTTACATTTTCCCCAGATTACTGTCAGATAACAGGAAAGTCACATGTGTGGGCAGCAAAGATCACTGGAAACACAAATCGCGTCTGCAGCCCTTTGGGGATAGACACCACGCTGCCGTGCACACATGTGGTCTGGGTCCCAACATCAAACATTAAGGCTCTGTTTGCAAGGAAGAGCGCTGGGTTTAAACAACTATATTAGTACCACAATAGTTACTAAAAATTCAAACACTGTAGGGGAAAGTTTTGAACAGAAAACCTTTTTAAAAATATCTAAATCGACATCGTGTACCTTGTGAAGACTACAGATGCAATGTCTAGATAAGGAGCAAAGATCCCGGGAGACTTTAGGGACACTGGACACCAAACCAAGTAGCCCCCACAGTCCAGATTCCCAGGGAGCAACAGGGCAGCCCTGGGGAGAGAGCAGGCTAAAGGAAACCAGCGGCCAGTTTCTCCCCATGCTAACATTTAGCTGAGGGCCAGTGCCAGGCCTGTGGGAGAACATCCTTGGAATGAGCCATACATGGGGAGGTCTCAAAGGGCGAAATGCCAGTGTTTTAGCACTAGTAGCAGACAGAGAAAAGAGCGAGGAAGAAAACCCTGGCTCTTCCACAGGCGGTATTCCACACAGATGGTAGGCATTGGTGGGTGGAGCTTCTCCTCAGCCTGCCTTCTTCCGTGGGACTTGGAGGTCAGGTGTACCGGGGTTCCCTGTGAGCACTGGAAGGGGGCTGCTCTGGCAAGCAGGCCTGTTGTACCTTACTGTTTCGGAAACTGGGAAACAACTGTGAACTTGCACTTGACCTCAGCAAACTAAAGCCTCCTAAGACTGAGTCACTTCTTGTCCTCCACAGCAGAGCTGTCCCGGGCGCTCAGCACTGCCTCCTGGGGCTGCTTTCTGACTGGTTTAAAGCCTGGTGACATCTCTGCATTGCTGCAAGTCGCCAATGCTTTCGTAGTCATTCTCTTTGGGGACAAGGTGGCCATTGGTCTCTAGAGGGACCTTTTCATCCTCTCTGTTTACAGTCTGGATTGCCTCATAGTCAGGCTCTGGGTCCTCCCCGGGCCTCCTTGCTGGAGGGAGGGTGCTGATGCTGTTGGGAGTTTTCTCGAAGTCTTTCACAGTGGCATAGAGGTCATTATTGGAAGATGAGGACCTCTGAGGCGCTCCCTGCATGGAGTGGCAGGGAGACTCTGGCCCTTTCAGGGATGGTCCGGCTTTGTGTGCTGACTGTCCAGGTTTATTCACTGAGGAGTACATTGCTGAGATCTAGGGAACAGAGAGAAATGAAAAGCACCTGCAAGCTGTGACTTCCTCCCCTTCTTGGCTACATACTTGGCCCTCATGAACCCCCCACCCCCACCCCCGACCCCACATACCCACAGTTATCTTTATCATCAGTATTATTATATTATCTCTGGACTGTGTTACTTGGGAGTAATTAACTGTCATCCTTTGTGTAGATCAGCCGTATTTGATTAACTCTATGAACCAAGTTTTGTGGAGTTCTCATTGGACCAGGTGGAGCTATCGTGGCTGTGAAAACTGACCAGACAGAGGCCAAGGAATCACAAGGGACCCATTAGGAGGGGAGTGCTTGAGCCAGTGAGGCCACTCCAGAGAAAAGGTGTGAAAGTAAAGGGTGTGAGGCCCCTGAAGGGCCCCCGGCAATGGGCTACATCTGGGACAGTAAGGTAGCAGAGGCATCAAAGATGGCACCGGCACCCACGTTTTGCCTCATGTGGTCAGGGAGAGAGATTTAAGTTCCCTTCCTGAGGAAAAGGAACACAGGCAAGGGCTTAGGTGGTGTCATCTGAGGAAAGTATGACTTGAGCTCTGAGACACGTCATCTTTCAGCACTGCACTCAGGAGTTCTCTGTAGAAAGTGATGCTCCTGCCTCTGTGTGTGTCTGTCTCCACAGGCACAAAGGTCCTCGCTGGGAGTTGCACTCAGCCATGTACAGCAAGAACAGATGCCGTGTCCGGTGCTCTGTCTGAACCTGGCATGCTATAGGCTATCCTCGTGGCTTCCACACTTTACATGCATCAACTAAAAATCCCCTGAAGTTTTACTCTGGCTCTTGGAAATTCACTATCCCTTTTCACTCTTTTCAAGTGATGTTAGGCTTACCTTTGATTCATCTTTCCTGAGGTGACCAGCTCCCAACATTCCTCACTGGGAACACCTACTCCCTTCTTTCAGATGGGGTCAAATTTCTTGCCCGCACTCATCCTGACTTGGAATTTTCTAGTCCGCTGGTGATTTCCCAGCTGTTCTCGTTCTCCTTCTTTTTCTTACCCTAGTTCTCCCTCCTCTTCCTGTTTGCCCAGCCCTTCCTTCTGTTTAGTATCTTTCACTATGCTAACCTACAGGTCCTGCCCATCCTGTGGCTTAGTACCTATTGCATACCTTCCCAACATGGGAAACCAACATCTCAACTTTGACATTCACGCACAGGCTTGAGAGCCCATCAGTTATGTCAAACAAAGGAAACAATCACAGGCCATTTATTCTTGGGAAGAGCACTATTTTCTTATTTTTGTTTTTATTTTTGGTGGTGGGAAGGATCTTGTTATGCAGTCCAGGCTTGCATTGAACTAAACACACTCCAGCCTTCTGAGAGCTGAGACTATGTTTGTGAATAACATGACTGTGCAGGCTAGGGTTTGCTTATTTGTTTTGTTTTGTTTTGTTTTTACAACTTGATATAAGCTAGAGTCATTTGAATGTAGGGAACCTTAAGGGGAAAAGGGCCTCCGTATGATCGGCCTGTAGACCAGCCTGTAAGACATTTTTAAAAAAGACATGATTGATGTGGGAGAGCCCAGCCCACAGTGGGTGGTGCTACCCCTAGGCAGGTGACAGTGGATTGTCTAAGAAAGCAGGCTATAAGGAGCAAGTCAGTAAGCGGTACTCCATGGCCTCTGTTTTAGGTTCTGCCAGTAAGTTCTTGCCTGGTTTCTCTAAGTGATGGAGTGTGACTCAAGAGTTTTAAGTTGAAATAAACCCTTTCCTCTTCAAATTGCTTTTGGTTATGGTGTTTTATCACATCAGCAGAAATCCTAATTAAGACCCCATGATAATTTTCTCTTTCTTCTTTCCTTCCTTTCTTTCTTTTGTTTTGGTTTTTCCAGACAGGGTTTCTCTGTTGTAGTCCTGGCTGTCCTTGGGATCCGCTTGCCTCTGCTTCCTGAATGCTGGGATTAAAGGCATGTGCTGCCACTGCCTGGTGAGAATTTTCTTTTTGAGAAAAAGTCTCATGTAGCCCAGGCTAGCCTAACGTAGCCAGGGCTGGCCTTGAATTCCTGATCTCCCCTCTCTGCCTCCCCTGTGACAGGACTCTACCTGGTTGCCACACCACATTAGATTTATGGTAACTGGTCTAAGGACTTCATTTCTGTTTTTTAAGTTTTACTTTTAAATTTGCATGCGATTGTGAGTGCAGGTGCAGGTAGGAACCAGAGGCATTGGATTCCCCTGGAGCTGGGGAGACAGGCGGCTGTGAGCTGCCCAGCTGAGGTTCCGGGAACTGATCTCCCCTGGAAGAGCAGCACATGTTCTTAACTGTTGAAGCATCTCTCCGACCCCCGGTGTCCTCATTTTCTAACAGACGTTTTTGTTATTTGAAAAGAACTGAAATTTACCTCCTCTTCTGTAAGTGTTGGATCTTCTTCCCGAGACTTGTATGACAATGAACTAAATCTCTGTGGGGAAAAAACGCAAGCCAGAGTAAGGCAGCTTAAAGCTGATAGTGTAACCTAGCCTTTGCCCATACACCCATGCCTACGCAAATGCCTTCAAGTGATTTCTGCAGAATACAGGCAACCATGAGCCTCTTGCCTCAGCTCTTACCTACGCTCCTGGCTGCCCAGCCATGTCATAAGGGCGCAGAGGTCTTGGAACACTCGGGTGCTTGGTTCCTGGTCACCACCGAGGACAGGCTGATCAGCAGCAGAGGGTTGGCAGTAAAACCTGTCCTTCTCCATGACGTGCCAGCATTTTACAGCCAACCACAGCCTGCGGGTGCCACGGCCTCCCCTTGCCTTATTTCTGGATGCATTTGGTTCCTGGTTCTTCTGTGATTTGGACTCTGGTTTATTAACTAATTCTTTCATATTTCTTATTTTAACTCTTGATTCCAACAAAACATATCCATCCAAACCGTCTCTCCTCCACCGACAGCGTGTTCCACCATCTTCCTGTGTCTCTTCACCACCCCAGCTCCTAAGAACCCTTTGAGACCAGCATTGGCCATTCACGTTCTCCTCTTTAATACCCAAGTCCAGTGATTTGTCCACACTAAGCTGTGACGCAACTACCTTTTCCGCTTTCTTCCCCTTCTTGCTTTGCCAGTGGGTGGGCCCTCAAGAGGCTCTGTGTCTCAGGCCCCTTCCCTGAGGCGCACTGCATCTGCCCATCCACTTGGTAGCTTTTCTTCTTTCTTCAAAGCCCCAGCATGTCCTCACCCACCCACCACAGCAGCACCTCACTCACCGGCTGATGGCCGCGTTTACTCTGAGAAAGCTTAAAGAGGCAAATGCATTTCCCTGGACTTTACTCTGTCCCCTAGCAGCCCTGGTGTCCTTCCAGCCCCTCCTGGTTACCACACATGAACTTGCTTGCCATGCCCTGCTCTCAGCCATCCCTCCTACACACTGGACTCGGTCGTCTCCACACCCACACACATGCTAGATTTAAGACAAGACAAATTCAAATGAACTTCCAGTTCCATCTTTTCCTCCCTGTGGTACAGCAAGGTCTCTGATAGCTTTCCTCTTCATATTTTCTCGTTGCTGAGTTTCCACCTTCACTAGTCTGAAGGCCACATCAGTATGTTGACTTGCCCTAGGTGAACTGAGGTCACTCCTTCCCAGACACTTCCTGCCCCTAGTTTCCAGCAACTCTGACCTCTTCCTGGTTTATGTTCTTATTTTAGTCTCTCCTGCTATGCCCCCCCCATCCATGTTTTAGGGGCTCTTGTAGCCCTAATATACACTCATCCGACCCTGTGTTTAAACAATACCTTTCTGCTGCTGGATTCAGTCCCGGGCTTCCCGCCTACCTCCTTCATCTCCCCAGCTGCCATGAGCTGTGCCAACATTGGGACCACTCCTGATCCCTAATGGCACATAACTAGTGCAGACCCTCACAGCCTTGCCCCAGCTCGTGCCAGCCTGTGATGCTCTGTCTTGATTTATGGTGTTTCCTTGAACCCACTGGCTGTGACAGTCCTCAGTGGATGGCCGTCTTTGCTCTCTCAGGACATGACCATCGGCCAGCTCTTGGCTATAGCTAGCTCCTCTCACCACTTCTGCTGCCTCCGTCCTGGCTGGGGCCTCTCTAGCTCTGGTTCACAGAGCAGGGGAAGCTTTCAAAGCATAGATCAGACTGGAGCACTCTGCTGGTTTCACCCAGACTAGACTGCCTGGCTACCTGAGTTCACAGGCAGGTACCTGTGTGCAGATCACTGTCATCTTGGCCCATCTCTCTTCGCTATCCCAGCCCTCCCTCCATATACCGGCCACTGATCTAACTTAGGGGCTTTCCAGAGAGCGAGCTGCACAGCTGCACAGTGCCCCAGAGAGCACCTGTACAGCTTTCTCAGTCGCCCCTTACCTCTGCTTAGCATTGCCTTCACACGGAATCACCCAGAAGCTAACAACTCTATCCCAAAGTGTGCTTCCACCCACTTACTCCCAAGCTTCCTTATTTTATATTTTCATTTTAACTGTCATATGGCTGTCTCTTCCTCATTAAAGTGTAAGTTCCACATGACCCGGGAGTTTCATTAATTTATGTTTGTCCACTGGTTTAGTAACATGAGAAGGGCATATGGCATGTAGTGGATGGTCAAAATAAAAATCTTTTATTTTGAAAAATATAAACACTTGAAATTCTTATTTTACTTAAAATTGGGATTGTGTACACAAAAGAGGATTGCTCACTGTTATAATGTGAAGGGATAATCCAATACTTAGGTGTTTATTGCTTAGTAACACTAGAAAAACCAACCCTTTCATTTTCCAAATGTTTGCCAATAAAAAGCTAAGCGAGTTCAGGCCGTGTGAAGCTACACTGGATCCATTTGTCTTCAGCTGTATAAAGGGCAGAACCGTCTGCACCTTGTGAGCATGTTTACAGATACTTTCATGATGTTTGCAACAGCTGACTTCACAGATAAGGTAAAAAGCAGAAACAAACTGAGAACAGTGCGGAGATGACTTGGTAATATAGGCAGTGTAGCCACAGGAGGGGCGGCCAGCAGCAGCGCAGTTGCTCACCCCTGTTTGTCTTCTCTGTCAAGGGTTGGAGGTGAAGTTATGACTGGAAGACAATTTTGCATTTTTTTCTGTGTAGGTAACAGAAGTCTGATGTGAGCTGCCTGAAGCGGAGTGGGCGTGGCTAAGTTGTGAGGGCAATTTGGCATCCAGAGACCTGAGGCTCACTGTGGCTCAGACTCTGTGAGGCACATGCTGCTGTGGACTGCTGAGGCGTTTGAGACCTCTGCTAACTCAGTGTTTTAGATTAAAAACATTGCTTAGAAACTCATGAAAACAAGACCCGTTCATTGATGGGTTAGCGTTACAGGAAGATGTGCATAATAAATTGCAAGCAGGGACACCTGCATATCCGGATTCTCCCTACAGGCCACCACAGTCTGAGTTGAGTTGTGGGATTCTGAAAGGCTCAAGGTTGCCATGCTGCCCGAGGAAGCCACACAGAGAAGAAGGAAGATGTGTGGCAAAGAACCTGGCCTATTTAGTTCTTGTTTTGTTCTTAGGTTTTTTGAGACAGGGTTCCTTTGTGTGTAGCCCTGGCTGTCCTGGACTTGCTTTGTAGTCCAGGCTGGCCTTGAATTCACAGAAATCCACCTGCCTCTGCCTCCCGAGTGCTGGGATTAAAGGCATGTGCCACCATGCCCAGCATTAAATTTCTGGCCCTCTTTATTTTTTAAAAAATTAATTTATGTATATGAGTGCTCTCTTAATGTGTATGCCTTTATGACAGAAGAGAGCATCAGAGGCCATTATAGATGGTTATAAGCCACCATGTGGATGCTGGGAATTGAACCCAGGACCTCTGGAAGAGCAGCCAGTGCTCTTAACTGCTGAGCCATCTCTCCAGCCTGCCTATTTAGTACTTAGTCTTCAAAATGAAGACAATAATATTGGTCTAATTACATATAATATAAAAGCTGGAAACTATCCAAATGAGGTACTTAGAGAGTTTCTATAAACATAAGTCTTCAGTATTTAAAGGCCTGGATGGTGAAAAAGCCAAGCACAGCTTACACTAGGCTACATCACTCCTCATCATCAAATGAACCTGCTAATATGTACATATATGTAATTATATATTATTATATAATATATATTCTACAATGAACTTGCATATATATGTCCACACACACACAGACACACACACAGACACACACACAGACACACACACAGACACACACACACACACACCTCCCTGGAGTGGTAACCTTTTCATCAGGACAAAAGCCTACCTTGCTGTGCTCGCTGGTCCCCTCTGGATCTTGTTCTTCTGTGTCGCGCTCTCCCTTCTCTGGAAGGTTTGCGTTCTCATCCAGAAGTTTAATGGGGACAGGAGGCGGGGCTTCCTCTTCCAGATCACTGGAAGTTCCCAGAATGCTCTCGGCATTCATGCTCTGGCGGCACTTTTTGTTTCTGTCCACAGAGGCATATTCAGCAAAGTCGGCCTTGCCCTCCGTGTGGGGCCCCTGAAGCTCCTTCAAGGCAGAAGCGGACTTGGACTTGCCCCCCTGGCCTTTGTCTGCCAGCTCCTTGATTTCCTTCACTGTTTCGTACAGGCAGTCCTCCACTATGTTCTCCTGGGAGGAACTATCCTTGAGCACCTCATAGGGCCCCTCCCCCCCGGGGCCTGAGCTCCCATCCTCAGCTCTGGCAGTGAGCATGGCGTCCACAGCGTTCTCAGGCGGGATGCTGGGCAGCTCGCGGCTCTGATGACATTTGGGCTTTCCTGTGCTGTCCTGGGAGTCCAGCAGATCTGAAGCCGAGGTTTGGACTTCCTCATAATGCTGCATGCAGGTCAGGGTGCTGTCTTCTGAAAGAACTGAAGGGGCAAGGATGTTAACAGTGGAGGAAGGCGCCCCTCATCGCCAGCGCCTCTGCGCACCATTTTGTCACAGCTACAAGCCTGCTTTTCCCTGACGCTCAGCTGCAGACTTCCACGTCAATGCATGGTCTTATTACATTTAAAGGGAAGCTATCCATGTATCGTTCTCAGCACAAGATTTAATAGACGGCGAGCCTCTAGTTTGACTCATGGTTCCTTCATTACTTTTTGCTACTCCTGCTGAGACACATGAGGCAGAGGGCCTGGCAGCACAAAGGGCGAAAGTAACAGTCGGGGTGGGGTAGGGACTTGCTTAAGAGGTTGGAAGACTGGATTCAAGACAAGGCTGGCTAGCTGGTCTCAGAATAAAAAGGAAAGCGAGGCTGCGGCTATAACTCAGTGGCAGAGTGCTTGCCTAGCACGCACAAGGCCCTGGGTTCTACCCCTAGTGCAGCAAGCCAAGCTGACAACCCATGGGGCCATACTGCAAGATTCTAAAACATCTGGGGGGCAGGTGTGGTTGTCTCTTGACCCTAGTCTAATTGCCCTCTGCCCACATGGGGGATGGGCGCTCTCCCACCCCTACCCCACTTCACAGTTATTTTCATTTGGCAGACGTAACACACTGAGAAGCAGTGATGGACCTTCAGGCCAGTGTCACAGAGAACCCAGAAACACTGCGCCTTCTTTCCTTTGTGTCTTGGACCCACATCGCTGCCTCACATAAGAAGCCCAACCTGGACGTCCTGGGGGCTGTCTCTAAAATGGCAACCATGGTGCCTGTTGTCAGTCCTTATCACACGGACTTTGAGTGTCAGCTAGGTGCCAGGGACTGTTCAGCCATCTGTGAGGGAATGGAACTCCGCGCTCAGGGTTCTGAGATCAGAACAACCTCGGGTCCAGTTGGGCCTCACTGTAGGGAAATCAGAGACACTGTGCCATCTGGGAGGGGCTTATGGCCACAGCAAACCATGAAAACCAGAAGAGGAAAGGGGAGCCTCTGGAAAGATCAGGGGGTCAGCAGGAGTGTGTGTGTGGGAGGGGGGCGAGAGGAGAGTTAGGGTGAATGTGATCAAAATACAGTCAAAAAGAAAGAAACGTGTGGGATAGTCATGTGTCTGGCACTTCCGGCCTTAGCAGCACTAGCGTTCCAGCTCCCTCTAACCCTGCAGGAGGGCCTCCAGCTGTGGCTCTGGGTATTTGGTCTCAGGACACAGAGGGGCACTGGGCAGCGGCAGCCTTGGGTGCCCCCGCTTCCGCTGATGACCTCCGAGTTTCCTTCCTTGCCTCGGGTGAATGCATGTCACACGCTGAACAGCAAGCAGGAAGCAGTCATTGCAACTGTACCTGCCGGCTAGTGTACACGGTGTGAAACAGGCAGACAGCGTGCAGAGTAATGTGGAGCATCTGCCTGAGAATTGAGTTCCCTGCTTCAAGTTATAGGTTCTTAGAATCTGTGATAACAAACCTCTCCGTCAGATTATTAATGGCTGTGTGATAAGGATATTGTTTCCCAAAGATGTCCACATCTCAGTCTCTGGAAACTACATGTGTGTGTGTATGTGTGTGTGTGTGCATGTGCATGCATGCGTGTACTCAGCTGACCTTGAAATGGGTAGCTAAACCTGGCTTATCTCGACAAGCCAAAGAGATTTTACGGTTCTAAAGTGTGAAGATTCAGGGAGAAGCCGCAAATGAAAGGATGCAGATGACTACAGAAGGCAAGGAGATGACGCTCGCTCCACCAGCCCTTGGCAGGCCGTGTAGGCAGGCTTGCAGACACCCCACACTTGTGACCTTGAGTCGCTCAAGGCTTTAGACCTGTGGTAATTTGACCCAGCAACCCTGTGCTAGAGACTTCTCACTCTTAAACTGGGGACTTAGTGCTGCCTGTTCATGAGGAAGTAATGACAGCACAGCGAAGAATAGTAAGTGACAGGTCACAGGCTTCCAAGAGTGCTCCTGCCCAGCAGCAGATTAGGTGTCATTATGCAAATGCGACCTCTGGCTAAAACTGGTAGCAATAATGCCTGGGCTGGAATGCATTGCTTAGTTTCTGAGCTACCTCTTTTCTTTAATTAAAAAAACAAAAACAAAAACAAAATGCCGAGCAGTAGTGGCACATGCCTTTAATCCCAGCAGAGGCAGGTGCATCACTGTGGGTTCGAGGCCAGCCTGGTCTACAAAGTGAGTCCAGGACAGCCAAGGCTACAAGAGAATCCCTGTCTCAAAAACAAAAAACAAACAAACAACAAACAAAACCCAACCCAAAACAACCAAAACACCAAAACAAACAAACAAACAAACCAAAAAACCAAATCTTTATTTTATGTGTGTGGGTGTTTTGCCTGTATGTATGTCTGTGTATCACTTGCATGCTTGGTGCCTGTGCAGGCCAGAAGATGGCGTTGGATCTTCTGGAACTGAAGTTTCTGGGTCCTCTGGAAGCAGCCATGCTATTAACCACTGAGCCATCCTTTCAGCCCCGTGAGCTGCCTCATTTGAAACTCGGTCCTTTCACGGTGGTGTCTACAGAACTTACTGTCGCCATTGGTGAGCACCCCGTTCTGCTCGCTGCTGGCCAGTGCATCCGTTGTCAGGCTAGTTGCGGAGTGGCTGAACATCTCCTTGTCGGAAGGCTGAAAAATTCAGACACATCTTTTGGTAAGAATCTGCTGGGCACCAGAGGAGGACACCCCTAAAAAATCAAAGCAGCCAAAGCAAATCCCAGAACCCATTAATTAAACAAATACAGTTAAACTGAGCCTCCTTGATTACTAGTCACATTCAGGTGTCAAGAGTAGGGACCATTGTCACTGATGGAGAACGGCTTATTCCCTAAGTGCAGTTGCAGACTCTCAGGGCACTGGGAGTCTCCCGAGGCTCCAGGCAGTGCATCTCATTTGGCCGTTACAAGGGGGCTACAGGTTACTTTGTGTTTCGTTGGCTCAAGGCAAAAGGAGACCTTGTGTGGGTCAGAATAGACCCCAACAGGGACCAGTGCCATCCCTGTAACACAGGCGTTGCCAAACAAACAGCACATTATCACTGCTGTCTCCTGTTAGGAGGAGACTTAGTCTGGTCAACACAGTATTTAACGCCCTATGGTTCTGAGTCTATTTCAAGAGCTAGTCTCTGGCTTCAGGCTTTACTAAAATGATCGTCTACTGGAAAATTGCTTTGGAAACCTTTCCTACTCTCAAAAACACAGAGGCAACAGGAAGGGACAGTGGCACTGACAGTTTGTTCCTTCAGGGTGATGGTGGCCTGTAGATACTGCCTGGAACAACATGACAGGCAGGACTATCACAAGGAGCATGCAGAAACTATCTGGTCCTGGATGTATTTCTCCCAACACTCAACTGCTCCCAGAAAGCAGCTCGAATGGGCATATGATGACCTCATCCTTTTCAAGTTCATGGCTTCTGCTGCCCAAGACACAAGCCAGGTTCCGTGATATCACATGGGAGATTCTGACCTGTACAGAAGTCTTGGGCGGCTGGCTCCACAAACTTCCTGACTCTGGTGGGAAAGCAAATAATAACAACAGACAAAGTGGCCCTTGACATGTGGTGATGCCCAAGTGTGTAGGAAGTCTGCTCTTTTGGCCAATATGGCTCACATCTGCTGTATGAAATGGCTGTTTTGTGGGTTGCCAGGACCCTGAAATACAGATGCTAATGTTGCAGACAGTGTCCTTAGCAGGTAGGAAAGGAGGTCAAGGGAAGGCTCCCTGCGTAACTCGTCACAGCCAAACCTCCAGACTCTATGTTTGAACCACTTTTTCCCACCTTAGACTCTTTGAGAAACAAGTCAGCCAACTGTCAATGATTTAGGAAACCCAAGAGCTAGGTGGGCAACTGTGTGTGTGTGCAGGCCTCACTGTCAGTGAAAGCATACACGTAAGTGTGTATTGTTGTAGACACGGTCATGAAGGTATATGGCGGAGAGCCTATGTGAGGAAGAAGATGAAGAGCCAGCTTTCTCCTCTGCTTGCCTGCCACACTCTTCCTGCCTGCCAAAGGCTCTTGCCCTCGGGCAGGACAGCAGGGACAGAAGATCCACAAGGATGGCATTCACGTTGGTGCCTGCATCAGAGTAGCCTGGAAGGCTTGGTCCATCCAAGCTGAGGCTCTTGGTCTTGTCAGACCCGAGAACCCTGCTCTAGGAGGAAGTGAGCGTGGAGGTGCAAGCCCTACGTCAGCGGCAAGTCACTATCCACCTGACTCTGTGGAAGGTGGTAGGTGAAGAAAGACAGGGCCCCATCCTTCTACCTCCCTTCCCCCATCGCACACACACAATCACTGGGAGAGGATGGAGATGCTGGGGACCAGGGGAAGCGGAGACAATATAAGAGGTGAAAACGGTGAGAACATTGGCCAAGGCAAGGAATGGAATCCTGGCTGCTTCCTGCCTGCTTGGGCTACAAGCACATTGGAAAGTGGGGATTCAGGCAGGCTGGTGCCTCCTGTATGTGCTCTGAACACACCCACTGGGTCGCCCACAGTTTAAAGCATTCGTGTTCCCTTCTGGCTCTGAGCAGGGAGCAACTTCTCTCCCAGCACTGCCCTGGGACTCAGAGGGGACTCAACAGAGCCCTGGGGACATAGCTACTGAGACTGCTACCACTTAAGGATATAATGTGAGCCAAAGGACAGCCTCAGGCTGGTCCTCACCCCAGTGGCTGGATCCTTGAGGCTGCTGGGTCCATCAGGATCCCATCAACTGCTGAGGCCTGGAGAATGCCGTGAGGCCAGGCTATGCTGTGGGCCCAGGCCCTGCTTAATGGGTGTATCTCCACCAAACGTATGCCACAACTGTAGTTCTTAGTGCCACAGACGATAACTTTATCTGAAAACAGGGCCACTTCAGATGACACTAGTTAAGACTGAGGTCACGTGACAGCAGGGTATGATTGGTATTTTTATACAATGCAGGGGACTTGGACTTAAGGGCAAAATGACGTGAGGGATAGCAGAGAAGCCCTTGGGAAGGCGAAGTCAAGGGCTGGGTGTAACTAAGGATCTGAGCTTGGGAAGAGATCCAACTCTGGAGGGAGTTAATGGCACCACCCTGAATGTCGGACTCTGTTCTCCAGGGCAGAGAGGCAATAAATTTTATCTGTGTCATCCAGTTGGTCCTTGTGACAGCTCTTTCAGACCAGAAGGGACACGAATACACCTCTGCAGCAGGCTGGAGCCCAGCAGCCATCTTTCAGGCACTCAGGCGACGCTTCCACTCCAGATGCTTCTCCACACACTGGCTAAGTGTGGCCCCCAGCCATACAGACAGACTGTGGAAAGCCACAGATAATTTCCATTTACACCCGCATGCTAGCTTCACTTGTGTCAAAGCCAGCAGTGACATGCCCGGATAGGTGTAAGGGACAGGTGACAGACACACACAGCGAGGCTTCACTTGTGTCAAAGCCAGCAGCGACATGCCCGGATAGGTGTAAGTGGACAGGTGACAGACACACACAGCGAGGCTTCACTTGTGTCAAAAGCCAGCAGTGACATGCCTGGATAAGTGTAAGTAGACAGGTGACAGGCACACACAACGAGGCTTCACTCATGTCAAAAGCCAGCAGTGACATGCCCGGGTAGGTGTAAGCAGACAGGTGACAGGCACACACAGCGAGGCTTACCACGTTCATCAGGTTCTCATGGTCCCCACTGTGCTGCCTTGGTTTCTTCTCTCTGAAATGGAAGAGAAAACACCATTCTGATGTCCCATGTGTCCCCTAGAGTGAAACAGACACCATGCTTGCCTAGCCTAGCATTTATCAGCTCCTCGACCCCGTGGATTTATGAATTAGGTTTATTTTGCTAAGAGAGGAGGAAAAAGTCAACTGACAGCAAAGGACGAATCGCCTTCCTGCACACCCTCTCCCAGTGAACAGAGTCAAGTTCACAGTGGGAGGAGGAGGGAGGCAGGCTGCACGCAGGGTCTGTCCGTGCCTAGAATGCTCACATGACAGACCCTGGCTTTTCTCTTTAGCACGTCCTAACAATGATCTCATCTTCTCCCTTAAGAGTCTGTGGAGTCACGTGCTGTGAGGGATGAGAGAAAATACAGGAGATACAACTTTGGCACATCAGGAAGGTGACATGCTCGCAGGATGAGTCATATGTACCTCCAGTCTACGGAAAAAGTCCGTTGAGTAAAAATAGAATGCGTTTTACATGGAACAGTCTAAAGAAAGCCTTTGGTTGTAAAGATGACATTTCCATCAACGGCGAGAAGAGGGTGGCACCTAGCGGGAGAGTGAGTCACTGCAGGAGCAGAATCTTCCAGCTAGGACTGGAGTCTCCAGGCCTGTCCTTGCCTTGAAGGCCTGGGTCCATGCTTGGCAAGGGATTAGGGGAGAGTGCATGAGGTCAGAGAGCCTGGCGCCTCCCTTCTCACCAGAATTTAGGGTGGGATCCATATCAGACTTTTAAATGCCATCAGGTTTTCTCCCAGGCTGAGAGTTGAGCATGAGCATGGAGCTTGTTGAGCCGCAGCCCCCCCCCCCACCCCGGCTTCTGGCAACACTGGAAAGCTGCACTTTCTTTGCACCGTCTCTGATTGTTTTGAGCCACCAGTCTCAGAGAACCAGTTCTCAGTTTCAGAGAACGCCACTTCTCCCTGAGCAAAAGGAGACCACTAGTGAAACGCTTAAAAAAAAAAAATGCTTCCAAATTGAGTAAGTCTCTCTTGTAGGAACACAAATCTGTTTCTTCCTAAAGGGCAGCTTGCCACACACACATTTTAAATAATACAGGAGCTCTCCCAAGCCACGCACCAGTGGTCATCCTTGGGAGCTGCCAGTTGTGGGAAAACTTGGAGTACCTCTCACTTAGATCTCAATATGCCCATGGCTAGAAAAAGATGACACACAAAGGATGTGCTCAAAGAACAGCAAGAATGCATGCAGACATTTAAAACAGAAGGCGCTCATTGCTTGCTCTCCAGGAAGCTCAATAGGGATTTTAAACTGACAGACAAAGAATAAACATTCTTGGAACCTTAATGGCCAACCTGTGACCTCAGGCCAGGGAGGCCTTTTACTACAAAAGCTCCCCTGGGCACAGGGGGATAGGTTTAGGCTCTAGAACACGCTCGGCTGTTCTCACCTGTCACAGCTGGAGCACAGGAAGATGAGGAAGGTGATGAGGAAGAACATGGCCACAGCAGCCAGACTTCCCCAAAGGACCACCTGCATCTCCATGTGGCCACTGCTCAGGGCGCTTCCTGCAGGGCCCATGGTGGGAGCTGGGATGGCCAGCTGGCAGAGTCAGGTCTTCACGGGTGCTCACATGGGCCTGGAGGGCTTCGTCCTCCTGCAGACAGAAGAACACATTTAGAGTCACTTTCCTGGAGAGGGTGAGCATTCCTGATCTGAAAATCCAAAACTGGAAAGATCCCCAAGTCAGAAATTTTTGAGTGCTGACATGATGCTGCTCCAAAGACTTCTCTCCATGACATCAAAATGCGTGTGCATCAAAACTGTGTGGAATTACCTTCAGTTTGTGTGTGAAAAGAGTAAGAAATACATAGAAATGTCATGATCAGGCTGGGGCCTTTTCTCCAGGGTAGCTAGCTGTGCTTCAGAATCTGACACGGCTCTAACACTTCAAGTAAGAAATAAACAGCCTCCCTGTCAGCAGCAGGTGTCAAGCGGCCAGGGTGGTGTTACAGGAGGTAGGCAGGCCTGGGACTCGACTCTGTCCAAGCCTGTGGTCTGATGCTTGCCTTCCTTGTGTGAGATTTAATTGAGAATGTGCCAGTGCCTAGCAGAGCAGCCAAAGCAACAGGCATTTTATCATGTTGGTATATTTGAAGGGATATTCTTAATGTCTTCAGTAAAGATTTCAGGCACCTTAAAACAAGAAAACTTGTTTGTTTGGATTTAATATGCCTTACCCAGGGCAGTTTGTTTGTTTGTTGTTTATATTTAGTTAGTTTTTGGTTTTTTTTGAGACAGGGTTTCTCTGTGTGGCCTTGGCTGTCCTAGACTCACTTTGTAGCCTCGAAGTCACAGTGATCCACCTGCCTCTGCCTCCTGAGTGCTTGGATTAAAGGCATGTGCCACCATGCCTGGCTAGCCAGGGCAGTTTAAATGGTTACTATACACGAATCTTGCACGTACATACACATCTTTAAACTTTTGTTATTATCTAGGCGCCTCTGTGTGTGTGTGTGTGTGTGTGTGTACAGCTATATGTGCCCCATGGACAAATGTGGAGGTCACAAGACAACTTACAAGAATCAGTACTCTCTCCTGTGAGTGCTGTGGGTGCTGGGGATAGAACTCAGGTTGCTAGGCTTGGTGGTAAGTGCCTTTACATCTGAGTCATCTCGCCAGTCCCCTAAACACATATGTTGCCCATGTCCCACTGCCACCATCTATCTCCCTAGCTCCTCAAACCCATTTTTTTCTTATAGTATCCATCAGTATGACTGACTAAATAGCACATCTGTGTACACACCCATAGACCACTGCCCACTGAGGGGGCACTTTTACTTTGAAAGGGGGATTTGCACTGAGCTGCTATTGAGTACCTAGTATATTCATTTTCACTGGAAAGTCTGGGAGCTTGTGCTGAGGCCACTCCCACAGCAGGAGGCAATATCAACTCATGAAGAACTACTAAGTAAGTGTAAGGCCTGTACTTAGGAGGTCCCGGGTGCTATCACATGTTTTGGCAGTCATTGCCACCACAGCTTAACGGGAAGCACTGTTTGTCTCCACTTTAAAGATCAGGAAGTTGGACCAGGCAGGGAAAGAACTTGGTCAAGAATGCCAGAATGAACCAGAAAACTCTGGCTCACATGGCCAGCCCCTGTCCCCATCACAGGGCTTCTGACAGTGCTCAGGCACAGTGGTCACACACGCCAGCATTAGAGGACAAAGGAGCACACCAGGCTAAGACTATCTGTGGAAAGGGAGGCCTTATTTAAATGGCACCCATGAAAAGGAACAGCCTGGAATTTACTCTCAGGTAAGCAGTAAAGAAAACATAACTTCTATGCTAGCCTAACGAGTCATACGCTATATTTTTTCTTGCAGAAGACCACTAATGTTTACATTTCCATTTGATTCAGTGACATCACTCTAGTAATATGTGGCCATCTCCGAGTCTGCACGTGCTGGCACAGGTACAGCGTCTTAGTGACAAACCAGAGTGTGTAACAAAAAGGGGGAGAAGTCCCAGCCATTTCAACAAAGGCATGCATCTTGGGTAACGTGGGACTTTTCTATGGCTATATATTATTCCTGTAAACAGCACAGGCTCAGAGTAATATACAGACAGGTTGTTTCCGCATGAATGAAATCACCGCGACAACTTCAGCATACGGAGAGCAATCCCCTTTAAACTATGCCTAACAAATTACTACGGCAACAGCTTTCTAAAATACACACGGGGAAGCGTTTAGGTCATGGTGACCTATGAGAAGTCCTTTAGGAAGCGCAGGCAAAGGATCATCTCTTGCACGCGCACTGTTTTGTTTCTTCCCTCACACTCCTGATTAATTACTGCTATTTATAAAGAGCACAGTTCTTAGACGATAGCTGGTTGTGTGGCTTGCTTAAAGGCAGAGCGGGGCACCAGAGGCCTGCAGAGTTTTCCAGTACCCGTCTCCATTTCTGAGCATGTCTCACCGTTCCTCTCTCTTGTTCCCGTAACAGGAGGGGGCTGATTGAATACAGTGAAGTATGTGAGGTGGCAGCCTAGCGGGACAGCGCAGGGAGGGCGCATGAAAGGCAGTCATTACAAGCGACTGAATAAAAGATGGAGCTCACAGAAAATGTGTCAAAACTCCTGACTTACCCCCTCCAATTAGAACTTCATGAAAAGCCACGGAAAGGAACCCACTCCACTTCTCACCCCGCACAAAAATCTCACAACGAGAAGAGTGATTGTCTGGTGCCACTTTCCCAGCAAACTGGAGTAAAGATCGCCAAGTCTCAGCCACTGGACAAATTCTACCTCATGGTCCCTCCTGCTACTTTGCTGGAGGACCGGGGCTAAGCAGGGGTCTAGGTGAAGTCGTGAGTTAAGAGGGGAACAGCAGTGGGCCTCTACTAGGTCCCTGGAGGGTCTTGGCATCAAAGATGTGGACAGGTACACTTGGTGCCAGGGTAGGGAGGCACCTCCACACCCCCAGCGTCTGGACTGGGGTTATTCCTATTTTAGAGACCTTACAGTCTTTTTTCTCTTTCTGGATCTGCCCCCGTAATTCTATCATCCATTCCGTTCCTGGTATTGCCTTGAATTTTCATTGGCTCTGCTACAACTGAACCGTGCCTCCCGCTGCCTCACTGCCCACATGTGGGCAATCTTGGTGTGGCAGTACATACATATAACCCCAGCACCCTAGAGGCAGGGGCAGTAGAAACAGGAGTTCAAGGCTACATGTATGTGGGAATGAAATGCCCCCTGTCCTCGATACATACATGCAGTGTCCCTCTTGTATGATCACAACCCCATCCATGTGTATACGTACTCTGTGACTCCTGTGTGGATACAGCACCATGCATGTGTATATGTACACTGTGACTCCTGTGTGGATGCAGCACCATGCATGTGTATATGTATGCTGTGACTCCTGTGTGGATGCAGCACCATCCGTGTGTATATGTACGCTGTGACTCCTGTGTGGATGCAGTCTGTCCATGTGTATATATACGCTGTGACTCCTGTGTGGATACAGCACCATGCATGTGTATATGTACGCTGTGACTCCTGTGTGGATGCAGCACCATCCATGTGTATATGTACACTGTGACTCCTGTGTGGATACAGCACCATCCGTGTGTATATATACGCTGTGACTCCTGTGTGGATGCAGTCTGTCCGTGTGTATATATACACTGTGACTCCTGTGTGGATACAGCACCATGCATGTGTATATGTACACTGTGACTCCTGTGTGAATACAGCACCATCCGTGTGTATATGTACGCTGTGACTCCTGTGTGGATGCAGCACCATGCATGTGTATATGTACACTGTGACTCCTGTGTGGATGCAGCACCATCTGTGTGTATATGTATGCTGTGACTCCTGTGTGGATGCAGCACCATCCGTGTGTATATGTACGCTGTGACTCCTGTGTGGATGCAGCACCATGCATGTGTATATGTACGCTGTGACTCCTGTGTGGATGCAGCACCATGCATGTGTATATATACGCTGTGACTCCTGTGTGGATACAGCACCATGCATGTGTATATGTACGCTGTGACTCCTGTGTGGATGCAGTCTGTCCGTGTGTATATATACACTGTGACTCCTGTGTGGATGCAGCACCATGCATGTGTATATGTACGCTGTGACTCCTGTGTGGATGCAGCACCATGCATGTGTATATGTACACTGTGACTCCTGTGTGGATGCAGTCTGTCCGTGTGTATATATACGCTGTGACTCCTGTGTGGATACAGCACCATCCGTGTGTATATGTACACTGTGACTCCTGTGTGGATGCAGTCTGTCCGTGTGGATATATACGCTGTGACTCCTGTGTGGATGCAGCACCATGCATGTGTATATGTACGCTGTGACTCCTGTGTGGATACAGCACCATCCATGTGTATATGTACACTGTGACTCCTGTGTGGATGCAGTCTGTCCGTGTGTATATATACGCTGTGACTCCTGTGTGGATATAGCACCATCCGTGTGTATATGTACACTGTGACTCCTGTGTGGATACAGCACCATCCGTGTGTATATGTATGCTGTGACTCCTGTGTGGATGCAGTCTGTCCGTGTGTATATGTATGCTGTGACACCTGTGTGAATGCAGCACCATCCGTGTGTATATGTACGCTGTGACTCCTGTGTGGATGCAGCACCGTCTGTGTGTATATGTACGCTGTGACTCCTGTGTGGATGCAGTCTGTCCGTGTGTATATGTTTGCCCTGACTCCTATGCTTTCTGCCTTCTGGGCAGGGATGGGGTGGGGGTCACTGAGTTGAGTAAAGTGCATGTTACATCTCTGGAAAAGATGTGGCAAGAATAACTGATTTTGGAGACTGGGTTTGGTGGCGCACATGTTTAATCTCAGCATCCTGAGGTGGTGTATCTCTGTGAGTTTGAGGTCAGTCTGGTGTACAGAGTAAACCCAGGACAGCCAGTACTTTATAAAAGAGACCCTGTTTCAAAAACAAACAAACAAACAAACAAACCCCCAACTCAGAAACAATCAAACAAAAAAGCTTCAAAAAAAAAAAAAAACACCAAAAAACCACCAAAACAAACCAACCAACCAAACAAAAAACAAACAATAGCTGATTTTGGACTGTACATGGAAATATTTTTAAAATTTATTCTTCTCTTATATATTACATCCCAAGTACAGTTTCTCCTTCTTCCTCTCCTGCCAGTCCCCGCCCCTCACCTCTCCCCATGCAGTCCTTTTCTTTTTCCTTCAGACAAGGCCAGGCCTCCCAGGGACGTCAACCAAACATGGCATATCGAGGTGCAGTAAGACCAGGCACAAGCCTTCTATCAGAGCTGGATGAGGCAACCCAGTAGGGGGAAAGGTCCCCAAAAGCGGGCAAAAAAGTGAGAGACAGCCCCTACTCCCACTGTTGGGAGTCCCACAAGAAAACCAAGCGACACAACCATAACGTATGTGCAGGGGGCCTAGGTCAGTCCCACGCAGGCTCCCTGATTGACACGTCAGTCTCTGTGATGCCTATGAGCTCAGGTTAGTTGATTCTGTAGGTTTTTTGGTGTGTCTTTGATCTCTCTGGCTCCTGTAATCCTTCCTCTCTGAATTACACAGGATTCTACAAGCCCCACCTACCTAAAGTTTGGCTGTGGATCTCTGTATCCCTTTTCATCAGTTGCTGGATGAAGCCTCTTTGATGATGATTATGCTAGGCTTCTGTCTACAAGTATAGCAGAATTTCATTAGGAATCATTTCATTGGCTTTTTAAATCAATCTTTCTTTTTCTTTCTTTCTTTTCTTTTTTCTTTCTTTCTTTTTTTTTTTTTTGTTTTTTTGTTTTTTTGTTTTTTGTTTTTTTCTGCTGCTGGTATAGTTTGGTTCTATCCTAGGTCTCTGGGTATCTAACCTTTGGATCCAGGCAATGTCAGGGTGGATTCCCTCTTATGACATGGGTCTCAAGCTGAACCATTCATTAGTTGGTCACTCCCATCATTTCTGTGCCACCATCACCCCAGGTGATCTTGAAGGCAGGACAAATTGTAGGTTGAAGTTTTTGTGGCTGGGTTGTAGTTCCAATCCCTCCACTTCAAATACTGCCTGGCTACAGGTGACAGCAAGTTCAGGCTCTGTAGCCCCCATTGCTAGGAGTCTTAGCTAGGGTCACCCTCAGAGATTCCTGGGAGTTTCCATTGTCCCAGGCATCTAGCTCACCCCGGAGATTATTTGACACAGGGCAAAGGAATCCCACTGAACTTTTCTGTATCTTAGCTGGCACCATGACACCTGTGTATCCTATGAAGCTGAGCTGCAGAAGATGGTAACCACACAGTTGGAGAAGCTGTGCCCGAGGTCTTTTTGCTTTATAGCATGCTTCATTGCTGGATACACTGGCTGATATCAATCAAGTTACAGACAGGTATATAGTAAAAATATAGACAAATATGTAATAAAAATACATTGCATTATTGGAAAAGGGCAGTGGGGGTTCCTGCACCCCTAGACATATGTCAATTCTGGACAAGGCTGTGGACATGCGTCTCCTTGAGTAAGGAATGTGGGTATGTGGGTGCTTCAGGTTATAAATGTCTGCTGGGAATTCATTCAGAAGTGGGTCTACTCAGGACATTCTCCACTGCTGAGTGGAGAGTGGGGACTGACTTTCACATGAACTCTGGTGCCCCATTTTTGACCACGTCCCCTGGATGGGGAGGCCTGGCGGCACTCAGAGGAAGGATAGCAGGCTACCAAGAAGAGACTTGATACCCTATGAGCATATACAGGGGGAGGAAGCCCCCTCAGTCACAGTTATAGGGGAGGGAAGTAGGGAGAAAATGGGAGGGAGGGAGGAATGGGAGGACAGAAGGGATGGGCTAACAATTTAAATGTAATATGAATAAATTAATAAAATATACAAAAAAGAAGTGGGTCTACTTACTTTTTAATGTACTGTACACTAGTGCTGAACAGGCAATGTAGCCTTGAACTCCTGTTTCAACCGCCCCTGCCTCCAGGGTGCTGGGGTTATATGTATGTACTACCACACCAAGATTGCGTATCTTGTGGTGAAAACTTTACAATCTATTATCATCCTGTCAAATATATAGATTCTATGATTTCAATCACTAATAAAATTATTCATCTTTTATTTTGGGAACAGATGCTGTTTTTTCCCCTCCATTAATTTATTTATTCACTTTACATCCTGATTGCAGCCCCACCCCACCCCCCTTCCTCCTCAGAGAAGGGCTGGTCCTCCATGGGTACCAACCTGCCTTGGCACATTAAGTGGCTGAGGACTAGGTGAGCAGATGCTGTTTTATGCCACAAGGTGGCACAATAATTCTAGTTCCGGCTTCAGTGACCAGGCTTGAGCCTCAAGGAGAGGAGGCCCTGAGTAATTGTCCGGTTTGGCGGTTTAATTGTCTTCATTAGCTTGGATTATCAGCCACCCAAGTCAATTCCAACAAGGAGGAAAGCACACACCCTAAGCAGGTAGGTTCTCTGATCTCAGCCAGCCATATAACGACATGCTGCGAGGCTGGGGCGACCAGCCAGGTTACATGCTCCAGGGAGGCCAACACTTGGCTCCTTTGAAGCAGGTTTGGGTCAGTAATGATAGTTATTACTGCCTCACAGCTGTCCTGTGGACCTGTAATTAGGATGATAGAAACCATCTCTGTTGATGACCCCTCTCCTAGGGACTAAGGAGGGCAGAGTCGCAAGCCCCATGGGAATGGCTCCTGCCTAGTCATTACCAGGCATGTGAACTATGTGTCGAGAGGCTGCAGCTGAGCCAGACAACCTAACAATCATGGAGGCCCCACATTCTCAGGTGGATCCATCCCCCTGCCCTGCGTGTCGTGATAGATGTGTATGTCGAGGGGGAAATGAACCCAGGACAGAATTCTTATGTCCTCTGTCCTAATTTCACTTCTGTCACTGATAAAATATCTTGATGAGGATGACGACTGGGATGATGATGACAATGATGACAACAACGACAATGACCACCACCGCCACCGCCACCGCCGCCACCACAGGGGAGAAGGGGCTCAGCTCACAACCTAGGTTATAGGTCATCACTAAGAGGACACAGTGGCAGCCTAGTTGAAGCTGTTGGTCATATCACACTCACTCAAGAGCAGAGAGAGAGAACTGCATGCAGTCCTGGTTGCCTGCTCTTTCCTCTTACATAGTTCAGGGCCCCTTTATTAGAGAAAAGTGCTGCGTACGGTAGGCTGGGTCTACCCACATCTATTAGCAATTGGGACAAAGCTGATCTAGGCAATCCCTCAGTTAGACTGGTCTCCCAGGCTGCTCCGGGTTGTACTATGTGGGCAGTCCGAAATGAACCACTGCATCTGCTGAAAGAGCTTAGCTCAAGCATTTACATTTGGGTGGACATCTTTTCAGGCCGAAGGAACTCAGACAGACACCAGCAGGCCTGTTAAGCAACGGCATGGAGCAGGTCCGTGACATATGCCTGAGTCATGGATGCGAGTGTTCTGTTCCACTGTGGTGTGCTGGGAAGGTTTTAGTCTTTGTGTGTACAAAGATGGTTATCTAGTTGATACCAAGATTGACGCATAGAGGAAAGAGATCCAAAGATGACGAAGTGGCAAAGGACTCTGGGCCAAGACCCCCTCGGGCACCCTTTCCGGTGACGTCAGTGCAGAGCAGCATCTTGCTATTTCTTCTTGCAGTGGCTTGAGAAGCTTGTCACCCAGAAAGCCTCACTACTCCACTAGCACAAAGGGACAGTTCACAGGAGAGGAGCAGGTTAACAGTCCTTACGCCACCAGTCAGCATGGCTTGGTTACCTCTCCTCCAGAGCAGGGATTCTGACCTAGCCTGGATGCAGGGCCCTGCTGGCAAGCACCTGAGCACGCCTGACACTTATTTAGCGGAGCCCAGCTGCTTTGTTCACATTTCCATAAGAGGAAAGGGCAGTGGTTCTCACCCTTCCTTATGCTGCGACCCTCTAGTACAATTCCTCATGTTGTGGTGACCCCCAGCCATAAAATTATTTAATTGCTGTGTCATAACTGTAATTTGGCTACTGTTATGAATCAAAATGGGAATACTGATAGGTAGCGCCTGTGGGGGGCGGGGTCTCGACCCACAGGTTGAGAACCACTGGGCAAGGGACTTCTCTGATTGTCTTTCTTCCTTATGATTTAAATGATGAGGATTTGGGGGAGAAGGGAAGGAGACCAGGAGGACAAGAGGAAAGACACAGGCTTGTTATTTCTAGCAGTGTGTTGTGTGCACTCCAGCTGAGCTCACTGAGCATCTGGGTCAAGGTGACATAGCCTAGGACTGGGTCGGGGCGGGGGCGGGGGAGGCTCGGCAAGCGAGTGACATTACAGCACGTGAGAGAGTGGCTAGCCTTGGGAACCCTTTCTTTCTGCTGCATGCTTGCTTACCTGACCTAACTGAAAAGGTCTGTGAGGGCAGGCATGCATCCACCTCTTTCTCCTTTAAAACGATAGCATCTTCATGATCTGAAACATAGGTTCCTCACGGGAAGCTTGCTTGCTGGCTGCTTCTGTGGGGAGACTAGCGTGGAGTCTCTCAAATGCAAGGGCGGGAAACAGAAAGAGGGTGAGCTCCAGAGACGACTTAAGGAGCCCAGTGTGTCCTGGGCCAGACCTTCGCCCTGGGGGACCCCCACTCACCACCATCTGAGCAGGCCTCTCAGTGCTGGTAGTCCCCCCACCCCCTACCCCCATCATCAGCTTCCTGTCTTGCTATCTCTTCTCACAGATGGCCACTTCACGTCCCCCCCCTCAGAGGGGGCCGGATGGTACATCTGTCCAGAGAAGGAGGGTTTTGCACATCCATGGACTCGTCTGATCCTGTCCTTTAGCGCCCAGCTTCAAGGCCATTCCTCCGAAACAGGTTCCCTCTTCTCATAGGCCTCTCTCCCTCCAAATGCAGCTAGGACCCCTCTCTTAGAAGGAATTTCCTGTCCTCCATTAATCAAAATTGAAACGACAAGGCGGTTCAGTGTCTTTTCCGTGGGCCTCCCTGGTTGCCGGCTGTTGCCCCAGTGTTTGTCACACAGTGGGCAGTTAGACACAACTTCAGAAGGAAGCGCCCAAGGTGGCAGAGCCTCAGGCTTCCTGAGAAAGCTTTGAGTAAGCGGCTGCTTTTCTCAGTTTTCAGGCTGGCTTTCTGTACGTATGCAGGAGTGACCTAGGTTTGCCTGCCAGGCCACTGGGACACAGCAAGCTGATCCTCTGTACACACCTTCCTTTACCCAGGCTCCCTCAGGACTCTGAGGAGGTGGCTATGCAACAGCCGTGACTCTCTGTCTTGAAATAAAATCCATCAGATGAGTCCATACTGCATTATCAGCTTCTTACCATATGATTAAAAAAACCTGCATTTAGTAAGGCCTCTATGTGCGGGTTTCAGTCATGGAGGCCAGGGGTGTCAGAGACTCTAGAATGGAGTTACAAGAAGTTGTGCGCCACCTGGCATGGGTGCCAGGATGAACGCGGGTCCCTGTTCACTCTTAGCCACCAAGCCAGCTTTCCAGCCCATCTATATGATGTTTTATTTAATCCTGTGGGCCTTTCTGCTAATTGCCTTGTCAGTGGAAGGGCTCCCTGCTCTCACTAACCCTCTCAGAGGCCATCCAGAGGTGTGTCCTCCCCAGGGCACCCATCCCCACCAGGCAGGATGGCAGACAGCCCAGGACATCCTCCTCTCAAGCTTCGGGTCCCCATGACTAGGTTGGCTACTGCCCATTCTCACGGTGCATTAATCATGGCTGTCTTTCCACGGAAGCGAGATCACCGTGCAGCCTCGTGCAGCAGCCAGGCTGTGATGGACATGGTGCTCCTAAGCCCAGGACTGTCTATGGCCACATTCAGCTAACCTTGGCTTCACACATTCTTTACTTGGCTTCTGAGGGGCACTGACTCGGCCTTTGTTTTAACAGTGATACAGGGCAACAAAAATAAACTCTGGCCTCTTTGTTTGGAAAACTGAACGCTTGGACATAAATATCTCCCAGTCGGGTTCTCCTTCTCCAGCTCCCAGTGGCTAAGCTCAGATCTGTGGCTGAGGAGATGGCTCAGTCAACAAAAGACTCAATGCAGAAGCATGGAGATCCCTGAGTTTGAATCCCTGGCATCCATGGCAAATGTTGGGCTTAGTGGCACATGTCTATAATCTCAGGGCGAGGAGGTGAGAAACATGAAAACCCTTGGAGCTCAGTGGCCAGATGGTATAGCACAAACGTTAAGCTCCAACTTAAGTGAGAGACCGTGCCTCCAAAGTAAGGAGACAGCTGGCATTGATGGGGGCAGGCCTCCACAGCCACAGGGGTGTGCGCATGCACACATACATAGACATATGAACACACATGTACACACACCACACCCACATGCATTCAAGCACACACACACACACACACACACACACACACACACACCACATACAAATGCACACATGGACACACATGTACTCATGCACATGCAGACACACAAATATGCACATGTATGCAAGCATACACACAACACATACAAACACATGCACACGTGCGTGCATTCTCTCTCGCCCCACCCCTCTCTCTCTCACTTGCTCACATTCAAACACGCACACAGACAGGCCTGACAGCAAGTGCAGCACTCGGCTGCATCCCCTGATAGCACTCTACAACCAAACATGCTTCTGATGGGCCAATCAGCCCTCAGGACTGAGAAGCAAAACTTAAGGACAGATGAGGATTGAAGTAACAGATCAGCGATGGCAGCAGAGGCACTCTGTCCATGGCATCCTCTCATTATGCCCCTGCAATCAATTGCCACAGTGCGGACAATGCACTGGGTGCAGTTGCTGGGGGACAGAGGGGTGGTGGAGCATGGCTTGTGCAGCAGTGTCTGAAACAGTGGTCCCACACTGTGGGAATGTGTGGGACATGCACCCCTCTGGCCTGGCTTGCTTGTACAGGACTATAATCTTAACTACTCACTGATGACCTGGAGATTCCAGGTCAGCCATCCTGGAGCGGCCAAAGGCTCTGCATGTCTAGGAACTGTCTAGGTGGTAACCCATGACCTTCACTTCAAGTCTTGCCAGTAAGATATGCTAATCCAGTCAGTAAAACCTTTGCCGTTCTTCCCATGAGAGCTGGAGGATATGTGGCTAGTTCCTTGGTGCTGAAACTTGGCTTTTACCTTCCTTGAAGAGCGAGTGGCCATTGGTCTGAAGAGCTTTCAGTCTCACAGTGGCACGCGGCAGCTCTGTCCACGGCGATTGAGAAAAGTGCAGTGAGTGCACTGTGCCGCACGCACCCTCTGCTTCATGCATTCCTGCTAAGCTGCTGTGCGGCCTGAATCTAAACCTCCCCAGGCCTCCCTCAGTTTCCCATTTTGAGAAATGTGCTCAGTTAAAGATTCCTTCCCGGCTTCTAGCTTCTGTCATTTTACGGAAGTGGCTGAGGCTCTCCAAGTCAGAACCAACGATTCGGAACTGTGCATATAGGCACAAATGCTTAAGGACCGTTTGAGTGCCCAGAAATACGGGCCTAAGATTCATGGGAAGTGTTGGTGAGCCCATGAGGGAAAAAAGAATCACAGGCAGTCTTTGCAGGCATCATGTAGCACCAGGAAATCTGCCCCATAGTCCTTCCAAAACATCAGCCATGATCTATGGTGTACACTGAGGCTGACTGACCTCAAGTCCTTATTACCTCATGAACATTACATTTCATGATTCATTACAGGCACATGTTCTGGTTCTATCCTAGTAGGCTGATGTGGAAAGCTGAGAATCGTGGTCCAGCTTGGCCTATGCAGTGAAAGCCTGCCCCTCCAAAAATCATGATGCAAAGACCCAGAAAGCATGTACTTAGCATATGATCATATTGCTGACTGAGACAGCCAAGAAGTCTTCAATGAAGATGCCTGCACAGGGCAAAGCCCCAGATAGTCACTGGTTCATACACAACTTCTGCTAGACAGGGCTTGAAGCTCTTTCAGGGCAAAGGCTTGTGTTGTGGAAAACACTATAGACAGCAGGCTTGAGAGGGACCCATCTCCGTGCATGGCAAGCCTGAGGGAATTCTGGAAGTTATGGCATCCCAGAGACTATCTCTGTTGGTCAAGAAGTACAAAGGCAGCTTCTCGACTTGGTCCTGCTGGTCTCTTGACTTGTGCCTTTGGACATTTCTACTTCTTTGATACTCTCATTGTCCAACTACCCACTGTGTGCTAAGCAGGGCACATTCAATCACACCTTGAACTGACAACTAGGTCAAATTTGTAAGAGGAAAGTTTCTCAATCAGAGATGTATTTTGGCTACATGTTAAAAAAAAACCCAACAACTTAGCATTATATTTTGAGCCTGCAAAATGAGAACAAAAGGCCACGAGCTCTTCACTTCTACTGTGTCACATTTGAGACAGCAGGCCGCCACACTCCCTGCAGCTTGGCTCTGTGTAGCATGGCTGCGGAGGCTCTACAGAATTCACGCAGCTGCGCTGTGTTGGACTGATGGGGGTCTCAAGCTGAGAACTGTCCTCAATGTGTCGGGTGAATTCCAAAGGCAGCCTTTGCATGTTCGCAGGGCGGAAAGGCCCGCCACCACCCATGTGGTGCACCCTCCCAGCAGGGTCAGTCGCCCTCTGAGGGTGGGCCAGCTTCTAAGGACGGGAGGTGCCAGCACAGACGTGAAGAAAACCGCTTCTGTTTTATAGTTAAGACCAAAGATTAAAAATGCAGTGACTCGCGGGAGGTGGCACAAGTACTGAAAATCTCGGGGAAGCAAGTATGGCTGGTCGCCAACCAGGAGAAGAGGAGAAAAGGCAGGCTGTGCCCAAGGCTGCAGCAAAGGGGCATTCTGTAGTTCAGGAAGGAGAGCAGACCTGTGAAAAGGTGTGTGTGTGTGTGTGTGTGTGTGTGTGTGTGTGTGTGTGTGTGTAGGATTGTGTGTATGCAGTGTGAATATGCATGTGTGTAAGTGTGAGTGTGCACATCAGACATCCAACCTGACTGACTATGGAACTCCACAGTAGAGCCTAGATTACGTGAGTCTTATAGTGTCCATCCCTTCCACACCGAGCAGCTCAAGTGCCCACTGTGTTTGCTCCTGCCCGTCTCACAGCTTCCTCTGACAGCATTGCTATGCCATGGATCTGACATGCAGCCTTACATCCTCTTGCTAAGCTGACAAGATTGCTTCTACTCCAGGGATTTAAGTAGGAGGTGGTGCGGGAAGGACGGTGGATGGAGGTGTGGGATACAGGATGTCGCGTATGCCTACCCCCAGACAGATCCAGAATGAATGTCACTGGATATGTGTTTATCTCCCCAGTGGGCACCCCAGGGAGATGACAGTCACTCTTCAAACATTCAGAAGTTCAGAAATCTTTAACATGGACATAGCATTAGGCAGGAAGCTCACTAGGGGCAGCAGTTCTGAACCTGTGGGTTGTGACCACTTTAGGGTCAAACGCCCTTTCACAGAGTTGCCTAAGACTATTGGAAAATAGATATTTATATTATTATTCATAACAGTAGCAAAATTACAGTTATGGACTGGCACTGAAAATAATTTTGTGGTTGGGGGTCTCCACAATAGGAGGAACTGTATTAAAGGGTTGTCGCATCAGGAAGGTTGAGAAACACTGTCATCAAGGCTGAGGAAGGGTTTGTGGGGGCAGGGTTTCTACATATAGCATTATTTTTCTTGGTTTATCCTATAAAAGGAAAAGCATAATCCTGCTGTGTGTCCCATGGGCAGTGAGGGAAGCTCCTGGAAGTCCACAGGGAGATTCTGAAGACCAGCCGTGCTCCTCATAAAGCAACGTGACTAATGCGGTTATAATACCTAATGAACTGAAGCAAATCCAATTTTGAACATCTTCATAGCTAATGAAAATCACATCTTTCCCCCCAAGATCTTCCATTTTCTCCGTAAATGAAGAATAAAATGGAGGTGATGAGTTAAGACCGTGCTTATAAAAAGCCTAAGAGTGTTCTTTGGAGATTTTGATGGCTTGAATGTCTCAGTCGTTTCCAAATGGAGGGATTGATTGTGTTTGAAGTGTCCGTGCTGCAGTGTTAGGGCTGTTTGCAAAGGAACTTAGAATGGATGCATTGAACTGTTGAGGACAGCCCGTTCCTTTCATTGAGCTTAAAGTACTTTGTACCAGGTAGTCAATATGGTCCCTCTACCCACAATGCTCATTTGCTTTAGAAAGGTAAGAGCAGAAACATTCTCTAGTCTTGTACAGTGAGAGCTAATATGAGGGGCGGCTCGGCTAACCCTGGGCCTCGCTGTTCTATGCTGGAAGGGGAATGCGAATGGTATTACATTAAGGGGAAGGGAGTAACAGATGGTGAAACGGAAAGCTTGGATAGAAAAGGAATATTCTAAGATGTGCTAGCTAGGTAAGCTAAGAGAAATGGTGATGACCACGTCTTCCCAGAGTGTCTAAGTTAGTTCTATTAATTTAGTAATAGGGAAAATGGATAATACTGGAATGTAAGTTATTAAAGAACTTTAAGCCATAGGCTGACATAGGCTCGGAGGTTAAGATAGTTGTTCTTTGTAAGTATGGCTTCCAGTGCCCACAGCTGGTGGCTCACACCCACCTGTTTGTTACTCCAGCCCCAGAGGCTCAGATACTTTTCACTTTTGAGAACACGCACACTCACGTGCATGCACCCATGTGTGTGCAAACATGCACACATCTACACATAATTTTTTAAAAAGTTAAAAAGGAACCTAAGTCAGGCATGTTGGTTCATGCCTTTAATCCCAGCACTTAGGAAGCAGAAGCAGACAGATCTTTGTGACTTTGGGGCCATCTTATTCACTATAGCAAATTCCACAGCAGCCAGGGTTATGTTGTAAGGTGCATCTCAAAGTAACAATAGCAGAATCCAAGAATTTCCTGGTCTCTGACTCCCAAAATTATAAACAAACACAAAACAAAGAAAACCCCACATGAGAATTCAAGACATTTTGCTCACTTAATTAAGAATTCCCTTTTTCCTGCTATTGAAAGTTTGCTCAGCTCTGGTTGTGTTAGGACAATAGACTGCAAGGAGAGTGGTCTGTCCTGTAGAGGTGAGAAGTGTGTGTGTACTGCACAGGCACGCTGGTGGCTCTGGGACAGAGGGACAGAGGGATCTCACCTCTGTCTCATGGGCCTCTTTTAGGAAAACTTCCAGCAAAGTATACTTATGAAATGTCACAATTCGTGTTTTCAGGATACATGAAAACTCATCTAGGAGCTAAGGGTGGTGCTACAGCCTCCTGCTCTCACGAGTCTGAGGTCATGGGAGAACTGCTTGACTCCAAGATTCCATGATCAGTCTGAAGAACACAACGAGACTGTCCCCCAAAACGAAATAGCCAACTGCACTCTAAAAACAAAATCCTCACCTATGAAAGCAAGGCATCATTGACACTTAGTGATGTCTCCCAGGAAAGAGTTTCTATTATCATTTTAACCTAATGGGTAAATGACCTAACCTAAGAGACTGCATCCTGTTCTTGTTTGTATAATAGTTTTTCCAAAATATTTTATGATTGCTGTACAGTATAAAAACATTATTATACCATAAACAAGAATGATTCAGGTGTGTCCATATTCGATTTCCTAGGCCTTGCTCTTTAAATTCTACCCCTTTTGACTTGTTTGAAAAAAATTTCAAATCTCTGAAGAAAGAGATTGAAGATGACATCAGAAGATGTAAAGATCTCCCTTGTTTATGGATAGGGAGAATTAATGTAGTAAAAATGGCCATCTTACACCAAAAGCAATCTACAGATTCAATGCAATCCCTATCAAAATAACTACATAATTTTTAAAGATATTGAAAGATCAATTCTCAACTTCATATGGAAAAACAAAAAACCCAGAATAGCTAAAACAATCCTGTACAATAAAAGATCCTTTGGAGGAATCTCCATACCTGATCTCAAGCTGTTCTATAAAGCAACAGTAATTAAAACAGCATGGTACTGGCATAGCAATAGACTGGTTGATCAGTGGAATTGAATCGAAGACCCAGAAATGAATCCACACACATATGGTCACTTTATTTTTGACAAAGAAGACAAATCTATTTAATGGAAAAAGGATAGCATCTTCAACAAATGGTGCTGGTCTAACTGGATGTCTACATGTGGAAAATGCAACTGGACCCATATTTGTCACCATGCACAAAACTCAAGTCCAGGTGGATTAAAAACTTCAACATAAAACCAGAGACACTAAACTGGTTAGAAGAAAAAGTGGGGAAGAGCCTGGAACACATTGGCACAGGAGACAACTTCTTGAACAGAACACCAACAGCCCAGGCCTTAAGATCAACAATCAATAAATGGGACCTCATGAGGCTGAGAAGCTTCTGTAAGGCAGAAGACACTGTCAAGAGAACAAAGCAACAGCCTACAGACTGGGAAAAGATCTTCACCAACCCTACATCTGACAAAAGTCCAAAATATATAAAGAACTCAAGAAATTAAACACCAACAAACCAAATAACCCAATTGAGAAATGGGGCTCAGAACTAAACAGAGAATTCTCAACAGAGGAATATCGAATGGCTGAGAAACACTTAAAGAAATGCTCAATGTCTTTAGTCATCAGAGAAATGCAAATCAAAATGACTCTGAGATTCCATCTTACACCCATCAGAATGGCTAAGATCAAAAACTTAGTGATAGCACATGTTGGCAAAGATGTGGAGAAAGGGGAACACTCCTTCATTGCTGGTGGGAACACAAACTTGTACAACTACTCTGGAAATCTATCTGGCACTATCTCAGAAAACTGGGAATAGGGCTTCCTCAAGACCCAGCTATTCCACTCCTTGGAATATACCCAGAAGATGCTCCAGCACACAACAAGGATATATGCTTAACCATGTTCATAGCAGCCTTATTCATAATGGCCAGAACCTGGAAACAGCCTAAGTGTCCCTCAGTAGAAGAATGGATAAAGAAACTGTGGTGCATTTACACTATGGAATACTACTCAGCTATTAAAAACACGGAAATCCAGAAATTTGTGGACAAATGGATGTGACTAGAAATGATCATACTGAGTAAGTTAACCCAGAAGCAGAAAGACTCACATGGTATATACTCACTTATAATTGGGCACTAGCCTAAGAGGCATGTCCCATGAAAGTCTTCACTTATCAGGAAAGTGGGATAGATGTGAGGACATCCTATTGGGACTCTAGGTGAGAGAAATATGGGAGAATGGGGAAATAGAAGGATCAAGAGGGTCCTAGAAACCTACAAGAAGAACATCATGATGGGCAGATATGGAGCCAGGGAGGTCTGCTCAAACTACTGCCCCAACCAAGGACAATACATGCAGTAAACGTTGAACCTTTACTTAGATCTAGCCAATGGACAGGCCATTCTCCACAGCTGAGTGGAGAGCAGGGACTGACTCTGACATGAACTCTGGTGCCCCATATTTGACCACCTCCCCTTCGTTGGGAGGCCTGGTGACACTCAGAGGAAGGATAAGCAGGCTACCAAGATGAGACTTGAGAGGCTGTGACCATATATATAATGGGAGAGGAGGTCCCCTTCAGTCACAGACATAGGGGATGGGAATAGAATGAAAGTGGGAGGGAGGGAGGACCAGGGGGATACAAGGGATGGGATAACAGCTGAGATGTAATCTGAATAAATTAACTAAATAAAAGAATTCTACTCCTATTGCTCCTGGTAAGCGCACGCTATGCTCTATCAGGAGCAAGTGGAGTCCAGGACAGGGCAATTGCATAGGCACGGGTGCATTCTTCTTCCTCTTGCTGAGGGACAGCACAGGTAAGAAGAATGCAAGACGTGCTACCGTTCTGAGCTTCTGATTCCTTAGCTGCCGTTCACCCAGGATGCCAAGGCATATGATCACAGAAGATTTCCCAGTGACTAATCCTCTCTCAACCACCATGGCATAAGGCTCTGGCTGTCCGAATGGAAATGGCTGGGTGATTCTAATTCTTCACATTCCTAACGGTGCTCTTCACCTGGCACCCATTTCACTGCTTTACTACCACTTGGGGTGACTTTCAGAGGGGCTGAAGGGCACCGTGATGGCACTGCTAAGCAGGACAGCGACAATCCTTCAGTATTGTATCTAGCACATTCCTGTTGTCATGAGCTGGAAGCTCTACGAGGAAGCAGCTGAATATATGAATTTACAACATGAACATTTCATGTCACACGAGGTGGCTTTGTGTAAAAGGTGTAAATAGGAGCTGACACGGTTTGTTTATCTGTACTTTTGGTAACACTATTAATGAATGACATTGCTCTACTTGTGTGGTCCAGAAAGCTCTCTGCCCTGCGTAATTAACGCTTAGTGATCTTAGAGTGGGAAGATGGGCTTCCATCCCAGGGAATTGCTTGCTTCTCTTTATAAAAACTAAACAATACATGCAAAACCATATTTCCTTTATTTCTCTTTTTCTTTTTTCCTCACATGGCTGGCTGCATGCTCGAATCGTATAATTATCTTCAATTATAGCAATTATCTTAGTCTGGCTCTTTCTTCCAACTCTCTGTAGCGAGTCCAATTACAAGTTTTTTATTTCACACCATTTGGAGAAACTTTTATGTGTCTTTATTATAATGTCCCTTTTCTGAGTCAAATCTTAATCTCCAGGTAATGCAAACAAAGCTTGATAGTGTGTGTGTGTGTGTGTGTGTGTGTGTGTGTGTGTGTGTGTGAGGGGGGGGGGACTAAGGGCAGAACCAGGGCCTTGCATCTGCTGGGTAAGTGCTCTACCTCTGAGCTCTATGTCAGCCCCTCTTCACTCAGGTGCTCAGGCTGGCCTTGAAATTGCTCTGTGGCCTCCTCAAGGCTTGAGCTGTGATCCTCCTGCGTCAGTCTCCTGTATAATCAGAGCCACAGTTTGAATTCCTAGATTTGCTGGAAGCTTTATAAAAAATTCCCTTTAGGACTGGTGTTTGAGCCCAGGGCTAACAGGCATGCAGAGGAGACACTGTCACTGAGCTGTGCCCTGGCTTTCTTTATAGCCTTCGAGTTGGGAGCTCACTCCACTGTCACTGTGTGCGTTGGCTTGAACTCACTGTGGCTTTGAACTTTTTGATCCTCCTGTTTTGGCTTCTGCAGTAGGTGGGGTTCCGAGCTTACACCACTAGGTCTGGTTAAAGCTTTAAACAAAAGCTTTAAAACAAGTGCTTTATATATTTAAACTTTTCTCAATGTACCAATTAAATCTTAGGTGGAGCATATATTTTTAAAACAGCAAAGAACCAAAGAACAAAGGGAAGAAAGAGGGAAAAAGGAGGGAGGAGAAGAAAAATCATCCATGAAATTAGCCTTCGGGAGCATAAGCTGCACTGTCTAAGGAAGTAATGAAACATCTTCCTGGCTAAGAAACACAAGTGCTAAGACGATTGAGGTCTAAGTAGCTTTAGCCAGGTGTGGTGGTACATACCTGTAGTCCCATCAATCTGAAGGCTGAGGCAGGGGCATCTCTGAGGCTTCTATCCTGAGCTACATAGTGAGTCTGGGCTATATCAGGACAAAACCCCTCCCCCTCCAAAAAAATTCAAAATCTAAGAATGAAACTTAACTAGCGTTCTCCTAAAGGCCATAGGGAACCGTGCAGTTTCTTTGAATAGTTATTCTTTTGGTTAGGTTGCTGGTTTCCAACCTTTGTTACATATTAGAATCACTTAAAAAGCTTTACAGCACACGAGTGCCCAAGCCAATGTCACTAGGGATTGGGTTGGTCACTACAAATGCTCCCAGGCACCAGGGTACATAAGGAGCATAGATGATGTCGGAACTACCAAGTGCTGGGATTAAAGGCGTCTGTCATTCCTCATCCCTTGTCAGTCTAAACTAAAAAAAAAAAAAAAAAAAAAAAAAGATTTATTTTTAGTTTTCTCTTTGCATGTATATTGGCAAACCATGTGTGTGCCTAGTCTCCTAGGAGATCCAGAAGTGAGTGTTGGGTTCCCTGAAATTGGAGTGATGGTTGTGAGCCTCCGTATGGGTGCTGAGAACCAAACCTTGGTGTTTTTGCAACCACAGCATGTACTTTGAGCTGCTGAGCCATCTTCCCAGTGCCAGTACTTTTAAATCATTGAACTACCAAATGCTATTTCATCTTAGTTGTTTCTTACGTTACAAGGACACTGGCAAAAACAGGCAGGGATGAGGTAACACACAGACAACCATTCTTCCCATACAAGCCCTCACCGGAAATGCCATGAACCAAATATTGCTCATACACAGAATTTTTTTTGGCTCACAATGGGGTGCAATGCAGTAAAACCCACAAAACCAGACATATTTTAAGCAGAAAGAGCATCTAATACTTCCAATCTGCCAAATAGTGCTCCAACGGTGGTGGTTGTTTCCCATGTTATCGCTTGGCTGACAGTTGCCGAGCCTCACTGATGCTCCCCACTGTTGGGAGAGCACTGTACTCCAAATTCAGTATCTGAAGCTGGATTCATACAGCTTTCATGGCATCAAGTTGAACGATCCTTAACTGAGCCGTTGTAAGTGGGGGAATGCTTATATGCTTTACGTCTAGCCCCGAACACTGCATCAAGCCTGGCCCCAAAAGCAGTGTCTAAGCTCACGGCTCAAGACTTAGAAGCAGGACATAAGGGTTTTATTTGCCCCAAATATATCTTAATTTTATGTCCCTGGGTTTCTTGCCTGAATGTATGCCTGTGCACCACATGTGTGCCTGGTGCTGGTGGGGGCCAGAAGTGGGTGATAGGTCCCCCCAGCGCTAACGTTACAGATGGTTGTGAGCTGACATGCAGGTGCTGGGGATTTGAACCGGCAACTTCTGGAAAACTATCCAGTGCTCTTAACCCTGGCTAGTTCCCCAGTCCCTTTGAGCTATGATTTATTGCTGCCATTCCTACATATTTTTTTTCCTCCCATGTGCTTCTGCCTTTTCTGAAATCCTAATCTCACAGTTATATGGCTACTCAAAATTTTCACTATAAACTATAAAGAATTTTGTAGGATAAAAAATTTCAATGAGAAAACATAAAATCTTACGGCTTTTTAAGCTTTGAAGCTCAAATCTGCTGCTTTTAGGCTGTGTGTCAAGGGTGACCAAAACACAGTAGTTATTTATTCATTTGCAAAGTGATCCATAGTCCTTAGAAGTAAAGAGTGTAGTAGAAATCAATAGATTACCTTGATCATACGTAACTTTTCTTTATGCTTGTGGCTATTTTAACTTGTCTATTGATCACCATTGCTGGTGTGGAACCCTACTCTGCTCAGCTCAGTTTGACAGACCCTCATTGAGGACTGGTCATCAGCTATGCTGGCCTGGCCTGCTGGTCTCAGCTAGCTCCTTCTCCTTTCCATAATGTTTCATGTACTTTTCTTTCTAGATTCTGACCATAGTGGGCATGCTGTCACCTCTGGCTTTTCATACTGTTTTCTGGAAGTATCACCTTTCAGGGTGTCGCACAGCTGGCTCGTCTTCATTTTAATATTCTACTTGAACATCATGTTTCTTCAGAGATGTCTTTCCTGACCATCCTGCTGTACACCTCAGCTGCACTCAGTGTTTTCTTTCTGCCTACCCCATCTGAAAGCATCATATCTACTTACCCTTGTGTTTGCTGCTGCGTATGTGTTCTAGGAAATATAGCGCCCCCTTGCGTCTCCGCAGCTCCAAGTCTACCACCAGCACAGTAGAGGCTGATACACCGAGTGAACATCCATCTCTGCACCAGGAGCAGTACCAAATACAGTCCTGATTTTTAAAGCTAGAAACTACTGATGGCTGGTAATAGATGAGCGCGCTCAGTTGCAATATTAACTTAACAGCTCTCCGTGCAATACGCACGTGTTGGGACTTTAATTAGCTTTGCTGTGCCAGCTCCCTTTGCAGAGAGGCCAATTTGCATCCTGTGCCTCCCAGACCTTCAGCTCCAGCTTCTGCCAGAATGAGCTCTCCCATTCCATTGCTATCTTGGCCATTGCTTTCAGTTCCCAGCAGAAAGCAGAGGTGAAACTGCATTTCCAGTGCTCTCTTGGCATTTTTCTGGAGTACTTGATTGGGAATGCACCATGTATATTTGGCTAAGAGCCTCAGTATGCTAAGGCAAAGTTCTCAGATGTCTTGTTTCTTCTCATACATGGCTGGGTCTTCGCTGGGAACTTCAGGACAAAACCCACCTAGTACATGTTAGCAGACTCAGTACAGCTCAGGATTTTTTTGTCTGTAATTGTACCCTTATTACCAAAGGGATACTGAGGGTACCAGCTAGGACGTCAGCTGCAGAAGCTGGAGGATAAATTCTGTGGACGGTGGCATAGACAGCTGGACACTACCACAATTCTGAGGTGATTCTGTCTGGTCGAGACTCAGGCTACATTGATAACAAACCTTCCAGCTTCCCTTATGTGTGGGTGTTCCATGTCATACATATGGGTGTTCCATGTCATACGTGTGGGTGTTCCATGTCATCGAATCCACTGGCTCTCAACCTGTGGGTCATGGTCCCTTGGGGGAAACCTCTACCTCCAGATTCATAACAGTAGCAAAATTACTGTTAGTAAGAAGCAATAAAAGTAATTTCTGGCTGGGGGGCGGTGTCACTATAACATGAAGAACTGTATTAAAGGGTCGCAGGGTTAGGAAGGGTGAGGCGCACTGAGAGTCTAATCAGTGTTTCACTTTTCTATTGAGCATAGAAAAAATTAATAGTATTATCAAAACCAGCTGCATTTGTACCTTATAACGCATGCATAGCTTTAGTGCCCTTTCCCAGAAAAGATCCCCGGTAAGTCTTAGTACCTCCTGCTGCCTCCCTTCCTGATTCAACACAATCTTCTTCTATTCAATGCACACTTAAAGGAAAACTCTGCATGTTATCACACTCGAAGCGTTGATTCTAATACGACAATTCACAGTTTATCATTTGAAAGGAACAGAGAACCTGAGAAATAATTATGAGGAACCATCAGATTTCTGCACCCGTAGATTCTTTAAATATGCTGAGGTAAAAATTGCATATATTTATTTTGTAACCTCCATGGCATATATGTGGAAGTCAGGTTGTAAGAGCTGGCTCTCTGTTCCCACCTTGTGGGCTCCAGGGGTCAATCTCACCTTGTCAAGCATAGCATCAATCTTAACCACTGGGCAACCTCGCCTTTAATCTCTCTCTACATTGAGCTTTAAGGCAGTAGATCCTTCCGAAGCCAGTGAGGGGTCCTATCATGTGAAAAGTGGCACAGGTGAACACTTATTGTGAGGCACAGGAAGGCATAGCGGGTCCTAGCTACAATGTGCAGATGTAAAGGACTCTGAACTGACCAGAGCTCTAGCTCTGACCAACAGCCCTTTGCTGTCACTACTTTATTACTTCTCAGGCCACCAAATGAACTCACACACTTCCACAGCCTCAGGGTAGCCTCTAGGGGCTTCGGACTATGTAAGATATTGGACAAGCGTCTAGACACTCACCTCGTATAACTGTCCGGAATGGTCTGCGTGTGTCGGTGACAATGGCAGAGAAAAGACAGCAAAATATGGTCTTGTGATTTATATATTAAAATGTCCCCATAGGCTGATGTGTCTGAACACTTGGTTCCTAGCTGGCAGCACTGTTCTTGAAAGTTGAGGGACATTCAAGAAGTAGAGACTTGCTGTAGGAAGTAGGTCACCTGGGACAGCTAGAGGCTTTAAAGTCCAGCCCTGCTTCCCGTCCCCTGTCTGCTGAGATGCTTACCCCATGCTCCTGCCACCATCCCTTCTTGGTCACTGTATAAGTGGTATTTTACCCTTGTGGCTGTGATAAAATACCACGGCCAAAAGCAACTTAAGAACTTTATTTTGGCTTAGGTTTCGAGGAGGAGAGATGCCTACGACGGTGGGGAAGGCACGGTGGCAGGAGCAGAAAGCTGAGAGATGCCTGCAGTGAGCCAGAAGCGGTAAACCTTCCCAAGGGCAACCTCTAGCAATGTTACACAGCACCACCAATGGGGAACCAAGGATTCAGATATGTGAGCCCATGAGGGAAGCTTCTCATTCAAACCGCAGCCATGATGGTACCTTTCATCTTCTCAAACTGCGGGCCCAAATAAACTCTTCCTTCCTCAAGTTACTTTCTGAGGGACATTTGGTAGCATCAATCAATAAGGAAAGCAGCTAAAACACATATGCATATGGCAACCATATTCGGAATGGACATTTCTGCAGTTTTAGTCTACTCCCCAGTGATGGGCCACTGCAGTTCTTTCAGCCCCAAGCGTAGCCCTTTTCCTTACTTTGCTCTCTATTACTTTCTTGTGTGTGTTACTTACAACCATGGCCTCAATTCCCATCATGCTGCCTTGATGCTGAGTGTGGATACCCACTCGAGATACCCAGCTTGCATCCGAGCCTCTCCCCCTCGTGTCTCCCAGGCTGTGCCCTCCACCAGCCTTCAGCTGGTTGTGCTAGACTGCGGCCTCGCTTCCTCTAGTTCCGCCCCTCTCGGCTCTCCCTCCTATCCAATCCTTCTTCAAGCTCGTCAATAGCATCATCTTTTACATTGAAGTCCATCGCTTCAATTGATCCTGGTTTCTGCATGCCCAGGGCTGCACTCCCTCGTTCAAGCAGCCAGCATCTTGGCACTGAAGGAGCCTACAGGTCCCTACGTTCATACGGCTGCCCCCCAACCTCAGCTAGGCTGACATCTTTAAAAGTTTGACCACTCCACAGCTTAGCGCCTTTAATGCTTTCCCACTGCTCGAGAGCCAAAGCAAAGGAAATCATAAATGTCCTCATACTTCCGGAACTTCCGCCTTTCGCACACCTCCCTTACCTCATCCTGCTCACTCACAGCTGCCAACTCCCACCACTTCTGCTTCTCTGGGGCTTCTTCAACCCATACACGGCTTTCCCAACTTCAGGCCCACATTGCACCACAGTAGGGAAGGACCTACGGCAAAGGTCACTGCCAGAAGCTTCGGCGTATCCCTCTTTCACCACATCATGTGTTTGATGCCCAGATATGTAGGTGACGTAGCTAGACTGTGTGACACCACTACCAGGAGATTAACCCTGAGTCAGGAGCCAGGAGACCCCGCAGCTTCTTATCTGGTGGCAGGCAACCATCTTATCTCCTGACACTGGGTGGTCAATCTTGTTGAATCTGCTTTAGGTTTGGTTTTAGTTTCTGTTTGCATAATTACTTGGAAAGTATGGGGTTAGGTTTAAAGATAAGGCCCATTTGTACTACTTCCCCAAAAGATGGTTGAGAAAGAGACCATTAATCATTCTGAACTCAAAGTTCAAATGTCACCCAACTCTTAGAACACAAAGGATTTCCTCAAATCAACACCATGTAAGGCTGATTTCGTGTGTGTGTGTGTGTGTGTGTGTGTGTGTGTGTGTGTGTGTGTGTGTGTGTGTGTGCAGTGTGTGGAGACCAGATGATGTGGGCAGCTCTGCCCCGTCACTGTCTACTCTGTCTCCTTAACTCAGGGTCTGTCACTGATCTTGGAGTGAGGCTGGAGGTCAACAAGCATCAGCAATCCTCCTGTCTCTGCCTCTCTCCTTGCGGTGCTAGGTTTACACATCCATGGCCATGCATGTCTTTTTATGTGGGTGCTGGGATCCGAACTCAAGTCTTTATGCTTGTACAGCAACTGCTCTGCCCACTAAGTCATCCTTCTGGCCCCCTCTTTCCTCCTTTTTTTAAAAAGTAGAAAGTGGCAATCAGAGCATCACCTATAAAGTCAGTGTGCAATAGGGCTCAAGGGACAGGAATGGAAATGAATCCTTGACCTGACTCAAGGTCCTGAGCCACTCACTCATGTATGCACTCCCACACACACTCACCCGCCCACTTACTCACTCTCACTCATGCATTCATTCACACTCACTCACTTACTCACTCACTCACTCACTCTCACTCATGTACACACTCTCTCACAAATTTACTCACTCAATCACTCATATACTTGCTCACTCACTCCCAACTCACTCATGTACTCTCTTTTGCTCACTCACACATAAACTCACTTATTCACTTATAAACACCAAGAGCCAACTTTGCACCTCTTTCCACCAACTCATGATTGTGAGATGACCTTAGCTTTGTGGGCTATGTCAGCATTATCACACTTTTTCAAAGGTTTTCCTTTCTGAGTAATTCAAAATTTGTTAATTTTTGTTTTATAAAGTGGATCCATATGACAGAAAGATTAAATGGCAGAGAATCCCTCTGCTTGTGACAGGAGTATCCCTCTGCTTGTGACAATCTCTAAAGTCTATATTTCTTCTTCCTTATGTAGCTGGATTAGAAAACATGGGATTCTGTACACTGACACTCTTATAAGTCAGTGGATCACATATTGGGCAACACAAAACCCAGTGTGAACAGGCAATACCAGTAGTGATGTAGCCAGTAGTAATTAGCATCTTTCTCACTTTTGTTGAATGACAAAACTCACCGGCCTCATGGCACATGCCTGTAATCCCAGCACTCTGTGAGTTCGAGGCCTGCCTGGTTTACAAAGGTGAGTCCAGGACAGCCAAAGCTACACATAAAATACCCTGTCTTGACGCACCCCTCCCCAAAGACAAAACTCACTATATATATTCTTTCTTTGTAACATTAAAAAGACATAATGTGGAGGAAGAGAAAAAAGAGAAAGGAAAGAATAAAAGTAAGATGGAGATTTGACTTTGATCGTTGGGGAGTAAGACATGGCGAAGATGGGGGAAAGACATTACTCAACACCACCCGTGTTGGGCTCTGGATGCTACACTGGGTGTCATGGTACACCTCTGGAGTTGCAAGCATTCAGGAGTTGGATGTAGGAGAATCCTGAATTCATGGTCAGCCTTGGCTGCATAGTATGCTTGAGGCCAATCTGGACTATATGAGATCTGTCTCAAAGTGGGAAGGAAGGAGAAGGAAGAAGCAGAAGAGAAAGGGAGGGATAAAGGGAGTGAGGAAGGGAGAAAGAGAGGCAGGGAGGGAGAGAGGGAGAGAGATCTCTAAAGATGACAAAATTCTATAATTTTCTAAGGTAGCATAGAGGTTAATTACTCAGTGCAATTGTTTGAATACTGTAGCTTGTGTAAGAAAGAACTAGCATTTTTATTTTACTAGCTATCTAGCATGGGGAGAGGGAAACACTAACCTCATGAGTGGCTTTCATCTATGTGGTTTCCAACAGTTTTGAGCACGTACACTTAATGGTGAGTGTTAACACTGAAAACCTTATGCTGTGTACAGGTCCTGGAGAGCTAGTCCCAGATACTTGCATTTAAAAATGTATTGACAATCACTGGGGCAATTTAAAAGGTTTGCAGTGCTTACCAGGGTAAAATTCTCTAATCTTGGGCTCATCAATCTATATGCCATTTCTAGTTTTGTAAACACATGTCAAAAATATGGAATTCCCCTTAAAGATATATAAATAGACTCACCAAGTTTAGACTATGAAGCCCAGATGGCCTACCAGTATCAACAAAAGTACGTGCCTTGCCAACATGAATTTTACAAACCAGAAAAATCACTGTCAGGCCTGCAGAGCAGACAAAGCAGGACTGTTAGGTGCTTCATTCCACGGTCCATAAAACGTTATTTTAAAAACAAATACTGGATGTTCAGAACAAACTCCTTCATTACCAAGGTACCAAAGCCTTCCTTACGGAAGACTGACCTGCATGCCTTGTGTTCCCCAAGAAAGGGCGGCAGAGACAGATGTGATCAGGGACTCTTAAAAGCAGATGCAAAACCGTCAGATCACCTCTGTGGGCTTTGAACATCTAAGCCCAATTTCTTTTCTTTCTGATACCCTCAGTCCCTCAGGCTCAGTATCTGTGTGGTGGCTCACAATCTACTCACATTAATGGAATGGGATGGTTATATAAGCACTGATGCCACGAGGTGACTCTTGAAGGAAGAGCTGAGGTGAGGCCTATGGTTTCAGATTCCCCTCTGTGGCCCAGAGAGGTGCGCACTGCATCTCTTAACCGCTGCAAAATCATGGAAGGGTTTGTTGGACAGTGATACCCAAAAGAGGAAGACTCGGGCTCTCTAAGCAGTCTCGGCACTTCTGGAAGTGGTGGTTTGGGTGAAACAGGTTGGAATCAGGGGCAGAGATCCCACCACAAGACATCTGCTTTAGGGGCTTAAAGTTCTGCTTGCTACAAAAGGCAGCTCTCTTAATGAATTTGCCACAAGTCTACAGTATGTATTCACGTGTGGTGTGTAGAGCGGCACGTATGCACACGTGTGCAGGAGCACCTGTCCCTGCAAAGGACAGAATATAATGTCAGGTCCCCCCACCCCCTTCCCTCTGACGCATTCTCTCCAGGTGAGGTTTCTCACTGAACTTGGAGCTTGCTACTCTGAGCCCCAGTGATCTGTCTCTCACCACCCTTCGGCACTGCGGTCAAAGGCGCACATGCAGCTACACCAGACTTTTTATGTTCTGGGGGAATCCAAACTCACTTGTCCAGCCAACACTCTACCCACAAAGACGCATCCCTGGCCCTCTATGCATTTTTAAAAAATAACCTTTGATGTTTTATTCATTTCAAAACAGGCAGGCATTTTTCACCCACGTCACTAATTAGATATTCCAGCTGCCAGACAAATACCTCCGCTCAATGAGATGCATGGGACTCGTGTGCACTTTGTGGATCAATCTGGAACTATGTGGAGCTGAAGTGGTTTGATGAAAATACTTACACTAGTGAAATAAATCAATAAAGGGTTATTAAGGGCCTGGGTGTTGAAATGGATTCTTGCCTTTTATGAAACGCTATTGTTTGGGAGATGAAATATTGTATTTTATTGTTTATGGCTCTTTTCTTGTTGTTGACCTTTCATGGGTTATGCTCCTCTGCCACCAAGCTCTCGCAGCCCCTCTAAGTGACAGTCCCTGACCCTACACATGCACCCAGAGGTCCCTTCCCTACATCTGTTACCATGCTGGGCGGGGAAGGCTGCACGACAGCTCACTTGTGTAAGCTGTGTTTCACGGAGGCTCATTTGAGTCTTTTAAAAAGCAAGCAATGAAAAATTTGGATGTGAATCTGACATTTGGTACCATCTAAGAAAAGGTTAACAGTTTCCAGGGATGGAACAGGAACAATTTGCCAGGCACGTTGGAGCTTGGGGCCTCATGTAGAAAAATGAGACTCCATGTAGCGCGTTCTTCATCAGTTTGTGAAATAGGTGGGAGAGATCAAAGACGGTCACAGGTGTCCCCCTCCCTGTATGCCCACTGCTTGTAAAGTTTATAGTTCCTCCCATTGAAAAACAGCTGTTTCTGGGCTGGCTTTTTGATTCATTTCCACCTATGCAAAGCAGTGGCAGCAGCAGTAGACACATTCTGAACCTTCCAGAAGCTGTGCGCGCTTCACTGATTACTCCTGGATTCCTGTTTTCTCTCTACAAAGTCTAGACTGTTCATGGGCTTGGGCCCAGTTGCCCTGATGGTTTCTAAAGTCCAGTAAATCCCTGGACTCAGAGATGCAGCTGACCGCAGGCTGACGAGGGCCTCGTCATAAACCCCAGGGAGATCAGAGCTGCCCAGGTAAGCCAGCACACAGCAAGAGCTAAGGACATGGCTGTTTGTAAGCTGTCCAGTTGTGGGGTGGCCTGTTACACAGTAAAAGCTAACAGACACATTGTTGACCTTTCTGGGCTAAAGATAGGCAACTGTCACTTGTCATGGTCCACCAGCTGCTACATGACAAAGGCTATCTATCAGGTTATCACATCTGACATAGGGGCTTGGGCTATTAGGTCACAAAACTGTCCTGACCCGGAAGCCCAAATGCAGTGCCCTCGGTGTCAGGCGAGACATTATTTCCTGCATCTGGGGAATTTGAAATGTCTGTGCCTGATGAAACTGAAATTTGGTAATTTTGCTCCTGCTATTCTTAGTACCTGAAATGAACTTTGTGCTTTTGAAATCTGCTCAAATGTAACCACTTCTCAGGAATTTCTTGTAATTTTCGAAGACGGAATTACTTTTTTCCCCTGTCCTCTGGGAGCTGGTGAAAGGAACACCATCACCCCCTCTTCCCTTTATCCTTGCCCCTCACAATGCGACGCTTCAGTACCTTTTAGCAAGAGACGGAATCTGCTTTTCCACCATCTGACTGGGTGACTTTCTTTGGCCAAGAAAATGCAGCAACAGTGGCAATTTCTCAGTGCTGGGAAGACATCTTGTATTCTCAAGGGAATCCTGCTGCCCCTCCCAACAAACCTACTATGCCCTTCTGAAAGAACCAGAGAGCCGAGCTGTCAGCCGGCATCTCAGCTGAAGTTCAGACACGGGAGAAGATCCCAGGTAAGAGGAGCTAAGCCATGACCCATGTCACACAGAACCCAGGCAACCACTGCACAGGATGAAGAGCCAGATAAACGGTCACCTGAGATTGCCCTGGAGCGATGGGTAAGGGTTTCTATTTTACTTCAGGCACAAGAAATCATGTGTATTTTTGTGGCAGTTTTAATTGAGCTCTTTTATTAACAAAATGAGCAAATGATGGAATGACAAAATATTAAAAAAGATTTGTTTTCTAACAAAACGTAACTCTGGATTTCTGGCTATAATGAGGGCTCAGGGGATTGAACCAGGCTCCTAGTTCCGGCAAAGCCAAGAACTCTGGCTTTGTATTCATCCTTCCTGGGAGTAAGATCAAAGCTAGCATGGGACCTGATACACAGCAAGTGCGTTTAACTGTCAGCTGCCATTGACCCTATGTGGGAAGTAAGGTGCCAGGCAGAATGGGGCGAGGCCAGTGTCACCCTAGAAGCATGCGTGCTGTGTCTCTAAGGGTGTTACTGTCAGGACAACCTCTCCCCATGTCTGCTGGATGGGGAGTCAGGGGAAGTCACAAGCTGCTCTGTTGTTTGTCCATGCTGGCAAGCCTCTTCCTCTTTGAAACTATGCTCCTCCCTGTGGCACCCCAGCTCCAGGCTGCCAATCACAAACAGCAGGGGCATCCTGTGCTGGAGTGCCACCCTGGAGGCTTCTTGCTTTGGGAGGCAGTAGTCTTTAACCTCGCACATTAGAAACCCCTGGGAGCTTTAAGGAAATGCCTGTAGAGATTAGGTTAATTAGTTTGGGGGTACAGCTTGCATGTGGGGACACTAAAAACCTGTGGGTGATCTGATGTAGTAGTCAAAATTGAGAACTATTCAACCTCTTCAGATATGGGATTTAGCTTTCATGGTAATTATAACAAACCCTTTTTAATGTGCCTGGAATCAAAACCCAGCGCTGACGTATTTCTTTTATTTTTTAAATGTAATTAATTTATTCAGATTACAACTCAATTGTTATCCCATCACTTGTATCCTCCTGCTCCTCTCACCCTCCCACTTTTACCCTATTCCCCTCCCCTAGGTCTAAGACTGAGGGGGACCTCCTACCCCACTATATGGTCATAGGCTATCAAGTCTCATCTTGGTAGCCTGCCTATTAATTTCTTATAGTAGACAATGCCTGGCTTTGAAGGAACTAAAAAATAATCAGTAGATGAGTAATGTCCCCATGATTAACCCTAAGCACAATGTGAACACTTGCTGGAGCACAAACTGTCCCCAAAGCCTCCAACACAGATGGGCATTCAAAGCTTTGTTGACCTAAATTCAGCAACACACAATGACACTACAGGCTGCATTAAATAATACACCAAAGCTAAAGTGTATAGTCAACAAGCACATTAAACTTTCCCTGGAAATATACATTATTGTGTATATAAAATCACTTCATCACAAATGAAGCTACAATGTGTTATTTTAGTGTGATTTTAATTTTAGGCTCAGATTCAACATGGGGCTGTCAAAGAATATGGTTTTATCTTCCCGGTGTGCAAGTGACTCTCACATGGCAGTAGTGTTATTTTCAAAATTATAATTGTATTCGGGCAAAAGTTCAAAAGTGTCAAAATTATAATAATCTTGTTACAGAATACATAATATATAAAAATCATTTTAAAGCCAACATTTCATCCTTAATAGATTCTGTGACTATATTTACAAATGTGACAATACTTTAAATCATAGGTTCCCTGGGGAAAAACCTGGCCAGACCTTGACAGGAAAACAAGACCTGAGGTGTACATCAGGCCCAGCTCTCCCATGCCTGGATGTCTGAGCCTCCATCCTCTCTCGGGGGGGGGGGGGGCAGGGGGGATCTGGGGGCTGGAGACAAAGCAACCACTGCAGAAAGTAGAGCTGGGCTGCAGGACTGGAGCTGGTCCCCAGCCTTTGCCAGCCTCTGTGTGGTTATATTCAATGGAAGAATTTAGCAAGGGGGGGAAAAATGGTCACTTTCTACACCAGTTCTTCTTACAAAGTGGGCTCCAAGCCATTGACTGTGTCGGTTTAAAATGTGTCTGCCCTAGCTTTTCTAGTCCATCATTAGCATCTTACATTAGCATGCCATAATCATTAAGTATACATAATATCAGTATACTGTTATCATTTAATTCATATTTCCTTACCCTTTACCTGTGGCCCTGGCTGGCCGTGGACCGGAAGCAGTCTTCCAGCTTCTGCCTCTCAGATGCTAGCAGGCGTGAGCCACCACCCGAAGGTTCTCATGATTGGCTTCCTGTCCCAGGCCCCACCCAGGATGCCTGTTACATTCAGTTGGCTCCTTTTTTTTTTCCCTTTTTTTTTTTTGAGAGATGGGGACTCAGAGGGCACAATCCTACAAGTTACCACCCTCCTGTCGTCTAATATTAGGGGAAAGGGCACATGTTAATGAAGTAAGCTCAAGTTTTAATTATGAGAAATACACTATGGGCAGAAGAAAGGTTAAGTTCAAAAGACTGTGACACTTGGAAGGACCTTGCATGTGGTCTCTGGTTTTTATTATGGATTAACAAAACCTAAGCAGCAAGGGATAGGACAGAGCGGTGGAAATAGGAGCTATTTCACACATCACCATGACAGTATTGTATAATTTGCCATCACTGGCTTGGGGGAAATTTATCTTTTTAAAGCCCATGGCGGCTCTCTGATCATCTTCCTGCCAATGTTTATATAAAACATTTCCCAAACAAGACCAAGTCATCTTACTCTCAAGTGAATTGTGAGATCACAACAGAGAATGTTGAAGCGTTGGCACCCCATATAGAGATGCCAAGCCCTCTGCTCTGATTGACGCTGGACTATAAGCGGGGAATCTAAAGGCTAAAAATGTCCCCAGGTCGCCAAGCACAGCACTTTAACATCTTTTTTTTTTTTCCCTAGTGAAAATGACCTGGTCTTCCAAAGTTTGAAAACATCAACTAGTTATGGTTCCAAGAAATACTGTAGTTTTACTCCAGCTAACGCGGTGTAAAAGCTACTTCATCGGGAGCGAGAGGGGCCAAGGACACAACAAAGACGCCTGCAGAATCAACTACCCGGGGGCCATGGAGCTCACAGGGACGGAACTGCCAACCAGAGAGCACGCATGGGACAGACCCAGGCCCTCTGCACGTGTCTAAGAGTTGTGCAGCCTGGTGTTCATGTGGGACTCCTAAAATGGGAGCAGGGGCTGTCTCTGACTACACTGCCCGCCTTTGGGCCCCTTTTCCCTAACTGGGCTGCCTTGTGTAGCCTCCATAAGATGAACCTAGTCCTACTACAACTTGATATGCCAAGGCTGGTTGACATCCATGGAAGGCCTCCCTCTTCTGAGGAGAATGGGAGGAGGGGTGGATGGGGGAGGTGAGATCAGGATATAAAGTAAACTTAAAGTAAATAAGTAATTTAAAAAATATAATTTTTTCCAAGTGGTGGTGGTGTATACCTTTAATCCCAGCACTAGGGAGGCAAAGTCAGGCAGATCTCTGTGTGTTTGAGGACAGCCTGGTCTACAGCATGGGTTCCACACAGAGAAACCCTATCTTGGAAAACAAAATGAAACAAAACAAACAAAACAAAACAAAACAAAAACAAAAACAAAAAACAAAAAAAGAAGAAGGAAGAAAGAAAGAAAGAAAGAAAAATTACTATATTTTAAGAAAACTTGAATTGTGAAGCAAACTAAATAAGGAAAGCAAATTTCTTAGTGGACAGGACAGTGCTGTGATGACAGGCGGGTTTTTAAATTAACATCAAGAAGAGCCAACCAAAAAAAGAAAAACAAAACATTGATTAGAGCCAAGCAGTCTTCTTGGAAGACATTGAGTCCACACTAAATAATTCAGACCATTGTTAGTAGTGTTTGAATGTAACAGTTGATGTAAATTTTATCTACTGTGATGGAAAAAATGGACAAAAACAGAACATCAAAATTGCTAAGCCTGCCAAATAGGATCCTAACCATGCTCAAAGGCACAAAGGAAAGAAAAGGAAGATATTTTAATAAAAAGTAGAAATTCTTTGGAAATCTCCCTTTATGATAAAAAGGATAAATGAAGAAATGCCACTGTCTTCTGATTGGCATTTCAAAAACAGTATGTAAAGAGAACAGCATAGGGACCTGCGGAGACACTTAAGGCTGGCACTCATCTCAAGAGGCGACCCCCTCGGACAGAAACTCTGAGACCTGGCATGGAGGGGGTAGCGGTGCTGTGAGCTCTGCTTCGTGACATTTTCTTCTAATAGAATGACTGTCCTAATAGACTTCAGGATTTCCTCTGCGACTGCTCAGGCCTCATATGAATGACAATGTTCATGAGGTGACCCGCCTTTAGTAGGTCAACATGCATATAGTAATAGGGTAGCTACACAACGGACCACAAGAAGAACAAGATTCAAGCTTGCGGCTACCACTCAGGGGAAGAGTGTTTGCCTCGCCTGTGTGAGGTCCTGGGTTCAGTCCCTGATTACACACACACACACACACACACACACACACACACACACACACACACAAGCGCGCCTGTGATTTGGGAGGCTAGAGAGATGGCTCAGGGCCTCAGAACACTTGCAGCTCTTTTGGACCCAGGTTTAATACCCAGCACCTAGCTGAGGGGTCAGAACCATCTGTAACTCCAATTCCAGGGCAACCGGCGCTGTCCGTTGGCCTCCCTGAATAACAAGCGCACATGCGGTACAGATACACATGCAAGCAAGGCACTCACATACAGAAAATAAAAAGAAGTATTTAAAAAAAGAATGGCGAGGTTCCAATTACAACATATATAAACATTATTTTAACAGCTTTCCTGGGCTTCATTGAAAGTATGGCCTACTTTGACTTTCAGGGTTAAATCTTTGTAAGCCTTCATAGCAGATATTTAAATGTTTTATAATACATAAGAAATGGCATGTAAAATTTTGTTTTTTTTCATGTGTTATTGTCAAATTTGTTTTAAAATAAACTTTAGCTGCTATATTTTGAGATTTTTTTTCTACCTAAAAAATAATGTATTTTTAAAGGATTTACTGGTGTTGTGAGTGTTTTGCCTGTATGTACGTCATCTGTACACCACATGCATGCCTGGTGCCTGAGGATCTCAGAGGAAGGCTTTGGCCCTCTTGGAACTAGAGTGAAGGACGACTTTGAGCTGCCATGTGGTACTGGAAACTGTACCCGGATTCTCTGTAAGAGCAACAAGTGTTCTTAAATGCTGAGCCATCTTTCTAGCCCCACCAACCATTTTTGAAATGGCAGTTATGGCCAGGCGATGGGCCAGCCTGGTCTACAAAGCCCAGGACAGCCAGGGCTATACAGGAAAACCCTGTTTCAAAAAACCAAAAAACAAAACAAAACAAACAAACAAAAACTCCAAAGAAAAACAAAACAAAACCAAAAACCAAACAACAACAACAACAACCCCCCCAAAAAAACCCAAACAAGCAAGAAAAGAAAAGAAAAGAAATGGCAGTTATGCTGTTATGCTATATGTTCTTGGTTTGGGAACTAAGTATATAATTTTAAAGCTATTTTTAACATATGATACTAAAACATACAAATAACTAATAAATAACTGACATTATGGTATCTTGAATTTGGACAAAACTACTGAACATATAATTTTTTTGTGATTAATAATACTATAAAGTACCTGACAAAACGTTTTTGGCACTCGCATGTGCGCAAACACACACACACACACACACACACACACACACACACACACACACAGAGCATTGATTTTCTGTAACAACTTCATATGTGTATAAAACACATTCTGGTTCCTTTTTCCTCCCACACTTTCCTAGCTCTCTCTATCCATATCAATGCTCTTTACAAGCCTCTTTTTCACAACCAAATTTGTGTGTGTATGTTTTGTTTGTTTTTCATGATAAGGTTTCTCTGTGTACTCCTGGCTGTCCTGGAACTCACTCTGTAAACCAGACTGGCCTTGAATTCAAAGACGCGCCTGCCTCTGCCTCCCAAGTACCGGGAGTAAAGCCACCACTGCTTAGCTATGTTTTTGTGTTTTATCTTGTGATCTGCTGAGTTTAATCAGGGCCATTTGTGTGATCACTGGCTTTGAACTATCCAGTGGAGCCTGGTGGGCTCACCTGTGGGAACCCTATGGAAGACAGTGGTTGTCTCTCCCTGAGAATTCACCAGTCAGCAGGGCGGGATCGAGAGGATCAGACATTTACAAGGACACCTGCCAGCCTTCACAGGCATCAGGCAATCCCAGTTTAAGTCATCAGGATGTTCTTAGCCCCAGAAAAGATCACACTGAGTAAATCTGAGCCAATCAGCTGCTAATGTGGCCATATATGGCTTAATGCCCCTGGGATGTTACTTGGGTGACTGGCCATCCAGCCCCAGCCAATCAGCTTACTCCTCATGTAACCACATTTTACATCCCCCAATCAAGTTAGAGAATAGTTCATTCCCTTGGAATTCCCCTAGTTTCCTATAAAAGGTCTGCATGCCTTTGTCTGGGGTCACTGCCATTTTGTATGGCTGGTCCACCCCTGCATGCAGGCTGTTTCTGCAAAATAATAGCTCTTTGTTTTTATATACTATTTCCGTCTGGGGTCTTCCTTCGGTGATTCTCAGACCTTTCCAGAATATGGCCTTGTGAATCCTTCCCTGATCTATGAGTGATTAGTAAAAGGCTGTGTCTTAAGCAAGGCCCAAGGCCAGCAATTATAAATGATATGATGGCCAAGGGTTTAGTTAAGGACTTACCTGAAATTTGTACATATTGTATTTTATTTCACACACACACACACACACACACACACACACACACACACGCAGGCACACACTTCCCAACTTCATGACAAGTATGTACAAATTCTGAGCACATGGCTATAGCTAGTAATATGGCAACAGCAATGTTTCTTAATGTTTACTGCCAACAATCTGCTGTACATTATACGTATAAAGAAACCACATTTACTAATATTGAAAACTACAGAAAACTGAGATTGGAATTTTGAATGTTTACATGCAAAAAAATCCTAAGCATTAACTGTGCTTGCTCCCCTGACTTTCTCTGGTACTATATTCCAAAACACTTTTCAAACATCATTTCTTAAACATTTAGCTCATCATTTCATTGATCAATACTATAAAACCAGAAATTGAGTTTAAACATTAGCATGATGAAACGTGTACAGCTCCTGGGACATGGCGAATCCCACTGTTTTTTTTGTGGCGCAGCTGCTGGGAAGCACTCATGACCCCGGGCCTTAAACCCCTACCCAGATCTAGACAATGGACAGAACACTCTCCACAGTAGAGTGGAAAGTGGGATATTACTTTCTCACATACTCTGGTGCCTCACCTTTGACCATGTCCCCTGGAGGGGGAGACCTGGTGGCACTCAGAGGAAGGACAGCAGGTTACCAAGAAGAGACTTGATACCCTATAAGCATATACAGGGGGAGGTAATCCCCCTCAGGAACAGTCATAGGGGAGGGGAATAAGGGGAAAATGGGAGGGAGGGAAGAATGGGAGGATACAAGGGATGGGATAACCATTGAGATGTAACAAGAATAAATTAATAACGGAGAAAAAAAAAGTAAAACAAAACAAAACAAAACAAAACAAAAAAACCCAGAAGTTACATAAGGGGGAAGGGAATGGGCAGGTGGAAAAGTGAGGCTGCCGTGCTTTGCCACTGACAGCAGTTAACTGGCATGCACCAGGGACTGGCGCTTTCAGTCACATAGCCTGTCAGGTCCTGGAGGGTCGCTCAGAGCTCAGGCATCACGTACACACGTGCAAGGCCGGCATGGTTCAGGAACAGGGATGGTGAGCGCACAGCTCACAGGCCTCACATCTACTGAGGTTCCACATCGTCTTGCGGCAGAGCCCAGACCGCTACATAAAAGACCATGGAAAAACCTTGGCCTCAAAACTGGGAACAGTTGTTTCTCCTGGGAATGTTTGGTTGCTTGAGCTTAGAACATCATTAATCATGAAACAATGGACACAGTTCCCTTTTCAAACTGCTCATTAAAAAGCACAAAAATGTTTGGTTCTATCACATGCAGCATGAAGAATTTGTAGGATTCCTCCTTATGTTAACAGCCCCCTCCTTTTGTGTGCTGTACCTCAGTTCCCTCGTGTGTGTGTGTATGTGTGTGTGTGTGTGTGTGTGTGTGTGTGTGTGAGAGAGAGAGAGAGAGAGAGAGAGAGAGAGAGAGAGAGAGAGAGAGAGAGAGAGAGAGCGAGAGAGCGCTCCTTGTGGACTACGGCAGGCTGCGGCAGGCTGTCCACAGCCCTCGTTTTATAAAGATCTCAAGAGCTAATCCAGCTTTAGCTAGTGTATTTCACAGATGAGCAACCCCAAGTCTCAGTAGTGATCACTTCAAAGTCTGGCTGGAAGGCGGGGGTCCCAAAAGGAGTTTATGATTTTTTTTGTTAGCATATGGTTGCCTCCATGCCTTAGAGTCTCTCTTCTGTGCTGGAGACGGCACCATCCAAGAGACGCAGCTAAACCCTTGTCCCCACCAGAGAAGATGCATGCTTTAGGAAACTACAGTCTGTCCCTCCCTTTAGAGAGTCACAAGAAAATTCTGACAAGTCTTATGACAGGTGCATCAACTTAATCCTTTCTAATGCATATCTGTAAAATGTGTCTGATTGTACATTAAAAACCACGTTCTCTTCTCTTTCAGGTCCACGGTTGGGAAACTACACCCGCTGAGACTCATTGGGACGTACCTTGGGAGGGTCTGGGTTAAGATGAGACCCCAGCAATTAGGTCGGGGGTAGGCCTATCAGAAATGGACAGATGCTCACCTCCTGACACACCAGTCTCAGCTTAGGGTGTTCTTGAAGGTGGCAAGTCAGGCTGTTGCAAGGGGGACGATCCCCCAGCAGTGAGAGGGACCCGGGCCTGCTGGGAATCCCGGGCAGGCACCTGCGCTATGGTACACCATGAGAGCCATGGAGGAAATGGCTGGAGTTCTGTCTTCTAATGATCATCATCACTTGCCCGCTTTAGACAGTAGGAACTTATAGATTCATTTTCTGCACAGACAAAGGTAGTGTGTTTGCCAACATGATGCAGTTACATGCTGTGTGCACCTCTGTAGAGGTGGCTGTATGTTTATAGATCCTGCTTAGCAGGCTCTGGTATGGTCCAGGTGGCCCCTGTGGTGGTAGGGTACATGGCGCCCTAAGCACAGATCCCATAGCTGTTGCTGCATGCCCATGCTGTCTCTGCTCTGGCCACTCACGAGCTTACCCTCTCTGAACTTTTGTTTCATCTTTAGTAACGTGTATCCTAATAATCATAATGTGGTAGCCATGCTACCCCCTCCCTTCCCGGGAGCCATGATGTGTCCATCAAACAGGAAAACTCCATCCAGACCTTGTCGTAGCTTCCTTTCCTAATCATTTTTCTTTCCAGTGGATAAGGATGACTTTACCAACGGTCACACAAGACCCTTACTCTCATCCCTTCAGGACACCCGTAGCTCACCAGTTAGTATGGTTTCCTCCAGGAACCTAGCAGCCTGTTAGTTCCTACCCCTGTCCCTTTCTGATGAGTTGTGCTCACAGGTCTGGGAAGCCAGGTGGCAATGACCTGGAGTCCAGTGTCTGCAGCTGCAGAGTCAAGAGAACCAAACTGGATTTCTCTTTGAAGCCACGTATGCCAGAGTCATTCATGATGGGCCGCTGTAGACATCTTTGCCACCCAAGTAGCACCTCCACAGACCTCCTGACAAAGGCAGGCGTGGCTGGCCCAGCCCCTCTAAGATGCCCTCCTCGTGCACGGCATATTCTACCACATGCCATCAGCATTCCTTTACTCAATTGTTAAAAACAACAACATTTACATTAAAAGCCGACAAACTAAAACACATCGACTGGCAACAAAAAAGGGGAAGAAGAAGGCTGAAGACCTTAGTTATTTTTATTGGTTTCTTTGTTATTGGGTCCCAAGCACTGTCATGTTAATGACTCCTCTATTTTCTGTCTAAGCGCATTCATCGTCATTAGATTTATTATTGTGGTTTGTAATTGTCAGAATCGAACAAAGGTCCCCCTGCACATGAGGCACATATGCTACTGCCGAGCTTCAGGCCTGCCTTCCTTCTGTACGGTATAACTACAAAAATAAAAAAAAAAGAAAAATATATGATATAGAAAAAAAGAAATACAAATATACCTCTAAAAAGATTATCAACAAAAAAAGTGGAAGCTTAAACACAGCAAAACAAATGATTTGCATGAATCCTGTTACCAGTGGTCAAGTAAAAGATAGGCCGTAGCTATTTAAGATGAATCTGTACACATAGGTGATCTCGAAAGCACGAGAGTGTGCACAATAGCTCAGCGACACGACTATTAGAACTGTACATTTAGAAATCTGGTAATTTACAAAATGCAGTAGTTGGGAAATATTCAAAGGGGTTATTCGTCCATCTATAAGGCAAGGCTGGGGAGTGATGGAGAATCTACTTGCACACTTGAGGTCAAGCTTTAAACTTGGGCCTAGCCTCGGCTCAGGTTTATAATTTTGCCCCTGCAGTCTCTAGTCCAGATTGCAGAGACTCCTTCTGAAGTTGGTGTCTTTATGGCTTTGAGCACTGTGGGTGGTGCTCTCTCTGTGCCCCTTGCTGTGCACTAATTACTCTCTGCATAGCACAAATATGCTTTTTCTCTTACTTAGGTAGCACATAATTGTTTCCACGAGCTCCGAGTTAGCATCACTGGCAATGATACGAGTGCAAATGTACAAGAAGCAGCACAAGAGGCTGCCTGGTACTCACAGGAAGTCTTTCTGAATTTCTAGCACTGAAATTCTTGATGCTCCAGTACTCAGATGGGCACCCCGCTCTCATAAGGACCTTTTATGTAATGCATGCATAATGCAGTGCGAAGAAAGCAACCGAGGAAAACGTTTTCCCCAAATTATAACTTGCATCTTGGTAATGAGAAGCTATTAAAATGTATTTTTAAAAAATCCCTAAGCTGATGTGTTTCTCAGGATTCTGCGGTTTCCCACTGCTCTGCTATTTTCCCATTCTGTATGCACAGCAGCCATTCCTGCCAAGACTATTACAGTGAGCAAACAATGTCGTCTCTGTCAGGGAAGAGAATGAATAGTGTCACAGAATTCTCCTCTACTGTACAGCCTGCACCCCCCCCCCCAGCCCTTCAGTGGAGACCAGCCAGGGAGGGTGAGGACAGAACCCGGCTCTCCCCTTGCCAATCTGAAGCTGCTTTCCAGAACACCGAGGGCAGACTAATGCCAACCATATATTATCTTCTGATCAGAGAAAGTTGACAAGTAGATTTTCGGTCTGGTTGTATATTGTTTCATTGCTGTAGATATGAGTACACAGGCATTTTTTTGTAAGATAAAAGGAAGTGCTTCATAACATAAAAAAAAAAAAAATCTCAGGGCTTAGTGAAGATAGCTTCTTGCTACAAACTAAAGAGCATAGGAGGAACTTCACAGAAAGGACATGGCAGTTTGTGTTAAGATACCAGGGGCTGAGTCACGAGTGACGACGTGAGAATGACTCCAAGGCTTCCGCTAAGTCGCTGCCAGTGGAGCTCATTCATAAAGGAAGAGCCTGGAGCTAGCCCTTTGGATATGCAGGGAGAGGCTGGCCCACTCGCCTTGGGTCTCAAGGCCATCACCTTCCAAAACAAGACATTTATAAAGAGTTTTGCACGAACCAATGAAAGGCATACTTAGTGTGCATTTTTTCAGAAAAGAACAGAGATTTCTTAGAATTTTTCCTTACTTGTTAAGTCTTAGTGCAAAGCATAATGGTGCAGGACCCCCTTATGACACATACAGGACATGTACTTTATTTGACCTTCAATTAGAACCACTCATCTCTTTTATTGTAAAGGAATGAATGCTATTTTCAGTCTGAACACAGGGCCCTCTTCCCTCCCTCTTTTCCCACGCACTTGCTGACCAGGCTCCTGATCTCCCAGGGTAAGATGGTGTTCTCTTGGTGACACATTTAGTGAGGCTGCAGCAGGAAGATGACACAGCCCCCCTTTGTCCCCCCCACCCCCCACCCCCTTCATTCACACAGTCCTAGTCTGCACTAGATCAGACAATCAAACCTCTGTGCTGTCCCACTGCCATCTGAAGACACTAACTATGCGCTCCCTTCTTCCTACAATAATACCTTGGAGAACAGGTTGTCCAAAAAAAGGATTTCTAAGTTCTGTAACGTGTTCCGTTCGAGCGTTGTTATGCTAAGTTTCTCTCTTCTTTCTTGGCCTGTAACCAAAAAGAAAGAAAGGCTGTTGGGGGCAGGGAACGCATGTGGACGGGCTGGGAAGGACACTTGCCAGCTTACTGTAACAAACGCTGGCCGGGTTACCAGGCCCTGAGGTTTACATTCCTTTCTAAAGAGGCCACAGCCTGAACTTCTAAACCAGCAAAGTACTGACAGCCCTGAATATATACAAATCTCTTTCCTCTGAAATGACAGCCATGTTAGTATTTGATCAAATATAAATCAATTTACAAGAAAGACTCATCAAAGTCTTTCTAGTTTGTGACAGATAACTCTGTTTCTTACTGTAGTAGAGTTAACCTATATTTGAGATTTTAAAAACTCATTATTTATATGAAAAGAACACTCATGCTTTTTTGGCAAGGTAAGCTGTGACTCAACTCTGACATTTTCTGATGGAAAGGAAGCTGTGGTGGTGGAGTGTGAGCGTCAGGACCCAACACGCGGATTTTTATCATTCTATTGTCACCCCACTATGGAAAGGAGAATGATTCTCAGAAATGGAGGCAACTACAGGGAAGACGCCCTCAGCCCCTCAGCCTTACCTGATTCATCAGCTCCCACATCCTGTCACTGGCCAGCCCTTCCACCTTGCTTTCCTCTCTGTTGCATTTCCCATCCTTTAACAAATCTCTTCTGTACCTAATATTTAGCATTGTTTTAAAAATGTGTGTGTGTGTGTGTGTGTGTGTGTGTGTGTGTGTGTGTGTGTGTGTGTACCAGTGAGGCTGGAAGAAGTATTAGGATCTCCAGAGCTGGAGTTCCAGGAAGTTTGAGACACAAGAGAGACTTGGGTCCTCTAGTGCTCGCGTTCTCTCTCTCTCTCTCTCTCTCTCTCTCTCTCTCTCTCTCTCTCTCTCTCTCTCTCTCTCTCTCTCTCTCTCTCTCATATTTTGAGACAGGGCTTCTCTGTATAACAGTCTAGCTATCCTGGAACTCACTCTGTAGACCAGGCTGGCCTCGAACTCACAGAGATGTACCTGTGTCTCCCTCCCTGAGTGCCAGGATGAAAAGGGTGCCCTGCCATGATGGCCGGCAGGCAACAAGTAGTCTCAATAATGCATTGCCTCTGTAGCCCCTGAACACTTTACACAAGACAGCAGGATGGAGCGTGTGACAGCGGGAGGAGAGGAGAGCAATGGGGCAAACAATGAAGAGTTTATTCATGTTCTAGTGAATATCTAGCTGTTGCCTAAGACCAGAACTTCTCGATTATTTTAGCAGATTGAGGTGCAAATTCTGTTTGGTTTTAACATTCAGTTGTGAGTAGAACAGGAGCCACCCTCAGATCTACATTTACATACTTTTGGATATATCATAATTTCCAAGCGTTGCTTTCCTCTGCTGCAGAATCAGCACATTATTTATATTACATTAAGATACAACTATTCTTTCCCTGCCAGTCTTCAAGTTGAGGAAAGGCTGCCTTTCCTTTGCCAATGCACTCAGCTACATTGTTATTTTCTTATTCCTAAAATAAATCTAAAAGTATCAGAAGAGGACACACAACCATGGGTTGCCGTCCTCCCTCCTGACTCCTGGTCTCTCTGTCAGTCACACAGAGTGGGAGGACCAGGCTTCCCTGGGCTGAGCTAACTGCAGAGACACTGTTCTACTGTTTATTAGCTTTCAGGTCAGACCCCCTCCCCAGCTCCTGCATTCAGATGTATTCAGATGCAAGTTCTAACTGCAGAGCTGTTGGCTTCTCTACTCCACTGCCCAAGCTCAGAACAACAGGCAAGATTTAGACACCCAGGACCAACAACTTCAGGTCAGGCTTTATTTATTTATTTCTAAATATGAAATCCTGCCAATGCTGCACAGTATTTCAGTGCTGCAGATGCAGTGCATGGTAGAGTACTTGTTACAGCACGTTCAAGGGTCTCGGTTTCACCCCTGGTATCACCTGCACATTCAAATAAAATCAATATTCATTTTCTATTACTGGATGTGAGTGAAAAGCGTGACCTAAAAACCGAGCAGTCTGAAGTGGCATTTTATTTTGCATTGTCAAAACAGCTAGAACAGCTGGGTGCGGTGGCACATGCCTGCTGCAATCCCAGCACTCTGGGAGGCAGAAGCAGGCAGATCTCTGTGAGTCCGAGGCTAGCCTGGTCTACAAGAAGTAAGTCCAGGACCGAGAAACCCTGTCCCAAAAAAAAAAAAAAAAAAAAAAACAAAACAAAACAAATGAGTTAAAAAATATTCTGAGGGAAACAAGGTGATTGAGATAGTGTGGCATTACCAGGAAGGCAAACAGACAGACTGATTAAATGGGGTAAAATTTACCACTCATGCAAGTAAACTTGATATGTTTACATTCATTTATTTACATGGTCAATTGCCTTTAAACAGAGGTGCCAAGACTATGGAGAAAGAATGGCCGCTTTAGCACACAGTGCTGGGACAGGAAGTAGTAGCCACATACACAAGATGAAAGCTAATTCCGACCTCACACCATACTAAAGTTAGCTGAAATGATGCCTGTTAGTGGCAAAACCTCCAGAAACTACTACAAAGAAAACACAGGTAACTTTCCATGAGCTTGGATCTAGCCAGGGAAGCCACTGATATGATGTCAAGTATGCAATCAATAAAATATAAACTAATAAGATATGGGCTGGAGATATGGCTCAGCTGTTAAGAGCAGTGGTTGCTCTTCCAGAGGACCCAGGTTCAATTCCCAGCACACACATGGCAGCTCACAACTGTCTGTAACTCCCGTTCCAGGGGATCCAACACCCTCACACAGACACACATGCAGGAAAAACACCAGTGTATATAAAATACAAATAAATACATTATTTTTAAAAGAGATGTGCATATTAAAAGCACCACGATAAGAAGAATGACATACCAAAGAAGAAGAGAAATGGGTGCAAACCACCCGGTAAAGGAATTGCAGCTAGAATATATAAAAACTCCTTAAAACCAATCAGATGTCCAAATCCCAAATGAGTGAAATGTATGAATGAATAGGCATTTCTCCAGAAGAACTTATTAAAGGGCCAGTAAGTTCACAAATGGTCAATGTCATCATCAAAGAAATGCAAGTGTAAGCCAGAGTGAGATACTGCTTCATAGTGTCCTGCTAAGAGTGATATGTGCTGGCAGGATGAGAAGAAATAGGAACCTCTGCCAAGAGTGCGAGGTGATCATCCAATTCCCAATGGTCTAGAAACTCTCCGGACATGCTAACCGCTGAACTATCACCCCATCCAACAGTTCTACGCCTAAGTAGGCACGAAGAGAAGCAAACCCAGAAGTAACCCACATGTCCATCAACTGGTGAACAAAAAAAAAAAAATAGTAAACAGATACAGAGGATTAGTCACATACAGAGTGGGTTCTCACATTGACATAGGTTTAACATGGATGTACTTGGAACACATGGTAAGGGAAAGAAGCCAGTGACTCTATGTATGATGGGATCCCATTGATGAGAAATGCCCAAAAAATGGTCAACTAAAGAAAGCCGGATGCATAGAGAAAGAGTGACTGCTTAGAGCTGGGGAAGAGGAGGTAGAGAAGCTGGTGAAGGGGTGATGAAAACGCTCTACAAATGATGCTTGCGCTGCTGTGTACTAAAATCCATTACACTGCAGCCTCTAAATGGATGGCTTGTATGACATGCAAATTTATAGCTCGGTGAAGTTCTTACTACAAGAAAGAAAGGATATTCCAGAAGATGCAGCCACTGTACTATTTTCCAGGTCACTCTTACAGAACTGTGGCAAGCCCCAGTATAACTCCCACTGCACCAGCAGACTTGCGCTAAACCAAGCAGAGCACCTAGCTCTATAGTACATGATCACGTTCTGTGTGAGCTGCCCTGAGTAGAATCCTCATCGACTTAGTGGCCCGCCGGGGCTCCTTTCATGTGGGTCACTATCTGTACATGTGCATACTGCAAACAAAGATTGACTCAAACCAAGCCTATACTTTCAATTTAATATTGCCATCTATCTTGTGGGATTTCAGGCCTCCTGAAGCTAGCTCTCTGCTCACGTCTCTGTTCCTCTGTGTCTGTATCTACAAAGCCAGAGGAATGAGAAGACCAGCATCACTTTTCTACACCTGTTCTACTGAAAGTTTCTACGTGAATGGCAACAGGTTCTGAACACTGATAAGAAGATTCAAACAAGGAGGAGATGAAAGCTTGCCCTACCTAAAGCTACCCAAAACAATGGAACAGTTTAATTTTGGGGACTGTGTTACCTATGTTATGAGACCTGCTCCAGCAGTGAAAGTCATCCCAGCCGTCAGACCGTGACAGTATCCCCTCAGCCTGGGCAATTATAATCAATAAATAAACTCCGTCAGGACTGAGCCAGCCTCCATTGAGGATGAGGAGCAGGTGACTGGTAAGGGGTGCACTCTGCCAGTGGGGCACATTGAAACAGCCTAAATGCATTAGTCACAACCAATTCAGTTTTGGGGAAGGCAAGATGGTAGGTGTGAGAGAAAAAGTGACGAGGGAAGAGATAAGGCAAAAAGAGACTTCCTGAGACAAACACTTCCGTTTTCTGCCCCCCCCCCCAGTGGTTCGGAGGCAGTTCTCCACTGGATGTGGCTGGTCAAGAGTGGTACGGAACACTCATTTGTGTTACCATGTGTACTATTTGTAATACAGAAAGCCAAAGGTCACAACAGCTTTCTTATCAGCTACATTATCCTGCCATAGACAGCGAAGGCAAGCGTGCATTTCCTTCCAATCTGCTGTGGCTAAGCCCCATCTCTTTTTCCTGAGTCTTTCGCAACCGAAGCTGGGAGAGGCTGCTTACGCAGTTTCTGTAGCACTTCTGCTTCTCAGCTTTGGGGTACAGACTTACAGGTCAGGGTGTTCCTGATTCCTGCACTATCTGCCATTTGCTAGGTAGCCATCTTTCATGGCTTAAAGCAGCGCTATGGAGTTCCACCCAGGCGAGGCCTAATGTTGACTAAGGATTAGGAGAAAATCCCGAGAGCCTTTCTCCAGGAAGATAGCAATTTATTAATCAGCTCCCCTGGGACACGCCTACTAAATCAGCTATTAATCCAGTTAATTATACACATCCCCATTTGTCAAAATGATAAATGTCAGCAATTTGATAGACTTTTGGTAAAAAAAAAAATCCATAAGCTAATGCATGCTACTTCCCACTAGGTTATTGGCATTCTGTGATGGGTTTAACGAAGTAATAATAAAATAGAGAGACCCCGCAAAGAGCAGACATTTCTGTCCATTACATTTCAATATTCATTCCTTTCCAGCGACCATGTGACACACAGCCTTAACTGTGTTCGGTGGCTCAGAACACGGTGGCAGCTACAGACAAAGTAGCAGGCTGCCAAGGACTGTGCCGTGCGGAGCAACTAATGCCCCACTCCTGTATCCCAGGAGTCTTGTCGCAGCCTGCTGGCAAGGCAGGAGCCGAGCTCCTCTGTTCCTACTCTCCTCCCCCAGCCCTGCTGGCCACGAGCTCAGCCTCCCTGGCAGTTACTCTCATGCCATCATCTGATGTTCCTGCACTCAAACAGCTGAAATCTCTGATGTATGCAGAGGGACAGCCCATTAAGAGGCAGGGGTTTTCTGTGTTTTATTTTCCTTGTTGCAAATAGAAAAATGGAAGAGGCAAGAAAGAATAACTCTCAACTGAGAAAGGCACTGCAGAGACCACCGTGATGATAAGATGTCAGTTTAAAAAAAAATCATCAAAAAGATTATAAAGATGACACTGGAAAAATAGTTTTCTCTGGAAATCCTCTTAAAGATTCAGTGAATAAAATAATCTCTCCAAGAATAATCTGATTTCTTGAATTTCAGGGAGTCAGTGATAAGAACCCTTAAATACATATTCTCACACTATCTACAGTCTCCAGGAACTAGGGAAGACAGGTCTAATACCAATGTGGAGCCATAAACAACTGGAATTTCATAATCACAAGCTTTCTATTTATAATCATGTTACTTGGAAAGAGGCTTAAGATGACACAATTAATTCAAACCGCATCTGTAAGTAAGCATGTTTCATAAGAAAAGTTTGGCGATGAATCCCTTGCAATCTTAACACTAGAAGAGAAATAATGATCACGATAAAGTGCATAACAAGAAAACAGACTTCTGGGCTGGTATAGACTAGACTATAATATGTAATAATATGCAAATTATTACATGTTATATGCAAATGTGAGCAGATAGGGGAAGTTCTACAGCGTGCTCCTGAGGCATCTGAACAGAGAGCAAGTGGCACCGGCCCAGCATGAAAACACTGCTCTCAGAGGTTACGTGCTGCTTAAGAGAACAGAAGATACACAAAAGCGATTCTGCTCACGACTAGTTTACACACAGAAAGCAAAAGAAATATTTAAGAACATTCTTAAGGTAAGCACACAGGAGGCTGAGGCAGGAGGATGGAGAGTTCAAAGCCAGTCTGGGCTACAAAATAAGGCCTGAAACCCCAAACCCAAACTAAAAGAATACTCTTTTAGACAATGCAAATTCACAAGGAAAATAACACAAGCAACGGGAAAGTCCTCCTTCGTTTCCTCACTTCGCTCACCTCTCAGTTTCATTACCTTCTTATGAATGTTAACCCCTTGTTTGCCAGCCTCTCCTACTCTGTATATTACAGAAACAGATTTTCGTACTGGATTTTGCTGCTCTTACAAGCTTCTAGCTATGGCTTGAATGTCTCACTGTGACGGGCATCATCCAGACAGGCTGCCTAGAATGCCGGCCCGACTATCACAGCCCAGGACAGCTCTAAGATGTGTCCTGATAAGACATAATGTCTTAGATAGGCGTGGTGACACACACCTGTCATCCTAGCACTTGGGAGGCTGAGGCAGGCGGATCTCTGTGAGTTCAAGCCCAACCTGGTGTACAGAGTGAGTTCCAGGACAGCCAAGGCTACACTGAGAAATACTGTCTTGAAAAAACCAAACAAAACCAACCAAAAAACCAACCAACAACCAAACAAAAAAACCAACAACAAAATCTCAAAAAAGACATAATGTCTCTATTTCTGTTGTCACACCCAAGGGTGTGTCTCTAGATCACCCAGGGGCTGGCGAAAGCACAGTGTTGCATGGAGTGGGGGCCAGTATGTGGTCTGAGAAGTGGTCTAAGCGCATAGTCAGGAGCTGGGAATCAGTAGAGCATCCCTGTGAGACTGTCAATGCCAGGAGTATCTCCATGCAAAGTTCCAGTGTGAGGCATCTGGGACAGCGGGGGGGCCAAGTTGCCTGCTCTTGTGGAGCCACAGAACTGGCTGTGCTGCACGGGCCTAGGCAGGGCTACCTGTGTATGTGTATAGGGGCCAGGGGTTTACAAGAGATAATGCATGTGGCTTCTGCTGGTATGCTAGGAGGCCTCCACATCTTCAGACTGGTCTGGTAAAGCGCCTGAGTTCCAGAAGGTCATGTGAATAGGGGTGGGGTTGATTGATATTTTGTAAATGAGCCATAAAGTAACTATATTTTTTTGCCCCCATATTTGCACACATCTTTATAAATGTGTAACACACACACACACATATTGGTAAAAGGAAAATTCCTTAGACCAATCAAATTGAGTTTTTCAGGCAAAATAAAACAAAAGCACAATTTCCAGTAAATACAAGATTCCTGAGCCAGAGTAGGTTCTGAGAACCATGCCAATCTGAACAGACACGGACTATACAGAAGTAAGCATAGGGAAGGCACCAGCACAGCCACGAGCCAATCAAGATTTCCTAGGATGATCTCTCTGTCTCTCTGTCTCTCTGTGTCTCTGTCTCTCTCTGTCTCTCTGTCTCTCTGTGTCTCTCTCTGTCTCTCTGTCTCTCTCTCTCTGTCTGTCTGTCTCTATATGCATACTTTCAACCAGATGTTGAATGGAAACAAAATGCTAGAACATTCAAAAACTGAAGTGTTACTGAGCAGACCTTTTCCTTGCTATCATCCTCTAAACAATGTGGTGTAACTTACTTACAGAGCACTGGTGGTCCACTGGTTGCTGTATCTACAGAAGATGAAAAGGATCCTGGAGGACGTGCAAAGTTTTATTCAAATACCATGCTATTTTATATAAGGGATAAGCACCTGTGAATTTGGGTACTTGTGAGTGTATGTGTCCAAGCAACCCAGTCAGATACAAGGGAGAGCTGTATACACAATGACACACCTGAGTGCACGTGCATATGAGTGCATGCACACTCACACATACACACACACACACACACACACACACACACACACACACACACGGGGGGGGGGGGGGGAGGGGAGGGTGGTTGTAGAGAGGCACGCACACTGGGAGAAACTTGCTTGGAGCCACTGCAGCAGCATGCCTTGCTGACACCTGGATCTTAGCCTCAGCTTTGAGAGGAGATACAAGTATACAAGTTATTGCTGTCATTCAAACCACACTCTCTGTGCCATGTTGTTATGGCAGCCCTGGGAAACCAGGCACATTTCCTCCCATCGCATCCTGCCTTTGAGGGAGAGAGAGGAGGGTGAGGCAGGTGATGCTGAAGGCATTGCAGATCTCACACCAAGGCTGACGCAACCACCTAGCTATTGCCGTTTCTTAATTATAGAAATTCAAAGGAACATGGAAATAACAGACAAGTTCATACTATTCATTATACCATTTCAAAGGTGGAGTCTGCACTCTTTTTTGTTTTTGTTTTTGTTTTTCAAGACAAGGTTTCTCTGTGTACCAGCTCTGGCTGTCCTGTAACTCTCTCTGTAGACCAGGCTGGCCTCGAACTCACAGAACTCCTCCTGCCTCTGCCTCCTAAGTGCTAGGATAAAAGGCATGCACCACCACTGCCTGGCTGGAGCTGGCACTCCCTACCATCATTTTCAGGAGTAGCTGGCCGGACTAATTATGAAAAAACATGCAGTAGAACGAAAGAGAAAATTCTGCAATTATAATTGCGAGATAGTTGCAAAAGGACCCTATAAGATTTTTGGCTGGCTGGAATTTGAGAATTGCTTTTACTTTACTAGAACATAATGTGTTAAGATTGCCATGTTTAGATTAGTGTGTGTTTGTTCATTTTGATATTGGGGAATGAACCTAGGCCTTGTACATGGTAAGTGAGTGGTTGCTATTTGTCTCTCTCTCTGTCTGTCTGTCTGCTTGTCTGTCTGTCTATCTATCTATCTATCTATCTATCTATCTATCTATCTATCTATCAATGACTCCTCTCAATCTGTTTTCTGTCTCATTTCAGAAAAGTCCCCATAGTGTTCATGCTTAGACTCTCCAGCACTCAGGAGGCAGAGGCAAGCAGATGTCTGAGTCTGAGGTCTGCCTGGTCTACATAGTGAGCTCTAGGAAAGCTGAAGCTACACAGAGAAACCCTGTTTCAAAAAATAAAACAAAGACAACCCCCCCAACAACAACAACAATGACAACAAAAAACCAAAAATATGAAAAATCAGCCTAATAAGTAAGTGGACTAAAGAGCTGAACAGGTCATTTACAGAATGAAAAACCTAACAAAGCTATGTTTAAAAAAAGCTTTGAACTTGTTTGGATAAAGAAATGACTTGTGTTATAGTCAGCAGAACCAGCAGACCACACACACTCCAGAGGGAGACACAGTTGCAGCTTAGCCTGTAAAATGTTAACAGTGAAGAACAGTTTCAGCCAACATGAAGAAAACATCCCTATAGTGAGAATTTTGGTGTCTTCAAAAAATAAAAAACAATTATGCCATCTAAGCATGTTTTTGTTTCAGTCTCGGGTGTGGGATATGGGGCTGCTTTAGACTGTCCACAGCAACAGACTAGTTGCCTCGTGCATGCTCTGGCAGGGCTGTGATTCTGCCAGCCTAGCATGGTTTAACCCTGGGGACTCTAGAAAGGGTATAAAAAGGTTGGAGCCCTAAGAGAGGAGGCACAGCTGTTCCTCCGGGTGGTTCCTCCTGCTGCTGCTGCTGCTGTTGCTGGCTTGTCAAGAGAAAAGAGGCAAGAAGAAAACTGGAGATATCCTAACAAGATGAAGATGGAACTTGCCCCCAAGGAATTCAATGCCCCCAGTCAGCAGGAATTGGTCTAAAAAGATCTCAACATCCCCTCTCCCCACTAACCTTCTGCTTCTCCTACCTGGTGTTGGGGTGTCAGAAGGGATTGGGGTGGACAAGGGTAGTAGATCTAAGAACCCAATAAAATAGATTTTTAAAAAGGCCAACACAGGTGTCACACACAAGATTAGAAAGAATGAAAGCATCCCTTGGTCCCAGAAAAAAAAAAAAGCAGCAGCTTCCTTCTGCATTCACTTTTCTTTTCTTCCTTCTGCAAATGCCATCAACAGGTGTTACTATGGCAACTGTCCTTTAGTTAAGAAGTAGCAAAGGTAAGAAAAAAATTATATAAAGCCAGTAAAGAAAGAAATCAGTAAGCTGCACTGTGGCAAAATGAACCTCCTACCCAGAGCAGCTAGGGACTTGATAGGCCATTTCTTCAGGCCTTCCATGCTGTCTGAGAGGGAAGCCGCAAGGAGAGCCCACTGGCGTGGGAGCAGGCCCTTGCAGGAGCAGACTGAGGCTCTGTGACGCAGGGGGAGCCGTGCCCTCCATTTGTCCTACTCCAACTGGTGCGGCTCATCTCTGTGATGACGTTGGTAGGAGGCGAAGGTTACGGCTGTGTATGTTGCATCAAAACTTCCGGAAAATGAGCCTTCAGTATTATAGTTCTATGACTTATAGGCGGTGCATTCAGACTATGTTTCTCTGCTGTCTTCCTTCAGATCAAGAAGCTGGGACAGCATGGGCAGTGCTGCCCTAGAGTTACAGTAGAAACACGGTGCTGGGGTACGTTAACTGCAGACTTGTGGGCTCCAGAATTATGGAAAGGTAAGAATTAGTAAAAGAATTAGCAGCTATTTATTAGTGTGTCTCTATATGTGTGTGTGCACGGTTTGTAGTTAAGTGAGTCCCTGTGTTCATGTGTGTCAGTGTGTACCCATGTATATGGGTGTGAGAGGGACAGAGGTTGATGTCAACAGTCTTCCTCCTTTCCTGTGCTTTCCACCCTAATTTCTGAGATGAGTTCTCTCCATTGAACCTGGAGCCCACAGAAAGGCTAGCCTGGCTAGCTGCCAGTGAGTTTTGGGGATCTGCCTGGCTTCTCCTGTCGCCCTGTGCTCTGCGCTGGGGTTGTAGTGCTGCCAGCCAGCTCTGGGGGCTCAAACTTAAGTCCTCATGTTTTCCTCAGCCAGCCATCTCCAGCCTTCAATAGCCATTCCTTTTTTTTTCTTTTAATAATAATTTATTTAATTTTATGTGCACTGATGTGAGGGTGTCAGATCACCTGGAACTGGAGTTACAGACAGTTGTGAGCTGCCTTGTGGGTGCTAGGAACTGAACCTGGGTTCTCTGGAAGAGCAGACAGTGCTCTCAACCACTGAGCCATCTCTCCAGCCCCCAACAACCACTTCTTATGAAGAAGTATGGACGATATTTCTAGACCAGGTACCAACATTCTAGATTAAGCACCAGGAAATTTCATGAAGTCTGCCTAGGAACAAAACTTTATTTCTCTGGAACTTTCTCTCTCAGCATCATGAACGAAAAGAAGGTTACTATTATTCGAATCAAACACTCCTTTACAAACTATTTATTGGTAGGCTACTCAAAGGACGTAGCTTATGCCATTATTTACCAAGCTTGGTGCTCAGATGACCAGTCTACATCATAAAAAGTAATTTGGGTGATAAAACTTGCTAATCTCTGTGATTCTCCAAAGTTAAGGCAACTGACGGAAGACTTTGGGGGGTTAATATAAAAGTGAAAAAATCTGGGTAGTACCAAGCATGTACAGTTGAGGCCACACAGGCATCAGGATCATAGCGAAAGATGGCAACTGCGATGCTGACAAGGCTCTGAGCCCTGGGATTTGCTGTTCCTTTCCTAAAGAGATGAGGCTATCCTTCCTCTAATGGGTTGGTGTGAGGCCCGGGTGGAAATAAAGCATGCATTTATCAGGCCTTGTCACTGTGACAAATACCCAAGAGGAATTATTAAAAGGAGAAAAGACTTATTTTGTATCTGGTTTCAGAAGTCCATGGCTAGCAGGGCCCCATTATTGCAGGCCTGAGGCGAGGCAGAATAGAACATCCTGGCAGTGACAGCCTATAGCAGAGGAGGTTGCCTGCCTCACAGCAGCCAGGAAGCAGAGAAGCTAGCCAGGGCAGGGCCAAGGACAAAGTGTTTTTCTAGGGTGCATTCCCCAAAGTCTGCTTCCTCCGGGTTGGCCCCGCCTCCTAAATTTCACTACCTTCTAAAAAGGCCATCAATGTATGAGTCCATGAGTAGACTAACAATGAATCCAGAGAGCCTCGAGACCCAGTCACGTCTCAGAAGCCCAGCCTCTGAACACTGCTGCTCTGAGGGCACCGTCTTCCCATGAGCCTCCTGGGGGCAGCTTGCTTCATATCCAATCACTTCCAAGCACACGGAGCGCTTTGTTCACCAACTGTAAAGCACCAGGCATGTAAGAGCTCATGCTGGAAGCACGGCTGTCATGTGTGCCTTAGGCTTCCTGCTGACAGCAGTACCTGGGCCACCCTCTTGATAACTTAATAATAAGCAGAGCAGGAGCCATCTCACATGATTTTGGCAAAATGTCTGTTTCCTCCTTATTTGGAGCCGCTTATCTGATCTGGATGCCCTTTTTCTGTGAGTCTCTTTTAATTTTCTATTTTCAGGCTGGGAGATTTTTATCAAGTGCGGCTGGGAATGCGGATAGAAAAGGGTGTGACTGACAGAGAAGCAGGAGGAAAGAAGGTCAAGAGACCATCCTGCCCAGAGGGAAGATGACGCAAGAGATGTGGGGAGACCGCTATATGATGACAGAAACAGATATGAAAATTCTGCTTCCACAAGTCAAGAAGCATCCGAGGCTACGAGCAGCTGGAAAGGAAAGAAAGACTCCTCCCCTAGTGGTTGCGGGGGGGACACATGGCTCTGCGTCACCTTGGCTTGTGGACTCCGGAACTATGGGAAGGTATTATTCTGAACCACACAGGCTTTGCCACTTTGCCACAGCAATCACAAGAAAACACATGGGAACATACTAAAGCATGGACTCTCGGCACCCTGCACAAAACTTTCTAGATCCTGGTTTATGTTCTAAAATATCCCCTTCAGTCCCCGTTTTTTCCCCATCATCCCTTGGCTATGTGATGTGTTCACATCCCAAGGCCTACGATATTGTCCTGTCTTCACGTCTTCCCATGTTTGAGCTCTCTGGTCCTTCTCCTAAATTTCCTTCTTCCATCGTCAAGCCTTCCTAATGCTTCTGTAGTGCTCCCGTCTGCAGGAGCTGTGGCTGATGGCGCTGTCCACAAGGCCCCAGGTTTAAGTGCCTGTCTCTTCCATGTGCACTGTGCTGTAAGAGCATTCTGACCTTATTCTGTACTCAGATTGCTTATGCACACCCATCCCTACCCTGCTGTGCTGTAACCTCTCAGAAAGGAGGTCACCCCTTCCAATTCTATACACAGAATGTCCCCAGGGATTTTTGCTAAGTAGTATATGCCAGAGGCCTAAAAAATACAAAATCTGTAATCCATTTATTACAAATTTTATCCTGTTAAAAGTATTTCATGCATTATGATGGGCAGATCTGGGCCCAGGAGTCCCGCTCAAACTATGGCACAAGCCAAGGACAATACATGCAGTAAACTTCGAACCCCTACCCAGATCTAGCCAATGGACAGGAAATTCTCCACAGTTGAGTGGAGAGTGGGGTCTGACTTTCACACGAACTCTGGTGCCCCATATTTGACCACGTCCCCTGGATGGGGAGGCCTGGTGGCACTCAGAGGAAGGATAGCAGGCTACCAAGAAGAGACTTGATACCCTATGAGCATATACAGGGGGAGGAAATCCCCCTCAGTCACAGGCACAGGGGAAGGGAGTAAGGGAAAAATGGGAAGGAGGGAGGAATGGGAGGATACAAGAGATGGGATAACAATTGAGATGTAATATGAATAAATTAATAAAATATATTTTTAAAAAGTACTTCATGCAAAGAGATTGAAAAAAATGCCTGAGATATACAACTGGCAGTGGCTGAAAAGTACTTTCCTACATACTGAATTTGTAGCTTGTTATCATTCGATGATACACAATCTTTTAATAAGCCACATATAGAAACTTCAGACTTTTCCATTAGCTTCAGCAAACTCTCCCAGCTACAACCATCACAGATCATGCTTAGAAGGGGTTGCTTTGCCTGTTCCATTGAGACAGAAAGTAATCAAAGGGTGCTAATGGTAGGTGGGGGGAGGGGGTGCTCACTGGTGGGTGAGGACAGCGGGGGCAGGGAGACAGTGAAAGCTACTTTTCTGTTCATGAGAATATTCTAGAACTGACTGCAGTGGTTGCATGATTCTGGCTACACTGACAGCTTCTGTGCTGGGCTGAATAGGCACACCATTTGCCGGGCACTCTATGCTGTAGGGATGCTGTCTCCATAACTTCAAAAAAAAAAAAAAAAAAAAAAAAAAAAAAGAACAGGGCTGGAGAGATGGCTCAGAGGTTAAGAACACCATCTGTTCTTCCAAAGGTCCTGAGTTCGATTCCCAGCAGCCACATGGTGGCTCACAACCACTTGTAATGAGATCTGGTGCCTTCTTGTGGTAGGCAGGCACACGTGTGGGCAGAATACTGTATAAATAATAAATAAATCTTAAAAAAAAAAGAATGGTGACTTGGAGGGGATGGAGTACACCAGGAGAACATGGCCCCCTGAGTCAAATATGCAAGGCACATATGAGCTCACAGAGGCTGAAGCAGCAAGCACAGGGCTGACATGGGTCTACACCAGGTCCTCTGCATATATACAGTATAGATATTAGCTTAGTACTTTTATGGAACTCCTAACCATGACTCCTAACTCTTGACAGCTCTTGGGTCTCTTCTTCCTGTTGCATTGCTGTGTTCAACTTCAGTATGAAAGTTTTTGCTTTATCTTTTTTTTTGTTTGTTTGTTATGTTTGGTTGTTATCTCTTAGAAGCCTTAATGAGAGACAGAAAGGGGGTGGATCTGGAAGGGATGGGGGTTGGGGAGAAACTGGGTAAGGAAACTATAATCAGGAGATAGTGTATGAGAAAAAAAATCTATTTTCAATTTTAAAAAGTATGGTGTCTTAGTGTTTCTTTTGCTGTGATGAAACAGCACAGTGAAAAGCTGGTAGGGGAGGAAAGGGCTTAAACTGGCTTACACTGCTACATCGCTGTTCACCGTCAAAGTAAGTTAGCACAGGAACTGAAACAGGGCAGAAAGCTGGAGGCAGGATGATGATGCAGAGGCCACAGAGGGGCAAGCTTCTTATGGCTCGCTTAGTCTGCTTTCTTACAGGTCCCAGGCCCTCCAGCCCAGGGATGGCACCACCCACAATGGGCTGGACCCGCCTTCATCAATCATTAATAAGAAAATGCACTACAGGCTTGCCTACAACCTGAACTTACGGAGGCATTTTCTTTTTCTTTTATTTATTTATTTATTTATTTATTTATTTATTTATTTATTTAATTTATTCAGATTACAATTCAATTGTTATCCCACCACTTGTGCCCTCCTGTTCCTCCCTCCCTCCTGCTTTCACCCTATTCCCCTCCCCTAGGTCTATGACCGAGGGGGACCTCCTCCCCTTACTATATGGCCATAGGCTATCAAGTCTCATCTTGGTAGCCTGCTTATTCTTTCTTTGAGTGCCACCAGGCCGCCCCACCAAGGGGAGGTGGTCAGATATGGGGCACCAGAGTTCATGTAGAGAATGTCCTGTCCATTGGGTAGATCAGAGTTCAATGTTTACTACTTGTATTGTCCTTGGTTAGTGTAATAGTTTGAGCAGACACCCCTGGGCCCTGATCCACCTGTCACGATGTTCTTCTTGTAGGTTTCTAGGACCCTCTGGATCCTTCTAATTTCCCCATCTCCTATATTTCTCTTACTTAGAGTCCCAGGGGGATGTTCTCACATCTATCCCAATCTCCTGGTAAGTGAAGACTTTCATGGGACATGCCTCTTGGGCTAGTGCCCAATTATAAGTGAGTATATACCATGTGAGTCTTTCTGCTTCTGGGTTAACTCAGTATGGTAATTTCTAGTCCCATCCATTTGTCCACAAATTTCAGGATTTCCTTGTTTTTTATAGCTGAGTAGTATTCCATAGTGCAAATGTACCACAGTTTCTTTATCCATTCTTTGACTGAGGGACACTTAGGCTGTTTCCAGGTTCTGGCTATTATGAATAAGGCTGCTATGAACATGGTTGAGCATATGTCCTTGTTGTGTGCTGGAGCATCTTCTGGGTATATTCCAAGGAGTGGAATAGCTGGGTCTTGAGGAAGCCCTATTCTAAGTTTTCTGAGAAAGCACCAGATAGATTTCCAGAGTGGTTGTACAAGTTTGCATTCTCACCAGCAATGAAAGAATGCTCCTCTTTCTCCACATGCTCGCCAGCATGTGGTGTCACTTGAATCTTTTAGATCTTTTTGATCTTAGCCATTCTGATGGGTGTAAGATGGAATCTCAGAGTCATTTTGATTTGCATTTCTCTGATGACTAAAGACATTGAGCATTTCTTTAAGTGTTTCTCAGCCATTCGATATTCCTTTGTTGAGAATTCTCTGTTTAGTTCCAAGCTCCATTTCTCAATTGGGTTATCTGGTTTGTTGGTGTTTAATTTCTTGAGTTCTTTATATACTTTGGATATTAGACCTTTGTCAGATGTAGGATTGGTGAAGATCTTTTCCCAATCTGTAGGCTGTCACTTTGTTCTGTTGACAGTGTCTCCTGCCTTACAGAATTTTCTCAGCCTTATGAGGCCCCATTTATTAATTGTTGACCGTAAAGCCTCGGCTATTGGTATTCTGTTCAGGAAGTTGTCTCCTGTGTCAATGTGTTGGAGACATTTTCTTAATTGAGGTTCCCTCCCCTCAGATGACTTTAGCTTGTGGCAAGTTGACATAAAACCATCCAGTACATGATTTATTAAATTCATACCAGTTCATAAAACTGTTGTTAAAACAAGTCACTGGTTTTCATAAGTACATATGTGCATGGGCAAATAAAATAGACTTCGCATAGTAAGAGAAAACAAAATTACCACAGCCTATGATGTTTGTAGCCTCCTAAAGAAAAGCTGACACTCAGACCCTCTCTCCCTGCCTAGTGTCCAGGTGGAGCCAAGAAACTAGACAGCATATGTTTCATTTGTTTACAGTATGTCCCACCCTCTCTTCCTTGTCACTATGGAGACCATGGATTCAGCTGGCAGAGGTAAAGGACAACGAAACCCATTTCGTAAAAAAGAGCAAAGAAGGGAACCCCCACAACCTACATAGTGGAGACCATGCCAGGTCTATACATAGTTGAGTCTCATGAGCTCTGCCTCAGCCGAAACAGTCACGTCTGTCAGGGACCTAAGATGCAGAACTCTGCAAGAAGCCTTCCGAACAAATAAGGCAAGCTGGTCTATCTAGGGCAGGCAAGCTGGTCCTTATCCATTAAGAATCTTGTGTTTACCGTCATACCGTGTGACTGCTGGTCACATCTTCCCAGTGAGATTTTCAGGGAAGGAGCTGGTGGCTGATATGCTTTGTTTACCCCATTGTCTGCAACTTTCTTATCACCCTTGCCTAAGCATCACTAACAGGCACAGTCATCCATACTGAAGCATTCAGCACAGGGTTAACCATGGATTTTTGCCAGATAGGCCTATCTTAACAGCCTCTCAGTATCAAAGACTGTTTTTCCTTTGTTTCTTTTGGTGATGTCTTTGGGTATGATTCACTGGGAGGAATGACAAAGTCTATAGCTCATCTCAAGACTGACCATTATCTCTCTCTGAAGTTCCTTGTCAAAGGACTCAATCTTGAGCAATGCAATGTAACTCCCACTTGAACAGAAACAGTATCTTTATCATCAGTTGGTACTTGTCTGGGGAATGCCTCTAAACTTTATCAAGTCACCCAGTCGTGCCACTCAGCGTCCCTGGGCCCAAGTACACCACAAACTGTAGTCCTGATGAGTACCTCACAGCTAACTCACTCTTCTAACATAACCACAGGCCTTTTTTATTATCAGGGAGAAGGAGTAAATAATCTCTTTCCGCAGCATGTCCTTTCAGTGATCTTACACTCCAAAAATTACGAGCTCTGTGCTATGGAAGCCCAAGGATTCGTCACCAAGTTCAGTGTATAGTTGGGAAGCTTCTAGCTACTTTTCATTGGCAAGATAAATTACAGAGAGAGCTGTGCAGATATACAAAGATATTCTCAGAGGTCGGCACGCTCACACACACTAACACAACAGCATCAAGACTTTTCAAAGAGGTCCTCACTTGTGCGACTGCTGACAGCTCTGGCTAAGGCGGCAGCTCCCCAGCTCGCATGTGCTCCACCAGCTGTGGCTTCTTCTGACACAGTCACTGCCATGCAAACACCTCGCCGATACAATCTAGCCTGGAATGTTGGTCTTCAAACATGTCTCTATCTTTCTTGGTAAGGTTCCCTCTTTTCCTCCGTCTTGAAGTTCTGTGCAGTGTCACGTGACAAAAAAATGTTCTACTGCCTGTTCTGCAAAGGGAGTGAATTATTCATCCCCCCATATTTCAAGCACATAGACTCATCTTTTCATTAATTCCACTGATGGGGAGGTGGAGTGCTCCAAGGACTTACTTGCATCTTTCTGCGAAGTGGGGCTGTCCTCTGGACACAAGTTCTTTTCTACCCTCTGGTCCATGATTCGAGTTGCTCTCCTGGTACCAGCGGTAAGCCTGTGCAAGCCACTGTGGCCTGGGCATCAAGCCGGGGTTCCATATTAGAACAAATGAAACCTGGCCCCCATCCTGGCCTTTGCTAGTAATGGGTGATGTTTGAACCTCACCTCGCAGTGATTTTATTCTGTCCAAGGAGTGCTTTTATCACTGTTTTAATTAAGACTCCACAATTGCCCCTCCTATAGGAATGCACACCCTGAGAAGACAGCTTGCCTGGATAATGTGTTGGGCTGTAGGTCGACAGCATCTGCAGTACAGCATTTCCCTGACAATATGAGAGTAAACTTATAGGTTCAATCAGTAACATACCAGCTAAGGATATATAGAAAAGACTGAAAATAAAGCAAAGCAGAACTGTGACACCTGTGACTGGGCTAATGATTGGAACTTTATTGGTATATTTCTGGTGTCACTTTTCAGCAGGGTGACTAGAAAATTAATATGAGCAGGGTGAGTATAAAATTAATATATGCCACACTGTGATCCTGTGCAGTAAATGTAACTGCACACTGAGCCACAGGAGATAATCAAAGATAAGGCACACACTGATTGATTTTCTTCATCAAAACCTGCAAGATTTCATTTCAAGAAAGCCCATCATTAAATAGACAGCATATCTAAGAGTGAATTTTATGTGACACATGTCCTGATCTAATGCCCTATGGAGTGATTGTAGTCTATTAAATTTTCATTTATCTATATCTTAGATCTTATTAATAATTTTTATATTTATTCATATATGCATAAATGCTTTTGATGTTGAAAGAGAGATGATTAAGTCATCTAAGTATATATGATTTTGAATAAGCCTCATGAAAAAACAAAAAGGGATTATAATTATGACTAATGAGTGTAAGTCAAATAAACCATTTACCTCGACTTTAGTATCATAATACTACCTCCGAAAACTTAAATACGCATTTGCTGAATGGCAGCTTCATGTTACCAGTTGCACGGCACAGACATGCAGCAACATCACACAGTAACAACACAGGGATGACTCCCAGAATCAGCAGCGTCCAGGGCTCAGAAACAGGACAAGCATCTCCTTGATTCTCAGACTTCCAACGCCTCAAGATTACAAAGCAAACAATGTCATTCACTTGTGTACAAATAGGGAAACTGAGGCTCAGGGGTTTGACAGTACTCTGAGGCCTGGTGGAGAGGCAACTTTCAGCTAGGCTGGAGGTTGGTATGCTGCTGCTGAGCACCTATTCTGTCAGAGACCTCGTGTTGGAAGGTGGGCCACAGAAGATCACCACTCTCCTCCTCCGATGTCAGTGATTCTATTTAACATAGAGCAATCATCAACATGCACATGGCAGTCTGTATACACCTTTAATTATATTTGTGTATAAGTGTGAATATCTGTAAATACCCTCACCCAAAACCAAAACCAAACCTCAAGGAAAACTGCCTTAAAGTAAACGAGGCCTAATCATTTACTTTAAGATTTATTTACTTATTTATTTATAATAATTTACTCCGATTACATCTCGATTGTTATCCCCTCACTTGTATCTTCCTGTTCTCCCCTCCCTCCTTCTTTCTCACAAATTCCCTCCCCTAGACCCTGACAGAAGGAGACCTCCTCCCCCACCATATGATCACAGCCTATCAGGTCTCATCTGAATAGCCTGCTTCCCCTTCCTCTGTGTGCCACCAGGCCTCCCCACCAAGGGGAAGTGGTCAAATTGGGGGCACCAGAGTCCATGTCAGAGGGAGTCCCTGCTCTCCATACAACTGTGAGGAATGTGCTGTCCTAGGGGATCTAGGTTTACTGCATGCATTGTCCTTGGTTGGTACACGTCTGCCTGGGTCCAGATCCACCAGCCTTGATGATCTCCTTGTGGGGCTTCTGGACCCCTGGGTCCTTCTATCTCCCCACTCTTCCATACGGCTCTCACCTAGAGTGCAATAGCAAGTCCCAGCATCTGTCCTGATCCCCTGCTTAGTGGAGTTGCTCAGAGGACATCCATGTTGGGCTAATATCCACTTATATGTGAGTATATCCCATGTGTGTCTTACTGGGTCTGGGTTACCTCACTCAGGATGGTCATTTCTAGTTCTATCCAATGGCCTGCAAATTTCAAGATGTCCTTGCATTTACTTTAAAATTTAAGCACCTGGCTCATTGTCCCTTCTCAGGGTTCAAACCAGAATGATGGTGTTTCAACTAAAATGAGGTTCCAAATTAGACATGTCTTTTGTCATTTTGCAATATGGCATTTAAATCATCTAGCAAATCAGTGAGAATTTCATCACAGAAATCAGTCTACTTCATGTCGCCAGACGTCATAATTTATCTGATGGGACACGCTTAGGTTTAAACATCTATAGGCAGAGCTATAAAATTTGCTGGCAAGATGCCCTTTGAAATTAACTTGTAAGCTTTATGTATCTAAGGCCATAGGAGTCTAAGGGCCCAGCACCTCTCTGTGCTTCAGGTCACAATCGTAATTTGAGGTCATTTGTTTACAAGTGCAGCCATCACTAGGTGCCAAGGCACAGAGAGAGGATCAATGCTTAACTGCGAAGCCAAAGAGAAAAGCACTCATGGTCCAGGCTGGCATCGAACTCATTCTTCAGCCTTAGCTTCCTGAGCACCGGCTCCACAGCATACAGCAGTAGTCTGGGACTCCCACGCTACTTTTTCTTTCTTTCTTTCTTTCTTTCTTTCTTTCTTTCTTTCTTTCTTTCTTTCTTTTAACTGGGGAGAGCACGCATGCAGTCCCCCACTACCACAAATTACACAGTCGAGTTTCCTGTATTTGGGGAAATCGCAGGGGCCAGCATACCCCAAAGTGCAATGGGTGAGCCTCGCCCTGGGAAAACCACCTGCCTGATCGTGGTGTCTCCCCTGCCAGGTAAGTATTCCCCACACTACTTTTAATCTGTCTCTGTCCATAGGTTATTTACAATACAGTAAATACGGTGAATGTAAGGCAGACTTCATCTCCAGGTGGGAACCTAAACAACAGAAAAGGATGCATCACACTGAGAGACTCATAAAACAATGATAAGACAAGAGGAGGTGTCTGAGTCAGTTGGCCATGGCTGACTCCAAGATCATATTCTTTCCAACCCTGCTGATATTCTGGGGTGACCTTGTAGTTTCCACGCACAGGGGAAACGAACATTTACCGCAATGGAGTCCCTGTTAGATGCAATAAGAGGAAATAGAAAAATGAGACCTCAGAGAGTCTGGTTTATTGGAATCACTGTCTGGTGTCCTTTGCAAAGCACTTAAGCTTTCTGAAGATGCCAAGTCCCGAACTGTCACTGCCAAAGTCACATAAATTACTACAGAAGATGTACCCACTGCACGTTTTTGTTGTTGTTGTTTATGGTTTTTTTTGGGGGGGGGTTAATTACAACTCTAAGTTTTCTGTTCAAACCTCCTACAAACATTAGCTTATTTGCATATATAAGAATTTGACAACATATGGAAAAAAAATATCAAGACGAGGGCATTAAAGGAGCATTTTACTGCAGAAGTTTTCAAGTCCGCATCCTAGAGAAGCACTATTGACCTATCAAGACAGAGATGGACCCTGCGCCCCTCACTAACTGGAGCATCTGTAGGTAACAAGGAAAGTTTGGGCTCACCAAACAGAGGTGTTGTAATATTAGGACATGCCTTGAGCATGATGGTGATGACGACACAACGGAACGGTCGCCATTGCTACAGTGTTCCCAGAACCTACTGTGTGCTGCGCGTCCTGCAGGACCCTTCCTATTCTTCATGCCACATCTTTTAGGAAATAGATATTTCTTCCCACTTCAAGCGCAGACAGCAGTTAAGTTACTAATCCAATCCCATGCTCTATGCACTGCATCAAACGGTCTGCCCCTGACAAAAGGCCATGGGGGACAGGGCCTGATGATACACACCTATAATCCCGGCTACTCAGGAGACTGAGGCAGGAGGATCACAAGTTCAAGGTCATCTGGAATTCAGAATGAGCCCAGCCTGGGCTACTTAGTAAGGTCTTATCTCAAAATCAAAAGCAGCCAGATGTAGTGGTGCATGCCTTGAATCCAGGCGCTCTAGAGGTAGGAGGGTCTCTGTGAGTTTGAGGCCAGCCTGGTCTATACAGCAAGTTTCAGGACAGGCAGGGCTACATAGATAGACCCTGTCTCAAACAAAACAACCCTCCCCTCCAATAGTTGGGGTATAGCTCAGAGGTAGAGTACTTGCCTTGCATGTTGGGGGCCCTTAGGCTCAACTTGCAGTACTGGAAAAAATAAACATTTTCTGGAAGATCACTGGATGGTACTGTGGACATGAAAGCTCCTGTCTCCTAAAAGACATGGAGCTGCTGTGTGATCCAAGTAAGCCTTGGGGTGCCACCTGGCAGCTTAGATGGGAGGCCCTCCAGAGTTACCAGCTTACAAACAGTGACACAGTGACACAGTGACAGTAGCAGCTGCTACCACTATGGGAAGCAGCTGAGAAAAGGGCACGGAATCTATACGCTATCTTAACATTCGCAAACACTTGTTATTTTCTTTAAGCGTTTCAGCAATTTTGAAGTCTGACAGGGGGTGGCATCTTTCTGTGCATCGGAATGTAAAATCATCCTTAATTTGACAGTAATTGAGCTATGCTTTTTCTTTACCTGTCTGATCAAAATATATCTTTGAAAGTCCACAGATAATTAAAACTTCAAGGAGTATTGGGGGAAGCTTATAGATGTATTATATGTTATATATCTCTAACCAAAGGAAAATATTAATCTTTAGGATCATTGTTTGGCATGTGAACCTGTTATTCTTGAGATTTTTTTTTCTGTTACTCAAAGACTAATGTCTTTGCTGGAAAAATTAGAATTAATTTACAGTTTTAGCTCTATATGTGAGTGCTGTCAACATCTCTCCTGTTCTTGGACAACAAAGCAACTCCTGCCTAAGTTTCAAATAGAGACTGAAACTAGGGGCCTATGAAAATATTTGCCAGATAAAACAAACGCCAGGATCAAAGCCACTAAGACACTGAGAGGCTATTAATCACCCACTAATCCCTTTGTGTTCCAAGCTTATTTGTATGATATTCCTCTGTGCTCTTTACTAGTTATCTGAGAATAATTTAAATTCATAAAAGAGTAAGCAGAGCTAATAATATCATGAGCTTTACAATAATATTCAAGCAATACTGATGAGGATCAAAATGCATTTATTATCTGGCTGTGCTCTTTGGAGGAATGGGAAAAATAATAATGTCCTGTTAAGGGCTTTAACTCTTTACTCTCAGCCAAGGAGGCTGATTCCATTTCAAAGCAGCAAATAAATGGTTTTAAAGTGTAACCTTGATCAATCAGATAGCCACATTTCCCCTACATGTTCAAGTACAGAAACTATAGCATTATGAATATTCTAACCTTCTACTCTTTCCAAATTTTTACTTGAGAAGTCATGTCTACAGTTCAGCAATGGACTTATCTCCCACGACAGAGATGCACCAATGGCTATTATCCGACGTGCCTTGTGGAGACTAATTTCTGGGCTGTGGCCTGAGCACACTGGCATGGGGAGTGCCGGCTCACTAAAAGTCCAGGCCACTGTCCTCAAGCAGGTTATACATTTAGGGTAAACAACAGACAGCCACTCATAACGGATTGGACACAAGCAGTGAAAAGAAAGGTGGCCTGATGCTGTATGGTATGGTAGTGTCCTTAACAGGGAGAGCAAACACAGGAGGGGGTTGGTTGCCAGTGGAAAAGAAACACAAATCATTTGGTGGATGCCGATTTTAAGTAGGACATGGGGTATGGAGGTAGAGGAAATTGATGGGTATCTAAAATTTAAGGATCAAGATCTCAGGGGAAGGATTAAAATACTCAGTGAGATCAGGAAACTCATTGATTTTCTGTAAAATGCCAGCGAGTAAATATTTCAGGCATTAGAGGCCACCCATTCCCTCACAACTGCAAGTCTGCCACTGCAGCCCAAAGGTAGCTGTGAAACATCGCTGAAGGATGAGGACATGGCTGCTTCAATAAAATGTTATTTACAGATAACGAGTTCCCAAATGTATTGCCATCAACCTTGACTCACATGACAAATACAAATCTGGGAATGGGTAGAGTCACTTACAGAGAACATACATGAAACAGGGCCGTCTGTGATGGAATCTGGAAAGGCAATTCTGAAATTCTATTCAGTTACTATGGATGTCTCCTGTGTGCAGGGTTTACAGCAGGACTCATAGAAAGCCCCAGGCTCTGGGTCATACTGTGTGTGAAATGGGGCAAGCTAATTAACCTCAGAGCTCAATTGCTTTGACTTCAAATGGCAATAATGATGATTACAGCTAAGTGTGGGCCAAGGAATATATTAAGATTAACAGCAGGCCTCAGAACTAGGTGCTATTATTATCTATTCCTCTTATGAACAAAGATGAAGAGGCACAGAGGGTGCTAAGAGGCATGGGCAAGTGTGAAGAAGTCTCACAGCCTGGCCAGGCGGTCCGAGAACCCCTGACTAGTGACCACACTCACACCCCAAATGTCACATGAGTGCTGGATAAGAGTGAGGAACCTTTCACTGTTGTGTGCCGAAAGGACCTTGTGTGGCAAAGGCCTTGGCTGGGATGAGGATCAAGCCAAAGTCGGTCTTATCCAAGCCCACGCTCCCCACTGGATTTGCAACAGAGGTTTGAAAGGCTGCTTTCCCCTGAAGGCGTAAGGGAAGAAGAAAGAGGTGTCTCTCCACATGATTGCCTGCTTCTTGCTCCTTTTCACTATGTGCTTTAGTTGAGCTTGGGAACTGCGGTAAGTTATGTGTTAACAAGCATCTAGTCATGGCAGAACTAGGAAAATAAAGGACAGAAGAGGGGTTATGCAAAGGCCAGTCTAGCAGAATGAGCAAGCCCAGGTTCAGGGAGAAACCCTTCCTCAGAAATAAGGCAGAGGGCATTTGAGGACGATCTCTTATAGCCTCTAGCCTCCAAACACTGTGTGTACATGTGCTATTTTGAGCTCTTGCTTTTGAAAAGAATAAAGAGTAACAGGTTACTGGTTTCAAATGAACAAATATCTATGTTTCTGTGGCAGCTCATTGGCATCAGGACCAATAGGGTTTGGTCTGTGACATATAAACTCATGGAGACTGTGGCAGCATGCCCAAGGCCTGTACAGGTCTACACTGGAGGGGATATCACTGCTGAGAGGGGATGTAAAGTGAGCTCCCAAGCATAATCCTGGGTAATCTCCAATTGATAACTGCTTAGAAAGGAAGTCTCCCTGGGTAGACAAACTTAAGGACATAAGGACACTTAAGGACAGGTCCCAGGCCCAGCAGTAGAGGGCCAACAGAAAATAAATTCTGTAGTACCTTTAGAGAGTTTTTTTTGTTTGTTTGTTTTTTAAAATTCATGATTGTCTGTGTTTTTTTCTTTTCTTCCTGTACAGATGTTTCCTTTCATGTTATCGTTTCCATATTGTTTTTTTTTTATGGATTTATTTCTCTGTGTGAATATGTATTTCCAGAATCTGCATGTGTTCTTGGGCTTTTTTTTTTTTTTGGCTCCCCACCCCCACCACCCCCCACCACTTATTTTGTCTGATTCTGGTTTGTTTTTTATTAAATTGGTGTTTTAACACAGGGTTTCTCTGTGTAGTTCTGGCTGTTCTGGAACTCACTTTGTTGACCAGGCTGGCCTTGGACTCAGAGATTCACCTGCCTCTGCCTCTCAAGTGCTGTGGTTAGGGGTGTGCAGCACCACTGCCTGGCTATTTTATCTTATTATTTATTGGTGCCTGTTTGTATCCTTATGAGAGAGAGAAAGGATGTAGACTTGGAGGGTAGGGAAGGGTAGAGGATCTGGGGGAGGGGAAATTGTAGTCAAATATATGGTATGAAAAAAATCTATTTTCCAAAACAAACAAACAAACAAACGGGTTTTGCTCACAAGTGAAAAGTTTCATTTTAGCTGTTCTCTGAGGTCAGTTATTTTAACTGAGGCTTTTTAGATATGTGTCTTCAAGGATCTAGGCATTTGTTTTTCAAGTTCACATAAGAGACAGAGATCAATAAATGATTTAAGAGCTAAGACCTTCTAAAATGCTTAACTGTGAATTCATACGCCTAACATTTAAATTAGTATATACAATTAACTCCACCTAAAAGCCAAACTGCATGCTAGACAGGAATGGTTGAGAACAAAATCAAATAAATGAGAATCCCTACTTCCTCATTTATGAGCAATAATTCTTTGTATTTAATAAAGCTAAGTTATTTGTCATCTTTCAGGAGACCACTGTTTTCTTTCCAGGATAAAATCAGTTTCCCATGGGGATCACATATGAAGAGATGTGTCATGGCACCTTCAAAGGCCTTTGCCGCATCTCCCTGCTAATTTGATTTTCTTCCCTTTCTGTGTGAACAGCCAGGTTTGATTTTTGAATAGCTGTTCTATACTATGGGAAATCAGTGAGCAAGTCTTCTTAATGCTCCCAGGCCACCGATGTGCCAAGGCCACAACTGTAGAGTGGGAAAGATGGGTGAAGACCACCTCCCTTCCCAAGCCAGGGAGTCACAACTAGCACACGGTTCAAAGGCTCTTCTCTGTTTTACCTGGAGCTTTCCAATCAACATTAGCTCTGGTGAACACAGACCCAACATTTTCTTTTGTTAACCTGACAAGAGCCCATAAATCGTGTTTTACAAGCTCCCTAACAGCTTCTCTGCTCCCCAAAAGAATAGCATGATTCACACACATTCCAAATTATATCTGTTTTGCATAAATGAAGTAGACTTGGTAGAAAAAGTTGCATTCATTGTCATGTAAAATACAGCCATTAGCAGAAAATATAGTAATTATATTCTCAGACAGAACAGGATCAGACTGCACTGGTGTTGGGCATGAGAAGAGGGTGGAGTTCTCACAGGGTAAGTCAACAGTGCCGAGAAAGAAAGCCCTGCCAGGCCTTCTGTCTCCCAGGGAGCAGAGCATGCCTTCAGCTGGCTGGCAGCGAATTCGAGGATGGCTATGAGGTTCTTGTCCAAAGTCTTTCTCTATCTTGGGGCTGGAAGCTTTCCGGGACTCACTGACCTCCCAGTGGCTCCCATGCTGACCAACGGTGGGTAGCACCAGAAAGGAGCTGCTGGTCAGGGACAGACTACACAGTGCCTAGAACCGTGGAGTCCACGGTCAGAGAGGCCAGGGTAAGCTGTTTCCTGCACTAGCGATCTGAGAGCCATTTCCTTGGATGGATCCAGAAACAACATTTCCTGAATCTGACTCAGGAAGGCCCAGAGGATGGAGAGAAGAAAGTGAGTGACTGGAAGAAATGTTTGAGGAATGCCTCCTCATGCCCGGCACTGCCCCACGCACTGGGACATCAGGAAGTAAAACAGGTCAGGTCTCTGCTTTCTTCCTTGTAGGTAAGACTGAAAGAAGACTATTTAACATCCAGTTGTCAGGTGGCTAAAGGAAATTAAAAAGGAGAAGAAGAGGAAGAGACTATAGTAATTGCTGGGCATTGTTGGGGACATGGGGACTAGGAATGGCTCTCTAAGGTCACGACGAAGCTGAGATATGAATGTCAAGAAGAAACCACCTGGAGCTGGAGAGATGGCTCGGGAGTTAAGAGCATGCGCCACCCTCACAGAGGACCTGAGTGCAGTTTCCATCACTCATGCTGGGGTCTGGCATGCGCCACCCTCACAGAGGACCTGAGTTTGGTTTCTATCACTCATGCTGGGGTCTGGCATGCGCCACCCTCACAGAGGACCTGAGTTTGGTTTCTATCACTCATGCTGGAGGCTGGCATGCGCCACCCTCACAGAGGACCTGAGTTTGGTTTCTATCACTCATGCTGGAGGCTGGCATGCGCCACCCTCACAGAGGACCTGAGTTTGGTTTCTATCACTCATGCTGGAGGCTGGCATGCGCCACCCTCACAGAGGACCTGAGTTTGGTTTCTATCACTCATGCTGGAGGCTGGCATGCGCCACCCTCACAGAGGACCTGAGTTTGGTTTCTATCACTCATGCTGGAGGCTGGCATGCGCCACCCTCACAGAGGACCTGAGTTCGGTTTCCATCACTCATTCTGGGGGCTGACAAGAGTTTGTACCTTTAGCTTCAGGTGATCTCACACCCTTTTCTGGTCTCCACAGTGCGTGCGTGCAAACTGTGCACAAACACAAATATACAAACACAAATACATATACTTGAAAGTAAAATTAAATATAAAAATGAAGGCCCCCATCCAAAGTTTTCAACCTATGCAGCCATCTTGGATGTGAAGAAGAGTGACAGGTGGTAAACTGGAAAGGCATGACCTAGTTTTGCTATTCAGTTGATTTCATCATTTTGTGTTTTTGACATTTTCAAGTATTAAATGTATTAGAGTATATGAAGGGGTTATAAAACAAAGTAATTCAAAATGAGAAAATAGTAACTAAGATCCAGTCACTACCTTTTAGTTAACAATGGCACAGATATTACCAACGCACCCATATACCACCACATGGCACCATGTTTATTAGTGGAGCCTCAGAAACACAAAACAGTCCTTGTATTTGCTTCTCCTTTGCAGATATAACCTGTTTGGTTTGATGCTATTCTGGCAATACCTTTAACTCCATAAACACACTTTGTATTCTTTCTAATCAGCTGAGACCAAATACATGGTAACCTCTGTACTTCTGGGCATCTGGAGAGAAATGGTGAAGGACTGAGCTAATGAAGTGCTGGATCCACGTTGTCTGCTAGCTTCTTGGATGTCTCATTGTATTTTCTATTACTCACAGATTTCCGCCCCCCCCCCCATGGGAAATGTTGGAAGCTTTACATTTTTCACTGCTCGCTGATTTATTGTTGCTAAAACCAGGTCTAACCTTGTCTTTATCAGGAACATGTTGACATCGGTCAAGAATCATCATGGCTGACCTCATGGCTCCAGTGAAAATCGATTTCAGATGGCATAAAGGGAGTGTTAGAGCTGTGTGTCAGGCAGTGTGCTGTGCCACAGAGCACTGCAGGCATTTCTCAGAAATAGAGCAAGTAGAGGGAAGAAGGCAAAGATGATCAGAAAGAAAAGGATATGTAAGTAGAGATCCAGAACTGTCCTGAGTGGATTGTCAACTGGACAGTATTTAGAATCACTGTGGGAACAAACCTCTGGCTGCGTGTGTGTGTGTGTGTGTGTGTGTGTGTGTGTGTGTGTGTGTGTGTGTGAATGTGTGTTTAGAGGTAGGAAGATCTTCCCTAAATGTCAGTGGCACTATCCCTTGGGGTAGGGACCTGGACTGCCTACAAAGGAGAAATAAGTTGAGCAGTGGGATTCACTTCCTGTGCTCTCTGACTGGATGCAGGCTAAGCTGCTGCCTGGTGTCCCTGCTGCCATGCCTTGCTCGCTGGAGGAGCTATGTCCAGAAACTGCGAGCCAGAACAAACCCTCATTCCCTAAGTTGCCTTTGCCAAGATTTTTGTTACAGCGAGAAGGAAACTAAGTAAGACAGAAGTGAGAGTTCAAAAATCTAGAATACACATCCTATTGGGAGCCGGGTCCTCTCTCCTGGAGATCAGGCTGACCATTTCAGGTGGTGTAGTTTCTTCTAGTCTAGTAGACTCGGGTCCACCAGAGCCCGTCCTCTCCCTTTTTGTACACTGATAAGGCCTCTGGGACAGCTTCACTCCCCAGGAGGTAGGTAGGCTTGTCAGAGAAGGTCTGTGGAGTGAGAAAAGGGAATGTGGGAGGCAGCTTGAGCTGCGGACGGTGGGCGCAGCAGCTGGAATCCTGCCCACCAGACAGACCTACTCACTGAGCTCTTGGCTCACAGAAGCAGCTTCGGAGAGCACCTCTAGTGAACCCCAAGACACCAAGAGCAAAAAGGAACTCCGTCTTCACTAGTGGGAAGTAATTTTACAAAACAAGGTGGGAAATTAGTCTAAAGCACACGCTGCCTGGTTGCCAGGGAGAGAGGAGACCAGGAAAAGAGAGCAAACACAGAAGGTGGGAGGGATAAAACCTTGAGGAAAAATTCCCAGATCTGGACAGGTCTTCCTTTGGGCTGTCCATGGTCCGCTTAGAGGTCTAGCCACTGGCCATGCAAATACTGTGCCACTAACCTGAGATCTCACTCTTCAGGGTGGAAACTTCCTCAGATAGGTGGAGAAAGGAGGCCAAGAAGGTTCAAAGGAGAGAGGGTATTACACATATAAACCAAGATTTATGAGGCTTCCAGGCATATGGCATGGTGTAGGCATTGCTCCCTCAGCCTTGGGCACAAGAGAGCATCAAAATATCTGTTTTGCTGCCTGCAGAGGTGACTAAGACACACAGACAAGGAAAGGCTCTTCTACAATTAAGTGACACATTGAAAGTACTAGAAACCACACTTCATCCCAGCTGTTCAGAGATCAACATTGTATTGGGTTAAAAATTCAGGTGTGATGGTTGTTTTGATGTGTCACCTGTCACTCTACAGTTTCCTGGGCTGACCTGTGGGGTAAAAGGGGCCCAAGGAGTGAAGGAGCCCTCTAGTTGAGCCAAATACAGGGTTGAGGACAATGACCTCCTCGGTTACTCCCTAGAGAAGTTTAGAATTAATTTTAAAAGGGACAAATGACCAGAATTAAATAACATAAAACGGACCATGTTGAAGAATATTACAAAGATGGTATAGGAAATAGCAAGCAATCCTCAGCTTGATGCTGAGATTCCTAAGAGCTTTTCCATTTGCCTTACTGGTCACCCCTGAAGTGCCTCCACCAGCAACTGGCCTTCTCACTAAAGTAGCCACACCAGCCACAGACCTCCAAACCTTCCCTTAATGATCAAGTAAGATGTTCATTCCTCCCTCAACTGAAGAATGGATAAAAAAAACTGTGGTACACTTATACAATGACATACTACTAATAGCAGCAGCTATTAAAAACAAGGAAATATTGAAGTTTGCAGGCAAATGAATGGAACTAGGAAAGATCATCCTGAGTGAGGTAACCCAGACCCAGAAAGACACACATGGTATATACTCACTTATAAGTGAATATTAGCCACATAATACAGGATAACCACACTACAATCCACAGACCTAAAGAAGCTAAATAACAAGGAGGACCCCAGGAGGATGCTTAATTTTCATTCAGAAGGACAAATAGATTAGACATCAGAAGCAGCTGAGGAGAAGGAACAGGAAGGGAGCCTACTATAGAGAAAGACTCCACCCAGCAGAAGGTCCAAGCAGATGCTGACACACAGCCAAACTCCAGGGTGAGCACAGGGAGTCCTACGGAAGAGTTGGGGGAGAGAAGGACCTGGAGAGGTCAGGAGCCCCATAAGGAGACCAATGGAGCCAACAAATCTGGGCTGCAGAGGAGGGTACTTCAGAGACTGATGAACCAACCAAGGACCACGCATGGTGAGGACTTACACCCTGTGCTCAGATGTAGTCGATAGGCAGCAATCTCCTTGTGGGTCCCATGGGGAGGAGGGACTATTTCTGGTATGGACTCTGCCCCGCCCCCCAACATTGGTCACTTCCCCCTGACAGGGCAGCCTTACCAGGCCACAGAGGAAGAGGATGCAGGCAGTCCAGATGAGACTTGATAGGCTGAGGACAGCTGTTACGGGAGAAGGGCTCCTCTTTCTAAGGACTAGGGGAGGAAGAGAGAGGGTATAAGGGAGGGAGGGGGGATCAGGAGGTGACGAGGGAGGGGGCTCATTGGGATGTAAAATAAAAAAAATTTCAAAAGTCCATTTCTAAATTAGGTAGCAGTGCTCTTGGAGCTCAGTGTAGAAACTGTAGGATACTCCCAACTACCCAGTTATCTCAGGGTCCAAGCTTGAGGCTCAAGGAAACAAATGTGACAGGCAGAGAACAGCTGTTGTCATGAACTGGCTTCAAAGGAAAAGTAACTCAGACTTCACTTAAACCTCAGGCAAAGGTCCAGAGCCCGAGGCCCAGCACCTGGCTGCTCTCAGGCCAGGGTGTGAGACTTCCAGCTTCCATTCCCAAGGTGTGTCTTCCTCATGCTGTTTCTAAGGGAGTTGGAGCTGCCGGCCGCTGCGTTTCCATTTGAAAGCTTTTTTTCTTCTAATAGAAAGTCACAGATTATTAAAATTGGAATAAACCTTATTCAATATGAGGGAATAAGTCTCATCTATTTACCCTTTTATCTCATCCATTTCCTCTTGAAAACACTGATGAGTTATTTGAAGAAGGGAGAGATGCAGAGACTGGAAATCAAGCTGTGAGTGCCACTTTCACACGCTGTCACTCACTGTTCTTGAAGCAGCAACCCAAATCTACAGTATGAAGTAGAACCTTCGTCCCACAGAACGCAGGAGCTTGCCGCCTTAGTCACACAGGGCCAGAAGCAGATAAGGTCAGCATCTACGTCAGCTGACTCCCTACCCAGCTCTACTATGTGAAGATAAAAGAGTTCGTAGGGAACTACTGTCCAGAACTCTATGTTCTAGCCACTAAATGCATTTTTCAGCCAATAGAAAAACAACCAGCTCAGGACACAAGGAAAAGGTGTAGTTTTAAAAGAATAAATTTAAAACCCAAATAGCAAATTTTAATTTGATAAATACTTTTTTTTTTTTTTTTAGGTTTTTCGAGACAGGGTTCTTCTGTGTAGCCTTGACTATCCTGGACTTGCTTTGTAGACCAGGCTGGCCCCAAGCTCACAGTGATCCGCCTGCCTCTGCCTCCCGAGTGCTGGGATTAAAGGCGTGTGCTATCACCGCCTGGCTTGATAAATACTTTTATCAATAAAAGGTAAGAAGTTTTAGCATTGTGAAGTAGTTACCTTTCCATTGCTATGTCAAAGCTCCATAAGCAAGGCAACCTACATGTAGAGGGGTTGTTTTGGGGCACACGGAAGGAAGGCCTCGGGAGGGGGAGGAGTCAATCACCATCACTGTGGGGAATGTGGCAGCAAGAAATAGGCTTGTTGGCTGCAGCAGGAGCTGAGGGCTCACATCTCAAACCAACAGGAAGCAGAGACAGCAAACTCAAAATGGTGCAAGGCCACACCTGCTAAGTGTCCCCAAACAGGGTCACCAAGTAGAGACCATGCGTTCAAATGCCTGAGACTATGAGGAACATCTACTTCAAACCATCATGTTTACATATGGTTTATACAGTCTAGGCACACAAGGAAGCATGTATATATTTTTAACAAGCCAACCAATCCCTGAAAGTATAGCAAAATGAACATATTTAATTAAGGTTTATATGCAAAGCAGCTTGGAAAACAGACGACCAAAGTTAGCCCTGTTTTGCTCTTTTCCTCCCACACACGGAAGGGCAGTGGCATGCTCCTCTGGAGCCTCGTGGGTCCCTCTAGCATTAGGACATTGATTTTTTTTTTGAATCTTATAAAAGCTCTTCCTATTGAGCCTGCATCATGGATTTATACTCCTGTAACTTCTGTCTGACATTATCTCAGCTTTATGAATAAGTAAATCTGTGCTCTTGGGAAACACCGATGTAAGAGAGAAAAATCAATAGCCATCCGGACCTGAGCGCTACGTGTATGTTCAAGTCCAGCGCACCCTGAGTATAAGGCTGTACTCGTCCCTGCTAACAGTGAGAGCACGTGGATCTGCGGCAACCACTAATTCCCACTGCCCTCCAGGCCTGCATTCCCTCTTTCCTCTTTAAAAGTAGCTGATGTCTCAAAAAGGGAAGAGGATGGGGAAGAGAGAAAAGGATGGATGAAGACAGGGCAGCAAATCCTTGATTCCTGTGAATGCACCTTGTGAATTTCAAGGACTCACTCTGTAATTCTCCTTTGTTTGTGACTGCTCTCTCACCGCAGGGGTATTTAAAGTATGTGGCTTGATTAGGAGAAACCACTTGCTTAGGAGGCTGTTAACCTGCTTGGCAATAGTGGTGCTTGCTCTCTGAACCAAGAAAGTTAAAAAATGTTTTCCCCCAACTGTCTGCAGTGAAAAGGCATATTTTCTTATGATTTAGAACATAATAAATATGGGGGAAGAGAGGCAAAAGTCAAAGATTAATAAGACTGACTGCAAAGCATTCTGTTGACTGGTAGGCCGCTGATAGCTAATTTACTGATTTAGATTCTGGGCCAAAGCTTTCTTGCTGCTTTTGGATGCTTTTCAAGAAACAAGCAGGTTGCTATTAAAATGAACTGCTCTCAGAAGTAAAGCTAACAGCGGATGCTGAAATTAACCTCATGCTTCTGAGCCAAAGGCCAAACTTCAGAGAAAAGCTGGCAAGAGCCACGATTTCCTCGGCTCTGCCATCGCCTCACAGCAAAGCAGCGGGCGCAGTTGTTGGAGCTCTGCGGTGCCCTGCAGTAACCCTTGACTACAAAGCCACTTCAGAAGGTCCAGGCTCTTGCCTGCAATTAGTGTGAATGGAAAATGAATCCCATCATTTCTCCCTGCTCCTCAAGTACGCAGCTCATCACTGTGTCAACTGTGGCTTCTCATGAACCGACATCAGCGTTGCTTTGCAGTAAGAGCCCACACCTCCCTGGGAAGTAATGATTTTACCTTCTCAGAGCTGGGGACAGGAAACACAGCTGAACACGTGAGGCATGCTCCCAAAGCACGGGCAGGTGGACGCCTAAATATGGGTCAGGGCAATTTAAATGTTTACTCCCGAATTCAACGTCATGGAAGTGGCCACTATCATCAACAGGGGTGGTAAAGACACAGGTGGAACCCACTTCCCAGGTGGAAATAGTGCCCGATTTCAAGTTCAGAAAGGATTCAGCCAATACTTTAACACTGATGTCAGCAAAAGAGCCAAAGAGACCTTGAATGGGTTTTGGTGGTACTTCCTTAAGCACAGGTATGAAAAGCAAAAAGAGAAACCGAAGTGATGTTGTTAAGAAATAAGATGCTTATGTGAGGTCAGAAAAAAACAAAAATGAAAACGAAAAACAGCTTCAGGTCAATTTCTTTTCATGAATGCCCTTTCTTGATTAGTGTCAGAGATGCTTTCATCAAGAGACTTGAGTGTCATAGGTACCAAGAGAGGACTAGAATCTTGCCTTCAGGAAGGCACATACAGTGGACAGCTGCAAGGGTGTGGCTAGGGATGCTGCTAAGGAGCTGTATGGATGCTGTGGTACCTAGAGGATCAGGGGAGCTTCTCGGGGGAGATGGAAATAGAGGTACTCTAGAATTAGTGAAGAAATATGGGGCCAGAGCATCCTCAGAAGTGAGAACAGAGTGCACAAACAACAGCATACTTGTCTTAAAGGGTGCGGCATTCTAGAACATGCCAAGAAATCCAGCCTTGGAGCTGGCACGTGCCTTTAGTCCCAGCACTTTGGGAGGCAGAAGCAGGCGGATCTTTTAGTTCGAGGCCAGCCTGGGCTATAAAATGAGTTTCAGGACAGCCAAGGACTACACGGGGAAACCCTGTCTTGAAAAACCAAAAAGAAAGAAATCCAGCTCCATGGAGCAAGGAACATGTTGAAGGGGTGCCCAGGACTGGTCCGCTGAGCTCCATAGCCAGGCGTCTGGGCCAATTCTTCAGGTTACAAAGGCGCAGAGGTCACCGTGTCGGGATCACGAGCAGGGACCCCAGTGGGGGAGAGTCTCTTGGAAAGGAGCTACAGACGTTGATTTCAGATCTGATCTGCACAGACGTGTATAAGCGCATATGTGAAGGTCAGGAGCAAAGCACCGGCTGGCAGCAGCAGAGGAGATAAGGTCAGAAAGACAATGAATATTAGTGACAGCAGATATGTGACCCACTAAGCACCAGCTTCTGAAAACTTCAGCATTATTATCTTAGATCCAGCATCTGGTGTGGACTGAATGGGGAGGAGCCCATGACAGGGCACAGACTCCTGGCTTGAGGAACTGGGTCAACAGGGATGCCATTAATTGGACTATTGATCTCAGAGAAGCAATCAGCCGCAAGCAAAAGAGGAGGGAGCCAGGTCGGGGAGGCATTTTCACTGTATACCTGGTCATTTGGAAAGCTGCCTGAGACACATAAATAGGGATTATCAGAGGACTAGGGACAGGAATTTGATACAACAGAGAGAAAACTGCAAATTCACATTAATTTAGAAAGAAAAACAAATGACAAGCAGAGAAGTATGTTCACAGTAAAAGCTTAAGAGTCGGACCATGGATACAAAAGGAGCAGACAGTGCTTGGCAGACAGTGCGGTGGGGGGCGGTGAGTGCACCAAGGTTGCATCTGATGCCTATTCCAAAATGCACCCTTTCCTCCATTAGGCCTTACCGTTGCCTTGCCTGGAAAGCGCTCTGCACTTCAGGTCACCGCTAACCGTGTAAGGCTCTAGTGGAAACAGAGTGCTATAGAGAAAGTGTTTAATCCCCCGAATCAGGATTCTTGTCAAATGTTGGGAGATCAGAGGAAGGCATTTGTGGAGTGCGGAAAATCAAAGCTCTTGACGCAGATTCTTTAGCCTCCATTAACGAACAGAGAGCAACTGTTTCTCAGATCTGTGGTTGCACCGGGAATGACTCAGGCCTCAAACTACAATGATCCAGCTTTCCAAACAGCAAAGACTTAACTCAGAATTTCTCAAAATGCATAAGAAAAGATTTAATTAAAAGACAGTGGCTTATTTTTACCAAGTTTTGCAAGAGATTGGGCAAACCCAGACCAGATGACCACTTGCCTGTGAGCACAGAGGAAGGAGATAATGGTATGTAATGGCATTGGGTCAGGGAGGCCAGGACACGCGAGAGCTCTGAATCTTCTAAATGGGGTGGAAATGACACTTCAATGTCCAGGACTCATTGTTAAAAGTGATAATCTTGTAGTAACCTAATTGCTAAAATCACATTTAGAACGTCTTTGAGTTGACTTGTCATTTGCGTGACTCTGGATTTGATTCTGTGAACATGCTGGCCCCAGGTCCAGCCCCGGGTCACTCGGGGATTTCTGTTGTAACGGCTATGACGACTGATCACGGTCACAGTGAATGTGGCCTCAGGGTTCTGATGACAGCAGTGCAGGGGAGCGCTGCATACTCAGTTCATCTCAAGATGAAGAAAGAGACTGAGACAGGGTGGGGTTGGCATTCTGTAGAGGTCAGGAGTGAGCCTGGCACTCAGCCATGCCTCATGGCATAGGCACTGCGCTTGCTGGTGTCTTGGTCTCGTGCCTTTGGAAAGGAAATGTCCCATGTGCTGATGGCCTGGTGGACAGCTGGTGGAGCTTTTGAGAGGTGACAATTATTAGGGCTGGATGGATTAAGAAGTAATGAGGTCACTGTGAATGGGCCCTATAGGGGGTGGGAGGCAGAGAAAGTGGGCTCTTGGGGGTGCCGCTAAAGGGTCCTTACACACTTCCTCTCTGGCTCTCTGCTGCCTGATGACTAGGAGGGAGCAGCTTAGCCCACCATGCCCTCCAGCCTGTGTCACTGTAGGCCAAGAGTGATGGAGCTTCTGGCTCAACAGCAACCCCAAAACAGCCTCGTCTTCCTATTGCTTCCAGGAATATGCTAGAACAACACAAGCAGCAGCAGCAGCCTCTGTTGGCCGAGCATTCATTTTGTGACACGCACACAACCCTGGGTCCTCAAGCGAGGAACTGGTGCCTGGGTACCGAGCTGTGCCAGGAGCAAGCTTGAGTGGGTCAATATTAGAGATAATACTGTAGATGAGTAAATACCCCGAGCTCACCTCTTCCCAGCTCTGAAGTTGTGGTCCACTGTTGAAATCAGAGAAGGTTCAGTGTGTTCTAGGAAGGAACAAGAGAAAAAGATCTCAGCATTTCTTATTGGACTGAAGCTGTAAAAACTAAGAATAAAAAATTATTACCTTATCTTTTACTTATTAAGTATTATGGAGTAAGGAAGGAACTGCTCAGTAAACTTTGAGCCGCAGCATTTTAATACTACATAGAAAGGAGTCCTAAAAGGCAGAGGGTAAAATGTGCTCTTCAAAGACCCGCAGTCTGGGCAGAGAGGTGGAGCTGTGCTTATGAGCACTGTTGCTCTTGCAGAGGACCTGAGCTCCGTTCTAAGCATTGGCACCATGTGCCCTTGACTCACAACTGTCTGTAACTTCAGTTCCAGGCGATCAAGCAGATGCGCTCTTATGGGCTTCATGAATACCAGGTCTGCACATGTTACATGTATGTATTATATATATGTATATATATACATATATGCAGGCAAAACACTCATACACATAAAAAGTAACTCAAATCTAAAAAGAAAAACTCAGTGCTGCACAGTATTATTTATATAAGATATATGTACACATGTACATATAACTATATACGTGAGCAAATAGAAATGATGCCTCAAACACATGTGGTATTTAGTTATGTCTGTGCCTTTTTGATTCATTGCCTCCTTCCTTAGTTTCCCTACAGAGTCCTATAGTAGCAATGAGTTATTGTTGTCATAACCACCAGACCCGTGATGGGCAAAGTACCACACATCCAAACAAAAAGAACTATGTGCAGAGAGAGAGAGAGAGAGAGAGAGAGAGAGAGAGAGAGAGAGAGAGAGAGAGAGAGAGAGAGAGAGAAAGACATGAAAGGGTAGAGAACCATGTGTTAATTGCTAGCATGGATCTAGCTATGCTATTTTATCCCTTCAGATTGAAATTCACTATATTTTAACACAGTGCCTTATGCTTAAAGTAAGATTTTATCACTTATAAAGATCCCTTCCTGAAAAGAAGAAGTGTGACTAAAATTTGAGAAATTTAATCTCAAATTTAAAATTCTGCTTTTGTAGGACGGTTCTTAGGCAGACTACTTAAATCTGTGGCAGGGAGAGTAAGGAAGAAACTGGAGGCTGTTGGAAATTGCTTGGAAGATGAACACTAAGGTAAAACAGTGCCTCTTCTAGCTTTGAATGTTTCTGCTTTGGTAAAGTTCAAAAAGAGAAAGAAGGAATTACTCCTTAGAAAGAAATGACGAGGAAGCCAGTGTTGGGGAGGGCAAGGAGAAGCAGTGGTGCTCCGTGAGGGATGGGGTGCTCCTGCCGAGAGCTGCCCAGGTGAGACTCCCGGGGATCAGCAAGGTCAGAGCTTGCTACCACATCTGGCTCCAAAGATCCCTGGCCATGTGGTCTAAGAGCCCTTGGATGTGTGTATCAAGAGAAAAGAAGGTGCTAGAAACTGCTCAGCAAAAGAAGAGTCTTGCGATCTAAGAGCCTTTGGATATGTGTACCAAGAGAAAAGAAGGTGCTAGAAACTGCTCATCAGGAGAAGAGGCCAGAGAAGGCAGCAAGCCCTGTCTGCTGAAATGCAGGCAGCAGCCACCTCTTGAGGGAAACGCCCAACCCAGAATTACTCCGGGTCACAACTGAGCAATACCGTGGGTTCTGGAAGGTTTCCACATCACAGGAAAAAAAAAACCCCACTATTTCAAAAGGAGGGCCGGATTTCAAGCTCTGAAGACAGCATCAGAAATGAGAACTTGGGAATGCTGCCTGTGCAAAGTGGAGATGGCTCAGGGAGCCTCACCAGCTGACTGACACAGAACAGACCCTCCCCCCCCTGCTTCCTCCCCACTGTCTCCCTTGAGCTGCCCTGTCCAGTGCCCCCTCACAGGTTCTGGCCTAGGGGTGTGGAAACACATTACCAACTTAATTCCACATGTCCAGGTCTCCTTAGAGAAAAGCACCCAACAGGTACACCCAATTTTATAAAACATAATCCAAGCACTCAGGGAGGCAAAGGCAGGCAGATTTCTGGTCTACAAAGTGAGGACAGAGAAACACTGTCTAAAAAGAAAAACAAAAACAAAATAAAAAAACAAAGCACATGCAACTTTCTTCAAAACAAGCCACATTTTAGGACACAGGCAATCCTTAACAGTTATAGGAATATTGAAATAACATTCTGTATTCCATCTCACCACATTAGAATAAAGCAAGATATCAACAGTAAGAAAAACTATAGAAAACACACAAAGTCACAGGCATCAAACCATACAACTACTCGATAATGAATGGGTCACTGAAGAAATCAAGAAGGAAATAATGAATTCTCTAGAATTTGAATGAATACCAAAATCAGTGAGACACAATGAAGGCAGTTCTTAGCAAGTGTACAGCACTAAGTGCCTACATCAAAATTTTTGAGCGGTCTCACACAACTGACTGAGGCTCCTCAGGGGCTTGGTAAAACAGCCAAACCCAAAGCCGTAGATGGGAAGAAATAATGAAAACCAGGGTAGAAATTAATGAAACAGAAACAAACAAAAGACAATACGAAGAATGGATAAAATGAACAGTTAGTTCTTTTAATAGACAAACACGATTGATAATCAAATTACCTAAGAGAGAATACCCAATAGTAACAAAATTAGAAACGACACGGGTAAAAACAGCCTCCCTACCAAAAGAAACCTACTAACGTCAATGAAACCTCAATCAAAATGGCAGGAGCATTCTTTACACACACACACACACACACACACACACACACACACACACACACACACACTTAATATGGAAGCACAGACATCCAATGATAGCTAAAGCAATCCTGAACAAAAAGAATACAGCAGGAAATAGCATTGCCCAATTTCAAGTAATACTACAGAACCATAGTAATAAAAATAGCATGGTACTGGCACAAAAACAGACATATAGGTCATGGAAAAGACTAGAGGACCCACATGTAAGTCCACACAATTACAGTCACGCAAGTTAGACAGTGATGCCAAAAATAGGTAATATCTTCAACAAATCTGGACATCACCATGTTGTAAAAAGAATGAAACCAGATCACTATAGTTTATCTTACACAAAACTCAACTCCACGTAGATCATAGACCTCAATGTAAGGCATGATACCCTGAAATGCTGGAGGAAAGTGTAGGCAATGTCCTTCAACACTGAGGCATAGGCTAGGATTTCCTCAACAGGACTCTAGTAGCAGAGGAGATAAAACCAACTCCTGACAAGTGGAATCTCATGAAACTGAAAAGCCTCCGTATAGCAAAGGAAATGAATAATTGAATGAGGAGGCGACCCACAGAATGGAAGAAATATTTTTCCAGCTATATAGCTGATGGAGGGTTAGTAACTGGGAAACATGAGGAACTCAAATAAGCAAAGTCTAAAATACAAATGATCCAAATTTAAAAACAGGCGATGGAGCTAAACAAGTTCTCATATGAAGAAATACAAAAGACCTAGAAACACTTAGAAAGAGTTCCACATCCATAGCGTGAGGGAGAATATAGATTAAAACTACTTTAAGATTTCATCTCATCCCAGCCAGAACGGTCATCATAAAGGACCTAAACAAAAATGATGGATTTGAGGAAAGGGACCCTTTATACACTTCTGATGGGCATGGGAACCAGTATGGCCATGTTGGAAATCAGTCGGGGGGGTGGGTGGTTCCTCCAAAACTGAAAACAGAACTACTGCATGGCCCTCCCATAGCACCCCTAGAACAGAGATACTTGCTGGTCTGTGCTCACTGATGCTCTATTCACAACAGCTAGAAAATGGAATCAGGCTTCACGTCCAGCTGGTAAATGGACAATGAAAACGTAGCATATATTCAGAACAGAATTTAATTCAGCTATAAAAATAAAATTATGAACATTTCAGGCAAACGGGTGAAACTGGAAAAATTATACTAAGTGAGGTAAGTGAGGCCCAGAAAGACAAATGCTACATGCATGTTCTTTCTCATATGTGGGTCCTATCCTTGACCTTTTAGTTTGGTGTACCTCAAGAAACCAGGAAACCAGAAAGGGACAGTAGGAAGAGTTTTCACTTAAGGGAAGCAGGTGTGTGTGTGTGTGTGTGTGTGTGTGTGTGTGTGTGTGATGTGTATGTATGTGTGTGTGTGTGTGTGTGTGTGATGTGTATGTATATGTGTGTGTGTGTGTGTGTGTGTGTGTGTGTGTGTGTGTGTGTGTGTTGTGGCAGCTATTTAGGAAAATCCTGGGGGTGGGGGTGGGGGTGGGGGTAGGGGTGGGGGTGGGAGGGTTTAATCAGGCAGTAGGTGGAGGATGGGGAGATAAGTAGATGAAAGGGGAGGACTAATCAAATGAGCTGGGCATGAAAGCTGCATGGAAGCCTATTGGCTTTATTTATGTTAGCTGGCAGGCAACTCCCTGGGGTCAACCTGCCTCCACCTTCCATGCTGTGCTTACACGTGTGCACTGCTGAACACAGCTTTAACATGGGCCTGGGGATCTGACGTCAGGTTGTTATGCTTGCGTGGCAGGCACTCTACCCTCTGAGTCATCTTCCTAGCTCCCAGGTCATTCCTTAGTGTAGACACGAGGATCTTATAAATCATTTGCCAGGAAGCTGGGAGCTAAATCTTTATAAAGATGAGCAGATCTTGGTACCTAAGGGGCCGTACAGCGTACTGTAATCTCACTCCATTTCCATCCATGGCCTGCCTCATTGTCCTCAATAATCTCCTCCTCTGTTCAGAGCCCAGTGAAGGAATAACCTATACACACTAGTATACAATTTATGCTCAAATATGACTTTCCAATGTATATCCTTCTGGCAATAAGGCTGGGTAGTGTTGTTTTGAGGGGGCTAGGGACTAGTAACGTAAAAAAAATTTATTTAATTTTATTTTATGTGCATTGGTGTGGGTGTGTCAGATCCCTTGGAACTGGAGTTTCAGACAGTTGTGAGCTGCCATGTGGGTGCTGGGATTTGAACCTGGGTCCTTTGGAAGAGCAGACAGTGCTCTTAACCATTGAGCCATCACTCCAGCCGGGGACTAGTAACTTTTAACTCAATATGTGACAGCCAAAAATGTTTCCAGTCATATGTGAGCGGGGGCCCTCAGAGAGGGCTCAGATACACAGGAGCAAGAAGTAAGCAGTGTGCACTTAGCCTCACAGTCAGCTAGGAGGTCAGAGGTCTGAGTGCCTGCAGCATCTTGTGCTTCCTGCCGAAGTAAAGCCTGCTTGATACTCTGAGAGGTAATGACCTAGTGCATGGTAAGGATGCAACGGAATGCAAAACACTTTGGAGTGCGTTAAAGGCGAACATGGCTCCACCTTCTCTGATACTGGTACCAGTCTCCTTCACCTTTAGCGGCCTAAATGCCTGGCTTATTGTTCTTAGGAGCAGCTAGCAGGATGGATTCTTAGTGCAATGACTTAGGTCATTGTCATCTTACAGGCACACAGCTGTTTTCATGGTGGGAGGACCACAGGAGTAAGAGGCCAGGCTAGAACTGCTGCATCTCTGTGTTGTGTCCTAAGAGAGCAGAGCGATGCTCCCAAGCTCAGAGGCTGGTCAGATCCTCCCTTTAACTAGCAACCTTCCTGACGTCATTTATGGAGACAAGGTACAGAAAGTTTTGAATGGAGTTCAATGTTGGTCTTCTCTCTCTCTCTCTCTCTCTCTCTCTCTCTCTCTCTCTCTCTCTCTCTCTCATTCTTCGAAGGGCCTGGTAGGCTCAACAGTTCTTACTGAACACAACATTTTTTTAGATTCAAACAAGTCCTAAAGCAAGGGGTGTTCCTTAGCCCTCTCTGTTCACAAAGAGCGAGAGGAGCTTTAAAATATACATGTTGACACACGTTTTTTCCTAAGGGGTTTCCTAATTGGTTTTCCTAATTGGTTCTATTCTAATCTAATCCCATCTCAGCAACTATTCAAGTATTTTAAGTATCTCCATATACCTGTCACTGTGGAACCTGGAATTTTGATGTTGATCAAAACAGACTAATTTTCATGTCCTCACGGAGCTTGGTGGAAGAGAAGTTGAGCGATCCACCTGACAGAGTGGCTGTGATGCTCACTGAAGAAATCAAAGGGTTAGGGGCACACGGGGGTGGGGGTGGGGTGGATGTGACAGTGAGTGTGGGAGTTGGGAAAGACTTCACTGACGGGGTGCTGGCTGAGAGGTCAAAACACAATGGTGGAATGAGAAGTCAGCTGATAGGAGGAGGAGAAGGAAGGATTTGAGGTTTGAAGAGTCTGTGAGTTATCTAGTTCTTTGAGGGAGGGAAGGTTCATTTGGCCTATGGTTTCAGAGGGATTTCAGCTCATCATGGGGTGGGGCAGGGGGAGGCAGGGTGGTGGTTCCTCTTTTGGTAGAACGTGAGGTAGAACAGCTGTTCACACTGGGGGATCAGGGGAAAGCAGAGAGCGGAACTGTGGCCAGAGCCTGGCTACACCTCAAAGGCCTGTGCCCATTACCCTGTTTCTAGCCGCCAGGCTCCACCGCTTAAACACTCCACCGCCTCCCAAAACAGGACCTGAGCTGCTGAACAAGCTCTCCAAGTATGAGACAATCAGATTCAACCTGACAACGGGATTAGCTTGCGGAGGAGGAGGGCAGAGGAGTGAACCAGCAGCAGGCTGGCTACTGCAGTGAACTTGGGCCCTGTTAGCATGGTGGTGTAGCCTCTCTCTCTCTCTGCCCTACTAGCAAAAGGGAGGTGATGGAATGGGAAGACGGTGACTGGAGGACGGGAGCTTTGCCAGGCGAGTTTAAAGAAGAAAGTGAGCAGGTTTAAGCAAAGACTTGAGGCTGGCCACAAAAGAGTAATATTAATGAGACACCATGCAGTCGAATCCAGGAAGCAGGAAAGGGCTGTAGGAGCAACAGAGAGTGAAGGGTCACCAAGTAGGGCAGGGCTGAGTCAGTCAGTGAGTAAGGTAAGTAAATGTAAGTAAGATTGGGGGGGGGGGTAACAGAGAGAGGGACTCCGGAGAAAATGGCTTAGATACTTCCTATTCAAAATACAGTTTTTGAGCCAGCAGCTTCAGCAACACCTAGGAGCTTTTTATAAATGCAGGGCTCAGACCCATAGGATCTGCAATTTAAATACTATTCCAGGTGATTCAAGTGCTCAGTACATCTGGGGAAGAACTAACTGTCTCAATCCCTGTCATATCCAAGCCAAGGTGGATGAATCTCTATTTGCACAGAAACAGTAACACCCATCAGATGGCGTGTGAGCAGGTTTCAGAGGTGATGCCTTCCTGAGGCCTCTTTCTCTGAGTTAGCTCTAATGGTTCATTGGAGTTTTTTGAACTTCAGTCTGTCTGTCTCACGTCCTCAGTCTGCAGGCCTTATGCCTTTATAACATAGTTGGCAGACATCAGCCTAGCCCTCCTACCATTGCCTTTCCTGCTCGGCTGGACATGGAGGGCATCCTTTACTTGCTGGGACCACAGTCTAAGTAAGCTCCTCCCTTCTCCTTTATCCATCTGTAAGGGGTAGCTGAATGTGCAGTGTCCTCAATCCTGCCTGCACAGCTCTGCATGCTCAGAGATGGAGTAAGAGGCATCAGTGCAGAGTCTATGGAACTGTCATCTGTGGCTTTTTAAAAAGTTTAGCTGTCCAATTCAATAAGCATTTATGGTCTCATATCTTCTGTAATATTAGGAGGCTGTCTTCACACTTTATTGTTAATTTTATGTATATATAAAGAGGAAAACAACAGCTGCATGTGGCATTACAAAATGAAAGATGAGGCTGAGTCTAATTAATGGAGGCTTTGTCTTCCGAGCAGCTTTATTCCTAACAAGCAGTGTGACATTTTATTAACCCAGACACAACATCCTGCTCAAAGGCAATAGAAAACAAGTGCAAAGCCTCTTGTTCTTTTTTTTTTTTTTTCCTTCCTGAGGCATGCTTTCAGGAGCTGTCACATCATCAGGTTTCTTGTGGTTGGTGACTGTGATCAGTTCTGAGGCCCTGCAATTTCAGACATCACGCTGCATTGCCCCACCCATCTGCACCTCAGACAGTGCACACAAGGCCTGCGTGGGAGCCATGCTACCCTTACCCTGCAGTAGGAGACTTGATGTAGCCTATCAAGGGTAGGGCCAAGTTTCAAACCAGTGCATCCAATTTCACAGTGATCCCTCCAATAGATGCGTGTCTGTACGCTGAAAGCATGGTGTACACAGCTTTCTTGGCATGGCTGTCCTCTTATGTACATATGATCATTACTAAATGCCATATGTGCTCATGTGAGTCAGGGAGGCTTAAATGAAGGGTCTCTAATCTCACTATTAGTCAGTATTTGGCTGGGAAACTCTCAAGTGGACAGGAGCATGATTTAGGCCTACGATGGTTCAGTTGTTGCTAGTTAGGATAAATCAATCAACTGAGCCATCCTAGCATCACTCTGCTAACCAGTGATACAGCTATGGTAAACTGGCTTATCACCATGGGTACCAGAACCTTGTCTCCAGCTGGCTGCTTGCCTGGCCCTCAGAAGCAGATCCAACTCTGCTCCTTTGATCTCTCTTCCTCCACCAAGGAAGCTGAGTGCTCAGGCTAGGCCAGCAGACATGTATGCACAGTGAAAAGAGAATCAGGCTGAGCCTTCCTCTGTGACTTAATGACCAAGTGGCTTGGGGCTTTCCTCTGCTGTATCATTCACTACTCTGTGATTCACTGTCCAGTTCTCCCCACACTGCTTCACAAGGGGAGTGGGAGGCGACTGATGGGCCATGGGCCTCGGCAGGAAACACCGGGAGCACTTAATGGACCTGCAAGGATACACTACGGGTTGTGACACCAAGTCAAGCCAAGGCACCTGCACAGTCACAGGGCTAGGATTTGGGGATGATGAAATATTTCTTTTGAAGTTAGTGAGGCTAGAGTCAATCAATCAACAACAAAAGCAGCTCAGGAACTGACCTTTCCAACTCTGAGCTCTCACCAGGAAGAAATCTTGCTTTTATGTCAAAAATATAGGGTAACCTTTTTAGCTTCCCAGACATTAAAAGGAAAAAAAGACATATGAATACAAATATTCTTAAGGCCCATATAAATATATGCTGCCTGTTTTGTTTTAATGCACCCAATGCATGAATGGCATATATCATACCTTAGTATTCATTTATTTGTTACTGTCTCTATATATTTCTCTGTCTTCAGCTGTCAAGTCTGGTGAGCTGGGAACAAATCTATGCAGTGCTTTCTGGCATGCATGTGGAACTGTTATGCATAATTAGACATTAAAGAGTGTCTAAGAGAGATAATTATGAAGAATGAGGACTGCTGATTCCATGGGAGGCACACTTGGGGAAAGGCCCCTGTCTGTCTTCTCTGAAATGTCACAGAACCATCGGGTTAACAAACACTTGTGCACAGCGATCTGCAGAACTAAGTAAGTGTTGTGTGGTCTGTGGACCAGCAGTACCAACATTGCTCGGGACACCTTGACAGGGAAATAGCCCCCTCCCAGCAGCCACAGCCCACATCTACTGAGTCAGGATCTACAACTTTACACCCAGGCTACGTCTATGCACAGGGGGTCTCGGAAGCATATACTCAGGGCCCATCCAGTTCAACTGCTTCATTTTACAAGTGATGAGGTCTCAGGCCCAGACAGGGCTAGCCTGTCCTTCCGTGGGACTCCAGCATCCAGAGCCCAGCACTGTGTAGTCTCCGGCTCACCTCACAGTCCTCTTCCTCACATGACCCTACTATGGGATGCTGGAATTTAAGATGCGAATAAGCAACACCCTATGGCATATAGGGAACCATGCCAGACTGCTCACATTGGCTTATCACGGGTTCTGTATTATTTCTCTGAAGATGTAATTTTGCGTCTGCATGTGAGTGTGTGTACATGTAAGTGCAGGTGCCTATGGAATCAGACAAGGGCATTGCGTTTTTGGGAGCCAGAGTTACAGGCAGTCATAAGCTGTCTGACACGGATGCTGGGAGTTGAACTCTGGTCCTCTGCAAGAATGCTCTTAACAACTGAGCCATCTCTTTCCCTGACACCCATTTTCTTCCAATGCCCTAAATACATTTACAAGGTGGTGGGGATGGAGGCTGAGCCGAGCATTGCTCAGGAAGAAGGGTGAGTGAGCACACTGCTGCCACCTGCAGCTGGACACCCTTCTTTGGGAGTGGGCTCAAAATCTCCATATTTCTACATATCTTTGGTCCAGTGATGTAGCCCTGAGCACTGTTCTCTGCCCCTACTCTTTACATTATTACCTACTCTACAGTCACAGCTTACACTTGGCTGTGCCTTGGCATTCTAGAGCCCAGTCAAACTGCCAAACACTCATGGATGTACATTGCAAACAAGATTAGAATTACCTACAATCCCAGAAGCCAACCTACCTTCCTTCCTTCCTTCCTTTCTTTTTTCCGAGACAGGGTTTCTCTGTATAGCCTCGGATGTCCTAGACTCACTTTGTAGGCCAGGCTGGCCTTGAACTCATGAAGATCTGCCAGCCTCTGCCTCCCTGATACTGGATTAAAGGCGTGCACCACCATGTGCAGCTGATGTGTCAGTTTTCTAAGGGATGTCTTAAAGCACTGTCCCCCATACCCTGCCAGTCTGGTTATTACATATTTCCTAAGGCCGAATTGGAAACATTAATTTCTAAGTAGGAGAACTTGATTATAGTTATTTCCCCTGAGATCTTAGCTGTGACAGTAGCCAGAACATAAAGGGTAGTCAATAATATTCAGATTACATCAGTGTTGCACCACTGATATTTTAAAAGGCTGAAAAGGACAGAGGGCTCTGTAATCAGGCTGCTTCGCAGACATCTGTCTTCACTCACAAGTGAACAGGAACCCGTCCCTCCAAACATATGGCAACTTTTCCGGAAAAACATTCATCTCTCCAGGTGTGAAGAGATTGTGTTTTTGTCCGTAACCAACATTTTGTCTACCAATTTAGAAATCAGAAAAAGACATGTTGCATGTAAGAGCTATGCTGAAGGAAGCATGGCTTAAAAACCACAAGAGAGGAGTTAATCAATAACTCATGATGAGGGAAGAATAGTAAGCTGTTGCTGAAAGTGAAACACTAAGAATCGCCGGAGAGGGGGCCATATTGATCCGTGTTTTCCAGCTTCCTAAACAAACCACGACTTTTTTCCTGTGGGCCATGGGGCCCCTGGCTCACCTGGCTCTCTTGTGACTTGGACCTCTTGGGCTCTACCTGGACTTGGTCGCCACTGTTTCCCACCTGCCCGGTTCAAACCAGCATTTCTGCTCTCTTCAGCCAGAATCTGAGGCCTAATTTTTGTGTGCGCAAAAAATAAAAACTAAGTCTCTGGACTACAGAGCGTTTTAGACTATTTAGACTATTCTGATCTTCCTCTTCATCGCTTCATGCCTTCTGGTGTTTACAACATCCGTTGTCCACTTCTCAGTCTCCTCTCTACAACAGCCCAAATTACCGCTGCTTACCAGAGTGCCCATGTGCACACACATCCGATACATGTCCACACAAGACACATATATGTACGTATATACAAACATACATGCATAAACACATATACACAAACCTGCCCACATGCACACACAGGCGCCCCTCCCCCTCCCCCCACACCCGCAACCTTAGAGGAAGCAGGGAAGGTAAAGAAAATAGAAGGAAGAGGCCTCTGCCTTCTCTGCATGGGTTTCCTCCCCTCACAGGCCTATGAAAAAACAGAAGTGGAAAGGAGACCGGAAAGGCGGAGGAAATAAGTATTTCACATTCCTGCAGGACCTCTAAAATGTTCTTCCTCAGCTTCCACTCTGCAACCCTTGGGCAGACTCTGAAATTCTCCCACAGCCGCCCAAGGCTTTTGGACACTGGGCCCACGCATGGTGCTGCTTTGAGAGGCCTGGGGCCTTTTGGAGATGTGGCCTAGCTAGCAGTACAGGCCGCTCGGGAAGGCCTTAGGCAGCCCTCCTTGCTCTCTGCTCCCTGGCTGCCTTGCTGTGAACAGCCTCTGCTGCGTGCTCCTGCCACCATGACCTAAGCTGCTCTGCCATAACAATCAGAAATGTGAGGGGAGCTGTGAGGCCAGACGCATCCCTCTCCCTTAAGCTGTGTCTTAGCAGGCATCGTCACAGCAATGAAACGTACCTGGGAGAGTGATCCATCCACCAGGAGCCCAGTGTGCACAAAAAGGTGGGGTCAGGAGTGGGGAGGAGGTAATGGGGGTGGGGCGGGCAGGGGAAAACACCTCTATAATACTGCTCAAGACCTGAGACTCCCCACCTTCCCAGGGTCAGCAGGAAAGGAGAAGAGGGAAGCTCCAGCTTCCCTGCCCTCACGAAAGCCTGAAAGCTTCCTTCACCCTCATCTTGTGCCCTCTGGTCACGTCTACACTTTCCCTCCACCACAGGAATCCTTTATGCAGGTCCCGCCCACATCCTGAAACCCACTCACCAGCGCTCTGGAGGAGGAAGAGCAGCTCGCTGAGATGGAACCCCAGCCTCTCAGACTTGGATCACTGCCCCACTGCCCCTCCTGCTCCTCAACAATCAAGTTCGTGTGAAAGAAAGTAGACCAATGAAGACCTAGCACCTTTAGCGGTCCACCAGCAAAAATGGACTAACTAGCTCTTGTAGGCATAAGGTTATTGTGTAACTCAAATGCTACTTTCTTTCTTTCTTTTTTTTTTTTGAGATTTATTTATTTGGTTTTTCGAGATAGAGTTTCTCTATGTAGCCTTGGCTATCCTGGACTCACTTTGTAGACCAAGCTGGCCTTGAACTCACTGTGATCTGCCTGCCTCTGCTACCTAATTGCTAGGATTACAGGCATGTGCCACCATATCCTGTTTGTTTGTTTGTTTGTTTATTTTTATACAGTGCTCTGCCTGCATGTGCGCCTGCAAGGCAGAAGAGGGCACTAGATCTCATTATAGATGGTTGTGAGCCACCATGTGGTTGCTGGGAATTGAACTCAGGACTTTTGGAAGAACAGCCAGTGCTTTTAACCTCTGAGCCATCTCTCTAGCCCTCAAATGCTGATTTCTGTACCCTGAGAATCTCCTGTCTCCATGTTGTGTAAACACTGCTCTCTATTTGTCCCCTGATATGTCAGTCAATAAAGAAGTTTACAGCCAATCATTGAGCAGGGGAAACAATAGGGCTGGGTGGGATTCCTGCCAGCTGGGGAGGGGGAGTTAGAGGAGGAAGTAGGGGACGCAGTCACAGGGGAGGTCCAGGAAAGATCAGGAGAGAGAGCTGAGCAGGGAAAGCTACAAAGTACAAGTATCCCTGAGATGTACACTGGGAGGAAACCAAATTAGCTTATGAGGTTAAGAATAGAGTAATAACTTCTCAGGTATAGTGTTGTGAAGCTTATTATTAAACACATATAAAAGAGTCTCAATTATTTGTGTGATAGTCAGATCAAGAGAATAGATGAGTTAAGATAGAAACTGAGAAACAAACAGTTTTATAAAAACAACCTTAACAAGCTCTTGACAATCAAAATTAAGAACATGGAGGTTTCTACTGGCTTATGTCCTTCATGGTTTGTTTTTGTTAGACATCATTTAGTTGTAGTTTTTTTAATATATCATTAAGTTGTATATTTTTTCCCTCATGTACCTGTTTATTCAGGCAAGGTGGCTTAAAGATTTAGCCTGCTTAAAAACAACTCCAAAACATTAAGATCTATTAATAATGATACTTTAGAAACAAATATTAGGAAAGAACTGATGTTAAGCCAGGGATGGTGTATATCTTGAAAATGGAGAATTATCTGGGTTTAGCTCACAGGCTAAGTCAGAACAAACATCTATGGGCAGGACTGGATCTTTTTTTTTTTTTGTTTGTTTGGGTTTTTTTTTTTTTCAAGACAGGGTTTCTCTGTGTAGACTTGGCTGTCCTAGACTCATTTTGTAGACCAGGCTGGCCTCGAACTCACAGAGATCAGCCTGCCTCTGCCTCTCGAGTGCTGGGATTAAAGGCGTGTGCCACCACCGCCTGGCTAGGACTGGATCTTCTAATGAAACATGAGGAAAGACTGATGTATGACAAGGTCCCAAGCCCAAGGATGGCTCTGACTGTCAATCTTTGTAAGTCTTTACTTCATTCAGAGCAAGCCCCTTCCATTCTTGTGCCACGTGCCTTCCTTCTACAGTAGCAAGCACTATTGGCCAACAATGCCCCATCTATCTGATAACCACCCTGCTCCTACTGATACCACATGATTCCCATTTATAGAGGAGAAAACCGAAGCATGGGGAGATGGATGGTTTACTCATGGTCAGAGCTAGGAGGAGTAACAGTGCAAGGCAGAAAACAATACCAACACTTCAGTTCTAGATTTCAAACTCAGCCCCTCACCCTGTCCTCCATTTACAACCTTCCACCGACTCCTTTATTTTCTTTCTTGCAGACGCTGGGGCTAAGGCTAAGATGTCACTGGGGCCTTCCCTTCAGTAGCAATCACACAGATTAGCACTTATAAGGTCCAGCTTCGATCTCACTTCCATTTCTCCATTTCCTTTGTTTTTGTGTTTTTTCTTATGTAAATTCCTCTGCATTGGTAAGCTTTGTCTCTTCTTAATAATAAGGAGAGTCAAACGCAGCCCCCACTACCAAAATTTACGTAGTGGACTTCCCACAATCGGGGAGATTGCAGAGGTCAGCATATCCAGAGCACCAAGGATAAGCCTCACCTTGGAAAAGCATCTTCATGACTATGCTCTCTCCCTCCCTCCTTTCTCCTGCCTCCCTCCCGGACCTGACCTTGCATCTACATATTGCGGGTGTCCAGAGAGTCTAGAAGAGAGCTTTGCATTCTCTGAAGGTAGAGCTACAGGCAGTTGTGAGTCACTCTGGATGCTGAGAGCTCCACTCTGCCTCTTTGCAAGACCAGCAAGCACTCCTAACCTCTGAGCTCTCTCTCTAGCTGCCACCTCATCCCTTTCTGTAATAGTGCTAGGAATGGAACCCACGCTCTTAACCATGAGCTTAACCATGTTATAGCACTGTACTATATCCCTAGCTTTCCTTTCCTACATTTGATCCATGCGAATATTAATATAAAAGCCAAAAAGAATATGGAAACCACTTCCCTAGTAATCATCAGGTAGCCTGGCAGGCTAGTATAGTCCTGGAATCTTCAGCCATCCTGCAATCCTGCACAACGTGTCCTCTCAGACATTCCTTCGAACGCTATTCTAGCTGGCAACGCCACTGCGCTTAGATAATACTGAATTACTTGGGAGTTCAATAGCAAAATGATGAATGGCTTTACTTCCGGATGTCTACTTTGCAACAAAACGTGCTAAGTGTTGCCAAGTCTGTCAATACCAATGGCTTACTCATCCTGCTGTCGTGGTAAATTTCATCTACAAAGTTCTCAACTTCCATTTCCTTTGGTGTTAACACCTTTAAACTGAGTTAATAAAACTCAGGAACGTAGTTCAAATTTGGGTCAGTAAGAGTGTGCGGTGGGTGGTTTTGAGCTATAAAACTGAAAACCGGTCATGAGGAAACTAGACACTGAGGAAATGTTTCCTCTTACATGAACCAAATCATGTAAGACATGAACTAAAAATCAACCCATAAGCCTTCTGTTGAAATCCCAGGGAAACAACTAGAAAATCTTTAGCAAGAAATGTTACAGTAATTGTAACAATGAAGAAGACAGCCTCCCAAATACAGGAGAAAATCTAGTCCCTGTGTCCTATTTCCTTTTAGTGAAGAGCTTTAACAGATAGACTAGTGATTTCAACCTTTCCGAGGTTAGGGCGTCCTAAGTTCAACAACTATACATTTATTAATAAGAACGGGCAAAAGTCTTTAAGTAGTCTAGGATCAGAAAGAGGATAACCACATAAATTGTGAGTATAAAAATGATAGGGAGGACTTAAAAGCTATGAGAAAGAAATGAGAATCACGGGCTAAAACAAAAATGGAAGCAATGGAGCTTTTACTAAAGAGATCAGAAAGGTTTGAAAACCTAGAAGAAAGAATCTTATTTAAGCAGGTGGGCAGGGAAACAGAACACAGTCCCAAAAGGAGTGACAACTTTCTTTTTTTCTTTTTTTAAAATATATTTTATTAATTTATTCATATTACATCTCAATTGTTATCCTATTCCTTGTATCCTCCCATTCCTCCCTCCCTCCCATTTTCCCCTTACTCCCCTCCCCTACGACTGTGACTGAGGGGGACTTCCTCCCCCTGTATATGCTCATAGGGTGACAACTTTAGCAACTAGGAAAGGCAAGGGGGACTGCTTCAGATGCTGATGTGGCCAAGCACCACATGGGAGTGAAGTGAGCCAGGGCTGCCTTTGCAGGTCTAGGAGTTGCTGGTAAGGTGAGTAAAAACACTTGCCCCTGCTTTAAGAAAAGACCTGACGTGCTACAAGACAGCTGATGGGGACAGTGCCTGCAGCACAGAAGAGAGCAGTGACTAGGCAGCAAGCACTCCTCATGGAGGAACAACCTTTAGAGGTCTGTGATTGGGGGAAGGATTTGGGGAATGTGACTTTTCTAATTCTTCCTAAGAGAAGTTAGAAATCTGGAGCTATTATATTTTACAATGTTTAAATATATGCTATCAATACGAGGTGGTATACAGAACAGGACCCAGAGCATTAAGCATGCAAGGCAAGTGGTGAGTGACACGTCCAGGCCACACGCATGTGCACGTGACCCAAAAGCGTCGTTTTGTTGTTGCTGTAGTACTGTGTTCTCCTGGCCCTTTATTTGCAATCAGGGTTTACTGTTATTCTCTTCCATTTGGCACCTTGCCTCTTCAAGCTCCTAAAAAGGCCTTTGAAGCAGGTTTTGTTTTTGTTTTTTGTTTTTTATCAACATTCCACTTATCCATATTTCCTCTTATGTGTTCTTTCATACACGTGCTTTATGTCTCAGCATCAAGGGAGGGGGTACCTTTCTGGGGAACATCTCTGTATTTTCTTTCCTAATCCACTGACATTTGTCCTTCTTTCAATGTCACTTGTTCTGTTTTTTTCAAAATCACTGAAGCTATTCTAGTCCTTGTCTTTCTACATAAATTTTAGAATAATTTTTCCTAGGTCTACAAAAACTCTTGCTGAGATTTTGAGAGAAAGTGTGTTAAGCCAGCACACCAGCTTTGGAAGAATCAGCATCTTCATGTGGCGTCTTCTCACCCATGAAGGCACCCTGCTTCCTCAGCATCTGAGTTTCCAACACACAAGCTCTTCTTAGATTATACTCGATAATATTTTTCATTTCTCCCTTATGAATTAACTTTCAAGCATAGTTGTACGTTTGCAGAAAATTCAACAGAACATAAAGAATTCCTATATATTTATGGCTTCCTCCCAATACATAGTCTCCATCTTATAAAATTCCTATATCACAGGAATTCATTAGCACAATTAATAAATGCACACTGACATACAATTATTACCCTAGATCACAGCTTACATTAGAGTTCACTTTTTTTTTTTTTTTTTTTTTTTTGGTTTTTTTTGGTTTTTCAAGACTGGGTTTGTGTAGCCCTGCCTAGTACTTGCTCTGTAGATCAGACTGGACTCAAACTCATGGAGATCTACCTGCCTCTGACTCCTGAGTGCTGGGATTAAAGGTGTGCACCACCATGACCTGGCTCTATGTAGTCACTTCTAATACATAAAGAACACTGCTGATTTCTATTTATTTATCTTGGGTCCTGTGAGCTGCCTGAACTCATGCACTAGTTCCAGGAGTTAGACCATTGATTCACTGTGATTCTTCTGCCGAGGTCATCATCTGTAAAGACGAACAGTTCTATCTTTGTCTTTCTGTATGCTATTTCTTTCTCTTGTCTTATTGCATTGGACGGGACTTCCAGCACTACACTGGGGAGAAGTGGTAAGCCTACACACCCTTGCCTTCTTGTCAGTCTTAGGAGGAAAGCATTCAATCTCTTACCACAGAGTGCTTCTTTTGAAGATAGTCTTTCAAGTTTTATTTTCTGTTGGTTCTGCTTCCTTAAATCTTCTGTGATGAGTAACTTGAATATTGCTTAGAATTCCATTTTGATTTAGCTGCAGTGATTTTAAGTATCTGCCCTTGTATACTTTTGGTGGGTGCTGTGTGTTTTTCATCCTATGTACAATATGAATCATGGTCTACTGCTTTCATCACTAGACCTTTGAGTGGCGAGGCCTTTCTCCTTCTTTGTCTTGTTATCCATGTGTGCTCCATGCACATGTATTTCTTCAATACATGTTTAGAACCACATCAGACAGCTACAAATCTGTGTGTGTCAACTCTCATGTAAAACTTAGGAAAGTCATTAGGAGTTAGAGACAGATCTCTGTGAGTTTGAGCTCGGTCTACACAAGGACTCCTAGGATAGCCAGGGCTACATAGAGAAACCCTGTCACAAAACCAAACCAAACCAAACCAACCAACAAAACCCCAAAACAACAGCAACAACACAACCTTTGGAAAGTCTATAGTCTTCAGCCATGTTTATGTAAACCGCATTTTTAAAAAAAATTTCTTGATCTTACAATATTGTTACCTTTCTTTTTAGGGTATTTCCTTCAGCAAATTCCTTAAGGAGGTCTACTGGTGATGTATTTGTTTTATTTCACCAGAGAATATCTTTCTTCTTCATGGGAAACAGGACTCTGAGGGACAGCTCTTACAGCACTTGAACTGTGACGTGTCAATTCCCTTTGTTCCATGTAGTTTTCAATAACATTCAAACTGCAGCTGTCACAGATGCTTTTCCTGTCAGGACATGTCTCCTTGCCGTGAGTGTTTAAAAGCAGGACACATTGTGGTATGGATTTCTTTGCATTTATTTTGTCTGAGGTTAACTCAGTAGATTAGATTTATACTGCTGCTGTAACAAATTGTCACAAATGTTGTAGCTTAAAATATCTCAAATTGTCCAGGCTCAGTGGCGCTCACCTGTAATCCCAGCACTGTCATCCCAAGGAGGCAGAGGCAGGCTGATCTTTGTGAGTTCGAGGCCAGCCTAGTCTACAAATCGAGTCTAGGACAGCCAAAGCTACAAAGAGAAACCCTGTCTCGAAAAAAACAAAACCAACCCCCCCAAAAAAAAACAATCAAACAAACAACAAACAAAAAGTTCTGACTTCCAGCTCACTGATTCTTTGCTGCATCCTCTCCGTTCAGCTCTGTGGCTTATCCACTGTGAGATTTTTCTTTTTGGTTACTAGGTTCTTTATTGTATTTCTTGCTTATTTACTAGGGTTGCAATGTTTACACTTGTAGCTACTGGTTCCTGTGTCCACTGAAGCATTTCGATGATGGCTGCTCTGAAGGCTTTAGCTGGTAGCTCTAGCATGTGTCACGCAGTGTTGGCCTCTACTGACTGACTAGCCTTCTCCCTCCACAGGGGTTGACAGCTGCCTGGTGTAACAAGGTTTGGCTTTGTTGTTTGTTTCTTCACTGAAATGTGGGATTTAGTAAATGGGTTAGAAATCACTGGATCACTATTTTAACTTGCATTCTTCTGATATCAACCTCAGCAAGGGAAGCTGGGATAGAGAGGGAGAGGGAAGGTGTCACTTGGACTAAGGACAGCATCAGCTTTCCAAGTACAATTCCACTGATGTCTAAGGGGAGGACATCCTCTGAAGGCCTGCAGGGATGGGACTTGGGGTCTCCATTAGACCTCCACTGATGCTTTCCTGGCTTGAAGGCGTCACCCACCTCTTCTCATGTAATGTCTTCTGACACTATCCAATGAGAGAAGAAAAGGCTCACTCTATTGGAAGTGGTTGATCCAGGCCTCTCTATGGTCTTCACTTGTTTGGAGCTGGGAATGTAGGTTTTTATTAGCACCCACTGGAACATGATGCTCTTTTCTGTGACACCATCCAGTGAGGATGTGTGGAGACCTGCAGACTAGCAGGAGAGGACGTCTACTACTTCCTGTCACCGAGGGCTGTCAGAATAGAGCCATGTAGTTCTTCATTAGAATAGTTTGTTATAGAATTGTTGATTAAAAGTTTTCTTTCTATGCAATCCCATTTCTGGCACTCTGACTAGAGAAAACAGATTTTTTTTTTCCTAACAGCGTTTTCTACTCCAAACCTGGGGTATGTGAAGTAGAAGGAAACCCCAGGGAACATACCACTGGATTCTTCCTGCAGGTCCACAGGTTGTTTGCCCTGTTTCCCTGTCATCTTTAGAGTCTTATTATGGTTCATTTGTGTACTATACATTGAGTCTTCGTTGTTCTTGGAGGAATAGAGGAAAGCGTGTCTGTGTCACCTTTCTGGAGGCAGAGCAAGTACTTCCCTCCATATTGAGGCTAAACTTAGACTTGGCATTAAGCAGGGAAACTGCACTTGCTATACTGGAAAGTTCTATCTAGCAGTAGCAGAACGTCCCATGAATCCAATTTGGATTAGTTATCAAAGAACCCGATGGGCTTTTAAATAATGCATTTTATATATTTTCTCGAGGAAAATACTTAGTGCTGTCAACTTTTTGTTTAGAAATAAGAAAAGGCCTTTTCTGTGTGGGTGATATTGCATAATTATTACCAAGAACTCAGATGTTTTAGCTCTTTCCCTCTTTTGGTAATTATTTGAAGAATCTCTCTCTTCTGTTTAATAAGCAGCAGCTACCTTGGACTGACATCTCGTCATATTACCCGATGGACTCCCCAGGACCCCACTTGTAGGATGCACACAGGAAGTGTCATTACTAAAGTGCCGCTGAGGCCTGAACGTACATTCTATCTTACACGAGTCAACTCTGCAAGTGAAATGTCCAGCGTGGCGAAAGCACAAGACAATAATGAACGGATGTCTCTCTAATGCACATTGACACACGAGGTCGGTTTCTTGCCAATTAACACGAATACAGCTGAAAGTACCAGAGTCAGATTAGATATGCAAGTGGTGAGAGTGAGAAGAGCTTCCCTTGAGATAGGCGTCTTAAGAGACACAATAGGCTCTCTGAAGTAACTGGATGGCTGTGGGGCCTTCACTTGGAGGAGTTCTGGGGAAAGCAGGGCTCGGATTTTATGCTCCACATGGCAGTTTAGAAGCAAATGGCGGTTCCTCAGGCTAAAACACTAAATTCATTACATTATCACTTAATGCTGCTATTTTCTGTTTGTTGGGTGAACAGACGGAAACTGCACGGTACAGTACCCAGTGAAATATAAAGCAAGTATTAACAAGCCATTCTGAAGATTTAGCAGAATTAAGCTTCATCAACTAGCTTGACTCACAGCCAATCCACAAGTCTCCGGGAAAGAGCACTTAACAAGTGGAGTGACAAGTAGTGTAGAAGATTGAACGCCTCACTGTCACATCCTAACCCTGAGAGGCTGCGCTGTGCTTTGGGAGGGAGAGCACATTCCTAGGGAGCCCACTGTGCAGTCAACGCGAGACTTCAAACAGCATCCCTGGTCCAGGAAACCACTGAGGGAAGCAGTGGCCCGTCTCTGTCCTGTCCCCACTGAGGGAGCTGTCCACCAGGCAGGAGAAAAGTGTTTCCTTCCTGTCCAAAGGACACAAGAACATGCTGCCAGAGCCGAGGGCTGCCCATGGCTCTTATATGCAGCTGCCTCAGAACTAAGTGGTAAACTTAAGGCTTGTTTGGTCACAGTGAGCCTGCTATATACAAAACTGAATTGTTATATAGTCAAGCAAACTTTACTCCACAGTCAATATTAGGAGTTGTTGAATGCTAGTTCACATTGTAGCATGCAGGGTTTTTGTTATAGGAAAAGGGGCCTATGATCTCTTCCATATATATGCTAACTGCCTTAAACAGTGTATCATATTTTAATACGATTAGCATACAGTGGCTATTTTATAACAGAATTTTGCTTTAGTTAACAATGAAAGTATATTTTAAATCAAAATGTAAAGAGTGTAAATGTAAAAGAATGTAAATGTAAAAAAATGTAAAAGAAAAGTCATTTAAGTTTGCTCTCTTGAAGTGGGGCTATGATAAAGGAGTCCAGGCCCAATGTGAGTAGTTCTTGCTCTCATTGTAGAAAAAGGAAAAGATGCCCATTCAATCCACATGTTCACTTCCTTATTTAACTTCATCTTAACCTATAATCCATATGCATTTCTTTAAGCCTATTTTCAAGTGCTCAAATCTCCTAGTCCGAGAACAAGTCATCAATATTCCTAACACAGCTTGAGCATTATTAAAAATACTCAGGCAACTGGTTAATGGAATGTGGTTATTCACTTGTACTTCAAATCATATATAAACGCCAGTTTAAGATAAACCATAAACATAGAACTTTGAATGAACAAAGTGAAAGTCTCATAGAAGCTCAAGGTCAAGTTTATGATTCTTAGTCCTGCATGGGAGGGACCATCACACACTACAGCAGCCCTCAGTCCTGCGTGGGAGGGACCATCACACACTACAGCAGCCCTCAGTCCTGCGTGGGAGGGACCATCAAACACTACAGCAGCCCTCAGTCCTGCGTGGGAGGGACCATCACACACCACAGCAGCCCTCAGTCCTGCGTGGGAGGGACCATCACATACCACAGCTGCCCTCAGTCCTGCGTGGGAGGGACCATCAAACACTACAGCAGCCCTCAGTCCTGCGTGGGAGGGACCATCACACACTACAGCAGCCCTCAGTCCTGAGTGGGAGGGACTATCACACACTACAGCAGCCCTCAGTCCTGCGTGGGAGGGACCATCACACACTACAGCAGCCCTCAGTCCTGCGTGAGAGGGACCATCACACACTACAGCAGCCCTCAGTCCTGCGTGGGAGGGACCATCACACACTACAGCAGCCCTCAGTCCTGAGTGGGAGGGACCATCACACACTACAGCAGCCCTCAGTCCTGAGTGGGAGAGACCATCACACACTACAGTAGTCCTCAGTCCTGCGTGGGAGGGACCATCACACACTACAGCAGCCCTCAGTCCTGCGTGGGAGGGACCATCACACACTACAGCAGCCCTCAGTCCTGCGTGGGAGGGACCATCACACACTACAGCAGTCCTCAGTCCTGCGTGGGAGGGACCATCACACACTACAGCAGCCCTCAGTCCTGAGTGGGAGGGACCATCACACACTACAGCAGTCCTCAGTCCTGAGTGGGAGGGACCATCACACACTACAGCAGTCCTCAGTCCTGAGTGGGAGGGACCATCACACACTACAGCAGTCCTCAGTCCTGTGTGGGAGTGACCATCACACACTACAGCAGCCCTCAGTCCTGAGTGGGAGGGACTATCACATACTACAACAACTGACAACAAAAGTTAGTCAATTCCACTAACTTTTGACAGCACCAGACTATACTCAAAAGGCAAAGCTTCATAATAGTTGCTTTGTGCCCATCAAAGTTACTACAGGCAGGACAACTCCAACCCAAAAGTCCCCAGTCCAAAAATGTCCCCACATCTGAAACTTGATGAGCACTAATTTTATGCTTTAAAGTTTTTGCATTTTGGAGGACTTCAGATTTCAGGTTTCCAGATTAGGAGGCTCAGTAAGGTCTATGCAGATAGCCCAACATCCATCGATACAACTCTTAACTCTGAAACTATTCTAGTCCTAGGCATTCTGTGTGTGTGTGTGTGTGTGTGTGTGTGTGTGTGTGTGTGTGTGTGTGTGTATGTAGGGGGATCCCTGTCCCCACCAAAGGATGCAAAAAAAAAGCTCATAAAAGCAAGAGAAAATAACTTTTCTGAGACCCACAATAACAGTGCAAGAGTTTCTTTTACACACACACACACACACACACACACACACACACACACACACACACAAATTAAACAACTTTTGCTTATCTTAAGAGAAACAAATAAGCACATGGTAGGAACTCGCCTCACAACTGCGGAAACACAAACTTAAGTGTGTCAGATGCAGCTTCTCATGCATGACAGCAGCAAATGAAAACCACGGCAATACCCACCTGTGGTATAGAGGACGCATGATGGGGCCTTCCTCATGCTGTTTGTGGAGGGAGGGTAGGCAGGCATCTCACCGAGACCAACTCTCACTTCCTGTCAGAATGTAAACTAATGTAAGTGTTTCCCCTCTTGGGTGTATCCGAGACCAGTTCCAAGAAACTATGATCTACAAGCTGAGTGCTTTTTCGCTTGCTTTGTTTTTTGAGATATTCATTGTGTAACCCAGGCTATCCTTGACTTGCTTCTGTAGAGCAGTCTAGCCCCACAGAGATCAGCCTGCCTCTGTCTCTGCTGGGATTAAAGGCATGCACCAACATGTCTGGTGCTAAGAGTGCTTTTACATTTTTTTTTTTAAGAACAGGTAAAAGAGACCAATGCACTCTGCAAAGCCTATACTGTGTACTAAATGTTCACTTGTAGGAAAAGTTTGCTGGCCCCCATTTCAAAGAGGGCATGTATACATGTATGTATGCATGCATACCTCTCTCTCTCTCTCCCCCTCTCTCTCCGTGTGTGTGTGTGTGTGTGTGTGTGTGTGTGTGTGTGTATGTGTGTTCTTAGTCCTGAACTCACAAGTAAAGAGGACAATAAAAGCTAAGCAAATATCAGCAGCGACCGGATATATCATCTGTGAAATAGTCATACAGCGCTAGTTTACTCAGCAACAAAAAAGAACTACAGCGAGACGCAAAATAACTGAGAAAGAGAAGCACATCACAGGACGCACGGAGCATGATGTCACTTGCATAAAGAATCAGAGCCAGCCCAGAGAGCACTGGGCTGTACGCATGGGCAATGAAGCCAGTTAGCACTGGGAGGCGGACAGCTGCCAGCCGGAGAGGACACAGCAGCCACTCCTGTGCTTGATACTCAGTTGTAGTTTTAAAGACTCAAGATGGCCACGAAGAGCCATAGGAGCAATTCTATCTGCTGTTCACCATGATTTTAAGGGGTTCACAATTATAAAGCAGGGGCGACATGGTAGTTGTCACTAGCATCCCCTCAGTTATGTGTAGATATATTTAAAATTAGCTCAAGATACCTGCAAAGAAAGTATACTCTTATTTTAAAAGCCCTTTACATTGTTCAGCCATATCACACTTTATCAAAAACCACTCAGTATCTATTATCCACAAAGCGCCTTGGTTTTGTTCACACTTATCTGACTGTGTGTTATTTATATAGCAATTCCTTCCCAAAAGGATTTGAAGCAGCCCGAATGGCTTAGAAGGTTTTGAACAATGGAACACTGTGCTGTGGTGGTAGTTTTGTAAAGTTACAACTGGACATTAATACTATTTTATGATCTTTAATTTCCCCAATGTCCATTACCTCCCAAACAGTAGCTCCAGGCACTAAAACAGCATCCCATAATCATTATTAATGGCCCTCTATCTTTTCCTCTAATGCATTTAACCCTACAATGTGGTTATCCTTGCAATGAGTAAACAGCAAAATGACTATGATATATTTAGGTATAATAAGGAGGGGGGGACAGGACATGGTCACATGAAAAAGAGCTGGAAAGAGCTCGCTCATGGGAAAGAGTCTCAATGAAATAGTCTTGTTTATTTAATGCAAATATTCAAACAACCACACTCTACCCATAAACACTCAGGAAAAAAAAAAATCAAGCTTAACATGTCAGTAGAAAAGCCCAGAGATGCTAGTTTCCAACAAAGGCAAAGTTGCGGAAAGTGCCGGGATGAGAGGCACTAGACAAATTGAAGAGGTGTATTTGTCATCTTGAGAGGCGAAGCAAAGTTGAGTCGGCGAAGGCTGTTGTCTTTCTTGGTAGCAATAGCTGGCCTGTTTGTCTCTGGCCTTTTGAGTAAACATTGCACTGTTCTTATTGCTCGCACTTATAATTCACTGTGTCAAATGACTTTGACAAGTGGGGTTTCTTGAATTCTGAAAGAACTGAACCGAAAGAGAGTTCAGATTTCATCAAACTCGCAAGCTAACATATGTTTAAATCTTTTAAACTTTTTTTAATGCTATGAGTGTGGGTATTTTGACTGCACAGGTCTGTCAATCCTATGCCTGCCTGGTGCTTTCGGAGGCTGGAGGAAGGCATCAGATCCCCTGGAAATGGAGTTAGTCCTTAGCTGTCATGAGGGCTCTGAGAATCAAACTAGGTCCTCTGGAAGAGCAGCCAGTCCTAACCGCCAAGGCATCTCTCCAACCCTACAAGTTAATGTATTGACACGCTTCTCTTTATGGGAGCTGGCAACCACCACCATGGGTCAATCAGCACAGGCTTTAGGCTCAGTTTCTTCTGCCCAAGTTCCAGCAGTGCTGGAGAAGGGCCTGGGTGGACAGTGTGATTGCTATAGGTTTGCATCTGACCAATAATGTGCAGGGATCGTGTGTTATGTTAATGGAGTGTTCTGCAAGGAGACAATGTCCGTATACTCATCTCACCATGCAATAAGCAAGCCTATTCTTGGTTTGGAGTGAAACACTTATCACTTTACTTCATAGATGTTCCTGTCACAAATAGTCTAGAAAAGATAGCTCAGCACAAAAAGATTAGGACTGTCTCTCTCCAGATGACATGTTGAAATGTGAGGAACATGGAGAATACTCTTCATTTTTGCAGTAAAAGAAGTCTTTGAAGACTATGATATAAGGTGTGTTGTAGTTACTATGATATAAGGTGTGTTGCAGTTACTATAAGGTGTGTTGTAGTTACTATGATATAAGGTGTGTTGTAGTTACTATGATATAAGGTGTGTTGCAGTTACTATAAGGTGTGTTGTAGTTACTATGATATAAGGTGTGTTGTAGTTACTATGATATAAGGTGTGTTGTAGTTACTATGATATAAGGTGTGTTGTAGTTACTATGATATAAGGTGTGTTACAGTTACTATAGATACTGGAGATGGTCTGCTTCTCTCAATCCATGAGCATAGTACATCTTTCCAGTTACCTAGCCTATATTTTAATAATCCTAAATTTTTCTTCACAAGCTCTTAGTTTTGTAGCTTCTTCTGTTAATATAAATATCACTTTCCATACTTAAAATGTTAAAGGATTATCTAATTCTCCTGGGGTACAGAAAACAGTAACTGTAATGATCATAGATGCTAAAGTCTTTCTAAACTTTCCTTTTAGCTCAACAGCACTCCATCCACATTCAGTGAGTGTTCTTTTCATGTTCTTTGGGTGGACTATAAAACCAGAAGTCAGTAATAGAGTTCTACTTGTGTGCTGAGCATTAAGTTGATGCTTTGGGTACAGTAGCTATTTTATTACCCACAACTCTAAGAGAAAAAGTTTGCTTTTGGGATGAAGACAATTAAACAGCATATTGAATTTGCTCAAGTCACAAATATTTGGTTACCACAGAGTAGATTTAATGCTGGACACTGGGAAGAAGATATTAAGACAACGTTTGTCATCAAGGAACTCATAATATAATAGAAATAAGGCACGTAGACATCTACAGTATGAAAGGCTGTTGAAATTGATATGGTCACATGAAAATGGAAGTGAAGGGCCTTTAAAACAGACTGTGTGGGGGATTGGGCAGTTAGGGTCAGCATCTTAGAGAAAGGAGGACCTGAGGAGTAAAGTGGGAATTAATAGAGGGACTCAGGGGTCGAAAATGCAAAGCCTCAGGCCACATCTGAGTACCCTGGCTGCTCAGCTAGAACACAGGAGAGTGTAGGAAGCCAGGCCAATTGACCACCAGGAACCTCATCTCGAAAGACTTTCTATGCGGTGCTGAGGAGGCAGAACTGTCTGGATACCATGTTCAGAAGAAACAATGTAATATCTTAAACAATGACAGGAGCAAATCAATATGCTAGAAAAAATTTCCAGCAACAGGGAAGAACATAGTTCTGGCCATATCTGGCAGAATGCAGACCAGCTAGGAGACTTCAAAAATAATATGGGAGCAATGCTTAACGGACACAGTATACAGACCTTAAAGGATATATCTGACTCATCTGTTTTAGCTGTGCAGCTAGTGATGCGTGGCAATAAGACAAAGACTCCAGGGAGAGAAGATGTAACAGCATACACACAGAATAGAGCAGTAAAGCTGGTTATCGGTATATATTAGGTTAGAAGACCATAGCGCAAAGATCCGCTTTGTACCAGGCATCAAAGAAGAACCCACGAAGAGGCACTAAAGCCAGTTAAGTATCTTCTGTGTCTATATCTACACATCTACAAACCTACATGAATGGGTAACTCAGGGGAGGCCTTGGTATACGTCAAAATCCATAGGACCTTCGTCCATCAATCAATGGTATACTTTAAATCATAATCCCAACAGGAATGTCCCAGGCTACAGAATAACACCATCACAATAATGGTTTAGACACCTCCTGAATTTAAAAAATAAATTTATGTATATCACAGTGACAATATCACTTTTTATAATGGGATTTACAAGAAAGATACACATTCTAAATATGATTTCATCTTAGATACATTAAGGATGATAGAGCTATAGAGTCTTTGGCTCTCAGAGAAGGTGTTTATAAATACGCACCAACAAGCCATCAAATGCTGATGTCCTCCTGTGCATCTGCTGTATTTTCTCCATTTACTTATTTAATCATTTACAGCCTGATTCCAGCCCCCTTCCCCCTCTCCTCCCAGTCCTACACTCATGCCCCTCCCTCTTTCCCCACCTTCTCTTTCTTCACAGAGAAAGGGAGGCCCCCAAGGGGTACCAGCCCACCCTGGCATCTCAAGTCACAGCAGGACTAAGTTTATCCTCTTCCAGTGAGGTCAGACAAGGCAGCCCAGCTAGAGGGAAGGGACCCAGAGGTAGGCATCAGAGTCAGAGACAGGCCCCACTCCAATTGTTAGGGGACACACATGCTGACCAGGATACATTTCTGCTACATATATTTAGGGGAAGGGTCTCTAGGTCCAGCCCATGCATGCTCTGCTGTATTTTCTTTATCCAAAACTTAATTCCTCATCACAGATCTAAAGTGACAAATTAAACAATATTATAATTTTGTAAATTAAGGTTTTTCTTACTGTATACGGGGGAGGGGGTACACTAAAAACTGTTTCCCAAGTAAAGTCATTGGGATATCCCACTTTACTGATCAGATAGCATAAGTTCTCATTTAATAATTCATTCTTTAATCTCCTTATCTGATATAAAATCTGGCATTTATTTCTTATAACGATGAACTTCAAGACAAAAAAAAAATTAATAGCAAAACACAAGGAATGATGACCAGACTATGACTTCTGGTAGATCTCTGAGGCTCAACCCAAACACTGCCTATATGCATGCCTTAGGCCACACTGTGTATGCATACCTTAGGCAGACTACACCATGTATACAAGCCTTAGACAGGCAACATCACGACTTCTGCCACCCTCTGACAAGGTGGCAACAATGAGGCCTTAACAATACACATTAGCCTGCTGTAAGAGCTCTTGTCTCAGAGCAGGAGACATGGGTAAGTGGTTAAGACCACTTACTGCTCTGTTCCCAGCATCCACAGGTGGCTCAAACCATCTGTAACTCCTATTCCAAAGGGTCTAACCCCTTCTTTTGGACTTTTTGGGCATTGCTTGCATGTGGCACACAGACATACATGCAGACAAAGCATCCATATACATAGACTTTTAAAATACTTTTTAAAAGAACAATTGTATTTTATAAAATACTTAGTGATTAGGGTGTAAAAATATATAACAGGATGCACCTCCAAGTCCCTGAGGGTCTCCATCTATAGATATAACCACCCTCATGTCAAATATACTAATAAGTAAAAGAGGGCCAGTCGTGCTCATACATCAACCTTTTCTTTTCATTATCCCCCCGCCCCCCAATTACAATGCACCAACTGTTTGCATGGTGTCTTAGTTATTTTTCTATTGTGGTGATAAGACATCATGATCAAGGCAACTTATGGAAGAGTTCATTTGAGGCCTATAGTTTCAAGCCATGAGAGGCCATGACTACCATGGCAGGCCGCATGGCAACAGGTAGGCACACAGACACTGGAGCAATAGACAAGAGCTTACATCTTAATCCACAACCACGAGGCAGAAAGAGATAGCTGATAAGGGATTTCCTTGGCTTTTGAAATGTCAAAAAATCTGTCCCTAGTGACACAGTTCCTCCAACAAGGCCACACTTCCTAATCTTTCCCTAACAGTTCCATGAATGGGGGCCCTAGCATTCAAATATATGAGCCTATGGGAGCCATTTCATTCAAACTACTACACATGGCATTTCCATTATACTTTATATTATATGTAATTTAGAGATGATTTAAAATAAATAGGAATATATGTATAGGTTATATGCAAATACTATGCCATTTTATCCATGGGTCTGAATACCTTCAGATTTTGACATCTGCAGAGCATCCTGAAAAATATCTTCCATGAATATCAAGGGATGACTGCTCTGAAAATAGCATTCTGACTGTATGCAGCACTCCAGTGCCATCAAACTGGCTGAGTAAACTCAGAACTGCCTGCATCCCAAACCCAAGTCTCTCCAGATAAGGCATCTTGCCTTTGGAGAGTAAGCCAGCTAACATGGACGCAGAGAGCCACTGAGAACACTATCTAGTGCAATTAAGATTTTTAAAAAGGTAAAGACCTCATGGTAGTCACAAAGTTTAGAAATAGGTGAATATCCATGATAAATGGTGTACCAGTATTACTTTATAATGCACGTATATATCCAGAAAATGTTTCCAGACTTTATAGACAACACACACAATGAACTCAGAATGCTTTCAGTGTAATGTCAAAGCTAGTTTCCCCTGTGCAACTCTAGTGTTCTTCAAACTGCAATTAATTGTTCAAAAGCTTTTTTTCCTTTCAAGGGTGTGACGGAAATTCCTCTTTCTCTTGCTTACAACTGTGGGCACAGATGGGGGACCATGTTGCAGCCATGTCTGATTTGCCTTGTCTTTCTGCAAGTCTCCCAGACATGGCCCTGTGCCACCGTGAGCAGTGAGAGTGAGACAGATCACACCCCCTGAGCAGTGCAAGCCCCTTTGGGAAAACCTGGGCACCAGACATCAGCCTCTGGACAAAGAGCCTCACGGAGCAAATGGACTGACTGCTGTCGATGAAAATAACCCAGGAAATAATGCTCGCCTCCAGCCTTGAAGCAAACCCTGTAGCGATCTCTGGTGTGACAAACCTGGAGTGGGTCATGAAATCAATGGCCAGTATCTACTCAGTCAACTCTGTACCTCACAGAAGCTGGTTTCCAGCCAGAGACAGGCAGCTCCCAGCCTGGAGTCCAGGCTGAGCCATGGGTAGTCTGTCCTTGGTCAGCTGGAAATGGCCAGAGAGAGGATGGCTTGGAAGACCCTTCTCATGCCCTTTCATGCCCTTCTGCCCACACAGTTCTCAGAAGGTAGAACCCCACATTGTGATGAGATGCAATCTTCTCACCAAACTTGTTCAATAACCTATCTAGAGAAGAAAATGAAGACGGAAGCAGCCTCGCACATGCATATAGACACGGACAGGTAGCTTACAGAAGCAAATGTATTTGTAAGCGAGCTCTTACACATGGTTTGTGACTGGCAGTGTGCTTTCCAGTCAGCAGCCTTCCGCCCACCCCTTCCCATCATCCACACAACTCTCGGTCCAAGAGCCACTTAGGAAATAAATGACTCACGGCAGCTGGAAGCAGGACATTTCTCTGTAACACACAATGGTTGGTTTTGAAGTCCATGGGTAATAAACACTTGCCACCCCTTAGTCCTTTTAAGTTCTTTTAGGGGGAAAAGAGACACAGAAGGGCCATGCAGATAAAATACCATCCTTGCAATATAGATATTTCCCATTTGGATCTATAATTCTAGCTTGGAGGAATAAAACTAATTCTTAAAAGAAAAATCTTGCAAACATGTCCATTTCTGGTTAGCCCCCAAGATGGGATGTATAGAGCCCATGTTTGAGAGGTAGACTTCAGTCACCTGTGAGGCATGCTTGCCCTCAGAGGTTTTCTGGGTTGTGTAGATACATTTATACATGTGAGGGTCTGTTTGTGAAAAGGCCAAATTGCTTTACCGGATTTACCATGCATCAGCTGCATGACCTTGGGCCAGATGTTTCATCGCACTGAGCCTGCTTCCTAATCTGTAACCTCGGAGAAATGAGCTGTTCTCACAGGGCTCTTGTGAGAATTCAATGAGATATTAAAGAAAAGTACAGTCCTCAGACACAATTTTTCTTGAAGGCTGGCTCTGCTGAGATGAGCCACCTGGAGGCTGAAGGTAGCCTGGGTCCCACTCTGATGTTAGATAAACACCAGACCAGGAAGTAGTTTCCTTCCTCTTTCCGGGAGCTCATGTACCACAGGCTAGCCTCAACTCATCAAGGAGCCAACCTTGAACTCTACTCCTCCTTCCGCCATGATTATGACCATGTGCCATCACAGCCAGTTTATATGGTACTGTTAATTAGACTCAGGTACTCATGAGTGGTGGACAAACACTCTACTAACTGGGCCACTCCCCCTAGCCCTGGGAACAGTCATTTCCAACAAGCATTTTAACCAGTGAATTTAGCCTGCTGCTGCTCACCAGGCTGTACAGGTGTCCAACTGTGTTGTTGGCATGCTACGTGGTCTACTTGGCTCTGGCTCTGAGCTCCTGTTTCTGGGTCTCATGCACCTTGTATGAATTTGATATCTTCAAGTTGGCCAGAGCATAGGCATTCTCAGAGGTACCCATCCTCAGGTCTCTGCTCTCCTTCTGGGGTCTTCTTTGTCCAGTCAGGGTTCAAGTCTTGCAGTCTTGCTTGTCTCTTCTGTATTTCAGCTTAAAGGCCACACTGGAAGGCCTTCCCCGGAAGCTGCCTAGTCATGGTCAATGACAGAAATATATTTTACTCTCCCACAAGGACCTCACATTTGCTGATAGTTCCTTGAAAAATCAAGGTAGATGGCTGTTTGCGTCCATGGCACCTGTCACTTAGTAGGTCCTCTGTCACAAAGGCAGAGTGGACAGGCATATTCATCTATTATTGGTCTGCAGTGGGGCCAGCTTAGGGTAGCATTCTCACACTGAGGAATGAGGGCTGATAGGTAGAAAAACTGCCTTTTTGCCTCATAATACGACAACTGCAGGGTGTGGTTTGCGTTGTGCAGTATCTGTGCCAAGGGGAAAGCCATAAATAAAAGAACTTTGTTCATCCAGCTTCACTGAAGAAGGCTGGCTTTTAGTCACTTGCCGTGAAAAGAAATTCGCAAAGTGAAGCATCTCCTTAGGACTGGACTCTCACAACAGTTGTTATTAGTATCAAAATCACCTCACTTATATTTTCCTAACTATGCATAAAATGGAAACTATTGTTTTTGAAACAAAATTGTGCCCTCATTATAAAGAGAAAGGATCCAGAGAGTGCTGCAAACACTTGTGTTTGAACCATTCTTAGCTCATTTGGGGACGATAGGACAATTGGGCACACTTGAAGGTCCTACTTTGTGCCTTCTGGAAAACACACATTTTATGGCCACAGAAAGTCTGGGGAGACACTTGGGACAGGCTTTATAAAGGAGGCCATCCCAACCAATCTGCCCAGCTCCTAAAATTGCTGATGTATAAGTACACTGGTGTATGTTTCCTAAGGAGAGAGAGAAAGAAAGGGTGTGGATTTTGGGAGGTGGAAAGGATGTGGGAGGAGTTGGAGAATGTAAAATCGTAACCAGAATATATTGCATGAGGAAAAAAAATCTATTTTCTATTTTTTAAAAAGGAAAAAAATAAAAGAAGAAAATTATGAAGAGATGGAAGTGTGGGTGTGTGCTCCTCTCACTTGATAATTTAGTTTCTCAGTGGAGACTGTCTTCATCTTTCCCTGTGGTCAAAGGCGAAGAGATTTCCGCTTGAGAACAGGGAACGAGTCCTCTGTGGATGCCATATTGGCAAGTGAGCTAACTGCAGGTGACATGAGTGGAAGCAGGGGCCTGCCTGCTAGTTCACAGAGTGACACATAAGGAGAAGTGGAAACACTGGGCTGTATGAGAGCAAACCTAAGGACGCCCGTGCCTAGCCTAGGTTATAGATAAGCATGGGTCTCTCCCAGAATGCTCTCTTGCTTGCTGAGGTCACATGGTTGCCTGGGACCTACGATGAGAATCCAAGGACAGACAGTGGGGGAAAAATCATACCAGCCAGGTAGCCATGGATGTCACTTTCTGTGTTCATAATCCTGAGCTGAAACTGAAAGTATGCAGACGAATGGGGGCTGGGGTGGGACGTGGAGCTTTCCTTTTAATTTCCTTCCATCATTTCTCAAAAGTCTCACTCCTTCCACAACAATGTTTTTGCTTCTTCTTCTGCTGTTGCTTCCTCCTCCTCCCTGTCTTCTTCTTCTTCTAGATTTATTTTTGTTTTTTCTTTTGTTTTGTTTTGTTTTTTTTTAAGACAGGGTCTCTCTATGTAACAGCCCTGACTGTCCTGGACTTGCTTTGTAGACCAGGCTGGTCTTGAACTCACAGAGACCCACCTGCCTCTGCCTTCCTGAGTGCTGGGACTACAGGTGTGTGCCCCAAGCCTGGCTTTCGTTTATTTTTCAGTTATGCATCTGTGTGGGTATGTGAATATGAGTGCAGGTATCCATGGAGGCCAGAAGGGGGGAATTAAACCCCCTGGAGCTAGAGCTACAGCTGTTGTGAGCTGCCAGACGTGGGTTCTGGAAAGCAAACACAGCCCCTCACCAGGAAAGCAGCAAGCACTCTCAAACACAGTCATCTCTCCAACCTCACAATGGCTCTTGACATGGGCAGTAGTCAGGTATTTTGAGTACTGCTAATTATGAACATCAGCTATATTCTAGACTTTTCAAAAACCCATTAAGGTTGAAGATCCACAGCAGGGCCGTTAGCCAGGATGACTGGGTGGGGACTGGTCAGCAAGCTGTAGTCCCCCTCTGGGATGCTAATGCTGTAGCTAGCCTGGAACACTATCACACAAAAGAGCAAGGCTGACACAGACAGGGGTTGGGGACAGTGTGCTTCAGTGAGGAGTGAAGGTGTAACAGAGGCAAGCTGAAGCTTCTGGGGACTGTCAGCTTAATGAGAAATGTGGAAAAAATAAGAAATATGTACAAATTCAGACATTCGCGTAGCAGGAGAAAACAGATATAATACCATTGTAGGATGAGAGCAGCTCCTTCTAGAGTTAAAAGGAAAGGGGGAATTGCACTTGTGAAGAGGTTATCAGACTGTGGAAAGCACTGGCTGGTGCCGGAGGAGCAGGTGGCTGTATACTGAGATACCCAAGAGTGAGCTTGCAAACAGGAAGAGTGGGGTTTGTATTTCTACAACCAAATGTTGATAGCCAACCTTCCTATGCTCATGGCTCGTCTCCACTATGCTGGTGAAACAATTAAGAACATAACAAACAGAAGCAATTAAGGAGTAAAAGTAATAGAAATAACTAAATAAGTTATTGCAAGCCAGTCCCTAGTCCATATACCCGAGGGCTATAGAAACATCCAGAATACCACCTCACGTTACTCCCTCTGGTGACCTTCAGCATTGCATTGCTGTTTTAAATTAAAGTTGCAATTACTTCTCTGAATATTTTGCATAATGTATTTAGATTATATTTACTCCACTACCCCCAACCCCTCCCAAGTCCATCCTCATCACCTTATGCCACCATCTTGAAAAGCATTATCCATAGAGTTCAGTTTGTGCTGTTTGCATACTTGTAAGTGTGGAGCCATCCACTGGGCTGTGGTTGACCTAACAGGGACACACCCTGTGCAGTCAGTGACAGGGCCCTGTAAGCCCCCTCCCTCTGCATGACAGAATGTTACCTGGCCTGATCTTGTACAGGCAGCTACAACTGCTATGAGGTGCCCTGTGAGAGTTTAGCACTGGCTGGATGACCGTCCTATACAGCGGAGGCAGCAGTCTCGGATGTTTCTATAAATGCACATGTTTTTTCTCTATTGTTGATGTGATAGTATACTTGGCTCCTTCATAAATGGGTCCCACAATCTGTAGTATGTTTTTATCAAGGATTTTTACTATGATAGAATGCACATTTATTTGTAAAAAAGCAAACTTTACTTCCAGGTCAAACTCTGCATTTATATTCATAGTGGGTTTTAAGCAGGGTAGGAGTGAAAAAAAAGCAAAACAAACAAACAAACAAAAACAAACCAAACCACTTCCCATCCACCCAAGTAAAAATATGGCTAATGAGGCTTATTTGGTATCAGTAGGCACACTCGCTGTTTTACACAACAGTGGAGGGCTGAAGAATTCAGAGCATGCCTTGGCATTTTGCTCAGAGGCCTCCTGAGCCACAAGTGCAGTAGAGAACCACAGTTCCCATCATGCCTCTGACCTTCTTTAGCTCTGGGTACTTTTATTTACCTCAAGAAAACATTTCCTAGGAGATTCTCTTCCCGTTTCCTGTCTTTCTATGCTATTTTGTGGTAGGTGTGAGGGCTGCCAGACTAGCTGAAATGACAACTGGGATTGTTTTCTTCACGAATTATTAAGCAGTCATGTAGTCATGTGTGCCTGTGTGTGTGTGCGTGTGTGTGTGTGTGTGTGTGTGTGTGTGTGTGTGTGTGTGTCTGTGTGTGGTCATTTGGGTACATGTGTACATGTGTGGCCTGCAGTCTACATAAGGCTCCTCCTTCTATTGCTCCCACCTTTGTTTTTAAGGAGAGTCTCCCTAGACCTGGAGCTCAGCAATCTGGCTATGCTGGCTGACAAATGAGCAGCAAATCTGGCTTCTAACATTAGTGCTGGAGCTCAGAACCCGGGTCCTTACGCTTGTGTGCCAGCACAACTGAGCCTTCTCCCAGCCATAACCAGGAATATATCCCTTTTTAACCTACCTACCTACCTACCTAACCAACCAACTAACCAACTAACCAACCCAACAACAACAACAACAACAAGAAGCCTCCGCCTTCCCAGGCCCGAGGTCTAACGTGGGAGAGCATGGCTATAATCCAGGCTTATCACAGAGAGGTGAAACCGCAAACCACAGCCTGGCTGACCATGTCCATACCTGGCCTTCATTCACTAACCAAACAGCTGGCTTGGCGCTGGATCAAGTCCGGCGGGAAGCTAACACTGTGGCTTAGTCATATAAAACGTGCATGTGGCTGAGGGGATGAGGGGGAAGGGAGCTAATGGATGAAAGGTAATATCCTAGCGTACCCTGGGGTGTTCTCACAAAACCTCGTAAGGCTAAAATGTAAAATAAGGCTGAAATGTCAACATTTCTGAAAACTGGATTCATTACTTTCTCTAACATGAATTTGCTCCAAAACATCACTTGAACTGGTTTGGGGTTTTCCTCTGTGCAGCTAAATAAAAATATTCATTCACTTTACTACAGAAATGACTGTTTTCTAGATATTAGCAATATGTGAATTGCATTTCCCTTCTTCCCTCCCTCCCTTCCTTCCCCCTCTCTCTGTCTCTCTCTCCCTCCCTCTCACCCTCTCTCCCTTCCTTTCTGGTTTGTATTATGTTTCTAAAAGCTGTTTTCTGTTTGTTTCACTGTGTTTGTCTCACTTTGTATCCCGGGCTGGCCTAAAATTTGCTATGTAGACCAGGGTGGCCTTGAACTCACAGAGATCCACCTGACTCTCTGCCTCTTGTATTCTGAGATTAAAGCATGAGATATACTAAGCCCAACTTTTCTTTGTGTGGTTTTCATTTTGGTGTGTGTGTGTGTGCGAGCTTTCAAGGCAGGATTTCTCTGTGTAGCCTTGGCTGTCCTGGACTCCAACCAGGCTGGCCTCCAACTCACAGAGATCTGCCTGCTTCTGCATCCCTGAGTGGTGGCGTTACAGGTATGCACCACCATACCCACCTTTGTATTTTTAAGATTGGGTTTTACTATGGGGCCCAAACTTACCTCAAATTCACAGTCTTTTCCTCAGCCTCCACCTCCTAGGTGCTGAGTTTGCAGACACACACTGTCATGTGCAGTGTGAAATCTGAATTCTAAAGACATTTGGCACAGGGATTGGCCTTTACACAACTTGCAGACAGGCAAGTGTTCTAGAGCTGATTCTTTTGTTGTTCCCCCAAATCATACAGGCATTTGCCTGACCTCATTTAGTGGTTTCTACATGGTTTTATCAGATACACTCATGGGGCAAAGAGTGGAGGAGAGGGGGTGACGTCAGAGACCCAGGAACAAGGCAAAGACAAGCTGAAGAGCACGCACATACGGCTCTAAATTACAACTGCACCAAACACAGGCGTAGCTTCTTGGCTGTACAGCTTCACTTTAATGAGCATATCCAGATCTGCTCACAGTATGTAAATGGTATGGAAAATACGAGCAATGAAAAAGTAATACTGACTTTGAAAACAAGATGAAAAATTACATTTTCACTGGTAAAAATTAACATTTCAAATGAAATGTTCAGAGTGTGTGTGTCTTTTGTTGCTGCTGTTGTTGTTAAGTTGAAGCGCAGAGAGAGAGACAATATAAAACTGTCAGGTTCATGGCTGCCAGGGTCAGTAGGAGGAGCGGAGACTCAATGTGACAGGTACAAGGGCTCCTGCTAGACCTGAGCAGCCGAACTGTGGCAACAGCTCCTGTGAGTTTCCTAAACACCAGGCATTTTTTTTTCTAGTTAGGACAGACTTTTAGGGCATGTAGATTATACCGCCAGAAAGATGCTAAGCACAAGCATCCACCACTCCCAGAGCAACACCTCACTATGTCAGTAACACCCTTCTTTCTTATCATCTCAGATTAACATCCCTGAAATGGGAAGAGAAGACAGCAAGAGAGAAAATGGACACTGTTACCTGGAGACAGAGAACACAGGGACTTCCAGATTATTACCATGTTACAATAAGTCATAAAAGTTATAATCCTAAATTACATTTATTTCCTCAAATTACAGCATGTACCACAGAGAATTTACTTAAATTGACCCAAAGGCCATTCTGGCAAGGACAGTGCAAATCTGAGAGGATGAGACCTGTCCTCAGAATCCCACAGGTTTGAGTTACACAATCACACTGAATGAAATAATCTCTTCACCAGCACCGTCTAGCATGCTTCTATCTGCATGAAAAATATAAAGCACATTAAACAGGCATTTTCCATCTCTTAAGTCAGCTTTCCAATGTCACCACTGTAGACATTTTAGACCATAAAACTCTTTACCATGGAGTAGGTGAGCTGGCTCAGTGGATAATAAATGTTTGCTGTGCAAGCCTCATGACCTGAGCTCCATCCCAGAAATCACAGTGGAAGGAGAGAACTGACCCCTGAAGATTGTCTTCTAATCGCCTCAGGCATGCTGTGGTCATGATCACACACACACACACACACACACACACACACACACATACGCACACACGCTCTCACACACGCACGCACACTCTCACACACACACCACTTATTAATAAGAAGAAAAAAATTAAAGAAGTCATTAAAAATTCTTCACTGCAGAGGGCTGCCTTGTGCATTGTAGACTGTGAAGCGCACACACCTAGTGAATAGTGATTCTCTGAACAGAGGAGAAAAATATGCAAAATTCTCTTTATTCTCCATGTAACTGCGGATATGTGGAGCTGTGAAAATATATACAAAAGGGTCTAACTGCCAAATGGCCTATGGCTATGAACGGGGAGAAGCATGCTCACCGCCAGCATTGGGCTGTTTATTATGAATTGTATCTAAGAGAACAACCGTGAAAATGCTGTTGAATATTTATTAAAAGGAAAGATCTATAATAATTCAGGGTTTGACATGCTACTATTAGGCAATAACTTATCTGGTTGGAAAGGCTATAAACTTTGGAGGGAGAAACCATTAAATTTAAGAGTAAGGTTAATACATTGTGCGTCCATGTCTTTTCACTGATTGCAATGTTTAGCCTGAAATGCTGTTATTCATACCGAATTGTTATAACAAGACTCTATAAGCATTTTAGTTAAAATTGTACTTTGGAGATAATAAAGTATTGCTCTGTGTGTTTGTGTGTATGTGTTTTGTTTTTTAGTTTTGGGTTTTTGTTTGTTTGTTTGTTTGTTTTTTGAGACAAGGTCTCAAGGCTGGAACTACGCAGGCCAGGATAGCTGTAAACTTGCACTGATTGCCCCACCTCTGCCTCCAGAGCACTGGAATTGCAGGTGTGTGTCAATACACCCAACTGACACTGAACATTATACAAAGCTAGTGTTTAAGCTCAAGATATGCATTTTGGCCAACATGGCCAGTATAGTAAAGTCAAAGAAAAATATTAACATCATACAAATATGTAGTTATTTATGAGAATTCATAATAATACTTTGCTAAAACACACCTTTATTCATCCTTTAGCAAAACAAAGAAGTATGCTTTTAACCTTGAAGCCAAGAATTTAGTCACTACATGTAACACCATTCTGGTTTTCAACTAATTCTGTATTTCCTGTCACTTCTTTCTTCACTATTTACTTAACCACTTTCAAGCCTGACTGCATCCCCCTCCCTCTCCCAGCCCAACCCTCACACATCCCTCTCCCCATCCTCCCCTCCCCTTCTCTGAGAAGAAGGGGAGGCCTCCCATGAGTACCAACCCACCCTGGCACATCAGGTCACAGCAGCAAAACTCAGCTTATCCTCTCCCGCTGAGGCCTGGCAAGGCAGCCGAGCCAGAGGAAAAAGATCCAGAGGCAGGCAGCTGCCCCTACTCCACTTGTTACGGGACCCACAGGATAACCTTGCTGCACATTTGCTGAACATGGATCGGGGACCTAGGTCCCGCCCATGCATGCCCTTTGGTTGGTGCTTCAGTCTCTGTCAGCCCCCGTGGGCCCAGGTTAGTTGACTCTGTAGGTCTTCTCAAGGTGTCCTTGACCCCTTTGGCTTCCTCAATCATTCCCCCAATTCTTCTATAGGACTTCCAGAGCTTGGCCTATTCTTTGGCTCTGCATCTCCACATCTGTTTCCAGTCAGGTGCTGGGTCAGCTGCTCAAAGGACGGTTATGCTAGGCTCCTGTCTGCAAGCATGGCAGAGCATCATTAATCGTGTCAGGGGTTGGCTCTCTCCCATGGGGTAGGTCTCAAGTTGGGCCAGCCATTGGTTTGCCATTCCCTTAATCTCTGCTCCATCTTAATGTGAACACTTCTTGTAGGCGGGACAAATTTTGGGTTGAAGTTTTTATGGGTGGGTTGGTGTCTCTTTCTCACCACTGGAAGTTCCACGTGGCTACAGGAGGTGGCCACTTCAGGCCCCACATCCTCTCCATCCCACGTACACTGCTAGGAGTTTCGGCCAGGGTCACTTCAATAGACTCCAAGGAGCCTCCCGGTCCCAGAGATGCATCCCCACCACCAGTTTCCAGCCTCTCGTCAAATCCCCCACCTATCCACACCCGATCCCCACTCCTGCTCTACTTCCTTATACATTAAAAAAATAAAGAGTTATTGTAGATAGTGTATGTGTTAATTCCTAACACTCAAATGGGCTTAAAATATTTGCATTCCCTTCTGTGAGCCCCTTTGTAAGCATATATAGATTAGCACTCTGAAATTGGAAGCATGGAATTCCTAAATCCACTAAGAGACAGACCATTCACATTATGCAAAAACGCTGTACTCAAACTTAACTGTGCACATAATTATAGTATTCAAATTAGACCACTAATTTAGACATGTTCTATCACGTCAAGTATAAAGAACATAAAAATGTATGACTGAAATCCAACAAGAATAAGGAAAGAGAAGAAAATGTAGCTACTCTTTTTTTTTTTTAAGGAAATGAAAACTCATAGTACACGATATAATACACTCATGGAAATACGAGTAGGAAATCCAGCTCAGCAGCTCATGTCGGTGAGTGAGTGAAAACCGCAGTAGTGTCAAGCACTGGACAGAATCTAACTCTGTCTCTGGATTACGGTATTTGCATTTGGATGAAATTGGAACACACGAGGCATGAAATGGATAGATAAATCTTCATTTGAATTACCTAACATGTTATTATGAAATGCAATAAAATCATATATAAAATACCACAATACTTTATATTGTTATTTAAATTTTCATATGTCTATATTGTAATTCCTCACTGCAGTGGATTAAGCCTAGTATACTACTGTACAGAGCAGTAATTACCAGAACTAAGATGGTTGCCTAACATTTTTTATCAATATTTTAGAATTTATAAAGGTCTCAGTATTTTTTTAAAAAAATTGGCATCACCAATAAAAGAGTGATTCAATGACTGTCACAGAAACATCAGCCCCTTTCGATTCAACTTTTCCTACTGAAGCTAAAATGTAAAGTTGGCACCACGAAGCTGGACACTGACATTTAGGGATAAAGCGGCAGGCAACAGCCTTTGCTACTTGCTACAAGTTGCTTTCATCTGTGAAAGCCAGTTTGCAGACTCCATGTCCATTTCATGACTCAAGCATCATTGTATACCCGTCACTATTTATGATTGATAACAAAATTAAGGAAATTAAAATTTTAGATTATTCAAAGCTAAAATACAAGTTGTAAAACTGGCATCTTTAGAATCATACTGCATCTTCTTTTTAGCACTTAGATAAATGACATTACCAGGGTAAGATTTCAGCCTTAAATAGGTAACATAATAGCTGTTTCAGGAAAGCAAAACAAGTTATATTGGCTCATATGACTGGAGCACTCAACAACATTATTAAAGAAAACCATTAGTTTAAATCTAATTTGGCTGATTTTTGTCTGATATACTTGAACCCACAGAATGCACATACAGAATGTTTCTCACACACAGCAGACACTGCAATTATTAAGAAATAAATTTCTACTGTAGCACAAAGACCAAATTTAACAATAATTTCAGTTAAAAATATTAGGTTTCAGCCAGGTGCATACATGCCTGTAACCCCAGCACTCTGGCAGGCAGAGGCAGGTGGATCTCTGTGAGTTCAAGGCCAGCCTAGTCTACAAAGAGAGTCCAGGACAGCTAAGACTACACAGAGAAGCCATGTCTCAAAAAACAAAACAAAACAAAATAAATAAATAAATTAGGTCTCTGTTTCATAGGTAGATGCTTTTTAAAACTCAGCACCAATAATAAAAAAGTAAAAAATGTTTGTTTTATAGAAGTAAACCCTATTTTCCCCAGCTTAATTAAACGTATTTGCATAGATAACCTTTGGTCCACCAAATAGAGGAATTTTAGTCAACAATAGTCTCTACTGTTGATGCTTTAAGCAGATTAACTTAAAAACAGATCTTAAACATTCCATCCCTCCCCCACCAGAATCTGAAGTCAGAACCCCTCACACTGGGCCTGCCAAGCACTGTCATTTCTCAAGTTACTAGTTTCTATAACGCCCTGTAGTAGCATGAGTGTGAAATGCTCCTTCTATCTCAGCAATTTGTATTAAAGAACTACAGCACTAGGAAGAATGACAGGCATTGCCTCTGTCGGCTCATGCACAGCTGGGGGGCTGTTTGGAAGGTGGTGGCCTCTTGCTGGAGGAAGTGTGCCACGGGGGAGGGCCTAGAGGTTCTATAGCTCAGCTCTATTTCCTGTCCTCTTTTGGCTCCTGACTGCAGAAGCAATGTGACTAGTGGCATCCTGCCACTATGGCGTCTTTACCACGATGGACTGCATCATTTCTTAAACTGCAAGGAAACAAACCCATCTTATGCTGTTTTTGTCCGCTATTTGGTCACGCCATTAAGAAAAGTAACTGTGACAAGGGAGGGTTTTTACTATTAGGTTAAAAAGTAAAGCATAGGGCATTTGAGGACAGATATATACGACAGGAATGAAAACACAACAACTAGTTTCATGGTTAATAAATACTCCATATTACCTATGACATAATGAGGTCTGTTTCCATAAAAAGAAGTGAAAATCATGCAACAGTATATATAGAATACTGCAGATAACTCAATGGGCCAGACTAGGCCCTCCCTAAACTAGGAAAGTACTGGTACAGAGGTACCAACTTTCTAATGACACCATGCCATGATAAGAACTTAGCTTTCTGTGAACTGTCACCAGCGCTGATGTTTATCTTTTCCCCTTCCCATGCACACATTCCAGGGTACAAAAGGAGATGGGCTCCTTGGAGAGCCAAGCACTTTAACACATTAAGAGAGCTTCTCCTTGGGCCCCGATCCACCTGTCACGATGTTCTTCTTGTAGGTTTCTAGGACCCTCTGGGTCCTTCTATTTCCCCATCTCCTATATTTCTCTTACCTAAACTAACCAAGGACAATACAAGTAGTAAATATCGAACCCCTACTCGGATCTACCCAATGGTCAGGACATTCTCCACAGTTGTGTGGAGAGCAGGGCCTGACTATGACGTGAACTCTGGTGCCCCATATTTGACCACCTCCCCTTGGTGGGGAGGCCTGGGGCACTCAGAGAAAGAATAAGCAGGCTACCAAGATGAGACTTGATAGCCTATGACCATATGGTGAGGAAGGAGGTTTCCCTTGGTCATAGATCTAGGGGAGGGGACTAGGGTGAAAGTAGGAGGTGGGGGAGGAACGGGGATATATAAGTGAGGGGATAACAATTGAGTTGTAATCTGAATAAATTAAATAATTTAAAAAAGAGAGCTTCTCCTCCCACTCTTCCCACTCTCCCAAGTGTCTGTGCTCCTCTGTCCACAAAGGGGGAGCCAATGGAAAGGAAAACGGAAACATGACAACTGTACTCCAGAAGTAGACTGAGATCCAGGATGGAGCTTTTTCATGCCCACCTCCCTCCCGAGTCCTAATACTGATGGGAGGAACTGAAAGCCACGAGAGAATACCTCATCTCCAGTGCAGACACAAGTAAAGGAAGGACACGGGGTCCTTGGTGGCATCTTCCTGTTTCATTTCTGTGTCCCTGGCTCCCATTCAAATAACGCCTTATCCTGCTCTGCCTCTGGCTTCTATCTGTCTATTTTTTTCGTCAGAAGTTTCTATCACTTAAACTCTCCATCCCATCTCTTTTCCTTCAATGCACCACCTTGGCCTCATCTTTATTTTTTTATTTCACACATTCTCGCAAGCAGACTGAAACGTCAACAACCATTTCAAATACTCAGCTATCTAGAACGTAATGTGGCCTGTTTTTATAAAAACAGGTGTAAGTCATGTTCTATGCAGAATACCTCAGATAACACAAAGGTCTAGATACATTAATAAACCGCAAATGGATAATAAACTTCCATTTGCAGCTCGGTGGCTGCTGCCTTGAATTTTAAGGCCACAGTCTGCATAGCATCTCTAGGCTCTGATGTCTCTCTGGAGTGTCACACTGCATAAATCCACAGCTTGTCACCTTCCCCTGTGGAAGGATCCATCCTCTGCACTCACTGTCATCACCAGTGGAGCTCCTATCTCATCAATTATCTGAGCCAGGCAATCTGGGGCTGTTCTTTAAAGTCACTGTCCCCTCCTTGCTTGTCTGCCTTCCCCAGGATCTATACCCTTACCAGTCCGAATTCAGACTTTAACAGCTTCCTTTTTCTGTCCCCTAGCTTATCCGTTTTGTTGACACATCATCTGAGTAGTCTAAGCAAACAGCCTGGGTCAGGCCTGGTGGCACTGGATGGCCTTCCCTGGGTACTTGTGAGGTTGAGGCAGGAGGATTACTTGGACTGCATAGTGAATTCAAGGACAGCCAGAGTAACTTACTGAGTCCTGTCTCACAATAAAAAGTGGACAGAACACTGGGCTAGAGCTCACTGACAGAGGGCTTGCCGGGCACACGTGAGGCCTTGAAACTCAAGCCAGGTACTCAAAGAAGAGAACCTGACATGCCCGGTCCCACCTGCAGGACCAAGTATGGCCACCAGGTCACTCCACAAGTGGCTTCAGCCTCTGCTCTCCAATTCCATAGCCACATCTGCCACATCAATTGTTCCCAACCACACTGACTGAGCTGCTGTTTTACAAGCTCAGTGAATCACCAGTCTCACTCCAGCTCCCGAAAAATGTTGTAGGCTGCTACTCAGACCCAGTACTGCTTCCTGAAGGAAAGCCACAAGCTTATTTTAACTCCTATAGTTTTCATTTATTTTTAATTAAGTCTGTACTTGGACAATTCTATGGAGTGAGCTATCCTTGACATCTCATCTCCTAAAATACACATCTGATAAATGTCCAAATGAGTGCGCATCATTCTCACAGAATTTGATGCAAACACAGCCAAGCTACTGGTGACTGGGTAAGGATGGGTTAGAGGCTCACAGCTCTTTTCAGATGTCATATAGAAACTAAGAAGGCCACTCAGAATGACCCCTAGTGAGGACTGCAGAGGGGGCGGGGAACTGTGCACAGTCCTCTTTTTAAAAGTCACAACAAACATCGTGTGGCTTTGTCGCCTCTGGCTCACAGCACACATTGCTTTAGGATTGCGTTCCCATGATCCCCTTGTTCAACACAACCTGGGGGAGGGGGGTGACACAAGGGCACACGTTAGAGGGAAAGGGCTGGCGTGGGTAAAGCAGCCAATAGTGATGGACGGAGCTGGAAGTGCATGAGGAGTCATCTGATCGCTCCTCATTGCTCAGATAGTAAGTTCAGAGAAGTGTATACACGCAGCCCTGCAGCTGGCTCAGCAAGAGGACAGGTGACATAGTGCTGACACAGTCACACCTGTTGGCCCGTTGAGGAAGTTAGGTAAAGCTCATCACTTGTAGATAAAGGGCTGATAAGCTGTGTTGGCTGGGCCACCTGGAGGCCTACAAAACTGGAAAGGGCGGAATAAAGCTGCCAGCAATGTTAAAGTCCACTCCAGAAAGCTCACAGGGGACTAAGTGCTCTGGATTTTAATAAAGGCCACAGTCGGGTCAAATTCCCTGTTCCCTGGCGGTCTATATTTAGAAAAGGGAAAACCGAGTTTTATAATAAGTTTTTAATCAATTGCTGGTTTGAAACTCATCCAGTCTTACAGTCAAGCGTAGGAATAGAGGAGTCATCAATACCAAACCTGAATGTTAGGACAATGGGGCTAACTGTTCTTTCTTTTCTTTTTTTGTTTTTGTTTTTCTGAGACAGGGTTTCTCTCTATAGCCTTGGCTGTCTTAGAATCACTTTGTAGACCAGGCTGGCCTCGAACTCACAGAGATCTGCCTGCCTCTGCTTCCCAAGTGCTGGGATTAAAGGTGTATGCCACCACGCCTGGCTAACTTTTAAATTAAAATTGAAATGATGTAGGTTTCAATGTGAAATCAAGGGGTTGGGGGTGGGGTGGGGCTGAGTATATCGCTCAGTGGCAGAGTGCTTGCTATGCATGTGCTGGGTTTGACTTTCAGTCAGTCAGTCAGTCAGTCAGTCAGTCAGTCAGTCAGTCAGTTTCTATCATTGTCCTCCTCGTCCCCCTGCAGCAGAATTTTGTCAGGGAAGGGGTTCCAGCCTCTAACAGGATGGCTTCAGAGTCTCTGCTTTCTATCTGGACTGGATTCAGGGCTGCTACAACCCACACGCACACACACACACACACACACACACACACACACATGGGAGTTGGACGCTATGCTTTTATTTTGTGAGGACACACCTGATCCCTGCTTGTTTAAAAACCAGAGTCATGCCACGGATGACTATGCTGCTGTTGTAACTCAGACAGCTTAAGATTTAAATACACTTTAAAAAAAAAATCTGAGGCCTTTCTACTTCTCCTTTCTTCAAAGACAATGATGCAAACATCTGACCCCTAGCGCAGATGAAGTAAGGACACCTCACCACCAGACACATTCGTGCTTCGTACTTACAAAGCAACATGAGGCTTCCACTCTTTCTTTCTCACAAAGTGAACTGTGGTATTGAGTTCTAGCATAAAGTAAGCTTCGGCTTACCTTGAAAAGATACGGAGATGGTACCTCATATTGAGGCAATCCCAGGAGTGGATGGGAGGGTTGCAAAGCCTAAGACTGTGTCTCTACTATGAAACGTATTACCATAGCTCAAAAACCAGAGGTGGCAGGGTACTCTGTAATGAATACCAAAAAGTTCTGATCTCTCCTTTTTCTTACAAAACTTCCTAATCAAATCTTGGACCCTGACCTTTCTAGGCCCATTTCTCCTTCTGCAAAAACACTACAATACAGGAACTACCCGGAAGGTTGCTGGGAAGGTTAAAGGAAATGCTGTAGGTAATGTTGCTTCAACTCTTAGCAGAGAGGATGACCAGTCAGGGCTAGAGAAGTGGTCACACTCAAGGCTGTCTTCTCTCAAACCCACACATGTCCTAAAACACCTGACCTTGAGGTGCAAATGCCACATTGCATAGCAACTTCTTGCCTATATAACCATACATGTGCATAACTCTCAAGTCAACCCATACATTGCATGAGGTAAGATCAGAATCAACTCCCAGCTCTTCAAATACAAAGTGAAAATTCAAAAGAGTAATGGGATTAGAGATGGGTAAACAGTCTTCATTCGCTTATATTCATATTAAATTGTTTTGTGTATTTTTTTGAATTTTTAAAAATTAATTTATTCATCTTACATCTTAATGGTTATCCCATCCCTTTTATCCTCCCATTCCTCCCTCCCTCCCATTTTCCTCTTACTCTCCTCCCCTATGACTGTGACTGAGGGGGACCTCCTCCCCCTGTATATGCTCATAGGGTATCAAGTCTCTTCTTGGTAACCTGCTGTCCTTCCTCTGAGTGCCACCAGGTCTCCCCCTCCAGGGGCCTTGGTCAAATATGAGACACCAGAGTACGTGTGAAAGTCATAACCCACTCTCCACTCAACTGTGAAGAACGTCCTGTCCATTGGCTAGATCTGGGTAGGGGTTTGAAGTTTACAGCCTGTATTGTCCCAGGCCTTAATACTGGGTGTACGAAGGGTGGCATGTCTGCATGCTGTACATGGTCTTCTGAGAGCAAAAGAAAACTGATATCAGGGGGAAATTTCGGGTAAGTTTAAAAGTGACAACAGAAAATCCACTAAAAAAAAAAATCACAAGCAGGAAATAAATCAAGCATATGCAAATGATTTTCACAGACCTAGCTCAAGTTATAGACATGTTCTAGGGAGACATTTGACCAGAAACCCAGAACAGGGAATAGTTGAAATATACCTATTGGCTGAGTCAAAGGGTGGATACATTCTTTTAAAAGGAGGGCTGAAACAACAGCAGAAGGTATCAGAGTGATGACTCAGTTGGCGATGGGAGTTCTTTTTGGCACCCTGCAGCTGTGGTATTGTGTCTACAGTCACACAGAAGCTATCTACTGGAAATCCACTCTTGAGGAGCTTGGGAGGGAAGGAGGGAAGGACAGAGGGAGGGAGGGAGGGAGGGAGAAAGAGAGACTGAGAACACCAGCCAGCATTGAGCATCTAGCTTGCAGTACCTTTTAGTGGTAGATACATTAGCTAGGAGGTTCCATTAAGCATTGAATCACCTGAGGTTGTCAGATGCCTGGGCGCTTTCTATAGCAATTAGGCTTTAGTATCTAGAAGACACTAAAGGCCAAACACGGTGACGTATAGGTGAGCCTAAGGAAGCCACAAAAGTACCATGGCCACTCAGTCATTCCAGACCCTGAACTCAGAGGAGATAGATGCTCCACAGTGCATGGAGATTTTGAGGCAAGAGGCTCCCATGACCCCTCAGGATTGCTTCCCGTGGCTTTGAACCTAAGACTGAAGGAAGCATGCCCAAAGCTGGGATGGATAAATGGTTTCCATTACAGAACACTGAATCCAAGCCAAGCACAAGGCTCCACTCTCTGCCTGAGTGGACTTCTCCCATGGACACCAGCCTATACACTCAGAGACAATCTGGACTGATAGTGCTGCTTGCAGTAGCTTGTCTCCCTGTGGACCACTGATGGAAACTACCCGGGGCAGGCAGGAGAGAGAGCAGAGAGAGCATCTGCCTCCAGTACAGACCATCAAGTTACCTCAAGTTCTATCTTCGGTTCTCTGTTTCTCACAGTAGCAGTAAAAGGGGCTTGCAACCAGGGCGTGGTATTTGATGATGACAACAAGGATGATAATAATAGCTTCCAGCTACAGAGAACCGGGCTCTGCACATTGTTTATCAGTTTGCATACTTTAAACTTTAAACATAAACTTCCCCTGGAGAAAGCCACCCACTTTGCTTGCAAGTTGAGGCAGCAAAGTTGAGGTTGAAGAACACAGTTCCCAACAGGCAATATTTAAAATGCTAGCTCTAATTTCTCTTATTTGATCTCGCCCAGCCTCAGGATCTCTAACACCAGGACAAAGCCATCTCCCTCGCAGGCCTTCAGGGAGGTACTGCCGGTGATGGTTAAGTCCAGTGTTAGCATGTGCCCAGTGTGTTCATGTCCTCGCTCCCATTACACACGAAAACTGCGTCTATTGCCCTCCAGCCACAACGGCTTAACGTCTACAGCTTATCTCAGGACAAATTTCCTTTCACAGCAGTAAACTCTTCCCCCAGTCAGCCAAACGTACTTGATGCCAGCTCGACACCTTCTCACGCAGGAGTCCACTGTACCCTTACACTGCCCAACAAGGGAGGCACTACTGTTACACCCACCCATCTTACAGATGGAGACACTGGGGCACAGAACTGTGGGAACTTGCTCAGATTCAAAACCAGCAACAGCGCTAGCAGCTTACCCTATGTTTAAATCATGTGCTTCTAACTAGTTACTTCATCTTTTTTTTTATTCGCTGAAAAAAATGCCTTTTTTTAAAGGTCACCCAAATAAATCTTACATTGACTCACATTCCTGAGTTTTTATTTTACTTTTTGTATGGATTTTTCTCTGTGCATAGTTCTTCCATCTATGGCTACATACATTGTCACAGGGCAGCTGCAATGTGAGCTATTTGGTGGCTGTAAAGCCCCCTTTGGCAGGTACTCTAAATATTAATTTTCTAATAGTTGCTGCCTATCAGCCACACAGCAGGGCTGTATGGCATTTCAAAGAATTCCTTTTTACAAATTTAATCAACTCAAGTATTAACCATCAATGGCATTAATCCATTGGCCTGCTTAAAAGGAATCTCTAGGGGGGCAGCTGAGAAAGAAAGGTTAAAGATTTCTATCCTTCAAAGGAGCCACTGCAGCTACCTATAAATCATGCTCTTTGTTTATTAAGATAATTAAGCCCATCAGTGCACTTAACTTTCAGACTCAACAATTGTCTGGTCTGAACAAATCTCCACTTTTCCTAAAACAAAGGGGGAAGTGTTCTAAAGGAGGTTCTGTGCACGTTTTTTGTACAACGTATGGCATTTTAAAGCATGATTTATGTATCTAATCCCTTGAACTGCCTTGTCAAATACTCCGGATTCTTCCTCCCGTGCTCCTTATTAGGGGAAGACACTCCAATTTAAAGACTGCCTGGTTTCTGACTACAAACCGCTATATCATGTCAACATTTTCATTAAATAAGGTTCAAGCTGGACTTGAAACGAATGGAGTGGAGACACAGCTGCAGCCCCTGTCGATGCAAAGTTACCCAGGCAGCAGCAGGCTTACATAAGGGATGCAGGACAATTCTGCCATCATCTGAATTCTGTTTCTTTGAGACTTGCCCACATTCTTAAAGCATATGAATTAAAACGCACAGAGTGCTTTTCTTATTTCCTCTGCCTTGGAGCATAAAACACTCAGTTGACATAGTTGTTTTTCCCTCAAGGACTAGGCTCCAATTATGGGGAGGTTGGCAACTTCTGCCTAGAGGAAGAGTGCAGTAGGGTGCAAGAAAGCCTGCAGGCCTGAGCAGCAATGTCTGGCGTCTCATCTTTGTACCAGTCCTCCAGGGGGGATGTCAGCAGAGCCTCCTAGGATGGAGATGGCGGATGCCCCTGACCCCACACCGTGCAGAATCAAGGAGCTCAGAATGTGCAATTAGCGGCGGGCCAAATGCCCTCGGAGCACCTGTCTCTCTCCTAGCGCATTTCCAACTGGCGCGTTCGGCAGAGGCAGGAGCCAGCCCTGGACTCCAGCCTTGAGTCCTCGAGTACCATGCCCCCGCCTTCGCAGTCCGGTACTCCCTCCTCCAGCCGCAGCCCAGCTAACAGGAGGTGCCACCTCGGCCTGGCACGACAGGAATAAAACAAACCTGTCCTACCCACGCTGCCTGCAACTTCACAAACTACAGTCAACTTACTGGCTCGCAGAAGGCAGGGGTCTTCTGGGGCTTCAGCACACTAAGAAGCTCTACAACTCCGCCGCACGCAGCCTGGCTGGCCCGCGGTGGCCGGTGGCAGCAGGCGCAGGAGCCGCCAGTCTTCGTCGCCTCGGCTCTCCCCTACCCGGGGGTGGCGCACACTCCCGGGCGCACCGGGCGGCCACCGCGACTAGGACTGCGCCGGGGACAGGGGCAAACGCAGTAGCGGCCGCCAGCCCTTGAGGGCAATGCTACGAGCTCCAGGTGCGTGTCTCCCGCTCCGACGGAATGCGACGCTACGGAGTCCCCGGGGCGAGAAGCTCCGACACGCTGCAGAGCCGCCAGTCCGCCCCGGAGGAGCAGTCACAGAGCCCGCGCGCCGGGCGGGAACCGCAGTCCGCACTGGCCGCCTCGCCGCGGAGAATGACAGCGCCGAGGCGGAGCGGCGCGCGGGGCCCAGTGCGCATGTTCGCGACTGTTGCGGCACGTCACGGGGGCGGGGCCAACGGGCGGGGTTGGGCGGGGCGAGCACGGTGGGCCAGGGGCGGGGGGCGGGGAGGTGGAGAGGCGCTAGGCTAAGGTGGCTGCCAGCTGCAGTGCCAAGAGCTGGAGATCTCAGGGCTGGTAACCTAAAGCTCTGTGACTGAGTTTGTCTCCTGAGCCCATTGTCCCTTAAATAGCAGTGTATTGGAACCGCCTTAGGGTCCCGGGACAGTCCACAAAGGTCACTTTTAACTCGAATGATTGCTTAACCCCCAAGGGCTGCAATTTGTGGGACACCCTCTTTCAGGAGGAACTTGAGGAGCTTGTAAGAGCCCTTTGCCCTGGCCTCACCCCAGAATAAGCAGAGGAGACTCAAGAGGTGGGGCCCAGGTATGCAGGTTGTAAATAACCTTGCCTAAAACTCCTCAAGCGAATCTACTGGTTGCTTGGTACTAAAAGCACTGCCCATGCATACTCAGAGGGTCTGGAGGATGGGAAAACCTCCATTCCAAGAGAGGCCAAGACTATGCCATTGCTGCAAGCCTCCCTATTCTCCCCCCCCCCCGCACCGCCCCCACACCCCGCCCCCTGCCCGCATCCTTGCCACTTAGAGGTCTGAGAACTTGGAGAAGTTTCTGAAGGTGTTGGTCCCCCTGAGAATCAGCTGGAAGAGCTTTTAACTTAGGTGAACAAATTCCCATGGTGTTCTGGTTCAACCACCAGGCACTGGAGATGGGAGTGAGAGGAGCAGGGGTTAGGGGCGTAGAATCTTGCCTGTAACAAGCTGTAGATAAGTCTGACAGGGGTTCTGTTGGCCTCGAATTCTAATTTATTACCATAGCAACCTGGAGTCGAGGATAGACGTTGTAGTAACAAATAGCCAGACCAGATGTGGAACTCCGGACTTCAGAATACAAGTCCATTGCATTCTAAACCAACCAGTTCTTTGTGTAGTCCAATTTTCTTGTACACATTTCTTGAGTTCTTTAGTGGGAGCCGGGGGGAGGCGGAAATCGGCTTGAGTGATAGTAAACAGACACACGTTCACTTTATTGACTACGCATGTTTCACTTTTAAAGGTAGTGTGAAGTTGGCAGTGTGAAGTTGGCTGGATATTAAAAAAAAGGCTCATTATGAGCGGAGGGGTGGGAGTAGGAGGCCGAGTGACTGGGAAAGGAACGTTAATATGTTACTGAGGAGAGTGCGTAGGAGATGTTAGACTTCGCCTTGGAAAGGTGCTTTAGCGATAAGAACGCAGGATACAGCTTGGCTTCCCGTTTCAAAGAACAGGGAGAGGCTCGCTGGTTCAAGAGCTTATATGGTGTGGGTGTCTCTACTAGGCTGTGTTAGTTACTTTTCTCATTGCTGCAACAAAACACATGGCAACGGCAACTCACGGAAGGAAGCCTTTATTCTGAATCATGGTTCCGGGCTACGGTCTCCCATGGTGCAGAAGGCAGGAGTGTGAGGCAGCTGGCCGCATTGCATCTGAAGTCGGGCTGAATGGGGCAGGACTTAGTCCTGTTTATTCCAATATCCCAGTCCATGCGAGGACACTGCCCTGCCCACATTCAGCGTGGCTCTTCGCTCCTGTTACACCTCTCTGGAAACACCTTTACAGACACACCAAGTGGCTTGTTTCCTAAGAGACTGCAATTCCTGCATTGCTGACAAGAGTAGTCATCCCAGTTACCTCACTGAATCCCGCAGTGATCTTCTAAATCAGGTATGAAACAACATTATTGTATCCATTTTCCACCCTTAGTACATTCTGGAGGGCTGAGTTTGGGAGGTGCTTGCTGAACATACAAGAGGCTCTGGGCTTGATATCAGATACTCAGTATCCCTAGAACTCACTTTAAGAGCCAAAATGAAGGCTGTGTGGTAGCAGTGTAGGAATTTAATCCCTGCAGGCAGGAGGCAGAAACAGGTGGACGACCTCTGTGAGTTCGAGGCCAGCCTGATCTACAGAATGAGTTCCAGGACAGCCAAGGCTAGATTGAGAACCCCTGTCTCAAAGGAGAGAGAAAAAGCAATTGTAGAAACACACATGTGCAATTTCAGACTTCTGTAGTGGCATGGTACCTGGGGTTTGGTGACCTGAGCAGGTGGTCTAATCAAACCAGTGACCTCCGGACTCAGAGAAAGATGAGGTGGCAAGCAATTGAAAAACATCTATCAATAGCAACCTATGGGCTCTACATATGTGTTCATGCACACACATGAACATGCCTACGCACACACGTGACACACAGAACTAATGAATTAAAGCCAACAAATAAGCAACCAGAAGAAAGAAAAAAAAAAAAAAAACCCCATGGCAGACATCATTTGACCGTTCTGGTGGAAGCATGCTTCAGATGTGACTGCGAGTGCTCTAAGGGAATGGTTTGAGTCTTATAAGGAAAATGCTTTCTGCATTTACTCTTCACATATTTTTAAGGACCTTGCCAAACTGTTGAGTTAGAGAGGCTTTCGTTTTCTAAGGAGGAAGTATGCCTTTTGTCTCCGTCCAGTTTTGTACCTTCATGTGTTGGGGTTGCACAGTGTGGTTTGCAGAGCACTGTAGTCCTGCAGTTACATAACACACATTTTGCCAGGGATTTACAAGGGCCACACGCACACTTTCCAGGGACAAGTGTAATGACCATCCTCATTTGATCCAGGAAGAGTGATTGAGGAGGTGGCACTAATTGTGGCAGGGGCTAGGCTCCAGTCTTTGTCTCTCTCCCCTGCCCTTTTCACCAAATGACACACCAGAGATTCGTTTTTTTCATTCCAAATTGTTCATGTCAGGATCTGCAATCCTCCAATGAGAACTCAAATGTGGTTCAAGGACAAATCTTGTAGTTAATACATAGACTACACCCCCAGACTGGGAAGTTAGAGAAGCAAGTGTCGGATATTTATATATTCTTCCACAGAGGCCAGCATGCCCAACTATAACTATACTCTCTTGAGATTATAAAATTTTTAAAAAAAGAGTTCATAAAAAGGAGAATTCCTTTAAAATGGCAGATCTGTTACATTATAGATGGTAAATTTGGTTAAGTACTTTTAATGACATTTATTTGTTTGGATATGAGTGTGTTGTGTGGGTTGATGTGCATCATGTGTGCATGTATGTGCCTAAGAAAGCCAGAAGAGGGCAGTAGATCCCCTGGAACCGAAATCACAGACAGTTTTAAGCTGCTGGATGTGGGTGCTGGGAATTGAACCTCGGTTCTCTGTAAAAGCAGTATATTCTCTAAACCACAGAGCCGTCTCTCCTGCCCAGATTTTCAATAAGATTATTTTAACTAAAAAGTTAGCAGAATAAATCATGTTGGGATTTTTAGGTAAAGAATCCCATGTTTGTTACTTTTCTTGTTGCTGGGACAAAAATCACAGACCAAAGCAATTTTAAGGGACGAAGAGCTATTTGAGATCATAGTTTGAGGAGAACGGTCATTCACGGTGGGGAAGGCACAAGACAACTGATTGTGTTGCATTCGCGGGCAGACAACAGAAGAGAAGAGGTACGTGCTGGTATTCAGCTCCCGTCCCGCTTCTCTGCCCATTTTATTCACCCCGGGACTCTAGCCTATGGCATGGTACCGCTTGCACCCAGGGTCATTCTTCCTTTCTTGGTTAAAGCTCTGCAGACACCTGTCATAGACACGCATAAAGATGTTTCTCTGAGGTGAGTCTAAATCGCGTAAGCCCACAAAGGAGTTAACCATCGTCACAAACCCACAGTGAGTTGAATTTTTCAAGGCCCCAGCAACTCCATCTAAAATATTTATCTGTATAGCAGTTATTGACTTCCAGCAATCTATGGCTCAATTTTATAAAAAATTAATTAGACTGTCCCACTGCCGTTGTGTTTTGAGCCACTGTTACTGACATTTAAAACATGAAACATGCAATATTGTCTTAGTATTGATTGAATCTTAATATTGACCATGTCTGCATTTTGGATTTGTTTCTTGTTAGCTGCTATTGTTGTGTGTTAAGAACACTCAGATTTGCATTCTTTATGGGCCAGCTGAGCCTGCTCTTTCAGAATTTCTACATCTAATGACCCTAAAAAGTGGCACTGAAATTTTTAAATTTTCAATTACAGCACCAAATCTATTATTTCCCCTTCAAGAAGCTGTGCCTACAATAGCTTTCCTTTCTTTTAAATTAAACTATTTCTGCTAAGAATGACAGGATGATTACCAAGCTAAGGAATTTTGGCTGGAAAATCCTCCACCTTTATTAATTACATTTCTTGATCCTTTTTACCTCAAAGGGATTCTTGGACATGAAAATCTCCAGTTCTGCTTACTAGACAGAGATGATCCAGATGGGAGAGCTGGGGCATTCAGGGTGACTGGTGAAGCCAAGATAGACTTGGAAGCAAAGAAACTAGATGCTGCTTGGTGAAAAGCCTGGTAGAAAACTCTATGCAAAAAATTAAAAATAAATAAATAAATAAATATAAAAATAAAATAAATCAATAATAAAAAGAAAACTCTATGCACATTGTGCTCGACTTCTGGATACGGTTAATTGTCAAGTTTGCATGGCTTATACACACACAGTGGTGAATGGCGTCGCTGGAAACCATAGCCAAATCCCTGGCTGGGCTCAAGTTAGTAGTCTGTCTTGTTTCCTGATAAACTTTTGTAAGCTTGTGAAAAGCTCAATGTCGTGCCTTAGCATAGGAGTCCCATGGAATTCCCGTATGGCAAGTGTTCATATCTAAAGTAGTTTATCTTGACTGTAGGCACATGGGAGTCAGTGAATATGGTGAAAAAATGGCCAGGGGAGATGAGGAAAAGGCTTGCTAAGGAACTTAGCAGCCTCATTCCGTACTGCAAAGTAAAAGGGCAGGGCTTAAGGATTTCGTGCTTTCTGTTGGAGGGAAGGAACCATAGACAGCAAGAGACAGTTTTTACAAAGGTGAAAACAGAGTCCCTTTGCAGAACTGTCTTCATACTATAGTATTCCCACTGTCCTGAGTTCCCTACAGCACACATGCCTTACTTTCCTCCCCTGGGGTCAAGCCTTCAAGCTCTGCAGCTGCAAAGCTAATGTGCAGATGAGGCCTAGAGTCACACTCTAGTCTGCACCTATCAGTTCGGCATAACATACTAAACCAAGGATCAGAAGGTAGGTGTTCAGGCTGGCCTTAAACCCTCCATGTAGTCGAGGGTGGCCTTGAACTTGGGATCATTCGGCCTCTGTCTCTCAAAGTGCTGCTCATCATGCCTGGTATGTGCGGTAAATGAGAACTTCAGTCTCAGGGGAAGTGGTCGTGCAGTCTCCAGGACCAAAAACTGTAACTAGTGTTTAGTGGGAGATTCACCTCCCTCATCACTTACTTCTTCATGCATCTTCCTCAAGTACCACCCTTTTGATCTCTTCCAGGGAACAGTTTCTTCTACCCTGAGTCCTGCCCCATCTCTGCAATGCAGGCAGCTCCTGTCACATGGGACAAAAGATGTCAGGGGAGAAAATAGCACACAGTCACGATCATGCTTTAGAAGTAGAAGGCTATGCATGGTTTGTGTGCCTCTCTTCTGCTTGAATGAGGTTCCTGAGTCCTATACACCTGGCAGCGGTCAGTCCTCCAGTTCTGGGGAAAGGGGTATAGCTCAGTCGTCAGGTGCCGCCTTAACATGCACCAGCTCCCTGGGTTTGCGCCTCCTGGCACTGAACAAAGAAAGGAGAGCAATGACAAAAAAAACTATCCCACTGTTCTAAATAAGTAACAAAACTGGCATTTGCAATGTTACTTGATGGTTGGTGGTCAGACCTTCAGTGGAGTCTTACCCATGTCCCTCTAGGGGAAAATAAGATTACAAGACCAGCATTACGGAAGAACAAGGGGCCTTGGAGATTTCACAGCAATTCACATAGAAAGAATTCCCACGGGCAAAAAGCTGTAAAATAAACTATCACTCCAAGATGTCTTGTAAAAACAGCAGTTGCTTTTAGAAATATTTAATCCCGAATTCCACTGAAAAGCACATGGTATTTCCTGTTTCTGGAAACAGAGGAAAATGAAGCTCTGTTGAAAGCAAGCAAGCAAGCAGAGCCAGATGTTGGCGTTGCTAACAGTCTGCAGAGCCCAGCGCGCATGTGGCAGAGGCAGAAAGATGCTGGCCAGCTGTCTACAGCCCTTGGAGCCCAATTTCTCTTGGAGAGAAAAGAAACAGAGCATAGGAGCTGTTTTGTTTGTGTGCACAAGGAGACAGCTGAGGCGAATAGACTTTATTTTCATTTGTAGAGACAGCACAACAGCAATTTAAAATGCTTTTTCTCTTCTTTTAACACATTCCCAGTAACTTATTCAAGAAACGTTCAGTCTCCAGCAAAATTCAGTAACTTAAGAGAAAAAAAAAAGAAAGAAAATATTGTACTATTCCATTTTGAAGTCAATTTTAAAAAATCTCATAATAATGTGCTTTGTCAATATTAATGATTAGCTGTTTTCCTCTGCAAATACACAATTGACCTTCTCAATTAAAATAGCTGTTGGCATATGGATGTGACAGTTTAAATATGAGATGCCCCCACAGGCTCCTCTGTTGAATACATGGTCCCCAGCTGTGGGGCTATTTTGGGAAATGATAGAAAGTTCGGGAGCTGGCCTTAGATCAGGAAGCTAGGCATTGGAGAGAGGGAAGGGAATATCTTTGAAGGTTACACCTGGCCTCTGGTTCCGTCTCTGCCTTCTCCTCCTGTCTACCATAATGTGAGTGGCTTCTGCCACAGGCTCCCACCACCATGGTGCTCTGTCTCACCGTGAGTCCCAGAATTAAGAAAGCCAAGGATCAAGGAACAAAACTTGTGAAAGCACAAAACAAAACGAGTCTCTCTTCCTTTTTAGTTATTCTGTCAGGTGTCTTATGACAGTGGTAAAAGACGCTAATAGCAGGAGTAGCAGAAGTCCTACTTCACCTTCCATTATAATCTATTCCCAAATTGCCTTCAGTTAAACTGGTTTTCTCATCCTTGCTTCCGTATCCATTGTCCTTTTTTTGCTTGAGGTTTTACTGGCATTTTTTAATCCAAGCTCTCCTCTCTAATTTTGGTCTTCAAAAGCAAACCATACCCTAATGCCTAATTCATACTTCCTCAGGTACACAAAGTTGACCTTGGTCATCCTAGCCAGCGGAGGCTCTTCTCTATCTGTGATGATTGTTTCTCTCGTCACATAGGACTTCCTTACGCTCCTCTGTATTAGATCTCTCTGTCTCTCTGTCTCTGTCTCTGTCTCTCTGTCTCTGTCTCTCTCTCTGTCTCTGTCTCTCTCTCTGTCTCTGTCTCTCTCTCTGTCTCTCTGTCTCTCTCTCTGTCTCTGTCTTTCTCTCTGTCTCTGTCTCTCTCTCTCTCTCTGTCTCTCTCTCTGTCTGTCTGTCTGTCTCTCTCTCTCTCTCTGTCTCTCTCTCTGTCTCTCTCTCTCTGTCTCTCTCTCTGTCTCTCTCTCTCTCTGTCTCTCTCTCTCTCTCTCTCTCTCTCTCTCTCTCTCTCTGTGTGTGTGTGTGTGTGTGTGTGTGTGTGTGTGTCTTAGCAGCTGAACAAACACAGCATCTGAAGGTAGGTGTTATATCTCACACTTCTTTGCACCTCTACTCCTTAACTATCTAGTCTCTTCAACCATTACGCTATTTATGATGGTGTTGGTTGTCATCATGTTTGGTGTAAATCAAAATACAGGGTCATGGGAAAGGGAAGAGAGAGAATGTCAAAGCTAATTTATCATCAGATCCTATTCGGCATGCAGAAGCAGGCAGACCATGAGGTGCATACTGCATTGGAGTTACAGGGGAAGGCCGTGACTTCCAGAAAAACTGTGAAATCTAATTACTAGAAGTTGGATAGTAGGTATGTGATACGTTGACATTAAGATTTGTTTTTATATTGAACTCCAAGCAAAGAATAATCAGTATTTACCATTGAGTGACAATGAACCAGACTGAACCCAGAGCTTGGAGAAGGGTTAGTAGGTCTCTGACCATGGGAAATCAAGCAGTGTTCATTCTTCTTGCTACAGCATCTTTCTTAGCATACTGCTTGAGATGAACAATGGGGAACTCTGTCTTTCCATCCTGCTTATAGTCAGTTTCCTGCTCAGGTAAGTGATTCTCGGCTATATTGTGACAGGATGTGAGCACTGATTGGACCAACTCTGTGACCTGATTGATGCCATAGCTTGACACAAAGGGCTTACACAGCAGGGGTAATTGGTTGAGCTGATGTACAGGCTGGAGCACAAGGAATGGGTTGGAGAGTGAACGGAAGAAATTGCAACAGACGATTAATGCCAAAGCCGAAGATAGACAGAGTATCCCATCCAATGCAGTGATCTTCTGGGCCCTTTTGCATCTTGATATAAAATTCTTTTTCCATTGCTCAATCCTTGCAGGAAAAAAAAACACCTAATATGCTGCACAATTAATGTTTATAAAGTGAGTGACTGGAAAGAAATTTTAAGTATTATGAAGCATGCAGAAAACAGGACTTATAGACACATGACTTAATAAAGCATATCTCTAGACTATTTCTGGTTTCAGGCTCTGGTTCAGAAGAAGCAGAGGGCTCTAGTTCAAAGCTGCTAGGATTTCCTGAGGGATAGGAATAGCTTGCGCTATTCATAATTAATCCTTTGGGGTTACTAATGAGACGTGAAGTGTGATTAGAAGGCTGAACCTTTCAGCATCACCTCTAACCTCTGGGGAGGAGGGGGCGGCTCTGGAGATGGCATTCAGTCCCATTTTCATTGGCTTACAATGCAGGCACATAGTGACAGTACAATGAAAATCCCAGGACATGACATCTTGGAGGAGCTTCTTAGCTTGTGAACAAATGGATGTACTCAAGAGTGATGTGCTAGACTCCATGGACGTGAGGTATCTTAGGGGATGCGCATGAGGCTGGTGTCTAACTTGAGGGGTCTGATGCTCCACCCAAATAACTCATTTGTGCATGGAAAATGTGTAACACCCAGTGTGAGAGAGTTGGTAGCTGAACCCAGTATTGCATTCTTCAAGTACTGAAGGACAGACCTGTGAGGTCTGTTTACAGTTTGGGTTAACAGAGCAGCTAAGGCACTGCTGGAGATAAAGGAGAAAGCAATTGTGGCTGTGTTTAGTGCCTAACAACCTGTCTGCATGCCGACCGACGCTCTGGGGAGTAAGCAAAAGATTCTACTACCTACATCCCATTTCTCCGACTGGATTCTTAGATTCTGAGAAGCAACTTTACTCATTCTGTACCTGTGTGTTTCAAACCATGTCTAGTGAATTTTCTTAAAAATCCTAAGTACTGAGGCCGGAGGTGACTCAGTGTTGAGTGCTTCCTGTGCTTGCAGAGGACTTGAATTGTGTTCCCAGAACTAACATAGCACCTTGCAAACTGCCTGTAACTCCAGTTTTAGGGAACCAGGCACCCTTTTCTGACCTTCATAGGCTCCTGCATGCATATGAGTCCACTCAGGCATATAAATAAATAAATAAATAACAAATATCAGTAAAATGAATAAATAAGTAAACAAGTAAGTAAATAATTAAATAAATAAATCCTTCTTAAAAATCCAAAGTACTACTAAAACATCCTACAGTTGACATGCTGATACACAAATAAATGATTTTTTATTAGATACCTTCCATTTCATGTTTACTAAACAGTATTATTTCTCTAGGTATCTCTTACTGTCATTTCCTTCCCATATCTCACAAATAGGAAACTCTAGGCCCTATGGAAGGGCCTTATCTGTGACCTAGGAGCAAGGCGTGACTAGATCTGCAATGGAAAGCCAGTTCCTTCTGCCTTCCAAGCCTATTGTTTACCTTATCAAACTGGCCAAGTGTTGAGAGTCCCTGGTTGGCCATTTAGTTCCATCCATACTGAGAGATGATGGTAGTGAAATAGCCAAGAAGTTCAAAACCAGGTTCTAGTAGCCGTAACACCCTGCAAGGCACACTGGTACTCAGGTTAGAGCTGGTCGGTTCACTCTCTGTTTATCCCGGTAGCTAACCCGGTGTCTTTTTGTGAAATGATGCACCTCAGTTATTCAGGTAGGAGAGTTTTGGGATGTCAGTCTAGGTTATGTCAAGGAAAAGAAGTAGAGTTCAAGCATTGGCAGAAACAGGAATAATTAAAACAATAAAACTCTCCAGAATATGAAAATGATGGTCTTGTTTGTCTTCTAGAAGAAAGTGTTAATTAGCCTTAATAAGCTGCATCTGGTCTCACCCTTTGAGTTTTCATTTTAAAAATAGAATAGAAATCGTAGTTTTGAAGCTTGAAGTTTTAGTCACTATGGGGGGATACAGGCCAGCAGTTGATCTGAGACGGGAAATCACTATGAAATCTCATTTTTATCTAGTCTGATTTATCTTACTCTTCAGAAGTAATTTTCCAACACATTAAAAAAAAAACCCTTAATTTCATGACTACACAATCTCTTAAAGCACCGTGACTGGGTTTAGGTACCGGGCATTACAGCAATGTTCTCCTTGATGGCGCGCAATCATGACCACTTTGAGCTTTAAATTCCCCTCACACATGTGGTGAAAACTCCCAATGTTAAACCCACTGTGGGGGAAATACGGACCTCAGTAAGAAGCATGTGTTGACAGACTGGTTCTCACCACATCTCTAGGGAGCTTTATCTAAAAGGCAAACGCTGCCCACGGGAATGGTCGCTTCCTGGAGCCTTGGGTTTACACATTCTCATGACAGGGTCTCTGAGACACAGCAGGAGATGTTGGGGGGGGGTCTCTCTTCCACCAAGGGAAAGTTTCAGGGCCCTCCTGGTCTACCCCGGGGGTGGGGCTTCTGCTAGGCCCCAGACCTGGGACTACGCAGGAACCAGATGTTGATGTTTGTGCAACAAACAGCTCTTGGTTTAGAGGCAGCTATGTGAAATGTCCCCCACACGTGTTTGAATACTTGACCCCCAGCTGTTGATGCTGTTTGGGGAACATTGTTGAATCAGTAAGAAGTAGGGCCTCCCCGGAGGAAAGGAATCGCTTGGAGGTGGGCCTTCAGGGGAATAGCCTGGCCCGCTTCCGGCCGTAGTCTCTCATTCTCCTTCCCTAACTGCCCAGATGTGAGCAAGCAGCCTCCCTTTTCTGTGGCCACAGCCACGCTGTTTCTGCCACCATCCCTCCACCATCTCTACAGTGGACTCTGTCCTCAATCTGTGAGATAAAATACACTCTTGCTCCCTTGTGTTGTTTCCTGTTGAATATTTGTTAGCAGAGACGAGTTCGAAGTGCACTGACTTTACTTCAAGAGCATTCGATTTCAGGGGCGTCTGTGTCAGTTCTCTTTTGAAACCACACATATCAACACCCCATTCCATAGCAGTTAGCTAGCTAGACTGGACTCTTTTGGGTCACTGTAGAACCACTCTGCTGAGGCCACAGGAAAACTCAAAGGAGTTGGTTAGAGAGGGGGGTGGGGGAAATGCCCTAGTTGTAGAGTTCTGAACCTGTTTGATCCTAAAACATTGTTTCTGGTTTTTTAAGGAAGCAGGCAGTGACGGGACCCAGTCCCCTGCACACTGGTCAGCAGGGTAGGCTCTGGGGAAGGTTACTGAGGTTTGCGTACCTCTTCTGGTTAGAATCTCACCCTAGCTGTTTGTCCTTGCTTGGTCTCAAGAGTCCTTTGTGAGATGAGACAATGGTGTGTCTTGTTTACTATTTGACAATATGCCAACAACGTCTGCTAATATTAAACCTGATGCTGTTTAAAAACAGCGCCTTCTCTGGAGCCTGGAAAATATCCATATCACTGTTTCTATATAGCACTTACTTATGTAAGGCGCTGTGGGGAGCCTGTGTCTGTAATTCTCATAACTTTCATAAAGACACTGAAACACCGCATTCCTGTTTTACAGGTGAAGAAATGGAAACACGCACCCAGGCGAAATAACCTGCCCAAGTCCACACAGCTGGCATGCAGCTGACCTCTGTGCATTTAAACTCAGGCCATATGACTGTAAAGTGCATGCACGGAGGAGCCGTTGCTCTCTGGTGCTTGTCTAATAAATCAGTGTGGTGTTTTATTTATTGCTCTTCCCCTTCCTGTAAATCGCTCCAGCTCGGTGACCCAGCCATGATCCCTGCTGCTCTTTCAGGTCTCACGTCCCAGAAGGAGCAGCTGACTCCTCCCACAGCTACTCGAAAGTGATCCACACTAGGTCACTTCCTATTAGCAGGGCTCCCCTGGTGAAGAAGACAGGGTAGCAGGAGGGACCGACAGTGTGCGTGAGGTGTTGCATTCCGGGTTGGATTCAGAAACTCGGCTATTATGTTTGAGAACTGTTGGAGCTTAATTTCTTTTCTTTCTTTCTTTCTTTCTTTTTTTTTCTGGGTTTTTGAGACAGGGTTTCTCTGTGTAGCCTTTGCTCTCCTGGACCCACTTTGTAGACCAGGCTGGCCTCGAACTCACAGCGATCCACCTCCCTCTGCCTCCCAAGTGCTGGGATTATAGGCATGCACCACCACGCCCGGCTAAATTTCTTATGCGATGGAACGATGGGTCAGACCTACATTATTCCCATGCATTCTCCATATCTAGAATTTCACAACAGTCTATTTATTTAATAGTTCCTGAATACCCTCTTGGCACAGAGAATTATGTGTGTCCTTTGCTGAGGACAGAATTAAAAAAAAAAAGGAATAAATAGAAGCCCGTAGTCTCACCTACAAGGCATTCTCCTCTTGAATAACAGGCAGCTGTTGAAGTCATTCGGCTAGGAGGCCTGTATAAATTGGAGTGACTGGGTTCAAATACTGTTTTCCGTTTCCTATCTGTCTATTGCCTTTCAAATTATCTACCTGAACTTTAATTTTCTCTTTTGTAAAACGGGCTTTGAGGACATTTTTCTCGTTGGGGGTGGAATAATTGCTGGCACTCATACGTGTTATTTAAAGTGTTCAAAAAGAAGGAAAGAAAACAATCAAAAAATAAAGTGTTCAGCAAACGCTTTGAACAGATGCGCTATTTACTAGAACAAGTAGCAGGATCGCACTAGGAAGATACACACTGTGGGAACTTCAAAGTACACGTGGTGTCCCAGGCGGCTACAGTTTCCCAGAGCTACTTTCAGGATGACCCAAGTAAGACATCATATTCCAAACATATCGTAAATGCTATGGATTTAAATAAAGTCTAGGCACCAAATAGATATTTTACAATTAGGAGCCTGTGTGTCTTCCATCTCTAGAGATTTTTTGCCCAGTGCTTTGGTGGAGATGGGACGTGTCCTTGTCAGGCCTGTGTACTGTTTTTCATGGAGGGGGCCAGGGGGTTGCACAGACTACCTTCTCTCTTAAAACCCTCACTCCTATCAGAAGCAGCCTTATGCATACAAGTAAGAGAAATGGTGAAAATGCTTTCCCCATCCAGCACTAGTGTTTTCTTCCGTGCAAAGGAGTCCTGTTTACACAAAACGCCCCGGGATTCTTTCTTCTTCCTTACCCATCCCCACTTGGTGTTAGTGGCAAGAAAGGGGAGGCTTACTTGATTGTTGAGAACACGGGTAGCTCCCTCCTCGTCTCTTTTCAGCTTGTTTGTTGGTTACAGAGGTGAGTCTGCTTCTGGAGAGGGAGCTGTGTGCTGGCCCAGGAGGTCTGCAGCAGAGGGCAAGGTCACCTCCCTCTGCATGTCTGTGCCACCGCCTCCTGTAACATCTCTGTTGGTTAAAAATGTTATAATGTCACCCCCACTCACCTGAATTTTTTTCTCTTGTGACTTATGTTACTTGGGACTGAAGGACAGAAGTTATTAATTGCTTGCTAATCCCCTTGGTTTCCTGTATTCCAGAAGAAGCCATTGACCTAGCCCAGGTGGCCTGTTTTCCCTGCTCACCTGTATGGTGCTCTCTTCTGTCTCTGTGATGGTGCTGTATATTTGGCAAGGGTGGGCTGGGCAGGACGGGAGAGTACGGGTGACTGTGGACTAGTAGAAGTACCTTCCACATAGTTTCTAAGACTGTTAAACTTAGTCAATATGTGGGAAGAGCTTAATCTGGCCTTCTACATTGGAAATACACTATAGAAAAGTAAGAACGAGCAACATTCTCATAATTAAAATGTGGTACTTTAATATATTATTTTAATTCTAAAGGACCTCGCACTATTACCTAATACCTAATAAGAACCAGGGAAATATCCATGCAACATGAGAAACATACCAGGGGTAAATTGTAAAGTCAGCGATAAAAAAAAGCACAATTATCTACATTCAAAGTCATACTGTTCGTTGCAGCCAAGTTGGGCATTGAGGCAGGGGGTTGGCTTGTGGCTGTTCTGTGTTAAGTCCTGGTCGGTGTCTTCTCTAAGCATCTTAAGGTCTTCACTTGCAGATTGATTGATCACCTTTTAACTCAGTGCTCCCAGGATAATGTCCATTTGGTTCAGTGCAGCAACTATTCGTATATTTGACTCAATTTTCTTGATGTTGCATTCCGTGCCCTGTTTGTGCAAAAGAATAATGAACCAGACAGGTACAAATCATACTCCCCTGGGTAGTGTTGGTTGGGAAATAATCCAATTGCATTCTATTATTAAATTATAGTTGTTATCAGGAACTGTTTCCTAAAACCCAGAACACCTTTATTTAAGCATATGTACTATGATTTCTATAGCTTTATTTTTTTGTATGTGTGCACATGCATGTGGAGGTCAGAGGTCAACTTGGCATGTCATTCCTCAGGTATCATCTACCTTGTTTTTTTTTTTTTTTTTTTTTTTTTTTTTGTCTCTACTTGGCCTGGAAGGTTAGACTGGCTGCAGGTGAACACCAGAGATCCTCAGAGCTGGGATAACAAGCAAGTGCTGCCAGGCCAGGGTTTGCCTGTCTGTTTAATAGACACGTGGGTTCTGGGGACTGGATCTGAGTCCTCACATATTTATTTGTCAAGTTGTCTTCCTAGTCCTGGCTCTGCTTCTTCCTTTTACTATTTAAATTTATAAAAATTGTTAATTGAACTAAAGCTGGACCACCACTCTCCCTCCTCTATTTCCTCCCTCCACCTCTTCCCAGGTACCTTCCCGTGAACCCCTTCCATGCCCTCCTCAAGCTGGTAGCTTCTTTTTAACCTATTATTATTGCTACATAAATGCATATGAATGCATACACACAGATGTATAATAAATGCAACCTTTCGACTCCATTTTTGCTGTTTGCGTGTATATGGTTTCAGGACTGACCATGCTGTATTGCACAACCAAGAAGGGAGTTGTGCCTGCAAGAGGCTAATTCTCGTTTCCCCAGACGTGGTGAGTTACCTATAGTTCTTTGTATGGGGCCATGCAAAACATCTTCCTCCTTCACATGTCTGTTGACGCTGCCTTTGTCTTGGCCTCCTTTACACAGCCATCTTTCACAAGAGGCTTCTTAGTGTTCTGGCTCTTGAATCTTTTTTATTATTATTATTAATTTATTCTTGTTACATCTCAATGGTTATCCTATCCCTTGTATCCTCCCATTCTTCCCTCCCTCCCATTTTCCCCTTATTCCCCTCCCCTATGACTGTTCCTGAGGGGGATTACCTCCCCCTGTATATGCTCAGAGGGCATCAAGTCTCTTCTTGGTAACCTGCTGTCCTTCCTCTGAGTGCCACCAGGTCTCCCCCTCCAGGGGACATGGTCAAAGGTGAGGCACCAGAGTACATGTGAGAAAGTCATATCCCACTCTCTACTTAACTGTGGAGAATGTCCTATCCATTGGCTAGATCTGGGTAGGAGTTTAAGGTTTACCGCCTGTATTGTCCTTAGCTGGTGCCTTAGTTTGAGCGGGACCCCTGTGCCCAAATCTGCCTATCATAATGTTCTACTTGTAGGCGTCTAGGACCCTCTGGATCCTTTTACTAAAACAATCTTGAATCTTTCTATTCCCTCTTCCCTAAGACACAGAAGCAGGAGATCTGTGATGCGTGCGTATCTGTTGGGTCTGATCTCTGCATTGTGTCCACTTGTGGTTTTCTGTGCTGTCCCCCATCGGCTGGAAGGCAAAGCTTCATTGATGAGGGGTGGAAGGCACATTTATCAGGAAAGGCGACCATCACAAAGAGACACTTCACTGCCTGCAAGTGAGCCCTATTTTGAACCACCACCTCCACCTCCCAAAGCCCACTACTTCATGCTCCTATGCTTTTTATAATAAAAAAAAAATAGGATAAAACTTACACAGCTTGTTCATCAATAGGAGATATTCTTACAAGTTAATATATTTCAAATGAAAAAAAAAAACAGGTTATCTCTAGGCCAAGAAAGTAAACAGGAACAACACAGGGGATGAGAAGGTAAAGGTGTTAAAAACACTTGTTTCTTGGTGTTATAGCGAGCTTCATGAGTACTTTTTCTCTTTCCCTCAAGACACTTTAATATATTTTTTGCATAACTATACATTAATGTAACAGGAAAAATTAAAGCTACAAGGAAGATGTTTGTACCATTTGGTTTATTTGATTTATTAACTTCACTCCAAGTTTCCTTTTTAAAAATAGATCTTGCCAGAAGAATTAGGGCAAATTCTTTTTCTAAAATGATAAGGCTAGACTGCTTATTGTCCCAGAAATCAATATTCAACCATTTGTGAATCTTCTCTTGAGCTCTCTAGGGCATTTAGTAACGTCAATGGAACAGTTCGCCCTTTCTAATTCAGTAGAAATTTGTCTTTGAGCTGATCACTACATAACCAGGCGCCACCTGTTCAGGGTTAGGCCTTGCCCCGGAGTAATCTGCAATTTCATTGTACCCTTCAGAGTATCCTTTCATTTTAGCCATTCATTGCTGAAGTTCATAGATATCACAGCTAGGTAGGAATTGATTTTTTTTTCCTCCCCCGGCACCTTGCTCAACACCTGCCTTCTGGTTTCATGAGAGCTAATTTTCAAGAAAGAGTCTCCTGAGTTAGATCCTGCTCAATCCTCCAGGTTCCGCATCTGAAGTGCTTAGAGGTACAAAGATCTCTTATGATTTGTACTGCAGATCTCTTGGATAGCGTTCTAGACTGGGAGTTGCTGGATCAGAAGCTATACACATTTAACCTTTTAATTGTCCCTGTGAATGAGTCGATTAGAATATAATTAATCGCAGTACATTTTGTTTACCTGTTTGAGCGTTCCAAGAGAAGGGAGAATCCAACTCTGCTTGCAACCAAAGGAAAGCCCTCCATTACGCCGAGGTGATGTCTTCAGGGAGTCTGGGAGGGAAGGGAGTTTTTGAAAGGTGGGTACTTTCCCTGGGAATTCCTCACCCTCGTTGGTAAACACCAGGCTAGTGCCGAGAACAGGAGATGAGGGCAGGGCCACACAGGGTTAGTTAAGAACAGTTTCTGACACTCCTTTTGGTGAGTAGGACTGTGGTGACACAGCTTTTGTGTTGCTGGTTGCAGTGTTGTTGGTTCGTCATTCGGTGCAGCTTTGAAAGATAAGACACAGGTCTGGAAAGCCTGTGACACCAGTCCCTTTTAGTTAGAAACACTTCCTGGTCCACATGACAGGAAGTGAAAACAGTGGATGGTTAAAATTTGAGGGTTTTCTTTTTAATCAAATAGAAAGTCTACCTCCAGGAGGCTGGGAATTGGCTTGTAGTCCACCTGGAGTCAGGGCCTGTGTCCTGTCCTACCAACTGGCTCATGGGGGTAGCTGGAATCAAGGCCCGTGTCCTGTTATCCTTGTAGACCTCTTGGCCTTACCCATGGTGACCCATGGTCACCCAAGTTTCTGGTCTCACATCTGTGGTCAAGCCAAGAGGAAGCAGGAAGAGTAATCTTGAATCAAAAAATCCTTCACCTTCCCAGAAGCCCCCATGACAGACATCTGGAGCAGCTTAACAGTCTCCCACTCTGAGAGAAGCTGAAGGTATAAAAAGTGGATTATCACAACAGCTTAGTTCAATATGTTGGTCAATGTACACTCACATTCTCAAGCAAACCAAGGCTCCTGGAAGAGAAGGGACATCTATATTAGTGGATAAACAAAACCATCTCCCCATGACTTGGATTTTGAAGGGCCGCAAACACAATACTGAGGAAAGTGAATTTCATTTTGGAAGGCCAAAAAGAGCCTCTCTATTTCTCAGATATTTATAAATTTTGTGAGACACGGCTGTCATCCTTTGCTTACCTCCCAAAAAGTCCAAGATTCTGGACTTAGGGGAAAATTATTTCAGAATGGCAGCTAGTGATCAAATGAACAGCTCTCCTCTTTACTGCACAGTGTGAACGGACAGGACAGTGCTGCAAAGCTCCTCTGCAAAGCTTTCCTTGACTTCAAAAGGCCTATTATAAACATAAGCATCTCACAAGATGTGGAGAGGAAAACAAGCGATGGTACCAGTTTACAGGCACGATGTAAGAGGACTCTCAAGGGATGAGAAAATACACCCTGCTTAGTTTTAAAACTAATTCCACATCTGCACACAGAAATAGAATTGCGATTATGTTATTATTCCATTTGGTGATCAAAGAGTCAGCTATTGTATTTATGGCCACAAGTAGTTTTTCTTAAATTTAAAAAGGTTTTCTCATGAAGTGAATTCAAAACTAGTACTAAATATGTTTAATTTATCTATAAAATCATATTTTATGGATATGATGGTGATACATTTGTGCTTAATAGAGTAAATGGGAACATAGTATCAGAATAGGATTTTTACTATTAATTATATTTAAGTTAAGAACTAAAAGGGAGCCTTTAAAAAAATAGGCTACTAGGAAATTATGAACTGGCCTATGTATCATATTTACTCTACCTTTCTTAAATATTAATATACTTTGAGTTGAGAAAAGAATATTTAAAAGAATAAAGTGCTGCCTTGAACAAAGACCAGCCACTATTACAAAACTGTGGTTTTTCATGTGGAAGTATTAGGAGACAGATTAGTACTTAGGACTTTTTACGGGATTAAAACCCCATAGAGCATGAATAAATGGTTTTATTGCATATTAGTTAAAATTTTTATCACAGTAAATGCTGTGACATGCTGTGATTTTTACCAAGGGAAGGACTTAAGCATTTTCAACCTTGCAGTACAGACATTCGCCTGACTTGAGTTCTTATTAATGTAAGCACACTAGCGGGGACACACATGGAAGAAATGAGGCAAAGACTCAGTGTGACAACAATACTGACATTTATCATAATCCCTCACAAGCGTATGTGAAAATGCATTGCTGGATTATTTCAAGGTAATAAGCCTAACTTCTTCTACACAAGAATGTAGGAGGCGGTCAGAGAGAACGTTTTCTTTTTTGTCTGTTTGTTTGTTTTTGAGACAGGGTTTCTCTGTGTAGCCTTGGCTGTCCTCACTTTGTAGACCAGGCTGGCCTCGAACTCACAGCGATCTGCCTGCCTCTGCCTCTCGAGTGCTGGGATTACAGGCGTGCGCCACCACACCTGGCTGAGAGAACGTTTTTAAAGAAGAAACCAACCGTCCCTCTGCTTCCCCTTTCCCTTTACTCTCCTTCTGCTCTAGTGACACGGAGCTGCCTCGTTTTCAGTCTGTTACTCCGGATGTCACCCCAAGACAGGTCAGGGTTGGGCAAGCTCTGGGTTTCCCAGCTCTGTTTCTCCGGGTATTGTGGGAAATCCAGTGAGAAGGGGGAATCAGCCAGCTGATTATAGAGACTAAAGGCAAAAGGCGCGGGGCAGGGGGCCGGGGGGGGGGGGCAGGGAGAGCAGAGATGAACAAGGCATTCTCTTTCACACCTGTTTGTAGTGGGGTGGTGTAGGGGTAGTGTGTCAGTCTCCTGTGGTAACAATGTCTGAGCCAAGCACATTGGGAAGTCCCGCAGACACTGAAATTGCAATGGAGAAGTGTCCTGTTGGTCCGGGGAGGTTTTGGAGAAGAGTGTTGTGATCCAAAGCAGCGAGTGCTGCACCTTCAATCTGCTTTTGTTTTGTTTGTTTGTTTTTGTTTCTCGAGACAGGATTTCTCTGTGTAGCCTTGGCTGTTCTGGACTCACTTTGTAGACCAGGCTGGCCTCGAACTCACAGCGATCTGCCTGCCTCTGCCTCCAGAGTGCTGGGATTAAAGACGTTCGCCACCACCGCTTTTGACTCTTAAGACCTTCCTGTGGCTACACACAAGCCTCATCTCCCCGGCTCCCACTCTAGATAAAGGGGCAAGGCTTTCTCTTATCTGTAACCTCCTGGAAGTTTCTGTAACATGGACTCAGTATTCAGCCACACCACCTACTTTTAGTATTTCTCTCTCTCTCTGATCACGTTCTTTAGCCAAGAACAACTTTGCACTCAGCCCCGGAGTTCCAATGCCACGTAATGCCTCCTCCAAGCGAACACTTGCTCACGCCTTTCCCACACCTTCACTGGTGCTACTTGTTTTTCCACATCCAAGGAGAGGCTCCCTCACTCACCTGCCTTTCTCTAGTCAGGATGGTCACCTCTCCTTTGACCTAACACTGCCACGGTGTGCAGGTGTCTATGTGGTGTGGTTGCAGTCCATGTTGGATCTCTTCTTCGAAGATCTGGCAGGTATCAACTAAGACTATACTAGGCCATCCAGGGACTGGAGACCACTGAATGTGTGCTTACTGAAAAGGAAATAGCCTATGGATATTTGTTTTTGAGGAGAGGGTGGAAAAAGAAAGATGTAATTATCATCTCGTGGCTCCCTGATGGCAGTCCTGCACTAAGAGTTAAACGAATTTGCTGCTTTTCCAGAAGACACTACAGATCGCTTCCCTGGAACCCGAAATACATTGGCCATAGGATTTGGAGAGAAAAGGGCTAGGAAAGCAGGTAGACCTTTTTTGTTTGCTCAGCTGTAAGGGATGCCGGGATCGGCCCTTCCTTTCTCATGTGTATCCTGATGGCGTGAGCGACTCCCTCCTAGTTCTCACACACAGACAGAACTAGGAAGTTTCTCAGACCTGCCCCTGTTATCTTCGGATCTCTAGCCACCAGAAGAGGGCTGGGCAGGGAGTGGGTGCAGAGCAGCAATCATGGGTGCTGCCATGCAGAGAGGGAGGGAGGAAGTGGGCATTCTTACCAAAGCGGACACTTGACTATCAGAGAGTGATTGCCAAGAAAGCCCCGGGGTGATTAGGGTGACGGAAAACAAGGAGGCAGTCAGGGCTAGATGCTGGAACACAGGAGTGAAAACAGAGGGAGTCACTTTGCACGTCAGGGACCAGTTGGATTGGACTGGACGAGTTCCTGGCCCCAGGATAGAAGTAGAAATAGTACTTGGTGAGTTCCCGCATGTGCCCATTTTTACACACTTTTGAGAGTGTTGCTGATTTCTGCTTGTAAGCAATTCTGAACCAGCTGAAAAGGCCTGGCTGCCCAGCATACGGGGTATAGCTTTATTGTGACATGATAGACAAAGGAATTGAGCTTCTCTTTCTACATTGAGTTTACACATGAGCCCTACTGGATTGACATGTAAAATAGACCCCAAACCTGTCTCCTTCTCTCTGTCACCTTAGTGACGGTCTTGCTTGTGTCCTTTGGAGACGACTCTGTTCCCTTTCTTCTAGTTTTGTGTCACCATGGCCCACTCTCTGTGCTGTAGCTCAGCCAAGCAAAGCTTTCAAAGGTTATTAACCCCATTCATTGGACGTTTGGATTCGGGTGTTTTCCAAAAGTACCTTATCAAGTCACCCCTAATGCTTGCCCCGCCTGCCAGGGTCCTAGTGCAGTGCTCCCCTGTCTAGATTTTAGAAGAAAAGACCTCTGCAGGTTCCCGTGGTTGTACAGCGCACTCAGGAAAAGGAAGGATCCTGGGTGGGCTGCCCCTTGGTGGCACCCTGCCTTGCTGCTGGACACTGCCATGCTTGGCCTCCCTGAGGGGCCTCAGCGGTTGGGCTCATTCTTCCTCGGACACTCGGTTTCCCCATCTTTTCAGGGCTGCTATTTTCTTTTCTTTTTTTAAAATACATTATCTTTTGTTTTTGACTAACATGTTATATTTCTGTATTTGCATGTGGTGTTCATGAATCAAATCCACTTAGCTATTCTTTCATCCACCCCTCCTCTCCCCCTTCCCAGGCGCTAGTAAATCACTAGTCTACATTTAGACTGCCTTTTTTTTTTAACTTTCACATATGAGAGACAGAACACATGGTGCCTAAACTGCCTGCGTCTGTCCCTTTTCACTTAACATAAAGTCCACCCGTTCTATATACTTTACTGCAAATGCCTTTTCTTTTTTTCTCAGTGGGTGAATATCATTGAATTCCATTGTGTATGTGTACCATGGTTTTTTTTTTTTTTTTTTTTTTTTTACCCATCTGCTAATGGGCACCTAGGATGGCTTCTTATCTTAGCTATTGTGAAAGGAGTTGCAATAAAAATAGGCCTGAAGAGTTCTCTTCGGCGTGGGATTTTGTTGCCTTTGGATGTGTGCCCAGAAGTGGGATAGTTGAGCATATAGAGCTGTGCTTTTAGGTTTTTAAGGAGCCATCATATTGTTCTCCATGGGACTGGGGATGCATGTGAATTGCCCTTTCCCCATCTCCTTACCACCTGTTTTTGGTTCAGACCCCGTCAGTGAAGCCTCTTTAGGCTCTGAGCTATTACTCCCCAGGGCACGCATTTCTCCCTGCCCCTGCTGCTCCTGTATAGCCACGCCCCTCTCTCTTCCCATCTAGAGTGCAAGTCTAGAGAGGAGACATCTTGAGACTCCTTCAGCGCCCTATCCACGTTGCCCAGGGCCATGCCTTGAATATTGCTGATTCTTATTGAGGAATTATTAAACAAATAGGTTAAGCCTACTATTACAGACAAGAAGAGAACATTGAAATTCATAGTATTTGTGGAGAGTTCTTGAAGGAAGAGATACAGTTTTTAGCTACAATGGTGAGGGCCAAGAACACAGAGGGACCAGTACACACGCATTCACGTCTGTTGAAGGGCAGATGCCGGCCTGACTGGAGCATGAGACACACAGAAATAAAGGTGGTGGGTGTCGTGTCAGGCAGTGGGATGTCTAAAGATCAGAAGGCAAAAAAAAGTCATTACACTACCACGTGGCATATGGGTATGTTAACTATGTACACACATATCAAATTATATGTTTATATATGTATGTATGTATATATTTATTGCTGCAGGAGAGAAAGCATTGAAATTCTATGTGGAACTGGAAAGAGCCAAAGTAGCTATTTATCATCTTATTTCCAACCTTGACTAAATAGAACAAATTGTAATCCATGAGTCATGAACATAATAAAAAAAAAAGTCAGTCAGCCCCATATATTTTGTTTTCATGCCAGCTCCAATGATTTTATTTCATTTATTCATTTTCTTGCCTCTTTTTCATGAACTAGTTTGCTATTTCCATAGAGCAATTCCCCAAGTTATTCAACCCAGGAATAGTTTTCATTTATTTGACATTTTATTTTCCCCCAGGAATGGCCCTTACAGAATATGTATTTCTTTTCTTCGGACGAGGTGATATATTTGAAAGTGCTTTGCAAAGTATTGGATGCTACCTAAACGGGAGGTAGAGTGAATCCCTTCAAAGGGCATACAGGACACAAACTAGGAACAGCATTGTCTCAGTGATCCAGATGTCACAGAAGAAGCCGTTTCTTTATTCCCAGTGAGTGCTCCTACCACAAACAGGAGGTAAATATGTATGTCTATTCACCTCTGTTACTAAGCGTTATAAAATTAAAAAGAAATTTGATTTAAATCTTGATAGAACATTCAGTCCTAGAGTATAACATAGTCTTTGTCAGAGGAACAGAAGACTTGAATTCTGTCCATTTGAAAGACTGCATATTTCTCATACTCTGCTAGGTCTTTCTCTGCCTGGCACCGAGTACCTTCACGCAGAATTGAGGGGCATGGCACTTTCTGTAAGCACACAGCAGCAAAAAGGACTGGGAAGGCCTTAGCTAGGTCTGTAATTCACAGGAAAGGTGTCTTAGGGATGGGTTTAAGGAAAACTGAGGAACTAGAAGTTTCTCTCTGTCATCACATATAGCTGAGGGAGTCTTGGTCTTAAAGCAGAGCATTTTTGTGGCCACTCTAATGCTTTCTATGTAAGTTTCAAGGTATTTTTTTTCCATTTTATAGATGTCATAAGATAGACGAAGTCCTCCAGGGGATATTGGGGTGTCTGGGCCCTCCACCAGGAATAAACAAAACTGGGATGTTGGTTAGGAGGTGAAGGACAGACAAGGGTAACAGCAGGTGGAATGACTTTGAGTTCCGGCCTGGGTGGAATTTCAGTGACACCACCTACAGTGAGGACACTTAGCTAAGTGAGCACAGGAGTAGAGACTCAGGTAGCAGCTTTCCAGAGAAGAGACAAAGCCAAGGAAGAGCTGAGCCTTCTAAGATGCCAAGTGGTGGATCCAGGAAAAAAGTGTCTCTCTCTCTCTCTCTCTCTCTCTCTCTCTCTCTCTCTCTCTCTCTCTCTCTCTCTCTCTCCTCTCCCTCTCCCTTTCTCTCCTCTTTCTCATATATATATGTATATGTCTTCCAAAGACATACTATGGCTTATGTGCTTATATATTTACTTTGAAAAAAATTTAAGCACACATATGCAGAAGTTAAAAGTAACCTTAATTTTACTATGTAAAAATAACACAGTGTAATGCTTCAGACAATCCTAATTCTAACAGAACTACTATTATCACATGTGTGGGCTAGCTCCTTATTTAGTAAGGATATTCTTTTTCATTTAGATAATCATACAAATACGTTTTTATGAGAAAAGCTGCAAATTTTCATATATTTACATAATATATAAACACACATACATGCATATGCACAAATAAAAATTAGTCCGTATTGCCAGTAAGAGGTTATGTCAATCCATGATTTTACTAGTGTGTAGCACAAAAGTTCTGCTTATGTTTTGCACACACTAGTTATAAAGTTTTGAAGCCAGTATAACTCTGAAACGGGAACTCACCAGTTTTACATATTTTGAGTTATTATTAACGATGAACTTTGGCACATACTTACTGACATCAACCCAAACACATTTCTTAAATATATTTATATTCTTAACTTCTACCCTGTCTGTAGTTTGTTACCTGTAGTTTTCTGTGTGGGGGAGGAAAGATGGAGAATGTCACCAAAGGGGATGCAGTAGAGTGAAGGGTTGGACACAGTGAATTTGTAAAGTGGAGGTAAATTTTCCTGTTTTTTATAAAACGACACATTGAGTGTAAAGAAAAGTTGAAAACACTATTTGAAAACGTAATTGCTTCTATTTCTCCATTCTGTCGTGTCTGACCTCCTTCCAGCCTGACATAGCTCATTTCAAGTCTGCCCACACACTTTACGGTTTTATAAAAAACACTTCATTTTAAGAGTATTGAAACGTAAAGGGATAGTGGAAATGGGGCTTTGGTGATGGCTCGGTTGGTAACTTGCTGGTGGCACAGGCATGGGACTTTGTCTCAGGCTTTGTAATCAGGCTGGGTGGGGTGCTGTGGATATGTGATCCCTGTTCGGGGGGAGCAGAAACACGCCACCCCCTAGGGTTCACTGGCCAGCCAGTCTAGCCAGATCAGCGAGCCCTGGGCCACTGAAAGACCCTGCCTCAAAGACACAAGGCCCTGAGGAGCAGCACCTGAGCTTGTCCTTGGGCCTCCACACACGTCTGCACACAGGAGCATGCACAGAACAGTAAAAAATAGCACATCTTCATTGTTTCTTCCAGAAAACTCAGAGTAAAATAGTTTTATAAGGAAACGCAAAGCTTTGGAATTTTGCTGTCGTTGATTCAGAAAACTCTAAAGCTGTTTTTCCTTAGGACATGGCAGAAAGCTCCCGTGTTAAATCAGGATTTTCTGATATAAATGGATGTGGACTTTCTTGACAATTTTACCCATTTGAATTCTGACGGGCTGCTGTACATATGCCTGGAGGGCCCTTCAAAGAGTGAGTATTATAAATCAAAATAAAAAAAATCCACTTCTTTGTATTAGAACTATTATCCATGATCCATTAGGCATAATCCTCCTAATCTTCATTTTAATCAGACGCGGCTTTATTAAGCACTGTGTGTGTGTTTTTTTTAATAGCCAGCTCTCTGTTCATTGTATGTAATTCAAGGTTGCACGGAAGCTGCCATTCATAAATCACTTGTTATGTGTTCCTGCTCTCTAATACCAGCCTAACCTTTTGCTATATCTCTATGTCAGAACATTCCGATCTGGTCTGATGCGATTTTATTCTACACGTGTGCCCCCTCCGAGCCTACAGAATAGCAGACACAACTGACTGTATCGGAGTGGCTTTCTCTTCAAACACCTGTACGCATTAAACCCTCCAGGTCCCAGACAACCCTTGGCAGTTGTGTTCCTCATGAAGACCACAACAAGATGTGGACTGTGTGTAACGTCTTCTCAAAAAGAAATGTGTGGATAATGGGAGATTTTCTTGTTTGCCAAGCATTCCAAAAGATCCCATTTTGAGCCAGCTCATACATACTGTGTTGAATCCATTGGTGATTCCATGCCAGTAGCAGGCTTCACCAAGCAGAAGCTCTTTTAGTGCCGGAGACAAAAGCTGTCCCGCGCTACTTCCCACACATGTAACATACTTACATCGATCTTTTGTTTTATCAAGAGATAAATCTTTTTTGGGTGACAGATCCCACCTGTCAAATCAGTCCTCAATCAAAGGGCTCCCCCGGAACCCCACACCAAAGGTGCTGGAGAGATGACACCAGGACCAATGTAGAAACTCAAATCTACACACAATAGAGACCTGAGGAGTGGTACCAGATGTCTCTGTTATCCGTATTTGAAACATGAGTGATATATTTGACTGACGATTGTTTTCTCCTTCCTTGCTATTTTTATATACAGAAAACCATAGATGGACACAGGAAGAGAAATTTTGGACTGGGGAGATGGCTCAGTGGTTAACACTTACCAGGAAACTGTGGAGTTCAAGCCCTGGAATCCGTGTCAGGTGGGCCTGGTGGCCTCCTGTCTGTCATCCCAGTAGTGGAGTAAATTGACACATGGAATTCCCTGGAGCATATTCGCAGAAACAATGGTTGACCCTGCCTCAATGTGTAAGGTGGAGAAAGAGGCCAGTTGTCAGCCTTGAGTCTCCACACACTAGAATGCTCCCCAACCCCTACCCAGCACACCATATAGACATACATGAGAATAAATAAATAAATTCATAAAATAAATCTTGCATATATTTTAAAATATGTAATATGATTTCCTTTTCCCTTTTCCATTGTTTGGCAACAGTCCTGAAATTCTTTACTAGAGAAATGTCCTTACTTGTTCCTAGGGGCATATGAAACAGGTTTTGATAGAAAATGGAAACCCTAGCTGCTAATGAAGTATTTACTCTCCTGAAGGACTTTTCTACCACCATTCAAATTTTCTGAGAAAAACTTAATTTCCCTTCTAATATGGGCAGAATATCAGGTTTCATTATTTTCTTTATCTGCAATTTCCTTCTGAAGCAGAGATGCAACTTAGTAACCAATTCTTTTAAAACAAAAAATGGGCTGATAGCTTTTCATTGCTTATAATGCTACAATATATTAGAGGGGATGCTTTTTTCCCATCTAGGAAGGAAATGTGATTTCATCGAAGAGAAAAACCACAATGGACCACAAGTTTCAGCAGGAAAATTGGATGTGGTCTCTGTGTAGATGGGTGGCAAGAACCCAGATTGGCTTTACAAAAATGCTCAGTATTTTCTCTGGGACAGTGTTGTATCATATTAAAGGTGCTCAAACCGGTGTGCAGTGTGTATCATGTATCTTCTTTATTTGTATAAATACAGAATAAGGCTCATGAAGGGCAACTGAGCATCACCAAAAGTGCTGTGAACTAAGCAAAAAGAAGAGCCAGGTTCAGAGAATGACATAACTGGTTAAAAACAGACGGCATTGCTTGAGGCTTCCTCTGTCTGCTGGTGCTTGGTACACCAAATGCAGCTTTGATTTTCCATTTCCAAAACTGAGGTACTAAAACTTTCTCCTGAACTTTTACATAGAGGTCCCTGAACAAAACAGAAATATAGGCATCCTCTGAGTTGTTGGCTATTTTATTTAATTGCATCAGCAAATGCTCTTAAGTGTCAGGATTACACTTGATATGACTACAGCCATGTTAGTCTTAACTCACATCTCACCCCCAGTGACCTAGCACTCATTGCAACACCTATGGGAAAAAACTAAGTCATTCAGACAGTTGTCTGAACGTCTCATGCTGACCACCACTGATGCCTGAACTGCTTCTTAGCTGATGTTTGATATGCTATTACTAGTGCTGTAGAAAGCCAAACACATTCTAGTTGGTGACAGCTTATCTATATCTATGTAGGAGTCTCCTGTCTCCCTGCCACCCAACATATACCTTTGTCCAAGTCCCCATATCCCTTACTTTTCTTGTTGCTATGTCAAGACAAGAAGCAATTTAAAGGCACAAAGGTTTATCTTGGCTCTTAGCTTAAGAAAGGATGCAGTGTGAGGTACCTGGCCCTACTGGTCAGGAAGCAGATGCCGGACATGAAGCAGAGCTGGTCTCTGGGACTTTAAAGCCCATCCGTGGTAACTCACTTTTCCTACGAATGCTCCACAGCCTTCATAAACGTCAGCAGCCAAGACAAAGAGCTCACACACATGAGCTCGTGGGGGACACTTCAAATTCAAACCGCAATGGCGTCTAACGGATTGCACGTGTGCGGTCCTAGCTCTGTCCCCTCTTCCTTCAAGCTCTTGGCACCATCTTTTTTGGCAGTGGGCTCTCATACACTGCTTTTTCTGAATCACTAGATACCAGGTACAAATGATCCATGTAACACCACGAGAAACTTAGAGCTCAGGGCCAACTAAATCAGTCTGAAAAACGTCGTGTGAGTATAGAGCAATGTTAAAGTGTTGAAAGCGGGATAAAGAACCATATCAAAAGTGCTATGGAAATGACCGTAATTTAAGCATTCACTTTTAGATTGCCTCTAGGCCCCCTTTCTGTTTTATTTCTTAGACCATTTATTTCCATTTGACATTGTATGTATTTACTCATCGATTAGCAAATTCTTAAATACTGTCAACCTCCCTTCCCAAAATACAAGGCAGATTTGCAACAGAAACTCTTTGTCTCTGTTCACAGCAGAAACCTGAGTGCCCAGGGCAGTGGGTGACATGTAGAATCTGATGAGACACTGTCTGTGGAATGAATAGAAGGAATGCCACCTGTGTGCCAGATTCTGTAGTAGATGCTAGAAAAGGAATGCAGCTTGTGTTCTGAAGGGATGGTCATTCGACAGTCTATACTGTAGCTTGCAGACTACAGTAGCTTCCTGCCCTGATGAGAACGGCGGGCATAGCCATGGTGGAAATGTCATAGACAGTGCAGGCAGCTGTTGCTCAAGAACGGAGGCCAGGCCCAGGCTTCCTGAGGTGCCGTTTGAAATACAATCTGCACCATGAGAAGGAGGAAGCCAAGTGACAGGAGAAGATGTACAAGCAAGTCACAGGCCATGGCTGTTATGTGCCCCTCCAAGACTGAGCTACTGAAACCTAACGGTAAATGCAATTGGAGGCTTTAAGAGGTGGTGATCCAGAAAGGAGACTCTCCGTGTAAACAGCACTGCCATCATTTGAGACAAGCCTTTTTTATCCTTTCACCTTTGCAGATGATGATAGCATTCTTCCTCTTAGAAAGACAAAACAAAAGGCACCACCTTGGAGACAGAGAACAACCGTCACCAACAAGTCTGGAGCCACCTTGCTCTCCGACTTCCCGGCCCCGAGAACTGTGCGGTCAGTTTCTATTCTGGGCCAATCTCACAGTCTCAGTGAATTAAGCTCAGGTTCCTTCTGGGCCACCGAGGCCTGTGTGCCTAGAGTAGGCTTATAGAGTGAGATGTGATGGGCTTGGAGCGGGGGGCCTGGCTTTCGTGGTTCCACCAGGGAGCTACTAGCACTTTCCAAGCTCAGGAAGTGTCATGATCTGATCCTGCTTGGGACAGTGCAGGTATATAGTCTCCGAACAGTCTGCAGCTGCCACCAGACAGGAGTCTACAGACCTAGGTCAGCAATGTCCTCCTAGAGGAGTCGATGATGGAGGTGTGAGATGAACTTCAGTTATGGTTCTAACCTGTAGTTGGGGGGATGCTATTGCTCCAGGCTGGTGCCGAGCACTTGGAATTCAGATGCTTTTCAGAGGAGGAGGAAAGACTTGAAGATATATCTGAAAGGAGACTGAACCAGGGGGTCACTGACAGAATCTGGACACTTTAGGTGAGGAAAGGGTTCTCTGAAAGCTCGCTTAGACTCTACTGTGCCCTAGGCACTATGCTAACTGTGAACAAGTGCTGAGAAAGCAAAGTTAACCCAGAGAAACTGGATTGACAGAAGGAACAGGAATCTCACCACTGGAGCAGAGGGCAGAAATGAAAAGGCTAAAGGTGCTGTTAGCCTGTGATAAGAGAGAGTTTTGGAACGGACAGAGATACTGGGGAAATTGGTGGTAGCACACTGACTGTGCCAAGGCTGCAGCATCACCCCCTTCAGAGAGGAAACACATGTGACGCAGCGGGCAACAGCATGCAGACAATACAGCAACAGACTGCATTTCCTGTATTTGAAAACCTACCTGTTTTCATACATATATGTGATGTTCTACCCACAGGATTGGGAGTACTGCACGAAGCAGAGGGGAAAATTAAGACTCTAAGTTTGATAAAAAATTTTGATTCAAATTAGTGAGAACACAACTGCAAATATGACCACAAGCATCTGGGGAGACATAGTTATGTGAAACAGGAGAAAGAAGTTCCCTTCTTAAGACAGTTGGCTAAGAGGGTTTAGGCTTTGGCTTAGAAAAATGTTTGCATGTTTGCAGCATTTGAATCCCAGAAGGCGTGGTCTTCAGGAAGTTCATTTAAGTAGAATGACAAGGCAAAGCTCAGATTGGACACAGGTCCTTGGCAGCTACAGCCCTGGTCAGAATGAAATCTGTGCTGGGAGTAGGCTATCCTTGGGGTGGGTCTTCTGAGAGTGTCCCAAGAAGATTGTAGAAAGAATAGCACAAGCAATAAGCAAGCGTCGAGATGTCAATAATGCTGTAACTCTGCTCATTTGTTTATCTGTTCAAGTCCAAAAGTATCCTGCAGGTCTTCAACCCTTCTTGAGGTTAAGGAACATAGCTTATCATCGAGAGGAAGACTTAAAGGCTCATAAGAGAGCCAGCTTATGACTCGTGGCTTGTCTTGAGGAAGTGACTAGTTGATGAATCTGGATGAGGGTCAGATGGCCCTAGGGCAGGGCATTTGGAAGGAGGTCACGAACGGCTGATGTCTCAGCCAGGCCATGAAAAGCTGTGAGACAGGAAATCCGCTACTCTTTGGGGGAACCGAAAGGAGGATTTGCAGCCCAGTTTTGAGACTTGGCATTGAATGAAAATGAGACTCCCACGCTGAAAGTGCTGGTACGCTGTAATCCCAGCATCAAGGAGTTCAAGGTAGGGTGACCATGCATCCAAGGCCTGTCGGGGCTACATTTTAAGACCCTCTCTCAAAAACAAGAAAATACACAAATAATAAAAGGAAGGCATGGGACATCCGAGTGAAGATCTCCTAGAATAAGGGAGTAATTAAGGACCTCAAAAGGGTGAACTGTCACCGGGGACAGACATTTGGGGGCATTGCAGAGATGGAAGTATGCAGTTTAGAAGGAGAGACAGAGGAAGTCATAAGCAACTCAATCAACAGCTGAGCTTTGGGCCACAATAGAGACAATGAAGAAGATACAACGAGTGTGATGACGTCAATGAGGAAACTGGGGAAGCTTTCAAGGAGAAGCCAACCAGGTAACAAGGAAGAGGTGCACTTCATGCGTTGTAGGTGCGAAGGCCCTGAGAGCTGCCTGTTTCTGCTCAGCGTTTCCCAGGTGTGAGAAGGCTCAGGCTTTTCTCACAGTCCCTCAGTCCCACAGTATCCCACAGGATACTGAAGGCGGCCAGGGGTCATTCCTAGCTCAACTTTCCGCTCTCCCTCTCCTTTTCTCTTTCCACCTTTCTTTCTATCACCCTAAGCAAGGTGTCTTTTCAGTTCAGCTACGCTGCCATAGCCTCGCCTCCCCCCACCTCCTGAGGTGTGTACTGTACAGAGCTGTTGTGGCTGTTGTGAAGGAGGAAACCCAAAGAGCCAAGAGCAGGAAACCTGTGTGAACTAGGAGGCCAGATCAGGAAATGGGTGTAGCACAGTTCACTGCCAAACGAAAAGATACGCTTCACCAACCTGCTGCCAGTTTCCGGCTGTGGGGGGCCTGGCGGCCTCGGGGCCAGGTGCTCCTGTCATCCGCGGCCCGTGTGTATGCACGCTGGCTGAAAATGGGCGTTCTAAATTTGGAATCAAACGAGGGACCTGCGTGTGAAAGATAAGAGGTAAGTGGAGAACTCAGTTCTCAAATCTTGTCACGTTGTTACTGATGTTCACTGAGAGCTATCAAATTGTTACTTAACGTAGAACCAGTGAAAAGCACACACATATTTTCCTTATAGAAGGTGGTCGACTGTAACCCCAAGGGCACAAACATGAACCAGTGACATGCCAAGTAATCAGCTTGCAAAACATGAGTCATGGTGGTGATCCTTTGAGATAGGTCTTTTCATCGGGAGGTGACAGGGACAGGTTGACACACTGCCCACTCGTTAGAAGACCAAATGAGAGGGTTAGGGCAGCCTTCTAAACATGTATTCTGAAGTCATCTCCTGAGGCCTTAGTTGCCTTCCCAGCACATGACAGTAGGCATGGGGGTGAGCATCCTGGTGGGAAGGTAGGACTCTGGTGCTTTGCCTCCTGTGAGGACAAGAATGAATATTGCCATCTCTTTATGTCAGCCCTGTGGGTTTGGAGTGTCACCTTCCCCTTCTTAAGGCTGTGTCCCTTGATATCTAAAATGCGTCTGTATCTGCTGTTCTGAATCTGAACGAACCAAGATCGAAAATATTTTAAAAATTGTATCTGTGTTACACATGTGCAGGTTTTGTTTGTAGAGCTCCTTGAAGAAGATAGTGTAATAGGCGTTTACACAACATCTCTTGAAGGGGCCAAGGCGATGGCTCAGGCAGTTAAGTGTTTGTCACACAAGCGCGAGGGCCAAGCTCAGATCCCTTGCAGCAAGTAAAAAGCTGAGAGTGGTGGCGTGCCCCTGTAATCCCAGGGCTGGGAGGAGAGGACGGAGGATTTCTTGGCTTAGTGGCCAGCCAGTGGGCAGGCAATAGACAGCGATAGACCCTCTCATAAAAATAAGATGGGTGAAGGACTGGACTGCGGAAGACATGGGGTTCACTTCTGGATTCGATATTCATGTGCGTACACAAGTACACATATGTGCATATACAGATACATCATAAAAACACAAAAATAAACTTTTATATAAAGGATAATTAGAGATTAGTAAGGTATGTTATTTTGGAGGATACTGATGATCACACACAAATGCATCATTTTATAGAAGGATATGACTGTGTTATCCAGAAAAAAACCCCAATGGGTACTAAGGGATGACAGGGTGACTTAAGAATTAATGGTTAATGAGACTCTTATATTAATTATCATACCACACCTGGCATCTTGGCTACTCAATAACATGGAGTTTACTGTCACCTCAGAGAACACTAAGTCCTTTGGTCCTTCTTCTCAGCTACAGTCTACCACACGATGCCTCTTCACAGATTGGAGAGGTGGGATGCAAGTGGAGCTAGCTGTCTGGGGACTAAGTTTGTCCATGACAGTTGCTCTGGGCTCTCCAAGGCCTCCCCAGGAGCGTTAGTGCATGACCCATCTCAAAAGCCTACGTGTCTCAATGGGACTTACAGTCCGATCAACAAGAGGGAAACTGAGCCTGAACCCATGGCTATTGGAAGAGAAGGTACAATCACTAATTTACCAAACCAGAATAATCCCTAATAACAATCTATAAGCATGTATCCTTATACCCACAGAGAAGAAGTTTCCCTCACCAAGGAGGAGACCACTACATATAATCAGAATCAGTAAAAGGACAGATCTGTGGAGCCCTTCCCCATAGACACTTCCACAAACCACTCCCACATCTAAGGCTCAGGGGACATCGCAGAAGCCGGAGGACTAGGGAGTTTGACGTGAGACAGGAATGTCGGAAGCTTCCCCCATAAAATTTTACCCACATGAGCTGAACATACTTAACGAACACACTGAAGTGAGCAGGGAAAAGCTCACTGCGCCTCAACCCTACACAAAGAAGCACAGGACACGGAGGAAAGCTGGGAGAGGTGGTCCGCCCCAGGGAAGAGCACTCCAATGGGTTGCTCGGGGTGAATGGTCAGTCCTGAAAACATACTGAAAGGTAACATTATACAGACTGAGTTGGTTATACTTAGGAATGCATATGTATATACATATACATTTATTGCATGCAGTGACAATGAATAAAGAGGCACAGATTCGAAGGAGAGTGAGGAAGGCTATGTGGGAGGACCTGGAGGGAGGAAAAGAAAAGGAAGGGAGAACTGTTGTTATTCTATTATAATCTCAAAAATTAAAAAGAATATAACCATAAGCCCCCCTACATCTCTCACTCCTCAGTCGCATGGATGGCAACAGAGCAAGGCAACCATGGAGATGTGAGTGGCAGCCAGTGCGACTATGCCTAGAAAAATAGCCAAATCTGCCATCTCCTGTCTGACGGCATTGAGGTTTCCAATACCTCATGGCATTGGTATCAGAGCACTGCCTTGTGCCCCTGGGACCTTCTAGATGCCTGAGTAAGCAGATCTCCATAAATACACCACAGGTCATGTCAGAACTCTTAAATGTGAGTGTTAAGTTGGGACCCTATTAGGAAGAAAATTTATTTCTAACTCAATTTTTTTTTTTACCTGCTTAGCCCATCAATCACTTTTCTTAATAAAAGTTGTATAATTTTTTGTAAATAAGTGGATAACTTGACCTTTTGGAGTTGGGAAATAAATCATAGAAGAATAAAAGGGAAAGTAAATTGTTCTAAGTAGATCAGAAAGGCCTTCTGCATTCAGAAACTCCTTTGCTTTTTCTCTAAGTCAATATTCAATGTGCAGCACAGAGAGCCATTGAATACGAAGCTAGGGAGAAAGCAGCAGTGATCTCAAACTGTGATTGCACAGCTGTGACATCACACCTAGCGCTCCCACTCTCCCATCCGATTGGCTGTGTGTATTTCCAGCTTCAGGAAGGAGTAATAATGCAGGAAGTATTGTCTCTGATGTGTTGGTTTTCTGCCTCCCCCCCCAAAAAAAACCCTGACGGAATGTACAGAAATGGATGACGCTAGTAAGATCACGCTAGCAACCTGACTGATGGTTCTTCTGTGTGACTGAGGCATACCGTCATTTCTTGATTGGATTCAGGGCTGTGGTAAAGATGGTCTTTCCTCCCCATCCTTTTACAGAGCAGCAATTTAGGGCTAGAAATAGATCAATTGATTATGTTTCTCTCTCAATGATGGCTATGGAGGCTGCTGTTCCTCTTCTGTGTGATTAGGTTGATTGACTCTGCTGCCATCAGGCACGGGAAGGAGAGGACAGCCTGGAGAGTCCTTTAAAGGTGGCAAAGTTTTTTGTTTTTTTGTTTTGTTTTGTTTTGGTTTTTTGGTTTTTCGAGACAGGGTTTCTCTGTGTAGCCTTGACTGTCCTGGACTCGCTTTGTAGACCAGGCTGGCCTCGAACTCACAGCGATCCGCCTGTCTCTGCCTCCTGAGTACTGGGATTAAAGGCGTGCACCACCACGCCCGGCAAAGGTGGCAAAGTTTAAGTCAAGACCATCTTACTGTTTCTTACACTTAGGATGAGGAAGTGGGTTTTGGTAATAATAAAGAGCCTGTGAGACAGGTCAAATCCTCCAGAGAATATCCCAGTTCATTCAGGTTTACAGTGTAAATAGGGAAGTGTTTGGGGAGAAGGAAACGAAACATAGTAACTGAGCCCAGCGACAAAAGCTTGAGCCCACAGCATCTCCTTGTGCGGTAGAGCAGCATCCTCTCCACATCATTGTCTTGTCTGTGTTTACACTTTTGGATGGGAATGGGGAGGGAGCGGGGAGGAAAAGAGTTATACAGTGTTGGGCTCCCAGTGAAGCAGCCATCCCCAGGAGCGACCCATCCATGACCTTCGTTGTCACCCAAGCTTTCAAGTTCTGCAGCCATAATCAAAAATGGCTACATCTGCCTTTGAGGCCCCAATGTGGATTTCTTCATTTATCATGGAGAAAATTGACCTAGACCCTAGAAAGCTTTTTGGGGAGAAAAATCTAGCACTGACCCTTCTGGGTTCTAACCTCTGGACACTGTTAAAAGAGGGATTTTTGCTGCTGAGTTGTGTGTGTGCGCGCACACACGCATGGTACTGGGAATAAAGGGACCTTGCCCATGCAAGGGAGGCCCTGGATCCCATAGCCACACCTGTTGCTTCGTATTCAATGGCTCTCTGTGCTGCACATTGAATATTGACTTAGAGAAAAAGCAAAAGAGTTTCTGAATGCAGAAGGCCTTTCTGATCTACTTAGAACAATATACTTTCCCTTTTATTCTTCTGTGATTTATTTCCCAACTCCAAAAGGTCAAGTTATCCACTTATTTACAAAAAATTATACAACTTTTATTAAGAAAAGTGATTGATGGGCTAAGCAGGTAAAAAAAAAATTGAGTTAGAAATAAATTTTCTTCCTAATAGGGTCCCAACTTAACACTCAAATTTAAGAGTTCTGACATGACCTGTGGTGGATTTGGGTAGGCCACTTGTGGTGTGTATACCTTCAGAGCATGGGTTATGTTGTGGGTGGTGCTTTAAGAGCAGCCAGCTGCTGCTCAAAAGGGGAGTAAAATAGGGGCATGAGGAAGGTGAGGAACATACAAAAATGTTAAAAAGGGCAGTAACTTCCCTGTTTGCTTGTCTTTAAAAGCAGTGCAAGTGTTGGCACTGAGGGAGGGGACTACTTGAAAGCTCTGGAACAAGCTGGTGCAATAAACTGTGAAACTGGCTAGAGCCAAAAGCCCATGAAACCCAGCACCCACCCTCAGGAAGATGGCTTCCCTCTGCCCTGGGAGATTGCTTGTGATGGAGAAGTTGAGTAAGAAAGACTTCTGCTTTATGTTAACCTATCCCAGGTGGACAGACACCGCCCCGCCCCGCCCCCCCCTCGTCTCTCTGATCTGCAGCTTTAGTGGCAGCAACAGATGCATGTGGTTAAATACACGCTCAAATCTTTAATCACTTGTCTAAAATTTTCACTTTTTAAAACATCAGAGAAGATTAACTTTCAACGTTGTTCAATTAGAACAAAACCCAACAACAGGGAAATTTGAACATTTGAAAAATGTATTTTATTCCTCCTATTAGCAGAGTAGGAGAGCTAAACCGTGCTCTCCAGATATTACTAAACCTTAATTTAAAAGAAGTAGAATTCATAAAAAGCTAAAACTTTTCAAAAGAATTAATTAAATTATCTTCTAATATAAACAGGTAAATTTAATAAGAAATGTGGTTTAAAAAAATCACCAGCGCTCCTCCAACTGTTGGTTTTATAGAGAGGAAAGAGAAATGTGATGCAGAGGATATAAAGTATGTATCCAATTCTAAAAGTCCTTTCAATTGAAACTGCACTGTATACATTTTCACAGAGAGAATTCAAAGATATATTTTTGGAATGCTTAACTATCTAGTTAAGTCAGACATAACTGAAGGATCTCTTTCTAATTTTGTAGACTCATTAAGATAATTCTTCATTTTAGGACCACTAATCTAGCTCTTTTCAAGGCACTGGAAAAGTGTGTGTGTGTGCACATGCGTGCGTGCGTGCGTGTCTGTGTGTGTCTGTGTGTGTAGAGGAATTTTAATTCAGAACATAGCTGTTCAGGCAAGAGATCTCATCCAAACACCTAGGTCTGTGTGATCCAGCTGGAATATAAACATGTGTTTAATCCAGGAGACAGAGGCAAGCAGACCTGACTTCCTGGACAGCCTGGTATAAAGCAAGTTTCAGATAAAGAAAAGCTTAAGTCCAGGCATGGTGGTACAGGCCTTTAATCCCCCAAATGAAGGTAAAGATAGTTTGTAGAAGGAAACACCCATCCTTGAAAGTGATATTTATTGAGTGGCAGAAAAAAAGGGATGAATCAGAGAAGATTTGACAGGATAGAATATGCCCAACTCTTAGGAGAAGAAAGAGAAAAAGGAAGCAACTTAAGAGACAATGCAGAAAGAGGAGGCGGTTTTACCAGGACAGTAATAAAGAGACAGGTTTCAGAGAAAACAAATTAGACGCAGGTGAAAACTGAATGAGCCAGAGAATGAGAAGGAGCCAGAAGATAAGAAGAGATTGCTGAGTTAGTTTGAGGCCAAGCAGAGCAATTTAGAGGCCGAGAGAAAAGTCAGATTGAATAAATCAGCTGGGAGAGGCATCTGAGCCAGAGCATTTGCGGTGAAGCAGCCAGCCCAGAGAGCTCAAAGAACAAGTAAGGGTGAGCTTATTAAGCAGGAAGTGTCAGAGGCTGAAAACATTCTAGGCCTAGGTTAGATTGTACAGAGTCTGGAAGCTTCCAGGACTAGGCCTAAGTTAGCAGAGGGAGGTAGTAAGCCTCCCAGATAGCAATTGGAGCAGGAGAGTAAAAGTTCCTTGTGTGTGTGTGTGTGTGTGTGTGTGTGTGTGTGTGTGTGTGTGTGTGTGTGAGAGAGAGAGAGAGAGTGTGTGTGTGTAGGTTTAGAATTTTCAGAAATGTCACTTTCCATACTATCCTATTATAATAGCATATAGTTGTTTTTCAGTCAATATATTAAGTAACAGCTCTCTCGCCTTCCTTAATAACCCTTTCAGAAATTTTGTTTGATAGTCATACAAGCATAACATGTGTTTGGACAAATCTGTCCTCAATTCTTTATGGTTTATTTCCTCTACCAATGCCCCCACACCACCCTCCTCTCCCCTCATATGTGCGCTCTCTCTCTCTCTCTCTCTCTCTCTCTCTCTCTCTCTCTCTCTCTCTCTCTCTCTTAAAAAAATACTCACTGGGTCCATTAGTGCTGCCTGTATCTTATAGGTGTGGTTCCCCTACTGGAACTCAGATGGCGTCCCGGGGTTTGCCTCCTTGGAGAAAATCAATTCTCCACCTTCCAGCAACCATCGATTGGCAAAAGCTCCCAGACAGCACTTTCTGAGCCCCTTCCCCTGGGTGCTGGCTTGGTCTTGTGCAGGTGTTGTGCTGGTCAGCACAGCTGCTGTGGCAAAGACAGCATTCCCAGCCCTGCTCCCCACTGTCCAGCGCTTGCATTCTTTGAAGCCCATTCTTAAAAAAAAAAATTCCATTCTCAAAGGCTGCTGTCCTGAGAACAGAAAAGATATGCCTTTAGATGTTTCACGAAACTAAAGAACTTTAATTCTTTTTACGTGGCCTCAAAATATAACTGACTCATGAGTTTATGGGTTGGCTTATTTGTTGGCTTGTGTCCAGGAAGGTGTCCCGGTACTGCCTACAGTCTCGGCTGGCTTTGAACATGCCACTGTACTGCCTCAGCCTCCTCAGAAGTGAGTGTTACAGATATGCGCCACCGTGCTCAGCCTTTCCCATAAGCTAGGGAAATGTAAAACGCATGACAAAAATCAACCCATGCTTTAACATTTTAACAAGTTGGTTTTGAAAAGATGCTGGAATAAAACCATTTCATTTCAAGAAAGAATGATAAGCCCCGGCTCTAGAATATTCTCCAGGTTACCTTTGATGGACTAATGGCAGCTGTGGGTCCATTGTTTGTGCTGGTTTTCCTTCATCACGCCCTTAGGCCTTTATTGTTCCTTAAGTAGCTTCTAAGTGCCCATGTGGCCACTGTCAATCCTACCTGGGAAAATTTCATGCTTTGAATGCCTTACGAAGCACTTTGCAGCAATTTGACTCAGTAGACAGATACATATATAATAGATATATATAAATGACAAGTTTTAAGCTGAGATTGTCATTGACAATTTGATTTACAATGGCACTAATAACATCTGTTGATGACTCATCTTGGATCTTGTTTACTTTGGTGCTAGTGGTTAGGATCCAGAGCCTTGGGCATAATACGCCAACACTATACCACTAAGCATCAAACCAGGCCTCTGGAGTATTTTTTTTTAAATGCATTGAACATTTACCTATTTTGTCTAAAACTTTTATTTTAGCTTCACCAATTGCTTTTAAATTATTAAGTCTGGAAAAAATTAAATGTGCCCAAAATAAAATTGTTTACCAAGTCAGTAAACTTCAAATAAGAAAACCTTGCATTTTATGCTCCAAATCTGGGTCAAAAACAACAACAAAAAAATACCTGCAAGTTCCTTGCAAGGTTTAGCATAACCCGGAGAAGGCAGAGAGCACTGGCCGTGTTAACCACCTGTTTTGAGGAGTGTCAGCAATGTTGCTTTGCTTTGATTATTTTTCTTGCTCTGCTGTTTCCATGGTGAATTCCTGTAGCACAGGTACACAAATCCTATCTTCCTTTGGATCAAACAATCAGTTCCGGAAGTGATGCACCACAGTGGCTTTCATCAACATGGGGAGACAAAACGGCTGAGTTTCAAAAAATCTGCCCTCAGAAAACAAATATGCTTGCGATAATTAAAAAGGAAATTCTAGCTAAAAGATTTAATGAGCATCTATCCTTGCAATTAGTCACGTCATTTTTTTTTTTAAAGAAAGGAGGAAGGCTCCAGTGCGCCTTCTGTGGTGTGATGCCTGATTTCCACGGTGTGGCTGCGGTTTGCAAACTTTCTCAGGCAATTTCATGTTAATATCTGTGATGCCTGCTTACTTTTCTGTCCAATTTGGGAACTCTGCTCAGATCTTTCATCAGTGGAGCTTGAGGGTGGCAGACTCAGAACTTGGTTGAGAGTGGTTGAGTTTATCTTGGATGAAACTCACCAGGGCCTAGTGATGGTCTAGAAGGTGGGTCCCTTGCTCTCTGGGGACACCCCTGGGGCCAGGACTTCGGGGACAGCACTTATGGAGGAGGCTCTGAACTTAATTCAGATTTTTAAAAAAATTCAAAACTACATCCTGGGAGACCAGATTATTTGAATTGTGTTTTAAAAATCATTTCAATTTTGCCACTGTTGCCTTCAAGTTCTTTTTTTTTTGTACAGGAATTTTCATAGGAAAACAAAAGCTCTTGCAGTCAGCAGCCACGGAAGTGAGAAACAAAACTTGACCTACATAGAGTCACTTTTACAACACTGCAAATGCAGGGGACGTCACATGCCTCGAGCGGTGGCATAAGTGTCTCCTAGAACCTTCTGTGGATCTGGTTTTCATTCATCTCCAAACTGTCACCCAGACTGCTCAGGCTGCTTGTGACACTCTGGAGCTAGTTTTGAAGATTTCTCCTTTGTCACTGGGGTCTTTCTTTTTTAACCCCTCCGGACATTCGTAACCAAACTATGTTTGGATGAGAATATACAAGTGGAGAGCTGAGGCAAGCATGTTATTGATTCATACGGGAAGGAAAGCAAAGCACATTAGGTCACTTTGCCGCCTTGATCAGGAAGTTCTTGCAAACGTCTTTTTCTGTTTCAGTGATCTGGAAGGTTGTCTAACTTTTTTGGGGGGGGGGTACAGAGCTGCCCCATGTCATGTGGCTTTCTCATCGCCTCATTTCCTGCCTCCTTCGACCGTATCTATTCTAGGAAGACTAAGCCGTGCTAAAAAGTTTCGGTAGTTTTGACACAGCACTTAGCACCATTCCTTTAAAGACTTCCATCCATGTCTTAAGTCCTTAACTCATCCTCAGGTCTGACCCACTTGCCCTCCAGCAGACCCAACTGATCATTCATTCAATAACCCACACAGTTATCATTTATCTAGTGCTTGCTTTTTGCTAGGTCTTAGGGGTATAAATATGTCAATGTCTTGAAGAATTCCAAGATACATTAGAAGGCAGCTCCATGTGATGGCGATGCACTACAGTGAATCTGCTGAAGGCAAAGACAGATAGCATTGAAAAGCTTGAGAGAGAGAGACACACACACACACACACACACACACACACACACACACAGAGAGAGAGAGAGAGAGAGAGAGAGAGAGAGAGAGAGAGAGAGAGAGAGAGAGAGAGACTGACTTTCAGAGGTGGAAGCAGAAGCAGAAGCAGAAGCAGAAGCAGCAGCAGCAGCAGCAGCAGCAACAACAACAACACACTTTTCCCCTCACAGAATTATTCTCTCCTGCTCATCTCTTTTGATGCTTCCCTCAAACCCTTATGCCTGATCGAGCAGCTTTGCGGCCCCCTTAGGTCGTTGGGCCTTGGAGTTCCAGGCATTTTTCAACAGAAGAGGCTTTGGCAAAGTTTCATCATGTTTCTCTGCCAAGGGTTCTCACTGGCAGATGGCAACAGCTGCTGCGACTGAGTCTAAGGAAGCACAGGAGGAGCCCTGCAGACTGCCCTTCTTATTGCACGAATGGCTTTTTCCCCCTTCTCATTGTATCGGCGCATAATTGTTTCTGCTCATGCATTTGCTCCGATCATACAAAAACCTAATTACTCTATGTAATGAATCATTAACAATTTCCTTAAGTTCATTGCACTGTTTGCACGTTGCTATTCAGTTTATGCTAATCAACTTAAAATATTCATGTTTTTAAGCCAGAGATTGCAGATGTTAAAAACTTGTTTTAGTAAATGTACACTGCAGAGCTGCGTTTCGTAAAACACAGACGTGTAAACTCCTGAAGGTTACTCTGGAATATAGGGTTCTGCTTTCCTACCCACCTTTAAAGCAGAGGTCCTTCATCTCCCTCATACACTGCATACAGTGAACCAAAGCAGAACAGCACCCAGTCATATTTAACTCGGGAGAATTACCTGGTGTTTAGTGATGAAGGAAGATCAAAAGTGAGCGATCTTTTGGTCTTTTCCTCCTTGGTTTATCCACACTGAGATTCAGCCTCTGTCCAGTGGGTGAAATAGATATTAGAAATTAACATTGCTTTTAGTCTAAGAAGGGAAAAGTAAGCTTTAAATTCTCCCCCAGGAACATCTATCACACATCTTTTCCTCCGTGCTACCACTTTCATGAAACTACACTGAGATGTGCATCACCTTTGCCAAATACCCATACATTAATCCCCTATCAAAGTCGATTATTATCTTCCTTTCACAGATTAGAAATAGAATTTGAGAACTGAAGTAACTTGGCCCAATGTTTTTCACAGTGGTTCTCTGCTGGGCTTAGTTTTTTCTGGTTGGGGACATTTGGCAATGTCTGAATAATTTTTCACTGTCACAACCAAACAGGGGGTATTGACACAATGAGGCAAAGCCAAGGAATCTGCTTACTGTGCTAGTGCTCTAAGGAACAGAAAATCCCCCACAGAAGAAGGTGATCCTCTCCTGTGTGACCGCAGTGTTGTGGCTGAGAACTGCGGTGTTGCAGCTGTGGGCAATGCCCCTGTCACAGCTCTGTGGGCTGTTGCCTTCTAACAGCTGCAGTAGACAGCTGGGGCGGAGAATGCTGTGTGACTACACCTCTTTTCCAGCACCTGTGGGAGTGTGGCTTTGCTTTCCTGTTTGGGGCCTTTGGAACACTGTAGGGGAACTAAGGAAGCCTTGGCTGAAAGACCCGATGCCTCAGACCCATGGGAATGGCAAAGCCAACTTTGCCACTTGACAATGTGTGCAAGTTTGAGTATTTAGGGACAATTGTCCATGAGTGCAAAAAATTAGCAACTGCAGCTTCCTCTTCCACAGACTGCTCATCTACAAAGACCTCCATCCAGCACTAGCTAATTCCTTCCCTATGCTGTAGGCGCACTCCATCAGGGTAGTCATGGTCTACCCCATGCTAGTTTTTCTGAGGGTCTGTTCTTCATTCCCCTGGGGCCACAGGACACCTATGAAGCTGCAGCCTGGGACTGTGGGTCTCACCTACGTAAGTGACTCTTAGTTGGTGTTCACACTTTCTGTCCTACAACCAGTTCTGAGGGCATTCGACACACATCCCCTGTCTCTGGAGGCAGTGACGCTCAGCTGCTCTTAATGCTCACTGCTTAGTTCAGTTGGGGGCCCACTGCTTCCTCCTCTGGTTGGGGTTTGCCACAGCACTGCTGGTCCCTCAGCTTGTTCCAAGTCCCTGACCGTCTGTCCAGTCAACCCATTGGCTACAGCCCATCAGTTAGTGAACAATTATACATGTGGCCATTTCTCCTTCCAAACAACCTGTAATACCAGCGTACTTCCTGAAAATTTGCCCATTCTGAAGATTTCCTTTCACCAATGTCTCTCAGAGTTGTCCCACCAAGGGATTATAATGCTGTATCTGCCCACTTCTAGGTGGTACCTACATAACACCCAGAACCATAAGGAAACCAGGCTGCAGGTGCATACTTGGCAGCAGATAGAATTATAACAGGGTAGAAACCATAGGCATTTGAGCAACTTCTTCATGTCATTTGCTTGTGCCTTCAGGACCTGCTGTGAACTCCTACCTTATGGCTTGATTGGTCCAATAATACTCAGGTCATGATGGGCAGCTCAGGTTGCATGGTAACTTGGCGGCCCATTGTCAAATGGTTTCCACTAAGTTTCCACTAAGGCCCAATAGCAGGTCTCCTTTCAAAAGGAGAATAGTTGTCTGCAGGTGATGGTAAAGCCTTGCTCCAAACTCCCAGAGTACCAAGCCTCTCCATGACACCTTCATGCCTTCAAAACTAGTACCATCTGGGTGTCTCTTACACATTACCAAGTCCTGCTGCCAGCACAAGGCACAACCTTGGCCACTTCTGGAATACAGCTTCTCTGGGCTCTTAGAAAACACTTCACAGAAGATTTCGCCTTTGTGATGCTGGTCTCTTTGTAATCACCACCTAGCTCCAGCCAACCAGCATCAATTGTCCCATAAGGTAAAGGTTTCATTTTCATAGTTTCTGGTATCTTGTTAATCACAGCTGATTATTCAGCTCCAGCTAATGAGAACCACAGAATATGACATCAAAGTAGCAAATCGCCTTCAGAGAGTCTGTAAACTTCCCTCTGAAATTTCACAAGCCAGGCCTCCATTGTCTGCACTGCTCCCAACTTTCTTACTTTCCAAACTCCTACAGAATATCCCACTGAGCTTTCATGACTCAATAGCTTTTCTAGTCCAGAGTTCCAAAGTCCTTCTACGATTCTCCCCCCAAACATGGTCGCGTCTGTTATAGTGATACCCCACTGCTAGTACCAATTTCTATCTTAGTTAGGGTTTTATTGCTGTGAAAAGACAACATGGCCAAGGCAACTCTTATAAAGGCAAACATTGAATTGGGGCTGCCTTACAGTTTCAGAGGTTTAGTCCATTATCACCATGGTAGGAAGCTTGGTAGCATGCAGGCAGACATGGTACTGGAAGAGGAGCTGAGAGCTCTACACTGGCAACCTAAGGAGGGGACTAGATGTGTTTCACATTGGGTGTAGCTTGAGATTTTGAGACCTTAAAGCCCTGCCTCCACAATGACATACTTTCTCTAATAAGGCCATACCTCCACCAATAAAGCCATAGCTCCTAACAATGTGATTCCCTATGGTCAAGCATTCAAACACATGGATGTATGGGAGCCACACCTGTTCAAACAACCAAACCCACCACCCCGAGTTTTAGTTAATTCAAGATGTAGTCAAGATGACAACCAACAATAGCATCATCCCAAGGAAGATGGAGAGTGACTTGCTCTATTAACACTTACAAAACAAATTACTCCAGAGTTCTAGTAGAGTTGGTCCAACATTGCTTAACTAAGGGACTATCACTGAGAGAGTTAAGGCTTTTTAAAAAGAACTTTGACATACCCAATTAAGTTGCCTTTTTAAAAATATGTTTTCATACAGTATATTCTGATCAGGGTTTCTCTTTCCCTGTCTTCTCTGAGTCCTATTTCCTCACTCACTCACTCACCTCTACACCCCCCTCTCTCTTTCCTCAGAAAACACATAGGCCCATTAAAACAGCAGCAGCAGCAGCAGCAGCAGCAGCAGCAACAACAATAAAAACCCAGAATAAAACAAAGCAAAACAAGAGAAAAAAGAAACAGAAAAAAAAAAAAAAACCAAAGAAAAAATTCAAGGACCACATACACACAGAGACCTACACATACACAAACACAAAAGCCTTAAAAACACAACATCAGAAATCATGATAGATAAGCAAAAGACAGGTAAAGTTAAAAAAACAAAACAAAACAAAAACATGTTGGCCATCTACTGTTGGGCATGGGACCTGTCCTTAAGGGTGATTTGTAAACCCAGTGAGAGTTCACTGGAAAAAAACTTTTTTGTGTGTGTGTGAGTGGTTGTGAGTTAGAACTAGCTTCTGGGTTAGGGAAAGACTCTTGTCCACGTCTCTCTCAGTGATAGGATTCCGTGTGTTTTGGACCTCTGCAGACCCTGCACGTGCTGCCACAGTCTCTAGAGTTCATAAGCTCATCAGTCCAGCTGGGTGCAGAAGGCTTTGTTTCCTTGGTGTCTTCTATCCCCCACTGGCTCTTACAACATTTCTGCCTCCTCTTCTACCTAGTTCCTTGAGCCCACAGGGGGTGGGGTTCAATGAAAACATGCCACTTAGGAGATAGTGTTCCAAGGCCTCTCACTCTGCACACTGTTTAGCTGTGTGTGTCTGGGTTAGTGCCCATCTCCTGCAGGAGGAAGCTTCTCTGATGATGGCTGAGTGAGGCACTGACCTCATTCCCAGCAGGTGTGGCTTCTGTGCTCCCAGATAAAGTCCCATGATTGTTTCTTTCCCTTCAACTTTCAGTCAGAAGCTGTAAGACCTATTTTTAAGGCCTCGGACTGCTCTTTGTGTGTCAGCCCGGCTGACAATCTTTCTTCTTGATAACCACTCAGTTCAGAGACATTTCCCCTATGCAAATGCAGCATGTACTTTTAGTCTACAGTCAAATACTAGTTCCTCCACCGGTGTCTAACTGGCAGCCTTTGCACCAGTGACTGGGCTGAGGCTAAGTGAGCACTCGGCTGCTCAGCTATCCCTAGATCTTCTCTATTAGTATTTGGTCCAGGATCTCACTAAGTTGCCTAGCTGTCCTTGAAGTTGAATGTGATATTCAAAAAAGCAATGCATCTATAATGAGGGAAAACCCACAGCCCCTCTTGCATCTGAAAGTAGGAGGTCAAATGCAGGGAATTGAAACTTTTAAGACAAATTTTTACTTTACAGACACAAAAGGTTTTATGGATAAGCATCAATTTGATTTTGTAGAATTGAATATTTATCCCAATGGAACTATTTCAACGAATATAAAATTTGAAAATTGGAAAGGCATGTAGATGGACATACAGTTTCCATCTGCATTTTATTTTGCTTACGTAGCATTGAGAAAGCCAGTTAAATAACTGTGTTAACAGAGTTTAGGAACCCACTTTGCAGCCAGTAAATTCTATTAAACATTTGCATCAAAAGTATTGTATGTGATGCACATTAGCATACTAACCGTATTCCATACACTAAATTTAATGTCTGTGCATTTATTAAGCCATTGATTTGTTTAACATATGACGTGATCACCCACACAAGGCTCCAATTCGGATCATGAATTCTCAGTGTAGGGATATTATCCTCGGGGAGGGGGAAGAGGGGGGGTAGAATTATTGGCTACTGAAAGTTAGATATTGAAATGGTTGCTTGGTCTCCAAATGTAACATGGGCACAGAGTTCACATGGTGTTACAATTTTATGGGAAATACAGCTGTGTAAAAGATTCTACAGGGAGTGATGAAGGGACGCAGCAACGGACAGCACAGGAAAGGGGGGCCTTGTCACGGAGCAGTGTTGCCATGGCGGAGAGTGGCCACATAAAGAACAGGACGATTTGTCATGCCGTGCAAGACCTGATAGATAGGGTCAATTTATGGAATTTAATTCTTAGCCTAATGAAGCTATCTTAATTATTGAAAAAAATTTAAGTTAAGGAGGAGTTTTAAAGCTCAGCTGTGGGCCAGGGGGAAAGACAAGCAAGAAAAGAACTAGGAAGTGTTATGTGGGAAGCCAGGGCATTGGCACTGCCTGGACATCTGAATGCAGACCGTCATGCACAGCGGCTGGGTAAGGAGGGGGATTCCATCGATGGGACAGATGTTCAAAGGCCCTGAGGACAGAACAGGGAGCCATTGTGGTGGGAAAGGATGGTGACAAGTGTTACAGACCATGTCAAAGCCACAGGGTCCAAGGCACAGGGACCATCTAAGGATTCTAGAGGAGGAAGTGATATCATGTAGTTTACATTTCCAGCCGCATCTTTTTCATCCCTGTGCTGAGAATGGACAGAGCGAGGCAAAGGGCACCACAGAGAGATGGATGATAGGTGTTTAGAGTCAGCTGGAAATGTCATTGTAAAATACGACAGGGTGGGTGGCTTGAACAGTAGGCCTTTACTCTTCACATCTGGGAGGCTGGAAAGTACAGATTCAAGATACCAAATAGGTGAGTTTCATGTTGAGGTCATCTTTAGCTTGGATAACTCTATGCCACCTTGTGTTCACGTTGCTTTTCTGTTGTGGAAATACACAGGGGGAAAGAGAGCTGGGGAACCTCCTATTCATCTCCTTATAAGGGAGAAGAAGACCACTAACACCAAAGCACGAGGGTCCCACTCTTTCAATCCCTAATATATTTCAGTGTATAGTCTGTAGCTGGTTAAGCTGGTTGGGAAGGATTTGGAAAGGATGGAGGTATAGCCTTGGTGGACAAAGTGTGTCGCTGGCGCTGAGGTTTCAGAAGCCCATGCCATTCCCAGCTTGCTCTGTATGCGCCATGCTTGTGGATCAGATGTACGCTCTCAGCTACTATCCTGGTGTCATGGTAACCTGCCTGTTGCCATGCTCCCTGCCATGTGATGGTCAGGCACTCACATCTGCAACTGCAAGCCCCCAAGAAACTGTTTCGTCTATAATTTGCCTTTGTCGCAGCTTCTGTCCACAGCAATAGAAAAGCAACTACGGCACCCCTAAGCCTCAGCGTGCTGATTCAGCCTATGAATCTGGGAAAGACACAGATCTTTATTTCACAACAGGTGGTCACTGCAACAATTTAGGTGAGAGATGTCAGACAACAAGGTATGGTAGAGGATGCAAGCTGTTTAAGTGTGAATGTATTTCTTAGAGTAGATTAGCCCTGTTGAGTAACCTAATATGAATAATGAGAGGAAAAGATGAGCCAATAACAGGAAAGACTGTTGGGTAGGCATGTTTTTATCAGTGTCTCCTGTGGCTTTCGACATTGATAAGTTGTACAGAACACAAGAGAGCAGCTAAGAGTCTCTAGGACAGTGTGATCCAAAAGTTCTTGCTTTAATGAGTTTGAATCTCTGCATAAATATGAGGAGGGCATTTTACAACAAATGTGTTCCCATTTGACACTGTGGCTGGAGACAACTGCCTTTGAAAGGACCAGGGCTAGGAACATCAATGCTCTTTCAACACAGGGCTGTCCTGTGCTGCTGAGGAGTGCTTTGCCACGGTGCCTGTGCCCTTCCTCTGGGAAGCATCAAGGGCACTTTTTTAAAAAAAACGTATTCCCTCTTCTTAAATCCACCATTGCATGGTGAGGTGACAAAATGTGGTCATTTATTGTTGGATGTTTAAGGTATAACCTCCGCCAGCTCAGTTCTAAAAGCTTTGTAGGCAGAAGTCAACTCAGATGTTTCCTTTGTGTCACCTTCCAAAAAGTGGCAGAGAATGACTGTACTTTGAAATATCTTGCTTTCTTCCATGTACAGCCATGTAGTCTAATTTTATCCACTCCCAACTGCAGTGCAGTCAAGAATTCATGGGTTATGTCAATTTAAACACAAATTTGGTAAAATTCTTTTATTTTGAAAAGGGAAGATATATATGAAGCTGATACTAACTGTAGATAAGGGTTGGGTTTTGCCTTGAAGACTTGGCAGATGGGAGATAACAACATTTTCTTAATTAATGAAGAAAGCAGAATGTTATAGACTCTTTTTTAAAATGTACATTGTGTGTGTATGTGTTGTGTGCATCTTCATGTGGGTGTGCTCATGTGTGCATGTGAGTGGGAATATATATATGTGTGTATGGGCCAGATGTTGACACTGAATATCCTCCTCAGTTGGTGTCTACCTGTCTACCTTGTTTTCTGAGACAGAGTTTCATACTAAACTCAGAGCTTACTCATCTGGCTAGCTCACCTGTTCTGAGTGCCAGTGACCTGCCTGTCTTTGCCTCTCTCGCACTGTGGTTGTGCACTCCCTCGTTTGGCTTTGTGTCAGGGTGGGTGAGTTCTAGGGAGCTGAACTCAGTTCTTTTCAGTTTACTAAAAGCTTTTTTTCCCGGCCATATCGTCTCCCCAGAAATTGAGTGATAGCATTCTCAGGGGAAGCAAATGCTAGTCATAGTTTAGGAGGCTTTGAGTTGCCATTAGCTTGCCCATTCTCTCTCTCTTCTCTCCCCCCATTCTCTTAAGTGCCTATCTTGATAATAGAATTTAATTATTTTTGTTAAGCCAATGACAACTGTATCTTCTCAATCCTATCATAATCTGAAATACTGTTTGTTTCTTCACATTCTCTTATGACCTTTGTCCACATGAAGTTTCCCAACCTTATCAACTTTCTATTGTAGTAGCATGGTGGCCGTAGAGACTGGGAGGCTCAGGGAAAGCAGAGGGAGAGGAGGAGAGAGTGTCAGAGCTCAGCATAGTGGGGGATCTACTGCTCATAAAACGCTGCTGATCTTGAAACAAACAAAAGAAGTGATAAAGTAACGCCTAATGATACTTTGCTATATCATTATCAGAGATATATTTGCTATAGCCATCATCAGAGAAGCTTCCTCCTACAGTAGATGGGACAAAAAAAAAAAATACAGACTCACAGTCAGACACGACGCAGAAAAAGAGCCCTTGGTACACTCAGCAATAATTGGAATGTGTCCATCAAATCCCTCTCCTCAGACCCCACAGAAGAGGAAGCAGGAAGCAGTGCAAGGTCCAGAAGGGATGGAGTACACGGAGAGAGCAAGGCTGTCTAGAGCATCTGAGGCAAGCTCACGGGAACGCACAGAGTTCCTGAAGCAGCAGGCACAGGGCCTGCCTGCGTGGGTCTGCGCCAGCTCCTCTGCATAGATATTATATGCCTTTCGGGTTAGTGGATTTTTTAAAAATGGTTTTTGTTTCTTTTTCTTGGGGCTCTTTTCCTGCTGTTGGTTTGTCTTGTCCAACTTCGATGTGATTTTTAAAGCTTACCTTACTATATTTTATCTTGCTATGTTTCGCTTTATTTCTTAGCCTGTTCTTTTATAATGAGAGACAATAAGAGGTGGATTCAGATGGGAGAAGACGTGGGGAGGAACTGTGGAGAGTAAAGGAGGGAGAACTGTAATCAGGATATATTGCACGAGAAAAGAATGTATTTCCAATAAAAGGGAAATAACAAAAACCTATGATGTCAGAGTTCTCCTTTGAGTAGCTGCATATATCAAATCTACCCATAGCTTATTCCTCTGCATTAGAAAAAATGTTCTAGTGATTATAAGTTATATATAAAATTTCTATGTATTGGTTTTTATCATCCAGTGTAAACCATCCACTGTTTCTGTCAATTATTGCTTATTTATTTATTTATTTAGGCTTCTTGCTATTGTGATGTATATATGTATGAAAGCTAGCATCATAAATCCCATCTGTTCTAGCTTGATCTGTGGTAGTTTCTCAGTCCTAGTGTCTCCCTAGTATGTACAACCTGGTTCTCCAGTAGCCAGTGCCTTCTGGTTGTATCTTCCTCAGGAAACGCTTGTCATGATATGAAGCACAGAGGGTCTCAATGAGATGCTTCATGGCAGGAAAGAAGACATATGTCAGGATAATTTGAAAAGTTTGCAGCTCCCCACCCAAGATGATGTTTTATTGCCTGATAATAAAAAGACCCCCGAGTACTGTTTTTAATACTGAAGAAAGCAAGTATAAACAGCAATCTCACCACTGCCCTGTACTCCCAAATTAAGGATATAATAGTATTTTTAGAAGGTGTGATCTAAGTTCAGTCAGCATTATTTGTCAAATGCAAAGAACCACCACAGCTCTTGACTTCAAAACACACTGTATTTATCAAAGCTTAAATTCCATATCAACATAGATCAGATTCAATGATAAAGACTTAAAAAAAACAGCAAAAAATAAGAAAACTGAATAATCTTGTGGGTTAGAACCTAAAGAAGCCAACTTGACATATATGATAAGAGAAGAAACCTATTTGTAATTAGCAAGAAAAATAAATGCCTAGTAATAAGTCAGTAAAGAAAATGAGTAAGAAATCTCTGAAACATATTTTAAGTGCCTCTGAGAAGTGCAAAAGATAATATCAGTTTAAATGTGAGAAAATAAGATTGTTAAAATGTGACTTAGCAACATTTTAATTTTCAACTCATACAAGACAGTGTTAAAGTTCAAATGGAAAAAGTGAAAAAATAAGAATAGTCACAAAAAATTGTAAAGGGTCATGGGAGTACTAGCTTTTCTATGTCAACTTATTTCAAATTCTTAGGGACAAAACCAATGTGGTTTCTATAAAAAGATGGATCAAAAGAATTAAACAAAAAAGTCCAGAAATAGGTCTACCATAAAGTAGATGACTTGATATGTAAGAACACTGTCAGCTGAAGTGACATTTCTATGGTATGATGTTGGATCACTGGGGAACTATACAGTGTGTAACATGACACTGTCTCTTGGGATTGGCCCTTTCCTACTTACACTTTCTCCTGTTCTTCTCTTTCATTCTGCAGTCACAATTTCCAGCCAAGTATTTGCACAAAGTCCTTTATTACCAGTGCTACCAACTGAAATTTGGAGGACTAAATGAGAAGGCACAGTTAATAGAGTCTAGTGTTACTCTGGTGTCTTCCAAACATCTTTGGAACTGTTGTACTTATACCCATACCAATGTGACTTTCTCTTGCTTTCTGAGGTATCTGTGATCAAACCCATTCCCTCTTGCATGGCAGGCATGTTCTGTATCCATAATAATTTGTTTCTGGAGCCTCCTATGACAACAGTATCGAAAAGCACCAAGTCAACGTTAGCCCTGCTATACAGCTTCCTGAGTTAGACATTAGGGGTGTGTAGTTGTGCCGTTTTGGTTTAAGGCATCACAGGATACCGTGATCAAGACTGCAGCTGAGTCTACAGTTATTTGAAATATGTACAGGACTAGAGGGTTTGCTTCCAAGGGGATTGGTTCACATCAACAGAAAGGTGGTACTGGATGTTGGTGGAAGATCACCATTTTTTTTCATTGACTATTAGGTGCCCAAGTAGCATGGCAGTGGAACAAATCCAGGGTACAAAAGCTGAGAGGAAAAACCAAAACACCACACCTTCTATGATCTCATCTCCAAATTCCCATTCAGTCATGCTGGGGGCATCTGACTGGTTAGACACGTCAGTTCTATTTAACACAGAAGGGGGCTTACAGAGTCTGAAATCCAGGAGAGAAGGCTCGGTGGCCACTGTCTTGGTGGCTGGCTACCTCAACACAACTCTGTTACCAGAGAGGCACATGGACTTATCCAGACTTTCCTACAAAACTACTGACTTTGAAGAAATCAAGCTAATGAAAATTTCATGAAACAAAGAGTATAAGACAGCTTTCATAATGAATTCTGTCTTTCTTTCTGCTCCATTAGGCTTCATTGTCAATGCGTGATCTGGAAGTTGGCCGGCAGTATTATGAAATAATTGGCGAAATCTACAGGGTCAATAATCATCTGGCAGCACTCTCCTTCCTAATGCAACACTTGCTGTAAGGCAGATGGACTGGTGACATGTTCGCTTCGCTTGCTGGGACTTTCCCCCTTCTAACAGTGTATTTATCAGCTGCTGTAAGCACACAGTGATTAAAACATCTTACTGGAACTTTACATTTGTCCTTTGTCCGTTTTTAAAGCCCTTCCAGTACAATAGAGGCAACATCTCCATCAATGAATTATGAAGCCAATACTTAGTGAAAAAACAGGTGGTATTTTTAGAATAAGTCATGGGTTCAGTTTTCCTCATGTAGAAAAATCATCTGAGAAGGATTATTTAAGGGATCATTTGGAATACAATAGAAGTTTCCTAAAATACGTAAATGAAGTGAAAGTGATGTAAGTGGAATCACCAAACAGCAGGGAGATGGAGCCCCAACTGGACATCTCTCGTCACCAAATTTTAGTACCAAGAAGGGTTGCATGTAATTGAGTTGTTGTTGGTCAAAGAGACCCCCCATGGGACCCCCAAACAACTCAGGCTATAGTCAAGGATATTGGTTACTTTCCACAAACTGACTCTAAGGCTCTATTGCAGAAGGCAACATCTGTACTATTGAACATGGAGAAATCAAACTGGTACCTCCCTAGAGCCTTTACCCCTGCTGACTAGATCTACAATGGTGACCTGCCCACAAGATGTGCTAGTGCAATAATGGCACAAAGCTTATGGGAGTAACCACCCAATATCTGATTGGAATCCATTCCGGACATTGCTCAGGTGGCCAAGAACCTGAAACCAGATAGACCAAGGGCATAGGAGAAACTTGAATCTACTGTTCTGCTAAACGAACACAGTGATAAAATAAATCCTAACAACATTCTGCAAGTGTCATAGATCAGTGTCTTGCTCAGCCATCATCAGATGGCTCCCTCCTGTGGGGAGATGGGAATAAATAGAGATCCACGGCTGGACAAAGGGTGAGAACTTGGAAGAACCCTAAATAGGATGTCTCCATCAGTTTCCTTCTTCAGGGCTCAGGGAACCCTGCAGAAGAGGATTGGTAGAGCCAGAGGGAATGGAAAGTACCAAGAAAACAAGGTCTCCTAAGTACAGCAGGGCTGGTGCACACATGAACTCAGAGAAGCCGTGGCAACATGCACAGGTCTGGTTCTGATGGCGCCCAGTTCTGACAGGGAAAGTAGACACAAACCACCATCTGTAGAGTGCAAGCATGTGTGTGTGTCTGCCTCAGTATGTGTTTCCTCATTTTTCTCCTATTTGTTTCTTTTATCTTATTTCACTTTGTTTTTACTTTGTCTAACTTTGTTTTATTAGTATGCCTGTTTGTATCCTAGTGAGGGAGGTGGATTTAAGTGAGCGAGGAAGTGGGGAGGATCTGGGAGGAATTAGGGGAGGGAAAACCATAGTCAGAGTACATTGTACTAAATATATGCTTTCAATAAAAAGAAAAAATGCCGTTTTCAGTACTTTCACAGGAAAAAAAATTGGTCTGAAGTAAGACCTTAGAACCACACATTCGAATAAATGGCAGGCATGATCCTAAAATAGTGGCCCATAGAGTGATGCATGGGATTTGCACAGCGTTCACCAGCGTGTCACATCAGTATCCAGCCTCTGTAGACTCAGCCTACAACATGAAAGGGTTCTAACATGAGGGCCTTTCAAATACTACTTCCTAAAAGAGAAATTTCTTAGAGAAATGCATAAGATGAGACCAGAACTTTCTATGGTCAGCAGCAAAGCTCTGGAGATGTGTGATGTAATGAGGTGTGTTGAGTGTGTGCCCTTATGTAATAGCAAAGAGTAGAAAACTTGCTATGGATACAGAGCTGAGGATGGGAGTAAGAAAAGTGTGTGACTCTACAACAGTGCTGGGGTTGATTAGGATGCTCACTCAGACTGGTCCACACGGTATTGCCCTGGAGAGGTACTACTCATTAATCAGTGACTAGGGAAAAGACTGCACTGTGTGTATAGCTTTAACAGTTGCTATACATAAATACAAAGGTACAATGCAAACATTTCTCATTTCAGTAAAGCCTAAACTTTCTTAAAGAATACCTTGCTGTTTCAAGTCTTTAAACCACATAGGAGCTGAGGAGATGGTTCAGTAGGTAAAGCACTCATCACACAAGCCGGAGGACTGGAGTCTGAATCCCTCACACTTGTGCAAGTAGTTTGTGAGCATAAAAGTCTCAACACTGAAGAGGCAGAGATGAGCGCCTCAGAGTAAGACTCCTGGCTAGACTCACTGAATTGATGAGCTCTGTGTTCAAGTGAGAGATTCTGCCTCAATCCATAAAGTGGAGAATGATAGAGGGTGGCGTTCTGTGTCCACCCAAGGCTTCCACATGCGTACACACAGACAGGCAGACAGACAGACAGGCAGACAGACAGACGTGCCAACACACATATGAACGTTAATACACACGTTCAAGTACCCTATCTACATACACAAAATAGAAATTAAAAATACAAATAAAACAGTCAGTACACTTAGTGCTGGTGTCCTGGGATTGCTGTGACAAAGACCTCTCAGGCTGAGTTCTTTTAAACAACAGAAATCAATGTTCTCTCAGTTCTGGAGTCTACAGGGTCTGAGATCACTGTATTTTGTCATGAGAGAAGTCCTGTTTTAGCTTCTTGCCTCTGAGCTGGCCATCTTTCTGGGTATCTTCCCTGGCATCTGCCCATTGACCATTTTCTGTGCTGGCTGCATCCTAATCCTTGCCTTATAGTCAAAGGTTCACTTGGTGAGGATGTACCCGATGACTTCCTTTCAACTTGATTTCTTTGGAACAATCTAGCTGTGGCCTCTGAATGGCCACCACTGAAGGATACCTGCATCCCGGGAGGGATACATTTCAATACATAAAACACTTTCAATTATCCTCCTGAATTCTTATAATTGTGTTTTTGAGTTGGGATTGAAGATCCCTAATAAGTAGGTACAGAATAGCACACACACACACACACACACACACACACACACACACACACACACACTGCATTGTGATAAAGCATTTTGGGTGAGGGATGAGGGTGATGAAAATGACCCGGTGAGCAACAAAAAGGAAGAAGACACTTGTCCCTGAGGGTGTCATTTCCTATACAAGAATAGGCACGTGGGGTGAGATGAAATCTGCTACTTAAACTGAGTTTAATTTGGAGTGTGTTGTGGGTTCTGCAGGCAAGGTGCTCGAGTGAGGGTGCCGATCGTTCCTTCACTGCTCCAACTAACCTGGCATTCTTCCAGAAAGACTTGGAACAAAGCGAATAGGAGACAAGTTGCCAGTGAAGTAAAGGCAAGAGAGCGTGTTTGGATTCAGTTATTTGCTTTTAATATTGAGTAATAGAAGCTAAGTAGTCAGTCAACTTGACTGTTTTCACACAACTCTCGTTGAGGCTTTTTTGTTGTTATTTTATTTGACTCTTACTTTTTCTCTTCGAAACACAGCTCTGTTTCTATACATCACTATTTCTTTTAAATATCTGTGGTGGCCAGGTGGGATGTAGATTCAATGAAGTTCCCAGAGGGGTTGCTTTGCTTTATTTTGTTGGCCACAAGAAAATACTTTGGTAAATCAAGTCAGCTTTCAAGTGCTTAAAATTGGAAATAAGAAATAAGAGCCAAGAAAAGGTCAAATGATGGATGAAGCTAAATCATGTAATTTAGACAGGCTTTTTTTTTTTAAATGAGAGAGTGGAATTGTGCCAATTTAGTCAACTGTAGATTTAACAGGAGGAAAAGAGATTCATAGCTGTTTGTGTTTCAGGTAACAAAATAGGAGGGGATGGTGGTGATTTGTGAGCTTCCCTTTGATCCTGACATTTCATTATTATTATTATTTTTTTTATTTTTACCCAGAATGGAGTTTCTGGTATGAGCATTTAACATAGCATTTCCCCTTCTTGCTCTGACATCGCATCTCCACCACAACCAGCCTTTCACTTGATCCTCTTCTGACTTCCATCTGGAAGGCAGCCACGCCATAAGCAAGTGAGTAGACACCCCCCAAGAGAGAGTAAATGATCTGGGGAAAGTGACTGGGTCCTGGGAATGCTGACATCTGTCACAGTCTGTGTGGCTGTGGTGTTGACCTCCAGCTTCCTCTCTGTGACATGACTTAATTTTTCCTTGGTTGGGTGAGTTCTCTGGGGAGGACCTGTGAACCAGACAGGAGGAGATGAGAGAAGGCATGTGCTGTTCCTCAGACCTTCAGTTTAATGTCCCAAGTGTCGTAGTTTGGGTGGCATTTTATAACTCCATTCCCCCCCAAAACAAACAAACAAACAAACAAACAAAAAACAAAACAAGCTAAAAGGAAGCCAATCATCCCCCTTCATACACGAGACTAGACTAAACACGAGACCACACACTTCTGATCTATTTGCTCCTTTACTACTGGGAACCATAATTCCTAGGTGCCGCTCAGTGAGTGCTTATGTTTTCTGGGGAGGCTGGGGCAGGAGTCAGCTGCCTACAGTGAACAGCTGAGTGGCTCTGCTCAGAGCTGAAGACTTGTCTGTATCATCTACCCTGGGGCACACAGGTATTAAATGTTTCCTGGTCCGCCTTCTGTTACCATAGCAAAATACCCGTGACCGGTTCATTAATCAAAGAAAGAAGCTTATTTTGGTTGGCAGTCTGGAGGCTTGGCGCCGGCAGGGGGCGTGTGCGGTGCCACCCCAGGATGGAAAGCAGGAGGACAAGTGAGTGCATTTGAGGGAACAAAACAGGGGAACCTCACTGGTAGCAACCAACTCCTGTCCTGTTTCAGCCTACCATGGGGGGGTCTAAGTTCCTGGGAGCAGTGCCAGGCACTTGTCAGTCCTCTTACCACATCTCAACACTGTTAGCTTGGGGACCATAGTTCACTGTGAATTTTGGAGGACACAGATGCTAGCCCAGAGGGATGTGTGCCTGGTTGTTTTTCATGCCTATGAATGAAGCAAAGGATGATAGCCAGGCAAAGGCATCTCAATCAGGCTGCTGCCATGTCTGTGAACTAGCCATTGGTTAAAGCAAGTCTGAAGGGTGGGTCCGAAGCGACAAGCTACCCTACGGCTCTACGACTGAGGCAGAGAGGTGAATGAATATTTTAAACAATAATTGAACCCACCACACCAGACCGGATCCAGATGAGCTTGTGGTTTTTTATTTTCTTTTTTTCTTTAAAGATTTATTTGTTTGTTTGTTTGTTTATGCATACAGTGTTTGATCTGCATGTCAGAAGAGGGCATCAGATCCCATTGTAGATGGTTATGAGCCACCATATGGTTGCTGGGAATTGAACTCAGGGCCTTGAGAAGAGCAGCCAGTGCTCTTAACCTCTGAGCCATCCCTCCAGCCCTTCTCTGAGCCTGCGTATTCTTAAAGAATGCCACTGTTTTACACTGCCACGCGTGGGCTGTGACTGTATGAGAGAAAGGCTGGGCTTGATAATGTGAACGGTAGCTGTGTAATGTTGTAGATGCTCAGATTCTGAACACTTCCTCTCGGCTGCCCCTTTGGTGTGAGAAACTGGACAAAGCTGATTCTTCTGTCATTTCCTCTCAGCCATTAGCTAAATGTAAATAACATTTCCAGGTGACCCACTATCCTCTCTTCCACAAAACAAGGCAACAACTTGAATTAGCTGTGAGTCCTCAGCAGGAGGTAGAGGACTCTTTATTATATAACTGTTCATTCTTGATGGCTTCTGTGCAATTATTTTGCAGCTATTTACAACATTTGCAGAACGGAGGAAAAAATGTCAAATAAGCATTTGATATTTTTCCTCATCTCTCCCTCCAAGGGATATTGCTTTGTAATTTATTTAGCATTTTAGTAAATCCATTAACCTTTCACCCTGGACACAGAAAATGGGTCTGATGGTTTAATTCTGTTCCCTGAGGAGTCTATAACCACATCGTAAGCTGCAACATGTTGGAAATTAATTTGAATGTATTTTTCAGTCACACCCAGACTCAGGATAATGGACATATAGAAAATATGTACTAAGAAAAGCCAAAGAAACTAGCTCATCTGTGAGTGTGCTGCTTTTGAAGTTGTCTCATGGGTTTCTGTTGACAGGAATGCTGTGTGCTAGCTAGCACTGGGGCGCCAACAGTAAAACTACATTCTAATTTATAGGTCCGATCTGTTTTATTATTTCTTAAAATTATGTGTATAGGTGTGTGCATGTGAATGCAGGTGCTGTCGGGAGTCCCTGGAGTTGGGTGTTACAAGTGTTTGTGAGCTTTCCAGCGTGGGTGCTGGGAACTGAACTTGGGTCTCCTGCAAGAGTACCTCATGGTCCTAACCACTGAGCCACTAAGCCAGCTGTGTTGTACCTGCCTTCTGTCGCCATGCGAAAACCCAGTTAATTTTATCTCATAATCTTGATCACAGTCAGTTGTTGAGGCAGGAGCTGCAGCCAAGATTATGGAGGGTGCTCCTTACTGGCTCACTTCCCTTGGCATGTTCAACCTGCTTTTTTATACAACCCAGGACCATCTGCCCAGGGGTGGCACCACCCACAGGGGGTTAGATCCCTTCCATAAAAATTATTAACCAAGAAAATGCCACACAGACTTCTCTCCAAGGCAAGTGTATGGAGTCACTTTCTCAGCTGAGGTTCCCTCCTCCCAGATGACCCTAGCTTGTGCCAAGTTGACCAAATAATGAAGTCAGCACAAATCCCGAGTCAATTTAAGTAAAAAAAAAATAACTCCCTTGAAATAAGCCCATCTTTCCTGTGTGTGATTGCCACTGATTTCCAACACCTATTTTCTGAGTGAAAAGCCTTCTGAGTACTCTTGGCTTGCCCAGGTGCTGTGATGTTTAAGGCTTGGAATTTAGGGGACTATTTCAGAAGTCAGGAACTAATTTTCTGAAAAGAAGGGCTTGTAGGGGAAAGCCATCTTTTGCTTTTCTGTTGCCGGCCCGCCCCTTCTGCCTGCCCCCCCCCCAATCAAGTCTGAAAAGCAAGGAGTAATCGCACCAAGTTACATGAGAGAACTGCGGCTTAGCCCAGGCGAGCAGTGACTTGCGTCCTGCTGCTGTCTGCCACCTGGGCTTCAGCGCTATCTCCGTAATTCTCTCCACACAAGACAGGATCTTCCAGAGCTTGATTCGATCTACCTCACCCAAGCTCCCATCACTGTGAGGTGACACTGGGTGTGTCCCTGCTTACCTGTGTTTTACAGTAACCTTACAACCAGGCCAATTTCTTTCACCTTTTCTTGTATTTGATCAAAGACTTACCTTAGTGTTGCTGTGATGGCTGAGGACTTTCCTGAGTCTGCGTGAGCAGGAACTAAAAGCTGAGAGGAAATGTGTGTGAATCCTGAACGTTTCCTCGGTCGTTATTTTATGGAAGCCCTATTTTGTTAGAAGGTGTATGTCTCTGAGTAAGCTGACTTTCATTCTTCTGTGAGATGAAAGTGGGTGGGGAAGGGATGGATAATAGGTTAGGTAGGCTCCAAACTCTCTCGTATTTGAATACTTAGCCATCAGGGAGCAGAAACACGTGAGAAGGACTGGAGCATGTGTGGCCCTGTTGAGGTAGGTGTGGCCTTATTGGAGGAAACAGGTCACTGGAAGTGGGTTTCAAAGTCTCAACAGCACAAGCCAGGTGCAGCGTTGCTCCTCTTGCTGCCTGCGGACCCAGGTATGGAACTCTCAGCTCCTTCTCCAGCACCATGTCTGCTTGCGTGCCACCATGCTCCCTGCCATGACGATAATGGACTAAAACTCTGAAATAGGCAAACCTCAGTTAAATGCTTTTCTTTAGGAGAGTTGCCATGGTCGTGGTGTCTCTTCACAGCGATAGAACACTGACTAAAACAGGAGGTCTCAAATTTTGCTTTTGTGGTTTTTTTAAATGGAATGAAAGAATCTCTGGGGTACTCTTGGGGGAACTCGTTAAAGAAAGCTCATTTAGGGCCATAGCCTATTAATAGCTGGCACAACTCCCCCCACTCCTCTCTCTCTTCTCTCTCTCTCTCTCTTTCTCTCTCTTTCTCTCTCTCTGACTAGGAGGTGGGAAGGAGGGAGGAGAAACATTGCAAGGTAATGAAAGTATTGAATATAAATGCCCCTTAAGAAAGGACAAAATAACTATATACAGTGGGAACCAGAACAACGTTCATGCTGAAGAAAGGGAACATGCAAATGCTTGCATGAAACTGTGTAGGTAAAATATGTAGAATATTCTTCAAGGAAAAAACCCCACTTTCAAAATTGTTTTCAAATGTGTTATTCATGTTAACCAGGGAAAGGGAAATCTAACCTAGGACAGTATTTTTTAAAAAAACTAATTTAATATATCATCCTCTTACTTTAGAGATTTGGAAACTGAGGCACAGACAAGTGACTTAAGAGCCATCACTTACAGAGCTAGTATGTGAATAAATAGCTTCTAACTGTATGCTCCTGCTGAAAACGGCCATCCAAAGCTGTATATGGACAATGTCAGGAACTGTGTACATTTTACATAAAAAGGCAAAAGGGACTTTGAAGTTGTGATAAAGGTAAAACTGGTCCCCTGCTGGTACCCAGTTAGCACTCTGACCTCCATGCGGCTTTGTTCTGTCTGAGTGGTCAGGAATGTGAGCTCTCTCTATTTACTCTTCAGGGTCCCCAGGGATCTTTTCTCAGGCATTATAACCCAACCCTGGGTTTCCTATTTTCAAGTTCAGCTGTGGACTAATAATTTCTAAGGCATCCTCTAGGTCTGAAACTACTTTTCTTTTTAAAAAAATTGTGCAAATAAGAGTTTTGGGAGTACGTTTCTGGGTCTGCATCTTTTAATTAGAAAATCAATACCATTTACATTTACAATTTTTATTGGAAGACATTTGCTGATTCCTGTAAATTTGTTGGTAGTTGGATTATGTTGCTGTTGTTTTATTTGTTTATTTCTCCCATTTTCATATTAGGAGTTGTGCTGGATAGTTTTTATGTCAACTTGACCCAAGCTAAAATCATCTGAGAGAAAGGGTCCTCAATTGAGAAAATGCCTCCATAAGATGAGGCTGTAGGCAAATCTGTAGAACATTTTCTTAACTAGGGATTGATGAGGGAGGGCCCAGCCCATCGAGGGTGGTGCCCACAAAGCCCTGGGCTGGTGTCCTGGGTTCAATAAGGAATCAGGCTGAACAAGCCAGGAAGAGCAAGCCAGTAAAGCAGTACTCCTCCATGGCCTCTGCATTAGCTCCTACCTCCAGGTTCCTGCCAAGTTTGAGTTTCTACCTGACTTCCTTCAGGGATGAACAGTGATCTGGAAATGTAAGACAAATAAATAAACCCTTTCTTCCCCAACTTGCTTTTTGGAGTTTTTGGGATATTTATCTATGTGCCATTTTGGTTCCCAAATGACAATTTCCCAGCCTTGCCAAACCAACTGGCCTTCCACCAGACAATATTCCTTATTAGGGCCAAACTGTGTTGGTCAATTGCACTCTCTAGTCCTTTCTTCATTAAAAAATATTAAAAATTGCTCTCTTCAGCTGCTTGAAAAATACAACACATCACTATAGCAAAGAGTGTATGTTTTGCACAATGAACCAGGAAGCATCCATGCTGCACTCACTGTGGTGTCCCAACATGGCTACTCCCTTGCAACTTTTGTGTACACAGATGGTAAGACTGTTGTTCTATACCTCAGAATTCATGGTTCGATAAAAGGAAGGGATGAGTATACAATATTCAGAATGCAGCCAAGAGGTTTGAGTCAAAATGCCTCATGCTTGTGTGTACATGCTATTCCTCAGAGCTGTGTCTTTCCTGGTCCAGGTTTGCCAGCAGTCCATACTTGAATCTTGTTCTGGGTGAAATTCAAAGAATTCTCTCATATGAGAAAGCTGTTTCTATAACTCATCAAGATATGACTTCATTGTTACAACGGTCTCCCTAACTTTCTCTTGGAAATTATAATTCAATAGAGAAATCAGCAGAAAGTTCTTTCTGTATAAAACCCTGAAGACCACCACAGAAATTATATAGCTAAATTAATTCTGAATTGTAGTTACGAGCAGGTTCCAAGTTCCTTGTGATGTCTCCACTGTGTTTATGATCAGTTGCTTAGAATGAGTCCTCCCTTAAAGTCATACAAATTGCAGAAGCCTTCAGAATGGGCAGGATGTCGATGCTGGCATGCTGGGGTTAATTATTCATTCTGAAGGGAGGACACCAGCCAATGAATCACCAGCATACTTCTTGCCACACCTGGGGTTTTCTCTGTAGGACTTCCATGCAAGTGTTGACAAAACTCAACTTTGGATAGACTCTAAGAACTGTTGGGCCTACGGCCAAAGATGCATCTGTGCCAGTAGGTCAGCCTCCATGCCCATTAACTAAGCTGTTCTGGTCCCCAGATGGCAAGAGAAAAAAAGCACTTTATGAGTTTCCCACATCAATGTAGATTGTGAAGGCCTCCAGACAAAAAGCCTCTAATTATTATCATTCCTTGTAGTGCCCTGGACTCTTTCCTGAGAGAAAGCTTGGTTTGAATCCAAGTTGAACGTGACTGCCCAGCAACAGGTCAGTAGGCGTGCTAAACAAACTGCCTGGTTAAAGTTAAAAATATAGGCTGCAGTCGAACTACCAGGCTCTTTACCTTCTGAGAGGTTCTAGAAGCAACTGGAGCTAACGCAGGGTCCCACTCTCCAGTTGAAGGAATGGTCATCCCAGAGTGCGGGAGTCCTGACTCCAGCTGGGTAACTGACTTATCTTGGGACCGATAGTTAGTGAGACTGCCATTTCCCTCTTGGGATATGAAGTCATTGTGGAGCTGGCCTGTAAGTTTGTGGAAGGAGTGATGCTGTTTTTGGTTTTTGTTTGTTTGTTTGTTTGTTTGAGACCTGTCTTTAGGGAGGCATATGCTTCATGGTAGTCTCACATACCTCAGTGCTTGACAGTGAGTGTAACTACAATAAGGAGAGGGAGATAGAGCATGTAAGAAGGACATTATAGGAAAAGACCAACTCTCACTATACAGTCTGGTTAATCTGCTTTTGCTGTTATTATCTGTAATTTCCCTGGTCAACCATTCTACTGTCACCACGGAGCCTAACTGGGTCAAAGAGAGAATACAGGAAGATTTACACTGACGTGATGTCATAAAAAAAGGTGGCCGGGGACCTGGAGAGGCAGCGTCGTGCCTGTTTGATATAGTAACTTGATCTGGTGTAAGCTTCTAACCAAGTCCGTTGCTTCCTCATAAACCTGTAGAGCAAAACCAGCAACTCTGGGGCTAAACATTTGTCTTAGCTAGGGTTTATTGCTGTGCAGAGACACCATGATCGTTATACCTCTTATAAGGGAAAACGTTTAATTGGGGCTGGCTTACAGTTTCAGAGGCTTAGTCCATTATCATCATGGCAGGAAACATGGCGGCATGTAGGCAGAAATAGTGCTGGAGAAATAGCTGAGAGTTTGATATCTTGATCCAGAGGGTCTGGCTTGGGCTTCTGACACCTCCAAGCCACCCCCTAATCATGCACCTCCTCCAACATGGCCATACCCACCCAAAGGCCACACCTCCTAATAGTGCCACTCCCTGTGGGCCTACAGGAGTCATTTTCTTTCAAATCACCACAACAGTATTTCACAAAATGTGAGATTAACATCAACGGCTTACTGGTTTGATCTTTAGAAAGAGGAGAACTCTGTGGAAGCTTCTAGAAAACCATTCAAACCCCTGTGGTGGGTGCTTCCTGTTTGCTGAGTCTGAGTTGGGCTCTTTAGGCATCATCAACTGTCATTGTCAGGCTTTGCGGTAAGTTTAATACGGTGAACAGAAAGTGGTTTTGGAAAACTAAGGGTTGAGGTGTTTCTCAGTAGAAGAATGTCACCTCAGCATGCACAAGGCTCCAGTTCAATCCTCAGCACCAGAAGAGATATATTAGTTTAGGATCTTGGTAGGTGATGAATGTTCTAGCTCCATGTTTCTCCTAAGCAATCTCTGTTATCTGGGAAAAGAAAAAACAGAATTACTTCCAAATATCTGTGTAGCACATAATGATATTTTCCGAAGCCTGGGGAAGTGGGTTTCTGTCTGGAGATTCACTCCCAGCACAAAAAGTCTCATCTGATGGAGAACTTCCTGATTATAGCAAAGGCTTTTGCCCTAAGGGCCAGGTGCTGATGGACGCTTATGAGTCTACTGCAGTTGCTACGGAAGCTTGTGTGACCTGAAACTGAGAAAGTGAGCCTCCTTCCTGGATGACTGGGCAGTGTGCCATGTCTCTTCGGGCACGTAAGGAGCCATACAGTCCCTGTCCCTAGCCGTTTTGGGCAGTCATAATCTTGCTGTCCTTAGCATGACTATCTGTTGCTGAGGCTTTAGTGGGGACAGATGGGAAGGCCACCCATTGCTCACACTCCCTCACTCAGGGATAAGGCCAAGTGACAGCTATGTGTTCCGCCTTCTACCTCCCTGCACGCAGCACTAGGCTTCCAGGCTCTTCCCTTTCTGTAGTGCATTAAGTCTGCCTAACTGGGTAGATGTCTGTCAGTCAAACCTTCAGTCTTTGATCCCCTAAACCCTCACAAGTGTACACTAGTTTCTTTACTACTGATTGTCCATTTCCTTGGGAACAATTTATTATGAATGCTTTTTGTTTTAAATCCAAGCAAGGCAAAAAAAAAAGTGTCCAAGTCTGAAACAACCATACATACATGATGAATAATAGAAGATATTCATAAGATCAAAACTGGCTTAGAATCATATATATATATATATATACATTCAAATAAGAGGAACAGAAAAGGGAAGGAATGAGTGTGTGCAGGTCAACAGAACATACTGTTTTTAGGGTTAATAATGAAGAAAATGTGGCTAGTGCATTCTTCCCTCCTGTCCTCTAGTTACCAGGACTGAACCTAGGGGCTCACACTTTCTGGTCAAGCATTCTGTCACTGCCCTAGGTCCCCTGGCACTCAGAGGAAGGACAGCAGGTTACCAAGAAGAGACTTGATACCCTATGAACATATACAGGGGGAGGTAATCCCCCTCAGGAACAGTCATAGGGGAGGGGAATAAGGGGAAAATGGGAGGGAGGGAAGAATGGGAGGATACAAGGGATGGGATCACCATTGAGATGTAACAAGAATAAATTAATAAAGGAGAAAAAAAAAGACCTAAATTGGAGAGAGAAAAGCCTCTCAAGACTAAAAAAAACAAAACAAAACAAAAACAAAAAACAAAAAAAAACCTAATGGCACAACATGGAATCAGATTCAAAAATAACATGAGACCAATTGATTATGATAGTGGCTGTAAAGGTTAAATGACATGATTTAAAAGGGGTTTTCAGATGGAGTCCACAGTTGCAGGTGAAGCTGGTGAGTGGCCAGGGTGAAAGCCAAGCCACTCTACAAATAAAACCTGAGCTGAGGAAGAAGGTGACAGTGATTTATGTCCGGCAGCTATAAAATAGACAGAGCCCTCCTCATTTGATACACAACATAGTGGCCATATTAATTCCAACACATAGTGAATGCATACAGGGAGTCAGCTGGGGTGCTGCGGGAAGTGGCTCTGGGGACTGAGTGGCAAACCAAACAGATGACATTGCTTAAAAAACTATTAGTTCTTTGAGAATTTCTTACAATGTATTTTGAAATATATGTGTATTTGTTTAAAGTCTAAAGGATCAAGAGTATGGCCCTGGCTTCTGCCTCCATTATGTGTGTGTGTGTGTGTGTGTATATATATATATATATATATATATATATATATATATATATATATATATATATATATATATATATATATATATCTCCATTTCCTTTCCATATCAAATTCCATCTTCTTATCCCACTACCAAACTTCCTCGGATAAGCCTACTACAGACGAAACCAGGCAAGGAGAGAAGGAAGGTGACCTGAAAGCGATAAAGATGCAATATTCATAAGTTACTTTCCCTAAGTATATGATATTGAAATCACCAACAGAAACCCAAGAGGAGACAGACAGTGGTGGCACACACCTTTGATCCCAGCACTTAGAAGGCAGAGGCAGGAGGAATCTCTGTGAGCCTGGTCTACAGAGTGAGTTCCAGGACAGCCAAGGCCACGTAGAGAACTCTGTCTCAAAAATCAAAACAAAAGCAAAACAAAAAGAAACAAAGAGGAAATGTAAAAGTCTTTCTGCTTTTTAAAAAAAATTTAATACGTTATATTTCATTATTGGGAACTCAGAAGTATAAATAAATATAAAAAGTAAGTACTGTAGAGAATCTTAATCATGTGTAGCTAACTGATTTTTATGTGCGTGGTATATACAGCAGTATCTGTGCTTTACACAGAGAAAGGCATTTTTTGCTGGGATTTGTGAATAGTCCTTAAAAGTTCCTCCCCTGTTAAGTCACACACACACACAAAACTGTCACTAGTTTATATTCTGGTTGGACGTGCCCAGAGCGTGGCCTATCTCTGCTGACAGGAAGGAGAGAGAAGACAGAGTACAGAGGAAAAGGAAATAGTCTCCAAAGGCCTCGTGGAAACAACGTGTTATTGCTGTTCACGATAGAGTGCTTTTGGTCCTTGGAGAGCACCCGTGGCTCTAGGGTCCTCTGTGCTTAGCCCTCTGCTTCTTTTATATTTTAGGAGCTGCAGAACTTTGGATATGAGTTGAATGTGCCCCTCCCAGCTAGGTTTCATGTGCTGGAAGCCTGGCTCCCGTTAGTGCTGTTGAGGCCTTCAAGGCATGATGTTTCATAACTGCAATCCTAGCACTCCAAAGACTAATTCACGAAGATCGTGAGCTGGATGCTAGCTTAGGCTACACACGGAGATCCCGTCTCAAAAAGCCCAAGCAAACAAACACTGCAAAACCCGGCAGAAGGCAGGCGGATCATTGGTGGTTGCCGACTTTGGGAGGGATAGTTTTGTGGTACTCCAATTATTTTCTTCAAGAACAAATTGTTGTAAAGAAGACAAGCTTCTGAGCCTCACACTTCTTGATTTCCATGTGCCCTCTCACATGGTAAGACTCAGGTACTAAGATGCGATGGAGACAGAAGCCAGCGCCATACTCTTGACCCTTTAGACTTTACAAACAAACATGCATTTTTCCCCCTTTGATCATTTTCCAGTCTCAAGTATTTGTCACAGTAGAAAACGGGCTGCCACTGGGGTTTCATTTCAGTGGCAATGGTGTCATGGCATGCCTTGTGCAGGTGTGAACGGGAGGAAGAGCAACACTCTCCACGGAGATGCAAGTAGGATGGATCTCACTCCCAGCAGTCCGGATGAGGGAAAGTTTCTCTTTCTCAATTCCCACTCGGTATGAGGGTACAGAAGTTCACCATGAAACGGCTTCTCCTGGAAGCATCCAGTGTCCCCACATACCTGCATATAAAGAGCTGCCTGTGCTTTGCCGTTGACTGTGTGGTCTAATCCTCCAGGCTTTGAACATATTGTGTATTTTTGTTTGGAGCTCCTGCGATTCAATTCTGCAGCCAAGACAGATACATGCTCCTAAATAAGCTAGGAGTCGAGTCTCGCAGGAAGTCTGAAAACACACAGTGGTCCCTGGTCAACTGTAGAGACACAGAGCTGCTGTCATATGCCCATGCTTGGAGAAAAGCCATGGGCCGATGGGTGCCTTTCTTCAGCCTGAATTTTAACCTCACCCGTACAAACAGATGGCTTGACAGATCGTGTGGACTGCGTCTTCATAATAATGGTGGCTCTAAATTGCTGCTGCAAAATCTTCTTACAAGTAAAGTAACAGCTCCCAAGCTTGCCTTCTCTCTGGAAGTTACCAAATACTCTTACATATTTTATGCCTGGTGATATGTAGCCATGTCTTCCAGTCAAACTTCATGTGCCTTGAGCTTTATATTCTTTATAAATATTTTAATTCAAATAAAGTAAATTTCAAGTGCTACATTTTCCTCCCAAGACTGAAAATATAGCTACTCTTAATCATTTCTGACTTTATTAGCATACTCTAAATATCATAAACAAAATTAAGAATATAAATTTTGGTTTAGGTTATTTTCTAAAATTACTTTAGTTTTTGAGCACTTTCCAAAGTGCTAAGAAAATATTTGGGAAAATTGTTCATTTTTTTCTGAAAATTAATCTTTAGTTGTATATCTGTAATTACTTTGATTTTTTTTTAACCTGGTATTTTTCACATCCTTACTATCTAATTTGCCATCTGTGGCTTGCCACAACTAATGTTGCTGGGCATTCATATGCATGGGTTTTCTCCCTCACATCCATCCACCACAGATCAAGAGTATACTTACACCCACAGGAGTGTCTGCATTGAACGTGCATAGTCTTTACTTTTGTTATTACTTCTCAAACAATATAGTATAGTGATGACCTATACAGCATTTACAGTATATTTAAAATAATCTAAAAATGGTTAAAAAGTACACAAGAGGGCCAGTGAGGTATGTCAGCAGCTAAAGGTGCTTGTTGCCAGACCTACCTGACTTTGATCTCCCCAGGGTCCACATGGTGGAAGGAGAGAAGCAATTCCTGCAAGTTATCCTCTGGCCTCCACGTGTGTGCCATGACGTTAGCATTCACATGCATGCACACATACATGCATGCATACATACATGCATGTGCACACATGCATGCACACATACATGCATGCACACATACATGCATGCACACACAAATATAATAGAAACTTCAAAAAAAGGTATACAGGAGGATATGATGAGTCATGAGTCATATGCAAAGACTACACTATTCTATAAAAGACACGAGTGCCCCCAGATTTGGGGATCCATGGGGGTGAGGTGCTGGCTAACTGCTGACAGACAGCAAATGCTGTAGTTCATGTCCCTCTTTTAGTTTACCAGCCAGAAGTTCTTGCTCCGAGTCTGAAGCTAAACTACCCCTTTAAGGAAGGAGATAATCAGGAGAGTTGTACTAGGAGATCTGTATCCTTAATTGGGTTCATAAGTTTTGAGGTCTCTCAGAAGAATTGAATCTTAGTAGGGAACTTACCCACTAATAGCATAACTCCGTGTGAAGTACTCCAAAATTTGCAAGAGCATCTTAAATTTATTCTCATTAGCAGCAAGATGAATAAAAAAACCCTGAATTTTAAACATTTTTTATTTCCCCAAGGATTGTGGGTATTTTTGTTGTTATTAGGTTGGGTTTTTTTGTTTTGTTTTGCTTTTAAAGAATCAATCATTGGAAGACACTTCAAACAACAGGTTTTGATGGTCCAACTACCATTTTACACTTGCAGATTCTCAAAACTTTTGGCTTTTCTTTCTCTGTTCCTCACCTGTTATTTCCTTTTCAAAAGAACTCTTTAGAGATGATAGTTACAACTACAAAGGCTGAAATAACAGGTTTTTTCCCTGAGTTTCACTCTACATATGTTTTCACCAAAGCTATTCTAGAATATTGGAATGGTTTAGGACAATTCTAATAGATGAGCCAAATCCATTGGCTTCTCTGATGTTAGCTCGGCGGGACCTAAGTCACCAACCCTGCACACAGCCTCAGCCCCTTGGGCTCTGTTGAGCACTGAGCTATGAATTACTCACTGTATGCAAGCCATATGAAGGGGAGTATATTGCCTATTTATTTACTTAACCTTCTCTAACACTTATTTAAGGGTGGTTTATTTTAGAAGATTTCTTCTTGGACCTGCTACCTAGATATTACAGGCTTTCAAGCTTATTTTGTTTGCAGATGACAATAATTCCTTATCCATTTCTCCAACTTTCCCCCAAATAAGGTCTTAGCAAGAGAAGGCACTTTGGTGTCTCAACTCACCTGTATGCTTCCTCTAAGTCTCTTGTCATCTTTTCTTACTAATATCAGTGAGGTACCTACCATGTGGACACTACTGTGCAGAGAATTGAAAGATGGTTTTAGCTTTAATGTAAATTTTTTCAAAAGTTTTTGTTTAAGACTAACATGCACATTAAAAAGTATATGTAAGTGATATTGAAGCAAGAAAACAGACAAGGGACAGACAAGGGCAACAGAAAGGGCGAGTGAAATCTCAGGCATCAGAAGATCATATGGGTGCATTCTTCAGAGGGATCAAGGACATTTTCCTGAGAAATATGAAGGTCAAGTGTCCATTGTAATAAAAGCAACCTATGCACTCACATAAGCGCGCGCGCACACACACACACACACACACACACACACACACACACACACACACACACACACACCAATCACTGCACTGCAGAGGCTTTCATGTCTGCCCAAATGCGCTCCTCCTCAGGACCGACTGTGTTTAATCAGGAATCTGTCACAGTCAGTGTCAGTCAGTCTGTCCTAAGACGTGGCTCAGGCCAAGTGCCAGCCACTGCCCTCAATACTAGTGTCCTCTCTCTCTCTCTCTCTCTCTCTCTCTCTCTCTCTCTCTCTCTCTCTGTCTCTCTCTCTTTCTCTATCTCATTTTCTCATCATTCTCTCTTAAACAACCTTCCTGAGTTCTCTGTCAATGCTCTTACCTCCCTGTCCTTCAACCATGTTCCTCTTCTTTGTAAGTTTTCTCTTGAAACATATTCACCTGTCAGTGTGCCTCGAGATTCTCTGACTCTCCTACTTACTCTGTCTGCTATTCCTCAGTTAACAACTTCATCTAACTTTCCCATCTATTCTGGCCCACTGGCTGTAGGACATCTCCATCTTTTTTGTTTGTTTGTTTTTTTAACATAAAGTTTCTCCGCCCTGGACTCCCTTTGTAGACCAGGCAGGCCTAAAACACACATAGATCCTTTGCCTCCCATTGGGATTAAAGGTGTGAGCGACCATGCCCATCAGAATCTCCATTTAAAACAATTATTTACTTTTCCATTTTACATCCCTATCAAAAGCCTCTCCTTCCTCTCCTCCTGTCTAATCCTTCCACTCACTTTCCCCATTCCCCCTCCCCTTCTCCTCAGAAAAGGGGAGCACCCCCCACCAACCCACCCCAGCACATTAAGTCACACTAGGACTAAGCACACCCTCTTCCACTGAGGCCCAACAAGACAACCTAGCTAAAGGAATGTGATCCAAAAGCAAGCAACAGAGTCCATGTCAGAGATAGGCCCTCTAATTGCTAGAAGATCCTCGTGAAGACCAAGTTGTTCATTAGCTACATGTGTACAGGGGGCCTAGGTCCAGTCCATGCACGCTTTTTGGTTCATGGTTCAGTCTCTGTGAACTCCCATGGTCCTCTAGGGTTAATTGACTCTGTTGGTCTTGTGAAATTCTTGTGCCCTCCAGGTCCCTCTACCCTTCCCCCAACTCTTCCACAAGGCACCCCGAGCTCTGCCTAATGTTTGGCTGTGGGTCTCTGTATCCATTTCGATCCCTCGCTGGGGGAGCCTCATAGAGAACAGTTACGCTAGGCTCTTGTCTGAAAGCATAGCAGGGTATTGTTAATAGCGACAGGGGGTGGCTTTCTCGTATAGGGCGGGTCTCAAGTTGGGCCTGACATTGACTGGCCATTCCCTCAACCTCTGTTCCATCTTTATCCCTGCACACCTTATAGACAGGATGAACTTTGGGTCAAAGGTTTTGTGGATGGGGTGGTGTGTCCCTCCCTCCACTGAAAGTCTCCCCTGGCTATAGAGTAGGTGGCCATTTCGGTCTCCATGTACCCTGCTGCTAGGAGTTTTAGCTAGCCATCTGTGTATCCTTCCAGGAGCCTACCCAGCTTCAGGTCTCCAGCTTTTCCCAGAGATGTCCCACTCCCTGGTTTCCCTTCTCTCTCTCTCAGCCCTCTTCCCCGACACATGATCCCTGAAGTGAAAGTTTCTAGTTTCTTTGAAGACTCAGTTGTATCACATTGTATTTTGCCAGGAGCTGTCTTGTGAGAGGGCATGTGATGCTTTTCTGGGAGCAGACGGTGAGAAGGTGTGTGATGTTTGGAAGGAGTGAATAGAACCCCGCAGACAGTGGGATAATTTTTTTTTTTTTTGCATTGCTACACTGCTATGCTGTGCAACTCTTTGATGGTCTTTGCTGGACATCGCTTTGCAGAGAGAAACGTTCTAGAGAACTTCTCATGTTACTCAGGCTGCTTCTGGCTGTTTCCGGCTGCTTCCGGCTGCTTCTGCTGACTTGTGCCAATTCAGCAGAGCCTTGCTCTGTCTGCTGGATCCTGCCACCGCTATGGACTCCTGTTGCTGTTAGGTGTTGGGTATTGGACTGGAATGCTGGTATCCTGACAACACAGAGTAGAATTGGCTCAAGGAACTACATCTAAACAGCTCTACAATCCATTTTTTTTGCTGTTAACATTCTTTCTCCCCTTCCTCTGCTCTGTGGGTTAGAAGTGAGATTGAAGTGTTTAAGCACCCTAAATAATGTAGGTTGTGAAAAAAATCTGAGCCTACAGATTCCTACCCTTCCCCACCCAGTTCTCTCTCTTCATCTACTTCCAAAGTCTATTTTATGTCCCCTTCTGAAGGAGATTCAAGCATCCTCCCTTATTACTTAGCTTCTTTGGGTCTGTGGAGCATGGCTACCCTATACTATATGGCTAAATTCCACTGTAAGTGAGTACATACCATGTCTGTCTTTCCGGGTTTGGGTTACCTGCCTCAGGATGATATTTTCTAGCTTCACTGATTTGACTGCAAATTTCACGATGTCCTTTTATTTTAATAGCTGAGTAGTATTCAATTGTGTGAATGGACCACAGTCTCTTTTTTTTTTTTTTTAATTTTTTTTTAAATTAATTTATTCATATTACATCTTGATTGTTAGCCCTTCCCCTGTTTCCTCCCATTCCTCCCTCCCTCCCACTTCCCCCCTTCTCCCCTCCCCTATGTCTGTGATTGAGGGAGACTTCTTCCCCCTATGTATGCTCTAAGATTATTGAGTCTCTTCTTGGTAACTTGCTATCCTTCTTCTGAGTGCCACCAGGCCTCCCCATCCAGGGGACATGGTCAGAAAAGGGGCACCAGAGTTCACGTGAGAATCAGATCTCACTCTCCACTCAACAGTGGAGAATATCGTGTTCGTCGGCTAGGTCTTGGTAGGGGTTCGAAGTTTACTGCCTATTTCTCCTTGGCTGGTGCCTTAGTTTGAGGAGGACCCCAGGACCCAGATCTGCCTGTCATAAAGTTCTTCTTGTAGGTTTCCAGGACCCTGTGGGTCCTGTTATTTCCCCATTCTTCCATGCTACTCTCGCCTAAAGTCTCAATAGGATGTCCTCTCCTCTGACCCACTTTCTTGGTAAGTAAGGTTTTTCATGGGACGTATCCCTTGGACTAGTGTTTTGATATAAGTGAGTATATACCGTTTGTCTCTTTTTGCTTCTGGGTGAACTCACTCATTATGATAATTTCTAGGTCAATCCATTTGTCCACAAATTTCGGGAATTCCTCGTTTTTAATAGCTGAGTAATACTCCATAGTGTAAATGTACCATAGTTTCTTAGTCCATTCTTCTACTGAGGGACACTTAGGCTGTTTCCATGTTCTGGCTATTGTGTATAAAGCAGCTATGAACATGGTTGAGCATATGTCCCTGTTGTGTGTTCGAGCATTTTCTGGGTATATTCCAAGGAGTGGGATAGCTGGGTCTTGAGGAAGCCCTATTCCCATTTTTCTGAGAAAACGCCAGATAGCTTTCCAAAGTGGTTGTACTAGTTTGCATTCCCACCAGCAGTGAAGGAGTGTTCCTCTCTCTCCACATCCTCGCCAACATGTGGTGTCATTTGAGTTTTTGATCTTAGCCATTCTGATGGGTGTAAGATGGAATCTCAGTGTCGTTTTGATTTGCATTTCTCTGATGCCTAACGAGGATGAGCATTTCTTTAAGTGTTTCTCAGCCATTTGATATTCCTCTGTTGAGAATTCTCTGTTTAGTTCTAAGCCCCATTTTGCAATTGGGTTGTTTGGTTTTGTGGTGTTTAATTTCTTGAGTTCTTTATATATTTTGGATATTAAACCTTTGTCAGATGAAGGGTTGGTGAAGATCTTTTCCCAGTCAGTAGGCTGTCGCTTTGTTCTCTTGACAGTGTCTGCTGCCTTACAGAAGCTTCTCAGCCTCATAAGGTCCCATTTATTAATTGTTGACATTAAGGCCTGGGCTGGACCACAGTCTCTTTATCCATTCTTCGGGTGAGGTGAACTTTGAAATATGAAATATGTGTCACCACAGATATGATATGGAGAAGTTTGTTATATGAGCATGGGAGAGCATGGAGGTGGGAGGGGCACCCCAGGTAGAAAGAGAGAGGCAAGAAAGGAGAGTGGAAGAGAAGAGGAGGGAGAGAGAGAGAGAGAGAGAGAGAGAGAGAGAGAGAGAGAGAGAGAGAGAGAGAGAGAGAGAAGGTTTGTCCTTTTTATAATCCTGGGTAGGAGTATGCCTAGTGGCAGGTAGGTAATGATGTCATAGGTAGCTAGGCCGACTGGGGCAGTATGCTAACATGACAGACATCTAGGTTGTTTCCGGTTTCTGGCTATTACATATAAAGCTGCTATAAACACAGTTAAGCATGTATCCTTGTAGTGTGGTAGAGTCTTTTGGGTATATACCCAGCTATTCCACTTCCAGGAAGGGGTCTTAAGGTAGAACTATGCCCAGTTTTCTGAGAAGGCACCAGATTGATTTCCAAAGTGGTTGTACAAATTTGCACTCCCACCAGCAGAGGAGGCTGTGACTTGAATTTTTTATCTTAGTCATTCTGACAGGTGTAAGATGGAATCTCAGAGTCGTTTTGAGTTGCATTTCCCTGGTGGATAAGGACCTTGAACATTTCTTTTCTTTTCTTTTTTTTTTTTGGCTTAGACACACACACACACACACACACATTTATATTATTACACATATATACAATAGATTACCTATAGCAAGAAGAACCATGACACAATCAGAAATTATTAAATGTTACATTCTTAGTGTTTTGGCTATTTGTATTTGACAGCCTTGAAGAAGACATCTTTCCTATCTTGCTGCATCTAAATTTATGAATGTAAATCAATCTCCATCACATATTGTCAGTATTAACTTAAGAACACCTGTCTAGACCTAAAAACATCTTAACCCCTAAACAATTAAGCTTCATTGTAAAACTAAGCTACCTGGTCTTCAACTCCCTCAGAGACGGGAAGGAATAAACTTGATTATCTGAGTATTCTGAGAGTGTAGGTTAGTAGCTTTCCCAGATGAAAAGATGACAGAGACAGTTTTCTACCTGAATAGTCACCCAAAACTCTCTATAACATTGGAGCATCTTCTTCAGCCTTCTGGCCCAATATATCTGACAGACATATTTGTGAGGCAGAAACTACTGAGGACTTGCTTACCCTGACTTGGCAGAGTTTGGCCATCATCTCTGCCTGCATCCAAGCCCTTTGTTTGGACAGAATTCTGTCTGTGGTAGAGTTGAGGATCTTTTACCCAGTGGCTTGTTTGCCACATTTGAAGCCATCTCCATAAGGAGGTTCTTTGATGCTCATCATCTTCTTTGAGATAGGCTGGGTGTTGCCAGGAGTTAACCTGTCTCATTGCCAATGAATATTTGAAGTAACAAAAACCTTTTTAAATGCCATATTCTGCATGTCTCTGCACCTAAGATATATATTCTTGTGATAAAAATAGACTAGCAATTGACATGACCATGATTTAATCTACTAACATTTAATTTGTGTAATTTGTTTCTCCTAAACAGCTTGCTATAGCACTTTCAAAGCATTAAAGGTAACCTTGAGCATTTCTTTAAGTGCTTCTCACCCATTCAAGATTACTGAGTTGAAGATTCTTGGTTTGGCTCTGTATTCCACTTAAAAATTTTTTTTTTAATATTTTTAAATTCTTGATCCTATATGTAAGTACTCCATTTTTTAATTGGATTATTTGAGTTGTGTTTTGTGGTGTTTAATTTCTTAAGTTCTTTATATATTTTAGATATTAGCTCTTTTTCAGATATAGAATTGGTGAAGATCTTTTCCCAGTCTGTAGGGTACTGTTGTGTTCTACTGACAGTGTCCTTTGCCTTACAGAATCTTTCACTTTCATGAGGTCCCATTTATTAATTGTTGATCATATTGCCTGGGCTGTTGGTGTTCTGTTCAGGAAGTTGTTTCCTTTGCCAATGAGTTCAAGGCTCTTCCCTACTTTCTCCTCTATTCGATTTAGTATATCCAGTTTTATGTTGAGATCTTTGATACACTCCTACTTAAGTTCTTTCTGTGCAGGGTGATAGATAAGTATCTATTTGCATTTTTTCTACATGTAGACATCCACTTAGATCAGCACCACTTGTTGAAGATGGTTTCTTTTTGTCATTGTATGGTTTTGGCTTCTTTGTCAAAAACCCAAGTATCCATGGGTATATAGGTTTATTTTTGTGTCTTCAATTCAATTCCATTGATCAACATGTCTGTTTTTATGATAATACTATCCAGTTTTTTATTACAAATGCATTCTAGTACAACTTAAAATCAAGGGTTGTGTTACCTCCCAAAATCCCAAAATTCTTTTATTGTACAGAATTGTTTTAACTATCCTGGATTTTTAATTTTTTTTCCATATAAAGTTGAGAATTGCCCTTTCAAGGCATATAAAGAATTGTGTTGGAATTTTGATAGAAATTGCATTGAATCCACAGATTGCTTTTGGCAAGATGGCCATTTTTACTATGTTAATCCTACTTAATCCATGAGCATGGGATATCTTTCCATCTTCTGAGATCTTCAATTTCTTTTTTCATAGATGTGAACTTTTTTCACACAGGTTTTTCACTTGTTTGGCTAGAGTTATACCAAGATGTCTTATATTGTTTTTAGCTATTGTGAAGGGTATTGTTTCCCTACTTTCTTCCTTAGCCCGTTTTTGTCTTTTGTATAAAGGACAGCTACTGATTTCTTAAATTTTGTATCCAACCACTCTGCTAAAGTTTTTGTGGTCACTTAGGTATACAATCATATCATTCGCAAATAGAAATACTTTGTCTTCTTCCTTTCCAATTTGTATCCCCTTGATCTCTTTGATTGTCTTAATGTATGAGTTAGAACTTCAAGTACTATATTAAATAGATAAGGAGAGTGTGGACAGCTTTGTCTTGTCCCTGATTTTAGTGGAATTGCTTTATGTTTCTCTCTATTTCATTTGTTGGCTATTGACTTGCTGTATATTGCCTTTATGATGTTTAGGTTTGGCCCTTGTATCCCTAATCTCTCCAAGACTTTTATCAAAAAGGGATGTTAGATTTCATCAAAGACTTTTTCAGCATCTAATGAGATGATTATTTGTGATGTTTTTCTCAGTTTGTTTACATGGTGGATTACAATGATGGATTTTCATATATTGAACCACTCCTGAATCCCAGAATTGAAGCTTATTTAATCATGGTGGCTGGTGTTTTTGATATGTTCTTGGATTCAGTTTGTGGAGGATTTTATTGTGTATTTCTGCATCAATGCCCATGAGGGATATTAGTCTGAAAGTCTCTTCCTTGGTTGAATCATTGTGTGGTTTAGGTAAGAGTGACTATAGCTTTATAGAATAAGTTTGGCAATGTTCTTTCTGATTCTATTTTGTGGAATAGTTAGAGGAGTATTGCTATTAGCTTTTCTTTGAAAGTCAGTTAGAAATTTTTGCTGAAACCATCTGGTCCTGGTCTTTTTTTTTTTTAATGAGAGACTTTTAATGACTACTTATATGTCCTTTTGGGTTAGAGGACTATTTAACTTGTTTCCCTGATGTTGACTTAACTTTGGCAAGTGGAATCTACTAAGAAAATTATCCATGCCATTTAGATTTTCCAATTTTGTGGAGTACAGGCTTTTGAAGTAAGACCTAATGATTATTTCATTTCCTCAGTGTCTGTTGTTATGTTCCCCCTTTTCATTTCTTGTTTTGTTGATTTGGATACTGTCTCTATGCCTTTTTGTTATTTTGCCTATCTTGTTGATTTTCTCAAAGAACCAGCTCTTGGTTTCATTGATTCTTTATATTTTTCTCTTTGTTTCTAATTTATTGATATCTGCTCTGACTTTGATTGTTTCCTTGCTCCTCTTTTGTGTTTGTTTCCTTTTGTTCCAGAGTTTCCAGTTGTTCTGTCAAGTTGCTAGAATGAGACCTCTCAAATTTCTTTCTGAAGTCTCTTCTTGCTTTGAGCTTTTATCTTAGCACTGCTTTCATTGTGTTCGATAAGTTTGGGTAATGCCTTCATTTTCATTGAATTCTGTAAAGACTTTAATTCCTTTATTCCTCCCCTGACCCAGTAGTCATTGGGTAGACAGTCATTCAGTTTCCATGAGCTTGTAGCCTTTCTGTTGCTTCTGCTGTTGTTGAGGTCCAGTTTTAATTCATGGTGGTTTAATAGTATACAAGGGGTTATTTTTATCTTCTTGTATCTATTAAGACTTGCTTTGTGACTGGGTATGTGGTAAATTTTTGAGAAAGTTTTGTGTAGAGTGCTGAGGAAAAGGTATATTCTTTTGTGTTTGGGTAAAATGTTCTGTAGATATCTGTTAGGTCTATTTGATTCATAACATCAGTTAGTTTTATTATTTCTCCATTTAGCTCCTGTCTCAATGATCTGTCCATTGATGAGCATGGAGTGTTAAAATCTCCCACTATTAATGTGTGCGGTTCAATGTGTGATTTAAGCTTTAGTAATGTTTCTTTTACAAATATGCCCTTGTATTTGGGGTGGAGATATTCAGAATTGAGATGGCATCTTGGTGTATTTTTCCTTTGATGAATATGAAGTGCTCTTCATCATCTCTTTTGATTTCTTTTGGTTAAATGTTTGTTTTATTAGATATTAGAATGGCTACACCAGCTTATTTCTTGGATCCATTTGCCTGGAAAACCTTTTTTTCTAGTCCTTTACTTTAAGGTAATGCCTATATTTATTGCTGAGATGTGTTTCTTGTATGCAGCAGAATGATAGACCTTGTTTTTACATCTACGCTGTTAATCTCTGTCTTTTTATTGGGGAATTGAGTCCATTGATATTGAGATGTATTCATGACTGAGGATTGTTTATCCTTGTAATTTTGATGTTGGTGGTGGTAGTGTGTGCTTCCCTTCTTTTGTTTTTGCTGGTATAAAATTATTTATTTCCTGTATTTTCTTGGGCATAGTTACTACCCTTATTATGTTGGAGTTTTCCTTCTAGTATCCTTTGTAGGGCTGGATTAGTGGAAAGATGTTTACATTTGGTTTTGTCATGGAATATCTTGTTTTCTTCATCTGTGGTGATTGAAAATTTTATTGGGTATAGTAGTCTGGGCTGGCATCTGTAGTCTCTTAGGGTCTGTATGATATCTTCCTAGGCCCTTCTGGCTTTTAAAGTCTCTGTTGGAAAGTCTGGTGTTATTCTAATAGGTCAGCCTTTATATGTTACTTGGGGCCTTTATTTCTTGCAGCATTTAATAATCTTTCTTTGTTCTGTACATTTAGTGTTTTGATTATGTGGCAGGGGTATTTTTTTTAATCTAATTTATTTTGTGTTCTGTAAGCTTCTTGTATGTGTATAGGCATCTCTTTCTTTAGGTTAGGGAAATTTTCTTCTATGATTTTGTTTAAGATATTTTCTGGGCCTTTGGGAATCTTCCCCTTTTCCTATTCCTATTATTCTTAGGTCATATTGTTCCACATTTCCTGGATGTTTTGTGTGAGAAACTCTTTAGATTTAGAATTTTCTTTCACTGATGCATTGATGCCTTTTATCTTATCTTCCACACATGAGATTCTCTCTTCCATCTCTTGTATTCTGCTGGTGATGCTTGTATCCTTAGCTCCTGTTCTCTCTCCTAGGTTTTCCATCTCCAGGATTGCCTCAGGTTTCATTTTGTTTTGTTTTTATTTTTGCTTTTATTTCCATTTTCAGGTCTTTTAAAAATATTTTTATTTTATTACACATGAATAAAACAAACTACATACAGCAGGGAGAACCATATGACAATCATGAGAATAATGAGTTCTATACATGTTTCATTCACAGTGACTTGTTCATCTGCATTCGTCTCATTTGAAGTAAGTGTTTTTCCTGTCTTGTTGGGTTTAAATTTCAGAATGAGATTCAATATCTATCCTATCTCAACTCTAATAGCTTAACTTCTTTATCTTGATCTAAAACAATTTTGTACTCTAACCAGCTAAACTTGGTTGAAAAACTATGCTATCTTGTCTTCAGTGCCCCTCAGAGACTTGAGAAGGAATAAAACTTAAATTCCTGAGTGAACTAGCATTGTGGGTTAGCAGCTTCCAAAATGTACAAATTGACTTAAGACTGTTTACAGCCTGACCAGTCACCCAATACACTTTATAACATTGGAGCCTCATCTTCAGCTTTCTGGCCTAATATCTCTGCCAGACTTGTTCACAGGGCAGGAAATACTGAGGACTTGCTTACCCTGATGTGGCAGCATATGGCTGTCAACTCTGCCTGCATCTAAGTTGCCCATTTTTAGGCAGATTCTGTTAGTGGCAGAATGAGGACATTTTGCCCTGTGACTATTTTGCCACCTTTGAAGCCATGTCCATAAGGAGGCTCTTTGATGCTCATCATCTTCTTTGAGGTCGGCTGGGTGTTGTCAGGAGTTAACTTGTCTTGTTGTCCAAGAAATTTAGCATTGTAAGAACAACTTTAAATGTTATATTCTGTGTGTCTCTGAGGCTTTTGAAGAGCTTATTCAACTATTTTACCTCATATATCGATAGAGTCATATCTATCTGTTAGACATAGGATATATATATTCTTGTCTTAAAATCTGCCAAGTATTTGACATACCCATGTTTTGTATCAATATACTAAATTCTATAGCAATGACTTAGACATAACTTTCATTATAAGTAACAATTAAGGCCTTGAGTTAAGGAGTAGGTTCAATCATCTAGCTTTTGTTCTATCCTCCCTCTATGTTCCTAAATCTCTCTTTCTTTCTTTTCAACTCCCATCTCCTTGCTTATGTATGCAAGATAAAGGCCAAGAGAGACATTCTTGCTTTTCCTCTAACTTTTTCTCTGTATAAGACCAATAATGACTTATGACCACCTCTGGATGACAATAAGCTTTTGTAGATTAAGCATGCAAACAGCAACCTATACAACTGCCCCCCTTTGAGGGAATGGGGCATTGTTCTCTTAAGGTTTCTTCAGGTTCAATTCAGGCACATAATACCTTGGAATGGGACTCCAAAAATTGGAGAGAATGGTTAAGCAATCTAGTGATTACATTTGTGATTCAGTTTCTAAATGTTGAGAGATTCCAGGCTTAGTAGGAGATTGAAATGGTGGTCCAAATTGGATCAGAAGTTTTCTACATTGTTGTCCAGGAAGCTATCCAACTCTGATGAGTAAAAGCAACAGAATCATCTGGGGCTGGAACTAGGAGGATGCAGGATATCAATGTCTATTGTGTTGGGAAGAATGATTCCTATCAGGTCTGATCCAGCTGGTTATTTTGTTCTGAAAACATAATTTCTCACAAGTATTATACAGTTCTAACATTATAATTGTAAGAGGTGTGCAGGATGCACAGAACAATTAACGCTAGTTTTCTGGTCATTGTATGGGTTGACGTAAGGCATTTGCAAATCTTCTTTCTTGCCTTACTAGTATGGCCTCTAATAGTATGTCACAGAGAATCTGAGGTCAACATGAGGCCTCTCTATGCCTTTACATTTATATCTCTGCCAGTCTCAGAACTATTCCCATGTAGTGGGATTAGGGACACAAATTACTTGCTTGTTATGTAGTTTGAGTTCTTTACATCTCAATTGTGGCCCCCTCTCTCATCCCCTCCTGACCTCACCCTCTCCCTCATCTACCCGTCTTCCCACCCTCTCTCTCATCCCCTTTCCCACCCTCCCCTAGTCCTTAGATAAGGGAGCTCTCCTCCCCTAACATCTGATCTTAGTTTATCTAGTATCCCCTGTACTATGTATGACCTCTTCCTCTGTGGCCTGATTGGGCCACCCTACACACTTGGGACTCTGTCCAGTGTCCAGCTTTAAGTATCTATAACTGTCCCTATATCCTGCAGGGTAGAGTCTCTCCTAGGATGTCTATGTTGGTTGAAAAATCCACATATGAGTGAATATATACCATGCATGTCTTTTTAGGTCTGGGTTATATTGCTTAGGATGATCATTTTTAATTCCATCCACTTGCCAGCAAAACTCAAGATTTCCTTGTTCTTAATAGCTGAATAGTACTCCATTGTGTAGATGTACCACAGTTTTTTTATTCCATTCTCAATTGAGGGACATCTCGGTTGTTTCCAGGTTCTGGCTATTACGAATAAAGCTGCTATGAACATAGTTGCACAAATGTCTTTGTTGCCCTGTGGGGCATCTTTAGAGTATATGCCCTTGAGTGGTATAGCTGGGTCTTGGGGTAAAGCTATTCCCAACTTTCTGAGAAAGTGCTATATTCCTTTCCAGAGTGATTGAACAAGTTTGCACTCCCATCAGCAGTGGAGAAGTGTTCCCCTTTCACCACATCCTTTCCTGCATGTGTTGTCATTCGAGTTATTGATCTTCGCTGATCAGATAGGTGTACGATGGAATCTCAAGGTTGTTTTGATTTGCATTTCCCTGATGAGTAGGGATGTTGAACATTTCTTTAAGTGTTTCTCAGCCATCTGATATTCCTCTTTTGAGAATTCTCTGTTTAGTTCTGTACCTCATTTTTTAATTGGGTTGTTTGGTTTGGTAGTGTTTAAATTTCTTGAGTTCTTTATATACTTTAGATATCAGCCCTTTGTCAGATGTAGGGTTGGTAAACATTTTTCCCAATCTGTGGGCTGTCACTTTGTTCTGTTGACAGTATCTTCTGCCTTGCAGAAGCTTCTCAGCCTCATAAGGTCCCATTTATTAATTGTTGATCTTAGAGCCTGAGCTGTTGGTGTTCTGTTCAGGAATTTGTCTCCTATGCCAATAAGTTATAGTGTCTTACCCACTTTTTCTTCTAACAGATTTAGTGTGTCTGGTTTTATGTTGAAGTCTTTAATCCACTTGGACTTTAGTTTCATACAGGGTGATAAATATGGATCTATTTGCATTTTTTTTACATGTAAACATCCAGTTGGACCAGCACCATTTGTTGAAGATGCTTTCTTTTTTCCATTGTATCGTTTTGGCTTCTTTGTCAAAAAATCAAATGGCCATATGTGTGTGGATATATATCTGGCTCCTCTGGATATATATCTGATTCCATTGGTCAACTGGCCTTTTTCTGTACCAGTACCATGCTGTTTTTATTACTGTTGCTATATAGTACAGCTTGAGGTCAAGGCTGGAGATTCCTCCGGTAGATCTTTTATTGTATAGGATTGATTTTGCTGTCTTGGGTTTTTTGTTTTTCCATATGAAGTTGAGGTTTGATCTTTCCAGTTCTGTAAAATATTGTATTGGTATTTTGATAGGGATTGCATTAAATCTGTAGATTGCTTTTGGTAGGATGGCCATTTTTACTATGTTGATTCTCCCAATCCATGAGCATGGGAGATCTTTCCATTTTCTGATATCTTCTTCAATTTCTTTCTGTAGAGACTTGAAGTTTTTTTCTTAAAGATCTTTCACTTATTTGGTTATATTTACACCCAGATATTTTATATTGTTTGAGGCTATTGTGAAGGGAGTGGTTTCCCTAATTTCTTTCTCTGCCCTTTTGTCATCTGTATACAAGAGGGTTGCTGACTTTTTCGTGTTAATGTTTGTATCCTGCCACTTTGCTGAAACCGTTTATCAGCTGTAGGAGTTCTTTGGTTGACTTTTGTAAGGCAGGAGACACTGTCAAAGAACAAAGCGACAGCCTACAGACTGGGAAAAAAATCTTCACCAACCCTACATCTGACAAAGGTCTAATATCCAAACTATATAAAAAAAACTCAAGAAATTAAACACCGCCAAACTCAATAACCCAAATGAGAAATGGGGCTCAGAAGTAAACAGAGAATTCTCAACAGAGAAATATTGAATGGCCAAGAAACACTTAAAGAAATGCTTAACATTTTTAGTTATCAGAGAAATGCAAATCAAAATGACTCTGAGATTCCATCTTACACCCATCAGAATAGCTAAGACGAAAAATCAAGTGACACCACATGCTGGTGAGGAGGTGCAGAAAGAGGATCACTCCTTCATTGTTGGTGGGAATACAAACTTGTACAAGCACTTTGGAAATCTATCTGGTACTTTCTCAGAAAACTGGGAATAGGGCGTCCACAAGACCCAGCTATTCCACTCCTTGGAATATACACAAATGAAGCTCCACCACTCAACAAGTACACCTGTTCAACCATGTTCATAGCAGCCTTATTCATAATAGCCAGGACCTGGAAACAGCCTACATGTCCCTCAGTTGGAGAATGGATAAAGAAACTGTGGTAAATTTACACTATGGAATACTATTCAGCTATTAAAAACAAGGAATCCCTGAAATTTTGGACAAATGGATGGAACTAAAAATGATTATATTAAGTGAGTTAACCCAGAAGCAGAAAAATTCACATGGTATATACTCACTTATAATTGGGCACTAGCCCAAGAGGCATGTCCCATGAAAGTCTTCACTTACCAGGAGATTGGGATAGTTGTGAGGACATACCACTAGGACTCTAGGTAAGACAAATAGAGGCGATAGGGAAATAGAAGGACCCAGAGGGTCCTAGAAACCTACAAGAAGAACATCATGATGGGTAGATTGGGGCCCAGGGGGGTCTTCTCAAACTATTACACTAACCAAGGACAATCCAAGTAGTAAACATCGATCTATCCAATGGTCAAGACATTCTCCACAGTTATGTGGAGAGTTATGTGCATGACTATGACATGAACTCTTGTGCCCCATATTTGACTACCTCATCTCAGTGGGGAGGCCTGAGGATACTCAAAGAAAGAATAAGTAGGCTACCAAGATGAGACTTGATAGCTTATAACCATATAGAGCGGAGGAGGTCCCCCCTTGGTTTTAGACCTAGGGAAGGGAAATAGGGTGAAAGCGAGGGGGAGGAAGGAATAGGACCATACAAGTGATGGGATAACAATTGAGTTGTAATCTGAATAAACTAATAAAATAAAATTTAAAAAGACTAGTACATTTTGGACTTTCTGAAAACACATGACGAACATTAAAGTCTCAGAAGTTACTCTAGGAAGCAACATCTGTGGAAAGACAAGTGTCTTAAATAGGGTTTCATTGCCATGAAGAGACGTCATGACCAACACAACTCTTATAAAGGAAATAATTGGGGCTAGCTTGCAGTTTCAGAGGTTTAGTCCATTATCATCATGGAGCAGTGTTCAGGCAGACATGAGTGTCAGTGAAGCAGAGAATTCTACATCTTGATCCACAGACAGAAGGAGACTGTGTGCCACTCTTGTTGTAACTTGAACATTTAAGACCTCAAAGCCCACCACACAGTGAGACAATTGCTCCAACAAGGCCACACCACCTAATAGTGCCACTCCTCAAGGGCCAAACATTCACACACATGAGTCTATAGGGTCATACCCATTCAAACCACCCCAGCAAGGGAAGTAGCATTTGAGGTCAATCAAGGAGCCACAGTGTGTTCAGAGAGCCTCAGCTAGCCTCTGAGGAGTGCTGAAGCTTTCTAGCTCTTCAGTATCATTTCTAGTTGGAGGATGGAGGGCTAGCTCTTATATCCTTGCATTGATTTGTAGTGGATGCAGCTGCTGTTAGAAAGGGATTTGGCTTGAGTAATGTTGGCTATAGGCACTAACCTTGCTATAACTGTATCTATTAACTTTTCTAAATATATTACCTCCCTTGTATTCTCCCATTTGTTTTCTTGATGTTCTGTTTATGCCAGACCCAGGAGACAGAGGATGTGGGGTCTTTGTGCTTCATTCAGTTCTTAACAGTGACTTATCCAACTTCCAACTCCCCCGTCCATAAATTTTCTCATCTTTTTTCTTATCTTCTGATTTGTCATGGGGATCTCAGGAAAATTCACTGGCTCCTGCCCCAACATCCACAATAGTCACTCTTCACTTCTTGTTAAGATTATGGTGTTGACTTTTTTTTTTTGGACAGCACAAAGGATGAAAGTTGGAGGACCGGCCTCAGTGTCTTAGCAGCTAACATGAAAATAAATCAGTTAAGTATCCTCTTAGGCCTATCTCCCACTGGTGGAAAGGATGATAATATATCTCTGACCTCTCATAGCAGTTGTGGTAAGGAGCAAATGATATAATTTAAAAAAAACTCTTTTAAGAACTATACAGTTTAAATGTGCTAAATAATCCTTTTTTAAAAGTCCAGGTAAAAAATGTTAATGAATGTGGTTAGTATTTATATAGCTTGCAAGTTTATGTCATAAAATCGGGTTTGAAGAAGAATTGGAATGACTGAAAACCACGGCTTTCTTGTTAAAAATTGTCTTCTTTTGTATGAAAGATAGAGTAACTAGTGAATCAAAGGCCTTTGAGAAAATGAAGCCCTTCTGGAGATGAAGCTCTTTAGTTCATTGTTTTATGTGTGTTTTATCTAATAAACCACCAACCTGGTCATCAGAAGGTCAACTGTGTTGTAGATTAACTCTCCCATACCATGACACAGGGCCGGCTCTTGTTAGAGAGAACAGATGTTCGTCATTTGTCTTGCCCATCAAAGACCTGTGGGAACTTTGTAATAAATTAGAGATGTATTAAGGAGACCCAATTAGTTTTTGCCATAAAGAAAATACATCTCACAGTACCAGTTTCTCTAAAATGAAAGTAAGAAGCATCAAGACTTGCTTGGAATAGTCAAGTTTCCTAGAAAAATCTTTTACTATGGTGAAGCACACAGGACCTTTTGAATTTTTAAGATTATATTCAGGACTCTTAATTATAATTTTTGGAAGGTTGTAAAAAAATTGGAATGCCACATACAGATTTATATTAGAATAGGCTTTTTTGTATAAAACAGTGATTCTTTAAACAATAAAGTCAACTTTGTTTAAAGATAGGGATAATTTTAATTTTGCACACAAATAGTAAGCTGAAGCTGAGAATATTAGAAAAATAGCATAGGCTTTTGTGAAAATGAATGTGACTTTGTAAGAAAATGAACGTATTTCAATTCATGGAAAAGTTTCCCCTAGGGTCTAGGATATGTGTTAGGTGTATTACAAAGACTGTGGCCGAGGGTATTTTTAAGGTCGTAAGGATAAGTCCCACTTCTGCTTTTTTCTTATAGGAAGATACGAGACAGATTCAGCTGGAAATGATGGCGGCCAGTGGTCTGAGGGTACACCCTCCCCCATTCCAGTCTCCTGGTGTTTAACCACTTGTCTGTCTGGTCATGCTGTAAAGGACCTTTGCAGCTATAGTTAAAAGTTCCAAATTCATTGACCTTCAGACATGGTGAGTAACCAAATGGGCCTGAGCTAGCCAAACAGAGCCCTTTAAAAGGTGATTGCAGAAATCAAGAGTTGACGTGAGAGAAGGACAGGGCTTGCTCATACTCCTTTGAAGATGTGGGGCTCTTGAGTGTGGAGCAGAGGGTGGGAGTTAGCTGACAGCAGCAGGAAAGTGGTGACCCTGAGCTTCAGCCAGAATGAATGAACCTTTGTTTTTGCTTCAGATTTCTGAGGCCTCACGATATGGGTCTCACCCTGTGCCTGAGGCTAGCCTGGAACTTCCAATATGTAGTCTAGGCTGATCTCATGTTCACAATGCTCCTGCCTCAGCTCCTGATACTGGGATCATAGGCAGGCAGCCCTGCAGCTGGCTTATTATTTCTTTTCTCTAATTTCCTTACCTAAGAATTCACCTTGGCCAACACCAAGTTTTGGACCTCTGAGACTCTAAGCAGAGAAGCGACTGAGCCACTGCAGGCTTCTGAACTCCAGACTTGTAAAACAGTAAATGCACACTCTTCCTAGTTGCTAACTTTGTGATTAATGTGTTACAGCAGCAATGGAAAACTAATATAGAAGCTCAGGGTCCTGAAGCAAATAAGCCATAAATCTAAGATTAATCCACCCAGCATGCTACATGGAGGAAACTGGAGAAGATGGACAAGCGGGCGATTGGAAGGAACTTATTTCTTAAGGCCATGGTCACCCGTTCATCCACAGCAGTGTGCTTGGCTCCTTTCACACAGTGACTCTATTGATGAAGAGACATGGAGATAAAATCCTCAGTTCTTTTCCTCAAAGTATGCACAACTGAAGATTTGGGCAGACAACCAAATGGGTCTGTGCAGGTTAGTACGACTCTCAAACGCCAGGAAAGATGCGCCCGCAGTCAGGTGAGGTAGATCAGCGCACACACTGTGAGTTCTTCTCACACTGCCTGCTGCAGGTGGTGTAAGAGTCTCTGAAGGTATCCGAACCTCCAGAGGCCATGACCGGATTGGATTAGCGCTGAGGAGAAGGTAAGGTGGAAATAGAATAAAGCTTGCCAGCCAGCTGACTTTAAGATGGGGAGAAAATTTTGTGCTGTCCACTGTTGTCACAAGTTTTTTTTTTACACCGGAAGAGAGTGCCAGTGCATTGGGTTTTCAAAGGCGGCTGTAGGAGATGGGTCGGGAGTGATTACCAAGGGGACTGAGGGGACACATCAGGTGCTAAAACATGAAATGTTATTTGTGGTGTGGTTTCAAAACAAATCACTGGACTGTGCTCAAAGGAAAAATATAACTGTATAGAAATTATATCACAATAGGCTTTATTTAAACTGCACCCTGTCCCCCAAAAATAAGTAATTATTCATGACTTAAGCAAAGGACTTATCAACTTCTCAAATGTGATTTCAAGAAAATGAGCCTTTTTTAAGCTGGCCCTGCAGCTCAGTAATAGATTGCCTAGCATACACTGAGTACCTGGGTTTAATCCCTAGTTTGCATGCATGTCACACACACACACACACACACACACACACACACACACACACACACACCATATCACATACAACCTGTCTCACACATACATAGCAGACAGACACTCTCACATATACACTCTTTCTCTCTTACACCCCACACCTTCTCCCAAACACTACACACTCACACTTCTTTCATACCACACATACTCTTTCTCTATTTCACATATATCACACTTTCTTACACACCACACACCACACACCACATACACACACAGCTCACAACAAGAATACATACCACGTACCTGCCCCCCTAACACAGGGGGGAGGGGAAAGCCTTGCATGCATGAAGCCATGAATGGTAGTTTATTCACTGGAGTATGCATTTCCTTGTTTGGTTTATTAGATCAATGTAAAACTTTAAAAAGAACATTTTACTTAAATCTAAGAACCAAGAGATGCATTAAAGTGGCCTGGGAGCGGAGGAAAAAAAATTCGCTCTCATCATCTTCATGAAGAAATGAACTCCGCAGACAGCTTGCTTCCCAGCAAATAGTTACACTGAAAATTACACAAGGGCGTGCTGAGATGGGTGTAATTTATCTTGCTCAGGGCTCAAGAATGACTTTTAAAGGACTTTTTTTTTAACCGAAAAGAGAAACATTTTCATGTTTGCAAAGTGCTTTAAGTTCCTCAGAGAAAAATGCTAAGTACCGGAAGGGTGTTATTATTTCATGAGCTTGGGGCTTGTGTTGGCAGCAGTTATCCCTCCTCCGTTTATAACTGTTGGGGCTGCCTGTGCAGACTGCATCTTTTGTGTACGCATTTGTAACCCATTAAACGCCTGCCCTCATTTTGGGAAATGACCTTTCAGAGATGTGGATAACAAACTTGTGAAAAGGCAACTGTTTTGCCCAAATTACTTAATGCCATCTGAGGGCACTGAGGAAGTGAGTCCAAGCATGCACTTTTGGCACTGTGGCTTCTGAGTCAAAGTACGTACACCCTCAGTGAGTCCCTGTGAATTATTTACTTGTTGGAGATGTTCAGGATATTATTTTGTGGACAGCTGTTCCGGGGGAAAGAACTTAGCAAGAGATTATTATCTCTGCAGAGAGGTTTGGGGATTGGAGTAGAAAAACCAATAGTTTTTGTGGTTTTGCTTTTTTTCTTTTAACTTACAAATTTTATATCTGAGCAGAAGAGCAAACCCAGACTAATTATTTACTTCAATTGAAGTATATCAAAGATACAGTGTGCTTGTCACTATTTTTATAAGCGTTTCTGTCTTTTCCGTTGGGGCTTGGGAGCGCAGTCAATAGCTATAAACTGTCGAGATGTGACGGGATGTTCCATCTCATTAAGAGGTTCCCACAACCCAGATTTCATCATCCTCCTCCTCCTCCTCCTCCTCCTCCTCCTCCTGACATCTGATTTGCACTTCTCAAAGATGACCTCTCTGCCCTTCGTTGCTTTGCAAATACATTGCACGTCCCAAGGGCACGTGATGAGGCAGGCCACACGCTTCATGTTGCATAGTGGAACTTGCCTTTTGACAAGCATTTCCTCAGTTCTCTGTGGGAAAATCCTCTGGTTCACAAGACGGTCTTGGGTAAGTTCTTGGCACCACTCAGAAAAAAAAAACCCCACAAAGTCCTTGATATGCTGTAGGGTGCTTGAGGTCAACTGAAATTTCATCAGTCACAGGAATAATTAGACTCAGCCTCAGAGCAGTGTCCACTCATGCTGATGACAGGATCGCCCTAGGCTTCTGTTTCTCGAGGCACAAAAGAACTATCAAGGATAATAGCTTCTTTGTAGCCTGTGCCAATTAACGTACAGTATCTGAATAACCTTTCTGTGATGTTCATCATGCCATACGTTGAATGTATATTTTGACAATTTTTGACACTAATATGGTGGCGTGTATAAATGCATTTATAACTACTGCCTTTCTAGCAATCCTTTCAGAAATGTTATGTACAATTCACACTGTACCGTTTTTCCAGTCGCATAAACCAATGTGTGTGCTGCTGCCATTATTTATGGTTTTGCTTCTGTGACTTTAATAACTGCATATGAAATTTTAGGAACAAGATGCAGTTTCATACTGCCGACTAGAACTATCAAATTGTGAAAGATCTAAACACATTTAGCACATGAAGTTATTTTTTTATATTTTACTTAAAATGGCAAAATTGTAATGCCTGCAGAACAAGTGGATTTTGAAGACCCTCAGGGTAAGGAACTCGGCCTTTGTATTCTGTAATTGCCATCTTTGTTCTCCATAAATCTAGGAGGTTTTCCCACCAAGAAATCAGGTGGATTAATCCAAGATGAAGCATGTGTCCTAATTAACAAGCTCACTTAATTAAATTGGATTGCATGACATATATGCCCACAGTCAAATAGGATGACTTCCCGGCAGGGGGCAGGAGAAGGTGGGGGCTGTGACAGATGAGGTTATATTTGTGTGTGTGTGTGTGTGTGTGTGTGTGTGTGTGTGTGTGTGTGTGTGTGTGTGTATACTGTGCACTCATGTCTGCACTTCCAGTGCCACCTAGGTGGCACAGGACTCCAGCAGGCCTCTTGTTGTCTTTGGAACGTAGACTAAACACATTTGCTTCCAGTCTTATTGAACATGAAGACTTCCCTTTTAATATAAAAAGAAATCAAAGAATTTAATTAGCCAACTGAAAATTCATAACCAAAACCTTCGTAAATAATTTGACTGCTAGCTTCAGATTGTCTACGAAAGCTAGGAACAAGAAGGCGCAGGAGAAGCTGTGTTGATTTAACATTAGGCTGATAGTTTCTTTGAAGCCGTGGTTAGGACGCACTTAATCAAGATGAGCTTCATGTGTTCATATGTATGTGTTCACACATGTGTAGATGCATGTTTGTGCATGTTTATGTGGAGGTCATTGGTCAAGTACAGGTTCCCCAGGATGCCACCCATCTTGGTTTTTGAGACAAAATCTCCTACTTGATCTGGTATTTACCAATTTGGCTAGCCTGGCTGGCCAGCGAGTGCTGGGCTGTCTCTTTCTGTCCCCTCATTGTTGGGATTGCAAACACTCACTTTACTCCATAGGCTATAGGCTTTGAACTCAGGTCCTCACGCTTGCACACATGCACTTTACTGACTAAACGGTCCTCCTGATGCCAGTTTAATATTCTGAATGTATAAAATAAGGGAAAAATACTTTGCCTTAGCATAATAAATGATAAAGAGCTGACAAAGAACTCAAAGATTTGTATGAATTCTTGGAGACATACTGTTTCTATTATTTTTGGCTGAGTGATATTTCTTTATAAACATTAAATCAAGAAAGCCTGCCTCTGCCACCAACAGAGGATGTTTTTATGATTTGCAATAAGTCAGTGCTCACTGTGTATTGCTCACAACCCACTTTTATTTTTCCCTCCCAGGCATATGGTTGCAATATGTTCCTGCCTTCCACTGCTTACTGTGGCCACAGCACCGAGAAACAACTCATGCAAAAGGGAATGGGCTGTGTCCCTCCTCTAAGCCTGAATCATAAAGGATGCCCCGTTTCCACATACACTCTACAGTCCCACCATGATGGAATAGAGAGGGGAAAAGAAGCAAGAGAAGGGAGGAGCCACAGGAAGCAGGAACCTGGGCCTAGGAGGACACAGCCCCTCCCCTGAGACCACAGCCGCTCTTTCCCACGCCTCCCTCCCAGATGTGTGTAGTTCTGCCCAAGCTTCCCATGGGCTCTTGGTCTCAGGAGACGAGAGTGTATGAAGTGTGGAAGGTCAAATGAAGCAGGGCGCCATCTCTGCAGCTGGAGGAAAGTTCTTGTTTGTCCTAGAGGCAGTATTTTCAGTGATGTAGCTGCTTTGACATCACCCACCCTGCTGCATGCAACCTCTCTCTCCCACTCTATAGTTTGGTCTAATAAACTCATTGATTATTTGAGTGGAATTGTTACTTTGATGTGCCACTGGTGCCCTATCTAGGGAGGGTAGGAAAGCCTGGTTCACATCTCCCTAGGAGAAGTTCACATAACACCCAAGTTACACAATCCAGGTGGAGAATGGAACTCTAGCCCTTGCTTTGCTGTGTTGAGTAATAGGGCTGAGTTTTCTTTTTCTTTTTCTTTCTTTTTTCTTTCTTTCTTTCCTTCCTTCATTTTTTGTTTTGTTTTGTTTTTCAAGACAGGGTTTCTCTGTGTAGCCCTGGCTGTCCTGGCTCTGTAGACCAGGCGGCCTCAACCTTACAAAGATCTGCCTGCTTCTGCCTCCCTGAGTGCTGGAATTACAGGCTCAAGTTTCCTTTTCTGAATACTTGGTAAGATGCCTTATGCCATTAGGTACTTTGCTAAAAAGGGATGAACTTGGAATTTCTATGTCTATATGCTCCTTGTCCTGGGCCAGTGGCCCAGATGATAATAGTCTGGGTTCCATACCCCCTTTCTTTTGGGAGGCTGTAAAGTCCAAGAACAAGGTGCTTGAGGGTTTTGCTTCTGGTTTGAGGTGCTGTCTGGGCTTCCATGATGGTGTCATAAATGCTGCATCCTGTAGAAGCCAGGCAAGGGCACTCACTGCTGCTGGTGTGGCAGAAGCGTGGAGGAGCAGGGTGACAGCAAAGGGGCTGCGCTCTCCCTCTGCAGCGGCAGCATATCTACCCACGAGGATGTGGTCCTGATGGCGTTGATTCTATTGTTCCAATGACAGGTACATTTCAACATGCATCAAAAGGTGACAAACATCCAACCTGGGGCTGTGAATGACTATGGGAAAATGTCAGGAGAGTGGCCAGGAAGTGAGAAAAAGAGAAGGGGCTCTTTTTATTCTCAGACATAGATTAGCCATGGTTTGCTTGCTTATTTTGGAGACAGATTTCCCACTCTGTAACCCAGGCTGGCCTGTATCCTATAGCAATCCCGCTTTGTCCTCCCATGTGATGGGATTACAGGCATAAGACACTGCCTGGCTGGGCTTAATTTTCATGTGCAAGATGAATTTTCTAGAGCTAAAGGAAGATGTTCTTCAATGTCCCCACTAGAGTCTTCTCTTCACGCTGAAGCTGTTATGGCGGCGTGCTGAACCCACCCACTTTCCTGGAGACTTCTTCTTGGGCTAGCCGGGCTCCCTCCTGAAGGTACCTTATTGGACGATACAGTGCTGCGTTCAGTTCCTGGGCTGGGGAGATGGCTCGATGGTTAAAGCGCTGGTGTGAGTGTGCAGGCTAGAGTTTAGATCCTCAAATCCAGTAAACGGCCAGAGCCCATGGTGACCTGTAGTTCCAACATTGAAAGGCAGAGTCAGAGAATCCCAGAGCAAGCTGGTGAGTAAACTCGTCATATCCCCACGCCCTGGGTTTGTATCAAAGACCTTGGTTGGCCTCAGTGAATTAAGATGGAAGAAGAATTAAGGATGATTTTTAAAGAATTCATTCCCAATAATTTGTCTTCATTATAAATGTGCATAGCTACTAAAATAGGAGTGGTTCCTAGTTTTTGGAAGTCTGCTCATTAGAAACACTAAAATGGCAAATACAACCATGAAACCACGTTCAAAGCAAGCCCCCCCCCCCCCCCCCCCCCCGTGAAACACCGAGTAGACACGCAGGAAGAATCCTGTTGTGTGGGAGGATGGGTTCATCCGCCGAGAGCAATAACAGAAGATTTATACTTTATTAAGCTCTACTTCTTTCCAGGAATTCTGACTCTCAAGTTTTGTTCAGCTCTGTGAGGCCTGTGTTGTGGTTGCAGTAAGGTGTGCGTGGCACATGGGCGAGCGGAAAGAAATGACAACTCTTTCTTCTGGTCGGTCAGGTTCCAAACTCTGCAGGCATCCCGGCATCCCTTTCTCTCAGGCGCATGCCTAGGGTCTCATAAACCCTGCTGTCTCCACCATTAAAACATCTCTCACCCTCCTTTACTTCTACCTCGACGAAGCAAACTGTGTCTAGGTGGCCATTAGGTCTTGTTTTGCTATCTGTGCTAACTTCCAGTTGCCCTCCTTGCTTGAGATAACTTGCTCTTTTTGCATTCTGTTTTCCTTAGAGAAGGCAGAGAAATCTTCTCAGATTGTGTCATTTCTCGGTAAAATCTGGCCATGGCTTCTCCGCTTGCAGCAGTTTTAAGTGTTCCGTGGCAGCACGCTTGGTTCTCCCTTTCAGCGCCCTCTGACCTTGTCTTCTAGAACATTTTTCACTTCTCATTCTATTCCAGCCACACTGGCTGTCCTTCCTGCTGCTTTCCCACGCCACAGAGAAGGCTCTTGTGTGAGGGCTGGGTACTGGGTCTTTAAGGTCCTCACCCTGTGTGTTCCCGCTAAAATGGCCAGATCCAAAATTCTGTTGTGTTTCCAATGCAGGGAGTATTTCTTCCTCACATAAAGGGTTGGGAAGCAACCAGCTTCGCCGGGAGTCCATCTTTCACGCTGTCACTCTGGACCCTAGGCTAAAGGAACTGATGCTACTGCCAAGGTTGCTTGGAAGGGCGTCCCCACCCCCACACTGAGCTAGAAGCATGAAAGGCCATGGGGGAAGGGCATGGTAACCATAGTCTGTACTCATGTCTGCCATCTTAAGCCTAGTCACCAGAATGAATCCAATGGTAAGGGAGCCAGAACATGAAGTTTAGTGTGGGTCAGGAAGAGACTGTGGTACATACCCATGTACCCTGTCATACTATGGTAGCTGTGCAAATGCCTGTCATTTTCTTTGGGTCTCCTCTTAGCTGACACCTTCTTAGAAAGACCTTGCAGTCATTATGTAGCTATGATGCCCTGGCCTGACCTCAACGCATCCTTGTCTCTGTTTGGTTTTTCTCTTTAATCATCATGTTTTTTTTCCCTTTAATTCTAAGAATTGTTTATTTCTTGTGGTGGTTTGGAACGCAGCTCCCGTAAGATGTGTCCAAGGGCCTGAGAACACGGAGACATTATTTGGATCTTTGCTGATTAAGGAATATGAGATGAGATCATTTTTGGATGGCTGTAGTTAGTCTTAAACCCCATGACATGTTCTGAGAATAGAAAAAAACCACAGGTGTGTGTGGGGTGGGTGGGGTGGGGTGGGAAAAAGCAGGGGTGGCAAGGCTGCTTGAGCTGGGTAGACTTTGAAGTTACATAGACATATCCAAGAATTCCTGGCCATCAGGAGCTGGAAGAGGAAAGGGATGGGTCCTCACTAGAGCCTGTAGGAATATGGCTCTACTTGACACTTTGATCTTGGATAGTTCTGATCCAAGAACTATGAGGAAGGAAGAGAGAGAGAGAGAGAGAGAGAGAGAGAGAGAGAGAGAGAGAGGCAGAGACAGACAGAGACAGAGACAGAGACAGAGACAGAGAGACAGAGACAAAGAAACAGATTCTGTTATATAGCCCAAGCTGGCCTCCCCATCTTCCTGTCAAAGTTTCTTTTGTGCTGGGGTACAGTGTATGTACCATGTCCACCTGAGACAATACACTTCAGTTTTAAGCCATTTGGTTTGTGACAATGTGTTACACGAGCCAAAGGAGAAGGACACACTTCCCCTGCTGTCCTGATCTATATGTGTCCCTGTCTATCCTTAGATGACCTTCCTTCTTGTTATCTAAGCTCTGGTGGCGGCAGGTGTGTGTGTGTGTGTGTGTGTGTGTGTGTGTGTGTGTGTGTGTGTGAGTGTGTGTGTATGTGTGTGTGAGTGTGTGTGTGTGTGTGAGTGTGTGTGTGTGTGTGTGTGTGTGTGTGTACATGCATGTGGAAGATAGGAGACAACTCCAGGTGCCACGCCTCTGACCGTCATCTCTACCTCTGTTTTCTAGCAAGGGTCTATCTTTTGACTGGGCATTGCTAATTGCATGAGGACCAGGCTGGTTGACTAGTGAGTGAGCCTAGGGATCTGTCAATTTCTGCTGCCCAGGGTTGCCATGGCAAGCATGTGCCTCCACACCTGGCTTTGTCAGAACTATTGGGCTCTGGTTATCAAGCTTGTCAGGCAAGCACTTTACCAAATGAACTATGACCCCAGCTCTTGTTCCTCTTTTGATCACGTGGCTGACAGGAACTGTGGTCCGATGTTCTGCTCATCTTCATTAGAGCATCGCCATGCACACCATAAGGCCAGGAAAAAAAAAGTCGAACTTAAAAAGTTGAAGTGCTATTTCTATACCATTGCAATGCACACTGTCATAAAAACAAAACAAAAAGCCAATTAAGTTCAGCCGTTCCGAGGTGAAGATGATCTGTGTATACACTGACTCATAGCGGAGTGCTTAGCCATATAAGGTGATGAGTTACTAAAATAATAATGATAACTACTTAAAATTAATAGGAGACATAAAAACTCAATTATCTTTTAACCTAAAATAGCATTCATCTATTATAACATTTTTTTTCAATGAGAATTTCAGTCCAGTGAGCCCTTCCCAATCACTGTTATAGTTGGAGAAATGCTTTTGTATGACACATGGAGTGTATAGGAATATTTTATTGACTATGAGCACGTTGCTGGAAAAACAAGGCAAGTTCATTCTGAGAGGCTCAGACACCACACTGAAGGGCGTGGGCGGGTGGTGCCACTTCCTACTTTTCTGTCCTTGTGACTTCCTGCGCCTCATGCAGTGTGTCCCAATTCTGCTATTTTATGAAAGTAAGTGATCTCCCACTGTTTGTGTTGTGATTTAGTGCTTAAATATCACATAGAGATACCATGGGCCATTCATAATTGCTCATTTGCATACATTAGCATAACATCAGAGCACATACAAAAGAGTATTCCGCCCCTACCTTACCACTGCAGATAAACAAATAGGCCTGAGGGAAGATCTCTGGGAGGATCAGGAAGGGCTTGGCTAGGACCCTTGTGCTGCCCTGTTGGCCAAGGGGGGGGGCGGAGGGAGGACGGGGGGGGGGGGGCAGAGGGAGGAGGGGGGAAGGGGGGAGGGGGGAAGTAAGGAAGCTAAGTGCTAGAGGACGAGGACGGGTGCTCTTGGTCAGTTTCGGGTTTTTTTTTTTTCGGTGATGGATAAAAATACCTTTGAGAATTTCAGAAACCAATTCTGTAATCTTAATTTTCTTTTTAGCTCCCCCATTGGTCAGTGGCAAGTTATTGCCATCCCTGGGTTTGGAGAGAGGATAGATAGTATGTGGACTGAAATCTGAAACTCTTGCCCTGATTGAGAAAAATCTGTGTATTTGCTACCCCAGGGTCCACCCCAGCAGCTCGCCTTCTGTTCAACTCACAGAGCCCTTGTAACTGCTTCCTAGGCTTGAAAAGTATGTTCTCAGTTATATGGCTAACTTCTTCAGAGGGGCCTCTTCAAATCCCTGCACATAATTCAACCTAGTTGGCTTCATTCCCCAGTATTAATGTTCGTGTATGAGTCTGTCTTAGAAAGTTTCTATTGCTGTGACCTGAACAACATCAGTTTTGCAGGGAAAAGGTTTATTTGGCTTACACTTTCATATCACAGCCTATTGTTGAAAGAAATTAGGTCAGAACTCAAGGCAGGAACTTGGAGGCAGGAACTGAAGCCGAAGCCGCAGAAGAGTGCAGCTTATTGGCGTGCTCAGTTTGCTTCCTTATATACCCAGGACCACCTGCCCAGAGTTGGCACTGCCCCTAGGGGATTGGGCCCTCCCACACCAATCATCAATCGAGAAAATGTCCCCCTCCCCCACAGATAACTCTTAGGTTTTATAAAGATAACAAAAGCCAAACAACCCAGCATGTGTATTTGTCCAATCAGCGATGACCCAGACATGTTTATGGCTAGCTAAGAACCAAGTTCTTCAAAAGTGACCTCCGCCCCATCTGACGCCTTAATGCCTGGCAGATGTATTAAATATAGTTAAGGCACTTGCTTAATTGCAAATGTATCTTCTCAGCCCTAAATTCTGACTCCTGGACCCATAGAACAGCTCTGCAAGATTAGCACCTGAAGCGCAGCTATGGGATGCTTCGACACGAAGCTGCTGGCCTGCAATGCCCCTGGGCGGTGTGATCACACAGCCCGTGCCGCAGGGATTCAGGAACGGGCACGCTGTCTGGTCTTGCATTCTTTCCACCCCTGTGTTCCTGCCCATGGAAACAGCCCTTGGACCCCAAGTGAGTTGCTGGAGATGCACTGGAGTGAGAGGCTCCTGGCCCAGGTGTGTGGCATCAGGTGGCAGATCCATTTGTTCAGACTCAGCTGTTTGGAATCCTACTGTCCTTGTTCAGCGGTGGGAAAGGAGTGCCAGTGAACGGCTGTGGAGCAGAGAGATGAGACTCTGCTCCCAACCTCTCCATGGGAAAACTCTCTGCTCTATTGCTACCCCTGACACATGGGTTTGGAGAGACGCTCCACTCGAGTAAAAGTGTCCCTATGTGAACTATAGGGTAGAGTCCTAAAGTGTGAAATGTACATGTGCTGATTGGCTGAACAAGGAATTTACTAGAAAGAAAACAAAGCCACAAGCTCACAGGGAGCCTTCTGTCTGAATGCTTATAGCAGCTTGGATCACAACACCCAAAAACTGAAAAGAAGAAAACATCGCTGATGAACAATGGACAAATTGTAATGCATCCGGATAATTGCACATCACTCAGCAATTAAACAATTCCAATAGATGAGTTTTATAAGCATTACACTGAGTTGTTTTAAAAGCTAATCAAAAGAACTGCCTATATGCTGTATGATTTCACTTATAGGACACTGTAGAAAAAGGACAGAAGGCATAATATGTGTTGGTCTAGGGGAGGGATGGAAGGAGTAAAGGAAATTGTTTGCATGAAGTACAGTGCAAATTTGGTGGGGGACATGTGAGACATCGCAATTTTAAGGTGCCTATGATAGTACACATTAGTCAACATGCATCAAAATGTCCCCTTAAAGCTGGCGAATCAGAAGCTGAGGGGATTGCCTGGTGGCTAAAATGTTTACAGTGCAAGCATGGAAACAGAGCTCAGATCTCCAACACCCACATAAGAGCCAAGGGGGTGGAGTGACCTGCCTGTAATCCCAGCAGGCGGGAAACAGAGTCACGGGCAAGGTGACTACCTGGATTAGCTGAGTCGGGCCTCTCCCAAGGTGAGCAACACTACCTTAGTGAATACGTAAGTGTGGTGGAGGAAGACACTCCAAGCTGACCTCTGACCTCCACACACAGGCCCTTAGAATGCCATGGACCTCTGGACGCACACATGGGACATGTATGCACTCAGGTAAGTCTACCACAAACCCCTGATAGATTTCATTTTTCTATTAACAATTTCTCAGATGTATAGCCACGTTTTGCTTAATTTTAGCTATGAAATAATAAGGATATTATTTCAGACCCATCAACATTGCTGGCATTATTTTTTCCTTTTAAAGCATAACTAGGGGGAAGAAAGTAGATTTTTTTTTCTGTCTGTTTAATAGATAGCCCATGGCATGCTCTAACAAAATGGTGACAATGGGTGACACACTCTCTTTTTCATTCGGCAGGACTCTGGGTGCTTCTTTTCATTTCACATTTGGGGTTTTTTTTTTCAATTACAAATTCTTCTTTGTATTCACTGGCAGCATGTTTTCTTCCCAGGATTTTGTTGTTGTTGTTGCTGCTGCTGCTGCTGTCCTGTTAACCAGGGATGAAGGACTGGCCTGCCTGGGGCAGGAGCGAGGGCAGAGGACTGAGGAATAGAAATGCATAGCCAAGGGTCCTCATGGTTTGTGTGGTTATGCTGTGACCTGAACTTGATGTGGCTCAGCCTGATGCATGTTGCCCAGTCACTGTGTCCCTGTCACGAACTCTCCATTTTCACAAAGGCCCCACTGTGTAGTAATTTGGTTAGAGCCTACGTCTTAGCCAAGCGTTCTAGGAGCAGCCCTGTAGAGTACTTATGGCATTCAGTACAGTGGGTAGCTCAGGATTCCTATCGCTGTGATAAAACATGAGCATAAATAAATCAGGAAGTAAAGGATATATTTCATCTTATGATTCTCAGATAACACTCCAATGCTGAGGGAAGTCAGGGAAGAAACCTCGAGGCAGGCGCTGATGCACAGACCATGGCGGGGTGCTGCTTACTGGCTTACTCCTTATGGCTTGCTCAGCCTGCTCTCCTATAGCACCCAGGACCTCCAGCCCAGCAGTGGCGCTGCCCATAGTCAGTGGGGCCCGTTCGCATCAATCATCAATCAAGAAAAATGTACCACAGGCTTGCCCACAGGCTAATCTGGTGGGGGCATTTTCTCAAATGAAGCTCCCGCTTCCAAAGTGACAGTGACTTGTTTCAAGCTGATATAAAACTAGCTAGCAAGATGGGAGATCATTCTGGAAGAGAAGTCTCTGGAATCAGTGCTGCGAATAACACACGTGCCTTTATTAACGCACTGGAGGAACTGAATCACAGATGACAGGAGAAAAATCAGGCTCAGCTGAGGAGCGTGTCTTCCTGGAAGATATTCGCATCTATTTAACCTAACTTAAGTGCAGTATTTGAAGATCCACCATGATAAGGGGTGAGGCCAGAATCAAGACATGGCGCTAAGACGAACCCTAGCTGAGGTAAGCTTCTCTCTCAGCCCACGGTGCTTACTCTTTAAACCATATGGACCGTCCCAGATTTACTGCGGCCCATGGAAGAGAGAGAGTGTGGCCACCAGAAACCAGAGATCTTCTGTTGACCACGCTAGAAAGGCAAAATGAGGGTCCTAATATGCAATCCCTTCCATTTTCTTTCATGGGCAATTATTGCAAAGAATTAATTCTATTCAAAGTTTGATTACTTAATGAAGGATATTATTTAAGACTCAATCTACTAACCTTTAAAGTGGCAGCCATTTGTAGCCATTGCTAAGTGCCCTGGCTTCGGAGATGGGGCCACGCCCAGGCAAACCTCTCTCCAAATTGGACTGATTCTGCCATCTAGTGGCATGGTTGCAAACTACAACAGATGAGGCCCTCCCTGGCATGGCGGTGGCCAAGGGGTGAGAATTAAATATGCATTTAATGTCAAGGGGTTAGTTTCTGCCTTCAAGTCCTTCTGCTCCACCTACCCACCTGTGTGACTTTGGAGATATGGTAGAGTACTTCTTCATCCTAGTCAACTGACCTGTAGAATAAGGGTAACGGGCTATCTTTACTCTTTTCATGAGCCTTCCATGACATAACACGTGGGAAACACTTAACAGACTTCCCTATCAACATTTGGCTATATTTATAATTTTTATTCTCAATATGCAAGTCCAGGGCTTATAAAAATAGGCTAACACATGAGAAATAAAGTTCTGAAGATATGAGTATTTCTAAACAAACGAAGTCTATATAAAATTGAAAGCTTGGACAAAGATCAAGTTTCCTTTAGGCTCTCCGTGCACAGCGCCAACACACGCATTATCTCAGTTTATGCTTGCCTCGTTCCAAGCCTCTCCCCTCCTCACAGACAGCGTCTCCATGCCACCCGACAACGCATTATGTGCGCGCAAACGCTTGGCTTCTTTCTGCGCCTTCCCTCTCCTGTTTAAAGAACCTCACAAATTTTACACCCAACTAGGCGTCAGCTTCCTATACGCATCTCTCTGTCAGGTGCTGTCAGGAAGATTTTTTTAATCCTGTGTAGCTCTCTACCTTGATGTGTATTAGGGCATTTGACACAAATGGGCTGCAAATGAGGTTAGCGTCGGGGGTAGGCAGATGCAGAGCTCGAGTGGGAAACACCTGTCATGGGACAGTGAGTGTGACCTCGTGTGCTCTCTCCTCCACCCCAAAGCCGGACACAAAGCCTTCACGCAAGTACCCCCCCACCCCCCTCACCCCCGTCAAAGCGGAGAGGGAAAAGATCTGTTTTGAAGACAGACAGGGACTTATTATGTAGCTGAACCTGGCCTGGAGCTGGCCATCGTCCTGCTAGTGCATCATTTTAAGAGAGTTGGATGTCTTCTCACAGAGCACTGGACCTAATTGGCCTGGTAGGTTGAACTGGCTGTTTTGATTAATCAAAATAACATTTTAAATAATATAGTAATAATGCTAATTTTCACTAAGAAACATAAACAATTACTAAAAGGTAAAGAAGAAAGCCATTTTCCCTACTTAAGTGATATTAAGAGTTGATATATTTTTAAACTTTGCTCATGTTACATAGTTTGGGCAACTCTATACCCTGATCTTTTTATTTGTTCTTTTCCTGTTATCCCTAGTCCCTCTAAATTTCAAGTATTGTTAAAATGCCCCCATTGTACTATAGCTCATAAAGAGTGTGGTTCTAGAGGGCCAGCATCACCCTGGGTGTGGGTGCCATGGTTACCTCCCTACAGATTGCATCTTTGGCTACAAACCTTTTCTTCTGGCTAGAAATACCTGCTTTCACAACTCAGTGTACAATGTCACATGCCTTCTTTTTAGAAGGACACAGGAATGTTGCGATAAATGCAGTGTCCTGCTATCTGAAAGGTCACAAGGGAATGGCTTTTGACTTTCAGCACTCCAGGTTGCCTTGGTGGACTTGGCCTGGAAGTTACGGGCTATGACACAAGGCCTCAAAGATGAACCCGATGCATTATGGAATCTGTTCTGTGCTCCAGATCACTGTTTTGAATTTGTTTGATTCCTCCATCTGTCTTTGTGTGCATGTGCATATACGTCTGATTATTTCATTTTAAATGGAAACACTCACATCCAATACATTTTATATAACTTTTTATGTTTCTCTACAAACAAGAATTTCTATGGTCCATGAATTTATTCATTTATACATTGATTTTTTTAATCTCACATGTGTCGATGGTCATTCACTGTAAGAGTAATAAAGTACCTTTCTTTTCTTTTTTGAGACAAGGTTTCACTCTATATCCTTGGCTGACCTAGAACTCACAACAACCCCTCTGTCTCCACCTCCGAGGGCCACGATTACAGATGGCTGTCACCACAACTGAGTATAAAACGCATTCCCAAAAGGAGTTTATAACTTAGTGAGAGCAGGAAATGTGAGCAGGGAAATGCTCCAGGAACGGTTCTCTCCCAGATGGAAGATCTCAGTCATTATTTTGTGGGTGGGGGTGGACATTCAATCTGTAAGGCTGCCGGGCAGACATCACAGAGTGGCTTATATGGGAACCTTGAATGATGGTCAAAGTTTAGCAGATAAGCATCAGAAGATGGCAGAGGCCAGCACACCCGTAGTGTGGAGGGGTTCTGTGGGACACGGGGAAAGCGAAAATCTCTCTGGCTAAGGAAGGCCTCCATGAATGGAAGGAGAAGAGATAGAAAGAAGCTAAAATTTGAGGTTCCTGATACTTTATAAGCCAAACTAAGACATGTGTATTTTATACAGAAAACCCATCAGAAGCTGTTTAGGCATTTGATTTATCTTTTTTTTTTTTAATTTTAAAAAAAGATTTATTTATTATTATGTATACAGTGATCTGCCTGCATATACACCTGCATGCCAGAAGAGGGCATCAGATCACATTATAAGATGGTTGTGAGACACCATGTGGTTGCTGGGAATTGAACTCAGGACCTCTGGAAGAGCAGCCAGTGCTCTTAACCACTGAGCCATCTCTCCAGGCCCTGATTTATTTATTTATTTATTTTTTGTTTACTTCCAAAGGAATGACACTGAGCCAATAACATCCAGTAAGTGAGACACATGAACATTCAGACACGTTACTTGAACATTTACCTGGGGAATTCTGACATCACAACGAGACAATAGTCTTACTTCCTAGTATAACAGTGGGGCTTCCAGTTTAAAGTTACACTGCTAGCCACTTGACAGACAGAGGTTAATCCCTGAGCAGCTGAATCAGTGAACCTCACTTGCCAATTTTATGTGATTTGGAGTCACCTGGCAGACACACATCCTGAGTGCACGGGCACATTTCAAGGGAGTTTTAACTGAGGATAGGAGACCGGGATGTGGGCAGTACCTTCCCATAATTCCTGCACTGAATAAGAAGGAAAAGGCAGAGAGCCAGGAGGACATGAGCATTTCATTCTATGATTTCTGGGCTGCTGATACACAGGCGAGCAGTTGCCACATACTCCTGCCACACAAACCTGTCTGCTCCTGTGCTTTTCCTGCCTCATTGGACTGTGTTCCCTCAAACTGTGAGCCAAAGCAAGCTCTCTCTGTAGTAGTTTGCTTTCTATTGTCATGTTTAAGCACCATGACCAATAGCACCTTGAGGGAGAAAAGGGGTTTATTGTAGAAAGTCAAGGCAAGAACTTGGAGGCAGGAAGTGAAGTAGAGACCATGAGGGAACACTGCTAACTCGCTTGCTCCTCATGGTTTGCTCGGCACACTTTCATGTACAACCAAGGACAAGCTGCCTATGGATGGCACCACCCACAAGGGGCTGGGCAATCCTACATCAATCACTAATCAAAACAACAACCCACAGACTTACCTATAGGTAAAATTTATCAATATATTTTTTATTAATCATGATATCTTCTTCCCAGACATCTCTAGATCTGTGTCAAGTTGGCAAAAGCCAGTGAGCAGTCTTCCCTTTAGGTGTCTTGTCAAGTATTTGGCCACAGCATTGAGAAAAGGGAACAAAATAGCCTCGCTGAGATCCAATTGCTCCTTTGGAGTGATATTTTAGAATAGTTAGAACCTGGGCAGGGGTCATAGTAAGCACATGACACAAGTCCAAGAGCCAGCTTTGTAAGCCTTGCAGCTTTGAAGGTATCCTGTCCGTAGAAGAGCCAAGGAATACCACAAAGTCACACCACACAATAAACCTCACACAAGAGGTTTATTGGGAGGGGACAACCTAGGAGGGTGTTTGCCTCTGCTCAGGTGAGAAACAGCAGGGAACTGAGCAGGCACAGACATTATACAGGGTCTCAGGGGAAGTCGGAGTTGAGCTTTTCAGGATTGGTGGGAGTTCAAGTCTTTGGCTTGAGGGAGCACAGGGATTGGTGGGTTTTCCTCTTCAGATATTGGTCAGTTTTTTTGTTCAGCTATTCAGTGACTAGTAGGATTTTTTTTCTTGTAGGGCACGGCCTGACCACTCTCCTGCCTTGGGGCTAGGAGTGCCCATTACAAGAATTAAGAAAAGACAGTTAGGGCCTTCTAACTGAGGGTGTGGAGGGGAGGCAGGCCACTTTCCTGCCTTGAGGGTTTAAAATATTTACAAAGTACATAAAGTTTACAAAATGAGTCCACTGTGGGAAGGCTTTCTTTACAGCTTGAGTTGGCACAAATAGCCAACAAGCTTGAGAGGCTAGCACCCAAGACAGGAAGAAGGGGTTAAGAATCAGAGCTAGGAGAAGGAACGGAAGGTGAGAGTAAGAAATATACCAGCTCTAGTAACAGCGTTTGGACAAAATCACTGAAATTCTGGACAAAATGGGCAAATTTCACTAAGCAGACCAATTATCTCCCCATTGGTGGGGTCTGCCTATTAAGGCCTACCTGCCATACTGGTTTGTACGGAGGGTTCCTGTTTCTGCTTGGTCCTGGGTAATGACATTCCTTCTTAAAACTTGGCTTTGGGTGCCAAGATTTTCTTTAACACGAAGAGTCTGTTACAGGTGAAAAAGTCCAGCCAGAAAGCAACATGTTTCCATACTTTGGGATGCAGAAAGTCTAAACATTTCCTCATGAAATCCTTTCGATCAGGAGAGTTTAGTAAGATCAGAATGAAGTGGGTACAACCCTGATAAGACACACAAAGTGTCTTGAGAAACAGTGATGGACTTCCTGGGAGTCCTAAAGCAGGGAGGGGGGATTTTCACAGCACTTGGGTAAAGGGGGGCATGTGGAAAAAGATGAGCATGTGGTGGAAGCCTGCATTTCATCTGCTCAAGAAAGACTGAAACGAGGGAGGTGGCTGCTGACCACCAACGAGGAGGTGGGGTTTTACTACTGTGAAGAGACACCATGCCCATGGCAACTCTTATAAAGAAAAAGATCTAATTGGTGTTGGCTCACAGTTGCAGAGGGTTAGTCCACTCATCATGGCGGGAAGCATGGCAGCGTGTAGGCAGACATGGTGCTGGAGAAGGAGCTCAGAGCTCTACATCTTGATCCACAGGCAGCAGAAGGAGACTGTGTGTCACACTGGACGTAGCTTGAGCATATAAGACCTCAAAGCCCACCTCCACAGTGACACACTTCCGCCAACAAGGCCACGCCTCCTAACAGTGCCACTCCATGATGGCCAAGCATTCAAACTCACAAGTCCATTGGGGCCATTCCTGTTCAAACCACCACAACGAGGAACCAGAGACATTAGTGCATTATTGAGAAGCCACAGAACAGGGAAGCATGCCTCACCTTGGCAACCTACAAGGAATATGAAAGGAGGCTCTCTAGAATGAGAAAGTATTTATTTACTTAGAAATTTAAGTTTTGCCGAAAATCAAGGGGCTTCTTGGATATAGTGGCTCATAGGCGCATCTGCTCGTTGGCCCTGTTGAGCCACCATACCAGGATTCAGCAGTTGCAATGGAGACCGGTAGCCTGGGAAGCTTGAAACATTGTTAGGCCAGGCTGAGCTTAGACCCAAGGCTAATAAGACAGTAAGTACCAGGATAGTCAGGGCCACACAGGGAGAACCTGCTTCAAAAAAATTTTTTGACTGGGTCTCCCAGAGACTCTCCTCTTAAATAGCTGCATGGTGTTGAGTGCTTGCACCTCAGTGAGTGTTCAGAAAACACCTGAATGGATGACTAGCTTGTGTGGTTTATGTTTGCTAAAGAGGAGAGTGACTTGTAAGCCAACTCATACCCGTCAGAGAGATACCGAAACGGCTGTCTAAGCCTGGAGTCAGAGCGGGCCCCATGGGTATACACAGGAAGCATTTCCAAGCTTCTCTCCTTGGACCCCCATTTCTTTATTTATAAAGCAGAATGCAGGCTGAAAAGTGTTTCCTGTGGGAGCGTGAGAGCCTGAGACGAATCCCCAGAACCTACATAAAAAGCCAGACTTCGCACAGTTCACATTTGTGAACCTGGGATGGTAAAGTTAGAGGCGTCCTTGGGGCTCACTGACCAGTCCTTCTAGCTGACCAGCAAGCCAGAAGCCAGTTAGAGCCCCTGTCTCAGAAGATGAAGGTAGACAGCTCCTGATAAAAGACATGCCGACAAATGTACATGCACACCCATGTATACATGTGTGCACCTACCTAATCTCTCTCTGTCTCTGTCTCTCTCTGTCTCTGTCTCTGTCTCTGTCTGTCTGTCTGTCTGTCTGTCTGTCTGTCTCTCTCTCTCTCTCTCTCTCTCTCTCTCTCTCTCTCTCTCTCTCTCTCTCTCTCACACACACACACACACACACACACACACACACAAGCGCGCACGCTGGAATGAAATGAGAATCTGCCCCATAAGCTGTGACATTTGATAGAAAGCCTTGCACAAACAGGAGCTGCTTTTCTGGGCTCAGCCAGCGGCGCTCTTGGCTTAGGCTTCTGGCCCCGATCGCCCTCTCAAGAGCTCACTCTACCTTTCCCTGCATCTGTCCTAGTGGCTTTTAATTTTGGCTTTTGAAACACACAGACCAAAGACTCACAAACACAGAAACCATCACTTTCCTTTGGTCTAATTGATTGGAAGCCTTGCCTCATGGCAGGCTTCACTGGGGTGCACGCCTGGACTGCCTGCTGCCCGTCAGCTTGCACCACACGCTGCTCAGGCCATCTGCTGCTCTGCTCCAGCCATATGGAAAGGGGCTCATACTTTGGAAAAGGCAAATTATTTTCTTCTTTGTATTATTTTCTTTCTGTACTTGCTAGCTGAATGGATCGAGTATGGGTACAATTACAACTTCTATATCTGATTTCCTTGAGAGCCAATGAGTTTATTTATTTTCTTCAATAATTTATTTATTTGTTCATTTTTACATCCCAATTGCAATCCACTCCCTCCTCTTCCCTCCTCTTTTCCAAATCCTACCCTCCCACCAACTTTCCCCATACTCCCTTCCCCGCCTCACCCCTACCTTCCCTGCCACCCAAGAACCAACCCTCCCTGACACATCAGGACTAATTGCCTCCTCTTTCACTGAGGCAAGACAAGGCAGCCGTGCTAGGGAAACGGGATTCAGAGGGAAAAAGCAAAGTCCAAGTCAGAGATAGCTCCTGCTCCACTTGAGGACCAAGCAGCCCATCAGTGTAGGGGGCCTAGGACCAGGCCATACATGTTCTTCGGTTGGTGGTTCAGTCTCTGTGAGCCCCCATGGGCCCAGGTTAGTTGGCTATTTGGGTTTCTTGTGGTGTCCTTGACCCCTCCAGCTTCCTCAATCCTTTCCCTAACTCTTCCACAAGACTCCCTGAGTTCCGCCTAACGTTTGGCTGTGGGTCTTTGCATTGTGTTTCCGTTATCTGCTGGGTAGAGTCTCTCAGAAGACGGTTATGCTAGGCCCCTGTCTGCAAGCATAGCGGAGTATCATTAGTAGTGTCAGGGGTTGGCTCGCTTCCATGGGGTGGGTCCCAAGTTGGGCCAGTCATTGGTTGTCCGTTCCCTCAGTCTCTGCTCCATCTTTTATCCCTGCATCTCTTGTAGGCAGGACACATTTTAGGTCGAGGGTTTTGTGGATGGGTTGGTGTCCTCCTCTCTCCACTGGAAGGCCTGCCTGGATGTGGCCCACTTCAGTCCAGTATCCCCCACTACTTGGAGTCTCAGCTAGGGTTACCCCTGTATCTTCCCAGGAGCCTCCCCGACCCCAGGTCTCCAGGTTGTCCCAGAGATGCTAATTTCCCTTCTCTCTCCCAGCCCTCTCATCCCCCCATCCCGCTCTCCCCACACCAGGTCCCTTACCCCCTGCCGTCCAGCTGCCCTCTCCTCCTACCCCCCCTCACCCACTTTCTCTCTCCCCCTGAACTTCCACACACCTTAACTTAGGAAATAATGACCACTTTACCCTCTGATATCTGGGACATAGGAGAATTAAGAAATCCCTTCTGTGGTCCTTTTTTGCTATGGTTCCTGTTCTCTACAAAGTGAATAAAAATCACATTTCCTTTCTTCTGGAACTCTAAGCTGCCATCACCCCTCTCTCCCAGGCCTACAATAGCAGGCCCAGCCACACTGAGGCACTTAGTTCTTACCTGCGGCAGCTTACTAGCAGCCTGGAAAAATGACTTGCATGCTTCCAATATGGAGCCGGGCTCCCACCGTGTTCACTCCAGTGGGGCTCACAAAGCCAGGAGGATTCCCCCAGCACCCCTGAAACTCAGCAGAAACCACTTCTCTGAAGTGGGAGCTCAAGTGAAGACTAATCGGTTTGGAAAGTAACTTTTTGAGAGTTTTGACTAAATAAAGGAGGGTACAGAACTGCCTGTTTAAAGATATTAATGATAAGTGATTCGTGATTTTAAGAGGGGCTGGGAGGGAGAGGATGACTTTAAGCTGAAGGGAGATACAGGTGCAGCTGCAGTGATAACAGCTCTCCTGCCTCCCCCCTCCCCCCACTCTCCCCCCCCCCCACTCCCCTCCCCCTGGCTCAGCTTTTGTTTCTACTATGGGTCTAAGGCACTTCAACTTCTGTTTTAGCCCCCTCTCGCCCATGAAAGAAATGCACGAGTCCTCTAGCGTGTCACTGTAAATTAATTAAAAAGCATCAGGCCCTTGAAGATAAAATATTAACACGCATTACAATACATCCCAGAGGAAGAAATAAGCAATTAATTTCCATTCTTACCATGACGTGATTTCCATCTTCCTTTTTCTTTTTCTTGAGTAGTGATTGGTTCTATTATCAGTTGTTTTTTTTTTTTAAAAACGAGCTGCTTTCTCGCAGTGCCCTGGATCACAAGCAGCATGTATACTTTCCTTTTTGTTAGCCTTGTGTCTCCCAAAGCATTTTTTCAGACACTTCTGTATTACATCAGCCCTTTGGTGTGCTTAGCAAGAGCAGGTAAAAAGCTCAAGCTGACCATTTTTTGGTCTTGGACAACCCTGGGGATGCCTGTTTCTGAGTGATTATTTTCTTTTGACCCGTTCTATCTTACCAGGGCCAGATCCAGATCTGGAAAACTCGACACACACTTGAAAGCTGTTCAATGAAAAACAGTAAAAACCACAAAAAAAGTTTACAGTGTCATCCACAAAAATAAGTATTAAAAACCGATAAGTTGTAAATTGTTTAAGAGAGACATATATTTCACAAATCGCAAGTGTAAAAACGTTCTGAATTTCCAAATAAATTGTTCAACCCAATGCTGTGAAACTGTCCTGCTATTTTTGGATGTAGAGTCAGACTACTGTTATAGATAACAAATGATAAGATTTGAGGTAATTTCCAGCCAATGGCCAATGTCAATGGGCAATCACAGTGTTCATTATTTATGGTGCCATTGAGGCCCCCCTCGCAGTACCATTTTATGAGTTTCATGTTATCTGAGTCATTATTGGTACTGTCTGTCAAGTCAACAGGAATATTTTATCTTGTGTTATTACATAGGAATATTCCTTTATACTAACTTATCAAATAACTTAAAAATGCATGTGTTACTTCTTTTCAAATTGTACCACTTTCTTTTTTTATTATTTTTATTAACTTATTCATATTACATCTGGATTGTTAGCCCTTCTCCTGTTTCCTCCCATTCTTCCCTCCTTCCCACTTCCCTCCTTCTCCCATAGCAAGTTACCAAGAAGAGACTTGATATTCTAAGAATGTATATAGGGGGAGGAGGTACCACTTTCTTTTAATTAACTATGGCTCTTGGGAGTTATTTCAACTTTTAAACATTAAAGCATCTAGATGTCAGAATAATATCTCATTCTTACTGCCCTGTTTTATATCGCACTGATTTTTATATGGCATTTCTCTATTTGTTAATAAATAAATGCTAATTTAATAAAAATTTCTTCATATTCATCTAATTTAGCTTGGTGGCATTTTATTTCTTTAGTGAAACATCATCCCACATTTTAGTTAAAATGGCACATGTAAGCTTTGTTGCTGTTTCTTGGAATTTTTCTTCTAATTCTTTAAAATTATCTTTTAGTGGTGATGGATGTTTCTCATTTCAAATAGCTTTGTGATGAACACACTGCCCTGTCTTTAGTGTCACTAAAGAAACATTGTGGGGCTGGAGAGATGGCTCAGAGGTTAAGAATACTGCCTGTTCTTCTAAAAGTCATGAGTTCAGTTCCCAGCAACCACATGTTGGCTCACAACTATCTTGTAATGAGATCTGGTGCCCTCTTCTGGCCTGCAGGTATATATGTAGGCAAAACACTATATTTAATAACTAAATAAATAACTTTTTAAAAAGTCTTTAAAAACATTGTAAAAGAAAATCCTAGTCACATATCTTGAAAATGCGTATCTACAAAGAGGACAAGCAAGAATCAAGGTTCCATGGTGTTTATAATAGTCCACAGTTTTGTGGGATGTGGACGGGAGCCTCTCCCTTTCCCAGTGGGAGGAGTGGGCTGTGCAATGCACCCACACTGCCACTTATCAGGGCTTCAAAGAGTGCTTGTAGCATGGGCCCTCACCCCTGTCAGCTCTATATTGAGAAGTTCACATAGCTCTTATACACATAAGTTGTGGAAGCAATGACTTTTGCTCTTTTTAGTTTTGCAGATGAAAAAGCGAGTCTTAACTGCATATTGCTAGAGTCAGGGTTCAGGCCCAGTGGCTTTGAATCTAACGGTTGGGTTCTTAATTACTGCAAAAGATAGTTCTCATTGATTTCTGAATGGAGAAGATGAGAAAGGAGGAGATGCTTGGCTTGAAGTACCTGAAATATTGGCACGGCCTTCGCCTGTGGGTAGCAAGAAACATGCCTTCTCAGAGCCCTGCCGAGCATGTTGATCCGGTGGGTTCTGCCAGACACCAGCAGAGGGGGACATAGGCTTTGAGTGTTTGCACTGTTTTTGCTTGCTACACGTACTCTGGTGGTTTGGACCCAGTTCCTGACTGAGCAGCTGTGATCTCTGTTGAAGAGGTATTGCCCCCTTGGTGATGAGTTCCTTGTCTGTACCATCGAAGCTGCAGTGTGTGGTCTCTGAGGCTCCTCTTAGTTCTGACCCTGGAAACTCGGCAGTGGAGTCAGCTGACATGGCGCCATGAGTTCTGCTTGGAACCCGAGGCAGTGCCTCATCTCAGGACGCTGAAGTAGCATCAGGGAAGTTATTGCTTAAAAAAAAAAAAGTGAACAATTAAAAGGAACTCTGCCATTCCAATGATCAATTACGTACAAAATTAAAGACCTTTGAAGTCATATGCTTTATCATATGTAAGAATATTATATAAGAGACTCACTGTCCTGTCACGAAAGTGACAGCAGGGATGTCAACATGTGTGTTCATATTGCTGTACGGTCACCACATATAATAGACTCTATAAATCTAACTTTAAAAACTGCACTGTGACTGTGAGATGTTTACAAATAAACGCCCCTGACTTAGGATTCTAAATCATCAATAAGCTATGGAAAAGTATTCAATTACTCAAGAATGAAGGAAGTGAACATCAGAGGGAAGAAACATAATTTTTTTTTAATCTTTTGCTCTCATAAAAACTGAATGGACAGCCAGGTGTGGCGGCACACCCCTGTAAAGCCTCGTTTTGCAACGAGTGAATGCGGGGGACAGGCTGACTGGTGACAGGGCTCTGGCACTGGTGCTGGGAGAATTCAAGTCTTACCTATGTCAAAGAAATGACATCCCATTTAGAGAGAGTGGCCTCTTCTTCCCAGCTGCCTTCCCCACCCCTTTCTCTGGATGATAAAGTCTTGAGAGAAAGCAAAAGAACAAGGCTTTTCCCTTTCCCTCAACCACAGGCTAGAAGCTAGAAGAGAACTCAGCTTCGCTGGGGTTGGGAAGGAATTAGCAAGTCAGTAAAAGGCAATGCTCATGCTTCCTCCTGTTTCCCATTTTCTCCTGGGATGGGTTTTCTGCCCTTTGTGTGTGCAGCCCGTCCTCACCCAATAGGGAAAATGCATCCAGCAGCAGTCACTCATTTAGCCACATTTCCTGTGGTGGTCAGTTTTGTCTGTCAGTGAAGATCACGTGTTTTGTTTGTTCGTTTGTTTTTGTTTTTTGTTTTTGGAATGGCCCTAGTCATGAAAGGATGGTATCTGAAAGATGAGGAAAACTGTTGCTGGAAAAAAAAAACCCAATAAATTAGAGATTTTAAAGCTTTTCTTTCTATGAACTATTTAGCAGGAAAATATTAAAAGCTAGGAAAAACAATTAGATATTACAGGGAGGACAATGGTTCAACTTGCAGCTGAACAGCTGCACAAAAGCACACGTGCATGCATGGGTGAATGCAGCCCAACACAAACTTGTAGATGTATTAAAAAACATGGTTTAAAATGACTTCATTGCTCTGTTGTCCAGAGCCAACTTTATAGAGGACAGGGTCATGTTGCAATGCCAAGCAGGTCAGGCACACTTGGGAGTGTTTCTCAGACAGGCTCTAAAAGTTCCCAAATGTTTGCTGAAGCTGTAAACATGCAGGTGCAATCACAGACTTACTGAAAGAGCCATGGTATGAGATGAGGCAAGACTAAAAGAAGCGCATAAGCATGCACACATCCTATGTCAAAGGTCAGTACATTTTTGTGTGGGCCAAGGTTTACTACGTGACTGTGGGCCAACTCTAGCTCCTTCTTTTGTAAATTAAATTTACTAGGGCATAGCCCCATGTCCTCTCTGGTCCTGTCAAGCCATCGTAGCAGGATCCATCAGTTGTGATGTAAATGGGTAGGCTGGGAGCTTGCCACTTCTGACTCAGGCCACGTCTTCCATCCTTCAGTCCACGAAGATCCCTAGTCACCATGTAAGATGCTGATCCAGACCCATCAGCTTTGGGAATAGACCTGGGCGTTCCAACCTCTCAGGACAAGGCACCTCCTTCGTCTTAGGGTCATGCTGATGTTATTGTTTATTACAGGCGTTCTCAGTGGATGAGGAATATACTTTTGCAGACCCAACATTTACTTATTGGATCAAAAACAACCTGGGTCTTTCATGGCCACTTCTAGCAATTTTTTAAAAAAAATTTATTTATTTTGTATATCTATTTTAAAGGTTAAGCTTACACTGTCTGCATGTACACCTACATGCCAGAAGAGGGCACTAGATCCCTTATGTTCATGAGCCACCCTGTGGTTCTGGGAATTGAACTCAGGACCTCTGGCAAAGCAGCCAGTGTTCTTAATTGCTGACCCATCTCACCAGCCCGACTCTCTGTAATGCAGACAAATCTTAAGAGCTATGATCTTCAGAGAGGCCGGAATTGCATGTCCATGGAGGGCTCCACCATCGTGGATTCTCCTCAACAAGGTATATGCCCCTTGGGTCATCATGATAAGCAAGGACAGCAAGAAACTATGCTGGAGTTTACTGAAAACCCACACTCTTTATAGGGTGAATAATTATCCCACACAGAGAGATTAGTGACTGATATTTCTTTACTTTCATCTCCATAGACCTCGGGCCTCCCATCGGCCTTGGCCTCAGCTGCACCTTTATTCTTCCAATTCCATTCTCGATCTCTTCCCATATCGGCAAGCAAGTGCGGTGCGTAATGTGCCCTGAGCTTGCACAGAATGTTTCACAAAGTGCTTTCTTTTATCTAAAGATGTGTCCTTTGCAAGGCCAGACTTACACTGTGTGCGTTGTTTCAGCATTTGAACTGAGTTAGCAGTATTAGTTTCTAAGATAAGCAAAGCCAAATCCTGACACCACACAAACCAAGACCATTTCAATCTTCCTGGGGCTAAAGGAGGAGGTGCACTGGTCTTTCACCCCTGGAAATATTGCCCCTTGAATTTCATAAACACTGCACCACCTGCTAGCAAATCGGACCATTATGCCCATAACAGTCTGGACTTCTGATGTCCCTGGTAGGGGACATCACCTACTCAGGATTACAGGGCTCAGTTCCCCATCATGCCACATGCCTACACACATCAGCAACTTGAATGTCATGTCCAGGAAATTCACCTAATCATTTCTCTGCTGGCATCAGTTTCATCCTGATCCTGATAAAGGGTCCCCAAATCATATAATTTAGTTATGTGATTTGCTTAAATGTCCAATAAAAACAAATTTTATATTTTAGCAATTGCTAGCATCTTTATCATTGAAGATATAGGAAGGTGCTTCTGCGTGGATACTGACCATAGCTACATCATTTGCAGGTTATATTCAGCTTGAACATACAATATGACTGGATAAACAAAGGTATGTCTTTAATCCCCACAAATCAACTCATCTGAATATTCCCAAGGCCAAGGTCAGGGGATATATATATATACACATACACACATATAAAATAGGCAGGAGGGATTAGAAGTTCAAAACTACAGGGTTTTTTTTTCAAGAATGAATCCCGCATCCATTTCTTCATTAATTCAACCAGTAAGAATCCCCAAAGCAATCTAAGGGTTGGAAGGGCAATAGCAGCGCCCCCTGTTGGCCATCTCAGAAAGTACATGGCCTTCGAGGCTATTTTGAGGGGCCACAAAATAAAATTCTCCTTCCAAAAGATATTAGTTAACACAGACTCCGTAAATGAAGAAGCATTTACATTTTTCACCTCGTCAAGTCCATCTCACTATATAGAGTGAGTATTAGAAACTAATACTGCTAACTCAGTTCAAATGCTGAAACAACGCACACAGTGTAAGTCTGGCCTTGCAAAGGACACATCTTTAGATAAAAGAAAGCACTTTGTGAAACATTCTGTGCAAGCTCAGGGCACATTACGCACCGCACTTGCTTGCCGATATGGGAAGAGATCGAGAATGGAATTGGAAGAATAAAGGTGCAGCTGAGGCCAAGGCCGATGGGAGGCCCGAGGTCTACGGAGATGAAAGTAAAGAAATATCAGTCACTAATCTCTCTGTGTGGGATAATTATTCACATACAGGGATATAGAAATCAGTGGAGGCAAAATGAATAGTGACAAAGAGATGATGATATGTTGAGAATTAATAAAGGAATTAGAGAACGTCTTGAGCTTGGGAGGATGAGCATGGAGACATGAGCTTCACTTAGACCAGGTTGGTGGTAGAGCAGCATCTGGGTAGCAACACACCAGGGACCGTCAGCTTTGCAACCTGAAAGCTTGGATAGAAATCAATATTGAAGCTATCTCTGTAGGGAGCTTAGGAGAGTTTATATAAAGAATTAAATAGAGAGCTTGTTTAATTACAGATTAATCTGTCCCGTAGGTGTTCTTTAAGGAGCTCATGGCACCAGGTACTTGCTTCGGGTGGGTGATGGTGATAGTGAGATTTTTGACTACTTGGATAGGGCAGCGTTGCTTGCTTTGATGGTAAGCATGGGTCAGGGAACTTAGATGAAACTTAGGTCCTATGGCAGGAGACAAAGGATAAAGCCAATAAGTACAATGTATGAAGTGACATGATGCGCACTCTTGACAGTCGGTGTAACTGGACTTCTAAAAATACCTAAAACTTTAATTGTAGGTAAATGTATTTATATGTGTGTGACATTTTGTGGGTATAGGTCATGAAACTGGAAAGGGAGAGAAGCAGGTTTTAAAGACGGATAGGGAGAGGGTGGTAATATATATATGACGCTTAAGCAGAGTGAAGGCTTCTGGGAGGAAGTGAGGGCATTAGAAGGAGGTGGCAGGAAGATCCAGGAAGTGAGGACAGAGGCAGAGTAACAACATCCAATATATATGAAAATGCCTCAGTGAAACTCACTACCCTGTATGTTAATTTAATTTTTATGTTTAATTTGTGTGTGTGTGTGTGTGTGTGTGTGTGTGCGCATTGGTGTGGGTGTTCATGCAGGTTTGTGCCTATGAGGGATGCCAGATCTCCTGGAGCTGATATGCAGTTATGAGTTATGGGTGCTCAGAACGGAGCTTGGGTCTTCTGCAAGAGCAATACACACAGCTAACCACAAAACCATTGATCTAGCTCCCGATTGCTTAAAGTAAAAGGCTTAATACTAATGAACAAAAGAAACACCTAGGACATTAGTGGAGCACGCCTCTGGGTGTGTCTATCAGGGCTTCTCGAGAGGTGATTGGCTCCTCAGGGCTCTGGAGGAACCACTAGCTTAATCTCTTTATGAATTCATGTTGTGGTGGCATCATTGGGGTGGGTGAGAGGAAAGAAATGGTCCCTAGTCGGAGGAGGTGGCTCCCCAGGGCTGCATCTCACCCTGGTCCCTTCCCTCTGCTTTCTGTTTGCCAGGATGTGTGCTGCTCTGCCGCAGGCCACTGATGCCTCTGAAACCATGAGGTGAACACATGATTCCTTTCAGCTCTTCTCTTAGGTGTTTTGGTCACAGTCATAACTGTTTTCTGACTTTAAAAAGATGAAATAGAAAGAAAGGAAGTGGGAAAGTAGCTCAGAGAGAAACAGCCACAGCTTCAGGGACTTTTCATTTTTAAAATATTTTTGCTAGTTAGCCTGCAAAGGAGTGTGTTTCGTTAATGTATTTTTCCTGTGTGTGTGCCATTGTATTTTCATTGTAGGTGAAGCACTGTGAAAGTCATAATTTGAACAAAGACTGGTTTAGGTAAAGGGGCAGGGCTGTGCTGGGTACCACATGTCTCGGCAGCAGGACCACAGGCAACAACAGGAACAGTAAATCCAAAAACCTATGGTAGGGTGTACCTGAGCATTAGCGGCATGGTAAGGCCAGGGTTTCTGTAGCCGGGATGGGTAGGATGAGCTGAGGTAGAGGGACAGCCAGGAGTAGCCCCTGTAGATTTTTTAGGGGGCTGAAATTATTTTGGCTTTTACTAAGAGTGAAACAAGGATCTGTGTGACCATTCTAGAAAGATGGTATGTGTTCATATGGACTGACGTTTTTTGCCCATGCTGCCTTTCATTGCACAGAAACAAAAGAGCAAGAAGAGTAGCTGAGGTCCCCAGGGGGAAGAAATGATGGCATCTGAACCCAGGTGAATATCTGTGGCATTGAGAGGGGACTGTGTCCTGGGGTTGTGCCTTGTGCTCTGGAGATGGAGGCAGACGCTGAGTGTCCTGAGTGCTGTGTTACCGATACATTTTGAGAAACAGAACAGACTTATGAGTGGATTGTGGGTCATGAGAGAAGAAGAAGGAATTGTACCTTCCAAGCTTTTGGCTCTGATCCCTTAGAAGGGGCCTGTCATTGCTGGTGGCTATGCAGAGACTGAGCTGAAGTGAAGTCATGCTTGATTTGAGGGGTGACGGGGTTGGATGCTCCGGTCGGATTCTGGCTGATGGTGCTGTGGTGGTGGAAGCTCACGAACGGCTGTGACCTCAGAAGAAGACCCGGGACCTAGGGCTGGACACGGAGACTCAAAAGCTCTTCTGATGATGGCGGACACTGAGAAAGTCATATGACTGGAGAGGCTAGGGACATTGGGATATTGACTGCAATGAGACACCCAGACTTGAGCCCTGTAAATCTCAACGCTTGGAGACAAGGAGGCTAAGGAGGAGACAAAAATGACAAAGAAGTAGAAGAAGCCACAAAAAGTAGGTTCCAAGGAGAAGGAAGGGCTGGGGAGTTTTCCATGGCTCAGCATTTACCCAGCATGCATAGGACCCTGGGTTCAATGCCGAAAACAAGAGGGGAAGAAGCTGAAAGAACAAAGTATCAAAGATGATAAAGATTCCAGCCGGGGCAAACACAGGCTACAGAGGATAAGAACAGGAGCTAATTTATTAGGTCTGGTGAGGAGCACACTGCTTTCATCGTATGTTTAGTGAAGTGGTAAAGGGCAAGCTGCTAATTACTCTGAGCCCAAGGGCATGGCCTGTGGCCGTGGTGTCCCTCCCTGTGGCACTGACTATCTGGTGCCTGCTAAGGGCGCCCCATCATAAGCACCGGCTCCTTCCCCTGTGGGCTCTGCTATCAGGAGACACTGGCTAGATAGGTGAGGAATTAGAGCCTCAAGCCCACCCCCAGCATCAGCCTTCTGTGGTTTAGGAGACTGTTGATTGCTAAGTCTCTGGTTGCCCCCCCAACCTTGAGGCGGATAACTGTAAGACCTGGCCTAGACAGCTTCCCGAGGGGCAGAAGGTGCCAATGAGGTTCACAGCCCAGGGACTCGAAGTTACACATCCCCCCCCCATCCCCACCCCCTTCCTGCTGGCTCTCACTTCCTTCTCTTAGAAGGGGTTATCTTCCAGATGGACTACTAATGTCTGCTGTGTATCATCTGTCTGTTTGGTGGGTGCTCAGCTTGCCATGCTAGGTGATACATGTGAAAGAGATGGAGGTGGAAAATAGAACATTTAAGCTTGCTTACGGGTGGAAGCTGATAGCTTCTATTTTGGTGGCTGGAAGATGGTATAGAGTCAGGAAGATATACATATACGCATACGCATATGCATACATATACATCATATACATAGGCACATACATACACACACATGTATATCCCCAGTTCCCCTATAGCATCTATCTATCTACATATCTATCTGTCTGTCTGTATCTATCTATCTATCTATCTATCTATCTATCTATCTATCTATCAATCTATCTATCAGGAGCTAGTAGAACAATGCCCTTAGACAGGTGGAAGGCATAAAACAAAACAAGGAAGAGTTAGGGGTTCATTACAGAGGAAGAGGGACTGCCCTTCACTGGGTCAGGACTGAGGGGGAAAATGCAGAATCACGTAAGAGTGCATCCGTGCTTGCAGTGATCACGGAGCAGGCAGGACTTGCAGACGTCAGACTCAGAGTCTCCTGAGTAAAGAGAATGACACACTTTAGGACGAGCCTTCTTCACCCTGGGTGATGATGAGCCGAGGAGGAGGGCGCAAAGCACTGAGGTCAAGACATCAGCAGAGCAGCAGCACCGCGGGCGACTGTAAGGAGAGGGGGATCCATATTTGGGGTTTGGGGTTTTAACTGGGTCAAAGAATAGGAGCTTTTCACTAGGATAAGTAAGTGAACAGGGAAAATAGAATATCTGACAGATAAGCTTGGGGGTCACAAAGTTGTTAAAAATACATATTTATATCAATTTAATGGAGAAAAACCCCACGTCATTTTCATTAGATATTTGATTGAACCACAAGAAAGTGCCTTTTATCCTACAAAAGTGTTCATTCTACAATAATTCAAGTTGATATTTTAAAATGTCGTGTATGTGGGGGGAGGGGGCTTGTGTGGTGTCCTATCAGGTACAAGCATTTGCCCCCTCACAATGCAGGCTGGCAGCCGGAAATGACCTCAGGAACACTCCCCCATCGATAATAAATTGAAATGTAAAAATGAAACCATCTCCCCTGACTCTCAGGCCCTCTCTGAACCTCCAGCTTGAAGGCTGTGGTGGGAACTTGGTGCTTAGAACCATCAGAGCTGCGTGCTCCCCGAGATGCGTGGTGGGGTGATAAGAAAACTGACAACACACTAATTCAGCCTTTGGCGTTTCCTCCTCACATGTGCTGAGCCGAAAGAGTAACCATTTCTAGGTGTCACAACTGAACAACTGCTTGCTTTCTCACAAAAAAAACACAAGTCTTTGGCTCCTTCGGCTTTTAATCCTGTGGTACTTTGCAATGAAGCTGCTTCTGGAGGGACATCACCGCTAGAGACATCACTGAGCCCAAGTAACTTTATTATTTTCTGTCTCACTTCTTGCTTCAGTAATTTTTTCCCCTAAAATCTAATTGCTTTGGGGCCAGGAATGAAGGGCATGTAAAATGCAATTAAAAGAAGAAAGATGTCTCTTGTGATTTGATATTAAGCAGGAGTGATAGAGTGTGACGTTAAAAAAAATGGTATCAGAAGTGCATGCTCTGCATTTCACTTTAATTATATCAATTTCAGATTTTGGAACACAATAATTTCACACATGCTTAATTAAATTATGCCATGCCAGTACTTTCAGCTAGAAAAAAAATGTAGAAGTTTTGGGGCTGAGTAAGACATGGGTAATGCTTCCTGGCTTTCCTGCTGCAAGTCTGTAGTTGGATCCTAATGTGTCTCTCACCTGGGAAAATCTGTTTCTTAAATAGGGCTTGATCTAAGTAGAACCTAAAAGCATGGGGCACAGTCTTCAGTGTCTTCTGGGTCAGTGAGAAGGAAAGGGGTCTGGGTGAGCCTACAGCTCGTCACTCTGCATAAACAGCTTCAAACTAATGTAAGAGTTTTAAAAAAATATTGCAATCACTTCCTTCCCTCTCTCTCTCTCTTTCTTACTTACTTTCTTTCTTCCTTCCTCCCTCCCTCCCTCCCTCCCTCCCTCCCTTCTCTCCTTTTCTCCCTCTTACGCCCTTTATTCTTTTTTTCCTTCTAATTTTTTTTTTAGACAAGGTCTGGTTATGTGACCTTACTATACCTGGAACTTACTGTGTAGCTCAGGCTTGCCTCATACCCATAAGCAACCATCCTGCCTCAACTCTTGAGTAAATATATTACAAGTACGAGCTATCACACCTAGCACAATGTTCTTTTAAACACACAAACAAAACAAAAACTTTTTAAAGGAAAAATTTCAAAGTTGTACTTACACCTGTAATAAACTATTACAAATATCAGCCTCGTATAAATATATTTACACATCTCTTCATATTAATCTTTGACCTTAGTGGATGATACCAAACAGATTTCTAACTTAGACTATTTTCCAGCCGTGAATGGGAATTCCTTTTCTAAGTCTCTGTCCTAATTTTGATAGTCCATGACCTAGAAGGAAGCCACATGTCTAACCAGCTCAGCACAGCGATGTCAGATGTTTTAATCAGGATGACTCAGCTGTCTTCCGGTGTCTAGTCAATTGGGAGCTACGTGAGCAGTGTCACACCCTCACTAGAAGTGTTCCTTGGGTCAAGCTGTGAGTGGAAGAGGTTTAATCAAGTAAGTCAGGGTGCATGCTGTGGTGACCACTTTAAAAATCAGCTCAGAATTGCTGTTGACAGCTTGGCAGGGACAATGCCATTCTGAATGCCTGGCCCCGTGCTGACACCTCCGTGAACATGATTACAAAAGGAACTTCCCTTTGTCATCCTGTCATAGCATATGTATGGAAAACCCAGAGGTACCAGAACTTCTATGGTGAGATTCTAGAAGGTACTATCAATGGAACTGACATGTGCCGGAAACACCTGACTCTTTTAAGTAGGTCAAACGGTCAAACTCTTTTTAAAATGTTTCCTTTAATGCCTGATATTCTTTCTTTGGTTTTGTTTGGTTGCTCAGTTTTTGTTGTTGAAACAGTATTTCACCTCACAGCTCTGGCTAGCCTCCAACTAACAGAGATCCACCTGCCTCTGCCTCCTGAAGGTTAGGATTAAAGGCGTGCGCCACCTGCATCACTCGGCTAGCAGGCATTCCTAGTTCCCAACTTTATATAAACTGTTCCTACATTGCACTTTGTTAGCAGAACGGAGGGGTGATGGTTTGTGCTGGGTGCTCCTAGGCCAGTTCTGGAAGTGTTTATAAAGTGAAATGTCCCCAACTTTGCAAAGAAGAGTGAGTGTGGAGATGCTACGAACAAAAGAGAAGCATGTCCTTAGATTAGACACACACACACGCACGCACGCACGCACGCACGCACGCACGCACGCACGCAGGCAGGCATGCGCGTGCTGCTGCCTAGCAGTTTCTTCTGAACTGAAACATGTCCTTCAGGGCAGTAGGGAAGGCTCATGAGACTGGGAGGAAGCAGTCACATGCCTGGGAAAGCTGCACCTCCCCAGATTCCAGAGAGCCTCTTCCCACAGTTACAGATAAAACAAAGGACTGCTGGAGGGTGGGGGAGCCTGGGTGTCCCAGGGAGTAGCAGAGCTGCCAAGGGGAGGCTCTTGGGCCTGTTAAGCAGTCTGCAAGCTGTGAAGAACTCCAGAGATGTGTCTTTCACGCAGTGTCATTTGTGCTGGGGTGGCCTTTGTACAAGGCAGCTGTTTTTGTGTCATCCCTGCTGCTGTAAGTAACTTGTTAAGTAACCCTGGAAAACTCACCAGGTCACCCAATGGGATTAAGGTGTATCATTACTTCTGCTTGTCATTGGTTTCTTATCTGAGGGAACAGATGTTTGTTCACCTAAACACACAAACAAAACAAAACTTTTTAAAGGAAAAATTTCAAAGTTGTACTTACACCTGTAATAAACTATTACAAATATCAGCCTCATATAAATATATTTACACATCTCTTCATATTAATCTTTGACCTTAGTGGATGATACCAAACAGATTTCTAACTTAGACTATTTTCCAGCCGTGAGTGGGAATTCCTTTTCTAAGTCTCTGTCCTAATTTTGATAGTCCATGACCTAGAAGGAAGCCACATGTCTAACCAGCTCAGCACAGCGATGTCAGATGTCAGGTGTCACCCCCCGCCTCTCTCTCTCTCTCTCTCTCTCTCTCTCTCTCTCTCTCTCTCTCTCTCTCTCTCTCTCTCTCACACACACACACTTTAATATTAGTAAGAATGTTCCAGGGGATATTGCTAAATGACATTATTTTATGGTTCTAGAAGCTAGCTCATTCTAGTATAAATAGTAAAAAAAAGAAAAAAAAAGAAAAAAGAAAGAAAGAAAGAAAGAAAGAAAGAAAGAAAGAAAGAAAGAAACTACAGTTTAGTTTCAGGGTTTGTTGCAAAACTGGTTTTGATATTTAGCATCTCAGATGGTTCATTGTGATGCTTCTGTCTTTCTCGACTGACCGGAGTTTTTGTATGATGTACTGATAACATAGATACAGAAATGACATCATTTTGTGTTGTGAAACCTAATACAAAACTTGTCACCACACAACTTTGGTTGAAAGATAAGGGAAACTCTCAGGGGACCCAGCTGGTAGATAAAGAGCTACAGCCACCTGATGTCTCCAGAGAGAGGAAGAATTAGCCCCTCCCAGGGAGGACTCCCCCTTGGTTATCCAATGCAAAGTGCTCAGCCCTGAGATCAGACATACACAAACAGCAAAAATGGACTCAGATAGGTGTGCTTATATATTTACACACACACACACACACACTCTCTCTCTCTCTCTCTCTCTCTCTCTCTCTCTCTCTCTCTCTCTCTCTCTCTCTCCAGTAATAATAGAAGAAAAGGGAATTATCAGTTTGAGAAGGGGGAGACACGAGAGGGGTTGGGGGAGGAGTGAGAATCAATAGGGGAAGTAATGCAATTATATTTTAATTAAAAGTGAAAAAATAAATTAAATGAACACCCCTAAAGCAACAAGAGAAATATCCAATTAGTACCTCCGTGACTCTTGACCTTTTAGATCCCACTCAATCTGAATAGAGTTGTGATTTTGATTTTATTTCATTTTTCTCTTTTGCTGACTTTTAATTTGTGTACCTGCTTTCATAGGCTGTTTCATTTTTTTATTCTGACTTGTCACAAATTCTTTGTTTAAAAAAAATAAGAAGAAAATTTAAGTAGATCAAAGAATGCATTTTTTTTGAAATCCAAGAAAAGATACCATCACTGCTAGAAATAATAATTAGCTTTCTCGAAATAGTTTATGCAAATATATGCTAAGCACTTTCAATGATGCCACTAGGTGATTTACCCCCATAGTAACCCTGTAAGACCACAATCATCATTTCCATTATATAAATTACGAAGCCTAATTTTGAAGATACCAAGCAGCTTGCCCAAGACCTCCTACCTCATACTTAACAAAGCTGAGCTACATATCTAGAACTTGTAACACGAATTTCTATGGTGCAAATACTCTTACTGTGACCACTTTTAAGTTACCAACAGTTTAAAAACAGCCTGAGAGGAAAAAAAAACCCTGAATATTTAACAACATACTCCTGCAAGCCCCCAGGAGACAATCTAGTATATTCTAGAGAGAACTTACGTTGCTCATCACTAGAGTACACTGCCTCTGTGGGTCCTGTGGATCATAGGCTGGTGTGAATGATAAAAAAGAAATGGGGTGTGTGTGTGTGAGAGAGTCATAGACAGAGAAAATAAGAACAGAGCACCCCCACACTTGTATGCATTTATCGATGGATGGCACAGCATGCGTTCATCCCACATGAAGTTTAGTGAGTCCCTGCTACTTACCGGGACTGTGACATGTACTCACACAGACCTGAGTAGGAAGAAGAAGCACCCAGGGGGAGGAGAGAGGAGAAGGGCAGATGGAGCCATCTGAAGCCATCTTTGCTCTGAGGAAGACCTTGTTTGAGAAGTGCTGGGTCATGGAGAAACCAGGTCACCACCTACCTCGCCTGTGTTTGAGCCCTTAGTTTGTCAACACTGACCCTGGGAACACACCAACTCTCCCTAAGGCTGTGGTGCACACTGACGTGGACAACGTGGGCGGTCAAATTTGTCAGCTTACGAGCCCACACTGGAAGTCTCCACCACCCCAGAAAAGCCTCCCTTGTCTTGGATCGTGGCCGTCGCGTCCTGTGCGGTGACACTGCACCCAGAAGATGCCTGAGTGATGGGCTTCATCATCAGGATCTTCATGAACGTCTTCATTTTGGTTTCTGCTACTCAGTGCTTCCTTGAGCTTTAAAGAGAAACACCATGACCATATAATATTTTTAATTCTTCTGTGATATCTCCAAGGGCTTGAAGAACCCATATAATACCACAAGCCTAGATTGCTTTCCGAGGCTAGTGCAATCAAGCTCTCTCCCTATAATTTCTAGAGTCTGTTCATTCAATTCAAAATGTTTTAAAGCCATATGCTCTCTGTCTTATGCTAAACCTATTCGATAATATGTGCATATAAATAAACAAATGTGTGTGTTGACACATATAACGTAGAAAATAGAAAAAGTGGCTAAATATTAGGAGACGAGGAAGAACTGAATGCAGGTAACGGATACACATTATGAAAGAAGATATAAAGCCAATTGTTCTCGGTCTGACTGTACCATGGAGGTTTTGGGGTTCGATGGTGGATTAATGCATAAACATATATTCAATAGAGAAAATATAAACCCAATGTGACACTCCAGAATGCCCATTCTGAACAGCTGCTGTAACTGAATAGAAGGTCACCGAGTTGTATGGTGCTTAGGTCTGGTTTATTTCAGTGTGTGATTTAAAAAAAAAGAAAAAAGAAAAATGTTATTAATATTCATATATCTTTTTAGGTCTCTCTCTCTCTATGAGTGTGTGTATGTATGTGTGTGTGTGTGTGTGTGTGTGTGTGTGTGTGTGTGTGTGTTTGAGACATTGTCTTGTTTAGACTAAGTTGACCTCAAAGTCAGTATGTCAAGAAGAAAGAGAAGGTGATCTTGAATTTCCCACCCTCCTCCCTTTGCCTCCCGAGTGCTAGAGTTGCAGGTACATCTCACTATACCTAGATTGTGCAGTACCTGGGATGAGAGCCCTGGTTGATGTATAATAGGCAACTCTTTTACCAAAGGAGCTACAGCTTCAGTGATTTGATTCATACAATGCCATTCTGGTTATTATGCTTTGTAGTTTTTTGTTTTGTTTTGGGGTAGTTCATTTTTGATTTTGCTTTTTGAGTTAGGCTGTCCTGGAACTTGCTCTGTAGACCAGGCTGGCCTTGAACTCACAGAGATCTATCTGCCTGCCTCTGTCTCCCAAGTGCTGAGATTAAAGGTGAGTGTCAACACCACCTGACAGTTTTGTATTTTGTTTTTTGGTTTTTTGAGACAGGGTTTCTCTGTGTAGCCTTGGCTGTTCTGAACTCACTTTGTAGACCAGGCTAGCCTCAAACTCACAGCGATCCACCTGCCTCTGCCTCCCGAGTGCTGGGATTAAAGTTATGAGCCAACACACCTGGCTGTGGTTTATTTTGAAAGAAAGGAATTCAATGTCTCTAGGTTGATTCTTTTTGCTTAAGATTGCTTTAATTGTTCAAGATCTTTTCTAATTTCCTACAAAGGCTAGACTTCTTTTTTCCTTTTGTGATAAATGACACTTAAATTTTTATAAGGTTTCCATTGACTCTATGGACCTCTTTTGCTATCATAGGTATTTTAACTATACTAATTCTTCCAGTCTATGGATACAGGATATTTTTTATCCTATCACTTTCAATTTTTTAATAAACATTATATAGCTTTTTATTTTATGTTTCGTGAGTCTTCAAGCTATTCTTGCTTGTGGAAACCAGTCCCTTCATAGCTTTTCCTGATCTTGTGCCTCCTTGAGTTTCTTCTCGAGTAGTCAAAGCATTGTTTCTGAGACTCTTGCAGAAATACAGGCCTAAAATTTGCATTAGAGTTTGTATCTACACCTGCATCTATGGTGAGTGACGGCCAACTCACAATGTGATCAGTGACACTCATCACCCATCGTGTGCATGCCCGTGTTAGTCTTGATCTTCTTCCACTTTGGGTGCCATGAAAGATAACTGACTTGTGAAATCACGAAAACAAAGCAATAAAATTAAAAGGCAAATATTCTGAAAATGGAAAAACAAGACATGATATTAGAAAATAACAAGGGAGGACTTAAAAATCTCCTTAATAAAAACAGTGTGCACGTGTGTGCCCCTGTGTGTGGGTGTGTGTGAGGGCCAGTGGTCAATGTTAAGAGTCTTCCTTGGTCCCTCTCCTCACTTATCTCCTGAGACACGGTCTTGCACTGAACCTCGTGTTTGCTGACTCGGCTAGACGGGCTAGTTCACGACCCACGGGATCCTCCTCTCTGCCTCCTAGCATGGCTTACTAATGTGCCACTGCACCTACTTTTAACATGTGGGTTCTGGGGGATCAAACTCAGGTCCTCTTGCTTGTGGAGCTAGCACTTTACAAACTGAGCTGTCTCCCCAGCTCCAAAATGGTGAACCTTTTCAAGGAAAAAAAAAAGTGCATCGGTGGTAAACCTGAGGGCTTCTCTTCAGCTGATGTTTTTTACGGACTTTTAATACTTGGAAATTTCAGATGTACAGTGAAAAAAATAATAGATTTTTAAAAATCCAGTTTTTCATCTGGTATAACATTGGTAGCAAACTCTTTGAGGCCAAGGGCAAGTTATAATGCACATGCTTAATGGATGATCTGAAAATGTAGGCTGACTTCAATGTAAGGAATATATTGTGTGCAGACAGCTGTTGGTACCTCATCTATAAATAAACGGAGAAGTCTATACATGCTGTTGGCAAAGGAATCGTGAGTGAACATGACCACTCACCCTTTAATATCAGGACTTTTGCAATGCCTCACTTTCTTTCTAGCCACTGCCTAGTCCAGTTCACTTATCAACCATTTGTGATGCATTATTTAAACAACTGGCAAGTTTTAATGATAAGCCACTCACATGGTATAGGAATAAAACTGCTTTAATTAACAAGAGAGAATTTTTTTTTTAAAGAGAGAATTTCTTAAGTCCATTTTTTAAACATTTCTTACTTAGAAACAACCTTATGGCAATTAAAGTAAGAGTCTTCTTTTGATGATTAGTCAGAGTTGTAGGGTTTGGTGCACTGAGAGATGTGGGATTTTATGTTCTGGGTGTGTCTGCGACTGTCCAATTTCCTAATCTTGTTCTCAGCTGGGGATTTCTGCTGCTAACTACCACTGAAAAGATGCAGCTCTATCATGTGTGTGCCTCCTAGGATTTCTCTTTGGAAGCAGCTGTGATGTTTGTTTGTTTGTTTGTTTGTTTTTCCGTAGGGAAGCACGTTTCAGAACAAGTCAGACCTAGAAGAATTTACACATTTGCTGCTGTAGAACTCAATGAAAGCACAAAGCATGAGCAAACACAAGGCTTCAACCTCCTCACCTCCACATAATCTTTTGAAGCCTTTAGTCATGCTTTCTGGAAAGCAGACGGAAAAACAGGTGGACCAGAAAAAGTCGAAAGATTGAGTCAGATACTTTCAGTGAATTCGATCCACTTCCTGTTCGTCTCCTGAAGTCTTCAAAGGATGAGTTGCACACACACACACACACACACACAGACAGACACACAGACACACAGACACACTTACTCTCCCAAACCAGCCAATACTCAGTTCCCATATATGAGGTGGTATTTGAATATGACCCATGCACAATCTTTCTGTCACTAACCTAAAGAACTAATCCCAGTAAATGCAGTGGGAAGACTCACACAGAATACTATTATGAAATCTGCAGGAAAATGGATGCGCCTGGAAAGTGTAACATTAACCAAGGTGACCCAAACTCAGAAAGAAAAACCTCCACAGTTTTCCTCATATGCAGATCCTAGCCTGTAATGTATAGGTGAGTTATAGAAACAGAAGTAAGTGTATGTCGTAAAAAAAATTAGAAAAGAGACAAAACCCAATTCATAGTAGAGATGGAGCGTGTAGAAGGCAGGCACAAGGACATGAGTCACCAGAGAAGAGATAAAGCTAATTTCATTGTCTAGCATTGACTCCACAGTGGGTTTTCCCCCTTCTATTTGTTGTGGATATTCAAATTCAACTCTCTAGGTTTTGAAGAGAGCCCAGCACGTGTCACTGGGGCTGGGCTTTTCAATTCCATTGACAATGTCTACACAGGTATGAATGGTAACTAACAAGTCCTTGAATATGTGTGTCCCATTGACCACTTAGAAAAGGCAACTTTTAAACATTTGGTTTTGGAGAGAGATGTTGCAACCGAAAGATTCTCCATTTCCCCCCTCCTATTTAAAGCTCTTATCAAATCATTGTTATAGTGTTATGTTATTTAAAATGTAAACCACGTTGTTATACTTAAAGTAAAATATGATGTTTAAATATAAAAACAAGATTATACTGTGTTGTCTAGAGAATAATGACAAGAAAAAAGTATTTATATGTTGAATAGAGACTCATTTTTCCCAAACTTTTTTTTTTAAATCTACAGTCAGTTAAAACATGACAAGTGCCATTTTATGTAGATCTCATTTTGTGCTTTGTTCTTCTGCTTTTTAAATTTACCTTTCCAGGCATTTAGAGAAGACTTAACTGTCTAAACCTGTTACTTTTTGCAGCCGGTACTATACTTTCTTTAATGTGATGTGTTCCCTCTTCTTTTCCTATCAGCTGCATATGCCGGGCAGCTGATATTGCCTTTAGGATGGTTAAATAGGATAATGAGCCTTATCAAAGGTGCATCATCCTACACCAGCTGCAACTAGGGTGTCTGTGAATGAAATCACACACTGTTTTCCAAAGCTATATACGTTCCTGCGTCCATGGAGTGTGAACACAAACAGGGCCCCAGTGTTAATCACATAAAGCCCAGGAGAAATATTTCACTACCACCACTAGGTGGAAATAGAGAGATTTTGAGCGTAGTCTCCATTCAGGGTCATGAGCGATTGATTGTCAGGAGTTGGTCTTAGGATGGTGCAAAGAAACAGATGCAACCTTGTATCTGCCTAATCTGTTCTAGGTGGCTAGAGGGAAAGCTGCCAGGAATTCTTCCTCCTTCGTTTTTTTTCTATGAATAGCATGCCCTGTTTAACTGGGCCGTTGAGTAACTCCTTGCAGCTGTTTTGGAGGAACAGCTGGGTGTCTGAAGGAACATAGCTCCTATGCTTTTCAGAGGATAAAACTAGATGTTCAGAACTGAATTTTTATCATTTCGTATTTGGGTGAAATCAGAGTACAAGGCCTTTGACATAGATTTCTTGGTGGCTTCTTCAAATCTGATTCCTAACTTGGGCTCATTCCAAAAGTGTGCACATTGCTGAAGCCACCCGCCCAGACAGAACTGACTGCTCCTAAGAGATCAAGGTCAGGTGCGCCTAAGAAAAATACTAAGCCTCTTACACCAGAGATGGCTCTGTGGGACAGGGGTGAGTTTTCTGGTCAGGGATGTGTGAGAATCTGCACATCCCCACAAGTTTCTAGATGGCATCATCTATTTCATTTTTCCCCCTTTCTATCATTTCTTTCCTTTTTTTTTTTTTTTTTTTTTTTTTTTTTTTTTTTTTTTTGAGACAGTGTTTCTCTGTTTCTGTGTTGTTCTCTGTCTCTGCAGTCCAAACAGGCTGTCTGGACTGTTTGTAGACCAGGCTAGCCTCGAACTCACAGAGATCCGCCTGCCTTTGCCTCCCTGGATGCTGGGATTACAGGCATGGGCTACTGTGCCCAGCTATTTACTGTGGCATCTATTTTAATGCTAGGCTTTGGGCTGTCAGCACAGTACTGCGCATGCTGGGAACACCAGCAGCAGCAGCATACTGAGAAGGTGGTCGTCCTGTCACACTGTGTGCTCAGGCCGCAAATAGTCACAGCTAATATTTCTGATGTATGTGAAGTCAGGAAACTCAGGATGTGAAAGCATGCAAATGTTAAGATTGCGGTTGTGATTTTGTGTACACAACACATGAAAATGGACACACATAACACACCACGGAAAGAAATACCAGCTTTTTCTGAATATTTAAGATTATAGATTATTATAGATTATAAGATTATAGATTAATTCTTATTTCCTTTCTGCTTCTCCGTATGTCCTAAGTTTCCTGCAATGTGCAAGTTTTATTGCTATTATAAAAAGTCACGGCAATTGATAAAAAATTTATAGATTAAAAAAAAAACAAGTAAGGAGAATCTCAGGTGAAGTGTGTGTGTGTGTGTGTGTGTGTGTGTGTGTGTGTGTATGTGTGTGTATACGCACTCGCACGCACATGCACTTTATTCCTCAGATCTCAGGTGAGGTAGCCCAGAGTTAGGTGCTCACTGTTTTCCTCAAGGTACAGCAATAGACATGGCCTTGCTGGCTGCATCCATCAGACACTAATGAGTATTTCAGATTACACCCAAGACACACTTATCCCATCACAACAAAAATTATGTCTTCAAGTTAAGCTTTAGGGGCTCACTGGGTTAGCCAACCTAGCAGAACTGTCGAGCTCCAGGTCCTGGTGAGAAACCCTGCCTCAGAACAAACAACAAAGGAACAAACGCTGCGGAGGCACACATGAAGCTTACTGCCATATCCCTGCGCATGACACCCCTGAACATGCACATGAACGCACACACAAATATGTACAAACAGAAAAAGCTTAGCGCAAGTCTACCATTTCATCTACTCAGGAGCCTGAGGCAGGGGACCTGAAAGTATGAGCAATTTAGTGAGACTGTACCTCAAAATTGAAAAAGTCAAAAGAGGGCTAGGGCTAGAATTCTGTGGCAGAGTCCTATCCTAGTGTATGTGAGACCCTGAGTTCAGGCCCCAGAGCTGAAGGGGGGGGGGAGGAGAAAAGCTGGGTGTTATGTAACACCCGAGGCCCTGAGTTATTTTTAAGTGCTGCCTCTCTGCTTTTGACATTCCTCTACCTTGCTGTATTATGAGAATCTAACAATTTCATCACCTCGTTGGATCCAACCCTGGGGAAAACAAGTCAAAACAGTGGTTGATGGGTTGGAGTCTAGTCGCATAGGGGCCAGCCTGCCTCAGTCTCGGGTGTGGACATGCAGGTCCTTAGTAGGACAACCACATGACCACTGTGGGGGGCACTGTGGGGACACTGGGTTCCAACCCAAAGCCTGGGTTCCAACCCAAAGCCTGGAGCAGAAACTTATAATAAAGGGGGTGCAGGCCATGGAACTTCCCAACACATGCCAGATGCTGCTTGGATTTTAATTGTGTGAGGGATGATGCGATAATTAGTGTGTTGGCAGAGTGGCTGTGGCCTCTGCTCTCTCACCTCCCTCACAAGCATCATGAACAAAAGACAGGCAGGTGTGGTCCTGTTTCGCAAGGTCTTTCGTGAGAAAGTCCGAGAAGCAGATTCCAGTTCTACGGCTCCACGGCACCAACTTTCCTTTCTTCATTTCCTCTTCTGAAAAAAAAAACTGGGGTAACCCTCCTCAGCCATTAGTGGGCATTACAGTTCATGGACGTAAATGCCAGTAAGGACCACGTGGCGTGTAGTAGGAAACTCAGTAAAGTGGCATCGTCTCCGTGGCTGTCAGCATGGCAGCATTTTCATCCCATCCCATCCCACGTGACCTCCAGGGAGGTGTGGGAGCAGGCAGCAAGTATCTGTGAAAACGACACTCTGCAAGGGTCTACATTCCACGCAGAGACAGAGTATTGCCAGGGTGGGAAGTGAAACTGAGGGGCTCTGTCAGTGGGATGTTGGAGCTCAAGACACATCAGGGCAATATACGACCTTAGTAGATAAAAAATATGGCGCCCTCGTGTATGTCTGGCCTATTTTGAGCTAGTCTGAGAAGCTTCAGGCACTTGGGTAGCTTTGAAAAGATGTTCTTAAGTCAAAGAAATGCGTATACATTGCCATGTGTGTATACATGCCTATGTACCTTCATGTGTACACAGACATGCGGAAACCAGACGTGAGCATCGGCTGTCTTCCTCCATTGTTCACCTTGCTTTTTTTTTTCTTTTCTTTTTTCTTTTTTCTTTTTTTAATGACAGGACCTCTCACTGAACCTGAAGCTTGTCAAATGGCTGTCCTGCCTGCCCCAGTGAGTTCCAGTGATCCAGTCTCCCTGTCAGCTGTAGGGTTGCAGACACTTGCAGTCAGCTTTTGTGTGAGGGCTAGGGATCTGAAGCCCTCAGCTGGGAGATCAGCATTCCTGAAGAGGGGCTTGTGTGTAAATAAATCCATTTGGAGTTACTGTATATACCCAAGCTATAAAGCTCAGGGCTCAGCTGGCCTCAAAACAGAGTACTCGGGACATTCACATGAGCCTGTAGTTGGCCAAATCATCTAATGCCGGCCCGAGCCATAACAAAGCATGAGGTATCACAGGTAACTTATTAAATATGAACGTGAAGATCAGTTGCTGTGAGGTAGGCTTGCTTTCACTAGGGATGTATAGTTTATCCCTGACTTTCTCTGTGTAGTGACAACGTCAGCCGGTGTGTTGTCCACGTCTGCAATCTCACAGCACTGGGTAGCCGAAGACAGATGACCAGGAGCTCAGGAGCTCAAGGTCCCTTTCGGCTACATAGGAAGTTTGAGGTTAGCCCGGCCTTTGTGAGACTCTGTTTAACTATGCAGCTCCAAAACCTTTCTTCACCATACGATTCCCCTCTGTCTCATAAAATGTGACCCCCTTCGTCTTCCTGGATCTCCCGAGACTCTTAGGTTATGTAGTTTGGGATGTCATCTGTCAGTTCCGGTCACCTGACAATCCGTGGAGCCTTATATTTTGTGGGACTTCTGTGCATATCAAAGTGATAAAATATAAAATATATGTATAGTCAGTGTATTTGAGGCAATTTACTAATTGACACTCCGGCCAAACAACCTCGAAGGATAGAGGAAAGTAATAGTTTTGATCCCTTTATGGAGAAATAGAAACTAGTTAAGATTCTACGGTGGCAACGAAAGTCACCTAAGCTGAGACTTGCTAGTTTGGTGGAGAAAACGAATTTCCAGAGCCATCCTAACCTCACCCAGCTGCTGCTGCTAAGACTGTATAGCGCAACTCAGGCAGATAACCGAAAAGGAGGCCACGCACCTCCCACAGCTACTGCCAGCTGTGACTAGCTTGGCCTGTTGAGGAGGCGGGAGGGTGGGGTCAGCAGGTTCTTTCATGAGGGAGTAGGATGTAGGTTTGTCAAGGTTAAAGTGATTGCAATTTATCAATTAACTCGTTAATCAGTCAATTAATTCCCCTAGCGCCAGAAGATGGCTAATTAGTTCCTCCCTAGTACTTAGCAAAAGCAAGGGTGGTGGCAAGGCTGTGGGACCACCGCGCGCAGGCCCGGTCCAGGCTGTCCCTGAGGGGTTCCTGGGAGCGAGGGATTGTGCCAGAGCTGTCACGGGGGAGGCAGAGGGCGCGCCAGGCGAGTCGCAGCACGCAGGAGCTGCGGGAGACGTGCGGCCTCCTAGTCCGATGCAGCAAGGGTGGCACCTACAGACCCCCAGCGCAGCCCGGGGGCGCACGGGGCCGGGCGTGGTGAGGGGCGGGGCCCGGGTGAGGCTCGCCTCCTATTGGCTGTCCCGCACCTCCCCACACCGTGGCGATATAAGCCGCGTTGGCGCCGGGAGCCGCATAGCGCCCCCGCCATCGTGTCTCCTTGCTCCGTTAGTGCCTGCCCGCCGCCCGCCTGCCCTCCCGCCATGGCCAGCGTTAAGGAACTCGAGGGGAAGTGGCGCCTGACGGAAAGCCAAGGCTTTGAGGAATACATGAAGGAGTTAGGTAAGAATGTACTGCCGAAACCCTGGGCCCCCATCCGCGTGCTGGCATCCCTTGTGGGGGTGTGTTGGTTCCCTTCCACCACGCGGCCCGGGGTGCTGCGCGGAGCACCATGCGGCCGTTAGGATGGAGTGGGCGCCTTCGCCGCCGGCTCCGAACTTGGTGGGCCGCCCCATCCCTCTCGTTCTCTGCTTCTTGCTCACGAGGCAGCCCCTCGTGGCTCCCGGTCCTGCAGGGGCGCTTGCCAGCCGTGCTGCTGTAGACCTCCTACACCCCCCCCCCCTTCTCCCAGTTTTCCCTTACTGTTATTCCCACTCATCTTCTTAGCCTCACCTGGTGCCACACCGTCCTGCCCCACCACCCACCGCCATCGTGGCAGCACTCACTCCCCTTTCCCACCTTGCCACATCTTTTGTTCCTCTATGGCGCGAGCCCCTTCCCGCGTCTCCGTAGGGACACCGTGTGGTAGGGCGTGGTTTTTGCCGAAGCGCTTTAGAGGCGGTGGATGAGGATGCTGCTTAGATCTCGTTCTCCGCAGCATCTCTCAGGTCCTCTTCTCCGTGCTGCCTAGGCGTGGCGCCCGCGCCGCTGTTCCAGACACAGCAGTGGGCAGCTGGTGGCCTATGGGCGAAGCGCGGAGACGTCCCTTGTGAGTGGTTATAGCCCTTCGAACGTTTCTGTTCTGTCCCTTGAGACTGGAGGGTGAGGAGTGAGGAGATGTGGGCTCAGCTGGAAAACCATAATCAGAAACTGCTGGTCTGTGCTTGCTTAACTGCTGCTACAAGATGGGTGTGACCTCGCAGCAGGCACTTGCTGCTTAAAGCCTAACTAGAGAGTGAGCAAGGTTCAAATTCACTCTCACTGGAAATAGTGCTTCGTTTTCCGCTGCCACTTTTGCTTACTGTTAAGATTGGAATATGTTGGCAGACAGCAAAATGCACCTTCGCTAGGGTGGGATGGAGTTGGCTAAACTGCGATTCTCTCTGGAAAAATACTGCTGGGATTAGGAGGCAGCTTTAGGGGCCGCAGTCCCCAGTATCTCAATGACCCTGGGCATTAACAGCCATCTTTCATTTTCTTAAATATGGGGTTAAATCTGGCCCCTACAAATCATGCTTGTATGTATAGTATTGTCAGAATGTCAACGCATTAAAGGTTCTGTCTCTTTCCTTTTACACGGGAAGACTCAATCAGGAGAGTCTGAAAAGTGCCTTTGGTTGGCCTCACCCCAGACACTGGTGGGGAAAGGTGGAGGGTGGGGCAGGGGAGCGGCCAGCAGAGAGCACTGTTTGAAAGCAGCTAGGTGCTTATGCTTGAGTAGCTAGATCTCTGAATTCTAGAGTTAGAAAGGTTATCAGGCCTGACCCATAGAACCTGGGCAAAGTAGGAGGCAGCACTGCAGAAGGCTCCACAGGGACGTCATGGTAAGTTATACTGCTTGAGTCAGAGTCTCCTTTCTTGTGAAAATATCCCAGGTTCCTTATGAATGTTGACACCAAAGGACAAGAACATAGGTTATAAACTAATGCACAACTCAGTAATGTGGAATTTCATACCTCTGTAACTATTGTAAATAAACTACACGAGCTAAAACTCCCCCAAATACTCAGATAGCGCAATGTTTTCAGATAGCCTAGTCAGGTCCCTAATACACAGCTCCACCATGGAAAATGGAAAACCTACATTGTTACACAGCTTTGAAGTGTTTGCTTTTTCCCAGGGTGGATTCCCACAGCCTCCCCGCCTCCCCGCAACACACATTTAATATCACAGCTGTGCCACTCACCTAAAATACTGTGCTGTTTGAATCCCTCTTTTTGGTCTGTGTAGTCTGTTAACTGATTGTCGGGGGCCTGCTGTGTCATGCTGCCTGGAGAACACAGTGGCTGGCATAGTCCGATGTATAGAATGACTGAACTAGGACATCAGCTTGTAACTTTATAAATACTTTATTTCACCACGTGCCAACTGATTTTAATTTACATTTTTGTTTGGGGAGCAAGGTCTCTATTGCAACTTAGGCTGACCTTGAATTCTTGATCCCCCTACCATCACCTCCTGAATGCTGCAGTTACATGTTTGTGTCACCATGTCTGGGCCTATGTCATCTACTTTAGTTAAAGGCTAAGGAGTAAAAGTCTTACCTGTGGAGACCTGGTGGCACTCAGAGTAAGGATAGCAGGTTACCAAAATGAGACTTGATACCCTATGAGCATATACAGGGGGAGGAAATCCCCCTCAGGAACAGTCATAGGGGAGGGGAGTAAGGGCAAAATGGGAGGGAAGAATGGGAGGATACAAGGGATGGGATAACCATTGAGATGTAACAAGAATAAATTAATAAAAAATTAAAAAAAGTCTTACCTGACTCTGAGGGCAAATAGCTCAGTGGTGAAGAGCCGCGATTTAGAGTCATGTTGTAAGCACTGTTTATCTCCCGCTTGCTCAGCTCTCGTCACAGTGGACCCCTGCCCCCAAGCTCAGGGTCACCATGAGACTTACACGCGTTATGCGTGCAACATGCTAGATGTGTGCATGGCCGTGAATGAGTGAGAATAGACTTTGCAGGTGCAGCGATTGTGTCAGTTACAGCTGATCTTTATGTCACTTCCGGTTCTGCAGGAGTAGGGCTGGCTCTCAGGAAGATGGGCGCCATGGCCAAGCCAGACTGCATCATTACCTGTGACGGCAACAACATCACCGTCAAAACCGAGAGCACCTTGAAGACGACACAGTTTTCCTGTGCCCTGGGGGAGAAGTTTGAGGAAACTACAGCAGATGGCAGAAAAACGGAGGTCAGCCACAACACACTGAGATGACAGAGGTTTCTAGGACTACAGACGAGGCTGCATCAGTAACAGCTTTACTTATTGGCAAGAACGTAGTGTGAAAATTACTTCATGAAGTTGAACTTTGATAAATTAGTACAAGTCCCAGGACTGTAAAATAAAGACATCTTACGAACTTCTAGATTGAAGAGCACATAGTTAGATTGTGCATACGATCAGTAAGGTAGATGAAGTGAAAGAGGAAAGCTGTTAGGGTGGGCATGGGTGAGGGGAAGGCTGTAAAGTGCCGTTTGTTTGTTTGTTTGCTTTGTTTTGCTTTTATTTATTTTTATTTTTATTTATTGTCTTTATTTTTGTTTTTGTTTTTGTTTTTTTCAGACGGTCTGCACCTTCAGTGACGGTGCCCTGGTTCAGCACCAGAAGTGGGACGGCAAGGAGAGCACAATCACCAGAAAAGTGAAGGACGGGAAGCTGCTGGTGGTGAGTGCCGCACGGCTTGAATCACGCTGGCGTTTGGACTTGTAGGCACAGCCGCCACAACTGTCCTTTGGCGCTGCTGTTTAACGAAAGCAGCAGATTTAGGAAGAAAATATTCAAAATAGCAAGATAAAAATGAGTGTGCTCGTTACTGAGGCAGGCCTTGTGGGACAGGGAATTGATGTGATTCCCAGATGTAGCCGGTGGCGTGACAGGCTACCAAGCAGCCTTCTTGGTACATATATTTCTTTTCCATTTATCTAAACTAAGGGATATCTACCCAAACCATGAGTAACTTAGAGATCATATTCAGTGCTCTAGGCTTCAGGATAGCAAATAAACATATAAACAAAGCAGTGGGCCCCAGCTCTTCTCAAGGCCAGAAATCCTAAAATGGCTTTTCTCCATCTTTGGCAAGGTCTGTTACAAGACTTTACAGGATTCTGGCCGTAACCGTGTTATTACTTCCTGTGCTCTGGAATGTTCCATAAGGCTGACTGTAACTTTCTCCTTTTAGGAATGTGTCATGAACAATGTCACCTGTACTCGGGTCTATGAAAAAGTGGCATAAGGATTCCCTCATCCCCCTGGACAGGAGTGAGCTGCGAGAGTGAGCATGCTCAGTTCAATGAGCAGGTCATAAGTAGCTGCGCTGCTTCTTTTCTTTGGTTTTTATTTTTCATGATTGTGTTCAATTATCTTTATCACAAACACGTTACCTGAGACCCAAGTCACAGTTTTTATTTGCCTAGATCCTTCCTTTGTTAGTAAATAAATGTGAGTGTGCTAATACATAATGTGTGTGTGTTCTTCACGGTACTGGAAATCAGTGGTACATTGCAACAATTAGGAATTGAAAAGCTCCCGGGGTCCCCATTGCTGATATAGCCTAGCAGTTTGTAGGCTTGGCCAGTTACTATTGCAGTGAATACATGCTCAATCATTTTAATTTTGCCCTATATTGTCTTAACTTTATGTCAACTCAAGAATCTGAGACTATTCTTACTGAAAGATAGCTACATGAGGTTTGTAATATAAAGGAAGGTCCATGCTCATAAATAGCACGACTATAAAAATCATAAACTTAGTGTACTGAGGACCTGTCATGTATTGAGAACTGCTCTGGGTTGAGAAAATCTGAACACTGGACAGGGACACTCCCAGCTTTTGAATGTGATCAAAACATACAGACACCCTACAGTCCTCAGGTCTCTTTGTGTGCATACATGATGTCCTGTTTAAAGAGTTGAGTTTTACTGGCGCTTTCTCAGAAAACTGGGAATAGGGCTACCTCTTAACACCCAGCTATTCCACTCCTTGGAATAGACCCAAAAAATGCTTCACCACACAACAAGGACATATGCTCAACCATGTTCATAGCGGCCTTATTCATAGTAACCAGAACCTGGAAACAACCTAAATGTCCCTCAGTTGAAGAATGGATAAAGAAACTGTGGTACATTTACACTATGGAATACTACTCAGCTATTAAAAACAAGGAAACCACGAATTTTGCAGGCAAATGGATGGAACTAGAAATGATCATCCTGAGTGAGATAACGCAGACACAGAAAGACTCACATGGTATATACTCACTTATAATTGGACACTAGCCCAAAAGGGATGTCCCATGAAAGTCTTCACTTACCAGGAGATTGGGATAGATGGGGGACTTCCTATTGAGACTTTAGGTGAGAAAAGCATGGGAGAATGGGGAAATAGAAGGATCCAGAGGGTCCTAGAAACCTACAAGAAGAACATTATGACAGACAGATCTGGGCCCAGGGGTTCTGCTCAAACTACTGCACCAACCAAGGACAATACATGCAGTAAACCCCTACCCAGATCTAGCCAATGAACAGGACATTCTCCACAGTTGTGTGGAGAGCAGGGACTGACTCTGACATGAACTCTGGTGCCCCATATTTGACCACTTCCCCTTGGTGGGGAGGCCTGGGAAGAATAGGAAGGCTACCAAGATGAGACTTGATAGGCTGTGACCATATGGTGGGGGAGGAGGTCCCCTTCTGTCACAGACCTAAGGGAGGGGAATAGGGTGAAAGAGGGAAGGAGGGAGGGAGGAATGGGAGGAGACAAGTAAAGGGATAACAATTGAGATGTAACCTGAATAAATTAATTTTAAAAAGTTGAGTTTTAACAAGGCCCTCTTGCATTTCTCAGTCTCAAATACAAAATACCCACAATCCACATTTGAGAAATAGGTTATAGGTTAAAAAAAAAAAAATCTTTGTGTACACATTCCCTAGACCAACATCAGAGGGGCTGCCACTGATATCTGCATTCTGCAAATAAGGGAATGGATGTTTGCCTAGCTAACTTACCCAAGGACACAGGATGCAGAGCTCAGTTGCAAAACTCACTTTGCCATGTCCACTTGATGTATTTAGACATTCTCAGCCTGTCCTCTTCCTGGATTGTACAGCGACCTTGAGTCTAAAGTCCCTCAGTAAACTCATTTTTCTGTGACCACCTTCCACAAGCTGGCTTCTCGGAGATTACCTAAGGCAAGTCAGTCCTGTAACCCCAGTGCTTGAGCAGCTGGATGGTGAGTTTCAGGTTAGCCTGGGCTACATAACAGGACCCTGTCTCGAAAAGAGAATTACTTGAAGCAAGTTGGCAGTGAAAAGTTATGTCTGGGTCACCCTAGCCCCATGCTGGCAAGTGTGTACCCGTGAGGCACAGGTGTTTACTGGGCACCAGAAGTGTGGTGAGTCAGGAGCTGTACATACTGGGATTTCATTGACATGAAAAGTAGACTATCAGTGCTTTTTCCTGGGAGTGGGTGAGAGAAGAAGTCACCAGGGAACTTGCAATCTTCTGAATACTAGGATTACAGTGTGCCACCACACCCAGCTCACCTGCATTGGTTTTTGATTGGCTAATGCTTTGTACAATGTATCTTTTTTAGGGGGGCCTCCATGCCTGCATTCCCCACCCCATTTTCTATTTTCTCCTGACTGGACATTTGACATTCTCCCTGACCCAAATGCTGGACTAAGCCCTTGAAGCATCTGTGATTCTCAAAAGCAGCTCAACTGAGGCGTGGGGGCAGCTTTTCAGAGTTAGGGATGAGCAAATTGAGGTGCAGAGCCCAGGACGTGTCATCGAACTTTGTAAGCAAGTGCAAGGTGGAGAGTGGGTTCATCTCACACAGACTGCCACCAACCCCATGTTTTAGCACCCGTACTGATGTTCCCAACTGTAGTTTCACCCCAGACCCATGTTCTTATGTGGCAGAACAGTTGGCATTTAGGGTGAGGGGTTTTAGATTGTGGCAAGAGTCTCAGGACTCTTAGCTCAAGGCACAGCTACAGAATGCCAAAGGCACCTACCAATGTATCCCAAGCACTCTATAATGTTCTTAAATGTCCTCAAGGTTTTAGATACCAAGCTCAAGACCACAGGGAGAACAAGTGTACCCCAATGTTAGGACACCTCCAATCTGATTCTCCATCAGCTGGGAAACCAAGAAACAGACGCTCATTGATGGCTCTGCTTCCTTTTAAGTAACAGCGCTCACTGTACTAGGCTTAGTACTAGAACACGGGGGCTCTTAGGAGATGCGCTTCTACCCCAGGACCATTTGAATTCTTTGCTACCTTCAATGCTTCGTTGGCGGAAAGTGAATAAACGATGCCTCATTTCACACTAGTCTAGCATTTCAAGTAAGCGCTTGCAATCCTGCTCTTTTCTTTCCCTTCACAATCTTGTGACTTAGGGCAAATGACTTAACTCCTGTGGATGTTAGTTACATTCCGCACCAAAGGAGGAAACACTTCCTGGTGCATGGAGCATTCGTATACATTAACACACAGTGTGTATAAAGCTATTAGCACAGGGTCCAGAATCATGGTAGAGGCTTAAGGCCACTCCTATCCCACCCAGTGGAATTTTCTGTGATGGTGATGGCAGAAATCCTCTCTACCATCTTTTCTGGCCATGATGGCAGGCACTAGAGGCATACAGGTGGACACCACACACTTGAAACGTGAGTGCAATTAAACTGAGTGGTTTAATGTTAATTAATTGAGATGCAAATTTAAATGACTGCATGTAGCTAGTGATTCTGATTTGGACAGCACAGGATGCTAGCTTGATGTATTTCCAAAGTCAAATTTATCAGTTTTATTCCAGACCGATTTCTCTCATGGTATTCTCCATCCGAATCCATAGGAATACCACTTTTACAATTCCTAGGTAAAACACTTTGAAGTTATCTTTAAAACTGTCTTTAAAACTGCCTATCCAAGAACCTTATGTGTTTTGCCCTTAGACTGTAACTTATTTTTCAGCACTTCCACACACTCTACCATCGGTGGAGACCCTGCCTGCATCTCTCCCCTTCTCTGCCTGCTTGTGTCTTTATTCTCTCAGATACCATTTGAAAAACAGGTTACAATATAGATGTTCCCTGACTCTAACAGGCTTGTATCCCCCAAGTCCAGCACAAGTCATCAGTGAGAGCTGATTTGATGACCTGTGGAGATGATCCGGTGTGTAAGAGTGTTTGCTCTGAAGATATAAGGACCTGGGTTAGATGCCCCCAACACAGAGACAGACATTGGCTGAACACACCTGTAATCCCAGCACTGGCAAGAGGGACAGGTCCTGTGGCTCAGTGATAGAGTGTGTTAAGTGATAGAGGCATTAAGGTGGGGAATGGTAGAAGACACCTGATGTCTTGCTCTGGCCTTTGCATGGGCATTCATGGCCACGTACACCTATCAATCATTTTTGTGAACCATTCACACAGACGCACAGATACACACACACACATGCATACATGCACACACACACACACACACACAGAGGCATGCATGCACACACACACACCACTCTGAGGACTGGGGAGATTGCTCAGATTGCTTTGTTCATAAAAGCTCTTACAGTGCAAGTGTGAGTACCTGAGTTCAAATCCCCAGCAGCCATATAAACCCTGGGCATGCGTGCATGGGATTGATGTGCCCTGCTGTGGTGGTGGAGGTGGGCAGTAGATACGGAAGGATTACTGAGGGTTTCTAGCTACCAGCCTAGCCTCAGGCTCAGTGGAAGACCCTGCCCCCAAGGAAGTAAGGCAAAGAATGGTCAAGCAGGCTGTTCACTGTCTTGCTCCAGAATTTGCATGGGCCTACATACATGTAAACTACATACATATACCACACACATACATGTAAACTACATACATATACCACACACCTACATATAAACTACATACATACACTATACACACACAAATAAAAAAGCAAAGGGAAAAAATGCATAGAATACACCCGAGCTACCAGCTCCACAGAAAACAACGCAGGGCACTGCAGGGTCGGACCCCACAGAGAAGAGCACACTATGTATACAAATGTGAAATCTGGTTTCTTCTGCAGATGCATGATAATAATGTAACCATTACATCAAAAATCACAAAGTAAGGCCTCTCAAGGGACCACCCAACGCCACTCTGTATCGAAAATGCTCTGACTTCACGTTTCATTCAGGCGTTGAAGTTAACACCATTATAGCATCGTATCTGATTTGCTGTGTCAACTAACTTGCTAAAAGCTGCTCCTGGCTCCCCTCCTACCACTCACATCTCAGAGCCAGTTGCGATTGCTCTGGCCATTCTGGATACAACTATGTCTCTGATTCATGGCCGTTGTATCTCTCTCTGACTCTCGGTGGAGCCGCTTTCCCCAAGGAATCTTCCGCCCACGCTTCCTCGCTTCCTTTAGGCCTCCTCTCAGATGTCTGCTCTGGGGAGAGACTACAGGGCCCGGCTGCCACCAACACTCACTCTTCTTCTCAGCCCCTCTGACTACTCCATTTATCCCCAGCCCAGGTTAGTTTTGAGCGTGTCCTTGCTACAATCTATCTCCCCCCTGTGGAGAACAAGCCCCGCAGAGAAGGAGCTGTTTTTTTTTTAATTGAAAAATAAAATAATTCATATTACATCTCAATTGCTATCCCATCCCGTGCATCCTCCCATTCCTCCCTCCCTCCCGCTTTCACCCCATTCCCCTTCCCTATGACTGTGACTGAGGGGGACCTCCTCCCCTTGAGTATGATGCTAGGGTATCAAGTCTCTTCTTGGTAGTCTGCTATCCTTCCTCTGAGTGCCATCGGGCCTCCCCATCCAGGGGACGCGGCTAAATATGGGGCACCAGAGTTCTTGTGGAAGTCAGTCGAGAAGGGGCTGGTTTCACAGCAGGTCTTCCTCACACTTGATGAGCACAGAAGTCTGCACTGAGAAGGCACATGTGCTGCTGCCAAATAAACACACCCATTAATAAGCAAATTGTTTTTCATCTCTTACAAGCGCATCAACACATTATAGCGTTACTTATGGGCCTTGATGCTGCTGCTTTAATTCACTCTTTAAAGTCGGATTCTGTACCTTCATGTACATTTGATCAGGTCGTTTACCTACCCGGAAGGAGTGTCTGCTCAACTGAATGGAGCGCAGGCTCCTTGTGGAGCCCAGTGCGGCTTAGATACGGGTTATCACCAGGAAGGTGGCATGATCTGCTAAACCCTCACCTACCCAAAGAGAGATGTGTAAGAGATGATGCAACCGATGCAACATTTGGACTGTACCCTCCCCCCGCCCCCTGAACCTTGCTATAGAAAATGGATGATCCTGAACCTCCGATCTTCCTGCTTCCATCTCTCAAGTACGGGGATTATGAGATGTGTACCAGCCTGCACAGTGTGGCCTGGGCATGAACGCAGGCAGGGCTCTGTGCAAACTAGGCAAGTGCTGCACAGCAGAAGCACACCTGTAGCTCTTTTTTTTCTTTATTACTAACATTTTCAATTAATAGTAGAGTGCTTGTTGAGACGATGGGTGTCGTTATGATTTTTTCATACGTGCACACCGTTGCGCCTCTCTTACCCTCTCTTGCCTTCTTTCTTTCTTGTCCCCATTCATTCTCTTCCCTTTTGCTTTTATGTCTGTATTTAAATATAGACTACACACTGGAGAGAAAACATGCAATATTTGTCTTTCCTCTAACCTACCATTACCCTGTCTTGTTCTCTCTTCTTCCTTAACTTTGGTCACTCACATAGTCCCTCATTTATTTTACACACGCACACACACACACACACACACACACACACACACACACACACAATTCTCAGTGATAAATGATTTGGTGTGTTTGTTTTATTTTTGCTTTGTTTTGTCCTTTTTGTTGTTGTTTGTCTTTGTTGTTGTTGTTGTTGTTGTTGTTGTTGTTCTGAGACAGGGTTTCACTGTGTCGCCTTGGCTGTCCTTGAATGCTTTGTAGACCAGGCTGGCCTCGAACTCACGGAGATCCTCCTGCCTGTGTGTCCTGAGGTGCTGTGACCACAGCTCCTGGCTAATAACTGACTACCTCCATCTGGCTTAGCTCACAGGATGCCCTCCACTCCCACCTTCCCCCCTGCAGATTGGATTATGTCCTTGATAGTGAATATAAGTGCCAAGGAAGACTTAGACATGATGAATCATGGCGGCGAGACCTTCGTGGGTGACTGGAAACATTGCTGTACGTTAGACACACCGTGGCTTACATTTCATTTACTGCTAACATGCTGTCTTGAGTCTTAGTGCCACCAACTATTCTCAAACCCCCGGTGTTTGCCTTTGCACTGTGATGATAAAAAGGTTGAGAGCTATGTATTTATAGTAACACTGAGATGTTTAAAGCTGTCAGATCAACAATTCTTGCTGTTTTAAAATTGGCAAATGTCTATTGCATTGTCTGCTCATTTAGGAGAATAATCACCACTTTCTCCTGGTTCTTTTTCCCTTTTGTTTTCTCTCAGCTTTGTCCTCTTAGGTTGACTGCTGTTCAGAGGCTCTTGTGTGCTGTGGGTGAGAAGAGCTGAGGAAGCTGACAAACTGGTTTGGAGAGTGGAGTGACGTGGCCCTTACAAGGTTGTGAAAGGCAGAGTGGTATGACTCGCGACTGGTCACACCACTGCCACACCATTGTTGGAAAATAACTGGAGTCTTATGACAGCTGGTCTGTCAGGCTCTGTCACCAGATCACAAGGGAATGCTTTCTTACAACCCAGCCCCTTTCTTCCTCCCAGTCTCCTCCTACACTGCATGCTCTGAAAATTTCTGGAAAGAAGACACTGCCTTTGGAAATGATAATTTATTTTATTTTATTTTTTAATGTAACACAGGGAGCACATTAAAGGGCGGGCGGGGCGGGGGGGGGCTTCTTCCTTCTGAAGCTGACCCTAGAGTGAGGACATTGAACATAAACAGTCAACCAACCAGTCTTAGAGGGATGCTGACAGCTGGACCAACCAAACCAAGCCACGGGATACAGAGGGAGTCGGGGAGAAGCCACAGGATGGTGTGGTTGAGCCAACTCTGAGTGATGAAGAGGGGTAGCCAGGCAAATATCTGGGCCAGCGTATTCATAGTGAAGAGATAACCAGGTGTAGGAGCCGCGGTTAGGCACAGAGAGGCACGGATGATGAGCTTGGAATAAAGCAATGTAGGGCAAACTGCATGCTGCTTACAACTTGAGCAGAGGACAGAGAATACAGAACTTTTGTGGCAGCTCAGGAGAGATGCGAATGAATCTGAAGGTCACTGAAACCACCAAGGGTCTCCAGTGGGGAAGTGATGGGTGCCTACTCAAATAAAATAAATACACAAAATAAAATAAACCCTGCTTGACTTTCATTTGATGAATATGAGAAGATGATGTTTGGAATAAAGTCTTCCTAGAAACCTTTGACAGTAACTGGACAAAGCAGTTTTTAAACTCCCCTCAAAGTACTGGCAGTTTAATAAAAATTTGAGTCTTTACTTGGCTTAGGTCTGGAAACTGAAAGCAACAAGGTTGGCTGCTCAAGCTGGTTCTTCATGAACTGTCATTTGTGAAGGTGGACGTGGCTGAGAGACCGCACTGCATTTCCTGCAACACAGGAAGCAATTGGGTCTTTGATGTCAGACAGACAGACAGATAGACTCCATCCCCTATATACGACAGATCTCCCAGCAGGTGAAAATTTGCTAGTGAGTGCTGCCCTCACTAAGAGAGAACTAGAAAACACAACCACCTAGAAAGAGGGCGTTGGTTACATAAGCAAGCTGCATCTATATAGAAAAATTCCAGAAGGCAGGTCCATCTGTATATTAATACATGCATATATGTAGAAGAATATAGAGCAATGCTGAGGTTACTTATCTCGTGGGAATGGGGTGATGCTGAATTTCTTGCCTTTCTTATACAGCCATAAGAAAATGCAAATATTGTAATACAAATAGCTGGATTCATATTTTAATAATATCTTATACTAGGCAATACTGCAGAAAAGTACAAAGAATGAAATAAACACCCTTGGAAGTCTTGTGCCAATAGAATATTTATGTCAATAATTTATTCCAATGTTCAAAACAATTCTGTATACATTAATATTGAAAGTGACGCCAAATACTTCATATCTGGGATTATCATGTCATTTTTCTTGACATTATGTGTTTTCTTTTAAACTCAAGGGAGTGCGTGTAGATTCGAGTTGTGTTCTTCTCACTTAATACTTTTTAATTTATGCCCATGCTCCTTCCTTGGTTCCCTATTTATAGATGTTTAAGATTATGAAATTGATTCAGATTATTAGCTAGTTGGAAAAACATTGTCAAATACTGTTGCAATCAAATCATTGTAAGACATTTTAAAAATTGCTTTTCAGTTAGGACCCCTGCCCACCTCCAAAAAAAAAAAACCACTTACTCAGCTTAGCTTGCAACATGCACCAAGGGCGGCAGACAAAGTTGGCCTCACCAAATGTAGGTCATCTGGTTTCCCCCAGCAGACAGTTTAATTACCCTCACAGAGACCACATCTTTTTCCCTTTGCATTAAATATCTGAATCAGGGAACCATTTGTTCTTCAGTCAAGGCCAGTGAATAAGTTGAAGAGCTGATATTTGATTTGTAGTAGGCAGCCGCTCTCTTTGTTATTTATTGGTTTTTATGTACAGACTTGAATTTGTTTAGGCACAAAGCCAGTGCCTTCCTCGCTGTCTTCCGCATTCATGGCCCTGCCAGGTTGCGGATACCTGTGTGTGTAGGTCTCTGAAGACCTGCACTTGTTTCTTTGTTTGTTTTTCTTAACTTTCTGTTTCTTAGTTTCTTGGTTTTTTTTTAAAACTAGACTATTACTGAAAGAAAAATACAAGGAAGAAAATTTCCAGGGCTGGGTTTCAGAGCTTCAAACCAGTGGCAACGAAACTGACATTCACATAGAAGTTGGGGAAAGCTACACGGAAGAGCTAAGACTCCTTTTATGCCACACGGCTGGTTTGACCACAAGTCCAGTAAGTTACAAAGCCGAATACAGAAACGAAGCTTGCTGACTCAGCCTATCGTCCTAACCACGGAACGCAGTTCCTCCCTTAGCTACAGAGGGCAGAAGCACAGTGCCAGCACGCGCTGCCCTTTCTGGAGTGGGCAGCCCTTGTGGAACATGGCCAGCTCTGGAGGCTGCCCTGTGTAATGTGTCATTTTACCAGATGGGTGCCACACCTAGATACCTTCGAGAGATTATTGTGATAGAAATGAGATCATCTCAAAACTTCATATTATGTGGAAATAGCTGCAAGTGCAAAAAAAAAAAGGTTCTTATGGGAAATTGAATGCTTTAAAAACTGGCCTTACTTATTTTCTTTCAGCCATATCTAAGAAGGAGCCTATAGAAACTGAAGAGACTTTTTATTAACCCAGTAACTATAGTTAAGTAGCGTAGCTCTGCACACCTAGGTACCTTCCTAGTCTAGTCGACCAGTCCTGCTAGTCCTAATCATATACAGCCTTAGCAGGTCTGATGTTCATCCTCAAACCCTTTCCCCATTTTTTTCTACTGAAATTAATTGCGCATAACAATGGGTTTTGTTGTGATATTTTCCTGTGTGTTTATTGGGATTATATCTACCTCCCATTGCCCTTTCTTAATTCACCCCTGCTCATTCTGGCTCCATTTTACTTTTATGCCTCTCTCTCTCTCTCTCTCTCTCTCTCTCTCTCTCTCTCTCTCTCTCTCTCTCTCTCTCTTTTTGTTTTTTTCTACAGAACCAGAACCAGATTCCACATATGACAGAAGATATGCAGTATTTATCTTTCCGTGTTTAACTTATTTCACCCAACACCATGGTCTTCAGTTTCATCCTGTGTGTGTGTGTGTGTGTGTGAACAACATGGTTTTTTTCTCCTTTACAGCGATATAATACTCACTGTGTATATAAACTTCTTTTACTCATATGTGCTGATTCCACAACTGTGAGGAGCGCTGCAAGGAGCATGGGCATGCAGTGTCTCTGCAGGCTGCTGACTCAGATTCTTCCACGGATATATCCAGTCCCTTGGCAGTACTATTTTTGGCTTCAGAGGAACTTCCATACTGGGTTCCATACTGTCTAGCCTAATTCACATTCCTCAGAAAGGGTATAAAGATTGCCTCTTCCTGTCCTCACCAGCATTAGTTGTTGTTTTCACGATGACCCCTGGTCTAGTGGAGATGAAATGAGATCTCATTGTACTTCTGATTCTTATCTCCCTGGTCGCCGAGGCTCTTGTCTCTTCTCTCTGTTGATTGTTTCCTTTGCTAGACAGAAATGTTTAATTTAACACAGTTTCATTGCTAAATGACTGATATAAATTCATGAGCTACCGGTGCCTTTCTCAGAAAGTCATTGCCGTCTGGGCTAATGGAACAGGTCTGTGACCACAACATTCAGAAAACTGACGCAGAGTGTTCACAATTTCAGGACTTACCTAGGACACACAGTGAGACTCTGTCTCAAAACAGAGGGTTGGAGAGATGGCTCAGAGGTTAAGAGCATATACTGGCCTTGCAGAGGAGCCAAGTTTAATTGCCACCATCAACGCTGGCAGCTCACAACTGCCAGTATGGAAATCTAGTTCCATGAGGGTCCAAGGCTCCCAGCCTTTGGGTGCCTGCGTTCAGTACACGTACTTCACACAGACAACAGGGCACTCCTGCCTCATCTGGGTGTAGAGGTGAAATCTCTGCGCCCAACTCCTACATGAAGAGCTATAAGCAATGATTAGCTACTGAGAAAGAGGAGGAATTAGTCTGTTCCAGAGATGAGTCCTCTAATTAATTATATACCACTAATCTGTCAGCCCTGAAATGTATACAAACAAGCTACACTAAGCAGGCCCAGCAAGTTTTTCCGTGTGTGTGTGTGTGTGTGTGTGTGTGTGTGTGTGTGTGTATTATAATTTTAAAAAAAGAGGGCATGAATTTGAAAGAAGGAGTACATAGCAAGAATGGAAGGAAAAATTATCCAATTTTACCTTAATTAAATTTAATAAAAATAATATAAGTCTTAGAAAAATGCAAAAATAAATAAAAATTTAAAACTTAAAGGACAGCCATTGCTTATTTCTTTATGTCACAGCTTTCCTCTAGGGTCTTTGGAGTTTCAATTCTCACATTAAGCATTTTGATTGGTTTTGAACAGCCATTTTGATGTCTGATTTCATTCTTTAGAATGTGGGTATCCTGTTTTCCTAGCACTATTTGTTGTCTTTTCTCCGACATATGCTTTTGGCTCCTCTGTTGAGATTCATTTGTTCTGCCTGTGTGGGCTTATTTCTGGGTCCTCTGTTCTACTGCATTGATCCACTCATGAGTATGTGTTTTCTTGTCAGTGCGATGCTATTTTTGTTACTATGGCTGTACAATTTGATTGAGGTCAGGTTTCACGTGATGCTGCCAGCCTTTCTGTTTGGGATTACATTGGCCAGTCAGAGTCTATTGTGTTCCCATATGAATTTTAGGGGTTTTTTTTTTCTGTCTCTGTGGAGGTTGCCATTGGAATTTTGATGAGAACTGCATTGAACTTGTAGATTGCTTTAGTAATATGTCCACTTTCACAGCATCGATTTTTCGAATCCATGGTCAGAAGAACAGTTTTTCATCTTCTGGTGTCTGCATTAGTTTTTTCCTTTGATGTTTTGTAATTTTGGCATAGACTTTTCATCTTTTCATTCAGCTTTGTGTCTGTGTATCTTTTGAGATTTGCATTAGTTCCTTTTGTGTCGCTGTGACCAAGTATACTTGACAGGATGACTTAAGATATTTTTTTCATGGTTTCAGAAGTCCATCCAGTTGCTTGAGCCAATGCATCATGGGACACAGTATCATGGAGGGTGCTTGCTGCAGAATAGGTTTATTTGTTTATTTTCTGCCTCACTACAAATATAAAGGAGAGGGAGGTGGAGGGGGAGGAGGAAGAGAGAGGAGGAAAACAGCAAGATGGAAGGTCCACCCCTAGTAGCCTTCTTCCTCCAGGTAAGTCTGAGCCTCTTAAATTTTTTAGACTTCCCAAAGCAGCCCCAGTAGCTGAGGACAAAAATCTCAACGCAGGAGCCTTTCAGAGGTTACACTTTAAATCCAAATCACAATATTCTGCTTCAAACATCCCCCAACCCAAGCTATTAAAAATATTTTATTGCTTGAGAATTTCAGACATTCATGTAATGTGATTTGGTAAAATCCACATTCCCTTCCTTTCCCTCGAATTGTTCCCTCCCCCATCACTTTTTCTTTCCAGTTTCACGTGCTTGCTCCCTCTCCCCCTTTAAAAATCCATAGTCTATTTAATGCTGTGCGTGTAAGCATGAGTGCAAGACCACCTACAAGAGCCCAGATAGCCTTCCAGGGGCCACATCTGTGAAGAAAGCGTACTCCTGCACTCCAGCAGCAACCGTTGCCAACACTGTCCCACCTGTTGGTGGGAGGTCACATGCCCCTCCTCTGCCCACCGCTGGCTTGGTCTTGTGCAGGTTGCGCATGCGGTCCCAGCCGCTCTGAACTCATACGTGCAACAGCCCTGCCGTATTCAGCAAATAATGCTTTACCGCAGATGTCTGCGACTTCCGTCCCTTACAGTCTTTCTATCCGTCGCTTCTGCAGAGGTCCTTGAGCTCTGGGGTGAAGGGTTCTGTGACACAGACGTTCCCCTTTGAGCTGAGCATTCCACCATCTTATTCTCCACACGTTGACTAACTTTGGGTCTCTGTATTAATCATCACGGACTGAAAAAAGGTTTCTCACTGATGGGGGTTCAGAAATGCACTAACTGGTTGGCACAAAGATTAGGACTTCAGGAGCAGTCTGATACTGCGCTCATTTAGTTAGCAGTGACAGGATGAGTTCCGTCTTGTGGATCAGGCTTTAAAGCCAATGAAAAAGAGTTTGGCTGCTCCCATAACCTTTGTGACATTATTGCACCAGTGGAAATATCTTACCATGCCAGTCATTATTGTAATTCACAGGGTTCACAGCTGGGTAGGACTGTTGTTTACTTTGTCATCCAGCAACAATGATAGAATAGAGGGGAGGTATTTTATCACCTGAGCAGTGTATGGTACGGGTAATATCTCCTGGAGTGAGCCTTAATTCAAATCAGAAACCGGGTGCTTACTCCAATAAGCTCTGTGCCACCATTATCCTAGCATGTCTTGCAAATAAGACACCATTGTAGAATCAAAATTTTGTAGATGGCTTGGTGTTTACGCTTCTCTTTTGGTGGCCTGTAGAGCATCAAAGGCCCTAGAACACAGAGGTGAAGGCTCGATGTAGGCACCAACTCGACTTTTCCATGTTCAGCGAGTTGTATGGGTGCTGTCTTCAGCAATGGGGCCTTTCCATCAGCGTGTGGGAAGGAACCTATAGCCTTGCCAATAGCCTGGGTTATTTGGGGGTCTCTGTTGGGCCTCTTTGGCCAACAACTTAATTCTGAGATTGGAAGCATTATTTGTTGACAAGAGATGCCCAGTTTCTCCTATTATTGGGCAATTCTATTTAGATCCCTTTCATTCATGTGTGTGTGTGTGTGTGTGTGTGTGTGTGTGTGTGTGTGTGTGTGTGTTGTATTTTAGGAAACTTCTACTGTACTAGGTTTCTAAACTACCCTCAAATGAATCTTAATTTTAGCTGTCTCTCCCTGCATTCTCTCCCCTATCTCCATCCCCCCACTTGATTCCCCTGTTCCAGCCATCCCCATCTATCCATAACTTTGCTATTTCCCTTTTTAAATGAGATGTATTCATCATCCCTAGTCCATTACTCCATACCTATCCTCTGTGGTTCTACCAATTGTAGCTTGGTTATTACTGATTTAACAGCTAATATCCACATACAAATAAATACATACCATTTTTGTCCTTCTGGGTCTGGGGTAACTCACTCAGGATGATCTCTTTCTAGTTGCATCTATTTATTTGTAAATTTCATGTTTTAATGGCTGAGTAATATTCCATTGTATAAATATTTCAACTTTTTTCTCCATCTATTCTTCTGTTAAGGGACATCTAGGTTGTTTTCAATTTCTGGCTATTATGAATAGAGCAGCAATGAACATGGTTGAGCGCGTGTCCTTGTGGTAGGATGGAGCATCCTTTGTGTATAAGCCCAAGAATGGTATAGCTGAATCTTGAGGTAGATAATTTCCCATTTTCCCAAGGAACCACCACACTGGTTTCTATAGTGGCTGTGTGAGTTTGCATTCCCACCAGGAATGGAAGAGTGTTCCACTTACTCCAAATCTTCATCAGCATGAGCTTTCACTTGTATTACTGATCTCAGCCATTCTGATAGATGTGTAAAATGGAATCTCAAAGTAGTTTTGGTTTGCATTTCCCCAATGGCTAAGGATCTTCAACATTTCTTTAAGTGCTTCTCAGTCATTTTATTTTCCTCTATTGGGGATTCTGTTTAGACCTGTACCCCACTTTTAATATTGGCTTATTTATTTTCTTGATATCTAGTGGGTTTTTTTTCAATTCTTTATATATTTTGGAAATCAGTCCTCTACCAAATGTCTAGTTGGTAAAAATATTTTGCAGCTTTGTCTGAATGACAGTGTCCTTTGCTACTCAAAAGCTTTTCAGTTTCATGAGGTCCCATTTATAAATTGTTGTTCTTAGAGCCTGAGCTGCTGGTTTTCTGTTCAGGAAGTTGTCTCCTGTGTCAATGCATTCTGGTTCAGCGGATCTGGTTTTATGTTGAGGTCTTGGACTTGAGTTTTGTGTAAGATGATAAATATGCATCTATTTACATTCTTCTTACATTACATGCAGATGTCCAGTTTTACCAGTACCCATCTATTGAAGATGCTGTATTTTTTCCAGTGTGCATTTCTGGCTTCTTTATAAAAAATCAGCTGTCCATCCATGTGTAGACTTATGCCTAGGTCTCCAATTCTACATCACTAATCAGTGTGTCTTTTTTAATGCCAACACTATGCTGGTTTTATTACTATGGCTTTGTAGTACAAATTGAAATTGAGGATGGTGATATATCCAGCAGTTCTTTTATTAGTCAAGATTGTTTTAGCTATCCTGTGTTTATGGTGTCATGCTATGAAGCCTAAAATTGTCCTTTCAATATTTGTAAAAACTCTTGTTAGAATTTTGATCACAATGACGTTGAATTTGTAGAATTTTGGTAGGATGGCTATTTTTAATATATGAATCTTTCTGATCCATGATTATGGGGGGGGGCTCTTTCTATCTTCTGATATCCTTTTCAACTTTCTTCTTTAGTGTTTTAAAGTTTTTATCATACAAGTCTTTCACTTGTTTGGTTAGACTTACCCCCAAGATATTTATATTATTTGAAGCTATTGTGAAAGGCGTTGTTTCCCTAATTTCTTTCTCAGTCCATTTCTTCTATTGTGTCTTAATGCCTAAGATTCTTTCTTCCATATCTTGGATTCTGTTGTGGAGGTTTGCCTCTGAAGTTCCTATTCAATTTAATAAAACTTTGATTTCCAGAGTTCTGTCAGGTTTTTTTGTTTGTTGTTTGTTTTTCATTCTATTTCTACTTTCAGTTCTTGAACAGTTATATTCATTTCTGTCCACTGTTCAGTTTCAGAGGTTCATTCATTTCCTCATTAACAGCCTCTGTCATATTTATAAAGGTGATTTTAAGGTCTTTTTTTTATTGTACTTCATGTATGTTGTGATACACAGGGCCTGCTGGGACGGGTTGCTAGGCTCTAGTGGAGACATATCGTCCTGGCTGTTGTAGATTGTGTTTGCACTCTGGTATCTGGGTTTGGGATGGTTATAATTCTAGGTGCTGATATTGGCTCTTGTCTTTGTTGGGTAGCAATGTTGTTCCTTGGTTTATCTCACCTCCCTCTGATTTGTAGGAAGGTGTGATGGCTGTGTGCCTGGGAGGAGATTCTTCTGGAATCCTGATATTTGTGGCCACTGCTTTCTGGCCTGAGTACTCTCTTCCATGTTTTCAATGGTAATCAATCATAGCTATAAATACCCATGTTTAAACTGCTTTTCTATACTTTTAAAGCTTCTGGTAATTTGTGTTTTAGTTTACATTTGATTCTGGAATTGTTAAATTTCCTATCTGATTTCTTCATGGATCTTTTGATCATTCAAAAAGTTTATTGTTTTCTTTTTGTATTTTTGTATATCTTTTCTTACTACTGTCTTCTTTCATTCTACTGTTGTTATGGTTTTTAATACTTGGCTAATGACCTAAAATAGTGATTTATTTTGGAGAACTCATGAGCTGGTGGCAAGAATGTGTACAATGCTCAGGCGTTGGATGGGATATTCCGTAGCATCTGTTCAGTCCATGTTATTGTCCCAGTTATTACTTCGTATGAAGATGAACTATTTCCTTTAGTAACATGTAGTGACTCTTCTTTAGCTATTCTGACTAAGTGATTGAAATTCTGCTTTGCACGTATGAATAAACATCCTTCACTTGCTAAGCATATTGTTTTCCTTTCCTTCCAGTCTCTGCATGTCTTTGTTAGTGAGGTGAAAGTCTCACAAAGAGCATGTAGTTGGATCTTGTTTTGAATCTAGTAAATTAGTCTGATTTTTTAATTGGTGAGTTTGGGTCATTTACACTTAGGGTTGTAGTTAAGAGATATTTGTTGACTTCCATGATTTTATTCTTTGCTTTCCTCATTGGTTCCAATATTGTTTGTGGTTATTTTTTCGTCTTTTCCTTATTCATTTTAAGGTGTTTGCTGGATTTATTAGTTGTATCTTCATGATCCTCTCTTAATTCTCACTTGTTCATCTATTTCTCTCATGAAACTTATCCTGTCTTGAGTGCTCACTCATATTTTATTTTCGAGCTAGGGTTTCTCTGTGTAGCCTTGGCTGTCCTGGACTTGCTTTGTAGACCAGGCTGGCCTCGAACTCACAGAGATCCTCCTTTCTGGCAACTCACTTATATTTATATAGTCTTTCATCTTCCTCTGTGTGTGGGATTCTTTTTTATTTTTCATAGAAAAATATTTTATTTTCCTCTCTCCCATGTGTGGGGTGTGTGTGTGTGTGTGTGAACATGCATATGTAGGTTTTTCGCTGCTGCCTTTGGAACTGACTGGGTGCTGGGAGCCAAACTTGGGCCTTCTGAAAGAGCAACAAACTCCTTTTACTGCTGAGCCACCTTTGTAGTTCCACATGTGTGGGGCTTTTGAAAATGTCTTCCTCAGTGGTGGCTTACTAGCAAGGGATTGCTTTAGTTTGTGTGTATCGTAGAACACCTTCATTTTCCCATTAGGTTTAAGAGACAACTTTGCTGGGTATAGTAATCTTGGCTGCAATTGTTTATCCTCATAATCTTTATTGTTTCTGCTGAGAAAACTGATGGTATTCTAATGAATTTAACTCGGTGAATTGGCATTTTCTCTTGTACCTTTAATATTTCCCATTCTTCTGTAATATTCGCATTTAACTATAATGTGTTCTGGAGACTACCTTCTCTGGCCATGTTTGCTTCAGTTTTTAATACCTCCTGCCATTGGATGTCTATATCTTTCCTTAGATTTGAAATTTCATTTTCAGCTATAGTCTCACTCATTAGATAATCTCTGCCTTTAGTCTATAGAGCTCCGTCTAAGTTCTCAGGTCTGGTCTCTTGACCGTAGCTTTCTGTTTGCTTGCTCTTCTCCTTCATTGCTTAACTTGACGTAATACTCTTTCTTCACCTTGTTCTAGTCTATTGCTCATGATCTCTACTTTGTTTTCATCTGATTCATTGCATTGTTTACAATGTTTCTATGCTTTGAATTAAATTTCCACGCTTAATGTCTTACGCATGCTGTTCATGCGTAGCCTCTGGCTACAACCTTGGGTTTCTGCTTTACCCTGAAGCTTGCTCCTGACAACAGGGAGTATGGCCTAAGGCCACTGTGCTGTCAGTGCCTGGGCACCACACCGCCACACTCAGCCCGCCCCATGCCTAGCCTCCCCCCTCTCCACAACTGCCTTTCCCTGCTGGAATTCAAGGTTATCTTCAAACTCCCTGTCTTATGATTATTGCCCGTGTTATCAGCCTCAGAGTAGCCCAGTCCCTCCCAAAACTATGCCTGGCTATCTCACTTGGAGATATGAGGAGCATCAAAGTGGATTTCTTCTCTGATGCTGGCCTGGAACACAGACAGACCCTTTATTACATTAACTCTCCTGACTGGCTTTAAGGCAAGAACTGTGGGCTTGTCCTGTTACTAGGACTGTCACTCAGTTTATCATGCAGCGTTATCCTTCTCTCGCCCTTGAGGAGTGGGAAACGGAGCTGCGGGATTCTTCCTGCTAGTTCCGGATAAGTTTTCTTCTTTTTCACGGTCTCAAGTTGTCACGCCATCTCTCTTTCTTTAGAATAAGTTCTTTATTACTTTGACTCTTCTCAGTCATAGGGTCACATGGAGCCAGCTTCTAAAACACCACTGTGGTACCATTAGTTGTCTGCTTGACAAAAGCTAAACTCACCAGGGGGGATGGACCACTGGGAATGCCTATGAGAAATTGTGCTGGTCAGGTTGACTAAAGTGTAAAGACTTACCACTGTGGATGGCACCATTTCACACCACTGGGATCCTGGGATGTACAGACAGAGTGAGCACCCCTGGGTGCCAGCATTCGTTCATTGGCCTGTGCTTCTTCACCATGGATGCAATGCGACTTGCTGCCTTCCTTCCTCCACTGTGAAGGACTGCCTTGAACGGTGAACCAGAATAAAACATTTCTCTCTTAAATGGCTTTTGTCACAGCAGCAGGAAAAGAAATGAAGGCAACCAGCTTACCTCAGAATCTCCGATCTTTGAGCAATGGCTTTACACCAAGAACAAATGTATGCATAACTTACATATCACATATGATGAGGCAGGTCTCTTATTGTATTAGTTTTCATCAATTAGCTGATGATATCTGAGTCCTGATTCAATGTGAGCATGTATAAGATGGAAAAATGCTTTCACTTACTCATTCAATTTAAAGGATGTGAGTGAGTAGGGTATGTTGCTGAAAGCTGTGCACAAAATTAATTAAGGTGAAAAGCACTTTATCTTCTTAGGGCTTGGAGTGTGGAGAATGGGACAAATTATTAACCGAACTAAAACTGTGGCTAGCGATGGGCTAATCTTGTGAAGTGAGTAAACAGGGCGGGGGAGGGGCGGGACATTGTGGGTGGACTTAGGAGAGTCTCTCAGGGAGATACTCAAGTTGAAGCCTAAAGGAAGGAAAGGAGTCACCAGTGGAGGAGATGAAGAAAAAAACATTGCAGCATGTTAGGGTTAGGGTTGGGGATGGGGTTGGAGGTGGGGGTGGGGTGGGGGTGGGGGTGGGGGTGAGGGTGGGAATCTGCATGGCTGAGGTGTGGGTCTCAGGAGAACACTGGAGAGGGAAGGAAGAGTGAAGGGGCAGGAGAAAAGTGGGCTTTGGCTGGGGTTGGTCTGATGAGACCCAGAGTCCTGAGAAAGGGTGGGGATTCATGCAGGCCCACTGGGAAGTCAATGGAGGGCTTGGTGCAAGATTGAATGCAGTAACTGACAGGTACACATAGTTTGTTCTCTTAGTCCACAAGTCCACACATATGTTAGAATTCAAAATTTGTTTTGCGTTTTAGGAAGCTGATGCGGGTTGACATTAATCTGAAAAATGTGAAATGTGAAATGGTCCAGAATTCAAAATGTCCTAAATGTCAGAAGGAGAAAATTCCATACCTGACCTGCAATGCAAACGTAGGCGTACTAAAAAAAAAAATATTCCACATACTCACTTTCCAGCTGTGTGCAGAAGGGGACAAAAGAAACATAAAGAAAACTTTGTTTAGATTTCAGTTCTACCTCAAGCATCTCATCATGTTTGTGAGAAATTTGTAAATCTCTCATGCTTCCAGGTTCTGAGTTCCGCAACCTCCAATCCCAAGCATTTCAGATGAGGAATAGCCAGCCTGCGTATATTTACACACGTGGATAGATATTTATCTTCCATTACCCAGCAGAGGTGCCTGAAGTCAAGCAGTAACATACCTGCAGTAAAGCGTGTAAATACTCACATTAGGCAGGAAGAGGAAAAGCTCACCTCCATCAGATCACCCCCGGCTGGACTGCTCAATGAGCTCAGCCTTGCTAGGGTCTCTAGTATCTAAGGTATGGGAGAAGACTCTGTTTTTATAGTTTTCAAGGTTTGGACACATGCATAGGCTTTAATTATCTCCCCCTTTCCAAATTGGTCTTTTGTTAGTGCACTTTGTGTCGCTGTGACAGAAAGCCTGGCACAAACAGGAGAGGTTTGCTTATCTCAGTTTCAGATGGTGCCATCCCTAGGCCTTCAGTCCATTGGTTCTCAGCCTATGGGGAGCTGGGGATCATGGTGGCAGGGGTGTGTGGGCCTATGGAGAGCTGGTGGTTTTGGTGGCAGAGGGGTAGATAGTAAAAGCCTACAGGAAGTTGCTCAGACAATATGCAACCCAGGGATATGCCCCAGTGACCCACTTTGGATTCCATCAAGGAACTTAATTCATTGATGCAGCCAGAGGCTCCAGGATAATTTCCCAGAAGTGGACTTCGGAGGTGGAAACCAAGCCCAGCAATCCATGACCCTGCAGAAGACATTTCATGTTCGAACCATGGTATGTAAGAATAACAGAAATCCACAGTTCAATAAATAAATGTTATCCCTTTCCCACATTCCTTACTCTTTGTTGTTGTTGTTGTTGTTGTTGTTTGCTTCTGGGGAAAGAACAGCTTTACTTACTCTGTCTCTACTCTCTACTCTGTCACTTAGCTATGTTCTAAGCACTTTTCTTATTTTACTTAAGTGAGTAATAAAAGTTGTACATACTTATGATGTACAGCATGAAGTCTTGATATATTTAGTCATGATGAAATGGCTAAATCAAGCTTTTGTTTATAGCAGGTATGTATTTAAGGGGTTAGGATGAGAATTGTCTATTCATGCAACCTTGTTCATGTGTCCTTAAATAGGTTAACCACTTGAAGGACATAGTTATGCGAGGTTGACCTGTGATTACTGCCACCAGGATGATAAAGTAACAAATATAACATTAGGAACAAACAAGAGAAATAGACCTAATCCTAACAGGCCAGCACAAAGCATTGTGATGTGCAGACTGACAGAAGTTTCCAGTATCCAGCTTTTATGTCAGCAAGGTCCTGGCTCCTACCACAGGCTTCTCCCAAATTCTTTTAAGTGCGGTGTTACTGACCAAGCCCTCTCAGAGGTTTCCAGTACTCACATTTGCTTTTGATTGTTAAGGGTTTTTTAAAATCTACTCATTTTAAGTATTTGCTGGATAAGATTTATAAGACATAAAAGTAACAGCATATTTTTGATACTTTCTGCTCCAAACAATGACTATAATGCTGTTCATATGGTGGTATCAGGTACTGAGGTAAAAACTTTATATGCATAATTATATTATAATCCTCAAAACTGAGGCGTATACAAATATGTCCTCCCTTGTGCAAACCAGGAAGTCCAGCCTAGGAAGCACAGTAGACTATGGGGCTGTGTGCAGAGTCAGGCCTGCTGGGATTCCCCGCCCTGCAGCCCTCCCATGCCCAGGCTGGCAAAGGACCAAAGTGAAAGGGAACAAATGCTCAGGCTCCTCGCTTCCAGCTAGGATAATTGGCACAAAACCGTCACTCTTGAGTTGCCTGTGGCAACTCAAAAGTTAGCTCTCTGCAGAACGCTGTCTTGGTTTCTTCTTCTGCCCTTTCCTGCTTGCTTTCCCTATCTCTCCAGAACACTCCCTACAGTAAATCACTTGCACAAAAGCTCTTGCATCACAGGTTGCTCCTCTACCCTTGGAAACTCCTGACCCGAGACCTTTAGAGAGATAAGGAAGTGATTGCTCTTTAACCAGAATGGGGTGACTGTGGTGCAGGTAGGCACAAGTCCCAGAAGATGTGGTGGGTGGGAACACTGAGGTTCCCTCCACTCTGTCACCTGTCTCAAAGAGATATATGCCTCAGCCTATCCTGCTCATGCTCACTCATTCTTCATAGGAACTTTTCTTACTGCATTCCCACAGCCAACTGCGTGGTCAGAGCCCTCCCCCGCAGCCCCCAGAGTGACTATGGGTATGGCGGGATGCCAGGTCAGAGAGTCTGCTTTATGATACGTGCAGTATGGATGGCAAAAAGTACCTGACAGTGAAGTGACTGTCTGACTCAAAGTGCCTGGCTGATAGACTACAGAAACTTCTCAGCTTGTAGCTAAAGCTGGGCAGGGGGGCAGTTCTTTGGGACAGGATAAGAAGCACAAAGCAGTTGATAGTTTGAGAGAAATGTTATACAGGCTCAGGAACCAGGGGTAGAACTAAAAACATCCTCCCCAATTCTTCAGTGCCCTCCTTACTCCTTAAGAGAGGGTATACCCTTATGGTTCCTGGCCCCTGTGCTTTGGTATAATCTTGGTTGTTAGTGGCTGTGAACATACTGGAGAGGCCATCCTTGGATGCTTAGAGGACGAGCAGTTCTGAGAGGCCACATTCTCCTTTAACCTCATCAGAGCTGCTTGGTGCCACCTGTCAGTGTAAAACAGTTTCCTGGGATAGAGATTCCTCTAGAAGATCTTTTATTGTACAGGATGTTTTAGCTATTCTGTTTTTTTTCCATATGAAGTTAAGAATTGATCTTTCAATGTCTGTAAAGAATTGCAGAGGAATTTTTATGGGAATTTCATTGAATCTGTAGATTGCTTTTGGTAAGATGGCCATTTCTTTTTTACTATGTCAATCGTACTGATCCATGAGCATGGGAGATCTTTCCAACTTCTGATATCTTCTTCAGTTTCTTTCTTTAGAGGCTTGAAGTTTTTTTCATACAAGTCTTTCACTTGCTTGGTTAGAATACACCAAGATACTTTATATTATTTATAACTATTGTGAAAGGTGTAGTTTCGCTAATTTCTTTCTCAACCCATTTGTCATTTGTATACAGCAGGGCTACTGATTTTGTTTAGTTGATTTTGTATCCAACCATTTTGCTGAAGGTGTTTATCAAATGTAGGAATTCCTTGATAGAATTTTTGGGGTCATTTATGTATACTATCGTATCATCTGCAAATAGTGATAATTTGACTTCTTCTTTTCCAATTTGTATCCCATTGATCTCCTTTAGCTGTCTTATTGCTCTAGCTAGGACTTCAAGTACTATATTGGAGAGATACAGAGAGAATGGACATCCTTGTCTTGTCCCCGATTTCAGTGAAGCAATGGTAATAAAATCAGCATAGTACTGGTATAGAAAAAGGAGGGTTGATCAATGGAATGGAATCAAAGACCCAGAAATAAACCCACACACATATGGACGCTTGATTTTTGACAGAGAAGCCAAGTCCATGCAATGGAGAAAAGGTAGCATCTTTAACAAATAGTGCTGGACTAACTGGATGTCTACATGTAGGTAGAAAATGCAAATAGATTCATATTTAGCACCCTGTACAAAAGTAAAGTCCAAGTGGATTAAAGACATCAACATGAAACCAGACACACTAGATCTGTTAGAAGAAAAAGTAGGGAAGAGCCTTGAACTCATTAGCACAGGTGACAGCTTCCTGAACAGAACACCAACAACCAAGGCACTAAAGTCAACAATTAATAAATGGGACCTCATGAAAATAAAAAGCTCTGTAAGGCAAAGGACACTGTCAACAAAGCAAATGGACAGCCTACAGACTGGGAAAAGATCTTCTGGTACCAACCCTACATCTGACAAAGACCTAATATCAAAAACATATAAAGAACTTAATAAATTAAACACCACCAAACCAAATTATCCAATTAAAAATGGGGTACAGAGCTAAACAGAGAATTCTAAGCAGACAAATGGGAGAGAAACACTAAAAAAAAAAAAATGCTTGACATCCTTAGATATCAGGGAAATGCAAATCAAAATGCCCCTGAGATTCCATCTTACACCTAACAGAATGGCTAAGATCAAAAATTCCAGTGACAGCAAATGCTAGCAAAGATGCGTGACAGCCCATGCTGGCAAGGATGTAGAGGAAGTGGAACACTCCTGCATTGCTGGTGGGAGCGCAACCTTGCACAACCACGCTGGAAATCAACCTGGTGCTTTCTCAGGAAACTGGGAATAGTCCAGCTATTCCACTCCTGATCATACACCCGAAAGATGCTCCACCATACAACAAAGACATTTGCTCAGCTATGTTCATAGCAACTTTATTTGTAGTAGCAAGAACCTGGAAACAACCTAGATGGCCCTAAACCAAAGAACGGATAAAGAAACTCTGGTACATTTACACAATGGAATACTATTCAGTTATCAAAAACAAGGAAACCTTGAAATTTTCAGGCAAATGGATGGAACAGAAAAGGGAGGGAGAATGGGAACAGGAAGATAAGAGTGAGAGGATTACAATCTGGATGTAGTGTGAATAAATAATAATAATAATAATAATAATAATAATAATAATAATAATAATAATAATAATAATAAAACAAAACCCAAAGGTTAAAGGCCAGTTGCCCTACCACCCCTGCACCGGGCTAATCAAGGTTCCTTTTCAGAGGTAACCGGAGCTGCTTTTCTTATTTATTCTCCAGAATTAGTCCCAAACACACAGGTGGGGAGACATGTTGTCTCTTTAATGACCCTCTTGGACACAGGGTGCTGCTTCTTTTTTTTTTTAATGATTTCACATTTTCTGAGAATGGGCTCAGTCATCCGTCAATCATTTGTTCTTTTCAATAACCAAATTCTAGGCCACACCACCTGCGTTTACAAAGAGATTATAAGTATTGCAGATTTCCCAGAAGATGGAACTGTTAGACACTGCTGATGTCATCAAGGACACAAGTAGGGTAAGTGGAAGGAATGGAAGCCAAGACTCAGCAGATGCTATCTGTTGTGAGCAATTTCCTTCAGGTCTTACGTGACCATGAGCCATCATGGGGAGCAGAGGCAACTGTGGTGACTGCGTAAGCCCTGGGCTTCGCACTCATGACAGTAAGATGAGCAGAGAATTCAGTGGTAGCTGAGTCTACGGTGATTATGACAGCACTGTTAACACTGAAGCGACGGAGGGTTACAGGAATCCTCCCTGGAATTCTAGCCACCTACTACCTCCTGTTCCCAACTGTGTAGTGGTCTTAGGAGCAGTTAGTGTTCACAGGCCATGGAAGGTTAATGATGGAAGAACTTCACAAATGGGGCTTTTGTGAGTCACTGGGTTGTGGATTTTTCAGTTATAGGCTTGCTTTTGAGTTCCTGTAAGGAGCCATTTACCCACTTGCCTTTAACAAAGGCCCCAAATTCATTGGCTCACCAAGCTGGACTGTGATGGAATTAGTTCTTTTTCTGTTATCAGTTCCCTATCTGAGGTCAATTGGTTTGTTTGTGCCTTCCCAGGAAAAGCCATACAATATTATCTGACATTTAAAATGGTTCCGTTCCTCTTACAAGTATATGGGAATTCCTTGAGTGCATATGAACAGTTTGAACCTAATCCTTCACAAGAAGACTCTTCCTTCCCAGGAAATGAATAACATTTTAAGAAGCAAGGAACTAATAACTAATAACCAAGAAAAACTCAGGCTTGGGAACTCCATTATCAGTGACTGGGATCTGAGGGTGTGCTCTGCTCTCTAATGTTGTTTGGGTTGCTGTGCTTTCTATAAGCAAACTAAAACCCACAAAGACAAAGAGTGTGTTTTGAAAGGACTGCTACTCAGATCAGCAGAAGGGTCGTAAATCAACACCACTTCCTGTTGCAAAGTCAGCCTCACGGGAAGCCGAATGGGAGGGTGAGTTCCTGGAAGTCTCTTCGGCCAGTATGTAGCTGAAAGGGAAGTTACAGAAAAGATGCTGTGCTTCTCTGTTCAGGGTGGTGATTCGTGATGACGTAAATGACAGTGCTTTTGTGGAATGGGGCGTGGAAGGTTGGTGACAAGGGAGATAAATGGAATTACCCAAAGACGTAAGCTGACAAAGAGGCAGTTTCATAAAATACACTGCCAGAAAGAAAGCCGAGAGTGGCTTGGGCTTTAGGAAAAAATGGAAGCATCATTTTATATTTGTTGAGGGGGAAGTTCTTTGCTCTTATCATTATGGGCCTCTTATGTGGGGCCGATGCCTCGATGGACAGGCAGGCATTTTTGGTATTTTACTGAGTAGTAAATTTTATGAAGTAGGGTTTTTTTATTAATTTATTCTTGTTACATCTCAATGGTTATCCCATCCCTTGTATCCTCCCATTCTTCCCTCCCTCCTATTTTCCTCTTATTCCCCTCCCCTATGACTGTTCCTGAGGGGGATTACCTCCCCCTGTATATGTTCATACGGTATCAAGTCTCTTCTTGGTAACCTGCTGTCCTTCTCAAATGGTATATACTCACTTATATCTGCATACTAGCCCAAGGGGCATGTCCCACGAAAGCCTTCACTTACCAGGAAACTGGGACAGAGGGGAGGACATCCTATTGGGACTCTAGATGAGAGAAGCATGGGAGAATAGCAAATTAGAAGGATCCAGAGGGTCCTAGAAACCTACAAGTAGAACATTATGATAGGCAGATTTGGGCCCAGGGGTCCTGCTCAAACTAAGGCACCAGCCAAGGACAATACAGGCGGTAAACTTTAAACCCCTACCCAGATCTAGCCAATGAACAGGACATTCTCCACAGTTGAGTGGAGAGTGGGGTATGACTTTCTCACGTACTCTAGTAGTTTTTTTTAATTGGCCGTTGTCTGATGTACTGGGATGTTGGCAATGACCATGTAAGACATCCTGGGCCAGACTCCATCTGATTACCTCCAGTTTGGACCACTTGGTGTTATATTTCCCCATTATAGAACCGCAAGGTGAAGTATTGATAAAGGATAAGGACTTTTTTCTTCTGGAGCTGCTTCGAGCTACGTAGGCCCTGGGGATGATAGTTGGCATCGCTGATCTGCCAAGGATCATAAGGTCTAGAAGGCTCGAGGGACATTTGGGGGAGGGTAGGGGTTATTACAAATGGTTGAAGCTCAGGACGTGACATTGTTTGAAAGGCCTTTAATGGTGGCAGAAGGTGTTGATTTTGATGATAATGGCTGCTATCCTTCAGACAATACCATTTGAGCTGGATGGTTTATATGGCATTCCAATTGTGCTAGAAAGTTAAGAAAATAAGAGATGAAAACACAAAGCAGATTAAAAACTAAAGAAGAAAGAGGCTACGAAAGTCAAGAGACTATAGTTAATTACGAGGTAGCCCAATCAGAAAGTCTGTTTAATTCCACCAAAATAAACACAAATAAATTTGATTAGCCATTGAAGAGGCAGAGATTGGAAACAGAGAAGAATAAGAAATTCTACTTGAGAGATAAGAGGAGCCAACCCTTCTAGACTGTTCAAACAATGATTAGAAACATTGGCAAAGAGGAGAAAGAACAGAAGGGAAAGTTCTGCCCATCAAGGCAGGCAGCAGGAAGGCAAGAACCTGTTGTGCCATGTGACTCTCCCTGGACTAGCAAGGTGGGGGAGCAAGAGCAGCAAAATTTTCACTTAATGTTCCTCCTCCCCTTTGCAGGAAGCACACTGTTAAGAATCCAGCCTTCAGAGTGTCTGTGGCATCTCTGATTCACAGTGACCTAATGTGGGAGTGGAAAGGTTCTTTTAGGGGAGTCTTATCATCCTCAGGGTCCTGGGTGATCTCGGATGCCGATGGATAAAATAATGATTGTTCTTTTGCTCTTTTCATCCTTTTTTGTTTCCAATTTTTGATTGATGAAAGCCAGAAGAGTAGTGTCATCAGTCTTGAAGAGGAAGTAATGCATTTTAGTTCTAATTTCTGTGCAACCTTTGGACAGATCTTAGGAAAAAAAAACAGATTCTTAAATAAGACTCAGTTATTCAAGTAAATAAAGGCCCCAAAATGTATCTGAAATATAATTACTTTTGATAAACAGAAAACTGTGTGTATTCTTGTGCATGCATGCATGTGTGTTGTGCACATATATGTGCACACATGTGTTATATGTGCATGTGCACATTTGTGTGTATGTGTCTGTATGTATGTTGCACGTACATGTTTAGTTAAGTGTGCATCTGAGTTATATGTGTATGTGTGTTCTATGCATATGTATGCATGTGCATGTATATGTGTATATATGTGTGTAGCTGTATATACTGAAGCCAGAGGATGCTAGATGCCTTTTGCTATTATTCTCCTGGGGCAGGGTCTGTCACCTAACCTGAACTTCAGTGTTTCAAGCCATTCAGTGTTCACTGGATGGCCAGTGACCTCCTAGGATTCTCCTCTGCAGTGATGGAGTCACAGGCACATAAGGCCATGCCCCATCATTTAAATTGGTGCTTGGAATTTATCTTCACCGTGCACAGCAAGTCATCTCAAGCTATTTCCATCACCCCACATGTCTTGCCTCAAATTGTATGTGTTACTGAGAGCGATTTACTAGCTCAAGGGAGTTTTATTGTCTTAAACGCAGGACTAGGTTTTGCTTTCATATCAAAGTGTTTTGAATTTTTACTTTAGGAATTTCATTAACACTTAGTTATCACAAATGTGCTAGCTTTAAGTTTCATCTTATCTAATGCTCCTGTGTCCTACTTGGAGCTTTTGTGATATGCTTAAGCTTTTTGGTTTTATCCTAATTTTTCCTTTTTTTTTTTTTTTTTGGTGTTTTTTTTTTTTTGTTTTGTTTTGTTTTGTTTTTGAGACAGAATCTCTCTATGTAGCCTTGGCTGGCCTAGAACTTGCTATTTAGACCAAGCTGGTCTCAAACTCATAGGGATCCACTTGCTATTTTCTGTATGGTGGGGTCAAAGGCATGCACCACAATGTCTGCCCTTAATCCCCCCTTTTTATTTTGGAAAAATCTAGTAATTTTACCTTAGGATAAAATCTTATTTTATAATATAAAGTGCTTCCTAATCTAAAAAAAATATTGTTTCATTGTTTTTGTTTCCTGTCCCACTTACTTTTCTTTCCTTATGATCATAAGGCACAATAATATAGAAAATTGTCATTTTAACCAAGTGGGACCTAAATCATGCAATTCAGAACTAATGCAACAGAGTGAGACTGCCCATACTCACCTTGCTGAGCTTTGGAGAGTTTTGTCTGATGCATATACTGTGTACCCTTGTCAGCTGAATTTTTAAAAAGCTCTTTTATATATTTCCTCCCTGGTCTCCCATGAGTGGGAGAGTTAACAGAACAAGTTAATACAAATTTTAAGCAAACAACATTGAGCTTCTGAAATTATCTTTGCAAGAAAAGGAGGGAAGGAAAGATAACACACATGGGGCAAAACTCTTTACTTTAAGCTTGTAATCGTAATTCAGATACAAAAGGCATCTATTTCTCCGAATAACTGTGGTGATAGTGGATTCTTTTTCTTGGAGGAGCTGGGCACTTGGTGTTGAATGTGGTGATGGCATGCCAGACCCAGAGAACTTTGTCTTTGTAATAGTATTTTCTTTTTTTCACAGTTCTAGCCTGGAGTAACCTACGGCCTATGAGCCTGTGGATCTCAACACTCTAGGGCTGTTTTCTTGGTCCTATTGTCCCTGGTCCTGAGAACCAGGCCTTTCACAAGGTTTGAAGGTCATCTAATGTTGCCCTCTAGATTTAGCATGTGCCTAATTGTTTGCTCTCTCTCTTTTGAGGAGACATTCCTTTTAGTGAGGAGGAACAGCTGGCCGAGGGAGGGCTGGGGTTTGAAAGGCCATTCTTCACAGTTCCCACAGGAGAAATACAGAGAGTGAGATTTTAATTTTTTTGTAGGAACTGTGAGGTTGCACTTTTTTTAAAGTACATTTTTAAATCTAGTGTATGTGCACCACTACCCCTTCTCCCCTTGTGAGTTGAGTGTGTGTGTGTGTGTGTGTGTGTGTGTGTGTGTGTGTGTGCGTGTCTCATGTCTGTGTTCTCTTTGTGTGTGTCTGTGTCTGTGTCTGTGTGTTTCTCTGTGTGTCTATGTCCCCTGAGAGTGAGGCCTGATTTCACTTTGGACATCTCTATGGTGCTAAGTGCAGTGGGAACCTCTGGTTAGGTGGGACTGAATGCTCAGGCGGACTCACAGTTCAAAACTTGGCCATGGACTGGTCTTGAGGGGACCAGGGACTTATTGACTTGGAGAAAGGGAAGTCTAGTCACCTAAAAGTCTCTCAGATTGGAGAGTTTGGCCAATCTGTGGGGGGCAGGGCAGGTGTACAAATGCCCACCCAATGTCCTCTGCTCCCTTCTGCTCCATGGAGGTGTGAGAGTGATTTCCAGAGAGACAAAAGTGTGAGGAGAAAGACATTTCCACGTGCTCGTAATATGTATAGATTCAGGCCAGACAAGCAGTTGCAATGTGTGAGGGAATTTCTGGAAGGAAGAAAGTAGTCCCTTAGTTTCACCGAGGATAAAAGGCCATTCATTTTCTTTTGCCTTCAGGCAGCATCAAAGAGTTGCCTAGGTCAGGGACTTTCAGTTGAATACAGTAAGTAAAATTTCCGCAGGGGCCATAAGAGCTTGGCTTGTATCCAGAAGGTCATGAGAAAGTGGGAATCACAGCCCAGCGGCCTTCATGAGATGCTAGGTTATTGCCGAAGCCAGAGACCTTCAGCTGCCTTTGAACTCCTCAGCCAGCCAGCACAAGCATCGAGGTAAGTGGTCGAGAGGCCATGTATGGGCCACTAGAGCATCACCTGGAATGGCATATGGAAACGGCTAGGGACAGTGTGGTTGAGCTTGAGGTTCACAGGCCGTGCCTCAACTCAAGTCTAGCCACCCATCCTCAGTAGGCTAATAATGAAAGAAAAATCAATAGGAAAAAGCAGAAAAGGGGTCTTTATCCAATGTGGCCACATTGGAGACGGGACTTAAGATATCCAGAAAACCCTTCAAGTCCTGGCCTTCAGGGTCCTGAGTTTAAATGGAGGGCCAAAGATGTGCACATCTTAGCAGTCCTGGCCAATGTGAGGTGGTCCTTCCCCCACTAACCCATTGTTATCTGGGTTTCGGTCTCATCCTGTAGAACTGTGTGAAATCCCTTTCCTGGAGACAAATTCCCCCTTGGGCTCGCAGTTCTGTTTTTTCCCAGCATGAGATGCCCTGGGAAATGCCTATTTCTTTGGGGTCCATTGTTTCAATAGTCTGACAGTCAGATTCAGAGTCACAAGTGTCTCTTTGGAATACAGCCCTTTCTGCCAGACCACTTAGAACAAATACTCCAGGAAGAGTTTACCAAAAGCGCACGCAGACCGAGAGAGTTGTGTGAAATGCTCTGCACGAGAGAGGTGAGTGAGTTCCTGGAGAGTGAATCCCCTGTGTGGAGAGACGTGCAGATCTTTTGTAGCAGTTGTCGGGGGAAGCGACTTGCTCCTGTCTTCCTGGAACTCATGGAGGGACCTATATCTGGGTAGACAGGCTGACATCTGCTTATCTTGTTGCTAATAAATTTTACGATGTCAGATGTTTTTCTTGAGACTGGCCACTTGTTTATTGAGGCAAGGGATCATTAAGAGTTCAGTTCCAGATGGCAGTGCAGGGTTCGTGAGTCAAGTTCCAAATTATCACAGCCTGAATGTTAAAGTATATACATTTGCTTTACTTTTAAGAATTAGTGCGTGTGTGTGTGTGTGTGTGTGTGTGTGTGTGTGTGTGTGTGTGTGTGTGTGTGTTGTGGCATGGGTAGAGGTCAGACCATAACTTTACGGAGTTGATTCTCTCCTCCGTTTGTGTTAAGTCTCAGAGATTTTACATTCTATATTAAGGACTATTGTAATCTCTATCCTATCGTATCTTATTCTGAGCCATCTTGATGGCTCTATTTTCAGCCTGTTGTCTCTGCAGATATGTCTGGTGGTTATGGAAGGTTAACAAAAGTATATGGCCCATCATGGGGTGAGGCAGCAGGAGGCTCTTGCTGGCTGAGACGGTGGGAAACTCCATGGGCAGGGAGTGTGGCCTCCATGGAAGTATTGTTATAGATAATTATTTTAGGCGGCATTGACTGGCTTAGACATGCTCCTGCCCAAAGTTTACAGTGCAAAAGACTGTCATGGAAACACATTATCTGAGTATACAGGAGAAAAATTGTGAATATAATGCCTGTTACCGTCTATATTCCATGGTCTATATTCCATATGTGATTTAGGTCTTTAAAACATCTGTAATTCTGTCAGTCATGTGTCTGGACTGGTCCCACAAATAATCCTCAACAAAGGCAGACTAAGGTTACAAATTCGGATAATAAGGAAAGACCATGCATTCTTAATTTTCTGTATATCCTGCGTTCTCCACTTCTCACAATCTTCTCACTGCCTTTTAAAACATCTTTAAGGATTAAAGGAGAAGTGGGTCTGTAACATTAGATAAATGTGCAGCCTTTTACATTGAGTTTCCTGGGAACCTGGGCAGTTGAGGCTCCGGAGCTCTGTCCTTACATTTACAGTCCTCTTGTGTTGAAATGCCCGCTGGCCTAGAGCATCAGTTTCCTCTGAATTGTGTGCCAGTCATGTGTGCTCTCACAGTCAGTACACAAGCTAAATAAACAACAGAAACCAAACACTTTGTCCCTCAAGTGCGAGAAGTGTCTCTGCGCAGCATTTACTTTAGCACTTCCTTGAGACGTGCATTGTAAACACACTCACAGGGCTTGCAGTCCAGTAAGGGAGTCTCCATGGAGGGAGGGGGAGGGAGGGGCCAGAGTACAAAAAAAGGGCCTTTCTTCTGAAAACAGTAGCAGGGTTCAACATTTCTTCCAGGACTTGCCAGCACCTCCTGCCTCGCTGTTTCCAGGTTGTCTGCCTTTAATATTTCCTCTCCAAATAAATTAAAAAAAAATTTTTTTTTGGTTTTTTGAGACATGGTTTCTCTGTGTAGCCTTGGCCATCCTTGACTCACTTTGTAGACCAGGCTGGCCTCAAACTCACAGCGATCTGCCTGCCTAATTTTAAAGGGTAAAAATAGTGAAAAGGTTCTTTATCCTTAAACTTTGTTGTTTCCTATCTTTATTACTCCACTATGGTTACTCTCACAGGTCAGAGAATCAAATAAATTCCAAGCCCACAGTGGAGGGACTTGCAAAGATGATTTAGTAGAAAAAAAATCTGTCTCAAACTTAGGACACATGGCTAACTGGGACGCCTATTTACCATGTCAAAGCAGACTCTGGCTGCCAGTCCTCCCAGTCCCTAGCTTGTTACAAAGTCATCTTGGCTGGCATACCCCATGCCAAACCCCCAAATGCTCCAGCCCAGGGACTGGGCTGGGCTTTTTCTCCCCCTAAGCCTCTGATGCCAATGTAACTTTACCAGTGGTTCTCAGCCTTCCTAATACTGCAGACCTTCAAATACATTTTCTCACATTGTGGTGATCCCCAGCTAAAACATTATCTTTCATAGCTGTAATTTTGCTTCTGTTATCAATCATGATGTCAATATCTGATACACAGGATATCTGACGTGTGACTTCTGTGAAAAGGCTCGAAACGTCATGGAGGTAGCAGCCCATGGCGGGTTGAGCATCACTGCCATCAGTCTTTGGTCATTTGGTTTTCTTGGTCTCTTGGATTCTCTGGTACTATCTTTTTTGCTCTCCATCTCTTCTCTCTCTTGCTCTGTCCCCCACATCTCTCATGCCTGCTTCAGTCTGGACCCTTCCAGATACCTCTGCCCGTATTCTCCCCTTTATCTTCTGCTATACCTAGGAGCCATCATATTCTCATTTTTTTCATTCATCTGACGTGATAAATACAGAATCTTGGGTTTTGAAGACTGGAAAGAACCTTTAAATAAAGTGCATACATGTAAATAACAGGAATTTGAATTACTCCTAAAATATGCAGGACCCTTAAAAAATACATTTTTTTGTGCTGGGTGGTGGCGGCGGCATATACTTTTAATCATAGCACTCAGCAGGCAGAGGCAGGTGAATCTGTGAGTTTGAGGCCAGCCTGGTCTACAGAGAGAGTTCCAGGACAGCCAGGAGAAATGCTGTTTTGAAAAACCAATAAATAAATAGTGATGGTGATGATAACTTTTTCTAAGTATGTTCCCTTCCCAGCATTGGTTACTAACTTTCAAGTCAATAATGATTAAAATGTGATAAAACAGTGGTCACAGCTCATGCTACATAAACTAATGTTATATAATGCTAAGTATGAATTTTAAAAATTGAAACAATACTTTCTAAAAAAACAAAGCAAACAAACAAACAACAAAAAAAACAACAACAAAAAACCCACTGCTTTGTCTTTCTATTTGCTGTGTTGTCATTCTCTTCTTGAGGCCTTGAAAACAGTCTTAGTAGATCAAACAACAACAAGTAGATCTAAGAAGCCACTTTAAAGACAATAAAATTCCGGGGCCTACAAGATGACTCAGAAGGCAAGGAAAAGCCGAGTCTGGTTCCTGGGACTCACAGGATGAAAGGAGAGAATCCGCTCCTGTACCTTGTCCTGCGGCCTCCACACGTGTGATGGCGGCACCGTTTGCACCATATTTAAAATAAAGGAAAAATAAAACCTTTCAAACCTTCATCCTGTAAGAGAAAGATCGGAAGACGTAAGGATCCAAGTGGCTTGCCCAATGGTGCACAGAGAGCCGATGGCAGAGTTGGCACATGGAGAGCCAGGGTTGGCACTGGATCGAGGTCTCTTCTCAAATTTCAAGACCAGCATGGTGGTAGCCGGCGGCGCTCCCCTTCTGGTTTGTGGGGGCTTGTGTACCAGGCATTTGGGTTCTGAGAACTTGGTTTTCTGTTTGTTTGTTTGTTTGTTTGTTTGTTGATACATAGCTCCGTAGTTCTGAGAGATGCTTTGCAAGTGTCCTGAGCTAGTTCAGTTCGCAGACTGTCCTCAGTGTCCGGAATGAATTCCTGAGTCTCCCAGGCTCGGCTGTCTGCATCAGGGACGGAGAGCTACAGCCTGGGTACTCTGAAGTAACAAGCAACACTGGAGCTTGCACCATTCTTCACCTGACGTGGGTGGCTGAACTCAACCCACAGCCTCAGCTTTACTCTGGCCTTGTGGTTTGACCTCTCTCCACCAAGAATGTCCCAAGTTCGTGATCTTTGCATCTGTATCAATCTCCTCTCCCGAACTCTCAGTAACGCCTCCTTGAACTCTGCTGTAATCTATTGGTAGCCATTTTCTAACCTACACAGATGGGCATATACATATGTATGTCCATGTATACAGATAGACCCAATTACTGAATAGTGTGTAATGTGTGATCACATAGTTAATATTGATAATGCTATTTAGACTAAAAGATCATGTTTGCCAGTGGCCAGCTATCAAGAGAATTGAAGTGACTTTGCAAATGCAGCCACTGAAATTGTCGATTTCACTAATTATTCACTAACTCTGACATTATTGAAAGACATGAACATGCCCACCTGTCTCTGGCAAGGAACGCTCATGACACTGGCTTTCTTCAAACATTTCCTAAGGCTGTGTTTGTGTACAGGGAACAGAGAGATGCTTATGGCCTTGGTCATGATGGCCTTAGCTCGGCATGTCTATTGGGCTGTGCTGGGTCACAGCAGTTCTCCAGTGGTTTTCTCCAACCTTTAATTGGGTGCAGAAAATATATGTGGATGAAGCTTTTTTCTCTTGTAGGTGATAAGTTTCCAGATTCATTAGGGACTGTTTTTCTTTTTTAAGGAACATTTAATTCCTTATATATTCTATCTTTTTCTAAGTGTTTCTTTTTACGTGGAGGCTCAGAGAACGCCATCCCTGTGCGGATACGTGTTTTTCTAAAGTGCAGTCCCTTCCCTGTAGGTTTTCCTCCGCCAGGCCATTCCTACTTCCTTTTCCTCGAGTATTCCATCTCCCAATCTTTCACCACTAGGTGTCATATGTATTCACATAAATGCCTCAAGGGTATAAACATGAGCTTTGGTGCTCTGGTTCCCTGAGCTTTGAAGGGAGGGATTCGATGGCAACATCCCATCTAGGGCTGAGTGTTCCGAGGGCTCTAATTCTGAATAATGTCTGGCTGTGGGTCTCTGTTTTTGTTCCCATGTGCTGCAAGTGGAAGCCTCTCTGATGATGGCCGAGCAAGGTGATCTGTGAGTGTAGCGGATTATCATTGGGAGTCATATTATCACTACGCTTTATTGTTGCGTTGTAATTTTAGGCCAGTAGTATTTGGTTTTATTCTAGGCCACTGGACTATCCTGTCTCTAGTTCAAAGTGCGGAACAGCCAGAGGAGACAGAAGACACCAAGAAAACAAGGTCTTCTAAATCGCTGTGAGCAAAGGTCACATGATCTCTCAGAGACTGAGGCAGCCTGCGTAGGGCCTGCACGGGTCTGCATCAGGTCCACTGTGTCTGCATGCATTATGGCTTCCAGTTCACTGTTTTTATGAGATTTCTGAGTGTGTGAATGAGTGGGTCTCTATTTCTAGTGCCTTCTCTTGGACTCTTTTCTTTCTGTTGGCTTGTCCCGTCAGCTTTGAAATGATAGGTTTTGATTTATCTTTTGATATTTTAATATTATCTCTTAGAAGCCAGTTCTTTTCCAATGAGAGACAGAAAGGATCTGGATGTTGGGGCTGGAGGAATTGGGGGCAGGAGAAGGAGGGGAAACCATAATCAGGATATATTTTGTGAGAATGAGAAAATAATCTTTTTTTCACTAAAAGAAAAACATGAAACAAAATATGCTCTGGTTATCTTGGTTTTCCATTACAAAGTCCCATATTGCACGGACCTACATTTTACATCACCTTTACATAAGAGTCCATCTCAGCATAGAAACTTAAAAACAAAGTTAAAATCAAGAAAAAAAATGAAAAAGGCTAAAATAACATTGCATTTGAGCATCTGGAGGCTCCAAGACATCATTAATTCTGTTCCCAGAGGTAACGTGTCACCTCTGTCACCTTAGTTACCTCCCTGTGCGGTTACCGAGCAGCTTCTCATTTTAGCCGGGGCTTTGGAAAAGCACCATGAAACCCCTTTAGGCACCTACGCACTAGTCTGTAAGAAGGGACCAGGGCCCACTCTCTTTCTTCTTTCTTGTTTTCCCTGTAAAGGTGCAGATGTGTATGGTTACGGATTCTTAGAATGATCCATTTTACCTTTCTTTCACATTAGGGAAATGAAGCTTGGCATGGCTTACTCGTTGTTCAAGGTTCATACCAGAAACTGACCTTTGGCAAACATTTCCTGGGTTACTAGACACAGTATGTCCTTGCTATATTGATTGATTGATTGATTGATTGATTTATAATTATTCAGTTTTTGTCCCAGTCATAGGCCCCTCCCTTCTCTCCCTTTCCCCCCTCCCACTCCTCTACTCCTCACAGAAGGGCGGCCCCTCCCACCCACTCCAGCATATCAAGTTGTGTCAGGACTGAGTGCAGACTCCTCCCTTGTGGCCTGGGGAGGTAACCCCAGCTGGGGAAAGTGACCAAAAAGCAGACACATCAGGGTCATCCCCCATTTCCCTTATGAGGGGACCCATATGGGGACTGAGTTGCCCATCGGCTACATCTACGTAGGAGGCCTAGGTCCAATCCATGCATGGTTCTTGGTTGGAGCTTCAGTCTCCACAGGACCCCCTGAGGCCCTAGTTAGTTGGCTTTGTTAGCCTTCTTGTGGAACTCCTGTCCCCTCTGAGTCTTTCTACACTTCCTCCTGCTCTTTCACAAGACTCTCTACACTCCTCCCAATGTTTGGCTGTGGATCTCTTCTTGCTGCATTTATTATTAGCATTAAATCTATTCTGGAACTTTGAGAAGGTAGTTACAAACAGAATTTCATAGTATTATGCTTTATATTATACGAACATTAGCTTCATAAGGCTCACTAGAATTAGAATTTAGGCTGTTTTTACTCTGCCACTGAAAGACTAAATTGAAAACTAGTTTGTTGAGACAAAACTGGAAATCCAGTTAATCTATTTGAGATGTTCCACTGGCAAACAAAAACAAGTAAACATGCTGAAAAGTTGTAAAGTCAAGTAAGTTAAAGAGCTAGGGATACATACTTAAAACCTTGTCCATGTTCATATTCTTGTTTAGAATGTTGCAGACTGAAATCTCTGTGGTAAATAAGCTTGACCAGCTGTAGTTAAACTAACACTTTGTAGATATGGTTGATCAGAAACTGTAAAACCACAAATTTCATCTGGTGGAAAACAGGTTGTGAAATCTTGATTGCTAAAGTGATAGAAGATGCCTGCTTCGTGTCTGCAGTCTATGACTCTCCTTTGGTTTGGTTTGTAGCTCATATACAGTCAACATTAGTCGTGTCCACGTTCCCCATGGAAACACACTCTGACCAACAGCAAAACTCATGATTTCATCATCAGAGAACTGAGCTCCAACAAATTACAACATGGTTTCCCAGCTATCAAGTATTGACAGATGGGCCATTTTAAAATATAACATTCACGTGTGTTGTAAAGCAATATTTTCAGCTGATTTTCTCCAACCCATTTCTTTCTTTTGATTAATGTAAAAATTTTCAGTGTTACAAAGGCCAAGACCAAATAAACCCAGAATAGGAAGGCAATGGCCCCATTTCCTGGATTTTAGCATTATGATTGTTACCAGGTGATAGGAGCAGGTAACACATTCAAGATAAAATGCTATTGAGCATGATATGAAAGTTTGGATGTGTTTGTTTTTAAGGTTGTGTGGAAGCAGTACACCTACAACCCTGCTGGCAATAGGTGTTTGCAAAGGGAAGCAACAGCAGACAAGGGGACGTAGGGTACCATTTCACACTGCGGCGTTACCTAACTTGGGACTACTTAAACAACTGAGCTATCTATAAAGCTTGTGGGTAATTCAACTGTTTTACATGGGTTTGATGTAGCTCAGGCTTACGAGACTACACTCTCTGTGAGCAGTGATTCATTTAGACTAAAATGCCACCGTCCCATATGAGGACATTTTACTGGGCAAACTTACCTTAAGTTCTTATGTAGGCTGTTGACCACCCTTAAGCTCAGATTCAACATGGAGCCTTATGCATTTGAATCCAGCCCAACTCCTAACTCCATCAGTCATGAAGGCATGTATATCTCCTGACATGTCACAGACTAGCCATTAAAAATACCCAACCCAACCCAACCCAACCCAACCAACCAAAAAATCCTAGAAAGAGTAAATTACTTTACTATCTTCAAAGGATAATATAATGAATGTGGACACAGGAATCCAGATTCCCATAGAAATTTCTTTCTTTGTGATTTGTCTTGTTTGTGCTATTTCAACCTATCATTTTTTGTCATAAAAATAAATTAATCTCTACTTTCTCAGACTCCTTCATTATTGCCCATTCTAATTATGCTCATATAAATTTGGTTCAACAAATATCATTTATTTTTGGGATTTTTTTTGAGACAGGCTTTCCATGCACCTCAAATACAATTGTTTGGGTATAATAGTTTACTAGTCAGCCATGTAAACCCCCAAAGAAAGATTCTAGATCCATGACTAACTCTCCTCAAGGATGAGAAAGTGTTGACACTCCCTTTCTTGTGGGTTCAGAATCCCAGTATTGCTTGTCTATAACTATGTGAGTGGAAGAAAAGAAGAGTGAAGACAATAGAGTACTTCTCCACAGTTTTTATATGGAAGGTGTGTGTGTGTGTGTGTGTGTGTGTGTGTGCGCGCGCGCGCGCGCGCCCATGTGTGCATACCCGAGTGTGTGTATCCTTATTTCCATTAGTAATAAGAGTTTATGTATGGCCCACCTTTGGTAGATTGGGCTTGAGATGTGTGGTTTCTAACTTGACTAGTTTCCTGGTAATAATTTCTATGAAAGAAAATACATATATTTGGGGATGATTGCTATCTTTATCACAATTAATAATTTAATGTTATGAAGTGACGTGAATCCAAACTGAAAGCAAACTTAAAAAATTCACTTGGGGAATTATTATTTTCTTGTCTTAGAAGGATCTATTCTGCTCATTCTATAAATCCCCAAAGATCATTCTGAGTGTAGAGTTTGCAAACAAAATGGTTTGTCCACACATACATCTTCCCCTCCTGTGTTCTTACATAGTCAGGATATGTTGTTTTCATTTCAGCTAGAGATGGGCCACCCGAGGGACTTCAGATGTGAGACCCTGGAGGCACAGAGCCAGCCATGTGATGACCTTTTATCATTTTTCAGATTGCTAGCTTTCTCTTCTGTTGCAGAAGATGACGGCACAGCTCAAGCCCTGATTCACTGAGGGTTCACTGAGGCTGAAGGAGCCTGAGACGTGTGTTAGTTCATCTAGTATATAGAAATTCCACAGACAGTCTCGGCCAGTTGACTCTTGTGTTTTATACCCGTGGCTAATGTGAAGAAGACTATTGCTGCCTAATCCTGAATCATATATGCTCAAAACCTTAGTTGTGGCAGGTGCTTAAGTAAGTTTATCAGTGGAATGCTTTCTAATCACATCTCCAAAGAAATGTATAAGCTGCCACTGGCAAACGAAAGAACCAAGACTTTCTAGGTAGAATAGAACCAAAGACCTATTAAGAAATAGTGTTTAGGGCTCAATGGTTAAGAGCACTGTCCGCTCTTCCGAAGGTCCTGAGTTCAATCCCCAGAAACCACATGGTGGCTCACAACCATCTATAATGAGATCTGGTGCCCTCTTCTGGTGTGTAGGTGTACATGCAGGCAGAGCACTGTATATGTAACAAATAAATTTTTTAAAAAAACAAAGAAAGAAAGAATGTTTTAACAAAAGAATGATGAGTTGAAGTTCTGAGACTTGCTAAGATTTAATTATAAAATTCAATTATCCTAGCGCTTCCCTAACTTCCATGGGAAAGAGACAGAGCAGCCATATACATTAAAGACATATATAAATCTTTCAAAAATTTTAAAATAAAAAAAGAGATGACTCTACCATGATAGTTACATCAAGAACAGTATCTTTCTCTTCACCACATCCCGAGACCTTCCCAAAAATCATGATATGGGGTCAAGAAGAAAGGAAAAAAATCCATTCATGTATGTACGTGCACCAAATGTGCCTACACTGCAGCTGGTCCTAGCTAGCTTTGTTTTATACTTGTCTCTGAGTATGACAAAGTTTATAAAAGTACCCCGAGTTTCAAAATCTCACCATTCATCTTTTGTCTCTTGAAGTTGACATTTTAGTCATTTGTGTGTTTACATCACATGTGTCACACATCATATAGGCATGATATTTTATATAATATGTCCAATAAGTGTTGGGAGCTGAGCACCATCATTACACAGCCCTTATAATTTTAGTTCAGAAAACACTAGGGTTAAAGGGAAGAATAGTATCAATTACAAAGGTGACTATAATCTTGTGTTACAGACAAGGCAGGAGCAAGTGCATCATCATCCTCATGGAAGGTGGATTCCATTCAGAGGGGGGCTGGCTTTTAGCACTTTAGCTGAAGTAGAACCCATAGCTCTGCTTTGTTATGTCGTCTCCTGTTTTGAATCCTGCCACCATCCTTGTCATTTTTATCTTTGGCGGTACCAGATGATCCTCAAACCAGGATTTTGAACTTAGTTGTTAATAATTGACATCTTGAAATCCCTCAAGGTTTTAAACAGCCACCACCTACATATTCTGGATAAAAGGGGAAATTACATTTAAAGCCATGCCTAAGAGAAAAGAAATAACATGAGAACTTCAAAGTACCACAGCCAAACCTTAACACCATCTGTGGAGCTGAGCCATCGCTGGACCACGTTGCTGCCTCAGAGGCATGCATGTATATGGTGCCACGAACCTCAGGAAACAAACTCATGGCCTAACCAGGTTGTAGTGACAATGGCTAAGCCAACTTTATGCTCTTCAAATAGCCTTGGGGAGATGGTGAGTGAGGAGAAAACTGTCTTATAAATATCACACCTTTGTTCCTATCCTGGTTTCACATAGAATAACAATAGCAAAGCTCAAAGCAAGCGTTCCCATGCGAAAACACTGTGGTCTTCGCGTTGACATCCCAGAAGGACCCTAACGTTGATGACGTCATTGAGAAAATAGTTTGATGTACTCAGTGGTGGGGATTTCATCTGATAATTCTGGAACCCAGATTTGTTGGAGGTGGGGGTTCACAGGGCCTACAGATTATGACATTATCATCCCCTGGCTCCTTCCTCCTCAGAGTAGGACTAATAGGATAATTCCAGAGAAAATCATCTAGGGCTTCAGGCAGCCCACAGTTCCATGAGTAATTAGACATCCTGAATCTCTTGATGAAAATGATTTTAATTTTTAAGTATTAAATATTCGAATGTTCAGATGGAGTCAGCAGTAGACACCCAGATGCTACGTGACCTCACTAGCAGTGTCGGATTCTGGCCTGCCCAAGGGTACGTTCCACTCAGCCACACATCGGGAGCTGTGGACAGTGGGATAGTATCCCGAGACCACAAAATTTCTTTGTGGGCTCTTCTCTGTGCTTGTGCTAAGTCTTGGTTCCCGGCTCTAAATGAATCTGCCCGTCTTTTCTTAATGTTTCAAATAATTACTTTTAACACCTTGTATTATAATGAAATGTAAGAATTATATGGGGGGAGATACAGGGAAAGAGAGAGAATAAACGGAGACAGCAAACTGTCTGTGACAAGGAAGAAATGAACTTGAAATAGCCAAAATCTAAGAAAGGCTCACGGGTTTGTTGGCACAGCCCTGAGGACTCAGTTTCTACACTTCCTTTCCCTTGCCAGTTCAGTGTCTGGAAAACACAGCAGCCTCTCCTTGTCAGTGGGGGATACATTGCTAGACCCACAGTGGATGCCTGACCCTGCTGACACTACCAGACAGTCTACAAATAACCACAACAGTCTCTGGTGATGGACATGGGAGCCACGTGACTGCCAGGCAAGTGGTGCATCCTGAAGGATGTGGGGTCCTGAGAGTGACTGTGATGCTGTGATATTCCATTATGCATTTCAGAATGCGTGCATCATAAAATTCACTGATTCTGACTTGTGGATATTTTTTAAATTAATATTTTAGACTGTCACCACAGGTTATGGAAACCAAGAAAATAAAAAATAAAACATAAGATAAAGGCTATCATATTCCCTTTCTTCACTTTTCTCTCCTATTACTTTTTCTCAGTGTTTTCAAATATGGCCAAACTGGATGCTTTCGGGAAGTTATAGGCATCAACAGACATGTTTTTCTTTTCATTAGCAAGTAATTACAGACATACTATCTCTGCCACCAAGCAAAGATAACACAGGCCTCCATCTTTAAAAAAGGACAGAGCAGGAGCACAGTTCAGTCAGTGTTTCTTAACTATGTGTTTATCTGTTTACTTTTCACTCTGCTCGATAACCACTTAACCTTTTCTTCTCCTCCTTATCCTTAAGGACACCCTTGACCAAATTTGATCCCACAGATATTCTAGATATCTGCTCAGTCAGTTCTGTGACTTTTTAAGAGCTGTAAACAATTGATTATCTAAAAAAAAAAAACCCTCCCTGCATCCTAGTTTGCTTTTCTGTTGGTATGGTAAGACACTGTTCACAAACAACTCAGGAGGAAAGGGTTAATGTTGTTATACATGTTGTAGTTTAGCCTTGAGGGACAGAGGCAGGAACTTTGGTGGGAACCTGGAGGTGGACTGTCAGCAAAAACTGTGTGTGTGTGTGGGGGGGGTGCTGCTTACTGGCTTGCTTAGATCACTTTCTTATAAGATGTAAGATTACCTGCCCAGATATGGCGAGGCCCGCAGTAGGCTAAGCCCTCCCACATCAGATGCTAATCAAGAAAATGCCCCGAAAACATGTCCACAGACCATTCTGATGGGCACAGTTCATCAAGTTAGGTTTCCTCTCCCTAAGCAACTCTAGTTTGTGTAAACACACACACACACACACACACACACACACACACACACACCTAACGTTCAGAAACAACTTCCACCTACAGTGCCACACTGTCCCATTGTGACCACAGGAGCTGAGCAAATAGCTCTGCCCTCAACACCAGCACTATAGCTACTGGCACTCACCTGCCGGTGGAACATTCTAGCACCAACCCTATGTTATTCTAGAACATTCTTTGATTCCCTTGAGTGTCAATCAAATATCAGGGGAGGCAAAGTTTAAAATAATGAACAAGCAGATAAACAACTCTAAAACTGTTTACCCATCTATAGCACAGGGTAATCGCCAAGGCAGCTCTTCCTCAGACCGAGTCCATTCACAAGCCTTCTGCTTCTCTCTGTCTTCTTCAGACTGGGGGCTTGGTCTTTATTCAGAGAGAAGTCACGTGGTTTACACAGTCATAATAAGAACAGAGCAGCGACTTCTGCTCCTTTAGTTGAGCAAATGGGACACATCTTTCTTTAGTGGGGACTTGGTGTGGGCAATGAGGGAGGAGAATTTGTGTTTGATAGAAAAAAAAGACCACAGAGGAAAATCCTGGAATGTACTCCCTTAGACACTCTGAAAAGAGAACACATTGCTTGACTTCAGTGAGCTATGTGCAAATGAGGCCTGGCCAAACAGTTGGAAAATTATTCCTCTACTATTTTGCTCCTTCGTTTTCTACTTTTTAAATATGTGTTTTTAGGTAACCTAAAGTTTCAATATAAACTTTAATTTCTTTTTACCTTCATTTGTTTATTTATTGGCAAGATCTGTGTGTGTGTGTGTGTGTGTGTGTGTGTGTGTGTGTGTGTGTGTGTATTTAAGGAAGGGTGAGTGAGTGCTCGTGAGTTGCATGTTCCTATGTACGTACAGGCAGATGCCATAGTAGGATGCCTTTTGCTACCTCTCTCCATCTTACCACCTTGAGGCAGGGTCTCTGACTAAACTGTAGCCTGCTGATTCAACTAGACTGGCCATCTTGCCAGGAATCTCGGAGGACCCTCCTGCCTCTGCACCCCAGTGCTGAGCTTGCAAGCGTATTTAGAGATGCATTTTTATGTGGTTCTGGAGATTTCAATCCAGGTCCTCACGCTTGCACAATAAATGCTCTTATTCACTGAGCTTAGGTCTTCCTATTGCTCCTAGGCTGGCCTTGCATCTGAGATCCTCTTGCCTCAGTGCTAAGCTGGGATTGTAGACACCCTCTACCACACTAGAGGGTAAACTTTAAATTCCAATTCTGGAGGGTAAACTTTAAATTCCAATTCTGGCTCATGAAGTATAACATCTGTCTTGCAAACTGAATTTTGACTTGCCACTTCCAACAACTTCAAAAATATAGTTGGCTGAAAAAATCATAGGGCATGCAGCTTTTATTGTTCTCCATCTTCAAGTCGATGCATCATAATTATGGTTCCCATCCCTATAGTAACCTATAGCATTAATAGTAGAACTGTCATTTTACTTTTGTGGCATTCTCTTAGTTTCGGTAGCCCTTGCCCATTTGTTTCTTCCAGTTTCTATAGCTTTAGCTATATTACTTAATGGTGCTCCAAAATCATTGTGTGGAAAATTCTATAATAATCAATGTTGCTCCAAAAATCATTGTGTGGAAAATTCTATAATAATCAATGGTGCTCCAAAATCATTGTGTGGAAAATTCTATAAACCCCCCCCCCCACTGCCCTGCTGAGTGCCATACCGTCTCATGCCAGGATAGTCTTATCTGCCAGACACAAATCCAAATCTTAACACCCTGTAGTCACATAGGATGTGTCTCAGTTCTCAGATTTACTGTCCTGATACCACAATGCTTGCATTCAAACAGCCTTTACTTTAGTTAACTAAAGACCCTACCGCAAGAGTAATGATGCCAACATTGAGATGTGCCAGGCAGATGCTGTAAGGAAAGATCGGGCTGCTGAGGCTGTTCTTCTACTCGGGACACCTCCAGGGGAAGAAAGATGTCTGTGCTAGTTTCACTGTTGCACTTCTAGCTGCAGAAGTCGTGACCATTGTGCATGGTAAGTGTCTGTAGGAGGCACAGAGGTCCTTAAGCTCACACATAGGCACTAGGGGAACCAGGAGCAGTAAACACACAGAGTTGTCTCTTTAAAGAGAGATTTATAACCTGTTTTCCATCCAGAAGGCCAGGAGCAGAGGTAGTTAAGAGCCAAGACCACACCAGAGCCTCCCCCAGACCCCATCACAAGTTTGGTTTTCTCAGTCAACCTATAAAGCCTACCTGTATGGAGGATGCCATCTGTACAAGAGTTTCAATGTAGTCATATCTTCAGCTTTGTTGTGAACATGGAATTAGGCTAATTATCACTAGGAAAATTTCTTACCAAATTGTGCTGTGCTTAAATATGCCTGAAATAAGCTACTCGGGGTGAGACTCTCGAAGTTTGAACCAACACCAGTTACTGAATCATGTTGAACTGAACTGCCTTATCATCTCTTGTGGACCAACACTCTGTAGACTGCAGTGTCTGCAGAGACCCTACAAGTGTCTAGTTCAGATGGAAAAGGTATTAAATGTGTATATGAATGTCTAGGATAAAGTATAGAGTACATACAGAGTTCACTACTATATATGATTATGTGTGTCCACTGGAGTCCCAGAGCATACTCCTGGAGAGAAGAAGCCTGTTACCCTCTGAATTCTGTAGGTCGGACAGTTGGTCTGAGCGCAGTGAGGCGGGCCTTCTGATCGTCTTGGTGAGGATCACTCAGGAGGCTAGAAGCTAGTGGGTTGTTTATCTCAGGCCCACAAGGTTGTTATCCTCTCGGATGTCAGCCTAGGCTATGTCTCATGGCTGAAGAATCCCAAATTGGAGTGTGGGGGAGGAAGCCCCCTGGTTTTCTGAACCAAAGATTAAAATCTTCAGTTGTCATTGACACTTAACAGTCAAAGCCACTCACATGATTGTCCACATCTGAGAAGTTTGAAGACAGACTTCATCTGCTCATGGTAAGAGTTGCCAAGAGCCGAGGGCATGTCTAATCTGTCTCACAGATTTCCAGTGATGGGATTCACCCAGAGGGTTCTGCCCTGGGTCTAAGGTCTTAAATGTCGCAGAGGTTGCACAGGCCAGGATTTAGATTTTTTTCTGAATCTGAACTCTGTCCTTTTAATTCTCTAGCATTTCACTTGATGGTGCTTCAAAGGCGTCTGAGTTCTTCAAGGTAGAGGTGGCTAGGTTGTGTCCCACAACTGCTCTTTCTCCTCATGTTGAGGCCCTAAACCCAGGAACCTCTGCATGTGACTGCGTTTGAACATTAGGCCTTTGAAGAGACAATGAAATGAAATACATTGGCTTGGCTAGGGAGGGCTCTAATCCAAGTATTGGGTCCCAGGAAGAGGAGCTAGGGACACAGACGATGTCCAGAGAGAAGGCCATGTAAAGACAAAGGTGAAAGAAGACCCGTCCTGTCACTCAGCTCTGTAAACATCTTATCTTAGAATTCTAGCCTCTGGAATTGCGGGAAACAAGTTTCTTTTGTTTGAGAGAAAAAAATTTTTTTTTCTGTTTCCTGATCTTGAAAACACTGTCGTAAGTAGTGGCAGAACTGATAGGACACTCAGCTTGATGCAGACTCTGAGCTAAAACAGGGAAACAAGTGGGAAGAGGCCATTGCAAGACCCACACTGAAGGCTCGAAGCTTCTGTGCTCTGGTTGTAGTTTGGGGCAGGAGACATATTACATCTGAATTTAAGTTTCTTTGTGAGTAGAATTTAAGTAGTTACAAAAATCCAACTTGAAGCTGGGCCAGATGGTGGCCCACACCTTTAATCCCAGCACTCTGGAGGCAGAAGCAGGCAGATCTCTGTGAGTTCGAGGCCAGCCTGGTCTACAGAGCTAGTTCCAGGACAGCCAAGGCTACACGGAGGAACCCTATCTCAAACAAAACAAAATAAACAACAACAAAAACAAAAACCCAACTTTTATGCATGACAAATGTCCAAAATTGAGAATGAAATCAGTTGTAGTTTTATGATTAAGACACTTAGACACCAATACCTCCAGGGTTGATAGGAGAGATTAAAGTTTGGTCAAACAATGCCAAAACTCTTTTGTGAATTTTGTAATGCTTTATTCAGTAAGTAATTTACAGCCTTGTTCTTTGGGATAAACCATATATTCTAAGGGTCAGGAATCCAAAAATACAATTCCACAGCTGACCCCAAGAAGAACTCAGGATGTCTTTTATACTTCTGTCTATCAGAACCACTTATATAAGAGTAAAGTAGTGAAAACACAATTGAAGGGAGGACCAGATACAGAGGGGATGGCTTGCAAGGGTTGGGGGCTATAAGTGAAAACTAACATGAAGGCCTCTTCTCAAAGCTAGAAGAGGTGGGAAGCACTGTGTTATTGAGTAAGTGAAGACCAGAGCACTAGGTGCATCACAGATAACTTGCCAGGTTGACTGGACTGAAAAATCAGGAGGAAATCTCATTCTTCATTTATCCCTTCCCCACAGTCTTAGGCTGACTGACTTGTGTGTGGGTAAGGAAGGTTTGGCCATACCGGTTATTACATAGGTGAGCTGGAACACACCTGTGATTCCGCCTGGCTTTAGCCAAAGGGAACAAGTAGCAGACAAAGTTAGGTTCCAAACACCTCTGGCCTAGGGTAGTGTTTCTCAACCTGTGGATCATGACTCCGTGAGGATCGAATGGCCTTGCACAGGGGTCTCATATCAGATATCCTGCACACCAGATATTTACACTAGCATTCAACTGGAGCAAAATTATAGTTATGAAGAAGCAATAAAAAATAATGTTCCGGTTGAGGGTCACCACAACATGAGAAAGTGTATTAAAGGGTTGCAACATTCGGAAGGTTGAGAAACACTGCTCTAGGGCATACAGGCCTCACTTTTCTTGAAATTGCATTTCTGCAAGTCACCAAAAAATTGTTTCAAATTACAAAATTGGCAAGATGCTTATTTAGCTCTTAAAGAATTGCATACACTTCAAAAAGGCAGAGGAAAAAATATAAGTTTTCTACCGTAATGTTCTAAGAAAGAAGTTGTTCTTTTTTTTTTTTTTAATAGAAAGAATTAAACTTTTTCCCCTTTATGTTTACTCTTTGCATAACCCATCATTTTTCTCTTGGCTCTATATTGTCCTGAAGCCCCTTAGTGACATACTTTATTACTTATTGTGTTAGATTTTTACCCATACTCAGGTGTGTGACAAAACACCTGAGACAGTCAACTCCTTAAAATGTTTATATTATCTGCTAGTTTAGAGGTACGTTATTGACTGGCCATTTCTCTTGGGCGCTTGATAAAATAGCATATTGGGACTGGACATGTGATGGAGCAAAACTCCTACTCATGTGAGACAGGAACAAGGAAGAGGAGGAGACTGAGGATCCCACAGTCCTTTTCAAGGTCACTTTGCCTCTCCCTATATGTACCTTAAAGATTCTACTGCCTTCTCGTAAGGAATTAAAGGTTGACTATAGGCTGTAGGGGACACACGATATACATTGTGAACTTTAACTTATCTTGACGTGTAAATAAGCTGTGTCCTAACCTAAGGGGAGTCTTTCCGTTACCAAGCAACCAAGTCTCAGCCCATCATCCCAGCTACCAAAACATAAGCACATGACTGGACAGTTGCCACCATTCAGGTTGTTTCTGTCCTTGCTTCTTTCCCCTGACTATAAATATAACCAGCCCCGGAGTGGAGGCTTTTCTAGGTTGGGGCTGACATCTTGAACATCTTTGGTCTGGAATGTCGTTTGATTTTTAGAACCTTTTCCCTTGTTCTTTAACTCTGTTAAATCTCCCTTCCCCGCCCTCACCCCCCACCCCCCGCACCCCCATTTGCTTTCTTTCTAACAGCAAATAGCCGTCTCACATTCCGAATGAGCAAGCTGTTCTCCTCAGGCCTCCCTGTTCCCGGGAAGCAGGGTGGCCCCTTCGTCTTCCATTGTCTGCAGTGGCCTGTTCAGGTTCCTTACAGGTTGCCCACCCTAAGCTACGGAAGGCTGCAAGGACAAGTGAAACGTAAGCAGAATACACAGAAGCGATGGGCAGCTTGAATATTAACAAGAAGCTGGCGCATTCATCCTGGAAAACTAGCTGCTGTAGGCAGAGCAGTTGCAGAAGCTCGGTGGCAAAACCTCCAGCAAAGAAATCATCTGGTCTTCAGGACTTGAAAATAAAAATGTTTTCCTTGCTCAGAAGTAAAAGTTCCAGGGAGGAAACGTGGTGGTCTGAGCTTGAACTTCTTACCCACTCCCTGGGAGCATAGAGTGTGAGGGGTCTTTAATTTTAAATTTTTATTTATTTTTATGAGTGCATGTATGCCTGCATATCTGTATGTACACTATGTACACCCAAGGGTGCCTTGGAAGCCAGAAGCAGGTGTTAGATTGCCTGGAACTGGAGTTACAGGCAGTTGTAAACTGCCCGGTGTGCGTACTTGCAAGAGCAGCTCTTAACAGATGAGTCTTACCTCTAGCTCTTTGAGGAGATTCTTTTATTGCTGGAATAACCTGAGAGATTAGGAAATTTCCCCCAAAGATATAGTAGAATCAAGGACTTTCTCGAAGGACAATTATGGCACCGTTTTTTAGTGAGTTGTTGGTGATGGACCATCTGGGACCTAGTAGTGTCTCAAAGGCCGCCCCTCTCACTGCTGGGGTGGTGGGCGTGTCGAGAGTCTGAGCGCTCTCTAGTTTGCTCATGAGTGTGGCCTGTGGGTACACTCAGGGTGCAGCCACCTGGTGTTCCTTACGCCCTGGCAACTCTCTGGGGTGTTGGCAGCTGTGCTGTTTGGAAGCAGGCCCCATACTTGCTTTCCAAATGGGGCAGATTAGGCATCTAGGAGGCTGTGAAACAGCCCTCTTAGTGACAGAGGTCACTCAGTAACAGGGGGACTCAGAAGCTGCAGTGAGGCTGTGGGAATAGTTTAGGAAAGCAGGAAGGTCTTTAAAATACTGTGTGTGTGTGTGTGTGTGTGTGTGTGTGTGTGTGTGTGTGTGTGTGCGACGGTGGGGAGGGGGGGCAGTGTGTGGAGAAGGGAGACAGTATGGAGTAATTTCTTTCCCTCCACTATGTATAACAGTGGCACTGAACTCAAGTTGTCAGGCAAGCCCCTTTCTGAGCCATCTTGTTGGTCCAATAGGAAGCTTCTAAGGACATTAAATTGCTAAGCAGGCCATAGCAAAGACCTTATCCAATAAAAGTAAGCAAGTTTAAAATTGATGAGTCAGCATTGTTGGTTTATAGTCCAAAGACTATGAGGGAGAATCTGTTCTGTTATCTCCTGTGGTTTCTGGTAGGGGGGATGGCAATTTTGATAGTCATTAGTTTGTAGATTTATGAGCCCAAACTTCCACCGTCATGCTCACATGATGTTCTCGTGTGTCAAGCTGTGTCCACGTTTCATCTTTGTATACGGGCCAAAGTCATATAGGAGAGAATTGTATTTTAAGTCATGATCTCTACCAAGGCCCTATTGCCAAAGGAGGTCATATTTGGCTGTACTGGGAAGTAGAATTAAAACATATTTTCAGAGTACACACTTCAATCTATAAAGAGACTTATTAGCCAGGGTTCGTACTTGGTAGTATCTTTGTCTATATGCCCCAATGCGTGTTCAACACTGCCACATGTACAGGAACATCTTGGCTTATGAAAATGCCAAATGGTTTGCTTAGGCCAATAACAATGTCAAGGCTATAAATATTCTGTCCTAAGGTCTGGTTTCTCCTCATCCTGCTGAGCCCTGATTTCTTGCCCATGACAGATATAAACCTCTTCCCTAGGAAAACATTGGTGGCCACATGTGCTAGTCAACACAGTGTTTCTATTTAGCATTTTTCATTTCTCCAATTTTTCAACATTTATGAAGATTTTGCTGTAATAATGAATTTTAGCTTTTAGGATATTGCTAGTAGGGGCACATGATAATCTTAGAAGCTAGCAATAACTAACACTTAAAGCAATTATTTTGTATCAGGAGCATGATGTTTATAAAGAGTCTCTGACTTAACTCTCAAAATTCTCATTTATATCTGAGGAAAGCTGAGGCCGTAGAAGATTCCATGGCTTTCATAATACTGTTATAAAGGAGTGTTTCTGAGCATTTAGCCCAAATTCTATTTTAAGCCTAAATATCTGATGCTTTTACATTCTTCTTAATATTTTCTCCAGTACTTTTGTGAGAAGGTAAAAACATGTAAAAGAATGTTTTGGGAAAGCCGAGCAGCTTAGGACTTGCAGCAGGTGAGGATTCTGGTTTAATAATGTGCGGACAGTTAACCCCAATGTGTTACTGTTATGCTATGAACACAATTTAAACTCAGTTCTCCCATAGTGAGTGGGTAAGTTTAAAGGTATCAGCCTTCATCTATATGGGAAACTGAGTTCGTTTTTGTTTACACTCTGTTTAAATGTTATGAGAAGTGAAAACTGGAAATCTGTCAAAATTGTCCTTTTGAATATTCAAGCATCAAAACTTAGAGACATATTTCAGTGATGTCAGAGGGACTAAAAGACCAGGCAATATCTTGGCCATTGTCCTTCGAGGTGAGTCGAGACCCAAGAGATAATGAGATCTCTTTTAAAAGAAATAAATTATTTTAGTAAGTTCTACCTGCCCTGTTGATCCCAGAACCCACGGAGACCTCAAAGATTTGACCCTAACCAGTGCAAACCCAGCCAAGAAGAAAGTCAGTGGAGAAGAAAATTTCCCTATGCTTCTAAGAAAAGTCACATGATCATCTAGGGCCAGACCTTCCCTGTAGGTGGCATGGTTAGTAAAGGAAGTCCAGAAGAGCTCTGGCCTCCTCTCAGGCCACTGCAAGTAACCTGGGCTGACCTGATCAGCAAAATGTTGTTAAGCCCAAATTGATAATAAAAATATCTCCCATTTGTATACTTGGCTCTCTTGCAGCTACATCCTTGAAGGATGGTAAGACCAGAAACTGGCTGGAGAGAGGAGACAGTCTCCACCCTCTGACCATCTCAGTCAGGGGAGCGCTGGACTCAGGTGCTGTATACGCAGAGCTGCTTGGCAAGCTACACTGGGAATGGCTAAAACTTTACCTCTTGGCACTTTGCTTCCAATACAGTATCTTTGAAAATAAATGACTACAACTTTGCTGAAATATTTTCTGGAGAAAATGGCACCGTTACTTGTAACTGGTCTGCATTTATTCGAGAGAAAGCTATCAGTGGGAGAAGAGTAGAGGGAGGGGGGCTGGGAAAAGTGAAGGGGAGGCGTGCCAGGCCATACATCAAAATGTCAATATTCACCATGCAGCACCCAGTCTCTTCCTCTTTTTATCCCATTCCTGACAGAAACAGTTGGGGCAGAAGGGGTCCTTGACTTAGGAGCAGACCCAGGCAGCCATGTTGGTATAGAGGCTGTCCTTCCCAATACTGCCTAGAGACAGGCAGGATGTTTAGGACTACCAGTATCTCTAGATCCGATATTCATGAATTCAACCAACCACAAAAACCACACCACACATACGCACACATGCACACACAGAGGTATTTGCACAAATGCAATGACGTTTATAGATGTACTGACTGCTTTCTTATCATTATTCTTGGCAGAACAACTACTCCCACAGCATTTGTACCAGATTCAGGATTGTAAATCATCTGGTGGATGGAAATTCACAGGAGAACGTGTATACAGTTGAGACCAATATTCTGCCATTTTGTATTTTGTACCTGAGCATTGACGACTTTGCTATTATTATGGTTAGGTGACGGGTGAACATCTTGCTGGCCTGAGAAACACTTTTTGGATGTCATTCTTTTATTACAAAATCACTTTTACTTGGAACAGGCTGGTGCCATCTGTGTTATTTCGTACAAGGCAGTCTGGAATAAGTGACAAGTGTGTCTCCACCTGTATCTGCACTGCGTGGCATTTGGCTACTGATGCAAACAGGAAGAAATGGCTGCAAGTGATAGATCTTCAATAACTAGCAAGGAACGAACAAAATCACTGCACGTTTTTTCTGCCCCAGCTTGTAGGGACATGCGGACAAGGAGCTAATAAAGAGCAAGACATCCTTTAATAAACCTTAGCTTCTGAGTATCCTAGGCTTTAGGGGAACTAAGCTCCCAAGGAGTGCAAGAAGAAACTGCCCTTGCCACCACTAATACCTATTTGGAAATGCTCTGCCTCAAAAAGCCTTCATCTGGCAGAGATCCACCTGCTCCTCATTTGCTTTTGGAACCCACTGGATACTTCCCATCCTGTTTGTGAAGGAAACTAACAGGATTTCTCTGCAGTTCTGCAAACACTGTGGCTGTTAGCAGTGCTCTGTGTGGCTTGAGAGCTATCAAAAACAAATCTATTATCTTTTAAACATAGTAATTTCTCCTAGGAATGTGCTGACATGTCCACAGCCACCTACCATGTGAGACTGTCCTAGTGGTGTGATGATGAATGGAGGATTGTGGACACCAGGTACCGGCCATCCAGCAAGGCCCAGGCTTGTTCCATGGCAGCACATGGTTTCTCTGTGAGCCAACAGCAGCCCTGAGAAACGATCTGATGCAAACAGAGTCTGATCCCGACCACACTCCCCTCTCTCCTCTGCCTGCCTGGTTAGGCAGGAGGCAGGCATCCTCCTTGCTGAAGCTGTAGAGTGCTTGCTCACAAAGCACTCCTTGTTAGCCCCGGCCACGGGACACTCTGCCCCATAGTTGAAATGCATCTTAATGGACCTTAGGACTAAGAGAATGACTGAAGAGAGAGTGTACATGTGCTCCTACGTCTAGTTCCTCATCTTTCATTGCTTCGTGGTCAGGTCATGTCAGAGCAGGAAATGTCTTCTGGTCCTCTGCTGTGTGTGTGTTGAAATAGCTGCATGTCTTTACATGAGCCATATTTAGCCACTAACCCGTTAGCAGGAGTATGCCAGGTCACGGTGTTTGAAGGGAACAGGGGCGGGAGCCACAACTGTGCTGATGCTATGGGGTGATGGATGATGTGATGGATGTGATGATGGATGAGTATTCACATGCTGAAACAGGATGCTCTGCTCATGACCACTCTCTGGCCTTATGCAAGTCTGCAGGGCAAGTTACATCACAGTACAAGCCAAGATAATCGACCAAATGGAGTGTTTCTCTTTGCCCCGCCACCCCGCCCTCGTTGGATTCTGGACTGGATCTCCCCTGTGTAGCTCAGGCTGGAATCAACCTCACAATCCTCCAGCCTCAGCCTCACTCTGGAGCAGAGTACTTCCGATGAATTGCCATCTTCATTTTTCTCAATTGTAAATTGCTATTATGTTGGATTAGCAGAAGAGCTTTATGAGGTGTACTGTATGAGGCCATGGCAGCCAATACAAAGCATTTTGGAGCTTTTGGGTCAAAGGTGTCAAAAACTTATAAAATATCCAAAATGGCTACTGAATTTTCCCAGGAATTCTTTTCTTGTTAATTTTGCGTTATGAATTCATCCCTGTTCCAGAAAGAACAATAAAGAGAAGCCAAAGACAAATCTGCAGATGATCAATCCCAGTTGTCTCACACCTCTAACCTCTGAAATATTGGAGCAATTGCCTGTGCTGTGAAGAGTGGTAGCCAGGCATCAGGCCAGCCTCGGTGGAGCGTCACTTCCTGGAAAGGGGTTTTAGACCACAGAATGTCAATGATATGTTGAAGCCATTCTACAAACCAGTTGGGTAGAAATGATGTCAACAGATTAGTATTTACAGGACAGAGTTCCTTCTGTCTGGAAAATGAGAACGCTTTGGACAGCTCTTCAGTGTGCCCTCTTGGCTTTGCCTAAGTGTCTGCTCAGGTTGGGAGCCACAGGACTCCGTAGAGTGGAGAAGAGCTGGGGACAGAGAAATACACAGAGGTGTGAATGTGAAATGCTGATGACATAGCCACATCCTCTCTCTCTCTCTCTCTCTCTCTCTCTCTCTCTCTCTCTCTCTGTGTGTGTGTGTGTGTGTGTGTGTGTGTCTGTCTGTCTGTCTGTCTGTCTGTCTGTCTGTTTTCCTCTGTCTGTCTGTCTCTCTTTTAAAAGTTAATTTAGAGGCTAGAAAGATTACTCAGTGGTTAATAGCGCTTGCTGCTCTTCCAAGCTTGGTTCTCGGCACCCATATCAGTCAGCTCACAACATCTTTAAACTCTAGTCCCAGGGCATCTGAAAAGCCTCTTTTGGCCTCCACAGGCACCTGCACAAATGTGCACATATACACACATAAATAAATACTTTTTTAAAATCTAAAGAAATTAGACCACGTTTTCCTTCTGCCCCACACAAAGCTTCTCCCATAACAATTTATAGATGGCATCGTGGACATAACCATGTCCAAAGTCCTCACACAGGCACTCAGAGAATAAACACCTTGGTCTTTCATTCTCTAAGCAAGTGTTTCTAATGATCTCGCCAGTTTCTGGTCTCTCTCCACAGAGGTATAAAATATTGAGAAATTGCTTACAGACTGTTTATGCAGCATCAGTGGCAATCTGATGGCCACAGCCTTTGGTACACATTACTTAACACAGTTTGCCTTGGGCACGTTGGGGACAGGAATATTGATGCTGGCATGGGAAATATAGCACAGTCAAAATAGAAACCTACGTGCTTTCTCACTCAGGGGATCAGAGGTAAATACCCAATTAAAAGGTAGACAGACCAAGGGGAATAAACCAAAGAGAGTTTCTGGACAGTTCTTTTAAAACTCCTGGAGGATTAGCTGTGAAATTCATACTGTTGTTATCATAAAGCTGATATTTCATTAATTCAGCCAACTTCCTTGGAAGAGCAGTTGATAGCTAGTTTTTAAGTGTCTTGCCGAAAGTAAGAATTTTCCATAGTGTTCCCCATTTTTCCCTTCTATTCCCTCCTCTCCCTCCTTCCTGAGCCCCAGTTATCTTCCCTACCCCATTTCTCTGCCTCCCCACTTTAGGCCAGGGTGATCCCCTCCAAGAAGCTACCCATGGCCATCAGCAAAGCCACAGCAGAGTGGGTGTGGCCCAGGTGGCAGGCAGACACCAGACACCCTCCCACTCTGGCCCCCGTGAGGTCCCCTGTCAGAGGTGACCCGCGGTCCTTCCTCAGTGTCTCTCAAAGTTATGCTTGATACAATTCTTAGTACCTCATCTGAATGGATGAGCCAGCATAGCTGTTCTAGAAAAACAGGTTAAACTTGTTTCTTAAACATTACCAGCCCTGAACTCATGGAGGCTGAACATTGGCTTAGATTATTTGGCAAACTGGATGAGAATCTACAGGTGGTAGTGGTATGTTAATACATGCTTGTAGTCCCAGCATCCAGGAAGCTGAGAAAGAGAAAGATTGTGGTGGCCACCACCTGCACCAGAGCTCCTCGGAGTATGAGACTCCCATGGGTGTTCCAAGGGGTAACGAGGCAGTTGAAGGAGGGAAAGAAATCTGTAGGGTTCACAATAGCTCTAGAAAAACTAAGAAAAAAAAAGGCAAGTCTTATGGGAAGATGTCTTTAAAACGGGGACTTTCAAAATCAGAAAGAAAGATGATGGAACAAAGCCATGCTTGGAGAATGATGAGTTTACACCCTGGCCTGCCCGTCTCAGCCCGCAGGTCAGTGCTGAATAAGCCCCCAGTACCCAAGATGGAGCCCTGCAACTGCAGTCAGTGCTGCTTGGCCCCGCTGGGAGACAAAGTCCTCTGGACAGCACTTATAGCACCCACAAGCTGTAAGCACAAAGGTCAAGCCTGGCGACCCTCAGGTGGCAGACATCGAGAGGAAGTGTGCTGTAACCAGGAGCTTGCACAAAACCTGTCCCCAGAAGCCCTGCTTAGGTGCAACATCATTTTTACTCTGGGAAACAGCAGAATATTCGAGATGCTTCTCAGCAGTGGTCCAGTATTTACGGTGCTTCAGAAACTAGACACCTTGACCTAGACCAATAACTCACTGCAATGAATATTACATATTTATACATATATATGAAGTTTCTGATGCTACTATGACAGATGAATATTTGTTGGAGAGGTAGGAAAGGTAGAGGAAATGGAGTCGTGAGTGAGCAGTGGAGATGCAACAACGGTGACAGGTGTGAGAGAAGGCTTTGGGGGACAGGGGAGCATGTCATTGCCAAGTAGGGCTGACAGGGTGATGTGCAGCAGCCTGGAGCTTGCACTCCGACTCAGCCTCTGAACAGGTAGCCCAGTCTCATGATTGCCCTGCTTCTGAGCAGTGACAGGATATCCGAGATGAAGAACAGCTCATTTCCTGGATTTGGACCTCCTCAAAAGACTTCTATGGTCAGTGCTGCCCCTGGAGGCCACTTTGGTATCCATGGTCCACTGGCCCAGACCATGCTAAAGTGGGAGGTTCAAGTGGATGTCCCTCCTATAGTAGCTGAGAGTCTTGTCGATGTCCCTGGCCTGTTATTGTCAAAGGCCATAAGGATGTCCTTGGTCTGGGCCACCACTGAGGTCATCCTGATATCCATGGACCATGCCTCCCCCTGGAGCCATGTTGCCGAGTGGCCTGGTGGTCTGTGCTGCTACAGAGGGCACGTCTAGGTCTGTGGTCCTACTGATGTTAGCCCTGGAGGGCATTTGGATGTTGGTGGTCTGTATTGCAGCCTGAAGTCATGATGATGTCCTTAGCCTGTTGCTGAGGGCGGTGATAGTGGCCATGGCTCACGCAGCAGCAGAGGGCCGAGTTGATGTCCATGTCTGCACTGCCAATGCAGACCATGTGGCTGTCCAGTCTCCATTGTCACCAGAAGTCATGTGTAAGTCCATGACCCAAGCTCCTGCTGAGAGTAAAAAGGCAAGGAAGCTATTTTTTTTTTTCAGGGTATCGAAGACTGCAGACCTACGGCTGAGAAAGAGAAATATAGAAGGCTTATGTGCCAACCCCAACCCCAAAATAACAGCCTAGACAGAAAGTCATCAAACAGAACTCTTAAAAAACTGTGATTGGAGCTGGGCACACGGTGGCTCACACCTGCGATCCCAGCACTCAGGGAGGCAGAAGTAGGCAGATGTCTGTGAGTTCTCGGCCAGCCTGGTCTACAAAGCAAGGCCAGGAGAGCCAAGAGATCTGGGAAGTGAAAGGGCCTGGGGTTCATGATGTGAAATTTTCACATAATCATTTCAAATATTATGAAAAAAAGAGTTTGTCCCAGCAGAAAAAAAGCCAGCCAAGTGGAAATGATTATGAAAAAAATAAATCATACATTGGTTTTTACAAAGTGGTTAAAGAGGGAAGGAAAATTTTTGAGTAACATTTAATTTAACCTGTATTTCGAATATCTAAGGGCTCCATAATCAATACCCAGTCAAAGACAACAGCTTGTCACTCAACTTTATAGTTGCACTTCTTGCACCGAGGACATGCCGTTTCTTGGGGAAAAGTGAGAAGACCCACTGTGCAGAGGAGTAAAGGCGTGGTGCGGTTTTAGTGAGAGGGAGTTGGCCGTATTTCCCTGTTTCTGCTACTAGTGCTCTGCACTTTGTCTGATTTCACATCCTTTTCTCAGCCGCTGTGGTGACTCTTGTTCCAGATGCTCCCCACAGGGAAGTTAAGCGTTGCAAGGTCCCAGCCAGCAGATTCAGAGCTGGCGGCGTTCTACGCGCTGCCCGGTGCCTTTGCGTCAGATGGAGATCCAGGGCTTCCAATGAAGAGAATGTAGCACCCAGAGGCTGCCCAGCAGATTTGTGAAAGAACAAAGGGAATCTGGTGGCTGATTACGGGAAGGAACATACCGATCCTACAAGCCTGTTTTAGGGTGGCCCACTTAGGGTCTGCCGCAAACCCCCTCTACGCTGAGTTTGCTTACTCTGTGTCTAGCGCTCTGCTAGCCACACGCCAATCTGTTTGGTCCCCTTGGATCTGGCTCCTTTGAGCACCCATCTTGGCTTCCTGTCAGTACCTACGCCACCTTCTCATTCTGGCCTCTGCTGTCCATGCCGCTTTGGTTTCTGGCCTGTGTCTCCCCTTGGTCGGGATTCCATGATGTCAGTCTGCCTCTTTTCTGTACCTGTGAGGCAGCTGGGCTGGGCCAGCTGCCTGCGGCGTCTGTCAAGGGAAGGACACTGCCATGTGCAGAAAGCGTCTTCAATCACTGGCAACAGCATCAAGCCGTTGTTTTGAAAACTGCTAAAGCTATCTCACAGGGGTTTTTTTTTTGTTTTTATTTTTTATAATAAATAATTTTATCAGTTTGGTCATTTGACAAATTCCTACCATCCCCCAACCCCTTTCCTCATTATAGCTGAGAGTAACAACTGAAGAAAGCTCCAGTCTGGAAGCTGACCCTCCTCTAACGGGATTTCCCTTCACTTCCTGGAAGCAGAGGTAGAATTCTAGAGAATTGGAACCAAGGGACAACACGGCAGGGACTTGCCACATAGGGAAGTGACTCCTTTGGGGTTGCTGAAGAGACACTGATAAGCAAGATCTGGACAGTCCTGGGTGGAAGGAAGTTCTGCTCTTTTGATAGCAGCTTCCTTTAAGGTCCTGCCTATGTGCAAGGCTCGCAGCACACAGCTTTCCAGCCTTTCCAGAAGCGTGACAACCCTGTTTTCTCTCTCTGACAAAGGCCCTAGAATACTGGTTCTCAACCTGTGGGTGGAGACCCTGTGAGGGGATCAAACGACCCTTTCACAGGTGTCCCTAAGACCATCACAAAATACAGACATTTACATTTCCATTCCTAACAGTAGCAAAATTATAGTTACGAAGTAGCAGCAAAAATAGTTTCCTGATCGGGGGTTGCTATGAGGGTTGCAGCATTAAGAAGGCTGAGAGTCACTGTCCTAGAGTGAAAGGCTGAGAGCTGACAGCTTTAAGGTGACTGGCTCAACGGCTTAGAAAACTGTTCAGATGGAGCCTTGCTGGCTGAAGCACACTTTCAATGATCATAATTAGTATTTAGCATTTGAAGTGGAAATTTTCCATTTATACTAATTTTTGTTCTCAACTCTTAAACTCTGCTTTCAGTTTGCTAACATGTTAGCATTTAAGTTTATATATTTTTCAGATTACTTTTTAATCTTTCATTTACAATTTAATGTTAACTGAATAGCAATGAGTAACTGAGATACGAAATACCTAGTTGGTTTAAGTATTGATTTCCAAACATCAATTCCTGTTTATGGAGCAGTGTTATATCTCAAAACTTGCTTCAAATTGTGTCTCACATTTCTGGTTTTGAACTTATTAGAAACCCAAACAACAGCATCTACTCTTTGAAAAACACTATGCCAGCTCTGATTTATATCTGTTGCTCTTTAAATCTAAATTTTTAATTTAATCAAAATAGATTTGATTTAAATTGTAAATGAACTCTAATTAAATTTAAATTTTGTTTTAAATTTTAGATTAAATTAAAAAAACACTTGCTAAAATGTACAGTAAGGTTAAACTATTCAAAAACTTTGTGAAAATAATGTTAAATATGTTTAAATTTGGGGTAAATTTCATTTTTTATATAATGCATCTTGGAAAATCAAAAGTTAAATACCAAATGCCAAAGTTTTGGGTGCAAAGAAGCATGTTTTGTGGGCGTGTTCAATGAATTTGCTGTCATTTAATATACCATAGTCAATTCCCAAAGACAGTCTTTCAGACCAGACCAAGTGCCCACACTATGCATGAAATGCAGAGTAAAATTACCCACACCCTTGCCGCAGCTCTGAAAGGCAGAGGCGAAGAAAGAAACCTGCTGCTGGACATGGTGGCGCACGCCTTTAATCCCAGCACTTGGGAGGCAGAGGCTGGTGGGTCGCTGTGAGTTCGAGGTCAGCCTGGTCTACAAAGTGAGTCTAGGACAGCCAAGGCTACACAGGGAAACCCTGTCTCAAAAAACCAAAAAAGAAAAAGAAAGAAAGAAAGAAAGAAAGAAAGAAAGAAAGAAAGAAAGAAAGAAGAAACCTGCTCCAGCTTTGCTCTCCAGCACTGGGGGGGGGGGGGGGGGAGGGCTGGGACTAATCGATTGCCAGGCAATCACTCTGGAGTAGGTGTGCTTGCAGATGTGGCCCAAATGATGGGTCAAGCCTGGGTATCTGCTGGCAGGGAAATTATTTGCAGCTACGCAGCACCAACATTCCAGCAGTGACCATGGCTCTGCAGCCAGCATAGCAGGCTGCCTCTTGCTCTCTGATGTCAGTGCCATCCTTCCTCTTTCTCCTGTGACGTGATTAGACAGAAAGCAGGGTGGCCTGGTCCCAGTTGCTTCCTGGAATAATGCGTCAACCCTGCCTAGGTATGAAGGAAAGAAAAAGAAGGTTTCCTGACTTATTCTTCAGAACACAGAACTCAGGGGTGTGTGCTTACACCTAGCCCAAGCTTTGCCATGGGAGCAAGGGGAATGCTCTTGGAATGCTTTGACTGGGGGCAATGGTTCATATTTGATTGTCAGCTGGACACTTAACGAACAATCCTTTGTGTGAGTTTCTAGATTAATTGAGATGGGAAGGTTCTAACTGTGGACAACACCGTTCCGTAAATTCGGGTCCTGACTGCAGAAGCAACATGACCAGCTTCACACTCTTGCTGCCCTGGCCTCCTTGTCACAATTGTACTGCAGTCTCTAACTGTGAGTCGAAAGAAACCTTCCCTTCCCTGAGCTGCCTTTGTCAAGTATCTTGTCAAGCAGTGAGGCGAGTAAGCTAGGTAGTCGGTGCTGGCGAGCTTTAGTCTGAGCGTACTGGAAAGAGGTGTTTGTGTGCTGACACACACTGTGAGCCTCAGATATTTGCTAAATGACCGCTGGCAAAGTCATTTCCGTTGACACCTTCAGTAGCTGTCACACCAGCCTGGAGTGATTATGGGGAATTTTCATGCTGCAGTGACCCATCTGGCCAGCACCAGGCAGCTGTGTATGCACTCAGGCATGCTGTCCTTGGCGTGCTACTTGCCCTGCAGCCTGGGGAAGGATGAAGACTCTTGAGAAGCAGGGGCAAGGAAACTGGTGAGGTTTCCTCTGCTTTATGCTGAGGCTTGCCAGGTATCCGATGTGTCACCTTGTACATCTGCTCCTGTCACTCCTCTCAAATCCCTCTCAGCTTCTCAGGCTGATGTCTCTAGTTAGTGAGATGGAGAAGTGTGTGTGTGTGTGTGTGTGTGTGTGTGTGTGTGTGTGTGTGTGATTCTTTGTGCTCATGTGCTGGCTTACAAGTCTCTCTGTCTCTGTCTCTGTCTGTCTGTTTGTCTGTCTGTCTGTCTATGTCTCTGTCTCTCTCTTTCGTGTGTGTGTGTGTGTGTGTGTGTGTGATTCTTTGTGCTCATGTGCTGGCTTACAAGTCTCTATCTCTATCTCTGTCTCTCTGTCTCTCTGTCTCTCCGTCTCTCTCTGTCTCTCTGTCTCTCTCTCTCTCTCGTGTGTGTGTGTGTGTGTGTGTGTGTGTGTGTGTTATAGTGTATCTTTCTAGTCTCTCTCTACCTTACATTTTGATACAGGGTTTCTCACTGAACCTAGAGCTTACCTAGAGTGACTACCCAGGAAGCCCCAGAGCTCCTCCTATCTCCATTGCCTCAGAGCTGAGATTATGGGCATGGACTTCGTGCCTAGCTTTTAGAACTGTGGCTTCTGAGGAATCCAAGACAGATCCCCATGCTTTCGCGACAAGCACTTCACCGAATGAGCACCCATCCTAGCCCCCAACTGCTTTTACATACAGCTTATAAGCTAGAGATTCCTAGTACATTTAGCAAGTTGTACAACGGTTGCAACCAGTGCCAGAACATTTTACACCACCTAAGCAAAGCCTGCTTTCATTAGCAGTAACTCTGTGCTAGCATACCTCCCGTCTCTTTATATTTCTGCTCTCTGATGCTAACCTACTTTCTGATTCTGTACAATTGCCCATTCCAGAAATTTCATTAAAAAATGGAAGCACAATATTTGGACTTCTGTTCTCTGGCTTCTTTCACTTAACGCTGTCAGTGTTCGTGTTGTAGCTGACATCAGCACTTCATTCCTTTGTGTCTGAGAATTTTTCCATTGTGTTGAATAAGTCACATTTGTTTATGCATATGTCAGTTAACGGACATGCCTGTTGTTCCTGTTTTAAGATGATTCTGGATAATTCCAGTATAAGCATTCATATACAGAATTTGGAGACATACACTTTTCATTTTCGTAGCTAAGGCTTAAGAGTAGGTATGGCAGCCTTATGGTAACTTTTCAGTTCTTGACCAGCTATTTCCAAACAAGCAGCATTGTTTTATTGCAGGCGGGTTCCTGTCTTTCTGTATCTTCTCCAACACGTGATACTGTCCTTGCTTTTGGTGGTGTCCATCCCAGTGGATGTGGTCATTTTGACTTGATTTCCATAAACACAAAGGATGAACATCTTTGTGCATGCTCACTGAATACTTATATATCTTCTCTGAAGAAAGGTTTGTTCGCTTTTGTTCATTTAAAATTTTTGTTTATCGTTGATTTTTATGACTTCTTAAATGCTCTGAATAAATATGCTTTAGCAGATATGTAATTTATAAAATTCTATGATTTGTGAATTTTTTTTCACTCTAATGAAATTATGAGCCATGAGAGAATTGTTTCTCAAAAAGAGGACAATTTCATCCAAATGAAAAGGTAGAAAAATCTTCATGGAGAAGATGAAATTTAAGTTAGGAGTTAAAAACAAACAAACAAATAAACCAACATAAATAGGATAGCACTGAAAGCCACAAAGATAGACATATATGTTGCTGTACGGAAATTGATTAATGAGCAGTGTGGCTCAGCTAGTTTATTCAGTACCTTCACTTATATCTGTGGCTATATAATCTGCTTTCAGCTGGAATTATTAACCTGAGCTGAAAACATGTGCCCGTCAGACCCGGGATCCTATTTTTAAAAACTCAAAATCCTATAATTTGCTTCAGTGGATTCTTGACCCTGCTAAACTGAAGCTGATATCTATCAACACACAGCTTCAAGGATATCATTTGTCTTACACAAAACTTGCCGCTTCCTCAAGAGTTCCTCCCTGAGTTTCATATGGACTTAGTCCAGGAGTCATAGTAGCTATCTAAAGCTTTCTTAAGTAAATAAATGCACGCTAAAAGGTGTCTGTGCTCTCTGGTTTTGTGAGTGATACCATGGTTACTTTTCTTCCCCCTCTACCTCATGTATTATGATTTAAAGACAAAGGCACACAACCCAAGCTAGTCTTAAACTCATGGTCCTCCTGTCTCCACATTATGCCACCACTAGAGGCAACTGAAAGAACAGCAATCTCTCTTACAATGTCCACTCATCTTCCAGAAGTACGACTTGCCAGGTACTGAGCTATGCAGCAGTAGTAATGTAAAGAGAAATAACAGAAATCACATCTTTCTGGATTTATTGCAAATAATTCTCAGAGATGTCAGGTAAGTTTAGTGAAGAGATTTTTTATAAAAAATTTGCTTTCAAAACACTATGAATGAAACATTTACACAATTCCTGATTGTTTAGTGGTTCTTCTTGCTGTAGGTAGTTTATTGTATATATGTGCAATAATATAAATGAATATGTTAAAAAAGAAAAACATAAAATATTTAAAAATTGCTTTTCTTTGTAAAATCCGGACATATAGAATCATAAATCCTATATCCTCCTAAATATAAAATGCAGACATAGAGGATTACAGGACCAGAGCAAACTGCAATTCTTAGTGATTTTTGAGCCTGTGGCTTCTGATGATCCCATATGGGTCAGAATGGAGCAAGATAACTAATTGATGCCAAGTATAGCAAAGGGAAAAAAAGCTCATGGTGCCTAAAAGAGACAACAGCAGTAACGAGGACCATTTGTGACCGAAAGGCCAACAGTGAGGTTGTGTTGCCTAACAGAAGAAAGAAGAAAACATCTGGACTCATTGCAGGACACTGACAGGTGGGGTTTGCGTTGGCAGCCCCAAGGTGGGAGGCGACGTCTATGTGTAAGACCAAGAAGCTAGCAGAGGAGAGGAAATCCTGAAATACTCAGTGAGGCTTCCCTCTTCTGTCAACCTAAGACATAAAAATAGGAGGCCACGAGGAAGAGAGATTTAATCCATTGCACACTGCTCTATTTTTCTCAAAAATCTCATGGGAGTGCGTAGACAAAGGAAATCAATATAAACAATGGAGGATTCTGATACATTTAGGAAATGGAAAACAATGTTGAATGTTAAGAGTTGGATGGAGCCAAAACTGATAGGAAGGTAGTGGAAAATTCCACTACCCTCTCAACAGTTATCTGCTTTGAGGATACAAAAGAGTATCTACTGCTAGCACTGAAATTATTTAATCATGCTAACACTGAAATGAATTAATTAAATACATCTTTTTGGGCAAAAGTTCTGCTCACCAACAGGATCTCATAGAATAGAGACATTTCTGGGGAAGCCTGGATTAGAATTACTCAGAGCTATTTTAGTAGTTCTGAAGGATTAGGCTTAATTATTTGGTTGTGCCTAGAAGTGCCTAGAAATAAATAAGAATTTAGATGGAAACTTGGGAGCATGATAATCTAGAAGAGAATTATGTCTCCAAATCAGAGCATAGAGGTGGATTGCACAGTGACAGGGTTGTGTCCGGGCTCTCAGCCGTGCAAGTTAGAAACACGCTAGAACTCCGTTAAGTAAACCATTTACAAAGCTCCATTTGTATTCTGGCTTGTACATACATGGACGGATGGATGGATAAATAAATGATAGATTGTTTTTGAGATGGGAGTCTTACTGCACAGTCAAGGCTAGAGTTGAATTGTGATCTTCCTGCCTCAGTCTCCTGAGTAGCTGAGATTACAGGTACGATCCCCCGTGTCCGGTCCCCAGCTGCAATTATTGGGATTAGATTTCATTATCTACCAGTGGCTCTGACTATGACTCCATAGGTAAGCAAAGCAGTTTTGACTTTGTAGCCATGGTCTGCTGTATCCTTGGGGGACTATCTCCACACATGTGTCTCTATCACAACTGTGTTCCAGAGGTAGACAAGAACAAGAAATGAAGAGTAGTCACAAGGGTGCCCTGGCTATAAAGAATATGCCAGAAGAAATTCACACCTACCTCTCATCGTCCAGAGAACAATATAATGATTAAACCAAACAGGAAAAAAAAAGTTATTTTCAAATAACTTGAAAACTTGAAAGAAAGGAAAAGTATCGGGAGACAGACCACAGCACTCAGTGTTAGCAATGCAACATTTCAGAAATGAAAATGAATCTGGGTTATTAGAAGCCTGCCCTTACCTCCTTTCTACTTAAGTGTTCTCTCCTGCCACTGTGACTTGCTGGATACTTGTCAGGACTGAACGAGACTTGCCTGAGAGCACGCGCTGTCCAGATGGGTACTCCACAGGGGCGCACTGCCTGGAGTTAACTCGGAGTTTCCTTCTGACGAGGTTCCAGCAATGCCTGAGTTCTGTTACCCTCTGTGTATTCTTCTTGCCATAATCAGCTTTAGTTGGTTTGTTAAACCTTTTCTATTTTGTCACAATGGATTCATTCTTCAGTTATTTGTATATATATATAGTGTATTCAAAATATATATGTTAGAAAGATCTTTAGTAGGAGAGTTTGCTTTAGAAAGTATACGATGAACTCAGTTTGTTTTGTAGATGAGGTTACTGGAGTTCAGGTCAGTGAGCCAGAAGCAGTCACAAAGTAGCTATAATTCTCCTGAAACAATTTCACAATTTCTACCATTATTGAGAAATAGTCACCTGTAGGTTCAATCAGTTCCAGTGACTTGCATGTGGAAGGCAAATGTCAGCCTAAGGTGTTGTGCCTCAGGAGCCACCCACTTACGGTTTTGAGATGGAGTCTCTCATTGGTTTGCCCCGATCTCACCAGTTCCACTAGGCTAGCTGGTTATGGTGGAGCCCCAAGGATCCATTCATCTCTCTTTGCCTCCCCAGTGCGAGGAAATTTATTAATTTAAGATTTGGCACAGACTTTAAACTATTAAAAATGAGAGGAAAGAATTATACTTTCATAAAATAACATGGTTCAGACACTAAAGTTGACATCCACATGTCATAATTTATATTTATGCATAAAAAAAAACCAGTCGGCTATTGAGGGCTGTGCATCTCATTGCATGAGTGCAAAACAACCCAAACAGGAAAATACAAAGGTAGCTTTGTGCTAAAAGATGGCCGTCCAGCGTAGGTGTGGTGGTACACACCTTTGATCCCGGCACTCAGGAGCCAGAGGCTCTCATGAGTTTGAGACCACCTTGGGCTGGATAATGAGTTCTAGGCCGGCCGAGGTTACATAGTGGAACACTGTCTCAAACCACAAAAAACAAAACAAACAAACAAACAAACAAAAAAACCCCAACCTTGCAATCCATTGCTGACTGCTGCTCTCTTTACCAAGAACAAATGTAATTGGTAACATATTAGGTATGAGAATCATTGTCAAACCATGTGTTGAATCCCTTACTTCCTACACAGTCAGCTTTTCACAGTTTGATGGGCACAAATTCAAATTCGTCCAGCGAAAACCAATGGTGAACTCCACGGACTCAGCCACTGAGGCTCAGGCCAGGTCCCACAGACAGCCTTGCTTGTCTCTCTGATGGCTCTTTTCCTCCAATACAACCTTCCAAAAGGTTAGAACATATTTCACCTGCTTCCACTGGGTATGGAACATCTTTTTTTTTTCTTTTTTATGTCTGGATAACAAAGGAGGCAAGACAATCTACTTAACAAACAAACAAGACCACTGAGAACCTGACCACAAAACTAAAAGTAACTGCTGCTTTTCTGATAGCAGCATCTTCCCAGGACAAGTTTCCACCTGAAAAGCTCACCCAGAAACTCAGCACAAATTCTCATGACTGTTTTTGCACCCCTGGTTAGCACAGAGATGCCGTGAGAGGCTGCTATGTAAAGATAGGCCTCCTCGAGCTTTAAAAGGCAACTTGGTGGTTATTGCTTCTCTGCGTTGTGGTCTTTGTGCTGTTGGGAAGTTAGGAGCAGCTGAGGGAGGCCTTCTGGCATCACTGTGATACGTGCACAAAGCAGTGGGACTTTTGTTCCAACAGCTTGCTTTCATTAGTCTAACGTGGCTCTGAGGACGATAGTTAAATGGTGCAAACGTGGCAATCTCTGTTTTCTCAACAGGACACAGCATTGTACATTGAGCCAGAAATGAGACACTTGGTCTAGGTTAGAAATAGGTCAAGAGAGCAGACCTTACAGCATTATTAGCATCGGACTTCATTTCAGGAAGATGGAAGTTTGCATGATGAGAAAGCAGAGGATATTCATTCATTCATTCATTCATTCATTCACCTTACATCCTAATGGCAGGCCCCTCCCTCCTCTCTTCCTAGTCCCAGCATCCCTCCCTCTTCACCTATTCTCCTCCCCTACTCCTCAGAAAATGGGACACACACACACACACCCCCATTCACGAATCCACTCCAGCAATCAACTCTCATCAGGACTGAGCCTGTGGCCAGGGGAATGACGATAAAGCAGAAGCCCATGTCAGTGACAGCCTCCACTCCCCTTACTAGGGGACCCACATGAAGAGTTGTCCCTTAACTACGTGTGTATAGTGGGCCTAGGTCCGGTCCATGCCCGGTCCTGGGTCGGGAAGCAGAGAATTCTTACACCCCTACAAGCTGCTGCCCTGGGGGAGGGGTGCAAGCCCACGGGAGCATCCGTTCTGTAGGGCTTGGAGTTCTTTCTGCCCCCAACCCGTCTCTTTCCTCTATTCCTTCCTTATCTTCTTTTTATTTTTTCTCGTTTCCCTCCTAGAAGCTGAATCAGTGCAATGATTTTGTTGGATACTTCAATTTTAAGAATCAAGTGTTTAATCATTGAGAGACTTTAGTAAATATTAAAAAGGGTAGAGGAAATGTATGAGGATTCGAAGAGAAAACAACATCTTCCAGGGTTCTGTTGATCAGCTTAGGGACTCCAGTTTGGAGCCTGTGTAAGTCCATCAGACCCAAACTGGCTCCGTCTGAGTCTTAATGAAGAAAAAAAAATGGGGGATTTTAATAAATGATGCATCCAAGTGTAATCAGCAACGACACTAAAAATGAAAACTCTCCCTAAATCTAGTTAGTAGAGTCACCTGCCATTTTCGAGGGACATGCGTGCTGTGGACAAGCATCTGTGAGGTAGTCTGTGTGTAACAGGGGATAGAACGGGCTGCAGGCAAGTCTGTGTTGGACTAGCCCAGAAGATATGTTCATGGGACGTAACTGTCCAAACCCTAAAAGCGGGTGCTTGCGTCTTTGAACTATGTCTTATATCCAGTCCATAAGAGTGGTGAAATGGCACAGATGCTGCCAGTCCCACTTTATCTGTGTGAGGAGGACATCCTTGCCCCCACAGTGGTGAGCAATACCTGCACATGTGTATATGTGCTTGTATGTTTGTGCATGACTGTTCAAGGGAACTGGAATTTTAAAGTGATTTTATGCATAAGCCATCCACATATGTAATACATGACCTCTGTTCATGCTAACTTTTTAGTTACAATGAATATATATATATATTCATATAATCATATGAAAGATTAACTTTTAAAGACAAAAAAATTTTTCCTGAATTAAAATGGAAGACTTTTTTTTTTATCACAAAGTGATAGAAAGAAATAATGACTTTTAAGTGGCTGAGTTCTTAACAAATATTTGCAGAAAAATAAATCAATAAGAGACTGCCCTATGTCTGTGACCTCCTCCCTCACTATATGGACAAAGACTATCAAGTCTCATCTTGGTAGCCTGCTTATTCTTTCTCTGAATGCTAACAGACATAAGGGAGGGGAATAGGGTGAAAGTGGGAAGGAGGGAAGAACGGGAGGATACAAGTGAGGAGGAAACAATTGAGATGTAATCTGAAGAAATTCATTAAATAAAATTTGAAAAAGAGAGACTGCCCTGTGTAAGTTTTTGTCAACTTGACACAGGCAAGGGTCCTCTGGGAAGAGGAAGCCTCTATTGAGAAACTTCCTCCATCAGACTGACCTGAAGGCAGGTCTGTGAAGGCATTTTCTTGATTAATGAAGGATGTGGGAAGGCCCAAGCCACCCTGCGCAGGTTTGTTCTGTTGCTGTGAAGAGATGTCATGACCAGGAGAGCAACGAGAGCAAACCAGTAAACAGTGTTTCCTGGTGGCCTCTGCCTTGTGTCCTTCCTCTAGGTTCCCACTTGAGCTCAGGCTCCTCTTCATGGTAAATTCTAACCTCTAGGTTGTAATAAACCCTTTCCTTGCCAAGGTGGTTTTGATCAATGTTCTGTCATAGTGACGGAGGCCAAACTACACACAGAGCTCAAAATCTGCAGTTTGTTTGTTCTCTTGCCTTGTCTACCTCTCCTCTCTTCCCCTTTTTCTACCCTCCATCCCTTCCTTCCCCTCCTTCTAGAAACCAGCTGCTGAATAGCCACACTTAATGAGAAAGGTGAGGAGCGCTCTGACAATGTGGTAGGTGCTTGGAAGGACTCAGGTGAAGAACAGGCGAACGTCTGGCTGGAGCCATTTAACAGACAACAATACAAAAGCTGTGGAGGAAAGAACCAAGCACAAGTTAGGTTTCAAAGTTTAAAAAAAAACTTCTTACTCCATAGGAGACCAGTGCTGCCTGTGGTGGTTTGAGCAGGAATGGCCCCCATAAGCTTACATATGTAAATGTATTGGTCATTAGGGAGTGCTGCTGTTTGAGAGGAATTAGAAGGTGTCACTTATATCTGCATATTAGCCCAAGGGGCATGTCCCACGAAAGCCTTCACTTACCAGGAAACTGAGACAGAGGAGAGGACATTCTAGTGGGATTCTAGATGAGAGAATCATGGGAGAAAGGCAAAGTAGAAGGACCCAGAGGGTCCTAGAAGCCTACAAGTAGAACATTATGATAGGCAGATTTGGGCACAGGGGTCCCGCTCAAACTAAGGCACCAGCCAAGGACAATACAGGCGGTAATCCTTAAACCCCTACCCAGATCTAGCCAATGGACGGAACACTCTCCACAGTAGAGTGGAGAGTGGGATATTACTTTCTCACATACTCTGGTGCCTCACCTTTGACCATGTCCCCTGGAGGGGGAGACCTGATGGCACTCAGAGGAAGGACAGCAGGTTACCAAGAAGAGACTTGATACCCTATGAACATATAGAGGGGGAGGTAATCCCCCTCAGGAACAGTCATAGGGGAGGGGAGTAAGGGGAAAATGGGAGGGAGGGAAGAACGGGAGGATACAAGGGAAGGGATAACCATCGAGATGTAACAAGAATAAATTAATAAAAAAAAAAATAGAAATAAAAAAAAAAAATAGAAGGTGTCATAGGGGAGGGGAATAAGGGGAAAATGGGAGGGAGGGAAGAATGGGAGGATACAAGGGATGGGATAACCATTGAGATGTAACAAGAATAAATTAATAAAGGAGAAAAAAAGAAGGTGTGGCCTTGGAGTAGGTGTGGCCTGTTGAAGTGAGTGTGTCACTGGGGGAGGGCTTTCGGGTCTCAAATGCTCAAGTCAGACCCCGTGGCTCTCTCTCCTTCTGCTGCCTGTGGATCTGAATGTAGAACTCTCAGCTACCGCGTCCGCCTGTGTGCCACTCTGCCTCCCAACATAAGGATGATGGACTAAACTTCTGAAACTATCTGCAAGCTTCAACTGAATGCTTCCTCTATAAAAGTTGCCATGGTGCCATGGTGTCTCTTCAGCGCAACAGAACATCATCTGAACTAAATCTGCAAACAAGGCGCCGGAGAAGTGTCGAGTCACCTGTCCTGCTGCAGGGATGGGCAGTTACAGCCTATTAACTCTGGATTGCTGTCCTTTTCATAGGCACAAGGACTCAGCCTGTGCATATGCAGCCTGAAGTTACAAGATGAGCCTGTGTTGTATATGATTCCAGATCGGAGTTGACAAATAAAGATTGTGTAGCCTGAAAGCATTCAATACATTGTTTTGAAATACTTTAGGTTCATCCCTGATGAAATGGCATCTTTTAAAGAACTAAGTTGTGTGTGTGTGTGTGTGTGTGTGTGTGTGTGTACACGTGCGTGCGCGTGACTTTTTAAATTACTTGGTCATTGTGACTGGTCCTGCGATAACCATGGGGGCCCACGAGTGTCTTTTAAACACTGGCTTTGCTGCGTATGGTTTTACTCGATAATATGGTGGCTGCATTTTTAATTTGGAGAGGAACTTACCTTTTGATGGCTGTTCTAATTTCTATCCTCACCAAAATTGCACAAAAGGCCCCATTTTTGCCACACCTTACCACACTATACTTACCTTTTGTGCTTTTAATAGCCACTATAATAGGCACCTGGTAACATTTCACATTTAATTTACATTTGTCAGATGATTAGTGATTTTGAACACTTGTTGTTGCTGCTGCTGCTGTTCTGTCTGTTGGTTCATTGCACACCGTCTTTTAGAAAATGTCTACTGGGATACTCTTCCATTTTAAATTTAAATAGTTTTATTTATTGTTACTGAGCAATGCTCTTATCTATTTGGATATTAATTCCTTATTTATGCCATCTTTAGGGTTGTGTCTTTACTTGGTTGATTATTTTCCTGACCATGTCTGTTAAGCACACATTGAAAACAGAGTAATGAAATAAAATGTAGATTATTGACTAGATAGTGTGTGTGTGTGTGTGTGTGTGTGTGTGTGTGTGTGTTAAGCATCACAATCTCAGGGCATCTTTGGTCATGTTGAGTAAAGCCATTTTAGTTGTTATATTTCTTCTTCAGCCTTCCTAGTTTCTGACCTCTTTGCTGGCTTTGCTTTTTAGCAATTCTTTGACTATTTTGACTGATAATTAGTATGTGGCTGACTTGCTAGCTAGCTTTACAAACAAAAATTTAAGAAATACAACATTTGAGGGAATATAAAATCAAGTATTTTCTCCAAACTTATTTTTCTTTTTTGGCCTTGTTCTAATAGCTGGAGGTGTTGTTGCTGTGTTTTGTTGTTGTTGTTGTTGTTGTTGTTGTTGTTGTTAAGGCTTGTTTTGTTTTTATTCCTGTGCATGTGTCTATGCATCTACCATGTGTATGTGTGTCCCCTTTGGAAGTCAAAATATGATATTTGCTCTTTTGTAACTGGAGTTACAAGCAGTTGTGAGCCTAGCTTAGGGTCTCTAGAAGAGCAGTAAGCAGTCTGTTAAGTTATTTCTCTAGTTCCAAATAGCCACATTTTAGTTTTTTACATCTTTACTCTTTATTAATATTAAATAAACTATAGGACTAAGTCTCTTTCTCTCTGGAGCTTAAATTATATTGTCTGATGGGAAATGATCAAATGCTACTTATTGCTTCAAACCTCAGAAACAGTGTTTCTCATGAGCTAAGTGGCTTCCTCTTTTATTTCCACCTTCCCAGAAGGTGAGTACACAGCCCTGGGTGTCTTTGGGTTAAATGGGTCAGGAGGCTGCTCGCAGTGACAAAGGAAATACTGGGCTTTGTAGTGTTCCTAAATTCCAATATATTGTTCCTTGTGGGGATAATCTTAATGTTTTAATTTTTTTCTCTGAAACATAACAAATACACAAGCATAATACTTCAACAATACAAAGTGTATGAAATAAGTCACTGACACCCTAGTTTATTTTCTGACAGGTCCGCGTCCAAAACCTTATGTTACAGAGATCAACTCCATTCCCTCAGCCTGCAACTCAAAGATCACCCAGCTCTTCCCTCACTCAGCCTTCCTCCTTCATCTTTTCCCACAGAGCCCTTCCTCCTCTGCATGCTCCAGGCTTACCTCCCCTATTGAGGCACATCTGCTACCCAGTCTCTAACTCTGGGCTTTGTTCTTAGGCTTCCTCAATGGCCCTTACTCTGACCATCTGTCTTGTTGTCACTCTTTACAATCTCACCAAAGTCGTCTGTAGGCTTCCAGGTCTGTCTCAGATGTGTCCTGCTAGCTGAGTCTGCAGTGACTCCTCATCTGACATCATCACACATAGGTCACTAGTTTCCTTCTGTATCTGTCTTCACTACTAAACCAGAATCTCCAAAAAGGGCTTATCTAAAAACTTTAGATCTAAACTCAGCTCAGACTTTAGAAATGGCATGGCTCACAGAAAGCCACAAAACCTCACAGAACTTTTGTTTTTCATCTGACCCTCTAGTTTTGATTTTTTTTTTTTTTAAAAAGCTGATGATTAAGATAAAGGCATTAATGCTACTCTACGTGGTAGAAAGAGGGAGATGTTCTCTCTTTCCTGTGTGGATACAAATAGGCAACGCAAGTAAATAAATAGGGCTGTTATTGACCCCAAGAAATACAAGTCTAATGATATAAAATAAATAGCAAAGCTCCTCAAAGAGTAAATCTGGAAACAAATATGACATCAACTAAAGTGCAAAAGTCTAAAGTACGATATTAGCCAGCAGAACTCAGCTTCTTCACAGAGCTCTGAGGTAGTGTTTGTCTCATGTGCACAAGGTACCACATGTGTGTGGTCTCACACACATGCATACACATGCACATATATTCATCAACACAAATTACCCTAAATGAACCAGCATTCTAAATATAAAGAGGAAAGGGAAAAAAAAACAGGAGATAAAAACATGCATAAAGTCTTATAAAGGAGGAGGACCATTGTAATAACAGACTCAGGTCTAGAATGATGACATCACTACACTAAAACATCACAAAACCTTCATTGGAATAAAGATTTTACAAGTCATGTTTTTAAAAAATAGACAATAACAATGTGCAAGAAAATTATTTGTCAGTACCAATAAAGGGTTATATCATCTTTAAAGCAGTACTTTGATGTAAACCCAAAAGAAACACTGCTAAAAAGACTGTTGAACATACCTACAGATATCTGGTCTCCCTCTGGATATGGGTAGGCCAGGTACATTATTGTCATGCTAGCCTCAAAGAGAAGGTTGTGAACAATAATATTTAAAATATAGAAGTAGGTGAATAAGGTTATTATTTAGAGATGGTAATTATTTGAAGAAGTAACTATCAGAAGAAACAAATAGTTAAAATGACTATCTGTGAAGATGGGAATGTGGATTTAAGAAGTTAGCCTAGTAAAGACCTAAGGGACCAGGAGGAGTGGAAGAGAGGAGAGGGCAGGAGAGGAAAGAAGGATGGGTAGATATGATCAAAGCACTGTATATTCAGGAATGGAAATGCCATGGTGAATATGATTAATTCATATAAGTAATATGTATTAATAATCATAAAACTAAAATGAAGTTAGCAAATGCTTTATTTTTCAACTAGACATAAATGTTTTAATTTCTGGCTAGATAGCTCAGGTAACAGATATAGGAGTCATAATTGCAAAGTTTGTAAGAGTAAAGGAGTAAATAAAGTAATAAAAAGTAAAAAGAAGAACAAATCATTACCAAAGTTGGATTTATTCTTTGAATTTATTCTTAAATTCTAAGTATGTGCCACCATGCCCATTTTCCACATAGGTGCTGGGGACTGAACTCATGCCCTTATACTTTCACAACACCTTACCAACTGAGCTATCTGCCCAGCTATTACTTCTTGTTTTAGTAATTTGGGGGGGGGATATATTTTTCAAGTTTATTTTGAAAAAAATAAATGTGTTTCATATATCATAGTCACCATGGTATTTTATGCTTGCATATTCATAAACCAAGGCAGGACTTCAAGGCAGGAGTCTGAATCTGAAACCATAAAGGCTTATTGGTTTGATCCCACGCTCACATTTAGCTAACTTTTTAAAAATTAATTTATTCTTGTTACATCTCAATGGTTATCCTATCCCTTGTATATAGCCAATTTCCACCTTTCTAGGGATGATAGTGCCCACAGTGGGATGGCCCTCCCTACATCAACACACGGGCATAATGACGAAGTTTTTGCAGTTTGACCCTCAGAACCTGAAAGTTGGTTCTGACTGAGCATTTGTGGTGAGAAATGCTGGTATCATGTCTTTAAGCTAGCTCTGTGTGTAGCTATAAAGTGCTATGTTTCTATGAGTGATAACTTACATGTCATCAGCTCCAAGACTGAGATTACTGGAGTGGAAGTTTCTGGTCCTTCGAAGACTCAGTTGCGTCATGTGATTGTGTTTGTTTGTTTGTTTTGGTTCTAAGTATAGGATGTGGGAGTGTTTTTCCACCACTAAAGACAGCCTTGTGACCTTTGTTAATGGAAAATAGACCCATAAGACAGCATGTGATGTTTTATTGGAAGCTGCTAGTGTGAGGGGTGCAGTTTTTATCAGCTGCAAAACATCTTCCTGTGGACTCTGAGAAGAGATAAACAGAGGCCTGGACAGTGAGACAATGCTAGTACACTTTGCAATGATTCACATTGCTTTCTTGGTCTTCATTTCTCTACACTTCACTTCTAAGAGAGAAACACTCCAGAGAACTTCTCGTGGCACTCAGATGAGTGCTCTGACTTGGGCTGGTTTGGTGGAGTTTTGCTGTTTCTGCTTGATCCTGCCACCACTGCTACTGATCCATGTTGCTGTTTGGTGTTTGCTATTTGACTGGACTGTTGGTTTCCTGACAACACAGAGGGGAATCACTGTAACGGGACTATGTCTAAAAAGGTCCACATCCCTCTCCCCTATTAATCTTCACTCTCTCTTACCTCTGGTTGGTGATTGGAAGGGACATAGAAGTGCTTAAGAACCATAAATAAAGTATGTTTCCGAAAAAAAAAATCTAAGCCTACAAATGACAGTTGGCTAAGTCACCACTACATGCTCTTGTCCACTGTCCACTCTTCACTTTTGTCCCCTGCAGTTTCTTGCTCAGTTGTCTTCCTTGTAACCACCAGTTAAAAACTTGAGGCTTTTTGGTTGATTATCTGTTCTGGCATGGTTTCTCTTGCTATGTGATATCAGAAGCCAAGAAAGAATGTGTCTTATTGCTTCGTCCCAGGTCCACATTTAGCTACCTTTTTGTACAGTCCAATCCCACCTTCCTAGGGATGATGGTGCCCACAGAGGGATGGCCCTGCCACGTCATTTAGCAAACAAGACAACGTCCCACAGATATGCCCAAGGGTGACCTGTTGGGGACAACTCTCAGTTCAAGATGCCTTTTACCAGGTGTGTCAACCTGGCAAACAAACCACCACAAAGCTTTGCCGTTGTTAAAACTTTAGATTCTTCTAGAGAAGAGTTAGAATTTACTACTGTGAATCAAAATTTTGGAATCTCTTGCCCTAGTTTGGGCTGGAACATGTGGGGAATTCCAGGGTGGGGTCAGGGAACATCTTCAGAACAGCAGAGCTGTGTAGCATGATTCTTCTCTCGCCAGGCTCAACTGTTCTTCTGTGATGAACACTCTGAAATGACGGAGCGAAATGACTCCACTGTGTACTGGGATGAAAGTATCTACAATATTCACTAAAATGGCAGCTTTCAGACTTATGATTCTAGGACTTCTTTACATTCTTTAAAAGTTTTGGAGGCATTGGTATAGATGAACTGAAAGTGGTGCCTGGCACAAATATGCCACAAATATTACCCACATAACAATGTCACAGTTTTGAGATAGGACGGTGACTTATACATTAAAATAAAGAACTGAGGAGACTATGTGATCTATTCAGAGGCTGACACAGTCCAGCGGGACAGCTGGCCATTTTGAGATGTCAGCTGAATCAAATCAATAGGATCGGGCGGTACACTTGTATAATTCCAGCACTCGTCAGGAGAAGTTCTCCGTAGCATTTCTCTCCGCAAAGTGGAGTGTAGAAAAAGTGAAGACCAGTGGGCTGTCGCAACAGTAAAGGCAGGAGGACCAGGAATTCAAGGCTATGCTCTGCTGCTATAAGATCAATTTCTGTCAACCTTACAACGTGAATGCTGCTTCAAAACATAGGAAATATGATCCTAAACATTTCTATGCTAATCCTAGAAGTGTCCCTATCAGCTGTCAGGAAAAACTGTATCTTGTATTCATCTGTGATACAGGCAATGCTTAGTCAGCTGGGAATGTTAAAACAACCCAATGCCCAATGCTCCTTAAGTGAGTGATTTTTACAATACGAAGCCATGTTCATGTTGCCGGAACTGTAGTGGGTATCAAGTAGTTATTATTGCGGGTGAGGAAGTAAGAGTGCCATTTTGAATTCTCTGCATATTTATTATCTAGTAGATGTGATGCATTTTCTAGTTTGCATAATCTTGATGATATTGCATGTTACCGCTGTCCTTAAAGAAAGGATTGCCAAACTTCCCTAGTGGGTATTTGCTGCTTTGGGTCTCAGTTGCCCTGCTATTCAGTAGCAGAACATCCTTCCTTCTCTTTGTTTCTTTGCTATTCAACATTCAAACATCCTTCCTCTCTTCTGGTAATCCCCTGGCAAGTGGCATTGATCCCGTTCTGGGATGAGACGAGCCAAATTGTGCTTCTTCCTGCCTCATTGCAGCTAGAGGAGTAGTTACCAAAACCACAGCAGGCTTTACAAAAATCCAGCTCCTGGGCCCCGGTTCCAGAAGTTGATCATTTTCAATTCTAATGAGTTCTCGGTTAGGTGCTGAGAGTTGGGGACCATACTGTAAGGGCCACAGATCTAGGGCTTAGACACATGTCCAAGGACAGTAAGAGATGTAGCGTTGGAGATCCCAGACAGTGCAAACAAAAGACAGTGGGGAGTTATCTGTGCACAGTGCGCATGTGTCTCTTTCCAACTATGACATCACAAAGAGTTCAGGGAAAGGCCAGTCACGGAAGCAGGTGGCAAGCGCGCCCTATGAATGCCCTTGTCTCTCTTCTTCCTGTTTTTACCTATTTTCCTTTCATTTTCCTATCAATCCTGTAAGATCTCCAAGTCCTTTCGTCAAAGTTATCTTTCTGGATAATTGCACCAGGTCCAGTTCTACTGTATGCATGGAGGAACCCTGGCGGAAAGAATTGCCAGTGATGTCTTTATCACGCTCCTCCCCTCAGGGCTTATGGACTCTATGTGGAAGACAGGGCAGAAAGGATGTGAGATGATGTCAAGGAAACAGCATTTTCCAGAGAGGTCAGGTGTACATATGAATGCACAGGCATGGTAGCAGGACAAGCACAAGCCAAGCATGATCCAATATGGAGGAGGGAAGCAGACACAAAGCCCATCCCCTGGTCAAGAAGCTATTTGCAATTGATGGCTGGTTGGGGAGAGAGGATTAGTTTTCTTTAAGGGAGTGACAGTATGTCGACCACACTACAGGGCAGACCTCATGCGCAGGAGCAGTTGACCAATACAAAACAGACGCCATGTTTTGTCTTTGTTGTTTTGCTTTTGCTTCGGTTTAAGAGAGAGAAAGGACACGAAGTTGGGTGGGTAGGGAATTGGGGGAGGATCTGGGGGCAGGTGGGGAAGGGAAATAGTATGCCAAAATATACTGTATGACGTTCTCAAAGAACAAATAAAAGCATAAAGTAAAAGAATTTATCCATGGGCAAGTGATACCAAACACTCAGTTAGGAGGCCATAACTTCAGTGAGAGAGGAGACAGAGGAGAGTTTGTTGATGCTACCTGCTCAGCGCAGGGTGTGCAGGTTGTGTATTCAGGGCCTGGTCTTAGGTTAAGTAAAACAGTAAGCCATGCTGAGCACTGCCAGACACATCTTGGTTCATCAGGCACCCGCTTTTAAATTACTTTTACCCAAGCACAGGCAAACTCCATGCAGCTAATCTTACAGTTACACCAAGGGATAACCTGACTTGGTGAATCCACAAGAGTTCCCAGACAGCAGCAGGATTAACAGCTCCCTTGTATCCCTGCTAGCGATTTAACTGGTGCCCAGAGCTTGCTAGGTGAATGGTCTATCCTGGGCTACACTTCCAGCCCTAAATAGTAAGGTTATAACCAACCCTCATACCCTCACCACTTTTTTGTTTGGTTGGTTTTCTTTGGAGGTTGGTGGGGGTGGGAATGTGTGCCCACATGTGTTCTCATGATCAAAACTCTCATCCTTAGAAAGTGCCCTGTACACATGGGGATCCTACTCCAGGCAATGACTAAGACATTGCGGAGAAGCCTTGTGTTTGCTTGTGTTTACAGAGAGCTACAAAGGATCAGGAACAAAAAATATTCTTTTTGCCAGTTAATATGTTTGCTCTGAAGAGATATGTGCCTGCATATGCTCCTGTTACACGTTGCTCAGCCTCCTGGTTGGAATTTCTATCATTCTGTTTCGACTTTTGTAAGCCTGTGAGCAGGCAGTGGTGGAGAAGAGGAACAGAGTGTGTTTAGGAAAGCAAGCAGGGTCAATAAAGGGCTCCACAAGTGTCACATGGAAGACAAGGAGTGTCACTCTAGAGGACAGGCTGGAGGAAGCCAGACTATGCAGGAGAGCATGCCCAAGCTTCCGCTGGAGTCCCTGGATTGTGCCCCGGACTGTCCCCTGAGAGTCGCTCAGTACTCTGTGTTCCCCTAGTCATCCTCACTCTGACAGCCTCAGGGTCAAGGACACTTTCAGATGCTGCTGCCACACCCACACACTCAGAATTTGGTCTTTCCATGTGTGTTGTGTGTTTCTGCCTGTTTTCCACCTCTCAAAAAGAATAAATTGTTTGATGTTTGCTTTTTCTGGTAAGTACACAGCAACAAGCTATTGCTTAGAGAGTAAAAATTAAACTTGTCATATGGTTCAATACTCATAAACGTATTAAATGAGAAATATTTACAGTAATTGCTCCATTTTTCAAGTTTTCTTAAAACTCTGTCATGAGAAACCGAAGATGGCGGCAGCCGCCTGCAGTCTCTGTGGGTCTCAGAGGGGTCTGAAAAAAGTGCATTCACCAAGCTGCAAAGAAAGATGGCTGAACAGAGTCATGCATGCAAAGAATGAAGAATCTATACCCTCTGCCTGCCCTGTCTCAGCCAGCAAGTTGAAACCACAAAGATCGTGCCGGATAAGCCACGGGGCAGTCAGAACAGGGAGATGTCCAGTGGCCCCAAGCTCCCACAGAAAAATGCCATTACTGAACAGCGCCTGGCCTACGCCCTCCGGGCAGCATCCACCATAGAATCATTGCTGCTGCAGCCTGTGCTGGTTGCCCTGCTGGGACACAGGGCACATAGGCCAGCCGTACTGCCCACAGCCTACAAGCACAAAGGCTGAGCTCGCTGAACCTCAGACATCGAGAAAAAGGCGGTGTGCGGTAGCCAGGAGCTCACACGGAACCTGGCCCCGGAAGCCCTGCCTAGCTGCAACGGTCACCCTGACTCTGGCCAACACCAGGAATATTTGAGACAAATCTCAGCAATGGTCTGGTATTTATGGTGCTCCAGAAACTTGAGACTTTGAACTAGACCAAGAACTCACCACAAAGAATTTGCATGTAAAGCTGTAGGGAGTGGGGGTGGGGTGGAGAAGAAAACTATGTGACACCTTGCAGTTTCCAATGCCACTAAGACGAATCAATATGTGACAGAGAGATGGGAAAGATAGAGGTCGGTCGGGGTCAATGAGTGCCTGGTGGAGAGAGGCATAGAGGCAGTAGAACTAGAGATGCAACAGCAGTGGCAGGTGTGATAGAAGGCTGGGTGGCCGTAGACCGGAACTTCCTGTTGCTGAGAGATAACTTGGTGTGCAACGGAATGAAGCTTGCGCAGACTCAGTCCCCAAACACACTGGCCAGCCCTGGATCTGAGCCACGGCAGGACTTCCGAGGTGAGAAAGGTTCGTTTTCTGGATTGGACCTCTTTTAAAGACCTCTAAAGTCCACGCTGCCCCTGGAGCATGGTCTATCTGTAGTCTATTGCCCCAGGCTGTATTGAAGACTGTGGTTCAGATGGATGCCCAGGGTCCTACACAGCCTGGGGCCATGTTGAGGTCCTTGGCCCTTGTTCCTGCCAAAAGCTATGAGGATGTCTATGGTCTCTGCTGCTACCATATTGATGTCTGTGGGCCATGCTACCGCTAGGAGCCATGTTGATGTCCTTGGCCCATCTTGCCGCCATGTTCGTGGCTCCTGCTGCAGCAGAGGACTGTGTTGATGTCCATGGTCTGTACTGCCACTGGAGCCCATGCTGAAGTCCATGTCATGTGTTGTTACAGGAGACAATGTGGAAGTGCATGGTCGGTGCTGCTACTGACTGTAAAGGGCAAGTGTTGCAGGATATTTGATCCCAACGTGATCCATGAGATTGTGGACTGTAAAAACTATCTTTGATCCCATTGTGATCCCTGAGATGGAACTGTAAATTCCTTTCCTTGTGGTTGAGCCTTAGCACACCTTTAGTCCAAGAACTTCCTGTTTACTGTGAACAGGTGATTAAGGTGTGGTTCAGCAAGCCTTAAATTAACCCCTGATGGAGAGGCAGAGCAAAACAAACAAACAAACAAACAAAAACCAAAATAAAACAAAACAAAACTGACAGGGATTAAAGAGTTGGAGGGACTTTGAGTTGAAGGGTATTTAAGACAGTGTGTAGAAGTAGAAAGTGTCTCTTCCTCATTTGTTAGTATACAGATCTGATGATAAATTTAAGAAGGCTGTACTTAGTGTGGTCTGTTGCTTTGTGTTTCCTTGTAAGCTGAGCACTGAGGGAATGCAGAATTTAATTGTAACTTTGCCAATACGTCTATCTAGAGGCCTGCTGCCATTTTTGTCTTCTATGAAATTTTTGCCAAGGAAGACAGGATTGCAAATTTGTCTGGCAGATTCAGATGGCATTGTATATTCTTGGGAGTGCTCATGTAGTGTGGCAATTTTAGTTGGTGAATATTCACGATGTGGGGGAAAGCATGGTACGTGCTGTATAATCTCAATCACCCAAGTGTCTGTACAAGTTGCAGAATCTAGAAGGACACACCAGCTGAGCTGCTGTGACTGAGTGACTTAGTTTTTGGATTCTTGTGTTTTGTTTCCTGTAATCCACATACTAAAAAAAATAAAATAAAATAAAAGATTCTTTAAAACCTTTGAAAAAAAGAAGTAGAAGGTGTCTTTAGCACTTTCAGTTCTTGATCTATTTTCTTAGGATTTTAGCTGTTAGTTCTTTGTCTCCTAGCTCTCTAGCTCTTGAGCTCCTTACCCCCTTACCCTCTTGCCCCCACCTCCATGTACCATCATGTCCAGCATGGACATCATGTTCCTAAAGTATATTTTCATTTTTAATTGATACATTGTAATTGTACATAAGTTTGGGGAATTGGCCATTGGCTTTTTGGTTCTAATAAGCCTTTGGCTTTGGACTTTTTGACCTTTTCCTCCCCGGGCAGTCAGCTGAGCTAGTGAGCCTTCTGGGCCTGCTCCATTAGGATGTGAGCTGAGTACGAAGGTCAGCCGGGTGCTTTCTCTGCCTCTCTGAGCTAGCAGGTTTTTCACCACAACATCTGGTTTCTGAGTCTTTATTGGTAAAATAGACCCATCTGGGAGTTTTTAGTTAAAACAACAGGCAAGGAAGCTCTTTTTGCTGTGCTGTTGATGACTGCAGACTCACAATTGAGAAAGAGTGACACAAGGCTTGTCTGATAACCTCTACCCCAGCCCTACCCCATCACTAAAAAAAAGTAACAGCTTAGACAGAAAGCCATTGAAGAGAACCCTTAAAAACGGTGATAAGGATGCTGAAGTGGATGGCTTCTGCATCTTCTTTTCTTGGGGAGGTCACAAGTGTGGAACCCAGGCCTAGGAGAACTGGGATTTCAGTGTGATCAGGGTTCATGAAGTGAAATTCCCAAATAATCAATAAAAATATTATGTAACAAGACAACTTATATAAGGAATATATGTATCAAGTATTCTTCCTAATTTGTAAGGCTGAACAGGGGTGAAGTCTTTCAAAAATACCCAGGAATAAGATGACAAAGCCAAGAGTATCATACTCTTCATGTCTTCATTTTGCCTCTAGCAGAGTTTTGAATGATCGGTTTCATTTTCTGTGAATGTTCACCCACATAACAGATAACATCCATGCACACACATGACAAACAGCTCCCGTTTTCATGCTGCTATGAACTGTATCTGGTCACATATGTGAGGCGTGGGGCATGCAGAGAACAGGAGCGCATTTGGAATCTACCTAAGTGACATCCAAGCAAACACACAGGAAGTGGTGTGGTAACACAATGGAAAACAATTTGTCCTTTAAAAAGAAGGAAATCCTGTCATTTGCAATGATACTCATAAACTTAGGTGACACTAAGTGAGAGAAGTCAGGCAGAAAGAACAAAAAAAAAATGGGTCTGACTTAATTCTGGAATTTGATCCAGTTGAACTTACAAAAATGCCCAGTAGAATGTTGCAGAAGCTGAGGTCGCAGGACACTGGCATTGGGAGAGAGGAAATAGATGATAAATATTTAAGATGATGGATAAGTGAATTAGCTCAACTCAACGATTTCATACAAGGCTTATATGTCTTATAAAATACTCATAAATATAGAATTAAAGTTTTCAAGAAGATCCGAGTGTGGTGGAGCAGAGGTAGATGGATCTCTGTGAGTTCGAGGCCAGCCTGGTTTACAAAGCGAGTCCAAGACAGTCAAGTCTACACAAAGAAACCCTGTCTTATAAAACAAACAAAAAATTCAAAAGGATAATAATAGTGCATGGTTTGTAGACACATAGAGTCTAGGTTCTAATACTTATGGCCTGGATTCTCAGGTAAATCGGTGATCCTCTTTAAAACTACTTCTCCCTTTTGAAAATATGTACAACAGAAAAAAAATCAAATCTAGATCTATAAGTCTTACAGGAATGAAATGGAGTATTCCTGAACTGCTCAGCCCTTGTCAGCCTTGGTCATGTGTAATCAATGTTTTAGAAATGCCCATAGTGGAAATATTCTGTTGTTATTTGTCCAGCATTTTCTTGATAGCTAGAATTCCATTTTAACAATGAATTCTTCACAGTAAATCCTCTTACTGTGTCAAGACACAGATAGGTGTAATAATATCACTTTCCTGACAAGACGGCTGTAAAGCGAGTGGTGGACTATCTGGGTGTCCTGTCCAAGTTCTCTCATGTGGTCTGTCTTCCAGGTGAACCGAGAAAAGAGACACAGAACAAATGGGGTGACCTGTCACAGTGCCCACTGTTAATGTGCAAAACTATAGAAAAAACCCGGAAGGACAGAAACTAAAGTCAAGGTTTTGGTAAAGAGATGCAGTGGGCACAATGTTGTGTGAATACAAATGGCACCAACATTCAAGGCATGATTCTGATGGCTTAAATCTAGTTAATCTAGAATTAACTTTCAAAAGCATCATCTGAGTCGCATCTCAGGCTCTGTTCCTTCCCTTAGCCAGCCATAAATCCTTGAGCAATTTATGGTGTCTGAATCTCTATGGACTTCACAAACTAGCACAGGATCTGAGCACAACTCCTGGCGCAGGCTAAAGACGCTGACACCCTTCGACCGACTGAAGCCACTTCTCCAACTTCATGTTTCAGCTCACGAATTACTACAATATCTAACTTTATTCTCCATCACTTTCCCCGTAACGCATAGTTTTGATGACCTCTTGTGTCTACAGCAAAGAAACCTCCATTATGAGGTGAGAAAAGAAGGGAATGGATAAGAAAGAGCATCGTGTTTGAATTTTTTTTTTTTTGGAAAGCCTTAACTGGGACATTAGACAGGAACTTCTGCCAACACCATTTGTCGTGCCAGGAGTGGATCTGATCAAACAGAAGACACCATGGAGACCGGGAAAGAAGTGCAAAGAGCTCCTGGCTAGCTCTCAATTCGGAGTTCTTATTAACAGTCATGAGAAATAGACAAGCTAGTCATGTTCCGGAACCTTCCACTTTGTGCAAGAGAAGGTTCTTAGAAATAAAAGTTGCTGGCATCTTTCTGCCAGGCCTGGGAATACCAGCGGTGGGCTGTTTGCTGTGACTTTAATCCTGATCAGTCTGGCGTGTGCAAAACACAATTTACCAGCAAGATTCCTCTCAGCCCTTTTAACTGTCTGGTTTTAGTAAGCACACTGGGGTGCCTCAGGTAAGACAAATGGTAAAAACAGATTACTCCTGTAAACGAAGGAACCTATACTATGAAAATAAGAATTAGTGAGCAGTCTGTGTGTCTTCCTAAGGGGGGGTTTTATGAAAAATCTCAGCATCAACTCCATTACTAGTGTCACTAACAGTTGCTCTAGTTCCCTCTTTTTTAAGCGGACAAATGCTATCCTCATTTTCAGTCCTCTCCAGCTTGTCTAACAATGCAATGGCAAACCAAACAGTGCCTGGGAGACTCCAGATGGCTGCTGGAAAACTCAGCAATGTCGAAGGGCACAGGTTGCACTTGATGTTCAGAGATTGTAGTTGTTATGTTGTAATTTCCTACAAACTAGAAACTCTGTTTAGGCAATGGCTGGATCCACTGTCTTCCTACTATTGCATTGCCAGTACATAATACAGTGCCCAGCAAATGATGAGGCTCAGGAAATACTTGCATTCCCTGATACGTGTTGTCTATTAAGCACTGAGTCACGTTCTGAATATGGTAAGGCTTCAGTACTGAAAATTTCCACAGTACACAGAGACCCAGGGGACACAGAGAAGGAGCTCTGGACTCTGCTAATCAGATATTGATGGAAAACATGACAAAGGGGGAGAAATGACTCAACAGGTAAGGACACTGGCCACCAAGTCTGACCACCCGAGTCTGATTTCAGGGCACACATGCTATGAGGAAAGCACCGACTCCTGAAAGTTGTCCTCTGGCCACCATGTGCCATTGCAATGTCCCCCTAAAGAAATCAAGAAATGCAATAAACATATTTTAAAAAGAAAATCACGGGGAATAATAGTAAAGCAGGTGGGGCTAATCTGGATATGGACTGGGAAATAGCAGTCAGGAAAAAAAAAGAAAAGAAAAATAAGGAGACTATTCTAGACAAAAAGAATAGAATACTTAGTTGGGTGGTGGTGGTGCATGCCTCTAATCCCAGCACTTGGGAGGGCAGAGGCCGGTAGATCTCTGAGTTCGAGGCCAGTCTGGTCTACAGAGTGAGTTCCAGGGATACACAGAGAAACCCTGTCTCAAAACAAAAACAAAAACAAAAAACAGAAAAAAAAAAGGAAAAAAAAAAGAATAGGGTGCTTAAAGGGCTTTGAGGCTTGGGAATATAATAGGAAACTATATGTAAAAAGCATGACCAAGAGTGGTCTAACAACTCAACTGACAAGGTTTCAAGTTGTGAAACAAAAGGTCCAGGGTTCGATTCCCTGCTAATTAGATGTCTTTGCTGGGAGTGTTGGCTCACACCTTTAATCCCAACACTCAGGCAGAGGCAGGAGGATTGCTGTGAGTTTGAGGCCAACCTGGTCTCCAAAGTGAGTCCAGGACAGCCAAGGTTAACAGAGAGAAACCCTGTCTCGAAAAACAACAACAAAAAGCATGACCAGTGGTCCCGCCCTGTGAAGATATGAGGCAAAGGCTTGAAAAGTGAGCAAAGGGTTAGAACATTAGCCAGTCAAGGGAGCCATTGAGGATCATTGCACTAGAGAATGTTAGGCTCCACGCATGGGGCAGTGAAGGATGAGGGTATGTAAACAAGTTACCCTGTTTGGCAGGGACTTTTGAAGAAACAGATGCCTACTGAGAAGGTGCTGGCCAGGGTGGTAGTGGTTATAGCCTATAGCTAACTAAAGGAGGTGTGGATGCCATTCCCCAGTGGCTTCTGTCTGCAGTGACAGGTTCATGCAGGTGGCATTTATTGTAGCAAAAGATGGAGGAGCAGGGACAGCATCTGAGAAATGAGTTTGGCTTAAAGATGTCACCCAGGCATCAACTTTGATATCTGCATGATGATGAATACCAGCTCACCAGAAGGTGGCTTCAAAGCTCTGAAGAAATGTTTGTGCTGAGACAAGGCTAGGAATGGCTTTCTTTAGGAGTGATGGTTGGAACCTTCAGTGAGATCACCAGGGCCAAGGCATGCCAGCGAAAGGGACAGACGATGAGAGACTGAAGATTGAGACATTGTTTGCAGATGGCATAGAGAGAGAGTAGACTGTCATGGTAGGAGTGGAGAGGAGAATGTAGCCATGGAAACGCAGAGAGGGATTCTCCATAAAGGAAAGGAATGGCCAGTGTCTGACGACGACGGAGAAGCCTGGTGACTTAGACTGTTATAGGTACTGAAGATCAGTGACATCTCAGAGACATCTTTAAGCATCTGTGACTCCAGCCAGCATGGCCATCTGGTACCTGTGAACAGGCAGGGTGCTAAGAAGCAAGCAGATGAAAATGGATGCTGGGTGTGTGTTAGCTACTCTGGAGGCATTCGCAATGAGATGGAAGGAAGGCTGAGAGTTGGAGATGTCAGTGTCCAGGACCTTCTTTAAGATCCAAGAGGGAACCTTTCCTGGAAAAGTCTCCATTGGAGTGGGAAGGGTTGATGGTTCTAGCGAGAAGAATAAACAGAGTGGGAGAGCATGGGTGCTTTATAGCTTGGCCTTTATGATAACACAACTCATTCTGCTATTGAAAGGGTTGGGGTTGTGTGTTTTCAGAGGCTCAAGAAGAATAAAGATTTTTCTAGGGAATATTTGCTACATTAAAGTTGCTAAAAGATTCATGCTATTCTGATAATATTTTTTTAAAAGTAAGAGCTCAACATCCATGGGGTACAAACTCATATCAGCCTGAATTGAGAGAGAGGTAACCAGGATGTTGCCCTGCAGGTGAGCCAGAATGGTACCACTCCTCAGGTTGCCTTTCTTTGCCTCATGTGTCAGCATTCCTGCTCTGTTCCTTAGACCAGTGGTGCTCAACCTGCGGGTCATAACCCATTTGGGGGTCACTTATCAGATATCCTACCTCTCGGATACTTGCATTATCCCTCACAACACTAATGGAATTATGGTTCTGATGCAGCAATGAGATAATTTTGTGGCTGGGTGTCACTGCAAGACGCTGTTTTAAAGGGTCAGAGAATTAGGAAGGCTGAGGAGCCTTCAACTGGGCAGTGATTTTAACACAGCTTGTTCAACAGGCCTCACATAGAGGAAGGCTGATTCCTGTCTATAATGTACTAGTAAAAAGCTTTGTGCCATTATAAAGCAGGCTGCAGAGGAAAGTTGGAACATCCTTGGTATTTTTTTTTCTGGTGAACTGTGCTCAAACTGTACCCGGCATGAAGGAAAATGGGCTGTGCAGCTGACCTTGGACTCCACGTCCTTGTCTGGTATTCAGACCACAAAGAAGCTCTGGGTGGTCTCCCCTCCAACTCCTGCCAAGCAAAGGAAAGGTGATGGCATTTGCTCCTGATGCACATGTTTAGTTGCAGAGGACTTAGGGACCCAAGATGCCACCAGCTGTGGCTATGGCCAGACCAGGAATGGTGGGGACAGAATTACCTGCTGGGTTTAGGTCACCTTTGCTGGATCCAGCTATGTTTCCAGAGCAATCATTGGTTTCTATCTCAGGAAACATTTCATGATGCTTCTGGACATGGGCTCTTCAGAGAAACAAAAGTTTTTCAATCATTGAAGGTTTTTTTGGTGAGGATAAAAACTGTTAGAACAGTAATCTGTACAAAGACAGAAGTAGCCTGGGGAGGTCCACCCTTCTCCACTTCTGAGCCAAAGGGGCGTTTCTGCCTTGTGAGAGCTAACTCCTGGGCTGCTTGAACAAGTTCCGAGTTGCCTAAGTTGCTAATTGATCTAAAAGAGAAAGGGAGGAATAAAACGACCTGCTATGTGAGATGTTGTGTATTCTCTACATGAGATGTTTTATGTTTCAGGTTGAAAGTGCTCGGAAAGCAACCAAAAGGGAAAATCAAATAGGAATAAAATCAACACACAAGGCTTTGTGGTGGACGCCAGTACCTGCGTCCCCCGCAAGGACGTTGTACAGAGCTGACTTCCGGTTCCAGACCTCGCTTCTCAGAGTAGCATGAGGGTTACCAGAGATAGTTTGCTCCTGAAGGAAGAGCTTCATCTTGAGAGATGGACAGAAGCACTGGGGTACAGAAGTGCACACCTGTACCCCAACTATCTGGAGGATGAGGCAGGGGGGTCACACAATACACTGTCAAAACAATCAAGTGAAGGCAGAGCTTGGGAGCATTTGCATTTAATCTGAGCACTTGGGAGGCAAAGACAGGAGGATCTCTACGAGCTTAAGGCTGGCCTTGTCCATATATCAAGTTATAGGCTAGACAAGGCAACCGAGTAGATTCTTTCTCAAAACAAACAAAAACCCCACAAACAAACACCCAACCCAACAATAACCAAAACAACAAACAACTAACAAACGCAAAGACCCGATTAGAAAGAATAAAAGATTTAAGCTGTAAGCTGTTAAGTTCCAGCTGTCTAAGGCTGAGGCTGTATTCCATCCATCTTTCTGGTTTGAGCGGATCTCAGGGTTCCTAGGATATGTATGTTTCCTAAAAAGTGAGTTGATGATCAGACAGACTAGGTGATGCATGATCCTACGAGCACACGCGTGCTGTGATTCTGAGGCTATCCAGGGAGAGGAGCATGTAGGAAATCCATGTGGCTGGTAAAAGAAAGCCCGATAGGAGGTGATGGGAGGGATACAAAGACAGGAGCTCCAGGTCAGGGTCAATGTCCCAAGAAAACAGGACAGAGTTAGTACCGAGGGGCTGATGCTGCAGAGACGTTATTAAAGCGAGTTCAGACCTAGGGAGTAAGGCTGGGGGGCGGGGGGCGGAGCTCGGCTGTCAGACTTGCTCTGAAATCATTCCATCCTTGGTGGGATCAATGTGTTCCGTTTGCCAAGTACACTCCTAACATCAGCAGAAGCCGCTATCCTTGTAGCAAACAGGGCAGGAAATCTGAGGATCAAACAGAACTAGGGACAATGTGGGGATGTAGTCGGCAATAGAAGGAGATGTGAGCTGGGAACTTTAAATCGCTTGCTGACATGTCACTGGCGAGCCATGGGGTAAAGGCACACACAGGGAACCGCAGTGGAATGATACCCATGAAGGAGGGGTAGTTTGCGAAGTGGAGGGAGAGGGAAACAGCTCTGAGGTCCTGGGACCGCAATGGACATGGAATGCTCTAGATCAGGGAGGCCTAAAGGATCATGAAGTCAGAAAAAGTAGAGCTGGGTAAGATGAACAGGCTAGAGGAGAGGCAGAAAGGCAAGGTATGTTTGACCTCGTGGCACGGGGCAAGCATGCCTTTCTAAGATCAAAACCGGTCCTCTGTGCCAAGGAGGGCTGGAGCCTCCTGGGAAGCACTACAAAGGCTGGGGAGTTTGGGAAACAAGCGAGTGCTGTCAGCTAACCCCAGGCAAAAACACAATGGAGGCGGGGGGGGGGGGGGGGGGGGTAGAAACTGTGTCCTCAAGCCCTTCCCTTCTCCCACAGCACTGTCCTAAGGGCCTCTTACATCCTTTGCGGACCAACAAGCATAAGCATTAGCTTCTTGCCCTGTTATGAAGCAAGGGTTGTTTAAATCAATAATTACCCCATGAAGGTCTTCACAATCAAAGAAGCATCCTGGTGAGGTGAGGAACCCTGGCGACATGCTAGGACAAAAAGCCTGGCTACTACCGGGAGCTGCCTGACTCTTGGCAACTAACTCCCCTGTGTGAGCAGTAACATGTGTCCAAACAGAACTCCCTCTTTCCCAGTCTCTCTGCCAGCGAGTGGATTTTACGCCATTTATGACACATATTAGTGAGCTGTGTTTGTTGAAGCAAAAGTCCTGACATAATTTAGTCTTTACATAGGTACACAATTAAGCCAGAAAAAAAAAACCCTACTAAATTTCAGAACCTTCCATTTGATATTCTAATCTGGCGCCAACCGTTCCTCTCCATTATCCAGCTATTAAGCCGGTTGCCAGGCAAGGCCTGACCCCTGCATAAGATGCTGGAGAAAGAACAAAGGGAATTTACTGAAATGGAGACCCGGTGGAGACATGTGGAGACAGCTTCTACTGATATGTAGTTACTGGCTTGTTCATCTTTATTCTTCAGTGCTGAGCAATTTGTCCTAACAGGGCCCCATCACTAGTTCTGCATATTCCCCAGAGACAGACAATAAGGGTAGAGGCAGTAAATGCTGTTCTGCTCTTTAAAACAATTTTTTTTCTAGAGAAAAGACCCTGCTTGATTTAAACAGATGAAGAACTCTCTAGGAACTGAGACCGGTTTCATATTCATTACGAGCCAAGTAGAGGCGTCCCTCATTCTAAATTCAGATGTTCATCCACTGCTTAGCAAAGCTAGTTTATCAAGCAGGGCATTGTGGCTTCTAAATAGACACACACAAAAAAACGCTTTGTGATTTGTGCAGTTCTCATGGACACTCATTGAATTTATTGTGATAATTTTCTTTATATAGAAAAGAACCAGATTAGGACCTGATCACAGATCAGCACATTTATAAATACCAAGCGCTGAGCTGTGGGTAACATGTGATTGGACCCAGAATTCGTAATTATTTTTTTGCTTTTGTTGTGTTTGCCACACGGGGCGAGAAGGGGTAATGAGGTTCTCTTCGCTTCTGCAGGGGGCCTGAGATAGCTGTCAGATGGGCAGAGATGGGCTGATGGTTGCCAGACCCAAATGAGCTGACTCAAGCAGTTTCTCAGCTCCTGTGGACACCAGAGGTCAGCATTAGCTGTGTTGAATCAGAAAGGGAGGCAGAGGAGAGAGTATAATGTTCTCTGGCGGTTTAATCTGTCCTAGAGCTAACATACGTCACATACCTTGGGCATGATAATTTTATGAGGTTGGTCATGATGTAGCCACAGTTGCGGAGGACAGAGAAATGATGTGATGAGACGTGCCCGTGGGACAGCTGTCTCTGAGTAGTTCTTTGAAAGCTCAGCTTCAAAAACGAGGGCGATTTAAGAGATTGTGAGACCTGCTCCAATCACATCGAGGCAAGGGGAGGCTTGTGTCTTTTGAAGTGGAACAATAAATTTCGTGTGTTGGTTGTAGAACTAAGCTATGACATATAGAAACACACAAATGTCGGTCTGAGGTTTGGTGGGGTTTTGTTTGTTTGTTTGCTCTTTGATGTTAGAAACAGATTTCACTCTTTCAGGCTCTGGCATTATAGGCATGCAACACCATACCCGGCTCACTTTTTATTGTTGTTGCTTTACTCTGTTTTGAGGCAGGGTAACTCTTTAACTATGTAACTCTGGCCATCCTGGAAATCATAGTATATGCACTGTGGTATACGTGTGAGCAAGAATTCTTTTGAGAAACATGCTCTCGGGGAGCTGCATTGCCACGTCCCAGAGTTCAAATTTAGGATAGCGCTGTTACATTTTTCTGAAAGAGCTCCATGGGCATCCCTCCAATAGCTGTGCACAAAAGCCCACCGCCATTGGCAGCTTTCATTTGGCCAACATGATGAATTTGAAATGGTTTGATTTGCATTTCTGTGAATAATGATATTGGACATCTTTTTCATATTCATACAAGCCAGAACTGAGATCCCAGGAAACACTCAGAAATATATAAAAATCCAAGTGATGACAGATTCATCGCTGGTGATCAGACTGAAGTGGCTGACTTTCCCTGTAGAAAAACGCATGCTTAATATCAGGCGCAAAATCTGCTCCCGTTGGCTGAAGACTCAAATATCATGGAAAGCTGAAGAATATTTAGGAGATAACTTTAGAGGCATGGGGACACAACACAGCAGGCATGAAGCCAAGAGTATGGTGGCGACTGCCTGTAACCTAGCAACGGGGAGGTAGAGACAGGTGTGTCAGGAGTTCAAAGCCATCTTCAGCAACAGAGTGAATTTGAAGTTAGCCTGAGTTACATGAAACTCTGCCAGAGAGCACACAAATGAGAGGAAGGGAGGGAGGGAGGGAGGGAGGGAGAGAGGGAGGGAGGGAGGGAATGGGCTAGAGAAACAGTTTAATTATTACAAGCCCTTCAGGGATTTCTTTAACAATATACACGAAACACAGTTATCAAGAAAAATACCAATAATTCTAAGCAGACCCTTGATTCACTGATCACATCGTGAATCCATTTCCACAGATGTGTGAGTCTGTGTTCAGACTCTGCTCAATTCTATACTACCTGTTCGTCTCTCCACTGCCACCAAACCACACCACCTTAATCAGTCACTCCTCAGTGACATCGGACAGGACATCTGTTCACAGTGACTCTGAGGGGCCTCCTCCCATGTTGTTCATGAGTGTTTTCACCACTTACACACATTTGCCTGCCATTATATGTTAAAACCTTGTCAAATTCCCACAAAAACAACCCTTAGGAGGTTTTGTTGGATTTGCCTTCCTCTTGGAGATGAGTCTGGGTAAAGGGAGAAATCTAGAGCATATTAAAGTGTCTAGCCAAGGTCACACACGGTGCATTTACACATGGGTTTCAGTTTTCTTTCACGGTTTTTACAAACTTTCAGTGTTTACTTCAAAAAAAAATTCTAAGCATTTCAAATGCATGTCGCTTCAGGAAAAATGTACAGATTTGTCATATTGTGTTTTCTCGTCGATTTGTAACTCCAGTGGCACCCAGTATGGGTCTTGTTTAAAAAAAAAAACACAAAACAAAACAAACAAGCAACCTTTTACTCAGCCAAATAGCAGAATCTTCCAGATTTTCTGCATAGTCAGTTTCTACTTCAATTTAATAACTAGCCATTGAGGGCTTCCTCTGTTCCAGGCAACATTCAAGGTCCAGGGGATTCAGTAGTGAATAATAGTTATTAAAAATCCCTATCATGATATAAATTTATATTATCAAAGGATGAGACAGATAAACAAAGAAGACCTGGCAAGAAAGTAAACAAGAAGAAAACGAAGAGAATGGCAAAATAGCAGAGAGAGAAACCTTATCAAGTTTTAAAATACAGTGCTCGGAGAAGGCTACCCCAAGAAGAGATTTTAGCAATGATGTCATGTCAGCCATTCCAGGGACTTTGGAGGAGAGCTTCGGGCTGAAGGGCCAGCAGACGAAAGGCCCTGAGGTGGGAGCTTCACTCCCAGCAATAGCAACAGGACAGTGAGGCTGGATGGGTTATACAAGGGCAGAGGAGTGACTTGGCAGGATGGTGCAGGACCTCGAAAACTCTCCTGCTCCCTGACTCTTCATCCTTTTCAAGCTGTGGCTCTATATATCTATACACACACACACACACACACACACACACACACACACACACATACACACACACGAGAGAGAGAGAGAGAGAGAGAGAGAGAGAGAGAGAGAGAGAGAGAGAATTTCTATCCAATGAATTTGTTTCGAACTCTGCCATCAGTGGCATGACCATATATTAACATGTAAAACAAACAAATGTTCTAATACTAACTTAACTGGTTTCTGATGAACCTAATTTAATAATAATGATTAATATATGTATACATACATATACTGTTATTATATATATATATATATATGCATCACTAGATTTAAATCACTAAAAATATGTCGGGTGATACACTTATCAAACTCACCAGTAAAAGGAGTCTTTAGTACATGCTTTCTTTACTGTTTGAACATTTGTTAACCCCAACAGCTAGGAAAGACTTCCTCTCAATGTATGTGTGTGCACATGTATGCGTTTGCACATCCTCAGGAATGCCTGGGTGCACGTGCATGTCTAAGCAGAGGTCATCCTTCCATTGGGTCCCGGAAGAACTCACTCACTCAGGTCAGGGAGCCTGAGGGATGCTCTGCATCCCTGTCTCTGGCACCAGGATCACTAGTGTGTGCTGTCCTGCCCAGCTTTTTACATAGGTTCTGGGGCGGAAATGCAAATCTTCATGCACTTTGCTGACAGTCACCTCTCCAGGCCCTGGGAAATAATTTCGACTTCTCCATTATTCTCTCTAAATAGTTCTCCCATTATATGTGCTTCCTGAATGGTTGATAGAATTTGCCATCTAAAGTATATGGGGCTGACATTTTTACTTTTAGAAAAACAATTATGGAAAAGTTGTCAATATTACCAGTTCTGTTTCCTCAGTAATGTTTCAATGGCTCAAATATTTCTTCATCGAGTTCCCTGCACTATGCTGATAATCACTAGGTTAACATTTTAAAGCAATGTTATGTCTTTGGATGTATCTTTCCCAAATGCTGGAGTGAGTGCTACTTTGTGAGCATAAAGTGGGGTGTGATTTGACGATTTTCTCATTTTCTTTCTTCCGAGACAAGGAAGCCTTAGCTATTCTGGACTCGCTTTGTAGACCAGAACTCACAGCGACCCGCCTGCCTCTGCCTCCCTGAATGCCGGCATTAACAGCACGTGCCACTGTGCTCAGTTGATAATTTTCTAATTTTTGTGTAATTACACTTCAAGAATTTTTAGTTTTCAGGGATCCATTCTTAACAAGTTGCATTTTCCATGCTCACTTTTATTTTAAAAAATATGGGCTAATACAGTTAAGGATAAGTGACTGATAGCACTTCCTTCTTTGTGTTCACTATTATACTGGCATTTTCATTTCTTTGTTAGCACGATTGGCTGTCATTTTTTCTTCAAGTTATAAATTATGGGTTTGATATTTTCATAAGTAATAAGAGCTTTGACCTGCTTGCTTTCTCTTTGAAATGTATTAGCTTCTCATTTATATTAATAATTTCTTTCACGTATCTTTATTATTAAATGTTTTATGTTCTCTTTAGTTTTAATTTTAAATTGGCATATATTTCATTTATTCTTTTCATTTGATCTAGCGCTGTACGTTTTAAGACAAATACTTTTTTAGGGTACATTTTGGAATCACCACATAGTTTCAGATATCTTGTATAACATTTTTCTGGCAAAGGTGAATATTAGCTTAATTTTGTCTTTATTTTTATGTGCACTGATGTTTTGCCTGCATGTATGTCTGTGTGAGAGTGTCAGATCCCCTGGAACTGGAGTTAGAAACACTTGTGACCTGCCATGTGGGTGGTGAGAATTGAACCCTGGTCCTCTGGAAGAGCAGTCAGTGTCAAAACCACTAAGCCAGCTCCAAGCCTCTTAGTTTTTGTTTAATTTGCTTTCTGGTAAGTTTTTGCTTCATTTCTGTCACCTCAAAGAATTCTGTATTTTTCTATAGCTTTGTGAAAGATCATGAGTTTTTACCTTTTTATCATTTGGCTATCTGGGTTCATGTGTGTGTGTGTGTGTGTGTGTGTGTGTGTGTGTGTGTGTGTGTGTAACTAGGCTATTAGGTATCCCAGACTGTTTTCAAACTCACAATATTGCTTCTGAGTGCTAGGGTTGTATGTATGTACTACCACACCTATTATTAATTGCTTATTTGGGCAGCAAAATTTAAGAGCCAATATTTGTAATTGTTTCATAGAATCTGAAGTTTTTAACATCCTTATCTATTTTTGAAGACATGATTGATTGTTCCCCTCTGTTGCAATGATACTTCTGTCTGTTTCTGTTCATAGTTTTGGGGGTGCTTACCTGATGACTTATAGGCTGCAGTGATAATTGGTGTTTACTCCCTGTGGGGTGTAATGTTCTCTACTATAAATCCCTCCACTCTCTCACTCAATCCAGGAAGAACTAACACCAAGAAGGCTTCCACTTATCCGGCTGCCTTTGCTCTCTATTTTTTTAACCTTCTCTGATTGACATGCCAGTCTTCACTTAAGGCAATGGTCTTGAGGAATTCTACATATTACCAATAAATATATTAGCTCAGATATTTGTGAAAAATAAACTACAAATATTTAGATATGAAAAGGACAGCCAGAATTCTCGAGAGCTCTATTTCATCTTTCTTCCTTATACAGAATCAAGAGCACTGGCCCAGGGCCACCGCAAACATATTTCCTATGCCCAAGAGGGAAGAAGAAACAGGAGTTTATGGCTTTCCCATAAGAAGATATGTGGGAACTCTCTTCTTCATGACTATGTGTTTGTTTCTTTTTAAGATAAACCTTTAATCATTTTCCTTTTGGAAGTGGATGATCCTGAGGATCCAGCCCAGAGTTATTCACCATCTCTCTGCTCTCTTTAATTACTTCAAAAGTAGAAAAATGAACAGTATTCCAGGTTGAGGCTGAAAGGTCTCTCTTTCCTTAAAAATGGTAGCTTTGAAGGTACCAAATAGAATTCTTAGGGATAAGTGTTACTGTCTGCCAGCCAATATTTTCAAGAGAACCATCATTAGCTTTATAATAATTATATTCTACTCTACTTAGGGTCTATTAATTTATGTACTTAAATAATAAATGAAGGTTGAAAGGATGGCCCAGTGGATAGGGCTACTTATTGTTCTTGTTCTTATAGAGTGACTAGGTTCAGTTCCTAGGACTCATAGGAAGGCTCACACCACCTGTCACACCAGGGGACTTGGCTCCCTTTTCTGACTTCTGAGGGATCCTGCATGCATGTTATATACATAAATTCACTCAAACACACACACACACACACACACACACACACACACACGCACGCACGCACGCACGCACATGCACACACACACACACCCCACATAAATATAAATAAATAATTGATCACACACATCTGTGAGAGGAGCAGTATCAAGCCATTCTTACATGGGAAGGCAGAGATTCAACCATCTGAAGGATCTTATATATCCAAGTTCATAATGACAGAGTCATAACTTCAGCCCATCTTTATCCCTTTACTGTAGACAAAGAGAGATTAAACAGAGATTTGGATAGAAACCATCGACACTCTAAATTTCAATCTGAGATCTGTGGTTGTTTGACTAAGAAAGGCCCCCATAGGCTCATATGTTGAGATGTTTGGTTTCCAGTTGGTGGAACTCTTTGTTGTGGTCTGGCTGGAAGAAGCATGTCACTGGACAGAAAGGCTTTTCCACAGCGGTATTTTAGTAACACATCTTTGCCGTATCAGAAGGCTCACAGAAAAAAACAAAATACTATGTTTCTATGAGGACGTCAATAGTCAGGCCTGTAAGACTGCAAATGTTAAGACTGGAGATGTTTGCAGAGATCAGGGTAGGGCCCCTTTTCCTTAAGGTAGGTGTGGATTGGTTTCTGTGATTGAAACGGAAGCTTTTCAGCTAAAACTAGACAGAGGAGGACAAAACTTGGCCACAGAGAAGTAGCAAATGTTTGGTTCTTTTCTTAACTCAAGCCCATGACTACAGTGAATTTCATGTTTGGTCTTTAGTGGTGTTTCAGTCATTGATTCCAGCATAGGGATGTGTGTGTGTGTGTGTGTGTGTGTGTGTGTGTGTGTGTGTGTGTGTGTGTGTGCATGTGTGTGTGCATGTGTGTGTGTGCATGTGTGTGTGTTTAATCAGCAAGAAAATCCCATGTAAATAGGCATGTGGCCAATTGTAAATGTAAAGTACTTTCCCCTGGGACTCTTAAAATTTATGGGAAAGAGTAAGATGTTCATTCAAAATACTGATAAGAATTTGCTCATAAAAAACATCTGTGCAAATTTGCCACAAGGTCATTACACAATGATTCAGATTGCTGCTTTCTAACTGAAATACCCTTAGTTTCAAGTCAGCAGCTGCACAGGAAATGCTTATCTAAAGAGGGATGAGACCCATTCATTGTTTAAGGCAGGAAAAACATATCAGAGATATACTTACATGTGTTTGTGTGTGCGTGTAAGCTCATGAGCGTGTGTGTGTGTGTGTGTGTGTGTGTGTGTGTGTGTGTGTGTGTGTGTGTGTGAGATTGGCCATCATGCTGCAAAAGTGGTAATCAGAGGACAATTTTAGAGTCAGTTCTTTCCTTCCTTCATGTGGCTTCTGGAGCTTGAGTTCAGTTCAGACCTTGTGACCTCAGGCTGAGCCAGACTTTGTTGAAACAAGGTTTCCTGTAGTGCAGGCTGGCCTCAAGCTCACTACACAGCAGCAGCTATCTACGAACTCCTTACACTCTTGCGTCTACCTCCCAAATTCTGGAATTACACACATGTGCCTTCATGTCCAGCACAGACATCATATTGATAAAGTGTATTTTTATTTTTAATTGACATATTGTAATTGTACATAAGTTTGGGGAATTGAGTGACACTACAATACAATGTGTCATCAGCATGGCATACTTGTTTGTCACCTCATCTATCTATCATGTCTTTGTGTGGAGAATATTCAAAACTCCTTTCTATTAACATGAAATATTTGATTTGCAGACACAGTTAGTTATTCTAATACATTACAAAATGTTAGAAGTTGTTCATTCTACCCAGAAACACCTCTGCGCCCACTGTATATGTCTTCTCTCTATGCTTTCCTCTAATATTCTAGTCTACTGTAAAATATTCTTTATCCGAGACCAAATCTATTGTCACACCCAATGCAGAATATGCTTTTATCTTCTGGCTTATTTCACTTGAGATGTAATGAGCTTCGGTCCTGTGTATGTTTCTGAAGTGTCAGCATTTTAGGCTGTTGTACTCTTTTGCATCTCTCTACCCAGTCATCCTCCGGAGATCTAGGGTGACTGCAGGGTACCAGCCAACTATTTGCCTGACCAAGTATTGAAATGCAGGTGTATCTTTGACCTGACAATTTGAATCCTTTGGATACAAATTCTGACTCAGATGTCGATAGATGTTACAGGAGCCTTCACACTGTTTTCTATAACAGCTCTCATAATTTGTATTGTTACTCGCAGGGTCTGAGCATTCTAGCTATTTTCTTGAAGACGACGATGATATAAGCACATTGAACACCAAGCATAGGACCAGCATAGAATAGATAAAACTTACACATCAGAATATATACTGCTTCCTGTACTCGTCCCAAGCGCACACAGAGTCCCAGACTTTAGGGTCTCTCACTTTTGACACATTTTACCAGCCTTGCTTCATGGTTCTCTTTTACAGTTAGTTGGCCAGTTGCTGAGCTATATAATGCTGCACTAAACACTTGAGATACGCAAGAGTCACAACCGGAGAGATAACTGCGCAGTGGAGAAGTTACTTTATCGTAGGTTGTGCTGAGTGAATTCGGCCTGTGTGCTGTCATATCCAGCAGGCCCCCACCCCCAGGAAATTATATTACAGATGGCTCTGGAAGTGCTCTTGAAGGCTCCAGGGTTGGCTTTCCCTACCTGGAGGAAATGAGGCTCCGCATGCTGGCTGACAGGTGGACTGTGTGGCCAGAGTGCAGCCACGTGTCCTCAGGCAGCTGCCCCCAGCCACAGGCAAGGCCTGCTTCCTTCCAGGGAGCTTCGAGGAACTTGTCTTCACATCTGATAAGCCCAACGCTCTACAGAGTGGTTAGAAAGACGGCCCTCAGAAAGCTGTTAGTTTGTGGATTCTTTTTTTTTTTTTTTTTTTAAGATCAAGGTCAATGAGATTTCATGGGGAAAAAAAAGTACAAGGTCTCTTATTTTGTTATCAGCCTAGCTGCCCAGCACCTACACAAGAAAGCTGTTGGTTAAACTCCTTTACTTACAGCTGTGATGCAACATGCACGGATTAGGCAAGAGACACCCCTCAGAGGTGTGTTAACCAGTCTGCCACCATCCAAAATGCAGGCCAGTTCAGTCACTGATACTATTATTCCACAGGAGAACAAACCAAAAAGGTTAGACTTGGATTCTCTCGGTCCACTCCACCAATGTGTAGGCAACTCTGAGATCCATAGTCTACAGCAAGCTGAGAAGTTTGAAAGCTTTTGGAAAAGAAAGAATTGAGTTTGGTTCAAATCTTGACTGGGGCACAGAAGTTAAATACAAAAAAAAAAAAAATACTTGGACAGAGAACAAAAGTTAGAGCCTGGAGGCTCAGTCTTGCATAATAACTTCAGTCAATTATTCTATTGCTCTCTCCTACGCCCCAATTTTCCCCTTTCTTTCATCCTGGAACTTTTCTCCGGGCTTGGCAGAAACTCTCATTGCCCCTCAGAACACAGACACTTTAAGACAGGAGGAAAGAAAGAAATCAAGTTAGTCACAAAACAAGTAGGATTTTTTTCTTTGTACTCCTCACATTCAATACAATTGAAACCAGAGTCAGACGAGAGCAGGTAGATAGAAAGACATTGGAAATCTGCCCAAGATGAACATATCCATTCTTTATGACAGAAAAATCCAACTTGAATGCCTAAGTATGTTCGCCAAAGGATGGACTACAATGGTTATGGAAACACCATTCATAATAAAGAAAGAGTAAAAACTGCCCATGTGCCCATAAATAATGTCCATACAAAATTATGGCATTTGTACCATGGAAGGCTCACGTAGCTAGAGAACAGCGCAGCAGTATGATGAATGTAGCAAGGAAAATGCTGGATGAAAGATGCTGAGCAGGAGCTATGACATCACTCATAATGATACTGGTGTGGCTTGAATATAAAACGTCCTCCATGAGTCATATGCCGGATGCTTGGCCACCCCCCAATGGCGACACTATTTGAGAGGGGGGTGGAAACTTAAGGAGGTGGAGCCTAGCTGGAGGAAGTAAGTCAGTCACTGGGTGGTGTGACTTTGAAACTTAGATCTGGCCCCAAGTGCCTTGACCTCTCCTTTCAGGCTGCCATGAAAGGAAGAAGGAAGCGCCCCTGCCAAGCACCGCCTTTACCACCATGTTCTGCTCAAGTGGATGAGGCCATGTGACTATGGTGAATACCCCTGAAATAAAGAGTTAGTTCCTCCGTCAAGTTGTCCTCTTGGATGGTTTGGTCACACCGTGGAAAAGAAATTAATACAGAAAATTGGGTTGTGGATATGATTAAACCTGGCCAAGGGTTTCTTAAGCCCATGCAACTGACTTGTAGGTCAGGTTGGGAAGGGTTTGGTGTTTTAGGCCAATGGAACTAGGATTCTGTCAGCTGCGGTTAGTGGTGGTGAATTCCGGTGAGAATGCACAAGTCATGAACACGGGCAGAAAAGCAGCAGTAAAAGACGAAAACAAACAAACAAAAATTCAATAAAAATTGCTCATAAGTTTTTAGGTGGAGAGGGGAGGTTTCTTTATCGGAAATAGACTGGAGACCATCTGTGTCACATCTGTCTCTATCCGCCCATGTCCTAAGACGTTTTAGGAAGTGGAATGTAAAGAAGACTAATCACTCTGGTGGAGGAAATTTCAGTCTGTGGCATTTTGTCAGAAAAGCTTGTGTGAAGTTAGGGCTGGCGTTTCAGAAGTTGAGCAGACCGTAAGCTTAAGGGTGTGAAAGAGTAAAGTCCTCCATTGGACAGCTTACTAGTACACCTTCCTAGCACAGAGCTGCAGAAGCTGTTTTCACAGTGTTTATTTCATCATGACCAGGTGCTCAGGCATTGAGAGGACACAAGCACTGTGCTCTAGCGGCCTCTCCTACTGCTCAAACTGGAACCGTGCCTTCATGGTGTCCGCATGATGCTGGTGTTTAAGGAATACACGATGCACCCACACGTCAAAGGAAAGCCCGAGAGGTCAGGTGACGGGAGACTGAGTTGGCTTACACGTGAGCAGCCCCTGGTGCACAGTGCGGTGACGGTGAAGCTGAAAACTTGGCAGAAACCAGAAACTGCACCTTTAAACACTGTTGGAACTGTGAAGATACGGGGGCTTCTGGAGCTAAGATTTTTGCACTATGAAATGACCATAAGCTTGTGGTGGCCAGGAATACGGATCAAGACCCTGTCTCAGAAATAAATTATGGCTTGGTTCCTTAATTCTGAAACCACCGTTTTGTGTGCTCAAGACATGGCTCCCAGTGACTGGCTCTGCCATGGAATGTGGTGGAAACTTTCAGAGGTGGGACCTAGTAGGAGGAGCTGGGTTCTGTGGAGGATGCTTCTGAAAGTCATACGTGATCCACAGTCCTTCTTTCTCCCTCTGCATCCTAGCTGCCACCAGACACTGCTAGTGCTGTGATGTTCTGCCCAAGCACATGGACCAAAATGGTGAACCAAAATAAATAACACTTCTGCTTGTGTTGTTCTCTGTTAGTCACTGGAAGACCTGAGTAACACGGGCTCTGTGTACACAGACATCCAAAGCATGAGGGTGTAAGGGTGTTCTTGGTGACTGAGGTGGTGATTTTCCTGGAGAGCTGGAATGACTCCGAGTCTAAAGAAATAGCCTGGTGGGAACACTGTTTCTTGGTGTGGGTGCTGCCTAAGTAAGAGGCTCATGTTGTGTGCACATCATACAAATACATGTACTTTCTGTATGACTTTTGTCGTACTTTAATTTAAAAAAAATTTTTTGTGCCAGACCTGGTGGCATGTGCCTTTAATCCCAGCACGTGAGAGGCAGAGGCAAGAGGATCTCTGTAACTTTGAGGCCAGCGAGGTCTATGTAATGAGTTCAGCAGCACTGCTGTGAGCAAAAACTCTGGAGTGCAGCCAAACACCCATCCAAACAGCTGTGAGTTCACACTGCAAACTGAGCTAGCCTCGGCTACATGTGCTAATGTGGAGAGACCTGATAATCACACCGGGAGGAGAAAAAAGCAGATGCCAGATGAACAATATAAATTATGGACAATGAATGTTAAGTGATACATACAATAGTGATAAATGTATAAAGAAAGACAGGGGGTGATTAAACATTCAGTGTGGCGTTCGTTCATTTCTGGGGTGGGTTGAATGTTCGAGGGCTGCATTAAAATGATTGTCTAAGCTGTATCTATAAATACCTGCCAACTCCATATATACTACATGGTTTAAAATTCTATTTTTATAGGAAATAACCACTGTGTTATGTTGGTACAGTAGCTTTGGAGGCCATTGAAGATGGCTATCAGGGCTCTGTTGAGACCCACTGAAGGAAACTTGTTTTTTTGTTTTTTTGTTTGTTTTTTTGGGGTTTTTTTTTCTGGTCATAAGTATAGGATTTACCTATATTTGTGGCTTGGCAAGATACAGGACACACGGATCTTCCCTAAAGACTGCATACTACCATCATCTCTGGGAACAGTTACCCAGCTCAGCCTGTCCGTCACCCAGACCAGAGACCACTACCCAAGAGGCCCAACTCACCAAAAGCCATGTTAAAGATAAGATGTGTTTTGCCTTCTGAGAGGTCCCTCCTCAGGGCAGGCACTCTCAAAGGCACTGTATGTAGTCTGCTAAGCTTGCTTGCTTTTCTGGGTTACTCAGAAAAAAACTTTTTTTTTTCATTTTCTTCTTTTTATCTCTTTCCTCAAAACCTACTCCTGCTTTCTCTGATACCCTTTCTCCGTAACTGCCCCTATTTGTCACGTGGCTTCCCACAAACAGCATGATTTCTTCCCTTCCTCTTTTCTGCCTCCTCCTAGCAGTCGCCAAGATTTACAGCTTGCCTATCTTCTTGTTTTCCCTTAAAATTAAAAAAAAATGTCCTCAGGTGTGTTTTTTAAATTGTCTTTATAAGTCTCATTTAAAATATTTTATTAATGAGACTAAGAGACCAAAATGAGACCTCCAATTTCTCCAAAAATATATGGTACTCAATGTGGGGTTCCCTAAAGTTTCCTACAGTAATATAAGAAGAATTGTAAAAATTATTACTTTTGTGTTGTGTATATGTGTTTGTGTTCTTGTGTGTGCCCTCCTGTGTGTATGAGTGTGAGTGTGTGTATGCATGCCTGTGAAGGTCAGAGTGAAGGCAGAGTTTTCTTCTTCAAATGCTATCTACCTTTCTTCTCAAAATGCTTCCATATTTATTTTGTGTATGTGAACATATATGTGTGCATATGTGCATGTGTGTGCATGTGTGTGTGTGTGTGTGTGTGTGTGCTTGGGCACTCTCGTAAAGATCAGAAGACAAGTTGAGGGACTCAGATTGTTTCTTCCACCACTTGATCCACAGGATCAAATCCTGGCCGTCAGACTTGGCAGCAGGTACCTTTACCCACTGAGCCATCTTGCCAGCTCAACCCCAGGCAATTTTACTTAACCTTTGATAGGTTCCTTCCAGAAATTAAATGCCACAGAAGCAGGAGAAACCCCTGGCAACATCCCAGAAGGAAAACACACCGTAGAGAGTGCTTCTGCCCATGCTCAGTGGCTCCCTGATGACCCCTCTGATCACGGTGCTTTGGCCAGGATTTTCTCCCTGCTTTGCATCCCTTCTCTTCTTTTATTTTAATTCTTTTTTTTCTAAGTATGGAGATTGCTGATTGGCTGGACTCAGTGGGCAGTGAGCCCCAGGTGGGTGCTAGGAGTACCATGTGCATTGCCACATTTTTTTTTTGGTAAGATTTATGTATTTATTATGTATACAGTGTTCTGCCTGCATGTGCACCTGCAGGCCAGAAGAGGGCATCAGATCACAGTATAGATGATCGTGAGCCACCATGAGGTTGCTGGGAATTGAACTCAGGACCTCTGGAAGAACAGTCAGTGCTGTTAACCTCTGAGCCATCTCTCCAGCCCCAGCTTTCACAGCAAGCACCTCACCAACTGACCCACCTCCCCAGTCTTGAAAGAATTATTTGTAAAAGGCATCCTGGAAAAGGTTAAAGTAATTATAGTTGCCAAGAAAGCAAATCAGGGCTTCTAGTGGCTACAGGAAGTAGAATATAAGGACCATGGGAAGTGAAAGCTTGTAGTCAGGGCCAGGCCACCCAGAGACCTATGTGGTCTATTTGTAAAATATTCACTGTTTGTAATTTACTATTTGCAAAACTCTCAAGGCAGCACGAGGGGAAGTTACGGGACCGTCTGAGAGTGCCAGCAGTGCTCTTGCAAATTTTATCACCTACGTCATGTGTGTTTGAGCAAAGTGTGCATGTGCAATCTGCTCACGGAGGTGACATCATTCACCATCCTCTGAGGACTCCAGTTTTTCCAGACAGATTCTGTGTAATGGCCCTGCCTGTCCTGCACTCCTTTTGTAAACCAGGCTGGCCTCGAACTCACAGAAATCTGCCCCCCTCTGCCTCCGGAGTGCTGGGATTAAAGGCGTGCGCCACCACGCCCGGCAAGGACCTTGGTTATTAAATGCTGTTCTTTATCTACACACAGTGTCAGTACAGGTTATAGATCCCATAATCTGTAAACTGTTCTTGTTGGTTATTCTCCACTTTATAAAAGTCACCTTGGAATTTCCTATAGCTTCTCTCCAAATTGTATGTTAAAATTAGTCGTTTACTGTAGTTCTAGAAACAGTGACTCAAAACAAGCTGTGGTTGATCTTGTCTCATTTTTTTTCCTCTCCTTCCTTTTCCTCTCCTCTGTTTTTTGGAGAAAAACAAGGTTTTTTTTCCTGGAGCCTAGCTTGCCCCGCACTCTTGACCCTTCTGTTTCACCTTTCCAAGTACTTCCATTGTTTATTTCTTCGTTGACAGGAAGTTATTTCCTGAATATCCCTAAATATAAGCATTAAATTCCATTCCTAGTTTGACTTATGCCTTGCAGTAACTGAATTCAATTGTGATCCTGAAATCTGCAATAAACCAAGACTGAGCGACTGAAGTCAGAAAATATATGATTGAAAGATCTTCTCAAGCAGAAGGAGCTGACGAATCTCGGCTGTTCCTTCCTCTCCAAGGACAGATGGCATCGAGGGACTAGATGCTTGAGGTCAGTGTGCCTCAGCAAAGGAGGGAAGTGCTTCGTAGCCCTGATGGGGCTCACACACACGCACACACACGCATACACACACACACACACACACACACACACACACACACACACACACGCCAGCCTCCACGGCTGTCTAGTGGGGGCTCCCCTAAGAAGACTATGCCTTCCTTGGTCTATCCAGCCCACCCTTGCTGTCCTGACTCAGGTCATTTCTTCTGTCCCTTTGCTCATCTCCCGCTCCCTCTCTCTAGGAACAGCCCCAATCGCGAGATTAAATTTATGAGCTATAAAATTTCCCAAGCCCCTGGAATGACCCTGGTTGGGGGTTCAGGCACAGGCGAAGGGTTCTCCGTGTCATTCAGGCACACCGGCCTCTGCTCACGGCCTGCTCTTCCCGGCTCTTTCCCTAGGTTACTTCTTAGCTGCTCTGCTTTCTGGGAACCCTTCTGGGAGACAATGGGGAAACAAAGAGCAATGGGTCCAGTCCACTTCTGGTGCTGAGAAAACCCCTCCCCTGGCCAGGATTCAAGCCTGTGGGTGGGGTGGGGAGGAGAAAGAACGAAACAAATTGTTCAACCAGCTCCAGGGTTGAAGGAAATTACTTCAGATATTGGCAGAAATCTTTATCACATTGGCTCCATGGAAGTATTTCCTTTTGTTGCGGATAACGGCCATTTTTTTTTAAAGGTGGATTTCCTGATTTGGTTTGTAGGTCTCCAGGGTGCGTACTTAGAAAACTTGCCTCTGAATCCTAGATTTCACTCTCCCCAGAAAAATCTATGAATATGATCGAAGAAGAAGAGTGATAGAATCTGTAAGGCGGATGACTTCTCACCGAGTCCCTACGTTTCAGTTGAATGCGTCAACAGGTGATGCCAGGCTTGGAGGTCATTCATAAGTAGCCTTAGGACAGCATCAGTAAATCTTCAGCAGCATTTCTATTGCTGGCAGATTCGCTCAAATATGCTTATGTATATTGCTATATAGAACGTATGTAGCTGGGGAGTTGTGACTAAGTAGTTAAGATTATGTAAGGGTTCCTCCAGAGGACCTGAGTTTAGGTCCCAAGTGCTGACATCAAGCAGGATACAACCACCTGTAACTCCAGTTCAAAGTCATCCCTGGACTCCGGAATCTTCAGGCACTGCACACGTGCCCACACATGCCCACTCAGAGCACAAGCACTGAAAGGACTCTGGCTAGCTCGAGTGCGGTGAGCATTGCTCAGGCCGACCTTGCCCCTCTCTCTCTCTCACCCTTTCTGCCTTGCTAAAAAGTCATTAGAATACATCCCTACAGCCAGGTCTCTTCCCTTATTTGACTCCGTCTTCCTCCCGAGGCTGACTGCCATCTTCCTGTGTGCCAAACACCCCTCCTTCCTCTCCCTTGCTCCCCCACCCCCTTCTCACTCACCCTCCATCTCCCATCTCTTATTCTCTCTGCCTTGTTTCTCTGGGGTAAATAAATTTCCATTGTGCTGAGTACTTGGCTGGGGTTCTGAGCTGATACTTTTCCTTTCACACATAACTAAAATAAGATTCAAAAAACAAAGTGTGTGCTTGATATTGCTTATTGGGACTAATAAGTATATGATCAACTGATGACTGGAAGACATAAGCTAGATAGAAAAATAAAATTTTTTATTTGTAGATCTAATAACAATTCTTGGGAAATCTAAAGAAAATCGAGTCATAAATGTAGTCAATAACAACACGAAGTTATCTGGGCATAGGGGCGCCCTCCTGTACTCCCGTAGCCTAGGAGATCAGGATCCAAGCAAGCACTCAAGGCAACAACAGCATCCTGACGTTAATCCAGTTCACTAGAACCAGTCTTGAAATCGGGAAGTTGACTGTTTTCTTAAAGCTATTTTTTGTGTGTGTGCCACCAAGAAAATAAAGTGTGTGTGTGTGTGTGAGTGTGTGTGTGTGTGTGTGTGTGTGTGAGAGAGAGAGAGAGAGAGAGAGAGAGAGAGAGAGAGAGAGAAGTAAACATGATTTTGTAACCACAATTATTTATCAATTTATCTTAAATCAGCAAAAACAATTTAATACTTCCACGTGCTGGCGGATGAATAACCTTCAGCAGGCAGGCCTGTGTGAACATATTTGCAATTCCTTTTTCCTTTAGGTTGTGTGTGTGTGTGTGTGTGTGTGTGTGTGTGTGTGTGTGTGTGTGTGTGTGAAAGTTGGTCTTTGGACGCACATAAGAAGATAAGAGGTAACTTAGCAACTACTTGCCTAATGGTCTATAGTTTCCTGATGAAGTGAAAAAAAAATTCAGAGAATGCTTAGATTAGATTAGACAGCATGGCTAAGAAATAGAGAGCAAAGAAGCAGGCTGTAGGGGAGAGGCTGTGGTTAGAAGGAGAAGGGAGAACGGAGGTGGAGGGTTATGAAGCGGAGGTCATTTTGAAGCTTATGTCAATGCACAGAAAGGGTGAGTGATTTCAGAACAGCACTGAACATCCTGCAGTGTTTTTGTCCTGGTTTCTTTCCAAGCCTCCCACCTACCCTGATGAACTTTACCTCATGTGGTGCTTCTTTTTTTTTTTTTTTTTTTTTTTTTCCTTTCACTAGTTTCAAACAATAGCAAGAACCCTTCGGAAGGTGTTGACTCTGCAGCTGCGGGACCTTATTGTTCTTTGTCCACTTAGACAAAGTGGCCACGGGGAGGTCAACTGCCGTGGTGTGATGACTTCTGGCAAGTGGCTAGGGAGACATGCCAGGGGTTTGCGTGACACAGGATGTGTTTTTCCCCCAAAACCTTGGAAAACAGACCAAGGTTTTGTTACCTCACCTTTTGAAAAAATGGCCTGTACCATGGTCAAGGACTAAATGGAGCAGCTGATAGAGCGGCCATATATTGAAGGAGCTTTGTCTGGCTCTTCAGAAGACAGAGCGAGAGGTGGGGCCCCTATCAAAGGGAATTTGAGAAACTGACTAGCGGTGATACTGAAGGGGAAAAGGGAAATAAATAGAAGGAAGTCCATGTCTCTCTATGTTAGTGACTTAAATGCATTTAATAAAGCATCGGAAGTGGTTGCCTATGTCACTAGAGGAAGACAACACACATTCATTTTCTTGAAACAGTAGGGGGAAAAGTACCCCGACCTCCCTTTGTAGCCTTGGTTTATTCCTGTCAGAAACATGGAACTGGAACAATCCAGGCACCACTTGGGACCTCTCTCCTTCATGTTGTGAGATGCTTCACAAAGATGGCAGGGGCAGCCCTCACCTGACATATGGGCTGCTAAGTAGATTTCAAAATGCCAGAATTCTCACCTCCCCCTATGTGTCTTCCACCAAATGCATCCTTGACACTGACACTAAGCAAAAAGCAGATGGGTGAGTTATCTGTGTGTGTACTCGCCCCCAACCAGTTATAAAGGAACACTTTCTAAGAGGAAGCAGACACAATCGAGGGCAGCTGCAGGGGCTGGCCAGGGTGGTCCTGATGATTGCCTCGGAAAGAAAAATAGATTTTGGAGTGGAGAGAGAGGACTACTTCAATCTAAACAAAACAAAACAAAACACGCCACCAAAACCCAAAGACTAACCAAGCAAAAACACAAATAAAACCCAAAACCAAACGAAGAAACAACAACAAAAACTGTTTTGCATAGTTTCTTTGTAGGATGGAAGATGGCTCGTGCATACTTGCTCCTGGGAAATGAAATCTGAGCCCTATAGGATGCAGTGAAGAAGTTACACAGCGTTATTTATCTCCAGAAAAAGCATTTCCACGCTTGAGGTTCCTTTTAGATTAACGCTAGCCAAGGATCAGCTGCTGAGTTCTGCACTATGCCTTAGGTCATGGAAAGATTCCAGAAATGACAGTTTCTTCCTGTGTGTTATCAGGTGTGGCCTCCACCCTTACAGTCCGTTCAAATGGTTTAGCTAACAAGAACGTAAAGGAGGAAATGAATAGAAGCAGTTATTTGTTTTCTCAGCCCAGCCTGTTAGGTGCATACAGTGGAAATGACTGGGGGTTGGGTAATTTAGGAGATTTATCTGCATTAGTGAGGCCCATGTAGGTGCTGAAGCAACACTAAGAAGGCTGAGGCGTTGGTGTGTGTGTGTGTGTGTGTGTGTGTGTGTGTGTGTGTGTGTGTGTGCGTGCTCGTACATATGGACCTGCATGCCTTCTTCATTCTCTAAAAGGAATGTGCATTGAGTTAAGAGGCGTCCTAGATTTAAAGTTCCGCAAGAGTGCCTATGTCCTTAGGGGGAGGGGAAGAATCAATGTCCAGCTTATAAACAACAGTTTTTGACGTCATCTGGTGCAGACCTATGGAGAGCAAAGTGATAATTAGCTTTGTATCGATGCTAATTAGCTTAACTGATTGCCCAGGCAGGGATTTCCTATACCTATAAATAGGGACAGAATGTGTACCATTCCAAGGCTTAACGAGGAATAGAAGTTGACCAGAAGCATTAGGGAAGCATTCTTCCTTCTCTCTGAAGATGATGGGGTTAGGATGCTGTACTGCGACTGTAGGGAGACCTCTTGGTGTAGTACAAATTTCTACTCTGTCTTCTGTGCCAGCTCAAATGGTCTTTCTTCTAACGCCTAACACTAATGCAAGAGGGAGGCACAGAAGATTCCTGGCACCTTAATTCCCAGACTTGTTTCTTCACGTTGGTTTTAATTATTTAAAGATGGGCAGTACACAGACAGGAATTCCTGACCTTGTAGCCCTCCCACTGCCTTCCTCCACAGCAGTACGGTTTTCAAATTCCCAGGATAGTATTCTTATGGATCGTTCTTTTAAAAGAAGCTAAATAAAAAAAAAACATCTGAACGAAGCTGTGAAAGTTATGTTTATAAAATCTCTTGCCACCAGACACCAGAAATTTATTATCTTTATTTAAAGAACAGTATAAAATTTTAGGATAAAACCATTATTTAGTTCATGTAAATTTCACTATGATAAATAATTACGAGTAATTTTTTTCTATATATGCAAAATCAAGTACAGAGATTTTGGTGCATCATATATTGATAATAGAAAGTAAACAGCATAATATCAAGCTTAGAAAGAAAATCAATTTTACTCAGAAAATCTGCTTGCCGTATTATATACTTTGATGAGTAGCTTGATAAAGAAACCAAAGACATTTAAAAGGTTATTTCTTTTGCTCAAGTCCTTTTGTTAAGAAAGAGAACAAATAAAGACTGTCTGTATTTGCAGTACGTGGTGTCATGTTTGGATACACCTTCACACTGTGAAAGCACACACAGAGTATGTAACTACTAACTCACTCAGCTTGCCTAAGAGGAGTCTCTGAATTATGTGCCACAGAGTAGATAGTCATTTCTGTAGTGTCATTTACTGGTTCTTTGCTTTGTTTCTTTAGTTCTGTCATATTTTCTTCATTGCTCATGGTCTTGTGGTGTTACAGTGGCATCCATACACATGCTGATGTAGGTGACCAGACTATTTTTCATCGTAGTCTGTCTTTGGCAAGGAAAACCCTTCCTCTCTGAGTCAAATGAACATCCAGTAAGTAGTTGAACTGCCAGTTATGGTGGTGAGCTTGTTCTCAGGCTTCTTGGGCTGTCTATGCAACTGTCTGGGTCAGTGTTTCAGCCTGTTCTAGGATCCACCTTAAAGTCCGGGTCTACCCAGGGTGGCATGGTGATGTGGTGGGTCTGGTACAAGATGCCAGTTATCGTTACTACTGCTGCTGGTTTGCTTAAATGAGGGCATATTCACAGGAGGGATGGAGGCATGGTGTGAAAGCATGCACTAAACAAGCCAGTAGTCCTACAGCTGAGACAATATCAGGCAGGAACGTACAATACAGACCTGCAGCACAAGGCTTCAAAGATGTCCAAGGCTGTGCAAAGTCTGAGGCCAAACAATCAAAAGCAACCACAAAGCCTGTGGCTTCAAAACATAAGAAAGATGACTGATTTCTATCTGGTACCTTAAATTTTCCAGAGTGCTTTCAATGATACCATATTTGGTTCTCCTGACAACCCTGTGTGCTCCTGAAGACAACTGGTGCACCTGAGTCACTGTGAGGCTCTTAGGATCCTCACTGAGCATCGTATAGGACATGTCAATAGATGAATAAAAAGAGTAATTTGGTCCCAGGTATTTCAGGAGAATGAGCTTATAAAAGAAATAAAGGCTTTGCTAAGTTGGTATCAAATTTCTCTACATTGATGATTTTGACCAAATGACTTCAGCTTATGTCAAGTTGACTTTAAACCAATCAACACAGGGTGGTTTGCTGTGTGTATGTCTGTGCGTCATGTACATGCCTGGTGCCTGTGGAGGCCAGAGGAAAGATTAGATCATCTGGCACTGGAGATACAGATGGCTATGAACTACCACATAGTTGCTAGAAATTGAACCCAGGTCCTCCAGAAGAGCCATAGCCTGGACTTCAGTTCCTACCTCTAGGTTTCTGAGTTGAGTCCCTGCTAAACTCTTCTCATGAGAAACATACATTTGATGTGAAAAACTGACAGACAGGGTCAGTCTCAAAGCATCCCTCTGATCTCCTGGAACCACTCTATTGCCCTGCAGCACAACTCTGCTTCTTATCTGACCTTTTATTGTGGCTTTACACACTAGATGGCAAAACATGAAAACAAAGGGAGAGACGCAGTCTCTTCCATATCATCCAGCAGAGTCTGAGGTACTGCAACTCAGGTGCAAGACTTACATTTGGTTTTGACTGTTGACTTGTTTCTTGGGAGTCAAACTTCCACCAGTTGGGATCGCTGTTGCGAGTCACCGAAGATTTCACCTTGCCTGTTTTCAGATGCTCATTTCTGAAGACTTAATGAGCGTGTGTTTCCTGTATGTCATAGGGGTGTCCTGTTTTTTCCTTCTCCCTAAAGTTGGACATTAGACCATGACCTGCTGTTTTTGTTTTCCTCAGCAAGTCTCGGCTCATCTAAAGACAACCTTTATGGACCAAAGTCCATTTGGTCTACATTTGTGTAAATTTTGACAGGACTTAAGGCAGACAGATTTCATTAGCTGAAGAGTCCAAAAAGGGTCCACATTAATCCACAGTGGCACAAATAGATGGTTTTGTGTTTAACTTTGCCTTTAATAATTGTAAAACAAACACACGAAATCTCTTCTAACCTTTTCATGTGTGCAGTTTGAATGAACTACTGTCTCCTTGCCATAGGCTTGAGTTTGCTCTGGGGACAACATGCCCAAAGTTTTCCTGGTACAAGATAGCAAAGGTATGAATATCAGTATAGGCTGACAGGTCTCACCTGGGGACAGTCACTAGGAGACTCGGTTCCAGGGTCTTATCTAATATTGCCCAAAGCAAGGGGCTCCTCCTATTAGTATGAATTTCCAGCCTCTTCTTAAGACTCTGAGTTTCTTAAATATGCTACCTATTTACAGAACGTTTCAGGTACAGATTTACTATTTTGCCACCAAAAAGCACATACTGCCATCTTTGAAAGCCGTAAATATCACTCTCTTCTCTAACTGCTACTGGTTCACAAACCAATGCCACATATTACAGTTTTATGCAGAACCTTATTTATATATGTATATAGCAACTTTTAAGATTATTTTTACATTTTATTTATTAGACGTGGGTCTGCCTTAGTTAGGGTTTCCATTGGTGATAAAACACCATGACCAAAAGCAACTTGGAGAGGAATGGATTTATTTCATGTCATACTTCCGGGGAACAGTCCATCTCTGAAGAAAATAAGGGCAGGGACACAACTCAGAAGCCTGGAGGTAGGAACTGAAGGCCATACTATGGAGGAGTGCTGTTTACCAGCCTGCTCGGCCAGCTTTTTCACACTAGCCAAGATCCCATGCACAGGATTTATACTGTCTCCAGTGAGTTGGGCCCACTTACATCAAGAAGTAATCAAGAAAACGCACTCTAGACTTGTGTATGGGCAAATCTTATGGAGGCGGTTTCTCAGTGGAGAGTTCTCCCTTTCCAAATGACTTCAGCTTATGTCAAGTTGACTTTAAACTAAACAACCCAGGGTGGTTTGCTGTGTGTATGTCTGTGCGTCATGTACATGCCTGGTGCCTGTGGAGGCCAGAGGAAAGATTAGATCATCTGGTACTGGAGATGCAGATGGCTGTGAACTACCACATAGTTGCTAGAAATGGAACCCAGGTCCTCCAGAAGAGCATCCAATCCTTTGAACCCTGAGCCGTCTCCAACTCCCATATATAGCTCATTTTATATCTATCAAATTAATAGATTATGCTGACATACCAAATACCCTCCATAAAAATAGTGCCTTAAATACTGAAAGAAATTTCTCCTTAAGGACACATGTCATTATGTTTTGGTTTATTTCGTGTTCGTGTTCTTTTGGTTATGTTCGTGTTTATTAATTTTAGTCCCTGAGGGACTGAAGTGTCTTATTTAGGGTTTTGTGGCTGTGAAAAGGCACCATGATCACAGCAATTCTTATAAAGGAAACACTGGGGCAAGCTTACAGTTCAGAGGTTCAGTCCATTATCATCATGGTGGGAAGCATGTGGCGTGCAGGCAGACATGACGCTAGAGAGGTAGCTGGGAGCTCTACATCTGGATTCCCAGGCAATAGGAAGAGAATGAGTCACACTTCCTCCAACAAGGCCACACTTACTCCAACAAGGCTAGCATCCTAATAATGCCACCCACTATGCTCATGGGATCCAATTACATTCAAATTACCACATGGAGTTAGCAAAAATGTAGCTACTGTTTCGCATATCATATCTCATGCTGCCATTCCTAAGAGCAAAGTGAACTGTGAAGGCTTACACAATGACAATTAAATGAAAAGCCCAGGGTTCTCATGCATCTCTTCTTCTCTGCCCAAGACTCACTGACCAGAGTCATGGCCCACCCCTCCTGCTGAGGGGACACACTGACGTGTTAGCTGCAACATTAATTCGAATCTTTAGATAAAAATGTAATTCTTATAATGTCACTGCTCTGGGACTGTATTGGAGCTTTCTCACACTCAACATGGATTCAATTAGTCCATGTCCCGGACAGAGACAAAGGTTATGGAAAAGATCAATTTGAATTGTAAATATATTACATTGTTGAGAACTTCGTGAAGTCCATAAAATTATTCTCCTTATTCTCCTCCTCTCCTTCTTCTTTGCATCAATCATCATCGTTATCATCATCATCATCATCATCATCATCATCATCACGATTCTTTTATTCTTATTATTAGGATAACATGTGGAGATTAAAGGACAATTTTGTGGAATCAATTCTTCCTTCCACCTTTACAAAGGTTCCAGCGATTGTCAGCCTTTGGGAGACAATTGCATTTATCATGCCCATCTCACTGTCTTAAAGGATGTGGAATTCTTTGTAGGCATCCTATGTGGTATGTAGACTTGGCAGCTGCAACGACAGTGGAAGAAACAATAGGTTTATGTCACTTTCCAATCCAAGTCAAAGCCAAGTGGCTTTCCTTGATGTAAGTCAGCAGGCTGGGAGCTTTTCTCTACTGCTCTTCTATCCTGAGACTATTGCCCTCATCCATATGATAACACATGCTCACCTATGTTCTAGACAGCAGACATGAATAGAACAAATTATGCATTATGAAATGCATACAGTACAAAGTACCTGAAAATGATGTTAAGTTTACTCAGGAAATCCTTCATATGACCAATTTTTAATTGAGTGTTCTTAGGAGTGAGATATCTCACTTTAATTTTGCAGGCACACTGTCTCTCTTCCATTCAGATGAATGTGTTTACTTTAAAACGAGAAGGATTAACCAATCATAACCAAAGCTGTGCTAGGCAGAAAGCACCTTGGGAATGGGCTGTCTTCCGATCCCAATGCCAGGATGTGGGGCTAGTCTTCCACATCTGGAAATTTTATTATGCTGAGGTCTCGCTGTGGCATTGCTCTTCTGTGCTTTCACTAAATCGCTTCACTTGTGGGACGGATGCTTATAATATGGAGTCTTCACTTCTCATTTTGTGTTCTGGTCTTTTCTTCCAATATTGAGGAACACATTTGGGAAATCATATCAAGAGGGTTTGCATTCCAAACCTATTCATAGCACCTCAAAACAAAATCACCTTTTATTCAAAAATCGTGAAAGCCTGTGGAGATTTGTTTTGTAATAGAAGCTAGGGCAAAAAGCTCCAGTCCTGTGTCCCCTGGGAAGTTCCATACACGAGGGGCATATATCTTCAGAACACTAAGGTCAATAACCATGGCTTAGGCAACAAACTTATAGCAAGAACTTGCCCATAGTTTTTTTCAAAAGGAAATCTCCAACAAAAAAGCGGAATTTTCTGAAGTGGAGATTCATACCTGGCATAGGCTCAGAGAGAACCACACAAGTGCAGAACTATGCATACATCAAGTGCAACTTTTGCCAGGAAGGAAACAGAGTCGGGAAACACGGTGATTGTACTGGCTGAGGTGACAGATATAGAAAAGGTGGTCAAAGGTTCTGGAAATTTCCACGCGACCAATGGAAGGGCTCCAGCTTGACTCTGTGACTCTGAGCCATGCCTGCGATGGTTCTGTGGGGGCGGAGAGTGACTTGGTACCTGGACACCTTGTTCTCCTCTCTTTCCAACTCACGAGTATATTTAGCTCCAAGTCAGGAAGAGGCTGCGCATCTGTAAAACTATCTCATAGACCTCCTGTGTGATTGGAGTCCAGGATACAGTGGTTACAAAGCACATTGCTCGTCTTCTCCTCATTTCCTCAGTCTGCTTATGGGTCTCCTCCTCTTCTCAGACAGCTACCGTTAACGGCACAGTAACAAGGGAGCATGATGCTTGGACTTAGAAAACTAACCGTGTGTGATCTGGGATGTTGTCTTACCTTCCATCAATCATAACATCACAACTTGTGAAATAGAAATTGTAGACCACCCCAGTAATCAGAGCACCTGAGAAGCAATGGCAGAGTATGGCGAGTTCAAGTCCTCTCAGCAACATACCTTGGGCTGGGTGAGACGCCGAGTGGTGAGAAGGCTCAGTCTATGCAGTGCTTGCCACGAACATGTGAGAGCCTGGATATTACACCGAGTATGATCACTCGGCTCTGGGATCTGTCTCTGACTGACATGGACTCCCTTACCTGCTTTTTGGTCACCCCCCCCCACACACACCGGGAAGGGCTGCCTCACCAGGCCACAGGGGGAAGAGGACGCACTCAGTCCTAATGTGATTTGATGCGCTGGAGTGGATTGTCGGGGGGAGGTCTCCCCTTTCCTGTGGAGTAGGGAAGGGGGTATAGGAGTAGGGAAGGGAGGATGGGACCTGGAGGAGAGGAGTGGGAGGGCTATGACCAGGATGTAAACAAACAAACAAACAAACAAACGAATGAACATAGCTCTCCTGGCACGCATTCTAGTCTCATTGTTGGGGGTGGGGGGTTGGTCCCACTGGTCACCCAGCCTGGCCTACTGGTTTGCCCTCAGCCCAGTGAGAGAACCCACCTCAAAAAAATCTGAGGGACAACAGCCAAGGTTGCTCCAGCTTCCACATACATCACACACACACACACACACACACACACACACACACACACACACACGTAAAACAAAACACCTAAAACTGAAACTCTTTGCTTCTCAGGCATGGAATATCAACTGGAAATGATTATGACAGCATATGGTGAATCATAATTGGTTCGACAGATGTTGGCTGTTATTGTTTTGCTCTGGCATGGGAAAAACATAATGATTCCTGACTGTATATTTCTTGGATGGTTTGAAAATGCAGAAATAAAATAGTAAAGAGGCTCAGTGCCCTCAGTGTGTCTAATTGTTGTTGGATAAAACAGCTCTTCAGAAGGGGATCCTGGGCACTGACATGTTTGTGAGTCCCCTGGAGGATTATGTTTTCAGGGCAGAACAGATGTCAGTGGGGCCTGAGGGTATGAGTTCCTAAATCTCTTAGGTGATGTCTGCCCTGCTGGTCCTAGGGCCACCTTGAGTGCCAACGAGTGAAAGAGAATAGGGCTAAGGAAAGAGGTGCTATAGCGGAGAGTGCTAGGCCTGGGCCTTCCTGTCTGCTGGCTTTCTTGCTGATACCATGACTGGCGTGATGACTGCAGAGTGGCAGTGACGGTTAAGGAGCCTTCCTGCTGAAAGCCAGGCAGGCTTTGCCTTTGGCTGACCAGCTTTCTTATTAGGGAATATATCTAGTACAAGAGAAATAGAAGAAATTGCGGCCTAACTTAGAGCATGTTAGTGCTGCCATGACTTGCAATCTGCATGGTAGGGAAGCTCATTTTGTAAAAACAAAAAGCAAAAAAAACAAAAAAAAACCAAACAAACAAAAAAAAAACAAAACAAAAACCAAAAGAAAACAAAAAATAAAAAAACATGCATTCTGCCAACTAGGATGCGATCCAGTGATGATAAAAATCATTACTTTCTGTGACCTTAGCTGTATTTAGAGCTTACTCCTGGGAGTCCATCGTTTAACGTGCCTTGATTGGACATTGTGAACTAACATTCTTGTCATTCGAGTTTAGAGCCAAATGACTTCCTTTTGGCATTGGCACATCCGTTTTGGTGGCTTGCCATAATATTATGCATTGTTCGGAATAATTTTCCATGTTGCTTGGACTGATTTCCCTGATTTACAGCTATTTGTAAAAGCTGACTCTCAGCAAGGGGCAGAGAGCTCAGGAAGAAAATATAACAACTACTGCCATGGAAAGCAGACACCTGGGCTAGTGGCACACAGTTCCACAACCAGGCTCTAATGTGGGGCTTACTAAACATCCTACACATTGCGTTTGCCTGTTGTGGGGGCTCAGGGGTACTTGTGACTGGTAGCACAGCCACTTGGGTAAGACTTGACTTACCAGACTCATTTGAGGGGGGGAGGATTTGAAACAGGGTTTCTTGATGTAGCCCTGCTGTCCCGGGCTTGCTTTGTAGATTAGGCTGGCCTCCTGCCTCTGCCTCCCAAGTGCTGGGATTAAAGGCGTGGGCCATCACCACCTGGCCCTGTTTACCATTCTTGATTTAAGCGATTATGGGGCCCATACAGTGTCTCCTCACAATGGGAGCCATTAGCACAGTTTTTTAGTATAAAGTCAGAAAGAAATTTACTTTGTGCAGTGAATTTCTACTGCATAATGAAAACTCTAACCTAGCTCTGACTTTGGCTTGTCATAGAGGTTTAAATACCATGGACACCATTAGGAAACAGCGCTTGAAAGCTTAGTTCTATCCTTAACATCTTGTTTTGTTTTGTTTTTTTTCCAAAGGGTTCTTTAGTCCCCTAGCTGAGTGTGCTGCTGGCAGCTCTGCCCCAGATGAGCACCTGCGTCCAGGCTGATGATTTAGGTCCCTTTCACATCAACTGTCCGCTCTGTTTCTGTGGGATGGAGGGAGTTGAATCCACATATTTGAGGTTTCTTGTTTGTTTGTTTTTTGGTTTTGTTTTGCTTTTGCTTTAGGATGTTGCCTTCCAAGGAAAGGGCTTTTAAATGCCCTAGTTTTCCAGTCTGTAAGGACCTGAAATCCGGTGCTAATCTTTACTAAGTCCATTTTTACACCTTTAGCAACATTTGGTCTTAACTTCACAGAGCTCAAAATGTGGAGCTATGCCAACATGTTTATCTCATGGAAGGTCTGCTGGCCATGGTTAGGAAGTTGAGGTGTTCACCTGCCTTCATGTGCTGGCAAGTGCACAGCTGCTCTACAGTGCAAAGAAGCAATTATAAATTGAGAAAGTCTTCTTTTAATCTTCTGTAATATAAAAGTTTCTGGATAAACTGATTAAACTCCTTTGCCCTGTATATGAAGTGTAACTCGCAGGAGGACATGGCTGATTTTTAACAAGTTTTCTGTATGCTGCAGTCACCTGGTCTTAATAATTTTTTGTGCCTGCTATATAAATCTAATTAGACACCAATAACTTTTTTCTTTCTTAAAATAAAACACAGCCTGTGAATATAGCTTAGCGGTGAGGTGCTTGTTTAGCATACACAAAGGCCTGGGTCCAAGTCCCAGTTACTTCAAAAATGGAGATAAAAATAAGACCCTGGTATTATATAAATATTATTTTGAAAAACTGGTAAACTATAACAAAATATTATGTCTCCCCAAATCCCATCACCCAAAGACAGTCACTGAAAATATTACTGGGGAATGCTTTAAAGTGTTTATGTCTCACATGTGTTAGGCAGTTTGCAGGACAAACCATCTTTTCCTTGTCTAAAAAGTGTAAACAAACAAAGCAGAGCCATTCGGGGTATTTTTGAGTTTAAATAAGTTAATGCCTATAAGCCTTACTGACTTACTTACTTACTTACTGTCATGGCATAGTCATTACATGTACATATTTACAAATGGTAGTCATGTTAATCATTTCATGGAGGTTTATTTATATTTGTATGCCCGTGTCTGTGAGTGTGAAGCTGTGTGTGTGCCAGCCAAGGCCAGAAGGGCCTGTCAGACCCTTCAGATGGTTGTTAACAGTGTGATGTGGAAACTGGAAACTGGACTTTAGAGGAGCAGCCAGCAGCACTTGCTCTTAGCCACTGAGCCATCTCTCTAGCCATGGTATGAATATTATTCCCAAAAAAAGTGAACAAAACTGTGCGTGTTTCTTCGCAGTGTTCCTTCATTTTCTTATCATTGAATTCACCTTTGCATGCAAGTGTTAAGTCTCAGGCCTTGGGACAAAAGGCTAAGGTCCCTATTTAACATATTAAGGCAGACCGGGCAGCCAGGTTCTCCCAGCATCCCTCAGTCCCTACCTGTTACAGAATACGGTTGGCACACCTTGCCCTGCCCTCTAGGTCCAACTCTACAGCCCAAGGGCTGGCCTTCCCTTACCCCAGATGCTCTTCCCTATATAATGCAGACATTTTGGTTACCCACTCCCTTTTTATCCTTTGCCCTCTTGGCTGTTGCATCTGGTTGTGCTCTCTCCCCTTCTCACATGGCTCAGGGTCACGTCCACTGTGGCTTCTCCCAGACGTCTCTGCCTCTGCCTGGGCGCTCCCTTTTATCTACAATAAACTTTCTCTTCCACTACTCCTAGGAGCAGTCATGTCCTTTCGTATCATCGATTTAAATTTCTACTATTTAAATATTCTATGATATCAATGCAGTCTGCTTTGCTCTTATGGCTCCCTGTTCCTGCAGCCATGTCTTACCTCTGCCATCAGGAACTTTTACTCTCTAGAATTGTGACTCCAGATAAACTCTTCCTCCTCTAAGTTGCCTTGGTCACAATGGTTTATAACAGCAATACTGAAGTAAAATGAATTTCTATACAATGGAATTACTGCCCTTCAAGATCTTGCCCTATTAACACAGTGCAGTGCTTCTAGAGAATGGGCTCAGGAAGGCTTGGGTCCAGCTAGAGTGCCTTTCTAGCTCGCACAGAGTCCTTGGGTCAATTATAGGGGACATACGTTTTGCTTTTGTTTTTTTGTTTGTCTGTTTGTTTTGTTTTTACTGCAAACAAGGTTTATAAAATTGTTTGTAAGGTTCTCAGGAAACTTCCATGTTACAGATAAGAAAGAAGCAGTGTCATCCACATACTCAGACTACAAGTATGGCTTGTTGCTATTTTAATATTTTTTACTTTTATTAGAAATAGGTTTTTTAACTCGCATGCTATATCCTGATTATAGTTTCCCCTCCCTCTATTCCATCCAGTTTCCCCCCTCCCCCACTTTCCCTTCTATCCAGATACAGCCTCTTTCTGTCTCTCTCAGAAAAATAAACTCTCTCTGTCTCTGTCCTGCCTCTGCCTCCCCATTCCCACTTCTCTGCTGCTGATTCTGCCTGTTGAATTCACTGCTTGAGGCAATGATGATCAAGGTTGCCTTCTCCACTCTCTCCAGAAAGGGGAGCCTCCTTTCACACACGGTTATTATGTTTCTGGCCCCTGACTGGGGAGTTATGTCTTACTAACACCCAGGGCACAGCTGATCACTGAGAAGACAAAGCACTTCCGTTTGTGCCTTTTCTCACTGTGGAATGATCTGACTGCAACTCTCTCATCTCATCTGGCCATGAATTACTGGGGAAAAAAACTAATTGCAAGAGATCAAGATTAATAGCACAATTATGCCAAATGCCAGGGTGTTCACATCATCCCAAATTCCAGCAGGACTTTAAATGCCAACAATATTTCATCTTTCTGATGTGAAATGCAGCCAGTTTTGGATTTAGTTTAAAATCTTTTCAGGGGAGATAGAAAACCATCCACTCTCGTGGACTGATGGATTTACACTGTATCAGTAGACAAATTACAACTGTTCTACTCTAGTTGGCTAAGGGAGGATTTTAGGCTCCAGTACAAGCTAATCTATACACAGATGACTTGGTGACTCACTTGATGGATTAAAAAAAGAGGGGGGGGATTGCAAAAAGTTCATCCCGTGCTGAATATTTTGAGTAATTATCTCTGCAAACTGCACTAGAATATGAGGTATGTTTTTGCAAAGCTATGGGGTCTCTTTAAAACTGTGGTCCCCTGCTGGCCCACATTTGTGATACCTTTTCTTCCTACAGTTACTTATTTTATACTGGAAACCCTTGTTATTCTTGATTTTAATGGACTTTCGCTGCATTTAAGCTGACACTTTAAACTTCAGGAGACTTAGTTGCAGTATCTCTCAGCTGTGCCATACTAGGGTCCCCTGGGAAGTTTAAAGACTGGTGTTAAAATGTAACTGGGAGGTCATTAGGCTGAGATGAACTCCAGATCTCTGAGTTCCTATCTAAACAGGCCAAAACCAACTCAGAAAACAAGGTAAACTGAAGCTCCTCCCCGCCCCCCCAGGTGCCCTGGCGTGCAGCTCAGTGATAGAATGCTTGCCCAACCAGCACATACAAGGCCCTGAGAACACCTCAGCACTACACCGACAAACACAACTTCCAGAGGCATTACTTTCTAGCTGGGGACTGTCCACCTTAATACATCAAATATTTTCTCTGCCTTGCTTCTGAAAACAACTTACAAAGCTTCTCCCTCTCAGCTGGATTGGCACAGCTTGGGTCATGAACTGGGGCTTGTGCAATAAACTATTTAAACTGTTAATAGGCCCGTGCTTGCCTTTTAATGGCCGCAGTGCCTAGGTCTCAGTCATCACCCGTGGTGGGAGAGATTCCATAGATACAATCTTTTTTAAGATGTATTTTATCTACATATATGTGTCTGCGTGGGTTAATTCAATGTACATTCAGGGGCTTTGGAGTTATTAAAGTCAGTTGTGAGCTGCCTGAGGTGCATGCTGGAAGCTGATTTTGAATCCCCTGGAAAACCAGCAGATGTTTTTAAACCACTGAGCCTTCTCTCCAGCATCCTGATGTATCCTGGAAATCATATGTTTAAAAGCTCCCCGGTGATTCTAATGTGCAACTATGCTCAGAAACATGCTGCATGGATTAGGAGTCAGCCTAAGAACTAAGCTGAATAAGCTTGTTAATTACAGAGTAATTCTAATAGTAGTAATTCTAGTCAGAATTAGAAGTAGTGTCGAAGCTGCAACTCTTATATGAAAATCTAAGGAGCTAAAGAGACAGATTAATAGTTAAGAATGTATCTATATGGCTGTTCACAGCCACCTATAACTCTTTTTAAAGGAGATCTGACTCTCTCTCTCTCTGACCTCTGAGGACACCAGTGATCCACATGGTATACATATAAACATGCAGGCCAAACACTCATACACACAAAAATAAATAAGAAAGGTTTTTCTAAAAGAAAATTTAAGCACAATGGCATGCTAGTGAGGTGTGATACCATGTCTCTGCAATACTAACACACCCAAAGCACAAGATAAAGATTTTAAATCTGAGGTTATGAAATGATAGAAGCCTTAAAGGAGGAAAATAAATCTCTCAAATAAATACAGGAAATACATTCAAACAGATGAAGGAATTGAATAAATCCTTTAAAGAATTAACAGGGAAATACAATCAAATGAGAGAATCTAAAAATGGAATTAGAAGCAAAAACAAAACACACACACACACACACACACACACACACACACACACACAATCTGAGGCAATCGTGGAGATGGAAAACCTAGGGAAGAGAACAGGAACTACAGACACAAACATCATCAACAGAACAAAGTGATGGAAGAGAGAATCGTAAGTATAGAAGATACATTTGAAGTAATAGATACATCATTCAAATAAAATGTTAAAACTAAAAAGTTCCTGACACAAAACATCAAGAAATATGGGACACTATGAAAAGATCAAACCTAAGGGAAAAAAAGGAATAGAAGAAGGAGAAGACTCCCAGGTCCAAGGCCCAGAAAATATTTTCAACAAAATCATAAAAAAAAAAAAAACTTCCCAAACCTAAATAAAGAGATGTCTATAAACATACAAGAAGCATACAGAACTCCAAATAGATTGGGTGAGAAAAGAATGCTCCTGCTAAATAATAGCCAAATGTACAGAACAAAGAAAGAATATTAAAAGCTGCAAGGGGAAAAGGCCAAATCACATATAAAGGCAAAACTATCAGAATTACACCTTACTTCCCAGCAGAGACAATGAAAGCCAGAGGGCTGGGGAGATGCCATGTAGACACCAAGAGACCACATATGTCAACCAAGACTACTATACCCAGCAAAACTTTCAATTCCCATAGATGGAGAAAACAAGATATTCCATGACAAAACCAAGTATATACAGTACCTGACCACAAATCCAGCCCTATGGAAAATAATAGGAGGAAAACTCCAATCAAAGGAAGCTAACTATATCCAATATAACGCAGGAAATAAATAGCACTACATCTGCAAAAACAAAAGGAGGCAAGCAGTCAGACACACTCTGCTAGCACCAACATCAAAATAACAGGAACTAAAAACAACTGGTCATTAGTATCTCTCAATATCATGGCCTCAACTCCCCAATAAAAAGACACAAGCTAACATAATGGATGTGAAAACGGGACCCATCCTTCTGCTGCATACAAGAAACACATCTCAGTAATAAAGATAGACATTATCTCAGAGTAAAAGGATGGAAAAAGGTTTTCCAAGCAAATAGACCCAAGAAGCAAGATGTGGATGTAAACGTGTTTTTGCTTTGATCCTAAGTATGGGATATGAAATAGACTTGTATGAGGGTGTGCAGTGTTTTCCCACTGGAAACAGACTTGTGAAAAAAGTAGATGATGTTTGTCCACTAGAAGAGGAACCATCTCTTGTGTGGTCATAGCCTTTGCCAATTGATAAGCATCCTAAGAATGGACTCTGAGGAGATACACACACACACACACACACACACACACACACACACACACACACAATCAAGGGTACCTGCATTTGTAAAAGAAACAATGATAAAGTTCAAATCACACATTGATCCCCAAATATTAATAGTCGGAGACTTCGACACCTCACTTTCACCAAAGGACAGGTCAACAAAACAGACACTAAGCAGAGAAGTAATGACACTAACAGATGTCATGAATCAACTGGACCTAAGAGACATCTACAGAACTTTTCACCAAAACACAGAAGAATATACCTTCTTCTCAGCACCTCATGTAACCTTCTCCAAAATTGACTATATAGTTAGTCGCAAAGCAAGCCTCAACAGATACAAGAAGATTGAAGCAATTCCTTGTATCTTATCAGACCACTAAGGACTAAAGCTGAACCTCAACAACAACAGAAATAACAAAAAAGCCTACAGTCACAGACATGGGGATAAATCATAGAGGCTTTCCTTGGCAAAGTTTCAGAGACCTCCAACTGTCCAGCATTATTTCTAGGCATACAGAACAGGCTTTGCTTGACAAAATTTCAAAGATCGCTAGCTGATCACCACTGTCCATTAATATTATGTTTGGTCCACGTGTAATTTTGTCTAAAAATTTGCTTTTTCTCCTAACACTGTCTTTTTCTCTATATTTCTCAGCCCTAAGAAAATTCATATAGGAAAAAGTTTCCCACAGAGAATGTTGAAAGAGGGCATCTGGCCAAAGGCTTGAGACAATTATAGAGTTTTCTTCCTCTGTGAGCAACCAAGCAGAAACTGCAGGAAAGAAACTTAAGAGCCTGACATAACAATACCTGGCTAGATACTGTTACCTGTAGAAAAGTTTCTTTAGAATCTGCTTTGAGAGCAATAGAAGGTAGGCTCGAAACATAATGTTTATAGATATTTTACAATAAAGGACCACTTGGCAATTAGCCTAGGTGTGGATAGCACACCTGCTGGTTTAAGACTGGTAGTAAGTCAAGTTGTTTTATTTATTTATTTATTTATTTATTTATTTATTTATTTATTTTTAGAGAACATTTAGCTCAAGCTATGTTGCTATGACAATCTTGTAAACACAATGGGTTTAGCCTGGGGCAATTTCTGATTAAACTTTCCTGAGTATTATTTTAAAAATAATAACCAGGTTATGCTGACCATTGCTTGAAAATTAATTGATTTTTGCTATATGCTTTATTGTAGGTTATACAGAACTTTTTGTCTTTTGTTGTTGTTGTTGTTGTTGTTAGACTGTTCTTTTACTTTGTTGATTTTTGAATGTCCTATTGATTGTAAAAGGTGAAAAAATCATGATGCAATCTGTAATGAAAAAATTGAATTTCATTTTAATAAAATGCTGGGGTTCACCCAAGGAGAATGGAAAGCAAGTAACAGATATGAGAAAGTAAGCTAGAGTGGGATGGAAGAGCAAAAAGAGAGAGATGGGAAAGAACAAGAGAGATAGATAGATGGGGAACAGAAAGCAAGAAGAGAGTTTAAAAGATGGGTAACAGCAAGCAAGAAGAGAGATGGAAAGATGGGTAACAGCAAACAGGAAGAGAGATGGGAAGATGGGTGATAATGAGCAAGGAGCCAGTCAGTTGTTCAACCAACAGTTGGTTTCCCTTAACCTGCCTGCTCAATCCTCCCTACCTTGGATCCACCTCTCTTCTCTTTTCATTGCTGTTCCCAGAGCTGGTCTTCAGGAGCAGCAGCCTACAAGTGCATCAGGGGAGCCTATTAAAGACTTCATGGAGCTCAATGAAAATGACAGCACAACATACCCAAACCTCTGGGACACAATGAAAGCAGTGCTAAGAGATAAGTCTATATTACAAAGAGCTTCATAAAGAAATTGGAGACACTTCATACAAGCAACTTAACTTAATGGAACACCTGAAATCCCTGGGAAAAAAAGAAGACGATGTTCCCAAGAGGAGTAGGTGATTATAAATAATCAAACTCAGGGCTGAAATCACCAAATTAGAAACAAAGAAAACAATGCAAAGAATCAATGAAAGCCAAGAGCTGGTTCTTTGAGAAAAATCAACAAAATAGACAAACCCTTAGGCAAACTAACCAAAAGGCAGAGAGACTATATCCAAATCAAGAAAATCAGAAATGAAAAGGGGGACATAACAACAAACAGAGGAAATCCAAAGAATCATTAGGTCTTACTTCAAATGTCTATATGCCACAAAACTTGAAAACCTAAATGATATGGAAAATTTTCTTGATAGACTCCACTTACCAAAGTTGAATCAAGATCAGGTAAACAAACTAAATAGTCCTATAACCCCAAAGGACATAGAACCAGTCATTAAAAGTTTCCCAACTAAAAAGAGCCCAGGGCCAAATGTATTCAGTGCAAAATTCTAACAGATCTTCAAAGAAGATCTAATACCAATACTCTTAAAACTGCTCTACAAAATTGAAACTGAAGGAACATTGCCATACTCATTGTATGAAGCCACACACCTTGATATTTAAATCACACAAAGACCCATTAAAGAAAGGAAATTTCAGACTAATTTTCTTCATGAACATTGATGCAAAAATACTCAATAAAATACTTGAAAACTGAATGCAAGAACATATCATCCACCATGACCAAGTAGGCTTTATCCCAGGCATGCAGGGGTGGTTCAATATATGGAAATCGTTCATTGTAATCCACCATATTAAAAAAAACTGAAAGAAAAAACCCACAAGAACGTCTCCTTAGATCCTGAAAAAGCATTTAACAAAATACAACTTCCTTTCATGTTTAAAGTCTTGGAGATATCAGGGATACAAGGCCTATATCTAAGCATGGTAAAGGCTATATTCAGAAAGCTTGCAGCCAATATCAAGCTAAATGGAGAGAATTTTAAAGCAATTCCTATGAAATCAGTGACAAGATAAGGCTGCCCACTCTTATCGTACCTCTTAAGATGCTACTTGAAGTCCTAGCTAGAGCAGTAAGACAACTAAAGGAGACCAAGGGAGACAAATTGGAAAGGAAGAAGTCAAAGTATCACTATTCTTGGATGATATGATAGTGTACTTAAGTGACCAAACATTCTACCAGGGAACTCCTACAGCTGATAAACACATTCAGCAAAGTGGCTGGATGCAAAATTAACTAAAAAAAAAAAGCAGTAGCCCTCCTGTATACAAAAGATGGGCTGTGAAATAAATTAGGGAAACAACACGCTTCACAATAGCCACAAAAACAAAACAAAACAAAAACAAAAAACATAATGTATCTTGGTGTAACTCTAACCAAGCAAGTGAAAGACTGGTATGAAAAAACCTTCAGGTGTCTGAAGAAAGAAACTGAAGAAGATGTCAGAAGATGGAAAGATCACCCATGCTCATGGATAGGTAGTATTAACATAGTAACATAGTAAAAATGACCATATTACAATAAGCAGTCTGCAGATTCAGTGAAAATTCCATCAAAACAAACAAAATTCTTTACAGACCTTGAAAGAATAATTCTAAACTTCATATGGAAAAGCAAAAACACTGAATACATAAGACAAACCTATACAATAAAAGGTCTTCTGGAGGCATCTCCATCCCTGATGTCAAGCTGTACTATAGAGCAACAGTAATAAAAATGGCATGGTACTGGCATAGAAATAGACTAGTGGATCACTGAAGACACTGAAATAAATCCACACACCTAAGGACAGTCCATTTTTTATAAAGAAGCCAAAACCATACAATGGAAAAAAGATAGCATCTTCAACAAATGGCACTGTTCTAACTAGATGTCTACACATAGAAAAATTCAGATAGATCCATATTTATCACCCTGCACAAAACTCAAGTCCAAGTAGATCAAGTGCCTAAAAATAAAACAAGAAACACTAGATTTATTAGAAGACAAAGTAAGGGAAAGCCTTAAACTCATTGGCATGAGACAACTTCCTGATTGATAAAAACTTGGCCAACAACAAAATTTCATATGGTTATATGTGTGTTGTCGGAAGTGGGCTTTGGTATAAGGCTAAGAGAGCTTTAAATAAAAAATTGAAATAGTTTAAAATCACACCTTGAACATTCACAGAAGTATAGGTTACATACTACTGACCATAAGAATTTTTAACCTGCTCTTGGAATTATGCCATTCACCTTGGATAATTTTGTATTCTACCTTCCTGTGCTAAATAATGATGATGTTCCTTGTTCTATCCATGATTGCTTCACTGCACACATTCTCTATGTTTTATCCATGACTGTTTCACTAAATACATCCTCTAAGAGTTTGTAGTACTTGTTTCATTCTGTATAAAATTCCTTGTTTGAGAGCTGCAAAATACACTCAGATTCAAGCTGCCTCTGTGTTTGTTTTCTGTTTGTCACCACCAAACCCTTACCCACCCAGTCTTCAAGGACCCTTATCCCAAGGACCCCCATATCCTGCTGGCATGGTCCGTGGCAAAGTGTTTGCTTGCTTATACATCAATTAACTTTAGTATGATTCTTGATTTTTTTTGTCTAAATAGTATTCTTGGCCTTTTCACTTGAAGTACAAATTACTTTAAATACCTGTAGTGCTAAGATCTTATGCTTTTCTTTTCACTTTGAACAAAATATTCTATTTGAATATCATCTGCATCATTACATAAATCATAGAAGAGCAGCCAGGAATTGGTGTTGTGAGCCTGTAATCTCAGGTCTCTCGAGCCAAGGCAAAGGGGTCTTGAGTTGAGACCAGACTGAGCTGAAGCCAGACAAATGGATGAAATAAATAGTAAATAAACAAACAAACAAACAAATAAAATAATTCAATGCGATAATAATAGATACTTCTGCAATGTCTTTTCTTTTCTAAATACTGATCTTATATTTATTAGCTTATTTAGTTTTCACAACTCTTTGAAGGGTATTCTTTCACATACTTATTTTTTAGACTAAGGAACTTGTGTTTGTGTGTGTGTCCAAAGTCACGGCTGGCAAGGAGGGAATCTCAAGCCTTCCTTAATCAGTCTGTTCTTCACTTCAACGTGATACTGAAAAATAATAGGCAATCAAGATTGCATGTTGAGCCCATTTTTTAAATATTATGGTGCTAGTCTGATGGTGTTTGTGTTCATTGGATTTCCATCCTAGTGACAAACACCTTAGATAGGGCAGCGTCAAAGAGGGAAGTGCTGGGTTTTGTTCACAGTTTTAGATACTTGGGTCCATTGGATGCACATCCCATGGGTGAGGTAGAGTGTGGAGGACCAAAGCAGCTTCACCTCATGTGGCTAGGTAGCTAAGAAAGTGAGAAAGGCCCCGGAGCACAATACTCCCCTCAGTGAGACATCCACTGACCTTACTGTCTTCCACTAGGCCCTACCAACTGCCTAAAGGTGTGGGCCTTCGTCTGTAGGTGCAGGAGATGCTACCAGAAAGCATCCGAAATAGGTTGAGTGTGTACCCCTTGCTGGCAGCAACCCCCCAGATCCAGAAATGTGTTACAAGGCTACTTCCTTACAGGGACACTTCCAAAGCACAGACCCTTAGCCAAAAGGTGAAGAAATACATATCAAAAGCTGCCCTGGAGACAAATCCTGGTAAGTGTCCTGGGCCTGGCTCCTGCAATTCAGATACCCTTGGTTTAAAAACCCAGAGGTCTGGGGTGGGGGTGCACTGACTCCCCATTTCTCTCTGTCCTTGTCTTTCTTTTATCATTGAGCTTAGTGAAGTAAAGTCTAGCTCTCAGACTCTTGTCTGTTGACTCTTAACTTTTTTATTTTAACCAGGTGGCTTACCTGGCCTTTTACAAGTTCGAGGCTCCCTTCCCCGCCTCCATACCCCCACCCCCACCCCCCACCCCCCACCCCGCGGGGAAGGGACGTGGGCGGGCTCTCATTGTCTCAACCCCACCCCAGCTAAGCGCATAGACACCCTGCGCTTCCTTAAGCTGAAGGATCTGGCCGGAAATCTCCCTCCCTGGCCAGGAGGTTCTTCCTCATGAGAGCCTCCAGAGGGCTGAAGAAAAGTCTCTGACCAGATTCTCAGGCCAGCCTCACGGAGAAAGGAACCCACGTACAGGTTTTATCACCTCCTACGAGCGCTATGAGCTGAGGTCCCAGACTTTAGTGTATGGACCTGGGGAGGATAGTTGACATTCAAACCTTAGGTATTCTCCCAAAATTTTAATAGAAATCCAGTTTCAGGAAGTAATTAACTCCCATGGTAGTACTCCCTTGAACGGGACCTTATAAAAAAAAAGGCCTGTCCATCAGAAGGTCATTCTCCCTTCTCATCATGTGAGGAAGCAAACGACACATCTGCCGGTGGGGAAGCAAGCCCTTTACAGAGAGCTAAACTACAGCAAATAGACACTGAACTTCCTGGCCTCGAGAACAGCGAGGAGTGGGTTTCTACTGTGAGCATGAGACCCAACAAAGCCTATTTTCTACAACACCTGAAATGGGTTCCTTCCCTACCTCCCTCCTTTCTGGCTACTGAGAAATCTCTCTTAAATTTAGCAACATTTACAACCTGTTGAGATTATTATTTTCTCTTCCTCATTAGTAATGTCATACTTTTCCTGTTATTAAAGTAAAAAGTACCCAGGGCTTTTGTACAATAGACTAATTGTATTTATTGCCGGATACGTTTTATGGCAAGTCATATTTCTATGAACCTCTAAAACTGGGAGAACAGTTCTAAATATTCCTTTGGCCTTGCAGGAGACAAAAAAATTGAAGGACAGGCTAACGATGTCCACCAGAAATATGTTAGCAGAAGACCTAGAGGCAGAGGGAGGCTTGCACAGTGCACCTTCTTTGGAAAGAATTTTAAACTTAGAAGGAAAGTGGGAGAAATATTAATTTGTAGAAAACAAATGAAATACAAAGTAATTCACAGAAAACAACTGTCTTTTACTGAGGTTATCATATTGCCTGGTTTCGCCCCATTTTCTTTGTCACTCTTTATGAGTGCTTATGTGTGAACATACAATCGCATTCACACTGTTCTGAAAACCTGAGGCTAAATCACATAACACAGCCCAAAAATCTCATGTATTTTCCAACAATAGAAATAGTCTTCCCTTAATCACAGTTCACTATAATCTAATCCCCCGTGTGTGCTCTAACTCACAGACTGTCCTAATGTTTTCTTTTGCCATATTTATTATATCTCTCCTACAAGACACATCCAGGATCACTCACTGCTGCTGGCTGTCATATATGCTCAGTATAATGTCATTTGGAAGATTCCCACAATCTCTTCATCTTTTATGACACTGACATTTTTGAAGAATTCAATCAACACTCGCCTCCACTTTTTCAATACAGCATTCCTCATTAGGAATGTCTTGGTTGTTTCCTCATGATTATTATTACATGTGGATCCACAAACTCAGTGTTCAGTAGATGCCATCGCTTTGTTTGCAGGCCACGTGTTGCTTGTCTACCCTTCCTTGATAAGGTTAAGTTCGACAGCCTGATCAAATGGCTATTCAGTTCTGGCACCTCATCTGCATTCTCACCACCACCCCATGTGTGAGAACACTGTAAGACTGTGAAGTCATCAGCAACTGGACAGGGTTTGGAGTCAACAGGGAGACTCATCACTGAATGTGTCCATGAGGACATTTCAAGAGAGTTTCAACTGAGGAAAGAGCCACTGTGCATGAAGAGGGCATCATTCCATTGGCTGATGTCCCACTGCCTGAAAAGGAGACAGCTCTCTGACAGGGCACTCATCTCTCTCTGTTTCCTGGCTGTAGATACAATGTGACCAGCTGTTTCATGCTCCACCTCCATACCTTCCCCTATAGTGGGCTATACCTTTCCGCTGTGATCTCAAAGGAATCCTTTCTTCCTTCAATTACTTTAGTCTGTTACGTTAGCACAGCAGTAAGAAGAGTTACCAACGTACAACCAGACCAAGGCTACTCTGGTCATACTTTCCTTTAGTGGGCTGTACCCTTCCACTGTGAGCTAAAAGGAATCCTTTCTTCCTTCAGTCGCTTTAGTCTGTTATGTTATCACAGCAGTAAGAAGAGTTACCAATGAACAACCAGACCTAGGCTACTCTGGTCATACTTAGCTTTATTATCCACTGATAATTCTTGCTTGAGCCAATATTTGACATGGTCGTTGAAAATAATGCTTGTTTTCCAAAATCCCTTCCACATTTGCCAGCTGGCACATGCGTTCTCCACCTCCTTTCCATCTTCTACCCACCATATATCTGTTATCTAGCCATGAGGTAAGCATAGAGTCTTGGGTTCCTCTTTTATCCAATGATTTACCACTCATGACGATAATTTATGATTTTGTGATTCTTAATGATTTTTGAACTTGTGATTTATCAAATATTTTACACGCAAACTGTCCCAAGTTTCACCCATGAGAGTTTGTGGTCAGGTAACACACTTCTACCATTTGTTTGAGTAGTTTTGATTTTTAGTATATAAAAAAAATAATTGAATGGTACAGCACCTGTTCTGGTGTGGAATAAGGCATGTCTCCAGTGGAATTTTGTTCCTTTTAGTGAGAAATGTCATTAGAGATCAATCCCGGAGTTCTATGTGTGCTCACATTTCTGAGGTATCTGCAGTTCTAAACTCTTTTTGGAGATGAAACTAGAAGCCTTCCAGCATGTGTATACATACTTAAACACGTATTAGGCTCATGCCTAATTAGGCACATGCATATATACATCGTTATGTATGTATAGTCATATCTACTTATAAACATACACAGAGCTTAGAAAGCATATTAGTCAGACTTGGTCACAGTGACAAAAAAGCTCATAGGAACAAGGTCGGGGAGGATTTATTTGGGCTGGTAGTTTCAGAAGTCAGAGTTCAAAATGCTTAGGTAGTTACCTTGGTTCTGGCCCTGTGGTGCCACAGACCATCATTACAACTGGACTGTATGGCAACCCAAACTCATGGAAGACACGAAGTGTAAGAAGAGGAAGGTGGCTAGGGCTAATCTTTAAAGGCAGGGCTCCAGCCATCTGCTTCCTCTATCTAGGCTCCCCCTGCTAAAGTTTTGTACCATCTCCCAAGATAGCACCACCAGCCTGTAACACACGAGCCTGTGAGGGACACTGCATATTCACCCCATGATGGAAGCCATGGATTTACACAGATTCCATTGCAGTTCTTCATGATCTTTCTTCCAGACTCTCTTGTTCCGTACTTTGTATACGCCTCCTTCCACTGTGAAAATCTGATTGCCACGAACAATCACACAATTATCCTTCACTCAATCATAGATTACAGTTTTATTCTTACACAATCACAGTAGCCCCCTCAGATTCAGTCATTTTACGACTAGTTATCTATCTAAAACCAAAGAGGCGATATGTTCACAAACTCTTGTACAAGAACATAACAGCTTTATTCGTCATATACAAACACTGGTTATAACCCAATTGTCTCAAGAGAAGGACAGATAACTAAAACGATACGGTTATACAATGGACTAATACTCAGCAATAAAAAGAAACAAATTACGACTAAATGAAACAGTCCGGATGAACCTGGAAAACATCATGCTAAGTTTCAAAAGGCAAAGAGAAACGAATGCGTGAGGGCTGGTTTGATTTTAGACAAAGCCAATCTAGGAAAAATTCACTACTGTCCTTGCTTCTGGTAGGTTGTGGCAGAACCAGGTATGACCTGGGGAGGAAGATGAGGAAGCTTTCTAAGACTAAGGAAATGTGTTCATCTCACTTTGGATGCGCAAGCACGTAGGTACACACATTTGTCATAATATCTGTGTGTCTCATTGTCTGCGCATTACAAAACTTTGGCCAAAGTGTAGTAGTGGCTGCTCCTGTTGGTTGAAAGTAGAGCACTCCAACCCCAATTTAAGATAGCTCATCTTCTTGTATTTTTTTTTTTAATTTCTCCTGCCTCATAACTGTCCAGGCTCCTAGAGACATTTATCACTGCCCAGAACAATGCTATTACTTTTAAAGAACATATTTGATTGCTTCTTTTTATCATTATTTCAAACAGTATGAGCACAGCCCAGGCTGTCACTGAGCAAACAGAGATTTTCATAGAAAATGTCTTGGTGTCTAGTCAATACAGAAAGATTAACATAGTAAAGACATGGATGGAAATGGAAAACGTCCACATTAACATTTTAGGTTAATCCTCAATTTAAAGCTTTGCCTATTGGACAAATTAGGACAAATACAATAGCCAGACAAACCAGCAGCAGTAGACTCAGGTCTTGCTGAGTAATTTCCAATCTTAGATGGCCAAACACCATTTGAATGATCCATTGATTTTTCTCAGGCCTTCTCATAAATTCTGGTGCAGACCACACCCTTCATCATACATTCCTTAAAAGAGAACACAAGTCAGAGAACAGGGCATTTGCCATAAAATAGCAGTTCACAATAAGATTACATTTAGAAAGGAATAAAATATCTCTTTGCAAGTTTCTAGTCATCCACAATTACCATAGAAATTTGCAAAAAAAAAAAACTTTTGAAGTCAATCTATAACTACTATCCATGATTTTTTTTATTAAACAGCAATTTTATCCATAGCTTAGATGAATTTATATGCAAGAAAAAATTTAACAGTTATAATGCTTAAAGCTGGCTGTAAGCTTTGTGGGAGTTAAAATCATCCATCCCAAAGACAAAGCAAACCTCCAGGCACATCTGTGAGGGAAGCGTCTACATTGAGTTAATTAAGGTGTGAGTCCTGAAGACCTGACATAGGCTGAAGTAGAGAAGTGCCTTCCATGCACTAAGGTCTTAGAACTGGTGTTCATCTTTCCGTGCATCCTGATATCCATGACAACCAGCCTTCCTTGCATCCTGATATCCATGACAACCAGCCTCAAATACCTGTCCTCATGCCTTCTGTGCCTTGATGGGTGGCATTTCCTCTAACTGCAAGTCAAAATGCATCATCTCTGAAGATGCTTTTTAGCTGGTTTTGATCACAAGGAGAAGAGTGGCTAATATAAAAGCATTTTCCACATTTGCTTTGCCCAAAGAGCAGTCAAATAAACTCCCTAAGAAATAGTTGGCTTGGTTGATCTATAATGGGGCCTCATGTTAGAACAAAGCATGAGAAGATTGTATTCAGAGTGTGTGTTATGTAGCAAGCACAGAGCCAAGGCCTGGAAATATCCTTAGAGTCCATCTTGTGGACTCTTTTCCTCATTCTGATCTGAGCTCTCCAGAGCTCAGAGCTTAGGCTGCATTTTTTAGATTGTTTGGTGTAAGTTTCTATGGACTACTGAAAGTAAAGTGCTTTTACTACAAATATTCTATAATCAAGCATGCCACGGTTTTATTTTACTTTGGAAGTATAGGCTTTTTCGGTTGTAAGTTAAACAAGTTACATTTATCAATATTTTCATTAGCTTTATTATTTAGATAATATCACTTAAAAAGCCTGAGCTAAGGGGATGCAGGCTATCCTAATAAGACCTGATAGGCTGTGCTCAGATGGTGAGGGAGGAACCCCATCCCCCCAACACCATCAGAGGACTAAGGGAGGGGAACAGGGAACAAGAGGGAAGGAGGGTAGGTAAGGGAGGATACGAGTGAGGGGGTAACAATCAGGATGTAATATAGATAAATTATAAATAAATCAATCTGAAAAAACAATCTTGAGCTAATATGAATAGGCCCCAATCATGAAAATTTTTTATAGCTTTTCACTTGTTCTAAAGAACAAGAAACATTTTAAAAAGAAACAAGCCTAGTCAGCTTATTTCTACAGCATTGTTTCTGTCTTGAGAGCTGGGCACATTCTTACCACTACCATTTTCCCATCCAGCAACTTTCTCTTTATGGTTGTCTCTTTACCATCCCATTTCTGCACTTGCTTCAGGGAGCCTCTCTCCAGCGTCACGATGCTCTACAAAGACAAGTTCATGTAACTACTTCTGTGACAGAGATCTCAACAAGGCACATTCATTCCCACCCCCCTGTCAATCTTGGAAAGGATAATCCTGGTTCTCAATAGTCAACTGGAACATCTTTTAGGAAAAAAAAAACATTACATTATTACCTTGGTCTTTCTGTTGTCAGCTGTGGTTTCTTCAAACTCCTGGCCCAGCTTGAAGGAAATCTCTGTATTTTTAAAGGCACTTTCAGTTCTTATGGTCATATAATCCCCTTTCTTGCTGATGATTACATTGGGCTTGGCCAAATTTCCCAGTTTTCTGTTGGCCAAACCCACGCCTGAAAAGCAAGGCAATGTCAGATTGTGTAGGGGGAGGCAGCATATCCAAGGGACAATGGTCGAAGTGATCTGTGTTCAGTGATACCTTCAGGGAGTAATGGCGGGGCTTCCTACCAAGGGCTACCACCCTTGTTTCAACAATATGCGAGAATGCACGTTAGTGACACAAGCATTTTAGAGCAGTATTACAGCAACGATGCCTACAGAGTTTGCAACATAAAACTGTTTACCTGCAAGAGCTCAGCTTGTCCGCTTCAGCACACCAGTGCTACCCTCACCATAAAATAAGTCACTTCAGATTTGTATGAAGCATTAAAGAAATTTTCATTTGTATTTGCAAACATTATAGCTGTTTTCAATGAGACTGTCTCCCCTCCACACACACCCTTTCTATAATATCATCTCTTTCAATAAGGAGCTATGGGTATACAGACCAGCCCCCATCAGATCCTTGATAGACATTCTGTAGTTCCGAAATATGCCTTATGAGAAGGCAAAGTAAAACAACCCATCTGTCACTCTTCTCTGTCTGCAGTTACTGTCTCAGCACTGGGATGGGCGGATGGCAGTGTGGCTGAGTTCGAACTCACTGCAGCCCCCCAGTTCTTTTGATCTCAGCAACTTCCACAGTTGCAGGCATCCTCATTTAGGGACCGTTTCATTTCTCAAGCTTCACACACTTACACGATTTACTAATAGACAAAGGAATTATCAATTTGGAAAAAAAGATTAACATTTTAAGTTGCCATTTCCTAGCATTCAAATCCTAATCTTATGACCATGTCAATTTCTATTAAACCGGCTTTCAGAGAGTCTCAGAATATGGATTCACTTAAATTCTAATATTTTAACCCAAATCTCCAATAAGAAACCTGTGATGTTGCCTTCAAATTCCATGCATTTAAATAGCTTCATTTAAGTTAAGTTCCAACAATTTATTGCCAATGAAGTGGAAGTAAATTTTATGAATGACACAGAAGATCGCACTGCAGCCCACACAACATTCCCCAGACTACTGGGGAAAAAAACACATTAGAAGGAGACTTGCATCCTTATTTAAAGGGACATTTGCTGTGGAGCATTTCTCACCCAGAGCTTTCATGTAGTCATCAAAGTGCTCGCTGGAGACAAGCTTCCAGGTACCCAGGAATTTGTTGCTCATGGTGATGGATGAGGGAGTTCAGCACAGCTCCTGTGCGATGCAGGAGATGCCTATGACACGCTGAGACTGTACCCAGTTCTTTTCAAAGAAACCCAAAGCATGTGATTCACTGAGACCCAATGGGGAAAGGCGGTGGCAGGACTGGGCGGTGAATGGCTCTTGTGTCTCAAGCTGCCTCTCCATGAGTGAGTGAAAGAAACCACCACATAACCTCCCTGTGTTTCCAAAACCATGCAAATAACTGAAATTATTGTTTGATCCTTCAAAGCATCTTTTTTTGGTTGATCTTACATTGATAGGAGTGCTTAAGTCTTTATATTATATGATCATGATTATGTGTGCATGTGCATGTGCCTGTGTGTATGTGTGCATGTGTGTGTGTGCCCACGTGCACATGTGCTAGGCATCTTGTTGACTCTCGATCCTGATTCCGTACAATTAAGAATTCTTTTTTTTCATAATGCTTTCTTATTTGGGGATTTCACATAATGCGTCCCAATCACACTCACCTCCAGTCCTCTCAGTTTTACCCTCCCCCACCCTTAATCCCTTCCCCACCAAAAAAATCCAATTTGTTTGCCCATATACTCGCTGAAGCATCCTCATCACAATTTTTAAGAATGATCTTCAATGGCTTTCTATCTCAGCTGCTACTCTTTTGGGTGGTGAGGTGGGGGTAGGGGTTGTCACAGGACTTTTAAAAGGGGGAGAAAGTCTGTGAATATTGCAATAAGAGTCTCAATTATTCTGTGGGAGAGAACTGTAGGGCTGCAGTGTGAGAATACATTCAGAGGTGAGGGTGGCTTGGCATAGTTTGCGTGTTCTGGGAGGCTGAGTGGGCGGAGCAGAGAGTCAGCCTGTCACAGCGGAGCACAGAAGTTGTATTCATGCATCAGGGCAAGAAGCAGTGCTGGGGCGTGCCCTTTGACTGTAGCTGAGATCTCATCTCTTTAAAGAGCAAACCTGGAGAGAATAATTCTGAGTTTCTATGACAACCTGGAATTTAAGGCACTTAATAAAAAACTCGCAGATTTATAGAGAGATGGTTTCCTACAAAATAATACTAATGGATGCTGACAGCTCTGTCTAGGTTGGTCCCAAGTGATGTGCTTAGTTCGCATTGTCTCAGTTCATCCTCTCAGCCCCACAGGAGACTCATGATCTGGTTGTGCCCAGCCTGGCAAAGAGGAAAACTGCATCTTGAAGCTAGACAACTTATTTCCAAAACTGAAAGTCAGAATTTAAACTAGCATTATTCTATTGTGCTAGACCCTAACCCTGGACTAGCACCTCCCAACACACACACACACACACACACACACACACACACACACACACACACACACAAGTTCTTTATCAACCAATCTGTCCCCAAACCCAAGGTGACATAAGTGGAGAAAGCTCTCTGAAATGCTATAGAAAAAACAAAAAACAACAACAAAAATAACTATAGGGGCTGTTGTGGATGACTAAAGCAGGAAGATCTCAAATTCAAGGTCATTAAGATACACAATGAGAAACTAATGTCTTTAACAGCAAAACAAAGGCACAGATGTAGTTAATATACTATTCTCTTTTTCTAAAACTTTACAAAAATGAAGACATCATCCATAACTCAAAATACTTTTGTTGTCCTTAATTCTATTAAGAAGTACAACAGTCAATGCTTAGGGTTTTTTTCTACACAAATCAGTGAAGGTTTTCACACCACCTTACCAGAGCTAAGTTTTCAGATAGATTATAGGAGAAAAGCTGTGTGGATCTCAATAGTCTCTGAGTTGAGGTTACTAATGATGGCATTCAAGATTCATAATAAGCCACATATACTCTCACAGTAGAACCCTTACAACATTGGTACAATTTTAGACCAAGAGAATAATATCTTTTAGGCAAATCCTCAATTATATCTGATTGCCAAGGTTGACCAGATGAACTTGGACCAAGAAAAGATTCTGAGGTTAATGAATGAGCCAAAGCCACAAATAGAAGCAATGGAGAAATCAGAACTGAAGCAAGCTTAAGGCATTAGGAGACTTATTAATAAATCCCCTAGAAAAAAAGCCACAGACAGAATTCTACCTTTAAAAGGGCAAGCTTGGATGCAGGCAGAGTCAAACTCTGCCAAGAGAGGGTAAGCAAGTCCTCAATAGTTCCTGCTTCACAAATATGTCTGTCAGATACTGGGCCAGAAGGCTGAAGATGGTGCTCCGGCATTATAGAGAGTTTTGGGTGACTTCAGGCAGCAGACTGTCTCTGCCGTTTTTTCATTTTGGAAGATCTAACCTGCACTTCCTGTTTACTCAGGTAATTAATTTTATTCCTTCTCAACTCTCTGATGGGATTGAAGACCAGATAGTTTAGTTTTACAATTCAGCTTAGTTGTTTAGGAGTTAAGATGTTTTTAGGTCTAGATGGATGTTTTTAGGTTGATAGAGGTGAAAAATGATAGATATTGATTTACATTCAGGATTTTAGGCTCACCAAGATAGGAAATATGTTTTCTTCAAGGTTGCCAAATACAAGTAGCCAAAACAATATGAATGTAATATTTATGTAACTCCTAACTGTTTCATGGTTCTTCTTGCTGTGTGTAGTTTACTGTATATATGTGTAATAATATAAATGTAATGTAAAAAATAAAAATAAAAACAAAATTGCCCTAGAGGAAAAGAACCAACACCAGAGCCACTGGAACTGGATGCATATGTTCAAACTTAAACTAAATTTTAGTGAAATAGATGAAGTTTTGCTATGCTGTGGACTTGATCCTTTTCCTCTCAATAATGGATTATCCATGTTAATTCCTGACACAGGTAAGATTTTTGAATCTACACTAAAAATCACACCAAAAGACTCAAAGAAAATGGATGAGGAAAATATGCTCATAAAACACGGCATGGAAATGTACTTACATACTGTTTTCCAGCTGGATTACAATTGCTCATTTTGGAAAAGAATAGATAGAGTGTTTATGATTTTCCACAATGGCATGCCTCCCAGCAATGATATTGCGTTTATATTTAAGAGATTGCTAAATGCAAAGTGCTGTTGAAGGTGTTGGCAATGCATCATTGGTTCCTGCCTTCAGGAGTCTTATACTTTAATTAGGAAGACAGTAATTAAACATCAGTTCGCAGATGGGGGCCATGGAAATGCCACTGAGGAGCCAGGTGACTGTGGCCACAAAGGCAATGCTTGGTACAGATTCATTTTCAAAATCTGTGTGTGTGTGTGTGTGAGAGAGAGAGAGAGAGAGAGAGAGAGAGAGAGAGAGAGAGAGAGAGAGAGAGAGAGAGAGAGAGAGAGAGAGAATGGGAGTGTGTGTGTGCTATAAAGCATCTGCAGAGCTCAGAGGAAAACCTTGCTTGTCACTTCGTGCTTCGTGCCTTGTTTGAGGTCCTGTCCAGTGAGCTTCCTCGGACTTTCCTGTCTCCACTAGCACTCTTGCTATAGGAATTCTGGGGTTACAGCCTTAGGCCATTGCCTCTGGCTTTTATGTGAGTCCTGGGATCCAAGCCCCAGTCCTCACATGTGCATGGCAAACACTTTACCCACTGAATCGCCTCTGCATTCCTCATTTATTTAGCTTCTTGGATGTATTCTGAGCAATAATCAGACTCATTCACCTTCAGAGAACAGTTAATTGGGCATCTGGGTTTCTGAGGCATCACCGTGGGGCCAAGTATCCAAATCTTCCTCTCTCATGCTTCATAAATACCTTTTGTGAAGTTTAAGAATGCTGAGATGAAAAATACTTTCTTAATGCAAACCACACCTTGTAGCATCCTCAGTAACCAAAGGTGCATAGACTTTTGGTTACTATGGTGATAGCTGAAGTTACGCTGTCCCAAAGGTAGCTAATAATTTTTCTCTCGTGGGATGGTAATAAAAACAAGGAAGAAGGAGCTATGAACTCTCCAAATGATGCAATTAGCTTTGTTCTTTGCTAGAATCTAATGCACTCTGGATCATCTCCAAGGGCCAGGGTAAGATTTCACCTCATTATTTCTAATAGAAAAGCTGAGAGCTGAAGGCACTCACTGGGGGCAAATAAAAAACAGAGGCATCTACATTCCAGCCTCTTCCCCTGGTCATTCCTGCATCTGCTGAGCTTCCCACAGCTCTGCTGCCTCCTTTGTCTTAGCTCTTGGGGAGAAAGTGATGTTAACATTTTCCAAATACATTCAAGTAGGCTGACCTTTCTGGAATCAGCACAAAATGCTGTCGAAGACATTTTTAGGATGCAGGCCAGCCATCTTGCTGATAAGGGGAAAAGATATCTTTAAAACAATTCACTTGCAAAATATACTGGAATGTCTGTGCATGCACATGCATGCACGTGTGTGTGTGTGTGTGTGTGTGTGTGTGTGTGTGCGCGCGTGTGTGCGCGCGTGTGTGCGTGCGTGCGTGCGTGCACGCGCAGCCTCATTAAGTGCTCTCATGGGTGTATATGGACATCTATGTGTGACTGTGGAGGCCCAAGGACAGCTTCAGGTGCTGTTCCTCAGGAGCCATCCATCAGTTTTTGGAAGAAGGTTCTCTCCCTGGCCTGGAACTCACTGTGCAGCGATCCCCAGGCTTCCCCCAGTCTCTGCCTCTCCAGTCCTGGGATTACAAGTGCATTCAGTGTATTCATCAGGTTATGTAGGTTCTAGAGATTGAGCTTGGACTCTAGTGCTTGAAAGGCAAATACTTTTATCAACTGAGCACTTGATGTCATTTCTTTTTTATGTATTTTATTAATTTATTCATATTACATCTCAGTGGTTATCCCATCCCTTGTATCCCCCCATTCCTCCTCCCCTCCCATTTTCCCCTTACTCCCCTCCCCTATGATTGTGACTAAGGGGGGCCTCCTCCCCCTGTTTATGCTCATAGGGTATCAAGTCTCTTCTTGGTGATGTCTTTTCTTTTAATTTTTATTATGATTTTATTTTTTATGTCCATAGATGTTTTGCCTGCAAAAATGTCTGTGCATCACTTGCATGCCTGATGCCTATGGATGCCAGAAGAGGGCATCAGACCCCTCTTGGAAATATAGTTGCAGATGGTTTTAAGCCACCACGTAGGTGATGGGAACAGAATGCAGGTCCTCTGAAAGAGCAGCTAATGCTCTTAACCATTCAGCCATCTCTCTAGCCCTCCTCCCCAATATACTCTCTTTTTTTTTCCTTCTTTCATTTGTTTTTTTTATAAGCTTGTTTCTTTCTAATCTGTTCACTTTACATCCCAATTATAGCCCCTTCCTTCAGCTCCTCCTGGTCCCACCTTCCATCCTTCCTCCCCTCTCCCCTTCCCCTAGTCCTCAGAAAGGGGGACCCCTTCCTCTCTGGTTGGCATTTTGATGGGAATTGCATTGAATCTATAGATCATGTTTGGTAAGATGTCCATTTTCACTATGTTAAGCCTACTGACCCATGAGCATGGGAGACCTTTCCATCTTCTGGCATCTACTACAACTTCTTTCTTCAGACACATGAAGGTTTTTTTCCATACAGGCCTTTCACTTGCTTGGTTAGAGTTACACCAAGATATTTTATGATTTTTCTGGCTATTGTAAAGGGTGATGTTTTCCTAATTTCTTTCTTAGCCTGTTTGTCTTTTGTACACATGAGGGCTACTGGTTTTTTTTTTTAAGTTAATTTTGTATCCAGCCACTTAGCTGAAGGTGTTTATCAGCTGTAGGAGTTCTCTGGTAGAATATTTTAGGTCACCTATGTACACTATCATATCATCCATAAATACTGATACTTTGACTTCTTTATTTCTGATTTGCATCCCCTTGGTCTCCCTTGTTTTAGGTAGGACTCCAAATACTATATTGGAGAGATATGGAGAGAGTATACAGCCTAGTCTTTTCTCTGATTTCAGTGGTATTGATTTAAGTTTCGCTCCATTTGGTTTAATATTGTCTATAGACTTACTGTATATAACTTTTAGTATGGTAGATAATATTTTTATGTGTTCTTGGATTCAGTTTATATGTACTTTGTTGAGTATTTTTGCACCAATGTTCATAAGGAAAATTGGTCTGAAATTTTCTTTCTTTGTTGGGTCTTTGTATGGCTTAGGTATCAAGGTGACTGTGGCATCATAGAAAGTTTGGTAATGATCCTTCTAGTTCTATTTTGTGGAATAGTTTAAGGTGTTATTAGTACTAGCTCTTCCTTGAAGGTTTGGTAGAATTCTGGACTAAGTCCATCTCGCTCTGAGATTTTTTTTTTAAGTTGGGAGACTTTTGGTAATTGCTTCTATTTCCTTAGGAGTTATAGGACTGATCTTGATTCAATCTTGGTAAGTGGAATTTATCAAGAAAATTGTCTATATCATTTAGATTTTCAAATTTTGTGGCACATATGCTTTTAAAATAAGAACTAATGATTCTTTGGATTTCCTCAGCATCTGTCATTATGTCTGTTTTTTATTCTGATTTTGTGATTTGAATAATATCTCTCTGCTTTTCAGTTGGTTTGGCTAAGGGTTTGTCTATCTTGTTGATTTTCTCAAAGAACCAACTCTTGGTTGTATTGATTCTTTGAATTGTTCTCTTTGTTTCTAATTTATTGATTTCAGCTCTGAGTTTGATTGTTTCTAGTCATCTACTCCTCTTGTGTGTGCCTGCTTTTTTTTTCCCTATGGCTTTCAGGTGTTCTGCTAAATTGTTTGTATGAGATGTCTCCAATTTCTTTATAATGACACAGTGCTATGAACTTTCCTCTTAGCACTGCTTTCATTGTGTCCCATAGGTTTAGGTATGTTGTACCTTCATTTTCATTGAATTCTAGGAAGTATTTAATTGCTCTTTATTTTATCCCTGACCCAGTTGTCATTGAGTAGAATATTGTTCAGTTTCCATGTGTGTGTAGGCTGTTTGTTATTTCTGTTGTTGTTGAAGTTCAGCTTTAGTCCATGGTGGTCTGAAAAGAGACAAAGGATTATTTCAATTTTATTCTATCTGTTGAGGCTTGTTTGGTGGTCAATTTGGGGGAAGTTTCTGTGAGGTGCTGAGAAGAAAGTATATTCTTTTGTGTTTTGGTGAAAAGTTCTGTAGATGCCTGTTAGATCCATTTGATTCATAACACCTATTAGTTTCATTATTTCTCCATTTAATTTCTGTCTCAATGTCTTGTCTATTGGCGACAGTGGGGTGTTGAAGTCTCCCACTATTGATGTGTGGTGTTCAATATGTGACTTAAGCTTTAGTAATGTTTCTTTTCATGAATGTGGATGCCCTTATATTTGGGGCATATATGTTCAGAATTGAGATGTCATGTTGGTGGAACTCTCCTTTGATGAGTATGAAGTGTCCTCATCTCTTTTGATTAATTTTAGTTGAAAGTCTATATTATTAGATATTATAATGGCTACTCCATCTTGCTTCTTGTATTTATTTGCTTGAAAAACTTTTTCCAGCCCTTTGACTCTCAGGTAATATCTGTCATTGTGGATGAGGTGTGTTTGTTGTATGCAGCAATTTGATGGGTCCTGTTTATATATCTATTCTGTTAGTTTGTGTCTTTCTATTGGAGAGTTGAGTCCATTGATGTTGAGATATATTAATGACCAGTGACTGTTAGAACCTTTTATTTTGGTGTTGGTTGTGGAACTGTGCTTATGTACTTTCTGCTTTTGTTTTTGCTGTAGCAAAGTTATTTATAGCCTGTGTTTGTTGTTGTTGTTGGGGTAGGGTGTGATGCAATTAACTTCCTTGGGTGGGAGTTTTCCTTTTAGTATCTTCTGTAGTGCTGGATTTGAGCATAGATATTTTTTAAACTTGGTTCTATAGTGTGGTTCTTCTTTTATCCATGTATGGTGATTGAAAGTTTAGCTGATTATTGTAGTCTGGACTGGCATCTCTGGTCTCTTAGGGTTTGCAGGACATCTGTCCAGGCTTTTCTGGCTTTTATGGTCTCTGCTGAGAAGTCAGGTATGATTTTAATAGGTTTGCCATTATATGTTAGTTGGCCTTTTCCCCTTGGGCTTTTAATATTTTTTCTTTGTTCTGTACATTTGGTGTTTTGATTATTCGGTGGCAGGAGGATTTTCTTTTCTGGTCTAATCTATTTGGTGTTCTGTGGGCCTCTTGTATGCTTATAAGCATCTCTTAAGTTTGGGGAAAATTTCTTCTATTTTTTTTTTAAATATTTTCTGAGCCTTGGAGCCAGGAATTTTCTCTTTCTTCAACTTCTATAATTCTTAGGTTTTGTCTTTTCATGGAGTCCTTGAATTCCTAGATGTTTTGTGTAAGGAATTTTTTAGATTTAACTTTTCTTTGATAGATGCCTTGGTTTATTCCATTGTGTCTTCCACACTTTTCTTCCATCTCTTGTATTATGTTGGGGATGCTTATCTCTGTAGTTCCTATTTTCTTCCCTGAGTTCTCCCTCTCCAGGATTTTCTCAGTTTGTGCTTTCTTTGTTGTTTTTCCATCTTTAGATCTTGAACTGTTTTGATTTCCTTCACCTGTTTATTTGTATTTTATTCCATTTCTTTATATGACTTGTTCAATTCCTTCACCCATTTGTTTGTTTTTCCTATAACTCTTTCAGTGATGTATTCACTTCCTCTCTAAAGGCCTCAAACTGCTTGTACCTTCTTATATTTCTTTAAGGATTTTCTACATTTATACTTTTATCATTTTCATAAGCATAGATTTAATGCCATTTTCTTGAGTTTCAGTTGTGTTAGGGGATCCAGTGCTACTTGCCATAGGATAACTGGGTTCTTAAGATGCTTTATTGCTCTGCTTTTTGTTGATTGTGTTTTTACTCCAGCCTTTAGCCATCTAGTTGTCTATGGTGTTGGCTGACAGATCCTGTTGTGTGCTGGAGTTCTGGGCTGTGGTGGGCGGGGTGTGCAGGAAGAGTCCTAGGCAGGAAGCTGGATGTTCCTATAGGTGCCATCCTCAGATTGTTGGGAATGGTCTTGGACTAGAGGGCGGTTCTCAGGGACTTGCCAGGGGCTCTCCTCAGCTGTATGATCCTGGCAACCAAGTGGGCTCCTCAAGAGCCCAGAGACTCTCCTCTCCTGAAGGGTAGTCCCAGAGTTGGCTGTCCAGCTACTGCCTTTCTTGCTCCAAGCTTAATGGTGCCCCACTAGCCAGTCACTGTGCTCAGTCAATGTGCTCAGACACTGTGCTCACTGAGTTGGAGAAAACAAGGTAGAAGCTGCCTGCTGGGGTATCAGAATGTATCCACTCCATGGGAAGGGCTGAGGTTGGGGCCACAAAACAAGGTACCCTGATATAAGTGAGTGTATACCATTGGACTCTTTCTGCTTCTGGGTTAACTCACTCATTATCATAATTTCTAGTTCAATCCATTTGTCCACAAAGTTTGGGAAATCCTTGTTTTTATTTTTATTTTTTTAAATATTTATTTATTTATTATGTATACAGATTACATTATAGATGGTTGTGAGCCAACATGTGGTTGCTAGGAATTGAACTCATGACCTTTGGAAGAGCAGTCGGTACTCTTACCCTCTGAGCCATCTCTCCAGCCCCCGAATTCCTTGTTTTTAATAGCTGAGTAGTATTACATAGTGTAAATGTACCACAGTTTCTTTATCCATTCTTCTACTGAGGGACACTTAGGCTGTTTCCATGTTCTGGCTATTGTGAATAAGGCCGCTATGAACATGGTTGAGCATATGTCCTTGTTGTGTGCAAGAGGGCATGTCCCATGAAAGTCTTCACTTACCAGGAAAGTGGGACAGAGGGGAGGACATCCTATTGGGACTCTAGGTGAGAAAAGCATGAGAGAATGGAGAAATAGAAGAATCCAGAGGGTCCTAGAAACATACAAGAAGAATATTATGATGGGCAGATCTGGGCCCAGGGGTCCTGCTCAAACTATGGCACCAGCCAAGGACAATACATGTAGTAAACCTCAAACCCCTACTCTGATCTAGACAATAGACAAGACATTTTCCACAACTGAGTGGAGAGTGGGGACTGACTTTCACACGAACTCTGGTGCACCATTTTTTACCATGTCCCCTGGATGGGGGGCACTCAGAGGAAGGATAGCAGGCTACCAAGAAGAGACTTGATACCCTATTATCATATACAGGGGGAGGAGGTCCCCCTCAGTCACAGTCATAGGGGAGGAGAGTAAGGGGAAAGCGGGAGGAAGGGAAGAATGGGAGGATACAAGGGATGGGATAACAATTGAGATGTAATATGAATAAATTAATAATAATATATATGTATAAGTTTTCAAAAAAACAAAAACAGAAAAAAAAGACAAGGTACCCTGAAAGTCTCTGCCATGTGGCAGTGAGGGTGGGAACCTGAGGTTGGAGCTGTGTGCCTCCATCCTGGAAGGTAACCACTTCACGGGAAGGTCTGAGGTTGGAGGCCTCAAGTTCCAGTATCTGGGAAGCCTCTGTTCAGTGAGAGTGGCCATTTGCAGTTGGAGCTGCGCTACCCAGGTACCAGAAGGCCTGATGCTGAGGCGGCACTAGTGGGAGCCCAGGAGTTTTTCTAGAATTTAGACAGGTGACCTGGAATTGGACCCTCAAGTTTCCCCTACTGTAGGTTCTTGGGCACCTGGGAAAGATAGATGTTTAGGTTTTGGTGTCTTCTGCAGGCCTGTCAGTTGCTCTGTTATCACTATTGTTCAAGTAATGGTGCCAACTCAGCACCGCCATCTTGGATTCTCATTTGTTTTGAGTACATAGTTTCAATGTGTAGCTCTAGCTGGCATGTAAGTCACTATGTACAACAGGACTGACTCAAGATCACAGGAATTCACCTACTTCTGCCTTCTGAGTGTTGCAATTAAGGGTGTGAACCACCACTCTTGGCATATGGTGTTATTTCTTAATATAAATATATAATGGTACCCTAAATTTAGAGTGAACATTAATCTATGTTTATGCCTTACTACACTATTGATTTAAGGAGCAAGAAAGGCGATTTTGGTGCAGTTACTTTGTAACTTATATGTTGAAAGCTATTTTAATAGACGTATTCTGAAATCTGTACTCTTTTGACAAAGTAAAGCAGAATCCAGTTTTCATGTTCATTTTCTTCATAGAAAACTTTTTCTTAGTTATCTTAGGCCCGTGCTCTAAGCCACCATCGTGAGATCTCTCCTGCTCTGATTTCTGCCCACTGTTCACCAGTTGGCATCATTCCTGCTGTTTATTCTGGAATTGCTTTGCAATCAGGGAAGGAGATACAGGAAAACCAAGATGTTGGGTGACTACTGGGGCTAGCCCATTTCAGGCCTTCATTGTGTTCACCAAAACCCTGAGGAAGAGAAGTGTTGCCATTTGGAGTAATATGAAGTAGTGAGGTAATGCTATTATAGCCATCAATAACTGAAGATGATGATGATGATGATGATGATGATGATGCAAATCTGGCTCTGATAGTCCTCAGTGGTCCATGCCACATCATGAAATGAGGACACAGGGACTGGATATAGAACTATGTAAAGAACAGATGCCCACCCACCTACTGCAACACTTGGGAGAGCAGGCCCTGTGCCTCACCAAGGCTGCACAGTGGCCCTACCCCAGTGACCCCCACCTCAAAATTGATATTATCTGAAAATGTTTGGAATGCATGAAAGGGCCTGTCCTGCAGATCCGAAGCTTCAGTATCTCCATGACACAGGGCAACATCAGGATAACCAGGAGGAGTTCCAGTAAGGATCCAGTACTGATGATGTCATAGAAGCCAGAGACCTCAAACCAGATCATTGACTCATTCCAATGAAAATTTACAAGTGAAGAAGTGTAGACAGAGGGATGTACTGTGGGACACACTGTGACATACGACACGCTTCCAAGATGAGATGTTTTCTATGCTCTGTGTGTGTGTGTGTGTGTGTGTGTGTGTGTGTGTGTGTGTGTGTGTTTTATTTTGGGTGGAGGTTTCAAGAGTGACAAGCGGATATGAGGAGATAGGGACACGAGTGGGACTGGGTGCATGGTGTGAAACTCACAATTAATCAATAAAAATTTTTTTAAAAAGAATAGATGTAGAGGAATTTAAATTCAGAGCATGGCTTCTCTGGCGAGAGATCACATCCAAAGACCTTCTAGGTCTTTGTGATCTGCCTGGAATGCAAATACACCTTTAATCCAAGAGACAGAGACAAGCTAATTTGAGTTCAATGCCAGCCTGGAATACAGCAAGACTCAGGTAAAGAAAAGTTTAGGTCTAGGCATGGTAGTACCTGCCCTTAATCACAAATGATGGTAAAGTTAGGTTGTAGAAAAAAGCATCCATGATTGCAAATGATGTATAATTGAGTGGCAGTAAAAGAAAGTGACAAATCAGAGAAGATTTGACAGAATAGGACACACCCAAGTCTTATGATAAAAGAGAGGAAAAGGAAGCTACTTAAGGGCCAATACAGAGAGAGAGAGGAGAGGCAGTTTCACTGGGAGAATTTTACAGAGAGAAGTTGAATGAGAGAACAAGCTAGATACAGGTGAAGACAGAATGAGACAGAAACTAAAAAGAAGCCAGAAGATTAGAAAAGATTACTGGAGTTAGTTTGAGGCCAAGCAGAGCCATAAAAGGGTGGAGAGAAAAACTAGATTGAATAAGTCAGCTGGGAGAGGAGTTTGAGCCAGATCAGCTGAGTTGAACGAGCCAGCTAAGACCTCAGAAAGAACTAGTAAGGGTGAGCTTATTAAACACTAAGTCGCAGAGGCTGAAAACATTCTAGGCCTAGGTTAGATTGTACAGAGGCTGGAAGCTTCCAGAACTAGGCCTAGATTAGCAGAAAGAAATAATAAGCCTCCCAGACAACAACTAAAACAGGAGAATAAAACTTTCTTTTACATGGCTATGGTGGCACACACCTTTTATCCCAGAGACAAGTGCATCTCTGAGTTCAAGGGCAGCCTGGTCTACAGAGCAAGGTCCTAAACTCAAAGAAACCCTGCCTTGAAAAAACAAATAAACAAACGAAGAAAGACGTTATTGTCTCCCTGTATGTTCAAAGTAGAAATTGTGAGAACACTTAAAGGGGCACGTATGGGTGGTGTCTGGCTGCTTTGCCGTAAGGCCCCATCTATTTTTTATTTCTGTTTCATCTGTTGTCTTTTTACATCGATTGGAATAAAAATATGTCTTTTTATGATTATTGTATTTTTGGTGCAACTATTTGAAAATTAAAATCTGTCAAGGATGTTGAAAATAATTTCTTGTCAATAGCTTATTAAGTACTGCAGTTCAACAAAAAGAAATGTGACAAACTATTCTTAAGTGGTAGAACTAACGATAGCATTCGTCTGATTGCTGTCTGGATAATTAACACTGTTCTGCCAACAGCAGCACATCTTTCAATGTGATGGTTTACTACCCAGATGTTACTCTAGGTAAAAAACAACTGAAATCAACCAACCAAACAAAAAACTTTCAAAATAAAATGTATTTTCCTGTATGGGTTATTAAGTCTCATTTTTCGTTTCTATTTCAAATTCTCCTGAAAAGCAAATAAATAAATAATGACCTTTACCTCACTCACTAGAGTGAACATTATTTTTCTTCTGTACCCAGTGCAAGTGGACAAGGCAGATTTAATTATTATGCACATGTATGCATATGTGCCTGCGTGCCGTTAGTGCATTTATGTGCACCATATGTGTGTACTTGCCTGTGGAAGCCAAAAGGATGTCATCAGAGGCATTCGTGAGCCGCTCAGTGTGGGCACTGGGATCTGAACCTGAGCCCTTGGCAAGAGAAGCAAGTGCTTTTTTTTTCTCTCTCTCTCTCTTTGTTTTGATTAAGTGAAGGAAATTTTGATTCTGTTTTATAATTTGAGGGTATAGTCCATTATGGTGGGAAGCGGCAGAGGCAGGGGCTAGAGGTGATCACTCAGTCCCATTGCATCACAAAGTACAGAGAAATGGACATTTGTGCTTACCTGCTTCTTCCTTTTCGTTCAGTTTCAGTCCTAGCCCACAGAACAGCATCTCCACGTTGTGGGCGGGTCTTCCTACTCCTACCTACCTCAGTTAGTCTAATCTAGAAATTCCATCACTGAGAAGCCCAGAGACCTGTCTCCCAGGTGATCGTCGATCTTGTTGTGTTAACTGAAACTTCTCCTCTTACTAATCCTGTAGACTCTTCCTGTAGTGGTTTGAACATTAACTATCTCCCACACACTCGTGTGCTTGAATGCTTGGTTTCCCAATAGTGAAACAATGTGGGAAGGTTATGGGAGCTTTAAGAGGGGAGCTTTTCTGGAGGAAGTATGTTACTGCGGGCAGGTTTTATAATCCAGCACCACTTCCTGCCCCAGCCTGGTCCTTCCTGTGTAAGGATGAAGTATGATCTCCCTGCTTTCTGACTACCATGCCGGAGTCACATGCTTCACCCATGCCTTTCTGGTTAAGACAAAGATTGGTCCTTCTCCTCTGGGACTGTGAGCTCATGGAAGGCCCTCCCCCTTCTAAGTGGCAACGGAAAAATTACCTCACGGTTCATAATCTTCATTACCAAACAGCTGGAAAAGTGCATTTCAATTCGTGCTTTTATTGAGCAAAATTTATGTGGATAAAGTTTTCAATCGCTGTCCCTGAGGCTGATTTTCTTTAGCTGAGAATTTTCTCGATTGCCCATGTTCTCGCTGGTGTCCACTCCTTCTTCATGCCTTTTCGTAGGTCCTAGTGCTGACAATGTTGTTCATGGTACATTCCTACGATTAGAAAAAAAATCTGTTAGATGCCATCGTTGACAGGTTGAACCTGTCCGTCCTTCCCCCTATCTACAGATCAAGCCCTCAACACAGGCTGCAAAGGCAGCTGAGAAGCTTGATCAGTATGCATCCACAAAAAAACAAAAAACAAAAAACAAAAAAAAAACCAAAAAACAAAACAAAACAAAACAAAAAAACATGTGAAACTGTGAGCTCAGGGAACACTCACCACGACCATCTTCCCATCCACAATTTTTCTTTTAATTGTTGTCTCTTTGCCGAGCCACTTTTGCACCTGGATCATCGACCCACCTTCTAATGTTATGATGCTCTGTAAACACAGAGACAGTGATTAGAAGGAGCCCTTCACCTGTTTCTCCCATTACCACACTAGGCATCTACCTTTTAACTTCAGGGCTGAAATTCCGTCCTTCATAATGCTTGCCTGGATTCCATTATGATTTAATACGGTCAATCTAAAAGTCTCAGAAGACAGCTAAATTTATGTTCTCATAGACAAGAATCCATAAGCTGTTTGACCTTTTAAGGGTCCTGTTCTGTATGATCCTTTCATACAATAACAAAACAAATTTGGGGTCCGATGTGAGTGAGTGCAGTTTTTCAGGCATACACACCCGTCACTCAGCACTTGAGGGTCAAAAGCAAGAGAGAGTCCTAAGTGGCAGGCCAGCCTGAGCTATATATAGCAAGACCTTGTCCTAAACAGCAGCAACAAAAAGGACTCGTAAGAGCATTTTCTTTTCATTAAGCTAGCTGAATAATTAGCAAAAGATTGAGTTCATGTGTGCACAGATTTTAAACAAGCCTAACTGTCATTGACTTAATAATCAATGAAACTCTGATGAGTAAACCTATTTCCCCAATGGTTGAACACAGGCAGTTTTAGCTCCGACTCACCTTCACTTTCCGGTTGTCTGCAGTGGTTTCATCAAATTCTTCCCCCAGCTCGAAGGAGATCTCTGTGTTGTTGAAGGAACTTTCTGTTTGGATGTTTACCTTTTCCCCACTGCAGCTGATAGTAACACTTGGCTTGACCAAACCTGCCACGTTCCGTGCTGCAAAACCCAATCCTGACGGACGAAGCCAGAAATGCGCCTTATTCACACATTTAGGAGGTGAGTCAAGCCCCATTTTGAATACCAGCACTTAAATAATACACGCCCCCAAATCTTGACCATGTTACAGCCTTTTTTTCTTTTTCAGGCAGGGTCTCATTATGCAGTCCAGGCTAGCCGTGGGGTCAACGTCCTCCTGTCTTTTTTGAGTACTGGACTTGCAGTGACCCAGATTCGGGTCCTTATTCCACGTTCTCTGCCATCTCTAGAATAAGCTGGGTCCTTCCAACTAGGTACTTATGACATCTTGAAAAGCTGAGTTCACTTTTTCAAATGTGTGTGCTTGATATGAAGTGTGTATTTGTGGGATAGCTTTCAGGGGAGGTCAAATGTTTGCATTTAACCATGTGGAAACTTTCAAAGACGGTGCAGGAAGCACTTGGCCAGTGCCCAGGTTGGGGACTTTTCCTTGCCAAATATGACTTTCACAGTAGGTAGACAGAAACAGACTCCTCCCTCTGAATGCATATTGACGTCTACTGCCCATTCCAGCTATGGTGGAGATGCACCTCACTGGAGGAAAACACATCTGTGGATCTCGAGGAAGAGTGAGATGGTCAAAGCCTAAGTTCCAACCCTGACACTGGACAGCTTTTCTCCCTTCCAGCTTTCTCCATAGGAATACGTGGGTGAGCCGATCCCTGCTCACACTCGCATTGAATGTATACATGAAAGAACTTAGAAGGGCCCAGAACAGAGGAAGACTTCAGTTGCTATTCCTCCTTGTTCCAGACTTAACCCAGCTCCTAGTTGAGACAAATGCTATTCAGGCCATAAGCCCAAGTTCCCTCCCATTACTCACCCACCTCCATATATATACATTTATATATAAATAAATGTAAATAGATGCATGTATATACAAATACAGACAGATATAGATATGTAATATATTATATATTATATATTATATTATATTATATTATATATTATATATTATATATATTATATATAAATAAATGTAAATAGATGCATGTATATACAAATACAGACAGATATAGATATGTAATATATTATATTGGATTTGTAATATGTTATACATTTTCTCATACAAGTATTTCTATATAGCTGTCTTCTTGCCAGCATCTTGTGACAGCTTGGATTGTAGGTATGCACTGCCACCACCGTTTCCAAGTTTCTGATATGCCCTCACATTTTTATACAAAAAAAAATTTGACTATAAATCTATGAGGAGATAGGGAAATTTCTTTATTACTTCATGAAAAAATTGATACTGTCTGTGTAAGAGGAACAAGTTTTATATTCATGTTAGCTTCTTCTTAGGGGGTAAAGCACTGTTGTTTCAGTGCTTAGGATGGGTAAGTATGCTATTAATAATCACAAGCATCCATTGATCACCCTAAGCAAAATGTAAAAAGCCAAGAAATCATCTGCTTTGCATATGGTTTGTTATAAAAAGAGGTTGTTATTAATTATGAAAAATGAACTGTTGTTCTTCCAGAATTCAGAAAGAAGTGTAGCAGTCATAGACACAACTTTTTATAACTAATGCTTGACTATGGAGCTTGAAGTAGAGCTGAAGGCCAGGTAGAACCCTTACTCTGAGAGATGGCCAATGGGGAGACAGTCAGTAAAGAAAAAACATTCTGTTTGTCCTATCAAAAAGAAACCTTCAAAATCACTTATTGAATAGCTATCACTCATGAGTAAGCATTCTAGAAAAACAGACTCTAAATCAGTGGTTCTAAATCTGTGGGTCGCTAACCCCTTGGAGGCCGACATACCCCACATATTATATATTTACAATATGTTTCATAACAAAATTACAGTTTTGATGTAGCAGTGATTATGGTTGTTGGTCACTACAACATGACAAATTGTATTAAGGGGTCACATCATTAAGAAGATTAAGAACCATTGTCATAAATGTTGTTTGTTGCTACTATGCCTCTAATTGTAAAACTAAAGTAAATCCCCAGACAAATCTGATCTATATATTTATTACAATGATCCTTGTAAACAAATTTGGGGTTGAAGAAAATCTGACAGATGAAATGACCCAGCTAAGGAGAAATTCTAACAGGAGATCAGCATAATGATTTTCCACCAGGGGCTGGAACATATGGCCTATAAACTGGGAGAGTGAGCTGCAAGCCTAGCTAGAACGTTTTAATGTTAATTACTATTAATTGTAAGAAAAATATTAATAATAAATGGCATTATAAACTTTGTATAACCCAGGGTCACAAAAAGAAAACTATATAAAAATTCATTGTGACGTACCAAGCTAGCTACAACACAAAACCCTCTTGCCACAAGTCCCTGAATCCCATAATGGTGTCTCTCTCACCCAGTTCTTTCATGTAATCCTCGAAGTTTTCGCTGGAGACCAGTTTCCAGGTTCCTAAGAAGGGCTCGATCATCATGCAAAGGTTTCTGGGGCGATGAGGCTCTCACAACCGGAAACCGAGGAAGTGTGGGCATCTCTGAGCCTCCAGCAGCTCTCTTTAAAGCCCATCCTCACCATGTGGCGTTCCTGGAGTGGCCAATGGGCTGCCAGGAGTCTGCGACTCCAGGCACCGGCATTTGACTCATTCTATTTACCTCCAAATTAAAAGACAGAAAACTAACCCGTAGAGCTTAATTCAGGGGACCTCTTTTAGCTCCTAGCAAAGAGATTTACACCCAGGAGTCACCTGATGAATCTTACTTGCCTAATGGAGAAAACTGTCAATGGAGACCAACCTTTGAACACTAACTGCTGACTTGCCCTGAGGGAGCATCTGACAAATTTCTGACGAACTCCGACATGGGTGTTTTCCTACCTCAAACAAGGACATCCTTACTTGGTCTGCCTCAGCTATTTTTTTTTGTTATTGTTGTTGTTGTTGGTTTGTTTGTGCAAGTCATGGTGCCCTAACCTCTCCTTCATTAGAAGAATACCATCCCTTCCCTTGCTTGCAGGGTTGATGTATTGATATTGTTAATGGAACTTAAAATGCCCACAGTTGCTTGGAGTGAGGTCTAGCGTATTATTAACAGTATCATTGTTGTTAATCAAAGATAGTTGAGTACCAGGAAGAAAGGTGGTAATTATTATTGAGTAGAGCTTTGTGACGTAAGCCATAAAAAGGAGGGATATGGCGGAGTCAGTGCCTAGAAAACTCATATTTTATGTTTACAAAGTAAACTCTGTGTGTGTGTGTGTGTGTGTGTGTGTGTGTGTATGTCTCTCTGTCTCTGTGTCTCTCTATCTCTCCACTTCTCTCTTTCTGTCTCTCTCTTATTCAGGGTCTCCCTATGTAGCCCAGACTGTTCTCAAATTAGCAATCCTCCTGCCTCAGAGCTTCTCAAGTGCTAGGATTGCAGATGTGCTTCCCCATGGCTGGTTTGCACAATTTGAGATGGTGTGGGTAAGTTTTGGAAAGTTTTAGGCAGGGCAGGGAATGATGTCTGACATCTACAGTCTAAAATGCAAGAAAGAACAGCAGGAGATGAAATCTTCATCTTATTTCTTCCTGATTCATGTTCTGCACTCCAAGCAAGAAAAGTAGGGTCATAGACCCCAAGTTTTCTAGGAGGCGTTTGATTGGCTTGGTTGCTGCTGCTGCTGCTGCTGCTGCTGCTGCTGCTGCTGCTGCTGCTGCTGTTCCCACCTCCAGCTGTGTTATAGAGCTGGGGATTTGTATAGTCAGGGAATAGAAAATGGGTGTTCATATTCTTATCTGCTCTATGTCAAATATCCCTTCAACCCTGAGAAATATCTGCTCATCTTTGTATACAAACCCATCTCTTTACATCCAAAGCAAGTGATACTGATATTTGAGCATGAGAGAGTAGTGATGATTTCTGCGGGACAAAGACTTGCTCATGAAGAAAAGATATACAGAAGAAGTGGAGATGTTATATGTTTATGAATTGAAAAAGTTATTCATCTATCTGGGAGGGCAGAAGAGAGCAGACACACCCACTAGAGTCGGTCAGGAAAGACCATACTCATGATAAGAGCCTCAAAGGTTCATGACACGATCAGATTCAGTGTTCAAAACGAGGGAGTCCAGAGCATCTCTTGACAAAGTCAGGACGGGAGGAAGCTGTTCACTGCTGGAAACTGATACAGGACAAGAAAGCAGACAATGAACTGCAGGACAGACTCTGGCCATTTCTGCCAGTAAACAGGCATTTGATACTCATGAGCATTTTAGCTGGAGGTTCTTTTCTACTTCACGGCCTCATGCTCCCTCGGTCAATTTTTTTGAAATCTCTATTCAAAAGCCTCCTGTGGGTACAGGCCTGTAAACCCAGCAATTGGGGTGTGGAGGCAGGAGGATTAGGAGTTAAGACCATCCTTGGCTACATAGAGAATTCAAGGTCAGCCTCGGCCACACTGAGTGAGGCACCTTCCCTGCTTGCTCCATTATCATTTACGGCGTATCTATGTTGTCTCAAGTATTTACTCTCTACCTTACCTTACGCTGGGATGTGGTTTCTACACATAAAGATCTCTCGTTGCTTTGCTCTCTGTCACATTCCCAGCACCCTACTTAGCATTTCATTGGCCTTTAGAAACTTTTGCTTTGAAAAATTCACCCTTTGAGGCACCTGCCAAGACTTTAAAGTAGAATTAACTGTAGTGAAAATTAGGCTAAATGTGGAAGGCTATGAAACTATTAAAAAAAAAAAAAAGAAAGAAAAAGAATCAAAAGAAAAAACAGAGGGAGTCACACAAGCCTGCTTTGCTGCTTTCAACAGTGTTCTCCTGCATTTTGAAGGCAGAGAACAGATGTCTGTGCATGGTGGCTAGTGGGGTAGTGGGACCATGGTCACCACCTGGGCAGCTGTCCTCGTTATTTTCCTGATAATGGTTCAGAAGTAAGTACTGCAGTCCCATTGAAAACTCACTTGGCCCATGTGACAAAAGGAAAAAAGCTAAATGTCTAGTTCTATAGAATTCCCTGATTGTCGGAAGGAGTCAAAGGGAGAAGTAGCCTTGAGCCTTCCTCCACACACTTGAGATTTCGCCTGGGGTGTTACACAGCTGCATCCATTGTGATATAAGTTCAGCTATGGAGCCAGAACAAATCTCTGATGCATAAGGTTATAGTGTCATTGTTCCTTAACAGGCTTGTGTCTCAGATTTGTTGCTTGATGATTAAGCCTTTTACTATTGTCACACCTCTGTAAATCACTTCATTAAACGGTTAATGTGGATCAGGCCAACTACGTGTATCATGGGCTGCTGACCTAATGCACACATTTAGCCACTTTCATAAGCCCAACTCTAGTATGTGGCAATCTGCTTCAGAGCCTGCAGCAGGCTCTGTATTGTAGCAGGCCTGTAGACATTAGAAAGAGGTGTATCAGCCAGTCACAGTGACACATGCTTATAATCCTAACAGTCAGGGAGGCAGATCTCTGTGAGTTCAAGGCCAACCTGGTCTACAAAGCCAGTCAAGGACAGCCACGGCTACCCAGAGAAACCCTGTTTTGAAAAAACAAAAACCAAACCAAAAAAAACCAACCAAACAAACAAGCAAACAAAAGCAAAAAAAAAAAAAAAACCAGAAAACTTGTGTAAAGAAGTGTATTACAGAATGCAGCTTCTAGAATTGCATTTCTCTCAGACAACTGTTTATAGTTGTAAAAGTGAATCAAAAGAGACAATACTTCCTACTCATCTCTCTTCCTGAGGCAGCACTTCACTTTAAACGACGTTGCAGATGTTAACATAAGGATTTATTAGTGAGTAGCAATAGAACTAAACAGCACCCACTTCTCCTTATTAGAGTGAACAGGGACTATAGACAGTTTTAATACCTGCTGCTCTCCTGACACTAGGGTAAGTCTTTCATTCAGATCCTCGCTGGGTGGAGTGTTAATTGTTTTTGCATTGCTCTGGCCACAGTACCTGACAGACACAGCTAAAGCAAGGAGCGGCTTATTTTGGCTCCCAACCTCAGAAGTTTCCTTCCCTTGGGGTAGGGAGAAGCATGGCCATAGATCCCTGTCGCGTCCTCCCACTGGCAGGAACGACGCAGACACCAGGATTCTTCTCAATCACGCTTTATTGGGAGCATCCTTTGAAGCTGAAGCGAAAGACCCCGAATGCCTGCGAGCACACCGTTTAAATACTGTCTGGACGTGGCATGTCAAAGTCTCATTGGTTACATTTGGATGCCTCATTAGCATGCCTCATTAGCATGCCCCATTAGCATGCCCGCAGATGAGAGGCTGTGTTGGAGTGCTTCATTTGCATACCCCTGTTCGGGAGGGGTGCATTGAGAGGGCTTATGTCTGCACATGTGCGGGAGCTGTAACAGTTGCGGTCTCAGGTGGTAAAGGTCGCCGCCATTATCGGGTGTGGCCGCGCCTTACAGATCCCAATGGTGGGAGCATGTAGCCATGGCTCATCGCATGCCAGCAGACCAGCGAGAAGGTAACAGCAGGAACTGGAGGCCAGGTTAATGGTCTTCACAGACCCATTCATAGTCGCCTACAACTGCCATCCAGGATGCATTTTCTGAAATTACACAGCCTTTCAAATAGCTGTGAAAGGAACATTCAAAACATGACCCTGTGGATGACATTGAAGAGTCAAACTAGAACTTTCGTCACTGACTTCCAAAAGCTCATGGCCATCCCATAATGCAAAGTGCATTTAATTCAATTTCAGTAGATCCCAAGGCTTCCGCATGGTTCGGGATTCTGACATCTAACATCCGATATCTCCACTGAGATTAAAGATGACGTAATAGCTATAAACCACTGTGAGGTCAGAGGTCACCTACTTCAAGTAAACAGCTGCATAAGGTGAGCAAAAGACAGGCAAAAAGATCAAAGCAAAGCAAGACGGACGAATAGTAAGCCCTGTGGTTCTGTGTCCAGTATCTAGGGCTCTGTGACAGGAAGGCCAACAGACTTAGGCAGCCCCTTGCTCACAGCCCTGCCAGCTGCAGCACTCACGGATTGTTCTGGAAGCTAGCTTCTCTCATGGCCTGAACATTTCCCCAGCATGTACTCCACCTTCCTGGTACGTCCAAACTGTCAACTACAAGGATTTCTGTCTCTATGACTATTTCAGAGAGAAATTGTGTTATTTTATATTTTCATAGTAGGCTTATTTTGCTTAGCCTATCCTTAAAAATCAATCCATGATTTTTTTTTTAAGCCTGTCAAAAGTTCCTTTCTTTTTGAATGAAGAGGGGACAGGGAAGGAAGTGTAAAGGAGAGACTATCTGAAGGGAAAATGGACACTAAAGGTCATTTGAAAAAGCCATAGGGAAATCTTCCTACAAATACGCACATACAAAAGAAATCTAAAGGGAGCCACAGACTATAAGGGGAGCCAATGCCCCAACTAAATATTTAACACCCTCAAGCAAGACCTCAAGTTGCAGGGATGGATTAAAGCTTTTGGGCCAAAGGGACCCTCACGGAAAACCACAACATCACAGGTTGTTGTTAAGGCCATTTCTTGCACTCCTCAGCCTGCTAGTAAGACTTTATTGCTGAAAGCACACATGTTTATGCCATTGAAAACCGATGCACACCCAAACTGACCGAGACTGTGGCAGCACACACAAGCCCTGCACAGGTTCAGGCCAGACACAGGTCCAGCACCGAGAAGGGAAAGTGGACCTGAGGTCCCTCCCCAACCTAAAAAGCTGTTTGTAGTTGATATCCACTGGCAAAAAGAAAAATCCGTTTTCTCCAATGGAGTCTCACTGGATATATGAGCCACACATAAGTGTGGGCCCAGGCCTTAGAATGGCTGACAAAGCCAAAAGGAACGCAATGGCATTTTTGTGGACTTTTTGCGTTACTTTTTGCATTGTTTTGGCTTTTAAAAAAAATCTTTTGGGTATTTTGATTGTTTAGACTTTGTGTTTCTAGGGTTTTAGGTTGTATTTCTTATTTTTTTGTTTAAAAAAAAGGAAGAGAAAACATAAATATGGATGGGGGATATGGGAGAAACTCAAAACAGTATAAAAGATAATCAAAATGCAAATCTAAAAATTTCTTCAATAAAAATATTTATTGTTATTGTAAAAACAAAAATCCTTCCTTTTTATGGTTGCTTATGGTAATTTTAGTGTGTGTATATTCCTGTGTGTTTACAGGCAGTTGTTTGCCTGTGCATGAGTGGATATATGTTTGTGTGTATTCCTGTGGGGGGCAGTTGTGTGCCTGTATGTGTAGAGGTATGTGTGTATAGTCCTGTGTGTGTGAGGGCAGTTGTGTCAGTTGTCTGCCTGTGTGTGTATGGATTTATATGTATATTCCTGTGTGTTCATAGGCAGTGTATATACCTGTGTGTATGTGTGTTTGTGTGTGTGTGTGTGTGTCTGTGTGTGTGTGTGTATTCCAGTGTGTGCATAGGCAGTTGTGTACCTGAGTATGTATGGACATGTAAGTGTATATTCCTGTGTGTTCATGAGTAACTGTGAATTTGTGTGTTTTGGGTTATGTGTGTACATATCCCTGTGTGTGCGTGGGCAGTGTGTGCCTGTGTATGTATGGGTATGTGTGTATATACCGTGTGTGTGTGTGTGTGTGTGTGTGTGTGTTTGTGTGTGTGTGTGTATGTGTAGGGCAGTTGTGTGCCTGTGGGGGGGTAAGTGTGTATATTCCTCTGTGTGTGTGGGCAGTATGTATGGGTATGTGTGTACATTGCTGTGTACATGGGCAGTGGCGTGCCCGTCAAAGGGAAGGGTATGGGATGTGTTGCTCGTCCATTTCCTTGCTGATAGACATTTTCTTTTAGCTATTGTTAATAACCTGTTGTGAGTGTTATAGATGCCTCTGTAACCCTGCTTTCACTTTGCTGACCCACACAGTAATTCTGCCAGTGTTTTTTTGAGGAATTGCTGTCGTTATGTGTTTCTATCAGCAGCTCACAGATCTCTAGATCCTCTTTTGAACAGTCTTTTTCTTTCCTTGCATGTCCCGTGATTTTTATTGTTGTTGATGTTGGAAGTTGAATGTTTACGTCTAGTTTTGCAGTGACTATGGTAATCAGATTGCAGTAAGATCTTAGAAAGTGCATTTGCTACAAAGCACTGACTCTTCTTGGGTGTCTAACAGATGCCCAGTGAGTGACTTACTGTACTGAGCTTGGCATCTCTGCCCTTGTTTTGGCAGAATTACTGGGTGGGTTGGCAAAGTGTTCATAAGTGTATCAGGTACAGGAATTCCATGGGGGCTTTAATTTGAGTTAAAAGTGCTGCTGATAGTAAACCTAAGTGTTTGGAAACTACTGGATAACATTGCATATTTATTTATGAACAAACCTGTCACACTTGCCCAGCGTGAACAATGTGGGATGACTGCCATGGCTTCTGCACAGCTTCCGGGAGTAGCATGCTGCTATGACTTGTTTAAAAGGATTTTCTTCAGACCACAGCTCTCAAATAATAACATAGAGACGTTTTATTAATTATTTAACTTTGGCCTTAGCCTATTTTCAGTCCCCAACTAGTTCTTAACTTAAATGAACCCTTTTATACTAATCTACGTTCTAACACGGGGCCTGTTACCTCTCCCCAGTACAGGCCCTCCTTTCTTCCTCCGTCTCTGGCTGGCAACCCTTCTGCCTCAGATTCCTTCCCAGAGTTTCCAACTCTGCCCAGAAGCCCCACTTTCCTCCCCTGCCTTTGCAGGAGATTGGCCTACAGGCCATTCAGCAAACCAGTCAGAAGGTGAGATAAGTGTAGGTTTACAAAATATGATGCAGGTGCTGAGCAACTAGAGCAGCAAAACCAGTGTCCAGACAGTGCTCAGCTCTCTGCTGGGACAGAAATCAGCAGTGAGGAATACAAAGACAGTCTGTACACAGTACACAAAAAAGACCACACCAACAGGTTTGCATGTGGTTTATTCCCTGAGATTCCCCAAGTCCTGGAAGCTTGACGCCAGCGTTCAGTAGGACCTGAAGCATTAAGGGACGGGACTTACAGAGAGGGTCATTAGGTCAGTGTGGGTGAGCAGGACAGATTTGCAAGTGAGAATCATCTTGGGTGGGATTAGTGGAGCCTGTTAGATCCTGCAAGAAGAAGTTGTTCTAAATGACAAGGATGGCTCCTCCCCGCTCCTTGTCAAGACGATGTTTCTCTCCGTTATCATTGTCCATGATAACACCTACCATGAGGTCCGTGCCAAACCTCTGGGGGTGCACTGCCTTGAGCTTTCAGCTTCCCAAACTGATAACCAAGAAAACTGATTTTTTTTAATAAAGCAAATAGCCTCAAAATCTTGTTATAGTAGTCAAGACTGACTAAAACATTTGTTTTAGATTAAAACCTTCAGACTAGCTATAGGTATGGTGGTTCATACCTATAACCCCAGCAACACAAGAGGCTGAGGTAGAAGAATTGCAGTTCAAAAGCAGCCTGGAGTATTTTGGAAGACACACACACACACACACATACACACACATGCACGTACTTACAAACACACACACACACATGCACATGTGCCCCCATACACACACGCACACACATATACACCGAAATGCATATACCCACAAACACAGACACACATGCACACACACACCCACAAACACACACACATACACACACATGTATGCAGTGTGTATACACACACACACACACACACACACACACACACACACACACACACACCTGTGAAGCCCAGAGCTCATTTCTACAGCATTGTGTGCACTGCTGCATCATGATGCTCCAGCCTAGGGCAGATACTAATGTGCATGCTTGAATCACATGGATGCGGATAATTTCGCTGTGTTTATGATTACGCTACATCTACAGGCATGCTATGGGCTTAATATTTAGCAGTGCTTCCTATACACTGTGCCTTATCTAGGAAAGCCCCTGTGTGTTGACTTTCCTCCCATGCATTATTATGAAAGATCTTATTACTTATATCAGAATAATAATAATAATAATGCAGTTTTTCTATTCCTTTCACTCCATAATGAGTACAAAATTAGACACACAATAAAAATATCATTACACCACATTCTAAATCTAAAAAGGTTTTATTTAACCAACACATATTCAATAAAACCCAGCTTCAGAAAAAGTTAGTTGCTTGCTAATTATTGGAAAATCATATCTTTAAAAAAAAAAACAATACATCCCACTGACTCTTGAAGAGACTGATGCAAATTTCAGTCCAGGGCCACTTCCCTTGGCTCATGCCCTTTCGTAAATTCTTGTAGCAGTCACGCCTTTCATGACACATTCCTAGACACAGGTACAAAATAGTCATGGTCAATCATGGAGACAATAGTGCAAATTTCTTTTTATCTCTCAGTGTTGAAAAGGAAACAATATACAGGGGGAAAATGTGTTCTAGAACCTCTTGTTTGTACTGCACACCCATCCCCAAGTGTAACAGGTTAGAGTGATGCAAAGACAAGAAGATATGGGTCTTCCTCTCAGGGAGCTGGAGAGTTACCATGGGGAGTGGGTGCCCTGAGCAGAAATACAGACTACACTCTGGTGAGGGTGTTACATGAGGCAGCCTGTGATGCCAGAGAGGAAGCAGGGACTGATCCTAGAGGGAAAACGGGCAGGGGTGGAGCCTGACTGAGGTGGATGAGAGGGGCAGGTGTGAGAACCCGGACTCAACACTCAGCTCCAAATAAACAAATGCTGCAAATGAGCCATCTGGTCTACCTCGCAAGTGGGTTTTCTGAAGTGGAGTAATGGCCCTGAGGCCCTGACGGTGGGGTCTACAGCTCCATGCGTATCATGTACTCACCACCACCAGCTTGTCACCGTCTCGCTTTCTCTTTATGGTGGTCGACTTTCCATCCCACTTCTGCACCTGTACCAGGGCCCCGCCGTCCAGGGTTATGATGCTCTGTGGGCACAGTGAGGAGAGATTGCAGTCTGCACATGAAGGCCAACAGTAAGATTGAAAATACAAGGCCTTGCTTCAAAGGACTGTTCTGAGGTCCTTAGTAACTCTAAATGACAAGAATATAGTCCAAGAAGAAAGTAAAGAGAAACACATCTTGAAAAACTAACATAGAACTCATATATATGTATATCTGCTTATGTATTATGATTAGAAATAGAAAATAAAATTACATTCTGAAAAAAAAGAATAGGCTGTGAAAGAACCTAGCTGACAAAACATATGTTCAGATGGTGATATTATGGTGATTTTTATTCTTTTGGCCTCTCTTTTATAGACTTTCCTTCTTATTTTATTGCTCTAATTTATTTAACACACACTATTGTAGGACACGTAAAATGTGCTAATCATTTTCATATCAGAACAACTTAGTACCGAGGGGAAAATGCACCATCTGCCCACTGACGGTGATGGTGATGGCTTAGGTGTGAGAGCTCTGAGGCTTCAGTTGACAAAGGACATCTTCTCTTCCTGATGTCCTGAGATGTCGCTGCAGGCTGCAGAGCTGGAAGCCAGGGCCTCACTCTGAACCTGCTCCTTGCTCCTCACCTTTGCTTTCCTGTCGTCTGCAGTGATTTCATCAAATTCCTGGCCCAGTTTGAAGGAAATCTCCGTGTTTTTAAAAGTACTCTCTGACCGGATGGTGATCACATCTCCGTTCACAGTGATGATCATGTTGGGCTTGGCCATGCCGGCCACCTTCCTGGTGGCAAAGCCAACTCCTATAGTTAAGAATAGAAACATGTCAAGCTCACGTATTTGTGTGTGCATGAAGAAGAAGACAACATGCTATAAGCATGTTGAGCTAATCCATGAGGATATACTCTCAGGGTCCATGCATCCAGATTTACCATTAGTTTGTCCCCTTCTCTGCTTCTAAATACAATCCCTCAGGGGAGTCATCATTAATTTCAACCAGAATGTATAAAGAGATTAAATCTTCACACCTTGATGTCTATGCATTTCATATATGTCAATATGTCTATACTACATCTATTATAATATGGTAATAATATATGTATATATAATCTATTTTGTGTTTATGATTGGGACAGTTTGGCCACTTTAGCCTTTCTTATTAAGAGTAATATTTTTAAAAATCTAAGTCAGAGACCGGGCCTAATATAGAATTATTGGGTTAAAAGGTCATTCATTTCGAGTGCACAGAAATCATATTTCATAGGATGTGTTGCTGAGCTTAATTTTCTAGACTTAATTCCCATGTTACTCCCTCATGAAATGAAGATATTTGGTTAATTTCTCTGAATGGAAAAATGTTTCCTAAGTAGTGTGTCATTTTAGAATGATGATATATATCATTCTCGGCAGCGTGTGAGGAAAATTAAAGGGACTCAATTTATCTTTGAACTGAGGAAATCGGAATGTCATTGTTCGGAAGGTCTTGGTTGTTTAAACGAAGGCAATGCTGTCCTGAGGAGGGTGGACAACTTACAACCTTAGTCGCTCTCTCTGTGCATGTTACACGGGATCCCCACCTCAGAGGTACACGGCTCTCCCAACACAAATGCTTAAATAAAGGCTATTTCCTTGGCTAAGGTGACCCAAGGTTAGAATTAAGGATGAACTGAGAGAGAAACAGCACAAGATAATGGTGCAGAGGCTGTAGTTTAGTTCCCTGTCTAGAACGTAGCCACAAGTGAGAAAATGGGGTATTTTTGCCTCGAATCCTCACTCTGCCACAAAACACAGCTGTCAGCGGGTACAAGAAATGCATGCAATGTGGAAAGCGAACCCAGAGAGGCTGAGCCCTGGACAAACTACAGGTTCACTCGTGCTCCTCTGCTTTTCTTTGGCTGCAGAAGGCAACACCTGCCAGCTCTGCCTCAATTACAGCTACCAAGTCCATTCAGGAAGCACGTTGCTTGCCTTTAATTATGAGCCTTTCACAATTTAAACAGTGTTATTGTAATTTAGATATGAATATTGTCGGTACAAAGGGTCTCAATGAGTCAATAGCTAGAAGCAGCCCAAGCCCTGGTGTGTCTGGGCCAGTGCAGAGTAAGGAGCACACTGAATGGTAACTCACCGATGCCCTGAGAGGTAAGGAATGCTGAAATTCCTGATCGGCTTCACAAGAGAACAAGATGGACAGATAACCAAAAGTTCCCACTGTATAACTGAGGGGAAGGTGAAGTCTTTGGAGATTTCAGGGATTCGTCTCAATGGATGTACTATGTAATGTGGCATCTGACCTTATGAAGGGGCTCCATGCAGAAGCTCCCTGATAAAGCGCACCGCTGGCCGATGGCCATTGTTTTACTGCCAGGATTGCTTTGTGATCACTCACACAGGAGCATGTGGGCAGTGTTGACAGAGCCTAAGCCACTTCAAGCCTTTGCTGTACGGGTTTCACATACCATACTTTCCTTTTCAATTACTCCATAAATCCATGGCATCCCATATCATTCAAAACCAGTGAATGCTAATTTCCTGAAGAAAATATCTCTGGAGGTCAAGCTTATGTCTACCGTAAAATAATCACACAAGCCTTGACGTTGAGATAGAAAAGAATTTGCTAGAACATGCTTCCCAACATGGTATTTTTTTCTAAGGGAGGCAGCATCACAGCTTCGGTTTTAAGTAAAACTTACTCCACGTTACCAAAAAAAAAAAGTATATTTTTCTTTCTAAGTTATTGCGAAACTTTCATGTAAAGGGAGGTGTTAAAAAACAGGCAAAGAGCCAAGTGAGCCTCAGAAACAGAGTTTGGCAATGCAGGCAACGCCTTGTCATTCTATAGACGACAAATGATTTTCACTTAGACTCTTCCCCACTGGGTCACCTGCAAGAGCCATGAGGTTGAAGCTTCGATTTAGAAAGCTTTTAGGACAGGCTGTTTCTCGTGGCTTCTACGCCTCGTCTCAGCCGCTGCCCCCCTGGGGCTGAGTACCCTCTACTCATCACCCACATCACCCACATCACCCACAGCACCCACATCACCCACAGCACTTACCCACTTCCTTCATGTAATCATCGAAGTTCTCACTGGAAACGAGTTTCCAGGTTCCCACAAGGGCATCACACATTTTGTAAACCTTCTAAGAGTTCCCTTCCAGGTGAGAGAGAGGCTGCAGGCTGGGGGAAGGTGCTGTGAAGCTCCTGAGTCCAGATAACCCCCTTTATAAAGATGTCCCAGGCATGTGACTGTAGGAGTGACCAATAGGGGATGATTCCGGATCATTTCCTTCATTGCCAGGCCCTGTATTTTTTTTTTCCCCCTCTGAGTCATGTTTTTAATAGAAATCTCTCAACTTTGGTTCTCCCTGGCAATGATCACTGGAATTAGAGTACAAATTATTTTTAACCATGAACAGAGTATTTTAAACGTTCCTGTTTTGACTGTTAAATGCTAATGCACTGAACTTCCCCCTATTATCTCATACATATCTGCCTCATTGTGGAGGGGACAATTGCCTTGGGATGCACTTTGACCCTCTTAGCTTGAGTTTCAATTTACTAACCCTGCAACAACGGGTTTGGCTTTTTGCACATGAGAACATAAAGCCTCTCAGAGACTTAGTCTGAACTGCTTCTCTGTTGGGATACTGTTGTGTCAGGAATGACAGCAAAGTAAGAAATGGCATTTTAATGTGGCCTAGATAGTTTTTGAAACATGTCTCTCTACACAGCTGTGGTAGTACTGGAACTCACTACCTAGACCCCGGCTGGTCTTGAACTCAGAAATCCATGTGCACCTGCCCCTCTGAGTGATGGCTAAAGTGGCCTTGATTTGTAATTTCAAATATTCAATATATATTAAAATGCATTCAGCTCATTGCCCAGGAATCTAGAGCACATATTTAATTAAATTAAAATTTAAGCCCCATTCTTCCTACTTTCTAAATAACCACGTAGTATTGGTTTTTACAGACCCTTTAAAAATGGGTCCTGATCCAAAATACGTTCCTCATTCCATCTCTGAAATGTGTTGTAAGTTCCAAATTTATGCAGATCTACAATGTGGCCCTACACGAATGACTAGAAGTCATGTGGTCACAAGTTGTCAAAACCTGTTTTCATCTTTGACACAGTGACTAATCTGAGGTAACTTCCGTAAAGCAATCCTGGTTTTCAAGCTCCCTGCCTCATACCGGAATAATGGAAGACGTTCACACATACAACAGTGCCTGGGAGCATGCCCACATTTCAGGGTATTGGAGAAAGATGGGCTGCTACACCACGCCTCTCTGAGACGTACCTGCTGAGTATGGGACCGACTCCCAAGCCCATGTCAGTATCCCAAAAATGTCCCTAGAAAAGGCTACTGCCAATATGGGATTGTCTGTGGGAAAATGGGCTACTATAGACGTTTGATAAAGTTAGCTTACAATGACCATTTTTACTGGCATCTGCTAATGGCAGATCCACTATGGACGGTTGCTCTCACAGGGTCATCTGTTTCCCACTAAATAAGATCTTTTTTATTAAAACTCAAATAAAATAAGTAGTCATCTTAATACAGGAAGAATTTTGACAAAGTTCTAAATTGTTTGGTTTGGGAATATATGTTGACCCCTAACTTAGACATGTTTTCCAATGATTATTTCGTTGTGTTGGCTGCCTGTGCATTATACTAATATGGTTAAGACATGCAGAGAAAGCCCATCCAATACGTGTTTCTCTACTTACACAAAGTTCTTCTGCCCGTGCCAGGTGGCTAATATGACAGTAAAACTCAACTTTAAACTTTACTTAATTTCAATGAAAAGAAAAGCAACTATCTTCAATTTGATGATTGGAAAACATTTAAGTATGGTAGAACAACTTTAACTGATCAATCTAAGTTTTTAACGGTAAGTTTTGTGAACGCTAAATGATGATCAAGGATTTCAAAAGAAAAAACGTTAGCCTGAGCAAAGATGCCTATTAGTATACAATACATATCATAGTGGAAGTTAACATAAAAATGGCATGCATAATGAAATTTTCTCACATTGATTGTATGTTGGAATAACCATAGTTGAGACATGTCAGGTGAAATGTATTACTAAAACGAATCTGGTTTTCCTACTTTTTGAATGTGGCTGTGAGAAAATTGTGATGACACACGTGGCTTTTGTTCTGACTCCCTTGGGAAGGGCCGTGGTAAAGCAGCACCGTGACATCGAGTCCATCTATTCATTCGCTCACGTGGGAGTGAATCAGGCCGTGCTGACGATCGGAAATCCAGCAGAGAGCCCCAGCAGACATCAGCTTGCTCATGGAGCCTTCCATCCCACCCCAGGGAAGATGGTCTGCAAGAGGACAGTTAAGAGAGCACAGCGTAAGCTGACATAATGACTGCCGTGAGGGTTGGTGACATTAGAAGGGCCATCTAGAAAGGTGGCCCAGTTGAATTGCCACCTGAAGAGAGAAGACAACCGCTAGGAAATACAGGACCGCAAGGTTTCTGGCGTAGTCCATGTCAGGTTAATTTCACTCAAATATGGCCTCTGGCGGTACCCGTAAATCAGGGCAAATGTGTGAATGTGTTCCTAGGAAGCAAAGGCCAGCGGCAAGGCAGTGACTTGTCAGATTCATTCACTGTGAGATACCATCAGATATCCAATAAGATACACCAAGGGATATAAGGGATGGGATAACCATTGAGCTGTAACAAGAATAAATTAATAAAAAAAAAAAGAAAACTGAAAAAAAAAAAAAGATACACCAAGGGAATCTTAATTCACCATGTTCCTAAGAACCCGTGATTTTATTTTGTTAAAACAAAACAAAAACCTAAAAGAACAAAAACAAAAACAAAAAAACAAATAAGAAACCAAACCAAACAAAGCACACACACACACGCACGCGCACGCGCACGCACACGTCACTGGGCCTGCAGCCTGTATTCTTATGTTACCTGTCTGCTCCTTTAATTATTTCAAGTAAAGGAGAGTAGCCCACGGGAATGGGGCTTTTAACTTAAACAGCTGTGAAACGGGATGTGAGAATCAGTTAACTGTGCAGGAGGGTGGAAACTGCTGCCATGTGAAGTGACTAAGGAGCCCCACTCCTTACTTAAATGGGTGCTGGTGTCAGAAGCAACTCCATATATATTCCACACACACGGCCACCCTGGGGAAGGTTAACATTCTTACTGTACACGTGATACCAGTTTATGTCTCAGGAGAGGAAGAGAACTTTCTACACAGTAAGCTGTTCAGTGTAATATAGAGGCCCCTGTATCACATCTGCGGTGTAAATGGAAGAACAAGAAATACACTCAGTGCTGAGATACCTCAGAAATTACTTCATTTCTGTCCTTAAAAAGTTTATACTGCTGGCATAATAAAACCAAACATTTTCTTGGCTTGAACACAAGGTTAGTGTGCTGTCTTCTGAATAAGAGAGTACGAAATAAAGAGAACCTTGCTTTAAGTGGCCAGTTGAGATGGGCAGGTGGATTATGCCTCTAGTTTCAGCATTTGGAAAGCTGGCATCAGAGGATTGTGAACTTAGGGCCATCCTGGGCTACGGAGTGAAACCTCATCTGAAAAAAGAATCAGTTTTATACGATCTGAGGTCGGACGTTGTTTGAAGAATGTCTCCTTGAACATAAATGATGAGGGCCCAAATTTAAGCAAAGTTGTAGTGATCTTCTTTTCTTTGAAATCAGTAGATTTTAAACAGCTTGCATTTCAAATGCGCTTTTATTGTGAAAAGTTCACAATGGACAAATAATTTTCAAGATACCAAGGCACCCTGCTGCATGGGAATAAGGAATAAAACATAGCTACATGGGCCAGAGAGATGACTCAGCAGTTAAGAGCACTTACTGAAGCCCCTGGGTCAGTTCCCAGCAGCCACATGGTGGCTCACAACTGTCTGGAACCCGAGTTCCAGGGAATGTGATGCCCTTTCCTGACGTGCCTGGCCTCTTGGCATTCTGCATGCACATGGCGCATGTACGCACACTCAGACACCACACACACACACACACACACACACACGCACACGCACACGCACACGCACACGCACACACAAAATAACATAGATAAGTAAATATTTTAAATAACCTTTGTGTGTTTCCAAATATCCAGGTTCCTATTTAGCCCAGAGCTAACGTAAAATGCGAAGTTTAAATGTTTTCTTTTAATAACTATCTTGAAATAAATGTTTTTTTTAAGCAAAGGCACTTGCTGCTTTCCTGCAAAGTGTATTCTTTTAGCATCTTTTATTGGTGTAAGACCTACAGAAGGTAAGATGCCTCCATCCTCATCACTGATATTGCCCCATCCATGATTTAATGTCTTGAGAATTCTGCTCACTTGTTGACTGTCAACTCACAAGAAGGTGGAAATATGTGTTTATGCCACACAGTCATGCTTGTATGTGTGTGATTTCAGGCAAGAGAGCCGTGAGTGTCTCTTTGCATTTTAGAACCATGAGCCCAGTAGCATTGGAAGAGTAGCTAACAAAGATCCCAATGTCCTTGTACAAGGCGAGAGTTAGAGCTGTTAGTGGTTGGAGCACCAAAACCAGCAACAACATAGTGGCGATGCAGTGGGGGAAGTGAATACTGGTATAGGAAAGACGAAGGATGATTCTTCTTTCATTGGTGGCCTGAACCCACAAACAAGACCAATGGGAAGCAGCTTGACATTGGCCACAAGAAGAACTCCTACCTATGCTTTCATTTACAAATATCAAACACAGAATTCAATTGCACATGTAAACGGGTTGGTGCACCCCTGTAATCCCAGGAACTCAGGAGCCTGAATCAAGTTCAAGGCCTAAGTTCGAGGCCTGCCTGAGCCTCGGAGTGAGTTCAAGGCCATCTTAGCTAATTTACCAAGGAGGACATCTCAAAATTAAAAATTTAAAAAGAGCCAGGGATGTACAAACAAACAACAACAAAAAGAAGACTCTGAGGTAAATATTTCCTCAGAGTCACAGGGAAGGGGTCTACAGTGAGATCAGCCTGGCTTTGCTTTGGTGATTTGGGGCCTGAGGACACATCTCAGAATCTCGGGGCTGACAGGGCAGGTGCTCTGGTCTGGGCTGTTGGTCTTGCACTTTGCTCCTCTGTGGCAGCTTCTGTGGAATGTGTCCCTCTGAACTTTGCCTGTGTTTATTTCTTTTGGAGGAAATGAGAATATTATTTCTGATAATTTTTTAATTAATGAGGAAACAGACCCGTCTCTGGATAATAAAGAGTAATGACAAAACAGCAGTGAGAGGGAGAGTTTTCACAGTTTGTACAAACCAGCTAAGGTGAAAGTTCATGCCCAGGTTCCCCTTGAATTGGAGGCAAAGTTCCTTTGTTAATGCTCCATTTCTACCTGTGTTGGAGTGTTTGCTAGCAATTGTAAGCTGAGCCAATAATAGAAAATGTAGGCACGTTTTCTTTTCTCTTTCTCACAAATGGATCACTTACCATGGAACTGTTCTGCGGTCTCTATCCAGCTAAACCAGTTCATCCTTTGTTACGTGGGTGGTTACAGTGACCTCAAAATGGTGACAGTTTTGCAAAGAGTGAGTAAGCCATAGGCTCTGCCTCGGGTAAAGGGCAGTGACTAATGACAGACTATGAGAGCTTTGAAGGCTCTTAGGTAACTTCTTCATTTGCCTTCTTGCTCATAAAAGGAAATCTTCACACACAGTTCAGGGTGTGCAAGCAGGGGCTCATGGTGGGGGCACGGCAAAGTGTTTCCTAAATATAAACTGTAACCTACTTGGTTTTCAGTTCATAAATTAAACCCCAGTAGGAATTAACTGGAGGCAAAGGTGAAAATCCAACCAGAAAAAGCAGAGAAGAACTTACCAACAGGCCAGTTGCACCATCAGAAGTAATAAAAAAAAAAATTCATTAGGGCAGACACACATACACTCATACAGGCACACACACACACACACACACACACACACACACAGACACACACACATACACACACACACACACACACACACACACACACACACACACACACGAGTTGCCATTTTTTTTTTCTCTTTTTTTTTTTTTTTTGCATTTGTGTCTTATTACCTGTGCCGGGTGTGGTGGTACATGCCTGTAATTCCAGCACTCAGGGAGGCAGAGACAGGTGGATCTCTGTGAGTTTGCAGCCAGCCTGGTCTACAAAGTGATTCCAGGACAGCAAAGGCTACACCGAGAAACCCTGTTTCAAAAAACAAAAAACAAACTAACAAAAACCATTACCACTCTCAACCCCTTGCATTTTATATGTCTTTAAAGTTGCATAGATCTATAGTACAATTTACTTTATACAAATAGAGTTAAATGCCCACAAGAAGACCCAACAGATCAATTAACCAGGGCTCTGTAGACACTGAAGCTCCAGCCAAGGACCATGCATGGACTGGACCCATGTTCCCTGTGCAAACGTAGCCTATGGGCAGCTGGGCCCTCATATAGGTCCCCTAGCAAAGGGAATGTGGGCTTACTCTGTTGCCTGCTTTTTGATCACTTCTCCCTGGCAGCTCTACCTCGGCAGGCCACAGGGGAAGAGGATGCATTCAGTCCTGATGTGACTTGATATGTTGGGGTGGGTGGATGGGCCTCCCCTTCTCTGAGGAGTAAGGCAGAGGGGAGAGGAGAAAAACAGGGAGGGACAGTGGGACCAGGAGGAGATGAGGGAGGGGGCTATCTATGGCCGAGATATAAAGTGAATAATTAATAATGATAAATAGGGTTAAATGAAAAGAAGATATTAAACTCTTTAAAAGTGCCAGTTGTTGTGACTGACAGAAGAAAGATACTCCCTGTTAAAATTGTTAAAAAAGAACCAGAGATGTACAACAAACAAACACAAAACAAAACATCAGACACAGCAGGCTGAATATTTCCTCAGAGCTATGGGGAAGAGATCTGCAATGGGAGCAGCCATGCTTTGCTTTGGGCATGTGAGGGCTGAGGACGCTTCCCAGAATCTCAGGGCTGAGAGAGGGCAGGCCTGATATTTAAACATATTTAATACCTTAAATCTATTTAAGACAGGGAGGTAGGGCCTGCAGGTATCATATTGAATTATCAGATCTTAAGAACGAGCCAGGATGTGGTAGCGCACACCATTAATCACAGCATTTGGGAGGCAGAGGCAGGCAGATCTGAATTCTGGGCCAGCCTGGTCTACAGAGTTCCAGGATAGACAAGGCTTCCCAGAGAAACCCTGTCTTGGTAAAACTGAAACTAAACCAAAATAAAACAGAAAAGATCTTAAGAACCATAGGGTGGTACTAGAAAACGATTCACATAGTTTTTAGCAGTGAGTGTGAAGGGGGCGGCGGGGAGTTAACATACATGAACAGCTTACGGGTTTCCTAAGTAGAATTCTGGGCAACGTCTTGTGAAGGGAGATATTCCAGTAAGATGAGCAACTTGTGTGGATGTCCAGAGAGAGCCTAGAAACAAACGTTGGGAGCAGCTAGGCCACTAAGCTCAGGTATTCTGAGTCCCTCAATTGCCTTGAGCCTTGAGCTCCTGCTTTCAGGAAGCTGGGAACTTAGTAAGTAACATGTACTTACCTGATCACCAACCTTCCAGGGTGTAACATAGGACTGGATTTACAGAACACTGAGAGCACAAGGTTTCAGGGGTTTTTTTTTTTTTCTTGTTTTCTTTCTTTCTTTTTCCCATTAACTCCAGCCTAAACTTCTAGAAGGAGAAACCCAGGGGTCTTCTGGCAAACAATGGACATAGCTCACAGTAGATGATTCAGAAATGATACCTAAGAGAGAGAAAAGGAAAAAGATTTAGAGGGGGACAAAAAGAGAAAAACATAAAGGAGAGCAAGGAAGAGGAAAGAAGGATGCTCAGATACTTGGGTACCCAACGGTGCATTAAACATGAAAACCACAGAAAGCAAGCACCACAGGAGGTGGCTCATGCCATAGCAGCCTCCAACTGTGACCTGACGTCGCTGAAGAGATGGAGCAGTGACTGGACTACAAGGCAAGGAAGCGACGAGCTTTCAGGGGCTGCTTGTGCTGTGACCCGTCCACCAGTGACCTCTGGTCCAGTGAGAAAGCAGAAAAGCCAAGCATCTGGGAACTCTATTTGCTCTCTGGGTGTCAACTTCCCCTTTGACTACAGTCCCTGCTCACTGGGTGAAATGTGCATTCCTGCATTTGTTGTGTGGCTTGCCAAGGAGCGCCGTGGCTCTATGTGATTTCCCAGCTACATGATTCTTGCTGGGGATTCTATGTTCTGAAGACACTGTCACATTAGAACTGTCACTGCATTCAGATTTATACTCAGTGGGTGGTAACATGCCTGTGACTTTGGTGTAAATCATGTAACAGACTAGAAAGATCCTTGAGCCTTGAGATTTGATTTCCACCGCTCACAAGCTTGCAGCCTTCAGCTGGCTGGTTGGTTTTCTACAACACTCGCATTCTCGCCTGTGTGACTGGAAAGCTGCATTTGATGGCTACCATTTGAATTAGCAATCTGAACTGTCAAGTCCCTTTGTGGGTTGCTAGCTCAACCTCACCTCACATGTGACTGCAGGAGTTATAGTGATCACATCAACACAGAAGGGAAAAGCACACCCTTGGGAAGCCTGGGCTGGGAAGAATTGGACATTTTTCCTGACCCAAAACATCCTCGCTCAGAAAAAAATAGTCTCTGTGGTCTTAGAATTTTCGGAGTGCTGACTTCTCTGCACTGGTGACTCTAGAGTGACGCCACATTCTTCAGATCTTGAGATCAATGTCAAAAAATTGCTGAAATGCAAGATAAGTTGTCTTGGTATGCATGGTTAAGAATATGAGCTACTTTTCTTCTCAGGGGTGGGGATTTTACTCAGGGGTAGTCTACCTGCCGAGCCACGTGCAAGACTCTAAGCCAATCTCCACTACTGTGATAAGGGAAAACAGCATTGTTCTCAAGAAACAACACTATGCTAAACATAGCCTCATCCTGAGTGGTGGGAAAAATACAGACATGTAGATCTACTGACACAGCAGTAAGGCACCTCCATTCTAAGGATGGAACCCAGAGTCCTGCACAGGCTGGGCAAATACTTTACCACTTAGCTACATCTCCAGGCCCCAGATGGGATTCTTTGTAATACCTTAAAAAAATAGTGAAGTCCCTGGTATGACAGCATATGTGTAAGCCCCTCGAGGCACCACTGGCCAGACCCTGCCCCTAGACTACTAGAGTGTCTATACTGGCAGTTTCCATACCCTCAAGAGGCAGGAAGCCAGACTCAGGCCACAAAATTCCACCAATCCCAGGCCACCTTGAAAAGCTACAACCTCCACCCCTAAGCAGAGGCAGCCACCCTCTTGTGCCTTTTCCAATAAATCTCTTGTGTGAGATTTATTGTGTGGTGTGGCTTTGCGGTATTCCTCGGCTCCCTACTGTCAAGAAACTTTCCCATCATAGCTGTAACACTTACAGTTACAGTATACCTGTCTGTAATCCCAGAACTCTGAAAGCTAAGACAGGATTGTGAATTTGAGGATAGCCTGACCTCATTTTAATACACAAAAAAAATTAGTATACAAAATGAAAACTATGCAGACATGGAAGAAAAGGTAATAGTTCCTCTCTGTAATAATATTTTTATAGAAATATTGTCTCAGTCCTTTCATCTACATGGGAAAACACACCTACGAAATACTTTGTTGAAAAGTTTGAATACTATGAAAAGCTATGTACATATCTGCTTCCCTAACCTTCATCTTTGCTTAATAATATGCCATGGTCACCTTTCTATGTCAGTGACCAGATGTCTCATTTGCTATAAGTTGATGTCTATTTTAGCCAACACTAATACTTCTCATTGAAAAAAAGAAAAGATTAGTAAACATTCTAAACATTCTTGGGCATTTATATCTTTGCCTGGTTGTGGAATGGTTTCTGAATAATAACCATTATAGGTGGCTTTGTGAATCCATACACTGAAGGGTTAATGCTCATTCCTGCAGTCATGTTCTGCAAACTCCTGATAGCATCACACACTCCCGGTGGAACTAACTTCACCTGAGGCTTGCTCCCAATGCTACTTATTTGAAATAGTCATCATGGGCATGAAGTAGGCAGTACATTAAAAAAAAAATGCAAACTCAAGGAATAGACCAAGAGCCACGAGCTTCAGGGAGCTTGCTTTGTAGAAGTCATTAGTGCAACACCCACGTGGTGACAGACTGACTGCTTGAGCCAAATCATGGATTTTGAGAAGGGTCATATAATGAGGGAATAAGTAGCATTATGAAAAAAAGTTAGTATTTATGATGAACCTAAAATGAGAAAGTGTGATTGGGGCTTTGAAGCAACTTCTCTTCAGAAGTTATAGGGCGGTGTCAGAAAGGGGGAGAGAGGGTGTGGCCTCCAGCTGTGCACTTTTACTTGTTTTTCAAGTTTCAGTTACCACACGTGAGTCAGAAGTACTTTCTCAAGATCAATTGAGACTTCTCAAAGTATGGACTTTCTTCATGTGGCTTCTGGACGATTGAAAATGTGCACCTTTATTTTTCACAGGAGATTATCTTCTTTATTAGCGACTATAACAAACAGGTTTGACATCCTTTGTGAGATACACTGGTTCATGATTCAAACTGCTCTAAAATATGTATTCTCCTAAATTACAGCATGCCCTGTGAGGAGGATTGAAGATGGTGTTGTGTGAAGTGTAAATCTAATACATTTATGTGCTAAATAATGCTTTTCGACACTGTCGATCTTGTTTTAACTTAGAAAGAGACCTACAGAGAACGTGAACACGAAATCTGACTTAGCATTTGTCCTGCCTGCGTTAAGTATAGGGATAAATATGGAGCAGAGATTGGGGAAACAGCCAACCAATCATTGACTGTGGCCCAACTTGAGACCCACCTTATGGAAAAGAGCCAACCCCTGACCCTATTAACGATACTCTACTAGGCTTGCAGAAATGAGCCTAGCATAACTGTCTTCTGAGAGGCTTTATCCACCCGGTTGATAGAAACAGATGCAGAGACCCACAGCCCTACAGTAGGCGGAGCTCCAAGAGTCTTGTGTAAGAGTGGGAGGAGGCAATTGAGGGAGTGGGAAGGGTCAAGGACTCCACAAGAAGACCTACAGGGTAAACTAACCCGGACCCCCGGGGAGCTGACAGAGACTGAAGCACCAAACGAAGAGCTTGCAAGAGCCGGACTTAGGCACCCTATTCATACGTAGCAGATGTGCCGACGTCATCTTGTGGGTCCCCTAACTATTGGAGTAGGGGCTGTCTCTGACTCTGTTGCCTGCCTTTGGATCCCTTTCCTCTAGCTGGGCTGCCTTATCTGGCGACAGTGGGAGAGGATGCTCTTAGTCTTGCTGCGACTTCAAGTGCCAGGGTGCTTTGGTACTCATAAAGCTCTGAGGGAATCAACGAGGTGGGGTGTGAGGGTGGACTAGAAAGGAGAGGAGGGAGGAGCTTCAATCAGGCTGTAAAGCGATTAAATGAGTGAAGGAAGGAAAATATTTTGTTTAGAATATATTTGCATTGGTAGGAGACTACGGCCTGCGTGGTCCCGTTGCACTGCCCTGCTATGCGGCATTTCTCAGAGTCTCGAAGGAAGAGTACTGGCCTATAGAAAACATCCTCTGTGCCGTGACTTTTCCCTTGCTACAGTGTGTAGGCTTTTGTAAAATGGTTTTCTTTTTCCCTCCTGGGTGAGTCAAAGGAAGGAATCAGCACCCGTTCACAGCATTATCGGACAGGTCTGTGAGCACAGGCAGTTTGCCCACATCCAGGCGGCTCCCGGCTTCTGATTGCTGTTTCCTTAGAGCATACTGTGGTCCCAGCTCCTGATCTTTCCCCTGCTTGCCTTGCCAAGCTATGCAAATGGCATTCTTGCTTTTCCCACAAATCATTCCCAGGGACACTGTCCTCACTTGGTGACAGATGGCTTTTCCCCCCCTGCGTCCTTTGACATACTTCTGAATTCCTCTTAAGCACAAAACAGGGGCTATTTTAAACCAAGTCAGTGAGATGCTCCTGAGTTCCCATCTCATGTTTTGTATTCAAGCGCATGGATTATCTTTATTTAAAAATGTGTTTATCACAGAACAGGGTGCAGCACTGGCATTTGACTGCTGCAAAATATACCAGATGCATCAAACCATAATGAGCAGAATTTTTTTTTCAAATGTACATTATTTTGATCAGAGTAGCTGCCTAGAACTATGATTCAAAAATAGAAGTTTTAAGTGTATTAGAAGGCCCATGAAACTGTATAGATAACATGTAAACTCTATTAATGTATTTTTCTCCAAAAAATGTCATTATTCTCTCGTGGACTATAAGGCATATTGTTGTTAATAAGTTTAGTATTCTGTTTTTCTATTTTTATATTCCTTCAATTACTTCAATTTTACAATGACATCCAAAAATTAGATAAAGCATAAATTATACTGAGCTTATAAAATGAGCTCTATGTGTGTTTCATATGTGTGTATTATTTTAATGTCTTTTTGCTGTGTTTCCTACTGAGGCTCGCGATGGGAAAACTAACTTTCAAAGGAAAAATAAAGAATCAGTTCAAACCCCTCCCTTTCCCCCTCTCTACAGTTGGAAATACTGCCCTGGAGTCCCTGAAGACAATTTTATGAGTGGAAACAGGCAAAATATTTAATTTTTTCAAAGATACATCAGTATCTATTACCATTCATTGATTTATTCAACAAGTATTTAGGAAGTGTCTAAGCCTATATAAATCATCTATATCAAATGAGGCTCTCCTATCTTCCCATATTGGACAGCTGTTTTCCATAAGTACAGATGAGTTAATTCACACTCGGTGAGTTACTTTATATACACCATAATGCTTTGCCATAACGTATCCTAGTGACCACTGTGACTTTTACCCTTTCTGATATTAAGGACAATAACAAAACCTGGTGCCCTTACACCAGAAAGAGTAAACTTTTAAATAAATAAATGTACTATAGAATAATATTCTCATGCCAGTGCACCCAAGATTTAGGGGGATTAACACTCCTACTGGAGAGGGCAGGCAATCCTTCACAGGATGCCTCATGCCTTAGTGGAAAGCTGGGAGTTGAAGAGTCAATGATCATTGGGCGGCTGTTGCAGGCAGAAGAGTTTTTCATGCCACGCCCTGATCATCCATGCCTCAGCACAGAAGATGAACTGGAAATGTTCAAGGGCTACATGATAAGCCTTTGCACCCTTTGCACGAGAATCTAGGTTTGGTGTAGGAAAATTGCAGTGCATTCTTGAAAATAGTACCTGGTGGAAAAGCAAATGTGTGTGTGTGTGTGTGTGTATGTATATATATGTGTATATATATATATATATATATATATATATATATATATATATATATATATATGTATGTATGTATGTATATGTATATTTCCAACAAAGATAGAACTAAGGACGAACAGAAAAGCCAGAGAGTCAAAGGCAGGAAGATCAGGGGGATGTTTGATTCAAAAAGCACAGCAGAAGCTCGCACTGTCTCTGCAGTACCCACCCCAGTGTCTGTGTCTATGTGTGTGTGTGTGTGTGTGTGTGTGTGAAGGTGCAACATCAGAGAAATTTTTGCAGCTGCCCAAGACAGGTCACTGCTGAATGCCAGAAATGGGTCATGCTCCCCTCCCTTTCTGCTCTTTTCTGCCTCACAGAGCAGTGTAGTACTCTGGCCCCCTGCTCCCTGCAGCACCTTGTAGGCTGTTAGGAATGTCGACTCTTGGACCTTAACCAGCAACCAGAATCCCATGAAACTGGACATAAACATGCACTTTTACATCCTTGCCCCACCTTGAACTGTGGGAGACTTTGAGAATCCCACAAGAGACCACTAACCAAGTGGTTCTTACTCAGAACTCATCCTTTAACTGGCTTTGGGACTTTTTAAAAAGTCTTGTGTTGCAGTATATTTGATCACATTGTGATCCCTGAGTTTGTGAACTGTAAAAACCTGTCTTTTGTTGGTGTGGTTGAGCCCTAACACACACCTTTAATCCAAGAGCTGTCTGTACACAGGATTTCATAAAAAGCCTAGGTCAAGAGGTGGAGCAAGAAACCAGCTGATGGGGATTAAAGAGTAGGAGGGACTTTGAGTTGAGGGGTATTTAAGACAATGTGGCTTTTGGCTCTTTAGCTCTTCAGCTCCTTGGCCTTTGGTTTGTTGGGCTTTGAGCTAGCAAGCCTTTGGCCTTAGGTTTATTGGCTTCTTGGGCTGTCAGCTGAGCTAGTGAGCCTTTTTTACCTTTTTTATGAGGGCATGTACTGGGTAGAAAGGTCAGCTGGGTGCTCTCTCTGCCTTTCTGAGCTGGCAGGTTTTTCACCCCAACATCTGACTCCTGAGTCTCTATTGGTAAAATAGAACATTTGGAAATTTTCATTTAAAACCACAGTCTTGGAGACTCCAGCCCTCTGCAGATTGACAGCCCAAGGTTGAGCAGAGACCTGACACAGCAAGGGCATCATCCCCAGGGCCTGGACACTTGCTCCGGTTTAAAAACTATTGCCCAAGATTGTCTTCCTGGGTGAATTATCCTTCTGCTGCAGGGATAAATGAAATAATTAGTCCTCTGACCTTTCCTGGTATAATTACAAAGGGCTGGCTAGGTTGCAATTTTATGGAATTAACCACAGAAAGATCTTGGAAAACAAAGGAGCTAAGATGAAAGACCATCTCTTTCACACCTAGATGCTAGTACGTGATGGCCTTGAGACAGACAGAACAGCCAAGATGACCACAGCACTTAATAAGTTGGTGTCTAACAAGGTAGGCATTAAGCAGACAACTTCCTGACGGGGGACAAAGAATTACCTTTGATCTAATCGATTTCATCAGAGTCCTTTTCTTTCCCCCCCTCCCCCGCCCCATTGGCCCCAGAAATCCAGGGAACTCCCTTTGCCCAGGTAATGCCTGTGTTTCCAGCTTAGAAAACAAAGATCATCATTTCCTGCTGCTCATCTGCCAGGGTGTGCAAGGTTGATTAGATCTGAAAAGAATCTAATCTATAAGAACTGCTTGGGGGCGGGGGGGGGAGGGGGGGGGGGGATGCGAATTAGGGCAGAAGAAAAACTTCCAGTGCAGCAGCTTAAACAGATGAGAGCTTCCACTCTCCAGCAACCTGTCCTAAGCCTGACCCTGTAGCAACCTTCTTCGCAAAATTTCAAACAAGAATGAAGTCTGGGCACTGGGGTGTAGCTCTATTGTAGAGTGCTCACTGCGAACATGTGAGGCTCTGGGTTTGATCCCCAATGTAGGTGCATGCACGTGCGCACACGCACACAAACAACAACAAAGCAATTTTTTCTAGGTTTTGTCCATGATATTAGAATCAAATGAGGCCACTCGTGGGTTGGACACTGGTCTTACAGAATCTTATGAGTGCAGAATCATAGTTCATAGGACCTACTGTGAAATGAAAGCACAGAAGTGGAAAAGGCTACAAAAACTGAACTGCATCCCACTAGGTATCACCCTTAGAGCAAAATCTGGCTCCTTTTTTTTTTTTTTCCTCCAGGGGCGGAGGAGGGGAGTAATGAACTCTTCCTGGCCTATTAGATCTTTTTTCTACTGGATAGATTAGATTGGAGATTTTCCTGGCTTCTAAATGGAGACAATGGGAGAACATTCTTACTGCAAGTTATTCAAGGAAGCACTGGTTGCAGCTCAGATGTGTTTTCATTGATCCTGGTGGAAGAAGTAAACAGGTTTCTGTACTGAGGCCTTTTGAGAGCTTGTGAAGAGGAAGGAGAACGGGCTTTCTCTGCAGTGGAACCTGAGTCTTCCTATACCACGCATTGCTTAAACACCCGTGGGAGGAGATGCGCTCGAATACCAGCGAACTATATTCCTTACAGCGAGGGAAAAGGAGACCTTACTGTGCAGCACCGACCTGCCGGTGGCGACAGGGCTGCCTCTGCTGCCTTTGCTGGAGAAATTCCATAAAGAACAATCCCACTGTAACAGAGAAGTACTCAGTCCAGGATTATTAGGAAAGGGCCAATTCCACTGGGAGAGCTGAGAGAGTGAAACATGTTCCGTGAACTCGGTCCTGAGGGATGAGCTGGAGCTTGCCAAGTAGAGGAGGCCAACAAAGGCTGGTTGAGTCTGAATAGGGTGGAAGAGGAGGAGCAATTGCATGCCAGTAAGTAGAAAGACTACATTGGTGCTTAAAGGGGCTTGAGTGGTAGAGATTAGCCACTGAGGTGCCAGTATTGGATGGGGTGGGGAGAGGGGTTACAGGTGTGTGTGTGTGTGTGTGTGTGTGTGTGTGTGTGTGTGTGTGTGTGTATGTGTGTGTATATGTGTGTATCCTGGACTCTGGAGCAAGGTTGTCTACAAATCAAGTGAGAAGTAGTGTAAAAAAAATGGTGCCAGTAGGGATGAATCTGGAGTTTGGTAGATAAAGGTGCTTATCCTCAAGTGGACTTGAGTTCGGTACCAGGAACCCATGATGTGGATGCCCACAAGTTTTTTTGTTTTTGTTTTTGTTTTTTAATTATTTTATTATTTTGTATACAGTGCTCTGCCTGCATGTACGCCTGCAGGCCAGAGGAGGGCATCAGATCACATTATAGATGGTTGTGAGCCACCATGTGGTTGCTGGGAATTGAACTCAGGGCCTCTGGAAAAGCAGTCAGTGCTCTTAACCTCTGAGCCATCTCTCCAACCACGATGCCCACAAGGTTTCCTCTGATCTCCACACACTGTGTGCACAGTGCCTCAAACTCCCCCAAATAAGTTAATGTCTTTTTTTCCTTTTATTATTTATTTATTTATTTATTTATTTATTTATTGGAGACAGTGTTTCTCTGTGTACCCTTGGCTGTCCTGGACTCACTTTGTAGACCAGGCTGACCTCAAACTCACATAAATCCTCCTGCCTCTGCCTCCCCCAGTGCTTGGATTACATGCGCCATCGCACCCAGCTTCTTTTTTTTTTTTTTAATAAAGTTTTTCTACAACATTTACTTATTTTAATGTACATTGATATTTCTTTTGCCTTTATGCATGCCTCTGAGAGGGTGCCAGATCTTCTGGAACTGGAATTGCAGACACTTATGAGCTGCCATATGGGTGCTGGGAATTGAACCTGAGTCCTCTGAAAGAGTAGCCAATGCTCTTAACCACTGAGCCATCTCTTCAGCCCAATAAACGTAATTTTCAAGTTAGAAAAATAATAGAAGGATGATGCAAATGGTGGAAAGGCTTGGATAGGAGTTTCTTAAATTTGTCCAGGAGACAAATTTAGAAGACTTCCCTGATGACCCATTTTATCAAAACTACTACAGTTCACACACACACACACACACACACACACACACACACACACACACACACACGGTGTGCTGAGAGAGGGTAATTGAGGTGATAAACAAGAAAGTTAAAGCAACAAGATAGGCTACATCTGGAGGCTTTTGACTTGTATTCCTTTGGGTTTTCTGACACTATTTTCTTTCTTTTTTTTTAAATAATAAAACCTATCATCTATTCAACATGTGTATAGAATATGCAATTTATTACATTTTATTATAAAGTTACTTACACACTTTTCTATACAGTTTCTCTATACAGTTTACATGGTTTTACATAGTTAACAGTTTCTTATGTATGGGCAAATCACTAAAGTCCCTGCAAGTTAGATACCAGAGAATTATTTTCTCATTGGGGATACAAGGCACTTTCCTTAACATAATAAAGGCTATATACAGCAAGCCAATAGCCAAAATCAAATTAAATGGTGAGATACTTGAGGACTCTGACACTTGACTTGACCACTCTTTTTTTTTTTTTTTTTTTTTTGGTCAAAATTATGTGTGCTGGCCAGAAGTGGTGGCACACAGTATAGCTCCAACACTGAAGCAGGAGGATTGCCATGGAGTCAAGGCTATCCCGGGCTTTGAAAAGACTGAAAACCCCTTTCTCTTTTTTTTTTTTTAAATACATTTTTATTAATTTATACATATTACATCTCAGTTGTTAGCCCATCCCATGTATCCTCCCATTCCTCCCTTCCTCCCACTTCCCCCCTACTCCCCTCCCCTCCCCTAAGTCTGTGTCTGAGGGGGACCTCCTCCCCCTGAATATGCTCATACGGTATCAAGTCTCTCCTTGGTGACCTATTATCTCTCCTCTGAGTGCCACCAGGCATCTCCGTCCAAGGGACATGTTCAAATATGGGGCACCAGAGTTTGTGTGAAAGTTAGATCTCCTTCTCCACTCAACAGTGGAGAATGTCCATCGGCTAGTCCGGGTAGGGGTTCAAGGTTTTTACTGCCTATTTTTTCCTTGGCTGTTGCCACAGTTTGCAGAGGGCCCCAGGGCCCAGACTCGCCTGTAGTTTTCCAGGACCCACTGGATCCTTCCATTTCCTCTTTCTCCCAGGCTTCTCACACCTAAAGTTTCAATAGGATGTCCTCCCCTCTTACCCACTATTCTGGTAGGTACAGTTTTTCATGGGGACGTACACCTTGGACTAGTGTCTCGATATAAGTGAGTATATACCATTTAGCTCTTTTTGCTTCTGTGTGAACTCACTCATTATGACAATTTCTAGTTCAATCCATTTGTCCACAAATTTTGGAAATTCCTTGTTTTTAATAGCTGAGTAGTATTCCATAGTGTAAATGTACCACAGTTTCTTTATCCATTCTTCTATAGAGGGGCACGTAGGTTGTTTCCAAGTTCTGGCTATTATGAATAAGGCAGCTATGAACATGGTTGAGCATATGTCCCTGTTGTGTAGTAGTACATCCTCTGGGTATATTCCAAGGAGTGGAATAGCTGGGTCTTGAGGAAGCCCTATTCCCATTTTTCTGAGAAAGCACCAGATAGCTTTCCAAAGTGGTTGTACTAGTTTGCATTCCCACCAGCAATGCAGGAGTGTTCCTCTTTTTCCACACCCTCGCCAGCATGAGGTGTCAGTTGAGTTATTGATCTTAGCCATTCTGATGGGTGTAAGATGGAATCTCAGTGTCATTTTGATTTGCATTTCTCTGATGACTAAGGAGGTCGAGCATTTCTTTAAGTGTTTCTCAGCCATTTGATATTCCTCTGTTGAGAATTCTCTGTTTAGCTCTGCGCCCCATTTCTCTATTGGGTTATTTGGTTTGGTGGTGTTTAATTTCTTAAGTTCTTTATATATTTTGGATATTAGACCCTTGTCAGATGAAGAGTCGGTGAAGATCTTTTCCCAGTCTGTAGGCTGTCGCTTTGTTCTCTTGGCAGTGTCACCTGCCTTACAGAAGCTTCTCAGCCTCATGAGGTCCCATTTATTAATTGTTGATGTTAAGGCCTGGGCTGTTGGTGTTCTGTTCAGGAAGTTGTCTCCTGTGCCTATGAGTTCCAGACTCTTCCCCACTTTTTCCTCTAATTGGGAAAACCCCTTTCTCAAACAAACAAACAAAACCTCACAGTGGTGTCCAGTCCTACATCTTCAAGTCAGCTCTCACTCCCCACACCTGAAAATGTGGGGATGTTGACAAAAGTTTTCACTATGTTTCCTCTGTTGCACGGACTCTCACTTTGGTTTTGAGTCAGTGTTCACCGTGCGCGGCACTGCCAAGCCTTCCCTAAGAGCTCTGTGTGAGGAGTTAAGGGATGAGCTCAGCAAATTCCAGAACAGCAAACCTCAGTGTGCTGCCTGGGAAACAGGCTCTGGAAACCAGAAAGGTGGGTAAGAAATGCCAACAATGAGATAAAAGAAATAACTTGTCTATCTGCCCAGAGTTGAAGAAAAATTGAGAAGATGTTCTTTCCTAGCATGGTAATGTGGAGCAGTCTGTTCAAAGCACCAGCTCCCAAATGAGAGCTCCCCATGTGAAGACCATCTGAAGACCAGGCTTTGTCCTCAGCTGCAAATTGGAGTTTCTGGCATGTGAGCTCAAGCACCTACACGTTTAGAAAGCAGCTCCTATTCAGGGCTCCTGGGTAAGAGTGCAGGCATCTTTCAGTTCCCAGCACCCAGGTCAGATGACTCACCATCACCTGTAATTTCAGCTCTAAGGGACCCCAGCATCCTCTTCTGCCCTCCATGGGCATTGCATTCACTTACAATCTGCTCCACCAACCAACTTTTAAGACTACATAAAGTTTAAAAGTCATATATTGATGATCACCTATAATCCTACCTAGAACTTGGGTGTGGCAGCAGGAAGATTAGAAATCTCCCTCGACTACATAGTGAGATCTTGAGTCACAAAATGACAACAAAGAATCGTCCATGCAATGAAAAATGATCACCTGACTAAGGGCTTAGTCACCCAATTTCACCTCTGTAGGCATTGTGCTTTTAGTTATTTTACCTACATAAACAAAATAATCTCCCTAGAGAGACTTTATTTTTAAAAATCATGTTACCTTCCTAGAGTCCTGAAGTTGGATCTGGTTTATCTCGTTATCACCGGACAGCTAACCCTTCTAGAACCTACCATTCAAATATATATTTTCAGTTATATGTTTTCCTATCAATCATTTCTGAGGCTTCATTGTATTTCTACAATTTTCTTCCCCAAAATATAGTTTAATGTTTATTCTCTCTGTAGAACTGACCTTAGACTTAACCTCCATTTTCCTCTGAAGTCCTGGCACATTAGAATTTTCATCAGTCACATGGCCTGAGATAGCAGTGGCTTTGTGGTGACCAAAGTGGCTAGTGGTACAATATAACTCATATTGACAGCAGCGGCTGTTTTTGTTGATGAAACTGACAAAAATTGCACAGGTTATCATTTAAAAGTTCCATCCTAGGACGTTCGTACAAGCCTATGATCCCAATATTTGAGAAGCTGAGACAGGAGGATGAAAATTTTGAAGTCATTTTGGCTACATACTCAAAGGCAACAAGCAAAATAAACCATGACCACATTCAGTGATGTCAGAACAGCCCCAAAAAGGCTGCTTTACAACTTTTTCAGGCTTAGTTCTTGATGAATTTAAGTACTTAAATCCATAAAGCCAAGTGTAAGAGACAGTCAGTCCAGTTTCTGTGCCCCAGCTCCTCAATCAGAAGTGGTTTGAATGATTTCCAAACTACTCAGTTTTAACTCAATATTTTTTATTGAAAAATAAAATCATTCATATTACATCTCAATTGCTATCCCATCCCCTGCATCCTCCCATTCCTCCCTCCCTCCCGCTTTCACCCCATTCCCCTTCCCCAGACTGTGACTGATGGGGACCTCCTCCCCTTGAATATGATGCTAGGGTATCAAGTCTCTTCTTGGTAGTCTGCTATCCTTCCTCCGAGTGTCATTGGGCCTCCCCATCAAAGGGACATGGCCAAATATGGGGCACCGGTAACTCAATATTTTTTAAGGTTAAGATTTGTACTGGTTTGTGGTTTATGAGGAAAGTAACTATGCTCGAAATATAATGCTGACGAGGTTGGTGAGATGGCTTAGTGGCCAAATCAGGCATAAGTGTGAGTTCTTGTGTTTGGGCTCCCACCACACACATATATCCTGGGCAGGGAAGAAAGTGCTGAGCACTGAGGAGGGTGGAGACAGGTGGACCTTTGAGGCACACTGAGCAGCCAGCCCCAGCGTGCTTGGTGAGTTTCAGGCCAGAGAGAGACCCCGTCTCAATAAACAAAGTGGAAGGTCCCCGAGGAGGAGGAATGACATTCAGAAAGATGTGCACCCACATACACACACACACAGGCATACAAGTTCCCTTGATGTAATATTGTGATGAGTACTCACTATTCTTAACTTTTTGGTGTCATAGGGTACTTATATATTGTTTAATTATCAGCTTTAGCCAGTAGAGTTGTTTGAAATGTCTCCACCTTCTTATTTGGAACTTAAAATTTGGAGCAGGAAGAAGAGCATTGGCCTCTTTCACGAGCAATTACAGAGATGAGAAGTCGAGGATGTGCAGAGTGAAGTCTGGCATCTCTCTGGAAGTTCTGTGTGCTGTGTGAATTGAAAGAAACAAACAAAGGCAGCAGGGACCGTATGCCTTCCGAAGACTGCTCCACCCCTTGCTGGTGGTCTCCTACCATCTTAACTTCATCCCTTTCCACGATTGCTCAAAAGACTGAATGCTAAAAACATTTGCCGCTATAGAATTATTTATCCCATCCCAGGTGTCTTGCCTACCTACTTGGCAGTGTTTGGCTGTTCTGGAATGTGCTGTGTGAGAAAGGGAAGCAGGAAAGGGTGGGGACTGGAGATAGGGAGCTAAAAATGCAAGGGACATGAAAATACTCTCTTGGCCATGGTTGAGCAAGGAGCCAGAACACAATTAAAGGTTATATCCGGCATCATTGTTCTCTAAAGAGTTTACTAGAATGTAACGTCTTAAAAATATTAGAGCCAAAGGTTTAGTGATAGGTGAATCAAATAGCCAATACATTGGATGTCACTGGGTCAGTAAAGCATTATAATTGCAACTCGTCTTAGCAATTTCCGCCATCATAGGTGCCTTCCAGCAGGATAATAATCAATATTTAAAACTACTTTTGAGATAACTTTATTCATATTCATTTAACAGATTGTTTTTAAAGCCCCACAATTTTACATCTTCTTGCAATGAGAGAATAGTGGAAACATTCTTGGCAAAGCGTAATTTCTTTCTTTTTGTTTAAGACGTTAAGATTCTCACAGGATTCAACAGTGTGATAATCTGTCCACACTGTTGCTGTGCTTAATGGGGACATTAGTCCTCCTCCATCAGTGAGAGGGATGCCGTCGTTGATGTGAAGTGAGATATGCCTTTTTGAGTCGGTCAGTTTCCCCAGTAACAGAATCTCTCTCTGGTGGATGGTCAGAGGTACGGTTCAAATCAGAAGTCGACCTTCCTTCTCTTACAGGGGTAGACCTTCAAAGTGGTGAAGATTCTTGAATCCATTCATTAGCTAGATTATGACCTCGAGTGGGAAGCTGTGTTTATAGCAATGAATTTAGCTAGATTATGGCCTCGCGTGTGTTTATAGCAACGAACTGCGACTTTCCAGTGTTCTCTGGCTCATCACGCCTCTGAGAGGTTCTCATTGTATCTGACCGGCTCTTAGATTTTTCTCAGGCCTTAGAAGAACCTAATGAAAACTGTCATAGATTAAGATGAATGACTAAATAAGATGATGATGATGGTGGTGGTGGTGGTGGTGGTGGTGATGGCTACAGTAGCTATTATGCTTTCTAATACTTGTTTATTCATTTAAAAAGGAATGTAAGTGCATGAATTTTTCATTCATTCTCCTGACAAAAATATACGTAGCATTCCCTACTTATTAACAATGTTATTTCTATTCCCAGAAGAAAATAATAATAAATTATAAAAGTTATATAATTTCATGAAATGCTGTAAATTGGTTTTACAATAATGAAATTAAATTCAGAATCAAATTAAAATGGAAAGGAAAACATGACATAAAGGCCTGTGGTAACCTGGGGGTTTTGGTCTCTTCTGCTGCTCATACTATAGTAAACAGGGATACTTATCAAGGAAATTACAGTGAATAGCCAAGGTCTATTATAAGGCTAATTATGCAAAAGTTAATACGAATATCATCATCTCTAATCACTAATAATCTTTCTTTCAACACTATGCTTTGGTGTATCGATCTAAATAATCTAAATTCTTTTGAAAATTGTGGTTCATAAGACCTACTTGTTGCCCTAACTCATTCCTACTTCAGTAGTTCTGATGTTAGCAAGCATCCCAGAATTGGAAACACGGATTAAGTAATAGCAAAGTTATGTTTCCATTTTATGAAATGTCTAGACTGTGCCCTGACTAAGAAGGATCATATTGAAAGGATTAATTGCATTAGGCCTGGGATTACGGCTCAGGCAGAGTGTTTGCTGAGCATGCATAAAGCCCTGGGTTCAACCCCCAGCATCCTGTTTGCCAGGCATGGTGGCCACGCCTGTAATCTTAGCACTCAGGAGACAGAGTAGGGAAGATTGGGAGTTCAAGGTCATCCTTTGACTATATAGTGAGGTTAAAGCCTGGACTACACGAGAGCCCAGCAGAAGAGGAAGGAAGGGAACAGAGGGAGGAGGAAGGAAGAAGGGAGGAAAAGGTGGAGTGTGGGGCACAGGAATAGCAACACAAGAAAGAACCAAGGACATGAGCAAAAAGTGAAGCAGAGTCACAGGGCAGAGGCAGAAGAGTGCTCCTAAGAAATAAGGTAGAGGGGCAGGGGAAACAGCTCAGCTGGTAAAGAGATTGCCTTTGAAGAATGAGGATCCAAGTTCAAACCCACAGAACCCACATAAAATGCTGGGTGTTGCCAGGCAGTGGTGGCACACGCCTTTAATCGCTGTACTCGGGGAAGCAGAGGCAGGTAGATCTCTGGGTTCTAGGCCAGCCTGGTCTACAGAGTGAGTTCCAGGACAGCTAGGGCTACACAGAGAAACCCTGTCTCAATACCCTGCCCCCCCCCGCAAAAAAAGGGGAAGAAAAGGAGACACACTAACAACAGGGAAAAGCCACAAAGTTAGAAATAGGAGGAAAGAGGGGCAAAAGTGGTTGCAAACTATTCCAAGGTCAAAATTAGGTATATAAGGTAATTTTAAGGTAGGGGAGACTTTGATTTTTATCAGCGTGAGTTTGTAACATCCTCTTATTCATCTATCATGTTCCTGTGCTTCCCTTAGAGCTGAGAGGCAATAAGTCATAACTGACTCTCTAGCAACAGCTGTCTGTCAAGTGTACATAGTGTGTCCCGTGTACATACGTTAGCCGTCACAAGAATGCTATGGTGTCACAACTGCCATTGCACTTTTACAGCTGAGCGGCGCTTGCTGATTTGATTCAGGAAAGCCAGAAGCACGGCAACAGAGCTCCTGTGCTTAGCCTCAAGCGAGGGGGGGCAAACACTCCTTTGATTTGTAAGGACTAGACTGAATCCCTGGTACTCTCACCATCAGAGACAGGGTAAATTGTGCCCTATAGCTAAGGAAGAGTCAGTACCAGTGACCTTTGTCCATCTGAGCTCCCCACACCTACTCCATGCAGGAGCACTACAGGGTGCTTTCTGAGAGCCCCATCAACAGCCTTGCTGGGGCTGCTGCAAAATGGCTTCCCTAGGGACAGGGAGCTATAGCTTTAAGTGGAGAGAGGCTCTCTTCTTCGCGTTTGCTGGTACTCCTCTACTACGGACCACGTTTGATCCATAGAGCAATTACTGTCACCTGACTTCTTAGTAGCATTTCATTTGTTCATATGCCAGATTTTATCCACGTCCTTCCTGAATTCAAATCCCATGTTATCTCCTCGATTTGAATACCAGCCCAAAAGAAAATAGAACAGCCGTTCTCAACCTATATAGGTCACAGTCCCTTTAGGGTTGCATATCAGTTATTCTGCATATTAGATATTTGCGTTATAATTCATAACAGTAGCAAAACCACAGTTATAAAGTAGCAATGAAAATAAGTGTAGGGTCGACACAACATGAGGGAGTGTATTAAAGGGTCACAGCACTAACAAGGTTGGGAACTGGTGAAATAGAAGCATAAATTATTTGCAACCTGGGTGGAGGATGTCTAAGGATTCAGTTGAAGATGCTTTTTTTTTCCTTTAAGAACAAAAATATATTTATGGACATCTGGAGACCATCCTGCTGCCATGCCACATGGTGGCCCAGGTAGGCTGTGAACACACAGAGGCACACTGTTCAGGCGGGTGGAGGACACCCAGAGGCCTGTCTGCCTCCACATCACCAGGTGAACTGGATGCCCAGCAGCCATGTGGCCTGCCCACAGCAGGAGCCACTGCAGTGTGCAAGTACGTGGTGGACAGATGGGAGAGAAAGGAAAGTGGGACAGTTTGAGCCTTGTGAAGAGGGGAGGAACTGGAGACCCAAGGGTGCAGAGGAGTTGCCTGTTGTGTGTAGCCAGCCCTGCCACCTGAGGGCAGGGTGAAGTCCCAGCCTGTGCTAAGGACCATGTCTAGGTCCATGGCCGTGCGGCAGCAGGGCTGTGTTTCCATGTCCTTGCCACATGTTACCACTAACAACCACGCAGGTGTTCCTGGTCTGGGCTGCAGCCTGGGACCATGTGGATGTCACGGGACCATGAAGACAGAGAGGGAGAAAATGCTCCCAGGGGTACCAGTTGCTTCAGTGGCCCCACCTCCACCTCCATCCCCATCCGTCACAGCTGCCTACATCCCATCCCCCAGGACCTGTGGAGCCTGAGCTCACCCAGCGTTCCTTCGAGGTTATTGAGATTGATCTAGTCTTTTCCCAGCAATGTGTGGCTTTGAAAGAGATATCAAAGGCAGAAAGCTTTTTGAAGAGCCAAAGAAAAGTCGTTTGAGAACTCCTGATAGGAGGTATCAGGGAGGTGGGAGAATTTTTTTAAGAGCTTACAGTAAAAGCATGAACCTTATATTGGGAATAAACTTTTTGGAAAACAAGTAACTATGATTTTACTCTGTCCATTCCATAGAAATTCTATTTTTCTTCACTTACATGTTTTTACTTTTCTATCTAAACTTCATAAGTTTTAGAGAATTTGTAAAGAACTGAAAATATATCAAATCTTAGAAATTGATGGTTTAGACAAGGCTGGCATGTCTTGGTGCGTATTGGGAGAAATCAAAGCTAAAGATATTCCATCTTTTAGTTGACGAGGTGACAAAATTGATGTTTCACACAGTGCTGGGAAGAGTGCCTGGTAGCATGTTCTTTAACATCAAGTGTGTGTTTACCGTATACCCAGCCCTTCCAGTCCTGTGTATTTACACAAGAGAAATGAGGTGGAGCCTGTGTCTAGCACAGTCAATAATTAGGGCTCAGTCCTAGCATGGGGTGGAGGTGAAAGCATGACTAAGATCTTTAAAAAAAAAAAAAAAACAATAGATGGGAAGGTTTTTTTTTAAAGACTTAAAGAATAAAAGCAACTGGTACCCCTGGGAGGATTTTCTCCCTCTCTGTCCTCATGGTCCCAGGCTGCAGCCCAGACCAGGAACATCCACATGGTCTTTACTGGTAACCTGAGTCAAAGACATCGAAAACAGGGCTGTGTTAAGAACCACACAGATGACTCTTGCTACTGTACATAGCGCCACCTTGAGGAAAATCAGAAAATACGATTTCATGTTTATTAAGGAAGCCTGAGTCACTTCTTGATCCCACTTGCCTAGTGTTTACATGGCATCTCTAGGTAGGCAAAGCCTTGCTCTGCCTCCTGGGAGCACAGGGAACCAAAACCAAAGCCAACGGATCCCCTCCTTCTTGGAATTTACCAGTGAAGAGCATCAGTTTTGCTTTTCAATACTGTATGGCCATATGCAAATTTGTAAAAATATCCATAAATGTAGAGAAACATTAAAGAAAACTTTTCGGTATCACAGATAGTTAAACCAGACCATCACACTCTTTTCTTTTCTGATGAAAGAAATCTATAGGAGACATTTGTGTAAATCAGGATTTACTTGTCCCATTCCATCCAGGTTATTTCAAGAACTTTGTTGGCAGGTGTGGCGCACTAGCCAACACGCCAGTGGGGAGTGAAGCCCGCGTCTCCTTTAACTATCTGAAGGGCGAGCTTCCGAGGACTTACAGCTGAGACCCACCCTGGAATGACGGCCCTGTCACATCAAATTGTCACGGGCTGTGTCTCCCAGGAAAGTGGTTTTATATCTGGATAAGGGGGTTTTTTTCACGCACGGTTTCACCTGTGCTCTCGCCAGTCTGTGTGTCGGCCTGAGCAGACTCCTGGGCTGTGCCTTCAGACCACTGAGTTCTTTCTTAGGGTTCCAACTGCCTTTAATCTTTGCAGCAGGTGTTCCCCTCTGGTACTCTGTCGGCTTTAGTTCTGGATGGTTTGCCGCCTTCCATTCATCTCGGCATGCTTAGGTCCCCGAACTCCATTAGCAACTGAGCATATTAATAACCTTACAGCTCATGTCTGCTAATCCCATCATCTCTGTCATTTATGGATCCATTCCAAGGTAGAATGTTTTTCCATTTATAGACTCCGTTTTCCTGCTTCTTGCGCAACAAATTTGGATTAGTGCGAGGATATAATACACATGTAGTCTTACTGAGTGCCTGTGCACGTACTGTCTTCACTGAAGGGGTACTGGCCACTGCTTTTTTTCTTTATTTTTTTTAAAGGTTACTTTAATATGATGTTTTTAGTTATTGTTTGAGATGTTTATAAAACACACAATGTACTTAGAGCATATTAAACTCATCCCCCCACAACTCACCTTACTCTATCCAAGCCTTAAATTTAGTTAAACTGTCTCTGCCACAGCTTTTACCTTAGGAGTAGGTTAGTGCCACTGCTGAGGCACTTCTGGTCTCTTCTAAAATGGTAAGTGTGGAGACCGTCTGCTCTACCTGGCCTCAGCTTCACTCCCTCCCCTCTTTGAGATCTGCTGAGGGCCCATTCCACAGCAGTTTGGCCATTCGTCCCCTGGCTCCACTGAAGTTGTCACTGTGTGTAGTGTATAGGACGTGCAGGCCGTGTGGATTTCCACTTTCTGTAGCCTCCCCTTTCTTCTAGGATTCTACTCACCTCTTCCAAGTGCCTTACAATTCTGTTCAAGCCGCCATGAGACCACTCTGCTGTTACAGAGTCTCAGCACTGGCATCGGGGCTGTGCCTAAGCAAAAAGTGTGTGTGGCGGGGCCAATATCAAATAGTTCCCTTTCCTAAGACACGGTGGTCTTGGATTTCCTATGTTCTAATCTTGGAAAACATCTGCTTCTAATCTTTTTGCCAGTGTTCTAGCTATTTATGACATGTGGTGACCCTGATCCTTGTGACGACAATGACACTAGAAACAAGTCCCCAGCCTCCTATAACCGGCATCTGTGCAAGCGGGACATCCCTGAGACAAGCCCAGCTCAGGAATGTAAAGCTCGCGGTTTATGACATCCTTAGGATGTTTTGTTTACTTGTGTTGCTATGGGTCAAGCCTTTGCCCATGCTAGGCAAGTGCACTTCCACTGAGCTATGAGATGCAAGATACTTAATTCCTGGCAATGCTTATGCCAGATAAATATTATTATGAAAAGTCTAGGTGTATAGCTAACAGAAGCTGATGACTATTGGACAGAAAGTGACAGAAATTTAATTTTGCAGGGCTTTCCCTGGAGCCCTCCTTGGCAATGAGAAAATCATGTGGCGTGTAGCTTCAGCCTCTGCTTGGGAGCTGTTTGTTGGTTGGTTGGTTGGTATCTGCATCCTGTAGCCTGCATGAGAGGTCCATAACTAAGAAGGTGAAGTTTGCCAGTAATTAAGATTAAGCAGTCAGTTGAGTCAAAGAAGCCCTGTCCCCTGGGTAAGGAGGATCTAGCTCTTTTGCTGTAAAGCTTAAGTTAGTCTCTATCGGCAAGATCCCCTGCTTGTACCTGGCTTCAGACTGTCTTCAATGTATTTACACAACTGTCGCATCAATAGTTTCTGATCAAGGCAGTGCGTCCCTGTAGTCCCAGCATCTCAGGAGGAGAAGGAGATTGGCTTGAATTCAGGGCCAGCCTGAACAACGTGCTGAGATTCCATCTCCAAATGCTCCCGAGTCATCCCAGCCGTGGTGGGGCACATTTGTAGTCCTAGCGCACATGAAGCTTGGGGAAGAGGGTTGCTAAAAGTTTGGAGCCAGCACAGGCTACATAGCAAGACTCTGTCAAAAAGCAAAACAAAACAAACAAACAAAACAAAACAAAAAAAAAAAAAAACAAAGCAAAAGCCCCAACCAATTCTGCTTAAAGTGGTCTAGAGCTGTGGCTCCTTTGCTTTTGTTCCCAGGGCTGTGACACAGCTGCTCACATTTGCTATGAGAAAAATCACACAATGCAAAAAGAAAAAGGGAACCTGCCACCTTCCCCTATGGAGCACCTCAGTTCTTTACTCTGTTGAATGAAGAATTCTACTCTGGAACCCCCAGAGTCCCTGCCCAGTGCTAAAAGTCGATGCCCGAGTTATCCCACGCTGCTCCCATCTAAACCCTTCCTAAGTACCTAACACCCAAGAGCCTTGGTGACAAAGCACTCATCCGTAACTGCCAGCCTGACATTTGGGAGCTCTCCTGTTTTGCTGCGTCTGCCTTGGCGCCTCATGCCCTTAGATCTAATCATTTGTGTGTAGTGGATTGAGCAAGCGCTCCTGGAAACTGTCTGACACAGGTGACTAATGAGTCAAGCCTTGGCTGGTTCTCTCTCCTCTTGCGTATGCAAGCAGAGGTAGGTTATCTTCCTGATCCCTTTGGGACGTGAGAGTGAGGGAGTGTAGATTTCACAAGCTCTACAAGTTCAAGTTAATACGTTCAGGTCTTTGAGTATTTTTATTACAAATTTGTTATTCTGTGTGGATGTCCATGTGTATACCATGTGTGCAAGCATGTTACAGGAATGTGTGTGGAGGTCAGAGGAAAACTTTCAAGGGTCCCTTCTCCCCCCACCCCCTTACCATGTGGATACTAAGGATAAAACCTGGGTCATGAGGCTCTATGGTAGGCGCCTTTACCCGCTGAGCTGCCTTGCCAGCACTCATTAGTAATCATTACCTTTATTTCTGGAGAAGCATCTGTCACCACGGCTGAAGACCAAAGATTTACAAGTCACAAGCTTAGCTTATAACCACCCTGGTGTTGATCAGCTGAGGATCTTTAGACAACATATTTAAGTCCTCTGACTCTGAGTTGTCATCTTTATAAATATCTCACAAAGATGAACCTACTCGGAAGGCACGTCTAACACGTGACTACTGCTGAAGCCCTTCTCAGAACCCAATCCGCGCTATGGTGTGGATCATGAAGTAGGCTCAGATCCCATGTGTTGGTGGCTTGGGCCCAGGCTATAGAGCTACTAGGAAGGGTCGGACAAGGGTCCAGAGAGAGGACGTTAGCTCACAGGGATCTTACTCTTTACGGGGGATTGGAGGCTCTTGGTTCCCTCTTTTCTCCCTTTGCTCTTCGCCCATGAGAATAGCTTTCCTCCAGTGCACACTCCTTGCTTCAATGTCCCACCTTGCCACGGGCCGAAAAGCAAAAAGGATCATTCAGTCATGGATGAAAGCCTCTGAAGCTGTGCCTCAAAATCATTGATGAGCACAGTCTATTATCAGTATTGGCATTTATTGTTTATCTCAGGTTATTATCAACCCAATTGTTCAAGGAGGACATTACTTTCTCAAAGATTTACTAGATAGAAAATGTTTAGCACTAACCCTATTATGTAAAAAAAAAAAAACTTTGAATTCATTTATTTATTCTTGATTTAGTGAGACAAGGTCTTACTGTGTAGCCTAGGCTTACATTCACAACCCTCCTGTCGCTGAATACCCCTGAGTTCTAACTGTGTCTTTCATGTCCAATTCCAGCACAACACTCTACGCTAAGCCATTCATCCAACGATAATGTTACTTATCGGTACAGTAAAAATCCCATTTAATTAGGAGAGATATGCTACGCTTATTAAGAGAGGAAAAACATCAGTGTGCAGTCCTCTTTGAGTATCTGATCGTAGCTGCGCAGACGAGGCTGCCCCCAGTCACAGGCTCCATTGCTAGACTCTCCCGCGCAGCCCTGACTTTACAAAGCGAGCCACATGTTGGTGTTTGTGCAAGCAGCCATAAGATTTTACTTGGGAGTTTTAGCCAAGCAATGTCAGTAGTTTGGATCACGATTTGAGAGTACCAAGACCTTGAGACGGCATGTTCTTATACTCTCTCCTGTGAACGAGTACGAGTGATGTTATTCGCTGTGCTTTCCTGGAAGATAGAAGATGAAACTATTTCAGCAAAGCTGCTAAGTTTGACACCTAGAAACCACTAACTAAGTGCTAGCCACGAATGACGATTTTGGCAAGTTTGCAAAGAGATCTATATTAGTTTGTACAGATAGGTATTACTTATATACTTGGTCCATATATGGGGTATGCAGTTATATATTTAGAGGTATGAAAAGAGAAGTGACACAGTTTGGGATGTAAGTTTTTGCTCTCTTACATATGCTTAGTTTTTTATTAAGTATACTAACTTACATGAATGGGGGCATGGTTTTCAGGGAACCGACAAATTCACATGGTGTTCAGGTCTCTCGGAGCACCTTCTGTGATGGTCCTGCCTACCACTTAAAGAATCCTGAGTCAGAGGAAAGTTACATGACTTGTTCAAAGTTCTGACTTACAGAGCTAAAACCTTTGCTTCTGGCTCTAGAGCTCTTAGTGAGCTACATATTAATTGCTACTGTTGAACCATTATTTGCATATTGACTAAAGTCATTAGAAGAAGCTATAAACACATTCTTTTTTAATTTAAATAATTTATTGAGATTACATCTCAGTTGCTATCCCCTCACTTGTATCTTCCTGTTCCCCTCTCCCTCCCTCTTTCCCCCTATTCCCCTCCCCTAGGCCTGTGACAGAAGGGACCTCCTCCCCTACCACATGATCACATCCTGTCAGGTCTTGTCCTGGTACATAAACACATTCTTGATCCTGCCTTTTCAATGTTACAAAGAATAAAATTCAACCTTCCTCACAGAAAGAAAAATGAAGATAGAACTTTCCGCTTTCCTCAGCTCTGATCTTTCCTTTGAACTGTGTCACATTACGTCAGAGATTGCCAGAGAGCGTGTTCTTCTCTGCACGTCTTTTTTCTTTTTCATTTCGGTGCTTGTAGAGTTTCAGATAAGAATCCCTGGCTTCCTTCCCATCTCTAAAAGCCAGCGTTGAGGGAAAGAGAAAGGATTAAAAGCAGGGGAATAAGATGGCGGTCAGCTATTTGAGTTTTATCCCAGCGCCTCCACACTTCTTAGCTTTCTGTGTCCAGGTAAGTCAGGGTGGGAATCTGTTTCCCGGTAGAATAGATGGGTTAGTGCACCTTACTCCGCGAGATTAGAGTGAGGATTAAGTCAATAATAAGCAGGATGTGGTGGAAACGCATACTTGCCCTTACTCGTGTTTGCTCAATGCACACACTGAGAGCCACTTCAGCACGTCAGCCTCACACCTCTCTAGCTTAGACAGTTCTTTTCTCTTAAATGGTGAAAAATCAATTCTGCTCCAGGGCAGTGGAACAGAACCTTCTGTCACTGCTGAAACCTTTATCACACAAGCCTGCGCTTGCTTTCCATTGCGTGTGAGTGGGAGAGCCAGGGAACACGTTATTTTTTAAATCTTTTTAGAGCTTTAACTCCTCAGTCCATATGCATTTCATATCCTTACGAAGATATGGTTATCTGCAAATGTTTCGTCCCAACTCTTGGAAGAGGAAAGAAGCAACGTTCATCTTCTTGCTTTAGGGCAGGTGTTCGGGTATTTTTCACCAGCATCATTTTCCATCGACCAGCCTTCTGTGGATTGTGGCTTCTTTGTCATCCTAGTCCTGAACTTGAACCCAGGAGTCATCGTTTAAGGTTACTATACTCTGTGAAACAGAGCTGAAGTTGGCTCATTTGAACACTGATGCCTTAAAAGGTTCTAAATAGTCCCCGTCAGTTGTGACACAGTAGATTTCAGATGATATTTACAACATCTTTTTGCAAAACTTTCCCAGCAGCACTTTGGTGGATGACTCTTCTGTGGATGGAAGATTTAGAATAAAAGTAACAGCTTGAGGTCCCTTTCCTGTTCGGCTCTTGGGCGGTGGCGAACGCGGACGCCGAGTCTCGCTTTTCATCGATTGCACAGACAATTCTAGTGCAAAGATGGTCAACGTACCTAAAACCCGAAGAACTTTCTGTAAGAAATGCGGCAGGCACCAGCCTCACAAAGTGACCCAGTATAAGAAGGGCAAGGATTCCCTGTACGCCCAAGGGAAGCGGCGCTACGCTCGCAAGCAGAGCGGCTACGGAGGCCGGACAAAGCCAATTTTCAGAAAGAAGGCCAAAACCACGAAGAAGACTGTGCTCAGGCTTGAGTGTGTTGAGCCCAACTGCAGATCCAAGAGGATGCTGGCCACTAAGAGATGCAAGCATTCTGAACTGGGAGGCGACAAGAAGAGAAAAGGCCAAGTGATCCAGTTCTAGAACTGAGTTGTCTGGGAGGAGAATACCGAAGCCGCAGAAACATCACCAGTTAAAAAATAAAGTTATTGTTAGTGTTGCTAAAAAAAAAAAAAAAAAAAAAAGTAACAACTTGAGGATGTGAACCTATCTTTTGCAGTCAAGAGCAGGTCTTACTTTTATGCATTGCAAATAAGCATCAAATTCCACAGAAGGCTAATTCAGAGTCCCTCTAAAGCTTAGAGGAGAAAAGTCCTCTTGCCATTTCCCAAGGTTTCTTTGTGTTCATTGCACTTGTTTCTTTAGTTTCCTTTTACAATTTTATCTCAGATGCCTTTATTCAGGCCAAAATTTCCTCTCTTAAAATTCAAAGAGAAGGAAGATGGATCCACTATACATGGGTGAGCGTTGGTCCCCGGAGGGAGTGGGCATTAGCCAGAGGGGGGAAGCATTGACCTGATCCTCCTAGGGCCAGATTGGCTTGTCAAGATGTCTTTTTGAGAAGGAGAGGGAGGTCCTGATCTGCTGTCTGTGGGCATCCCCAACGTACAGTGAACAAGACATTTTTCGACATCAACCTCTATGAAATCAGGTTTACTTCTCAGGGGACTCAGAGTTGGACAATTGGGTCCTCCCCCCCCCCCAGGTACCTTGTCCCACACCCCTTGCAGGTGCCCATGTCTTATGGCAGGCAATATCTGAGTATATGCCATTCTCACCGTGTCAAGGAAGGGCCAACGGAGGCAAATTAGTGTTCAAGCTCATCATGGCCTTGGTCTGCCAAGTCAAGTTTATGATAACACACCTGTATTGTTTGAGCATCTCAAGCATCTAGCTGTTGTTTTACTGTGTGGGACATCTAAAAGCCCAGGGGCCAAAAGAAATAAGGAGGATAAATCCTACCAGGGGGCCCAGAACAGAGGGCAACAAGATAGTAAACCAAGGGAAGGTGGAGAACAAGTTATGGAACCAACTCTGTTCCTGTTCTCATTGTCTTTTTCCTTTTTTCTAATCCTTCTCTAACCTTGGCCATGCTATCTTTGACCACCCCAGAGTGGTTCATATAAAAGCAACACTCTTCTTTGAGGGCAGCACAAAGTTCCCCTTGCTGAAGATGTAGCAAGTCTAGACCTCTCCTATTTTGTAGAATGACCTCAGTGAGGGAGGACAAGGATTTTTCAGGGTGGAATATGGCAGTTTCCATCCACTCCAAGTCTTCATCAATTGACAGGCGAAGATCTGAATAATGTTTGTTGGAGAGAACAAGAGAGGTTATGTCCACCCCAGCACCTGTAGTGCCCAATCCGAGGAGGACAGCCAGAGTAATTGCAGTTATAGGCTCAAGTTTGGTTCTAAGTAGGGCTTGTTCAGTAACAGGATCCCAGTAGTGGGAAAATTGTTCTTCATTGTAATATATTAAGTGGGGGACTAACTGAATAAGCACGCAAAAGGTGGTGTTACTGTTTTTTAAATGGGAGTATATGCAGGGAGTGAGGTCATCATTACAGGCCCACCAAGTGTAATTACTGGGAAGGATATAATCAGAAAGGGAAGATATCTCTGTGATGGTTATTTTACAGAGATGTTGATAAGAGGAGGGAATAACTTTACCTATACATAACCCGGAGCCTGATAGAGAACTCAAGGTTAGCTTGGCGTTATCTAGTTGGGCCCCTCAGCATTTAGAATGGTCAGAGGAATTGGAGATGTTCCCAATTACTGAAATTCCTTCATAAAAAGGAGGCCTGGAGTCATAGCATAACCAACCTGAAACAGTTAGCTCAGGGCGAGAATGATTTAAAGTCAAGTAAATGAAGTTAATGATATTCAGTAGCAAATCACGAGTGTTTATCAACCCTAACCTCTGAGGTGGAGTTTCTGTGTAGGAGATAGTGAAGGAAGGAGCTGCGGTGCCTTTCTCATGATTAGAGTCAAAGGTCTGGGGTGCCAGCACTGGATTAGGGCCCAGAGCCATAGAAGATATACTTACTTTTAATTTGATTGCAAAAAGTAAGCCTGGATGGGAACCTCCTCTCCAATAAATACGTAATCCCCAAGTATTTCCTCTGAACCAGTCTCTATTTAGTTTGCCTTTTTTAGTAAACTTAATAACGATGGGGTTGCAGAATTTGTTTTTACAAGGTCCTGAGGGACTGTTGGCCAAAGCACAACCAGAGTCAAGGGTCTGAGTTTGCAGGGTCATAAGAGCTGTTACATTTTACAGTGATTAGGTCCCAGGATGAAGTGGGCTTCCAGTAAGCATCACCTGTGGTCTCACATCCCCAGGCTTTACAATAATAATCAGATGCTCCCCCACATTTATGTTGTTGGGTCCTCGTAAGGCCCTCTCCTGGACAGACATAGAACTGGGCTGCTCGGAGGTTGGCTCTATAAAATTGTCCAGAGCATCCATAGGAGTCTCCTACCCCATTTGGGACACAAGTTTTTTCAGCTGGAGGGCTTAAATTATCCTCATGATTAGGAATGTCCCAAGTAGCAAGTCTGGCTACAAGTTTACAAATATCTGGGGTTAGGTCTGCCCACCAGGTCCATAAGGGATGGTCTCCAGTGATAGACCAGCTAGTATCTCTTAGTGGTGACAATACAGACCAGGTTTGTAATTCCGGTTGATGAGGGTTGTCCTCTTGATTGGAGATCACCTTCTGGCCTTTCAACAGCATCCCAAAGGATAGTATCCAAAGAAGCCTCATCTGTAAGAGAAAAAAAAGGATCTTAGGGGGTTTCCCACCCTGGATTTCCTGATCATTTATATGTTGGTCGACATCATCAAGATGATTGGGAGGAGGAGGATCGATTTGTTTGACCAGCCTCTCAGGCAGCCATCTGGCTGCTCCCTCCTTGGTATTATATATGCATACGGAACCTCTTCCCCAGACAAGGACTGGGTCTGGTCCATTCCATTTGTGAGTAAGGGGATCTTTCCACCTGACATTGGCATAGTCAATATTGGTTCCAGGATGCCAAAGGTGATTGGCAGCAGACTTGCCATGGGCATCCAAAGTCAAGAAATTAAGCACAAACAATGCATAGTGAGGGATGTTCCTGGGTGAACCTTTCATGGGATAAAACTCCCCCTCTTTTAAGTTTAGGAGGGTATTTTTAAGTGTTTGATTGACTCTTTCCACAATACCCTGACCTTGTGGGTTATAGGGTATTCCTGTGACATGTTTAATTTGTAATTGATGACAAAAGTCTTGAAACTTTTTTCCAGTGTAGCCAGGGCCATTGTCAGTTTTGATTACTCTAGGCTTTCCCAGTGTGCCAAGGCAAGCAAGAATGTTGAGCCAACTTAAGAAACAGATCTCCAACAGTAATAGGCTTATAGAAAATAAGATTTTAAACAATGTTTCCTTAATAAAAATGTTAAAACTACATCTCCAGCATATACCTGTGAACTTTTATCTAGGGATTGATAATTTGCTTATTAAATATAATGTTTAAAATTTAAGTTCAAACTCTTGCTTAAAATATATGAGAGCATTGCATTTGTAACACAGATATTATGTGATTCAATCCTAGTTCAAAGCACTATAAAAATATGGTTTTATATTCTAAAAATTATGGTTATACTCTATGATTTAATTCTTAAACAAATGTAACAGGACTCATTTGTATTAATTATGTTACAATCAATATAAAGTATTAATAACTTTAAATTTTTCTATGAATTATAAATTAAATATATTAGTAACACTGATAAATTTTCTTTAAAAACTGTTGTATTCTATAATAATATGCCATATAGAAACCAAAAAAGTTTCCAATCTCTATATTTATAGATCTTGATACTGAAGTAAAGAAACTCTAATTTAATGGTTATCATTTATGTAACTTGTTAAGGTCTTATTGTACATCAAAATCATGGTATATAAAACAGGAGATGCAAATTAATGCTGAGGATAAAATTGCTCAGCCATTATTGTTTCCCTGCATTAAAGGCAAAGCCATTCCAGTAAAAAGAATGGGTATATTTGAGAATACAAAAAATATATGTTCTGGCAAACAATGGTATATATTCACTTATAAGTAGATGTTAGCCCAATATAGATGCTCTCTGAGAAACTCCACCCAGTGGAGGATTGGGACAAATACTGGAAATCATTGCCAAACTCTGCACAAAGAGCTATGAGTTATATAAAAGAATGGCCCAGATAAAAGACATTAATTAAAGCATTTAAGATTAAATTAAGCATAAAATTAAAAAGCATTTAAGATTATGGATAAAAGGTAACGTAATAAAAATCATTAGAAGCAGATGACATGGGATTGAGACAAGGATCCCATACCTGCTCCATGTTGGGCGCCAGTTGCTCTGACCTGCAGGGTTCGACTAAAACTTGGGAGGGAGGTCACCTGTTGAGAAATGCAAGACACAAGGAAGGAGAGCAAGTCTGAATGATCAAACTCTCAACTTTATTAGTCAGGCAGCAGCTTTTATAATTCAGAAGGCAGGGAAGCATATTGCTATAGCAACGCAGTTGTGGGTTTTTCTCAAAACATAGGGAATTCCAGGCAGGGTCATCATGTCCTGCCACACAGGGCATCTTGCTTTGTCTTCATCTAGCTTTAGTCTAACTGCTGACTCACAACAGGGTCAGCTAGTTTCTGGTGAGAGGCAAGCTCTGGGAAAGACAGAGACTTAACGGTACAGACTTAGACAAGATGGCTGAAAATTGGCCATATGGCCTATCATCCCCAACAAAAATTCTTTCAATTTACACTTACGGTATTTGAAATCCTGTGTTTACTTACTAAGTCTCTGACAAAAGGGAACAATAATCCTTTTTGTCAGAATATTGCAGTCCTCTACTGAGGCCATTCACTCAAACAGACAGGATTTGTTGATAAACTATGAAACACCAACCACTGGGTTCTGTGAAACAGATGACAAATTCCATTGTTGAGATGGTACAATCTAGTATGGGGAAACTGATAATATACAATAAAATATAGATGAAACATGTGTTATAAACAAACGCTGTATTTCAATTGGAGGTATGAGATACAAGTAAAAATTGTATGTGTCACTTTCAGGCTAGGAAAATGAAAAATCTGGAGTCTCTTTCTCTACTTTGTTGACTGAAGAGACCACACTTAAAATGGTGTAGTTAGTAGGAACAAGGTATTTAAACTTCCTTTGGCCTGGGTCTCTTCAGAGATTAAAAGCCACAAAAAAACCTAACACACACACACACACACACACACACACACACACACACACACACACAGCATACCCCTCCTCATCTCTACCACAACATGTCATAAGTATTCTGAGTTAAAAATAATTCTCCAAATAATACTCCATGTTTTTAGCCATTAAGAACCTTAGAGTCATTTGTCACAGGGGCACAGCCTCCTCTATATCAGCCAACATAAGCTGTGTTCATTGTCAGCTTCCACGTGTGAAGCCCACAAAATAGAAGGAGCCTCTTTGTTTCTCAGAGGGTTAAAAACTAATTTGGGTAGCTCCCTCTCAAAATGTGGCCCACTGAACATCTGCAGCAGATTCAGTGTCTCGTGTGTATTTTCAGGGGCTCATCAAAGATTTTTTTTCCTCCCTGAGCCAAGGGGGAAACGCCCTGCTCAAGTTCACAGGACCTACAGCCGCCTGGGAAGAACCTCAGTGAGGAACTGTCCCTGGGGTTGGCCTGTAGGGGACTTCCTGCATCAGTGCCCCTGTGTGCGCGCTGGTCCTTGGGCGGGGAGATCCAGGGGTTGGGAGGGAGGAGCTGAACAGTATAAGAAAGAAGGGAACCTGTTGAGAGAGAAGTAAGCGAGCAAGGATGTGTTTGTTTTCTCTCTGCTCTTGACTGGACGTGATGGGACTAGCTGCCTGAGGTTCCTGCCTTGATTTCCCAGAAACGATGGACCATGACCTAAAACTATGAGCCAAAGAAACCTTTCTCTTCTAAGTTGCTTTTTGTGTGAGCGTTTATCTTATCAGCAGAAATGGAACCAGAGCAAGTCATAAAATATATCTCACACGGCCCAGAAATAAATTACAGTACATGTGTCTGAAGAGATCATAATGTATATTTGCTTTCAACATCTTCAGGTTGAGTGTTTAGGCCTAACTTTGTCTAAGAAACCCTCGAAATGTATGGTTGCTGTTGCTGCTAACATGATAGTCCTAATTAGGATCCATGTGCAAGTTCTCAAGGTCTGATGTAGGCCTCACCTTGTTTTTGAGGCTGCCTGGTGTGATTTCTTCAAACTTCTCTCCCCCAGCTTGAAGGAACCCACGTTGTTTTTAAAGATGCTTTGGTTTTGATGGTGATCACATCCCCATCTGTACTGATGGTCACCGGAGGTTTTGCCAGACAGCCCAGTTTGCCACTGGCTCTTCCTACTCCCAGAAGGAAGATAAAAGACAAATAGTTGCATCTGTTTCTAGCTTCAAGGACTCATTCTATTTGTAGAATTCTTTCCTAAGGAGGAGGTTTCTGTGATACACTGACTTCATGCTAGATATATTAAAATACCTGTTTCCATTGAGTTTACTTATTTGTGTGTGATGTTTGTGTACTCATATGGGTTGTTTGTTGTCTATTACATTTCTAATGCTATGCATTTTATTATTAAAATTTTTTCAAATAAATAAAAAACTTACCAGACACAGTTTTGTACAGTTCATTGTCACATATTTTATTGGCTCAAAATATACATATTACCAATTCATCATTAAATGTGCACTCAGTGGCATTAGAAGCATCATAATGTACAGCCAAGTCTCCATAGATAGGGCCTTAAATATATAATTAGTGCACTAAATATATAGTGCACTAAATAATAGTGAGTGTGGTACTCACATTTCCTTCTTATTTTTATGCCTTGGAGACTTTAATGCCTGCACATGCAGATGTATTTTTTTCTGCATGTGTTTCATCTTCGATGAGGTGTATATACCAAAGTTTTTTTTCTATCCCCCCATTGATGACTGATTAGCTCTATTTTTGTTACTACAAACAATGTTTCAGTGAACAGCCTTGTGCACACAGTTTTTGGTAGAATATGTAGGAATTCTCTCACTAGAAACAGAATTCCAGAAGGTGACAATAGTTATGGTAGATTACTAGCAGGTGACTTGAGGAAATATTGTAATGTGGTTCTCATGTTTCCTGGTGGCATATAATCATGGCATATATCATATGGATGAGAGCTTCCAAATTACTAATATTCTAAATATCCACAGGACCTGTGGCTATTACCTTATATGCTGAGGGGTGTCAGGACGGGTAATCACAGAAAGCAGGTGGGTGCTGGGGGAGCCACGGGTTACTGTGCAGACATGGCCAAGTCCGAGAACCACACCACACACAGCTAGTCCTGCCAATGGCACAGAAATGGCATCAAGAAACCCTGGTCACAAAGATATGAATCTCTTAAGGGGGTTCACCCCAAGTTCCTGAGGAACATGCATTTTGCCAAGAAGCACAGCGAGAAAGGCCTGAGGAAGATGCAGGCAAACAATGCAAAGGCAGTTAGTGCCATGCAGAGGCCATTAAGGCCCTTGTGAAGCCTAAGGCCCTTAAGCCCAGGATGCCAAAGGGCACCAGCTGCAAACTCAGCTGGCTTGCTTTCATCACTCATCCCAAGCTTGGGAAGAAGATTCGAAGCTACATGGCCAAAGGTCGTAGCCTCTGCCAACCAAAGCCCAACGTTCAAACCAAGGCAGAGGCCACAGCTCAGGCTCCCAAAGCTGCCCAGGCTCCTGTGAAGGCTCTGTGGAAAAGGCTTCTGCCAATGTGAAGACAGATGGACTGGTGTGGCACACCCACCCACACACTATTTACAGATGATGAGTGTCCCCTGCTGTTTTTACAAATAAACCCGAGGCAAACTCTGTAACAAAAAGCAAAAACAAAAACAAACAAAAAAACAAAACAAACAAACAAACAAACAAAAAAACCAAGAAGAGGAAGGTGGGTGGTGAGGGAAAATAAAAGCCTTGTGACCTAGATTCATCAACAGAACCCACACAGTGTGGGAACTAAGATTCCACAGAGACATCTTCTGACTTTTACACCACATCATGGAACATGTATTCACACACAATTCATCATGTATGTGCACAATAATAATTAGTAATGACAACTTTTAAAGGAAAGAGGTATTAGGCTAAAGAAGAAAAAAAAAAGGCAGAGTGAAACAGGAACAAAGGTAGTGCTGGGACCATATTCCAAGGAATGTCAGTAGCCATCAGAAATGAGAAAACAAAATTTTCTAAATATTAAAGCAAATATTTATTTAAAAACTTTTATAAACCTTTTAAAATTATTTTTATCATAAATATTATTTACTAAAATAGTTTTCTGTTCAGAAAATTGTATACATGCATTTTGTTTCTATGAGTCCACCAAGGGATTATACCCGTCTTGAGCTAGTTTGCACAGGACTGCATCCTGCTGGTGAATCAACATTTTTTTTTCTCCGTGCAAAGTTAGAGAGGCCGGGTTACTCTCATTTCACGTACAGCAAGTCATGCACCACCGGTGTCTTTCATACTGTGGACATATGATGTACACATAAACATGGCTCACCCAGTTCCTTCATATAATTTTCAAATTTTTCACAAGAAACGGATTTCCATGTTCCTTGAAGCTGGCCCACTGTCGTGTCTCAGTGAAAACTGCTTCACATGGATGTGTACGTTGGTGCTCCCTGAAATGGATTTTGGACCTGTTTTTAATACAATTCTGAATAAAGAAAACCTGGAGGAAAACTGAGGAGCTCCCACCTTTGCACTTTTCCCTTACTGCCATCTAAATAAAAACATCCCTCTACAGCACCAAGAGTCTATGGTGATGACCCGCAGCAAGATCAGCCGTAACTACGCCAGCACGAACAGCAGGTTTACTTTCCTTCTTCAGGATTAGCCACTCTCACAGACGCCTGTGTCCTCTTCTGTTTTTATATTCTTTTATCTTTTTCTTGATAATTAGAACTAAAAGCCAGAGAATATGCATACATAATGCCTGGCATTTGAGTTTTAAAACACAGTCAGGGTCAAAACAACCATTATACGCTGCTGAGCAAATGACTATAACAAAGATTATAAGAAAGAAACTACATTTTCTAGGAGCCGGGTCCAGTCAGCTTAGGCTCGCCTTGCTCTTGGCAGCACCAAATGCTCTTAGCCAGCTCCTTCATTCCGAGTGGTTTCTCTTCTTTACAACCTTGACTGTAACACTCTAACAGCTAGAAGTATTTGCACTGGCCCATAATATATGACCAGAGGTAGGGTAGCAAACACAGCGCCTAGAGAACAGGACTCCAATTGGCATTCAGAAGGACAGACTTGATCCTTACATGCCACCAGCTCCTGAGGACTTCCCAGTGGGTTCTAAGCAGTGCTTGGTATTTATATGTTGGTATATGGCCATTAAGAAATATGGGTGTTATTTTTTACCACGTCTCCTTGGTGGGGAGGCCTGGTGGCACTCAGAGGAAGGGTAGCAGGCTACCAAGAAGAGACTTGATACCCTATGAGCATACACAGGGGGAGGAGGATCCCCTCAGTCACAGACATAGGGGAGGGGAGTAGGGGGAAAAATGGGAGGGAGGGAGGAATAGGAGGATACAAGGGATGGGATAACAATTGAGATATAATATGAATAAATTAATAAAATATTTTTTAAAAAGAAATGTGGGTGTTACAAACTTCCTTGAGAAAGGAAAGGTGGCACATGTATGTTTTATAATTCCTATTAAAATGTTGTTTCCAAATCCCACAACTGTAGAGATAATTGATCACGTCAATTGTTTTCTTCACAATTATTCAACAAACTTAAATGGAGCGAGTAGAGCTATGTGCCTAAGAGGACTGGAAGACTTTATGTGTACTATTGTCTAAATATCCCAGCTATTGTGGTAAGGAGACAATAATATTTTGGTTGCTTCTTCTTTCCAAAATTAAGCAACCTGGAATCATGATTTATTTATGTTAACATATAAATATTGTAAGTTTATGTCCCCTCCATACACTAGCCGGGATGAATAGATGAGAAGTGGCCTGGAGGCTCTCAAATAGAAGCCATTAAAATCCTGAAGATGAACATGCTAGGACCCATGTTAGGTGCATCTTATCCAAGGGCATAGCTGGCTGAAACCTTCCTGAACAAGACACCACACTTGAGTGATGTTGCCCAGTGGCTGACAGCTTAGGCTTTCAGAGGCACCCAGCGGCTGAACCATGACGCAGAGCTCAGGCCAACTTCTGTCTCTCACAACACCTGACCCCTCTATTCATGAAGCAGCATCTCAAGTTCCGGCACTAGCTAAGCTTCCCGGGCAAGGTGGTTTTGTCTGCTTGGTTGTTCAAGTGATGGATGCTTTCTGGTGTTTACTAATATAGGTTAAACATCTGCGTTTCGTTCGGCCCCAGCCATGCTTGCCTGCAGTCCATCCTCCCAGATTTCCCAAACAGCCTATGTTACTAGCCTACCTGTCACTACATCTGTCTTTCGTGTGCTCCCTCCACATGAAAGAGGCCACAGATACACTTCTTTGTCAATGGGAACAATTTCCCTCACTATATCTCAAGCCCCTTCCCACCACTAAAGTAATAAGCTAGTGGCCATTGCAGCCTGCCCCAACACTGAGCTGGCTAGCACACAAAGCATGTTCAGGCTCTTTCCTCCTTTAATTGGCTATACAGTTCTTTATATTTTTAGGTACCACCTGAGTGGGGGGGGCTTCTGATGCTGTGATAGGTGATATGGGAGCCAGGACTCCTGGTTGTTTGTGAGATTGCCTTGTGACTTTTGGACTTACTAAGCATGATCTCAGTTCCACAGTTTAGTCGTATGGGGGGCTGCTGCTGGGCCTGCATGGGGCAGTGACTGTGTATCTACAGAACCCAGCTTATAATGCACAGTTCCTTTCTCACAGAGTGCTCTAGTTCAGAATTCTATCACTCCTGGGCTCCATAACACAGGAATTATTTATGAAAAGTCACATATAATTCTGTTGCTGACAATGTGGCCTTGCCTTGAAACATCAGAAGTCCGTGTTGTAATGCTCCCATAAACACACTGGGCAATACTGCCCTTTTCCCTGTCACTAGGATCCAAAATCAGAGGGTTTGTCAACCATATGGCTCAAGCTGTTGTATATACCCATCTCTCTGAAGACCTTCATGCATGCATGCTCCATTCAAAGCAGGAAGACTGCTTCATGGGCAGCATAGTCTGGGGCACACTCCCAAATTATATCACCAACAACAACCAAAGGCTCCAACAGACATGTTAGTAGAAGAGGAAAAACATAGGATTTGTATTTTGGAGAGGTGACCTTAAGTGTCATTGACTAAGCTGGGCCCCTCAACTCTACGAGAATAGAAGAATCCTCAATAACGACCCATTTTGGAAGTTATTGTGTTAATTGGATGTGTGTTTCCGTGTGTGGCTATGTGCACATGAGTGCATGTGTCTTCAGGGGCCAGAGGTATTGGATCCATCTGAGTTGTGAATTACAGACAGTTGTGGGCGCTAAGAGCAAACTCAGATCTTTTAACAGAGAAATACGGTCCTCTTAACCACTGAGCCATCTCTCAAGCCCCAGCATTGTATTTTGTTGCCATTTGTTTTTCTTTGTTGAAGGCTTGCTTTTGCTTTTGTTTCATATGAGGTCTCACTATGTAGCCATGGACCGCCTGAAAGTATCTAGGTAGACCGGACTGTCCTCGAATGCACGGAAGTCCCCCTGGGATATGCACCACACCCAGCTCATCACCAACGTTAACCCCCACACTCAGGATAGCACATGCACCGGCATGTCAGCCTCACCCTCCCCATCCCTGCTGACACATAGGGTGTTATACATTGGATGTAGCCATCAGTCTCACCTGCCTGTGTGACAACAGACGTAAACACAGCCCTGGAACCAAACTGCAGACACATACTGTCTGCTCTGTGGAAACACAGTTTGTTATTATCTTGCCCAATCTTTCCTTGTTGGGTAAAGAACAATGACCCATCACCATCTGTAACTCCGTGGTAAGGATGTGCTAATGTACATTACCAAGATACCCACCAAGCACAGCTAGCCATGGTTCTGGTACAGTGTGAGTTTGCAGCAGCCTATGGTCATCCTCCAGGATGTGTGTGGCCCTCGTGTCAAGCTGTCACAGTGGACTGAACGAAATGCGTGCCACACGCTGCTTTCTATGTTCTTTGCAGCTGCAGAGTAGCATGAATATCTGTCCCTTATCTCCATCATCATCACCAAATGTAATTTTAATTTTGGTTCTGCTGGGGCTCAAGCTTGGCATCTTAAATGCAAATAGGCAGACATGCCCCACTGAGCCACATCCCCAATCCCCAAGTACAACATTATTTGATGTACTGTTATATTCATGTCAGGAGAAGAGGTGAGGTTGAGAGATACCAGAATGTGCCATCTGTCCCACTTTCCTTCAGATTGTCCTCAGTCCCTTGGTTATCAATTATCCAAACTCCATGGCAACCCTACAAGAGCAAACAGCACTAGTAGCTCTGTGGCCCTTCCCATTGGAGCATTCCTAATCACCTCTTAAATGATGTGGCTTCTGGACTCATGATACATACTCATATGACTTTCTACACACACACACACACACACACACACACACACACACACACACACTTTCTATAGAAAGATACAGAAACTACACTAATCTATAAGATAGCTTAACAGTCTACTACAAAGAAGATGAAAGTCTCAGCACAGGCATTTCCAGCTCTTTGGCATACTGAATTTGAATTATTTATCTAAGCAATTTAATGTATTTTAGGCCCAATGAGCACTTCAGTGCCTAGAGAATGAGAAATACTCACACTGTCTTTCCTTTCACAGGGGAACTTGCAGGAGACACACAAAACACTCCCAACGCTATGAAAGGTTTCAAACTGCTTTCATCTGGATGCCTACCAATGTAACAAGATGCTGTGGGGTAGGTATTTTTATTGTTTGATTTTTATTGAATTATTGGTTTATGATGTTCATATATCAAATGATCTTACTAGTACAAACTGTTTTATTTTTAACTTTTAAATTATATTAAAACATGAACTCAGGGCTGGAGAGATGGCTCAGTGGTTAAGAGCACTGCCTGCTCTTCCAAAGGACCCGGGGTTCAATTCCCAGCACCCACATGGTGCTCACAACTGTCTGTAACTCCAAGATCTGACACTTTCACACCAATGCACATAGATTAAAACTAAATAATATATTTTTAAAAAACATGAACTCCTTCAAGAAAGATTCACATTTTGATTCTTTCTTTTAAGCATTTATGAGAGAGTATCAAGAGAATATCAGCCATTTCTGCTCCTTTCAGCAATCTTTAGTTGCCTATATTTTTGTTGTGGGATTGAGGCCTCATGAGCTTTCCCTCATACATGTTAGCATGTTTATACATGTAGTGCTTGATTAGGTCATGTTTAAGGAGCCCTGTTGGTGAGACTTTATGGGCACAACTTCTGACTTTTCTAGGAGACAAAATCTCCTACCACAGCAAATCCTCTGATGCTCTAGCTCTTAAAACCTTTCTTTCCCTTTCATCAAGATCCCTGATCCTTGGGTATAGGAGTTGTGTTGTAAATTTATCACTTGGGACTGAACTCCACAACTCTGTGTCTTGATTGGCTGTAGGTTTCTGCAATGGTCTCCACCTTTTTGTTGCAAAGAGAAGTTTGCTTGGTGAGGGCTGAGGGTTGCACTTATCTGTGGGCATGGAGACAAATATTTAGAATGTAGTTAGGGATCCTGCCAGTTAAGTAAAGTGACCATTGTGGTTCTCCTCGTGACTTATGACTTCACTAGCCCTGGGTGATTGATTGGCTAGGTTTCCAGTACCAGGCATAATTTTTCTCTGGTTAAATAGTCTGCCATTTCTAATTCGAGAGCTGTTGGTTACTGCCAAGGTATACATGCCACTACTGCCCCCTAGGATTATCAGGCTGTGCTGTTACACATTGCAGTCTGCAGGGAGCATAACTAGGTAGGACTGCTGGCTGCTTCCCTCCTTTGGAAGCTTGCATGGCAACTTCCGTTACTATGAAAGCTAGTCTTTAGGGAAGAGGTTTTCAAGTCAGTTCCAGGTCAGAGGCCTCTAAGCCCTAAGTTTGGTGTGCATGGCGTCTTCAGGAATAGGGACTTACCTTCCACATCTGGAGGAAGCCAAGGAAAATAGTGACACTTTGTAATGTTTGGTGATGTCTTTGGGCAAAAGGGGGCTTCTCGTGCCTGGTGTTGGGGGTTTTGCTAAATGAGCTATGGCTCTTGTAGGGAGCATTGTCAGGCTGGATTAAGTAGGCCTTTTAAAGAAGATGTTGGCAAAGTGAACCATGTGTGAAATCTAGCCAACACATGTAAATGGCTTTCTTAGATACAGACATGGAGATATTATCATGCTACAATAACAAAGCGGAGTAATTGCAACTAACAGTACTGGCTTAGAGAGCTAAAAGATTCATCATCGGCTCCTTGAAAGAAGAAAAATGTTTCTGAGCCAGGCGAGATGATGAATATAATACCAATTTCATGGGAGGCCATCGCAGGAGGATTGGCATGACTTTGAGGCCAGTCGGGGCTGCATAGCAGAACCTTGTAAGCTTTCCTTTCTTAGGCTAAAAGAATCATAGCTCACATATTTCATCCCACAGCTTTCTCATCAAGACATTTCTGCCAGGAATGGTGACACACACCTTTATTATTTTTTTTTTTGACATACACTTTTAATTCCAGCACTTGAGAGGAAGAGGCAGGAGGATCTTTGTGAGTTTGAGGAAAGCTTGGTCTACAGAGTCCCAGGACAGCCAGCTTATATAGCGAGACCCTCTCTTACAACAAATGAACAAACATACAAAGAAAAACAAATAACTAACTCTCCCACCAGAAAGAGAGAGAGAGAGAGAGAGAGAGAGAGAGAGAGAGAGAGAGGACATTTTTACAGTTATACCATGGATAAAGACAACAGAAATTTAACATAAAGAGCCAAAGTCTAGTGTTTTTACGAAAGTTACTTGAAAGATAGTTATTAGTCACTTATGGATGGGATTTTTAAAAAAAGATTATTCTTGGTGCTGCAAGGCAGAGAGATACAGGAATTTTAAAATAATTGACTATGAGATAAATAGGGCAAAAATCCCTGCTGTCTGCTTTTTTCCTGGGGCTCACCCAAGTAGTCAATGAGCCTGCTGATTTATAAAGCTCACTTCAGAAGTATCCCGGAGCATCTTATAATCCACCTGTTTTAGGCACTTTAGTGATGTTAAACCTTCCAGATGATCACACACTTCTGATGTTGAGATCAAAACTGTGCTATGAAAGAACATTCATTGGTATACAAATTTGCATATTGATGCAAAATAAGTTTAATTTCGATGCATTGGAATAGAATTCAAATGTAAGATTATTCTTCACACACATTATATATTTCTACTCTGATATGAAGTACTGTACCCATACCACTCAAGTAGAATGCAAGGTTTACCTCCAGGACCTTGGAAGTGCAATCGCAGACTGTTTAGGATAAATACATTAGACAAAGTAAATGCCAATTGATCAAATCATGGTCATGTCAATTACTAGTCTACTGTTATCACAAGAATATACATCCTAGGTGTAGCAGAGAGATATGACTCTATAGACAGATAAAGTAAAATAATTAGATAAGGTCTTCAAAAACTTCAGAGTCCTACAGAAAATGGCATTTAAAGATTTTTTTTTATTGTTGTAAGGATTCTTTGACAATAAGACAGGTCAACTCCTGGCAATACCCAGGCTACCTCAAAGAGAATGGTGAACATCAAAGAACCTCCTCATGGAGATGGCTTCAAATGTGGCAAACCAGCCACTGGGCAAAATGTCCTCGTTTCTACCACAGACAGAATTCTGCATAAAAATGGGAAAGCTTGGATACAGGCGGAGTTGACGTCCAAACTCTACCAAGACAGGGTAGGCAAATCCTCAATAGTTCCTGCCTCACAAATATGTCTGTTAGATATATTGGGCCCGAAGGCTGAAGATGATGCTCCAGCGTTATAGAGAGCGTTGGGTGACTGTTCAGGCAACAAACTGTCTCTGTCATTTTTTTTTTTAATTTGGAAGCTGCCAACCTGCACTTCCTCTTTACTCAGGTAAATAATTGTATTCCTTCTCAAGTCTCCGATGAGGCTGAAGACCAAATAGGTTAGTTTCACAACTAGGCTTAGTAGTTTAGGGGTTAAGATGTTTTTAGGTCTAGACAAATGTTTTAGGTTGATAGAGATGAGATGTGATAGACATTGAGTTACGTTCAGAATTTTAGACTCACCAAGATAGGAGAATGTTTTCTTCAAGGTTGCCAAATGCAAATAGCCAAAACACTACAAATGTAACATGAATATAATTCCTGATTACTTCGTGGTTCTTCTTGCTCTATGTTATATATATATATATATATATATATGTGTGTGTGTGTGTATATATATATATATATATATATATATATATATATATATATATATATATAATGTATATGCAGAAAGTAAAACTATTAAAAAAGAAAAACCTTCAGAATGACTTTGTAAAACTTGTTGAAAGTAAGGGATATCTAATACAAAATCAGTGTTAAAGCAAAGATAATAATGATAATAGCACCCTAAAAAGCTGTAGGGTTGTTACCCTGGCTGCCTTTGTAGGAAGGGTGTTGAGGGAACTTGGGAGAGGTGTAGTCCTACCAGGCCTCCCCTCGGCATTTGCTTACTGAGGACAACAGAAAACAATAGCAACTTAGCTGTTAGGAAACCTTGAGTAGTTTTCATGGGCCCTGTTAAAGCAGCAGGCTTTTGGGGGAAGACTGGAAATCAGCCACAATAACTGCCACTGGCCTGTTGACAGTTATCAATCAGCCATCAGACGGCACTGCTTGGCACCTCTGCTCTCCATTCGCCTGCCCTGGTAGGCTGAATTGTGTCCCTCACAAAGATACACATGTTTCAGCCCTGAGCTGGTAAACATGACCTTGTTTGGGAAGGGAATCTTTACAGGAGTGCGAAGATGTTTGGATTCAGCACACATTTCACAGCATCAGGAATGTCCTCGTTAGAGAAAGGAGGAGATCTGAGGAAAGAGTATGTGAAGAGCGGCAAGAAGCCATGAGCCACCAGAGCATCAAACCAGTGGCCTCCAGAGCCAGCAATGGCCGAGGCTCCCAGGCTCTGGAAGCAGTGTGCTGGTATACTCCTGCTCGGGTACTGCCCTGCCCAGCTACCTGCTAACACACACACACACACACACACACACACACACACCAGGACACTCTGCCCCTCTCTCATGCTAAGCTCCTGTTCTAGAACTAGCAACACCACCAGTGCTCTCTGTTCTTTAAAGCTACCAAATTTGTAGCAATTTGTTAGGCTCGCCCCAAGAAATAATACGTGGGAGAAACTAGTTTTCAAAGTTGTACACCTCTTTTATGTTAAAATGAGGACTTGATTTTATTGTATTAAGTACCATTTAAACTTATTTGGAATTATCTCTTTTATTGTTGTTGCTACACTTTTTACATTCTTTTTGGTCAACTAAAGGTAACAATTATGGTCACAATTTAACCAAAGATAGAAGTAACTTTTGTAAATAATAGCAATTATAGCAACATTGTTAAATTAAAATAGATATTTTAATTGCATATTATAATTAGATTGCTGACATTAATACAATAAAATTATGCTGGAAAGTTTTTGACAGCTTGCTATAAACTAGAACCACTTGGGAAGAAGGAACTGAACTTGAGCAGCTACCTCCATCAGATTAGCCTGAGCAACTGCCTTCATCAGATTAGCCTGAGCAACTGCCTCCATCAGATTAGCCAGTAGGCAACTCTGGGCGGGGGGAGGGGGGGGCATTTACTTGATTAACAACTGATGTGGCAGGACCCAGCCCACTGGGCAGGTGGTCCTAGGGTGTATACGAAAAACAAACTGAACTCCATGAGGAGCAAGCCAGTAAGCAACAGTCCTCTGTTCCATGGCCGCTGCTCCAGCCCCTGCCTCTTCTAGGATCCAGCCTGTGTTTTGCCCTGATTTATCTCAGTGATGTGGCAATGTAAGCCAAATAAACTGTGTCCTCCCCCAAGGCACTTAGGTCATAGTGTCTTATCACTGCAACACAAAATGGCCAATACCAAAGGCCCGACTATACCTCTAGATTTTATCCCTCTTTCTACTGCCATGACCAGCCATTTGTTTGCTTTTAAAATCTGTATCCTACAACTTCGTTGGGTGTGCTTGTATTGAAAGACTCAAGATCTAGACAATAAGATAAACCTGGGATGCTGTAGACTGTATTGGGCTGTAATTCCTACTGTCACAGGATTTCAGCTAATCCACGCTGGTGCTGGAAGTGGCTGGCTGGTGCTGTGTGCCTCTAAGAAATCATGTGGTTCTGACAAATCATTACAATGTGGAGGCATCCTGGTGGGATGAATAAACGATACTAGGTCAGAGCCAGGTGGCCTGAGGCTTGTGAATCAGACCTGCTGGGTTCCCATGCTTTGTTGCCCTGGTTTCCTGGAGCAGAAGGAAGCTGCTAGAACCCAGCTGCTGCCTAAGCACTCTCTGTAGGCCATCAGCAAACGATTTGTCATCCAGTTGTTGTGGGATAGCGTCGCCCCTAGGGGTTCCCCAGCATGGCTTGCAGTAATGAGCATGCCAACTCCTGTGAGCCACCCTGTCTTTTTAATCAGAATTTAGGGCTAGGCATGGGAATGTATATTATATTTCCAGAGTTTCCCCCAGATGTATCTCCAGAGTCTGTCTTGAAATGACTCAAGTCTAAGGCCCAGCAATTAGACACACTGCTCTAGACTAGGCATGCTCAGGGTGGGACCATGGCCATTAGTGTTCAGTGTCAACTTGATCACCTGGGAGCCTGGTCTCTGGACATGCCTGGGGGGTTATCGTGTTTGCTGGTGTGGGAAGCTCCACCTTAAATGTGATAGGGGGGATGTGGGGGTGGGGACAACAATCCCCTGGGCAAGGGATACCAGGGTATATAAAATGGAGGAAGGGAGCTGTGCAGTAGGACACAGGCATCTGTAGCTCGGTTTCTCAGCTGTGGATGTGGTGTGAGCAACTTCCTCAAGCTTCTGCCGCTGACCTGGACTTAGAACTGTGAACTCAGTGAGGCCTCTTCTTCTTTAAGCTGCTTTTGTTGGGGGTGTTTTATCCCAGCAGTGCGTCCTTCCATCCCCAGGCAGCAGTCCTTCCGTCCAACAGCAGTACTGAGAAAGACAAATTCTTGGCCCTTCCTACGGCCTGCTGAATCAGAATCTCCGGGAAAGGGGCCTGAAAACTGGTGCTTTTAACTAGTTCTTTGGGTAACACTGATGCATGCTGAAGTTCAAGACCCCCATCCCTCATTTACAAAGACCAGTAAGGAAAGAGAATATGTGTGACCTTAGAAGCAGATGAGACATCACCTCACCACACGTGACCCAGTGTGGTGCCAATTGATCTGACGGACATAGTTTCCATGAGAAGCTCCTGGTGTCTGGGTCCTTCCTGTTGAATACCCAGAACCCAAACTGAACTGTGATGTAATAGCCAACACGTAAAGACGAAAGGAAAAGATTTTCCCATGAGCCTCTGCAGAGTGCCAATGCTATAACAAAGAAAACCTGAGAGATTGTCACAGAACGGAGGAAACCGAAACAGTGCTACCAAGTGAGACCTATTTGCCAGCCAAGTGCTCTGCCAGCCATAGAAAGGAGATATTTGAGAAAGTCTATTCACGAGGTGAGAATGTGTGGCTGGGAGCTGTAAGTCTCAAATCTACCTCAGGTTGAGGGTAGAGTATTTTTGATGGGGTAGAGAAGCAAGGTAATGCGAGAGTTGGAAAGGGTTGGTGTTAGAGGGTATTGGGCACATGTGCCATTTGTCTTTCTTAGATAACTGCTCAGAAGATAGAAATAGTAGCATCTGTCAGACACTTGCATAGGCTCAAGTAAAGGTCAGCGGCTCTCGCCTATATGAGCTTCCTCCAACTTCCTCAAAAACGAAGAGACAAATGCATAGGCACCTGCCTTATGGTCACTAAGACATGACAGAAGCAGAAGCTAGGGGGTGTGTTTGGGGTTTTCCTTGGTTGTAGCGACTCTGCTCAAAGCAGGGTTCTGTTTTGTGACATAGAATAGGAACACGTGTGAATAGGAAAGACAGGGAAATTGGGAAAGCCTGTACTTACTTGTATAAGTGCTGTATTTACACCTTAGTTTTGAAAAATATACACTAAAATGTAAAATACAAGCCCAATGGGAGAACTTTAGGAAAGCTGTATGGGAATTCTTTATATTGCTTTTGCAATTTCTCTGTAAATCTAAAATATTCCAATATTTAAAATGAGGAAAGCAAAACAAAAATTTAAAAATTAAGTGAAAGTGTGGTGGATAGACAGCAGCACTGGTGTCACCCGCAGGCTGTCGGCCCAGCAGGTTGTCAGAACTAAGCCTGACTCACTAACACTGTGCTGCCCATGTGAGTCATGTATGATATAAATTAAGAAGTCCACTCTCAGACAGGTGTAGCGGGCGCACACCTTTAATTCCAGCACTTGGGAGGCAGAAGCAGGCGGGTCACTGTGAGTTCGAGGACAGCCTGGTCTACAAAGTGAGTCTAGGACAGCCAAGGATACACAGAGAAAACCAAAAAGAAGAAGAAGAAGAAGAAGAAGAAGAAGAAGAAGAAGAAGAGGAGGAGGAGGAGGAGGAGGAGGAGGAGGAGGAAGAGGAAGAGGAAGAGGAAGAAGAAGAAGAAGAAGAAGAAGAAGAAGAAGAAGAAGAAGAAGAAGAAGAAGAAGAAGAAGAAGAAGGAATCCACTTTCTCCCATAAAACCAGGATTCCGCACAGCTCAGCCTGGCAGCACCTGAGCCGTGCATCAGTTTTGGTTGCGACCATCCGTCTGCCTGCCTTTCAGGTGCCATATTCAGTTTGCAAGCTCCTTCAGGTCAACAAGACTCTCATACCTCTCTCCGGCTTTCATCCTTGTACGGTGTCCCCTCTGGTGCAACTCAAATTGTATCTTGTGCTTACAAGACATTTTCTTCTCTAAAATCCTAGAACTTGGGCAGCACATGTTTGAAACCCCAGCAGCCACAAGGTGAAGGCAGAAGGGCCCAGGTTCAAGGCCTTCCTGAACTGTACTGTCAGCCCCTGTACATAGTGATAGAGTCCTTGCCCAGGAACACAAAGCCATGACCCCCCCCCCAGTGCCATGTGTCACTTTTCTTATTCTGTGCTCAATACTGACAAGCAATCTAAGGGAGGAAGGGTTGATTGTGCTCACAATTTAAGGACTGATACACTGCGTCCTGGTGGGGGAGACATGGCTGGTCACCTGGTCACATTGCCTCAGGATCTAGAGACAAGAGATAGACAGGAAGCAGGGCCAAGCTGATAAACCCAAGACCTATGCCCAGAGGCCCACTTCCTGCTGCAGGCTCCAGCCCAACAAGGTTCCACCACCTTCCAAACATCACCACCAGTGAGGGGTCAAGTGTTCAGACACATGCTCCTCTGGGAGACATTTCACATTTTAAACCACACCACCATGCAAAAAAACAGAACAGCAAACATGGACAAAAATCTTACCTTGCCTCCAGTCCCCAACTGTGTCTTTGAAACGCTGCTGCTACTCTGCCACAGGCTCCCTTTCACAAATAGCCAGCTGTGATGGTTGTCGTGAAAATGGCCCCCATAGGTTCACATTTTTGGATGCTCAATCCACAGTTAGTGGAACTGTTTGGAACTGGTCTGGAAGCCTGGCCTGGTTGAAAGAGGTGTGTCCCTGTGGGGTGGGCTTTGAGGTTTCAAAAGCCCACACTCTTCTCAATTAGCTCTCTCTCTGCCTCTTGCCTGTGCATCAAGATGTAAACTTTCAGCTGCTGCTGAGAGCCATGCCTGCCTGCTGCCATGCTCCCTGTCATGATGGCCAAAGACTCTAACCATCTAAAATTGATGCCTCGACCATGGTGTCTTATCACAGCAGAAAAATAGCTAAGATACCAACCTACCTATTGGGTACTACTGCCTGGAAGTCTCTGGCACACTGGAATGCTCAGCTTCAGTGCACTTTCTACTCTTGAGCCAACCAGTCCTGTATCACCAGTAAACGTATCTCTAACCAGTGTATGTCTTATTTCTTTTAAACTTCTCTTTTAAAAACTCTAATCTTGCTGATAAACTAAAAAATGATTTTCCCACATTATCAACAGTGATATAGGAAATTAACAACTTTTACAACATCAATCAAAGTATAGAAAACAAAGCAAAACAAAAATACAAAACAAATAAAAACAATAGAGCAGCAAGCTGAATGTGGTGGCACAAGCCTTTAATCCTAGCATTTGACAGCCTGGGACAGGAGAATTAGGAGTTTAATACCAGGGTGGCTACATAGACCAAAGAAAGAAAGAAAGAGAGAAAGAGGGAGGGAAGAAAGGAGAGCAGAAAGGAAGGAAGATAAAGAAAAGAGAAAGTAAGAAAGAAAAAATAAGAAGGGAAAAGAAAAAGGAAGGGCTGAAGATGTACCCCAGCAGTTAAGAGCACTTGCTGCTCTAACAGAGGACCCAGGTTAGGTTCCCTCACCCACAACTGTCTGTATCTCCAATTCCTCTTCTGACCATCTCAGACACCAGGCACACACGAGGGACATAGACACACATGCAGGCATAAGATTCGTAACATGACATGACATGACATGACATAACACAACACAACATAACATAACACAACATAAAACATAACATAAAACTTAAAAAGTTAAAAAAAAAAAGTTGCCAAACTTGGAGAAGAGTAACCCCAGCCCTGGCTGCTAAAATCTGATGGTGAACAGGACTGCCTTCATCACACACTCTGAGAAGGAAGCCTTCAACCCTATTCATAAGTTTATGCATAACCTAACATTGTCTCACTAAAAAATGTAAGTTACTAGTTTTGCCATTTTACAAAGTAGGAACTGGGATGAAATATCCAGCGTTAGAAGATGCTGTCATTGGAGAGAGGCCATTTATGCCCAGCTTTGTGATCATCAGTGAGTTTATAAGATGAATAAACTTCAGGTGAGGCATTGTATGAGCCAAGTGCCCCTCCCATATCATGATCAACTAAGAAATCCAAAATGAATGACGTCATCCCAAGAGCACTTGCCTATGATACTTCTTCAGCAGGCTCAGGCAATGTACAATACATTGCCTCACCTCTGTTGATGGTGATACTTCCCCTGGCAAGTCACAAGGTGGAAAACTAGTTTAGCCCTGGCTGCAGTTCAAAGTTAAAGATGGAAGTTAGTCAAGTGCTATTTTGAAATTACTTTGGGAGGGTGCAGGTGATTAAGAATTGCCGTTGGAAGATGCCTAAACCCGAACATTAACAATCTTGAAAAGAAAAGAGGTGCGTTTGTTCACTCATCAGGACCTCACACCTTTTAGAAAAAAGCTTCTACCACTGAACTTTACATTCATCCCTCATTATTTATTTGTTAATATGCAAATTTTTTATCATAGCTATATAAAATGGTTGTTGAGAAAGTACACTAAATTGTTGTTGGAAATTGTTTTAGATGATGGGGTTTGGGGTAAGTTGTTCTTTCTTTCTTTCTTCTGTTCTCTCTCTCTCTCTCTCTCTCTCTCTCTCTCTCTCTCTCTCTCTCTTCTACTTTTTAATCATTTCAATGTACTCTGTCACATGAAAAATGACTCAGTTTATCAGGTTTAGCAGTAGATTGGTTTATCTACTGAGCAAACTTAGCACCTTCCTAACAGGGTTTCTTAAAATGGAGCACACTCACAGAGAGAAAGCCATGAAGGTGGCAGATCTTGGAGGTAAACAGTCACTAATTAAGGCAAATCAGAATCTGAAAAAGGAAGAAGGAAGGAAGGAAGGAAGGAAGGAAGGAAGGAAAGAAGGTGTCTTAGTGTTCTGTTGCTGTGAAGACACACCATTTAATTGGAGTCGACTTACAGTCTGAGAGGTGTCATGGTGGAAGGGATGGTGGTGTGCAGGCAGACACGATGCTGGAGAAGTAGCTGAGAGTTCTCCATCTGAACCCGAAGACAGCAGGAAGAAAGAGTCACTGGGCCTGCCTTGAGCTTTGGCATCCCAAAGTCATCCTGCACTGTCACACTTCCTCCAACATGGCCACGCCTCCTTATCCATCCACAGTAGTGCCACTCCTCAATGTCTAAGTATTCAAACACACAAGTTTATGGGGTCCACTCTGACTGAAACCACCCCAGAAGCCTCAGAAATGCCCCTGTTGATGCCTATTACGGATTTCTAGAGTCCAGAACTGAGAGCTTTCTAATGTGAGAAGCCACCATGCTGTGTGGGCTTGTCACAGCAGCCCCAGGAAGCTAAAGGACTTCTCATTTCAGTCTCCTTTGTAGGTTCTTCTACCTCCCTGTGTACTGACAGGTTTCCACGGAGTCCTCTGACAACACACACACACACACACACACACACACACACACAGAGAGAGAGAGATAATTTTGAAAAAGAAAACTTGTCATTGGATTGGATTTGGGGCCCATCTGGACAATCCAAGAGAGTATCATATTGAGATACTTAACTCTGTGAAGAATCTTTTTCCAAATAATAGCACATTCCCGTGTTTCACAGAGTAGGATGTGGACACATATTCGGTGTGGGGTGTGCCCAATCAACTCGTTGTGGGGACAAGGTAGTCAGGAACTTGTGAGGACTGTCAGGAGCAGACAGGGCCACATTGTCTGCGCCAGGCCATGAGAAGTCCACTCTGAAGTTTAAATGGAAAAAGAAGGCCTGTTGGACTCTGTGTGATGCATCTTTCTCTGGATGCTCTTGGCATGACCTTCCCCAGCATAATTAGAGAGATGAATAAGATGCAACTCCGGTGATGCTGGGGTCCAGAGAGAAAGGTGTATGCAAGCAGACAAATTTCACAGCACTAGCACTACCGAAATGCTAAAGTAGAAAATGCCCGAAGTGCAAAGAAAAGTAAATGCGCGCGCGCACGCGCACTCACACACACACACACACACACACACACACACACACACACAAGGTGGGGTGCAATGAAATAAATATAATATACAAATGACATGCAGGACTTCCTGCAGCTGGTATGGGTTTTCCCAGTCATGACTGTAGATCCCTTCAAGCGGCGTTTCCCAGACAAGATGGATTCATTTGCTACAGGGCAGCAGCTGACAAGGGCCCTTCTGTCAGATAGGGTTTTCTCTAGGATCAAAGAACAACTCACTAAGTGTTCTCTGGCTTAGAGAAAGGAAAGGTTGAGAGAGTCACTCCAGGAAGTGGCTTTGTGACCAATGACTGAGAGCCCGGAGGGTGCTCTGTGGTGTGTAGGAAGAGCTGGAGACACTGGAGGTCATGAAGGCCCCTGGCGTGACGCTGCTGAGCAGGCTGGGCTTGTTCTCAGGGGACAGATGATGTGGGTCCTATTATCTGGGGCCAAAGAATTAAAGAGAAGCCCTAGAGTTGATTTTGCTTTGTATTGTTTTAAGTGAGGGATACTATTGGATTTCTGTTTTAGAAAATAACTTTGTGGGAAAATTTGATAAAAATGAAAACTTAAGTCTGACAGAAGGCCAGTGTCAGTTGTTGTGGTGTCACAAATGAATCCACCTGGTTAGAGAAATACTAGGCTAAGATTTGCAGTCACCAGCAGGGGAAAACCCATACCAACTGCAGGAAGTCCTGCATTTAATTTTGTATTATATTTATTTGATTGTGTGTGCATGTGTGTTGTGTGCTCGCACATGCGCGCATGTGTGTGTATGCGTCCATGCATGTGTTCATGTGTGTGTGTGTGTGTGTGTGTGTGCTCGCGCGCGCACGTGTGCATGCATGCATGCACATGTGGAGATCAGAGGGCAGTACATGAGTCAGTTTTTGCCTTCTACTGTGTGGGTCCCAGAATTAAACTCAGATCCTCAGGCTTAGAAGCATGGGCCTCTATCCACTGAGCCATCCCTGTCCCAGTCTTAATTTTTTCAAATAAATACAAAAAACTGCTTAATTTTTCATAATGTTTTTCAACAAGTTTGTTTGATATCTCTTATTGCTCTAAAAACACAGCTGTAATATTTTCCTTGCCTTTTTAAACATTAGAGATTTGATTGTAATTATTTTGGAAAGTGATCTATTTCCCAAAATTCAAAATTGTGTTAAGAAAGTGTTTTTGAGCTTAAAGAAAGACTATGTGTGTTCAGGATTTTATGAATCATGAAACTCAGGATCTTCTTCTCCTTGATAACTTGACACACAAATTGTTAAGCCACAACCTTTCCTTTATTGTTCATCCCCTAAGATCTCACATTAAAATCAACATTGTAATATAAAACACATTACAAACTTTAAAAGTCCCACAGTCTTTATAAACTCAAACATTAAAAATTCTCTCTCTTTAAAATATCTTCTTTCCAGTATCTGCAAGTTCAGAGGTGAAATTTCCTGAAACCTCCAGGAAGAAAATGTGAGTCCACACCCACCTGCAGGCAGCCCCCTGTCCCTGCATTTTTCCTTCAATCTCTGCACCATTAGTGAGGCACTGGAGCCTCATAGTCTGGCAAGATATTGAGATGCCATGAGCATCCTCAGCCTGTCTGCAGCTCTGTGGTTTAACTGCCCTTACTCACTCAAGACATTTTACAATAAACAGTATTTATACATGTTGCAGATCAATACAGCTGAAGTCACACCTGGGTATGATTTTTACCAATTTAAAAACAGATTAAGCCTAAAAGGGTTTTGTTGTTGCTTTGATTTGTTTTGGTTTTGAGACATGTTTTCATATAGTGTGACCTTGAACTCACCACATAGCTAAGGATGACCTTGAAATACTGATCTTCCTGCCTCAGTCTTCAGAATGCTGAGCTAACATGTATACACAAAGCTCAACTTAATTGCTGCTTTCTCATCTTGCTTGTTTAATTTGACCCAAGTTTGTACTGTGTAGGCCAGGCTTGCTTCCAACTCTCAGTCTCAGTGTTTCAGCTCTGAGCGCTGGCCTTTTGAAGTACTCCTTTTACTCTTCATCCATACTGGCTGCCTTAATAGTGATAGAAGGTGTATGCACTACTGGATGAAAAAAGGATTGATAAATCCCAGCCAGTTATGAACTTTCCAAGTTATAATAATGACCTATTTATAAGACATGCCCATTGGTACAATAGTGTCACAAACATTATGAGGGTAACCAACCTTTTTTAAAAAGGTCTACTGCATAAGATTAACCCCATAACTGATATGGTTAATACAGCCAAGAAGGTGAGACTAGATAGGTAATGGGCCCTGCGGGAAAAACTATTACTATTCTTTGGCTAAATTAACATGGCAATAAAATGACTCCTAATGACTTATTGTTATTTCCATAGAGCAATGCATCACTCAACCTTCATCAGAGAAGCTGCTTCTTGTAGTATATAGCAATTACCACAGAGATGCACAACTGGACAATGTGCAGATAGTGAAACTTAGGAGTGCTTAGCCCTGAATGGAATGAATGTCTTTATCAAACCCCTCCACTTAAGGCTCAGAGGGCCATGCAAAGAGATCATAGAACAGTGGATGCACATAAGAACACAGAGGGTGATTCCAAGAAAAAAAGCACCCATCACGCACTGTATCTGATCTAATGCACAGAGACCGGGACCTGACTGGGAGCCATAGACCATAAGAACTGGAGAACACTAGGTGAGTGGGGTCCTGCACAGTGCAGACCACAGGCCAGCCTGGCCCTGGATCAACCAATGGCACACCAAGGATGGGAGACCAGTCCCCAGACTCTGGACCGGAGCCTGCCTGCAAACTGCAGCCAGGCTCTATAACCCAAACTCGGTATATGGGACTGAACTCGGGACAGTGAAGCACCAGAGTTCCTGGCCTGGGGAAATCTCAGAGAAATGGGTGGATCTGTCCTCAGACCTGTCCCCTACTCCATACCACTCCACAGAAAGCCCCAGGGGCCACACAGAAGCCCAGTTGGCTGTGAACTCTTTACCCTGCCACAGTGGCATGGTCGGACCACAACCAGACAGGAACCTAGCTACCAGCCACAGCGGACCAGGCCTGCACAATTGTGCAGATAGAGCCCATCCTAACCAGGCTACACAGCCCAACAGGGTCTCCCACACTCTTGGGAGAGGCTGGACATCCCTGAGGGGTCAGGACGGAAAACTAAACAGCAGCCTCAACTCAGCGGGACTGAACCTCCATAGTTGTGTTATCTGAATGTGTCTCGGCAGGAACCTAGCTATCAGCCTCAGAGGTCTGTGCCTGTATAACTGGGCAGCTAGAACCCAGCCTAGCCAGGCTACACAACCCAGCAGGGTCTCCCACGCCCTTGGAAGCATCTAGGCATCCCTGAGGGATCAGGAAAGAAAACTAACCAGCAGCTCCAACGCAGCAGGACTGAACCACCTCAGGTGCACAATCTGAATGGGACCGGACAGAAGCCCACCTATGCTGACCCAGTGGGGAGCCTAAGATGTGGAGCAAAGTCTCCTGGAGCAGAAACAAGGTCACTTGTCTGTTCCAGGAAAGAATTCCCTGATCCCCACAGCCAAAGAACCTCAACCTATAATTACTCACAAACTATCCATTCACAACAACCAGTGAAGGATACCAGAAGCTACCTCCCAACATCAGAGACAGTAAGATGACTAAAGGTCAGTGGAAAAATGCAAACAACAAAACCCAAAACAATATGGCATCTCCAGATCCCAGCTATCCCCCCCAAAAAAAGCCACCCTCAGAACTCAAACACAATCAAAATTCTTAGTAATGAAGATGATAACAGAATAAATGAATAAAATCCATAAACAAATGCAGGAAGATGCAGCCCAACAGGTTGAAGATATAAAAGAGGCCCATAGAGAGGCACTGGAAGAAATTCAGGAAAATACAAACAATCAGATGAAGGAAATCAATAAAAGAGTTCAGGATCTGAAAATAAAAGCAGAAACTATGATAAAGGCACAGACAGAAGAAAAATGTGAATGAGAGACCTTAGAGAAGAAAGCAAGCAACACAGAGGTAATCTTCTTTAACAGAATCCAAGAGATGGAGGAACAAAACATAGGACTAGAAGATACAATCGTAGAACTTGAAGAAACCATCAAAGAAAATGCTAAATCTGAAAAATTCATGACACAAAACATCCAAGAAATAAAGGACACCATGAAAACACAAAATCTGAGGATAATAGGCACTGAGAAAAGATAAGATGCCTAACTCCAAGGCCCAGAAAATATCTTCAACAAAATCATAGAAGAAAATTTCCCCAATTTAAAGAAGGAGATGCACATAAACATACAAGAGGCCTACAGAATACCAAATAGAATAGACCAGAAAAGAAAATCTTCTTGCCACATTATAATCAAAACACAAAGTATACAGAACAAAGAAAAATATTAAAAACAGCAAGGGAAAAAGGCCAAGTAACATATAATGGCAAACCTATCAGAATCACACCCAACATCTCAGCAGAGACCATAAAAGCTAGAAGGGCCTGGATAGGGGTCCTGAAACCCCTAAGATACCACAGATGCCAGGCCAGACTACTATGCCCAGCAAAACTGTCAATAACTATTGATGGAGAAAACAAGATATTCCATGACAAAAACAAATTCAAACAGTACCTACCCACAAATCTGGCCTTACAGAAGCTACTAGAAGAAAACCTCCAACCCAAAGAGACAAGCTACAACTAAATACACAGGAAAAAGAGAACCACACTGTCATAAAAATATAACCATAAAAACACTCTACCACAACCAACATCAAAATCAAGGAACTTAACAGTCACTGGTCATTAATAACCCTCAACATCAATGGTCTCAATTATCCAATAAAAAGGCACAGATTAACTGAATGGATGCATAAACAAGACTCAAGATTCTTCTGCATTCAAGAAACACATCTCAGCCATAAGGATAGTCATTACTTCAGGGTAAAAGGCTGGGAAAAGGTATTCCAAGCGAACAGACACAAGAAGCAAGCTGATATAGCCATTTTAATATCTAATAAAATAGACTTCCAACCAAAATTAATCAAAAGAGATGAAGAAGGTCACTTCATACTCATCAAAGGTAAAGTCAATCAAGATGATATCACAATTCTAAACATCTACATTCCCAATACAAGGGCACCCACATTTGTAAAAGAACTATTATCAAAGCTTAAACCAAACATTGACCCACACACATTAATAGTGGGAGACTTCAACACTCCACTTTCATCAAAGGATTGGTCATTGAAACAGAAACTAAACCAAGAAATAATGACACTAACCAACATTGTTAATCAAATGGATCTAACAAATATCTACAGAACTTTTCACCCAAACACAAAGAATGATACCTTCTTCTCAGTACCCCAAGGAACCTTCTCAAAAATTGATCATGAAGTAGGACACAAAACAAGCCTCAGGAGATTCAAGGAGATTGAAATAATATCTTGTATTCTATCAGATCATCATGGTTTAAAGCTGGACTTCAACAACAACAGAAATAACAAAAAGCCTATATAAACATGGAAACCCAACAACTTTCTACTTAATGACACATGGGTCAGGGAAGAAAGAAAGAAAGAAATTAAGGATTTGCTGAAATTCAATGAAAATGAAAGAACAACATACCCAAATTTGTGGGACACATAGAAAGCAGAGATAAGAGGAAAATTCATAGCACTAAGTGTCTTTATAAAGAAATTGGAAACATCCCATATAAGTAACTTAATGACACATCTGGAAGCCCTAGGAAAAAAAGAAGCAGAAACATCCAAGAGGAGTAGATGTCTGGAAATAATCAAACTCAGGGCTGAAATCAATAAATTAGAAACAAAGAGAACAATTCACAGAATCAACAAAACCAGGAGCTGGTTCTTTGAGAAAATCAACAAGATAGACAAACCATTAGTCAAACTAACTAAAAGGCAGAGAGACACTATCCAAATTAACAAAATCAGAAATGAAAAGGGAGACATAACAACAGACACTGAAGAAATACAAAGAATCATAAGATCCTACTTCAAAGGCATATATGCCACAAAACTTGAAAATCTAAGGGAAATGGACAATTTTCTTGATCTATTCCACTTGCCAAAGTTGAATCAAGATCAGATAAACAAACTAAATAATCCTATTTTTGCTACAGAACTAGAAACAGTCTCCCAACCAAAAAAAAAGCCCAGGGCGAGATGGTTTCAGTGCAGAATTCTACCAGACCTTCAGAGAGGAGCTGATACTGATATTGTTCAAGCTACTCCAAAAGACAGAAAAAGATGGAACATTACCTAATTCATTCTATGAGGCCACAGTCACTTTGAAACCTAAGCCTCACAAAGATCCAATAAATAAAGAGAATTTCAGACCAATTTCTCTTATGAACATTGATGCAAAAATACTCAATAAAATACTCACAAACCAAATACGAGAACATAACAAAGATATTATTTGCCATGACCAGGTAGGCTTCATTCCAGGCATGCAGGAATGGTTTACTATACAGAAATCCATCAATGTAATTCACCATATAAACACACTGAAAGAAAAAAACCACATGATCATCTCCTTAGATGCAGAAAGAGCATTTGACAAAATCCAACACCCATTCATGTTTAAAGTATTGGAGAGATCAAGTATACAAGGCACATACCTAAACATAATAAAGGCTATATGCAGCAAACCAATAGCCAACATCAAATTAAATGGAGAGATACTCAAGGAAATTCCTCTAAAATCATGGACCAGACAAGGTTGCCCAGTTTCTTCATATCTCTTCAATATAGTTCTTGAAGTTCTAGCCAGAGCAATAAGACAACAAAAGGAGACAAAGGGGATCAAAATTGGAAAGGAGGAAGTCAAATTATCCCTTTTCTGATGATATGATAGTGTACATAAGTGGCTCCCAAAATTCCACCAGAGATCTCCTTCAGCTGATAAACACCTTCAGCAAAGTGGCTGGATACAAAATTAACTCAAATAGTCAGTAGCCTTCCTATATACAAATGACAATCGTGCAGAGGAAGAAATTAGGGAAACTACACACTTCATGATAGCCACAAGCAATATAAAATATCTATAAGTAACTCTAACCAAACAAGTGAAGGACTGGTTTGAAAAGAACTTTAAATCTCTGAAGAAGGAGATTGCAGATGACATCAGTAGATGGAAAGATCTCCCTTGTGGATCAGGAGAATTAACATAGTAAAAATGTTCATCTTACCAAAAGCAATTTACAGATTCAATGCAATCCCTATCAAAATACCTACACAAATTTTAAAGATACTGAAAGATCAATTCTCAACTTCATATGGAAAAACAAAAAAAGAAGAATACCTAAAACAACCCTGTACAATAAAAGATCCTCTGGAGAAATCTCCACACCTGATCTCAAGCTGTACTATAGAGCAACAGTAATTAAAACAGCATAGTACTAGCATGGCAATAGGCTGGTTGATCAATAGAATTGAATCAAAGACCAAGAAATAAATCCACACACATATAGTCACTTGATTTTTGACAAAGAAGCCAAATCTATTCAATGGGAACAGGATAGCATCTTCTACAAATGGTGCTGATCTAACTGGATGTCTACATGTAGGAAAATGCAAAATTAGATCCACATTTATCACCATGCACAAAACTCAAGTATAAGTGGATTAAAGACAGCAACATAAAACCAGAGACACTAAATCAGTTAGAAGAAAAAGTGGGGAAGAGCCTGGAACACATTGGCACAGGAGACAACTTCCTAAACAGAACACCAACAAACAGTCCAGGCCTTAATGTCAACAATTAATAAATGGGACCTCATGAGGCTGAGAAGCTTCTGTAAGGCAATAGACACTGTCAACAGAACAAAGCGACAGCCTACAGACTGGGAAAAGATCTTCACCAACCCTACATCTGACAAAGGTCTAGTATACAAAATATATAAAGAGCTCAAGAAATTAAACACCACCAAACCAAATAACCCAATTGAGAAATGGGGCTTGGAACTAAACAGAGAATTCTCAACAGAGGAATATCGAATGGCTGAGAAACAAAGAAATGTTCAATGCTCTTAGTCATCAGAGAAATGCAAATCAAAATGACTCTGAGATTCCATCTTACACCCATCAGAATGGCTAAGATCAAAAACTCAAGTGACATCACATGCTGGCAAGGATGTGGAGAAAGGGGAACACTCCTTCATTGCTGCTGGGAATGCAAACTTGTACAACTACTTTGGAAATCTATCTGGTGCTTTCTCAGAAAGCTGGGAATAGGGCTACCTCAAGACCCAGCTATTCCACTCCTTAGAATATACGCAACAGATGCTCCACCACACAAGGACATATGCTCCACCATGTTCATAGCACCCTTATTCTTAATAGCCAGAATCTGGAAACAACCTAGATGTCCCTCAGTTGAATGGATAAAGAAACGGTGATATATTTACACGATGGAATACTACTCAGCTATTAAAAACAAGGAATTCCCAAATTTTGTGGAGAAATGGATAGAACTAGAAATGATCATACTGAGTGAGTTAACCCAGACTCAGAAATACTCACATGGGGTATCAAGTCTCTTCTTGGTAACCTGCTGTCCTTCCTCTGAGTGCCACCAGGTCTCCCCCTCCAGGGAGACTTGATACCCTATGAACATATACAGGGGGAGGTAATCCCCCTCAGGAACAGTCATAGGGGAGGGGAATAAGGGGAAAATGGGAGGGAGGGAAGAATGGGAGGATACAAGGGATGGGATAACCATTGAGATGTAACAAGAATAAATTAATAAAGGAGAAAAAAATCTTTTAAAAAATTTTAAAAAAAAAGAAAAGAAATACTCACATGGTATATACTCACTTATAATTGAATACTAGCCCAAAATTGTGTCCAGTGAAAGTCTTCACTTACCAGGAGATTGGGATAGATGTAAGGACTTTCTATTGGGACCCTAGGTCAGAGAAGTATGGGAGAATGGGGAAATAGAAGTATCCACAGGGTCCTAGAAACCTACAAGAAGAACATCATGACAAGCAGATGTGGACCCAGGGGATCTGCTCAAACTACTGCACCAAGATGAGAATTGATAGTCTATGACCATATGGTGGGGGAGGAGACACAGACCTAGGGGTGGGAAATAGGGTGAAAGTAGGAAGTACGGAGGAATGGGAGGATACAAGTGAGGGGAAAATAATTTAGTTGAAATATAAATAAATTTATTAAGTAAAAAAAAAAAAAGAAGAAGAAGAACACAGAGATCCTGTGACAGCATGCACAAGGTCAACCAGACAAAATATCAGGTCAGGGAAAAGAAGGTGGAACAATGTCCTATCCTACTTTGGTTAGGGTTATTATTGCTGTCATAAAACATCATAACCAAAGGCAACTTGGGAAAGAAATTATTTATTTGACTTCCACATCACTGTTCATCACTGAGGGAAGCCAAGACAGGAACTACACCCGGGCAGGAACCTGGATGCAGGAGCTGATGCAGAAGCCATGGAAGAGTGCTATTTACTGGCTTGCTCAGCGTATTTTCTTAACTCAAAACTACCTACCCAGAAATGACCCCACCCACATCAGTAATTAAGAAAATGCCTTACAGGCTTGCCAAAAGCCCATTTTCTCAATTGAGGCTCCCTGCTCTTTGATGACTTTAGCTTGTGTCAAGTTGGCATAAAACTAGCAGCAAAACTGACTCCTTGATAACTTGACACACAAATTATTAAGCCACAACCTTCCTTTTTTGTTCATTCCCTAAGATCTCACATTAACATCAATATCATAATATAAAACACATTACAAACTTAAAAAGTCCCATTGTCTTTATGAATTCAAGGAAAATAAAAATTCTCTCTCTTTAGAATATCTAGTTTCTTAGAAAATAAATATCTTTAAAAGGTCAAGGTCTTTCCAATGTGGGAGTTTTTAGAAATAAAAATAAATACTTTCTTACCTCAAGAAGGAAGAACGAGGGTAGAGTCACACTCTGAACAAAGCAAAGCCAAACTCCAACTGTATAAATAACTTAGTGTCCAGTGTCTGGGATTCATTAAAAATCTTCTGGGATTTTTAAAAGGGCTTATATAACCACCCATAGCACATGAACCTTGTCTTCTAGGCTCTGGCTGGCTCTACTCCACAGTTGCTGCTGCTGCCCTTGGTCATCATCCCATGGCACTGGTATCTCCAAAACGCCAAAGTCCCTTCTGCAACTGGGCAGCACTTTCACTAACAGCCTTTCCCGGGCTTTCTTCTCTGTGCCAAGCCTCAGCTTCTTTGCATGACCCCTTCAACCTTGAGCCCTCAACTTCTACTAAGGTTATACCTCGCCTCTCCTGGCTTCTCATAATGCCAGCCTCAGCTTCTGCCCATGATCCCTTCAGGTCTTCAAAACCAGTGCTGCCAGTGCCACCAGGGAGACTCTTATACATGACTAGCCAGCACACACTTCTACACAAGAAACTCATCCCAACTGAGGGGAAAATCCATTTTCTTCAGTAGAGTGACCCTGAGTATATCATCTATACTCTAGTGCATGCCTAGCACAAATCACTCCAGGGGTAGTTAATGTTTTTTTTTCTTTTTAAGGAAAGAAAATATGAATTTGGGTAAAGGGGAGGTAAAAGGAGATCTGGAAGATGTTGGGGAATGGAAAAGAATGTGATAAAAGTCCACTGTGTCCATCTATCAAATGATAGATGATAGATAGATGGATAGATAGATAGATAGATAGATAGATAGATAGATAGATAGATAGATGGATTCAGTGCTTTCATCAGGAATAGAATTACTCTATGACCCAGCTGTGCAACTCCAGGGCATATACTCTAAGTAATCTACATCCTACTCCGGAGATATCCACACATCTAGATTCTGCGTAAAATAGTGAGCAATGGAATTTGTATAGCTGTCCACCAACTGAAGAGTAGGTAATTTTTAAAAACGTGGTACATATACAGGACAGAATTACATTCAGCTACAAAAATTGAAGCCATGGAATTCGCAGGAAAATGGATGAAACTGAAAAGTACTCCACTGAGTGACGTAACCCAGGCACTGAAAGACAAACACCGTATGCTCTGCAGCACAGTTGGATCCTAGCTTCAAGCTTTCAGTTGTGTGTGTGTGTGTGTGTGTTTAATTTGGGGTGCCTTGTGAGACTACGAAGCTAGAAGGGATCCATGAGAGGAGAAAGGAGACGAAGCATTGAGAGGTCTGAGGAGGATAAGAACGCGTGTCACAAGGAAGCAGAGGGAGCGCGCAGCGGGTGGAAAGGCCCACGAGGCCATGAGAGGGCCTGGAGGACGATAATGAGCTTAGAGGGAGATGGGGCTCTATCTGGGGATGGGGTGCAGCCAAACTGAGGATGTATAAACTAGAATATGTAAACTTAGTATTTTGCAAGTTAATTTTTTATTTTATTTTATTTTTAAAAAGGAGATTGAATTGAAGCACCCTGCTTAGGATGGTGTGCACAGAAGCCATAGACTATAAAGCCAAAAATCCTTGTTCCTGGTTTGGGCTATTTCCTCATGAGTTGTTGGTCAGGGAGGCCCCTTACGCTGCCAAACAGAATAAGCTATCGCAATCACTTTGCCTTGGCACCAGAACCAGATGGTGAGAGAGTGTTGCTAAAACGATCACACACACTGACGACAGAACATGCAGCAAACTGAAACCAACAGGAAGCCTCCTCCCTGCCGGCTAGCTGTCATCGTGACTGAAGGTGCTACGTAGGCCACCAGTGGGACCAGCCATCAGCGGACTCTGTGCTCCAAGATGTGCTCTCTCACTGGTGCAACAGTGGCAAGACGGGTGTGGAGACAACAGAGTGATTTCCGGCTGATTTTGAGGCCCATTACACAGGCTATCCTATCCATTCCTGGCACTGTAAAACTGGTCAGATGCTCATGGCTCACGAGGTCGTAGGCTCTAGGGAGGAACTTTCTTTTTTTTTTTTAATTCATTTGTTTATTTATTTATTTTTTTAAATTAATTTATTCATATTACATCTCAGTTGTTAGCCCATCCTATGTATCCTCCCATTCCTCCCTTCCTCCCACTTCCCCCCTACTCCCCTCCCCTATGTCTGTGTCTGAGGGGGACCTCCTCCCCCTGTATATGCTCATACGGTATCAAGTCTCTCCTTGGTGACCTATTATCTTTCCTCTGAGTGCCACCAGGCATCTCCATCCAAGAGACATGGTCAAATATGGTATATAAGTGACCCCCAAAATTCCACCAGAGAACTCCTACAGCTGATAAACACCTTCAGCAAACTGGCAGGATACAAAATAAACTCAAAAAAGTCAGTAGCTTTCCTATATACAAATGACAAACAGGCAGAGGAAGAAATTAGAAAAATTACTCCCTTCACGATAGCCACAAGCAATATAAAATATCTAGGAATAACCCTAACCAAGCAAGTGAAGGATTTATTTGAAAAAAAACTTTAAACCTCTGAAGAAAGAGATAGGGAGGAACTTTCTACAGCTGTCTTGCTCGTTGACTATGTTGTCAAACTTCCTTCTCGATGGCTGTGCTTATATCCACAGATCAGTGTTGCTTCACCTGGGTCAAAAAAGCTTGTTTTTCCAGTCGCATCAATAAACGCAGAGGCTCATAACTGGCCAAAGCATTGAGGCTACGAGTGTTGAGTTCTCAGTTGTAAACAGAGCATCTGCATCACACACACAATGCTTGGAAAACCTCACAGGAGAGAAGCCAGGAAGAATGTAAGAGCTGCAAGACGCAGAGGAATGGTGTGAGATGCTGTACAAAACAGCTGTCGCACTCATGAACTCACAGTAGCTTGCACAAGGCTGAGCCTGCCATTCCCAGCATGCTGTGCAGGGGTCGGGGGGGAGACTCATGAGGTCCCACCTCTAGCTGAAGAGCTATCAGCAGTTAATGGTTACTGATAAGGGGGAGCTGTTTCTTTTGGGTAAGTTGCCCATTTTTCAGTAAATAACCCCACACTCATGCTCAAGCAAGCAATGCTAAGTAAACTCCAAGGATAATTTTTTGTAAAAATAAATAAATAAATAAAATAAAATAAAATAAAATAAAATAAAAAAGAAAGAAAAAAAATAAGAAAAATCATTGTAGGAGAAGGTTATGGGGGCACATATATGAGCAAAATGCATCATCTACATTTATGAAATTTTCAAAGAATAAATAGAAAAGATGGATAGTAAACAAAAGTGGTACTTGTAAAACTGATGTGTATACTTGTAAAATTATCACATTAAACACATTATGTGAGTGTTGACTACTGTGCTACAGGTTTAGAACATGCAGTTTAACTTTGCAGATGTATCCAACTAATGTTGCCGAGCTCTTAAAACATCTTGAGAATAATCTCGGGAAATCTCAGTCTTGAGGGGGTGAGAGTAGGGAGGAGGGCAGGTTTGCGTTGATTTTGTTTCCTGATTTTACTACACTCTTCCTCTTTAAGGCTTCAAGGACTTTGGAAGTGCCAGCCAGCTGCCTAGAACCTTTTTCCCCTCAGTAAGTTCAGGTGACAGTTCAAGAGTTAGCCCCCTGCCCCTGCCCATCGTCACTTTCTAAAACACTGCATGATTTTATGTTCTTGGCACACCATGCTAAGGTTTGCTGACTTACTGAGGGCATAGCCTCTATGAAATGACTGACTATGCTGTGAAGGATCACAGAAATCAATATTCACACCTAGCAGGTTGCAGGTACTCACACAATATTTGTTAGCCAGGTATAGTGACACACACCTATAATCACACCATTCAGGAAACTAAAACAGGAAAATCATGAGTTCCACACTAACCTGGGATACATAAAGAATTCTGGGCCAGCATGGACTACATAAGGATTCCTAGGACAGCCTGGGCTACATAGGAAGACCCCATCTAGAAAGGAAAATATTGAACAATGTGATAAAATTTGACTTCTTACTTTTCTACAGCCATAGCATACTCTGGTCAAGCGATGACAACTAAATCAAACTTATAAAATCCATATTTATAGTCCTCAACTTTCTCCTCTTTAGTTTTTGTCTGCAATATTATAAAATGGAAAAGAAAAGTCTGATCAATCATTTCACTTGGTATTCCTCTGATTTATTTTTGTGGGTGGGGGGCAGGGTTTCACTATGTAGCTTGAGGTAGCCTGGAATTCAGTAGATTAGTCCAGATTAGGCACAAACATGTAATCTTCCTGATTCTGCTTCCGAGTATGGCAGAAATGCAATATATGCCACAAGGCCCAGCCCTTTGAAATATTTGAAGATAGTTTCACATTTAGGACCACATCTTACTTAGTCTGAAGATATTTACTGGGTATCTTTGAACATACAGAGTGCTGGTCCTGGGCTGGGTGTGGAACTGCACATAATCATGACTCAGTGTCCACACTGGAGAAACTAGTTCAGTTACTGCTGCCTTTTGAAAAAATATGTGACCCACTATTATAAGGAATAAGTATATTAATTATTTCATATTTAAAATGAAACAGTCAAGTTCACTGAACTTGGATCATTTACTGCATGGATTTTGGAAACATAGATGTAAAAGAATGGATTGTACCCCCAAGGAGCACTCTAAGAAAAGCTTGTAAATTACATTAATCAGCAGAATAGTTAATGCTAAGCTATCTGGTATTTGTCATAATTGCTTGGGGGAGGGTAATAGACAATCACCACAGCCACGTCTGTCTTTCAGGTGTCTGGGGTAATGAGATATCAGCTCAGCCAGCAGAAGCCATGCACGGAAAAGCTCAGATGTGACATGTTCACAAATCAAAAACAGCAAGGTTTTAGAAAAATAATTCTGTTGTCGTTCAGCGCTGTCAGATTCAAGAACTCACTTAAGCCTCTAGGAACTGAGACTGATCCACCATGAGCAGAGGATGGGGGGGGGGGAGTGTGCAGACACTATTCTAGTCCCCCACACCTTTGCTTTGTGTGCATCTAGTTCCATTTCTTTTGTGCACCTCAAATGGAACTTTCAAACTGAGCTCATAGTAGGAGGTGGGGGAAGGGGAGTCCATTTAGAACACGGACCAGAAATGGGGAGAGGTGTCAGACCGGATGTGCACAGAGCAGGGGAGGGTTTGGATATGGACAGTATTTGGAACATAGGAACAGGCACTGAGAGAGCAAAGAGGCAAAGATGCCCCCTCGCTGTCACTCGGGAGAACGAATCAGGAGTGACGCACAGAGATGGGGGCCAAAGGGAGCAGGCCAGCTTCCCCATCCCCAACTTATAATTTCAGGTCTGAACATCTCTGAACACATAACAGTGTAAAGATGAGTCTGAATCTCACAGTCCTCTGAGATTGACTACAAGATGTTTTCCCAAGCAGGGCGTGGTGATTCATGCCTGTTACCCGGCGGTCGGAGTCCGGGTGGGGGGCAACAGGTACAGGCTAGCATGGATAACGCAAAGACCCTGTCTCTACATAGGAAGACCCTGTCTCTAAAATAAAATGAAGGTTTTTTTTTTAATCTTTTAAAGACCAAAAGCAGAAATCCAGGCACAACCACAACACATGGCATATGCTTCAGTTACCTTTCTCAGGCATGGGGAAAAAAATGTGCAAAATCAGGGTTTTCTGAGTTTACTCTCAGTTTTTGGGAGAAGGCATTTGGGCCTGTCATGAGCTCAGTTTGAGAACTGTGTTGGCTCTGTTTCTTAACAATTAAACTTTATTATACAACCCAACTAGCTTACACACACAAAAAAAAAAAAGGTTAAAGAAACAAAAGAATAAACTTTCCAGTATCCACTCCACGGGGCGGGTCTTTAGGTGTCTCTCTGGCCTGCATGCTGGTCCAGCCTGTTCGCCGCTGCTCCACACTTGCTCAAGCCCAGGCTGAACCTGTTGTTTTCTCCTCCCCACCTGCCTGAGTCACGTGGGAAAGGCGGTCTCCTTCCCCGGTTGAGGGTCAATTAAAAAAACAATAGTCCAGGTGAAGTCCCCAGGTCTGTTTCCTGAATTCCAGGCCCAAGATGGCTCCACTCAGTCTGTCACAAGGTATTCATGGGGTGCCCAAGGGTAAAGCCCGTCAAGATTGCTTCCAAAACCTGTGACAAAGCTTAATCTTTCCCACAGAACTGCACTTGAGGTGAGGATGAAAAGGAGCTATCTGTGGGCACAGAGCACAGGCACGGCAAAGACTCGTTCAGTGCCCCTGAATAATGTCTCTAGAGGGCAGGCTGAAAGGCAAGGTTAAAACCACCCAGACACCAGCTCTCCTCAGAGAGAGCAGCCAGCTCACTTGTGCATGTTTAGACAACGCCCTCGGGAAGGCAAGCTGCCAAAGTTCTAGAATGTTAACGGTTATACCGCCAGACTGCCTGACAGTAGTTTTCACTCACGTGGACACCTCTGAGAAAATCGCAACCACAGAGCCTCCTGAGTTATGTTCCCGCTTCTTAGCTGTTGAATGAACTCCTCCAGTACGGACAGCTGCCTGTCTGCACATGCCCTCCTTGAGTCACGGAACACGCAGGCTTCTTTTCAAGCAAGGCCCCAGAGCACAGCGTTTTCCCTCTGGGGGGGTCTTATTGCTTGTTCAAACAGCTGTGTTACGTGTTCCTCACAGAGACTCACCTGCTCCTTTTGTGTTTATTTTCTGAATACCATGAGGAAGAATAAAAGGAGGTTATCAGGGTTTTTGGTGTTTCTTAGTCAGACAGGAGAATGCTAAAATTGAACACTTAGAATAATCTAGAAATAAAAGTAGCCTTTCTCTTTCTAAGAGTCTGACATGTGGAGCAGATTGTCTTTAACATCACAAGTGTGACAGAGCGTGTCACAAAAGTTAGTGTGTAGAACACACGCACTCCATAGACAAATATGGATGTCACACTCCGTAGATAGATTAAAGGACTATTTGTGTGTATCTTTCTCTTCCCCTCCCATTTCGTCCTTGCCTTACACGTGCACGGATGTCGATGAAAATCAAGCATGCTCTTGCAAGCAAGGCTTAAAACAAACTAGTTCATCTGACCTGTTCCGGCTTCTTAATTACTACACATTTATTTTAATAGGAAAGGTCTCTGTTCTTGTTTAATCCAGCAGGTTCTGGCAGAAACGTTTTAACAAAACCGATTACAACACATCCTGCAATTAACATTTACTGTTTTACCTGTGCCCCAGAATGGACCTCTAAAGCCAATGGTTACGGTAGAAAGTGAGCGTCCACCCATTGCGTTCACTCACCATGTGTTCATTGTTTAATGCTCCATAAATCACATATTCACTTGAGACACGTTTTACATACACTTTGAGTTTTGTGCAGCTACCCTAGCACTCTTACTAGCGTCAGAAATAGACTGAGAAGATGGCTTTCGGAAAGGGATGGTTTTTACTTTTATGGGCATCTGTGTGCCAAATCACTTTTTTTTTTTCATTTCACATATTATTCAGAACTATCCACATTGGTTAGATTTATTGTTATCCTGTTTTATGAATATAGAAAAACTAGATTAGTGAAGGAAATGAATCCTCTAAGAAGTCAGAGGGCCAAAAGTTGTGAAATATTTGATGCATTCAGATACGTGTGGATCGTCTACATGCCAAGTGCTCATTCAAGACCTGGACAATGCCATGATACAGTAAGAGGCTACAGGCTTCCTTCCATTTCTTTCTCTGTGAACCCAATCTGTAGCCCTGGTATAGAACATGCTAGAATCACCTGAAGAACTTTTCAAACACACAAACGACCATTATCCACCATGGCAATTCAGATGGGACAGCAAGCCTGAGTGTGAGGTTTCCTCTCTGAAGGTTCACAATCATGGCATAGAGCACCCAGGAATATGTCCCCACACTAAATTACACTGTACCGAGCACTTTGCTTCACTGTGTGCATGTCAGAGAGAATGAAAGCATTCTTTGATGGCATTAGTAATTAAATGGACAGACTTCGTACAAGTCAGAGTACTTTTCCTGGACCCCATCTAATAAGTTCATGGACCAAGGGAATAACACTGGCCTCCCCCGAGCAAGGAGGAATTCTGGGCATCAAGAACCTTCTTGTCTCAGAGGCAGGCTTTCATTGTTGCTGTTGCTGCGACTGCTGAGTTTTTTGTTTTGTTGTTTTGGTTTAGTTTGAGTTTCCAGCTTGCTGACTTGACCCTCTAAATTTTAGTCTTACACATCCCCAATTCTGTGAGTGAACTTTTCTCAGAGTCTCACGCCCCTACACACCCTCCACTCTTCTGGTCTTTTTAATATAGAGAAATCCAAATAACAGGGAAAGAAGAGTCAGAAAATGGACCAAAGCCACTGACAGGAGACATGATGGGAAGGCTAATGCACTCAGCCACCACCTAGCTGGCACCGTACATGCTTTCAGATGAACCAGGTGTCTCTCTTCAGAACATGAGCTTAACCTTGGACACCCCACATAGCAGCAGTGTGTGGTGGGAGTGCTCCCTACTGTCCTTTCCCCTTTAAGCTGGGACTCCCTGTCCCAAGAAGCAGCTCGTGAGGAGCATGCAGCTTGTTGGAATTGGAAGTGTGCCTAAGTGTGGTGACCGTCAGATTATCCTGGCATGAAGACCAAGCAAAGGTGAAACAATGATGCCATGGATTCCAGCGTGGGTTGGAATCCTTCAACCTTCATGTTCTGAAATTTTATTGGAATTTTGACCTGTCTTCTTCTGACATAATAACCATGAAAAATCCCCCTGCCGTTTTAAAAGCTAACACGAGGTAGATTTATGGGTTAAGACAGAATGGTGAGGCTGGACATGTGAATCAGTGTCTTAGAGCTCTGGCTGCTCTTGCAGAGGACTGGGGTTTGGTTCCCAGCATCTACACGGTGGCATACAACTGCCTGTAACTGCACTTCACCCTGCAGGAACTCCTGAATGAATACGGTACACATAAACTCATACAGGCACCTACTCATTCAGATGAAAACACTATCTAAATAATTCTTTATAGCAGAATGCAAGCAGAGAAACAGTAACAGAATAGATGTGATATGAAAGCAGAGGGAAGACTATCTGGGGCACTGACGGGAACCAGCTACGGAGTAAAAGAAGTCAATGAGGAAGAGGGAAAAATGAAAATAAAATGTGATGATGATTGTGTGTGTGTGTGTGTGTGTGTGTGTGTGTGTGTGTGTGTGAAAATACCATAATGAAACCTATTACTTTGTATGCTAATCCAAAGTTTAATAAGATGAAATCTATATAAATAAAATAACAACCAATAATAGTGGTGTTTAACAACAACAGTAATAATAATAATAATAATAATAATAATAATAATAATAATAATAATAATAATGGGTTAAACATCAAGCTAAGCATGATGCCTGCAATTCCAGCACAGGATGCTAAGGCTGAAAGGCTGTATGCTAGAGATTCTAATTCTAAAAAGATTTAGAAGATGGGGTGGAGGGGAAGGAGGAGGAAGAAAGAAGAGGGACTATCTAATAACCTACAATCTTTTTTTTTCTTTCTTTCCTTCTTTCTTTCTTTTTTTTTTTTTTTTTTTTTTTTTTTAGCTTTTAAATCATTTTGAAGTTTTTATTTGTACCTGGATCCATTTTACATTAGCAACATATTTTTCTTTTTTTAAAGCAATTTTTATATATACATTTATATAATTACACATATATACAATAAACTACTTATAGCCAGAAGAACCGTGACACAATCGGGAATTATATAAAGGTTACATTCTTAGTATAACCTGAAATCTTAAGTTGGGTTTCAAAGACTCTGCTCCTACAGCTGAGCCACTCTGAGACTGGCTGAGACTGGCTGAGCAATTGCTCAGATGCTACCAGAGGACGGGAAAGCTGCGGACCAAAGATTTGTTTCAAAAGTTGTTTTGCAGTGACACATGTTTACCGCACATGTTTGCTGCTGCTGACAGCAAGTTATCTCTGTGTTAGAGGCATCTTGCTTTCCTTCCGCATTTGCCAGCAGTCAGTTTTCTTCCCTATGCTCTTCCTTCTGCTGAGATATCACTTCCGTTCTCCTCTTAGCACTTTTTCAGTAGCGGTGTCTGGAATGCAATGGTGAGCAAAAGATAGAATCTTGTTGTTATCATTTGGTGATGCCTGAAGTACAGGGAAAAGGGTTAATAAGAACAGACGGTCCAGAGACTACTGACCCAACATCTGATGGGACTGCATTGGCCTGGCTAACACACTTCGAGTGTCTGTGTTAACTGACGACTTCTAGAAATTTCATGGAGGGGTAGAACTTTCATGAGTATAGATTTTATAAAACATTTTAAGAATTTCATGAAGATTTACCCTCCCCTCACACTTTCCCTAACTTTGTCTTTTCTTTTCTTTCTTTCTTTCTTTTTTTTTTTTTTTTTTTTTTTTTGACAACCTCCAATGTGTGCTGCCCATTCACTCTGGGTATGAGGCCATCCACTGGAGCATGGTCAACTTACTGGGAACCACAATCCCAAAGAAAACCAACTCCCTGTCTCTCAGAAGCCACAGCCCGTCCACAGCAGTTAGGGATGGGGCTATGTTGACTGACGTAATCTTGCACACAGCTTCTGCAGGCAACCCCAGCTGCCATGCGCAGTCCTGTCAAGCACAGAAGACAGTTTCACTCCAAACCTCCTTCACCTCAGGCTCCTCCCCTTCTTCCAAGATGGCCCCTCGGCACTGGAGAGATGGTCTGCTGATATTGATGTCCTGTTTATGGAGCAGTGAGGAGTGGAGATTTTTACAGACACAATAGTTTCACGGGAGACATGCCATGTGAAATAATTCAGAGCTCCCCTCTCCTCAATTCTTCACTTTCCCCTCTTTTCCACTTAACAAGTACATTTGTATTTCAGGTGTACTTAAGGGCGGAATATAAATGAAATCAGTGAGATCAGAGCATGTGTACTCTTACAGTTGACTGTATAGTAAAGACATAAGAACCACACAAATATACACACACAAACACACACACACAGAGAGAGAGAGAGAGAGAGAGAGAGAGAGAGAGAGAGAGAGAGAGACAGAGAGACAGAGAGACAGAGACAGAGAGAGACAGAGAGACAGAGACAGAGACAGAGAGACAGAGACAGAGAGAGACAGACAGAGACAGAGAGAGACAGAGAGAGAGAGAGTATCACAAAATTTGGAGACTCCAGGGAGGCACGAAATGCAAGTACCTTTACTCCATTTACAGAAAGTCATGCACTTAACCAGCCTCAGCCAATATTAGAAACATTGGGATTCTCGCTCCAAGATGCTTCATAGACTGTCTGCTCTCCCCTTCCCCAAGAGTGGCTGACTTTCCTATATGTGTGGGCTCACTACTTAGTGCTTATGAGAAGAGCTTATCTTCCCTCTCTGTGGAACCTGCCTCAGACTACCTGTTGCTGATTGGCTATGTATGCCATGAGGTTGTCTTAATGGCTGCAGCAGAGGCTCCTGTGGGGATCAGTAGCATACGTAAATACTGATCCTAAGTCCCAATCCAAGAGAATCTGGTTCATTTGTTGTTTGAAATACTCTGGTGACTTTCATGGGTAGCGATGACAGGAGGCCTCAGGCAGGGGTACTTTGAGAAAGACCACTCTGGTTTCACATCTGACCTGAGCCACAGCTTTGATGTTTGGAGTTGCATTACCTGTTCTTCTGGAGGTGTGTACTTTACAAATTGGATTATGCCAAGAGTGATCCCAGCTTTCTCTAATCTGAGGCTCTTTATAACAAGCGTGCTTTGTTTGTTTGTTTGCTTCTTTGTTTTGTTTTTGTTTTTTGTTTTTTTTTAAACCATGACTAGCTATGTGTATTTCAAGGATTACTACTTTTCTAAATGTACTGAGGGGGAAAGTCTGGAATGTACAATTAAATTCTGGGATTGGGTTTTGAATGGACCGAGAGCCCAAATCTTCCAGCTCAGTCTGGTGTTGTAAAGGAAGCGTGGTTAGCCCAACAGACAGAGAACAAAAAAGTGTGTAGTCGCCTTGACTACAAATTTGAGACTATAATGTTGAAAATTTAAGATTCTACCCAAACTCAGCTTTAATGAGCTGCAGTTGTGGTCCATCGGGGTGCGTGATCATCAGTAGGATGGCCAAAACTTGAAAAACCTGAAGTTGTTATTTGTATTTCATGACATACAAAAGGCCTTAGAAACACCGAGGATGGGAATAAATGAACACTCCTAATTATATAAGCGGGTGATCTGATCTGAGAGAGACATGAATGTGATGGTGTTAAAGGCTGTATGGGGACAGAGGTCAGGCTGGGCCACAGCAAGCACACAGAACTCAGTGCCTTTAGCGAGAAGAGCACAGAGAAGGAGAAGGCAGAAGGAGGGTGGAGAAAGAGTGTGAGGAAACTGCTGTAGAGTTGGCAGTGAGCAGAAAGGTTTAAGAAATACCAAGGAAGCTAGCCAGCTGGAATTTAAGAGTGATAGTGTGGGGTCTCGGTAAAGCATTCTGGACTGATACAGTGGGATCTGTTCGTTACCCTGACAACCTTGGATGTCATCAACCCACTCACACAAGATAATCCACTCTCTTCCTCACACCAGGAAATGCTTCAATTGCAAGTAAAAGAGTGTGTCTTAATTTCTAGACTCAGGAAAACACTAAGTGCCTCAGTGTCGGGTACTGAAAGGAGTGATTTGTGAAGCTCTGTTTCTTGGTAGATGCAAGACAGAAGGGAAAGATAGAATCTTCGAGAAGTGGACAAAGTTTCACAACTCACCTGAAGCTTAAAAGACCAGTACCTGATGACAGCGCAAAGGGGAACAATGGGATGTATGTGTGAAAGAGGCATTTTGAAATAAGGATGTACAGGAACTTGTCATCATCTACTTATTATGTAGGTGGTAAAGAATAAAAATATGAGTCAAAGTTATTCCTGGGCTGTAAGCCCGGGGGATTTAGAAAATGTGAAAACTTGAGAAACCTTGTGGGAGATGCTAGGATCCTGGGGCCCATGTTGCAACAGGGACATAATAAATAACCAATTCTAGCAGTTGTTCCTGTGGAAAGATCTAGACGCATCTGTGCATTCACCATGTCACAGCGAGTTTTCCATAGATACTATAAACTAGTAGGACAAGTACTTCCCCCCAGGGAAAGAAACTCATGACAGATACAATACTATTCCATCCCACAGCTCAGTTTGGAGACTTTCAAGTTATAGACTGACCCACTGTGATTTTACATATTAGTTTGCTAATGCTCTATAACAAAAGGCCTTACACTGGCTAGCTTAACTAACCGAGAGATATTTCTTTCTCATGGTACAAGAGGGCAAAAGTTCAACATCAAATCTGGTTTTCCCTGAGGCCTGTCTTTTCCACTGTGTCTTTACATGGTCAGGCAGCATATTCCTAATATCCCCCCAACTCCTCTTATAATGATACATATCGGATTAAGACCCATAGAATGACCTCACTGAGCATCCTTTACCCTTTTAAAGGCCTTGGGTACCATCAGGCCCTGAGCATAGGGATTCAACATGAATGTTGGGAGGGAAATGATTCAGCTCTTAACAGTCTGTGTGTTCTCTAGTTGTTCTCTTGGAGATACCCAGCATTTGGGAATCAGAAAGTAAAGTTGAAACATTGCTAGGAGACCACCAAGCCTGACTGACCAGAGTTTAGTTCTAGGAACCTATGTGTGAAAGGAGAAAAGCTACCCCTGCAAGTTGTCCTCTGGCCTCTACATGCATGTGTGGACACGCATGTGCATACATACCCACATGCACACACAAAAGATAAATGTAATTTAAAATTTTTAAAAGCCACTAAGTTAAAGAAAATCTCTTCCAATAAGAGGGGAATATTAATTTATCATGGATATTGTAGGAACTACATAGCTAAACCACGCATTATGCAGGTAAATTACCTATTTTCTGGTCCCGCGGTTTCATTAATTTGTAAGGAGGAGGGGAAAGGGCATTTCCTTCCACTGTCTTCAAAGCTTCTACTTCCACTGTGGCGTGTGGCTACTGCTCCTGCAGGCGTTTGCCTCACCCATGTGTTCATGCTCATGTGCGTGGCGTGTGGATACTGCTCCTGCAGGCGTTTGCCTCACCCATGTGTTCTTGTCCATGTGCCTTCCTTCAGCACTGCATGTCCTACACTGTGCTGTGTCTTACGATATAGCAGAAAACAAGGCAAACAAGCGCCCTGTGGCATCCCTTTTTGTACTCTCTGAAGCTCAGACAAGCAAATGCACCATCCCAGTAATACGTGACAAAGGCAAGAAGAGGTCTGCCATATGGTGCCGTGATTGATACACAGCAGCCTTGCCCATCTCTGGTACTTAGAAAAGGCTTCCATAAGAAACTGACACTTCCATGGCTACCCAGAGAGTGAGACAAGCCTATTCTGGTCAGAAAGTGACCATCGCAGCTCCAGGTGGGAGGGAGAGTAGTCCGTGCCCTTCAGGGCAGTTGGAAGAACATTGTAAGAGGTCAGTCAGCAGGAGAATGAGAAGACCAGTACACAAGTGTGCTTTGAAGAGTTCAAAGCCAGCCTAGGCCACAAAATGAGTCTGGGACAGCCAGGCCTCCACAGAGAAACCTTATTCTGAAAAACAAACAAACAAAATAAAACAAAAGTTAGCGGGGCTTAGTCTCGGGAATCTGAGTGGCTTGTGGAGACAGGAAGCAAGAGAGCAAGGCGCTAACTGCTATACTTTACTTCATATGCTTCTTAAACATCTCGGTGGAAATGAAATGTTGCTGGAGATAACTCATAAGCAGTATCTGGGTTAGGGACCCATGAGTCCTCAGTTTAATTTTCACATGTAATGTTCAGTGTGATCCTGGTTGGGAGCATGTAAGGCCAACAAGGTGTCAATGGAATGTACCCTGCAGACTCTTCATCCATCATTCTCTCTCTCTCTCTCTCTCTCTCTCTCTCTCTCTCTCTCTCTCTCTCTCTCTCTCTCTCTCTCTCTCTCTCTGTGTGTGTGTGTGTGTGTGTGTGTGTATGTGTGTGTGTCCCTTTGAAATCACCATGTCACTTTGTTTCATTAATTAAAATAAATAAATGTACAGATGTACAGAAAGTGAAGCAAAACCCAAGGTGTTTGAAAGGAAATTTAGCTTTAAAATGCCTGATTAAAACCAGATGTGACTGACATCCACCTGTATTCCCAGGACTTGGAACACTGTGGCATGGGGATCCTCTACTCAAAGCCACCTTGGGCTACATAGTGTCACCCTCTCTCATAAGACCAATCTTGATTTTTTTTTTCAGAGCAATTATAATTATATTTAAATTTTTTTATGTAATTATAAAAACTTCTAGAATGACAAAAACCACAGGGAAATAATACAACTTGCCTCTTCAGAGCCAAGGATTTCTAAAAACATCTCAGCGCGTGACTACTGAGATGGCTTTTCTCCACTTTAAGCCTCCTGTATCTTCCTACTAATGACACGGCCTCCAGTTGACATATGCAACCAATATTTAGTGGCTCACAGGACTTCAAGGAAAAGAAATCCACTGCTCCCTCAGACACCTCCCATGCTTAGGAGATTCAGCCTTTTCCTAACTCTCCATTTACTGGGCATTGTATTGCTGTGAACAAGATACAGCCAATACATGTACTTCAAGTGTGTGGGATCTGGGTTTGTTTTCCCAGGTGGAAGGAAATGTTAAGACGCGAACCTCCTACCTGTCACTTGGTTTTCTCTTCCCTGGGTTATTCGCACCATTCTCACCACTCTTCTCCCCCAGGTTTTATGCCCTGAACTAAGCAGATCCCTCCAGACAGAAGTCACATGGCACCTTTGCTGTAAAGTTAGACTATCGTTCAGGAAATCCCACTGAAACGACCCAGAAGATTTAAACCACTGGGGGTTTTTGTCTCTTCTGGGTTGATTATGTTACAGAGGGGGATACGGTCGGGATGTAAAGTGAACACATTTTTTTTAAGTAAAAGAAATTTTTAAATAAAATTACAGATTTTTTTAACTTTGTTTTCTGTAGGAAGCCTCTATGCTTAATCATCAGAAAGATAGAAAATGAAGCATTGATTATAAGTTAAAAAAAAAAGCTGTGTCTTAGTATTATTTAACTTGCTCTTAAAAATCTTGATTAGTATGGAGCAGATACACGCCCCCTAGCACCCCGCAGCCTTGGGCCTTCCTGGGCAGGAGGCCTGTGGAGGCTGAGGTCAGCACAGTTGCAAGAGGAGGCTGAGAAGCCAGTTAGGTCAGGAGACCCTGGAGCACAGGAGGATGAGGTTGCCCAATCTTCCCTCTGGGCCAAGTGGACATGAGAATTGCACAAATGTTATTCTTGGCTTGGTTTTCCACGACAGGCTCCTTTCTACGCTGTCTTCGGTTCTGAAAGGAGGGGAAATGCTAGATTATTCCCCAGAAAGAAGGCAGGTAATGCAATTAAAAAAAATCTAAGCCATAAGTTACAGGAGGACACGTTGCTCCAAGTCCCCTCACACACAGGTAGGAATACAAGTCCGAGTGAGTCTTGCACACACCTAGGGAACATGCGCAGTTGGACTTTCACCTTACGCCTCCCATGAACCTCTTTCTGTCTTGCCGGGTATCTTGATTTCTGAAAGTGCAGAGGGTGTGGGTTGAGGGACCCTTAGGCAACCTTTCCTGCATTGACACAGAGAAGTCCTTCCTCCTGACAGAGTCTCTCCTCCTATAGCCTGTGCAGTGTCTGCTGCTGTATTGTGGGGAGTTCGAGAGAGGCCTGTGGAGTGAGGCCATTACTGCTCCCTAGAGTGGGAAAGGAGAAAGATGTTCCAAAAGGCCACTCAAGGAGGAAGCATTTCATTTCTAAATGGCCCAACAGTAATTGAGGAAAAAGGAATTACTCAAGAGTAACTGAGCAAAAAGGAATCCTGCTGAGTTCAAACAATTCTTTGTTGGAATGCAAAGCTCAGACATTACTGTTTGGGAAATAATATGCTTGTTTGTGTTTTTTTTTCCTCCCTCAGTCTTCATTCCTAGCCAAACCATATCTATTTTTTTCCTCAACTCATTTTGAGAAAAAGATCGCGAAAGCTATTTTCCCAGCAATATTGTTTCTTGCCACATCCTCAGCTGTATTTATATATGCCTGAAGCCATGGTCTGTTGGAATAATCAAATAAAGACTGAAAACACCCCCCGCTGTTTTGTCCCTTGGTGGCCCTCTGCTCAGTGTGTGCCTCACTCAGGTTTAGGATCAGGGTTTGGGAAGACTCATCCCATATCTACATTCATAAGAAGATGCTGAAACAAAGCCTCCATCTTAGAAATTCTAAGAAAAAAATGAAAGGCACCACCCTTGCATCTTATCCAAGGCTCTCAGGAAAGTTATTTTACAGACTTTCTGGGTCATCCCTCTGTCAGCCAAACAAAACACATCTGTGTGTGGGTAGTATTCTTCACTCAGAGCTGTTCAAGTCTGAACCATCCCACTTCCTATCTCTTCCTTGTTCCTCCGAAGCTCCACGGGAGGCCCTGCACCATGTTTGAAGGTCATGATCTCAGTTAGCCTCAACGAACTAACAACAAAAGAATTATTGTCTCCATTGTACAGAAACCCCGACTTGCATTGGGTCGGTTTCCACAAGAGCACCTGGCTGGGAAAGCGATGAGGGTGCAAGGCAGGGCACTGTGACATTCAAGTCCACGCTCATGTCCCTGAATTGTTCTATGCGACCGTAACCCTCCAGGGTATTTCCATGGCCTGGTGGAGCCAAATTCCTCTGGGGTGTCACTGGGCTAAGGTGGCAAATGGGATGGCCACACTTCCCATCACAAAGGGCTGCTCACCCCACTCTGTGTTAGGGCCCCGTGTCTTTTCTGCGGACACTCCATTATCTTTCTCCAGACTCTGCAAGCCATGAAGTTTAGTAGAAATTTGACAGATTTTGCCCCTCCCCCACAGGTCCCAATCCATTTTCACCATCTGTCTTTGGCAAATCGTAATTGTTCTGAATTCCTGAGCTCTAAAGTAGAGTGATTATTTCTCTTTCTGAGAAATGAAAAAATGGTGGTGTCTCTAGAAGTGACCATGGCTGGGCAAATAACCAGTGTTCGGCTCTAGCCTAGGCTTCGAGTTTGATGAAGCTACTGACAAAAGGACAAAATTAGAGAAATGGATCTTTTCCTCCACTAGCACTTACTGTAGGTAAGATTGTATTTATTTCTTTTTTAATTTTTTTATGTTTTAATATTGTATTAATTCATTCATATTACATCTCAATTGTTAGCCCATCTCTTGTATCCTCCCATTCTTCCCTCCCTCCCACTTTCCCCCTACTCCCCTCCCCTATGACTGTGACTGAGGGGGACCTCCTCCCCCTGTATATGCTCATAGGCTATCAAGTCAAGTCTCTTCTTGGTAGCCTACTATCCTTCCTCTGAGTGCCACCAGGCCTCCCCATCCAGGGGACGTGGTCAAATATGGGGCACCAGAGTTCGCATGAAAGTCAGTCCTCACTCTCCACTCAATGGTGGAGAATGTCCTGTCCATCAGCTAGATCTGGGTAGGGGTTCGAAGTTTACTTCCTGTATTGTCCTTGGCTGGTGTCATAGTTTGAGCAGGACCCCTGGGCCCAGATCTGCCCATCATAATGTCCTTCTTGTAGGCTTCTAGGACTGGTACTTAAAATGCTGATTTAACAACAACAACAACAAAAAGCTCTGAGTAGAATCTAAGATGGCTGTCAAGCAGGGGGAGGGGGGTCCCCCTGCGGTTTATGGTGATGTTCTGTAGTGCAGCCAGAGTCAACAGTTGTGAGGTCAATGGAGTTTTAAGCCTGGTGGCACAGGAGCTGACACTCACAGGAGGAGCTGTGTGACTCTGCCTTGTTCTGGAGTGGGCCGGGCCCGGTCACAGGGCAATTCTGCCTTCACTTCCTCTTGGTTGTGAAAACGAGAAGACTGAAGCGAGGCTACCGCCTCCTATCTGCGTCTCAGCAGCGCAAGGCTGGAGGAACCCAGCAGGCTCTTTAGCTTTCTGGGCAAGCAGGTCTAGACCCCCGACTCACTCAGGGCTGTGTTCACTTTAACTTTTTCTTATTTGGGAGTCCTAGTGTTTAGAGACAGTTTTGCGTATCCCAGGCCGGTGGGATCCAATCTTTCTATGTGGGCAAGGACAAGCTTGAATTCCAGATCCTCCTGCCTCCACCTTTCAAGTCCTAGGATAACGGGAATGCACCAACATGCTTATTCCAAGGAGTTCTGGAAACTAAGTTGGTTCTTTTTGGGGTTGTTTTTTTGTTGTTGTTGTTGTTTGTTTTTAGTTGTTTTTATTTATTAAATTTTATTATTCGGATTACATCCTTACTGTTATCCCCTCACTTGCATCTTCCCATCCCCCCGCTCCCTCTCTCACCCTATTCCCCTCCCTAGACCTGTGACAGAAGGGGACCTCCTCCCCCACCATATGATCACAGCCTAATCCGGAGAGCCTGCTTCCTCTTCCTCTGAGTGCCACCAGACCTCCCTATCAAGGGGAAGTGCTCAAATAGGAGCCACCAGAGTTCATGTCAGAGGTACTCCCCACTCTCCACACTACTGTGGAGACTGTGCTGTCAATTGGCTATATCTGAATCGAGGGGGAGGGGGTCTTGGCTTACTGCATGCATTGTCCTTGGGTAGTACAGCAGTTTGTGCAGGCCCTCCTGGGTCCAGATCCACCAATCATGATGGCCTTCTTGTAAGGTTCCTGGACCGTCTGGGTCCTTCTATCTCCCCATTCTCCCATACCACTCTCACCTGGAGTCCCAACAGCAAGTCGCAGCATCTGTCCCAATCTCCCTCTGAGTGATGACTCTTAGAGGACATCCATGTTGGGCTAGTATCCAATTATGAATGAGTATATACCATGTGTATCTTTCTGGGTTTGGGTTACCTCACTCAGGATGATCATTTCTAGTTCCATCCATTTGTCTGCAAATTTCAAGATTTCCTTGTTTTTAATAGTTGAGTAGTATTCTATAATGTAAATATACCATAGTTTCTTTATCTTCAACTAAAGGACATCTAGGTTGTTTCCAGATTCTGGCTATTAAGAATAAGGCTGCTGTGAACATAGTTGAGCAAATGGCCTTGTTGTATGGTGGAGCATCTTTTGGGTATATGCCCAGGAGTGGTATAGCTAGGTCTTGAGGTAGCCCTGTTCCCAGATTGATTTCCAAAGTGGTTGTACAAGTTTGCACTCCCACCAGCAATGAAGGAGTGTCCCCCTTTCTCCACATCCTCGCCAGCATGTACTATCACTTGAGTTTTTTATCTTAGCCATTCTGATGAGTGTAAGATGGAATCTCAGAGTCATTTTGATTTGCATTTCTCTGATGACTAAGAACGTTGAGCATTTCTTTAAGTGTTTCTCAGCCATTCAATATTCCTCTGTTGAGAATTCTCTGTTTAGCTCTGAATCCCATTTCTTAATTGGGTTATTTGGTTTGGTGGTGTTTAAATTTTTGAGTTCTTTATATATTTTGGGTATTAGCCCTTTGTCAGATGTAGGGCTGGTAAGGATCTTTTTCCAGTCTGCAGGCTGACCACACCTGACTTCTCAGCAGAAACCATAAGTGGGTTATTTTAATCCTTGATTTTAAAATGCTACAGCCCATTGTTAGTCTCAGAAAAATTCTCTCTGGATACTAATAAGCTTTTAATTTACCATTACAAACTGTCTTCAAAGAGCCTATTTTACTTCTTAAGGAATAAAGAAGCTTAGTTTCAAAGAAGAAAAGCCACATAGCTAGAAATGTGCAGAGGCTAATGATGCCAGACATTTTTTTCCAAGGCTCAGGCTCTTGAAAATACCATCAAAAACTCAGGGTCATTCCAGTCATTGCTTTGTATGCAGAGAAACAACCAACAAACTCAAGGCAATGTGGGTAATTTGCTGTAGGCTTTATAGAAGGTCCCTCAACTTGAAAGCTTACTTCCTTTTATTGACCAGCAATTCTCAAGTCTATCATAATGTATTTTCAAAATCTGCTTACTATTATAATTTGGGGGGGGGGGAATCTCAATGTGATGCTAATTTTTTTGCTCATTTTTGCTTTGTTTTGATTGAGTAGATGTCTCCCTGTGTAGCCCAGGCTGGCCATTGACCAGTGATCCCTGTATGTCTGTCTTTCACTAGTTAGCACTACAGATGTGTGCCATCATACTTAATCTAATGTTGTCTGGTTCAGTCTGGCTTTTTGGAGACAGGGTCTCAAGTAGTAATGTCTGTGTAATTTTGATTTGACTATGTGAATTCTACATGTTCTTGGCCATCAGCCATTGTCTTTTAGAAGTCTGTGAGTGTAACCATATGGCTTTGTATGCATGCTCTTGCTCTGAATAATGACGCGGAGACCTTTGTGTTTATTAAAAGCTTCAGAATAAATTAATTAAAAAATAGCAAAAAAAAAAAAAGCTTCAGGCGCTATATCTGGAAAGATACTCAGCTATTCTAACCTGACAATAATGGCCCGGCTTATATCTTACCACATGGCCCATTACCTGTCATCTTAGTCTCACCCTGGCACCTTTTTCTTTATCAGTGTCACAATGGTGACTCCCTCTCTCATCCCCACCTGAAACCCTTTTCTCTCTCTCTCTCTGTCTCTCTCTCTGTCTCTCTCTCTGTCTCTCTCTCTCTCTCTCTCTCTCTCTCTCTCTCTCTCTCTCCCCAGAAGTCACACCTCCTAATCCTGCCTCAGCTTACTGGCCATCATATTTTTATTAAAGCTAATCAGAAGATGATGGAGAGCAATGTTTATAAAACATTAAGACAGGAGACACTTCATAAAATGGCAATGCTGAAGTTCATCCTGTATTCAGATCTGCACAGACAGAAATCATCATTTAAATAATACAAGGATAACCTTTACACACTGCACAAGAACTTCCCTCCAACCTGTGAAAGATAAAGTTGATTCATCCTCTAAGATAGGCCAAGCACTAGGAGTGGTCGCCACATTTTTACTTTAGTTCTCAGTCCAATTATTTTTTACATTATTTAAAATTATTTTTAAATTGCATCAAATCAGAATCACAGTCCTGGATGTTGCAGTGGAGGGCTGGTATCAGAGAGATTTGTCTGTCTGTCTGTCTGTCTGTCTCTCTCTCTCTCTCTCTCTCTCTCTCTCTCTCTCTCTCATTATGTAGTTTTATTAATTTTGCCAATAGTCTCTTGGGAATTTTTTCTTTGTTATACTACAATAGATTCTATGAGCTAATTAGATTGTGAACCATCAGGCTAAGCAAAACCCACTCTTTTTGTTCTTGCTTCTGGAGACATGCTGAGAAAGATCTCTACCTCTGAGGTATTTCGTTGGCACGAATGAGATGTGGTTACAAAGCACTTGTAACCCAAAGCGTTTTGCAGCTGGTATGGCCTCAGGGTGGTGTCCTCAAAGGTTCATGTGTGGGGGAAGGTTATGGAACCTTCTGTACAAGGGATCATTCTGGCAGACATGCAGCCATAGATTCGGCGAGGCTTGGCCCAGGCCATTTGCTTACTAACTGCCCATCGGATGTAACTAATCACTTCTCACTCCCTCTGCTGGAGCAAAGCACAGGCAACTCCCACAGGCATGCCTTCACCTCCATGGTAGACTGTGTCATCTAAGCCATGGCACAAAATGAGTCTTTCTTCCCTGAAGTTGTTTCAGTCAGATATTCTGTCACATGATGAAAATAGTAACAAGTGCTGTGCTGGATAGTTTTATGTCAACTTGACACAAGTTAAAGTCACCTGAGTGGCGGGACCCTCACCCACTCATGGCTGCATCCCAGCCTCCAACACCAGCCAGCATTCCCTGGGAACACGCCATGCAAGTAGTTCAGTAAAACAGGCAACACATGGCCTGAAAATCACACTTTCTGAAAATCAGAGAGGAAGTAGAAACCAAGAACCAAAACACCTACCCAACAAAGACAAAGCAAGAAATGGGCACCTAGACCTATAATCACCCCAAATCCAGATGACTAGATGCCAGGGTAATTACACAACCAATAGCAATCAGAGCAATATGTCACCAGAGCCCACATATCCTACTACAGCAGGTCCTGAATATTCCAACAGAGCTCAAGCACAAGGGAGAAGACCTTAATCCCAACTATATGAAGACGATGGAGGTTCTTAAACAGAAGATGAATGAATTCCTTAAAGCAGCAGCTCTCAACCTGTGGTTCACATGCCTTTTGAGGTCACATAGCAGATGTCCTGCACATCTGATCTTTAAATTATAATCCATAACAATACCAAAACTGCAGTTATGAATGTGCAATGAAATAATTTTATGGTCAGCAGTCACCATAGCATGAGGAACTGTAATAAAGAACAGCAGCATTATGAAGGAGAACCATTGCATTAAAGAAAGCCAGGAAAACACAAACAAACAGCTGGAAGAAACAAAACTGCTCAAGACCTGAAAAAAATGGAAATAAAAGTAATAGCCAGGTGGTGGTGGCACACTGTGGTGTGGTGGATCACTGTGAGTTCGAAGCCAGCCTGGTCTACAAAGTGAATCTAGGACAGCCAAGGCTACACAGAGAAACCCTGTCTTTAAAAAACCAAAAACAAAAAGTAATAAGGAAACCACAAACTATGGGAATTCAAGTAATGAAAATTTTAGGAAGTTCAACAAGAACTACAGAGTAAGCTTTAACAATAGCATACAAGAGATGGAAGAAAGAATCTTAGGCATTGAAGATACTGTAGAAGAAATGAATACATCAATCAAAGGAAATGTTCATCCTAAAAAAGTTCCTAACACCAAACATACAGGAAATCTGGAACATTATGCAAATACCAAACCTAGGAATTCTAAAAATAGAGAATACAGAAGAATCCCAGCTCAAAGACCCAGAAATTATTTTCAACAATATCATACAAAAAAAAAATCCCTAACCTAAAGAAGGAGATGCCTTTAAGTGTACAAGAAGCATACAGAACACCAATTAGACTGGACTGTAAAAGAAAGTCCCCTCACTATATATTAATCAAATCCCTAAACATATAGAACAAAAAAAGAATATTAAAAAGTTATAAGAGAAAAAAGAAAATTACATATAATGGTAGACTTATTCGAATTACACCTGACTTTTCAATAGAGATTTTAAAGGCCAGAAGGAGAATGGGAGGATACAAGGGATGGGATAACCATTGAGATGTAACAAGAATAAATAAATAAATAAATAAATAAATAAATAAATAAATAAAATTTATTATAATATAAAAAATAAAATATAAATAAATAAATAAATAAATAAAAAGCCAGAAGGGCCTGGACAGATGTACTGCACACTATAAGAGACTACAGATGCCAGACCAAATTCCTATACCCAGCAAAACTTTCAATCACCATAGATAGAAAAAATTATATTCCATAATAAAGTCTAGTTGAAACCATCCCTCTCTACAGATTCAGCCATACAGAAGTTTCTAGAAGAAAAATTACAACCCAAGTTGGTTAACTGCACCAAGAAACACAACAACCCGAGTAGGCTAACTCGGGTTATGAAATACAGAAAATACAGAAAATAAATAATCTCACACCAACAAAACCTAAAGAAGGGAAATACACACACACACACACACACACACACACACACACACATACACACACACACACACACACACACTCACTAGCTGCATCACCACCACCATCACTACTGCTATTACCAATGACAACAACAAAATAGCATAAATCAACTCTCACTGGTTTTGATATCTCTCAATATCAACAGTCTCAGTTCCCCCAATAAAAAGATGCAGACTAACAGAATGGGTGCAAAAACAGAATCTCCTTTCTGCTGGGTACAAGAAACACACTTAACATCAGTGATAGACATTGACTCAGAATAAATGGTCAGGAAAAGATATTCTAAGCAAATGGACCTCAGAAGCTGGAGCCATTTTAATATCTAACAAAATAGACTCCTAACCAAAATTAATTTTAAAAAATGATGGGGAATGACACTACATATTCACCAAAGGAAAAACCCATCAAGATGATCTTTCAGTTCTTGACATCTGTACCCCAAATGAAAGGGCAACCACTTTTGTAAAAGAGACAGTACTACAGCCTAAGTCACATACTGACTCTCACACACTGACAGTGAAAAACTTCAGCTCCCCACTGTCACTAATGGACAAGTCATCCAGACAAAAATCTAAACAGAGAAATACTAACAAGTGTTATAAGTCAAATAGAATTTACAAAAAATTCACTCAAATGCAAAAGAATATACCTTTTTTTTTTCAGCACCTTGTGGAAATTTCTATAAAATTGACCACATACTCAGACATATAGCAAGTCTCAACACAAACACAAAAAAATGAAGTACCTTCTTGGGTCCTATCAGGCCACCCTGGATTAAAGCTGTATGTCAATAGCAACAGACAAAATGAAAAGCTTACAAACTGATGGGAGCTGAACAACTCTACTGAATGGAAATTGGGTCAAGACAGAAATTAAGAAAGAAACTTTTTAGAATTCAATGAAAATGAATGCACAGCATACCCAAACTTATGAGACATAAAGAAAGCAGTGCGGAGAAGAAAGTTCATAGCACTAAATGCATATAATTAAAAATAAAAATTGAGTTATTTTATACTAGGAACTTCACAGCACAACTGAAAGCTCTAGAACAAAAATAACTAATCACACTCAAGATGGGTACAGGGCTGTAATCACTAAAATAGAAACAAAGAGAACAATACAAAGAAACAATGAAGCTAAGAGCTAGTTCGTTGAGAAAATCGAAAAGATAAACTCTTATCCAAGATAACTAAAAGGCAGAGAAAGAATATACAAATTAACAAAGTCAGAGACAAAAGGGGGACATAAGAACAGACACCAAGGCCATCCAAAGAATCACCAGGTCTTACTTTAAACTTCTGTATCCCATAAAATTTTACAATGTATAGGAAATGAATAATTTTCTCAATATATACCAAAGTTAAATGAAGAACAGATGAACAATTCAAATAGACCTATAACCCCTCATGAAATCGAAGCAGTCATTAAAAGTCTCCCCCAAGCAAACAAAACAAAACAAAACAAACAAACAAACAAAAAACCTAGGGCCATATTTTTTTCAAAGACTTCAGTGTCTTCATATACAACATAAACAATAATAATAAAGTTCCTGAGCAGTTATAGTACAAAATGCCTCCATACGTTTGGGCTATACACAGCCTGTAGGGCATTTTCTTCATTGGGATTGATGAAGGAGGGCCCATCTCTTGGTAGGCAGTGCCACCCCTGGGCTGGTGGTCCTGAATTCTATGAAAAGGCAGGCTGAGCGAGCCATGGGAGCAGGCCAGTGAGCAACACCCATCCATGGCCTCTGTATCAGCTCCTGTCTCCAGGCTCCTGCCCTCTTTCAATCTCTGTCTTGACTTCTTCCAATGATGACCCCATGATGTGGAAATGTAAGCCAAATGGCCCCTTTGCTCCCTGGCTTGTTTTCGGACCTGGTGTTTCATCACAGCAATATCAACTCTAACTAATACAAAAATAGGAAAAAGTCAGTTAGGGAAGGGGTTTCTCACTGGGATAATCCTAAATAAGTCTGCAAGAGTTTGGAGTGAGTTTATGGAAAAAATGAGTAAGACTTCAGAACAGTGAGCTGAAAACACCCCTGGGATCTTATAGGCAGGGCTTAATGGGCACTTATGATTGAAATGAAGGTGACCAAAAATGGTGATACAAGTGTGGGCATGTACAGTGTGGGCTGTGCTCACAAGGTTTCAAAGGGGAACGAGTATTTTATTGGAACTCCAGGTGGCCCCTTAATATTATACCCTAGTCAAACTTATGGCTGTGTCCTGGAAACTGAAAAATGCTAAATTCAGAAATAATGGACTAATTTGTTGGGGTCCTGTGAGAGGAGTTCAGGCAGGCTCAGAAGTCTGGACATGGGTGCAGTGACCTATGATGATGTGCACGTGAACTTCACCCAGGAAGAGTGGGCTTTGCTGGATCCTTCCCAGAAGAGTCTCTACAAAGATGTGATTCTGGAGACCTACAGGAACCTCATGGATATAGGTATGAAAGAACGCATACTGGAGAGAAACCTTATGAATGTAATCAATGTGGTAAAGCTTTTGCATGTCTCAGTCATCTTCAAATACATAAAAGAACACATACTGGAGAGAAATCTTTGAATGTGATCAGTGCGGTAAATCCTTTGCAAGTCAGAGTCATCTCCAAATACATAGAAGAACACATACTGGAGAGAAGCCCTACAAATGTAATCAATGTGATAAAGAGTTTTCACAACATAGTAGTCTCATAGTACATAAAAGAACACATACTGGAGGGAAACCTTATGAATGTAATCAATGTGGTAAAGCCTTTGCACTACACAGTCATCTTCAAAGGCATAAAAGAATTCATACTGGAGAGAAACCTTATGAATGTAATCAATGTGGTAAAGCTTTTGCACGTCACAGTCATCTTAAAATACATAAAAGAACACATACTGGAGAGAAACCCTGCAAATGTAATCAATGTGATAGAAACTTTTCACAACAAAGTAATCTAATATATCAAAGCAAACACACTTGAAAGACAACCTTTCAATATGATCAATGTGGTAAAGCCTTTGTGTGTCATAGTAGCCTCCAAATACATTAAAGAACACATGCTGGAGAGAAACCCTATGAATGTCAGCAATGTGGTAAAGCCTTTGCAAATCACAGTGATTTCCAAATACATAAAAGAACACAGAACTTTAGTCCCAGAACTTGGTAGGCAGAGGCAGACAGATCTCTGTGAGTTCATGGCCAGCCTTGTCTACAAAGTGAGTCCAGGAAAGCCAAGACTACAAGACAAACCCTGTCTCAAAAAAACAACTCCCTCCTCCCCCCCCCAAACACTGGAGAATATCATTAGTGTGGTAAAGCCATTTCGAATCATGGTCATCTTCAAATACATGAAAGAACACATACTGGAGAGACACTCTATGAATGTAATCAGTGTGGTAAAGCCTTTTCACATCACACTCATCTTCAAAGGCATGAAAGAGTTAATACTGGAGAGGAACCTTATGAATGTATGCAAAATGGTGAAGACTTTGCACATTTCTATAGTTTTCATCATAATGAAAGAATTCATACTGGAGAGAAATTCTAAGAAAACAAAACGTAATTAAAGAAGAATGTCAGAGACATGAGGACAAATCATAGAGGGTTTGCTTAAGGAAGTTCCAAAGATCTCCCACTGGCCAGCATGATCTTTTGACATCCAGAACAGCTGTTGAGGCTTTGTTTGACAAAGTTCCAAAGATTTCCAGCTAATCAGCACTGTCCGTAAGTATTATCTATGGCCCATGTCCACATATGGAATAATTTTGCCTAAACACTACCTTGAAATCTGATTTTTCTCCTAAAATTGCCTTTTTCTCTCTTCAGCCCTAATGAAATTTACACTGGAAAACTTTTTCCCACAGGGAATATTGAAAGAAGGCATCTGGACAAAGGTATGAGACAATGAGAGAGTTTTGGCTCAAACTATTGTGACTAGCCAAGCAGAAACTGCTAGAAAAGAAAATTAGGACTTTGACATAACAGTACCTGGTTAGATATTGTTAGCTCTAGAAAAGTAAAGCTTGTTCGTATAACAAATTAAAAGTTTCTTTGTAATCTGCTTTGAGAGCAATAGAAGGTGGGTTTGGAAGGTCATGCTTTACAGATATTTTACCATAGAGGACCCCTTGGCAGTTAGATAAAGCTGGATAGCACACCTGTCGATATGGGATTGGAAGTAGTCAAGGTTTTTTGTGTTAAGAATATTCAGGCTGGGTGTGGTGGTGCATGCCTTTAATCCCAGCACCTGGGAGGCAGAGGCAGGTAGATTTCTGTGAGTTTGAGGCCAGCCTTGTCTACAAAGTGAGTCCAGGACAGCCAAGGTTACACAGAGAAACCCTGTCTTGAAAAAACAAAAACAAAATTAGTTTCAAGCTATGTTGCTATGATAATCATGTAAACACAATGGCTTAAAACCCAGGAAAATTTATTATTAAACTTTGCTGAGTATTGTTTAATAAATAATAATTAGGTCATGCTGACCATTGCTTGGAAATGGATTGAATTTTGCTATATGCCTTCTTGTAGGTTATACAGATCTGTTTGTATTTCTTTGTTAGTTTTCTTGCTTTGTTGATTTTTAAATATTCTATTGATTGTAAAAGATAAAATTATGATGTAATCTGTAATGAAAAAAATTGAACTTCACTTTAAATAAAGTACTAGGGTTGGCCTAAAGATATAGAGTTAGAAGAAAAATAAAGTCTGCTGGGCTAGAAGACCTTTCAGTTTTGTACTGCAAAAAGAAAAAGAAAAAGAAAGAAAGAAAGAAATTTCAAGACAATATAACAATGCTGTGATCACACTGCCTTACCTATGTGGATCAAAGCAGAGGGCTGGTTTGGAATATCCCATAAACACATGGAATGGCAGGTAATCGTGACAGGGCCGATGCTCTAAGGATAATCAGCTTCTCCGTCCAAAGTTCTAATGGGACAGGTGGCATCTGCACATCAAATCCTCAACTCTAGATGCAATAAGGTTGAGTTTCAACTAGTACCACCTTTGTGAGTGGTAGGGAAAGGACATAATTCAACTCTAGGTTTCTAGGTGATATCCACCCCTTTCTCACAGTCTTAGACAATATACTAAATTGTTGTTTAGTCCTGACATCTCTGACAAAAAACAAAATTACATCAATTTATTTTAAAGATCTTGGTTGATTTTATTTTCAGCTGTAGGATCAGACAAGATTTCACATTATGAACTCAAATAAGCATTCTAACAGGATGAGTAGAGAAGAGTATAAACAGAGAAGAAAGCAAAAACAGATGGGGGGAAAAAAGAAAGAAAAAGCAAGCCAGGCGTGGTGGCACACACACACCTGTAATCCCAGCACTTGGGAGGCAGAGATAGGCAAGTCGCTGTGAGTTCAAGGCTAGCCTGATCTACCAAGTGAGTCCAGGAAAGCCGAGGCTACACAGAGAAATCCTGTCTCGAAGGAAAACAAAAAAGAAATGAAAGAAGGAAGGAAGAAACAAATAAGCAGAGAAACACCAAAAAAGAAGCAAAGTTGTCATTTCAATGTTACTTTCTTGTAACTTTGGGGACAAGGAAGTGGCCTGTGGGGAAATGACCGCTGCCTAACTGCACCTTGTAGCTGAAAACACTGGGGACTCTTAATGTGATCAGGAACTGGTCTGCTTAGGAAATTTGGTTTCTAGTCCTCTAAAACTGACTTCTCTGAACTCGGAACTCTGACAAGCATTTTAGTTTCAGGCTGATGGCTCACAACTTTAATGTGACTAGCTTGGCTTGAGGTTTGACCTGGTGTGTCAGGACCTCCCCCAAGGATTTTGGTCCATAATAAAGGTCCCCTTGTGATTTTATTTGACACTTCAAAAGGTTACATTCACAGACATTTCAAATGCCTGAGACTGTTTTGTGATGGCTAAAGGAACTCCATTTTGTGCTTCGCATCCATCTTGATACTGAATCTGTCTCTCACTCAAGCCCCTGCTCCTGGCATCCCTGGCCCCTTGGACCCCAAACAGAAATGTACAGCTTGATCATCTGCTTCTTATGCTACAGTCGACCCTGGTTTTGTCCTCTGTAACTTGCTTATGCTGATAACCGAGGACTATTTAGGGGTTGCCTTGACCATCTAATCTTGGCAGAGCTAAATAGATCTTGTGGGTTTTGCCTTTAAAAGTTCTTTCTTCATCTGCTCCTGATTTGGGTGAGAGGCTGTGGCCCTGTTAGCAGCCCTGTTAGAATTTGCCTAATTATAATCTAAAGAGCATCTGAGGGCCTTCCCAGTGGCCTTGAACCCCATGACAGTTTCACCCTACAGACCCCTCTTAGGTGTCCACCATGTACAGAGACAGATACAGAGGTAGATACCAAGGCCAAGAATCACCTTGAAGATTCCAAATGGGAGTGTTGTGTGCTAAAGCATACATCCAAGTGCCTAGCAAGCAAAACAGAAGGGTATATCCTGGCCTACAGAGAGAGACTTGTATCTCAAAACTTTTGATTAATTAATTAAATGAAAAGGACATAATTCTTCTAGCTCAAGGAAAACCGTCATGAACTAAAAGAAGTGTTACAAAGACTTAGTGGGAGCTTTTGTGACTCAAACAGTTATGTGCACCGTAACTGTATAGGATCTTTCTTGTTACTGTGCACATTGTATATAAAGACACCGAAGTCCAGAAAAGCTTTAAACAACTTTCCAAGGTCCTGTAAAATCAGGCTGACCCTTCTGCCTCTGCCTCCTTCACACTAGGATTACAGCTCTCCACTGCCTCACCTGGAATCCAACAAACACCTCTTGCTCTTTATACTCGCTAGGAACTAAAATAGTTCAACTGTCAATATCGAAGACAAACTCATTTTCCTAATATAAACAAATGGCTAGACTTAGGAAGAAATCTTTACAAAAAATTTTTTAAATATTGTTTTAGTGATTTAGAAGAGGTTTAATGTTCTAATGTTTTCTTTTTCTCATAAGCATTGCAGTATGCTTACAGTGAGAGCGCAATGCTAGTCTTACTGTTTTATTTAGAATATATACTGCCTTTATTAAACAGCTTTTATATCAGCAGCTGGTAGGTGATCTCTGTGGGATAGTAGTAATACTTTGAAGAGCTATTTGTTATTAACCTGTGTATCTAAGCCAATGTCCTCTTAGCTTCCCTTTCTTGGAAGGTGTCCCTAAACGTGACTCATCTAGCTTTCACCAACCCTGCAGAAGGTGACAGAGAGGACCTCTAATCCCAGAGATTTCCACCCTGATTCGAACACCTGTGATGGCCACGCATGTGTTGCATAAGCACACTGGTTTCTCACTTCCCGTTCTGTGCCTACAGAGCTTGCGCTCCCTTTGCAATGAGGGAACGTGCCAGACCACGTGATATGAATCCACGTCCACAGGCCATGCTCAGAATAAACTTTCACTTCCTTAAAGCAGAGTGTTTTATGCCTATGTGTAGCCATGATTTTCTCCTTTTGCAAAAGAGACTTTAAAACACAGATATGGATTTCTGAGTTCAAGGCCAGCCTGGTTTACAGAGCAAGTTCTGGGACTACATAGAGAAGCCATGTCTTGAAAGAATAAAAACAGAAAACAAAAATTGTAAACTTGTTAGAACCAGGAAAGGGATGAGGAATTACTGTCCGGAGGACACTGGAGTAGAACATGTGACTTTACTGCTGGTTCCCTGCTGAGTCTGCCCCATCACACCGCACAACAGAGGGAAGAAGGTTGCCTGTGAGCTAGTGGAATGAACTAGAAACCTCGTGGAAGCCTCGTGAGTCAGTTATACGATCCATACACTTACAAGGTCATTTACAGGTCCATGACCTTGAGAAGAGGTAGTTTCTGGGTCCATCTGTGTCCTGGGCCTCTTCACATCCTCTCCGTAGCTCTTGGTGGTAAAGTATATCTTACTTGTATTTATTCCCCCTTGGGGCTTTGGAAGGGCATGTGTTCAGGCTCACCACAGAAGGACATCCCACTTACAGATAGCCTGGACTTTTAGGCTGAGCGCCTGTTTATTTTGGCTCTCATTCTACAGTTGCCTTTGGTGGAAGCAGAGTCTTTTATTGTCACAATACGCCCAAAGTCAAACTGCAAGGTTCTTGGCTCTTGGTTTTTACAGCATTCTGAAGCAAGGTTTCACTCTGTGGCCCAGCCTGGACAGCAGTGCGCAGTTCCCTTGCCTCGGTTTTCCATGTGCTGGGATTACAGACATGCTCCACCATACTGGGCCTATTCCTGCCATTTTAATACAGCGCTTTTTACCTGGTCTCCCTCTGAGTGAGGTAAGTGAAATCCTGCTTGATAGGCAGGCATTCCCTGAAAGATAAGAAAGGTTGTTTACTCAAGGAGGAGGTTCAACTCCTGAGTGAGTGCTCCCACGAGCCTGCCAGGGTAGATGTTTTGCAGTAGAGAACCTCACAGGTCGAGGGGTCCGGCACCTGGAAAGGTCCACTCACTACATGAAGGGGCACTTGAAGCAGGCTCTCTTTAAATTTTCCCAACCAATCTTTTGTTTTGTTTTGTTTTGTTTTGTTTTCTGATTTGAGAATAAGCAGCTGTTGTGGTTTAGATCAGAAACCTCCTCCACAGGCTCCTGGTTTAAACTATTCCTTATCTGGTGTCACTGGTTTTGGAGGCAGTAGAACTTTCAGGAGGCAGGGCCTGCAGGAGAATCAAGTCACTATGGGTGGACCATGAAGGTTACATCCTGCGCCCTCCTCCTCCACCATCATGTGAGGACATTCCACCACCACAAACCCCACCATGTCTTCCTTGCCACAGTGGATGAAAATGGAGATTTAAAAAATAAATCTTTCCTCCCTTATGTTGGTTCTGTCACGTATCTTTGCCAAATAGCACAACAGTAATCAACACAACAATGAAACGCATGGTGAGCTCAGGGTCACAAAGGAAATAGCCACTCAGGGGAAGAGACGTGCGGGATCTGTCCAGAAGCCTGCTGTGGTGAACTGAGCACACAAAAGGTCAGCAACCACTGCAGTGCATAAGCAAACTCAAGACAAAATCAACAGGACCTTTACTAAAGGCAAAAGATTTTTCTCTAGGCAGAGGCACACAACACAGACACACATTAAAACACACACACACACACACAGATGATGCAGACACACACAACACAGATACTCATAACACAGACAGACACAGAGATACAACACAGACATACACACTCACAGAGATGGAGCCACACACACACACAGACACAGATAGACACAGACATACACAGACACACACACACACACACACACACACACACACACACATACACCATGGGGTTCAGGAGAATATGTCCCTACAGATGTTACTAAGTTTAAAGTGTTAGTAAAGTGAGGTGATGTCACTCCTGGGTTTTCTGAGCTGTGTTGAAGATCATCACAAGCTCCTTAAGAGATAGACAGAGGGAGAGTTTCACAGGACAGAGAAGAGCATGTGAACACAGGTTGGGCTCACGAACCTAAAGCCAAGGAGGACAGGCAGAGGCCACCGGAAACCCCCATGACATTTCCTATGGAACCACCACAGAGAATGCGACCACCCAAACTGGTATTTTAGTGTAGGGTCTAATGATACTGGAGTTCAAATTTCTGGTCTCCAGAACTACACAAGAGGAAATCTCTGTTGTTCAGTCCAACAGTTTACTAGAATTTGCTACAGGAGTCACAAGTCACTAAGATTACCTAATGTTTATTAAAGACACACACACACACATACACACACACACACACACACACACACACACACACACACACATACACACACACTCCATTGAGATCTGAGAAAAATTAGCACACAAAGGAGCTTAGAGGAAAGGGAAGCGGTGTATACAGTTGGAGGACTAAGTAGCTGAAAGAAGCCAAAAGACGAGGGGCATACACAGCAAATCCTTGTTTTGATGAACCTCAGAGTGGTTGGTTCAAAAGGAGTCTCCTGAAAACATGTAGAACATGAAACACATTTATTGCGTGTGTTAACTGGGGCTGGTGGTGGGGGCGCCCCAAACCATTCTATTAGAGGGGGCCAGACAAGCAGCGAGAAAAGCCCAAAGGGAGGTCAGAGGTCAGGGTTAAGGGCAAGTCTCAGAATACTTGATCCATATGTTCAAGGAAAAGGATGTCAAAACGGATGTCTTACGGTGGCCCAGCTTAGATTTCCTTCTATGTGGCACACTTCATAGTAATCTTAAATACAGTATACATAATAACAATGAACTATGAAAACATAGACACTCACACACAAATGGAAATGTTATACTAGAAAAAAAAAAGCACTCATTTGTTTCAAAGTTGTCATGTGCATTTGGTGTAACCCTAGCACTTGTGAGTGTGGTGCCTTCCATTTGACCCACAGCATGGCTCTGGGAGAATTTTTAGTCTCTAGAATTTCAAACAATCTGAAAAACTAGATTCAACACAACCTTCTCTCTTTCTCTTTTCCTCTTCCTTCTTCTCCCACTCTTTACTCCCCTTTCTGGTTTGTTTTGTTCCTTATTTTTTGATTTCTGGAGACAGGGTTTCTCTGTGTAGCCTTGGCGGTCCTGGACTCGCTTTATAGACCAGGCTGGCCTCAAACTCACAGAGATCTGCCTGTCTCTGTCTCCCGAGTGCTGGGATCACAGTTGTGGGGGCACCATACCCAGCTTTACTCCCCTTTCTCTCTTCTTGCTTTCTTTCCTTTTCTTTCTTTCTTTTTTTTTTTTTTTTTTTTTTTTTTTGTAGACTATCATTCTTTTGTATCATTTTGTAGACAGTAGCTTGCTGTGTAGCACAGGCTAGCCTCCAACTAAAGCTCCTACCACTTCAGCCTCCCAAGTGTTGGCTACAGGCCTGTGCTACCATACCTGCTCTGCCATTTTTATATAATCAGCTTAGCAGGCATTTCTAAAATTGTTCTCACTGTGATAAAATAACACGCCCACACAATCTCCAGATGAAGGCCATTGGGTTCCAGCTGCCCAGGGTGCAGACAGAGGCAGCCTCGGCCCAGACGCCCCAGGGTTAGAGGATTTCCACACTCTGTAAGAGGATCACTGTTCTTGCTCCTGCCTCCTGCCTCCTTCACCATCCCAACATGTGCCCCATCCCGCTCTCACTGTGACCGAATATACTCTACAAACCATGAGACTTTGCGAGAAGTAAGCTTGAATGAAAAGCCATGTACTGGGTTCCACGGGCGGGATCATGAGCAGAACAGAATGGCTAGCTCCAGATTTCCACGGCGGCGGCGAAGCGTAAACATGTCTATGTGGTTTTTAGGAGTTCGTCTGAGAGCAAAGGGATTAAAATCACAGGTGCTTTCTCGTGGCATGTGTTATTCCGTCCGCTTTTAAATGAAATCCAAATAGATTCATTCCTTGGCTTTTGAGTCTTGTGTTACAAAATTTAGTGACCGCAGGTGTCACATCTGGATAATTTCTTTTGTTCTGACGCCTTCCAATGCTTTACGCTGTCTAAGTAAAAATACGCAGGCTAGGTTCTTTGGTTCTACTTGGTTTTCAAAGCCTCACTCTGAAGCCCAGATTGGCCCAGAACTCATGACTTCTGCTTCTGTTTTCCAGATGCTGGAATTTTTCTCACAGGTTCAAAACTGAGACAAACTTGACAAAAAGCCGACAAGTAAATAATATGCTCCCTCTCGGCCCGACAGAACTGCAATTTCAGAGCACTGACCCTGATACATGGTTTTGATTTCCTTAAAAAAGTTACGTTGTTGCATTTACTTTTCTGAGGTCCTCTCAGATTGCAAATTTTCTGTGATTTAATTTTGTCCACACTATTGTCTTTCTTCTAAGAGCTTTCTTCATCATTAAAGTCTTTCTGTCTCTAATAAAGCTCTGCCTTGTGTCTGCACACACCAGAGATACAAGAGAAGAGCCTGAGACATCACAAGGCCTTCAACCCGTGCTCCCTAACAGCCAGGCTGTGATATCACCATCTGAAGGTCTACATCCCGTACTCCCTAATAGCCGGACTGTGTCTGAAGGCCTTCAATCTGTGCTCCCTAACAGCCAAACTATGATGTCATTGTTTGAAGGCCTACATCCAGTGCTCCCTAACATCCGCACTGTGATGTCACCATTTGAAGTTATTGGTGAAGCTAGTGCTCCAACCCTAGGCAGAAAACAGCCAAGAATGTGCCCAAGATCACATGGGTAGGTCAGGGCGGGGCAGGACGGGGCAAGACCCCATCAAGAGCTTCCCTCACAAAGTCACTCGGCCAAGGAGACTGACTGCCCAAGGGCTCTGAGCTCGGAGTCCCATTCTGAGCATCACCACCATCTTTTCCACAACTGTCTCCTCCAATTCAAATGAGGAGGAGTGGCTGGCTTGTTCTCCCTACAGCTCCAGCAACCAAAGCCTGCACTACTGCCTCTCTGCAAGCTCATGCCCCCCAAATACACACACATACACACACACACACACACACACACACACACACACACACACACACAAGTAATCTTAGATAACAAAGTAAATGAATGCAGAGCTAGACGCAGGTGTGTTTGACTCCAAAGTCCTCGGTGCACAGGACACCAAGAAAAAAAAGGCGGGAAGCAGGCTTTGAATGGTCAGCTATCCGAAGACATTATTTTGGAAATGTGGGATTCTCCCATTTTCAGTACACAAAGAATGAACGTAAAAAAAAATTTCAAAATCTTTCAGCAGATACTCACTCACCATCACTCCTGAACTCCCTGGGTTTCCCTTACAGGGCATTGGTGCCATGGGCTGCCCCACCCTTGGCACCCAGAAACCTATTCGAGTGGTTCCAGAGCTGGTAAGGCCAGTCTCCACATGATTGTTCCTGTTGGGCGTATGCTAGTGGTTTTCCCATCATGTTTTACCTCGCTGCCAGCCAGGTGACCTAAGAGTGCGGCAGGGGTCAGTCACATTTATTAACCTCTCTCTGCATTTGCCCGTGGTGTCGATACTGAGGGAGTCATGTTGCCATTTGAAGTGCTTCTGGCAGGAACAAATGTTGGCTTAGGCTGTAGCTCTGCCCCAGAATAGGAGGGTGTGGCCAGCTTCACCAGCACAGGACCTCCAGAAAACGACTAGGCTTAAGAATGGGTTTTAGGCCGGGCGTGGTGGCGCACGCCTTTAATCCCAGCACTCAGGAGGCAGAGGTAGGCGGATCACTGTGTGTTCAAGGCCAGCCTGGTCTACAAAGTGAGTCCAGGATGGCCAAGGCTACACAGAGAGAGCCTGTCTCGAAAAACTAAAAAATAAAAAAAAAGAATGGGTTTTAGGGCAGAGCTCTCTCAATCCACCCTGTATACATGTGTAGACATATGATATATAACATGTCTCGTTTATTATACTTGTGTGTGCCTGAGACAGCGTTTCACTATATAGCCCAAGGTGACCTTGAACTCTAGGCACCTTTTCATCCTCAGCTCGCCAAGCTCCCTCCAAACCTTCATGGCAAGTTGTTCATGGTACTTCCAGCACCTTTCCCTACTTTCTTATTCCTAGTAGTCCTGATATCTGTGTCTGATTACACACACACACACACACACACACACACACACACACACACACACACGCCCACATGCACACACACACACCAGATCAAGTGTACAGACTCTGTAAGGAACTACCCTGGGCTTGTTTGGCTCCATTCCCTGGGATTCTCGAAGGTTGACTGTGGAGGGGCAGAGTGAATATCCTCTTCTGGAAGTTTATCAAAGCCGCACAAGAGAGCACCCATAATTAATGCCTTTTGTGGGATTAGTGACCAAGGGACGAACAATAATACAAGGATCAAGGTGAAAAGGTTTGGGGTCTAAGAAAGGGCACAAAAGAGGAAACTTGTCCTGCCCAAGCATTCCGAGGCCTGTTTCTACCAAGAGCATTCACTCCAGATGGCTCATGTAGATCTAGCTCAGTGATGAGAAACAGGGAAATACAATTGCACCCCCTGCTGTTGTTTTGGGGATTAGTTTTTTTGGGTTTTTTGTTTGTTTTTGTTTTTTAAAGATTTATCTATTTATTTCTATGTATACAGTTCTCTACCTTCATGACAGAAGACAGCATCAGATCACATTATAGATGGCTGTGAGCCACCATGTGGTTTCTGGGAATTGAACTCAGGACCTCCGGAGAAGCAGTCAGTGCTCTTAACCTCTGAGCCATCTCTCCAGCTCCCGGGAATTAGTTTTGTTTTGTTTTGTTTTGTTTTGTTTTAAGAAAGAATATTGCCCTATAACTGAGACTGGTCTAGAACTTTCTATGTAGCCCAGGCTGCCTGTGAACTTAAGATGCTCCTACCTCAAACTCTTGCCCTGTCAGTACAGTTGTTCTTGTATGAAAAATTTTTAAAGTAATTAATAAATAAGCAGTTTTTAAATTCACGTGTACAATTTCCTCCTCCCCTTCAGGCATCAAGAGCTTCAAGCACAGGATTGCTGTGAGTTTGAGGCCAACCTAGTCTACAAAGTGAGTCTAGGACAGCCAAGGCTACCCAGAGAAACCCTGTCTCAAAACAAACAAATACACAAACAAAAAAGAGCTTCAAGCACACACACACACACAGACAGGCAGACAGAATATTGCAAAGAATATTATTTTCTTTACAGAAGCTGGGCGTAATAATTACTGACACACTTGTCTGCTATCTGTTCCTTGCCGTGCTGTAAACCGGCCTTAACTTAACTTATATGGATATGCAATATGACAAGAATTTAAATTAGAAGTGAGGTCGAAGAAAGAGTAAAGGCAAACCAAAGATATAAAAAAGCACAGGCAATATAGATAGGTCTATTTGTCATTATCCCCTAGAAAACAGCAAGATAGAGAGGACAGGAATAAAGGGCAGGTCCTGTTAGCCCTGAACACCTGGCACACCTGGTGGCCACAGGTGATGACATAAGCAATTGCTTAGACCCTGGAGGCAGGCCAGCTGCGTCGCCGGTACACTAACAAAGGCCCCAAGTTATAAATTCATGTTGATTGCTCAGGGGCTGGAGGGGGAAGGGGGGAGAATAAAAATTCAGGATAACACAGCTTTTACATTAAAATCAGACACGACTCTGTTCTAGGAAGTGGCAAAGAGAAACTTGTGAACACAACAGACACTCACGCAGAGCAGGCATCTGCAGATAGTTGACTATACTGACCTTCAGGTTTGGCTTTCATACAATTATGGGCTTTGTCCAGACTGAGTGAAAGAGAAGCAAAACCGTAATAATAGTCTCTGTCTCCGGGATCTTGGTTTTAGTTAGCTTGACCTGAGTTAGGAGGTAAGAAGGACCTGACTGTCTTTATAGCAAACAGAAAGGGAGGATGCTCTTGGTAAATAGGTCAGCGAAGCAGCCAGGGTTCAGGGCCCTGTCAGCACTGGGGATTAGCTGGGAACTCTCAGGAGGTTTTGCAGGGATGTAATCCTGTTTAATCTTGGCTTCAAAGCCTTGAGTTGTAGTGGAGGGAGGCGGCAGAGGAGCTGGGAGGGGAGGGGATTTATACTTGCCATGCAAATCGCTCCCTGGGTGGATCGGAGACTGGTTTTATGGGTCTAATGACCCAAAGTTCTCAGTGTAGTGAAGATCTCACTATCTATGAACGCCACAGGATCGCAGTTTCAACTTTGTAGCAGAAGAGAAAGTTGATACATATACATTTTAGCATCTCCTGCCTTTCCCTTTGAATCCGAAGTGATCCACAAGGCATTGGAGTATTCTATAGAGTTTGGTTGGCTCCGGTTTTTTTTTCACATATCAAGTACTTCATTAGTGCTTCTGGGAGAAGGACAGTTTGGACTTCTAGACCAACTATAGTTTCCAGTGTGCTCAAAGTTCCTGTGCTCAAATCTGAGTACAAAGAGGCATGGGAGATGTCAGCAAGCACTGAAGTTCTAGTCGTGATTTTAGCAAACACTGATAGAGTTGGTGTTTCCCAAGTACTGCACTTAGATACAGTGGATGCAAATGAGCAATTGTCCTGATGGTGGGTGCAGACCCCTCTTTACAAGTCAGAGACAACTATTAGCACAGTGTAGAAAGCACTGGGCTTGGCTTTCCTTTTTTTTTTTTTTTTTTTTTTTTAATGGGGTTTTATATAGCTTGCAGTAGCCCCGCACTTGGAACCTATATGGTAAAAGATAACCTTCAATCCTTGATCCTCCTGCCTCCACCTCCTAACAGCAGGTATGGGGTTGAACCCAGGGCCTTGTTCAGGGCTTAGCACATTATCTCACTGATCTCAGGACTAGCCAAGTACTAAATTTGTGAATGAGGAGAAGCAGACCCCTCAGGACAGGAAGTAAGGCATCCTGGAGGAAGTCACAGGTAAGCTAAGATCAAAGAGGTTGGGCTTGGAAAGGTCAGTTGAATATGAGTTCAGGTGGGGCTCACAATGAAAGTGTGGGTTGGAATTAACAAAATCAGACCGGAAAATAAGGTATATTGCTGAAGTTTAAAAGTATCCAGCCGGCCCCTCTATGGTGTTTGCACCATGGTGTTTGCTAGGCCATCTTGAACAGCCTTCCTTGCAATCCAGGGGAATGCATTTAGACTGTATCTTAGGAGAATGTGAGCATTTATACATTGGTATCTGAGCCGCTACATCCCTCGGACTTCACCTATCCTCATGAGAACAGCTCCACATCTGAAAGTACAAGACAGTAAAGAAACAGACAACAGAGGGGTTCCTCCCCTGCCCAACCTGTGGCTGGGTACTCTGCAGCCATCTGGAGGTGTGGGGTCTGAGGGTGCCTGCATGTTGTGAGACTACAGCAATGGTGGTGTTCTTAACTGTGATGTAATCAGTGTGATTCTTCTTATTCCTCTCAGATCCTGCCTCCAAGTCTCAGGCTTCTGGTAAGTGATGGAAAGTGGTACATTAGCACCCTCTGCTGTATTCTGCTAGGGCTGTCACAAGTGGCCCAAGAAAGGAAAGCAAGAGGTGTCAATGTTTTTCTAAACGGGTCAATTACTTAAGAGGGATATTAAAATACATCAGTAGGAAAAGCATTCTCAAATTCAATAAATGACAGGTGTATTTTTCTATATTTATGATAAATTAGCTACCTTAAAAAATAATTCACAGCCAGGAGAGGAGGCACAGCACTCAGGGAGATAGAGCCAGGCACATCTCTGTGAGTTCGAGGCCAGCCTGGTCTACAAAAAGGGAGTCGAGGATAGCCAAAGCTACAGAGAAACTCTGTCTCAGGAAAAAAACAAAAACAAACAAAAGGTTCACATATACGGATAACCCTAGCTCTGGGTAAGGGAACATGAGCTGGCCCACAACACAATTCAGAAAGAATTCCCATGTTATTTACTTATTTAATTTTATTTTAACAAGGTTGGAGGATCACACCCAGGGCCTCACACTTGCTAAGTACCCATGCTGCCAGCACTACTGGCTTGAATATTATTAGCATCAAAGATTTGAATGAAAAATAAAACGTTTTGGAAATAAGCATGCTGGAACAGTATGATTCCTTGTGTGTTGTTTGCCACCTAGTGTCCATTTTTGGAATTTAAAAAAGCTAATTAGAATTTTTTTCCCCCTCCAATCAACATTTCTATGTGAAGGTACCAAACTGTACCATAAAACTCTTGGTTTGTGGAGGTGGGAGAGTGGATGGATACGTAACCTGGATACATCTAAGAAATTGGTTATTTTGGGGAAACAAAGTGCTTCTCTATGCCTGTTACCTGATGGCATTACCTGGGAAAGAGATAATACAGATGGTCCCCAACACTCTGGCCTACAAACTCAGATTCACTGGCTAGGTTCTCATCAACGGCCTGTGTGCAAAGCTCCCAGATGATTCTAATGTGCAACAAGGAGTCTCCACTGGAGCCTACGGCTTAGCTGGGTTAACCTGTGCAGGGAAACTTTGCTGATTGAAAGCATCTATGTTTCTATGACACTGTCTATGTCCCCTAAGGGATGTTACCGTTGTCATTAATTGAGATGGATCTAACTCTGATAGTGTTGGCTGGATGGGTAGTCACTATGTATCCAAAGCTGGCCTCAAACTCATGGCAATTCTGCCTCAGGCTCTCAGATGCTGGGATTACAAGTATATGCCACCTCCATCCCTGGCATTTTATTAGTAATAAATACATTGACTATCCAGAGTTCTGCATAATGCATGATACATTGTGCTGTGTAAATGCGAAGCTTTACTTTTCTGACAGGCTCTCTCCATGAAGCCCAGGCTAGCCTAGAGTATAAGCAAAGAATGGCCTTCAACATACGAACCTCTTGTTTCAATAAAAACTAACAACGTTTATTATCCATTATTTTAAAGGCCTCTGGCCTGGAAGTTCTGCAAGGCCCTGCCTGTTCTTCCTTCCACATCCACCGTTTTGAGGTGAAACTGCAGCCAAGATGCAGATTTAATTCAGAAAGACCCTCAGAGAGAAGAGCATCACACTCAATGTTGAACACCCAGACACTACAGAAAATGTAAAGGCAAGATGACCGATAAGCCACTGGGAGATGATGTGTTTTGTCTGACTACAGCATCCCAGGGTCTTTACCCTGGCTGAGACTTCATGGTAGTCCTGAGACAAGGAGGAGAAATAGACCACGCTGTCCTGTAACACTCTCAGGAGCATGGAAATGGCCAAATTAGCTGCCTTCAGGAAAAGTGCCCTATCTCTGTGTAGCCCTGGCTGTCCTGGAACTCACTCTGTAGACCAAGCCAGCCTCAAACTCAGAAATACACCTGCCTCTGTCTCCCAAATGCTAGGGATCAAAGACGTGGGCCAATGAAAGTAATTTTATGCTTGGGGGTCACCACAAGATGAGGAGCTGTATTACAGGGTCACAGCACCAGGAAGCGTGAGGGCCATGTTAAAACAGTCTGACTGGTGAGACTGAAAGCTCAGACACAAGATGAGGGCTGTGACTCCCGAGGAGCGACTTCTCTTTTGCAGGTAGGGTGAGCTGAGTCTTTCTACATTGCCCCTACTAGCCCAGAACTTGAAATCCCCCTGCCTGGGTGTCCCAAGTGCTAGGACACACCTGAGCATGTTACTTCTTACTGGATGCTGACATACACACTTTGTGACTTAGTTGCACTCAGCCAACCTTCCGATTCCCTTGCAAATTATATTTACCCTACAACTATATTTATCCTCACAACTTCGTGCAGGCCCAGAAAAAATAAATTAAATTAAATTAAAAGAACCACTATGATGCATAGGCATCTTTATCATCATAAAAGATCAATTTAGAGTCAACTGGTGAGGACAAGTGCATTGAGAGCTGGAACTGCAGCTACTAAGTGCTAGTTTTGCGTGGCTGCAATTTCCGGTAGAAAGTTTCATGGACTCCTGCTATGAATACCTGCCCATGACAAATGGAATGTAGGAGACTTGAGGAAAGTAAAGACCAAGTAAACTGATTCCAACTAGAAAAGGCAGGGGGAGGGGGGGACATATAGCATAGCATGAAATTCAAAGAACATCAGCAGTTTGACCCGCAAAGAGCAGCTGAGACAGAGGACCTTCTAGAGGCTGATGCCAAGACTTGGGAGTCCATAGCAAGGATGTGGTGGTACACTTCTATAATGTTAGCATTAGGGAGGCAGATATAGGACATTTTTGAATTCTAGGCCAGCCTGGACTCATAGCAAAAACTTGACTAAAAAATAATAATAATAAAAATAAAATAAAATAAATATTCAAAGCGGCTTGTTTCCCAGGGTGATAAGTTTGTGGAGATAGTGAAAAAGTGAGGCCTAGGTGAAAGACCCTCAAGGACAACTGTGGGACCTAGTAGTCCCTTCTCCCTTTTCTTCCAGACCATGAGTGAGCAGTACTTTTGTAAAATATAAGCCACAGGAACAAAGCCACAAGGCCAACCAATCATGGGCTGAAATCCAAGGTGAGCCACAGCAACCTTCTTCTAAGCTAATCTCAGGCATTTGGTTAAAGTGACAGAAAGCTTGCACTCTCCTTCCTCAAATACCATCAGGGTTTTGGTCAGGATGATCTGTAACCAGCCAGCCACCTGGGAGGACTCACAACTGAGCAACACTGAGGGCTCCAAAGCATGTATATACACTGCGTTTAGATCTTCAGGCTGGCGACACGGCTTGGTGGGGAGAGGGGCTTGTCCAAGTCTGATGATCCGCTGCTCCGATCGTCCTCTGACAGCCACAGGCACACTGGTGCTCATGTACACACAAATGTGTGGGAAAGATTAAGCTTTGTCACAGGTGGAAGCAGTCTTGGCGGGCTTTACCCTTGGGGCACCCCATGAATACCTTGTAATAGACCGAGTGGAGCCATCCTGGGCTTGGAATTCAGGAAACAGACCTGGGAACCCAACCTGGGCTACTGTTTTCCTAATTGACCCTCAACGGGAGAAGGAGACCGCCCTTTGCATGTGACTGAGGGAGGCGGGGAGGAGAGAACAACAAGTTCAGCCCAGGCGAGAGCGCGTGGAGAGCAGCGACCAGGCCGGACCAGCACGCGGGCCAGAGGGACACCTAAGGACCCGTCCCGTGGAACGGATACCGGAAGGGTCACTCTTTTGTCCCTTTAACCTTTTTTTCCTTCTTGTGTATGCTAGTTGGGTTGTATAATAAAGTTTAATTGTTAAGAAACAGAGCCAACACAAATGAATATAAATTTTAAAGGGGTCTTTAAGGTTTTTTCTCAGTGACACTGTAGAGCTGTTCTGTGCGGGTTTTGCACAGCTTCCACTGGCAGGATCTGGGTACCTGATTCCTTCTTATGCTCCTGCCTGCACTGCTGCTATCCTGCACATTGCTGCTTACACAAGCGGTATACTGACCTCCATCACCCGTCTCTCCAGCGAGACCACTAATTTGAACAATGCTTCTGTAGATTCTTTTGTGGTTTCTAATCATAAAAACAGTGAATTAGACTTAGTCCTATCAACTCATGTGTCTTTGCCTCGCATTTTAGGTTACAGATCTCCCTGTGTACAGCTTCAAGCTGCATCACACAAGCTTTAATATATTTCCAAAACAAAGGAGCATCCGTCTGAGAGTTGAAGGTACCCAAAAGTGAAGAGATCAAGAAAAGAAACCCCCTGAAAAGAGAAGCATGAGAAGGTAAATTCTGGAATAAGTAATATGTTAAGTATAAAAAGTTATGTTACATAAAAAAGATGTTCCAATTATTTTGGGGTAATTTACTTTCTGATCATATTTTTTCACTATCTAAGTAATGTTCAGCCAGATAATATTCAATTGCACTTAGAATAAAATTATGTATCTAGCCATAGGAAAAAAAATACCAAGTGTTTACCTATATTGGGAAACACTATATGAAAAACTGAATACATATATATATTTGTTTCAAATATCTTTAACAACTCAAAACTCCTAAAAAGACCTGAGACTATAAAGTTTGATAAAAATACCATTAATTTCACTTTTGATTTGAATTTTATTCATGGGCTGGGTTGCATTAATCTAGCAAGCATGAGGCTCTGTGCTCAGTTACCAGCACCACAAACTGGGTGTGATGGCATTTGGCCATCTTCTCTGTGTCTTAGAACGTAAGACAATAAGGCAGCACCACCAGAATCTCAAGCTCATTCTCAGCTCCTTAACAATTCTGAGGCCAGCCTGGGTCACATAAATACAATACAATCTGTAATACTCTTAATTAAAATAAATTTAAGTGCAAAAGCAACCTGTCTTATAATAAAATTTACATGGTATGTGACATCTTAAATGCATGTAATTAACAGCATAAATACAGTAGTTACAGCATCCAAATCAGAATACCATATACATTTAATATATTAAATGACTCAACAATAAGATATGTAGCTTGAAACGTACAAGAACACTTCATTTTACCAAATGCTAGGTTCAAATGTACTAGCAACAAAACATCCGTTCATATACCAAGGGTCAAGGCTAGACAAAAAATTAATCCTTTAAAAAAGAATAGGAGTTATCAAATTTTCTTCTTGAGTTGGAGAGGTCCAAGACCCATTTAGAATATACAGACATAGCAGTGATGAAATTAAAGCAAGAAGTTTGGAAAGAAATCAAGTAGTTCACCATTATCGCCATAATACATCTGTCAGCACAGCCAAAACCAGCGTTAAGTATCTGAATGTGAATACTGCATTTAGTAAAGTGTTACACTGTAACTACAGCAGACACACAAAATGACTAGTCCTCTCTAGCCCAGGGCTTTCAGCAGCATCTACAACACACAGTGGCATACTAACTGAAGAACTGCCCTCATCTGGCAGTATGCTGGCCCTACGAAACAGCATGGCAATATGAAATATAAAAAGGACCACGAGGCGACTTTTACTTCATTCAAAACAGGAAGCAAAAGTAGAATGGTTATCTTATTACGGCCCATGATAAGCAGGAACTGCAGCTTCAAGTCCTCATTGTAAGGTGGCGATTTCAGGTGGCCTGTTGGTTGACAAGTACTGTGCTAGGTGCTCTGTTACAGTGATTAGTAAAACAAAAAGGCTCTCTGCAAGGAGAGAGCATGCTTGTTATAGCTTTACAGACTTAATTAAATATGGCTTCTGGAACAAAGAGAAAACCTTTCACAAAAAGACAACGTTCTAATTGAGAATGGTGCATATAAACAGTACATTAAAGTTTAAGGGGACCATGAGGACTGGGGACTATTTCAATGCCTAGTTCATTAATTACACTTCCTGTATATTTTCCCCAAGATATTATTACATGCAAAAATTTTTTAAGAATCAAATATTCCATTCTATTTTGAATACATCATCTGTAAAAAAAGAAAAAAAGTTACCATTTTAAAATCAGGACCTCAAAGATAAATGTAAATCAGTGACATCACACATATAAACATCCCAGGGACAGCAAGTGTGATGGAGCTGGACACTGCTCTGTGTGACTAACTTTCGTCGTCTCTTTGTAAAGGTATTATCTCGATTTCTTTGGCTATTCTTTCGGCTAGTGCTTTATTATTTGCGGCAATTATTCTCCGAGACATCAAATCAAATGGTCCACCTGAAATCAAATCAAATATGGAAAAGTTATACCCTGTACAAAATAAAAATTAAAAAATTAGGAGAAAAGCAAGTACACAGCTATATCCTACGGCAATGCTAATATTTTGATATGCTCAATTTTCTTTAAAAAAAAAAAATCATCACCCAATGACAGTGTTTCAGCCTTGACAGGATGGAAATTTCTAGGCATCGTTCCTGCATGAATACCAGTCAGAGGGAATTCATACTGAAACTGCCACCTCCTCTTTCTGCGTCTCCCTGTTGGGATTCTTCCCCACCTTCACTGTCCGAGGTCTACGGATGGGCACTTTTACTCCGATGCACTCCCCACTTTCTCCCCACCTCCTGTCTCCCCGTGCTGTATCTCCTTGGCCACAGGTAAATTCTGTGAACCAGGCTTAGTCTCTCCAATTTCACCTCTGCTCCTGCTCAGAGCTAATATTTAACTGACCTAGGCCAGAGCAAAAGAGATGGTGGACAAATCCTGGTATCCACTATCACTGTGTCCTGTGCAGAGTTCACGGTCCCAGCCTCAGAGGGGGAGGAGACCCTCCCCAGGCCTCCTAGGAAGCCTGGCTAGTCCCACGTGAAGCGTCTCAAGCACGTCTCATTATGTATTACCATTAGCTACCATCACTGTCTCTATCTCCTAAAGTTTGATTTTCCAGAGACTTACACAGCTTAGTTTCCTATTAGGACAAGTAGTGACCATTTTCTTTAGAACCCACACAGAAAGAAAAGTCTAACATGGAGGGACATGAGCTTTGCGGTGCTGTGACGTCACCTGTTACATCCATCAGCACTCCACCTGCTTCGGTGACGATGATGCCGGCACCTGCCATGTCCCAGCAGTGGATCCCCATTTCATAATAGGCATCTGCTCCTCCAGTTGCCACAAGGCACATATTGACAGCAGCTGTCCCAACACTGCGGATCCTAATATGAAAACAGAGTGGAGGGAAAAAGTCTCTCAAAAAAAGCTATCCCTCCCTCTTTGAGGTCATTTTCATTTTCAGCACCAGCTAAGACTGCGCGCCCTAATCATGAGAATAACTGTGGATAAAGTGTTCTGTGGTTTTAAAATAAAATGTATAAAATTTAATTATCAGGGCTGGGGAACGAGTTAGTGATTAAGAATACTTGCTCCTCTTGCAAAGACATGATGGTTCACAGCCACCTGGAACCTAGCTCCAGGGGGATCTGATGGCCTCTTAAAGCTTCTGCAGTCACTGTGCTTAGGTGGCACACACCCATATATGCAGGCAAACACACATACACATAAAATACAAATAAATCTTTTTTTAATATAATCATTATGTACTGCATAAATCATGAATATTTTACAAAGCAATCATTTCATAAGAGACACATGACAACAAAGACTTTCAGAGAAAACAAAACCAAACCACACCATAGTGAGCCAGATGTGGTAGCACAGATGTGGCAGCACAGATGTGGACGCACAGAAGTGGCAGTACAGATGTGGCAGCACAGATGTGGACGCACAGAAGTGGCAGTACAGATGTGGCAGCACAGATGTGGCAGCACAGATGTGGTAGCACAGATGTGGATGCACAGAAGTGGCAGTACAGATGTGGCAGTACAGATGTGGAAGCACAGATGTGGAAGCACAGATGTGGCAGTACAGATGTGGCAGCACAGATGTGGCAGCACAGATGTGGTAGCACAGATGTGGCAGCATAGATGTGGAAGCACACACCTGTTTCCACAGTACTTGGGAGGCTGAAGCACAGGGATGGTGAGTTCGAGGCCAGCCTAGAGTACACTGTATCATTTTATCTCAAAAACAAACAAACAAACAAACACAGACAAGCACTGAGGACTAAAGACATTTGTGTGCATTCTTGTGCCTAGTCCCCAGCACTTCCGTGTATTTATTTCACATATAGTTCAGCGTGACTAGTCTCCAGGGTGTGTAAAACACCACACTACTGCTCACCGCCAACTGGCGAGGCCTCATGCTTGTGACAAGCCACAACAGGCTACCTGGGCTCTTCTTGGACATTCAGTCTTTAATTTTTGAAAGTGTTGTTGTTTTCTACAATTCATAGGAGCTTTAAAATGCTCAAAAATGTCAAGCTCATAACAAAATGGTAAGAGTATGGATCCACTTTAAAGGGTATGGGCAAGCCATGACAGTCAAGCTGGTACATATGTGCCTTAATCTCAGCACTCAGGAGGCCAAGGCAGGAGAAGCATGAATTCACAAAAAAGCATCTATAAATGCTAAAATTGGTGGTCAAGTATTGGTCTCTGCATATTAAGGTCAAGGCCAACAAGGACTGCAAAGTGAGACCTAACCTCAAAACCCAAACAGGGCTGTCAAGATGGCTTAGCGAGTCAAGGTGACTGCAGCCAAGTTCAATGGCCTGCGTTTAATCCCTGCAACTCACAGCTGAGGGGGAGGGCTGCCTCCTGACAGCCGCCCTGTGACCTTTATGGTGAACTGTAGCCTATGCAGAACCCCTGAGCACCTGTGTTTGATGTGGTGACGCCAATGAATGCCTCTTTACTGAGAGATAAGCACTGTAGAGGGCAGAGGCTAGGAGGAGCAGTTCACAGCTGCAAGCCCAGCCTTGGAAGGCTAGCCAGAGGACCACGAGGTAAGGAAAGGACCACGAGGCTGGCCAGAATGACACCTCGTCTCAAACACAAACAATACAAACAACCTCAACAAAAAGGAGCCAGGTGGCAAAGGAACATAACATGTGTAAGTTACTTTCAAATTTTTTCACCAATTTCCCTTCTAATTTTTGTTTACTTGGGTTTTGAGGAGAAGGTGTTTGTTGTTGGTTTTGAGGCAGCATCTCACTAATTGCTCTGTGTTAGTCTGGTACTTGCCATCTTCCTTCATCAGCCTCCTTAGCTGGGGTTACAGGTGGGTAGCACCACATCTGCTTCAAATATTTAAACCTCAGGGGGAAAGGCAGAGACTCATTCCTTTAAAGTATATTTTTAAAAATAATGGAAAATTGATGAATCGTATGTTTTTTCCTGTATCTAAAAAACAAAACCAAAGACTACACCGACATCCCAATTTTAAAATAAGGATGAACATGACACCTGTCAGGTTCAAATGTTCCCTCCAGAGCAAACCCACTGACTCCAAACTCCAGGCCCAGCCCAACCTGGACCGTAAGAGGATTTCTGCTCCTTAGGCAAAAGCCAGCACTCCTTAGGAACTTGTAAAACTGGTACCTATCTGCCAAAAGGAGTAATGTCCCTTACCTCTGGCAGAAGGGACATAATGCTCCACTGACATACACCTGTGGCTGTGCATCAACGCCCACACTAGTTTCCAGGCTCCCGTGGTCCCTAACCAAAGTACTGGTTTTATATACATTACAAAGGCTCCATACCAGTCTCCTGGCCCTTCCCTCCCCCTTCTTCTAACTATGCCTACTGTGTGCTCTCTATCTCTGGCCACCCTCCTGCTCTCCTACTGTCCTCTTGCTCTCAATATGCTCTGTTCTCCGTCTCTTGCTATCTCCACTATTTGTTCCCATTTACCAGCCCTGGCCATGCTCAGTCTACTTCTTTTTCTCTCCATCCTGGAATCCTCCAAGTGCCCTTGGAAGTTCTTTACAGTGAAAACCTTAACCAAACAATGGAGCAGTCACGCCAGCAGTTTCTTTACTGCTGTACCCCCCTGAATAAAACATCTTTGATCTCGAGTGTGTTTTACAACTTACATGTCTGTTTCATACCAAATTTAATGAACAATTAGCAGGCCAATCTAATTAACTCCAAGTTTTAGCGTATAAAGAAAGGAGAGGTGAGCATGGCTGCGATGCTCACCAGGATTTAGGAGGCTCAAGAAGTACTGTAAATCTGATGCTAGCCGGGACTATATAGCAAGACTCTGCCCGAAAGGAAACAAGCTGAAACCAAACCTAGGAAGCTCTTCTTATGGGAGATCCAGGACACTGGGTACTTGAGAGCTCAAGTTCTAGAAAGAATATACAAAAACTGCTGGAGACTCCTAAATGAGAAGATTAACAGTCATCACTAAGGGAAACTTCTGCTGAGCACTGGTGAGCGCTGGGAGCTCTCAGGCAGGGCTTCTCAGTCAGTAGGAGCTTGTTCTAAACATAACTTCCAAAGGACCACCCAAGACGTCACTCTGCTAGCACGCCTGGAGACAGGTGCCCAGGTCTTGCACTGGAGGCCCTGCACTGGAGGTCCTGCACTGGAGGCCCTGCACTGGAGGTCCTGCACTGGAGGTTCTGCACTGGAGACCCTGCACTGGAGACCCTGCACTGGAGGCCCTGCACTGGTGGTTCTGCCCTGGAGGTCCTGCACTGGAGGCCCTGCCCTGGAGGTCCTGCACTGGAGGTCCTGCACTGGAGGTTCTGCACTGGAGATTCTGCACTCCAGGTCCTACACTGGAGGTCCTGCACTGGAGGCCCTGCACTGGAGGTCTTGCACTGGAGGTCCTGCACTGGAGGCCCTGCACTGGAGGTCCTGCACTGGAGGTCTTGCACTAGAGGCTATGCACTGGAGGTCCTGCACTGGAGGTCCTATACTGGAGGTCCTGCACTGGAGGCTATGCACTGGATGCCCTGCACTGGAGGTCCTACACTAGAGGTCGTGCACTGGAGGCCATGCACTGGAGGCCATGCACTGGATGCCCTGCACTGGAGGTCCTACACTGGAGGTCGTGCACTGGAGGCCCTGCACTGGAGGTCCTGCACTGGAGGCCCTACACTGGAGGCCCTGCACTGGAGGTCCTGCACTAGAGGCCCTGCACTGGAGGTCCTGCACTGGAGGCCGTACACTGGAGACCCTATACTGGAGGTCCTGCACTGGAGGCTATGCACTGGATACCCTGCACTGGAGGTCCTACACTAGAGGTCATGCACTGGAGGTCGTGCACTGGAGGCCCTGCACTGGAGGTCCTGCACTGGAGATTCTGCACTCTAGGTCCTGCACTGGAGATTCTGCACTCCAGGTCTTGCACTGGCTCTTCATGCATCCTTCTAGAGACCTAGTATGCCAGAGAGTGAAGGGAGCTTGCACTCCATCTAAAGATCTGGGTCTGCTCTCTGCTCAGCTGCTTCTGAATTTCTTCAAACTTTCACTCTGTCACTAAAGTGGGAGCAATTTACCTTACACTACAGATGCAATGATTACAAATAATATATTAGTAAAAAAAAGACCATGTCTATTATGAATCTATTCTTTAGTAGGCCTTTCCAATTTGAAATTGTGGACACAAAATTGTGGACTTAACACAAGACATTATGATACTATATATGATTATTTTTATAACTTGATTGTGCAGTTCTCAGGTAGGAACCCTGAAGATGACAATGCTATGCCAATCTCAAAATGTTGAACACCTCTGCATTAATTCCCACAAAATAAGCAACTAATTCATCATTATTCCCTTTGTCTCATGCCTGTTGTCAACTACTTGGGAAGCAGCTAGATACTTTACCCATCTCAGTCAGACAGACAAATCATGACTTTTTTTTTTTTATCTCACTGTGTTTTGTATGAGCAATTCTGAAATGACAGTGAAAACTTAAAGAACTGGTTGAATACAACAGCACAAAAAGAAATAAGACAACAGCATTTACCCTTGCTGACATTTTCCTGGTTCAACCACTGGGGAAAAACCCTAAAAAGTATTTTTACCTTCAGTCAATAGCAAAATAAAAAGCTAAAGAAACAAGCCTTTGTGGTCTAACTGGATGTCTACATGTAGAAAAATACAATATTTGTCACCATGCACAAAACTCAAGCCCAAGTGTATTAAAGGCTTCAACATAAAACCAGAGATGCTAAATCTGTTAGGAGAAAAAGTGGGGAAGAGCCTGGAACATATTGGCACAGGAGACAACTTCCTGAATAGAACACCAACAGCCCAGGCCTTAAGGTCAACAATTAATAAATGGGACCTCATGAGGCTGTGAAGCTTCTGTAAGGCAGGAGATACTGTCAACAGAACAAAGCGACAGCCTACAGACTGGGAAAAGATCTTCACCAACCCTTCATCTGACAAAGGTCTAATATCGAAAATATATAAAGAACGCAAGAAATTAAACACCACCAAACCAAATAACCCAATTGAGAAATGGGGCTCAGAATTAAACAGAGAATTCTCAACAGAGGAATATCGAATGGCTGAGAAACACTTAAAGAAATGCTCAACATCTTTAGTCATGAGATGTTGAGATCCACTCTGAGATTCCATCTTACACCCATCAGAATGGCTAAGATCAAAAATTCAAGTGACATCACATGCTAGCGAGGATGTGGAGAGAAAGGAACACTCCTTCATTGCTGGTGGGAATGCAAACTTGTACGACCACTTTGGAAATTTATCTGACGCTTTCTCAGAAAACTAGGAATAAGCTTCTTCAAGACCCAGCTATTCCACTCCTTGGAATTTACCCAGAAAATGCTCCACCACACAACAAGGACATATGCTCACCCATGTTCATAGCAGCCTTATTCAAAATAGCCAAACCTGGAAACAGTCTAAATGTCCCTCAGTTGAAGAATGGATAAAGAAACTGGTACATTTACATGATGGAATACTACTCAGCTATTAAAAACAAGGAATTCCTAAAATTTGTAGACAAATGGATAGAACTAGAAATGATCAGACTGAGTGAGTTAACCCAGAAGCAGAAAGACTCACATGGTATATACTCACTTATAGTTGGACACTAGCCCAAAAGGCATGTCCCATGAAAAACTTCACTTACCAGGAGATTGGGATAGATGTGAGGACAACCCACTGGGACGTCCTAGAAGAACCCAGAGGGTCCTAGAAACCTACTAGAAGAACATTATGATAGGTGGATCGGAGCCCAGGGGGGTCTGCTCAAACTATTGCACTAACCAAGGACAATGCAACAGTAAACATCGAACCTCTACTCTGACTACCCAATGGTCAGGACATTCTCCACAGTTATGTGGAAAGCGGGGACTAACTCTGACATCAACTCTGGTGCTCCATATTTGACCACCTCCTCTGGGTGGGGAGGCCTGAGGGTATTCAAAGAAAGAATAAGTAGGCTACCAAGAAGAGACTTGATAGCCTATGACCATATAGAGGGGGAGGAAGTCCCCCTCGGTCATAGACCTAGGGGAGGGGAATAGGGTGAAAGCAGGAACAAGGGAGGAACGGGAGGATACAAGTGATGGGATAAAAATTGAGTTGCAATCTGAGTAAATTAGTAAAAAAGAAAAAAGAAACAAAGAAACAAACCTTTGGAGCTGTCTTACAGCTATTCCACTGCCATGGTTAAAGTCCATATTTGAAAACAGCCACCTGTAGCAGCAGCTTTTAAGAAGCACAGTGTTCTTGCCTCAAGGACATTATTCAATGGGCCTCAAGAGCTCCGCGTTCTGGGAGGTTCAATAGCTAGGTGACAGTCCTCTCATTTTCCTTACTGCACACCACAGATTTACAGCCTCAAATCATAGCTTGTACATGGTCAAAACATACTTGGACCATCTTAACTCCTAAGAGAGAAGTTAATTATTTAAGAACAAGAATGATCTGGAAGCCAGGGCTCTACTTGTATCTCCATCGAGCTGAGTCATCTCCTGCAGCCACCTCATGCGCCTGAACCTCTGAACTCATCTAGAAAACAAGGCTATGTTAAGACTATGTACGTTGAGGCTATGTAGCCCAGGCTGGCCCACACACCCAGTCTCCCCGTCTCAGCGTGCTCAGCGCCTGGAAGGACAGACGACTGGTACAGAGCCTGGCTGCTTCTGACTCCTCGTTCACGTGAGACAGCCCCTTCCTGTGTAGCTCAGGTTGTCCTTGAACTATTCTCTGCAATCCTCCTGTCTCAGCTTCCTAGAGGCAAGCTTACAGGTATGCTCTACCATGCCTCGCTTCACTGGCTTTTTTAGTGGTCAGAGACATGCTACTTACATAACACCAATACCTGTATTAAATTTAAGGATATAAAGCCAGCAGCTTTTCCTTAAAACCTCTAGGATAAGTGCTTGCTTCAAAAATAAAGAAACAAGCCTGTTTCAGCTGGGGTCTTACTATGTTTTCCAGACTAAACCCTAACTTCTGAAATCATGCAATCCTCCTGCCTCAGTCTCCTAAGAAGCCAGTAGTATTAATATAAGCCATCACTCCCAGCAATATTCACTTTGGCTTCTCCACAGACATAGCCTATGAAGGACTCTGAAGCTGGAGAGCAATGTTCACATGAGTCTAAGACATATAACCCTAGCCTTCAGGAAGCTGAGGCAGGAGGGACTCAAGTTCCAGGACAGCCCGTGAAACACAGTAACAGCCCATCTCCACAAAACAAAGAGGAAGAAGAAGAAGGAGGAGGAGGAAGAAGAGGAGGAGGAGGAGAAGAAGAAGGAGACCCAAAATTATATTAAGAACATTCTAGAAAGATTTAATAAAAAAGAAATCTGCTAAAAATATAAGCATTTATAAACACAAAAATTTTTAAACAAACCAAGAACTCATGAAATAAACACAGTAACTCCAAATAATACTGACAGTAATCACAAGACAATACAGAATGAAGGTGGAATAACAGTATCAATACATTAATAATCTTGTCTATTAAAAAATGGTTACAAATTGACTTACAAATTGAAACTCCATTGTATGCTTTATACAAGAGACAAACTTACAGTGGAGGGACACATCTGGATAGCCAAGGCTAGGCACTGTGGCTCACACCTCTAAGCCCAGCATTGAGGAGGCTGAGGCAGGGGAAACTGAGGCACGGGGAAGGCCAAAACAACAGGACTATGAACTCAAGGCATGCCTGAGATACACAGCAAAACCCTGCTGGGAAGACCAGAAACACAACCAAATCATCGAAAACCATGAGAAAGACAACCAAGGTCAACTCTAGCCTCCACACAAGCACAAAGAATATGGTTGGTCACACACACACACACACACACACACACGCACACACACACACACACACACACGCACACACACACACACACACACACACACACACACGCACACGCACACACACACACACACGCACACACGCACGCACACACACACACACACACACACGCACACACACACACACACACACACACACACACACACACACACGCACACACACACACACACACACGCACACACACACACACACACACACACACACACACACACACGCACACACACACACACACACGCACACACACACACACACACACACACACACACACACACACGCACACACACACACACACACACACACACACACACACACACACACGCACACACACACACACACACACACACACGCACACACACACACACACACTCCTTTACAGTTATCTGGATGCCTGGGTGGGAACAAGCTGGCCTTACCCGTGGATGGGAATGGAACACAGCCTCTCCATGTTGGAAAGAACAGTCCGTAATGTCTCTGGCTTTCTGGACGAGCCCAATTCCGTCACCAGGAGTGATTTGGTAATGTCTGCAAAAGGAAGCGATTTCAAATGACCACTAGATCTCAATAACCAGAACTCTACAACAGATCTGACACAATGTCTGTAGGACATTTACATCCTTTTTCCCCTAGTTTATTTTTTTCCAAGCTTCAAATATTAAAAATACTTATAAATTAGGTATAGTGCTTGACACAGCCTGTAATTAAAAAATAAAAATATTAAAAAAAAAAAAACAGCAAAGGAAATGAAGAAAAATCTCCCCCAAATTAAGCTTTTAAGAGAAAGGTGAGGGCTGGTCATGTGCTGCCCATTTTAATCCAAGCACCCACTACAGGGGGATTTCTCAGTTCAAGACCAAGCTGCTCTACATAGTGAGTTCCTGGTAAGAGCTACAGTGAAACCTTGATTAAAAATCAAACAAAACCAGAAAGAGAGAGGGTAGAAAAGAGGGGAGGAGGGGAAGAAGGAAGGAAGGGACAATAGTTTATGAAGTCTGCAAAGATTCCAAAATCAAGACTGTTTGCAGATTTAAAGTTCTTACTACATGGAAAGGACCCTAAAGGTACAAACTAGAAAATAGATAGGTAACTCAAAATGCCAGTCAACTATCACACTGAAACAGTTCACCTCTAATGTCTACTTCATTGTGCGCGCGCACACACACACACACACACACACACACACACACACACACACACACATAAACCAGCTTCACACAGACCAGGGCCATATTCACAGACTTAACTGCTCTCAGATGGCACCCTCCCCGCCCCCAAAAAAAGAAACCTCGCATCTTTACTGAATACTGAGAGGTCCCCATTATCTCCCTAGGCCATAGAGTATAGCAACAATTTATACAGCATGTATTACCCGTAACTAATCTAGAGACAAAGGAAGCAAGAGCGTGTGGGCAGCTTATATGCAAACCCATCATTTTATCTGGGGGACTTGGCCCTCAGATAGAGACTGAGAAACTACTTTGTCTCATCCTTAAGGGTTCTCATGTGGTTTTGTTGTTGGGAAAAGGTACATTTTTTTCCCTGTGATAGAGTTTTGCCCTAGAACTTGCTTTGCCCAGGCTGGCCCCAAACTCCTGATCCTCTTGCCTCCGCCTGCTGAGTGTTGGCATTCCAGAAAGACGCCCAATTGATCTCAGCTTGAACATGTGTTACTTATGATTTACTGACCAATAATCGGGTGACGTCAAATCAAGAAGCCCTAGGAAGAATGAGACAGTGTAACTAACTGAAGCACTAAGTTGTGAAGGCTCGGAACAGAAGCCCTGACGCCCGCAGGCACACGGCACTGACATCCCGAGTGTGCATGCTCAGTGATGCCCGCTGTTCTGCCCAGCTATCACGCTAAGAACTGAGGTCAGAAGGGGAAGAAAAGTGATACAGTCCTGAGTCAGCTGACGCTCGATTACCCACAGGTCAATATACAAATACGTAAAGTGCAAGCACCCTTCGCCGAGACCGTGAGCACCCCAGGACGAACCTACCTTCCTGTTGTGAAACCCGAAGCTTCTGGCCGTTACAGAAGGCGCCCTTTCCTCTCCTGCCCATATACATCTTATCTTCCACGCAGCTATACACAACTCCGAACTCCATCTGCATAGGAAACCAAGTCTCTCTTAGCAAGGCTGGGTATTTTTCAGTCAACTGGTATCATTTTATGAATAAAGCAGCAAGGGAATACATTGATGAGATATGTTCAAACAGCTGAGCCGTGGGAAGGGGCAGCCCCACACAAGTCATCAGACTTCAACCCTTCCCCACTCAAGTCCAGATGCAGAGAATGTTGCCCCTGTCCTAGCTCAGGCAGACACAGCCTTCTGTGCTTTCTACAGTGACCACTGCGTCCTCCCTCCTCAGCATTCCTGCTCGCCATCCCCCCCTTGATCTTTCTTCTCTTCTGGTACCTTCTCAATAAGTCGCTTCCTTCCTTGATGTTCATTTGAAATCTCTCCCCCTGCAAATTCATGTTGGGATCTAACTGTTAACCGAAGGGACTGAGAGGTGTGGCCTTTAGAAGCGCCTGCCGTCCACGTCGCTGTCTGTGAGGAGTCAGCTCACAGCAGGCCAGACCAGGGAGAATGGCCTCACTGGACGCTAACCTTAAGCCCAGCCCCCACAGCTGTGCGCCAACATATCTCTACTTATCGACACCGTCTCCCGGGTTCTATTGAAGCAGCAAAGGCCAGCATCACTAACAACACCTTCCCCCTTCACTATCAAAGAACAAAACGATGTTCTGTCCTTTCTGCATTAGGGGGCTGTGTCCAGATGAGACCCTACAGTGTGAGGTCCACACTGGCCAGCCACCCTGCTGCAGCTGTAGTAACACTGACTGACCCCAGATGCTTTATCTAAAGAACTGGAGAGCCGTGGCCATCCTCAGGGCTCTCCGACTCTACAGCCCCACGTTTCCCGAGTGTTTTCACTCTGACTGCACTCAGCCAGCAGTGGTTCTCAATCACCCTTCCTCACGCTGCAACCCTTCCACACGGCCCTCAGGCTGTGGTGAGCCCCAGCTAGGAAGTCACTTCACTGCTACTTCAGAACTGTCATTTTCCTACTGATTCGGATCACGATGTAAATACCGGATAGGCAGGAGATCTGACACGTGACCCAGACACGTGAGCAGGATCCAGAACTTGAGAGCCGCTGTTCTAGACCCTTCTCTGCCGCCTGAGCCTTACAAGTCGACACCTCAGGCTTTCTACCCGTCTTGCATTGCCTCCATTTCCCTTTTAGCACATAAATTCTTACGGCACTTTCAAGTCTGCAGATTCACCTACTCCCAATGACGTCAGCTCCCATAAACCCCATCCCAGGCGGGAATCTATGCTTTCTAACTGCCTTACAAAATCTTCTTCCAAAGAGATCAAAATCATTTCAACTTTGCCACACTGTTCTTTCTGATGAAGCCCTTTTTTCTTATTTTTAGCAGGCAAATTCATAACTTAGTTACTTAATTTATTTATTTATTTATTTAGTTAGTTAGTTAGTTAGTTAGTTAGCTTTTCAAGATGGGGTTTTTCTGTGTAGTCTTTGCTGTCCTGGACTAACTTTTACAGACTAGGCTGGCTTTGAACTCACCAAGATCCCGATCCCCCTACCCCTGCCCCTGCCCCTGCCCCTGCTGGGATTGAAGGCATGAGCCACCACTGTCTGCCTCTAATTCCTAACTTTTTAAGTACCAACTCATATAGCCAATTTCTCAGATGCCGTCTGTTATGAAGAGCCTCCCATTCCAGCAGGGCTGCTCAGTCTTTTGTCTTCTGCTACACACGGTCTTTACCTGATAAGACACCCAGCTGCGGCTACCGCAGAGAGGATCCAAATGCAGAGAGCACTGTACTGCTCAGGCTGAGTCTATGCTAAAGGCTTATTTAGATTATGTGATATTCTAAGAGGGGTGTGTGTGTGTGTGTGGTGTGTGTGTGTGTGTGTGTGTGTGTGTGTGTGTGTGTGTGTATACTCTACGACCTGGCCTTGGGCTTTTATTTCAGAAATGTCTTGACTGTTCTATGCTCTTTTTTTTTTAATTAATTTACTCAGATTACAACTCAATTGTTCTCCCATCGCTCGTAGCCTTCTGTTCCTCTTACCTTCCCACGCCACCCTATTACCCTCTCTTAGGTCCATGTCAAAGGGGGACCTCCTCCCCGACTTTATGGTCGCAGGCTAACAAGTCTCATCTTGATAGTCTGCCTATTCTTTCTTTGAGTGCCACCATGGCTCCCCACGAAGGAGAAGCTGTCAAATATGGGGCACCAGAGCTCATGTCAGAGTTAGTCCCTGCTCTCCACATACCTGTGGAGAATGTTCTGTCCATTGGCTAGATCAGAGTAGGGGTTCGGTGTTTACTATTGTATTGTCCTTGGCTAGTGCAACAGTTTGAGCAGATCCCCCTTGTTGATCAAATGCAGTGCACAAGCTCCCTGCAGACAGCAGCCAAACTGCCGAACAGCAGGAATTGAACAAAAGGGACCACAATGCCTCTGGGTTTCACTCTACTGGGTTTTGTATGTAAGTATCCAATTATGTCTTATGTTCCTAAGTGCACCCCTCACTTCCAGCCATCCTTTGGCCCCTGACCCATGAAGCCATGCTTAGCAATGCCCCACATCAACTCTGAGGCATTTCAACATCACATCAACTCCTGCTGCAGCTGCTTCGGTCAGAGGCGCAATGGTGATTTGTGTTCCCTTTGCTCCTCTCACTTTGTCTTTCCGATTCTGGCTTCTCAGGAACCAAGCCTTATCCCCTGGAAATGTATGTGAAGCCGCCTCCAGCCTTGGAGCTCACTTTTGCAGGTGGCACAAGCACAAGACAGATTTACTTTTTCTCAGAAAAGGAAAGCAAGGTGTTTGTGACCCACACATTTAAGACTTACCTGTTTATTTACAACGAAGCCAATTGAAACAGCTACAAAAGGAAACCTTAAAAAAAGAAACAAAATCCACAAAGTAACCAAGACAGAATTTAATTTCAACAAGTACTTAAAGGATTGCTTTTAAATTAATTCTCCTAACTCCTGAAGTAAGATGGACCAGGGATGGGAGGTCGAGGCACGGAGAACACTAACATGCTCCTTCTCCCTCACACCCCACCACACCCCACCACACCCCACCACACCCCACCACACCCCACCCTCTCTGGATGCTTCTACAGATATTAACATGAATGAAGGGGTCATCATAGGAAAGTGGCGACAGTGTCACTTCCAGAAATGAACCCTCAGTGCCCAGGAGACAGCAGTGACACTGCACACCATCCTAGCTCTTAATGTCAAACAGTGTGAAAAAAGCAACTATGTACAAGCACTTTTTCAAAATATAAATTTAAAGTTCTTTATCATTAGTGATAGCTTTAAAAAAAAGGCTCCTTTCATTTGCTCCACCAGCAATAAACACAGGTACATTTAGGAAAAACTTGTTTTTCCTTATTCTAACATGAAACTTGGAGCTAAATGAAAGAAAACTGTTAGCCACAGTGCTGTTTATGGCTTCCGGTTTGCACACAAACATTCTCACACATAAGAGAATCAGTTTGTCTGTTTTTGTTTTTTGTTTTAATTCAGCAAGATAGGTGTAAACAGATCTGGAATAACCTTAAATATTGAACTGAAAATAAATGTCAGCATTTAACATGGAGTTCTTATTTTAATAAAAACGCTATAATCTTTTTATTCAATATATCTCAAGCAGCTTTCTACATTTAAAACCTAAAGAGCCTTATCACATGTAGATTCTATGCCTTACAGCTTTATGTATGTAACACACACACACACACACACACACACACACACACACACACACACACACGGCCACAAGACCACCTATCCTTAGTCTATACCTTTGACCTTAGGTATTATACTAAGTTCCTATGATAGTGTACAATCCTGACAAGAAGCAATTCTATGAAGCAGGTGCCATTATTATGGCCATCTTATAAGGTCTTTTTCTTTCTTTTTTAAAGATAAGATACTACCATGTAGTTTGGGCTAGCCTGGAATTCAGTATGTGGCCCAGGCTGGCCTCGAGTCCATGATCCTCCTGCCTCCACCTCCCAAGTACTAGGATTATTCTCTCACCCCTGGGGTCAGTTTCTGTCAACTTGACACACTCCTAGACATATCTGAGAAGAGGGCACCTCAACTGAGGAACTGGCTGTGGGAATGTCTGTGGGGCATCTTCTTAGTTACCGATTGATTTAAGAAAGGCCAGCCCACGGTCGATGGTGTCATGCTAGGCAGGTGGGCTTGGGCTACAGAAGCAAGAGGAAGCAAGCCGGAAGCAGTCCTCCATGCTTTGTGCATCGCTTTTGCCCTGAGCTCCTGCCTTGGTTTCCCTCCATGTTGAGCTGTATAGAGCAAGGTGAAATAAGCCCTGTCCTCCCCAAGTTGCTTTCGGTCATGGTTTTTATCACAGCAACAGAAAGTGGACTAGAATATTTGGATTTTAATCACTGTTGTAACATGTATTCTTACTCCGTGTGTTTGGGTGTACTACCTACTTGTATGTGTATGTAGTGTGTTCATGCAGGATCTGTGAGGATGAGAAGAGGGTGTTGGGTCCCCTGGGGCTGGAGTTATACATGGCCATGAGAGGAATCTCACCTGGGTCCTATGGAAGAGCAGCCAGCCAGTGCTCTTAACGACTGAGCCCGCTCTCCAGCCCTGGCCTTAGGTATTTTTAAAACTGAGGCTTAGAAAAACTACCCTGCCCAAAGTCGCATAGCCACCGCAGGATTCAAATATCAGTGTGTAGATCCCAGTGGGTGTACCCCTTTTGGTACCCGTTTCTCTCTGACAGTGAGCTCACTGGACACTGAGTATCCCATCAGTGAATGTACCAATTTCTTCACTGATCTAAACTGCCCGTGTGACTCCCTCGCATTTTTGTATAGTCTTCACAGTGAGAAAAAGAACGGTGACCCAGGCGGTCACATCACAAGTCCAACCAGTCCCACTCCTTCATTTCATCCACATCTTAGAAAAGACCTGCCTAACAGCTAGCTCCGCCACTACATTTAGTATACAGTTTCTTAGAATAAAGAAGCACAAACAATTTATACAGTTCCTAAAGTATGTGTCGCCTTGAGCAGAGACCCATCTGGTTCACACACAGCGGTAATTACACTGGAATTAAAGGCATACCTATGCACGAAGTTAGTTGTCCCGTCAATAGGATCAATGATCCACGTGGGCTCGTCCGTGAAGACTGTCTTTTCCCCTGCTGCCACAGATTCTTCACCAATGAAACTGAAAGCAAGAAACGCAAACTCCTAGCAAGAAATGCAAACTCCTAGCCTCTACACTGGATTCAAGACTTTCAGCCTCAGTTCCTTAGCTACAGGGTCTATATGAAGCACAAGCCAAGTCTAGACTATTACTCTACTGTTGCTTGTTTCTAAAAAAAAAAAAAAAAAGTAAAAAATAAAATAAAAAATGATTATCATAAGCACGACGAAGCTCTATTTCCCCCAGAGCAAAGCCATGTGAACAGTACAGAATCCTGAATTCTAAACGCAATGCTGGCATAACAGAAAAACACATACACCTGAAAAGGTCATCCTTAAAAGGAGAAAGTAAGGAAATACAGCGATTCTAACCGAGCACAGGAAGGGTATGGTTGCACGTGCCTACAATACCAGCACTCAGGAAGGTACAGGCGAGAGACTCATGAGTGCCTGGCTAGCCTGCTCCAGTTAGATTTTTTGTCTTAAAAGCAAACAAACTGAAAGACATACTAAAAGGCCTCAAATTCTCTAGACCCTAGCAAGATGCAGAACCCGCACAGCTCTTCCTCTTGAGTGTGAGCCTGACTTCTGATCCAGCGAACCCAGCAGGAGTGAGCTGTACATTTTCATTACTGGCCCAGCAGCTGCCATCTTGCTCATGTCTCTCCCTCCCTAGCCTAGGAGAGGCCAGCTTCCACATAGCTCTGAGAAGAACGCCACAAACATGAGGTGCTGAGGAAGCTGCCAGCAGGCAACCCACAGCAACCACACTTGTGAAGGGGTCCTTCAGACCTGCAGCAGCCTTGGTGACTGCTCCTCTGGACCACTGACTAAAACTCCCAGAGACCCCAGGCAGGGTCACGCAGCCAAGTTACTCCCAACCCTAGCAAAACTGTGAAGCACTGTGTCTGTCACTGAGAACTACTTTAAAGGAGTAATGGATAACAAAGAACAGCCGGTACAGCCATGGGAACGGAACTGCCCACCAAAATGGCTGTGTACAACTATATGCCAATTTTATGAACAGTGTCTAATTCACTGGTTTTCTTCTTCCTATTTTTTTTTATCACTTGACACTGAACTCTCCTAATAAATATTTTGTCCTCCTTTTCCTTTTTCTCTTAGTTCCAAGTTTTTTTGTTGTTGTTGTTTTTTGTTTTTGTTTTTTTTTTGAGACAGGGTTTTTCTGTGTAGCCTTGGTTGGCCTCAAACTCACAGAGATCCACCTGCCTCTGCCTCCTAGAGAGTTGGGATTAAGGTGTGAACCACAGTGCCCAGCTACTTCTGAGCCTTTCTATTAGAAGGAAGTATGTTCTGTCACAACTTTAAACATTTTTCCTTCTCAGTGGCTAAAAGATTGACAATGAACAGTCACAAGGAAGAAGACAAAATGGCCTTGCAGCATACCATTTCCTTTCCTTTTTATTTTCTTCCAGAGCTGAGGAGCAAACCCAGGGCCTTGCACTTCATCCCCAACCCCAGCATCACACCTTCAAAGGATAACTTTTAGATTGTCAAGGTTCTGGCTCAGATCGGGGACTAGCACACGCACTGCTCTACTGCTGACCTCGTTTCCAGCCTGCAGTTCCCTGAGACGGGGCCCCCCTGAGTAGCCCCAGCTGGCTACACATCTGCATGCCTTTCACCTTCACCTCCTGGGTGCCAGAACGAGGGGCATCTGCCACCTTGCCTGGCTGACAACAGTGTTTCTGCCAAACGTAGGTGCCTGTGAAGAGCTCTGAATGTTAGGATTGTCCATCAGACTCCCTGATGCTAGCGTTCCTCTCACACATGAAACTCTGCCATGCAGGGAGTTTAGCTGAGTGTTTCCATTGTGCCTAGGGGAGCAGACAATTGCTTCTGCCATCCAAACATTCCTCCTGTCATGACGGAAGCCAAAGATCCCCTCCTCTGTATCCCCCAGAACCACAGCACAGGCAATCAAACTAGCTCAGCACTCGCGCCCCTGCTTAGGATCTTAACTACTGAGGTAAAAGAAACAGCCAACGCCATGGGACAAGATCCAGACCACATACACCAGCCCAGATGGCACCCACAGGCATGTCTTTTTCCTTCCTAAACCCCTGGCCTGAGCCACCCCAGACCCTCAAGCTAAGCTCCTTCTCAAGCTTCAGCCAACTCACTTACAACTCTGTACCTAGAAACAACATCTGCCTCATGCCCAAATTCCAATCTATGTGTAACTTTGTAACTTTAAAGTGGTATAAGAAATAAATACCTGTGAGACGGGTACTTTTCCTTTATAGATGAGAGAAGCATTTTTTCAACCTTTTGGTCGGTAACTGTTACCAAGTCAGCTGGAGAGCTTTTAATCATGACATTCATCTCGCTCTTTAGAGCTTCACGAATCATCTAAAAGGATGGTTTGGGGAAAGCAAGTAAAAAAGATGTAGGTAATTGTAAACCAAACAAGATGGTAAATTATAAAAACAACTTAAAGCGTTCCATCAGTCTTAGGTGTTCTTAATTTTTTTCTGCCAAAAATACCCATGAATAAGACATTTTAGAGTTATGACCTTCTAGGTAAAATATTACATAATTTCATGTCTTATTTTAGATTCACGGCTTTCATCACAAAAGCTCAACTACACAAACTGAAATGCCATGCAGTGCCAGTGCCTGCCTAACACGCACAGCCCTAGGTCCCATCCCTGGTGACACACACACACACACACACACACACACACACACACACACACAACACACAGTTTTCACTGTGTTTAAAGTGTTCAGTAACATGTAACATAGAAAATGTAGACTAATCCAAGCGGGCTTTCGTGAACAAGGCCACACTGCAGTATCTGCACACTATGGCACTGACACCGTAGCGCATACCTCTCCGGCTTGTCTTGCGAGGGTTACGGCATAATCCATGCACTCCTGCCAAGGGTCTGCCATCTTCTACACATATTGAAAACAGATCAGCACAAAACAGTTACAAGCCCTGCAAGCATTCATTTACACAGCATCTCAATTAGCAACAACTTTCTTTCTGACTCACCCCATCCCTAGTTTTCAGTTCAATGTTTCCTCCCCCCCACCCCCCACGAGATGCAGGCCCAGTAAAAATCATTTTGAAATATCATACATTTCACCTCTATAGCAGAAACTTTTTGTCACTGTTGTTGTTTTAAGTCCATGTCTCACTGTCCAGGCTGGTCTCACACTCGATAAATAGCCAAAGCTGGCCTTGAACTCCTGATCTCCTGCCTCTACTTCCCAAGCTAGGATTACAGGCATGTGCCACTATACCCAACTTAACAGAAGTACTGTCATGGCAAAAGTGTTCTATGAGGTTGTCTCCCAAAGCATCTGCACAATACCACATTTGGGGGAGTAGCCATACCATATCACACTGTGTGGGGCTGTGGGGTCCAACTGAACCTTAGGTATCAGATGAAGCCAAGAAATAGTCCGAAGGTTACGTGTATGCGTGGGTGAGGAATAAGATAAAGAACACTGAGAGGTCTGGACTAAAAGTGCTGTTAAAGAGAAAGGAACAAAAGGTGTCTGTGTTAACTGAACTCCAGAAAGTTGAATGCTTTGTACATGGAATTTTTAAAAAATGAGCTTGTAAAGAATTTAAGGTGCACAGATTAGAAATGCTTTGCCCATGTTATATGGGCAGATTTTACAGAATGCATACTTAACTTTCATTTGAAAGGGCCTTGCTCTCTGATGCACCATTCTGAAGGAAGAAAAGTCCAGGTCTAAAAATACAATTATAAAAGCAAAGGTGCCATTGATGTCCTTGGCTGTGGGGTGGGGGTGGGGGGAGCAGGGAGGGGAAGGCAGCATAACCGTGTGACCTGCAGCTTTCCGCTGGCCTCAGACACTCACAGGCTTGACCACACACTGACACTGGTTCCTAGCACAGGGACGCATGGAAGCTGTGACACCCAGGAAAGGGGGCCTTCTTTTTAAAGCCACACTAGCTCTGCTCCTTCACAACTGAGAACCCAGCATCCTCTTTAGGAGTAGATGGCACCTCCACCCTGTTGCACAGGAAGAGAAGCACAGGGGAGACAGAACAGATGCACCCTCTTTGGCTGGGTGCTGCTTTATTTCTCCTTTTCACTTGATGTAAGGTTGGCTTCAAACTCTTGGCCATCCTGGCTCAGTCTTCAAACGCCCTTTCCTTGGGACAGAAGTATTCAAGTAACTGTATAAAAGGCTACAGTTATAGAATACACTCCTTAGAGCCCTTCAAGAATGGTTTCCAAACTTAATTCTTTTTTTTTGGGGGGGGGCCAGATAGGGTTTCTCTGTGTCCTGGACTTGACTGTCCTGGACTTGCTTTGTAGACCAGGCTGGCCTCGAACTCACAGTGATCCGCCTGCCTCTGCCTCCCCGAGTGCTGGGATCAAAGGCGTGCGCTACCACGCCCGGCCCAAACTTTATTCTTATTGCTTTCTTTTTGTCTTGTCACAACTGGACACTCTTAGACTGGGCCTGCTTCCTCACCAGAAACTGCTAGAGCCAATCACAGGCCACATCACGACAACATGGCCAGAACACCTACCAATTCGCCAAAACCATTCCAAAAGTTATTCATTGTATCTTCCAAGGCATTCTCTCTGGCCCAACAGATATCAACCAATAGACACTTGAAGAAAAACTGCTGTTGCTATACTGCACTTAGTCATTGGTATGCATGCTGTATCTTCTCAATCAGTCTGAATATTCCTTGAGGAAAGGGGGGGGGGGGGTTGCTGATAAATCAACATTTCTGAGATGCCCTAAAATTTACAGAGGTCCAGAAGAGGGGAAAAGGTATGTGAAGTCAATTTGGTAACAGTTGTTTGGGGTTTGTTTTTTGTTTTGTTTTTGGTGGGGTGGGGTGGGGACAAGAATGGAGAATTTAAAAGCCCGTGCCTTGAAATCCAAAATTACTGTTAGCTATAGATCTCAGAGGCACTTTTTATTTAGCCTTGTTGCTGGCAGTTTACAAAATGTGCCCCAAATCTTGGTCCTTTTCCGGGTTAGTAGACTGAGATGGTTCAGTAAACCCTTTTCTTTGCCTCAGGACTTGTTTTCGCAGGGTCATACTCTATCAGCCTTCACTTTGGGAACAAAACAGTTTTTATCCTGTACAACCGGGCTACTCCTGGGTCACCTGTCCCCGCTCATCACGCAAGACGTCACCGGACCTGGACCTGCCTATCTCTTAACCCTGTGATTTGGTGACTTGCCATATAGATCCCTGGGGACTTTGGCAAAGTCGGGCTGATTCTGCGACAAAGAACCTGAGAGATCAAGGATGACCGCCTGGCCAAGCCTCTTGGCTGTATCCGGAGCATAACGGAGAGCACCGCAGGGAGGAGCGCCCGGCCTCCGGCCCGGCCCAGCATGGCTGCAGCTCGTTTGCAGCCCGCCAGAACCCGCGCTCCGGCAACCGAATAACGTCGCGCGGGGATGCAGGGACAGAACCAACTCACCTCGCGCGACCACACCACGAAGCTCCACGGCTGGAATTCGAGGGCTGGGCTCTTCCACTCTTCCGGAGGTAAGGAAGCGGTGGGGATGGGGTTGCTCCGACAGGAAGTCCCGCCCCCTTAAGGCCTCCGGGCGTGGACTGTAGGTCTAGAAACCCAGCCTTCAGGTCTCGGCTCTGCCGGGTGTTGATGTCGCGGCCAACCATGGCTTTGCAAGACCTGGTCTGGTTGAATTTGCTGTTTTCTGGAGTTCTCCTGCATACCCTTTCTTCTCTAAGAATTACTATCTTGCTCCACTTTTCGTCATTATTAGTTCCTGCTGTGCCATTTCCTTCTCGCCCATACAGTCCTTGAGTTCCATCCTGTTCTTTGGTCACAGATAAACTGGAGTGGTGACTAATTGTGCAGCTCTCATTTGCTAAACCTGTACTAGATAAGCCTAAAAGAGATTTTTAAAATTTTTGATAATTGACTGTCAGCACCAACCCTCTTCATTTAGATGGTGTGCTTAAGGCAGTCGGTTTTCCCCACCCCCACCCATCAGGACTAAGGACGAAGGCCACGGCTTTGTAAATAATATACCAGCACTCTGTGGTTGATAGGGTTTCCCAGCCCTGGATTTTTAACAATGTCCCATTATGTAGCCTCATGCCTTCCAGAGTTCTCAGGATACAGGCGTATGCCACCGCTGCAGGCAGCAATTGTCTTTGTACATGTTTAAACGTAAGCGTTGCAACAATTTCATGACGATTCCCCTCCTTGTACAGATAAGGAAACTGAGCCTTGGAGAAGTTAAAGGTTTTGTCCCAGGCCCACACAGTAAGAGCACCACACCTTGACCCCAAAGTCCACATACAGAGAATGTACATGGCTCAACCAGGTTGCTCTGTATAGCCAACAAAGGCTAGTCTATGGTCTTTTAAATGTTTCCTCACGTGAAACAGTAGGCCAGGTATCATGGTAGGTATGTTACTTTTAAGCGGAAAACTCCACACAGATGACCTACCCACAAGAGGACCATATTAGCCTTGTGTTGCTGCTTGTGAAAGAATTGCTTCTCCTGATTTAATCAAAACAAAAAATTATTAGCGATGTGCAACATGCCTGAGGTGAGTAGCAAAGATGGTAAATCGAGTTTATAACTGTCACACAGAGCCAGACCTATCTCTGCCCTTCTGAGGAATGCTGCCTCAAGAAACTGATTGGATGCCTCTATCAAATACCCATGGCTTTTTAATTTTTCAAAAAAGACTTCAGGATCTGGAGAGATAGAGAACTGGCTGCTCTTCCAAAGGACTTAGGTTCAATTCCCAGCACCCATCCGGCAGCGCACAACTGTCTGTAATTCTAGATCCAGGGTTTGGGGGTTTTTCATTGTCCATTATTTTGAAAATAAAAATCTTATCAAATGCATGCTGACAATCCAAATAGAATTCTCTAGGCATTTGAAGAAATACCATCTTTAAACTATTTATGTTTGAAAGTTGTTCCACTGACTTGGCAAAGCTATTAAAAATCAATCAAAGCATTTTGAGGTAAGATGAGGGCACAAATATCGGGTGTCATTACATTAAAGCTATTGCTAGCTTTGTACATCAGATAAGCAGGAACCCCAGGGTTTTGGTTGTTGTTGTTGTCATTGTTATTGCTATTGTGTTTTCTAATGGCAGCCTCTGCTGCTTCTTCAGAACTATTGCCATGTGACGCAGGTTTTGCGGCACAAGCAGTCCATTCTGGTGCCATGTGTCTTCTGAAATTAAAGTGCACAAAAGTGTCTGATGTTATGACTCCATTATTATTCAGAAGTTGCAAGCTGCTACCATAAAGTACAACATCCTGTTACTGAACATGTGGAAGTTGGTTCCAATTGTTGTAGAGACCTCCATACATGACTAGAGGAAAACTCTGAGATGAGAGAGACATTTTAAACACACACACACACACACACACACACATAAGGGGGTGTTGGGGTGAGGCTCTGCTCCACTAACCTAAGCAAACCCTGAAACCCGGGTAATCTCTCAAAGCCCATTAAAGAATTAATTATTGACTGAGATCAAAATTATAAAGTCTAAAGAGATCAGGTGAGCTACTCAGGAGTACAGTCTGTCTCCATGTTCCTTATATGATTTCACGTTGGATGGAACATAGGTAAGAGTTGCAAATATTGGTCAAAATATGTAACATTCTCTGTAGTATGAACAGGTTCCAGCTTATAAGAATATATATATATATATATATATATATATATATATATATATATGGACTTATCAAGCATAAGAACTACAAACTTAAAACTAAAGACAAAATTTAAAACCTGGCCCAGCAGGGCTTTCTGTATTTATTTCTTTATTGCTTGATTAATTGATATAGACTATCCTGAAACTCACTTGTAGCCTTGTACACACCTATATGTTAAACACACACATATATAACACGTACACATACAAATATTAAAAGAAATAGTTTCCTTACCTCCCATGTTGAGCTTTTAACCAGTTTGACCGTGACTTTGGAATAAGCATTATTTTATGTGTGGTTTGAATCTCCCACAGTCTGTTAGCCAGGTTGAGACTTAAAGGTGCTATTTTAGACTAGAGGAGCTTTTTCATTTTCTGTGCTAAGGATCCTCCTTTTCTTAGCCTTGTAGACGAGAAGGAGCAGTAACATTTCACACCCGGAACACATGGCTACTGTAAAAGGAGCTACAGAGGCTTCATATGCCTTGGACTGTGAAAAAGAGAGCTGAATAATAGCCAGAGCTAAGAAACTGTTTAACATCCCACTTTCGATAGCAACCGTTTTGCAAATGGGCATAGGCAGCATGTAGACGTTAGCAAAGGCATAGCCAAACGAAAAGCCCAGCACAGGAACTAGAAGCCCCAAAAGAAACACCTCTAGGCTAGCCATTTTCAGAAACCTCAATCCCATCTGCACCGCCAAATAGAGCCCTGCAAACATTAAGACCAAACTCAGAGGTCGCACTACTCTCTCGAGACAGATCGCTTTTTTGGGTGCCCTGTGTTTGATGACTATGCCAATCGATATTGGAATAAGTATGAAAAGAAGAGTAGACACAATCTTTAGCACAGGAACGTGGAATATCCCTGCTAACCCTAATAGCCTACTGTAGAGGTAAGAGTTGATGGGCATCATTATCAGGGCCAGCGACGTGGATGTGCAAGTCATCAAAATGGCCAAAGTGACATCTCCTTCCAGAAGGAGAGCAAAAAGATAGCCCCCACCTCCCCCTGGGCATGTACAGGTCATTACAAATCCAAAGGCTTGTACCTTAGGCAGTCCTAGAAGCTGAGCCAAAAGAAAACCACACAATGGCATAAGACAAAACTGTATACTGGCCCCAACAAGTACTGGTAAAGGTCTCTTGCATACTGTTTGAAGGAGCTGGAAGTCAATCTTGCAGCCAAAGGCACATTTGTTTACAAGGATCATCGATAAGAGAAGCAGGAAGATGTATCTGTTGACACGCATTGGTGCCGGGAAGGGGCTGCTGCCCTCTGTCTGTCTGAGCACTCTCACTTTCACATTCTTTACCTCTTAGATGAGAGTCTTTTGCCTGCCTTCAGAATCCCAGAGCTGCAGGCTCAGCTCTGTCTCTCCCGGGGACGTCATTAGGCTGATGGTAAAGTCTGTGAATTCCAGGGTGGTCTTGGTCACATTCACCACCGTCAGCACCTTAGGGTCCTCTGTCTTCACAAAGAGGTAGCTGGAGTTAGGCCACCTGTCTTTATAGCTGGACCTCACAGTGAGGGTTTCCTCTGTCTTTGCAAACGACAGTATTTCTGCATTTTGTATATTCAGAAAACTGAGAAACGACTTCTTTGCTTCTCCTGAGGTCACCAACAAAAGTAGAATTATAAAAGATTTTCCAGACATTTTGCAAATTTAAATAAACCTATGTGCCCATCCAGTTTTATTTAAAAAACAAGAGTGTCCTCCTTACATGTCTTCAGTGGCTGAAAGCATAAATGTGAGGCAAGCACCACTTGGGGTCAAGGTCCGGGGGGAGGGACTGTTTTACTTTGAACCCATATAAAGCTATCTAGTGAGTGACACAACCAGTTCAACTTGTAGCTAAGAAAACATCAAACTAAACCCTGCATTTAGCAGGTGTCACCACAAACAAATGCTAATCTCCCTGAGTTCTCTATTGCCTAGGATAAACTCATGGTGTTATTACTTTTTAGTTCTCTTTTGTCCTAAGGAAAATAATAAAACAAGAAGAAGAAAAAAGACCTAAGATAGATACGATAGCTTGGAGATCAGAATTACTATTTTATCAAGTGAGAATCAAATAGCCTAATTACACGCTGCTGTGACAGGAGAGTGTGAGGTAGGGAGAGAGCAGGTGGAGGCAGGGACTAGGGAGGGGGAGGGGGAAGGGGAAGGAAGCCAGGCTGGCCTTGAGCTCACAGAGATCTACCTGCCCTCTCTGGGCGCTGTGATTACAGGCGTGTGCTACCGTGCCTGACTTAGAAACACTTTCTTAGTAAACTATCTCTTGTCCTCCCACCACCCATGTGTCTGTTCCGAGCCCAGTTTCTTGTTCAGAAACATAAACAATTGGGTGCCTCGGAACAAACAGTTCCAGGTTCTCCCAGCACTCCTCGGTCTCTATCTAATGCAGGACATGGCTGACATACCCTGAGCTCTACCCTGAACTTTCCAGGCCAGAGCTTTTCCTTCCCCTTCACCATATATATAATCTGGACATTTTGTTGTTCTTCAGTCTCTCTCTCTCTCTCTCTCTCTCTCTCTCTCTCTCTCTCTCTCTCTCTCTCTCTCTCTCTCCCTTGCATGGCAGCCAAGAGCTGCTTCCAATATGTATGTTAACCTACTTTACATGAAAAACAATCCAATGTCCTCATTTTTTTAATTATAAGAGAAGAGAGGAATGTTAGCATACTGCCCCCTGTCTGCCTAGCAACCTATGACATCAGGTGGGCCAGCTACCCAGGATACAAAAGGACAACCCCACCCCATCTCTTTCTCTTGCCCCTTTTGCCTTCTTGCCCCTCTCTCCCTCTTGCCTCCCTCTCTTGCTCTCTCTTCCTTCTCATTTCTTCTTCCTCTGTCTCCTTCTCTTTCTCTCTGGGGTACCTTCCCTTCCTTTTCCCTCCCTGTCACCATATCATATCTGTTTGTGGCATCTCATATTTCACGTGTAAAACGACAGGGGCCCCTCTAGACACAAACTCTGCTCTCTTGAGGTTAGTCATGTGGCTGCCATCATTAGCTACATTGGCTGACCGTGAGATCATCCTTGATAGTTCTAGAGTTCTAGAGGAATTATTGAACCTTTGGCCGACCTTTGTTGTCTGTAAGTAGGAAAATGTCCAGCCCAGTCACCAGGAAGAGCCTGCCTAAATGGCTGCTGCTAGTGGGCACATGGAATTCGATAGTGGAAAGGTACTGACCTTACTTTGAATGCCCTAGTCTTTCTTTGTAACATGACTCACTATGCACAGCTAGGGTCATGGCCAGAGGTCAGCTGGTCCAGGTGTGTCTCAGCTTCTATGGGTAAGGGAAAGCAACCCACAGAGTTACTTTCCCAAATGAGAGGATACCAAGCAAAAAAAAAAAACAAAAACAAAAAACACCAGCAAACCCCTCCCAACCACTATTACATTACAAACGTCTATTATACTTTTGTGTGTGAGAGAGAGAATACAGAATAATGAGCTTCCTAGTGGCATTTTCACAGTTTGACATTTTTTAAAAGGCTATGTATATAGGTTAACCTTTCAAATTTGGCGTCATGAATTTATTTCCACATAGGACATTAAGACACACTTACCAATGGTGAGAACAGGGAATAGGAGCAATCTACTCAATATCACCAGTTAAATCCCCAAGGAGCATGCCCTAGGGCAGAATCTCACTATAAAGCTATGTCTGTCCTGGGACTTACTATGTACATCAGGCTGATCCTGAATTCACAGAGACGTGCCTGCTTCTGCCTCCTTGGTGCTCAGATTAAAGGACACAAGAGACCACAATCAATTTCCCAAGGACAAAACCTCCTGACCCTGGGAAGGCTAAGGCAGGACAGTCAGCAGGTTCAGGCCAGCTTAGGGAACATCCTAAGAACTTGTCAGATTGAATGACGGGCCAAGTGAAATATTTCAGTTTAGTAAGGGCACTTGCTGCCAAGGTGAACACTTGAGTTTGGTCCCCAGAGCCTAAGGAGTAGGAAAGAGCCATTCTGGCCACACACATGCTGTGGTCTGTGCCCACACACACCGAAACTAAATAATGTAACTTTAAAAATGAGTTACCTCTACAACTATATAACCAAGTACCTTAATCCACAACTTCTACCAGATCCAAGCAATACAAAGTGTCTGCTTTTTGTCCCAAGAACTTTATCTGTAGTTTTTATTTCTTTGTTCACTGTTTCTGTTTTTCTTTTACCTTTCTCTATATCTGAAAATTTCAGGACAAAATCTGGATAAATGTAGCTAGAAAGAATCCTAGTATCCAGTTTTCTCATCTATCTCCTCATTCTCTAGACTGATGCTCACTAATATCAAAGTATGATTTCAGCTGTTCATCTGCACTCCTCTCCCATGCCTTTGTGCATTTCCCGTAACAATTTTAAGTGTCAGTAAAAACACAAGGTAGGATGGGAACAGTGTGACCCTACCATTTCATTAGGCAGAACTTGAAGCCTGAGATTTCTGCTTTTAGAGTATTTATTTACCGGGAGTTAAGAGGCCTGAGATCTTCACCCATACCTTGTTCGTGGCTTAGCTGCCAGTCCTTACTACCAAGGATGCTCACTCTTGGCATTCTCCAGCCCTTGGGGCTCCGCAGTCTAGGACCTGAGCTAGCTGATTGCCAGTGTGCCCACTGTTGTAATTCCCTCTCTAGATAGCCTTGTCTTCTGCCTGACCAATGAAAAAAGACACTTTTTCATCCTTTCTAGGTTTCAATTCCCACCAGCATCATTTGCCCTCTTCTCAGTAGGTATTTTTTCTTTTGGCCATATTTAACTTTCACTCAATTATATGTTCTGACACATATTGTGTTCAATGATTGTGATTAAAGTACGGTTAGTATTAAAACTTTCTGGTATCTCAAAAAGAAAACAAACAAAAACAATTCTTGTGTATTTCTATCTCTAGTTAGATAGTTTCCCGTAAAAGAGCTATTGGAACATAACTGTACTCTTCACTTATTTGCGCCTTGCCTTACAACTTTGTATGACAGTTCTAAGTATATCTTCAGTGTGCCTACACTGGCAATTAGACACTAATGTTTCATGTAGGTGTGCAGGTAACTGTAAAGGAATGGATTTAGAACTGGATATAAGCTAGAAATTATCTTTATTTATGATATGAACATTAAAAAAAAAGATCTGAAAAGGACCAAATGAAAATGCTGGGTTTATTCCCTTAACCAAACCTAATACTGGGAACAAGCAAAAGAAACTTATTTTATATACTAACATTTCTTTTTTCATACTCCATTTAATCATAGGGAGAAACTAAGTACCAGGTCCCAGGCCCTAGGGGAGCTGGAGACTCCCCAATAGCTGAACAGCGTCTGTTGTAAGGAGACAGTTGTCTGAATCCAGCCATCTCAGGGACAACTTCTCCATCTTGCTGGCAGCGCCAAACTAAGTTCACATCCCAGGCACAGTAACCTACTTCTATCCTGATTGATGGAAACTCCATTGCTCAACCTCTCATGTCAAAGTGGATTGGACAGTGCTACAGTCCACCCTGCTCCCCACCGCTTTATGCTTTTCATCCTTTAAATATGCTGTATAATGTCCCTCCAGCATTGCAGTTCAGCTCCCAAGTATTTTCTGTGGCCCTGATCAATCAGTAGCAGCTTTGTTACAATAAACTTTTGTCGTCTGCTTTGACCTGGTGATTGAGTTATGTTAGATTTAAGTCATTAAAGTCATGCAAATTGGCACAGAAAGGGGGAGAGTGTGCTGGGGGTTGGTCTTGTGCTATGTGTTTTAATGCTAATTACTGGCCCCCCCGAGACCTAGTCTCTGCACATTCTCATGTGCCTATCCTTGTTGCGCAAACCTTGCTCCACCTAATTTAAAGTTGATTGGTTAATAGCAAATGCTAAAGATTGAGATTGGCAGAAGGGGATGGAGTTTGGAAGTTGTGAGGCCAGCGGTCAAGGGACTCTGGGGGATGATGCCAGGAGGATGTGCAGGAGAGTGATAATGGGCTGATTCCAGGGACGATAATAACACAAGTGCCTGGGGCCCTAGATGGGAGGATGACAAACTGATAGTGGGATGATAGATTAGTTATGCTCACCTGTGTTTAAATTTTGACTGAATCATAGTCTCAGTGTGTGGTTATTTGGGGGAGATTATTGATTAATGAATAAATAAGGTTTTACTAAATATATGACTGAATATTATTTATTAATATTCATCAACAAATGGCGAACCAACTTGGGGCTTGAATCTAAGTTTACTGATGTAGGATATTTGACCCCATTGTGATGCCTGATATTGTGAACTGTAAAAACCTGTCTTTGCTCCCATTGTGATCCCTGAAATTGTGAACTGTAAAAACCTGTCTTTGCTCCCATTGTGATCCCTGAGATTGTGATCTGTAAAACCCTGTCTTTGGTCTGGTGCAGCTGAGGCCTAACACGCACCTTTAATCCAAGAGCTTTTTGTATGCAGGATTTAATAAAGTTAACCCTAGGTCAGGAGGCGGGGCAAGAAAGCAGGGATTAAAGAGTAGGAAAGACTTTGAGTTGAGGGGCATTTAAGACAGTGTGTAGAAGTAGAAGGAGCACTTGGACTTTTAGCTTTTGGCTCTTTCGCTCTTGAGCCTCTCTTGCTCCCTTGGCCTTTGGCTTTTGAGCTAGCAAGCCTTTGGCCTTGGGGTTTTTTTGGCCTTTTCCTCCTGGCCTGTCAGCTGAGCTAGTGAGCCTCTGGGCCTTTTCCATCAGGATGTGAGCTAAGTAGGAAGGTCAGTGGGATGCTTTCTGTCTCTCTGAACTAGCAGGTTTTCACCACAGCATCTAGCTCCTGAGTCTTTATTGGTAAAAGAGAATGTTTGGAATTTTCATTTAAAGTAACAGTTCACAGCCTAAAACATCCTAGGTTAAAAAAAAAAAAAAAGTCAAATACATTTCACAAGCGCTGCTCTCTGTGGGCTCAGCCCTCACAGAGAAGTGGCCAGCCACAGTGGCTATGGCAACATGGTGAGTTAAAGAGGGGAAACTGGGAGGCTGGGAGCCTTCTAGACAAAGCTAGGCCTAGAACGCTACCTAAAATGGAAAGCACCATGGCAGAGGGTGTTTGGGTCCTTTATGGCTTCACTTTTGAATATTTTGACTGGATTTGAAATAAAAACTTAGAACGGGGTGATGCTAGCACATGCCTTTCATCCCCACACACAAAAAAAGGCTGAGACAAGCAGATCTCCGAGTTCTGGATCAGACTGGTTTACACAATGAAGTCAGAGCGGTGAACCCTCTGCTGATAAGATAAGCCACTTTTCTCAGCCCCTGCAACAAGAAAAAAGTGGTCAGTTTAAAATTACCTGTTGTCATCAGCACAGGTTGATGCTCAGGTTGTTAAAATTAGAATCACCTGCTGCCATCAGCACAGGTCGGTAAGCTACATGCCATGAGCACCCAGCTACACTCTGGGGCAGTCTAGGATTCAAAATGATACATTTTCTCCTTAAAGTTACCATGTAAACTTTTTCTTAATAATGGATAATAATGTCCTTACTGATCTTTAAGATGGATCCAGATCAACCCTACATTTATATAAGGAAAGATAATATCACACTGCCCTAAAAGGCCAGCCAGTTTCCTTAGAAAGGAGGGCTCCCACAGGAAAACTGGTGCCAATAAACATTTTGGCCTAAAAGGGATATTCTATTACTCAATATAAGGTCCCCAAAACACAAGGCTATAAAGGCATAGCCACCCATTCCATATGGGAAAAGGGGTAGGGCAAAGATAGCCTCAACAAATGTAAAAACCCAGGTGCCTAGGGTATACTTAAACTCTAAAGGTAGGAAGGTGTTTATTTAAGGTTTGGTTATAAAAGCATAACTTCCCATTCCATATGGAAAAGGAGGACAAAAATAGCTACAACAAATGTAGAAACCTCTAAACAGATATACTGTGCCTAGGGTGTACTTAAGCATTAAAGGTAAAAATGAATTTATATAAAGTTTATTTAAAAGGTAATGCCTTTCCTGTTGCTCAGGACAACCAGCTTGTTTAATCATGAGGCGTTCTATCGGGAGACAGGTAGAAGCTCAGCCTGATTCTACAGGCACCCAAGAGCTCAGAGGGGAAGATGTTTGGATGTGTACACCCGTGTTTTGATTTCAACATGATAATGAATGTCCATGCATAGCCGATAACTCTTGTTGGCTACAAAATCGCCATGTACACCCCGTCCTTCCATATGGCAGGAATGAAGATTTACAGATGACCTTTCTTCTGCTCATACAAAGAGCAGAGAACCAGCCTTAATTCATCTGTGCCTCCCACACATCCCATATATTTATAATTTTAGGACTGTATAATGTCAGTGAGAAATTGTGTTTTCAGAAAAAGAACCGGATACCGCTGACACTGGATCAGAGCTGACAAGATTCATCCTCCAGCATCCTGCATGTTCCAGCCTCAGCTGAGGTTCTTCATCAGAGCCTGCTCCCAGGAGAGCTCTAAGGAAAGCTGTGGGTCTCAATTGGCCCAACATTTCAGACTGTTCCAAGCAGGACTTCTATTGAGCCAGAAATTTCTCAGCATGTAGAGACTGGACTACAAATGCTACTGCTAGCTTGTTTAACCACTTCTTCCAATTGTATCTGAGCCCCAAAAAGGTATTCTTTGTTCCCAATCATTGAGAAGCAACCTTGAGAATGACACCTAATTTCCATTAAGGTGAGTTGAGTAGGTTTTGGGTTGTTTTCTTGGGCTATGGGTGTTTATTGCCATTGGGAGTTTGTTATAAGTTATTAATGTTCTTATTCAAGGAGAAAAATGAAGTTAGACTCTGGGATTTCTCTCTTTCTCTCTCTCTCTCTTGGGAATGGAGATAGGGGGTGAAAAGATTATTACATCTGCTCTTAGAGATAGTTATATATCTAACTTAGAGATAGTTTATATATAAATATATAATATATATGAATTTATATAAAGTTTATTTAAAAGTAATGCCATATATACATATATATACATAGAGATAGTTATATTTAAATAAGGTTATTTTAATAGATTGGTATAAATATTGATATACTGATACAAATTCAAGTTACTATTTACCTATTTCTACTCTTGTATGAGATATTGTACCCATATAACTTTATAATACAAGGTTTACTTCCAATACTTTTGAATATACTATTGTAGTCTGTTTAGGGTAATTAAATAATACAAGTTAATTGTTAGTTGCATGGTCAGGTTAGATATTAGTCTAATTTATCACAAGAATATACATCCTATGTAAAAATAGATAAGGTCTTCAAAAACTTCAGAGACCTACAGAATATGCATTTAAAACAATTTTTTTTTAAATTATTTCAAGGATTCTTTGATGACAGGCTAACTCCCGGCAGTACCCAGCTTACCTCAAAGAATAGATGAGCATCGAAGAACCTCCATATGGAGATGGCTTCAAATGTGGGAAGCCAACCACCTAGGCAAAAAAATGTACTTGTTTCTACCCTAGTCAGAATTCTGCTAAAATGGGTAAGCTTAGATACAGGCTGAGTTGACGGCCAAACTCTTCCAAGACAGGCTAAGCAAGTCCTCAATAGTTCTTGCTTCACAAATCTGTCAGAAATACTGGGCCAGAAGGCTGGAGACAATGCTCCAACATTAGTTTTCGGGTGACTGTCCAGGCAGCAAACTGCCTCTGTCTTTTTTATTGGGGGAGGGGGGCGGGTGGAGGAGCTGCTAGCCTGCACTTCCTGTTTACTCAGGTAATTAATTGTATTCCTTCTTAAGTCTCTGATGGGGCTGAAGACTAGATAGTTTTACAATTAAGCTAAGTTGCTTAGGAGTTAAGAAGTTGCATTAAGGTCTAGATAGATGTTTTTAGACTGCTGGATACAAGACATGATAGAAATTAATTTTTTTTGATAGAAATTAATTTATGTACAAAATTTTAGGCTCAACAAGATAGGATAATATTTTCTTCAAAGTTGACAAATACCTTTTGACTAGACATTATGTATGTTAAGTCTTGCCTATTGGTTTTTATAATTGTTTCATAATTGTTCTCAATGTATGTTATTATATATAGAAAATGGCCTTCTATTTAGACAGAAAAGGGGAATTGTTGGGGATTTGTCTGGTGCTATGCATTTTAATGTAAATTACTGGCTCCCAAGATCAGGTCCCTGCTCAGAGGAGGACATTCTCAGGTATACCTATCCTTGTTGTGTAGAACTTGCTCCACTAATTTAAAGTTGATTGGTTAATAGAAAATGCTAAAGATTGAGATTTGGCAGAAGAGAAGGACGTGGAGTTGTGAGGCCAAAGGTCAGGGTACTTGGGAACTCCAGGAAGTTGTGCAGGAGAGGAGGAGAATGGGCAGATTCCAGAGACCATAATAACGCAAGTACCTGGGACCTTGGATGGGAAGAAGATAAATTGATAGTGGGACAATAAATTAGTTATTATGTTCACCTCTGTGCTTAATTTTGAATGAATTATAGTCTCAATGTATGGTTATCAAGGAAATTATTGATTCATGAATAAACAAAGTTTCACTAAATATATGACCGAATACTAACTATTAATATTCATCAATAGCAATTAAAAATACTTTATTTCCTTCTATAGTCGTCCTTCACCTGGTATAGACAGAAAACATTCATTCTCCTCAGGTCTAGACAGAAGCCATTTCCCAAGAGGACTTACTTGAATTTATAGGTAAAATGCAGTAATGGTTTTGCTTTGGTACAGTGAAAGAGACTGTAACAAAGGCAATCTACTCCATCACCATTCTCAGCTGTAACAGAGTCACACCAACACAATGATGGATCCTGTTGTGGGAAATCCATTACAGAAATACATCCAGTGCAATGACATGCTACCAAGAAAGTAACCTTCCCTTCTAAGGTATGAGGCTTCTTATGCAAATGTTCGCAAGACTGAATGAGAAGAGCTCTAAGAGACTGCAATTCACGTGCAGCCTCAACTCACCCATCATGATTTAAATACACAGTAAGGCGATGTGTTCTGTAAGATCAGGCTTAATCATAGGACTTGCTTAAGACAAAGGTGACAAGAACCACGTATAAGTCCCCACTGAAGCCCCTGCCATCTGCATCTTCCTCTGCCACAGAACGGCAAAGTCACAGCGAGGTGAGTGTCGTGTGAGCTGGACGGCAGAGGGAAGCGGCCTGGCGGCCAGTCACAGCGGGCGTTAGCCTAACTGAAAAGACACTCTGACTGATATTTCTACAGCAGCAGCCAGAAACAGCTAGTAAGAATAATACTTTACCAATAACTACCAACACGTAGCTAAGCTTTAAAACATAAAACATGGGACTTAGTAGAAAACTATTGATGTAAATTACAACCTAGTGGAAATAAATTACAAAAAAAGCAACTGTGAGAGTTTTTTCAAAAGTATCTGTAGTAAAAGAAATGGACTGTGTACCTAGAATGCTTTCTCCTTGTAAATACTGGCTTGAATCCTTGAATGACTACTCCAAATAAGAGTCAACATTTTTTAAAAACTGCTCTTCATCATTTAGATATTCCAAAATAACATTTCCTCCATTACATAAAGGGCAATCCTCCTTAGTGATCCATGTTTCCAAAGTGTGGTCCAAAGGCAAGGCTTCTCCTGAAGGGATGTGGCACAACCTCAGCTTCTGCTGAGAGAGAAAAAGTCACACAGTGGCAACAACACACTTGTGGACAACACATCCCACAGGACGTGGTAAAGGAAAAGTGGTAACGGATGTTACCTTCGCCGTCAACTTGTTGTTTTCATTTCTAAGATGGGCTAAAGAAGCTGCGAAGTCCACGACCTTCCCAATGCTCCACCGGACGCAGAAGAACATGGCTTTGCTCTTCTCTTTGCTCCCCTTTGGTAAGTAAACCTGGAAGTAAATTCTTTCTGTCTACGTAAGCAAAAGTGAACACATAGATTAGATACATGAGATAAGACACTGCTTTTTCACTTAGGGGTGCCCTTTCCTTTCTTTTGGTCAATGCAGGATAACCCTATAATGACGTCAGTTTTAGTGAGAAAACCAGTCATGTAGGCCACCTAACTAACTGCATGTCCCAAAGACTCAAACCCTAGCTCAGGGATCTGCATAACGACAGTTGTGTGACATTTTTCATGTTCAGGGTCCGGGGAAGGAGGAACTCTACTTTTTCTCCATTGAGTTCCAGTAATCGCAACCTTGACTGAGGCTTCCGAGACTCCCCCAGCCGCTCCTGAGTTAAGAGTGAGCTCAACATGGATGATCCAGCAACACCAGAGTCCCTAAACATGGCCCTGTGGTTCTGCTTTGTGAGGAAACAAACTGATTTCAACTGTACTCTTTGGAATCAAGTTCCTGTCTCTTGTGAGACAGGCTTCCTGTTACAAAAACACTTATTTTTATGTGAAAGTCTTTACTACAAATCAGAGGTATTAAGATTTTTGGTAACAAAGAAAGCGAAGAACTAAAGTACACTTGAGCCCCTGAAAAGTTCTTTATTAATTAAGCATTTTAGAAACAGCTTCTAGGACACAATCTGTGCTTTACTTGTTTTCTTTAGTTGTATTTTCTTACTTAATTATCCTTATTTTTTAAAAAATAATGGGAAGAGACTTCCCTGGTTCCTAAAAACAGCTTTAGGGAGGCCGTCCTCTTTAGGGAGGGCAATACAATAAAAGTGGTCCAAGTGAAGCTCTCTAGTGAAAACACTGAGGAACAACCCAAGTTATCTGAAGAAATAACAGAGTCAAAGCAATTCCTGTCTCAGCAGGAAGGAAGTTAGATTTGCTGAGGGTCAGTGGGACGTATCATAGATAAAAAGCACTCAAGAGAAACAATCACCGTAAGCCTAAGTTGTATCTCTGTCCATCAGCACCAGTTCCTGTTCCACAAGGAACACAGTGTGAGCACAAACAGGGACAGAGAAAAATAAAACTGATAGCGGCTGAAAAAATGTCTTAGGCTCAAAAAGGAGCTAGTAGGATGCTGAAGTAGGTTTATGATTTTGTACATTTACAAGCAGCTTACAAACATTTACAAAAAGACCCAGTCTCTAAGGAAAAAAATGTGATATATATATGGAGAGGTGGGGAGGGTGAGGGGAGGGGGAGAACAGCACAGCACACGGGCTGTCAGGGCTTCAGAGCAGGTAGTGCAGAGCTTGAAGGGGGAAATAAAGACAGAAGGACACAGCTCTAGGGGACTCGGTCCCTCTAAGGAGAGGCTGGCGTGGGCTCCATATCCGATCAGCCATCTTACATTTTATTCTTTCCTAACAGTTTTAGCATCAAGCAGGCTGAAGAGCTGACTGCTAAGTGCTGGCCCAGAAACTGCTCACGCACATCAGTCCAGGGGAAGGCAAGGGCACAGTGAGCTCTTCCAGGCCAATGGCTGCAGCTGCGCAACCTCAGAACCGCTCAGGAGCAGAAGGTCACTCTGCTCTAGCTTAGGTCTGAGATGTTGCTCTCGGTGAGCAGGCTAGAAAGAAAACACTAAGCTAGCAGGGAGGGACTGGGAAGGAAAGGGAGAAAAGAAAACAAGAAGCCCCTCAAAGTCAAGTTGTGTAATCAATAAGCTTAAATTTTAAAACAAAGTAAGAAACATAACAAATTTAAAAGATATTAAAGTTTTGGGGATGCACAGTGGGGTATAGTAGGTAATTTTACCCATAAAAAGGAACGTGTTATAAACGGAAAACAAGTAGAAATAAAGCAAAATGTAAATACCCAAGAAGAAATATAAAAGCTAAAAATATGGCGTTTGAAATAAGAAACTTAACCAGATACATTCCTATTATTTCCAATAAAAGGCTTAATTAATGAGGATGGATCTGAGGGTCACCTAGAAGTCAGCATAATGGGGCACAAAAAGGAATTATAGACTCCGGGGCAGCCTGGGCTACACAAGAACCTATCTCAAAAAAAGAAATCAGACAAACACAATGGCCATAAGAGGAGACGGAATCAGCATTCGTCAATAGGAAAATGGCAAGAAGTCACATCTCAACTCTCATGGGATATGATACACAACTTAAAGAAAAGTTCAGCAATGCTGCCACCCCTGTGGTTCTTTCTACCAGGCAATGGGGCATAAATTCATAGAGACTACTACATAACCTACCTGAATGGCTGTCTGTCTACCTATGATCATACAAGAAGCTATATATACAGATTTGGTTTTTCGAGACAGGGGTTCTCTGTGTACCCTTCAGCTGTTCTAGACTCGCTTTGTAGACCAGGCTGGCCTCAAACTCACAGTGACCCCCTGGCCTCTGCTACTTACACTGTGCTTTATTTCCACCTGTTTTCATTTAATAACATGTTCCTTTTTAATGGGTATTATTATATAATGTACCTCACTGCAGCCCCAAAACTTTAACGCCTTTCTAGATTTTTGTTATGTTCATTACTTTGATTTAGATTTTAAGTTTATTGATTCCAAAAGTTCATCTTGACTTTAAGGGGATTCTTGTATGTATGTATGTATGTATGTATGTATGTATGTATGTATGTATGTATGTATACACACATACACACACATACACACACACACATATATATATACATATAAATTATATACCAAGTATTTACCATATTGTGCTGGTTAGTTTTTGTTGACTTTACACAACTAGCTGGAGACACCTGACAAGAAGCCTTACCAGACAACTGCCTCCTCCACACTGGCCTGTTGGCATGTCTGTGTGTGAGGCCTGCCTCCTCCACACTGGCCTGTTGGCATGTCTGTGTGTGAGGCCTGCCTCCTCCACACTGGCCTGTTGGCATGTCTGTGTGGCATTTCCTAGACTGCTAGTTGATGGGGGAGGACCCAGCCCCCTGTGGGCAGTACCATCCCCGAGCAGGCTGCTCTGAGCTGTGTAAGAAGACAAGCTGAGCAAGGCAGGGGGAGCAAGCCACTGAGCAGCATTCCCCCATGGTTCCTGCCTGAGGTCATGCCCTGACTTCCCTCAATGATGGACTGTGACGTGGAAGCTGAAATACACCTTTTTCCCCCCAAGTTATTTGGTCAGTGTTTTGTCACAGCAACAGAAAAACAAATTGGGACACATATAAATGACTAAATGGTAATAAATGAATCCATATTAGGGCATCTAACTCATCTAACTACGTATGCTTGTGGATTCTGAGTTTTTTCCAGGCACTCCTGACACTCACTCTGCAGCTCAGGTTAACCTTGAACTCTTGATCTCCTACCTCAGTCTGCTGAGTGTTGACTCTTCAAGATACAATCTAGAAAAACTTCACTCCCAAAACACAGCATCTCAGTGGAGAACACTTGTTAGTAACAATGCAGTGAACGAGTCTGAGATTAGTTACAGAAGTACAGTAGGCTGCAGTCAAGCGACAGAAGGATGCCTCGCTACTGAACGAATTAGACCATATGAGCACAGGTAGATAGATGGTAAAGACGTGATGCAACGTGGGGAAATGGTGAAGAAGGACACACATGGCTCACTGCCGTCTCTATAAGCTGGGAACACACAGGGATGTAGTAGACGCTACAGCATGTGACCTTGAGAAACGATACATATCAGCTTTACGCTGGGTTTGATTAAAAGGAGGAAGAGAGAGGAGACCTCGGGACCATGTGACACGTCTGCCTTCCTCACCTGTGGCAGTGACATATCCCCGTCGGCATGCATCTTCAGCTTCATCAGCGCCACCTTCGCGGCCGTCCCGCTGCTTCTGGCGCCTTTCCGCCCCTTACTTGCTGCCCCTCCTGTCTTGGCGTCTAAGGGAGGAATAGAAGCTTGTAAGCTCTTTCCCATAGCAATTTCCAGATTCCGTCTTCTTCCTTTTCTTTCTTCCTTCTTTCCCTTTTGTTTTTTGGTTTGGTTTGGTTTTTTTTCCTCTTGTTTTGAGACAAGGTCTCCCTTGTGACGTGGCTGGGTGAACCTCACTGAGCCCCACGTGCCTCTGAAAGGACTAGAATACACCGCCATGCCCAGCTTTACCATAGTGGCCTTCAACGTGTATTAACTGCACATTACAGCTCTATTAAGTATGTTTATGTTATTAATGGCCAATCTAAACAACTTCCACCTCAGAAAATCCACAGACATGTTCCTCTTTCTGACCTAACCTGTTTAATCTAAAGCAACCACTGATACTTTTATAAAACACGTTAGGTTTTAACAAGGGAGCCACACTTAATATGGAATAAAGGTTCGACTGAACTAACATATTGCCGGATAAACTAAGCGACAGCACAGCCTGGCTCTTTCCTGTGCTTCATACTATCGGTGGCACTCACACACAGCTTAGAACGCACCCTGCAGACCCAGCAGGCTATGATGCCAGCCTCATCAGCACACCCAGCCACACCTGTTAACTCCTGAGCTAAGCTGCCCAACAAATGACACCATCTAATGGGAACCTTCCCGTTTCCCATGTCCTGATTTTCACTGCTCAGGAAGGCTTTATACAAAACACTCTAACGAGAATGTCATCGAAATACAAGTTCTTGGCGCGTAGAGATGGTTCAGCTGTGAAGAGCATTGGCTGCTTTTCCAGAGGACCTGGGTTCAATTCCTACCACCAACATGGCTCGTAGCTGTATATAACTCCAGTTCCAAGGGATCTGACACCCTGTCTTGTTTCCAAAGGTAAACCAGGCATACGAATGGTGCACAGACATACACACGGGCAGAACACCGATCCAGAGAATTCAAAGATAAATAGCATTTTAGAAGAAAATGCAAGCTCTTACACTGGAGCTGTTAACAGATGCTTCATAACTGGTGATGAGAAATACCGGGCAGGAGCAGTGCAGTAACGATGTCCACCAGGACGCAGAACCTTGCAGGGACTCACCAATAATGTCTTTGACAAGTTTCTGTGTGGCAACCATTCGAGCCTTTGGGGTCTCCAGTTTTTCACACCCATGATCTGACTGATGACGGTGTCTACAAGTAAGAGAGGAGCTGGCACTTGCTCATGAATTTATATACAGCTAAGCAGATACTCAAAAGCTTGCATGGCTTAGGCAATTACCTTAGGCAGAAGTTCTTCTCGCAATAAGGGCATATCACGGCCACGAGCTCTACTTCAGTACAGTCCTCAAATGAGCAAGAGTAAGATTTGTGTTGCTCTGGCTTTGGTCTCTCCTTCACTACATTCACCTAAAGCCGTAAGAGGAGGAAATGGCTCTATAATCCCCATTTTAAACAACACAAAAGGCGGGTTAGAAAGCATCACCCATATCACCTCAGTCTGAACTTATTAGCTTAAAGTTATATGTTTTCACATAAAAATTACAAGGAATGTTTGTATGAGACATGATTATAAGGCTTATTCTTTCACGTTGTCATAACTTTTCTAATGTGTTATAATTATGTTTTAAGTTAAATTAAAATGACTATTCAGTTTGTCTACTTTTTGAGGCAGGGGGCAGGGGAACAGGACTGGGTCTTGCCTTATAATACTAGAGCTGGCTCTGAATTTGCAGTACTTTTATTTCGCCTCCTCGGAGCTGGAATCACAGGAGTGCACCACTGTGTCCAGTTTACTATCTACAGTTTTACTGACTGCAACAGTGCCACACAAAGGTGCCCCATAAGAATATGCCCAGGGTCAGGAACAGGGGCGCACACCTGTAATCCCAGCATTCTGGGAGGCAGAGACTGGTGGATCTCTGTGAGTTCGAGGCCAGCCTACAAAGCAAGTCTAGGACAGCCAAGGCTACACAGAGAAACCCTGTCTCGAAAAACAAAAAACAAAAAAAGTAATTAAGCCCAGGTAGTTAACTCATCAACCCTCATGGGGGGAGTTATAACTACTTAGCATGGCTGTTTCAGAAATGAACCCTTTAAGATCACATTTTTACCATAAGGCAGTTGTCAAAAATCACAAACTACTTCTCATGATATATAGAATATTTTATTATCCCCAAATGTTACATCAGAAGACAACTTTTTAAACATGTATTTATTTAGGTATTTTATGTATATGAGTGGTCTGTCTTCATGTACATATGCAAATCAGAAGAAGGAATCAGATCCCATTATAGATGTTGTAAGCCATCATGTGGTTGCTAGGAAATGAACCCAGGTCCTCTGGAAGAGCAGTCAGTGCTTTAACCACTGAGCCATCACTCCAGCCCCATAAGATTTTTTTTTTAAGGAAAAAAAATAAACAGATTATTCATAGAGTAACTAGATTCCTTGGGTTAAGTAAATATAAGAAAATGATAGCTTAAAATCTGTAGCCATCGGGCGGTGGTGGCGCACGCCTTAAATCCCAGCACTCAGGAGGCAGAGGCAGGTGTATTTCTCTGAGTTCGAGGCCAGCCTGGTCTACAAAGCCAGTCCAGGACAGCCAAGGCTACACAGAGAAACCATGTCTTGGGAAAAAAACAAAAAAAAAAGAATCCTATTTTAAGGGCTAGAGAGATGATGGCTCAGAGGTTAAGGGCACTGACTGCTCTTCCAGAGGTCCTGAGTTCAATTCCCAACAACCACATGGTAGCTCACAACCATCTATAATGTGATCTGATGCCCCCCTTCTGGCATGCAGATTTAAAAGAAATAAAATCTTTTAAAAAATCTGTAGCCATAGGAAAATCCTTTACATAATGGTAGGAACATCTATTATTATTATTATTATTAAAAACCTACATTTTCTTCCAAATTTGCTACAATGACCTAAAAGTAAAATTACTTTTACTTGAAAATGTTCCTGATACTGTAAGAGCTATTCATAGAAATCTAATAGTATCATAAGAAAAAAAGAATAGAGGGCAGAATTATACTAAGTTGTATAAGAAATATAAACATGTCATATTTCCTTAGGTTATTTTTACTTTCCTCAAATAGATCACATGAAAGGGTCAGATTCGCCCTTGCAACCTTAGTTAGTGTCACGAGGGCTCAGTGAATGGCAGCACGGATAAACCTGTGGATAGTATGCCACGGTAGAGGCCGGTGCTTCCGGGTCTGTGTGGGGAGAAGTGACACTAAGTAACAGCTGAGCACCAGGCTTCAGCAGCTGCTTCATGTTTCCTCAGAAGACCCACCTGGCTCTCCACTAGCCTCATCCTTTATCGGTAATGAGAAAGGTGTGAGTTTGGTTTCTATCTGTGACTTCCCTTCTCAATCCATGCACCTGTTTGGAATCAGGTTAAATATCTTAATTATTTATTTATTTTTGGACTACGGGTTTGATCTTGGTGGTCTAAGGCTGACTGGGTCCAAAAACTTTACCGCCACAATATCCTATAACCAGACACCAGTGAAAATGAACACTACAGTGACGGGAACAGTGACCTGGAAGGACTGAATGGTGCGGGCACTGATGCCAACGTGTGTCATAAACGCATAGCCTAACACTATGAGTGGACTCCCTAAACAGAATGTTAGGGAGAAAAATTATGGTGGTAAAAAAAATGCGTAAATACAAAGCAGAACAGATTTTCTTCAAAATGGAGAAAAATGTAAGAGATGCAGCAAAAGATTATAAACATCAATGCCCAGTGTGCTGACTAGCTTTAAATGTAATCCGTTCTAAAAGGAAGTACCTGGGTACAAATATGTAAATTATGTCAGATAAGAGAAAATAAACATACCTCAGGACACCCATGAGAATCCTTGCTTCTGTGTTCAAGGCTTAAATAATTAAAAAAATATATATATATAGATTATTTAACTGTGATCAGCTAACACGCTTAATGATAACTGACGTAACTCAAGGCTATTTTTACATCTCGCATTATGCTTGAGGTGCATTACGTTCGCTACCCTAGTGACTCCTGTCATGCAAGAAAAAACTGCCATCCGCAGCAAGAGGGAGCATCTACAGTCAACCTTGAAAGCTCACCTGCAACTGAGGAAAAGCCTTGACTGCTTTAACGTGCATGCCAATGAAGGGGATCTGGCAGCTTCTCCCCGGGAAGGAATCAGTTAAGTGAAGGAATGCAACGCCAGGTCATGACTTCCAGAACGCATGAGTAGTGCACAGGTCAATGTTTACAAGTGGCATGTCAAACAACATGAACCGCCTGCTTTATGAACATTATAGGTTGGACTCTTCATGTTAAATAAAATGCACAGAATAATCATGGCTGGATTTTTAAAAGCTGCATCCTTTATACTGTGGGTATTATTTTCTCATTATGGCACAAAATCTTTTAAAAATATTTTTATTTATTATTTTATATATATAGTGCTCTACTTGAATGTACAACAGCACACCAGGAGAGGGCACCAGATCTCATTATAGATGGTTGTGAGCCACCATGTGCCAGCTGGGTATTGAACTTAGGACCTCTGGAAGAGCAGACAGAGCTCTTAACCTCTGAGTCATCTCCCCAGGCCCCACAATACAAAATCTTAAAGTAAAATCCACACTATAACTGCATTTTTGGAAACTCAAAGATTAATATCACACACACACACACACACACACACACACACACACACACACTTTAGGCTCTAAGTAGTTTTACTTAGAGCCTAAAACTCATCAGTTGTCTTTTTCACAAGTGATTCCAGTGCTATTAACTGTCAATGGATACAGTCAAAACTATTTTAAAAATCACATAATTTTCAGAAATTAACCCATATTGACAAACAACAAAATTGTTTTCAAATCCTACACAAAAACTTAACTTACCAAAATATTCCTGAACAACCATCACATACAAATGGAAGAAAGTCTGAAATTGGAGGAAAATATAGTAGGTACTAGTCAGTATCTGATTTTGATTTAGTTTTCCTAAGCAAAAAGAATCTACTGATCAACTCTATAAGCAAACTCTTCTTTCTAATGTCCCTGCATGGCCAAGTACTGTGTAATTCCTCTTAAATAAAAGCAAAATACTACAAATAAACCATACGTAAACAAACGGGACCCCAAGAAGACTGATACTGTGAGCTTTAACTCCATGTGCCACTATGAAAAACTGAAACATAATAATCTTCAAAGTACCTTCTTTTATATTTATTTTTATTGCTATCTGTATATGTTGTTGAGCTTGGACACACATACGGAGGTCAGAGGAAAACTTTTTGGGAGTCAGTTCCATCTTTGCACTGTGATTTTGGTGCAGGGTCTGTGTTGTTACTCCTGCTGGTGCCCTCTGAAAATATGAGCCTCCTGTACTGCTGCCCCTGCTTCTGTCTATCAGAGAAAAGCTGGGGCTTGGATTATAGACTTTTTACTTACTGGCCCATTATGTCATTTTTTTTTTCAATGTGAAAAACTGGGCATGGTTGCTATTTTGGGACTTAAGAGTGTTCAAGCACATGTTCTACGCCATTCAAGGAAGCCCATGAATTTTAACCCTTTTCTACTTTCCAAAAGAGAGGCCTCGTCTTACTTAATAACGCTAAAGATGTGTGAAACCGAGGATGAGCTATATCACAGCTGGTAGGCATTTTACACAGACTAGAGTAAATCAGTCTGACCAGATGTACATAACTTAATAGTCAAACCCAAACAGCTAAGACTCCACAGGAAAGGACTACATGAAAATAAGCTTCGATCGTTACTACAGTCAATGGTAAAGGACCTAGGTAAGTAACAACGGATTCTGTCATCTGTCCTGTTGTCTCTGCTCACTGCAGGTGTCGCACAGAAACCAGGCCAAATCTAAGAGTTGGATTCGGGCACTTGCTTCGAACTGACTGAAGCCGCAGCTGGATGAAACCCATTTGGAGTGCAGTCCATAGGCAAAAACTGTGCGTCTAACATTTGAAGAAATTGACGGCTACAGCAATGTTATATTCCTTGAATATACCTTGAAGCTTGGGGTCTAAGTTTATGACAAGGTTTCTGTTCAACGGAAGAACATATCTGTTGACCGTATTATTACACCTTCCTAAACTGCAGTTTACTGGCCGGGCATGGTGGCACATGCCAGTAATCCCAGCATTTGGGAGTCAGAGGCAGGCGGATCGCTGTGAGTTCTAGGCCAGCCTGGTCTACAAAGCAAATCCAGGACAGCCAAGCTACACAGAGAGACCGTGTCTTGAAAAATCAAAACCGTAAAACAAAACAAAACAAAAAAACCAGTGTACTACTCTGCCACTAACCACTTAAGTGAATCCAGCACCAAAAAGCAATGCTCTGTTCGAGGAGTGATAATTAAATCAAACAGTGATTGAGTGGGAGAGCGCCTAAGGACCTGCTGAAATGGTGTAAGGGTCAGAAACCCTGAGATTTCTAAACCTGCGAACACACAGTTAAAAACTGATGTTGTTCAACTCATTCATCCGACCAAAAACAAAAACAAAAAAACCTGAAGAAAAAGCCTGAGGCAGTGGGTGCGCCAGGGTCTCAGTGGTAAGACCAAAGAGACCTGGAGTCCTGCTCTACGCGGCTTCCCGGCCCAAGGGTTCTTGAGCAAGGCGACTCTGAACCCCGAGGAGTCTGCAAGGTCTATTTCAGAATCTGCGTGGAAATCACGGGGGCCAAAAAGTGGGCCCCTAAACGGAAGGACAGCAACATTAAGCACCACCACCACCCTGGAAGGCCGCTCGCGCCCCGCGACCCCCCTCACCCGCCACCGCCCCGGCCGTCAGAACCCGGCCCAGGTCTCCCGCGGCCGGAGATTGGGCTTCCAGCGTCACCTCGCTGCCGGCAGTGCTGCACCTGGCAGTGCTGCCCGATATCCAACTCCGCCATCTTTCCACCGCCTCAAAGGCAGGGGGCGGGGCAGCGCTGCATACGTCATCAACCCGGAGCCAGCGGGGCCCAGGGGCGGGGCTACGGGGGCGGGGCCTGCGGCGGGGCGGGGCCTGCTGCCGTGAGGGAAGGGGCAGAGCGTGCAGGCGGAGCGAGAACCTGGACGGGGACCGGAAATGTTCCTGGGGAAGAAGCCAGTTCGCTGAGAGGAGGTTCCAGCATTTTCTAGAATGGGCTGAGACCTGGTGGAATTCAGTTCCTGGAGCAGAAGTTCTCAAGATTGAGAAAAGCCTAGCTCCTCTTTTGGAAACTGCACCCGCTCTTCTCAGTGCTGAGCATACAAAACTGAGATCTGAAGATTTCTTCTTTTTCTTGAGTAATCCCAGGAGCCAGCACAGACTTGGGCACAAAATGCTGTGAGACTCAAGTGACATACTTGAACACTGGTTACTATTGTCTTGATTTACTTTGAAGTAAATGTCCTCACAGTGGAAGCACTAGGCTTTTTTATTTTTTATTTTTTAAATTGAAAAGGTTTCTGTTTCTTGTCTTACTTATTTCCATTCTGGTAGGGAAAAAATGCATATAACTAAAGCACGCAGGACTCCTCGGTGTGGAGAGCACATACTTACTCATTTTATACTGCCAAGCCAAACTCCCGGGACACAGGACAGAGGAAGCTGTTTGATACCTGATGAGCCATTTCACAGGTACCAAGAAGAGGCCCTTCCTCATAGGAGGGGTAGGAAGGGTGTCATTCCACTGACAAGACACGGGACACCATTCAGAGTGGATGAGTGACTGTCAGCTGCGTTCATGACAGTAACCCGAAAAAATCCAGTCTTCCATGTTACTTAGATTCCCCAGGTACTGTCCTGGAGAGTAAAGTGGATTGCCACACACCATACTTTCTCAGTGCCTTCAGGGTATTAAAATGGAGGTCCTTGTGCTAGGGCGGCAAGCATTTAACTCACCGAACCACTCAGCCCTCAAGATTTCTTGAATCTAAGGCGTAGAAAGTCACCTAAAAATTTATTAATGTTTATTTTAGCTGCTGGAGTCAAGCAAAAGCAGGTTTTCTAGAATTTTACTGTGCTTGAATGTTCTAAATAGGAGGCAATTATACACACACACACACACACACACACACACATATATATATATATCAGCAATCAAGTCCTAAGAGAACTTGTTTTTCAGCTCTTAGAGATCCTATAGAGCAATGGTCAGAAGATCCAAGACTGAAGATGCTGCTCCTCTCTCTGGGTCTCCTTTTCTGATTTTCCCTTAAATATTATTTACATAAATCTATTTCTCTGTATTTTGTGTTTGATCCCTTCATTAACTACATCCTTATATAGATGAAATTCCAGTGGTTTCTATATCAGAAACTCCACTACACTTGGTCATGACAAAATTTTTTTTGAAACATGAGTTCCCCATTTCCAGCAGTCTGTTACAAGTACCTGTTCTGTGTTATTTGACAATAAATCTTACATGTAAAGTGAGGGGTTTTTTTTTCTTTTTTCTTTTTAACCACAGCACTTCCTCCCTAGCTAAGGCAGTCTACCACACTAGGATGCTCAAATTCACATGCCTCCTGCCTTCCCTTATGTGGGTCATGGAAATACCCACCAAACACCACTGTGTCTCCCTTAGAAATGCTTCATTCTCTGTTTATCAATTTCTCTGGATTACATTTCCCTGTAGAAGTCATTTCCTTGCACAAGATGTCTTCTCAGTTCCTCATTAGCGCAGAATTCTTTATAGTTTATCCAGTAAAGCTTTTCAGATGTATCCTCTTCTACCCTACCTGCACCTTCACGATGCCCCCGCCCCCCGTCCGATAGACCTTTGTGCTCTTTCATAATGTCTATACATTCATTGCACCTGCTGCTTTCTTTTCCCTAGAATTTGCCCTAGGTCAAGGCTTCCCAAATGTCCTTACCACTAAGAATCATGCATGCTTGTCAATAAATCCAGCTGCCACACTCCTCCTGGGTTCTGATTTCTCCTGCCCACCCCAGCTCCTGCCTTAGGTTCTGTTATCTACAAAATAAAATCTGTTCTTGGGGCAGTTCAGCAAGTAATTTCAACATCTCTTACGTGTGAAGCACTCTTCTGTATTTGATCCAGAACTAAATACAACGTGACCACAACTACATGGAACTCAAGACATCTAAAATGGAATGTCTTTGGCATTTAAAATATTTAAATTTTGAAGAGAGCTGATACCCTATGAGCATATAAAGGGGGAGGAAGTCCCCCTCAGTCACAGTCATAGGGGAGGGGAGTAAGGGGAAAATGGGAGGGAGGGAGGAATGGGAGGATACAAGGGATGGGATAACCACTGAGATGTAATATGAATAAATTAATAATAAAAAATAAATAAAATAAAAACGTGGAAAAAATCTTTACATTTGGGCCCAACCTACCTTTCCCTCACTGACTCCTAACAGCTTCATCGCTCTGCACCCTGTCACCTTAGGCCCTTTGCACAACTGTTTCCTTTATTTGGAAGGCTCATCATTCTGCTGGGCCTAGTCCGTTTCTATTTTCCTATTGTCACTAACCTTTTTAGGAAGTCCTTTTTTTTTTTTTTTTTCCTTAACCAGCCTCAGTTTTGATGCTTTATATGCGTTTTTTTTTTTTTTATCTTTTCCAAAACATTTGTCCCAGGTTCGATTTTGCATTTTTAAAATGTGATTGCTGGTTGGTTGTGTTCCCCTCTAATTTATAAGCTCCCTGAAATCAAGTTTGGTTCCTTCTCTTGCTCATTGTATTAAAATTGCTGTGAGCCTATTTTCTAAGTGTTAAATAAAATTCACTGAATAGATTACTGAAAAAGCCCCCCCTTTAGACTTTTATGTACTTGCCCAGCTAAATTTACCATAGGTCCCAGGACCTACTCCTACCTTCCTTTCCCTTGAATTCTTATATTGCTCCCTACGCTTTGGAATGTCTTTCGATGCATCTTCCCAAATCCCTTGCAAATGCAATCATCTCGTATCTCTTTCTAAAAGTTGGGATATTTACAAAGTGTAGTGTAGCTATTCTTATGACTGTCTTATCACTTACTAGGTGGTTATAATCCGATGTATTCTTTATACATTTGTTCCCTGTCTGTGACGTTTATGTTTTTTTTTTTCCTTTATTCTCGGTATTGGTAGAGGCCATTGTTCTCAGGTATTAGAATGAAAAAAAAAATAGTCACAACCTAACTATCTGAAAGAGTACTGTCAATCTGTGCTGGACGGAGTGTGACCAGAGGAGAGTCAGAAAAACACTCGTGTCAGCACTGTCGTTAATAGTTCAAAGTCAGAAAACAAAACAAACAACATTCACCAGGAGCAGAAAATACGAATGACTCACGATATAGTCATCATCACCACAGGGAGAACCAGTTAACCACAGCCACATGCAAGAATTTTCGTGAAACAAAAAGGTAACAGGAGTGGAAAGATAAAAGCCAAACAATGTGTACTGTGTCATTCCTCTTATCTAAAGTCCAAAGAGCTGTTACCTCCTTGTTGAAGGACTGGTATCTAGTTTTATGCCTATGAAGAAAGATCAAGAAAGCAGTTACTGGGCACCATGAAAAAGATACCTGTGGTGTTGAGGAAAGGGGTTTGATAGCATACATGAGGCGAGAGAAGCTTCTGGATGCCCTACTCTGGCTTCTTTGATGTTCTCTGTATAACTCTTTATAAACCTGCCTCGTAAAATGTGTTTTCATACTTGTCTATAAATCTGTTAGGCCTTGCAGTAAAAATGTTGATTTAGGGAGCTGGGCATGGTAGCGCACGCCTTTAGTCCCAGCACTCTGGAGGCAGAGGCAGGCAGATCGCTGTGAGTTCAAGGCCTGTCTGATCTACAAAGCTAGTCCACGACAGTCAAAGCTACACAGAGAAAGCCTGTCTTCACGTGCGTGATAAGGTTATCTCTTCGACATCATCAGAATAATGATGCAGATTGTTGGATCTAGTTTATGATTTAGATGTTTTATCAGTTATACTCTTTCTTTTTTTAATTATCCTTTCTTTTTTCAATTTATTTTTTATTTTTTAATATATTTTATTAATTTATTCATATTATATCTCCATTGTTCAGTTATACACTTTCTATACATTCATTTCTTCAACAAATATTAATAGAATATTTGCGGTGTGCTAAGCTCTGCCTTTCAAACTGGGAAGACTCTGGTGAGCAAAGTAAATACCAACCTCTGCTCCCTTGGGATGCACTCTGGAGGCAGAGGGGATGGAAAAGAAATGGCCTATAAACCAACCCAGGACACAGGAAGTGGTTGAAGGAAAGATAAACCTGTTTTTGTTATGATCCCAAGTGTGGGATGGTGACCGGTCTTATGAAAACAGGTGAGTCCACTAAAAGACAAACCACCTCATGCAGGAACTTGATTGTTGCCAGCTGAAAAGATCCGTGAACAGACTCTGGAAGGAGATGTATAAATGAGCCCAAAACTAAAGGCGTGGCCTTTGGAGACTTGGGATAATTTTGGCTGTTCATTGCTCCACTTCGAGACGCTCCTAAAGAAAACCACTTGAGAGAAGGCTTCAGGGCTCCGGACTCCTGCTGAGGTTCTGGGTTCCGATTACTCCAGGTTCCAACAAAAAAAAATCCTGTTGATTACACCAAAAAAAAAAATTGTTCCTCAAAACTAATACCCTTACAGTTTTATTATTCTTGTTTGTTTGTTTGTTTTTGCTTTTCAAGACAGAGTCTCTCTGTGTTAGCCTTGGCTGTCCTGGGCTAGCTTTGTAGACCAGGCTGGCCTCGAACTCACAGCAATCTGCCTTCCTCTGCCTCCCGAGTGCTGGGATTAAAGCTGTGTGCCACCATGCTCGGCCAGTTTTGTTACTTTTTAATCCTCTTTTCCTATTGTTTCGGTTAGTTGGGTTATAAGGGATGTACACTCAGTTAATAAGTTCATAATAAAATATATTGGTTAAAAAAAACTGAACCAACAGGTGGTGGTAAATGGAGTGGAGAAACAATGCTGGGGAGAGATGGAGGCCTGTGGGTGCCAGACTTTGAGAAGATAGGTAACAGTTCTAAATGCAAGGGGGTGGTGAGGAGAGCGTGAATAAGGTGGGGAGCCTGGAAGGGCAGGTCTACTTAGGGGAGTAGCATGTATGGGCTGTACACTTCAGCCAGAGCTGAGAGACAGTGGGGCCGAAGCAGAGAGGCCCTGGGGAGGTAGAGGGAATGGCCAGGGATGATTATCCTGGCAGGAAAGAAAATATTCCAGAGAGACATTTGTTCCTCTCCCTGTTCTTATCAAACAACTGAAACAATTGTCCTTGGAAAATCGGTATTTCCCCTGGGAATCTCATGCTGGGAGAAGAAAAAGGCCAAAGGCTGATGCCAACCGTGAACCTGTCTTTCAGAAAGAGATCCCATACAGCTCTGCCAAGCTGTCATATCACCTTTCAGGAGGGACTGGAGCCAAGATAATGATGGGTAAGACCACACTTTGACCATGACTGCTCTCTCTTACACATGCCTTGACTTCTATTTAAACCTGAACTTCTTATTAGGACCCAAGATGAATCTGGAAGTATCACCAGACCTCTTTGCTGTTCTTCTCAATGTGGCACACCGAGTACATCTCTCTCCTCCTTCAGCTTTTCCTCTTGCTTGAGGGTGGGTGGGTAAGTCTAGTAGGCATTGACAGGGGTTGGTCTGTATGAGCTTGACTTGTTGAAGACCATGACTTTAAATGAAGGTGGGAAGTTCCAGTAGATTTTGACCGAGGCTTACTCTGGCTCCAGACTAGGAAGACGAAAAAGCGTTTATAGAGTATTCTGATATTAGTCTACTGACACACTGTTGGTATGAGGTGACTGTAGTTCCAAGCGCAGAATGAGCCTTTTCAGTGGCGACAGGTGGCCAGGCTTACAGTCAAATCTAAGAGCCACTGGGTTCTTTAACATCTTTCTAAACAGGGGTTGATAAAGACCTGTTCTAGTCACAAGCACTGTACGCTTTCATTTTTGAACTAAGGCACTCAAACTTTTGGTTTTTACCAAATTGTTAACTTCTCATCATGATTACCTTTGTGCTTGTTATTGTGCTTACATGTTATGTGCCATGTGTATTTGGTTCTGAGAAACAGGAAATTCTCGGGGAAAGAATGTGTACATGCTTGTTGAGCTGCTTAATGGGTCACTATTTGATGCTGCTCTGCAGTGTGCTTAAAGGGTGATTTTTCTTTGTTGCTTTAGAGAGCTCATTTGACATTCTAAAAATGGATGCGATTTCAAAGGGTAGCCAAATGTATCAATTAGCCTGACATCTAGGTCTCTTTAACAGATCTATAAATTTCCAATTTCCTTTGCCATCTTAACCATGGTAAATCATCTTGAACGAGATCGTTCTTTTTAACAACAGCCTCCTTATTAGCTGAGATCAATTGAGATTAGAAAATGAAAAATCCTCCAGACGCTGAGAACTCTTTATGAAATCACATTTCTAGGATGAGTATTGAATGAAGATTAATGTGTTGTTTTTAACATCTAAGCCATTGATTTACAAATTCCTTTTCTATATCTCACTGCTGGATTAAACACTAATGTATACATGTATGGTTTACCTACTGGCAAGCATTATCTTTCTCCCACTGAACTTACATATTAATGGAAGAGAATAGTTTTTAATTTTAAATGTGCTTTGCTTTACCTATGACAGCCAGTTCTGAAAGTGCTACATTACATTACTCTGGGTGAAATAGTTTTCTATTGAAGTATAAATCATTGTCTAAAGTCTTTATTTTAACTAATGACTTACTTTATCTTTTTTGCTAAAATATGGACTCCTTAGTGCATGGTATAGACCCCATGTTTTCTGAACTCTGTGTGCCTTTGAAGGAACTCTGACAACTCCTTTTCTATGGACTTCCTACAAACTCTAATAATACAGATTGCAACACTTTTTGTGCATAATGTATATCATATTATAAGTCTTTCTAACATTCTTTCATATTGCAGTACAATATACTATTTTCTTAGTTGTCTGTCTTCCCTTAACAAGAATGCAGGATGCAAAAATACATGGATACATTGAGGATATAAAATACATTCAAGGATTTAGAGAGCTGATTCAGTGATTAAGAACACTTATTGCTTATCTAAGTTAGGGTTATTACTGCATCGTGAAAGATCATGACTGTCTTAGTTAGGGCTACCATTGTTCTGAAGAAAAACCACAACTATATTTGATGTTAGGATTAAAAATGAGACAACAGATATGTTATGGAGAAGCTTATTATAGGAGTATGGGAGAGCAGGAGGGGAGCAGGGTCTCAAGGGGAGAGAGAGACAGACAGAGAGAACAGGAGAGAGGAAGAGGAAGACGAAGTGGGTTTGCCCTTTTTATATCTTGGGCAGCTGGCACACCTAGTAGCAGGCAGGTGATGATGTCATAGGTTGCTAGGCAGACTGGGGGCAGGTATGCTAACAATAATAATTCTTATAAAAGAAAGCATTTAATTCAGGCTTACTTGTAGTTCAGATGCTTAGTCCATTATCATTATGGCAGGAAGAATGGTGACTTGAAGGCAGACATGGTACCGGAGAGATAGTTGAGAATTCTATATCCAGATCTGCAGGCAGCAGGAAGAAAGAGAGAGAGAGAGGGAGGGAGAGAGAGTCCACCCCCAACGTTACACTTCCTCCAACAAGGCCACAACTACTCCAAGGCCACTCTTCCTATTTCCTGTCAAGTAGCTCTACTTCCTAATAACCACACATTCAAATCTATGATCCTATTGGGGGCGCATTCTTATTCAAGCCACCACAGCGACCAAAAGCAACTTGGGGAGGACAAGGTTTGGGTAATTTATCCTGAGTCATAGCTAATTGAGGGAAGTCAAGGCAGGAACTCGAACAGGGTAGCATCCTGGAAGTAGGAGCTGATGCAGAGGCCATGGAAGGGTGCTGCTTACTGTCTTGCTCCTCATGGCTTGCTCAGCCTGCTTTCTTATAGAACCCAGGACACCAGCCAAGAGATGGCACCACCCACAGTGGACTGGGCCTCCCTCATCAATCATTTATTAGGAAAAGGCCCCATAGGCCCCATAGGCCTAGTCTTACAGAGGCATTCCCTCAGCTCGGATAACCTATCCTGTATCAAGTTGACATAAAACTGGGCAGCACACAGCTCTGTCATGAGGACCAGTGTTAGGATCCCTGCATCCATATTGGGTGGCTTACAACGACCAGTAACTCCAGCCAGGATCTGATTTTCTTCTGGCCTCTGAGGATACTTCCCAGTGTGCACACCTGTCCACACACTCAAAAATAACAACAATACAAATAATCTTTAGAAAACTTTACTCAAGAAAAATGATGACTGACTGAATGGATGAAGGAATTTCTTTTACTGGGGCACTAATTTCCCTGTGCAAAGTTTGATGACTTATATTCATTTTTCAAATAACAGCTTAGTTTTCACTTTTCTTCCTTCAGGCTATTTTTTCTTTGATTTCATGACAAGATCTGTTTTCTCTGTTAATTGTTTTTATACTCCCCAGATTTCTCCTCATGTTAAAACTTTCCTTCACCAAGTCTATTATCTGTGAGATAATTTGAGTTCTCCCCTAAGCTGTAGGCTCTGGAAAAACAGAAAACAATTTTTTCCCCTAACACCTCTACCATAGTAGGGAATCTGCTAGAAGAATGGGAAGGAAGCGGGCCACACAGCTTACTAACCCTTTTAGTTCCCATGTTCCTGTTGTTCAATATTCTCTCAGTACCATCACCAGCCAAAAGACGTGTAATTGGTAAACCACCAGATAATGTTAATATAGTGGATACATTTCTATTTAAGCATACATGAACCTAATAATGTTTATAGGATCCATTACATTTTAAATTAAAACACTGAGACTTTCATATATGAGTACTATATTTACATGATTCCCAGCCCCCAACTCTTCCCTTGTTCTCCTAATTCCCTCTCAAGTTTATGACTCTGTCTGTCTGTCTGTCTATCTATTTATCTATCTATCTGTCTGTCTGTCTATGTGCACACTCGTGCATGCTCACATACACACATACACCACACACGAGAGAGCCGCTGAGCCCATTTAGTGTTGCTTGTGTGTATACATATTTAGAGCTGGCCCATTGGGATTGGAAAACCCTCACCCCTGTAGCAAAGGGCTACAAACAGCTGCTAAGAGAAGGACCAGTCTCTTCCATAGGTGAGCCCCCATAGGATCTATTACTTTCAAGACCTCATAACAAGTCTTCCCTTCATTTCATGTTATGTAATTAAACAAATATTTAATGATTTTCTTTCTGGACCCACATGGTAGGGGAGTTGTATAAATAGTGAAAAGAACATAATCTTACTGTGTGGCCCAGGCTAGCTTGCTTGGAGTAGGGGAGCACCTACCAGACCTGCCTGGGAAGACCAGAGAGGAGAGGCTTAAGCCTGAAGCATCTCTTCAACTTTGATTGTCTGTGGGACAATCCCAGTTGAGTCCAAGTTACTTCATCTGTTGGAGAAAAAGAGACTATTTTCATCCTAAAAAGTGTAGTCTTGAGGCAGCTTCACAAAGGTACTTTTGTGTAGTCATGCATGAGTTAGCAAGGTTTTTTTTTTTAGTTGTGTACATTAAAAGTAGAAATAGCTATTTGGTCAAGTTTATCTACAGATGGTTGATAATGCATGTAGCATATGTGACACACAGTGGGTGCTCAAAAGATTACAACTGTTACTACTACTAACTTTAAAAAGTAAGTTCCATCGTGATTTCCCAGCATCTTAGATATAGAACATACCCAATAAAGGTGGGGTCAAGTGACCATTGGTAGGAGTAAAATGTGATCAAGGAAAAAACAAGTATGGAAACATGTTCTAGGAGCTTTTAGATAGTTAACAAAAATACTGGTCACATTTGGGTACAATTAAAATTAGAGTAAAATGTATGTTACTGGCCATATGCTTTAGATGGACAGTTCAATATGATAGGAGCCTGTGGCTATTACAGAAATTCCTGTCCTGCCCTGGCCCCTACTGTGTGTGTGTGTGTGTGTGTGTGTGTGTGTGTGTGTGTGTGTGTATGACACTAGTAAACCTCAATGTTCAATTTCAAAGTTTGGCAAAGTTTCTGCTACATATACCAAGGTTGGATAAAAATGGATTAATTGGCTATAATGACATGCAAATTGGTTTACTGATCTTAGGATATCAAAGATGAGTTTGTTACTGACGGATGCTGCTTTTAGCACTAGTCTGTTTATCACATATAGATTCTGATGATGTTGTTCAAATGTGGCAGTGTGGCATATGAGGTGAGTCCTTGAAAGCCAGGCCATTTCTTGGCAATGCACTTCAAACAGGTTTTCCGTTGTATTCTAACATCTGACCAAAGACATCGCTTGCCTCTCCAAGAGGTAAGGCTCACAAAACAATCATGGATTAAAGATGATTTAATTTCTCCAGGGTATTTTCTACTTCCTGTTACTTGACCATCCATACAAAAGTGTTTGACAAAGATACAAACACAGTAGTAGCCCCATTTAAGGCTCAGGTACAGAACAGTCTGGCTGCACTCTTGCTTGGCATTCCTAATTATGGAAGTGAATGGGATCTCCAAACCCATACAGAAGTCGTGTAGTTAGGAGAGGTGGCCACCATCTTCCACCGACTTGAAGTCGTGTGAGGATCATCCAATACCAAACAGTAACCAAGCACACACACATCAGCCTGCTGGACTGTACAAACGCAGAGGCCTGCTGAGGGAGCCCAGCGCCTCTTCTGTGCCCACAGGTGTGTCCTGACGCACACTCAGAGGGACATGACAGAATATTCTTGTTCATAAGAACAGAGACTGGAAACAGAAAGACTGTGAGCTCTCTCTCTCAAAAAAAAAAAAAAAAAAAGCACTTGCACATTTGCACATTCAGGTGGGCCACCTGCGCTTTCAGGCCTGGACAGAGACCCTTGGAACGTCGTGGGTATGCTTTTCTGTGAGCCGTTTTCTCAGCTGTCAGTCGCTCCTGGATGTGTCCCTAGCGCTGATAAATCAGTCTCTCGCTTCTGGCCAACTTTTCTCGGCGGCTCCCGGACTCCTCAGACGGCGGTGGCGCCGGCCGCCAGCCCTGCCCACTCAGGATGGCTATCCGAGGGCGGGGCCCAGCCTGGTCAGGAAACAAACGCCCGGGAGTGGGAGTCACCTGCCGAAACAACTTGTTGACTCTCAAGAGCACAGTGGGCTTGGTGTGTGGCTCACCTGTCCCCAGCGGACCGGGCTGCTCGCCCCCCCACTGCTCAGCCATGAGCAAGTTGGGCAAGTTCTTCAAAGGGACCCGTTCCTCTCGGGCCCGCGCGGCTCCCAGCCCCCAGGAGGCCCTGGCTCGCCTCCGGGAGACCGAGGAGATGCTGGCCAAGAAGCAGGAGTACCTGGAGAACCGAATCCAGAGGGAGCTCGCCCTCGCCAGGAAACACGGCTCCCAGAACAAGCGAGGTAGGCTGCGTCCCAGACCGAGCCGCTCTCAGCCACTTCCAGAACTTCCCCCGGGGACAATCTCCAGCTGGGAGCCCGAGTCTCCCCCACAGGCCCGCTGGTTTGCCTTTCTAGGAACTGACCTGACCCCCACCCCCAGGGCCTGGTGATTGAGATGAGATGAGCCAGCACCTGCCAAAAATTCCAGTAAGCGCCCTGAGTGATATTTGTATGTAATATTTAAATGACCCTAATCAATCTCCGATGAGCCTAGAATCAAAACTTTAAAAGTCCGGATGTATATTACTCGTCATTTTCTCTTTATCTTGGGTTTTAATGGTACTTTTTTTTAAATTCTTTTTTTATGTGATATTTTGCTCATCATCAGTTTCGTGTATTAGTTTTGAGTTGTAAGAGCACTGTATTCAAAGGAAGTTTAACTTGAGAGTGCTCTCTCTGGCACCCCCTTGAGTTTCACCCTTGGCTCAGCCCCGTTGACAGTCTTACTATAAACGGCAATTTTTTCCTGTATGTGTTCAGGTAACACACGCAGCTTATGTGTGAATAAATCTCTGGTGAATGGTGTTCTGTCGTGTTTGGTTTATCGTGTTTATCCTCTTCTATTGAAAACTTCACTTGCCTGTCGGGCTGTTGCAGTCTTATAAAACAGAAGGAATTAAACATTAAGTTTCCTATCACTGGCTTTTAGCGCACACAAAGGACTTTGAGTCAGTAATGGCTGCTGGTGAGTCTGTTACACCTTGAACCTTTTGCTCTTTGTCAGAGTTCATTGTTTTCTGCAGTATAGTGCTCCGGTGGTGTGCCTGAAAACCCAGGGAGGAGACGAACTGGTTAGTGGTTAATCTCAGGTCAGTGAGGACCCTGCACTGAAAAGGGCAACGACTCTGCTTACTGACAAACTCTGAATATTTGTGACCCTATGTCTGGCTTCTTTCCCATATCAATGGGTTGGGGGACGGAGCAGTCTCCTCCTCATGCCCATCATCTTTTTCTGATTCTTCTTTCTCACCTTCCATGGACTTGGGGGTACCAAGGACAGAACCCAATGCCTCATGCATGCCAGACAAGTGCTTTACCCCTGGGCCACACCCCCCAGTCCAGGTTAGTCACAGTGAAGCCCTGGGAAGAATTAGCTCACCCTTATGACACTCTTTTGTGTAATGCATGGAAGCAGTGATGCCTCAAGGAGGTGACCTTGACTCCACCTCTTCTTATAAAAACAGGCCTGATACGCATGCTCTTGTTATCCACACAGAAAGGCCACGTTTTATTCATTCTTCTCTGCTGTTGTCTGTCACCTTTGCCACAAGAAAGTATGACTCTGAGTTAAGAACTCGGTTTGTTTTGTTTTGTTTTGTTTTGTTTTTAAATTCTGCGTTGAAAGCTATTTTGGGAGCTTATGCGGTGGCATTTTCTAAACAGAGGCCATGCCATTACAGCTGGCTAAAAAGTCAGTGGTCACGCTGTGACTCCACCCTTCTCTTTAGTTTTGCACTCTTAGGACTTCCGGGATGTTTGCCAAGGCACAGGCAACTTATCCATTGCTTGGAACTGTGTGTTCCTTTGTTTCCAGTGGTAACTCACCTGATCGGATGAGAAGTTGAACATCTGCTTGCAGGAATTTGTAAAAATGTAGAGGTTTGCTTTCAGAGAATGAGATGTAACATAATAAGGGTTACATTGGTGTCCAGAAATGCGCCCTAGGGTGTACCACAAGCTGACATGAGAAACAAGGACAAAACATTTGAGGAGAGTGCTGAGTACCGACCCAGTTTCCTTAAATCAGGGAAGTTACAGATGCACTTATGAGCAAGCGATTAATCGGAGCAAAAATGGACTCATCGCCATTTAGGTACATGAGTTCACTGTTGTTAGCCCAGGCCTGGGTTCCAGTGGTCTTGGGAATAGGCAGAGGCTGGTTTGCATGAGACCATCTTTAATATAAGCTACAGAATGAATTCAGCCACAGGCCTGTGCATTAGGAGCACTGTCAGTGGCATTGCATCTCCCAAGCAAACCATAGACCTCCATGGACACTTAGTGGCTCCTCCTTTCTGTTCACCGCTAAAAGTACTTTCTTTTCTGAAATTCTACTTTCAGAAGAATAGGAAAATAAGATCGTAACTACTGAGCACTGAAAGGTTCCTGTGCTACACAGTGATGCTGCTAGATTAGCTGTAATTTACTGCAGTTGGATCGATATAATGTGTTTTCAGTCGAAGCTTTACTTCTGTAGTTGGACCACTTAGAGTGCCAAGCATCCTAGCTGAATGGCCAGGTAGTATTATTCTAGAAACTGCTAGTTCTTCAGTCCTGAATGGCTCTACAGCAATGGAAAGGAGTAACTTTAATTTATTTACTTATCTTTTTTTTTTTTTAACCTGGAATTCCCTATGTGACTGTGAAGACAATAAACCAAAGCGGGGAGGACTGCTCTGAATGTCAATCTCTGAACCACAATGCCAAATAATTTGCATCGTGAGAACCATATGAACTTCCTTAAGAACTAATTCCGGGTGCTAGGAAGGGCCCGCTAGAAGCTCCTGAGATGTTTCTTTTGGAGTAAGCAGAGGGCAGGGGAAGTAGGTATTTCTCAGTCAGGTTTGTGGATGACACCAGAAAGAGAATAGGAAGAAAACAGCCCCTCCAATTTACCAGCTCTTTGAATACCAAATCAAATGTCCTTAAGTTGAGTGGGCATCAGTGTAGTTCAGGCTGTCGAGGCTGGCCTGGAACTCAGAGATCTGCTGCCCGTGTACTGCACGGCCTGGGATTAAAGGCACGCTTCACCACTCCTGGCTTGTTCCTAAATAAGAATAAAACATGCCAAAAGATGGACCTCACTGGAGTAGTTACAAATACTCTAAATGTGCAGACCGACTACAATGGTTTAAAGGAACACTTCAGTTCCCCATGTTTGAACAGGCGATGGGAATCTTTCCGACCTGTAAGTAGATATCAGCATGGTGTCTGTTGGATCTCAAATCAGGGATTCCTTCATGTTACTGATCAAACTGGATTTTGATGGAATGTTCCTCCCACTGGGCGCCTTCCAGGCACTGTCCTGGCCTCCCTCAGTGTTTCAAACATGGTGTACCAAAGCACCTAAAGGACAGAGTTAGAGCTGCATTGATCTCACGAATCAGAAAAACAAATTACTTTGCCAGTGCACTACTGTTGAACAACATACATGCTGATCCATTTTTTTCCTGAAAATTGAATTATAATTAGCAGCAAGGAAATGAGAAGTAGCTAACTCTGACCTCTGACCCCACACTTCTCTAGAGGTTATCCTTGCCAGAAAGAGTGAGGATGCAACACATCCAAAAGGGCTCTGCAGCACCTCTGGTACTGCGAAAGTCAAGGACCTCATAGTCCCAAAGAGTAAACAGATAGAGCAAGATTTATAATTTAATTAAAAACTTTGGGAGGCCAGAGATGTTTAAATGCAGCTTATTCAGATAGCTGCAACTCTTGCTTTATACCTAGCGATCTGTTTTGGGCAAAAGAAGACTTAATATTATCCATCACTTAATTCTTTACCTACTTCTTTGCTGTGTCACCTGGAACAGTGCATCATCCTGCTTGTTTCTTGGAGTCACCTGGACACCAAGGTCCTGCCCTCAGAGATGCTGATCTAGCTGCTTAGAACTGGACTCAGGTATCAAGTTTTCAATAAAGGGCTTCCTGTTTATTCTTCCTTTCTGCCCAGTTCTAGGTGGAAAATCTAAGTCCGCTGTAATTTCCTACTCTTAATGAGGTTGAAAATCCAGGTCTCTTCCTCTCCCCGGCTTCCTGGGTCCTCTCTCCATCATAGACCCAGGGGCAATGGATACTTGTATGCTTCCTTGGGATAGGGTAAGCAACCTAACTCCTGATGCTCCAGCCTGGTGGACTTAGAAGCTGAGGTGTCTTAGCATACTTCAAACCCATGCTGACACGTGGGTTTGGGAACACTCCAAAGAGGTGTCTGCTCTTATTTCTTCTTGAGTTTTTTTTTTTTTTAAATAACAACTCAGAAAACTGGCTGGGGATTTTGCTAAATTTAATTGTTGTAATCTGATCCAGAGTCTGTGGGCTGTAGTTCAGAGCCTGAGCTTTGGAGCAATCATCCTTGCTTTGATTTAGGGTCCTCACTGTGGCCTTGCAGCTCTGTTGTCTGCAGACCAGTCAGTTGGCTTACCAACTACCTCTCACATGACAGAGAGAACATAGACACTCAGAGCTGTGTGGATGAGCAACGTCACTGTATAAAGCATTCACAGTTCTGTAAATGTCAGCCCTTGGCCTGTAACAACTCTTTTGAAGTTGAAATTGGCTCATGTGTTGCCTTCCAGAGTCGCATTGAATGAGTCTCCATGCCTTTCATATGTTTGAGAACATCAGTCACTTCTCCAACTCCTCCCTTTCCTCATCCTCCTCATTTCCCTTCCCCTGAAGAACGTTTCTGGTGCTAAGGCTGGCTTGCTGTGCTGGGCCTAGAGAGAGGCTGGTGAAATAAATGCCCTGGGACAGGGTACTGAGACCCTCAGAGTGAGTGAGTGCTTCCCCAGCTTAATGCTTTGTGGCTTCTCCTAACTCGACCTGTCTCTGCTGCTTATCTTGTCCAGGGCCTGAAATCACACATTTGGAGCAGGAATTCCAAGTATGTAAGATGTGGATCCAGTCAGGGTTATCTGTAGGCCATAGGCCTTGATAGAAAAGAAGGTAAGCTGATTTGGGCAAAATACCTCTTCAGTGGCACTATGCATGACTGCGGTGAAATGGGCAGCTAGAGCCTTTCACTCTTTTCCTCAAAAGTCTGTTTGGGGAAATGAGTTTCCAAGGCAGAGTCCTCTATGAAAACAGGTTAATTTACTTTGGAGCCTGGGTTGTGAATAGACAAGGTTGAATTTTGGTTTTGAGTCTGGAGGCAGCCATGCTCTGCCAAGGCTGTGTGTGTGTGTGTGTGTGTATGTGTGTGTGTGTGCATGTGTGTGTGTGTGTGTGTGTGTGTGTGTGTGTGTGTGTGTGTGTGTGTAATGGAGCAGTGTACTAGTGCACTGGGACTGATGGAATGGAATTGTGTTCACAGCCCACTCTTATCTCAGTGGGAGGAGCCCTCATTGCTGTTGATATAATTTTTCAGTATCGTTGTCTTTGACAATTTCTTCCACCTCGCACAGTGGGGACCGGGAGGACTTTGCTGTAAAGAGCTGCGGAAGAGTGAGCTGGCTGAAGGCCAGTCCAGTGAGAGCAAACACACAACTCAGGGAAAGTGAGAGAGCATAAACTGTAGGACCATGGGGAAGGCATGTGGCTCTTGGACCATGGCATTGGGCTTCTGTCTGGATGCTTAGTAAAATGCTCACTCCCAGGTGCCCCCTGGAGAGTCTAATTCAGGAGCTGCTTGGTAGATTCCACACTCTGAATTTAGAGCACACACAGTGATTCTGTCCGACATTAAGCTCAAGAACCTATGACTTGTTATTCAGTGAGCCACTAAATGGGGGCCAGGCGGGTAATTGCAATTGTTGTCTTTCCGTTGTTTCTCCTTTGGCTGTCATTCAGGGACCTGGATCAGAAATAATTATCTTCCCATGCCCTCTGTTTACTCCAGAAGAAATGGTTCAGGAGTTTCTCACGGGACCTCATTAACACCCTGTGTTAGCCTCTTAAGGAAGTTCATACTGTCCCTCTGATTTTTATTATTAATAGTAATAATGCATATTAATTACAAATTAATAGCTTTCACTGTGGCATTTCTATACATACACTTATATATACATAAATCAATTTTGAAAAGCCTATCCTCTTTTCCCTACCTTCTCCCCAGTTTCTCTCCCTGTCTTTAAGAGTCCCCTTTCTACATTCAACCCATTTGTTCTGTTTCCATATATGAGTAGAAATATGGGATTTTTTTTTTTTTGGCTTAAGGTTTATTTTGCTTAACGTAAAATATTTTAGTCCAGTCCATTTGTCAGCATGCGACAAATATTTCACTCTTCTGTATGGCAACAGTCGATGGCATACATGTCATTTATATTTAGAGTATTGCCCAAATGCCACATGTTAAAGGCTTCATCCCCATTTTAGCAATGTGTAGAAGTGGGCTTTTGGGACCCTTTTTGTCTTTAGTTCTCTGAGCTTCTCAGTGGGCTTATGAGCTGATGGGCCATGATTTGATTGGCTGTTGGAGGATGATAGTTGTCCATCCTGGGATATCATTGAAGAGGCTGGGTACCTGGGAGTTCTGTGTTGTCCTCTTTATCTCTCCCCTCACTCCCTGCTCACTGGTTGTCATGAAGTGATCCGACTCTTGCTCACCTGCTCCATTCCCATAATGTTCAGCCGTGCTGCAGGCCCTAAGTAATGGACTGTGGACCAGGAACAGCGTCTGAACATTTCCTCCTTTAGGTTGGTTCTCAAACATCACAGTGACGGGATGCTGACAGGCCCACTGTGCATCTTACGTTTTCTCTATCTGTTGATCTGTTGGTGGGCACTTGGCTTGACTCCATGGCTTGGCTAGCATCTGTGTCTTATGGTTCCAGGATTCCATTAGATTATGGAAGATCTCAGACTTCTCCCATACTCACCAGACATTATCAGGGTGTTTTGTTTTGTTTTGTTTTTTGGCTTCCGGTTGTCTGACTGTTTTGTGCTCCTCTCAGTGTGCTAGCTCCTGGAGAACACTACGTTGTATAACTAGAGCATTAACTAGTATCCATGCAAGGTGTTACTTTACAGTCAGCTGCCCCTGCCCCCACCCCACCCCAGAAGCTCCACTTGGACATTCGTTCTGCAGTGGACTAACGTCAAGAATCTATATGAGCCCTGAGAACCATTTCCACTTACGCTGTTATTTAAAAACTTCTCACTTTCCCCTCTCTCCATGTCCCTCTAGTCCCTGACAAGGACTACAAAACTTAAACTCTTAGACACATGCTTAGATACTGTGCTGCGTGGATAGAAGGTTTCAGTTGTTTTGTTTTGTTTTTTGCGTTTCCTTAAATATTTTGTTTGTTTGTTTGTTTGTTTATCCCCTCCTCCCCTGAGTAAGTAAGAGGGTTTCACATGGATGGAAGGGAGAGAAGCAGCTTGCAAAAGTTGTCTGACCTCTGCACACACATCATACTTAGCATGTGTGTCCCCACACACACGCGCGCACACACACACACACACACACACACACACGCACACACACACACACACACGGGGGAGCAGGGAGAATACTAAATAAAAATTTTAAATTCTTGTCTTAGGGTTTCTATTGCTGTGAAGAGCACGGCAACTCTTATAAAAGAAAGCATTAATTGGGGGCTGGCTTACAGCTCAGAGTTTGCTCCATTATCATCGTAACAGGAAGCATGATGAAGCTCAGGCAGACGTGGTGCTTGAGAGAGACCCAAGAAGAGAGGGTGACGTAGGGCCTGGCTTGAGCTTCTGGAACTTTCAAGTCCACTCCCAATGATACACTTCCTTCAACTAGGCCATGCCTACTCCAATAAGGGCATACCTCCCAGCAGTGCCATTCCCTATGGGGCCATTTTGATTGAGACCACCACAGTTCCCACATTTATCAACATCCCCTCTTCTTGTTTTAAATCAGTATATTAGGCTTATGTTTAGCACTTCACATTTTTTTTCTTATTAAATAACATCTGTGGTTGTTTTAGGATTAAACATTTTAATTCCTCTTTTATGTGAACTATTTTATTTAGTTAAGCCAGCTGCAATCCGATGTTTTTGTTATCACATAAAACGTTTATTAAAATATCTGGTAAGACAGTTGCAAGGCCAAGGCCCTACGGCATGCTGCCCAAGACCTCATTCCAAGATGGCCATTGCAGAGTAGGAACGTGTTTCATCTAAGGCTCTGCAGAGCGTTTTGGCGGCCCTTTGACAGATCAATACTTGAGAAGATTTTTATTCATCTAGATATGAAACAACTGACCTATAGTTTTCATTGTTGTCATCTTATTTCTGTTTTTTTTTTTAAGTCACACCCTACATACCCTGTAAATTGTGTTTCCGAACCTAAAATAGTACCACACAGCTGTGGTTTGCAGATGCTGTTTTATGGACTGATGATATGTTAGCATCCTCAGATTCACTGGGGAGCTTTGTACAGTGACACCCCAGAAGATTCTGTTCTAAGCGACTGAGCATGAATGACAGAATTGAAGTGCTCAGCTGTTTCTGGATGATTCTGTGGGTTGGGTTAGAAGGCCCACGGGTGGCCTCTGGCTTTCCCCTGCACCACTAAGCCACCAAGAAAAGAAACCATGAGATTAGTTTAATCATTTTTACATTTGGAAGTCATATCGGTTTCTAACAATTGCTATGATTTTCCAAAGTCTTAGAAAATATGTGTGACATAAATTTTTGTAGTTTTCTTTGATTTAATTGTTTTCATTTTATTGATTTAGCCAAGTAAGTTAGTAGAAAATGTATGACTATACCATGATGGTAAGCCATGAACACCTTTGGGAAGCTGTGACAGAGGTACTGAGAGCTATTCACGGGGATGCTTAGTGTTGCTGCTGTGCTGTGGGCATTCCAAAGTACAGATACCAGACCATCTAACAACAGAGAAGAAAAGTATGTTCTAATCAGTGGCCTTTAAGGCAAGGTCGCCAATGCTCAGTTCTTTTGAGTTTATGATTCTTGCTTCGTAGGTCAGTTTTGAGGGGGCATACATGATCTATTTTGAGTTTATCATAATTACTAGTCCATTGCTGTAAAGCGACACCATGTACAAGGCACTTTATAGAAGAAATCATTTAATTGGGGGCTTGCTTACAGTTTCAGAGGGTATCATGGTTAGGTGCATGGTGGCAGGTAGGCAAGCAGACAGGCATGCTGCTGGACCAGTAGCTGAGACCTTGTATCCTCACCCACAGGCAAGACACAGAGAGGGCAAGATTGGGCCTGGTGTAGGATTTTGAAATCTCAAAGTTACTCCCGGTAAGACATTTCCTTTAAGAGACCACACTTCCTAATACTTCCTGAACAGTCCCACTAACTGTGAAACCAAACACTCAAATAGGTGAGCCTATGAGGGTCGTTGTTATGCAAACCGCCACAGTGTTTTTCCTCTCCCACCCCCCCACCCTTTTTGGAGTCATCTACATGTCAATCTGCTTATAAGGGATGACATCACATGGATACTTAAAATAACAGATAACATTGGGGATGTTTTAAAAATTTATATTCCTCAGATCTTTGCCTTAGTAAAGTTCTATGGATTTAGTAGAAACTATTTTGGTTTGTTTGATTTTAGTTTCTCTTTTTCTGATTATTATTTGGTAGAAGTTCTAACAAACACACAATTGGTTTTAAAGTTTAGAAAGGAGACAAAAGGGAGGAAAGTGAGGGTAATACATAAATGAGCCATTTCCTGATTGCTTCTTTTCTTTAACATTTGGGAACGTTAGTTAGTTACTTACCTGCTGTCCCCTGATTGGCTCAGGCCTGTAGGCCTGTTCCTTATACTTTGCCCCAGTGACTCTAAAATCCAATTTTAATTCTTCTCATCTCTCGTTAGTTACTGTTCAGGAGAGCAAGCAAGCAAGAATGCAAGGACAGTGATCTTTAAAATGACAGGCAAAGAAAAGGCAGTCATTCTCTGTTCGAGTTGAAAATCTTACATTAGAAGTTAAATTCTTGGGGCTGGAGAGATGGCTCAGCAGTAAAGAGCACCGGACTGCTCTTCTGGAGGTCCTGAGTTCAATTCCCAGCAACCACATGGTGGCTCACAACCATCTATAATGTGATATAAGGCCCTCTCCTGGCCTGCAGGAGTACACGCAGAGTGCTGTATACATAATAATAAATAAATTTTTAAAAAGAAGTTAAATTCTTGGACGTGTGGAAGGGACTGTGGGAGAAAGGCTTCTTTCTACCTTTCCTCTGGCTGCAGCCAAGATTGGTGCATACAAATACAAGCTTGGGCGGGGTGTGGGGGTGTGGGGGTGTGGGGGTGTGGGGGACCATGGAGTGTGCCTTTAATCCCAGCACTCAGAGGCTGAGGCGGAGGCAGACAGATTCCTGTGAGTTCAAGGCCAGCCTGGGCTACAAAGTGAGCCTAGGGCAGCCAAGGCTACACAGAGAAACCCTGTCTCCAACCACCCCTCCCGCCCACCCCAACCACCTCCCCCCACCAAAAAAGCATCCAGGAGCTTTAGAGGAAGTAGCAGTCTGACGAGATGAGATGTGCTTTCTTCTGAGGGTCTGCTGTTGGCAATAATGCTAGCTCTCCGCTCTGCACAGGGCTCCCCAACACTAAGCCTTGTAAGGCACCAGGTTATACCATTTATAGGATTTACAGGATTCGTGTCCACTGTGGTGGCTGCACATGCCCAGTTCCTAAGGGTGCAGCTTACGGCAAGCCTCTCCATCATGGTGTTAACCAGCTATAATTTGTGTTAAGCCTTCAGTATGTTGCTGAGGAGAGAGCTGGATGCCATTGTGGGGCTTTGAGAGTCAGGAATTCTTAATGAATTGGTGAAGATTCCACATAGAAATTTTTGAGGTTATCCGCATTGATCCATTCCATAAGGTTATCAGAAGAAATCCTGGCACTCCGTGGATCACCAAACTGGTCCACAAACACAGAGAGATATGAGGGCTGACATCTGTTGGCCACAGGAGCCATGGTCTTGGAAAGGGTTACAAGTTCCATCACACTACTGGTGTCTCACGCCGTGCATCCTGGAGAAAGCGCAATACCCTCCAGTTCCACCCTTACCGCTAATACACGTAATGATTGTGAAACTCATACCCGATAAACAATTTAGGACATTCGCAAAAAAAGGAAGCTAAATTCTTGATATAGACAATTAAAATTTAATATCTGACATAAATAAAATAGAGCTTATATATTTATACCAGGCTTGAATAAAAATTTAGTAGCATAAATTTATTATTATAACTTATTTTTATTTTATACACACAGTTATTTTTGCCTGTGCACCACATGCCCTGTGTTTTCAGAGGCCAGAAGGTGGCATTGGAGTGTCTGTATCTGGAGTTTCAGACAGTCGTGAGTTGACATGTAGGTGCTGGGAATTGAACCCTGGCCTTCTTGAAGAACAGGCAGGGGCTCTTAACCATTGAGCCATCTCTCCAGACCCTGCTGGAAAAAAATTTTAATCAAGTACTCAATAAACATTTTGGATTTTTAAAACTCTTAATTCCTCATGATACGTTTTGAAATTACAGTAGGGGACCATATTAAATAATTACATAAAACATGTTATATGTGCCAAATAAATTACATCTGTGAGCATGTCTCCCCTGGAAAGGTAAGCACAATTGCTGTGCCTGAGACCTCCTGTTAATACCCTCTCCTTTTATACCCACACATTTCCCCTGCATTCTAAACCACAACTGATTCATAAAGTTTGCTAATTTGTGAGGTTATAAATAACACTAGTAGCAAATAAAAATAAACACTTCTAGTTAGTTATGTATTCTGCCCAGAGTCAAACAATTAATTAGCTTTTTACAAAGAATATCAAGTACATTTTAATGAGTATGTTTGTATGTTGCTCTAATAACTGAGTGCTTCATCTGCTTGGTAATTGAACTCTGAAGAAACTAGTTGTAAGCACCGAGAATCTTACTGAGCATTTGGAATTCGTCTTCTGTGCTTACGTCATAACGTAAGCTTTTGCATCATGATCTTCCCCCCTCTTAGATTTGCCCCCTCTAATATTCTCTTCCATGATACTTTGGTGCAAAAATGGTCTCATCTTTAGAATGAGGACAGAAGCTACATTTTTATCAGAAGATAATTTCCATTTTCTCGGTCCATTAGTGCTCCCTTCCCCTGCCCCCCCCCCCAAGAAGGAAGAATATACTGATCAGCCTGGCTTTTTAATTGTTTATACTATGTGATATTAATCAATCACTTATATTTTAAAATGCAAAACGTGGCTCAGTTAGTTAGTGACTTGCTTACAGAACAGACCAGTTTCCGGTGCTCCTTCCTCAGAATACTGTTCATTTACCTTTCCAGTTTCATTCTTTTTTGGTCTGTCTTCCTGTTACACAATCCCGCACACCACTGTTTACCCTCTTTATGACATTTACTACTGAGGAGACCTTTGAAAACATGGAGGTTACACACAGGAAGCCGCTGGTGTGATTTGCTGTTAGCTTTAAGGTGTATTCAAGCCAGAAAGTTCACCTTGGTCTGCAACTTGCACTGGGCAGAAGTCATGCATTTTATTGATCAGCATGTGGAGTGCATGCGCATAGGGCTTTCATGTATTTTATTGATCGCATGTTAAGTATATGTGTCCAGGGCTTTGAAATATCCATGTGCCCACTATACCCTGTAAATCTCTTTTATTTTTTTCCTTTATATCTTCTCTACCACTAGAGTCCAATTGTAGATTATGCATGTTAGTACTCACGGGCACAGTGTGCATTACGTAATAGTAACAAATGCCACCTCCCTGGTTTTCCATAGGGCCTCCAGAGTACTTCACAATTCTCTCTCACTGAGCCCCACCCAACCATTATAAATACGTGTGGCTTATGGAATGAGGAATATGTGTTTAAGTGCCCATTTCGTGTCTTACCTTCCAGAAATTGTCACCTTATTTCTTTGTCCTTCAGAGCCTAACATGTGGTGTATACTCAGTATGTAGTTAGGAGACTGACATAAATAAAAAAAAAAAAAAGAACATTGTTTTGAGCATGTAAAAGTCCAGGGAAATTCACAATATGAGATGATCCTGGGGAAAAGTCTTAAAATGCATACTGTTTCCTTTGCTGCTTTGCTTATAACCCATGAGTTTGAACAGAACTGTTTAAGCTGTATTGTGGGAACTAATGCATGTACCACTCAAGGAGGCATTCCTAATGGATAATTTGTGTTTGTGTAAGAACAGGGCTTATACTAAGATTCCCTAAGAAAGCACAATCACAAGACTTTCCAGTAAGAAACGAAGATGACATAACCAGTTGTGTATGATGTCTGTCTCTTAAGCACACTCATAACTTAGCTGAGATTTTGGAGCCTCGTTGTTAATTTCTTCTCTCAAATCCATCACCTACTACTGGGCAAGAGAAGGGCTCTCACACTCTTGTGTACACTTTAGAAACAGACAAAAACTCCTTTCTTTGTAGGTGGGTAGTGTCTGTGTTTGCTGCTTTTGTCAGCCTCTCCAAGGTTCTTATGGTTTAACAATGGCCTCATTTATACACCTTGGGCCAAGGGGAATAGACTACCCTTTAAAGTGAAGATATATTACTTATGATATAAACAATGAAGTGGCAATTCTGTCTGCCATCTTGAATTATGTGACATTGATTGTGGAAAACCTTCCTTCTTTGGTGACAGGGTAGACTGGTATCCTACAGGTCTGGTTCAATTTTGGATTGCGTGGATAATTCTTCCATTTTGGCTTAGTGAGTGGTTGAAATGTACCAGCAGGCATCCTGTTAGCAGTGTGCTTACAGGGCACAGTGTTCCACAGCTCCTGAGCTGAGAGCACATCACTGTTAAGGAGACAAACCTTGGCTGTTTCTCACCCGGAAGAGACTACAATAGATGCCTTTGTTGTAGAAAGAATGTTGTCCAGGTCTCCCCAGCTGCTCCCCAGCACATGCAGGGCATTGGAAAGATTGAATTATGTTTTCAAAGTGAGTTAAATTACAAGGTTCTGAAAGTGTGCTTTGCTGAATCAGAGTAATGCTAGATTTGTAGCACTTGTTTGTCTCTGAGATTGCTCATTGGGAATCTCAGAGTTAAGGCCACTCAGGCTGTATCAGTGGCCTTGCCACTTCATGTAAGAGCATCTCATGGAGAGACCTATTTGTACTTCTTGGCTTTTAGGAACTGACAGCTTTTTTCTTAACAACTGTGAGAAGTGTTAAAGTGGCGGGAAAAAGTGACAATGGTTTTCAAGTGTCTTGGGATCAGATTCAACCATGCAGAAGTTTCTGGGTTTATTGACACAGGGTTAAGGGAAACAATACAAATTTCAATTTTGAATGTACATTTAGATGCCTTGCTTCTTTGGAACACACGGCTGCATGGCCTCAGTGGATGGAGCCAGCTGTGCTATGCTTGCTAAGACATGGCCGTCCTCCCACATCATTGTGCCCCACCTCTTCCTCTTGGTGTTCTGAGCCGGAGGCTCATGTCCAGTGACATTTCTCGCCATCCTGGCACTATTAGTAGTAGTAGTAGTATCATCATACAGAATATTTTTATTCTCTCATAGGAGCAAAACCAAAGCTGCCCTTTTAAGTCGCTTTCTCTCTGCTTCACCTATTTTCATTCTTGTTGAATCTAAGTTTGAGATTCTGGTGTAGGCCAACCTGTAGTTTTCAGTATCAGGAATTACAGTGTGGAGTTGAGATGAGTTTTTCCACATTTCTCCCAAATGTTTTGAAAGCAAGAAACCGTATGTTGGCTTAGGCATTTACCATGCAGCTGCCTCCGTGTTAGAGTGTGAAGCAGGGGCAGGGAAGTCAGGTGAGCCAGCTATCCTGGCTGATTCTGCTGCACACTGTCAGGGACAGAGAGAGAGGGGGGGGGAGAGAGGGAGAGATCTTGCCTCAACAAGCTAGAAGACGAGAGCTGCTGACTGTTGGAAGCTGTCCCCTGACCTCCACGTCCGTGAAGCGGCACACGGACACAGGCACAGATAAAATAATGTCTGATGAATAACATGTGCAAAGCTGGGTGCTGTGTCGTGCGTCTGTGGGATTCTGACGACTTGTGAAGCAAATGAGCACAGCTATCTACATCTCAATATTTAGACACCACAGCGGACGTTTCCTGTATTTATTTAGTCTAATGCCTAACAGCCAGATGTCTTTTTCTGTGAAAATTCTACTCAATTTATATAAAGCCAGAGACTTGAAAGCACAGGCTGCAGGGCACACGGTTCTGCTGTCCTCTGGGTGTGGTGCTTGTTATCTGGGAGAGGAGCATTAGCAAGGAGAGAGATGGCCACACTACATCTAGGTTAATATACACCCAGGCTAGTGCGTGCTGAGGTAGGATTAAATCATCAGCACTGATCACAAACCTTCTCCTGTACTGATGGTGTTGGCTGACTTTCAAGAGTAATACGTTGATTTTTATTAACTAGTAAACATGTCTTATTCATTAGTGGAGAACTTAAGTATTTCTTTAGAGAATGAAGACCACCTTTGGGACTGTACATGTTCCTGAATTTTCAGTAAGCATCGACCTATGCTAATAAGATGGGGATGGCATACCGGCATTGTACTCTACACATGCTGTGTAGAAGTGTACACTCAGAGTTTGGCTTCTCAGGGTACTCTGCTGAGCAGCGCTGCTTGTTGTGCCCGTGGAGAGATGGAAGTGTTTGGTCATGTTGTGCTCATGTCGGAAGGCAGCCTACAAGCAATGGACAGGTTGTCAATGTGATTACAAATAATGTGCACAAGCTCACTAATTGGGGCTGTTATGTAGGTAACTATTAATTTAGTTACTAAATAAAACACAAGTAGTATATAAGGTTGGGCCATATGTTTTCCATGGTATTGTGTTATAATACAGTTCCAGCAAGTTGTAGTGTTGTTCAGTTGGTACCCATTCATCGCACCTGCTGTAAAGCTAACAATATTGCTTTCTCTTGGTATTCTGTAAGGATTAAATGCCACAACTCACTTAACCTCAGTCTGGCTGTTGTAGTCACTATTCTATTGCTGTGACGAGGTACCGCGACTAAGGCAATTCTTATAAAATAAAGCATTTAATTGTGGGCTTGCTTAAACTTTCAGAGGTTCAGTCCATTGTTAGCATGATGGGGAGCATGGGAGCATGCATGCAGACACGGAGCTGGAGAAGCAGGTGAAAGTTCAATATATCAATCCTCAGAGAAGAGAGAGAGAGAGAGAGAGAGAGAGAGAGAGAGAGAGAGAGAGAGAGAGAAGGAAACTGGGCCTGTTGTGGGCCTTCGCAACCTCAGAGCCAGCCCCCAGTGACACACTTTCTCCAACAAAGCCATACTTCCTAATCCTTCTAATCCTTTTAAACAGTTCCCTTCTGTGGTGACTAAGGACCCAAATACATGCACTCATGGGCCATTCTTATTCAAACCGCCGCACTGAAATATAGAGAAATGCTTAGTTTTTGTTGTGTATTTTGTTGACTATACCCCAGCAACTGGAGCAGGTCCTGAGGAAATAGGGTCATAAGGAGCTCTATCTTTTTGCAAAGGGCTTATAACTAGGCACAGGTGAGGTGGGGTGGGACAGACTTTGCAAACGACCACGGGCCAGTGTCATAGATCAACAGTGGTCCAGAGTCCATGGGCAGAGTGACAAAAAGGGTCATCTGCCCGTTCTTCCTGTACACTGAGAGACCCTCATCCATTCGGGTCGTTATGTGCTTAGTCTTACTTAGGTGTGGTGTTATAATAAGGACTTTAGACCAATTAACTTAAAAAGTAGTTTTAGATATTCCCTAAAGGAGAGGTTATATAAATAAGACCTGTTCTGTAATTAAAATGTAGATGCTCTTCGTCAAGGGCTCCAAATGTGGATGTTGCACCCAAAAGGGAACAAGATAGCAGATCCTAGGGAGATCTCAGCCTCTAGTTGGGCTGACGGGCAGAGAGCAGGGAAGGCAGGGAAGAACATTAGCATTTGCAAGGAAATTGAAAATATCATAAACCCAGAGAAAAGCCTTTAATACAATGGCAGGAATCGCCAGCCCTTGAAAGGAAAGCAGAGCCCTTCCTCCCGCGAATGCGCGGGACCATGGCTGCCTCAGGGAGCTATTTTTCCTAACAACACACGGTATACTGTTCTCTAATCTTTAAATATACAAATACAAACTCAACTTGTAGAAGAAGATAAGAATTCTGAGGGAAGGCAAATAAACAAAGCAAACAATGTTGCTCGCAGTAGAGAGAGAATTCAAGGAATAAAAGGTTGTAAAAAATCAAACTTATGTTTGTGTGCCAGAGGATTGAGGAGGCTATTGCATCATTCGGGCAAGAATAATCTGCCATCATATTCAGCAACTAGAAATCTAGAACGTGTTCTCAGGAGATAAAGACACCATTGATGTGATGGTATGTACTAACATCACCACAGATGGCAGCATCAGGGGCATGAGGAGTTAAGGGCCAGCCTGGGCCACAGGAGACTCTATCTCTAAAAGCTCAGAAAGTCTCCTGCAAAGAAGCATGTTGAGGAAAAGTAGGGGTGTTCTGTTACCAAGGAGATAGTGGTGCCAGAATACACTGACTATTCTTAAGCAGCTTTACCACAAGGGAGATTGGGCCTTCAGAAGTACACATTGATACCAGGCTCAATAGAGCTGTCAAGGTTAGAGAAATATGGAATGTTCCATATCCAATCTCTATATGTTTGTTCAGATAATTTAATGAAGATAAGAGGTCAACAAGCAATCTATATACTTTGGTAACTTGTGTCCCTTTAATCATGTTCAAAAATCTGTAGAGATTCATTCTCTATAGAACTGACTGTCCAGTACGGGTTCTAAAACTGAAAAGCAAACTAACCCATCCCACAACAAATAAAATATTTTTAAAAAAATCAGCAGAAATGAATATACCTGAAGATAAGCCAGAGATCTAGAAATCAAAGTCAAGAGGGCATCCTGGAACTAACAAAAATACAGAGATGTTAATTAGTGGACTCAAGGACAGAGCCAAAGAGTCAGTATTGAGACTTATAGGGATTTCAAAAGAGAGAAACACAAAAAGAGAATGTTCACTAAGTGGACAAGGTGTAGCTAATTAAATAACAACAAATACTGATTTCAGAAGAAAGCACAGAAGGAACAAAGAAAATAATAGGAAGCATTGTTTTTAAGCTGAAAGAAGACCCGGTTCTACAGTATGAAAGTACCCAGCCACCATAGCGGGAAGAGCTGCTGCCATGCCCACTCATGAGCAATGGATGGCCTTGTGGAACTTCCTGCTCAAGAGAAGAAGACGATGGCGCAGTACTGGCACCAGTAATATGAAGGCCTGCAACTTCATGTGCTACAATGGATTCGCTGCAAGACTGTGGGAGTAGAGCCCACAGCCAGCCTCAAAGGAGTGTAGTGGCCATGAGATGGAGATCAGGCTGCTGGCAGCCAGACACTTCCCACCTGAGGATCTCCATCAGCCAGAATGCCTGTGCCACCCTCATGTGGACTGCAAGAAACAGTGCCACTCCGGTCTGTGGTGGCCCTCTGCAGAGTCAGGGCCATCCCTGCCCTCTGTGGTCATGAGAAGAATGTGGACCTGTGCCCACAAGCTTGCCTGAGCCCCACACACCAGAAATGAGAAAGACTTCACTGACTTTCTTTTAAAATGATAATTAATATTTGATATTGATTTATTCTTTTAAGAAAATCCAAATAAATAAATAAATTCAGTGGTTACTCCTTAACCAGGTATATACATATACACAAATAACCACACATAGAGACTAGGATATATTTAATTAGCCTAGAGCATAATACTGACCAATATTTACTCCATCTAGATTTCCCACATAATACTTGCTTACTACTCATATCCTAGGTCTGGCTCATTTCTCTTGGTGTCTCCCAGTGCTCTCCATGTGTATCCTTCCTGTCCTGTCTGCTTTTTTCCTCTCCCCTCACTGAGCCAGGATGTCCCACCCTATTCTCTGTTTTTTGCTCAGCATTGGCTAGTTAGTTTTTATTGGTAATACAGAGGACAAATAGTGTGTAAACTATCTTAAGTTTACACAGACTTAAGACAGGAGACATTTAGAGTAAGTATCACAATGCAAGCAGTGTCTGGACTGAAACCAGAGAGTGGGGTTGAGAAATCAACATTTGAATGAACAAGGGTAATTGTACACAGTCCACAGGAATATTATGCCAATATGTCCCCTTTTAAGTCTAATAAAAGGCTCCTTTTCTTTCCATAATAAACCAATATAATAATAATAATAATAATAATAATAATAATAATAATAATAATAATAATAATAATATGGTTATGAAAACTATTAGGTCATATTTACAATTGCAATGTCCAGTCCAACTTAGGAGAAAATATTATCTTTCCTATCTATGGCAGTTTAACGTTTTGTACCTAAGTTATTTTCTATCAACCTATTAGCCTAAAACATCTATCTAGACTTTAAAATATTTTTAAAATTCCCAAACAACTAGAATTAACTGTAAAACTATAATAATCTAGTCTTCAACCCCATCAGAGACTTGAGAAGGAATAAAATTAATTACCTGAGTAAACAGGAAGTGCAGGTTAGCAGCTTCCAAAATGAAAAAAAATGACAGAGACGGTTGTTAACTTTCTATTACACTGGAGCATTATCTTCAGCCTTCTGGCCCAGTATGTCTGACAAACATATTTTTGAAGCAGGAATTATTAAAGGCTTGCTTACCTGTCTTGGCAGAGTTTGCCAATCGACTCAGCCTGCTTCCATGCTTGCCCATTTTAGGCAGAATTCTGTCTGTGTGGAAATGAGAGCATTTCTTAGCTCAGGTGGCTTGCCTGCCACATTTGAAGCCATCTCCAAAAGGAGGTTATTTGATGCTCAACATCTTCTTTTAGGTAGGTTGGGTGCTGTCGGGAGCTGGTCTGTCATCAAAGAATCCTTAAAGTAATAAAAAACATTTTTAAATGCCACATTCTGTTGGTCTCTGAGGTTGTTGAAGACCTTATCTATTTATTTTTATATAATTTATCTATAGAATCATATCTATCTGTTAAACCTAGAATGTATATTCCTGTGCTAAATTAGATTAGTATTTGACATGACCATGAATTTGACTAACCACCCATTAATTAGTATATAATGTGTGTAAAAGATAACCTTAAATTTGAGTTTTAAAAGTTAAACTTATTTTGCTTCAATATACAAATTTTCATACCAATGAATTAGAACTGGCTTATCTGAGAGTAGCAATTAAAGCCGTAAGTTGAGGAGTAGATTCAATAATCTACTTTTTGTCCTATCATTTGTATATATTTTTTATATTTCTTTTTCTCTTTTCAACCCCCATCTCTGTACCTAAGAAAGAGGAGAGAGAGAGAGAGAGAGAGAGAGAGAGAGAGAGAGAGAGAGAGAGAGAGAAATCCCTGAGTCTAATTTTGTTTTTTCTCTGAATAAGACCATTAATAATTTATAACTAGTTTCCAATGACAGTAAACATCCATAGCCCAAGAAAACAGCCAAAAACCTATCCAACTCCCCTTAAGGGAAATGGGGCATTGCTCTTTTTGTAGTTGCTTCTTGCTGATTTGGGGGCAAAGAATGTCTTTATTAGGGTCCAAATAAAATTGGGAAAAAATGGTTTAGCAAGCTAGCAATAACATTTGTGGTTCAGTCTCTAAATGTTGAGAAATTCTAGGCTTAAATAGAGGTCCTGTTTGGGACAGTCTGAAATGCTGGACCAATTGAGATCAGCAGCTTTCTACAAAGCTCCCCTGGGAGCAGGCTTTGATGAGCAGCAGTGAGGTTTGAACACGCAGGATACATGTCTCAGCATCCTGGAGGATGAATCCTGTCATGTCTGATCCAGTGCCACCAGTATCCAGTTCTTTTGTTCTGAAAAAATATATAATTTTTCATAAGAATTAAACAGTCCTAAAGTTATAAAGGGACAAGATGTACAGAATGCACAGATCAATTAAGGATGTTTTTCTGGTCTTTGTATGAGCAGAAGAAAGAACATTTGTATTTAGGTCTGTTTTATTTTGACCCTTCTCAAAGAGGATGTATAGTATTACTATTACCAAAGAACATGTAATCATTACCTTATGAAATCAAAACAGGATTGTATAGCTATAAATGTCCTCCTCTGGGCTCTATGGTACCTGTTGTATTAGACCAAGTTGCTACCTGTCTCCCAAGAGAATGCCCCTGTTTAAAAAGATAAGCTGCTTGCCCAGAGCAATAGAGAAGGCATTATGTTTCAAATAAACTTTACATAAATTCCTTTTTTAAAAAAGTTTACTGTTCAAGCATATCCTAAGCATCTCGTACCTGTTTAGAGGTTTGGGCCTGGGTTTTTATATTTGTTGCAGCTACTTTTGTCTTTGTTATGCCGAGATTACCCAGACTGCGAGACACCCCCCCCCCACAAAAGACCACCAGGACTCGATACAGATGCAATATGCACAGGGTCCTTATTACGGGCTCAGAGCTTCGGATCACAGTCCTTCCTGATGCAGCAGGATAGGAGAGTTATAACGGAGCTTCAAGGGTAATGGGTTTATAAGGGAAAACTGTAATTAGGGGTGGGGGTCACAGAGAAGTAAGGAAAAAAACCATAAGCAGGGGTCGTGAGTCTCAGGAATGTCAACCTTCAGGCAGGTTGGGTGGAGGCTGGATCTCCAGGGAAAGTTGTGTCTCAGGAATGTGGACCTTCAGGCAGGTTGGGTCCAGGAGCCTGAATTTCCTGGGAAGTTGTTTTATCTCAGAGGATCACTGGGCATTAATTGTATCTAGTTGTTCCAGTGGAGTTTCTGGAGAGTGCTGGCAGAGTGCTGGCAGGCCCAGTTTATGACAGTGTGCGGTCATTCCCGAAACGCAGGAAGGAGTGCGGTCACCTGGAACACAACTTCTCACAGACCACGGCATTAATTGCAGAATATACATCACACATAGGATATGGCATTAATTTTGCCCCTCCATCTTGTTCTTTTTTCCACATAGAATGGGTGATTATGTCTTTATAGCCAAACTTTATATAGGTTCCTTTATTTTTAGAACTTAAGTATATCCTAGGCATCTTGTCCCTGGGTTTTTACACATGTGCTTATCTTTGCCTTGTCCCTAGGCATCTTGTCCCTGGGTTTTGTTGTTGTTGTTTGTTTGTTTGTTTGTTTGTTGTGCCTATCTTTGCCCTGTCCCTTTTTCCATATGGAATGGGTGGTTCCACCTTTTAAATATGAATTGTAGCCTTTGAGTTTTGGGACTTAATTTAGGCTGACATTTTTTTGTTACCTGTAAAGTCCCCTGTGTCTCTTTGTGGCAGGCATGGCCATAACCTGTCCCCCATGGCACATTGTCACATGTTTAAAGGGACAGTCCAGTTGCCAGAGCAATGTGACACCTCACCTTAATCAACATTCGAAAGCTTTTTGGCTGAGGGAGGCATGCAGTTTGCATGTTTGTCTCCCAGCCTAACCTTGAGTCATTTTATTGATTAACAGAATATCTTTTTATGGGCCCGAGAGATGGCTCAATGGTTAAGAGCACTGTCTGGTCTTCTAGAAGTCTTGAGTTCAATTCCCAGCAACCACATGGTGACTCCTAACCATCGATAATGTGATCTGGCGCCCTCTTCTGGCCTGCAGTTATAAATGCAGATAGAGCACTCACACATAAAGACATCTTTAAAAAATAAAAAAAGAGTATCTTTTTATTTTTTATTTTTGTAGCAGTAATCAAGGAAGAACTGGAGCTAGTGGCATCCAGCCCAAGAAAGCATCAACCTGTGTTGATGGCAACATGAAAACTTAAAGCAACCATTTTTCCCCCTTGGAGCCAGAGCTGTTAAAAAAAAAAAAAAAAAAAAAAAAAAAAAAAAAGCTTTCTCAGCAGAGGGTTCTTGTCCTGACACTACTATGTAAACCAGGCTGACAAGAAACTCAGAGATCTACTGGTCTCTGGGTTTTTGTGCTGGCATTATATATTTTTTTTATCTCAAATTCAGTGAAAATCTTCAAAAGTCTCATGTTTTTAGCAATGTCAAACAACAAAAATATTCTCTCTATTTCTGCTATACGGAAAAACAAAAGCTTTCAAGCAAAATTCAAGCTAAAAGACAAGAACAGTTTAAGTTTTGGGGCAGTTGTACCATCTCCCGCTGTAGTGGTGGAACCCTGCCTGTCATTCCGTGGAATTTACTTGTTGTTCAAAGTGTATAGGCAGACCTTTCCCAGAAATAGCTGACAAGCACCTTGTAGCTAGAGAGCCTTGAGCTCTAGCTGTTACCAAATTTCCATTCTCTAGTGGGAAGAGTTTCGATTCCTCCTCTGCCTTTATTGCCTGTTAATTAGCCTTCCACCCGTCTGCTTGCTTTCTCCGTGAACTTTTGTAGAGAGGGCATGGAAAACTGTAATCGCCATTGAACACATTGTAACAAGGTCCATGACAGCAACAGCCAAAACAAAACCAGAAAAGATCCAAGCCACATCTGCCACTGTCCTTCTCATTGTAAGTATAGTTTTAAGTCTAGCTCAGTCTAAAGAGCTGACGGCCTCCCAGTTTCACCTCTCTAGCCCAACATACTTCTGTAGCCGCTGCTGCCTTGTGGGAGTTGAGCCCTCAGGTAACAGCACAGAACTGTGCTTGTAAAGTGCCTTTGTCTTTGATTCCTGGCTCTTTGGCTAAGAAACTGTCTTTTACCTAAGACTTCTCAGGCTATAAACTTAGATGCAAGGCACACGCTGGGTCGCCATATGTTGAGAAGATTGTTAATATTTGATGTTGATTTATTCTTTTAATAAAATCAGCGGTTAGTCCTTAGCCAGATAACCACACAGAGAGACTGGGATATAGCACACAATACAGAGCAATAACTACTCCATCCTAAAGTGCCATGGTAGTACATAGGACAAATGGGGACATGTTTACATAAACTTGAGACAGGAGATACTTAGAATAAACATCACAATGCAATGTCTGGATTGAAACCAGATAGTGGGGTAAAGAAATCAGCGTTTGAATGAACAAGGGTAAACTTTACACAGTCCACAAGAACATTATACCAACACTTTCTTAGCCCTGCATGTGGGGCAGGGCGAGGGGTTGTGTATTGGGGGGAGAGCCCACTGGCTGGTTAGTAGAAAAAAAGAAAAAGAAAAAAGGTATAAGGTCTATGGTTAGTTAAAAAAAAAAAAAAAGAAAGAAAGAAAGAAAAGAAAAGAAAGGTAATGTCTATTCATATACTTCAGAATCTCATAACTTGTCAAAAAAAAAACCCAAAATATTAACTATTTTCAGAAGAGTTCTAGAAAGCACATTGCTTACTTTCAAAAAAGGGAGTTTTTATTTTTAAGTGAACTGCTGAAAAGTTACTACAAAAGACAGTAGAACAGTATTTTAAAATTTTGACAGAGTTTTAATGAAAGAGCATGTTAAAAAAAAAAAAAGAATAAAAGACTAATTCCACATAAATGTTTAAATCTAAGGAGGAGAACAACGTGCGATACAGGGAACAATAGTAAGAAAACAGGCCAGTAAATACTATATTTAGTGTCAATGACTGAAGGTGAGAAAATCAATAAGGGTGTTAACAGCAATCTTTGTAAGACTGAAACGAAAAAAAGCTTGGTAATCACCCACTAACAAAATTCCTGATTATTCCCAACAGTGCATCTTACTTAATAAGCAAATCTCATTGTGTAAAGCCAGCTCTCTCAAATGGTCATCCTCCTGCCTTGGCCTCTAAAATGATGGGATTATAGGAGTAAAATTTTTGTTTATTTTAATTATGTATTGTATACTGTCAAAACAGGAGAATCTAATTTCTAAACAATTACATATAAACGGGGTTATAACACTCCACAAATATATGTATAACTGTAAACACAAGTATTTTTATCAGAGGAATAATTCTAGTATATTCAACTAATCAAAGTAAAAAAAAAATGAGCCAAGGTGTTTATCATCCCACATAAAAGGGAAAGGAGACAATGAGTGCAATAAGCAGAAAATGCACAAAATATCATATTAGGTAGCAAATCAGTTATTTCAATAAATGAGGCTAAAATATGAATTAAAATGACTGCTGAGTAAGTTGTCAATTGTATGTTATTTGTAACAGGTATTCTAGCTTTTAACCAGGCATGGTCTTATTATCCTGAGATCCTAGCATAGCAGAATTTGAGGCAAGACATTCATGAATTTGAGGCCAGCCTAGGCTCATAATGAGATCCTGTCTCATGGACACCCAGACAAGCTAACGAACCATGTTTGAAATAGAGCTTCACATAAAAAGTATTGCAAGCAGAACATAGTAAAAAGAAGGACAAAGTGCAAATTAAACAATGTAAAATGGAATTTAGGGCAAGAGGGTAAAATGGGACTGAGTATATTTTTATACGGGTTCTCAAAAAAGTATTTGCAGTTTATTAATCTTACACACACACACACACACACACACACACACACACACACACACACACACACTGTCAATCACCACAAATAAAGTCATTGAAAAATCTCTCCTGTATTTTGCCAGCATGGGTGCTGACTTCTGCAGTCCTGAGGGTCTTTATTTGGTTCTTAGATTCTTTTCCTTGCTTGCTTGACTCTTCCCTTCTCATACTGTGCCAGAGCTTGCCAGCTTGCATTTGGGTTAATTTTCCTTTGCACCATCCAAGGAATCATACACCATGCTGAAGCCAGTCATCTTGCTGTCACCAAGGTGGATTCTGAATTCAGATACAAAAGACGGCCCGGGTAGGGGATGTGTGGTCTTGTATCATTTTCTCAGATCTCTGCCTTAGTTTCTGTAGCCTTCTTGGGGTGGAGGATTTCAGTAAGAAAGCATTTGTTTTCTCTCAAGTCCCTGGCTCAGGCAGCTACCCTGTCATCCCTGATGGTGCTGCCCCTCAGTCAGCCAAGCGGAAGGAAAAGAGCTGCATCAGTCACTTGTGAAAACCACCAACAGGTCACGGCTGTGTGAGAGTCTTGGCACAATGGAAAAAAAAAATCACTGGAATAAGTAACTGAATCCATTGGATCTATAGAAACAGATTGGCCAGAGCTGACTGAAGAGTGTTTCCCCCAAACATTTGTTGCGCTAAATTACCTGCTTCCTTCTTGTGTTTTCCCCAAATGCCTTGCCGAACTGGATGTTTTGAGCCCGTTTGGACGGTATCTCTCTCACTAGGCGCCACAGTCAAAAGGACCCTCCTGGTGTTGTGGCTTCCACATGAAGCAGACAGAGCCAGCAGGAGGGTTATTCAGATCTTAACTCTCAGAGGGCAGTGCTCTGTTTTCTCCTGAGCAGGACTCCGGCTGCATTCATGATTTCATGGACACTTCACGTTAGATGCAACCTTAGGGGTCATCTTAGTTCAAATCAAGGTGCTCAGCTCAGCACATTAGGTTCCAGCCTCCAGAAGCTGTCTGCCTTTAATCAAATCACTTCAGTTTTTGGGGTGTCCAAGCAAACCAAGCTGGGTTTGACAACAACCATTAAGGTCCTTTCCTCTTGAGAAGATTGGTTTTCTTTTTATTATATGGCTTTTCTTAATATCTCTAACCTACACTTGCCCCCAAATCCAGCATTAGCACCAATGTTTCTGTGGCTTACTTAGTGAATAGGAAAGCTGACTTCCTAACCTCTTACATTTGCCAGGTGTTTGGAAGAAAGACTAGTAGGGTGTTTGAGAGAGAGTGGCTGGTGGAGATGGAGTGACGTGCTCCCTCCGGATTGTCCAATATGCTCTCTGTCTTCAGGTGTCAACACTTCTGAGTCCATGCATCACGCATGGCCTGAGGCTGTTTCTCCTGATACAAACCTTGATTTCTTCCTGGTGTAGCTGCCTTGCAGGCCCTGAAGAGGAAGAAGAGGTTTGAGAAGCAGCTCACTCAGATCGACGGCACCCTTTCCACCATCGAGTTCCAGCGAGAGGCGCTAGAGAACTCTCACACCAACACTGAGGTCTTACGGAACATGGGCTTTGCAGCCAAGGCCATGAAAGCAGTTCATGAAAACATGTGAGTGACTCGGCCTCCTCATATTCAATGTCAAGAAAAGCCTTTGAAATTGTATGGTGATTTTGGTAGGACTGGGTCACTGTTCAGCGTATTGACTTGATTGCTCTCTCAGAGGTAGTTTCAAACTTACAGTGACATTTTTTTTTTAATTGGAGGAGAAACATAATAGAATTTTCCTTTTAATATTTCTCGGTTCCTTTATGAAGTCCCACCTGTGAAGAGCATTAACAATGCCAATGTCAGTGATGTTGTAAGAAATGTAGAATAGTCATTGCCAAGCTTTGGTGAGCATCATCATCATCTAGCTAGAAGCTATTCAAGAGCTTGCAACAACCCAGCATCCCTCAACCAAGACAGAGATTAGACCTTTGTTTTTAACCGAGTTCTCCTGGCCAGGATCAGAGTTTATAGTTTTGTTTTTGTTTTTGTCTTGTTTTTTGTTTTATTTTGGCTGTAATCCCACTTCCACAGTTGCCACATACCCTGGCAAATGGCTTTCTCCCAACTCAGCGTCCTCACCTGTAAGTTCTTACTTAACGTCCTCTGGTCGTTGGGAATTCAGTGAGAAGCTACGTGTGCCTAGCACGGTTCCAGACACACAGTGGGCACTCAGTCAGTGGAGAATGCAGAGCTGATTAGGGACAGTTCTGTCCGAAAGAGTGTAAGAGGAACAGACACTGTTCCAGAGACTGGGAAGAGGCAACAGTAAAGGCCGGGGTTGTGAAACGTCCTTAAGAACATCTTCTTGCCTTGGTAATTCATCAAGCAGCTGCTGTTCTGGCACCTCAGAGATCAGTATGCGCGTGGCTGGACTCCCGGTCGCCAACAGTTGTGGTAAGCTGAGTGCTGACTGGAGTGGAGTGTAACGCCAGCTTTGTCTCCAGCTCCCTTAGTAGCATCAGACAAGAGTGCTGTTTTGGACAGATGTTCAGTCACAGTCGCAAACTTCGGTCATACATGTCTTGAACTCCCTTTAGTAAATACATTTACTGCAACCCTAATAAGGATTGAGCATAGAGGGCGGTAGGGAAATGACAAAATAATTCTTTTGGATTACAAATGAGAGTATGTGGATGTTCTCAGTTTTGGTATGGTAGAGTCTGAGAAACTGGGCTCGAACTTTCCAAGCTGAGGTTTACTTAATACTGGAGGACACTGTCACTTCTCTTCTAGCTAATCTGCTTGGCCTAGTTTCTGAGTTGGAGGAATGATTCAGAAACACTGTTACAAAAACAAGATAGCTCTGGACCTGTCCACCTGGAAGATTAACTCTGAAGCAGCTGTCCTGAGCCTGGACTTGCCTGTCTTCGTTTGCAGAGGTTGTGAGCTCAGTTGAGGGCATTCTGGCTCACGTCCTGCTGTCTTTAGTTCCCTGCCACGCATTGCCTACACAGAAAGACCTTCAAGGAGTCAGCATTCCAGAACTACTGTGTTATAGAAAGTAATTCTCTTACTTAGCATAATGATGGTGGTGAGGGGAAATGCACGTGACCAAGAGGTTAACTTAACAGTGTTCAGGCTTTCTCCATTACATGGACCTCCTAGAAATCTTTCCCCTCATAGCACTCCAATAAATTTTAATATACACTTTTAAAAAAATTATTCTCCCATTTAAAGTGAGAGCTGCTTTGCATCTCAGTCAGGCAGTACCTCATGTGCTGTATCTACCGCGTGCACTTCCCAAACTGATCTATAAACAATATTAATCACACAGTTACCTTATTTCAAGCGATCCTTGAAGGTAGAAGGTAATATTGGAACTACATGTGGTTGTACAGTATCACTAAATTTTTTGACATGTGAGTTAGTTGTTTGTTTGTTTGTTTCTTTACACTGATAAATGATGGACCAGGAATTTTTGTTATGGTGCTGAAATACCTCGTGAGTATATCTGAAATTAACTGGTTTTCATATGGAGTTAAGGCAAGATTCGTTAAGTGTCGGATGAAATTCTAAAACCCTACTAAAATGTTTCCCAGGGATCTAAACAAGATCGATGACTTGATGCAGGATATAACAGAGCAGCAGGACATTGCCCAGGAAATCTCAGAGGCATTTTCTCAAAGGGTTCAGTTTGCCGACGGCTTTGATGAGGTGGGTGCAACACTACAGAGCGTGGTCCTGTCGCTGCCATGGAGGGCAGCTTCCTATCACATGATGCAGACAATTTGTTCACTGATTAGCAGATAAATAATATTTATAGGAAGTGAGTTTTCCAGGCAGGAAATGAGGTGTTAGTAGCTGATTTCTAGGGAAAGATGACTCGTTTGGGAAACAGCTTCTTAATTAGGTTTTCAGCTATTAAGGAAGAAGAGAGAACAGCACGTGATTATGTAAAGTCAGTGACTTGTAATGGGTGGAGAATAAATAGTCTCACTGTGAGGGATCGTGAGCTCTCACGTCAGGCCAAATGCAGCAGACAGTGTCACTCTCCAAGCAGCAGATGGATTGTGCTCTGTGGCTGTTAAATTAGGAGTTAGGCTCCCTCTGTTTATTACTCAGCCTATAAAACAAGGAATTGTGTAATTGTGGAGTGGCGTCATTTACACTCCCATTCCATTCACACTATTCAGTCCCACAGCCCAGGAAGACTGTAGTTACATTGGTGGAGCCCACAATGAGACTGTCAGTGGTTCCAGCCAAGCCACACATGTCCAGGATGAGTCCGGCGTTAGCCACATTCCACGGGGACAGAAGAGCACAGCTTCCTGTTTCTATGTCATGTGATGGAGGATGAGTCTAACAAGTGAAGATGTGGCCCACGAGTCTCAGGAAATAGTTTGCTGCTAGTAATGTTAGAAAAATGGTAGCAGTCTGGGGCTTAAGAGAAGGGCCAGAGAGAGGTTCAGAGCACTTGTTGCATTTGCAGAGAAGCTTGGTTCTATTCTTAGCATTCAGAGTGGATCAAAATCATCCATATTGCCAGTTCTGAGGGATCTGTATCCTCTCCTGATCTCTGTGGCCATCAGTATACATGTGGTACACTCACACACGTGCAGGCAAAACATTCATGTACATAAGGGATTGGCAAAATATGGCCTGAGGCACCAGCCAAGGACAATATGTGCAGTAAACTTCGAACCCCAAACCAGATCTAACCAATGGACAGGACAGTCTCCACAGTTGACTGGAGGGTGGAAAGTGGGGACTGACTTTCATACAAACTCGGGTGCAGCATATTTGACCACGTCCCCTGGATGGGGAGGCCTGGTGGCACTCAGAGGAAGGATTACAGGCTACCAAGAAGAGACTTGATACCCTATGAGCATATAAAGGGGGAGGAGGTCCCCCTCAGTCACAGTCATAGGGGAGGGGAGTAAGTGGGAGGGAGGGAGGAATGGGAGCATACAAGGGATGGGATAACAATTGAGATGTAATATGAATGAATTAATTTTTAAAAGATATTTAAAAAAATATGGCCTGAAGGTCAAATTGACCATGGCTCTTTTTGTGTAGCCTTCAAGGCGAGGATGCTTTCCTGACTCTTGAACTATAGGAAATATAATTCTTTCTTTTTTCCGGTGTTCAGGATGAGCTGCTGGCAGAACTGGAGGAATTGGAGCAGGAGGAACTAAATAAGAAGATGACAAACATGGAGCTCCCGCGTGTGCCTTCTTCTTCCCTCCCAGCACAGCCCAGTAGGAAGGCCAGCATGCCATCCTCTGTGCACCGATCTCGAGCAGGTCTGGTACCCTCCCGTGACCTGAATTCACACAGGTCTCCAAAACACTTGCCTGGCTCGCTGCTTTCAGTACTTACTTATATTTGATTTGTATACACCAACATATTTTACATTCAGTTCCTACCTGGTTTCTATGTAAATGACACCGATGACTGATTTTCCTCACTTTTACCTTCCAGCATCTTCCAGGAGGGCAGAGGAAGATGATGACTTCAAGCAGCTGGCAGCCTGGGCTACTTAAACTAAAATGAAAATCTTGACAACTAAATTATTGAACTACACATAAGAAACAAATGCTTTTGCAAAGCTTAGAAGCTAGCAGAGACATGTTTTTATATAAGTAATTGTCTTTTAAGTAACAGTTAAATCATTTTTAGATATAGCAATGGAAAGGGCCAATAACATCATAGAAGACCCTTCCAGATTGATAGAGTTGGGACTCATCTGTTTGCTTCACTAATGTATTTCTGCTCCTGGTACATACCTAGTTGAATATATATATATATTGAATATATATATATTCAATATATATATATGTGTGTATATATATATATAACTGCATTCTACTGACATTTAATACATATTCCATCTTATAAGCCATCCCTGAGGAATACCTAGGGTGACTGTGGGGAAATACCTATGCAAATACAAGGCAGCTATGTGCATCCAGGTCACCCATGGTAAAAGTAAATACACTTTAGAGCAGATCTGAAATCTGTCCCAGTGAGTCAATATATACATAGTTTCAAATGAGTTTCACAGTTCAAAGTCTTCCAGGAGCTTTAATTGACATTTATTATGCCCACGGAGTTTTAAGTGGGACAATGGATACATCTCCCCAAATGTCTGAAGCCACTAATAGTTTAGTCGGCTGAGCCAGACTCTCCCGGGTGTGATCAACCACATAGGAAGTTGTGTACACGCGCCAGCCATTATGAGACTGTTTTGGTTTCACAGGACCATTCATTCTGTTCTGTTTTGTGTTCTTTTACACTTTAACAAAAACAAAACAAAAAACTCTAAATGTTTCACAGCATGCGCTTTGTAAATACATTAAAATAATGGCAATAAAAAAAATCTCGGCCATAATTATCTCTTTTTTTTTGGCCATAATTATCTTTGACTGAAAATAAATTATAAAATTTGGTATCATGTGTGCCATATCATAGACCATAAAATGCCAAATACCAGGATGCAAGGTGTTCTGGTGTTCTCTTCACTCATTTGGCAGCAACCCTGTGGTTGTTGCACTGGTGCACTGGTGTGGCAGTCTCTGGGCTCTTAATTTCAGGTTTGGAAGTCTCAGTGTTGGGCTGGATGATGCCCGGGGTGCCATTGTGCCACAGGTGCTCAGCATTGGCTGTTTCTCTTGGCATTCTTCCTGCCCTGCAGAGTGCACAAACCAAATTCTCCTCATTCTTTAAATTCTGGCTAAAATATTCCATCTTGGGAAACTTTCTTTTGTATTTCCCAGACTAAATTAGATCTTTCCACTTGGGTTTTCTTTTGTTTATTTGTTTGTTTGTTTGTTTTTGTCTTTTGTACCCTACTTATATCATGCCATTTTTCATGCTCTCTTTCACACCTGAGAGCTTTCTTCTGCTGGGCTGTGGCAAGGTGAGGGATGAGACTATATGTCTTTAAATAGTTTATTTCCAGGGCTCTTCAAACTCTCTCATGTACAGCACGCAGCCTGTCAATATTTACTCAATGCACAGCAAGTGGTAGACATACATAATTTACCTTCTGCCCGTAAACAGTCGTTAAGATTGGACTAAGGCTATGAAGCAGCAGCATTGGGCTAAAGCAACAGTATTTGGGCACTGAACTAAAGACAGCACTGGGCAGCAATGCCTAAGAGAAGGAGACGGAGGCAGGAAGCACACCAGCGGCCTGGATCACTGAAGGGGACCTGAGCAGAGCAGGTGGTTTTGGTGAGTTGATTTGTGTTGGGGAGGGGGGAGCGTGTTAGAATGGAAAGGTGTGAGTTATAGTCTGAATGTTTGCGTGCCCCCTCCTGCCCCCATACTTGCAGTCCCACCTCCCTGATCATGGGCTTAGGCAGTTAGTTGGGCCTTTTAGGACATGCTTGGGCCACAAGGGCAGGATCTCAGGGGTGGGAATAGTGGCTTTATAAATATGAAAGAGGTTGTTCATAAGCTTCATCTTTGTGAGAAGATGGCCAGAAGGTGGTCTCAGATTCAGTATGAGTCCCCACCAGGCCGCTGCCTTGACCTTGGCCTGCTCTGCCTCCAGACTATGATGAATAAGTTATTGATGTTTGTAAGTTTTAGGACAATGACAGGGCATCCCAAACAGTCTATCAGAGGTAAAACACCTGAGCAGAGTGGTCCCTTCACATCTACTGAGTGGATCTGCAAACAAACACGAGGAAGTAAACTTCATAGACAGGTACCTTGTATAAGATCTGAGATGCTATCTCTCTGTCCTGATTAAACACATGACCCACATGCCTGGCAGTGCAGCTAGCTTTCCCAGATGCCTGACAGTGCAGCTGGCTAAGAGGACAAGACTGTCTCCAGTGCCACAGTGCCAAGAATACCCTTCACTTTCCCACCCTTCATTTTCCCATTTTCCAGAGTGACTTCTTGATTAGGGCAGGAGGCCAAATTACACCTATACTGAAAACTATCCTAGATCTATCCTAAGAAACCTTCTAAGAACGAGCCTCAAAGCATCAAGTGATTCTACATAATTAATTTTCACTCCATAAAAATATATCTAAACAGCTAAAGGGGCATAAAGAGCTAGCAATAACAAAACAAGTAAAAGAGCACCATGATACTCAATAGTGTATTGGAATCAGATATGGAGAAAAATCAGAAAATGAATGAATGAATGAATAAAAGAAAATAGTAGAAACAGACTCAAACCAGCATAGATAATGGAAGACAAGAATATGCTCGGCCTCTTGAGTGTACCCCTCATGTGATCACTATAGCTGCTACCTATGTGCTAGAAAAGTGAGCAAACTATACCTGGAATAAGGAGAAGAATGGCATGTGTCATTAAAAAAAAAAAACCCAAGCTGAAGAGCTAGGCGTGAAACCTACAGCAACTGGAGGGGTGTTAACAATAGCTCAAGACACTGCAGAGGCAAAGATGTATGTAAGTGAAGACACCGCAAGAGATATTACCACAAACCCACAAGAAAAGAACAAAAAGAGACTGGGGCCAAATGACAAAGACAGAGAAAGTGAATTGTAGGACCATAATAAGCCAATCAACAGTGGGTGTCCCAGCCTGGCGTGGATGGCCTGCATGAGTGAGTTAGAAGGCACTAGGAGGAAAAGAACCAGACCAGAAACTTCTTGAAGAAATAATGGTCAAACTTAAAAGTTCGACGAAACGATAAAGCTCTAGTTTAATAAAATTCAGTGCAACTGTTGATCCATTTTCTGCTGCCGTAACAATACTTGGGACTGGATAAATCACAAAAGACCTAATTTAGTTCAGTTTTCAAGGCAGGGAAGTCCACGTGCATAGTGCTTGCTGTCTGGTGTCAGCTTCTTGCTGCACTGTGACACGGGGGAGAGTGGGGCTATGTGGGTTCCCACTTCTTAGATGGCCTCCTCCAGGACCTCGTGAGTCCTAATGACCTCCTAGGGGTCCTAGCTCTGCATATGATTAGCATGTGAATCCGAGGCTTGTTTCCGGTTGTGAACTTTTAAGGGACCTATCCAACCCACAGCAATAGCTCAAGAAGAAAGGTTGTCAAGGGTGACTGTAGACGTTAAACTTCATGGACAGGTACCTTCTGTCAGATCTGAGATGCTATCTCTGTCTGTGTTTACATGACCCACATGGCTGACTACAATGCAGCTAGCTTCCTCACGGGGCAGACAGTGCAGCTAGCTTGGCTGGGGTGGGTTGGGGTGGGTGTGGGGGCCTGGGGAGGTACAGGGTAGGAAGATGGGGGGGTGTGTGTGTCTACAAAAGTCTCCATCCAACCTGTGAAGTGAGCTTGTTTAGAGTGGGTTTTAATTATGGTAAACCTTAGCCAATTTAATGAAAGAACTGTCTCACAATACAATTATTAGAATCACTGAAGTGTTTCAACAACTTGGCTCTGCCTTTTCCACAGTTAGATTTGTAGAGTCTGTCTATGGGCCAGTGTTTCCTCGGTGTCCTTATCTGTCTTTCTGCCTCCCTCCCTCGTTCCCTCTCTCTGAGATGAGCTCACTTCATGCCCCAGGCTCACCTTGAACATCACTCCTCTTGATTTAGCTCCCAAAGCTCTGGAATTACAGGCTCGCATCACCGTGACCGGCGCCCAGCAAAACATTTGTGGCAGAAATTTATAGCGGATCTGAGGTGCACACTGGATTCCAAGGACTTGTTGTATAAAACTGTAAAATATTTCATTAACAATTGAATATTCACTGTATGTAGAAATGTTATTTTAAATGGATTGCATTAAATAAAATACACCATTGGACACTTATTCTACCTGTTTTTTTTTTTTTTAACATGTAGTTCCTGAAAGATTTAAGACAGTGTGTACAGTCTCATTACATTTCTGTTGGTCAGTTCTGGGCAACACCAGCTCTTCCCTATCATTGGGTTTTTCAGGTAATGTATGGGCTGAGACTCTACAATGCTAAAGTATAAAAAAAAAAGTTTATTTTTAAAACTATAAATGATATTACCTTGAAGAGAGGCAAAGATAATTTGAAATGAATCCTAACACTGCCCCATGTTGATAATCAGGAATGAAACAAACAAGGCAGCCCCTGCCAGTTCTGAGGGGGAGGCTCTGAGTAGGCTACTGTGGCAGAGCATTCTCAGCCTAGAAAAGCTCTCTTTAGTCGCATTCTGGAACACGCACAGGGCAGCCACAGAAAGACTTCATTCTCAGAGTGGCCAGCTGCAGGGAACAACACACTGCGCCATTTGAGCAGGTGTTTTCCTCAGGTGTTACATTCCAGTATTAGAACACTGGGCTGGCTGAACATGGCTTATGTAAGTACCCCTTAACCCCCCCCAAAATGGAAGATCAAAGTGGATTGGGGGGCTGTGATAAAGTGACCTACCTGCTGAAGAGGGAGCTCCTGCCCACCTAAAACTTCCGCATGCCGCCTACCCCCATGGATGTCCAGCCTACAGCAGGGAGCAGTTCAGCCCTAACTGTAGAATTTTCTTCCTTGGAAACAGAGTCAGAGCACTTGCTTATTTAGTGGAAACAGTTCAAATTTCACAATGGCATCTGTCTCAGCAAACGCATTGGATAGGATGGTAAAGCTAGCCTGCCTAGCAAGAGCAAAACAAAAAAAATAAACAGCAAAGACGAAGTAAACTGATGGTGTGTTGGTCAATTTCTGTCTCTCCATTCCTTTAATTTAAGACAGACGTTAATGGTTCCTTTGGAGAAAGTGCTTCTTAGAACAGCTGGAATCTTCTCCCATCTTGAGACTCAGTTAATTCCATTTGCTTTTTTTTTTTTTCTTACTAGAAATTTCATTGCATTATATCCAGAACACCTGAGCTATTTTTCAGAAGAAAGCGAGCTAGGAAGTGTGAGGAGTGTGAAGGTGGGCCAAGCACTCAGAAGGCACATGCTCAGAGGCCTCGTGCTCGGGGACAGGGAAGGCTGCCTCTGGTTCTGACACACTGTTGAAGGCCAGAGATACATCATTTATAATGGATGGAGAGGAACTTGTCCCTTTTGGAAGCAGGGACTCATTTTGGCTTCTCAGTGGAATCTGATGTGCATATAGTTATTATTTTGGTTACAGAAGTACCGTATCTAACTCTCACTTTTGATTTTCATGGTTTCTGTTACCCATGGATAACGACCATGTGAATGCAAAGAGGACCCCAAAAAAAAAATCAGAAAGCAGAATTGTGATTTTATCAGGCTGCTGATAAAATTCTACCCTCCCTTGTGCCTCTGGCCTGGGATGTGACTCGTGTTTTGTTCTGTGTGTCCACGGAATAGCTAACTAGCAGCCTTCTCGACTATGAGATTGTCACAGTTTTACAGTGCTTGTGACCAAATGACCCTTATTTTACTTAATAATCAACTCAACGAGGAGAAGTAGAGGCACATGTAATGTTATTTTGTTTTATTGTTGGAATTATTCAATTAAGTTCTTACTGTGCCTAATATATAAACTGTGTGTGTGTGTGTGTGTGTGTGTGTGTGTGTGTGTGTGTGTGTAAGCACATGTAGACATAAGAAGAAAAAGCAGGGTTTGGTCTGCCTATGACTTTGAATATCCACTAAAGATCGTGAGCCATAATCCCTGCAGATATGTGTACATGTAATACATACGTGTTAAGTACAGATTACACACGTTCTAGGTTACTTTGTGTGTGCTAGGCGTGCTTTTGAAAACCTCCTCCTCCTTGCCTTTCCTGCTTATTTACTTGTGTTTTCTTAGCCCTGCCTCTTGCTTTCCCCTTTGCTGCCTCACCAGTGAGAAGCTATCATATCCCCTGTGACTCCATTACTCACAACAGCTCAATTTTGTAGCTGCCACAGTTTTTACTTTAAGTTACACCTTGTTATGACCACCTTGTAATCATGCCTTCGTTTCAAAAGGTTGTTATGACCAACTGATTATTATGCCGACATTCTGCTTTTGTGACTTGGTTTTTTTGTTTGTTTGTTTTGTTTTGTTTTGTTTTGCCTGCCAAATCCCCCATTTGGAAACCCCTACTCTTGACCTATAAAAACATTATCCACTGGAGAGATGGCTCAGTGGATAAGAGCACTGTCTGTTCTTCCAGAGTCCTGGGTTCAATTCCCAGCAACCACCTGAAGTCTCACAAGCATCTATAATGTGATCTGGTGCGCTCTTCTGGCCTGCATGAACACATAAAGATAGAGCACTCATATACATAAAGCAAATAAATAAATCTTAAAAAACGAAACAAAAACAAAAACCTTATCCCTCCCATGTCTTGAACCTCTCCTTAAGGGGAGACAGCCCCTGTGCGGGGAGCAACCTTGCTTTAGTTGGTTCGTCTGTGATTTGGGTCACTGGTCTTTCTTCTCACATCCGTGGGATTAACAAGCTGGCTGGGAAAAGGACACCAGATAGATATGAGAGGAGAAGAAGAATGTGGGTTTTAAGTAAGAAATAGCAGAGAGGATGCAACTGGATAGACAGAACAATCAAAACCTAATCGTGCAACACAAAGCTTTAAAAAGATGTAGCTATGCGAGAGCAAAGATTGAAAAAAATAAAAGTAAAGGAGATCCTCCCTGGGATGGGTGCTGGACCCTTCCTTCCTTGAGAGATGTTCCAGAGCACGTGCTAATGGGAGAGGTGCTGTTGGTATCTCCAGTCCAAACCTGTTAGATCAGATTCCTTCTGTTTGCAGTCTCTCAGAGGGGTTCACACAAGTAATCTGTCTCCCCTTGGATTCAATTTCTGCCCAGAAGTGAGTGGGGTCCACGCTCCCTTTATCTAGTCCTTCACATGGATTGATCTAGAAATGATCATAATGAGTGAGTTAACCCAGAAGCAGAAAGACTCACATGGTATATACTCACTTGTAACTGGACACTAGTTCAAGAGGCATGTCCCTTGAAAGTCTTCACTTACCAGGAAAGTAGGATAGATATGAGGACATCCTACTGGGACTCTAGGTGAGAGAAGTATAGGAGATTGGGGAAATAAAATGATCCAGAGCATCCTAGAAACCTACAAGAAGAACACTATGACGGGTGGATCTGGGCCCAGGGGTTCTGCTCAAACTATGGCACCAACCACGGACAATATATGCAATAAACTTCGAATCCCTACTCAGGTCTAGCCAATGGACAGGACATTCTCCAAAGTTGAGTGGAAAGTGGGGACTGACTTTCACATGAACTCTGGTGCCCCATATTTGACCACGTCCCCTGAAGGGGGAGACCTGGTGGCACTCAGAGGAAGGCTAGCAGGCTACCAAGAAGAAACTTGATACCCTATGAGCATATACAGGGGGAGGAGGTCTCCCTCAGTCACAGTCATAGGGGAGGGGAATAGGGTGAAAGGGGGAGGGAGGGAGGAATGGGAGGATACAAGGGATGGGATAACAATTGAGATGTAATATGAATATTATCAATTTAAAAAATCAGAAGAAAAAAAGAAGAGTTATCTAGTCCTGAACTAGAACTGCTCCAAGGTGTTTCGCCAATCTTTCCACACTGAGTGGTCAGCTTCCTGCATGAGTGTCAATGACCAGGTTCTCTAGGTAGCCAGGCCCCATGTTCATGTTTACCTTTTGGGCTGGATGCACTGGTCTTTCCAGTACCTGAGCTGTCTGCTGGCTCTGGAGAGGTGTTCATATGGTTCTGGGGTTTTCAGGTCTCTTGACTGTGTCTCCTGCAGAACCGCTTCTGTGGTGTGTGTGTGTGTGTGTGTGTGTGTGTGTGTGTGTGTGTGTGTGTGTTTGCCTCACATAACTGTTAAAGAAAATTGATGTAGACTGGCAGGCACCTGGTGATTCCCAGCCTCTGTTTTGTGATGCCTGTGGCATCTCCTTCCACAAGTGTGTTTCCTCTGTGTTCACTTCTGGAAACTGTGCCTTTCCCGTTTGTGTTCAAATCCAGCCCTTGGCACTGGGGATTCTTTCCTTTCTTGTCGCTTTCTTCCGTGCTGTGTGTTAAAGTCTGTAGCGTTTCTATTTCTTTGTGTTGTTTCCCTCACACGTGCTCTTTATGAAGGCCCGGCATTACGCCAGCCTCCTTCCTGAGCAGTGTTTTCTTTGCATTCATGGGGGTGAGAGCTGTGGTGACTAGTCTTGACTGATGGGATTGAGGATCACCATGGTAACGAACCTCTAGGCAAGTCTGCAGGGGAGTCTCCAGATTGGGTTACCTGTGGTGGGACCACCCACTGTAATTGTGGACTGCACCATTGTATGGAGGCTGGGACTAACCAAGCAAACCTGGCAGCGGCATTCCAGTTTCCCAGGCCACCAGCAGCCAACTGTCTCAAGGTGCTTTGAGAGCATCCCCACCTCGAGGACAACGTCTGACTATAAACCACCGCAGTGCTTCCTTCCTTAAATTGCGTTTGTCAGGTTTCGCAGCAGTAACAGACAAGCATCTAAAACAGTAGAGAGGATGCTGTTGTTCCTGCACCGTCATCTCCCTTACCTACGAGGAGACTGGGTTTAACTACTTCAATTCCATTACACAATTTGATGGTCTCTCTCTTTTAGCTAATAGTGGCAGGTTATAACCATTCGAGAATTTCTTTATTCTGGAATTTTCAGTTTTTTAAAAAAAATAATATAGTTTTTTAGTTTACAGTAGCTCCCTTTGATCTTTATTATTTCTGTAATGAGGTTGTAATGTCTCCTTCTCAACTCTGCTCTTTTTTCTATTATTGAAAATAGATTTTTTTTCTATATACAATGTATTCTGACTATGGTTTTCCCTCCTTCCATCCCTCCCAGTTCCCCTCCACCTTGCCTTCCCTTCAGACCCACCCTTTTCTGTCTCTCATTAGAAAACAAACAAGCTTCTAAGGGATATGGTAAAAATAAACGTAAATATAATTAAACAAGATAAAACAAAAAACAAATGAGGATAGAACAGAACAAACAGGAAAAGAACCCAAGAAAAGGCACGAGGAACAGATACAGATCCGGTCAGCTCTGCTCATATTTACTTGGGCTTTTTGTCGTTTTATTGTTGGTTAGTCTAGCTAAAGGTTTATAAATTTTGCTTTTTTCTTTCAAATTTTTTATTTTATTTCATTGACCTGTAAGTTTTTTTTTAAATATTTGAATTCTGTTTTTCTTGAAGCAAGTTTGTGTTTTGTTTTGTTTGTTGGATTTTTTTCAAGACAGGGTCTCTCTTAACCCATAGACTGCAGTAGCCTGCAACTCAGAGATCCACCTGCAGGCTGGGATTAAAGCATGTGCCGCCACCACTGGGCTGCAAGTGTTAAGAAGAGGACAGCACATGTATAGTGGAAGTGCTCACTTTTGTTTTAATCTGTGATTCATTTGTGTGCTCGCTTGGAATTCAGTCTGTCCTTCGACTCAGTGTTGCTGACCTGAGACCTTTGCTTTCCTGTCCGTGCTGCTTTGCCCTGTGCCGCAGCACGAGGTGATATGTTGCTCTTTCCATTAATTTCAGTTTTTAAATTTTTATTTTAATTTCTTCTATGCTTGACCAGTCACTTGGGCCATGCTGTCTACTTTTCCTGTGTTTTTATGCTTTGTTTTTAAAAAAAATTGTTATTAATTTGTCATTCAAACCATCGTGGTCATACATGGAATGACGTTAGTTTTTAAAGATGTGTTAAGTTATATTTGAGGCCTGACATAGGTTCCCTCCTGGAGGGTGAGGTCTGGCACAGGCCCTCTCCCTGGGCTAGGGAGAAGATTGCTTCCTCTGCAGTTGACAGGCAGAATGTGCTATCAATGTCTTTTAGGCCCCTACCCTCTAAAATATGGGTCCATTAACATGTTTCTTCATTCAATTTTCTTGTCTAGGTGACCTGTCCATTAAGGAGAGTGGGGTGTGGAAATTCTCCATTACTACCGACTCTTTCATAGTTACTATTTGTTTTGTGTGTTTGCAAGGTCTTGGGTTGGGCCACACACTTTCAGTTGTTGCATCTTGTTGAAATGACGCTTCCACTGGTCTAACCCTGTTCTGTGAATTTCTTAACAGCTTTTGATTTGAAGTCTACTTTATTTGATAAGATTATAGCTGCTAGTGTTTAGTGTCTTGATTTACATTTGTATGTTATTCCCCTAGCCAAGGAAATATTAAGAAAGGATCAGTTTCCATTTTATAACATTAAAAGCATTGCACAGATAAAGAATAGATGGGAGAAAGGTAAACTTCATTGCAACAAAGTGGTACAAAGGGGAGCCAAGGGCGTGGCAGTGGGGTTTGCAGCAGGTCAGGGGGAGGAGCTTCTGGTCCAGATGGCTCAGCCGGAGGCACCATTGTGATGAGACACGTGTTCTAGAGAAACTGTAAGATGAATGCAGTTCGGTTTTGAAGGTAGAAGTTGAGGCTCTTCAAGCCAGTTGATGGAAGCAGGGCACTGGGTGTGCCCTGTGGAAGATCCAGTTTGGAGACATCAGATTGTGGCTATGGGGGGAAGATGTGGGGGATACCTGGCTAACGTCTGCTTAGTGTGAATGACTACTGAAGAAGAGTAGAAGAAAGTCCAGGAGATTCCTAGTTGTTGTCATGGTTTTTGATGATACAGAAAAATGCCGCCTCCCCACGAGTCACACAGCAGCTCCGTCTTCAAGACCTTTGATCCTTGACTACAGCAGCGCATCAATCTCCTGCTTCCAAAAGAAGATAAGGGCTATCTCAGGGAAATGGAACCTTTTCAGAATAAAGTGGAAAAATGGTTATCAGATATAACATTCTTAAAACGCTAGCTGAAGTAAAAAAAAAAAAAACTAAAGAAAATGTAAAATTTTGCAAAGACAATGTGAGAAAATAGCGAGGTAATCTGGGAGTAATTGTAGCACAAAATAACCATGTGAAATAGACAACGAGGTGCGATGGTTAATACGGACTGTCACCGGGACAGTGTGGGTATTCTATGAGGGAATTTCTGGACTGGGTCAACTGAGGTGGAAAGAGCCACTCTGCAAGTGCGCACACCGTTCCACATAATAGGGTTGTGGGCTACTCCCAGGAGAAAGCAAGCAGAGTGCCAGCAGCTGTCCAGCACAACACTCGGGCTACTGTGACTTATCTTTCATGGTGGACTGGACTCTCTAACTGAACCAGAATAAAGTCTTCCTTGCACACACACACACACACACACACACACACACACACACACACACACACACACACATTTTGTGTTCATTGGTGTTTTGCCTCACAGAGTAGGGTGTCAGAACCCCTAGAACTTCAGTTACAGACCATTGTATGCTGCTGTGCGCTTGTTGGGAATTGAACTCAGGGCCTCTGGAAGAGCAGTCAGCGCTCTTAACCACTGAGCCATCTCTCCAGCCCCAAGTCTTCCTTTCTTAAGTTGCTTTTACCAGGTATTTGACATTTCTGCAGGAAAAGTAGCTGTAGCTAATACAACAGGTGAAAGAATAGAAATGAAGTAACTGAAAGTTCTTAAAGTTAAAAACACAGGTAACAACTCAGTTTTATGTATATTAAATATCATGTCAGTTCATATGGTGTACTCTTGGTTCCCAGAACGGTTCTGGAAACGTTAGGGAGGACGTGGACATCAGAGGTTGGACCTTTGAACATTCACTCCTTCCTGGCTGCTTTCTTTCCTCATGAGGTGAGCAGCCTCCTCCTGTACACGCTTTTGTTTTCTTTGTAGTCGGCTTCATTACCAGCCTAGAATCCACAGAACCAATGATGTCCATCTTAAAGCTCTGAGGCCTGGAACCACCAGAAATGGTTTTTTGTTTTGTTTTGTTTTTTTCTTTTAAAATTCCCCCACAGGTATTTTGAGCACAGATACACACAGGATCAATTTTATGTTCTCTTGTCATGGTGGAAAATGTATCAAGAGAGTCTCAGTAAATGAAATACACTGTTGAAATTATTTGCGAGGTAAAAGGAATGAACAAACTCATCGATTTAGCTGGTTCCATGCTTAGCTGGGGTAGGCACTCAGTCATCTAAGATAAGCCTTGGGATGTGCCTCCCTTAGGTCGAGCAAGACCATAAAATATGAGCTAGTCAGTCATCTGAAACCTTGGGGTTTTTATTCTTCGCCAGGCTGATTCCACACACCCCCACCCCCACACCCCCCACCCCGCCTTGGCCTCATAAGGAGAAAATCATCTTTGTGTTATTACTCATATGAGCCACGAGGCGGCACTCTAAGCCCGTCGTAAATGCTAGGAAGGCGCACTGACTATGTCTCTAATTGTGGGAAATTGGTAATAGTTTTATTTTATTAATTGGACCTTGCAAATGAAAAGAGTTGTTTCAAAACGAGGCTATAGGGCCGACCATATACTTTAATGGCTTTGGAGAAGGCTTTTGTTGCCTTCTTCTCTCGTCTCTCGGACCGGTCAGGCTACGGGTGGCAATGACATTTTAGAGTACGTCCCACCTTCTACTACAGGTGGCTGGGACTGTAGTCGACAGAATAGACGCCTACGCCCAGGGAAGAATTTATGGAAAACCCAGAAGCCTCGATCAAATTAGAGCTTACTCATTAACTAGCAGCCTCAGATGCCAGGGCTCCGGCTCCTCTTCGCAGAAGGGCCAGGACCTCGTGACTGTAGCCTTGGCTTCGGGAACCACTGCCTACCTTACAAGAAGAGTACAGGCATTGCACTGTGGCCCACAGTCAGTTATTCCTGTAAAGGAAGAAGTGGGGGTTCAGAGAGCTCCACTCTGGCATGCGAAGGGCCAATGACTGGAGAGCTGTTTCCAGTTTCTGATAAACCTGTCGTCACGGGAGATAGGTGCTTAAATCACACAGGCCCACATTCAAACACCCAAAGGTCTCAGAGTGAAGGCTGCGATCCCGAGGGAGACTGTTTCTGGCTCTTGGTTCCTCTACCTTCCAAGCCAACACGCTGCAATTCACGATTATAGGCAGAAGATGGCGCTCTGCTTCAAAAGCGACCACACTGGGCTACCCAGAAAAACCAAGGGTGGGTCTTCATTTCCAAGGCCTTTCTTTCATCACATCTACAAAGCCATTCAAAAAAGACGGGTACACCTAGGAGCTAAGTCTACAGAACACTTACTTTACAAGTCAGAGTCAGTTCATATATAATTCTGTTCAGTATTTGGAGTTGACACTTTGAGGGTGGGGCCTTGTCAAGAATTACAGCCTGAAACAACCCATATAGAACTATCTCTGAGCCTCTCTAGGCATGAGTTACTAATGAACTCCTGGTGTGTGCCAGGCATCCTGTTAGATGGTGACCATGTCATGGTAAAAAAGCCGAGCTCTTCTCTTCTTCACATAGTGAAACGAGGGAAGTGGCAAAACGGATGAGTACGGGAGAAACTGCACTGGGGAAGGTCCTGGGAAGGGAGGGTTTAAGAGCGGTACTCTGGGACTTCTAAAGCAGCCATACATTCCACGTGACTTTTGTTTTCACTGTGGATTCTGCTGTGAAAGAGTGCGCTCCCATCTTAGCAGAAGCTGGCAAAGTAAAGTGTGAAAAGGAGATCTGAGGGGCTCTGGCAGGTCCAAGCATCGCCAACATGGCAGCGACAGGTTTTGCCTGTTACCCTTCTGCCCCTCTCGGTACCACTGGAGTACACCCCTAAATCTACCACCAAGGTCTAGTCCCCTATTTAGCTACTGACTTATTCCTGAGACTGACCGCCAAGGCCCAACTATCAAGACACCAAGGCCCAGCAACCAGAATCCATTGTTTTGACTAAATTACTTAAAATGTCAAATCAGAACTTGCCAACATGTCCCAGTGCATTCTAACCCAGACCTCCCTTTGCCCCCATTAACACCTGCGGAACTGTTTGCTGCTATTCCTGCCTGGTTCAGCCACCTTGTCTCTTTGCCTTGCTTAATAAAGGATCTCTTTGCATTTGGTTTGTGTTTGGCACTTGATGTTTGGGTGTAGTCTGTGCCTAATCTGGGGTCCAGGGGGGAGCACCCCGAGGTATGTGGTGTTAGGATTCGGCTACAGTCAGCCGACCTGTGATGTCACTGCTTACTTGCCATGGGGGTGTGGCCCTGCCCAGGGCCATATAAAACAGCCCATCCATGCGTGTGTGTGTGTGTGTGTGTGTGTGTGTGTGCGCTCTCTCTCTCTCTCTCTCTCTCTCTCTCTCTCTCTCTCTCTCTCTCTCTCTCTCTCTCCCTCCCCCCTTTCCCCCCCACCCCTGACCTGGAGACGGTTCCTGTATCTCCCCTTTAAACCTCTTAAGTGCATCTGTTGTGTGGTGTCCACCGTTCACCTACAACCTCTGCTGCTCAGCTTTTTACACACGGGTCCCTTCAAAGTCCAAATAAAAAGTTCATTTGTAACCATTTTAAGTCAAAACCTATTTATTTATGTGAGGAATCAGCAGTCAGTGCATATGGTTTATCATGGTGACCATTCTCTGCCTTGAAAATTAGCAATGCCTTCTGTTCATGATATCTTTGTCTTGACTGCAAACAAAATAGCAATTATTCCTTTGACATAGTTGAAAGATAAAACTGAGCTAAAAAGAACAGAAAGCCTCCACTTAAAAACTTAAAGGAATCTGAAACTTGATCCTGACTAGTCAACTTTTACTTTCTGACTTCTTTTTGTTCATAATTAATAGCTTTGCAAGTTTGATACATTTATGTAGAAAGTTTTAATTTAATTTTTCAGGGTTTATAAGAACAACTCATAGGCTTCATATAATGAAACACAAATTTCATTTGGGATCTTCTGAGGAACTGGGAAGAAAATGTTGCTTGCAGATTTTGAGATAAGATGTATTCAGAACACTTGAGAAACAGGAATGGGCCAGTATGACCTGTGGATCTGAAAAGTATTGTGAGAGGAAGTTTTTAAAAAAAAGTTTTGCTCCCATTCATTGCCTAGTTGGGTGCTCTCAAAGTTTTATGACAAGGTCTGAGGTTCTAGCAGCTTTAAGCAGGCCCTGAAGGCAGAATATGGTCAACTCCTCACTGCAGGTTCCTTAGCTTGGCTCCTGCCCCTCAGGGAGCCATTATGTTCTTGGAGCACAGTGTAGCAGGCTCTGGGGGAGCACATATGTCTGCGGAGGGCACTACAATCATCACCTGACATAGAAAGCATCTCGCTGCTCAGCATGTACAGGGTGCCCCCCCTCCCACACCACCCCCCCATCCCCCCACCCCTGCTTCTTGGGACAGGGATGCTGGGTCCACTGCAAGGATTGCAAACACTCTGATGGGCACTTACACATGAACAGTGATGCTCAGAGAAGTGAGGGAGCTTGCCTCATCTCATAAGAGGCAGCCTAAATGTGAGCATAGACCTCTGCAATTTTGAAGCGCCTTCTCAACTAGAGTAGATCCAGAGGCTCCAGGGCTCTAAGATCTGTCTCTACCTCAGAAGCATTTGGCGGACACTGGGGAAAGTAGACTGAACAGTCTGCACGAACCTTGTACTTATGTATCCACGTAGGCAAGGCCAGCCGTAGGTGAGTACTGGTCATCCAGCTGACTTATGAGATGGTTCTCACTGCTGTACTTGGTATATGTCTTCAATGCAGCCAATGAAGGTCTTGCTTTGGCTCTAAAGTTGTTCACATATATTCCTTTGTCAGCACCTCACAGAAAACATGTTTTGTTTTGTTTTTTCTTCCTGTTTTAGGCTGGGTGATAGCACACACCTGTAACCCTAAACCTCAGGAGGCAGAAAGCTCACTACAGGTTCTAGGGCAGTTTGAGGGTTCCAGGGAAGCCACGGCTTTGCGAGACCCTGTCTCAAAAACAATAAATATCAGAGCGAGTATCGATTGCCTAAACAGCTGAACAATTTCCGTACGTGCAGCAGACAGGACCCTCGGGGCTGTGAAGGATTTGCCTAGTCTAATGGCATAAGCAGCAGGGGAGTCAGAGCCAAGGAGTGCCAGGTCTCTGTGATTTTGGGATACCATTATCCAGGATACACTGCAAAGACCTCCCACCCTGAGAGGACCTCCTATGCAGATCCACAGAGGATTTGGACAGCTCAGTCCTCATTTTGTGTGTGTGTCCTGAGAAGTCGATCTCCCAGCATGTTTACTGGTGCATTTAGTTCAAACATGCAGCTCCCCAGTCTCAGAAGAGCTTAAACCTGTGTCAGTGCTGTGTATTTGGGATGAGCCACTCTGAAATTTATCAGATTCTTCCCAGCATCCATTTACTTTCAGCTTCAACTAAACTATTTACTTCAAGGCCCCTGTTTCCAGATAAAAATATGATCATATTATTCTTGTAAATTAGTTCAATGTTGTGTTTATTTTCATTTCAAAGCACAAACATGCAATAATTTATAGATTTAAAATCATTTTAGTTTGGGGCTGGAGAGATGGCTCAGTAGTTAAGAACACTGTCTGCTCTTCCAAAGGTCCTGAGTTCAATTCCCAGCAACCACATGGTGGCTCAAAACCATCTACAGTGTGATCTGATGCCCTCTTCTGGTGTACAGGTGTACATGCAGGCAAAGCACTGTATACATAATAAATAAATACATCTTTTAAAAAATCATTTTAATTTGATAACTACCACTTATTGAATGTGTAGTTAGAACAGAAAAAGGATTTATTTATTTATTTACTTATTTATTGAATCACTTTACAGCCTGATTCCCACCCCCTCCTTCTCCTCCCAGTCCCACCCTTACAATCTCCTCACCTCATTCACCCCTCTCCTTCTCATAGAGAGGTAGGCCCCCAAGGGGTACTAACCCACCCTGGCACCTCAAGTCCAAGGAGGACTAAGCACATCCTCCCCCACTGAAGTCAGACAAGGCAGCCCAGCTAGGGGAAAGAGATCCAAAGGCTGAGCCAGAGACAGTTCCTACTGCCATTGTTAGGGGACCCAGACGATGACAAAGCTGCACATCTGCTACATATATGCAGGGTGTCTAGGTCCACCTGGTACATGCTGTTTAGTTGGTGGTTCAGTCCCTGTGAACCCATGGGCCCCATGGCCCAGGTTAGTTTACTCTGTAGGTCTTCCTGTGGTGTCCTTGACCCCTCTGGCTCCCTCAATCTTCCCACTCTCCCCTAAAACTCCCCAGGCTCGGCCTATTGTTTGGCTATGGGTCTCTGCATCTGTGTCCATCAGCTGTTGGATGAAGCCTGACATAAGGCAGGTATGTTAGGCTCCTGTCTGCAAGCATAGCAGAGTAAGTATCGTTACTAGTGTCAGGGGTTGGCTCTCTCCCATGTTGGAGGTTGGTCTGGTGTATTTTGATGCTAATTACTGCTTGTTGTCTCTGCCCCACCTGTACCTTGCCTAGAGCCTACTCTATTTGACCAATAAAAGGCTATCACACCTGGGTGGGGCAAATAGGATATGTGTGGCTAATGTTTCTGGGCTTGGAGAGACAGGGAGAATCTTGGGAGGAGAGACCCTAGGAGAGGAAAGGAGAAGAAGGTGGTGCTATCATGGGTTAGGTGGAGGAGAAGTCCATAGCCGGTGTGGTCAGAGAGTTGGCCCAGATAAAGATCATTAGCAAGTATTTGGGATTATGGATGGGGGAGGTAGCTTGATAGAAATTATTAGAAGCAGATGGCATGGAATTGGGGCAGGTATGGGATACCTGTGTCTTGTCTTGGGGTGTCTATGTTTTGATTAGAGGGTTAGAAAATACTGCTCTAATAATAATTATAGGCTTAATGATAAACATTATTACGTCATACTGGTAAATTAACTGTAACACTCCCATGGCATGTATTTCAAGTTGGGCAGAAGCTAAACAGAGAAATAGTCGAACCAATGTTATGAATCAAATGGACCTAACAGATATCTACAGAATATTCTGCCCAAGCAACAAAAAAATACCTTCTTTTCAGCAGCTCACAGAACCTTCTCCAAAGTTGACCATATAATTGGTCATAAAGCAAGCCTCAACAGATACAAGAAAATTGAGATAACTCCTTGTATTTTATCAGATCACCATGGAAAAGCTAAACTTCAACAGCAGAAATAATAGAAAGTCTACAAAGTCGTGGAAACTGAAAAACTCAATGAAAATGAAGGCACAACATACCCAAAACTCATGTGACACAATGAAGGCAGTGCTAAGAGGAAAAATTCATAGCACTAAGAGTATAAATTTTTAAAAATTGGAGAGATCTCATACTAGCAATTTTAAAACACACCTGAAAGCTCTAGAGCAAAAAACACACCTAAGGGGAGTAGATGTCAGGAAACAATCAAACTTAGTGCTAAAATCAATAAATTAGAAAGAAAGAGAATAATACAAAAAATCCAAAGAAAACCAAGAGCTGGTTCTTTGAAAAAAAAAAAAACAACAAGATAGACAAACCTTTAGCTAAACTAACTAAAAGACAGAGTTTATCCAAACTAACCAAATCAAAAATGAAAAAGGTGACATAACAACAGACTCTGAGGAAGTCCAAAGAATCATTAGGTCTTATTTCAAAACCCTGTATTGCACAAAATTGGAAAATATAAATGAAATGGATGATTTTCTTCATAGATAGTACTCACCAACATCAAATCAAGATCAGGTAAACAATTTAAATAGGCCTATAGCTGCTAAGGAAATAGAAGCAGTCATTAATAGTCTCCCCTCCCTAAAAAAAAAGCCAAGGGCCAGATGGTTTAGTGCAGAATTCTACCAGAATTTCAAAGAAGAGCTAATACCAATACTCTTCAAACTATTTGACAAAATAGAAACAGAAAGAACATTGCCAAATTCACTCTATGAGGCTGCAGTCATCCTGGTACCTAATCCACACAAAGTACCGACATGAAAAACAACCTCTCTTATGAACATTAATGCCAAAATACTCAATAAAATACTCAAAAAATCCAAGAACACATCACAAACATCATCTACCATGATCAAATAGGTTTATCCCGAGGATACAGAGGTGGTGCAATATATGAAAATCCATTAATGCAATCCACCATATAAACAAATTGAAAGGAAAAAAACCCCACATGATCATCTCATTAGATGCTGAGAAAGCCCTTGACAAAATCCAACTCTCTGTCATGTTAAAAGTCTTTGAGAGATCAGGGATACAAGGCACATACCTAAATACAACAAAGGCACTATACAGCAAGCCAGTAGCTAACGTCAAACTAAATAGAAAGCAACTTAAAGCAATCCCATTAAAATCAGGGACAATACAAGGCTGCCCACTTCATATATATTCAATATAGTACTTGCTAGAGCAAGAAGACAACTAATGGAGATGAAGGGGATACAAATTAGAAATGAAGAAGTCAAAGTATCACTATTAGCAGATGATATGATAGTATACATAAGTGATCCCAAAATTTCCACCAGAGAACTCCTATAGTTGATAAACACCTTCAGCAAGGTGGCTTTAGAAAAAATTAACTAAAAAGAAAACTCAGTAGCCTTCTTCTATATAAGTGATAAACAGGCTGAGAAATAAATTAGGGAAGCAACACTCTTCAGAATAGCCACAAATAATATAAAGTATCTTAGTGTAACACCAACCAAACAAGAACTTCATGTCTCTGAAGAAAGAAATTGAAGAAAATATCAGAAGATGGAAAGATCTCCCATGCCCATGGATTAGCAGAATTAATATAGTAAAAATGGCCATCTTACAAAAAGCAATCTACAGTGCAATTCTCATAAAAATTCCAACATAATTCTTTACAGACATGGAAAGAGCAATCCTTAACTACAATGTACTCACTTATATGGAAAAATGGCATCTTCAATAAGTGGTGCTGGTCTAAATGGATGTCTTCATGTAGAAGAATGCAAATAGATCCATATTTATCACCCTGCACAAATCTCAAGTCCAAGTGGACCAAAGACCTCAACAGAAAACTGGATACATTAAATCTAATAGAAGAGAAAGTGGGGAAAGGCATTGAACTCTTTGGTACAGGTGACAATTTCCTGAACAGAAAACCAACAACTCAGGCTGTAAGATCAACAACTAATAAATGGGACCTCATGAAACTGAAAATCTTCTGTAAGGCAAAAGGCACTCTCAATAGAACAAAACATCAGACTAAAAACTGGAAAAAAATCTTCACCAACCCTACATCTGACCAAGGGCTAATATGCAACATATCCAACATATATAAAAATTAAATACCAACAAACCAAATAATCCAATTAAAGAATGGGGTACAGAGTTAACCAGAAGATTCTCAACAGAAAGACCTTTACTGGCCAAGAAGCACTTAAGGAAACGCTCAACGTCTTTAGCCATCAGAGAAATGCAAATGCAAATGACTTTTATATTCCATCTTAGACCCTTCAAAATAGCTAAGGTCAATTACTCAAGTGACAGCACTTGGCAAGATGTGGAGCAAGGGGGACACTCCTCCATTGCTGATGGGAGTGCAAACTTGTACAACTACTTTGGAAATCAATCTGGAAGTTTCTCAGAATATTAGGAATAGATCTACCTCTTGACCCAATTATACTGCTCCTGGGCATGTACCCCAACTATGTTCATAGCAGCTTTATTCATAATAGTCATAAACTGGAAACAACCTAGTTGTCCCTCAACTGAAGAGTGGATAAATAAAATGTGCATTTACACAATGGAATAATACTCAGCTACTAAAAACAAAGACATCATTCAATTTTCAGGAAACAGGATTGAACTAGAAAAGAACATTCTGAGTGGGGTAACACAGACCCAGAAAGGCATGCGTGGTATGTATTCATTTATAAGTGGATTTTTGCCATAAAAAACAGATAACCATACTACAATCCACAGACACAAGGAAGCCAAGGAGGGCCCAAGGGAGGCTGCTTGAATCTCAATCAGAAGAATAAAATACACATCTAAAATAGATGGAAGGAGGGGACTGTGTAGGAGAGGAGATGGGGAGAGCAAAGGGGTGGGGAATCAGGGATGGAGAGAGTAGGGGTGGGGTGAGGCAGGCAGGACCAGTAGAGGGAACAGAAATGGTGGTGGCACATCCTTGGGACAGGGGACGCTCCTAGGAGTCTATGGGGTGACCCTAACGGAGACTTCTAGCAGAGGGAAATATGAGGCCTGAAGTAGCCACCTCCTGTAGCCTGGTGGGATTTCCAGTGGAGAGAGGAGGACACCAACCCACCCATAAAACCTTTGGCCCAAAATCTGTCTCACCTAAAAGAAGTGTAGGGGTATAGATGGAGCAGAGATGGAGGGAATGGCACGCCAATGAGAGAAATAGTGAAACTATATCTATTTCTCATTTACAGCCTGGAATTAAAATGCCAGGTAAATGATTGGAATAAGTTGGCTCATAACATGACAGAAAGCAATGTTTACCCCTACTCCCAAGGTGTCACAACAGAGGCACAATTCCACCAAGTTCATTCTAGGGAACCAATGAATTTATTGGAATTCCTTAAAAAGCCTAGTGATGTGGACATTGCTCCACCTCTCAACGAAAGGGAAAAAAAAAAGAAGAAGAAGAAGCCTTACCCAACAGGGATGAGGGCTGCTCCAGTAGCCACAGAGATAGAGCCCAGCACTCCCAGAGCACGCACGCGCGCACACACACACACACACACACACACACACACACATCCCTTCTGTAGTGGAAGTTTTGGTTTCTTAAAAACTCAGTTATGTTGTGTGTATTTTAATCCCAAGTGTGGGTTATGAGAAGGCTTTTAGTTTATCCATAGCTGATAACATGCTTGTAAAGAGAGATGTGTGGTCTTTGCCAGCTGAGAACTGCCCCCATGAGGACCCTGAAAGGGTATAAATGTGGGAGCAGATTTAGAGGAGTAAGCTTTGAGAGATGCTCTGGGGGACACTTTGAGGGGGTACATCCTGCTGCTGCATTTTCTGTTTGCTCTCTGCTGGTTTAGCTGGACTGCTGGATATACTGATGGTGAAGGCTGGAATCACCTCAAGGGACTAGGTCGAAAGAGGCCAATGTCCCTTGTCCTTTCTAACCTTTGTTCTGTCCTACCTAGGGTTGGGGGTTTGAAGGGAGGTGGAGGCATTAAGGAACTCCAAAAAAAAAAAAGTAGGTTTAAAAAATCATTACCTACAGGTGGCACTCAGACATGGCTAGGCATTATGGAAAACTTGGTTTCTAATGCTATAGAGGAAACAGGGAGTTTTGAAGGTATAGGAAAACTGTTTCATGATGTCAGCAAAGTGGTGGCTTTGAACACTGGGCTGTCTCCTGCCTTGATCCTAGAAGGGATTTTCTGTTTTTGCTTTCTCATCTCCCTCTGTTCTGTTTTTTAAAAGGTTAGAAGAGTCGCTGAAAAAAAAAAACCAGAAACATTTTTCTCTCATTTTAGAAAGAACTGCAGAGTTAGCTGTGCAACTAGAGAATTTGGGGGGTAGAGGTTGAAGCACCTAGAAAGCAAAACATGCCAGAGAAAGGAGAGCAAAGTCACCTGATAACTGAGAGCTAGAGTTTCCCCCGAGTTGGCCACCCTGTCCTGCTGCACTCCCTCTCCCTGCCATGTCCCAGAAGCCCTTGTGTGAGGCAAGGGACTGGGAAGAGCCAGAGACTGTGCAGGGCAAAAGGGCTCCTTTTGAGCCAAGGGTACCACCAGAAGAGATGCTTGGACTCCACAGTCACCATCAGCTTTTGCAGTAATTATTCAGTACGTGCCTGCTAATGAGTGTGGTGAGATAAGGTGGCACCCAATAGAAATGTTAGATTTAAAATATTTAGAAGATTCCCCTGCCCCGACCTGCAGGGTTTGACTAAAACTCGGGAGGGAGGTCACCTGTTGAGAAATGCACGACACAAGGAAGGAGAGCAAGTCTGATTGATCAAACTCTCAACTTTATTAGTCAGGCAGCAGCTTTTATAGTTCAGAAGGCAGGGAAGCATATCGCTATAGCAACGCAGTTGCGGGTTTTTCTCAAAACCTAGGGAATTCCAGGCAGGGTCATGACGTCCTGCTATGCAGGGTATCTTGCTTTGTCTTCGTCTAGCTTTAGCCTAACTGTTGGCTCACAACAGAGTCGCTCTATCCCTATCTGTCTTTGGCTGCTGACTCACAACAGGGTCACTCCATCCCTATCTGTCTTTGGCTGCTGACTCACAGCAGGGTCGCTCCATCCCTATCTGTCTTTAGCTGCTGACTCACAACAGAGTCAGCTAGTTTCTGGTGAAAGATAAGCTCTGGGAAAGACAGAGACTTAAAGGTGCAGACTTGGACAAGATGGCTGAACATTGGGCATATGCCCTATTTGTTAAACAAATACCAAGTAACTGGGCTACCCAAAATAGCATTATTCCTCAAGATTGGAAGGGATTCGTGTCAGATGTGCCGGAAGCTGGTCAGCAATTACAATGGTTACTGTGGCAGAGGGAGGAAGCCACAAAAGTAGAACAATGAAATATATCAAGGGGGATAAATGTTGTTAGAGACTGATTACTTGGTGGAGGGCATTATGCTGACCTACAAGAAAAAAGTCCAATCTGACAATGTTATTATAGAAGAATGTCATTTGGCAGCTTTAGGAGCTTAGATACGGTTGTGGTTGCTGGGAAAAGATCTACTCCATTTATTAATAGAACACAGGCTCTGGAGAGGCCTTCACAGACTTCTTACAGAGATTGGCTTCAGCTGTAAACAAGGCTGTATCAAACCCTAATGTTGATAGAGAGCTTGGCACTTGAGAATGCAAATACTGAATGTAAGAGAGTAACTAGATTATTAAAGGTATAAGCAGCACCAATGGATGAATGTCTAAGAGACACAACTGATATTGGTTTCCAGGAGTATTATGCCAATATAATAGAAAAAAAAAACACAGTTAGAGGTCTCAGATATCAAAATACCTGATGCTTTAATTGTGGTGAATTTTTCCATTTACAAAGAAATTGTGAGGTGAAAAGCTTCAGAGCTCAAAATATCAGGCACATTAACTCTGGAGAATATGGTACTTTCACTCCTAGACATGAGCAAGCAGTTTCTGGATGCAACTGAATCCCCAAGTTTCCATGGATTTACAGGTACTGGATAAAAGGAAAACACTGGACTAGTGCATGCTGGTCCAAGAAGGACACATAAGGTAACTTCCTGCCATTGAGAAATGAACAGAGGAGCCTGTCAGCTTGAGGCCCTGCAGCAAAAAATACAAATATGAGCCAGGAGGTAACAAGCAGGCATTTCTGATCCCATGCATGCTACTGAAGGCAACGTAGCTTTGGCTCTGGCCACAGATAAACCTCTTACAAAATGTTGAGGTTTAATGCCACAAAATAACCACCGGTGTTTATGGTCCTTAGCCTTCAGGGACACTAGGAATAATCTTGGGAAGTAGCATATTAACTTCTCAAGGAAGTACTATGTATCCAGGTATTATTGATGAGGATTTCAAGAAATTAAAATCATGGTACATGTACAAAAATAGATACAAATTAATGCCAAGATAGAAGTGATCATGCTATGTTTCCATACATCAAAGGCAAAACTGCCCCACTAGAAAGAACAGGGGCTTTTGGGAATACTAGAAAACATGTGTTCTGGCAAACAATGGCTTATGATCAGAGACCCGAATTAATATTTAAAAAGAATGGCATTGAAATAGATGGTTTGGTAAAAATAGAGCTCATCTCATTATCCTTTCCCAAAAGTCTTGGAATCCAGAATGGCCACTTCAGAAAGTTTATACATAGTTTATAGGAACTTGGAAATTATGACCAGCCAGCCCCATCTGGGACACAGACAGAGAACCAGCAGAGGTGAGTCTGGCATGGGCCACAACTCACAGGGATATTGAGATCCTATAAGGCTAATATACCCATAACTTTTTGGGTAATGGATCTTCTACAATAATGGGGTACTCAAATTAAGATTCCTGCAATCCAAGAGACAGCCAATGATGATATTAAGCATGAAAAAGTAGATGCTCCTGGGGAGGGTATTGATATGTCTAATCAAGAATAGTCACAAGCTGTGCCTATTGTCTCAAAACAGGACATCACAGATATTGATGTTCAAAATTTACAAGAGGGACCACTGGTGAAATACCAACAGCCCAACCCCTAAAATGGATATAAACTAGACATGTGTGGCCCATAACAAAAGAAAACTGTAGGTACTTGCACAAATGTTATTTGAGCAGCTGTAGGCTCAACATACAGAAGAGTTTACTAGCACACTGAATTCACTTGTATTTGTTGTTAAAAAAAAAAAACAAAATCAGGAAAATGGAGAGTAGTAAATAGAGTAATTCAGCCTGTGGGTCATTTATAGGTAACCTTCTCTGTTACCTAGGTCAGGTCCTATAATAATAATTGATTTAAAAGATTGCTTTTTCACAATTTGCTTGCATGAGCAGGATAGGGAAAGGTTTGCTTTCTCAGTACCTATTATGAACGACAATGTTCCAATAAAGAGATAGCTTTGGAAGGCACTTCCACAGGGATGTTAAGTAGTCCAACTTTATGTCAATATTTTGTGCAACAATTATTAGAAATAATTTGTAGGCAATTTCATCAATTATTCAGCATTACATGGATGATATTTTGTTGGCTGATTCTGATGCAGATACTTTAGAGAAAATGTTTAAGGAAACAGAAAGAATTCTGCTGTGCTAGGGCTTACAGATTGCTCCAGAAAAAAAAATGCAAAGAGGAGATTCAATTAGCTATTCAAGTTATAAAATAAGTCAACAAAAAATTCAACCACAAAAGATACAGACCCTTAGAGACCAGTTGCAGACTCTTAATGGTTTTCAAAAATTAATTGGAGATATTAACTGGCTGAGGCCTATAGTTGGATTAAGTACTTAGGAGTTAAGTAATTTGTTTCAAAGATTAGAAGGAGATTCAGATTTAAACATTCCAAGATATTTAACAGTGGAAGCAGAAAGAGTTAACTCTGGTAGAACAAAGATAGCAAGATGCATATATGGATCAAATTGATCCTAAACTTGATTGTGTTTTGGTTATTTTGCCTTCAGCTCATTCTCCTACCAGGCTCACTATACAACGGGAAGACAATATTATGGGATGGATTTTCGTGGCACATTAACAAAGTAAAAAATTGAGGACATACATAGAAAAGGCTTCTGAATTAATTATAAGAGGTAGAAGACTATGTCAATTGTCAGGAACAGACTTGGCCAAAATGTTAATGTCTCTTACTAAAGCTGAGATTATGTCATTATGGTTGATCAATGAAGACTGGCAAAGAGCTTGTTGTAACTACTTGGGAGAAATTAGTAGCAGATATCCTAAAAGCATACATATACAGTTAATAAAAAGAACTAGTTGCATTCTTCCACGTATTGTAAAGGGAACACCAACTCCTCAGACACCTATGTTCTATACTGATGCAAACAGGATGGGAATGGCTGGTCATAAGTCAGACAAAATAAGCAAGGTGATCAAAAGTCTGTATACCTCAGTTCAAAAATCAGAATTGTATACAATCATTATGGTATTATTAGATTTTCTTAGTATAATTACTCACTCTCAATGTGAAGAAAGAATAGTGTTGCATATAGAAACTACTGAATTTAATCCTGATAACTCAGAATTAACTTTGTTATTCATGTAACTTCAACAAGCCACCAGAAGTAGTAATGATTCATTATATATTACTTATATTTGGTCTAATACAGGTTTTTTCAGGTCCATTGGCACAAGGAAATGAGGGTATTGACCAATTACTAATAGGAAATTTGTTAGAAGTTCAAATTTTCATGAAAAATACGTCAACAGTAAAGATTTAAAGAAAGAATTCTCTGAGTGCCATCAGGCCTCCTCATCAATGGGACATGGTCAAATATGAGGCACCAGAGTTTGGGATAGCAGGATACCAAGAAGAGACTTGATACCCTATGAGTATATACAGGGGGAGGAAGTCCTCTTCAGTCACAGTCATAAGGGAAGTGAGTAGGGGGAAAGCAGGAGGGAGTGGGGAATGGGAGGATACAAGGAATGGCATAATAATTTAGATGTAATATGAATAAAGTAATAAAATAAATTAGTGAAAATAGAAATAATATATAAAAAGTACAAATATTTTATAAGTAAATGTAATGTAGAATACCTCAAAAAAGTAAAGATGTAAATTTAAAAAAAGGAAAAAAATTCTCTATCACTTGGCAACAAGCTAAAGAAATAATAATAATAAAAAAGTCCTATGTGCTCTCTGTAGAATCAAACTCCATTACCTGCTGGAAGTGACCCTAGGGGTACCAAAAAAGAAGTGAAATATGGCAGATGGATGTGTTTCATTTTGCAGTATTTGGAAAACAAAGATATGTACACCATACTATCGATACAACTCAGGGTTTCAATAGGCAACTGCTTTAAGTTATGAAAAGGCTGATTGTGCAATTACACTTTTATTTGGAACAATGGCAATTATGGGAAAATTTGCACAAATTATGACTGCTAATGCCCCACATATGTATCCAGGGAAATGAAGCAATTCTTTGAATATTATAAAATAAAGCACATTACTAGTATACCAAACAATCCTATAGGACAAGCAGTTGTTAAAAAAGATAATTGTACCTTAAAGAAATGCTTATTAAATAAAAAAAAAGTAAAAAACCCCAGGGACAGACTAAATAATGCTTTGTTAACTCTAAATTTTCTTAATGTTGGTTAAAAAGGAACAACAGCAGCTAATAGACACTGGATTATAGAAAATACAGGAACAAGGACAACCAATATACTGTAAGGATGTGTTGACATTAAAATGGAAACCTGCAATAATTTTGAGATGGGGACCTGTTTATGCTTATATATCTATAGGGAATGAAAAAACATGGTTACCAGCAAAATTTATAAAGATCTGACCCAGGAAGACCTCCTACTACCTGAGGCATGAATGTCTAATGTCTTTGCATGGCAAATGAATCTTACTGGCTACCTCATCTTCATGACTTTCCATTCTTTCATATAACATAGATGGACACTTATATTATAGTTCAAAAAGACTTATAAAATTGATAGATGCCTTTCATCTGCTCATAGAACAGAAAATTATCTTTACCTGATTTATTCACCTAGATTATCCCATATAGGCGTATATTTGTATACATCTACATACATATCAAAGCAGAAATGTACCTATAATATCACCTTTGACAGTTTGTTTATTTTCAGATAACAACAAAGATAAAGCAAATAGCACAAGTGATTCAGCCTCATAGATTGCCTCAGTTACTGTTTCCTCTAGAATTTGCACCCAGGTCAACTTAAACAGGGCTATCCCAGATGAAAGACCGTACAGAAAAAGATCCAGCTAGTTTCAACTGGACTTGGAAGTACTCCAATTTCCTTAGGGTACCCAAAAGATGTCTTTGCCTCCAGTCAGCAAGCAGTAATATTAAGAACATAATGGCCCCAATACCCAAGAGGTGAGGTGGGTAATTTTGGCTGTTTGATGGGTTATGGATGTTTGTTGTTGTCTAGGGGATTGATTATAAGTTGTCATTGGTCATTATCAAGAGGGAGCAAAATAAAAAATTAGAACCAGGGATCTCTTTCTTTCTCTCCTCTGTCTTTCTTTTTCTCTTATCTTTCTCTCCTACCTAATGATAGGGGAAAGGAGGGGAAAGGGCAATGATAAAAGAAAAAGGGGGATACAGTCAGGATCACAAGCAGATATGATTTCAAGTCTCCCAGAAAAATCAAAGAGAGGGCTCCTGGGTTCTGAAGCAGCTGAGGCAAACCCATGGAACCCCAAACGCTTAGTTGGAAGGCAGATCTTGAACTCCCTTGTGCACAGAACTAGCTTGAGACTGCAAAGTCACCAGTGTCTGTGGGTTCTAGCACTGAGCTGATCCCAGTCAGGATAACAAGTGGATCTGATCTCAGGTCTCCCAGAAGAGGCACAGAGAGAACTCCTAGATTTTTAAGTAGCCGCAGGGCACCCACGGGACCCCACATGCCTGGCTAGTGTGCAGCTCTTGAACTCCCTGTGGCACAGAACTAACTGGAGACTGCAAAATCTCCAGTGTCCGTGGGTTCTAGCACCAAGCAGACCCTGCAGTCAGAAACATGAGTGGATCTGACATCAGCTCATCCAGCAAATCCACAGAAAGTTCTGAGGTCAAAGCAGGCACTGGGCATACACTCCAACGAGAGCTATCACAATGGGAAGAGGTCAGCATAAGAACCCAAGCAACAATCCCCACGACCATTTGATACCACTAGAAACCTGCAGTCCCACTACCACAACAAGACATGGAGATGCTATCTCAGCTGATGCTCAAGAAAAGGATTTCAAATCTGAGGTTATGAAAATAATAGAGGCCTTAAAGGAGGAAAATAAATCTTTCAAACCAGAACTGGAATACACAAAGAAAGAACTGAACAAATCACTTGAAGAAACTACAATCAAACAGGAGAAAGAAATGAAGAAAAGGTTTCAAGTCTAAAACAGGAAATACAAGCTATGAAGAAAACACGATCTTAAATAATCCAGGAAATAGGAACCCAAAATAAGAGGACAGGATGTACAGACACAAGCATGACCAATAGAATTCAAAAGATGGACAAAGAATATCAGAGATAGAAGATATGACTGAAAAAATGGATACAACAGTCAAAGAAAATGTTAAATCTAAAAGTTCCTGACACAGAATATCCAAGAAACCTGGGACACTATGAAAAGACCAAACTTAAGAATCATAGAGATAGAAGAAAAGGAAGATTCCCTACTGCAAGACCCAGAAAACATGTTCAGCAAAATCATGGAAGAAAACTTCCCTTTAAAGAAAGAAATATCCAACATCAAAATTAAGGATCCTAACAATCACTGGTCATTAATATCTCTCACCATCAATGGACTAAATTCTCCAATAAAAAGACACAGACTAACTGAATGGATGCATAAACAAGATCAAACATTCTTCTGCATTCAAGAAACACATCTGAGCCAAAAGGATAGACATTACCTCAGGGTAAAAGGCTGGAAAAAATATTCCAAGCAAATGGACACAAGAAACAAGCTGGTGTAGCCATTCTAATATCCAATAAAATAGACTTTCACCCAAAATTAATCAAATGGGACAAGGAAAGACACTTCATACTCATCAAAGGTAAAGTCAACCAAGATGACATCACAATTCTGAACATCTGTGCTCCCAATATAAGGGCACCCAAATTTATAAAAGAACTCTTAACAAAGCTTAAACCACACATTGATCCCCACACATTAATAATGGGAGACTTCAACACCCCACTTTCATCAAAGGATAGGTCATTGAAACAGAAATTAAGCCGAGAAATAATGACATTAGCCAATGTCATGATTCAAATGGATCTAACAGCTTTCTACAGAACTTTTTACCCAAACACAAAGGATTATACCTTCTCAGCACTCCATGAAACCTTCTCCAAAATTGACCACATAGTAGGTCACAAAGCAAGCCTCAACAGGTACAAGAAGATTGAAATAATACCTTGTATCATATCAGATCACCATGGTCTTAGGCTGCACTTCAACAACAACAACAACAACAACAACAACAACAGAAATAACAAGAAGCCTACACACACACATGGAAACTAAATAACTCTCTACTTAATGACACATGGGTCAGGGAAGAGCTAAAGAAAGAAATTAAGGATTTCCTAAAATTCAATGAAAATGAGAAACAACATACCCAAATTTGTAGGACACACTGAAAGTGGTGCTAAGAGGAAAATTCATAGCACTAAGTGCCTTTATAAAGAAAATGGAAACATCTCATATAACCAACTTAACAACACATCTGATAACTCTGAGAAAAAAAGAAGCAGAAACACCCAAGAGGGGTAGACATCTGGAAATAATCAAACTCAGAGCTGAAATCAATAAATTAGAAACAGAGAGAACAATTCAAAAAAATCAACAAAACCAGGAGCTGGTTCTTCAAGAAAATCAACAAGATAGACAAACTATTAGCCAAACTAACTAAAAGGCAGAGAGACACTATCCAAATCAACAAAATCAGAAATGAAAAGAGAGACATAACAACAGACACTGAAGAAATACAAAGAATCATAAGATCCTACTTTAAAGACGTATATGCCACAAAATTTGAAAATCTAAGGGAAATTGACGATTCTCTTGATTGATTCTACTTGTAAAAATTGAATCAAGAACAGATGAACAAGTTAAATAGTCCTATTTCTCCTATAGAAATAGAAGCAATCATTGATAGTCTCCCAACCAAAAAAGCCCAGGGCCAGATGGTTTCAGTGCAGAATTCTACCAGACCTTCAAAGAAGAGCTAATACCGATACTCTTCAACATACTCCAAAAGATAGAAACAGATGGAACATTACCAAATTCATTCTATGAGGCCACAGTCACATTGATACCTAAATCCCACAAAGATCCACAAAAAAAGAGAATACAAGAACATATCAAAGATATTACTCACAATGACCAGGTAAGCTTCATTCCAGGCATGCAGGGACGGTTTAATATACAGAAATCCATCAATGTAATCCACCATATAAACAAACTGAAAGAAAAAAAACCACGTGATCATCTCCCTAGATGCAGAAAAAGCATTTGACAAAATCCAACACCCATTCATGTTTAAAGTTTTGGAGAGATCGGGAATACAAGGCATGTACCTAAACATAATAAAGGCTATAATAAAACAAGCCAATAGCCAACATCAAATTAAATGAAGAGATAGTCAAGGAAATTCCTCTAAAATCAGGAGCTAGACAAGGCTGCCCACTTTCTCCATATCTCTTCAATATAGTTCTTGAAGTTCTAGCCAGAGTAATAGGACAACAAAAGGAGATCAAGGGGATCCAAGTGGGAAAGGAGGAAGTCAAATTATCCCTATTTGCAGATTATATGATGGTGTACATAAGTGACCCCAAAAACACCTTCAACAAATTGGCTGGATACAAAATTAATTCAAAAAGTCAGTAGCTCGCCTATATACAAATGACAAACACGCAGAGGAAGAAATTAGGAAAACAACACCTTTCACAATAACTATAAGCAATGTAAAATATCCAGGAGTAACTCTAACCAAGCAAGTGAAGGACTTGTTCAAAAAAAAGTTTAAAATCTCTGAAGAAAGAGGTTGAAGGTGACATCAGAAGATGGAAGGATCTCCCTTGTTCATGGATCAGGAGAATTAACTTAGTAAAAATGGCCATCTTACCAAAAGCAATTTACAGATTTAATGCAACCCCTACCAAAATACCACCAAAATATTTTGAAGACATTGAAAGATCAATCCTCAACTTCATATGGAGAAACAAAAAACCCAGAATAGGAAAAACAATCTTATATAATAAAAAAAAAAATCCTCCAGAGGAATCTCCATACCTGATCTCAAGCTGTACTATAGAGCAACAGTATTTAAAACAGCATGGTACTGGCACAGCAACAGGCTGGTTGATCAGTGGAATCGAATCAAAGACCCAGAAATGAATCCACACACATATGGTCACTTGATTTTTGACAAAGAAGCCAAATCTATTCAATGGAAAAAGGATAGCACATTCAACAAATGGTGCCGGTCTAACTGGAAATCTACATGTAGAAAAATGCAATTAGACCCATATTTGTCACCATGCACAAAACTCAAGTCCAAGTGGATTAAAGACCACAGCATAAAACCAGAGACACTAAATCGATTAGAAGAAAAAGTGGGGAAGAGCCTGGAACACATTGGCACAGGAGACAACTTAATGAACAGAACACCCACAGCCCAGGCCTTAAGGTCAACAATTAATAAATGGGACCTCATGAGGCTGAGAAGCTTCTGTAAGGTAGGAGACACTGTCAACAGAACAAAGCAACAACTTACAGACTGGGAAAAGATCTTCACCAACCCTACATCTGACAAAGGTCTAATATCCAAAATATATAAAGAACTCAAGAAATTAAACACCACCAAACCAAATAACCCAATTGAGAAATGGGGCTCAGAACTAAACAGAGGAGAATTCTCAACAGAGGAATATCGAATGGCTGAGAAACACCTAAAGAAATGCTCAACCTCCTTAGTTATCAAGGAAATGCAAATCAAAACAACTCTGAGATTCCATTTTACACACATCAGAGCAGCTAAGATAAAAAATTCAAGTGATACCACGTGCTGGCGAGGATGTGGAGAGAGAGGAACACTCCTTCATTACTGGTGGGAATGCAAACTAATACAGCCACTTTGGAAATCTATCTGGTGCTATCTCAGAAAATTGGGAATAGGGCTACCTCAAGACAGAGTTATTCCACTCCTTGCAATATACCAAGATGATGTTCCAGCACACAACAAGGACATATGCTCAGCCATGTTCATAGCGGCCTTATTCATAATAGCCAGAACCTGGAAACAGTCTATGTGTTCCTCAGTAGAAGAATGGATAAAGACACTGGTACATTTACATTATGGGATACTACTCAGCTATTAAAAACAAAGAATTCTCAAAATTTGTGGACAAATGGAATGAACTAGAAATGATCATAATGGTCATAATGCGTGAGTTAACCCAGAAGCAGAAAGAGCCAAATGGTATATACTCATTTATAACTGGACACTAGGCCAAGGGGCATGTCCCATGAAAGTCTTCACTTACCAAGAAAGTGAGATAGATGTGAGGACATCCTATGGGGACTTTAGGTGGGAGAAGTATGGGAGAATGGGGAAATAGAAGGATCCAGAGGGTGGGGACTGACTTTCACAGGAACTCTGGTGCCCCATATTTGACCATGGCCCCTGGATGGGGAGGCCTAGTAGCACTCAAAGGAAGGATAGTAGGCTACCAAGAAGAGACTTGATACCCTAGGATCATTTACAGGGGGAGGAGATCTCCCTCAGTCACAGTCATATGGGAGGGGAACATGGTGAAAGTGGGAGGGAGGGAGGAATGGGAGGATACAAGGGATGGGATAACAATTAAGATGTAATATGAATGAATTAATAATAAAGAAAAAAGAAACAAAATCTTACCCTAACCCTAACCAGACCCTAACCATAACCCTAATCCTAACCCTACCCTAAACATAACCCAGAACTCACCCTATCCCTAACCTTAATCCTAACCATATCTCTATCCCTAACCCTGACCCTGACCTTGAACCATAGGGAGTTTGTGTGGTTGTGTTTTTATGATGGTGTAGTTATCTATTTCCTGTGTAGTTTTGGTTGTAGCTTTTCCCTTTAGGGTGGAGTGTTCCTTCTATTAATTTCTGTAAAGCTGGATTTGTGGATAGGTATTGTTTGAATTTGGTTTTGTCATGGTATATCTTGTTTTCTCCATCAATGGTTATTGAAATTTTCACTGGGTATAGTAGTCTGTCCTGGCATCTGTGGTCTCTTAGGGTTTGCAGGATCTCTGTCCAGGCCCTTCTAGCTTTTATGGTCTCTACTGAGAAGTCATGTGAAATTCTGATAGGTTTGCCATTAAATGTCACTTGGCCCTTTTCTCTCACCGCTTTAAATTTTTTTCATTTGTTCTGTGTATTTTGTGTTTGATTATTATGTGATGGGAGGTTTTCCTTTTCTGGTCTATTCTATTTGGTGTTCTATAGGCCTCTTGTATGTTTATAGATATCTTCTTCTTTAAATTTGGGAAAGTTTCTTCTATGATTTTGTTGAAGATATTTCTGGGCCTTGGAGTAAGGCACCTTCTCTTTCCTCAATGTCTATTATCCTCAGGTTTCGTCTTTTCATGGTGTCCTTGATTTCTTGGATGATTTGTGTCAGGAATTTTTTAGATTTAGCATTTTCTTTGATGGTTGCTTCAAGACTTAGGATTGTATCTTCTAGACACGAGCTTCATTGCCATCTCTTGGATTCTGTTAGAGAAACTTGCCTCTGTGTTGTTTGCTTTCTTCTCTAAGCATTTTCTTTCCCATTTTCTTCTGTCAAAGTCTTTACCATTGTTTCCATTTTCATCTTCAGATCTTGAACTGTTTTATTGCTTTCCTTCAACTGATTGGCTGAATTTTCTGGATTCCTTCCAGTGACTCTCTAGAGGCCTCTTTTATGTCTTCTACCTGTTTGGCTGCTTCTTCCTGCATTTGTTTACAGATTTTATTAGTTTCCTCCATTATCATATTCATTACTAGGGATTTGAGGTCTTTTTCTTGTTTTTCAATTGTGCTTGAGTTCTCCAGGTTGCTTTCTTTTGGATGTTGGGATCTGGAGATGCCATATTGTTTTGGGATTTGTTGTTCATGTTTCTACACTGGCCTTTAGTCATCTTGGTGTGTCTAATGTTGGGAGGTATCTTCTGGGGTCCTTCACTGGTTATTGAGAGCAGTTTGTTGTTGAGTAATTGTAGGTCGAGGTCCTTTGCCCATGATGGTCAGGGAACTATTCCCTGAGAGAGGCAGGCACCCTGGTTTTGGATCCTGAAGACTTTATTTCACACCCTGGGTTCCCAACTGGGTCAGACAAAGTAGGTGCTGGTGTTCTCCAGTATCAGTTTGAGGTAGGGTGTGTAGATCTGGTTTTCCTATGTTTGTCTGGCCTTCAAATAGCCTGCCCTTGGGCCCTGGGCCTTTGGGCCCTAGGCTCAGATCACCATAGAGTGCCTGAAACCCTGTTGGCTTCTACAAATTGATTAGGTTTCTGCCTGCTTCAACCAGGTAGTGGGGCCTAATTTCTGCCTGCCAAGGAGAGAGTAGCTACTGCCTTTTGATTGTTGTTGGTTGGCTAGATATTTGCTTTATCTCCCCTGACCTGCCCAGCCACTCCCAAGAGTGTGAGAATCCCAGCTAGGCTGTGGAACCTGGCTAGGCTGGGACAGTTGTGACCAGTTGTGCCGGGGTAGTCTTCTGGGGCTAGCTGTTTGGTTTCTGCCCAGCCCTGGTCAGAGGGATGTTGCAGTCCTTGACTCCTGGCTGTGTCTCTGGTCTCAGATCAGGCCACTATGGCTGTGTATCCCTGATTTCAGCAGCTTGCAACTTGCAGGCAGGGTCCAGACCAGGCTCCAGGGGCTGGATTGCTCTCCATAGAGTTTCCTTCTCAGAGCACACAGCAACTGGGGACTGTATCCATTGTCGACTGGGTGCCAGAATGGCACCTAGGCTTTCTGTGGACTTGCATGGGTCAGGTGTGTGTGTGTGTGTGTGTGTGTGTGTGTGTGTGTGTGTGTATGTGTGTGTGTGTGTGTGTGTTCTGAGGCCCCAATCTACCCTCATTGCTTTCCCTAGTCCAGGAGGTTTTAACACCCCCTCCACAGATTTAGTCCCAAAACTAAGTTCACCTGCCAAGCATGGCTGCCATTCAGAGCTTTTCACTTACAGTCTAAGTCCTGTCTGGGCGCTGAGGGACTAGTCTGTCATCCTTCTTGGGGTGCTGGTTGACCAGAGATCTGACTAACCTGTGGTCCATACTGTGTGGATTTCTCTCAACCAGTTATCCACAGCTCCCGGGGTCCATGGGTCCAGTTAGCATCTGTGGTTCTTCCCTGCAGATCAGGCAGTATGTGTCTTTGTCACTGCCATCTTCAAGTTTCCTTTCTAAAGAAAGTGAACACATGTAACACTCACGATAGTAAGTTGCTTATTAGTTTGAAAATTTGTAGAACAATTCATTTTTGAAACCACAGTACTTGTACAAATGTGTTTGTTTCAGGAAGAAACACAATGTAAGGCATCGTTCATAAAGAAAAATAACCATGTTTAAGGAAAACTGAATACCCAAAACAAACACACGTGTAAAGTTCTCTCATTAAATCTAAGTTTGTTTATCCTGGGAAGTGTTAGAATCATTGATTTCACTAAACACAATTACTTAATCAGAACATGTGCAATTATGTTGCTTGGCAAAAGTTATGCATTTTAAAATATCATTCCTTAAGGGGAAAAAACTCTTTCTAATGAAAATGAATACATGCAACACTCACATTAGTAAGTTGCATGTTTAGTTTGAAAACTTATAGAAACATCCATTTCTGAAAGCACAGTACTTGTTGGGGTTAGGGTTAAGGTCAGGTTTAGGGTAAGGGTCAGGGTCAGTGTTAGGGTTGGTATTAGGGTGAAGGTCAGAGTCAGGGTCAGGGTAGGGTTAGGGCTAGGGCTAGGGTCAGAGTTAGGTTCAGAGTTATGGTTATGGTTAGAGTTTGGGTTAAGGTAAGGTCAGGGTTAAGTTAGGGTTAGAATCAGGGTTAGGGTTAGGTTGTGTGTCTAAGAAAAGTGAAAACATGCATCACTCATGTTAGTAAGTTGCTTATTTGGTTTGAAAACATGCAGAAATGGTCATTAATGAAAGCAAAGTATTTCTACACATGTATTTGTTTCATGAAGAAACACACTGTAAGGCATCTTTCTTAATGCAAAGTCACTGTTTCTAAGGAAAAATGAATGTACACAAACACATGTGTAAGCTTCTCTCACTAAATCTAAGCTTCCTACTTACAGAAAAGTGAGAGAAAAGGTGATTTCACTAAGCATAGTCACTTACTCAGAACCTGTACAACTGTGTTGGTAGGCAAAACTTGTGTACTCTAAGACATTGTTCCTTAGGGGAAAAAACAATTTCTAATCAAAGTGAACACATGTATCACTCATATTAGGAAGTTGCTCCTTTGGTTTGAAATCGTGTAGAAACCATCATTTCTGGAAGCACAGTAGTTCTACACATATGTTTGTTTCAGGAAGAAACACAGGAGCACATCTTTCTGAACACAAGTCACTGTTTCTAAGGAAAACTGAATACAATAAACAAACACATTAAAAAAAGCTTCTCTCACTAAATCTGAGCTTCCTACTCACAGAAAAGTGAGAGAAATGGTGATTTCACTAAGCAAAGTCACTTACTCAAAACCTGTACAATTACATTGGTTGGCAAAAGTTGTGTACTCTAAGACATCACTCCTTAGGAAAAAACCTGTTCCTAACAAAAATGAACACATGTATCACTCATGTTAGTAAGTTGCTCCTTTGGTTTGAAAACATGTAGAAACAGTCATTTCTGGAAGCACAGTACTTCTACACATGTGTTTATTTCAGGAAGAAACACACTGTAATGCATCTTTCTGAAGGCAAAGTCATTGTTTCTAAGGAAAACTGAATACACTATACAAACACAGGTGTAAGCTTCTCTCACTAATTTTAAGCGTCTTATTCCCAGAAGAGTGATAGAAGCACTGATTTCACTAAGCACAGTCACTAACTCAGAACATGTACAACTGCATTGATAGGCAAACGCTGCATAGTTTAAGACATCATTCCTTGGGGGGGGGGGGAGAGACTCATTTCTAACGAAAGTGAACGCATGATTCACTCACATTAGTAAGTTGCTTCTTTGGTTTGAAAACATGTAGAAACAGCCATTTAAGAAAGCACAGTTGCCATGGACCACCCCAGTCTGGTATGGAGGTCCCTGGGACAAGGGTCCTCAAAGACTTGGTGGGCAAGGATTCGGTGGTGACAAACAGAGACAAACACAGAGGCAGTTTGAATCTGAGTGTATTTTGCAGGCAAGCAGTCTAGATTTTTGTACACATTTTGAAACAGGGGATGCATTATGGTTACATTTTCCATGGAGTAGACTCAAGGGGGTCAGTGAAGCAATCAGGCATATAGGATACACAGTACAAAGTACATAGTAATAACATCATCGTTTCTAAAACATTAACTTGGTACAGACAGATATTACATTTGCATGTTAAGCCAGGAGCTGGAGACAGTTCTCTGTAAAATTAACTTTTTTGCTGTTAGTCCATGTCTGACCCCTTTTCCCCATTGATGACTCTCCATCTATCCCCTCCCTCACACATTCCTATATAGGTGAGAGGTGGACACGTTGTAGTAGCCATCCATATGGTCCTCTATACCTGGAAGGACACCAATACATATGCCATGCCATATGGAGTTTTGTATTGTAGGAATCAAAATTCCACTTTAAATTTCACTCTTGTCTGAGTTACCTTTTCCTCGAATTGGCTCTGCCTTTGATAAAGACCCTTCATTTAATTGGGGGGATTTTTACCTGCCTCCTTTTGCTGTAATTCATTGAAAATGTTCTCCATTGTTTTATTATTCTTAAGAATTTTCAGGATGACTAATAATAAATTAGGCACATTTGGAGGAGGCATCTCATTTTGCGGTTTCTAGGATGGCGCTTTGTCCAATTCACCCCCTGGCACCATATCCCTGGTCACTATGTTGTTACGTTGAGTGTGAGTGAGAAGAATAATAGAACAAATAAGAAGGAATATCAGGAAGCAGGTTGTTATCAACATTCCAAGGGAAAGACGACAATGGTTTTTCCTAGGCAACTCTCCATTTTGGGATCTTTATCTCAGACCTGCAGAACAGCATTATCACGTGGACTCTACTGGAGGTGACATGACGCAGAGTACTTTTTCTTTTTTTTCCCGCAGAATACTTCTACACATGTGATTGTTTCAGGAAGAAAAACACTGTAACACATCTTTATGAACACAAAGTCAGTGTTTCTAAGGAAAATTGAATATACTAAATAAACACAGGTGTAAGCTTCTCTCACCAAATCTAACCTTCCTATTCACAGAAAAGTGAGAGAAATATTGATTTTCCTAAACACAGTACACTTATTCAGAACCTGTTCAACTGTGTTTATAGGCAAAAGTTGTTTACTCTAAGACAGCATTCCTTAGGGAAAAAGTTGTTTCTAATGAAACTGAACACATAATTCACTCACATTATGAAGTTGGTTCTTTGGTTTGAAAACGTGTAGAAACAGTCATTCTGAAAGCATGGTGCTTCTACACATGTGTTTGTTTCCAGAAGAAGCACACTGTAAGGCATATTTCTGAATGCAAAGTCACTGTTTCAAAGAAAAATTGAATACAGTAAACATATGTGTAAGCTTCTCTCATTAAATCTAAGCTTCCTACTCACAGAAAAGTGAGATAAATGGTGATTTTACTAAGCACAGTCACTTACTCAGAACTGTACAACGGTGTTGATAGGAAAATGTTCCTTACTCTCAGACATCACTCCTTGGGGGGGGGGGGAACCCATTTTTAATGAAAGTGAACACATGATTCACTCACATTAATAAGGTGGTTCTTTAGTTTGAAAATGTGAAGAAACAGCCATTTCTGAAAGCACAGCACTTCTACACATGTGTTTGTTTTAGGAAGAAACACATTGTAATGCATCTGTCTGAATGCAAAGTCACTGTTTCTAAGGAAAACTGAACACACCAAACACACAGATGTGTAAGCTTCTCTCACTAAATCTAAGCTTCCTACTCAATGAAAAGTGTGTGAAATGGTGATTTCACTAAGCACAGTTACTTACTCAGAACCTGTGCAACTGCATTGTCAGGCAAAAGTTTTGAACCCAAAGATATCACTCCTTAGGAAAAAAATAGATTTCTAACAAAGTGAACGCATTATTCACTCATGTTAATAACTTGCTCCTTTGGTTTGAAAACGTTTAGAAAAAGTAATTTGTGAAAGCCCAGTACTTCTACACATTGTTTTGTTTTGTTTTGTTTCAGGAAGAAACACACTGTATTGCATCTTTCTGAAAGCAAAGTCACTGTCTCTAAGGAAAAGTGAATACACTAAACAAACATAATGTAAGCTTCTCTCACTAAATCTAAGCTCTGTACTTACAGAAAAGTGAGAGAAACAGTGATTTCATTAACCACAGCCACTTTCTCAGAACCTGTTCAACTGTGTTGATAGGCAAAAGTTGTTTACCCTAAGACATCACACTTTAGGAAAAAAAATCTGTTTCTAATGAAAGTGTACAAATGATTCACTCAAGTTACTAAGTTGTTTCTTTGGTATGAAAACATGTAGAAACAGTCATTTCTGAAAACACAGCACTTCTACACATGTGTTTGTTTCAGGAAGAAACATACTCTAAAGCATCTTTCTAACCCAAAGTCACTGTTTCTGATGAAAACTGAATATACTAAACAAACTCATGTGTAAGCTTCTCTCACTAAAACTGAGCTTCTTACTCACAGAAAAGTGAGATAAACAAGTGATTTCACTAAGCACAATTACTTATTCAGACCTGCACAACAGCTTTGATAGGCAAAAGTTGTTTATTCAAAGACATCATTCCTTTGGGGGGGGGGAAACCATTTTTAATGAATGTGAACACCTGCATCACTAACGTTAGTAAGTTGCTTCTTTTGTTTGAAAACATGTAGAAAGGGTCAATTCTGAAAGCACAGTATTTGTACTCATGAGTTTGTTTTGGTAGAAACAAGTGTAACACATCTTTCTGAAAGCAAAGTCATGGTTTCTAAGGAAAACTGAATACACTAAACAAACACATGTGTAAGCTTCTCTCACTAAATCTAAGCTGCCTACTCACAGAAAAGTGAGAGATATGGTGATTTTACTAAGCACAGCCACTTATTCAGAACCTATACAACTGCGTTATAGACAAAAGTGTTGAACTCAACGATATCACCCCTTAGGAAAAAAACATTTCTAATGAGGGCGAACACATGATTTATTCATGTGAACAGTTGTTTCTTTGGTTTGAAAAATTATAGAAACTGTCATTTCAAAAAGCACAGTAATTCTGCACATGTTTTAGGAAGTAACATAGTATAGAACATCTTTCTGAATGTAAAGACACTGTTTCAAGGAAAACTGAATATATTAAATAAACTCATGTTTAAGATTCTCTTACTAAATGTAAGCTTCATACTCTCTGAAAAGAGAGAGAAATGGTGACTTCACTAAGCATAGTCACTTACTCAGAACCTGTATAGCTGTGTTGATAGGCAAAAGATGTGTACTCTAAGACATCACTCCTCCGGGAAAACCCCATTTCTAATGAAAGTGAACATATACATCACTCGTGTTAGTAAGTTGATTCTTTGGTTTGAAAATGTCTAGAAACAGTCATTTCTGAATGCACAGCTTTCCTACACATGTGTTTGTTTCAGGTAGAAACACTCTGTAAAGCATCTTTATGAAAGCAAAGACATTGTTTCTAAGGAAAACTGAATGCACTAAACAAACACATGGGTAAGCCTCTCTCACTAAATCTAAGCTGCCTACTCACAGAAAAGTGAAACAGTGATTTCACTAAATACAGTCATTTACTCAGAACCTGTACAATTGTGTTGATAGGCACAAGTTGTGTACTCTAAGAAATCACTCATTAGAAAAAAAAACCTGCTTGTAATGAAAGTGAACACCTGCATCACTCAGCATAGGAAGTTGCTCCTTTGGTTTAAAAAAAAACACATAGGAACAGTTATTTCTGAAATCACAGTACTTCTACACAAGTGTTTGTTTCAGGAAGAAACACAGTGTAACACATCTTTCTGAAAGCAAAGTCACTGTTTCTATGGGAAACTGAATACATTAAACAAACACATGTGTAAGCTTTTCTTACCAAATCAAGCTTTCTACTCACAGAAAATTAAAAGAGATGTTGATTTCACTATGCACAGTCAATCATTCTGAACCTGTTCATCTGTGTTGATAGGCAAAATATGTTTACTCTAAGACAACACTCCTTATGAAAAAAATTTTTCTAGCGAAACTGAACACATAATTCAATCAGGTTATTAATTTGGTTTATTGGTTTGAAAACGTGTAGAAACAGCCATTTCTGAATGCATAGTATTTCTACACATGTGTTTGTTTCAGGAAAAAACACATTGTAACACATCTTTATGAATGCAAAGTCACTGTTCCTAAGGAAAAGTAAATACACTACACAAACACATGTGTAAGCTTTTCTCATTAAATCTAAGCTCCCTACTCACAGAAAATTGAGAGAAATGGTGATTTTACTAAGCACAGTCACTTACTCAAAATCTGTCCGACAGTGTTGATAGGCAAATGTTGCTTACTCTCAGACATCACTCTTTAGGGGGAAAAAGCCCATTTGTATTGAAAGTCAACACATGATTCACTCTTGTTAGTAAGTTGGTTCTTTGGTTTGAAAATGAGTAGAAGCCATCATTTCTAGAACCATAGTACTTATACACATGTGTTTGTTTCAGGAAGAAACACACTGTAATGCATCTTTCTGAACTGTTTCTGTTCTAAGGAAAAGTGAATACACTAAACACACACATTGGTAAGCTTTTCTCACTAAATGTAAGCTTCCTACTCACTGAAAAGTGTGAGAAACGGTGATTTCACTAAGCACAGTCACTTGATCAAAACATGTACAACTGCATTGATAGGCAAAGGTTCTTACTCAAAGATATCACTCCTTGGGGGTGGGAGTTGCGGGAAACATTTCTAAAAAAAAATGACACATGATTCACTCATGTTAATGAGTGTTCCTTTGGTCTTAAAATGTGTAGAAAACGTAATTTCTGAAAAGACTGTACTTCTACAGTAGGGTTGCATAAAAGCAGGGGGCAGAATGGCTGAACAGCAGAGTTGCATAAGAGCAGAGGAGCAGTGGAGGAGATGCGTTGGATAGGGGCCGAGGGGGCCGAGCAGCGGGGTAGTAGATTTACATAGGAGCAGAGGGGCAGAGGGGCCAAGCAGCAGAGGAGTGAAGTTGCATAGGAGGAGAGAGCCAGATGTTCTGAGCAGGAGAAGAGTAGATTTACATAGGAGCCGAGGGACAGAGCGGCCCAGCTGCAGTGGAGTAGTAGAGTTGCACAGAAGCTGAGGACCAGAGGGGCCGAGCAACAGAGAAGTGGAGTTACCTAGGAGCTGAGGGCCGTTGGGGCCGAACAGCCGAGGATTGGAGTGTATAGGAGCAGAGGGACAGAGGGATCGAGCTGCATAGGAGTAGAGTTGCATAGAAGCAGAGGGCAGAGTGGCGGAGCAACAGGAGGAGTAGAGTTGCACAGGAGCAGAGGAACTAGGAGCCGAGAAGCAGAGGAATAGAGTTGCATAGGAACAGAGGGGCAGAGCAGCCGGTGAGCGGAGAAGACTTGCATAGGAGTAGAGGGCCAGAGGGGCCGAGCAGTCAATGAGTAGAGGTGCGTTGGAGCAGAGGGGCCCAAGAGCTGAGCAGCAGAGGAGTAGAGTTGAATAGCAGCCGAGAGGCACAGCTGGCTAACAGCCGAGGAGCCGAGTTGCATAGGAGCAGAGGGCCAGAGGGATCGAGGAGCAGAGGAGTAAAGTTGCATAGAAGCAGGGGGCAGAGGGGCTGAGCGGCAGAGGAGTGGAGATGCATAGGAGTAAAGGGCCACCAAGGGCCGACCAGCCGAGCACTGGATTTGCAGAGGGCCAGAGGGGCCGATCAGCCAATGAGAAGAGTTGCATACAAGCCGAGGGCCATAGGGGCCCAGCAACAGAGGTGCAGAGTTGCATAGGAGCAGAAGGGCAGAGGGACCGAGCAGCAGAGGACTAGAGTTGGATAGGGACAGGGGGGCCGAACAGCGGAGTAGTAACATTACATAGGAACACACAGGAGTGGAGTTGCATAGGAGCAGAGGGCCAGAGCAGCCAAGCAGCAGAGGAGTAGAGTTGCATAGGAGCTGAGGGCCAGAGCGGCCGAGCAGCCAAGGAGTATTGTTGCATAAGAGCCAAGTGCCAGAGGGGCAGAAGAGTAGAGGAGTAAATTTGCATAGGAGCCGAGGCCCAGAGGGATCGAGCAGCAAAGGAGTAAAGTTGAATAGAAGCAGGGGCCAGAGGGGCTGAGCAGCCGGGGATTAAAGTTGCGTAGGAGCAGAGGGCCAAAGGGGTCAGCAGCAGAGGAGTAGAGTTGCGTAGGAGCCAAGGCCAGAGGGATTGAAGAGCAGAGGATCCGTGCTGCTTAGAAGCCGTGGTGCAGAGGTGCTGAGAAGCAGAGAAGAATTGCATAGGAATAGAAATGCACAGTCACATACTCAGAACCTGTACAACTGCATTGATAGGCAAAAGTAGTAGAATCTAAGGCATTACTCCTTAGGCAAAAGACCCATTTCTAACGAAATTAAACAAATGCATCTCAGAAGTTTGCAACTTGTTTCCTTGGTTAGAAAACATGGGAGAACTGTAGGGTTTTTGTTTTGTTTTGCTTGTTTGTTTTTGTTTTTGTTTTGAAAGCACTGTAGGCCTCCCGAGTGCTGGGATTAAAGGCGTGCGCCACCCCCGCTCGGTTTCCCCCTGGCTTTTTGCTCAAAGAGAAAGGATGTGAAGATTTACCAAGGGCTTCAGTCACCTGTCCTTGGTGGGGGTATAGGGGTGTGAGGGTGTGGGGGTGTGGGGGTGAGGAATCCTTTCATGGGCGCTCTCCACAGTACTACAACCCCCAGCATGCACCGCGCGGGCCATCATCCGGCCACCGTGCCGGGAAACCTAGGCAGCTGTTGGTTCCAAAGCTGAGCGGCCAGAGACTTTAGGTCCCGAGACTCGCTTCCCCTAACCTAGTCTCAATACTCCAGCTCCCGCGGAGGCTCCCGCAAGACTAGCAGATTCTCCCTGTCCTGTGGCCGGCCTCTGTCTCCCCATCTGGTTGTTCCGGGTTTCTTTTCATTTTCCCGCGGAACCGACTCTCGAACAAGACGACCAACCGCGGCCGAGAGTGTTGCAGCCTGGCCAATCAGGGGCGCGGTGCAAAAGTGGGCAGCCTGTTTGGGGCTAGGGTGAAGGCATCCCGGGGGGTTACCACTCTCACCCACCAGAAGACCTCTCCGGGTAACGGTGTTTCTACCTCGGCGACCATGTCCAACCAGGTCAGTCCAGCCCTCCCCAAACTATCTTCCAATAGCCTGGACCTGTGGAGGGAAAAGAATGACCAGCTGGTTGGACAGGCTAAGGTAAGGTGGTTGCTGGGACCCTCGCCCTGTATGCTCAAGATCCCAGAAAGCGAGTTTGCAGTGGTTTCACCCTAGCCTAGGGTAGGGGAACCGAGGTTGACCTCAGTCTTTAGAACCACCAGAAGTGACTGGAAAACGTGCCCCCCACCCCCATCCCTTGTCTCTGCTATGAGGTAGCAGGACTGATCTTCAGTGGCGCCCTCCTGATTTCAGCAGCTGACCAAGGATTCTCGTCCTTCTCTGAGGCGACAGCAATTGGCCCAAGCCATACTGGAAGGGTTTAGGGAGCTCCTCCTCACTCTGCGAGGTAAGAAGGACATAGCAGGAGCTCAGTTCGCCTCCTCAGCTGCTAAAGATCAACCTCTCTTAAGCGGTTCTGGGATTGAGGTGATTATTCTGGGCAGGTTAGGGAGTCCTGTTTAAGGCACAAAAGAGACTGAGTGAGAGTGTCTTTCTTTCTTTCTTTCTTTTTTTGTTTTGTTTTGTCTTTTGAGACAGGGTTTCTCTGTCTAGGCTGTCCTGGACTTACTTTGTAGACCAGGCTGGCCTCGAACCCACAGCGATCTGCCTGCTTCTACCTCGCAGAATGTTGGGATTAAAGGCGTGTGCCACCAGCCTGGCTGAAATTGTCTTTCAATAGGGTAATTCCTTCTCACCTTACACACACACACACACAACACACACACACACACACACTGCAACATTTGAAGAAGTGATTTTTCCCCCCCAAGAGATTTAGAGAACTCCCTCCTCTTTTCCTAGTCATCTGAGCCAAAGATGAACTCCTTACTGAAGCCATCTTGGTTGGAGTGGGGCTGGTCCTTGGACTGTAAACCATTTGGCCTGTGTTTCATGGGACAGCCTGTGAGACCAGCATCCTGTTGCTCCAGGACTCCCCGCTGCTGTTCCTGCTCTCACCTTGGAGCTCAGTGTCACCTGTAATTATATAATCCTGAAGGTGAGCCTGGCCCGGAGTTTCACTGAAGACCTTACCCAGGATGTTCAGAAGGGCCTAGAGAGAGGTAAGGCCTCCCACGCCACTGGTAGGTTTTGCTCTCGATTCCGGGGTGAGACTGGGCCAGGGGTTGGCAGTGGGTAGGTGGAGATGTGAGGGACAAAAACCTGTCACCTCCACAGACAGAGATGTCTGTAATGTTCCTCAGATCACTGTAGTCTTTTGGGCTCTTGCAGAAAGGAAAAGCCAGAGATTGTGGGGAGATGAGAGATGGATTTGTGTGTGCGTGCGTGTGTGTTTGTGTGTGCTCTACAGTGCTGGAGACCCAGGATCAGCCCACACCCAAATCGCAGCAGGGACTCAGGGAGCAGTGGCAGTCTGTCCTCTCTGCCTCCTCCCTTCTGCCGGAGCTGCTGCCCGCCTTACACTGCCTGGCCGGCCTTCAGGCTGGCCTCTGGATGAGTACTGACCACCTCGGGGACCTGACTTTGCTGTTACAAACCTTGAATGGCAGCCAGGTAAGTGGGGGAGTGAGGATGGATGTACCTAGCCGCACCCTTCCCCCCCCTCCCCTTCCCCCACCCCATCCTCCCATCCCAGAGTGCTACAGCATTCTACCTGGGGCTCCAGACATGCTAGGCAAGCACTCTACCTTTTGTTCCTTCCCCTCCTGCCTGCCTTCTTATTCTGTTAAATTTATTTTTATGTGTATGAGTGTTTGTCCTGTGTGTGTGTGTGTGTGTGTGTGTGTGTGTGTGTGTGTTTGTCATTTTAATGCCTGGTACCCACAGAGGTGAGGAGAGGGCATCAGATCTTGGAGTTAGAGAGCTACCATGAAGGTGATAGGAACCAAACTTGGGTCCTCTGTAAGAACAAGTGCTCTTAACCACTGAGCCATCTTTTTCACAACATGCACACATGCACGCATGCACGCGCACACACACATGCACACGCATGCGCCCATTTTTTGAGACACGATCTCATTAAGTAGCCTTAGTTTTTAGCGTAGACCCGACTGGCTTCAAACTCACAATGACCCACCTGTCTCTGTCTCCTAAGTGCTGGGATTAGAGGAGGGTGCCACCATGCCAAGCCTCCCACTTTGTTTTTGGGACAGGCTCTTACTGTGTACGCAGGCTACAAGCTCACTGCAGACCTCCATGCTTCAGCCCCTCCAGTGAGATTCACAGGTGTGAACCACCATGCATCTTTTTTTTTTTTAAACAGGGTCTCTCTGTGTAGCCTTGGCTGTCCTGCACTCACTTTGTAGACCAGGCTTAGTAGACCACACTGACCTTGAACTCACAGTGATCCCCCCCCCCCCCCCCCGCCTCCCACGTGCTGAGATTAAATGCGCCCCTATGCTGGACTTCCTCTTTGTTGCTTTTAACAAAAATTCGGTTTTTACCAATAACAACTTGGGAGCCAGATGCCGGGGTGAAAGCCTGATAGTTCAGGGAGGCAGAGGAAACCCCCAGCTGACCTTCCTCCTCAGCTGACATCCCAGAGGACTGTCGCCTCCGATGCTTTCTCAAAAACCTCTCAACCTGAGTGCCCCTTCCTTCTACTTCCTGTGGATCTTCTCTCACTTTCTATGTTTTCTTTTTAATAATCCCATGTTCGCTAGGGAGTCAGCTGTCAACTGTCAACTGGTTGCTTGCTCTGCCTCTTGACCTAGGGTTGACTTTATTTAATCCTGTTTACAACACTCAAGCAGAAAGTTCTTGGGTTAAAGGTGTGTGCTAGGGCTGAGTCACACCACAACTAGAAACAGTTTTGTTTTGTTTTTTTTCAGTAAATAAAACGCAATCTCAGAGTTCAGAGTGTGATCTAATATCTTGCGATACTTTTTTTTACTTTTTATCTGGAAATAGAACACACACACACACACACACACACACACACACACACACACACACACACACACACAGCATTCTGCCTGCATATACACCTGCAGGCCAGTAGAGGGCACCAGATCTCATGTATAGATGGTTGTGAGCCACCCTGTGGTTGCTGAGGATTTGAACTTGAGGCCTCTGGAAGAGCAGCCAGTGCTCTTGACCTCTGAGCCATCTCCCCTGCCCATCATTGTCTTTCTTACAATGGGGGGAACAGTAAACGTAAAGACTCTTGAGCTCAAAGCCGGTGGTGGGGTAGACTGACAGAATAGGGACGGATGCTCGGGGCTAGAGCTTCTGGCTGTCATCTCTCCAGACTGAGACCTCTGAGGATCTGCTGTTACTGCTAAAGTCCTGGAGCCCTCCAGGGGAGGAGTCACGTGCCCCATTGATGCTGCAGGATGCCGAGGGATTGAGGAATGTCCTTCTGACAGCGTTTGCCTGCCGCCAAGGTCTAGCAGCTCGATTCATCCCTTCTGTCTCTAACCGATCCTGTGGGCGTATGCTCTCTGTCTCTCCTTGGGGTTTCTCTGGGTTCCTCTTTCCCACCATGCCCCTTTGCCTGTACCTTTTGTTTTTCTGAGCCTGTACCATGATTCCCCCCAGGCCTCCGGGAGCTAATTACGGGAAGCCTACCCCTTGCACAGAGCAGCCTGAAGGAAGCAGCCTCAGGTCTGTGTCCACCGTCTGTGTTAGTCCAGGTGTACACAGCACTGGGCACGTGTCTCCGAAAGATGGTAAAGATAGCGCCCTAAGGTTTTGGGGAAGCCCTGGGCATCACGCTTTGCTCCCTCTGGTAGCCGAGGCTTGTTCTTTCTCTTCACATTAGGGAAGTCCACAGAGAGCGCTGTTGTGTTTGACTGAAGCCCTGAAAGTGGGGACAACCTGTGTCCTTCCGCTTCTGGAGGCTTCCAGAGTGTACCGGCACCTAGGAGACACAGCGGCAGAGCTGGAGAGTCTGGGGCTACTGGTTGAGGTGAGGAGCATCCAGGTGGAGACACCTCATGGAAGGGTGCCAAGGTACCTGTCTTGGGGTGACTCGTCCAGACAGAAAAGTGTGGTTTTCAAAGGTTTACATTATTATTATTATTATTATTATTATTATTATTATTATTATTATTACTACTACTACTACTACTACTACTATTACTATTATTGCTACTACTACTACTATTATTATTATTATTATTTATTACTATTATTACTACTACTACTATTATTATTTACTTATTTATTTATTTATTTATTTATTTTAGGCCTTGAGTGCCACCCATAGTTCTGAAGCACTCAAACTTCTCATTGAGGTAGAATTTCTACTTCCACAACCAGACCCGGCCTCTCCTCTTCATCATGGCACACAGAGCCAGGCCAAGCACCTGCTAGCAAGTCGATGCCTACAGACAGGGAGGTGAGACTTCCCGCTGTTCGTCCGAGCCCGCTTCCCATGTCTGATGCCTCTGTTGCCCATGTGATTCTCTTTCCAAAGTCTTGTTTATCTTTGGGGTGTGTGGTGGATGTGTGAGGGTTTGGGGGGGCCTTCTGCTCTGCTCTTTTGGTGTGAGAAAAAGCTAGAGTTTGACATTAGGTACCTTCCTCTGTTGTCATCGCCTGTGCCCTCCTGGACAGGATCTCTCTGTGTACCTGGAGTGCGGTAGTTTTGGCTAGACTGCCTAGCATTGAAGCCTTATGATTTAGCTGTCTCTAACTCTTCTCTCACCCCAAGTGCTGTGCTTAAAAATACGTACCGCTTGGGGCTAAGAGATGGCTCGGAGGTCAAGAGCACTGGCTGCTCTTCCAAAGGTCCCGAGTTCAATTCCCAGCCACCGCGTGGTGACGCACAACCATCTGTACAGGAGATCTGGTGCCCTCTTCTGGCGTGCAGGCAGAATACTGTATTAATAATAAATAAATCTTTAAAAAGTATATATGTACTGCTACCAGGAAGTGGTGGCACCTGCACGCCTGTAATCCCAGCACTGGGGAGGCAGAGGCAGGTGGATCTCTGAGTTTGATCCCAGCCTGGTTTACAGAGCAAGTTCCAAGGGCAGCCACGGCTACACAGAGGAACCCTGTTTCATAAAGCAAAGTGTTTTGCTGTACTGGATTTTCACAAGAGAATTGGAGCTCTAAACTCAGCTCGTTATGTTTGCATGACAAGTGCTTTACACCTGAGCCGTGTGCCCCACCCCCCACTCCTCTAGTGAGATCGCTTATATGTGAATTAAGCATTGGGAAGACATAGGTCCTCACTGTTAGCCTCCTCCCTTAAAGCAGGAGTCCTCGTCCAGACAGTAACCTCTCCTATTTGAAATGCCGGAGTGTCCTTCCCCCACAGAATAGCCAAGGTTGGAGCTCCCAGACCTGCTCTCCCCTTTACACCTCAGGACCCAAGCTGTCCCTCACTGCAACCTTGGGGGAGTCAGGGTCCTTGCTGAACCTTCACAGGCTCACTGACTCTGCAGGGCGGCAGATGCTGCGGAGCATTACCTGGACTTGCTGGCTATGTTGCTGGGTGGCTCAGAGCCGAGGGTAGGTCTTAAGGTTCTCTGCAGTTAGGTGGGAGGGCTGGGCCCTCTGACCACCCTCACCCCCATCCCCCTACCCCCACCCCCACCTTTGTTGGGCTCCCTGGGGGACCAGTTCTCTCTGCCTGGTACTGGGGCCTAGTAAAGAGCTTAGGGGTGATGGCTCATCCCACTTCAAGGTACCCCATCCTTCTCCCGTCCCAGTTCGCCCCACCCACCCCCTCTCCAGGGCCCTGTGTGCCAGAGCTGTGTCTGGAGGCCGCAGCAGCACTGATTCAGGCAGGCCGAGCCTTGGATGCTTTGACTGTGTGCGAGGAGCTGCTCAGCCGCACCTCAGCTCTGCTTCCCAAGATGCCCTCCTTGTGGGAAAATGCCAGAAGAAGAACCAAAGAACTGCCGTACTGCCCGATCTGGGTCTCTGCCACCCACCTGCTTCAGGGCCAAGCCTGGTCACAACTAAACGCTCGAAAAGAGGCACTTAGTGAATTTAGCCAGTGAGTCCAGAAAGACAGTCATGGGTGGTATGGAAGGATGGTTTTCTGACAGGACCTGGGCTGGTGGGCTTTATTCTTAGAAGCTACCTTAATATCTCGGGTTGGTTCTTTGCTGTTGTTTTGTTTTTTGAGACAGGGTTTCTCTGTGTAGCCTTGGCTATCCTGGACTCACTTTGTAGACCAGGCTGGCCTCGAACTCACAGAGATCCGCCTGCCTCTGCCTCCTGAGTGCTGGGATTACAGGCGCTGAAGTTGGTTCTTTATTTCTGCTATTATATCCCACTTCAGGTGCCTTGAGCTGCTCTTTCGGGCCCTGCCTGAAGACAAAGAACAAGGTGATTTAATCTTTTTGTTTTTCTCCTCCTCCTCCTCCTCCTCTTCCTCCTCTTCCTCCTCTTCCTCCTCCTCCTCTTCCTCCTCTTCCTCCTCTTCCTCCTCCTCCTCTTCCTCCTCTTCCTCCTCCTCCTCTTCCTCCTCTTCCTCCTCTTCCTCCTCTTCCTCCTCCTCCTCTTCATCTTAAGAGGGTCTCATACAGAGCAGGGTGGCCTCAAGCTTTAGTCAGGGATGACCCTGGACTCTTGTTCCTCCTGCCTCTGCCTCCCAAGTGCTGTTGCTTTGTCTTAACTCTTGAGAAGTGGTGTGTTCGTTCCCTTTCTGTTGTACCCAAGTCTACCGGACTGGGGGACTTAAGGGGACATGCTGGGCACAAACCTTTAATCCCAGCACTCCCAGCACTCCCAGCAGTTGGATCTCTTGAGTAGTTCTGAGTTAGTCAGGGCTATGTGAGACCTTTGTCTCAAAACAAAACAAAAAAAAGTTGGGGAGGATGCTAGGAGGGATGGGAACTGGGGATCGAGGGTGGGGGGAGGTGTTGGCGACTGTGAACTGGGGGTGGGGGAGGTGTTGGCGACTGTGAACTGGGGGTGGGGGGAGGTGTTGGCGACTGTGAACTGGGGGTGGGGGAGGTGTTGGCGACTGTGAACTGGGGGTGGGGGGAGGTGTTGGCGACTGTGAACTGGGGGTGGGGGAGGTGTTGGCGACTGTGAACTGGGGGTGGGGGGAGGTGTTGGCGACTGTGAACTGGGGGTGGGGGGAGGTGTTGGCGACTGTGAACTGGGGGTGGGGGGAGGTGTTGGCGACTGTGAACTGGGGGTGGGGGAGGTGTTGGTGACTGTGAACTGGGGGTGGGGGAGGTGTTGGTGACTGTGAACTGGGGGTGGGGGAGGTGTTGGTGACTGTGAACTGGGGGTGGGGGAGGTGTTGGCGACTGTGAACTGGGGGTGGGGGGAGGTGTTGGCGACTGTGAACTGGGGGTGGGGGGAGGTGTTGGCGACTGTGAACTGGGGGTGGGGGGAGGTGTTGGCGACTGTGAACTGGGGGTGGGGGAGGTGTTGGTGACTGTGAACTGGGGGTGGGGGGAGGTGTTGGTGACTGTGAACTGGGGGTGGGGGGAGGTGTTGGTGACTGTGAACTGGGGGTGGGGGGAGGTGTTGGCGACTGTGAACTGGGGGTGGGGGAGGTGTTGGTGACTGTGAACTGGGGGTGGGGGGAGGTGTTGGTGACTGTGAACTGGGGGTGGGGGAGGTGTTGGTGACTGTGAACTGGGGGTGGGGGAGGTGTTGGCGACTGTGAACTGGGGGTGGGGGGAGGTGTTGGTGACTGTGAACTGGGGGTGGGGGGAGGTGTTGGCGACTGTGAACTGGGGGTGGGGGAGGTGTTGGTGACTGTGAACTGGGGGTGGGGGAGGTGTTGGCGACTGTGAACTGGGGGTGGGGGGAGGTGTTGGTGACTGTGAACTGGGGGTGGGGGGAGGTGTTGGCGACTGTGAACTGGGGGTGGGGGGAGGTGTTGGTGACTGTGAACTGGGGGTGGGGGAGGTGTTGGTGACTGTGAACTGGGGGTGGGGGAGGTGTTGGCGACTGAACTGGGGGTGGGGGGAGGTGTTGGTGACTGTGAACTGGGGGTGGGGGGAGGTGTTGGCGACTGTGAACTGGGGGTGGGGGAGGTGTTGGCGACTGTGAACTGGGGGTGGGGAGGTGTTGGCGACTGTGAACTGGGGGTGGGGGGAGGTGTTGGCGACTGTGAACTGGGGGTGGGGAGGTGTTGGCGACTGTGTCTGGTATGATGGGAGGGTAGTTGCTGACCTGGCTGGTGGTCTCTAGGTGCAGGCTCCAGCTGTGAGCAGAAATGCAGCTCTGAGGTGACACTGAAACAGCTCCGAGTCGCTGCTCTGATTAGTCGTGGGCTGGAATGGGTAGCTGCTGGCCAGGACACCAAAGCCTTAAGTGACTTCCTCCTCAGTGTGCAGATATGCCCAGGTGTGTATACTCCGAGGCATTGGTAGTGTGTAAGAGGGTGTGGCTCGTGAACAGAAGTGTAAGGATGGTGGTGTTCCCAGACAGGAATAAAGCACAGGGGGTGCTGTGTGTGCATACACAAATAGGTATGCGTGCAAGGCTCCTGAGAGTTCCCGGGTTCCCCCATCGTCCTGAGATCTGGACAATGTGGGCATGGGTTTGTAGGAAGGGGGTCAGTTGAACACTTTGTGCTGGGCGGGCAGTGGCCTCTGTGAGAGGTTGTTTATGAATAATCTAGTTTTGGTTTCTTGTGTGGACAAGATAACTTCCTCTCTAGTTCTCGGTCTGTTTCCCCTTGGGGTGGGGGGGCGGGGAACGATGCCTAAGGCTATATCAGGTTCTAAGTCTTTGTACCTTGGGGTGGGGCTATAGGCAGTAGAGATGGCTCCTTTTACCTGCTTCAGACGCTCAAAAGATTGGACCGGCAGAATGAGGCTGCTGCTTTCTGGCGAGAGGCCCAAACTCAACCTCCGCAGGAAGAAGCTGCCTGGTAAACTTGAGTCTTGCTGGCTTGTGGGTCTGAGACCTAGTGGGGGCGGTGAGGAACGGAAGGGTCGGGCGGGTGACAAGCCTGTGTCTATCTTTCACTCTTCGGCATCCCATTCTTGCTTTTCAGGTCTCTTCCACTGTATTTAGAAGCCTGTTTGAGCTGGATCCATTCCCCTACCTGTGACGTCTTCCTTGAGGAGTTTGAGACATCAGTGTTGGAGTCCTGTGACCTATAGCTTCCAGGAGCTTGAACTGTGGCCTCTGTGGGAAGGGTGTTTTTTTTCCCCCTCTTCCTGCTTTCTCCTCTTTGGAGAATGGCTGGAACTGACTGTACCTAAATAACTCCTCCACTGATGAGGTTGGTCCTGTGACCCTCGGCCTACTTACTGCTAGTCTAGTTCCAGAAAGCCTCCATGAACAAACCAGTGGCTTTGCTCATGGTCCGTTTTTCTTTTTCATTTCCTTCCTTCCTTCCTTCTTCCCTTCCCTCTTTCCCTTCTTGTATGTGTTGAGTAAAATTTCATATTTATCTCTCGTCTGCTCACTACACATGGTTGAATGGGAAGGCTCATTCATGGCGTACCAGTTGGGTGTTGGCTATTTAAGATGCTTTGTTTCAGGCCGGGCGTGGTGGCTCACACCTTTAGTCCCAGCACTCGGGAGGCAGAGGCAGGCAGATTGCTGTGAGTTCGAGGCCAGCCTGGTCTACAAAGTGAGTCTAGGACAGCCAAAGCTACACAGAGAACCCTTGTCTCAAAAAAAAAAAGCTCTATATTGGGGGCTGGAGGGTTGGAGAGATGGCTCAGAGGTTCAGAGCACTGGCTGCTCTTCCAGAGGTTCTGAGTTCAATACCCAGCAACCACATGGTGGGTCACAGCCATCTGTAATGTGATCTGATGCCCTCTTCTGGCTGTAGGTGTATGTGCAGGCAGAGCACTGTATACCAAATAATAAATAAATCCAAAAAAAAAAAAAAAAGTTCTGTTTCCAACATCCATTCCCTTCTCTGTCTCTCCAACTCCCCTCTTCTTTCCTTTTGGTGTTGGATTCTGGGGACTAACCTCCAGCTCAGCCCCTGCCCCTTCCCCACCCCACCATCTACCTCAAGAGCTTGAGGTGTGAGTATGGGGACAAGACTACATTAATCTTTCTGGGGAAGCTGTGAAATAGACCTTTTAAGGCTACTATTAAAATTTTGTATTACTTATTTTAAGTTCTGTGTGTATGCTATCCATGCATGTGTGGTGCCCTTGGAGGCCAGGGGTGTTGGGTCCTCAGAGCTATAGTTACAGGAGGTTGTGAGCCACCTGACCTGGGTGCTAGGAATCCAACCTATGTTCTCTGAGAGAGCAATTCCATGCTCTTAGCCACTGAGCCATCTCTCTAGCTCTGCTATCAAAAACCAATGCCAAAAGCCCAGGAATCTGTGCTAGGTGTCAGAGGAAACAAAGATCTAGTGAGTGGCCTTGACAGGCCTCTTAAGGAAGAATGCTTGGCTCCTTGATACTTAAGAAGGTGGGGAAAAGCTGGGCATGGTGGCGCACGCCTTTAATCCCAGCACTTGGGAGGCAGAGGCAGGCGGATCTCTGTGAGTTCAAGGCCAGCCTGGTCTACAAAGTGAGTCCAGGACAGCCAAGATAACATAGAGAAACCCTGTCTCCAAAACAAACAAACAAACAAAAAAAAATGAGGACAAGTACACAGCTTTATTTATTTATTTATTTATTTTTATTTTTATTTTTGGTTTTTCAAGACAGGGTTTCTCTATGTCATCTTGGTGATCAAGCTTTAACCCAGCACTCAGGAGGCAGAGGCAGGTGAGGTTTGAGGCCTGCCTGGTCTGCATTAGTGAGTTCTAAGACATCCAGGTCTATGTAGAGAGGGGGAGATATGTTTTCTTAGAAACAAACTGTATCGGGTCAGTCTGGGTAGGAGATGAAGGGTAAAGGGAGTCAGGATGCCACCCTGAGCTAACAGGCTTTTGACTGTAATGAGAGCCAGTTATTTTGGGGAGTGGGGCTGAAGGATCTTAAGCACATGGTTGATTTTCTTGCTGTTGGGCACTGCTGGACTTGTGTGTTCTGCAGTTGTCCTTGACCTTGAACCTAAGTGTTCTCTGTCCTCAGAGAAATATTTATACATGACGGTAAGGAGCATGTACTCCCAAAGCCCGAGAAACTAAAACGTGTGTGATTAGAGGAGAGTGCAGCAGCAATAGAGTGGGTTAAGAGCTGGCGTGGCCTGTTCCACGAAGTGAGTCCAGGACAGCCAAGGCTACACAGAGAAACCCTGTGGGGGGGAGGCTAGGGTGCTGAGTCAGGACTAGGGGTCCAGAGAAGGGGGTGGCTAGAGTTAGTGGGTTTTTTGTAGACCGAGTCTAGCTATGCATCACTAACTGGCTTCCAACTCTCAATCTTTAGCCTTTAGCCTCTGGGGTACTGAGATCTAGGGTGTACCCCCACCATACCTAGCTATTTTTTGTTTGTTTTAACATTTTATTTGCTTTATTAACTTAATTTTGAGACAGGGTCTATCACTTTGTATCCCTGGCTGGCTCTAACTTTATAACAGACCAGGCTGACTTAAACCTCAGCCTGCCTCTGCCTCTCAAGTGCCGAGATTAAAAGCATGTGCTAGCACACCGCCTTTAAATTTCACTTTTTAAATGCTGTTTTGAGACTAGATTTGTTGATATGCGCCACTACAGCCGACCCATCTAATAGTCCTCCGGCCTCTGCTTCTAGAATTACAGACCCAACCCATCCATCACCCACGCCCTTCGTGGGAGCCAGTATTTTAAAGGAGCCACGAAGGGTTTTTAGTGTGGTGGTGAAGAGGATCCCTAGGATTGGTGAGAAATGGACTATGTGGGTTTTCACTACAACCCGACTAAACTAATAAGGGTTCGAGCTATTGTGCCAGGTCCTTCCAGCTGCTTATAAACTCAGGAGCCAATCAGCTGGAGCCAAGTAGGAGAGGCCAAGCCCCGGGGTTTTAAAGGCTCCTTTTACCAGTGGTCTGGCCTGTTGCCTTCGCCGATTGGCCAAGCATCCCAATGCGTCGAGGAAGCGTAGCGCCGCGGCCAATTGGCGTGGCGTTACTAGGCGTGTTGCAGCCTTGGGGCGGGGCCAGGCCGTAAACGAATTTTCCGATTGGCCACGGCCCGCGGGTTGCTGGGGAGAGGCGCAGAGGGGCGGGCCCGAGTGCCCAAGGCGGGCGCTGATTGGCTGGGACGAGGGCGGCTTTCCTTCCGATGATTCGGCTCTTCTCGGCTCAGTCTCAGCGAAGAAGCGTTTGCAGCCGCCGCCGCTGCCGCCCTCCTCGCGGATCAGGAGCTAGCGTCGCCCGCCCGCCCGCCCGCTCGCCCGCCGTCCCCGGTGCCGCTGGGAGGAAGCGAGAGGGGAAGCCCGCCCGAGGGGGCTTTGTCACTGCCGTTGCTCCTCCGCCTGAGTGAGAGTCAAGCCCCGGGCCTAGTCCTGGTCGCCTGCCACTCTCGTAGCCGTTACCCTCGGGCCGCCACAGCCGCCGACCGGGAGAGGCGCGCGCCATGGCCTCCGGAGCCGAGTAAGTGTGAGCGCGTGCACGCCGGGCCACGGGGGGCGGCGGCGGCGGCGAGGAGCGGGAGCGGGGCGCGGGGTGGCGGTGCGCACCGTGGGCTCCGCCGCCGCTGGCTTAGGCCCCGGGGCCGGGCGGCGTCTGAGTGAAGCTAGGCCCCGGGAGGGAGAGGACACGGAAGGGATAGAGAGAGGCACAGGGGCGAGTGAGGGCCTCGGGCCGGGCCGTGCACCCGCGCGCCCCCTAGGCCGGGCCCGGGTCCGGAGTCTTGGGCAAGATGGTGCTGCTGTGTCATGCAGGCCCCGGCCGGCCCGAGCGGCTCTCCCCGCCCGGCACGGCGGGCCCCGGCCTACTTGTTAGGCCTTTGGCGCGGGGCCGGGGCTGGGGGTTAGGGGGGGATCCACACTTTCCGCGCGGAACCTTTGGCGCAGGGACACGCACGGGTCGACCATTTGTCCGAGCACACGCGGAAGCCTCCCCCACCACCACCACCGAGGAGCCCGAGAAAACACTGCGAGCCCGAGGCCCCGGCTGGGCCCTGTGGGCGTGGACTTGAGGCCACGTGAAGGCCTCAGGAGTGCGGAGACTCCAGGGAGGGCCGGGCCGGGCGACCTGGGTGGGTGGTGGAGGAGTGGAAACCCAGGCCGGTCTTGGTGGATGGAGCCTGGGTTGGCGTCTTTGGCACCCTGGGTAGTGAGGGGCTGTTAGGGAGAGGGCTGGTCGAGCCTTTCTTCAAATGGCAATTCCCCCACCACCACCACCACCACGCTAGGCTTGTTGTAAATACCAGGAAGCTTTACCTAGTTTTTGCTGTTTCGCTATTTTTTGTTTGTTTTTACTATGGTTAGGGATGTCCATAAAGGACGTGGTTTGGTTGTTTTTTTTTTTTTCCTGTTTTAAGATACTGAAGTTGAAGTCACATTGGTTTTGTTTTGCTTTCTGTATTTCTGACTTTCAGAACTTGCAGGTTAGAGTTGGCTTAACTCTTCAAAATACATCTCTTCCACAAGCACCTACGTTAAGAGATTTTTCTGGGCCTTTGGACTTTATGGTCTCAACTTCATCTCTCTCAGGAAAGCATCAAGTAAAACCTAGCCACCTCAACCCATTCAATTTAAAAACTAGAGTTTCCCATACAAAAGGGGAAAGAAAAACAAAAGCCGAGCAAGTGTAAGAAACTATTTTTACACATCTCGATGTTTTGAGGTGTTTTTAAGTTTCATTTCCTTGGGATGTAGTAATCACTCAGTTGTTTAGTTAAAAGAAGTAGTAATACTTTAAATAGCCAGGGTGGATGGGATGGTGCACACTTTTGATCCCAGCTCTTGAAAGAAAGGCAGAAAAGGCAAGTTCTAGGTTAGTCTTGTCTCAAAAAAACAAAATACTTTTTTTTGTTGTTGTTTTGTTTTTGGTTTTGTTTTGATTTTTTGAGACAGGGTTTCTCTGTGTAGCCTTGGCTGTCCTGGACTCGCTTTGTAGACCAGGCTGGCCTCGAACTCACAGTGATCCGCCTGCCTCTGCCTCCCGAGTGCTGGGATTAAAGGCGTGTGCCACCACGCCCGGCTCAAAATAAGCTTTTAAAGTTAAATTTATGTTTTTGTTTTCTGAGACAGGGTTTCTCTGTGTAGCCTTGGCTGTCCTGGAATTCACTCTGTAGACCAAGCTGACCTCAGAAACCGAGACCTGCCTGCCTCTGGCTCACTAGTGCTGGAAATGAAGGCGTGTGCTACCACTGCCTAGTATTTCATTTTTGAGACTAGGGTCTCAAACTGGCCTCAGACTCAGCCATGTATTCAGTGCTATTTTAGAACTTGTGGTTTTGCTGCCACTATCTCCCAAATAATGAGTTTTCAGGAATTCTGCACAGTATGATTGACATACATCTAGAAATTTTAAAATTCCTGAAATCTGGTATCATAAGCAGTTTCTACCTTAAGGTCATCTGGGTGGTTCTTTCCTGAATTTCCAAGTTCCCTTTTGTGGTCTTAAGTTCTGGAGAGGACCTGAGTCCTGCAGATGATAGGAGATTTCTCTAAAACTAACCATATACGCCCTCAGTTGGTTTGGAGAATACTAGTGCTGATCTCTAGGGTACTTGGAGGATTATAGGCCATTAAGGGCCTTCCACACACATCTCTAGAGCCAGGGTCTGGACTGGTAGGCAAATTGGAGTTTGCCCTGAAATGCAGTTTTGAGAATAAATACCAAGTGGTAACTTGAGGCACTGCACAAGACCATGGGTGACCTCTGGGGGAAGGCTTTCTTTGGTTTTGTGTTTTTGTTTGTTTGTTACACACACACGCACACACACACGGTTTCTCTGTGTAGCTGTCCTAGACTCACTCTGTAGGCCAGGCTGGCCTTAAACTGAGAGATCTGCTTGCTTCTGGGACTAAAGGCCTGCATTCCCAGTTGGGGGAAGGCATTTTGATACATGGGGGAAGTAAAACCTTTGGAGGATTTACAAACATTTATTTTTGGGATTTCAACGACATTGTGGCCAGAGTGAATGAAGGAGGCAAGTTACAGCTAAGGAAACAACTCTGGGAAACTAGTTATCTAAAGTAATGGTAACGTAGCTGAGTGTAGTAATGCATGCCTGTGACTGTAATCAGGAGGCAGAGACAGGAGAGTTGCTACCAGTTCAAGGTCATCTTGGTTTATATAGCCAGGCAGGGCTATAGATAGCAAGACCCTTCATTGAACAACAAAAAGTCAGCAAAATAATCTGTAAGTCAGGGTAAGATGTTTCCAGTGGCAGTGCATTTTTGTTTGGTTTTGCTGTCTCATCTCAGCTCCTAGAATAATGTGCTTTGTAGATACCCATTTATGATTACTACTATTGTTGAAACAAGTCTTGATATACAGCTCAGGCTGGTCTGGAACTTTCTGCCGATTGCTGACATACAGGCATGAACTACATTATGTTTGGTTTTCATTAATTTGTCAAAGAAATAGTTTTTTTCTCCACATTTGCTTTTTCCATTGTTTGACCCGTGTTTCTCCTGATACTCATGTTTCTCAAACCTTGGAAGAAAGCCTTTGTTTCTTTTTGTTGAGATAGGATATCCCTGGCCTGGAACTCTGTAGACCAATCTGGCTTCAAAACCACAGATACCTTCCTGCCTCTGCCTCCCAAATGCTGAGATAAAGGCTTGCACCACTGTGCCTGGCCAGATGTAACTTTTCACAGGGAGAGTCCACTCAATCTAGTGAGTGAAGGCTGACAATGAGCTAGTTACAACATAGGTTGCAGAGAGATGGCCTGGTAGGTAAAGGGACCTGCTGCCAGACCTGACAGTGTACATCCAATCCATTGAACACATGGTGGAAGGAGAGGGCAAGTGTCATAGTATAAGAGTCAACAGACGTAAGGAAATTAGTATCACTGTCTAGTGACTAACAAACACCAGCTTCTAGAAAATTAGTTGTTTGGAGGAGGGGCCCAAAAAGCCCTACCAGTCCCTTAGGCATTACCAGCAACTGTTTGCTGAGGTAAAGGGACACATTTCCAAAAGTAGTTTAGCTGCTGATAAGTTGTTCCTGTAAATAACTCCTCATTATATAAGTTCTTAAACTAACTGGATCACACACACAGAATCATGAAAGAAGGGCAGTTGCTAGGAAGAGGAAGGGGACCAGTGGGAGAGGGACAGAGGACGAGGGTTAATCTAAAAGCATGTGCAGGGAATGAGATGTCAGTGAAAACAACCAAGCATGTAATTAATGCATGGCAATAAACTTTAGGAAGCAACTTAGTTTCTTCATTTAAGTGAGAAAATTTGAGTTTTCCCACTTTTCAAAATTTCTTGATTTTTGTTTCTGAATTAATAATAATCATGTGCTTTTGCAGAAATGCCAGGAAGCTCCTTTTGAGTTAGATCCTCTTTCTGAAGTATTTTTATACTGTTGTGTATTACTTTTTGTTGTAATTTTTTGTTTTGTGCTTGGTGTTCTTGTACTAGGAAATACTCTTGGATTCATCAGGTTTATTTTTTCGAGGAGGATAGTGATAAAAATTGGTTTGGAGGAACGTGACCACTCTAAGCCTTGTCTGGCTCACTTCATTCCCTTGGAAGGCAAGCAGTGAGATAACTTTTTCAAAGCTCTGTAATTAATCATAGTGACCATGTGCCAGGCGTTATGAAAGCATTTAAATTTTTTAATCTCAACCTTGTAGGTTGTTACAGTCTCCATTTTACAGATGAGAAAGTCAAAGTCCAGAGAGGCCAACTAACTTAGTGAGATCACAGCTAAGCATTGCCAGAGTTGGAATTTAGACCTAACTGATTTGACTGTAGAGCTCCTGTTCTCTATAGTCTAAGACATTTTTCTATTGGTCTCTGTTGAGCCTTCTGTAATGTCTTTTAATATTCTTTGGCCAGTTTCCTGACCTTGGGATAGGATCCCTTGGGGCCTAACAGAACAGCAGCACTCAAAATGCTAAGATACTGAAATAGGAATGAAGTAAATGCTGACTAAGTTCCTCAATAACTTGACTGGATTTCTTTTATCTGTGCTTTTAAGCTTCATCTATCCCTTCTTTCTTGCCTAAGTGAAATTTAGAGATTGATGGGGCTTAGTATCTGTTAGGCCTGACCTCATTGTTTTTCCTTCTAGTTCAAAAGGTGATGATTTATCAACAGCCATTCTCAAACAGAAGAACCGTCCCAACCGGTTAATTGTTGATGAAGCCATCAATGAAGATAACAGTGTGGTGTCCTTGTCTCAGGTATGTTGGGTATATAGTCCAGTCTTTACTGCATTTAACTAGAGAGGTCTCTCCAGCTTTCTTTTGTCATTTTCCTTGCAGTGGCAGATAAAAGTGGGGTTTGTAGGGAATTCTAGCCTAGAGGGCTTCTTTTACTTTCAGTGACCCAAAGTCCTTAACTTTGTTTTAAGCCCAAGATGGATGAACTGCAGTTGTTCCGAGGTGACACAGTATTGCTAAAAGGAAAGAAGAGACGGGAAGCTGTGTGCATTGTGCTTTCTGATGACACGTGTTCTGATGAGAAGATTCGAATGAATAGAGTTGTTCGGAATAACCTCCGTGTTCGCCTAGGGGATGTCATCAGGTGCGTATGAGGGTGGGGGATGGGGTCTTCCTTGTAGACATCATAGCCTGCATTACAGCGAGGATGCAGTCTTTGCCAGCTGCTGATGTAGGAAGTCCACCCTGGTCATGGGAAGACTCAGGTTTTCAGAGTTCTAGACTTTAAAAATCTGGGGCTGGGCAGTGGTGGCGCACACCTTTAATCCCATCACTCAAGGAGGCAGAGGCAGATGCCTTACTGTGAGTTGGCGGCCATCCTGGTCTACGAAGTGAGTCCAAGACAGCCAAGTCTATACAGAGAAACCCTGTCTCAGAACAAAAACAAACAAACTACCTCTGCATGATCTGTAGGGCAAATCAGCATTTCCATGGCTTTTTTTCTTGTTGTTTTCCTTTTCTTTTTTTGACTGGAGAGGTATAATTCCCTCATACTTTGGGTTGGAGGCATCATATGAGGATGTATACTTAATAAATGATAATACAGACATTTCTACAGAGTATCTACTGCTTTTACTATTGTGGCTGTTTAATAGCTTGTGGTAGTGCTGAAATAACGTGGAAATGTGAGTAGGAAGGAATTCTTTTGAAATGAGTGAGGCTAGGCCGGGCTTGGTGGTGCATATGTACTTTTAATTTCAGCACTTGGGAGACAGACACAGGTGGGTACATGAGTGCAGGCTAACATGGTCTATATAATGAGACCCTGTCTTCCAAAAGGGAAAGAAAAGCCAAAAAAGATAAGTAACCTGGGAGAGGGGACATAGTTATAACTAGATCTAGGATTGCCACAGTGTGAGTGACTTAGGTCCGAGGCTTCCACAAACTCCATTTACCTGGCCAGGAGCATTACTTTCTTGTAGTGTTTTGATCTTGTGGTTGAGATTAGTTTTTCTTGTCTTTCACTGGCATCACAATTTTTTATTGACTTGCCAAGCCTTGCCCCTCCCCCTATAATACTGGGATGTCAACATTAGCTAGAAAGCTAGACATGGTGGCACATACCTATATCCCAGTAATCTCAGCACTTTCTGGAGAGGTGGGAGATGGTCAGTATTTGCTAGGATTATCATTCTTGAGTATCCTGTATTGAAGACTCCAGTGGTAGAGTGGTACACATGGGGGCTTCCGCATACTCTCAATTTTGGCTTAGTGATGATTGGACTTCTGTTATCTCATGACTGTGACCTGTCTTAGTCTGCTTGGCTGCTCCCTTTCCCCCACCCTGCTTCCTTCCTCTCTTCACCTAAGGCCATCCCTGCCTTTTCTCTTTCGCTTGCCATCAGCTTTCTGTGCCAGGCCCTTTCGGACACCCAGTGCTTGGGGCTGCAGTGTGGTTGGTAATGTGGAGTCTGCTTGTCATCCTCAGCATCCAGCCATGCCCAGATGTAAAGTACGGCAAACGCATCCATGTGCTACCCATCGATGACACGGTGGAAGGCATCACTGGCAATCTCTTTGAGGTATACCTTAAGCCGTACTTCCTGGAAGCTTATCGGCCCATCCGGAAAGGTGAGAGAAACTGAGTTTAGGAATGGTTGTTACTTGAGTAAACAGTTGCGTGTTATTTACATATGTATGAGTATGCATATGTGTATCCTGCACGCACATTCAGTTGTCTGCTCTCTTACCTCCCTTCTGAGCACCAGTATTGTAGGCAGTTCTCATGTATCCCTGAAGGATGATCTGCTTTTGCTGTTCATTGAAACTGTACAGCTCTACCATTATCAGTTGTAGTGAAACCTTAGGCTGTCTACGCCCTAAACGTTAAACAGGGCTTTTGTCATTTCATTTGTGTATACTAGTCTTGAGCAGTAAAGAATGTAATACAGAGTTTTACTGTTGCCTGGTATAGGGAAGGAAAGTGTAAGTGATGCCTACTAAGCCATGGAGGTCTGGTGAAGAATTTTCACTTGGTCTTGTTACACTCATTTTAAATTTTTACCTATTTTATGTGCATTGGTGTTTCATTTGGATTTATATCTGTGGGGGTGTCAGGTCCTTGGAACCGAAGTTATAGACAGTTGAGAACTGCCATTTGGGTGCTGGGAATTGAATCCAGGTCCTCTGGAAGAGCAAACAGTGCTTTTAACTGCTGAGCCATCTCTCCAGCCTCTTTACTTGGCCTTGTACTGTACCCTTCTAATTGTATTTGTATTGCTTTGTATTATAGGAGATATTTTCCTTGTCCGGGGTGGGATGCGTGCTGTGGAGTTCAAAGTAGTAGAGACAGATCCCAGCCCCTACTGTATTGTTGCTCCAGACACAGTGATCCACTGTGAAGGGGAGCCAATCAAGCGAGAGGTGAGTTACTCCCTAATCCCTGCTCCCGGTTTTACTTTTTTTCTATTTGTGGTGCTGGGGAATTGTACCTAGGACCTCGCACATGTTAGGCAAGTTCTACAATGAAACACATCCTCATCTCCCAATTTCATTACCACTCAGGTGGCATTAGTGGTGGTTGTCAAGCTGAATGCTTTTAGAATTAGATGGCCTTATGGAAGAAAAGAATGCAGTGCTATGATTTTGAGAGAAAGTCTAAAAGATGTAAATGATGGGCACTGAGTGCCAGTAATCCTAATGCTTAGGAGGTGGAGGTGGGAGTATTGCTCTAAGTTTAAGTCCAGGACGATGGTCTATGAAGTGAGATCCTGTCTCAAAAAAATATAAGTGGTCTGTGACTTGGTGGTTAAGAGCATTGGATGCTCTTCCAGGGGACCTGGGTTCAATTCTCAGCACCTACCTGGCTGTATTTGATCATATTATTCCTTGTCATTACTTCTTTCATCTCCTTTTCCTATCCACTTTCTTCCTTCTCTCCCCCCTCCCCCACCCCCCTTGTGTGTGTGTGTCTGTGTCTGTCTGTCTCTAGCCCACTGAATGTGTTTAGAGTTGATCATGGCTGTGGGTGGGTTATTGAACAGCTACAGCTTACCTGTGGCTATACCATAAAGAAATGATACTGGCTGGGCGTGCTGGCGCACGCCTTTAATCCCAGCACTCGGGAGGCAGAGGCAGGCGGATCACTATGAGTTTGAGGCCAGCCTGGTCTACAAAGTGAGTTCAGGACAGCCAAGGCCACACAGAGATACCCTGTCTCAAAAAGATAAAACAAAACCAAGAAATGATTCTGTCTTCTAGCAGCTGTTAGTTCCTATAGCTCCTCTCACCCCACCCATTCAAGATAGGGGTGCTGATGGGCCCAGTCATATGTAGATCAGCTTTAATTCAAGATAGGGGTGTTGATGGGCCCAGTCATGTGTAGATCAGCTTTAATTTTTTTTAAGGATCCCTTATAAGACTACGATTGTAAAAAGGGACAGTTTGGGTATTGTTGTCATCCCCCTGTCCCTGGAATTCACTCACTGTGGCCTGGGCTGGCCTCAAATTCAGTCTTTCTTCCTCTCCTTCCAAGTGCAGAGATTACAGGTATGTGCCACTCTACCTGGCTTAAGATGAGATCCCCGTAGAAGAGAATCTTCTCATACAGCATATTTTTCCCACACCAAATAGTGGGAGGGTTTGAAAAACTTGTATTTTTGCTGACAAAACTATTCCTGTTTTTGTTGGTTTGTTCTTTGCGCCCTCCACATGCAGGATGAGGAGGAGTCTCTGAATGAAGTAGGCTATGATGACATTGGGGGCTGCAGGAAGCAGCTAGCCCAGATAAAGGAAATGGTGGAACTGCCGCTGAGACATCCGGCGCTCTTTAAGGCAATTGGTGTGAAGGTGAGTATTCTAAGTTCTGTGGGGAGTCCAAGATGGTGCTTAAAGTGTCTTATCAGTGGTGTGTAACTGGTTCCATAAATGGCTTAAAAAGGCAGTAGTTTTAGGTTTACAGAATGCTCCAAATTCATTAGAGCTATTGATTATCATATATGTATACACACATACACATTTAATATATTTAAAATAACAGTTCTTTTCTTATGGGCCCTATTAAAAATTTAACTGTAAGTTTACTAGTCTTTGTAGACCATTACTCAAAAAAAGAAGGGAATTTATGTAATATTAGGGTCCTGATTTTAAACATTTGAGAACTGCCTGCCTAGAATATAGTTTTCTGACCTTTTTTTATGTAATAGAATACACTGAAGGTGAAATGAGTAGTTTGTTTAGTAAGCATACAAGTGGGCAGTTTCAGAGGAAGAGTTCTAGTTGGTTTTAATCAATCAGTTTTGGTAACATGCCTTCAATCCCAGCAATTAAGATGCAGAGTTTGAGGCCAGCCATGGTCTACAGAGATAGTTCCAGGACAGCCAAGGTTACACAAAGAAATCCTGTTTTGAAAAACAAAAATAAAAAAGAAATTTTAATCTGATGTTAAATCTAGTTCTGAACCTGTGGGTTGCCACTAGTAGAAAACAACTATTTTAATGGTCTTAGGAACTGAGACTGCTCAATAGCAAAATTGTAGCTATGAAGTAGCAACGAAAATTAATGGTTGGGGGTTCCTAACACCACTGGAAGTGTGTGTTGTCCAGTGGTCATGACCCACAGATTGAGAACTACTGTCCTAAAAGATTGTCAACACTTGAGTGAAAGTCTCCAACAGTAAAAAACAGACCCTGCTTTAGTAAATGTTTTGGATACAGCTTTGTCAAAAATTGAGCCCTTGGTGTAACTTACTTTTCACTATCTTTACATGGTAGGCACATGAGGATTAAATTAAAACAAAAACAAAAGGCCAGGTACCTGTTTGTGGGGATGCATGCCTGTAATCCCAGCACTCTAGAGGCAGAGGTAGGTGGATCGCTGTGAGTTCGAGGCCAGCCTGGTCTACAAAGTGAGTCCCAAGACAAGACAAGCCAGGACAGCTACACAGAGAAACCCTGTCTCAAAAAACAAAACAAAACTCATTTGTGGTTTGTTTGCTTGCTTTGGAGCTGCAGGGGGATGTATCCCTGGCTATCCTGGAACTCAGTATGTAGACCAGGTTAGCTTCCAACTCAGATCTGCCTGCCTCTCCTTGAGTGCTGGGATTAAAGATGTGTGCAACCACATCTGCCTCTTTGTTCCCATTGTAGTCTATCTAGTCAGGCCTGAAGCCTGCAATCCTTCTACCTTACCCTCCTCAGCTGGGATTCTAAATGTGTTTCCTTTTTTGTTTGTTTTTTTTCAGAGACAGGGTTTTTCTCTGTGTAGCCCTGGCTCTAGACCAGGGTGGCCTTGAACTCACAGAAATCCACCTGCCTCTGCCTCTTAAATGCTGAGATTAAAGGCATGTGCCACCATCCCTGGCTTCTAAATATGTCTCAAAGGCTTGTTTGTTCTTTTTAAAATTATTTTATATGGAGCTGGAGAGATAGCTCAAGTTAAGGGCACTGGCTGCTTTTCCAGAGGACCTGAGTTCAGTTCCTAGCACCCACATCGAAGCTTATAACCATCTATAGTGAGACCTGGTGCCCTCTTCTGGCATGCAAACATACATACAGGCAGAATACTGTATACATGATAAATAATCTTATGTCTCTACAGGTGTATGTGGAAAGAGGGTGTTTAAAGAATGTTTTATGTGTATGCATGTTATTTGTTATGTATGACTGCACCATGAGCTTTCAGTGTTCAGAGGCCAGAAGAAGGCATCAGATCCCCTGGAACTGGACTTAGGATTGGTTGTCAGCCACAATCAAACTGAGTTTTATAGAAGAGCAGCCAGTGCTCTTAAATGCTAAGCCATCTCTCTAGCCCCCAAAGGTTTTTTCTTAATTGCATCAGCCCCCTCGTTCTCATGCGTACTAGTGTCCTAGTCAAGCTACTTTAGGATGGGTGGAAGTGGGAGAAAGTAAACTCCTGACCGCAACTGCACTCTATATCCTCAGCCTCCTAGGGGAATCTTGCTATATGGACCTCCTGGGACAGGGAAGACCCTGATTGCCCGAGCTGTGGCAAATGAAACTGGAGCCTTCTTCTTCCTGATCAATGGTAAGAAACTTGATTTATCTTGTGCCTGACCAGACCTGTTTCTGAGCTGGGCCCTTTATGGAACCATTTGCACCTTAAGCATGTAAAGAAAATAACTCACAGAGATCCGACTGCCTCTGCCTCCCTGAGTGTTGAGATTAAAGGTGTGTGCCACCATGCCCAACTAAAGAAATTATTTTAAAGTTATTGGGGTTTTGTCTGGATGTCTACGCACTATATGTGTTCGGTGCCTGAGGAGGCCAAAAGGGACAGTATCAGGTCCCCTAGAACTGGAGTTACTGGATGCCGTGAACCACCATGTAGGTGCTGAGGTTGAACCTGGGCCTGAACAGCCAGTGCTCTTAACCACTGAGTCACTTCTCCAGTCTAATTTTTAGCTTTATTGTGTGTATAGGTGTGCTTGTTTAGTGTGGGAATATGCATGCCATTGTCATTGTCTTAAAAAATAACTTTACTGGGCATGATGGTTCACACCTATAATCCCAGTACTCAGGAAGAGGCAGGCAGATCGCCATGAGTTCAATGCCAGCCTGATCTACAAAGAGAGTCTAGGATAGCCAAGGCTACACAGAGAAACCCTGCCTCAGAAACAAAAAAAAACCAAAAAACTTACTGAAGACAACTTGGGGGAATTAGTTCCTTCTTTCTACCGTGTTGGGTCCATGACTCAGGTCATTGGGTTGGCAACAAGCACCTTGACCTGTTGAACCATCTCACTGGTCATTGTTCTGTTTCTTTTCAGGTCCTGAGATCATGAGCAAATTGGCTGGTGAGTCTGAGAGCAACCTTCGTAAAGCTTTTGAGGAAGCTGAAAAGAATGCTCCTGCTATCATCTTCATTGATGAGCTTGATGCCATTGCACCCAAAAGAGAGAAGGTAGAAACTTACCTAAGGGGATGGTAGGGGCATGAAAAGTCCTCACTTAGCTTCTAACCAAACATACTGTTTTCACAGACTCACGGGGAAGTGGAACGTCGTATCGTGTCTCAGTTGTTGACCCTCATGGATGGCCTGAAGCAGAGAGCACATGTGATAGTTATGGCTGCAACCAATAGACCCAATAGCATTGACCCTGCCCTACGGCGATTCGGTAAAGACCTCAAATTCTTTCCATCTTTTTTGGGAGGGTTTTCAAGACTGGATTTCTCTGTGTAACCCTGCCTTATCCTGTAACTCTGTATACCGGGCTAGCCTCAAACTCAGGGATTCTCCTGCCTCTGCCTTCTGAGTGCTGGGATTAAAGATGTGTGCCATCGCTGCTCAGCCCAACTTGTTCTTAGTTCTTGGTATACTATAGTTGTGTTGGGTTTGATTTTCTTATCTCACCTCTGTCTTTGATCTAAGTTATTCACTCCTCAGCGTTTCTTTAAGCTCTTTGACATGACAGGACCTAAGGTCTTTTATTCCGTTCTGTGTCCCCTCTCAATCAGTGGTCCTCAAATCTTGTTAATGCTGTGATCCTTTAATATAGTTCCTCATGTTGTGGTAGCCCTCAACCATAAAAACTATTTTTGTTGCTACTTCGTAACTGTAATTTTGCTACCATTATGAGTCATAATATAAATATTTGGTATATGAAAAGGTTGTTCCACAGCTAAAGGGAGCAAAACCTAGAGATGGAGAACCACTCCTCTAGAGTAACCCCCTCTCTGTGCTTGCCTAAGCCCGAAAGGGTTCTAGGCAGTGAGAGGGGCATTAAATGCTAACTCTAAATAAGTTACTGAGTAACTTCTGTGGACCAGGAATTATCCCTATTTCCTGTTCCTGTATTGTCCCACAGGTCGCTTTGACAGAGAGGTAGATATTGGAATCCCCGATGCTACAGGACGCTTGGAAATTCTTCAGATCCATACCAAGAACATGAAACTGGCAGATGATGTGGACTTGGAACAGGTGGAGTGGTGGTCATGGCTGGCCAAAATGTTTAGTATTTTAGAGCTAGATGGAGAGTGTTGTGATTTCAGGGCAGGAATATGCTTCTTAGTTGTTGCTGTGTTTAAAGTAAAGTGAATTGTTGGAGCAGCTTTATTTCCAGCTCCCAAATCCAGGTTGGGTATTTAGCACCGCTGACAGTAAAAGATGTGCTATAGTGTACCCCTTTAAGGAAACAGGAGGAATCAGAGACAGGAGTCATCATGGGTGGAGTCCGGAATCTCTCTGACTCCTGCAGCTGGGTCTTGAGGAGCGTAAGCAAGATCTTCTCTTTACAGGTAGCCAATGAGACCCATGGCCATGTGGGTGCTGACTTGGCAGCTCTGTGCTCAGAGGCTGCTCTACAGGCCATCCGAAAGAAAATGGACCTCATTGACCTAGAGGATGAGACCATTGATGCTGAGGTCATGAATTCCCTGGCAGTTACTATGGACGACTTCCGGGTAAGGCCCATATCCCCAAATTAGGAACCAAAGTGTGTACTTTGTTGTGTGCCTCTCCTCCACCCCTACTCCCCGAGTTTCAGCCTCACATTTTCACACTCCCCTTTTAGTGGGCCTTGAGTCAAAGCAACCCGTCAGCACTTCGGGAAACTGTGGTTGAGGTGCCACAAGTAACCTGGGAAGACATTGGAGGCCTGGAGGATGTCAAACGTGAGCTTCAGGAGTTGGTTCAGGTAGGTAGACTAATTTACTCTAGGATGGTGGGTCATTGCCTCAGTATGTAATTAACCTTTTAGGTTTCAGACTCAAAAAAAACTTAAGCCCGCAGTTTAAAATAGTAAGGAACTGCCTTAGGCTTACTATTGCTGTGATAACACCATGATCAAAAAGCAAGTTGAGGAGGCAAGGGTTCCATATTTCTGTACATCAAAAGAAACTGGGAGAGGAATTCAAACAGCACAGGAACCTGGGGACAGGAGCTAATGTAGAGGCCATGGAGGAGTGCTGCTTAATGTCTTGTTCCACCTGCTTTTTTTTTTTTAAGATGTATTTTATGTACATAAGTGTTCTATTTGCACGTGCACCTACATGTCAGAAGAGGGCATCAGATCACATTGTAAATGGTTGTGAACCACCATGTGGTTGTTGGGAATTGAACTCAGGACCTCTGGAAGAGCAGTCAGTGCTCTTAGCTTCTAAGCCATCCCTTCAGCTCCCTTAACCTGCTTTCTCTCTTTCTTTCTGTTTTCAAGACAGGATTTCTCTGTGTAGCCTTGGCTGTCCTGGAACTCCGTTTGTAGACCAGGCTGACCTCGAACTCACAGAGATTGAATGCCTCTGCCTCTTGAGTGCATGGGAGCCACCATGTCAGGCTCTAACCTGCTTTTTTATAAAACCCAGGAACACCTGCCCAGGGATGGAGCCACCCACGAGTGGGACCCTCCCCATCAATAACTAGTTAAGAAAATGCCTCACAGCCAGATCTTAAGGAAGCATTTTCTCAATTAAGGTTTCTTCCTTTTAGATAGCTTTAGTTTGTATGCGAAGTTGTTATGTCTAGCCAGCATAAGAGCCTGTCTTTTAAAAACTTGGATCTTGGACCATAGGGTATACCATAAAGATGATAATGCTTCTGATTAGTATTTTATTTATAATATGGAGGTTGCCCTTAAATGATGTTTGCTTTTCTTCTAGTATCCTGTGGAACATCCCGACAAATTCCTCAAATTTGGCATGACTCCTTCCAAAGGAGTTCTTTTCTATGGACCTCCTGGCTGTGGGAAAACCTTGCTGGCCAAAGCCATTGCTAATGAATGCCAGGCTAACTTCATCTCCATCAAGGGTCCTGAGCTGCTCACCATGTGGTTTGGGGAGTCTGAGGCCAATGTCAGGGAAATTTTTGACAAGGTGAGCGAGCTATTAGAGGCCAACTGATGTTCATGTGTTTGGGGACAAGTGGGATAAGAGGCTGTCTCTAAAGTAAAAAACCCTATTACTGGCAGCATTTTATAGTTGGCATTGTTTCTTACTTGGTTTTCTTTCTAAAGTTTGAGAAATGTAGCTATGTTAGCGTTTGAGTTGGTCTCTCTCTTACAGGCACGACAAGCTGCCCCCTGTGTCCTCTTCTTTGATGAGTTAGACTCGATTGCTAAGGCTCGTGGAGGTAACATTGGAGATGGTGGTGGAGCTGCTGACCGAGTCATCAATCAGATCCTAACAGAGATGGACGGGATGTCCACAAAGAAAAATGTGTTTATTATTGGAGCCACCAACCGGCCTGACATCATTGACCCTGCCATCCTAAGACCTGGTCGCCTTGATCAGCTTATCTATATCCCACTTCCTGATGAGAAGTCCCGTGTTGCCATCCTAAAAGCCAACCTGCGCAAGTCCCCAGTTGCCAAGGCAGGTGCAGAGTTGTCAGCCATACCGATTTTTCTATGACGCTAATGTGGAGTATTCTTAGATTCCTGGATTGAGTGGACAATAGAGGAATACAGAATAAATGGGGTGGCAAAGGCAGGAGCAAATGTGCTTAGAGGGGTAGCCCAAAGGTCTGGATGCTGAAGAAGGCACAGTGCTGAAGTAGTTCTTTTGCTTCCTTTAGGATGTGGATTTGGAGTTCCTGGCTAAGATGACTAATGGCTTTTCTGGAGCTGATCTGACAGAGATTTGCCAACGTGCTTGTAAACTGGCCATCCGTGAATCTATTGAGAGTGAGATTAGGCGAGAACGAGAGAGACAGACAAATCCATCAGCTATGGTGAGTCGGTGCTCTTCGTCCAAATGTGCCAGTCTAGAGACTCTCCATTACCCATAGTTGAGAGTGGAAGGCATTAGGAAGATCCCTTGCCTGAGATGTTAAGCAGGGCATCCAAGAAAATGAAGACTGAATAACTAAGCTGGGTGTGGTGCATCCCTGTTCCAGCTCTCAGTGGTAAAGGCAAGTAGACCAGAAGTGCAAGGCCAACCTGGATTACATGAGATTGTCTCAAAAACAGGAAGTGAACCCACAAAGAAAGAGATGGGTTGGCTATATGCTCAGTTTGATGCTGTAAGGGAAATGAAAGTGTATTTGTGTAACAGATAGAGGAGGATGTCATATTTATTATTTATTTATTTTTAATTTTCCCCCCCAAGATAGCACTTCTCTGTGTGGCCTTGGCTGTCCTGGACTTGGCTTTGTAGACCAGGCTGACCTCGAACTCAGATCTGCCTGCCTCTGCCTCCCAAGTGCTGGGATTAAAGGCCTGCTCCACAGCCTGGCTTATTTTTATTTTTTTAATTTTATGTGCACTGGTGTTTGTGAGAGTGTCCGATCCCCTGGAGCCAGAGTTAAAGACAGTTGTGAGCTGCCATATGGGTGCTGAGAATTGCATCTGTGATCTCTGCAAGAGCAGCCTAGTGCTCTTAGCTGCTGAGCCATCTCTCCAGCCCCCTGGAATAGGATTTTTAAAGAGTCTGGACTTTCCCCAGAAGGACAGAAAGAAAGGAATTTATGGACTCTCAAAATGGAGAATGTAAAAACTTCGAAATTTTATAATCTAACTTGTTTTCTACTGTGATTCCACTCTTTTGAAGATTAGTAAATGAATAAGAAATAAGCAGGTGGCTTTCTTTATCTTTTAGAGAGAGTGTCTCTGTGACAGTTCTCTTTCCTCTTAAGAAACTCATTAAAACAATTGATGATAAGAATTACTCTCATAAATCACAGCAGTTGGAGTTAATTCTCAATAGAAGAGTAGGGTTTAAGCCGGGTTTTGAAGAGAGCGTTGAATAAAGAAATAAGAGGCCTAGTAGGGTTGTAAGAATTTGGACAATCAGGATGGCTTTAAAAGCAGATACAGGAGCTGGGTGGCTTGGTTGCCTGTACCTGTAATCCAGATACTCAAGAGTATGAACACAGGATTTCCAAGCTTAAAAATACAAAGTATATGGTACTGGAACTGAAGCTCCTAGGTAGCGCAGTTACTGTATAGTATGTAACAATGACCATTGAAGAGCTGCTGACATTTGGATTCTATCTGGTCATGGTAGCACACACCTATAATCTCAGGATTTGGACTCAGAGGCAGGCGGATCTCTGTGATTTAGAGGCAATCCTGGTCTACAAAGCAAAGTTCCAGGACAGCCAGGGCTGTTAGACAGAGACCCTATCTCGAAAGCAAAAAACAAAAAGACACTTTGATTCTAAAGTTAAGATTTATTAAGATACTGTAGTCTTGCCAGGTGGCAGCGGCAGTGTACTCCTTTAATCCCAGCATTTGGGAGGCAGAGGTAGGTAGATCACTGAGTTCGAGGCCAGCCTGGTCTACAAAGTGAGTCCAGGACAGACAAGGCCTGTCTCAAAAAAACCAAAAACAAACATTCCTTTGGTATAGTTTTTTCATTTACGGAACGCACTGGCACATTTTTAGCAGAGCAGTCAGTTTTTTTGGCCTGGCCCCTGATTTAGCTTGGATTAGAGTCACACCCAGATCAATAAGCTACTGCAATAATGCGAGGGTATGGAGGCCAGGACAGGGTGCAAGCAAGTGATCCGTGCTTATCAACTTTATAGGAAGTAGAAGAGGATGATCCCGTGCCCGAGATCCGCAGAGATCACTTTGAGGAAGCCATGCGTTTCGCCCGCCGTTCTGTCAGTGATAATGACATTCGGAAGTATGAAATGTTTGCCCAGACGCTTCAGCAAAGTCGAGGTTTCGGCAGCTTCAGGTAATCTTGTTGGTGCAACGGGTGGTTCCTACGTTATTTAGGGAATTTGTAGAAACAGTGGTGGGAGTCATAAAGAGGCTACAGCAGTAGTTGTGAAAACTTTGCATGGATCCTATCCATACCCTCTTTTTTGGCTTCTTTCTCGTATATACAGATTCCCTTCAGGGAACCAGGGTGGAGCTGGCCCCAGCCAGGGCAGTGGAGGTGGCACAGGTGGCAGTGTATACACAGAAGACAATGACGATGACCTGTATGGCTAAGTGATGTGCCAGCATACAGCGAGCTGGCCTGGCTGGACCTTGTTCCCTGGGGGTGGGGGCGCTTGCCCAAGAGGGACCAAGGGTGCGCCCGTGGCTTGTTCCATTCCTCAGTCTGAACAGTTCAGCTCCAGTCAGACTCTGGACAGGGGTTTTCTGTTGCAAAAAAAATTTACAAAAACGATAAAATAAAAGTGATTTTCATTTGGGAGGTGAAGAGTTGGATTACCAGCAAGGACTTGGGCCTTGGGCCTACACCATTTCTGCTGTAGTTTAGGGCGGTGCAGGTCATCTGTGGGTGTGAACAAGGCACTGCCCCACCATCACCCCAGTACAGCGTCTGTATCTCACTCAAGGCTGCCCAGCCCCTTCCTTACCCTAGCCAACCTGGGTGGGTGGGTGAGGGGCCACAGCTTGTTGGGTGTTTATATAGAAAGTAGGTTGATTTTATTTTACATGCTTTTGAGTTACTGTTGGGAGACTAATCATAAGCAGTTTCTAAACCAAGAAGAAAAAAGAAAAAAAAAAAAGGAAAAAAAAATGACTTGTTGTAAAAGGACAATAAATGTTGGGTCAAAATGGAGTCTGAGTTCTGGCCACTGTGCCTCTTTTCTTGGAAGTTTGCATCCTGACATACTCAGCCACCCACTCCCCACAAAAACAAAAAAACAAACCCAAAAGCCCCAAAACAAAACCAAAACCAATGGGGGCTGGAGAGATGGCTCAGTGGTTAAGAGCGCCGCCTGGTCTCCCTGAGGTCCTGAGTTCAATTCCCAGAACTACATGGTGGCTTACAACCATCTATCATGTGATCTGATGCCTTCTTCTGCAGATAAAACACTCATATACAATAAATAAATAAATAAATAAATAAAGTTTTAAAAAGCCAAGAGTTAACACCCATTGTGTTTGTTTTTCAAGACAAGGTTTCTCTGTGTAGCCTTGGCTGCCCTGGGTTCATTTTGTAGATCAGGCTGGCCTCAACTGACAGATCTCCTTGTCTCTGCCTCCCAAGTGCTAGGATTAAAGGCGGGTACCACCACACCTGGCCCCACATCTTTTTTTTTTTAAATCTGCTTTTGTGTAAATGTGGTTGCATACAAGTAGGTTAGAGGACAGCCCTCACCTTCCACCTTGTTTGAGACTAGATGTCTTTGCTGTTGCTTGCACCTTGATTGGGAGTTTTGGCGGGGGGATTCTCTTCTCTGTTTTTGGGTGGGAGTTCATATCTATCTTCTTTTTTTAAAGATTTATTTATTTGTTATTTATAATGTGTTGGGCCTGCATGTGAGCCAGCAGTCCAGAAGAGAGAACCAGATCTCATTATAGATGGCTCTGAGTCACCATGTGGTTGCTGGGAATTGAACTCAAGACCTTTGGAAGAACAGCCAGCCAGTGCTCTTAGCCCCTGAGCCATCTCTCCAGGCCTTCCATTCTTCTCTCTCCTCTCCTTTCCCCTTCCTCCCTCCCTCCTTCCCTCCCTCCCTCGTTCTTGCTCTCAGAATTTACCTTGAGAAAAGTCCAAGGGATATGCAATGCCACAAAACTCTCATGTCAAGTAAAAACTTTTGAAACAGGATATCACTGTAGCCCTGACTGCTTGTACCAAAGGCTTGTACCACTTCTCCCAGGGAGACTTAATTTTGTTGTGGTGGTGGTGGCCAGGAATTGAACCTAGAATCTTGTGATTCCTTAGTAAGCAACCTGCTGTTAGCTATAGCCTTTTGAGTTCCGTGAGTTTGAGTTTATGCATTGTGTGCTCCCTGAGAAGTCCACAAGAATGTTGGATTCCCTGGAGCTGGAGTTACTGGTGATTTGTGAACTGGAAATTCTGGGAATCAAATTTGGGTCATCTGGAAGAGCCCTTAAACCACCAAGCTATCTTTTCCCCCCATGAAAATTGGACTTGTGTCATCAACAAGGGCACAAGGACTGAAACCAAGGGAGAACCATACCAAAGTAAGATCTCAGAAAGCTGTGGAGTAAGGAGAACATTTGAGTGAAGGCCATGTTTGAACATGGAAGGTTAGGCATGCAAAGGAATCCGTGAGTTTACAGAGGCCAGGACCTCTCCACCTAAAATACTTGATTCCAAAAGTGCATTTTATGTTTTTAAAAAAGTGGGAAATTAAAGTGTTACGAAAGTAATATTGCCTGATTTAATATGAACCACTTTCGAGCTGGGAGTAGCAATCTGCTACATACTTGCTACAATACATTTTAAAAATTCACTTATTTCCCTTTTCCCTTTATTTGCATTTTAAATTTCTTTTTAAAAATTACTTGAGTGGTTGGGTGTTTGGTCTTCATGTATGTACCACATGTATGCCCGATATCCTCAGAGACCAGAGTGTCACATCCATTGCAACTGGAGCCACAGATGGTTGTAAACTGCCACGTGGGTGCTAGGCGTGAAGCACACGTCCTGGATGAGCAGGCGGTGCTGTCACCGCCGAGTCATTGCTCTGGCCCTAATTTGGGGGGGGGGGGGGCAGTGCAAGTGGAAGTCAATTTTCTCTTTGCAACCATGGGATTCTGGGAATCAAGCTGATTGTCAGTCTTGGCAGCAGACCTTCATCCTTCATCCACTGAGCCACTTCAGCACTCTGCCTCTTACCTGTTATCTGAGACAGGTATGTAGTTCTCACTGCCTAGAGCTCTTGGTAGACCATGTTCAACTTAGTGCTGGATTAAAGGTGTGTACCATCATGTTCAGCACTTTTAAAGAGTAATCCAGTCATTCAACTCTCATGAGTATAGTGCAGTGTTGTCATGTATATAAACACTATTATGCTCATAGGATTTAAATTTACCCTAGGGGCCAGGGTGGGTTGAGGCAGTCTATTGAAGCCATATTGGCCTCGGCCTTGGTTCTCTGTCATCCTTTCAAGTGCTGGGCTTAGAAATGTGAACTATAATACACAACTTCATAATTCACTGTTTAACTTTTATAGAAGTGGCAGTGTGTATTATAGAAATTTAGAAAAATCAGTTATTTTTGAGACAAGTTCTCTAACTCAAGCTGACTTGCAGTTTGTGAGGATTCTCTTGCCTCAGCTGTACAAGTGCTAGAATTACAGGTGCATTCTGCAATGCCTAGCAAACACGGTCTCCAGTGGTCAGAAGAGATTTTATCTTTCTATGTCTTCTAGGTAGGTGTGTAAATGTGTATGTACGTGTATCTTTCTACATCATGCTGAGAATTAAGCATGCTAAATGAATGTGCTATCACTAAGCTGTAACAGCTCCATATGCATTTATTTTAATTAGTTTCCTTTTGGGTAATTAGTTTATTTCCAAGCTTAAGCTAACCTTGAACTTCTTATGGTCCTCCTTGATTCTGCCTGGGGGACTACAGGTATATATAGCCCACATGTGGCATTAAAAAAATGTTTTGTTTGTTTTTGTTTTTGAGATACTACTTGTTCTGGCTTTTTTTTGGGTAGGGAACAGTCTTTATGCAATCATGGCCATCCTGGAACTCACTATGTAGACCAGGCTGGCTTTGAATACAGAGAACTGCTTGCCTCTGCCTCTGGAGTGCTGGGGTCAAAAGTGTGCACCATCATGTCTGGCTTTTTTTGGTTGGTTGGTTGGTTGGTTGGTTGGTTTTTTTTGTTTTTGAGACAGGGTTTCTCTGTGTAGCCTTAGCTGTCCTGGACTTGCTTTGTAGACAAAGCTGGCCTTGAACTCTGAGAATTCTCACTCCCCAGGGCTGGGATTAAAGGTGTATGCCACTATTACCTGGATTTGTTTTGTTACTGGTTTTTTGAGTCAGGTTATTCTATAGCCTAGGTTGGCTTGGAACTCACTGCCCAGGCTGGCCTCAAACTTGGGGTGATCTTCATATCTGTACCTCAGTGTCTAGGATTGTAGTTGGTTGTAAGCCACCATGCATACATATTCAAAAGTTTTTTTTTTTTTCCCCTCCCTTGGAAGACTGAGGCAAAAAGATTGTAACTTCAAGGCCTCCTGGACTATACAGTGAGAACTGTGTCTCCAACCCTTGTCTTAAAAAGAAAATACAGGCTGGGCGGTGGTGGCACACACCTTTAATCCAGCCACTAGGGAGGCAGAGGCAGGTGGATCGCTGTGAGTTCGAGACCAGCCTGGTCTACAAAGTGAGTCCAGAACAGTCAAGGCTACATAGAGAAACCCTGTCTCAGGAAAAAAAGGAAGAAAATTTTTGTGGAGGGAAATTTGGTTTCTTTACTTTTGCAGTTCTGGGGTTGAATTCAGGGTCCTGTGCATGCTAGGTGGTAGCTTCACACCTAATTTCTTCTACTCAAAAAAATTGGCACATACTTGAAGAAATTGATTTTTTAGAGAACTGTAGCAGTGGGAAATAGATTGTGGAAGGATTAGGGCAACCGACTTGATGAGAGATTACTGAGACTAGGAAAATGATAGTGTAAATGGATCTGAAACAGGTTTATTGGGTGTGTTAGGGCTTCGTGACGGTTACATCAGATGAACATAGGAATAACTAAGAATGATGGCTAGGGTGCCTGTGGTGGGGCATGCCCTTAGGATTTGCTGAAGGGCTTCAGGGCTACACATTTTGCCTGGTGGTGGTGTACTCTTTTATTCCCAGCACTGGGGAAGCAGAGGCATTGGGTTATCGCTAAATTGAAGGGTAGTCTGGTCCACATAGGACTACACAGAAAAACTCTATCTCAGAAAACAAAAAAGATGGGCTTAGTGCTGTTGGTTCCTTTCTCAGGGAAATAAGGTTTTGATAAAATGAGGATAAAATGAAGTCTTACGGTTAGATTTAGACATGCTTGAAGTGCCCTGTTTTGTATTATGCTCTCTTGAGTGGTATTGGTGAAATTGGACATTATTTTGGGAGAGTTACACTCTCACTAAATGCCATACAAAAATGTTCGCTTACCACCTAAGTATACAATTATAAATGTTCTAGAAATTACTTTAGAAGTTATCATCATAAAGGTGTCAGAGTGGTAGTAGATGCCTGTAATCCTAGCATAGCACGTTTGTGGCCAGCCAAAAAGAAAAAAAGTGGGGGTAGAAAATCTATAAAGAATGTTGATAGACTTAAAGCTACATAAAGATGTAAAACTTTTATGTCAATATAAGTAAAACTGGAAGGAAATGTTTGCAGTTATAAGAGATTAATACCTTTTTTTCTCTTATTTTTGTATTATCATTATTAGTTTGGGTTTTTTGAGACAGGATTTCTCTGTGTAGCCTTGGCTGTCCTGGACTCACTTTGTAGACTAGGCTGGCTTTGAACTCACAGAGATCTGCTTGTCTCTGTCTCCTGGGTGCTGGGATTAAAAACGCACGACACCATGCCTCATGCCCGGCCAAAATTGAGGGCAAATTAGCTGCTGCAGTGAGAGAAGAGCAGGGCTGAAATGTAAGGTTGAGGAGAAATAAGCTAACATGTTTAGCACACCTGGAGTCCCCAAACTTGAGAAGTTGAGGAAGAATAATGAGTTGGAAACCAGTCTGGGTTATAGCAACTGTTTGAACAGAGTTTATGAGTCAAGTGGATGAAGAAAAGGACTAGGTACGGAATATAAACAGGTGCTTATATCATTGGTACGTATGTGAAGGATACATTTTTCTTTCACTTGGTATGAAGTGTTTGACTCTGAAAAGCAGCATCAGACTATTCTTTGCCCCTGCAGCTTTACCCTAGAGAGTAGTGATATGTGTCTGAAAAAGCTAAAATGACAAATGCTTCATCTTTCCTCTAGAACAGTGGTTCTCAACCTTCTTAATGCTGAGAACCTTTGGTAGAGTTCCTCATGTGGGGACCCCACTTATTTTTGTTGCTACTTCATAACTAATTACGCTACTGTTAATGAATCCTAATGTAAATATGTTTTCTGGTGGTCTTACACAATCCCTGTGAAAGGATCATTCAAACCCCCCCCCCCCCCCCCCCCGCCATACACACACACCCAAGGGGTTGAGAACTGCTGCTCTGGAAGTAATAAGGACTGTGGCTCTAGCAGAACAGGGACCTGGCATCTTCAGTAGCCTAGATTTTAAGAAGACATAAATGGGATTTGTCTAGTTGAACTACTTTATTTTACTTAGGATTTTCTCTTTGTCTCTATTTCCCTGCCCACACCTGGTTTGGTTCAGGTTATGGGATACTGGGTGCCAGTACTACTATACTTTATTGACTAGATTTCGTCCAAAGAAGTCTGTGACACCTAGAAATTTAGCAAACCATCTTTGGATACCTCTGGTAGGGGGAGCCTTGGATGTGGAGGATAGGAGCTCCTTCTTGGGGGTCCAAAGACAATGCTTAGACTGGGGAGGATTCTGAGTGACACTAGCCTTTATCTTTTGCTGCTGATCCTGGGGACCAGCAACATTTTGGAGAAGCTGGTGAGCAACTGCAGTGTATGGAGAACTCTGAGCTTTATACTGAGACTTCTTAGGAAATGGGTGTATAGGGCCTTCTGCTGATCTGCAGGCCTGGCCAGGGTGGTCTTTCCCTGTGACAATGGATGATGCTAATTTTGCTGTTCCTCTCCCACATTTCTCTGCTTTGGATTTTCTGGGACTCACTCTCTTTTGGGTTGAAAATGGTACTAAAGTCTTGTCTTGTCTCTTGCTAGAGACCAGAACCCCTGTATTTGAGGACTCTTCCATTCCTGAACAGTTTTCATCAGCCTTCATCTGAACATGAGCTGGGGATGGGGTTTGGACCACTACCTTCCATTTCATCCTCTTGTTTTTCTGAGACTCTTGTTCTGGTCCACCAGAAACTTGTAGCTGAGGTTGGGAAGAGGAGGGGGAGCAATGAGGGGCCTGGACAGGCAACGGTTCTGTCCTGTGAACTTTTGGGGGATGGCAACTGGAGGAGCAAGGGTGCAGACTGAGAGGATGAGACTGTTGGAGACAAGAGGAAAGTCCCCAAGATTCTGGAGTTGGTGGTTTAAGGACTAGGGAGCTACAAGATGAGTGATGTGAACCTGGGGGTTTAAATAGGGAGCTCTGCTGTAGTTTGTTCAACCTGAGCTTCAGTTCTCTACTCCATCGCCAGGCGTGGCTCACAGGGTGGTCACATGCCTCTGAGTCAGCCGCATGCTGCGGGCATGGGGCCTCTACCCTTGTCTCTGAGAGCATCTCTGCCTTCTGTGGGCCAGGCAGCATAGGCTCAGGCTTCAGGGCTTTAGCTAGAGTGGAAGGCCAGGATGTTGCTTGCAGAGGATTTACTGCTAGAGGATTGGGACCCTGGGAGGCCTCTGTTTCTTGTACATTTCTACATAAAAACTCAATGTTAGAGTGTCTCTCTTGTGATGGAGCAGAGAGAAAGCTGGGGCCTGGTAGTTCAGTGGTCCAGGAATCCTTCCTCCGCTCTACTACCGACTCCATAGGCTTACAGTTGCACAGGTCTCCAGGAGGCTCACTTACATGTGACTTCAAAACCAAGTTTGGAGGTGGACTGGATTCCCGACCTGGGGACACAGAAACAGAACAGTGTCCGTAGTGCTGCATGTGTGCTCCAGCGATCTCACAGTCAGATGAGACTGCTGAGGGGCCAGCTCCAAGCAGGTGCTGGAAGCAGCTCTGAGCTGGGAGCGCAGAGACCAGGAAGTTACTCTTTATTTGAATGTCCCCACACCAAGCTTTCGATTGAAATGGCTTCTCTAAGGGGCTGCCTCTGAGGGATTGCTGTAGGTGATCTGGGGATGGGTTGAGGTTCGTAAATGGATGCTCAGAAGACAAACATTTTCTTGTATTCCTAGTATCCTTCCATATAGCTTCTGATCTAGGGAAGTCATCCACAGTATTGATTCTTTGTGGTTCTGTAAAGGGGACTAGAGGTGATATATGGACAGGATGTGGGGAATCAGACACCCAGGGGTGTTTTCTCTGCTCCTTTGTCTCCAGTAAAGCTTTAGACTCTAACAAGACCGCAGAGTCTGGCAGAGAGGCAAAGGGAAGGCTAGGAGATGAAACTAGGTCTGTACAGACACAGAGGTTTTCTGTACTAGGTCTACCCTTCAGTTGAGGGACACACCGAGGGGTCATTTCATAGAACCCCATGTTGAAGTCCAAGGTTGGAGTTCCAGAGGCCCAGAGATTGCCAGAATTTTCTCTGCATTGCCACTGAGGCTCATATTCAAACAGGTCCTCTAGGGGACTCTTCCTGGTGTTCTGACAGGGTGTCTAAAGGCAGGCAGGGAGCTGACACTGGAGACATAGATACAGATGAGTTCTCTCGGTATCCTGTGTTTCCCCAAAAGTCCCTCAGTGCAAGAAGTCTTCCTTTGGGGTTAACATTTTTCACTTCTGACAGAGAACCTGGTGATTGACAGGAAGCTGACACTAGGGGGTCTAAATCATGAAGACTGTCTTTCTGTGCTGTGATTCCCCACTGAGTTTCATGGGGAGTACCTGGAGGTTCAGTCATGGGTGTTGTGAACTGACAAGGGGCTAAGGTTGGAAGTTCATAGATCTGAGGGTTCTCTTTTTGTACTGGGGTTTCCCAGAGAGCCTTCAGTCCAGACAGGTCTCCTATAGGCTTGGCTCTCTGGCATTTTTCCAGGGAGGTTGGGTGTGGGCTTGCAGTTGGCACTGCGTGTTCACAGGCGTCTGGGTGTTCATTTCGTTCCATGGTTGCCCACAGCACCTCACACCTACTTAGGACTTCCTGAGGATAAGGATATAACAGGGAGGCAGAGGGTGATTCTGGCTTGTGGTGATGGAGGCTAGGGTCCCCTGGCATCTCCCTCCAGGCCTCAGATGAGTGTAAGAATGTAGAGGGTCTGAATTTTTGGAGTTCAGGGTGTGGGTACCGAGCTTGATTCTCGGAGGCACAAGGAACCTCGTTCTGTGTAAACCGCTGTGTGTGTGCCTCAGTGTCAGATTCAATTCCCTTACACCCCACAGGCAAAGGCTTAAGGTGGGAGGATTCTGGTGGGATGGGGGGGAAAGTGGAGGTTGAGCTAGTTGAAAACCAAGTGTCATTTGTTCCAGATCTCCCATAGTATGGGCTTCAGGGGTAGGGCAGTAAGCTAAGGAGTGGTAACAGAGAAGTAACAAGTTGTACACAGACAGAAAGTCAACCTTGTTGAATGAGACAGAAGGACACACAGACAATTTTAGTGGAGAGGGGCCATCTGAGCTCAAGAAAATAGTCTCCAAGGACTCACTGTGTAGAGCGGGATGACCCCAGAAGAGCTGGCTTTTTCTTTGCTGCAGGAAGCTCCATAAAGCTGTCGTGTTCCTCACAGGTAGGTTGGTCAGGATCTGGGAGATAGGGTAGGCTCTGGAAGGGCTTGAGGGTTGTGTGAGTGCTTGTGCTCGCATCTCTGTGGCCTTGGGGAGCCCCTCAGAACTACAGGATGGCTGGGGTGGGGCTGCAGTGAAGTGATTTTCAATGAGAATGTCTTTGCAAGGAGAATACAGATTTTGTGGATCCAGAGATTCTTCTTCCTCCTCTTCCCCATCCTCTTCCTCTGATTTTTGCTTCCACAAGCAATCAAGGAAGGCCGCCAAATGGTACAGAAGTTGTAGGCCCTAGGTTAGAGCATGGTACTATTAGGTATGATGGCTTCTTAGAGGCATGTGATATGTCATACTTTCATTAGTCTCTGTTCTACATGCACCTCCCCTGCCCCACAGCTCTGGGCAATGGCTACTTACCCAGCTCTAAATCCACTATTAATATCAGAACCCAGTTCTCATCTAGAGGTCAGCATTTCCTTATGCACTCTAGGGCCGCATCACTCACCTAGACAGTAATCTATGGGCCCACACCCATGACAGTGACCCTCCATTTGACCTCAAGTACCACTTTAGTAGTTCCTTATCCCATCCCATGTCCAAGGCCAGTAGTCACCTACCTTGCCGTGCATCATTTTGTCTCCAGAACACCAGGGCTGGAGCCGTCTCCCAAGCTGCCGCCATCTTCGGATCTGCCAAACTGTGAACAGGAATAATATCACCAGATTCCCTGGACTTTGGAGGCAGATGCTGCTGCCACAGTGTCTGCAGGCTAGAGCATGAGTCAGCAGGCCGTGGAGAAGCACCATAACCCCTTAGCCTAACTAAGCAGATCTAGCAGCCTTCCACTTTCTTCAGCCTAGTGGCAGTTTCTTGAGGTCATCACTACATCATAGAACACAGAACTCCCAACCCCACATAGATCTGATAGCCACTCCTAGAGCTTAGGACCAAGATGCTGCCTCTATCAGCTCCTTTCATAAACTGGAATCTCAGTGCTTCCCCCCCCCCCTCTTGTAGCCTTGATTGTCTTGGACTCGCTTTGTAGACCAGGCTGACCTCAAACTCATAGCTATCTGCCTGCCTCTGCCTCCCAAATGCTGGCGTTAAAGGTGTGTACTACCACATCCAGCCCCAGTGTTCCTCTTTTGTCTTTATTGCCAAAATCAGAACTTTGCATGCCTTAGGGCATGCTTCCCACCCCCAGTTTTTCTAGACAGGGTTTCTCTGCGTAGCCCTGGCTGTCCTGGACTCACTTTGTAGACCAGGCTGGCCTCGGAACTCACAGCAGCCCGAGTGCTGGGATTAAAGGGGTGTGCCATCATGCCCAGCAGGGCATGCATTTTTAACATTGAACTATGCTACCCGAACTCTAGTTTCCACTTTGTGGTGTTTACCATCTTCCAAGCTGCCACCATCTTTGGATCTGACAAACCTTTCTTCTTCGTAGTTCTGACTGTCCTGGAATGCACTCTGTAAACCATGCTGGCCTTGAACTCATAGAAATATGGCTGCCTCTGCCTCCCAAGTGCTGTGATTAAAGGTGTTCACTACTACATCCAGCCTATCACCTCAGCTTTTAGGGCTAAATGAATATATGTACTAAGGACAATAGTCATGTGTTTTACTTTCATTCCTAGCACTGTTGGTTTTTTATGGTATTTTCATAGTACTGCTTCTGGTTGTTTCTCATCCCAATCCCTTCATCGTTGCTGTCTCCTTCCACCCTTCACTTCTGCCCCATGTGCCCCTTCACTTCCACGTCACATGATCTACCTTTTTCCTCTCTCACGGGCTCTTTTCTGCATTCCTGATTTCCTCCTACACTCGCCCTCACATACACATACAGAAAAGTTAGAAGGTAGGCTCTGCATACAAGAGAGACACTGGTATTTGTCATTCTGAGCCCACGTCTTAGGGTTTTTATTGCTGTGATGCAATACTGTAGTGAAAAGAGACTTAGGGGGAAAGGGTTCCTTATACGCCCACATCATAGCTCATCACTCAGGGAGGTCAGGGTAGGAACTCAAGGCAGAACCTGGAGCCAGGAACTGACGCAGAAACCATGGAGAAGTGCTGCTTTATTGGCTTGCTCCTTCTGGCTTACTGAACCTGATTTCTTACAGTACTTAGGAGTACCATCCCAGGGCAGCACCACCCACAATGGCCTGGGCCCTCTAATATCAGCCATTAATCAGGAAGATACACTATGGTCTTGTCCACAGGCCAGTCGCTCTCGCTTGCGCGCTCTCTCTCTCTCTCTCTCTCTCTCTCTCTCTCTCTCTCTCTCTCTCTCTCTCTCTCTCTCTCTCTCTCTCTCTCTCCCTCTCCCCCTCCCTCCCTCCCTCCCTCTCTCTCTTTTTCCCCTGAGACAGGATTTCTCTACGTAGCCTTGGCTGTCCTGGACTCACTTTGTTGACTAGGCTGGCTTTGAACTCACAGAGATCTACCTGCCTCTGCCTCCTCAGTGCTGGGATTAAAGGCATGTGCCACCACACCCAGCCTGGGGGTATTTTCTTAACTGAGGTTCCCCCTCCCCAGATGACTAGCTTGTGCCAGATTGACATAAAACTAGCCATCACAGCTCAAGTTACCCTGCATCATATATTTTCCATTTCTATCCATTTTCTAGAATTTAAAAAATTCTATTTGTTGTGCTGTTATTCTTCTTTATGAATGAATAAAATTCTATTGTGTGTATGCGTCTCAGTCAGGGTTTCTATTACTGTGAGGGAATGCTATGACCAAAAAGCAAGTTGGGGGAGGAAAGGGTTTATTTGGCTTATACTTGCAGATCATAGTCTGTCACTGAAGGAAGTCAGGACAGGAACTCAAGCAGGGCAGGAACCTGGGGCCAGGAGCTGCTGTAGAAGCCATGGACGGTGCTGCTTACTGACATGCTTCTCATGGCTTGCTCAGCCTGCTTTCTTATAGAACCCCAGACCACCAGCCCAGGCATGGCACCACCCACCATGGTGATCAGTTAGTGATCACCCCCATTGATGACTAACTGAGAGAATGCCTTACACCTGGATCTTTTGGAGGCGTTTTTCTCAAGTGAGGCTCTTTTCTCTCTGATGACTCTAGCTTATGTCAAGTTGACAAACAAAACTAGCCAGTACACTATGTATCACTTTTTCGTTATCCATTTTTCTGCCAGTGAATATATAGGCTGCTTTCCTGTCCTAGCTATTGTGAATAGAGCAGGAAAAAAAAAAACAACAAAAACCAAAACACACACCCCAAAACAAAACAAAACAACCCAAAACAAAAATATGAATGTGCATGTATCTTTAAGGTAGGCTATAGAGCCATTTGTGTATGTGCCCAGGAGTGGTATTGCTGAGTTATAAGTTATATGGTAGTTCTACTTTGAGCTTTAGGATTTTTTGCTTGTTTTTTGAGAAACTGGTTTCTGTGACACCAGTTCACACTCTCACCAAAAGTACGTATGTGTGGGACAATATAGGAGAATTCTGCCATCTTCCCACTCATCCCTTCAACTCCTCTCCCCCTTATTCAGTTTATATTGACAGGTTATTCCTTTGTTGTGGTAGCTAATTTGGAACCCACTATATATTCCAGGTTGGCCTCAAACTCATGGCAGTTCTCCTGCCTCAGTCTCTTGAATGCTGGTGGTGTTATCATCATCATCATCATTATTATTATTATTATATTTTCGAGACAAGGTTTCTCTGTGTAGCCTGTCCTGGACTCACTTTCTAGACCAGGCTGGTCTTGAGCTCACATCGATCCTCCTGCCTCTGTCTCCCAAGTGCTGGGATTAAAGGCGTGCGCCACCACCACCTGGCTCAAAGGCTGAGATTATATGAAACATCATTCCTAGCTTTTAGATTTTTTTAAAGACAGGAACTCACTATGTAGTCCTGGGTGGCTTAGAACTTGCTGTGCAAATCAAGGTGACCTAGAATCCATAGAGACTGGCTGGAGTTAAAGTGTGTGTGTGTGTGTGTGTGTGTGTGTGTGTGTGTGTGTGTGTGTGTGTGTGGTGTCCTCACACTATTGAGCTAAAGTAGTCCTCCTCCCTCAGCCTCTTGAGTAGCCAGGTTCTGCTTATCCGTCCAAGTGGAAAAACTGTAGAGCAGGTGAATGCCCACCAGGTGGCAGTGTGACGTGCAGTAGAACAAACACCCCAAGACCAGTTTTCTGAGTCTTGATTTTGGACAAATGACTTAACTTCCCGGAAGGTCATATTCTTCCTTGAGCTACTCTCGGCCTGTATCCCTCACAGCATGCTTATAAAGAGTTTATGGGATAATGGACAAGAAAGTACTTTGCGATACATAATGCCATTGGCCACTCTAGTTCCCCTAGTGCCTCACACAAAAGACCGTTTTAGTCAGCTTCTGTACAGCTTTTGCTTGCTGCATCTCCATCACATGTGACCAAGCCTTAGAGAGAGCTCACCAGAAAGCAACTCATGAGACTCAAGACTCGTTTGCTCTTGGAGGTGGGGTGGGGTGGGATGGGGATGCTACCATCACCCTTGGTAGCATCACCCATGCAGGTCCAGAACCCTAGTGCAGGTAGGACTGAGATGCGTGACTCAGAATTTATGAAAGAAATCTCTGGCATGAAGAATAAAAGAAGTGTCATGAATTAGTGGCAGGAGAATGTGGCTGACCCCTCAGGCTTATGATGCCTTCCTGTCCCCATTGTGTCCCTGTCTTTAGCGGGCACAGCTGGTTTTGCAGCCATCTGGGAAAGATTCTTGCTGAAGGCAGCTTGTGGCAAGTTTCCTGCTGGGAGGATCTGTTGGAGCAAGGGTAGAAGCTAACCTGCTGTTTGGGAGGTTAGGAAAGATGCTGCTCCTGCAGTGTCCCCGGCTCCCACAATCCCTCTGCTCCTGCAGTGTCCCCAGCTCCCACAGTCCCTCTGCCCCTGCAGTGTCCCCGGCTCCCACAGTCCCTCTGCTCCTGCAGTGTCCCCGGCTCCCACAGTCCCTCTGCCCCTGCAGTGTCCCCGGCTCCCACAGTCCCTCTGCCCCTGCAGTGTCCCCGGCTCCCACAGTCCCTCTGCCCCTGCAGTGTCCCCGGCTCCCACAGTCCCTCTGCCCCTGCAGTGTCCCCGGCTCCCACAGTCCCTCTGCCCCTGCAGTGTCCCCGGCTCCCACAGTCCCTCTGCTCCCTCTGCCCCTGCAGTGTCCCCGGCTCCCACAGTCCCTCTGCCCCTGCAGTGTCCCCGGCTCCCACAGTCCCTCTGCCCCTGCAGTGTCCCCGGCTCCCACAGTCCCTCTGCCCCTGCAGTGTCCCCGGCTCCCACAGTCCCTCTGCCCCTGCAGTGTCCCCGGCTCCCACAGTCCCTCTGCCCCTGCAGTGTCCCCGGCTCCCACAGTCCCTCTGCCCCTGCAGTGTCCCCGGCTCCCACAGTCCCTCTGCCCCTGCAGTGTCCCCGGCTCCCACAGTCCCTCTGCCCCTGCAGTGTCCCCGGCTCCCACAGTCCCTCTGCCCCTGCAGTGTCCCCGGCTCCCACAGTCCCTCTGCCCCTGCAGTGTCCCCGGCTCCCACAGTCCCTCTGCCCCTGCAGTGTCCCCGGCTCCCACAGTCCCTCTGCCCCTGCAGTGTCCCCGGCTCCCACAGTCCCTCTGCCCCTGCAGTGTCCCCGGCTCCCACAGTCCCTCTGCCCCTGCAGTGTCCCCGGCTCCCACAGTCCCTCTGCCCCTGCAGTGTCCCCGGCTCCCACAGTCCCTCTGCCCCTGCAGTGTCCCCGGCTCCCACAGTCCCTCTGCCCCTGCAGTGTCCCCGGCTCCCACAGTCCCTCTGCCCCTGCAGTGTCCCCGGCTCCCACAGTCCCTCTGCCCCTGCAGTGTCCCCGGCTCCCACAGTCCCTCTGCCCCTGCAGTGTCCCCGGCTCCCACAGTCCCTCTGCCCCTGCAGTGTCCCCGGCTCCCACAGTCCCTCTGCCCCTGCAGTGTCCCCGGCTCCCACAGTCCCTCTGCCCCTGCAGTGTCCCCGGCTCCCACAGTCCCTCTGCCCCTGCAGTGTCCCCGGCTCCCACAGTCCCTCTGCCCCTGCAGTGTCCCCGGCTCCCACAGTCCCTCTGCCCCTGCAGTGTCCCCGGCTCCCACAGTCCCTCTGCCCCTGCAGTGTCCCCGGCTCCCACAGTCCCTCTGCCCCTGCAGTGTCCCCGGCTCCCACAGTCCCTCTGCCCCTGCAGTGTCCCCGGCTCCCACAGTCCCTCTGCCCCTGCAGTGTCCCCGGCTCCCACAGTCCCTCTGCCCCTGCAGTGTCCCCGGCTCCCACAGTCCCTCTGCCCCTGCAGTGTCCCCGGCTCCCACAGTCCCTCTGCCCCTGCAGTGTCCCCGGCTCCCACAGTCCCTCTGCCCCTGCAGTGTCCCCGGCTCCCACAGTCCCTCTGCCCCTGCAGTGTCCCCGGCTCCCACAGTCCCTCTGCCCCTGCAGTGTCCCCGGCTCCCACAGTCCCTCTGCCCCTGCAGTGTCCCCGGCTCCCACAGTCCCTCTGCCCCTGCAGTGTCCCCGGCTCCCACAGTCCCTCTGCCCCTGCAGTGTCCCCGGCTCCCACAGTCCCTCTGCCCCTGCAGTGTCCCCGGCTCCCACAGTCCCTCTGCCCCTGCAGTGTCCCCGGCTCCCACAGTCCCTCTGCCCCTGCAGTGTCCCCGGCTCCCACAGTCCCTCTGCCCCTGCAGTGTCCCCGGCTCCCACAGTCCCTCTGCCCCTGCAGTGTCCCCGGCTCCCACAGTCCCTCTGCCCCTGCAGTGTCCCCGGCTCCCACAGTCCCTCTGCCCCTGCAGTGTCCCCGGCTCCCACAGTCCCTCTGCCCCTGCAGTGTCCCCGGCTCCCACAGTCCCTCTGCCCCTGCAGTGTCCCCGGCTCCCACAGTCCCTCTGCCCCTGCAGTGTCCCCGGCTCCCACAGTCCCTCTGCCCCTGCAGTGTCCCCGGCTCCCACAGTCCCTCTGCCCCTGCAGTGTCCCCGGCTCCCACAGTCCCTCTGCCCCTGCAGTGTCCCCAGCTCCCACAGTTTTAAGTCTGCAGTGTCCCCGGCTCCCACAGTTTTAAGTCTGCAGTGTCCCCAGCTCCCACAGTTTTAAGTCTGCAGTGTCCCGAGGCTTCACAGTTCCTCTGCCTGTGTCTCCCTGACTTCTTTGGCTTCCACCCTTCTACCAGACCCTCTGGAAACCAATTGACAAGTTTCTTTGTGTGCTCCTGTTGAACAGTAGCCTGTTTATAAAGCTGTCAGATACACACAGTAGAAACCACATAGATGTACTAGGTACCGAGGCCTGGGAATCCTCCGGAGACCCAGGTTCCCATGCTGTGCTCTACCTCCACCTTCATTGTCACTTGTAATGTTGCCCCCATCTAGTCAGCTTCCCTCATCTTTCATTCACTGTAAGAAGAGGAGCCTCCGGTTCTCTGTCACAGTCTACATTGCCCTTGCCCATGTATTGTCACTAACCTCTTTACTCACCCACTTTTGAAATTAATGATATTTAATTACATCTGTTTATTTTCTTCAGTATGTGTGTGAGCACAAATGCCATGGCATACATGTGGAGGTAGGAGGGCAATTTGCAGGAACTGATCCTCTCTATACTGTGAGGAGCCCAGGTGTTGAATGCAGGGTGTCAGTCTTGGCAGCCAGCGCCTTCACCCACTGAGCCTTCAGGTTTGCCCTCCCTTTCCTTCAGTGCTGTCTCGGAGATCTGACGGGCCCTTCTTGTTCCTCGGTTAAGTGTTGATCCTACTTGGGCTCTGCCAGCAGGGTCTCTGCTGTTACACAGTCTGCTTTCCAACCCTGTAGCAGTGTGTGCAGTGACCAAGAGAGCGGAAGACGGAGTTGGCTCTCCTCAGACTGGAGTTGTAAGAGAAAAACGAATACAAATAAAAATATTTGTACATACCTTTGTTTTTGTTTTTGTAATTACTTTTACTAGTTTTCTCTATTTCTTCATGTAGATTTGGGTTCCTACTCAGTTCCCTTTGACTACCTTTAGGGATTTTAGTGTGGATTTGCTGGTGGTGAATTTTCTCAGTTTTTTTCTAAGGATGTCTTGTTTTATTTTTCAGGACAGGGTCTCTCTGTGTAGCCTTGGCTGTCCTGGACTCGCTTTGTAGACCAGGTTGGCCTTGAACTTACATAGATTTGCCCGCCTCCCTAAGTGCTGTGATTACAAGTGTGTACCACTGAGTCTGGCTATCTAGGCATGTCTTGGTTTGTCCTTTAGAGCTTTGTCTCACTGTGTGCCCTGGCTGTCATAAAATCACTAAGTAGACCAGGCTGGTCTACATTCAGATAGCCACCTCCTGAGTGCTGGGATCAAAGGTGTGCGCTACCATAGCCCAGCCGTTTCCGTTAGTTTCTGGTTTTAGCTGTACCGTGTACCAGGCTTCCCCTCAAACTTGCTATCTAGTCCAAGCTGGACTCTCATTCATGGTCTTTCTGCCTTCGTCTCTTCATTGTAGGGACTGCAGGAAAGCACCATCATGTCTCCTTCATGTCGATAGGTAGTTTTTCTGGGTATAGACGTTCTCCTCCAACGCGTTGGTTATATCACTAGTGCTTTCTGATCTGCACGGCCTCTGATTACAGTCAGCTCCTAACCTTACTGAAGTGATCTGTGCAACTGTGGATCATTTTATTGTCCCCCACACCCACCTGGAATGTGTGTGTGTGTGTGTGTGTGTGTGTGTGTGTGTGTGTGTGTGTGTGTGTTGTGTTTTCTTATGTTGGGATCAAACAGAAACTCGCACATGCCAGGCAAGCACATGCCAGTGATCTCCACTTCTGAACTTTTTGGGTGTACAAGTTAATAAGGTCTCATTCAAATTTGAGGAACTTTCAGTCATTTCCTCCTTCTTTTCCTCCCTCTTCATTTCTTAGTGCAAGGGCATCAAAGTCAGGAATTTGCACATTTCCCCCTTTCTCTTCTGTCTCTGGAATTCCCGTTGTCTGTTTTGCTTGGCGGTGTCTCACAGGTCTGAACAGCTTTCTTCACCTTTATTCTTTTTTTTCTCTGTTCCTTGAGTTGCATAATTTCTTTGACCTATCTTAAATTTTACTGATTTTTGTCTATTTTCCTAATCTGTTCATATTACTATCAAATTTTCATTTGTTTTCTTTTTCGATTTTTGCTTTGTTTGTTTTTTGTTTTGTTTTGTTTGTTTGTTTGTTTGTTTTGAGACAGAGTTTCTCTGTGTAGCCTTGGCCATCCTGGACTCACTTTGTAGACCAGACTGCCCTCAAACTCACAGAGATCCACCTGCCTCTGCCTCTGCCTCTGCCTCCTGAGTGCTGGGATTACAGGTATGTGCCACTGCACCTGGCTTCAATTGTATTTTTCAACTCCAAGTTTTTATTAGTTGATCTAAAAACTTCTTACTCTTTATGTATTTTACTTTTTTCTTTCTCCAATCCTCCCACCTTTGGTTTTTCAAGACAGGGTTTCTCTTTGTAACCCTGGCTGTCTTGGAACTCTGTAGACCAGGCTGGTCTCAAACTCAGAAATCCACCTGCCTCTGCCTCTGCCTCCTGAGCGCTGTGATTAAAAGCATGCACCACCACCACCTAGCATTCTTTACTTTCTTATATGCATGAGTGTTTTGCTCGAATGTATGACTGCGCACCACATTTATGCAGTGCCTAAAGAAACCAAAAGAGGGCATAAGATTGGTAACCTATAACTGAAGCTACAGACAATTGTGAGCCACCTTGTGGATGCTGGAACTTGAACTGGGTCCTTGGGAAGATCAACCAGTGCTCTTACTGCTGAGCCAAATCTGCAGCCCCACCCCTGAAAGGTTTTATAGCTGCTTGGGAACTGTAACTTTAGTACTCTCATGAAATTATAACATGGCCTGAGCATCTCTTGGAACCTTTCCTTTCTTGACTCAGGCATTAAACATGCACTAAAAGCCAAAATGATATGATGGGAATGTAAGAGAGAGGTAGAGCCTTTTTTTGTTTTGTTTTTTGAGACAGGTTTTTCTGTGTAGCCTTGGCTGTCCTGAACTTGAGTTGTAGACCAGGCTGGCCTCGAACTCACAGTGATCTACCTGCCTCTGCCTCCCAGAGCGCTGGGATTACAGGAGTGTGCCACGGTGCCCAGCTCTAGAGCTTACTTTGTAAGGTGTTTAAATCCATAGACTTGTTCAGGTGGGAGAGCCCAGCTGTGCGGCCTTTGCCAGCTTCCCTTCTTAGCCGCCTGTGTTTTAGGGATGGCTAAGTGGACATAGTTCAGCTTCTTGAAAGAAACCCTTAGATGATTGGTGGATATGCTCATTACCAATTCAGTCCCACTGTCAGGTGTGGCCACACACACATTTAACCCCAGCACTCAGGAAGGAGAGACAGGAGGATGTCTGTGAGTGTGAAGTTAGCCTGATCTACATAGTGAGGTCCTAGATAGCCTTGTCTCAAAAAAAGTAAAAAGCAAAAACCAGTCCCCAGGCTAAGGGTGTAGGTAAGTGGGACGGCACTTGCCTGGAGGGTTTAGGGCCCTGGGCTTGGTCCCCAGTGCCTGTCCCTCATCCTTGAGCAGGGAAGTCCAGAGACCTGAGACATCTATGGGCCATGGCTCAAAGGGGACTCTCAATTCAAGAAAGAGAACATGCATTTTTTTTTCTCTTGACATGGATAGACTGTGTGGGAGCAGGGACAAGTTGGACAGGTCCAAGTGACAAGAGGGCACCATATAACTGTAGCCATGGAGGGGTAGCACTCGGAAGCAGAAGGTGACGTGGAGAGAGGCTGGAGGGGCTCGTCACAGAGCAGGGCAGCCTTTCAGTTTCCTCTTCAGAAGAATATTAGAGATTTGGAAATTCACTCACAGTCCAAAAGAGGCCAAGGAGAAATGAGGTCCTGACAGTCCTGACAGTGAGCTGAGCAGCGTCAGAAGCTAAGTGGTCGCGTGACTCCGGTGGCTGAGGCGGTTTAAGACCCAGGGTAGCCAAGTCTAAAGACAGTATTGTTAAACCAAACCAATAAATGACCGCCATGGTTCTTTTGTTACAAAAACATCACACACGCTCACACTTAGAAACTGCTTTTCCAGGATCTGAGGCTCCCATGGCCTCAGAGGAGTGTGTTCAGTGAAAACATAAAGACAGACCAGCTTCCTAAGTCCTGCGTGTCCAGAGGGGCAGGAGAAACCTGATCCACAACATCCAGGTCCTAAGTTTTGGGCCTCAGAGAAAACACAAGATAATTTTTAACCCCAAGTGGACGGGGCCACTTTAGAATTCCCAAAGCAGGAGATGGTGGGGCAGGATTATGCAGGGTTGGGTCACCCTGCCCAATGCAGATGCACCCTGCCCAATGTGAGCCCGGTCCCCTGGTTTGGGAGTAGGAAGAAGAGCCTCCTACAGGAAGTGCCTTACATCAGAGGGCGGGAGCTTTGTCACTGTCCCCTTCCCAGCATGAAAGTGAGTCAGAAAGGTCCCAAGAAGCCCAGTATACACTGTGTGGACCCAGGCCCAGCAGAGGACAGCCATCTTGTGATACTGGGGACAGTGGTCTCAAGACTGTCTTGGGCCTGTCCCCAGCAGTGTGACTTGGCATACTTGAAGGTGGTCATTGCTGCAAACACAGGGTTCCTTCTTACCCAGACCCAAAGGAAAAAGGCCTTGGTGCAGTATTAGCCAGCCCCTGAGAGTCAGAGGTGTCGAGTAGGCACAGGCAGGTGAGATACCAGGATCGACAGCCCTAGAAAATGGTATGATTCAAGGAGCAGCAGCTGTTTAGTCAGGGAGCCCGGCCCCAAACAGGCCCACAGAAATGCTCCACCTGCGTTCTTTGTGCTCAAACTTTTTTAAAAAATTACATTTATTTTTATTATTTTTAAGTGTGTGTGTGTGTGTGCACGCACACACGAGTGCAGGTTCCAGAGGAGGCTGTACTTTTTTGATTCCCCTGAGCAGTTGTGAGCTGCCTGATGTGTGTCCTGGGAACTGAACTTGGCTCCTCTGTAAGAACAGGAAGTGCTCTTAACTGCTGAGCCAATGTTTCAGCCCACTTGGTGGCCAAACTGTCTTTGGGAGTGTGTGCCTACTCTCATCAGTCAGAAAGTCCTCCATCTCCTCCAAGGAATAAAATGTCCCTAATTCAAAGAGAAGGGTTAGGCAAGTCTGTTAGATCTGTTGACACAGCTTCTGGAGATACCAGGCTCTGATTCCTGCCACCAAGGCTATCTTCTTTGCAGACAGCTGCCCTCTGGCTTCTAGTTTTGTTGGTTGGAGTACATGTTCTGGAATTCCACGAAATCAGAGCTTGCAGGAAGAAGGGGTCAGCGTCAGTTTATGCTGAGATTGCTTGGCTTTTCTGGGGATGACCAGGGCTCTGGAAGGAGGCTGACAGTGACACTAATTCCTGCCTGCACTCCAGGGTCGCTGCTCCCGCTCAGAGGACATATTTTTAAAATACTTTATTTTTTTTCTCATAATACTGTCATTACAAAAAAATACAAAAACTACTATAAAAACATTCAGGGGCTTGTCAAAGTCAGAAACCCTCAGGACCCCACCCCGGGACCAGCTGAAGCAGTTTTCTCCCAGCTCTTTCACTATCTGATTTTTATACAATGGTGGGAGCAGGGTGGGGGTCACACAGGCAGAGAGGGGCTGGAAATTTCCGACAGAGCCTCCAAGAAAGGTAAGAAATAAGTAGTTTCACATATCACAAAAGTGGGGTCTGGAAGTTTGGGGTGGCTAGGCCCTGAGTTCAGAGATGTGGGGAGAAACCTGTGACCCTGAAAGCTCTTGGTGGAGAGTAGCTGCCACCTGACCCCAAAGCCCTTTTCCTTCCTGATGGTGGTGGGGAGACGGGTCCTGCTCTACCTCACAGCTGTGATGGTTCAGCCCCTCTTTTCTTCTCTCCACCCTTGAACCCTCCTCAGAGCAGCTGGGGGTTGGGGGCACAGATCCTCTGACTCTGTGGGTAGTGGGCAGAGCCGCTATTGCGGAGGCCTCTGAGTGCCGACTCACCTCCCTGCCAGATGACAAGTGTGTGGTGCTCAGTGGATGGCCTCGTCCACAGGCAAGGGGCCTTCCCTTCCCATCTCCTCTCTTGTCTCCCAGAGACACAGACGATGTTAGGCAAGTGCTTCATGTGCATCGCGTGCATGAATACCTGTGCGAGGGCTGCGGACACTACAGACCTGGGGTGGGGCGGGAAGCGGTGTCCTTCCTATCCTCTTTCTCCAGAAACAGGAGGAAGCCACAGGGGAGGGGGAGGAACGGTGTTAGCAAGGCTGAGGGCGAGGGAGGACATGCTATTTACACGCATGGACGAGGAAGCTATATCTTCAAGTAACACTCAAGTCACTCTCCAGCCACTGGAGTGGGAACTGGATTCAAAGCTAGTGACAGAAAACTGACCCCTGGCCTGGGCTAGCTCTCCCCACCTCCCTCCCATTCCCCTAAAGCAGCCCAGCTCTGAAAGGGGTTGGGGACAGGAACATTTTCCTGAAAATGAGTGGCTTTTTTTCTTTTTTGTTTTTTGTTTTTCCTTTCTTTTCTTTCTTTTTTTCTTTTTTCTTTTTTCTTTTTTTTTTTTTGTTTGTTTGCATTTTAGAAATGCATTTTTGCATTTGCCAGTGTCCGGTGGACATCCAGCTGGGTCCGCATGAGTTGGGGTGAGTGTGGGGGTATTGCTGTGGTAGGCTCCAGACTGGCCAGGGCAGAGCCTAGGAGCAGGGTAGATGCTGCTTAAGGATCTGCCGTGTCTGTGGTGTTAATCTATCTGGGAATCGAACTTTGAACTCAACAATGAGGTCTCCCCTCTGAGTGGGCACCTTGGGGAAGGGAAGACCCTCCCCGCGGAGTCTCTTCACGGTGCCTGGCTTGATAACATCATTGCAGGGTAAAGGGATCACTCGGCCATCAATGGTGGGAATGTTCACGGTGCAGCCACACAGCGCCTGGGGGGAATAAGGCAGAGTGAGCAAAAAGTAGGCAAAGAGTGGAGAGGGAGGAAAAAGATTTACATGGGAAAAGAATGTGCCAGAAAGGAAAGGCGGGAAATGCTTCCTATCACCCTCCAACAGAGACAGATAGACAGACAGACAGACAGACCGACAGACACACCATGCATGCACACACATGCACACATGCGAACACGCACAGGCCCCACCTCCTTGAGGCTGATCAGTGCACTGTAGAGCACATTGGTGCCATCTCGGCGGAAGTGTGCATGAGGCTTGTCTTTGAGCACAAAGACAATGTCGGCTGGGATGTTGTCAGGTGTGGCATCCCCTTCTTTGGGGAAGGTGATCTTGGTACCTTCCTTCCAGCCACGTTTGATGACAATGTGCAGGATTTTGTCCTCAGTGCGCACAGTTCGCCCATCAGGGTTAAGGCGCCGCCTTGTGATCTTCATGCGCTTGGTGGAGCCATGGTAGATCTCCTCCAGGGACACTCGCAGCTCATGCACCACAGGGGGGTCCTGTACCTTGCGTCGGGGGTACAGCGGTTCTGGGGCTCGCCGTGGACCCCTACTCAGCCCATTGAAGCCAAAGCGGCCAAAGGCACCAAATGGGTCCTCATCTTCATCCACATCCATGTCATCTGGATCAAAGCCACTGAAGGGCCGAGTGGAGCGGCTGCTGGCAAAGAAGATATCGAAGGGGTTGGAGCCACCAAAGAAGGAAGCAAAGGTGGCATGAGGGTCCCCATGAAAGGTGTAGTGAAAGGCGCCACTGGAGCCACCTGACGTACCACCGCCGGTCTTGAGGCCTAAAGGGGAGGAGAAGTTAGGGGCAGTGTGGCCCATCCTGGCCCCATCCCAGTCTCTCCCCTCTGCCCACCAGACTGCTAGCTCAGGGGCAAGACAAGGAAGCAGTCTTAACTCCCACAGACAGGGCTGGACTAAGAGAGTAAGAAAAGCTTTGGACAAGATTAATTTCCACTCATTGAATATATAGTTAGGAATATGTATTCGGGCATGGTAGTGCACGTCTGCTAATTTAATACTCAAAAGACTGGGTAGGAAGACGGAGAGTTCCAGGCTAGTCTGAGCTGTGAGATCTTATCTCAAAAAGCAAACCAAGCTGGGCGCACACCTTTAATCCCAGCACTCAGGAGAGGCAGGTGGATCTCTGTAAGTTTGAGGCCAGCCTGGTCTACAAAATCGAGTACAGGACAGCCAGAGCTGCACACAGAAACCCTGTCTTGGAGAAAAACAACAACAACAACTAAAGCAAACCAAAACAACCTGTATCTTGAAATTCCATCAAGCTAAGTTAAGCAAAAAGTGGGAAAGCCAGGACTAGGGGCCTTAGAAGATGTGACTTCTGTTATGTAATTATTTCCACTTACTCACATGTCCACTTACAAACATGTCTCATAAATGCTTGGGTGGCTGGCCTCGTATTACACAACAGGCCATACTTGACTCCAAAACTCTCCTTCCAAGACACACAGGGAGGGCTAGAAACAAACAGGGTTTGACCAGAGGAGACTAATAAGTGACCTGTCTGTCTGTCTGTCTGTCCTAAAGGAAGTGTGGACACAATCTAGGAGCATGCCTACTTTGAAACTGGAAATCAAGAGGACTCAAAAACAAAACAAAACAAAACAGGAAAGCTCACTGGCGTGGAAATGAACTATTTTTCTAGAAAAAAAATCAGTTACTTTATTTTCATACTCTGATCTAGTGTTGTACAGCTTCAGGGACTGCCATTCACATATGGTCCAGACATAGACGACAATGGACCAGCTCCCCAGCCCTGCATCCCACATCCAAAGTGCTGGCGCATGCAAGAGATGACCCTAGCTGCTCTCTCTAGGGTCTTGTCTAAGGGACTCAGATTTCTGGGTGGCACTTTCATGGAAGGTGTGTGAAGGCTGTGGAGGGATTAACACAGACTGGTCCAGAATATGTAGATTCAGGGGTAGGGCCCCTCTCACTGCGGAGTATTTGTTTGTTTAGTGCTTCTGGGTGGGACCTAGGGCTCTGTGCTCTAGGCAAGGGCTCTAGCTCTTAGCTATATTCTTAGCCCTCTTTGAGGCCTTTTGTCTAAAATTTCAATTGGCCTAGACCTAAATTATCCTCTTATTTCATGAGACCACAAGTTTTGGGGTTCATTGGAGAGGCCAAGTAAGTAGCAGGCATTCAGGGGTTTGCGGCAGCTGCCTCCTAACCCCTCTCCTAAGAGTTGGGGTCTGTTCTTTCTTCCTTTTGCAGGGGTAGCTATGAAGCAAGTATGAGAAGCTAGGCAGAGCTTGGTGAGAGAGCAGGAGGCTGGGCTGATGACAATGAGGTAATTCTCACTGTGGGGATTCCTGCTCTACCACTCACCCGCCCCACTTCAAGTGGAGGACAACTTGTCCCAAGCCAGAGCTGCACACAAACTCTGCACAGTTGTTCTGGCTGGCTGTTAAGGAAAAAAGGCAGGGTGGACAGAAATATAACTGACTTTCCAAGGCTGCTTCTCTCTCCTCCAGCCCCAGAGGACCTCACTGGGCTGTAGTGCAGCTGATGTATTCCAGAACTGCATGTGTGTATGCGGCCTTCACCTGGTCATGGATTAGGTGGGGGAGGAAGTTTCTGAGTAGCTTCTCCCACCTCCTTTCCTAAGCAAAGGCTAGGCTCTGTGCAGGAGTGACTGCAGTTCTGAGCCGGGCCACACGGGGGCAAGGCTTCCCTCTCCTCCCCAGCAGGGAGAGTGCCGGGGATCTGAGCAGGCGCCTGAGCTCTGAGAACGGACTGAGCTCACCGCGAGCCTGGAGACAAGAAATGGGGCTGGGAAGACAGGGCACAGGGAGGAGGGGGCAGAGGAGGGAACAGAAGGAGCCCTCTCCTGAGCCGCTGCGTTTCCTCAGGTGTAGTACATCCCGCCCCCCCCCAGCCAAGTGTCATCATGAGGGTAGGCTGGGGAAGGCAAAGAGGAGGACAGTGTGAAAGAACGGGGGATGTCGCTAGGAAGAAGGACAGCTCTTCCTAGGAAGGAGAGTCCTCAGCTGTGACAATGTCTCTTAATATAGCCTGACAGGTGCCTGTGGCTGGCGGGTGGCAGGCAGGCCCCAAGGGGCAGGCCCAGAATTAGCAGCTACATCATGCCCGTGGGATGCGTTGGGAGGAGCCATCCTCTTAGAGGCTTTATTTGGGCCTTTCCTGCTGCCCTGCGCGTGGCCACCAACTGCCCCAGGGAAAGGGTAAGATGCCAGTAACATGTCCCCTTCCACTCCTGGACCCCTGCCATTTCCCCTGCGAGGCAAGCCTTCTCTGTTGTGCTGGCCTGAAGTGGCCAGGGATTGGGGGATGGTGGCAGCAGCCATTTCCACTCAGAATTCTAGTGGTTAATTCCCTGGCTATTCACGGGCCTGACTTTTATGCTGATGAATGTAAATGCCTCAGAGAGGCGCAGGCTTGCTCCCCAGCCTTTCCCATCAGCCAATGAGCCGCGGGGACTTCAGGCAGGACTAATAAGGCTGAGGAGGAAAGAAGCTGGGAGGAGGGGGGGGGGAGGGGAGGGGGCGAGGCCTCTGGCTCAGTCTCCAGGCCTCTCTAGGGCCAGCAGGGAGGGGGAAGAGAGAAGTGGAGAGGAGATGGAGTTGGGGCCAGGTAGTGCGTGGGCTACTCTAAGGACACTTGCCTCCTTCAACCCTGTTGTGAGGACTGGGCTCACCCAGGGCTCCAGACAAACACAAGGGTCCAGATTCCAGCTGCCCCGCCGCCACCTTCTTACCTTCCTCTCCATACTGGTCATACAGGCTCCGTTTCTTAGGGTCACTCAGCACATCATAGGCCTCGGCAATCTCCTTAAACTTCTCCTCAGCATTGGGTTCTTTGTTCTTGTCCGGGTGGTACTTCAAGGCCATCTTCCGATAGGCTTTCTTGATCTCATCCTCGTTGGCCCCAGATGGGATTCCAAGAATCTTGTAATAATCTTTTCCCATCACAGCCACTGGACCAGTGCTGGGCTCCTTGTTTCTGAAAGAACCCAGGGCCAACCTTTGGTGCCCTGTTCTCTACAGTGCAGCCGCCCCACTCCTGATGATCCTGCAATCCTTAAACAACTCTCTGTGTGACCTTCAATAGGTCAATTCCTCTTCTCTGGGCCTCTGTCTCCCCATCTGTAAAATGAAACTTCTGGGCTAGACGATGCCTCCCGGTTCTGACATGCTAGGGTTCTGTGATTCTGTCCTCAGCTTCTGGCTGAAGATTGTGGCTGACTTCTTGGGGTTAGGCTGAAGGCCAGGCTCTTGGGCCAGCCTGAGGAGCCCTGAGAGGCCCTTCTGAGCGAGAAGGCACTGTGCACTGACAGACTCGCACACAGAAGCTGGCAAAGGTCAGTGCACTGAGTGAGGTCACCTGAGCTTCTTAGTCTCTCCTACGCCACACCTCAGGCATGGTGCCCGGGCCGAGGACAGCTGGGGAACAGGCTCCATTCTTCAGCCCACTGAATCAGGCTATGGGAATTTGGAGTCCTGTCTGCCATAGGGGACCCCAGATCTCTCTGCTCTTGCGCCCCCCACCCAAGACTATGCTAAGCTTCACATATAACTCAGATCACAGAGTGACTCACGGCCTTTGGAAACTGCTGTTTCTACACCCTCATTACAAGGGGTGGGGGGTGGAGATGCTGTCTTTCCCCCACCAGGGTAACAGTTGCTTTTACTCATTTCTCAGTGTCTACACACTGAAGTGTGTGAATACCCTCTGTGCTGCCTAAGCACCAACGCTAGCGAGCTAAAACATGAGAGAAAAGGCCTTCGTAAAGCCTAGGTGCCAGGAGACAGATGGACACTAACCACCGCACCAGAACTACCCTTGCTACAAGCCCCTCCCCTACCTGCCCCTGCAGCTGAGGACCCGGCTCTGCTAGGCTCACACTCTTCTGATAACCCCTCTAAGTGGGGCTCAAGGACATCCACACAGGGCTCTGGTTCTTACACTAACCTGCTCCCATCAATGGCTCTGTGGAGGATATGAAGGGGGGGGACTTGAGGGAGTGGCCAGATGCAGTTCTTCAGCCTTTTTGAGGCGTAGCCAACCCTTGTTAAAGCGGGGAGAACCGGGAGTCTTTCTAACAATGTTCTGGCAGCCACAGCCGAGGCCTGCTTGTCTGCCCCTGACTACTTCACAGTGGTGAGGTGTACAAGGTGTCCTGGCAGGAGTGTGGGCTGTGACCATTGAGGGGAAGCCTCTGGGGCCCCAGGTAGGCAGGGAGAAGGACCTTAGCTCCTGTGCTATGGGGCCTGCTGCAGGTGGCTAGGTTGACTCACAGGACTGGGAGTCACCTCACTCTGACAGAGAAGACGGCACCATAAAGGCGGGTAACTCCCCCATTTCCCCACACCAGCATGTCACGCCTGTGGGGGAGAACGGGGTTGGGGGAGGCAGAGAAGAAAGAGCATGTGGAGGAGGGCAGCCATTTTCGGAAGAGGCATTAAAAGCAGCCTGAGAGGGAGATGTGAGGTGGTCTGCCATCTTTGCCTCAGCCCACCTTTGTTTCCTTCAGCATGGGAAGGAGCCCAGAACAGCAACAGGGTGCCCTGGAAACTCTAGCTGCTCCCAGGTGGAGGGCAAGCAGCATAGCTTACCCACCCACCTGCTGTGGTCCCCTCATCACCTTTGCCACCTCCAGCTTCCTCTCTGGCATCCACCTGCCAGCTACTCTAGGCCCATCGTTCTCTGGCTCAGGACCTGCCTTCTTCCCCTCTGCCCTTCCACCCATCTTCCCTCTCCCTCCCCACAAGCCACGTGGTGGTGGGGGAATGACAAAGGAGCCCCGTGGCATGGCTCTGCCTTTGATGAAGAATGAGTGTGTTAAAGGTAGAGATAGGATGGAAGGAAAAAAAAATGAGGACAAATAGCAAGAGGGATTGTCAAGTACAGGGTATGAGAGACGAGAGACGGGCAAACACAAAAGGAAATGGCTGAAGTGGAAAACAGTTACTGATGGGCTGAGAGGAAGAAGTGAAGAGCTGAGACACTGGAGATGTGTGTGGAAACAGGAGTTTGAGAGGGATGAATGCTGTGGAGTACAGTTCATTCAGACGTACAGGGGAGGTCAAAGGGGGTTCTTGCACGTGACGGGATGAGATGAGGATGCAAGGGAGGCGGGAAGGAGGCGATGCAGGCATGGCTGATGTGGAGAATCTGACTTTGGCACGGGTATGAGTGCCCTTCTCAGGAGGGACTTACCGAAACTTTACAAACCCATTCAGCGTCCACGCTCGAAGTTTTAAGGGCTCCAGCTGAATTTTAAACATCAAGCTGGCTAAGAAGTCTTCTCCCCAGAAGTGTGGGAAGCTCCGGAAAGCTCCTCGAGCCTGCAGTGGGGGTGCTGCTGGGGGTGGGCAGGACAGCACTGTGCGCTTAAACATGCCCAGCCAAGCCCCTCACCTCTGATTGCTCCACCGGAGCCTGCCTGGGTTGCTGTAGCTCTGGAAGCCACCTCCTCAGGTTCTCAAAGGCCCTTGCCCAGCCAAGGCCTGTCTCCGTGCCGCGGGAGCCGGACCTGATCCCCAGGTGTAGAGTGCAGGGAGAGGGGTCCAGCGGCCACCTGCTCTCAGGTACAGCAGTTTGGCTGAATGTGAGTGGCTGTGTGACAAGTGAGGCTGGAAGTGATAGTGTGTGCTTGCTGAGTGGCGGCGTGTTGTACCTGTGACAGGTGTGATAGTGAGGGCCTGAGAGGCAGTGAGCTGCTCTCGCCTCTCTAGGGAGGACCCAAGCCCAATCCCCAAGAACCTACTCAATGAAGTCACTGACGGGGAGTCTCCTCCTCCGCAGATGGGCGGGGAGGGGCGGGGCAGAACCGAGCCTGGCCGGGACAAAGGCGCGACGGGGAGAGGAAGGAAGGGGGTTCGCGCGGGGGAGGGGGGGTCGGTGATGTCACCCCAGCTGGCTGGCCGGCCTGCTCAGAAACGCCTCCGCCCGGCGCAACCTAATCCGACCCGACCCAACCCGACCCTCGTCGCAGACACCCAGCACCTGACAGACCCCGAGCTCCCAGGCCCCACACCCCTATGGCAGAGGAGACTAAGGGCCCTCAGTGTCCCAACCTCCTCCCCCCCCCCCCCCGCCCCAAATCAGGACCTGTCTTCTCGACGCCCCACTCCCGGGATCCCCCCCGAGTCCTCGCTCAGAGCCCTCACCGGTGAGGAGCTGCGGGCACCGCCGCGGTCCTTCTATCAGCCGCTGCCCCCTCCCCCGGGCTCCGGCTCCGCCGCCTCCACTCGGGACAGGAGTCGCCTGCCCGCCGGCCGCAGACAGCGGGACCGGGAGCCCGCCCCCACGGCTCCGCCTCCGCGCTTCCCGTTGCACCGTCTGCCCGTCACTCAGCTCAGACTCTGCTGTGATTGGACACCTCCCAACGAGCGTCCGGGCGATAGCCGCCCCTTCTCCGCCCCTGTCACCCGGCCACACGCGCACACATTCCGGGCAGTGATTGGTGTGGGTGTGATTGGTGCCCTCTGGGATCAATCAACCACACCTCTTCTCCATCTAGTCGTGCCATTGGTGAAAGGGACACAGGGAGGCAACTCCAGGCGCCCTTTGATTTTATTGGCTCGTCCCTGTGATTTTTCCCAAGCCAGAGGGGGGCAACTATATTAGTCCAATCTCCAGTAGGAGAAGGTGAGACGTGCTGACCACCGCTTGAGTCCAGGGAGAATCTTCTAGAACGAGTGAAACCTCAAAGACTACCTAATAGGAAAACTGCACTCACCAGTTAGCGATGGCACCAGACATTCTTTCTTCGTTTAGGAGAGTCGAAGGAGAAAGAGAAGAGTGCACTTGGGGGAGGTGTAGTCTCTGGACCAGTGCCAAAAGCTCGCCCCTTCTTATCCTTCTGTCAAACTGTGAGCCGCCTTGACCTGGCCTGGCTTGGCTTTACCTTGTCTTGACCTGGGGTTGATCTGACATGACTTAACTGTAACACAAAACAGCCGGGGATAGATCCGAGTGTCTAAGTGCCCTTGTGACCCCCTCCTCTGCGTTAGTAACTGGTAACTTAGGGGTGACACCTTCCTAGTTCTCTGTCCGGCTCCCGTCTATCTTCAGTCCTTTCACGCTGGCTCGCTTAGGAGCAGTGTCTTATCAGCCACTTGGAGTCCGCAGTGTCCAATTTAGACTGCTTATAACCGACCTTCCGTCTCCCCCACGAGTCCTTTTTCTTACCCCCCTGCAATATCCGCTCTCCCCTCACCCCAACATTCTGTCTTATTCTGTATCTTTCTTACCTTCCCCCCCCCCTTTTGTCCTATTCCTAACACGTCTCCCATTTCTGTGGTCTGCAATAGCTCACAGCTCTCCCTTTAACCTTTTACCTCAGCCTCTCATGATCTTCTCTCTTAACGCCCTCACACACTGTCATCTCTGGCCCTACAGCCCCCTAGTAAATCATTAAGTCTCAGCCCCTGTGTCCCCGATACCCAGAGCAGGCGGGGCTGCGGAGGCGGTCGCCAGCGGAAGCCGCCGCTCCAGCAGACACCGAGTTTGGCGCCCACGTTACTGTCTCCCAGGCCCATCTGTGCTGGAGGGAGCGGGGGTGGTAGGGGGTAATCTGGGGGTGAAGAGGGGGAGGGGGAGTTCTTGTGGGAGAGTTGGTGACAAAGGCCTGAGAAAATGCTCTTACCTTATTCTTTGCCAGTTTCCAGAGACAGATTTAGATACCTATGAAGCCACGCAAACCAGATGGCACTGTAAACTGAGGCTTGGAGTACCTGGGCGACAGAATAGAGCAGGGAGGGGTGTGGAGGCTTGGGGGCAGGGCCTACATATTCTTAACCACCTGTCTCTTCCTGGTGTTCCACATGGACTCCCAAGTATAAAGGGATCTGAGTTTAGAGAAAGAAAAGGAATTAGAGTGAAAGAGGAAGTGAGTTGGAGGAGTGACGGAAGGGTGGAGATGGTATGGTCAGTATAGGGACTAACAGGTATCTGGTTGAAGGATCTAGGACAGGAACTGGAAAGGGGTCCAGAAGATAGGGTGGGAGACAAAGAGGAAGTGAGGGGGTGAGAGGAAGGCAAGGTGGGCCGGAGAGGAAATTGTAGGAGCAACAAAATGACAGGACAGAGAGACCAGATGGGGGAGGAGGAGGAGGAAGGGGTGAAGCAGCACTGAGGGATGGAGCAGCGTGACGTGGACATGGGCATCGGGGGAAGAGGAGTCCAGGCTCCAATGATTTGGGGCCTCCTTCCTCCTGACTCGAGGGGCCCCAGCTGTGGGCAGCTGTGCTTTTTCCTAATTCTAGGCCTGTCTCTTGCTGCTGCCAGCCTTGCCTGTGTCAGAACAGAAGTAGAGGCTGGTGCTGGGCTGTAGGCATGGACTTCAAGGACTCTAGGTTTGCGTCCTTAAGAGTGGTGGCCCAAACTCCACTGTCTGCCCGCATCATTACTGTGGCCGTCTGTTTTCCTTTCCAGGGCACCTGGACCAGCGAAGACAGTGCACCATAGACTGTTATGGGAAGTGCTAGAGCCAGTCAGCCCGTCGACCTTTCAAGGCCACTTGCCACATCTGTGCCTCGTCTGTCCCGGGCAAATGAGCCAAGCAACAGTAGAAGCTCACAGGAATTTTCTAAGGGTTAACTAAGGTGACACATGGATCGGTCTTAGTTCCGATAGTGGCATGTGATTAACGTTCAATGATGCTGACTCTTACTGTATGTTCAGGGCTGTCCGGGTGTGTGGGTCCGACTACAAATGTGTGTGTCTGATTGGGAGCTATTTACTGTTGTAATCATAATTCTGTTCGTAAGGGTGTGTCCGTATAAGTATCTTTGCCTGCGGTATGCCTAACGCTGTACCCATTACAGGTATGTGATTCTGTGTCGGCACACATGTATGATTAACTAAATGGCTGTGTAGACATGTGACTACATGATGAAGCGTCAGGGAGGTATGTGGCTATTGACACCATTTCTGACCGCGTATACACACACACACACGCACACGCACACGCATCTGTGATCATGTCTGCTTCAGACACCCCCGCTTGTCCTCCCTCCTCGCGGAGACGTCACAACCCTAGGTGTCCCTCATTTCCTCACCCTGAGGGAACCGGAACCCGTGGGTGGGCAGGGGGGCGGGGGTGGGTGCCAGCGAGGAGGAGGAGTTTAAGCAGGAGCACATGTTCCCTCCCAGACTGTGTATGGGAGGGGGAGCCCCTATCTTGCTCGCATCCCAAATCCTCCGGAGGAAATGCTTCCCTCCCCCTCGCCCCCCTTGCCTGTTCCTAGTTCCCTGTCTTGTCACCATAGCAGCAGTTGCCAGGGGCTCTCATGGTTGCTAAGATCAGGGTGTGGGAGGATGCCAGGCCCTGTTGCTAGTAGAAACAGAATCCTGGAGGCAGGGAAGACTCCCCCCACAGCTGCTAGCTTGAGACAGCACTGCCTTTTGGGCCACCCCTTTCTCCAAACTGAACCGATGGTTTGTATGTGACAGTATGTTGTGTGTGTAAGCTGGGACTGCAACATCTTCTGAGGAGAAAGGAGGCTCCTCAGTCTGGTGGTTACCACTTTGAAAGCCAGCAACTCCCATGAAACTAGAGACTGCCTTACTCTGTTTCTCGTCTCTCTCCTACTGGTTCCCTGGGTGGCATTCATGGTCAGAGTTCTCCAGTGACGGGGTGCTTGGCATCCGATGTCTCACCTGAGCATAGGAATGCTGCTGCGAATGCAGATTGGCTCCTTCTCGTGGTCAGACTTAGCATGACCTTCGTGCTGGCTGGCGTAGGGACCTAGGGTTGGTCCCACACTGAGGCTCACCTTGGGCATCTGTCTAAGGTGCTGATTCTAGTGATAGTCTTCACCAAAGGAATCCCTTGAGTCCGTCCTCAGCCTCAGTTTATTTCGGAGACATAGTTGAACTCTAACTTTAATGCTAGACACTTGAACTCACTGTAGTTTTCACTGACCGAGCACTGGCCAACGACCTAACTTCCTGGAACCTCGCTGGAATCACCTTGAGCTTCTAAGCCTAGGTTGATCAGTACCTTTGGGACTTGAGAGTTATTTTTCCTCTTTAGCATGAGATGTCAGTTTTAGGGGTGGCCAGCAGAGGGCGTGTAGCAAACGATTCTTAAGAAGAGCTTCCAAGAAGCCTACCAGTGAACTCAAGTTTTAATTGTTTGAAACCTAAACTTTAAAGTCATATGATTGCTTGAGCTTACAGATCTATCTCCATATCAGCTGGGATCAGGGCTGGGAAGGTGCAAGAAGCAGCTTAATGTTGACCTGCAGGTCAGGAGGACTCAGGAGCCGGGTAAGGTGCTCCACTCTCAGACTCAGCACTTGTGTCATGTTTCAGTGGCTTCACCGCCCTCTGTGGCTTTCATTGGTTTTTGGTTCTATTGAGAAGAACTTTGTATTCTCATGATGGCCATCTTTCATCTAAACTCTGCCCTTGAGCCGGGCATGGTTGCTCACGCCTTTAATCCCAGCACTTGGGGAGGCAGAGGCAGGTGGATCGCTGTGAGTTAGAGACCAGCCTGGTCTACAAAGTGAGTCCAGGACATCCAAGGCTACACAGAGAAACCCTGCCTCAAAAAACTAAAAATCAAACCAAACCAAACCAAAAACAAACAAAAAACCAAACCAACCAAACAAACAAACAAAAAACCCTCTGCCTTTGAGAACCCTCTGGCTTTATAGGCCCTATTGCCAAAGGTCAGTCATCGGCACCCCTCAGGTCTACCCACCCCAGGGTTCAGCCTTTATGGGTAATTACAGCCATTCAAGGCTTTCTGCCTGAGCTAGCCGACTCTCAGTAGCTTGTTCCAGGAGAGTTACTGTTGGGTTGACCAAGATGTCTTGCCTCCCTTCCCTGTAGCCTTAGGTCACATTAGTTTTTAAAGTTTTTCTTTTTGGGTAGATAACTTACATAGATCACTATACCAAGTTAAAACCACAGACTTTTTTTTTTTAACACCCCCGAGCAGCTGATTGATCTTTGGCCTGTTATGGTTTTGAGAAGAACTTGAAATAAGTTAAATAAAAACATTTTGATGGCGTTTTCCTGAATTTGAGGGCAGTCTTTGAGCTTGGAAACCTCTGCATTTGATGTTTGCTTAGAGTGGGAACAAAGGACAGACGGTCTCCAGCTGGCTGTGACTTCAGCACTGTGGACAGAGGCCACTGGCGGTGTCTCCAGCTATGCCGGCCTTCAGAGGAAGAGGAATCCTAGCTGCTCTTTCAATGCCCTGCAGTGTATAAAGCTCTTTCTTCTTACCAAACTCACTCTGTTTTGTTTCGGTTTTTTCCCCCCATCAGCTCAGAAGGCAGACATGGCATGGATTTTTTTTTAACAGATGAGGAAATAGGTTTGCCAAGGTTTGACCCAAGGAACCCCTGGGAAAAGCGGGGCTGGAGAGAGCACTAGGTTTAACTTGATGTTTAGAGAATTGAGTTTCTCCTTGGGGAATGACTTTCTTGAGAGACAAGGTGAATGTCGTTGAGGCAGAGCAGGACAGGTGGAAGTTTATGTGAAGTGAGGTGGGGCAGTTGTAGGAGTGATAGAGGGGAGGGAAACTTGGTTGTTCACAGAGACACAGGATTTTAGTTTTTAATTGCGTATTTACTTATTCTGTGTGTGCATGCATGTGTGGGGATCAGAGGGCAACTTGCAGGAGTTGTCTCTGTCTGCCACGGGCCTTGAACTCAGGTCCCCAGGCTTGGCAGCAAGTGCCTTTGCTCTCTGAAGGCAACCTTCCAGACCAGAATCTAGTTTTTAAGCCTCTTGCTACCCTGGTGCTCAGCTTCCCTGAGTCTGGAAAGAAGAAGGAACTCATATGATGTCATCAAACTTCCTGAGCCTGGTGGACACACCCTGCCCTATGGGAAAACATCAGAGGCAAGAGACATGGAAACAAGAGTGGAGGGCTGTGCAGGTGGTGAAAGCTACAAGCCTGCATCCCTGTCTGGCTCTATTTTGAGGAATGGAGAGGGGAAGTGCTAGACTACATTGCAATAGGTCCCTTGAAGAGTGCTTTGACAGGCAACACACACACACACACACACACACACACACACACACACACACTGCTAAGAACATGGCCACTGAAGATAGACCCATGGCTACACTGTCCTGTTTTATGCCCAGACCAGGAATCGGTCAGTGATGAGACATGTGAGAAATAGGAGGATCCCCAAAACAGCAGGAAGCAAGCAGCAGGGACAACATCACAATCTGTTTATTATGGTTTCTGCAGCGCCCAGCCTCTCGGAGCTCCTGCATGGAGTGCTGTGAAGGCTGAGTCACAGGGAGGAGCATGCAGCTGTAGACAGGAAGACAGGGCTTGGGGTTGGTCCCCTCTGATTACTGGCAAGTTACCTTCAACAGAAAAGCACATGGGAAGGGCGCGCGGACCCAGAGGGCCTTGGATCCTCAGTTACCCAAGGGCTCTCAGAGCCTCCCAGTCTGTTTGGCTGGAGACAAACCATGGGGATCCCTTAATGGTTGGAGGCTAGACTTGAAGGCCTTGGCTGATTATAGATACAGGAAGGCCAACCCTTTCTATTCCAAACCGGAATGGAACTGGACTCTGGATACGACCTGACCCTCCTTTGTGCCCTGAGCCATTGGGTGGGGTGCACAGCCCAGGGGGAGGCAGCTTTTCCTTAGTGTTGGTCTAGTGGGAATTCTGTAACCCGTCGTTTCCTCTACAAGGTTGTCCAAAATAGTGGGGAGCAGGCAAGCAATGGCAGGAGGAACAGCTGGCTCCACCATATTCCAGCGCTGAGCTGTGGAACCAGGCCGCACACTGATCATGCTCACCGAGGTCTGTCTGGGCTGCAGCCTGGACTGAGAGAGATAACAGTGAGCAAGTTGAACCCAGATGGCAAGGAGAACATGGCAACTTGACTTCACTGTGAGTGGCAGGTTAGGAAGGGGCCATGGCCACAGGTGCTGCCAGGGGTGTTCTGAAATTTTGGCATCAAGGTTGTTTTGCCTTTTAGTGCCAAGTACAGGATAATCATGTGCCACAAAGTGACATTTCAACCAACAGCAGGTGGTGCGCACCATGTGGGTCCCATAAGTTATGTTGCCTGGTAACATGGTAGTTGTCTTGGTTTATGTGAGAGCGTGCTCCTTGATGCTTGCGCAGTGAAGACATTGTCTAGTGACATAGTTCTCAGAATGGATTTCCAGGATGGAATTGGACTTCTTAAGTCATTGGCCTAGATGGGACCTGACCCTGTTATCTATGCTCAGGCCCACAAGTGGCCCTATGCACTTGTTTCTCTCTGTATACACATGCGGTGCATGGCGACTGTGTATCTTACTCTGCTGGTTGGAAGGAGACACGGCATACCAGAGCTTGCTTCCGGTTCAAGTTTTGTGCTGCAAGGCTGCTTACTTTTGGCTCTTGCGTAGTCATGGCTGCACAGGCCCCTCCTAATAGACAGTTTCTGCCGAGCCTTCCTCTCTCGGCTGTAGTGTTTCCTGCACGTTTGGAGGTTGTGACACCTGCAGTGACCGCTGTGCTTTGGGCTAAGGCATGGTACAACCCGGCACCCACTTCCCAGTGAAGCGCCTTCTTCCCAGGCGGTTGAAGTCTGTGCTTTCTGTTTTGGTGATAGGACTAGGGGAAAACCCAAGACTTGGCCACTTAAACAAGGTCCAGGTGACCTCCCATAGGGAGCACCAGGGCCAGAAAGGCAAGTGTCTACCCTGGCAGCCCATTGCTTGGGCTGAGGGGGTAGAAGGAGGCAATATATTCATGGCTTTTGCTGCAGTTATCCTCCAAGGAAGAGCACTTGAGTTGGAGCAGTACCTGAGGAAACTGCTCCATCCCTGGGTTGCCACAGGGGTTGCTGCTCAAAGGTTTTGCTGGGGATAGATGGCCTCAGGGGAGGAGGCCAAGGAACAGACCTGGGAAGGCTACACAGAGCTAAGCCCCTCTCAGAAACTCTGTCCCTGCAGCTCTGCTGTGTCATCCCGAGGTGTCCCTTCTTTAATTCTGAATCTAGGGAAGAGAAGCGCTGGATGGAAACCAGGCTCAGGGCAGGTGGTCTTCAGAGAGGCCCATCTGGAACCCAAGCCTCCGTTGGCTAAGCTCAGCATGGACGAGGCTGGGAAAAGCATTGATCTTAATTTTTGGCAGCCAAGACGGAAAAGACTCAAACACTTCTCTCATGCCCTCACCAGAGCCAGACATTAATCTTTGTACTTGGCAGAATTTCAGACAGTCACAGTGATAGAAAGGCTTGGAAAGGGAAAGAGCCTCACTAGGTTGGTGAAAGCACACCTACACACACACACACACACACACACACACACACACACACACATACACACACACACTGTAGGGGTTTTGGGGAGGCCGCTTCAAAGAGAAGTTATGGATGTGTGATTGGGATGGGCTTCTGTGACAATGGGGTACGGAGCAACGGGCCCTGCCTTTGGTACAGCACTAGACACTTATGGAGAAGAGGCCAGCGGTCCCATGTGTGATCCCAAATAAGCCTGGGCCTGTCGCGGATGAGCTGTGGGGCTGTGGCTCTGCAAGTCTCGGGACCCAGCCAGCCTGATTCGGCCTGTGGTGGTCTTCTGCCATTCACTGCAGGAGCAAGAAACAGCAGCTCCAAAATTGGGAGTCGCCATCTTGATCTGTAAAGGACCATGGAACAAGACGCGGACTCCTAGCATCCGCAGCAGGAAAACGCTGTCCAATCCCCAAAGCCTAGAGATCTGAACGATCTCTGTTCAGAGTATCTCGTGGGGTTCAGCAGCCAGCAGCCACAGAGCTAGAGGGTGACTCATTGGGAGAGTGAGCAAGGGCCCTTCAATTTAACACGCTTTAATCTTCTCAGTGGAAAACCCCAGGCCTGGCTGCTACAGACGCAGTCCTTAAGCCAGGAGCTTTGTGCTTCATTTGAGTCTATTCGACAACGAGGTCATCTTACGGATCCGTCCTGGGAACATGCCCCAGGAGTCTTCGTGTGTGTGTGTGTGTGTGTGTGTGTGTGTGTGTGTGTGTGTGTGTGTATGTGTGTGTGTGTGACCAAGTCACACTTGTGTAACTCTGGCTGGCCCAGAACTTGCTATTTAGATGAGGCTGGCCTTGAACTCACAGAGCTCCACTTGCCTCTGACCCTCGAGTATTGGGGATTAAGGGTGTATACCACCATGCCCAGCTTTAAGTAATAGTTCTAAAAAGCTGTGGGTTTCAAAATGTCTGCTCTGTTTCAATCCTAAATAATCTGTCTCCAGATTATTGGCACCCTGCTTCTAAGTCAGGCAGTTCCTACAGAGAGAGAACACACAGGGCTCTTAGCAAGGCCCTGGCTGCAGATGTCCACGTCACCTGAACCTCTCCACACTGAGCAGTAAGCTCCTTCTGTGACCGTCCATGTTAACACACATGCTGCGTGCCGTGGAGACAATGCAAGCTTCTTCACGGCATGGCTCAATTCTCTCTGGAGGAGCTCGGCGTCAGGACAGGCCATGCCTAAGTCATCCTGTTGACAACAGAAGTTCAGAACCTGGACCCGTAGGTCTTAGGTCTGACACACACACTGGTACTGACTTGAGAACTTCAGAACTGGGTAACAGGGCTGAGCAAAGCTTGTACAGGCCAGGTTGGGTTCACTCACGGCACTCACTTTCTATTTGTCCACAAAGCCCTCTCAGGCTAGCTCCAGCTCCTAGGCCAGGGCAGGGGAGCAGGGGGAAGGTGTGGAGTGCACAGCAGGGAGCAGCAGCAATCTTGGCACAGGGAGAAGGGCATACCTTTCCCTTTTCTGATGGTGACTAGGACTTCTTGACAGTTGAGATACAGATCTTCTCAAGCATTGGTTGTCTCTTTGTTCTCAGCAGGACCACTTAGGGACTCTGCAGAGCTCCTTTAGACTACGTAAGAGGCCGGCTTGCCCTCCGTATAACGCCACGTTTCTATGTCTGTGGTTGAGTCGGGCTAGGAAGCTGGAAAAGCCTCAGCTCTCTCTTCTTTTCCAAGAGACTGTATCCTCACTGGCCTCCGAGGCAGCCAGTTAGGCTGAAGCATCTCACACAGAGGGCTGTGATTCCTGCCAGGGCATCTGCCCCCAACTCAGGTCCCTAGAGCTTTGGACCATGTGATACCGTTTCACAAGTGGGGACCAGGAATCTCATCTTGGTTTTCCTGTTCTGCTAAGGACTTGTGAAAATGGATGACCTGGTTTAAAAAGTTCCTGGAATTCTGGGTCTCTGGGAGAGGCTGTCGCCGCTGTTCCCAGTCAGAAATCCACGAGAAAAGTTTCCTTTTGTATCATGAGGAATTAGAATTTAAGTACAAACTTCGGGATGATTTTTTTTTTAACTGTTCTCCTACCACAGCACAGCTCAGGGACATACAGACACTTCCGAAGAACAGTGGCTCACCACTGAAGGGGTTTCGGTGTGGGCAGGGGGCCTCTCAGCATCTCCCGAAAGGGAAGTGAGTCAGAACCTGCCAATAGAAAGAGTGGAGAGAGGCCATCTCATCTGTACCAGGGGTTTCACAAAGGGAATTTGGTCCTTTTTCATCGGAAAAAAAAAAAAAAAGAACCAGGAGTTTGAAGGCATGGGTACCTAGGCATGTTTGTGGCGGTGTGTGTGTGTGTGCACACATGTGTGCATGAGGTGGCAGGTAGTTTTTGTGAAGTGAGGGAAGGAGGAGGTGGTCCAGCAGCAGGTGATGCCACAGCCCCCGGGGCTTCTCGGCGTGGCAATGCGCACACTGCCTCTGTTGTGAGGGGAACGGTGGCTTCAGTGCCATAAAGCTTAATGACAAATTAAGATGTTGGCAGTGTCCCCATTCCCGTGAGTCTCAGTGCCAGAGGTTGGTGAAGGAAAGAGAAAGGGAAGGAAGGAGAAGATTGCCACCGTCCTGGAACCGAGCGTGTCTCCGTCCCACACTATCCTGGGGGCTTCAGGTGAATTGCTCCACTGTTAGGACGAGCGGCGAGGATGTAGATGACATTCTCTCTTAGGAAGGTGGGCCAGTCCACGGATCTGCAGAGGGGAGAGAACAGGTCTGCAAGGCTGGGTACCGAGCCTGAAGGCCCCGTAAGGCCCAGTCCCAGTGGCAGTTTGCCTTGGGCTGGATAAAACTCAAGGGAGCTTGCCTCATGACTAACATGGTTAAGGGCTGGTTGTGCTGCAAAGCTAGCAGCTCAGCCGTCTGGCCCTAGAGACCTGGGGTCAAATGTGTGCCTTCGGAGCCTGGTTTTGTGGGGTAGGCACTTGCTATTCTGGAGTGGAAGTGGTACCACCTTCTTTTACTTACATGGGGTGTTATAGCAGTGGGGGGCTGTAGACAGCAAAGAGGAGGTTCAACTCACCTGGACTCCCGCTCTGGGGGCAGCAGGGCTTTATCCTGACTCTTGCTACTGCTGCCAGCTGGGCTGCTTTCCGCTATGGGACCCACATGGCTGATGCTGCCAGGCACAAGAACACGAGGTTAGGGGCGGGGCAGCAAGAGGCCCCGACTCCTCCCACCTCTGGTGACCCCATGGACCTAGCCATGCCCGTCCAGGCTTTCTGAGATGGGGCAGCGCGGACTTTAGGACAGAGGCCGCCCAACATGCTGCAGATGGGATTGCTGTCCTCTCCCTAGGTCACAGGTGGATCTTCTGCCAGTAGGAGGGGGAAAAGAAGTACGTGCCACAACCAAGGACCTCCAGATGGAAAAGGCGAGAGGGGCCTTAGTCGGGGCAGGGCTGGGAAGGAGCAGACCTGATGCTGCAAGAAGCGTCTGCAAGGCGTTTACAGAACCAAGAGTGGCGGGCATGGTGGCATTCTGCCTCAGTGATGCTGCTCCCACTGCCCCGTGCCAGGAAGGTGGCCCGGGCCCGCTCCCTCTCCTTGACGGTAAGAAGCCTCAATAGAGAGTTCTGGGGAAGAAGAGATAAGTTAAGGTCCTGGAGGTAAAAAAAATATCATATAAACTACAGGGGATTGCACTTCTATTACCTAATATCTTTTGTTTTTGTTTTTAACTATCCTGGACTCACTTTGTAGACCAGGCTGGCCTGGAACGAACTCACAAAGATCCAGACTGCCTCTGCCTCCTGAGTGCTGGGATTAAAGGCGTGTGTGCCACCCCCAGAGCCTATTTGATAGCCAGACATTTTCAGGGGAGCAGTTTCCTTAGCCCCTGGTCACTGGTCATGTGACACTGGGTGGACCTGGAACCCTTTCCTGATTCGCCCCGCCCCTAAGACGCCCAGCATTCACCTTAGCCCTCTGTCGCCTGCGGACATCTCCTGCTGCTGCTCCTCACCTGGGGACGCAGCTGCTGCAGCAGGAGGAGGGATTCGTGGGATAAGAAGTCGGACCACTCTATATGCCCTCGATGTTCGGGGTCCAAGGCTGCAAACTGGCGGGCCGCCTGCTCCTCTTGCTCGTCACTCAGGGCCCTGTTGCTGTCCCCTCGCTTTGCTGCTTGGTGACGATAGCGCACAAAGTCCTCTAGTGTCAGGGAGCAATCTGTGGGAGGGAGACACCCTTGCTGGCCATGCCCACCATCACTCACCTCTAAGGCACCCTCAGTGGCCCCACAGCCAGGGGAGCTCAGGAGCGCTGTGGCGGGAGCGGGTGCCTCTGACGGCCCAAGGAGGCAAGAATAAGTACTCATTCACCCCTAGTCTCCCCATGCCAGAATCCTCTCTTTGCCCTCACCCCTCTCCTCGCCCCGCCCGTCCCGCCCCGCCCTGCCCCGCCCCTGGAAGGAGGGAAGGAAATGTGTCTGGCTCCTTCTCAGCAGCGAGGTCGGCCTTACCAGGGATGACTTTACACCGCTGAAAGGTCTCCATGAGGCTGTACATCTCCTCCTCGGTAAGCAACAGGTTAAGGTTGTCCTGCAAGCGAACGTGCCTGCGGGTCAGCGGCCACACAGCCCCGCAACGGATGAAAAGCCAGGGTCAAGAGAGGTGGGAACAGCCTCTCCACCCAGGACCCCCCCACCTCCCGCCCTCCTCCCAGCCACCGCCTAGGCCACAGAAAGAGGGAGAATCTGCTCAGAGCTGCCTGATTTGGGGGACGAATCTTCCTTAGAATACAAATGTCCTGACTCTGGCTCGGTCCCTTATTAGATACAGCCTGTGAGCTGACCTAGGATGTCCCTGCCTGACTGGTTTTGTTTTAGGCTGTGCTCAAAGCACGCTTTACTTATAAACACACAAACAAACAAATGCCCTGCTTCTAGTGTGTTGGGCAGCTTCAAATGGCTTTAGAGTGGTTTTGAAGTGTTCCTGAACAAAATGAATTTGTCTGGGGTCATAGAAGTCTTAATGATGAAAAAGCACTGAGATCTCAATTTTGTTAGTGTTACCATGCAGTCTTCAAACTATGGAAGGCTCTTTTCCTCCTAAAATATCAGCCAAGAGCAGGCGCAGGTCTTCCCCTGAGTACTCACTCATCCCTGAGTCTCACAGAGGGTCCTATGATTCTTTCAGTAAGCCCCCACTGAGTGCCTGGCGTGTGCTGGGCACAGTGACGCTTGATACTTGGTGTGGCTGCCACATGTGAGTGTGAAGGGAGTCAGAGAAACAGAAGTAGATGAGGAACTGGGGAGCATCTCAGGCGGCCTTCACTGAGCCCCTAACCTCAGGCCTTATATTGTAAGAACAATGGGGACAAAGGAACGGTGGTCAGATCTCTGCTATGGGAAAATGGATGAGGGAAGCAAAATCTGGTGGTACGGAGAACAGCTGGGTAGCTGTTGTACAGCTAAGGAAAAGAGAGGGGGGCGGTGCTAAACCCAGACAGGAGAACAGGTGAGAGAGGCCAGAGTTGAGGCTGACATCTGAGCCTGGTGATTTACCAGCTGAGTGGGATGAGGAAGGGGAAGAGTTGGGGCCGGGAAATTGGTGAGGGATGCTACTATTCACAGAAGTAAGAAATGGAGAAAGAGCAGGTTTAGGCAGAAACCTATGGGGGAATTGTGAGCATTGTGAGCATCAAGAGAGAGAAGCCCTTGGGACAGGACATTTAAGCCTGGGCACCAATATAGGAATCATTAATGCTTAGATAGTTACAGGGTTGTAGAGCACAAGACCCTGCGCTACACTCAAAGACAGTGAATACAGTGACCACACAATGGCAGTCAGCGTTTAGAATCAAAGCAAGCCAAAGGTGTTGAGAGAGAATGGCCAAAGGAGGCTGGAGGGGACCGGAAGTCCTGGATACCAAGCAAAGACTGCGCCGTGATATAGGAGGTGGTGCTAACAGTGGCAATACACAGGTGGTGGGACTTTATCATGTGTAAACATCCTCTCTGGTTTCCATTCAGTGTATGGAATTCTAGAAAATACTTAAATGTCAAGAGAAAGAGGAGGGAATAAGGAAGTGTTAAGTATTTCATTCAGAAAGGCTGACTAAGAAGACATCCGAGAAAAGGCCACTGGGTTGGACAATTAGCTCATCGGTGACCTCAGTACAAGCCAGTTCAGCAAAGTGCTGAAGGTAGGGGTCACCCGGAGGAATGGAAAGGTAGGGGGCCAGGGAAGGACTCTTAAGACGTGAGTGCAGGGGGAAGAGAGAGATGAGCCCGGGGGAGGCTTTGTAAGAAGGCGTGGAGGTGGTGGGGGGGGGACAGCAGGGCCCTAGCAGAGCTGGGAAGGAAACAGACCGTTCCTGGGAGATAGCAAAGAGACCCGGGGTGACCCAGGCCTGTGCTGGCAGCACACCAGCAAGCAAGGCTGCTGTACGTGAAAAAGTAAGTGTATACAAAGGTTGGAGGGGGAGGGGAGGGAGGCAAAGATTGCAGAGCAGGGTCTTCTGTGGTATACTCTAGAGGAAAACTGTTTCAGTGACTTCCAGATTTCATTTTGTGGATTAGCCACAGAGTCAGAAAGTAGCACTCGTCTGCTTTGCGCAGACAGCAGACGAAGATGGCCGCCAGCTGCTCCTTCTGCGGAATCAGAGGAGCAGTGAAGACATCTGCAGGACAGCACAGCAGGAAGGGAAGACGGGATCCTACACAGGTGTGGCGGTGTAAGTGCCTATGAATCTGGCTTTCAACAGATGCCTTAGATTTCTTCTGCCGTTAAAACTTGGAGGGCGGCGGGGGGGGGGGGGGAGAGGGGCGGGGGGGGGGGAGCGGCGCTCTGGAGAGATGGCTCAGAGGTTAAGAGCACTGGATGCTCTTCCAAAGGTCCTGAGTTCAATTCCCGGCAACCATATGGTGGCTCACAACCATCTGTAATGAGATCTGGTGCCCTCTTCTGGCGGCAGGTATACATGCAGGCACAAAACATTATACATAATAGATAAATCTTTAAAAAAAATTTTTTTTTGGAAGGCAAAGTCCTGAATCAATGCAGCTTTGCTATTCAACTCACATAACGGTCCTTGAAAACAAAGGGCTCTAGCGGGCAGCAGGTGAGTGAGGACCGCAGGACTAAATGTTTGCCTCTGACAGAATCTACCTCTGCTGGAAGCAAACTGTTTGGGATGCCAGGTTGTTTTCTCAGCTGAGAACAAGGAGCGACAGATAACTGTAGACTGAGAGAAAGCATTGCCTTGTGAAGAGCACTTTTGATTGGTCAGGCCTGTTCTTTTCATGATTAACTGAGGGTGCTTTGCTCCCTCTAGAACACGCTTGGCAAGGTCTGGTGTGTTACAGCTGGGCTTAGGTGCTACTGGCATGCTTTCTTAAGGGCCATGCGGTGCACTTCACAACGAAGACCCAGTTACCTAGCTCTGGGCCCCTTGCATGCATTATTAGAAAACCCCTTAGATCATTTTTAAGACTAGGTCTCCGGAAAAACCGCCAAGTCTCCCTGCTGCCCTGCAGCCCGGACTCACACAGTAGTAGCAGCTCCAGCCTATCTCTGTGTGGGCCGTCTCCGTCACCTCCACCGCACTGTCCCCTTGAAGGTAGCCCATGCGGCGCAGGCAACCGTCGTGGAAAACCCTGGTGCAGACTCGGCAGGGGAAGAGGCTCTCAGCCGTCCAGACTTCGCAGATGTCACACATCTCATCGTTGACAACCTGGCGGGAGTGGAAAGGATTTGAAAGTGCGGGGAGCAAGGTTCCCTGGCTGCTGCTGCTGCTGCTGTGGCTGCGTGGGCCTGGGGCCCTCTGGAGCCTCAGTTAAGGCGTGAGCGAGTCCTTCCTGGTAAAGGAGAACCAGGAAGCTCTTCTAGTGGCCTAGGGCTATGGGACTGCTTCCCAGCATGGATGCTATTAGCATTTTATAGAGAGTAACCTGTGTGAGTGATTGTCCCAAGCATTATAAGACATTTAACATTCCTAGCTGTCTTGACACCAGTAGAAACTCCCCATTGTTTTCTTACCTTAGTCCCCGTCCCCCCCTTGTCAATTTCCCAAACGTCTCCTACAAGGGTCAGGAGCCTCTGTGGCTGAGAATCCGTAGGTGATAGGGTTGGCGCAAGATCTGCCATGGCAGCATTTCTTAGCACTCAAAAGCTCAAGCCTTTCACTATGACTAATTCAAGATATACCTGGTATTTTTATTCATATAAAATATCGTTTCCCCTTTGTGGTACCGGGGACAGAACACAGTGACTTGAACAGGCGAGGCAAGCATCCTGTAAGGAGACTGTCTCACAGGAACTCAGCTCCATCTTCTGGCTCTGGGGGTCTCACCTCCACCACACCTAGCTTCCCCCCGCCCCCCTGACCCCTCTAACCCCCCCACTCCCCCCATCCCCGCTCCCCCCGCCCCCCGCCCCCTGCCCCCCCCCCCCCCCGCGCCATCCTGTTGTGTGATCCTTACAGAGGCTAAGACAGGGAAATCCTGCCTTGACGTAACACTCACAGGCTCCCGGGGTTCCAGGCAGATGTCTGGAGGTTTGTCGTCATCCAGCTTCCGAGTGGGGCGGATGAAGGCAGGGGGTGTGAACCGGCTGGTCCTGTCAAACTCCTCAGGCTCCACCCCACGCCCGTCTCGGAGCCGCTCCCAGGCTGCACGGTTGATGCTGCTCTCTTCCTGAACCACGGGGCCACTCGTCTCGGCTTCTTTCTCTTCCTGTACTTCCTGGACAGAGCCCTCCACAGTGCCACGGCGGGACCCTGGCAGCTCACCCCCACGTCTGATGGAAGGCCTGTCCCGTAGCCCATCCTTGAAAGCCGAGACAGCCAGGCTCACTTTTTGCACTTGCTCTACCGTCTGCCGCTTGGACATCAACACCCCCATGGCTCTGTGGACGAAAGCAGTTTTATGCAGTCATAGAGAAAGCAGGGACCAATTCTGGCTCCTAGCAACAAAGCATGCTGGGAAGAGCACACATCAAGAAGCCAGAAGACCCCGGTTCTGCTCCTGATTGGCAGCTGATTCTGGGGATGGGGGGTTATCTGTTCAGCACACTGCACAGGGCTTGTTATGAGGGTGACATAAGGAAATTAAGTTGGGCTGGTGATACATCTCCGCAGTAGAGAGCTTGTGCCACATGCAAAAAGACCTGGGTTTGACCTCAGCAAAACATGTACACACACACACACACACACACACACACACACACACACACACACACATACACACAGAGACAGAGACATATACAGACACATATGCACACACACAGACACAGAGACAGGGAGAGACAGAGACAGACCCACATGCCCACCCAGAAACACATATCCAGATGTACACACACACACACACACACACAGAGAGAAAGAGAGAGAGAGAGAGAGAGAGAGAGAGAGAGAGAGAGAGAGACATGGAGAGACAGAAAAAGAAAAAGAAACAGAGAGAGACATATACAGACACCCACGCTCACACACACATAGGCACACACAGATACACACACACACACACACACACACACACACACACACACACACACCACATACAAGAAAGAAAAAGAGAGGGTTAAATGGTGCCTAGTTATGTAGAGCGAATTGTATATCTATGAAGTGGTACCTGTCTTCCTTGGTACTTGAGAGCTGACCTAGCTCAGTGGCATCAGGTCTCTGCTACTTTGAGGCTGGGACTCCAGATCTCAAGCTTTCTCTCTCCCTTAAAAGGAGATGTGACACATTTCAGGTTTTCTGATTGAAAGAAAGTCCCTCCAGTAAGTACTGTGGATCATTCACCCAGGGTCAGGCCTCACTGAGTGCGGGCTGACTTTCCAGCCGGTGTGAATGGATTTCTATTTTTAGAAGACTCCTGAATCAGGCAGCCAGGAAACTCTTCGCCTCTGTGTATGTGGTCAAGGTCACAAACACCCCTCGGTCCCCTTGCGGGTCTCTCGGACGATGAACCTATTCAAAGCCTTCGGCAGGTGCCTTCTCTCTTCCAAGACTTTATTAATGTCACGCTCACACACTCACCTTTGCTCTACACTGCGTAAATTTGCACAAGGCAAAAAGAAATACTACCCCTGCCCTCCTCTGCAGGACAGCAGTAAAGCGTGGGAAAGTAAGGGCATGACACGGCACACCGCAAAGCTGGTCTACGCCTTCCTACTCTGAGAACTCAGTGGAAGCTGGCTGGGGAATGCTTGTTCAAAGCAAGCAGAGCACAGTCCATTTTAACCGTGCCCTCAGCACGCTCTAATCAAGGCTTGTTGGACAGTACCATGCTCAAGGCACTCGGCCCTCATCACAGACATGCCGACGGAACAGCACCGCACCACGCAAGCTTCTAAACACCAGACTGCAAAGAAGCAAGCAGAACCTCAGGACTAGTTAGCGAAGGCTGGGACCAGAGAGACAGATGCCACCTATCCACACAGGGGAACAGCCTTCTCTCACAAAAATGAAGCATTGGCACACACAAGACATGAAAGAGCCTAGAAAGGAGTATTCATGTAAGACCTCTGTTTGTGTGAAGTGTCCAGTAAATCTAGGGAAATAAAATAGATTTGTGCTTCCCTGAGTCTGTGGAGAGGCTACGGGTGGGTGTGGCTGCTCATGGGTATGGCCTTATTTTGGGGGCAACAAAGATGCTCTAATGGGGAAGTTTTGTGATGATTGCATAACTGTGCACAATGCTAAAAAATAATCTAGTGCTACACAGTAAATGAATAAATTGTATGATACAAACTACATCGCATCAGGCTATTTTTAAGGATTTTTTTTTTTAATGTGAGACCACATTTTCAGGTCACAGTGGACCTTTGGGCATGCGTGAGGAGCTATGTTCAGTTTATTTCGGGGAAGAGGTGACAGTGGGTGATAGGCAAGGCAGAGACAATCAGAAGATACTATACTAGCCCAGGTCAGATGTTGAGGGTTTGAACAGAAGCAAGCGCAGGTATGACACTGAGTGCATTTGTCGCCATGGAAATAGAATTAGGGAATTTTAGAATAAACTGGTAACTAACTGGCTCAAGGATAAAATGGCAGAGGGCAGTTTTAAATAGTCTAGAAGAATGGCAGTACCAGCCAGGGAGTTGGAGACAATGATGAGGAGGAACCACTGGGCTTTGTGCGTGTTGGTTTAAGGAAGTCCTTGGGACACCCAGGAACACCTACAGTGGTAGGAATGTTGCCCAAGGTTCTCTGCAGCTTTTAGGACAGAATCCCTCAGATCTGTGCCTTTCCCATGGCTTACAGGTGCCATATACTCAGAGTTGCCTCCTACTGTCTGTGTTCCAAGCTCTACCAGCCCTGCTTAGTCTTTGTTTCACATGCTTTCTTATTAATAGGAAACACAAGCTCCCCAAATACTGACTACTCTTGCTTAATTATCATTTCTTTGGGAAAATTATTGCAGAGTCTAGACTGGAATGCTCCTGGAGCCATGCTCTCTGCTCTAGACTGGAGTGCTCCCTGAACTGTGCTTTCTGCTCTAGACTAGAATGCTCCCTGAGCTGCACTCTCTGCTCTAGAGTGCTCCCTGAGCTGTGCTCTCTGCTCTAGACTGGAGTGCTCCCAGAACTCTGCTCTCTGCTCTAGACTGGACTGCTCCCTGAGCTGCGCTCTCTGCTCTAGACTAGAATGCTCCCTGAGCTCTGCTCTTCACTCTAGACTGGAGTGCTCCTGGAGTCGTGCTCTCTGCTCTAGACTGCAGTGCTCCTGGAGCCGTGCTCTCTACTCTAGACTGGAGTGCTTCCAGAGCAACACTATCTGCTCTAGACTGGAGTGCTTCCAGAGCAACACTATCTGCTCTAGACTGGAGTGCTCCCAGAGCTGCACTCTGCTCTAGACTAGAGTGTTCCTTGAGCTGCGCTCTCTGCTCTAGAGTGGAGTGCTCCCTGAGTTCTGCTCTCTGCTCTAGACTGGAGTGCTCCCATATAGACAGGAGTGCTCCCTGAGTTCTGCTCTCTGCTCTAGACTGGAGTGCTCCTAGAGCCATGCTCTCTACTCTAGACTGGAGTGCTTCCAGAGCGATGTTCTCTGCTCTAGACTGGAGTGCTTCCAGAGTGATGTTCTCTGCTCTAGACTGGAATGCTCCCTGAGCTCTACTCTCTGCTCTAGTCTAGAGTGCTCCTAGAGCCATGTTCTCTGCTCTTGTCTGGAGTGCTCCCAGAGCCACATTCTCTGATCTAGACTGGAGTGCTCCCAGAGCCACACTCTCTGATCTAGACTGGAGTGCTCCCAGAGCCATGCTCTCTGCTCTCATCTGGAGTGCTCCCAGAGCTCTGCTGTCTATTCTAGACTGGGGTGCTCCCTGAGCTGAGCTCTCTGCTCTAGACTGGAGTGCTTCTGGAGCTTTGCTCTCTACTCTAGACTGGAGTGCTCCCAGAGCTCTGCTCTCTGCTCTAGACTGGAATGCTCCCTGAGCTCTACTCTCTGCTCTAGTCTAGAGTGCTCCTAGAGCCATGTTCTCTGCTCTTGTCTGGAGTGCTCCCAGAGCCACATTCTCTGATCTAGACTGGAGTGCTCCCAGAGCCACACTCTCTGATCTAGACTGGAGTGCTCCCAGAGCCATGCTCTCTGCTCTCATCTGGAGTGCTCCCAGAGCTCTGCTGTCTACTCTAGACTTGGGTGCTCCCTGAGCTGAGCTCTCTGCTCTAGACTGGAATGCTCCCTGAGCCATGCTCTCTGTTCTAGACTGGAGTGCATTCAGAGCCACGTGCTCTGCTCTAGAGCACTTACTTTCCTCATCCATGGTGAATGGGATGATTAGCTGATCAATGTCAACTTCCTCTGCCTGTTTCTCCCTGCACAATACCTACCTCCACCCCAGTGAGGTATCTGGAACATAGCAGATGTTAATAAACATTTTCAAGGCCAGACATGGTATCTCATGCCTACAATTCTAATACTCTGGCAGCTGAGCCAAGATGACTGCTGTGAGCTCAGGGCCAGCCTGGGCTACAGAGTAAGACATTGTCTCAAAAAAACAAACCCAAAACAAAAGAAAGCAAAGGCTGGGGGGCGGAGGTTCAGTCTGTAAAAGGCTGCTCTTCAGGGGCCAGGGGTTTGATTCCTGAGTTGGATTCCCAGCACCACAGGAAGAGCCAGGCGTGATGGTGTAGATGTGGTCTCATGGTCTCAGTGTAGTGACACCAGAGACGCAAATCTGGCCTGGTCCACAAGTCCCAAGTTCCAGTGAGAGACGCTGCCTCAAAGAACAAGGTGGACGGCTCCCAGGGTGACACCCAAAGTTCCTAACCACTGTGCCATTTCTCCAGGCCCTCACAGTAAACTCCGATTAAAAATACTTTTCTTCTTCCAACTGAAAATAACATAAGGGTAGGAGAGACATCTCAGCAGTTAAAAGCTCACATCACTCTTGCAAAGGACCCCAGCTTGATTCTCAGCACCCACGTGTGACAGTTCACAAAAACCCCTAACTGCACGTGCTCCAGGGAATCACGTGCCCTCTGGCCGCCACAGGCACCTGCACTTACAGGCACATACTGATCACCCATGCAAGTAAATAAAAATAACAAAAACCAAAAATTAAAAGACTAAGGTTTTTTTTGTTGTTGTTGTTCCTAACATTAAAAAGAAAAAAATATTAATAACACAGGATAAGGAAGACTCAAGAGCATGAAAACTGTTGGGGTGCAACAGTGTTGCTGTGGAGAGATGTCCCAAATACACAAGCCTATTAGTGAGTGGGCGTTTGAGTGAGACTGGCTCCCACAGGCTCCTAGGTTTGAGTGCTTGGTTCCCAGCTACTGGAGCTGTTGGGAAGGATCAGGAGGCGTGGCCTTGACGGAAGAGGCCTGTCACTGGGGGCGGGGCTTCGGGCTTTCAAAAGACTTGCCCTGTTGTTACCTCTCTCTGCCTTCTGCTTGTGAACCCAAATGTGGGGGCTCTCGGCTGCTTCTCCAGCCACCACCTGTCGCCATGCCGCCACCACAGACTTTAGCCCTCTGAAACCGTAAGCTCAGTTAAACCCTCTCTTTCATAAGTTTCCTTGGTCACGGTAAACTTACCGCAGCAATAGGAAAGAAACTAGTCCAGGCCCTAAGGTTTAAAGATGGATGGATGTAGTCTTTACATTTTCTATTCTGTATTTTCCATTTCCCCTCCCTCTCCCCTTTCCCTGAATTGGCAGCTAACTTTAGTTTGAGATATTTTATCGCCTCAGACTGTCTGTTAATGCCTGTGTTTGGAGCATACATTCTTAGGCATTAGAACATTTGTGTTCTTTTACAAGCCCAAATAACTTAATGAGGGTAGCCAGGGGTGCAGAGGACAGTGTGTGTTAAAGTCAGACTATGGGTTCTCAGTGGGCCTGTGACCCCAGCACAGCCCAGATCCTCACGGGCAACAGCTGTGCTCTCTGTGTTAAGCAGGAAGGCAAGTCCCTGAGATACAGCAAGTGGGTGGGGAATGCCAAACTGACACAACTCTTCCCTGTGGATTTTGCTTCTTTTTAAAGAATATTTATTTATTTTTTTATTTTATGTGTATATGTGTTGTGTCTGCATGTCTGCATGTGTACTATCTATGCATTGCCCACAGAGACCAGAAGAGGGCATCGGGTCCCGTTCCCTGCCCTCCCCCCCCTCCCCCCAGGGACTGGAGTTACAGTCAGTTGTCAACCCCACCAATGTGAGTGCTAGGAATGAAACCCCTGTCCCTGGAGACAGCCAGTGTTCTTAACCACTGAGCCATCTCTTCAGTGCCCTCCATCACTGCCATTTTCAGTATAAGCAATTATATAGTCCAGGTCTACTGTTTTCCTGATATACTGAGTGCAACGTTTTTCTTTTCTTTTTTTTTTTTTTAAGATTTATTTATATATTTATTCATTATGTATACGTTGCTCTACTTGCACGCACACCTGCAGGCCAGAAGATGGCATCAGATCACATTATAGATGGTTATAAACCACCATGTGGTTGCTGGGAATTGAACTCAGGACCTCTGGAGGAGCAGTCAGCGCTCTTTACCTCTGAGCCATCTCTCCAGCCCCCAGAGTGCATTTACTTATATTTTGCAGTGCTGAAGATAGACCCTAGCATCTCAGGAATGCTAGGTAAGCTTCTTACCACTAAAGCCATGGGCCCATCCCTATTTAAAAAGTGTTTTTAGCTGGGTGTGGCAGAGCACGCCTTTAATCCCAGCACTTTAATTGGGAGGCAGAGGCCAGCCTGGTCTATAAAGCGAGTCTAGGACAGCCAAGGCTACACAGAGAAACCTTGTCTCGAAAACCAAAAAATAAAAATAAAAAATAGTGGTCTATTAATTATACAAAATAATGGATTCCATTATGATTTTTTCATCCTTGCGCAGGGGTCATGCTAATCTTCTCTGTATCGTTCCAATTTTAGTATATGTGCTGCCGAAGTGAGCACTCCATTATGATTTTTCATGCGTGTAACAGAATATACTTTGAGCATATATACTCTCAATTGCCTTTTCTCATCCCATCTCCCGTTGGTCACCTCTTCTTTGTAAATAACCCCCATTTCTACTTTCATATCTTTTATAAAAGTCTACATTCTGCATATGAGAGAAAATGTGAGGTATTCGTCTAAGTCTGTCTTATTTGCTTAACTCAGTGGCTTCCAGTGCTGCTCATCTTCCTGCAGGTAGTTCCCTCTGCCGACGGCTGGGTAAAACCCCACTGTATACGCATCCACATTGTCACTTCCCACTCCCCTGTGGCTGGGCGTCTCTTAGCTCTACCACTGTGTGGCTGGGCATGGTGGTGCACACTCTGTAATCCCAGCACTCGGGAGGCAGAGGCTGCCAACCTCTGTGAGTTTGAGACCAGCCTGGACTACATAGGCGCTCCAGGTCTCAAAACAAATAAAACAACAACAATAATTGGTGTGCAGCTATCTCTACTTTACAGTTGTTTGTTTCGAGACAGAGTCTCTGTGTAGCCCAGGCTGGCCTGTAACTATCATCTATCATCTATCTATCTGTCTGTCTGTCTGTCTATCTACCTACCTACCTGTATCCCCAAGGCTGGCCTGGGTGTCGAGGTCCTCCTACTGTAGCTTGCCTGGGATTACAGGCATATTTCACTATATTTGGCTTAGTTATCTCCGGTGTATTCTAATTTAGATTCCTTCATGCACGTAACACAGGAGTGAACAATATGGCAACCTTATTTTAGTTAGGTTTTTTTTTTTAGGACCCTCTATGCTTATTTCCATAGAGACTGGACTAATAACCCAACAGCTGCTGGCAGCATTTGTTGTTTGTTTTCACGGAGACCGCCATTCTGACTGGGTGAGGTGAATCTCCATGCGCATTAGATGTGTATTTTCCTGGTGACTAAGCATGATAAACAGTTCTTTTATGTCTTTATTTTTTCCATGTAAATGTCTTTTGAGACGTTTTGTTCAATTCATTACTTTGTTTTGTTTTGTTTTGTTTTGAGACAGGCTCTCTCTGTGTAGCCCTGGCTATTCTGGAACTCACTCTGTAGACCAGGCTAGCCTCACAGAGATCCACCCGCCTCTGCTTCCCAAGTGCTGGCATTAAAGGGGTGCACCATCACTGCCCTGCAAATACTGTTATTAAAGAATTCTACTTCTTTTTCTTCTGCAGTGCTGGGATTGAACCCGGGGCTTTGTGATTGCTACTCAGGCATTCTGCTGCCTCTTCCCTTTCCTCTGGAGATGGCTACATATTAGCACAGTGATGTAAGGATCACTCTGCTCTTGACTGCTGTGACTGCTAACAGTCTGTGTGGGTGGGAGGTCTACTAGAGACAGACTGACCAAAGCAAGCCTAGTGTGGGATGGGACATGGGAAAGACACAGTTGGCATGGCAGAGAGAGAGAGAGAGAGAGAGAGAGAGAGAGAGAGAGAGAGAGAGAGCACAAGCATGAGCCAAGTAATGTGGGTGGATTTGAGAAGCTGGAAAGGGCACGGAAGCGGGTGTGGCCTTGGAGCCTGCAGAGAGTGATGCAGAGAGAGGATGGATGCCTTCATGTTCTTAGTCCAGAGAGGCTGTGTTCTACTTATGGCTCCAAGAATTGCAAGAGAATAGGTTTGCATATTTAAGGGGGAAATGGTGACAGGAGAGATGGAGAAAAGGAACAAGAAAGGGATGAACTAAGAGAGAAAGAAGGAAGAAGAAAACCTCCTCTACACAACAGAGTCTTTTAAAACTGTGGGCATATTGTAAAACAACACTTACAAAGGCCTTTTCTTGAGACAGGCTCTCTATGCAGCCCTGGCTAACCTGGAACTCTAGGCTGCCCTTGACTTCAAAGTTATCCGCCTGATTCTGCCTCCTGAGTCAGATTAAAGGCATCTTCCACCATGCCCTTTCTGCTTACTGAAACGTTAAAAAAAAAAAAAGAAAGAAAGAAAAATGGCAAGAGGGTAGAAACAATTTTAATAGGAAAACCATAGAATAACTTAATAGACAAGCTTTAAAAAAGAAAATCAATTTAATTTTTTGAAACCCGAAGATAAGAGCAATGGTTCTCAAATGGTGAATTAACTGTATTAGGAGGGCAGGGAGAGTCTATGTCAAAAAACTCCAGGGACAAATGAGTGGGTCGAAGTACATAATAAGTATCATATACACTTAAATGGAAAAGCCATCCATCCATCCTTTTTTTTTTTTTTTTTTTTTTTTTGGGTCTGTATAACAGGCTGGCAGTGTCCCCGTGGCTCCTGGGCTATAGGGGATGCACCAGCTCTTTCTTAGAAGTTATGTCAGAAGTCTTAAGAGAACAGTGGTGAGACCGTTGTGCTTATTGGAAGGTATGGGCAGAGCCATAGTTGGGAACATTTATTTGGAGATCCTGAACATATAAAATCACTTTCCAAGACTGATTCCCCGGGAGAGAGGCAGTGTGTGCATTTGGCTTTGGGCATCTTCTGATGGCATAATGAAGGATACTGAACAAGCTCAGCCGGTAGGAGCATCGGCCTACAGGTGAAGTGTGACTCGGCATCAGTGTGGCGGTGCCCGGGCCACAGGCACCCCCCAGCGCTGCACCTCTGTTTCCACCCACCGATGGGTGTTAGGAGACCACTCACTTTCTGTGAAGATGCCAAGATAGCTCCACTGGTAACGAGACTACACTACAGTGCTTCTTGGGGGAACTTCCATGAAGACAGAAGCTGACACACTATATCAAAATAACCAAGTGTTTAAAAAAGAAAAAGCAAAAAACGCAGTTTCTTTGAGCACAGCTATTCCTTTTGCTTGAGATGGTTCATTTTTCTAGATCACTTTATGTCTCCAAGGCAAAAAAAAAAAAAAGAAAAAGAAAAAAGAAAAAAAAAAAGGGACGTAGAACCATTAACGTGAAGCCATTAAGATCCAAACAAGACCTCAAGCTATTTTGTTTGTTTGTTTGTTTGTCCATGTTTTTCTTCGTTTTGAAATGACATGGTGATGATTTGATTATATGCTGTGAGGGCACAACAGACCTAAGCCTTAAGAACAAGGCTACGTCTTCTGATGCTCAATGCCCAGGACTACAGAAGACACCTTGATTAAAAGCGAGTGTGCTAGAAGAGCTGAGCCCGGCACCTGTGGTGGTTGGGAAATTAACACAATCAGCTCTAATTCCTAGAGAAACAAGTGGCACTGATTACTGATGGGTAAGAGGAGCTCCCAGCGGGAAGGCCTGGCCTCTCCAGTGCTGGGAGCAGGTCCTAGGCAGAAGAGCAACTTAAAAGGGAGTGAAGCTGCAAAGATCCCACGAATTACTGTTAATGACTACTTCTTTTGCTGGTGGGTGGATTCTTTTTTTTTTTTCTCCCTCTTTTCAACAAGAATGAAAAGAGGATAGGAAAGTGCTGTCTCAAGAATGATGTGATTGTCAAGACTCTGTGGTAGACAGGAAAAGCTTGGAAAAAACCTTAGGGATAGGAGCAGGTGGCGACGGGAGTTAGCAGGGTGGGCAGGGACAGCTACCTGCCTGTGTGAGCCGGGAGGAACGGAAGTGGCCGTGGCCGCGATCAGAATCGTTCCTTCAGTGAGAGAAGGCTGTTGCAACGTATTTGTCAGGCAGGAGCGAATATGTGGGCAGCTTAGCATGTGTGCGCAAGACACACCCATTCTTTGCAGAGCACCTACTTAGAATGCAACGGGATTACTTATAAGGGCAGAGTAGTGGGAGTGGAGAGGTTTGGCTCCGCAGCAGGAGCTGGGGACGACATAAGGAAGGCGAAGGCTGCGGGGAAACCCTCTCCCCAGGCACTCTATAAAGGCTGTGGCTGTGGAGAGGCTGGGGAGCAGCCTCTACCAGGCAGGGCTTTCCTTACTCAGCGTGCTGACGTGAAGTACATTTACTCACTGGGGCCTGAGCCTTTGTATTGCAAAGGCAGCTGTGTGGATGCCCAGGAACAATTACAAGGGGTTTTCTGGAGGTTATGAGGACTTTTCTAGGCAGGAAAACAACAACAACAACAAAAACAACATGGAAAGAAGGGGACTAAGGAATGTTTGAGAGTTGAGTATAGTGGCACACACCTGCAAGTCCAGCATTTGAGAGGCTGAGGCAGGAGGATCACTGTGAGTTCGAGGCCAGCATGGTCTATAGAGGGAGGGAAGGAAGGAGCTACATCGGCAGATACATAGTTGAACAGACAGACAGACAGACGGAAAAATAGATAGATAGATAGATAGATAGATAGATAGATAGACAGACAGATAGATATAAACAAATGAGTTAAGCTTGTGGAAAAAGAAATGAATACAAAGGGTAGGAAAATATAGTTGGCTCTCTGTGTCTTACACAAAACATGAATGTTGCAGAGATGACTGAGGAAAATGAGTTTATCACAGACGCAATGTCAGTAAATTTTCTTTTCACTAATGTTGGCCAGAGGCTGGTACTCCTTATGCAGGCCTGTAATCCCAGCTGCTCAGGACTCTGAGGCAGAGGGACCGCAAGTTCAAAGCCAGACTGGTCTGTGACATGAGTTCAAGGTTAGCCTGGGAAACTTAGCAAAACTTAGTCTCAAAAATGGAAGCAAAGGCTAGGGATGTGGCTCAGTGGTAGAGCACTTGCCTAACACACACACACACCTAGATTTAATCGCCAGCACTGAAAACAAAACATAAAGTAAAGCTGACCACAAATCTGATCAGGATAAGCCTCTGGAGCTCAGTTCTAGAAACTATAGTGTCAACGCATCCTATCACATGAGCGCTGCCTCCTCAGCTTAGAGCAGTGGTCCTCAACCCTCCTCTGGCTTTGTTCCTTTCATGTGGTTCCTCACAATGTGGTGACCCAAGCATACAATCACTTTCGTTGCTGCTTCATCGCTGCAGTTCGGTGACGGCTACGAGTCATAATGTAAACATCTGCCATACATGATATCTGACATACAGGTGACCCCTGTGAAAGGGTCATCTGATGCCTCCCAGAGGGTCATGACCCACAGGTTGAGAACCACTGACTCAGAGCATGTGGCTCAAACTGCCCCCCACCCCCACCCCCCCCTCCCAGCTCAGAATCTCAGAATCGGCCTAGAGAACTTAAGTAAAAGTCATCATGAAGAATTCCCTTACCCTCTGCAGGTCTCTGAGGCAACCCAAGGTCCAGTTGCCCTGCTGCCTGCTCTCTCTCAGTGTGTCCTTGGAGTCGCGTCTAGCTGCCTCCTAGCAGAAACTTACAGAACGCTGTCTGTAGACCCCAAAGGTCTCCCTCCTCATCTCCCTCTGTCCACTTCCGCTTATCTGGGAGGAGGACTGTCACGTCACCCAGACTGCAGAGAGGGTGTTTTTTCCCTCCCTGGAGTTTCTAAGAAGCAGACAGACAGGCTGAAGACTGGGTGAGACTGTCCTCCTGGCTTCAGCTCAGGGCTAAGGCAGGAGGGCTCCCTGCTGTTCCTCAGCACTCACTGAGAGCTCACAGGCTTTAATATACACGAGAACAAAACGATGGCATGATCCTCAGCCTCTGGGGGATCGGGCTGTCTTCATTAAAAGCTACAGCTCTGACTTCTTCCCACAGAAGCAGAGCAACAGTTAAGAAGCACCACACTGGCAGTGATTGGCTGGTGTGGCTGCTGCACTCAGCAAGTGAATTCCTCCAGCAAAAATGGAGAGGCACTCCCTGTGTTCTGCTTAGGTCCCCAAAGCACAGATTTGCAAAGCTTCGCTTATGCAGTTATTACACTTTAGCTATTACCACTTATTGAGCCTATAAACATGTGTGTGTGTGTGTGTGTGTGTGTGTGTGTGCGCGCGCGCGCGCGCGCACCTGTGTGCAGCCTACTATGTGTTAGGCACACATCAGGTGCTAATAGCTGTTAGTAGGATGAACAAATGGAATCTCAGCCTGTGAGGACGCAGGGAGTATGTGCATGTGTAGGGGGCATACGTGTAGGATTGAAAAAAAAAAAGGTGTTGCTTGAGCTAAATTTTGAAGATGAGTGGGAGTTAACCCAGTGGATGAGAGAGAAAGGGGCGGGGGGAGCATTCCAGGAAGAGGTAAAAACACATGGCAAGCATGGAACTATATGGAGACTCCATCATGACTTAGAGCCAGCCCCGGTGCTGGACAGAAATAGGCAAGGAAAGCTGCCCTCACAGAGGAATTAGCATCCGCTCAAAAAACTGGTTTGATGTAGTAGGCTTAAAATATTTGTTTAAAAGAGAATATTCACCTGAATTCAGGGAAGTGGGGGCAGGGGTAAGGAAAGGGAGGGTGTCCAGGATGATCAGAGCGCACCCCCTTCACAGCCCCCCAACATGGAACCCTTTCCCACAACCTAAGACCTGGCAGGCAGTAACTGGCAGGGGCTTCGTCTAGGGGAGACATGAGCTTAAACACACACACACACACACACACACACACACACACACACACACACACACACACGAACCACAAGAAAAGGATGAGCCAGCCACCTCAGGTAATGCTTCAGAGAGGAGACCACAGCAACAGGAAATCGTCTTCAAAATCAAACACAGATCACAATATGTGAAGGGCGTTGTAACTTGTAATGTGCTACCCAAGTATATGGCGTGCACAGGAAGGCAAGAGTGCATGGCAAGTGGGCAAAAGTAGCTTTGGATGGGGAGCGGGGGTTGGCATGCTGCTGCCTGAAGGAGCAAACCTTAGCAGTTTGCTGTCGGAGAGTCCTCACTGACTGCCATTCGTAGCCCAGGAAGCTGTATTTCCCACTCCCCCCCCCCCGCACCCCCCCTCGCAATACTTTCCCTGCACTTTATATTAGTAGTAAACGAGTGGAGAAATGCAGACTGATTCTGTGCAAACTCCTCAAGCACAAAGAACTCTCCTGTTAATACAGCGCAGTGCTGGCAAGTTGGTAGCACTCAGGATGCGTGCAGGCCTCTGAGGGGGTTGCCGGAAGGTGGGTGGAGCATGGGGGAGTTGCTATAATGGAGCTGATAACCATGCTTCCACTGGCCACCGACAGTCCAAGCCTCTCAGCCCAACGCTGGTAGAGAGCAGTTCCGGTCAGGACTCAGTCACTGGGATGGAAGGATGGATTAGATAGTGGTACCCCACCTCAGGTCTGAACAAGTAAACTTGGGGCATGAAGAGGCATTGTTAGACAGTCAGAGGGGCTGAAAGACAATAGATACACTGTAGCCGAAGAGATGGCGGAATAGTAGCATAACTAGGATCCAGTTAGGAGCAGGTGTGCTTGGAGAAAACAAGGTGTGTGGGAAATGGACCTGGGTAGGGGGTTTATTATCCATGTCCAAGAAAAGGAAGCATTAAAAACAAACAAACAAAACAAAACAAAACAACAACAACAAAAACAACCATATGGGTAGTAGTGCAGGAAGAAGAAAATGGTTAGAGTGTGGTCAGAGAACCCGAGGCCGAGAAGAAATCCATGTCTATTTGTATGTACTCATATTGGGGAGGGGCATCCTCTTGTTTTCCTGAGGACCTGAAACATTTCTGAGTAGGTTAAGGCCACCCGGTAACTCCCATCACACACACTCTCCTCAGGCTGCGCTCAGGCACTAGTGTGACAAGTTCTGAAATGGAGCATTTACCCACTGCTAGACGTCGGGAGGTGGTACCAAGGACCCAAGGCTTGCAGGGGAGGGGCGGGACACTTGCATCAATCAAGTGATTTGCCCAAAGCTACCAGGGAGTGTGATGCTCAGAGTCCTCAACGAAAAGATCAGTTCGATAATAATGATGATGATACTGTAATAATCATCACAATAATACTCCAACAGGAAACATCTGAGAGCCTTTTGGCCCAGCACTCAGGAACCAGAGGCAAGGCAGATCTCTGAGTTCAAGGACAGCCTAGTCTACAGAGCAAGTCCCAGGACAACACAGCGAGGGCCACACAGAGAAACTGTCTTGAAAAACAAAACAAAACAAAAACAAACAAGTAAAAATATCTGATTTAGGACAAACTCCACCATATTTGCAGGCTTGGTCTAGGCTTTCTCTTAGAACAATATATACGTTCATTTTGGTCTGTTAAACTAATGCAGGGGACTAGGAACAGCTTTATAACAGAGAGAGGAACCTTTGTCAGAATTTGTTTGTTGAGCTATGTGTGAGGCACTACAACCATTCACTCCTTAACAGGGCCAATTAACTAAGGAAAATAAAGAGCAAATAACAATTGGTCTGTTAGGTTATTCTGTTTCCTCGGTAGCTTGGTCTCTCTGCTCAGTATGTAGTCAGTCATAGACACCCAAAGAAGCGGTTCCTTTCTTTTTAATCCTTTGTTTTTGAGACAAGACCTAGAACTTGCTATGTAGCCCAGGCTGGTCTTGAACTTGAGAGTCTCCTGCCTCCACCTCCCAAGTGCCAGGGATAATAGGCACATGTTACCACAGCCAGTGCAGAAGGACAGCGTTTTCTTGTTTGGTTGGTTTTGTTTTTCTTAGATAGTCTTCCTGGTAGCCCAGGCTGGCCTTCAACTTGTGGCAAGCCCCCCCTGCCCCAGTCTGTGAGGTAGCCTGGATATATGACGGAGCTTTGCTCTGGGCCGGTCTTTCTCGTTGGAGCCCAGCTCTAGGGGGCGAGTTTTATTAAAGGAGGGTATTAGGTTTGTCTGTGCAGAAGGACTAATGACTCTGTGGTAAATTACATGGCTTGGCCCTTTCACACTCGATTTTTTTTTTAATTATTATAAGAATCCAGATTCTATCTTTGTGCCCGAAGTTAAACCCTTAGAGGTGTTGAGGGGGCGAGACAGGGGGCATTGCTGTATCAGGCCCCCGTGTCTCTCCCAGACAACACATCACCAGTCAGCCTTTCCTGCCTCTCCACCCTCCCGCTTCTCTCACAAGAAGAACGGTTCCGCAGTGTCCTGAGTGGTATTCACAGCTCAGTGTCCACATGGAGGGTCACAAGGGAAGTGTGGATGATTCTTAGAAGCAACAGTGTCTCCGCTTCTTCGCCCCTCCCCCCCCAAGGTCTTACAGCAGGGAAGGTGGCCCCTCTAGTTCTCCCAAACAAGTCCTGAGGAAGGACCACACCACTGCAGTAGGGCTACCGACAAAGGCCGCCACATACTGAGGTCTGGGGTGAAGTGGATAACTGTCTCAATGGTCCCACGGTCAGTTAAACAGTCCTCATCCCTTAAATCATCACATGCTACTGCATGCTCCATGCTTGACACTTCAACACAACTTACAAGCGTCCGCTCTCTCTTCTGCCCCCCCACCCCACCCCCGCTTTGATTACTTTTCTGTGAGTTAAATCCTCACCATTCTAACACTTGTGATCTCGGGCGAAGTGCTAAGCCTGCATCACAAATACCTGATGTTTCAATGGGGCGGTTTTATGAAGCGGTGGTTAAGCATTACATAAGATGTCTAAACATATATAGCACTGTGCCTGGCACACTGGTTCTCAAAAATCCTTTCCTGCCCCTTATTCCTCCTTCCTCCAAAATCTTGGTCTTCCTGTTTCTGCATAGTCAAGCTCAAGAGCTCAGATCTCCTGTCTTTGATTTGGAGGCCTCACTGGTCCTGGTACCCCTTGGGCCCTGTGCTCTAAGAAGGGTTCCCCTAAAGTCCAGCTTGAAGCCAACTGAGCTATCATATAGAGGAGAAATTCTGGTGGGGGCAGGGTTGGGAACTGGAATGAACAAAAGCCACAAGCTGCCCCCCCCCCGCCGCCCCAGAGTTCCCACTCCTTACCACTATGCTAAGGGGGACAAGCGAGGGCACGCTGAGCCCCACGGGAGGTCAGTGCCAAAGTCCTTGGGGCAATGATACCACAAATGGATCCCGTTTCTCCAGCCAAAGGTTCTTTCTGGGCATCTCTGGGGGCACAGGCTGAAATCACCTGGGTTTTGCCAACACCACTGTTAAGATCCCTGATGTCCCAGATGGTCTCGCGTGGCGCCAAGTCCAGAGGCTACCCAGATGCCACTCTATATACACAGAAGGCCTTCCTGGAGGCCTGGGGAGCGTGCCCTCCACTCTGGGGCTGTGTGAGGCAGAAAGTGCAGGGTTCCTTGGGCGTCTCCCTCCACGCCCATCCCTCCCGCAGACTTGCTCAGGGGTAGAGGCTGCGGGTCACTGGGGTGCACCCACTTGCACAGGGGCCCCCTGGGGGCGGCTCCTACACTGGCATTCGAGTCCGAGGAGGACTGTCCCAGACCGCAGACCCGCCCCTCAGGGTGACGGCCGGGTCCCACCGCCCCCGCCCTCGCTTACCGGGACAGTCCGCGTGCGGGACGCGGGTCCGAGGAGGGCGGACTCTATGCTGCGGGCCCGCGCTGCCCACGGCCGCTCCGGAGCCGACGTGCTGGGCCGAGCACCGGGAGCGGGCGGCGCGGGCGGCGCGACAGGGCGGCGGCGGCGGCGGCGGCGGCGCGCGCTCCCCGAGCACACCCACCCGCTGCGCGTGCACCCGCGCGAGGCGCCCTCGGCCGGCCCGTGGGCGCGCGCCGCCCCACCCTCCGGCGCAGCTCGGTCGCCCGCGGGCGTGGGGCGCGGTGGGAGCGGGAGCGCGGGGCGGCGGCCGAGGGAGCGGGCGGTCCCAGTGCCAGGGGGTGGGGGGTGGGCGCCCGCACCGTGCAGCCGACACTGCGGCTCGGGGACTGCGCCAACCCGGGCCGCCCCGTGGCAAGGTCAGCGCGCCCCGGAGCTGGCCCGGGTCGGTGCTGCTGCAGGGGCTGCGGAGACTCGCCAACCGGCAGACACTCAAGGCAGAGAGGGGGTCTGTGTGCATGCTGCCACCAGCACCTGCCCAGGATGGGAAGAAGAACTCACCCAGCCGACTCTGTGGGCGCACCACCCAGGTCTCCAGGCTCACCATGGGGCACTTACCTTCAGGTACCCAGTGGAATCGGGAATGGCCAGAGGACCCGTCACAGAGACCTTGGCTGCTCCATCCCGCCCTGTGCGCTTTGTCGGAGGCTATTGGTCCTCCATCACCAGCAGCAGAGCTGTGCGGTCATGTAACCCACTTTTTTGCTGCAGCAACCTCAGCCCTCAGACTAGCCAAACAGCCAGCTTGTCAGGCGGCCAGAGTCTCTAAGAACTGTAACGCGCATTCCAACAAACTCCACGCTTTGAAGAGGGCAAGAAAAGGACTATGTCTCAAAGCATCTAGAACTAACTGTAGGAAAGTAACAGACGACGTGTACATAAGACCAGACCCTTCTTATCTAAAGTATCTAAATTTTAAAGCGCTTTGCTTTTCTTGTGTATCCACTTTGTGTCCATCAAACACAATTCACGTTGTATTTTTTTTTTAGCATCTAGCATTTTTCTCCCCACATATTCCAGTTGTTATGGGAGATACATGGTCCTTAACGTAAAATTTATGTAAATATAGTACTATATATTACCGGCAAAGTGATAATAAAAATGCCAAGTGCAAAGGTACTACTTTGAATACCTTAAATGTCACTGACCGTGTGTAGCTCAGATTGGCCTCAAGTTCCAGTATGAGCTACCACAGTGGGTTAGGACGCAAAGTGACAGGGCAACTAGGTGATGGAAATGAGATTAAAAGTCGGGTGTTTTGGTACCAAACCCAAACTGCTATTGAGAGCCGAGAAGTTGCTGCAACATTAGTGTGAACAAGAGCCACCATCTTTTTTTTCCCCCTTGAACAAGAGCCACCATCTTTTTTTTTTTTTCCTTATGAAACTAACATTGAAGCAGACTGAGCTTTCCATGTGGTCCAATGTACTAACCTTTAGAATCACGTCGGACCAACAGTTTCAGGCAGGGGCCTCGGAAACTGTCTTTAGTGTTCTATTTCCAGGCTATTTGATGGGCCTATATGGGCAGGACTGCTGTGATAGCGTCCCCAGAGAGGTGCCTGTTGGGTAATTCCTTCTGTCGCTCAAAAGTACGTGTTGTGCATCTGCGATATGCCACTCACTGAACAAACAAGGACCAAAAAGGCACACTTCTGTCAAGGAGCTGCAGCATCAGCCCTGGGTCTCATGCTAATATCCAGGGTGATTGTGACCCCTCCCCTAAGCTTCCTCTTAGCACCTTTGCATAGTGATTCAGGTCCTGAGACCTTGGGTTTCCTCTGGGTGGAGGAACATGCCTGTAATCCCAGCACCCGGAGGCAGCAGCAGGAGGATCTGGACTCTAAAGGTGGCAGCAGGAAGATCCGGACCCTAAAGTCATTCTAAGAGACATGGTGAATTTGAGCCCAGACTGAGACTATTTCAACCCCCCCCCCCCAACAAAGTGTGTTTCGTTCTGACACTTCCATAGCACATATAATTTGCTTTGATGATTTGACCCTCATTGCTTGCTTTCCAAATAATCACTTCCTGAACCCTCTGCCCAAATAATCACTTCCTACTTACACTTATTCTCCCCCCAAACAAATTTAGATTCTATGAATAAGAGAAAACATAATATTTGTTTTTTTTCTGAGTCTGGTGGCTTCACTCCACACAATGATGTCTAGTTCTACCCCCCCTCTACCTGAAGATGACACAGCTGTTTTTTTTTTAATTGCTAAATAAAACCCTATTATGTGTATAAACCACATTTCCCCGTTCCTCTATTAGGCTGATGGCTATGATAGTGTGCCTGCTAGCCTTATGTCAGCTTGACACAAGCTAGAGGCATCTGAGATCCTCTCAGGCTGAGGAAAGGGCCTCCATGAGATCCAGCTGTAGGGCATTTTCTTAATTAGTGACTGATGAGAGAGAGCCCAGCCCATTGTGGGCGGTGCTATCCCCTGACTGGTAGTTCTGGGCTCTGTAAGGCAGAGCAAGCCACGGTGAGCAAGTCAGTGAGCAGCACCCTTCCATGGCCTCTGCATCAGCTCCTGCCTCCAGGTTTCTGTCCTGTTTGAGTTCCTGTCCTGGCTTCCTTCAGTAATGAACAGTGACACGGAAGTGTAAGCCAAATAAACCCTTTCCTCCCCAACTTGGTGTGTTATCACAGCAATAGAAACCATAAGACAGGCACCCTGGTTTCTGTGACCCGTACACAATAAACATGAGTTCGGGAATAGGAGCTCATATCCTCGATGAAACAATCCCTTTACACCTGTTTTGACAGAGAAACATGAGCAGAGGGCTTTGTTCCGTTAGGACTGGCATTTGAAAACCCTCATCTGGGACACTATGGTAAAAAAGAGAGAGAGAGAGAGAGAGAGAGAGAGAGAGAGAGAGAGAGAGAGAGAGAGATTTGGAATTTTCACGACCGAGCTCATGGTTTTGGTTTGGGAATCTTTGTCTTAGTCCTCTCTTCCTTTCCCATCGTCTCAGAGCGAGCGGAGCTCCCTTCTGCAGACTGTCAGCTCGCCCATCTGTGCCTTTGATCATGTTCCTTTTTGTTCCTTCCTTTGTTTGATCCGTCAGCGTTCCGAACCCTGCCGGCTCTCTTACTGTTTCTCCCCACCGGGTCAGGCTTAAGAAACTTTTCTCCTGACTCACTGTCTTATTCCAACTACTGCCTGTTGTCATTTGAGGTTTTACGTACTGGAAATGTAATCCTCAGTGCAACCGTGTGGGGAAGTGGGACCCGGGTGGTTACACAGCAAGGTGCTGCCTTTGGGAAGGGCTGATCTCAGAAACACGCTCAGCGCCTCCCTGCCCCCGCTCCTGCCCTTTCTGCCTTAAGACCTTACCAGAGGGCTGGAGAGATGGCTCAGAGGTTAAGAGCACTGACTGCTCTTCCAGAGGTCCTCAGTTCAATTCCCAGCAACCACATGGTGGCTCACAACCATCTATAGTGCCCTCTTCAGGCATGCAGGTGTACATGCAGGGAGAACACTGTCTACATAATAATAAATAACTAAACCTTAAAAAAAAAAAAAAAAAAAAAAAAAGACCTTACCAGATACTCTCACTACACTCTCAGGCACCCCGGCCTCCACAACCGTGAGCCAAATAAGGTTTTGTGTGTGTGTGTTTGTTTGTAAACTTGTTTGTATTGTTGCAGCAGCAAGAAGCGTGTGACGATATTACCCAGGTCATTTCCAAGCTCATCAAGTTGCACAAATGAAATGTATGTAGTTCTTATAATATCAACTATACATCAATAAAGCTGTCAAAAATCATTTGCTCAGGCTGGAGAGATGGCTCTGTGGTTAAGAGCGCTGGCTGCTCTTCTAGAGGTCCTGAGTTTGATTCCCAGCAACCACATGGTGGCTCACAGCCATCTAGAATGAGATCTGGCGCCCTCTTCTGGCAGGCACCAGAGCACTGTATACATAATAATAAATAAATCTTTAAAAATAATTTGCTTACTTTTGGGTGGGGCTTTTTCTGGAATATGTATGTGAGGGTGGGCATGTGTGTGCACTAAGCATTGAATTTAGCACCATACACATAACAGACAAAGCACGCTACCACCGAGCTGTATTTCTGGTTTTGACCATGGTTTCTGGCGTATAACTCCTGCTACAGATGTGGGTTATTGTGAAGGAATGTTAATTCAGAACATGGCTACTTTGGTAGGAGATCACATCCAAAGACCTTCTAGGTCTGTGTGATCTGGTCAAAATACAAATGCACCTTTAATCCAGGAGACAGAGGCGAGCAGATCTGAGTTCAAGGCCAGCCTGGAATAGAGCAAGTTTCAGGTAAAGGAAAGCTTAGGTCCAAGAGTGGTGGTACACGCCTTTAATCCCAAACAGTGAAGGTAAAATTAGTTTGTAAGAAGGAAGCACCCATGTTTGAAAGTTTAATTGAGTGGCAGAAAAAGTGACGAATCAGAGAAAGACTTGGCTGAATAGGCTATGCCCAACTCTGACCAAACAGAGAGGAAACGGAAGCTACTTAAGGGAGCAACACAGAGAATGAGAGAGAGGAGGGAGTTTTGCAGACACTAATAGAGAGACAGGTGGCAGAGATAGAACTCAGGTGAAGACCAAATGAGCCAGAGAATAAGAAGGAGCCAGAAGATTAGAAAAGGTTGCTGGAGTTTGAGGCCAAGCAGAGCAAGTCAGAGGCTGAGAGAAAAGCCAGGATGAATAAGTCAGTTTGGGGAGGAGTTTGAGCCAGAACAGCTGAGTTGAACCAGCCAGCCCAGAGCTCAGAAAGAACAAGAAAGGGTGCGCTTATTAAGCAGTAAGTCTCACAGGCTGAAAATATTCCAGGCCTAGGTTAGATTGCACAGAGGCCAAAGGTCTAGGACTAGGTTAGCAGTCATAGGCAGTAAGCCTCCCAGACAACAATCGAGCCAGGAGAATGAATCTGAACAGACAGGACTTCTTGGGGTTCCCTGCCCTGCCTATTAGAACTCACACTCAATAAATCCCACACAACCACCCGAAAGGAGGGCATCTGGGACGCTTTTAGAAGCCGAACTGTGGAGAGCAGCAGGAAGATGATTGATCATTGACCGAGTGCATGCTGGGAGGACAGACTCCCATCTTTGAGATCCTTTTAGGCCAAGACCCAGGGATCTCTTTATCTGGGTGGTTATCTGTATTTAAGAAGTCCTCTATGAAGCCAGGCATGGGTTTGAACCCAGGACCTTGCCAGTGCACTGAGCCAGATCCTGCATGACAGTGTCAGAAGCAAGCAGATTAGAGGGTGTCCTGTTGATGCAGAGATGCTTGCTTGCTTGCTTGCTTGCTTGCTTGCTAGCGGAGAGACGTCACACACATCTGAGGTCACAGATGTTTAGATGGCAGTGTGAGCACAGAGGAAGGAGAGACATTCTGTTTTTCCCAGCACATGGATCCTACTCTGTTTACTGTTAACACCTTGCTTCTTCACTCTGCTTGGACTGCCATCTTTACAAGGAAAGTTTTCTTTCTTTCTTTCTTTCTTTCTTTTTTTTTTTTAAGGAAAGTTTTCTTATTGTCCTAAAACTTAGGAGTTTGAATCCTCTTTGTTTTTTTTTTGTTTTTGTTTTTTTTTTAGCTATGCCTTTTGGGTATTATAATTCTTTTAATCTTTCTATGTCAATTTTAGAACAGGCTTATTTGTTGCATAAAAATTCTGTTGGTATTTTCATTGGAATTATGTTAAATCTTTAGATTAACCTGGAGAAAGTTTTTATCCCAAGATTGATCCTTTCAGCCCTCAAAAAGGACATCTTTCAGCCAGGCAGTGGTGGTGCACACCTTTAATCCTAGCACTTGGAAGTTAGAGGCAGGTGGATCTCTGTGAGTTCTAGGTCAGCCCGGTCTACAAAGTGAGTCCAGAACAGCCAAGGCTACACAGAGAGACCCTGTCTCATAAAACCAAAACCAAAAGGACATCTTTCTTCATTTATTTAAGTCTCCTCTGATTTCTTCCATTATTTTAAATTCTTCAATATATAGATCTTTCGTATGTGCTGTTGTATTTACAGATAAATATTCCATATCTTCTTTTTGTTTGTTCTATTTTTGTTGTTGTTTTGAGACAGGGTTTCTCTGTGTAGCCTTGGCTGCCCTGGACATGCTTTATAGACCAGCTGGCCTTGAACTCACAGCGATCCTGTCTGCCACTGCTTCCCAGAGTGCTGGCATTACAGGTGTGCACCGCCACACCTGGCACTATTTCATATCTTCTGTATGATTTCAATTTCTAGTTGTTCACTGATAGAAAATAAATATGATGGAGAGTGAACCCAAGGCCTCTGCACACCAAGCATATGCTTTTTACTAGTGAAACCACATCTGTGGTCCATAAGATTGATTTTGTACTTAGCCTTTGTATTCTGTGACTTTGTAAACTCCCATCCTGCTTATAAGAGATCTTATTATAGATTATTTGGGAAAGAAAGCTAGCCAGCAGGGAGGATGCTTCTAGATCAAGTTTAGCTTGATTTATCTATAGCTTGACCTCCACATGAGTGCTAAGGCATGGGTATGTGTGTACATCTTCACACACACACACACACACACACACACACACACACACACACTAAATACCCACAAACAAACACCCATATAAGGACACACACACACTACCCACAAACAAACACCCATACAAGGGCATACACACACACACACACACACACACACACACACACACACACACACACACTCAGGTAAATACCTATATTGGAAAAGAACAATTCCAAATCAATAACATAAGATTTAAGGTTAAAAAATTAGGAAAACATTATCAGATAGCCCAAAACAAACAGAAGAAAATAACAAAGAATTGAGTAGAAATCGCTGATAAGTGCAGAGCTTATATTCAATATTGACAGTGTACAATTTAATGTGATGTTCAATTTCTGTTTGGAATGCCACATCTAACTGTATAGAAGTCCATTAAATTGTATGTATTTGTGATCTGGTTCATTTTGCTGTAGGATATTTTAGTTATTTGCAAGTTTTTAAATAATAAAGTTTGTAAAATTAAAAAAAAAACCATTAAAATGACAGAAAACAACTAAGTGAATAAAAAAAAACAAAAAAAACAAAAAAAAAAAAACCAAAAAAAACCCAGAACTATGTCTTTAAAGAAAACAACATTGACAAACCTTTGGCTAGATTCACCAAGAAACTAAGCAAAAAGATAAAGTTATTGAAGTAGGGACTGGATACGCTGTTGTCAAGCAAGCACAGACCAGAGTTTAGCACCCACATAAACGCTGAGAGGGTGTGGAGGCTCTCTCTGGTTCCAGCTCTCAGAATACAAAGGCAGGGGGTCTTAGCATATACGGACAAGCTCTGGACTCAAAAAACAAAGTGGAGAGCGATCAAGAAAGGCGTCTGACGTCAACTTTGGACATCTACACATGTGCAAGCACCGCAAACACATACCTGCGCTAAACCGTACAAGTCAGTGACTAGATAATAAAAGGGAGATTTAACCACCAACTCTAGAGAGATTAAAAGCATTGTAAGCGGTTCCAGCTACTCCTGAGGAGTTCCAGCTACTCCTGAGTCTGAGTCTGAAGGACAGCTTGACCCCAGGAGATATAACCCGTTCTGGGCACCATCACAAGAGCCGGACTAGGGTAGTTTAGTTTTCAACAACAGATTCTTTCTAAAACATGACTCCCAGCTACCGGGCATCAGTCGTACTGTGGCACTAAATGAGATTTTTCTCTGCTGCTATTTACTGGAGAAACCACTGTTGCACTTAAACCCACGGTGGATCTGAGGCTTGGGAGCGCTGTGGGCGTGTCTTGAGGGCGGGGCCATCCCCTTTCATGCAGCTAGCTTCTTGGAGCAGTTTCTGCTGCCCTTCCTTGGCCGGGGATCTGTGGATCCAGGCAGTTTCCAGCCTCCTTGCCAGTGTCAGGAATCTTTTGCCCTACCCTTTCTTCTGCAGGATCTTTCGGTTACTTCGTGGATTTCCAAAGCTTTCTCTCTATTTCTTCCGTTAGGGTAAAGTCTTAATTTTTCATATCTGTACTCTTCTTTTATTTTTTTGTGCTTTGTTTTTAAGACAAAGAATTGCTATGCTGCCCAGGATACTTTAGAACTCCTGGGCTCGAGCTGTCCTTTGGACTCAGCCACAAAAGAACCAGCAATGCCCTATAATATTTTTTAAAGATTTATTTATTTATTATTATGTATACAGTGCTCTGCCTGCATATACACCTACATCCCAGGTAAAGGCATCATATCACATTAAAGATGGTTGTGAGCCACCATGTGGTTGCTGGGAATTGAACTCAGGACCTCTGGAAGAACAGACAGTGCTCTTAACCTCTAAGCCATCATCTCTCCAGCCCCTCTATAATACTTTTAATCTCTCTAGAGTTGGCAGTTAAATCTTCCTTTTATTTCTGCTCAGTAACTAACTTTTTAAAACATGTGGCTATGTGTGCTGTGTGCCACCTGAGTGTGCGTCTTTGCACGTGGGCTGGTCTATGTGTATGTGTGTGCACTTTGTGTGTGTGTGTGTGTGTGTGTGTGTGTGTGTGTGTGTGTGTACACATGCATGTGGAGGCCAAAGACATCCAGATTCTTCCTTGATCTCCACACGTTATTCTTTTAAGGCAGAATCTCCCTGCTGAACATAGTGTGATGACTTGTCTAGCTAGCCAGCATGCCCTGGGGGATCCTGTCTCCGCCTTCTGAGAGCTGGAATTGCAGATGGGCCTTCATTTGTGTGGGTTCTGGGAATCCAAACTCTATTCCTTATACTTTTTGAGACAACATGTCTACCAGGCCATCTGCCCAGCCCTTAGTTCAGTATTTTTTGTTTGTTTGTTTGTTTGTTTGTTTCTTGGTGAATCTAGACAAAAGTTTGCCTATTTTGTTATCTTTAATAACTTTGGCAGCTGGGCGTGGTAGTGCACACCTGGAACTCCAGGATTCAGGAGGCAGAGGCAGGCAGATCTTGGTGAGTTCGAGGCCAGCCTGGTCTACAAAGTGAGTCCAAGGCAGCCAAGGCTACACAGAGAAACCCTGTCTCGAAAAACCAAAAACTAATAAAATAACCGCAGCTTTTAATGCTTTGACTAGTTATTTTCTGTGTTGTATTCCAATGCTCCTACTCAGTTCTTTGTTTTCTTCTACTTGATTTTTTACTTGATTCTTCTACTTTGCTCGCTCATGTTTTCCTAAGTTCTTAAATTAGGAAACCTTCGGTTATTGACTTGGAACCAGTCTTTTCCAACATAAGCCGTTTTGCCTATATGGGGTTTGGGGGGAGATTTTGTTTATTTGGGTGTGTTTATTTATTTTAGAATATTCATTTAAAATTTTTATGTGTATGAGTGTTTTGCCTATATATATATGTATGTATATATATGTATGTATATATATGTATGTATATATATGTGTATATATATATATATATATATATATATATATATATATATATATATACACACACTATGTTAATCTTACCTGGGGAGGCTATAAGAGGAAACCAGATCCCTTGGAACTGGAGTTACAAATGGCTGTAAATTGTCATGTGGGTGCTCGGCTCTGAACCCCTCGTCCTATGCAAGAGCAGCAAGTACTTTTAACTGCTGAGCCATCCTTCCAGGCCCCTGTTTGTTTATTTGATCTCTCTCTCTCTCTCTCTCTCTCTCTCTCTCTCTCTCTCTCTCTCTCTCTCTCTGTGTGTGTGTGTGTGTGTGTGTGTGTGTGTGTGTGTGTGTAAGTGTGCACACAGAATGGCCCAAGTGTGGTAGCCAGGGAACAACTTTCTCTCCCTATACCATGGGTTCCTGGGATCAAACTCAGCTCACCGAACTTGAGCAGCAAGTGTGTCTACCCACTGAGCCACTTTGCCAGCCTGTTTGGGTTTTCTTAAGCAAGACATTGCTATGTAGCTTAGAATGGCATCGACTTTGCCCATTTTCTAGTTAATGAGAATTAGCCGATTCCAAAATATGTTGCCTTGCTTTAATATACTAAGAGGCAAAGAAAGGATATTAAAGGGGGCAGTTTTCCCTGAGTCTGTTCGCTACATTTAGAGAAGAGAAGATAATGACACCATTTTGTTACATGATCTCTGTTTTTCTCTGACAAGCCTGGGGATTGTTAATGGCTCCTGCGGTGAAGGAAAGATCATAATAGAGGTTAAAAAAAAAGTGCTCGTGCAAGGATCCAGACCTTCCCAATCTCTTTGAGAAGTAGATCCCCTTCTTTGCAGCCTCATACTTCACTCTTATGACACCCACGGGCCCCGGTAGCTCTTTTTATCCTGAAGTGATTTGATCCTTTGGTTTTTGGACAGCTTAGGCAATGCATATAATAGATGCATAGAATCCAGACAAAATTATCTTAGACCAAGAAAACTATAGATTTAGTTAGCGCGAGAGGCTTATGAGGACTTAGGGAGGAAGCCAGAGGGAAGTTTTATAAGTCTAGATTCTACGTAGGTCCTTTGTACATCCAGCAGTCCAAATTATACTCAGCTCTGAAATCCTTTGGTGGGCAGGGAGCACTCGTGTACACATTCTTAATCAGCTTTGATGGGCTGTGTGCCTTGTGGGCTAAAGAGGACAACTGAAGTGCCCTGAAACGGCTAGACCCAGTGAGTGGTTCTCTGAAGATTTTTATGAGAGAGAGACAGAGAGACAGAGAGAGAGAGAGAGACAGAGACAGAGACAGACAGAGGCAGAGAGAGAGAGAGAGAGAGAGAGAGAGAGAGAGAGAGAGAGAAAGTCTGCAGAGGCTGGAAGAGGGTTTCAGACCCCTTGGAGCTGGAGATATAGGCAGCTGTGATCCACCTGATGCGGGTTCTGGGACCCAAACTTAGGTCCTTTGCTAGAGCAGCAAGTGCTCTTAGCTGCCAAGTCACCATGCCCGCCCCAGATCTCTGCTTCTAATAGAAGTTGGGAGAACTGGGGGGGAGTGTTAGGATGAGCATCCTCCAGGCCACAAGCAAGCTGTAGGGCATTGTCACCCCAGAAAACAAATGCAGACAGACCCCAGGACCACACTCCAGCCCTGTAGTGTCTTTGTGCTCAGATATAAGCAGAGATCACAGATCTGAGAAGAACTGAGCTGGTGTGACGTACAGCTTAAGCTGGAGGTCATATTCAGTGGAGATAAGGTACCAAGTTGGGGGGGGGGGTTGTTTGCTTGTCTTTTGTTTTTCTCTGTGTAGCCTTGGCTGTCCTGGACTCACTTTGTAGACCAGGTCGGCCTCGAACTCACAGCGATCCACCTGCCTCTGCCTCCCGAGTGCTGGGATTACAGGTGTGTGCCACCACGTTCCACCCAAGTTGGGGCTTTACTATGAAGTGATGTGTACAGTCTCTTTCCGAGACCCCGAGACAGGCTTAGAAATATGAGAATATTTTTCCTCAAAGAAGCCACCTGCCTCTCAGGGTATAACCAAACTGCATGAGCTTCAGTGTCATAAAACTTAGACCAACATGATCAACAATTACAAGTCACAATTGTGTTGTGAGAAAGCGTCCTGAAGGGACCCGTACAGTTCTGCAGAACCGCTGAACAAAGGGCTCCTGCTCACGGTGGCACGTGAGGCAGGGTGGGCGTGGGTGTTAGGATTCTGCTTCAGTCTGCCTACCTGTGATGTCATTGCCTACCTGACATGGGGGGCGTGGCCCTGCCCGGGGCTGTATAAAAGAACAGATCCTCCTCCTGGCTCTCTCTTGCTACTCTCTCTCTCTTCTCTCTTCCTCTCTCTTCCTCTGTCTCTGTCTCTGTCTCTCTAGGGTACCCCTCCTCTCTCCCGTCCCCCCATGCTCACTTAATACACTTTATATAATCTAATATCTGCTGCCTGATACCTTATTATCTTATTACCTTATCTTCTCCTTCTTTTCTTTTCTTTTCTTTTTTAAACTTAAAAGCGGGGATGAGCCGGGCGTGGTGGCGCACGCCTTTAATCCCAGCACTCGGGAGGCAGAGGCAGGCGGATCGCTGTGAGTTCGAGGCCAGCCTGGTCTACAAAGTGAGTCCAGGACAACCAAGGCTACACAGAGAAACCCTGTCTCAAAAAACCAAAAAAAAAAAAAAAAAAGCGGGGATGAATGAATGAATAAATAAATAAATAAATAAATAAATAAATAAATAAAAGCGGGGATGGCTGTTTCTTGCATTCATCATGTGTATCCTTGTCTTGGTGTTCTGGATTGCTTCCCCTGCGCCCCCCCCCCCCGCCCACCCTGCTCTCTGACATCCATCAGGTAGTCCTTAGACATTTCGTTGAACCAGTTGGAGTGTGTGTGAGGGGGCCAGTGACACACGCTCCAACTGCTGCATCGCTGGTGGTGGACAGCGTGGCGGGGAGCAAAAGCCCCAGGTGCTCTGGCTTTAAACCGCCCCGCAGGCTCTAGCTTACCCCCACCCAAGTCTTTCAGTCAGGAGCATTTGAGTTCCGGAAGTAAGGCAGCAGCCAAGGAATGCCTGCGAGTTATTTGAAGAACAGAAGAGGCACAGCAGGCACGCTGCGGGATTCATTTGAGGTGCCTGTTATGTTGCAGGCTTTGTGTTAGCTACTAAGGTTAGGTCACTAAGAGCACGCGCTGCTCTTGCAGAGGACCCAGACCGCGTTCTCAGCACCCATGCATACCACAACTGCCTGTAGCTTGACCCAGACCTCGTTCTCAGCACCCATGCATACCACAACCGCCTGTAGCTCTAGTTCCACTGATGCCCTCTGGCCTCCCATAGGCACCTCATATAGGTGTGCACACATACACAGGAATAAAATGAACAACTATTAAAGTATATAAATAAGGCTGCTGCTTGAAGCCTATCAAAGGTATAGACAAGTAAGCTCATACTGTGGTAAGTTTGAGGTTGTTGTTGTTGTTGGTTTTTTGTTTTTTTTTTGTTTTTTTTACTTTTATCTGCATTTACTTTATGCTGAATTTATTCCCATGCCATCAGTTTTGTTGTCTCTTAGGTTTCTTCTGGGATACTACTTTTTTCTTCTGTGCCACCTCCTCCTCTGGCTTTGGAACAGTCTGCCCCTTTTCAGTGAGGATCATCTCAATGTGGTGGGGGAGCTCATGTGCAGGTTAATCCAGCCATGGGCTCTGTAAATTCATAGCGCATCTTAGGTGCCTTGTTCCCCTGGATGTGTTTCAATGATTGGAGAATCCTCATCTAAACTCTTAAGCTCAGCTCTACTCTCTGCATTTTTCAGCACATGCCGAAAAAAAAAAATTCAGTGCTCTTTTTTCTGGCCACCAACCCTGAGGCCAGCCCCACTGTTTGGCCTGGACACACCTCCCAACTCCACCGTTACACTGCCAGAACCACACATGCTGCTTCTTTAAGGCGACATCTTTCAGATACTTGGTGGCTTTTCGGGTATGCACGCCCTTGATGTCTTGGGCAGTTTCTCGGGGGTTCTTAAAGTGAACACGAAGATTTGAACCTCTTGATTTGCGTGATTTTGTAGGGTTTTCTGGGCTGAGCGAGTAGCGAACCGTTTTTTCGCAGGCCAGGGTGTGTAAAGCTGAAGTGAGGTGAATAAAAGCTGGAGGAGGGAAGTTCTGGTGCGGCCGGGGAGGGCTTGGAAGAGTTCTGCCTGCTCAAGGCCTAAACACAGGAGACTGTGGACCATGTAGTCATTATTGGAGCTGTGACCTGAGGCAGAAGGCGCAGGAACTCACGGACATAATGTTCAAATCTGAGAGGCTGACTGGGCACCGGGTGGAGACGGAAGGTATGTGGACAGGGAGCTCACAGGAAAGGCCAGTGGTTAAGAAACACATTTAGGGAGCTGTGGCAGTACCTGTGTGGTTACCATGGCAGTGTAGACAGAAGAGGATAGAAGCAAGGACACGTTCCTCTAAGGAGCTGGGGGAAGCTGCAAAGGCGTGGCTAGAGACTGAGGTGCAACTGCCTGGGAAGGACATGGAGCCAGAAAGTGACCAGAAGCAGCAAGAAGAAACCAGACAGAGGCAGCAGAAACAGCAAGGGGCAACCAAGCTGAACACTTGCTGACTGTCAGCAACAGTCTTGTTTTGGGGGAGTGCATGGGTAGGGGGGCTGCAGTGGAAATGGAAGCTGGTGCCTTATGCATACGAAACAAGTGTTTACCACTGGGAGCCACATCCCCTCGCTTTCTGTGGTTTTCTGAGACAGTCTTGCTAAGTAGCCTACTGCTGGCTTAAACTTACCACACGGTCTGTCTTGTGATCCTCCAGGCTTTGCCTCCAGATTGCTGTGGTTGCAAGGTGTTTGCCACCGGGCTCAGTCAACTTAAAACGTTTTAATGGCATATTTTAATGGCACATATTGCGTACTGGCCGCATTAGACAATGCAGGTGTTGCTGGGAATGTCTCAAAAGCAATTTCAGCAAAGAGCTTGGTGGCAGGAACCAGATTGAACAGGTTATGGGATATAATGGGGAACTTTAAGATGAGTCTTGTCAATGTCTCTGTCGGGATAAGTGTCTACATTAGAGGGGCTGGGTGAGCACGTCACACATAACCAACCAAGGTTTCCACACACCTGATGGACATTGGGAGGAAAATGTCCTCACTGATGTCATAAACGAGAGTGAGGACTTATTCTGTCCACTGAGTGTTTGATCGTGCCCCTAGGTTTTCCTCCTGTATCCTGGGCAAAAGACCACGAGGAGTAGAAAAGAGGGAACTTGGAACTTTCCAGCCGTCGCTGTGGGGATTCTAGGAGTGAGAAAGAACAATTCAAGACCTTTCTGAGCCGGGCGTGGTGGCGCACGCCTTTAATCCCAGCACTCGGGAGGCAGAGGCAGGGGCATCACTGTGAGTTCAAGGCCAGCCTGGTCTACAAAGCGAGTCCAGGACAGCCAAGGCTACACAGAGAAACCCTGTCTGGAAAAAACGAAACAAAACAAACAAACAAAAGACTTTTCTGTTCCTTGTACCTCTATACAAGAGTCACTGTTTCCGACAAGCCAGCTTGTCCTGCCTTTAGAAAGAAGTCAGCATTCGAGTTAAGACGGAGTTAAAGCCCCCTGGTATAGCGCTCAGAGGCACGGAATGAAAGTAGCATTTTAAAAATTGTCATCTGAAACTCCAATGAACAGAGGAATCGTGAATGGTAGGAAGGTGGTATCTGCGGATCCTGAAAGCATTTTTTAGATTCATGTAATAGATACAAATTGACCACAAGAGAGGCTGTGCATCACGGGTGGCGAAGAGCCTGGAGTGAGAGAGGCCCGTGCTCCAGCTGTAAAACTGCACTTCGTAGAAACACGCCGTGAGGCAAGTTCTTAATAGTCCCCGTTCGGCCACCTCAAGTGTGAGCTGATAAAGTAACGCACTTAAAGTTCTTCGTGTCGTGAGTGATATAAAGTATGTGCTGGGAAATGCCAGTTACTACATTGTGCACCATGACGAAGTTGCTCAGTGTTGGGATCCAAACTTTACAACGAGCACCATGGCCTTTACACAGTGCTCTCTCTAAGCTTACAGCCACACGAATGTTAAGACAGTGTATAGTTTCCTGCGTTATTTAAGGTCACCTGATGCAGGGCTTTGCGCTGGCCACCCTCATTGATGAACTGCTGGAGCGCGTGAAGGGACCAGTCCTACAGATCCAAAGCTGCGGGGTCTCCATGCAACAGGGCAACAACAGGCTAACCAGAGGAGTCCCAGTGAGGCTTCTCCTGTATTGGTAGTGTAGAAGCCAGAGGCCTCAAACCAGACCAGTGGTTCACTGTAGTGAACACTTGCACGAGAAGCTGTGTGAGCAAAAGGAGTGTGTTGTGTGACACACTGTGACATACTACAGCTTCCACGGCGAGATTTGGTTTTTCTTATTTTATTTTATTTTTCTTTTGAGGGGGAGGGTGCAAAGGTGGAGGGCAGATATGCAGGAATGGGGAGATGAGTGGGACTGGGGTGCTGCATGATGTGAAATTCACAAAGAATCATTAAAAAGTTTTTAAAAAGTAAAACAAAACAAAACACAAAAACCAAACACCTGCTAGTTGGTAAATGCACACTCCTTTGTCCTGTCTTTGTCTTCTTTTCAATATTCCCACAAACTTCACACTTATCCATCAATTCGGTTCACTCTTGCAATGTCTGAGCTTCACTTTCAAATGAAAGAAATGCAATTCAAGCAAATCCAAGTAAAGGGAAATATGCTGAAGCAAGGGTTCGTGTGATCGGGATCTTAAAGGGCGGAGGGATGGCTCCATGTTAAGAGTGTCCTCTGCTCTTACAGAGGGCCCGAGTCCTGTCCTTAAGCACCTCAGCTGGGCAGCGCACCGCTGCCTACAACTCCAGCTTCTGGAGGGATCTGATGCCTTTGACCTCTGTGAGTGTTCACAACACATGCCCACACACAGACACAGACACACAACTAAAAAAAACATTGGTTGAAAGTGGAGTTGAGAGGCTTCATCCATCAGCTGACAGAGACAGATGCAGAGACCCGCACGTCTCTTTTTAAGGTTTCACTTGGCCCATTTTCTTTCTTGGGACCTGGGAGTTTTTAGTTTTTTTTACTCGCCCCCCCCCCCCTCACTAGAGCAAATTAGTGGCTGACCTTTGATGACATTTTTCCTTCTGGAAGTTTCTTACTGCCTTTGTTTCCATTGCGAGTGCGATCTTTCCTCTGGTGTGACTCCTCACGGCCTCACACCTGCTTGTGACAATAAGCTCCACGCCACCCTCCTCCCCCTGCCTCTGTGGCACTAATCTTCAGAGATTCCATGTGCAAATCCAGTTGTTTGTGTTACACAGGGCTTCACACTATAGCCTACACTGGCTCGGAACTTCCTTATGTAGCCCAGGCTGGCCTTGAGTGCAGCGCTCTTTCTCCCCCAGCCGCTCACACAGCATGAGTCACTGTGCCTGGCTCGCTAACGGCCACTTCTTACAGCACAGACTTTGTTGCCGTTACTGTAAAGTGGCACTGTCAGCATTTATTGGACTTTGATATGCTTTTAAAGGTGCTTTCATGAGTCATCAGAAATGGTCCACTTAGAAGTATAAATTTTTGCCAGGCGTGGTGGCACACGCCTTTAATCCCAGCACTCGGGGAGACAGAGGCAGGTGGATCACTGTGAGTTTGAGGCCAGCCTGGTCTACAAAGAGAGTCCAGGACAGCCAGCCAAGGCTACACAGAGAAACCCTCTCTTGAAAAACTAAAAAAAAAAAAGAATAAAATTTTTTGGCATACAGTATACTGGTTTTTGTTAGATTAATATAAAACTGTAAAACAGCAAATGAGTATCTTCTAATGGGTATGGAAATTAGATTATAGACTCTTACTAGACAAATATTGTGATTTATAAAATAAGTCAGCAGGGCATGATGGCTCACGCCTTTAATCCCTGCCGCCAAGAGGCAGAGGCAAGCAGATGTCTGAGTTCAAGGTTAGCCTGGTCTACATAGTGAGTTCCAGACCAGTCAGTTCTACAAAATGAGATCCTGTCTCAAACAAAACAAAACAAAAACAAACCCCCAACAAACCAAAATAAGAGAGAGGGGAGAGGGGAGAAGAGGGTAGTAGGGTGGGGAGAGAGAAAAAGAGAGAGGGGAGTGAGGGGAGTTAAAGTCCTTGGTGGACAGCCTAGAAACAATCTGCTTATAGCAGTCTTGAACATGAAGGCGTCAGGATGTTATGGTGTTGCATCTATATGGTTGGGACCATGAAATAGTGCCTTCTCACTGGAACAGGCTCCGGCCATTAATAAACATTATGCTTCTACCAACAAGCACAATCCTTGTGTGTTATTAGGTACTTGCTACATGCTAGATAAAATCAAGCATTCTTGTGTGTGTTGTTTCATGTTCAAAATAGCTCTGTGAGGTATTGTGGGAGCCAAGGAAAAAACACGTCATTTTGCACCGTATGGTTGACAGCTTGGGCTTGGTAAGGCCACACCTTCTACACCTGTTCTCCGGCAGAGAGGGATTCCAGAGGAGACACTGGGCAGGACTATTCCCCTCCCCCACCTGTGTTTGACAGCCACCTTGTCTTCAGAGCTTCCGATGGAGCCTTGTTGGACTCTTCTTAGAACTGAACAGAGCCTCATATTTGGCCTTGCTTTCTCTGTGTTTCTCTCCGTATATCTCTCTCTGTCTCTCTGTCTCTCTCTCTCTGTCTTTCCCTCTCTCTCTCTCTCTCTCTCTCTCTCTCTCTCTCTCTCTCTCTGAGGTCAAACCTCTCTCAGCTTCTCTCTCAGTCTCTCTCCCTCTTACCTCTCAGGAACCTCATCCTGACCCCACCACAAATCTCTGTGTGTCTTATTTCATTTTGATATCTTCGTGGTCTACGTGGTCTGAGAAATACGTTCCGTGAACACACTCTGGCTACAGTTCACCATTGCCCAGGGGGCAAAGGCTGCTCCCTTTTGGGTGGCTAGTCCCTGGCACCCAGTGGTGGCACCTTTTCTGAAGGATTGACTTTGCTGGCTCAGTCATCCATTTGTTTGTAGTACGGTGGCAGCAAAGCATACAAAGGCCATGGAGTTTGTTAGTTACTGCTAAACCAACCAAGGCTGTGCAGATGGACAGTGAGCACCTGAAGGCTGCTAACAAAGAGTGGGGACCCAAGCAGCAGAGCCATGAAACACTGCAGTCAAAAGAGGACACAGGAAAGCAGCCCAGAGATCATCTGAGATAGCGTGGCAGCGCTCCAGAGACCTAAATAATCAGTCAAAGCGAAATCTGTCATGCTAAGTTCAGAGTCCTGTTTGGAGAAAACTTGGACCATGACATATGGGAGGAGACATCTGGATGGATGCTCTGGGGACTCTCAGGCCCTCCCTAATGCTAAGGCTTTGCAGATGCGGCCTGCTTTTCTTTAGTAAGCCCCACAGGGCAGCAGGTGCCCCCCCCCCACCTCTCCTCCTGCTAGTCCACCAATGCAGGGGCTAAACAGCACAGCCTTGGAGAGAAGGCCTGTGTCTGGTAAGGGAGAAGAGACACTGTGTATTCTTGCATCTAAAAAGTAACTGTCACATATTGATGGAAGCAAGACAGTGTCTCCAAGATTGTGTTTTGAGGGTGCTTTCCTTTTAGATATGTTGTGTGTGTGTGTGTGTGAGAGAGAGAGAGAGAGAGAGAGAGAGAGAGAGAGAGAGAGGTCAGGAGAGGTCAGGAGAAGGCATCAGATTCCCTGAGACTGGAGTTACAGAAGGCTGTGGGATGTTTATGTGGGCCCTAGAAACTGAACCTGGGCCCTCCGAAGGAGTGCTTTTAACCACTGAGCCATCTCTCTAGCACCTGCAGGTGTCTTCATAAGGCTGTATAATATTGGATAAAGAAGAATTCACTTGTGGGTAGTTCTGTGTGTGTGCATGTATGCATGCGTATACATGTTGGCACAGGATTTAATACTCCACTAAGAGCCCAGGAGGACAGAGTCTTTTTTAGAGGCTTGAAGGACGTGATGGCCAGTGCTGAGGGAAAAAGAAATGCCTAGCTATCCTAGAAGAGGTGGGAAGACCAAAGAAACGGAGGAAGATGAGCAAGCAGAGGGCTTTCCCCGTGTGAAATTATAATCTCCCGGCTGAGTATGTTCCAATGGGAGCCCAGAGACACGCAGTCCACCAGACCACTGCGGAAACACTGCTGAGAAGGGCACCGGCGTTGACCTGGTGGCTCTCCTCTCTGGTTCAGGCCGACAACAGGAAAAGCCACAGACCTGGGTTCTTCAGTACCACAGAGGGATGAAAAGCACCAGTGTGTAAGATGCCATAATCATACGATGGCCTTCAATGACAAAAAGGCGCCAAGGGGCTTGACCTAGAAGAAAAATAAGGCCCAACCCTGGTGAAGATTCCTCAGCTCTTCCCCCAAAGGGGCCTGGGAAGGGGAAAGCGTTATCCTAGTTACACTACACTGAGGACCTATGGGGGAGCCTTGTCCTGAGTCCTGGGTCCGTGGGGGCCTGCTGGGTTTGCAGATGTCCTCTGTGGCCGCATCCTCTGTTCCTGACTGCACTGATGCACTCAAATGCTAACATAACTCTCACACTGGGTTCTTGGCCCCTGGGGTAAAAGATATCATAGCAAGGCCAAGTAGAACACTTTCTAATGGACCTGTCCTCCTGTCCCATCAAGATAGCAGAGAGGTGATAGCCCATCCCTGGGTGGCCACAGAGAATGTCTGAAGCCTACCCTGTGGTGCCGGAAATGTTCAGTATGATGGAGCTTATCTTAAACCCCAGGGAGGGAATCACGGTGACTGTCCCCGAAGCCCTGGCTACTGCTGCTCCTGAGTAAATAGCCACACATGCTCTCACGTCTGCTTCCAGCCAGTGATGGAGCAGAGCAGGACAGCGCAGCGGCCGTGCTCCAGCCTGCCAGCTATGGGTACTAGTGTGAACCTTTAATACGGTGTTAAAAGCTCCTGTGCTTCTGCATTCATTATTCTGGTTTCCATTTCTGGTCTTCAAGGAAGCGTTTGTGTGTTTGACACGAGAATTGGGAATTGCCTCCCTCTCACAGCTAGACTGCTGTCCTTTACCACTGCAGCTCAGGGTGAGTATGTGTGATCTCAGGGCGAGTGTGTGTGATCTCAGGGCGAGTGTGTGTGAGCTCAGGGCGAGTGTGTGTGATCTCAGGGCGAGTGTGTGTGAGCTCAGGGTGAGTGTGTGTGAGCTCAGGGCGAGTGTGTGTGATCTCAGGGCGAGTGTGTGTGAGCTCAGGGCGAGTGTGTGTGATCTCAGGGCGAGTGTGTGTGAGCTCAGGGTGAGTGCGTATGAGCTCAGGGTGAGTGTGTGTGTGAGCTCAGGGCGAGTGTGTGTGAGCTCAGGGTGAGTGTGTGTGATCTCAGGGCGAGTGTGTGTGAGCTCAGGGCGAGTGTGTGTGAGCTCAGGGTGAGTGTGTGTGATCTCAGGGCGAGTGTGTGTGAGCTCAGGGTGAGTGCGTATGAGCTCAGGGTGAGTGTGTGTGTGAGCTCAGGGTGAGTGTGTGTGATCTCAGGGCGAGTGTGTGTGATCTCAGGGCGAGTGTGTGTGAGCTCAGGGCGAGTGTGTGTGATCTCAGGGCGAGTGTGTGTGAGCTCAGGGTGAGTGCGTATGAGCTCAGGGTGAGTGTGTGTGTGAGCTCAGGGCGAGTGTGTGTGAGCTCAGGGTGAGTGTGTGTGAACTCAGGATGAGTGTGTGTGTGAGCTCAGGGCAAGTGTGTGTGAGCTCAGGACGAGTGTGTGTGAGCTCAGGACGAGTGTGTGTGAGCTCAGGGCGAGTGTGTGTGAGTTCAGGGCGAGTGTGTGTGAGCTCAGGGTGAGTGTGTGTGATCTCAGGGCGAGTGTGTGTGATCTCAGGGCGAGTGTGTGTGATCTCAGGGCGAGTGTGTGTGATCTCAGGGCGAGTGTGTGTGAGCTCAGGGCGAGTGTGTGTGAGTTCAGGGCGAGTGTGTGTGAGCTCAGGGTGAGTGTGTGTGATCTCAGGGCGAGTGTGTGTGAGCTCAGGGCGAGTGTGTGTGATCTCAGGGCGAGTGTGTGTGATCTCAGGGCGAGTGTGTGTGATCTCAGGGCGAGTATGTGTGATCTCAGGGCGAGTGTGTGTGAGCTCAGGGCGAGTGTGTGTGATCTCAGGGCGAGTGTGTGTGATCTCAGGGCGAGTGTGTGTGAGCTCAGGGCGAGTGTGTGTGATCTCAGGGCGAGTGTGTGTGAGCTCAGGGCGAGTGTGTGTGATCTCAGGGCGAGTGTGTGTGATCTCAGGGCGAGTGTGTGTGATCTCAGGGCGAGTGTGTGTGAGCTCAGGGCGAGTGTGTGTGAGTTCAGGGCGAGTGTGTGTGAGCTCAGGGTGAGTGTGTGTGATCTCAGGGCGAGTGTGTGTGATCTCAGAGTGAGTATGTGTGATCTCAGGGCGAGTGTGTGTGATCTCAGGGCGAGTGTGTGTGATCTCAGGGCGAGTGTGTGTGATCTCAGGGCGAGTGTGTGTGAGCTCAGGGCGAGTGTGTGTGAGTTCAGGGCGAGTGTGTGTGATCTCAGGGTGAGTATGTGTGATCTCAGGGTGAGTATGTGTGATCTCAGGGCGAGTGTGTGTGAGCTCAGGGCGAGTGTGTGTGATCTCAGGGCGAGTGTGTGTGAGCTCAGGGCGAGTGTGTGTGAGCTCAGGGCGAGTGTGTGTGAGTTCAGGGCGAGTGTGTGTGAGCTCAGAGTGAGTGCGTATGAGCTCAGGGTGAGTGTGTGTGTGAGCTCAGGGCAAGTGTGTGTGAGCTCAGGACGAGTGTGTGTGAGCTCAGGGTGAGTGTGTGTGTGTGCCGTTTTGTTATTCTTGTCTCTCCTGGATCAGTTTCATATTATCAAAAGATGTCACAAGATACCTCTGTGCCAAAAACAAAACAAAACACACGCACACATACACACCACACCACAAAGCACACCACAAAGCACACCACACACACACACACACACACACACACACACCACCACCACCACCACCACACCACACCACACAAAACAAAAAGCTCTTCTCGGCTCCCTGCCTAGCGAAATTTCACTCTTGGGACGGTCTATGCCAGACTTCAGGTTATGAAACCAGCATTTGTTTCTCCATGCGATTTCCCCTCTAACCACTGTTATTACAGTTGATGTCCATCTCCCTCCCTCCCTCCCTCCCTCTCTCTCTCTCTCTCTCTCTCTCTCTCTCTCTCTCTCTCTCTCGTGTGTGTGCGCCAAGAATGAACATGTTCTAAGGAGACACTTATGCCCTTTTCTGTAGCTGTCAGACTATTGCAGTGACAGACCCAGAGAAACTGGAGTCCCCCGTGGAATCTCCAGCTGGGGGAAGGAAAAGGCTAAAGCCTGGTGACTCAGGGAAAGAGATTTCACAGTTTTGATCATTTGTCAGGCGTTGCTAGAGGGCTTGGAGCCAAGATGATGATGACGGGCAGGCCTTGACCGGGGCTGCTTATGCCTCTTTGCCTCTTATTTAAAACTAAACCTTATGTCAGGACCCCAAAGAAGGATCTAGGAGGTCACTGGACCTTTTTGTTCCCGTTCCCAATGTGGCCACATTGCAGGAGCCCCTGTTCTGTTCTCCTTGACCACCTGCCTGTGTAATTGGTCAACTGAGGGCTGAGGGCCGAGCCTCCATTGAAGCCTTCCAGGGCTCGGGCTCTGCCTCCAGCACCTCCAGGAACACCCCCATCCAAAGAACAATCTCCACTGTCTTTAGGGACAGGACATTCTCCAGATTTTCTGCCTATATCATGACCTATTCCTGTTTCCAAATATTGACTCAGGGTGCGAGCGTTCCTCTCTCTGTATCTACACCCGATCAGGAGTTGTCCAAAAAAAAAAAAAATGCTTCTGTAAAGGACCAGAGAATAAACATTTTTAGTTTTCACTCAAGAAGCTGTAACCAGTGCCTACATGAATGTTGGATGTTGAAATTATCATGGTCAGGACTGCTACATTTACTCAGTGCCTTATGTTGTTAAATAGGTAATAATTTGTCTGCCCAGTGTTTCCCTATAGTTACTATAAGTCAGCTTCCCGTCACTGTGACAAAATGCCTGAGAGAGTCTCAGAAGAAAGAAAGGTTGACTTTGGCTTATGGTTTTGAGAGATTTCAATACGTTTGGCTCTGTTGCTTTGGACCCATGGGGTCCCATGGTAGAAGCGTGTGGAGTAACTATTATTCACTCTGTGATGTCCAGGAAACAAAGACACAGGAAAAGGCAAGTGTCCCAATAGCGCCTCCAGTGACTTCCCAGTAGCCGCCACCTCTGGAACGTTTCACCACTGTCCAGTAGTGCCATAGACCAAAATCCAAGCCATTGACACATGTGCCTTTGGGGGACAGTCAACATCTAAACTCTAAGTCAGGGATGGCGCACATGCCTTTAATCCCAACACTTGGGAGGCAGAAACAGGCAGATCTGCATTGAGTTCAAGAGCTCTGGCCTACCTAGCGAGCTCCAGGAAAGCCAGGGCTACATTGTGAGACTCTGGGGGTGGGGGTGGGGATGGGGGGGTGGGGGGCGATGAATCCAAACTATAGTTTTATGTGAGCATGATTAGAGCTTTGGAAGGGGACATTTTAATTTTCTTTCCCTGCATAGGAGGGGGCAGTGGGTGTTGGTTTCGAAGATCTGTATGCTTCTCCAGGCTGCCTTGGCCAATTCTGTTTGAAAGCAAGCGATTTGAAAAGCTCGAGGCCCAGGCAGACCACTCCACATTAATATTAGTATTTAGCCTTTGCTGACCACCTGGGAGCGTGAAAAGGAAACACAGAGGAGGCTGGGCAGTGGGGGGTGGAGGGAGACAAGACAGCTTGTCAGTCAGGCCTGGGAGGGAGGGAGGTGACTGGATGATTAAGCTCTCCAAGTTGGGGTTTGAGAGACAGCTGCACACACAGAATGGAGGTGGTAGTTAGAGCTAATTACTGTTGTTGTTGTTAGATGTTTTGCATTTCTATGGTACCCTGTATTTACAAAGAATTTTGTAATCACTTATTAATGCCCCCTCGCCATAGCCTTGTGACACGGCAGCCTCACTACGAGCTTGTATTTGTCATCTGGGAGGAATTGGGGCCACTGTGGTGCGTACCAGGATCGAGGACTCTAAGAATTCACAGCAGCCCTTCTGCTCACTGTGTATTTTAAGAATCCAAATAACAGGGTCTCTCTTTGTTGCCTTTTGAGATGAAGAGCACGAAGTACATACGACTCATGACGTTGACTCGGGTTTCACTATCAGAAAAGAAATCATGCATAGCAAGCTGACAGCACTGCTAAGCTCCCTGGGATTCTGCTATCCCAGGTTTTTAGAAATAAAGTCAATTATAGAATCTATATAGTAAGGTTTTTTATAAGCCAGGGGCTTAGTATAGAGCCTAACGTAGCTACTTAAATGAGTGTTTGCCGTTATAAATTCTGCAAGAGGGCTGGAAGACATGGCTGATCATTCAAGAGCTCTGGCTCATCTTCCAGAGGACCCAAGTTCGATTCCTAGCACCTACATGGCAGTTTACAACCACCTGTAACTCTAATCCCAAGGGATTCCACACCCTTTCCTGGCCTCTGCAGGCAGCAGGCAGTAATGTAGCACACAGACATACAGGCAGGCAGAACACCCATACACATAAAATCAACAAATACATTTTAACATTTTTCTTGAGAAAGTAGGCGTAATACGTTTATTCTCCTAGCCTCCACTTAACTCTGTTGGTATGCTTGACTTTGGATAAAGAGTTGTGTAGATTTGGGGCTAGAGCGATGGGTCAGTGGTTAAGAACCTGGATTCTATTCTCAGCACCCACATCGGGCGGCTTATACAACTGTCTGTAAACACAACTGCCTGTAACCCCAGCTTTAGAGGATCCAACTTGGCCTCTGAGGGTACTGGCACTCACATGCACATACTTACACACACACACACACACACACACACACACAATTAAAAGTACTGAAGGAGAGCTATACAAAGTGTCATCCACTTATTCTGCAATACTGAGTGACTGGCATTTATCAAACATCGTTCTTGGAGCTAGGATACAGCAATGAAGGCCCCAGAATCCCTGCTGTCGTGGCTTGTCTTCTGGGGTGAGAACGGTGGCCCGTATTATCATAGTGGAGTGTCTCACATTTTAGAGGGGGCTAGCCTTGGCTAGAGAGCAGTGATAAGTACATTGAAAACGCACAATGAAACTTCTGGAATATATAGAATAGTAGCCGTTTTGTTATAGAGATAGTCTAGTACTGAGAAGCTGTTTATACTTCAAATGAAAAACTTAACTACACTTCCGTATCTGGTTTTAAACATATTGTGGTGGCTTGAATTACAATGGCCCCTAGGTATAGAGTTATGCATTTGCATACTTGGTCCCCAGTTGCTGGAACTGTTCAGGAAGGATTAAGAGGCGTGGCCTTGTCGGAAGAGGCGTGGCCTTGTCGGAAGAGGCGTGGCCTTGTCAGAAGAGGCGTGGCCTTTTCTGAAGAGGCGTGTCAATGGAGGAGGGTCTTGAGGTTTCAAAAGCCCATGCCATTCCCAGCTGCCTCTCTCTGCCTTCTACTTCACAGATAAGGATGTGAGCTCTCAGCTACTGCTCCACCGTAATGCTGCGACCACGTCCTCCACAATGGTGCTCATGGACTCTAACCCCGAGAATCCGTGAGCCCCAAATTAAATGCTGTCTTTTATAAGTTTCTTCAACAATGATGTTTTGTCAATCAATAGAAAAGCAACTAAGACAAACATATCCATGAATTATAAAATATCTGAAGGAAATGACTTACTATTATATAAGTGCTATTGCCTCCCCTCTACTCCTGCTTGAGTCTGGAATTTCCCTAGAAGGCCCCAGTCTTAAACACCTGGTCTCCTCTAAGCACCGCTTGAAGGCAGTGGAAACTTTTAGGATGTGGGCCCAAGCAGGAAATCTTTAAATTACTGCGGACCGGTGATGAGATGTGTGCTTGGGTTCTGCCACCCATTCCTCTCCCAGTATGATGTGCCGTCTTGACACAGACCCAAAAGCAGCATGGATAATTGAGCATAAACTGTATCCTGTGAAACTGTGAGTCAAAGTAACCCTTTCCTTTCTATGAGTTGACCATTTCGGCCATCCGTTACAGTAACAGAAAACTGAGGAATGCAACTACTGCAGTGACATTTGCAAATCTAAAAAAAAATCATCCAACATTTCATTACTATTGTTTTTCTTTTCAATTGTTTGTATAGTGTATTTGGAACATATTATTAAGCATCGTGTGTGGGGTGTGTGTGTAGCCTCTGGTCTATGTGAAAGTAAGCCTGTATACACAATAAAAAATAAAATATTAAAAGAAAGGAAAACTACACCTACTGGAAGTCTGCCCGTCTGCTCTCTACAGACCCTCAGGCTATGCTTTAACTTTTAACATTCACAGAGCTCTTGTTGCTATCATGTAGGCAAACTTGGGTTCATTTCCCAACTGGGAATGGCTTGGATGATAGACAATTTAGAGAGATGGGGACAGTAGAGGTCAGTATCACATAAGCACATCAGAGCCTTCGCAGGCCACGGTTATGTTTGGGAGGGTGAGAGAGAGAGAGAGAGAGAGAGAGAGAGAGAGAGAGAGAGAGAGAAGAGAAAGAGAGAGGCTCCACAGAACCACAAGGGTACAGACCAAAGATGGGTTAACGTTTGAGACATGCCAGGTACCTGAAGATCAGAGAGACAGTTCCACTGTTATCTTCTCACCTCAGGTGCTTTCTAGGGACATAGCTGCCTCTACATGATGTGGTTTTGTTTGTTTGTTTGTTTGTTGTTGTTCCCTGAGTATTGACTTATGGCATTGAATGAGGATCCGGGTCCCCTCAACACTCACCTGGAAGCAAGTCGAGTCTGAGTCCTTCAGGCTGGTTGTCCAGTTTTTTGTCTCGTTTGGCTTCTGTCAACTTGTCCCAGGCTGGGTTCACGCCTAGGTATGTTTCCAGCTGCAATACAGTCTGTCAATCTGTTCCGCACCCTTGACGCTGGAGTACCTTTAGAGCCACTGTTAATATTATGGTTAGAATTGTTACCTTAAAAAATACACCAAAAAGGTCGTCTACCTCAATTCTCTGTGTCCCTTTCCTGTACAGCTTAAACCGACAGTTCCCTGATGGTCATATCTACAAAATGGCAGCAACACGGTTACTTTGGATATTAAAAAATACTGGGAGCAGAATGTCCCTGATTTTCATGCAACTGTGCCTGGCCTCTTCTGCTTCCTTTTAATACCTTTTCTGGCGTGTGTTCTGATTTGCTCCAAAGGTGGGGACTAGCTACGACACCCCCATCACTTTTTTATTTTCTCCACCAGACCTGTAGGATTCTGGGAACGATTTTCTGTAAAGAGAAACAAGAGCCGTTAAACATTTTGGGCGACGATTCCCAAAGGGTTTGTCAGACGTCAGATTCCTTCTGGCAGGGGACAAGTTGGCTGGGTCAGGCCCTGCGGAGAAAATGGAGGTTTAAGCCTGTGAGATACTCTGTGCAAGCAGGAGGCCGCTTCCTGACACAGGAGGCTTAAACTCCAGGCTTGGCTAAGTCCTAGAGATTTTAGGAAGATGATCGGCATTTTTTTTCCTTCCTCATTTTACAAGGAAATGCTAATTTCACATAGGAAAGTGATGTTCTAAGATAGCAGCATCCTATGGTTACTTTGTAGCAATGTAGCAAGACTGTGTTAGATCAAATAACCAGCCCCAATTGGGGGTGGGGGGAGGGGGGTGCCAAGATGGCGCAACAAGAGAGGATACAAGGAGAGGCCGGATGGCTGACTGGCTGGCGTAGGTTGGTGATGTCTGCTCAGCTCTTCTCAGGAGGCCATGTTACAGATTTGAATATTTACAGTGGTAAAATCTCCCTACTGCGTGACATGCAATTGAGACCCAATTTAATGGCTCTTACTTGGGTGGGGACGGTGCAGGCTGCTGCCTCTGATGATTATCATAGTGTGAAGACACTTAACCACCTGCAAATCCAATCACTTTAGGCCTTTGCTGAGAGCCTCAGCGGCAGGAAAATAAAGAATGTCCTCCGGTTTCCTGTTTTTCTCTCTCATTCCTCCGTTCTTTATGGACACGTTTCTGGGCTACAGCCCTCATCCTAGATGTAGGAGACACAGTGGTAAAGAGACAGGACAAGGGAGTCTTGCCCACCAGAGACTTGCATCTTGTGGCATAGGTAACAATAAACAATCAATAAACAACAGACTTAAAGGGAATGATATCTGGACAACAAGGCAACGTGGATGCTTTGATGGCAGCACACCAAAATCATTTATTGACACTCTAATCCTACCTACCTATGGCATCTTCTCTGCAAACATGGCTCCTGCTTTAAACAGGGGGCAGGGGCACAGGATAAAAGAGAAACTTCTCTCAGCAGAGAGGTGGATAGGAGAAGCAGTTGCTACTGAGCGTAGGACTGTGACACCAGGAGAAGGCAAAGACCAATGGAGATGGGGAATGGCAGCCTGGTGGCAGAGTGCCAGCCTAGGAGGAGCTCTCCTTGGCATACGAAGGCTTGTGCGTAGTTAGGGCTCCTTTGCCAGTGATGCATAGCGGAATGCAGAGGCTCCAGGGTTCCTCGGGGGCTCCAGAGCACCCAGCAGGGCCACTGGACGGTGGCAGAAAGGCAAGCTGTTGTTTCGGAGTTCTGGTGGTGGCATCTCACATGCCCGAGGAGGACGCAGGACACACTGTTGGCAGGGATGAAGTAGGAGGGACCAGGGTGAGATAGTGCCACTGTGGGCTGGCAGAGGACCGCCACAGGGCCCTCCTGTCTGCCTGGTTTTGTTTGGTTGATTTCTTTTAAAGAAATATCTTTTTGTTATTGGTGGTGGTGGTTGGTTGGTTGGTTGGTTTTTGGTTTTTCGAGACAGGGTTTCTCTGTGTAGTCTTGGCTGTCCTGGACTCGCTTTGTAGACCAGGCTGGCCTCGAACTCACAGAGATCTGCCGGCCTCTGCGTTCCGAGTGCTGGGATTAAAGGTCTGTGCCACCATACCCAGCTTAAAGAAATATCTTAAGTGTTTATTTAATGTGTTGTGTAATGTGTGTGTGTGTGTGTGTGTGTGTGTGTCATGTGTGTCGGTAAGAGAACAACTTCTGTGTAATCGATTCTGTCTTCTCATCTTTATGTGGCTGGTTTTGGTTTTACCTATTCTTTGGATTTAATATTTTGGTTGTTGTTCAGAATAAACCATTTTTTTAAAAAAATTTTATATTCAATGGTAAATTTTTAAAAAGGCAAACCCACTATGGACCTTTGCGAATCCACGTTGTAAGGAGAACTGAAGACTTGGGAAGGCGCACACAACACTGAAAGCTGAGGCACACACAGCTTCTGAGCCAGCGTTTTTAGTCAGATGCAGGTGGTTGACTAAGCATCGGGTGACTGGAAAAGGGTGTTAGCTAAGAGAGACTACATTGTAATAAAACAAATATTACATAAGAAGCTCAGCTGGAACTGAAAAGAAGCCATGATTCCTGGGTCAGGAGAGACGGTTCAGCGGTCAGGAGCACTGCAGCTCTTGCAGAAGATTTAGGCTCCATTCTTGGCACCCATATGGCGGCTCACAGCTCACTGTCTGTAATTCCAGTCCCAGGGCTGGACTTGATGACCCGACACGCTCTTTTGATTTCCATGGCCACCAAGCACATACACGATGCTCAGAAACACTTGTAGGTAAAACACTTGTGCACATAAAACAGTAACATTTTAAAAAAGAGATTCCTAATGTGTAGACTGAACTTTTGAACCACCTTTAGGCCTTCAAAACAAAAACTACATTGCGGTTGTGAAACAAGGCATGGAACCAAAAGTAGAAGTCAGAGGCTCATTCTGGGGTGGGAACAGAAGTAACGTCTTCAGGAGAAAGAGGGGAAAGCTTTACTCAGGGGGGGGTTGGGGGGGGAAGCTCAAAGTGTGTGCTGAAAGGCCTCGATATTTCCTGCTAACAAAGAGCGGTGCTTATCTATACCCTAGTGGGACTTGGGTTTGTAGTCAAGGTTTAATCATTTTCATTTACCTCTTTTCCTTCCCCGTTATGCACACACACGCGCACGCGCGCGCACACACATACACACACATGGGGGGGGGGTGCTTACTAAAAGGAATGAACTCATAATCTAAAGAAAATAAAGGAGGAAAATGGAGCAGCAGGGGTTGGAGAGATGGCTCAGAGGTTAAGAGCACTTGTCTGCTCTTCCCGAGGTCCTGAGCTCAATACCCAGCAACCACATGGTGGCTCACAGCCATGTAGAATGAGATCTGGCGCCCTCTTCTGGTCTGCTGGCTCACATGCAGGCAAAACACTGTATAAATAATAAATACACAAAATGATTTTTTTTTTAATGGAGCAGATGGAGAAAGAGTGAGATGGAAGCTGATAAAGATTTCCAAAAATTGGAGAGCTGAAAACCAGATGGACTGGTGGTGACAGGAATGGTGGCCCAGAGGAAGAGAAGGCTAAACGCTGTAAAGAGAGATATAAGGAAAAGACAACTTCTAGAAGGGGCCTAGGGTTCGGGCAGCTACCTCAGAAAGTGGGGACGGCAGATAGTGTGCCGAAAATATGAAGGTAGACCCCAAAAATCTCCTCTCCCACACCTCACACACTTGCAGTATCCCCTTCCCAAAGATGGCAACATTAAAAGGTTTGCTCCGGAGAAACTGGTGAAGAGAGCCCAGTCCCCCAAACCCAGGAGCAAGGGAGAGGAGAGCACTGAGAACTCAGGGACAGCGCCCTTGCCGCACTGCCTTCTGGGAAGGATATTGGAGGAGGGTTTCCCAGAACAAGATTTGCAAAGCCTAAATATTTTACAGACTGGCCCTTTCCTAGAGCACTAGCTACAAAGCCTACATTATTTATTATCAATTTCTTCACAGCAAAGCTTTCTGACCACTGCGTCAGGCCATAAAATTCCAAGCATTTCTGAAACCTAAAAGTATGCAAAGTTTAATTTTAAGATTCTATTAATATTTCTAACATTTCCTGGATAATGAGGGTGATAGAATCATGGGGAGGGAGAATTTCTCAAAATTCTTTCCTTTTTATTTTTTATTTTTCTCAAAGTTTTGTTTTATACGTGTGGATGTTTTGCTTGCTTGCTTGCTTGCTTGCTTGTCTCTGCACCACATGCATACCCAGATCCTGAAGAGGCCCCCGGGTCCCCTGGAACTGTAGTTATAGATGATTGTGGGCTGCCAGGGTCCTCTGGACAAGCAGCCATGGATCCAGTCCCTTTACAGTAGTATTAATTTTAACTTTGGGGGGGATTTTTTTTTTCAAGACAAGGTTTCTCTGTGTAGCCTTGGCTGTCCTGGACTCGCTTTGTAGACCAGGCTGGCCTCGAACTCACAGTGATCCACCTGCCTCTGCCTCCCGAGTGCTGGGATTAAAGACGTGTGCCACCACGCCCGGCATCTTTTTGGATCCTTGTAAATTTTACATCATGCACCGCAATCCCACTCATCTCCCCCTTCCTTGTACCTACCCTCCACCTTGCAACCTCCACCCCAACAGCTTGAAAAAAAAAAATCTCCTTGTGTAAGCTGTAGTGTGTCACAGTGTGTCCTACCCTTCTGTCCACACTCCTTTGCTTGTGAATGTTCATTTCGATGACTCGTTGATCTGGTTCGAGGCCCCTGGCTTCTGCTACTCTGCTACTGGAACCGCACTGGGACTCCTCTTGGATACCCTGCTGTTGCCCTGTGTGTGGGAGACCCCATGGTTACGGGTCTACAGTGTCCCTGTGCACTCCAGCAGTTCATCAATGGGGTAGATGTTGGGGTACGCCAATTCAAAGCCCTGGGTCTAGGCCTGAGAGGTATCTGAGCTGGTCAGCCCTCCAGCTTGCTGCTCTCATGCCCTCAGGACCAGCTCACCTACAACCTCCGCACCTCAACCTCTCCCTCAACCCCCAACCAGGGCCAGCTCTACCCTACTGCCCAGCCGAGGTGCAGACATTCTCATGACCCCAGGGCCCAGCTCTCCTGGCAGCCGTAGGTGCAAGGGACGAGGGAGGGGGAGGAGGGCGGCTCTCCCTCCACCACACAGCAGAGAGAGGCAGGACCGGGCTCTCCAGCGCTCACACTAGGGTTGGGGAAGGGCGCCTCTCCCTTGCCCCCACTGCCACAATATTCTTTAAGAGTGAATTATGTGGTTTTGGGATAGGAAAACAAGCCAGACACCACGTCCCCATGGCTAGGACACAGTTTTCCTGTATTTTCCCCCTCAACTTCTATTTCACTATTTGGGACAAAGTCCGTTTTTTCCCCTCATTTCACCTTTCCCCTTCCCTGGCTCACACGGAGACGGCCTGTACTCATAATTTTACCCAGGATTGGAAGATGTCTATTAATCTCAACTTCAAGTCCACTGATTAATATCTCAACATGCAGATTAAACTCCTCACGAAGAGCTATTTTTGCGCGGGAGAAGGTAGAAAAAAAAATCCTAGCAACTACCCATTGTTTTACTTTCATATTCCTCTATGATTACATCTTATATATCCAATCAATTATATTATCATCTTTAACTAAAATAAGCATCTTTGCTTTTTTTTCTCTCTTTCTTTTTCTTTTCTGGAGAGGACAAAGAGAAACCAGAAGACAGAAAGCCACAAGCCAGTTTGTATCATGAGCATTACGCTAACAGATTTGCAATAGCAGTTAACCCGTTAATACATTTGCCCCTGTATTTCTATTCTAAGAAAAAAAGGGTAAATCAAAACTATCTTTAGCGAGTATTATTTTGTATGTTTTTTGGGAGAATCCACACATCCACAGCTTATCTAGAATTTATTTCAATTCTTAAGCTGAGTTAAAGGTCTGGAAATGACCACTGTTTTGGTTTAGCTTTCTTGTAGGGCTGTAGAACAAAACCCAGATTCTACACACTCAGCAGGAGTCTGCCAGCAAGCTGTGGCCCAGGATGAAAAAAAAATCACAATTTTAAAAACATATATGCTTATGATTTCTAGCTACAACAATTTCATAAAATCATACCCCTTCGAAAAGATGCCCATGGCTGTTCATTGTGTTTAGACTAATACATATGCAGGGATTGTTTTAAATTTAGAGGATGCTATGGAAGAAGGAATACTTTACTTAATTCAGACAACTCAGTTGGAAAAATTAGGGACTTTGGGTCATGGGAGATTATTTACTTACAAAAGCCAAAATCGTATGTGTCGTTATTTTTGTAAGTCTCTACACCTTTAGAGGCTCAGAATTGTACCCAAGCTTCTCACTTTGGCTTTGAACTCAGTCTGCTTCTTCTTAGCACATGACTGTAGTGTAGAGACCACTATACGCTTAGCGTTCACAAGGAGAAACATGGTCCGATAACGATTTCTCCTGCTTTAGACTTCAAACGTTTATTATTTGGATTGACAATGTATTTATCGTGTAAACATGTTCTAAAACATCTAGAGCTAAAGACTAGCTATTGCAGGCTAGCTACGTGTTCACTTGGTGGGAGCACTACTGGTGCGGGATGCACATGTATGTTTACCTGTGTGATGGTCAGAAGACAAACTTGGATCCCTCACTTAGGTGCTCTCTGCCTTTTTAAAATTGTGATTTCTTTCACTTGAGAAAGGGCCTCTCACTGGCCAGGAACTTGCCAGTCAGCCAGGGTTTCAAAGCCAGGTCACCACGGTAACCTTTTTTTCAGTTACTGATTATATGAAATATAAGGTGTGAAGGCCATGGGCTTCTGAGCAGGGGCTCCCTTCCACACACGCTCAGTCCCTCCCTCCCTCCCTTCCTCCCTCCCTCCCTCCCTCTGGCCCCTTTTCTCTTTTCTTCTCCTCCCTTTAGGACTGCATGTGCGCACACCCACAAAGACCAAAAATCCTGTGGAGAAGTGCACCCACACAGATGTCTATACCTAGAAACACATATGGTCAAGCTCAGGAGACCTGTCTCCACAGATCCTGTTCATGTGATGCAGAAGAAGGAAAAATATGCCCACGGGGAGACTTCCGCAACCTCGTTTTCCACACACAGACAAAGCGAAAGCCCCAAATTCGCTGAATTCATATTAGCTATGTGCAGAACAAAACACACTCAAAGCTTCGGAACCTACGTAGCCTTAAAGAGATTTGAGCAGGCTACACACACAGATTCCTACATTCAAATCACTCAGGGGGAGGGGGAAAAACACCAACAACCATAAAACCAACCTCTCTGGCCAACCACAGCTTAACCACCCTCGTCTACCGGGGGGGGGGGGGGGGGGGCGGGGGGGGGGCTTTCCCAGACTGCTTCAGCCCAAACCATCTCTCTCTCCCTTGCAGATTTCTGTAGCAGCTTACCTACCAGGCACACACCCCAGGAACTTAGATTACTATTGTATGGGTGGACACATGGCAACTCCTGCCATTCAGAAAACATGGGACTCTGTGTGTAGGCACAGGTGCTGGCACACTTGCACATACATGTGTGTCCACGCCTATGGAGGTTAAAGGGAACCTCGAGTGTCATCCTTTTTTTTTTTTTTTAAGTCTCTCTCTGGTCTTGAACTTGCCAAGTGTGCTAGGCTGGCTGGATTGGTGGATTGGTGAGTTGCAGGAATCCTCCTGACTCCATGTTCACAGTGTTGGGACTTCAGGGGCACACCATCACAGCTGATTTTGGTTTGTTTTTTTTAAAACATCAGTTCTTAAGACCAAATTTAGATCCTCATGCTAGCAAGGCAAGGACTGAAGCTGTCTCCTCAGCTTCAAAATATGTGACTTTTGTTTATTTACTTATTTTTTGAGACAAGGTCTCACTGTGTAGCCTTGGACTGGAGTCAAGACCGGGCTGACTTGAATGAACGCCCAAATGCTGCCATTAAAGGTGTGTGCCACTGTGGCCCACGTGCAATTTTTAGAGTTAGCAAGATGGATTTAACATACACTCTCCACAATACTGAAGTCAATAAGCTTTGGTGGGCAACACGTTCATCTCAGAGGGAGGAAACAAAGAAGAGGTCAGTTTAGAGGAGAAACGCACACTCACACTGTTTTTGTTAGAGTTGGGGGTTGTAGTTGGTGCTCAGAATTGTCTCCCCGCCTCTGCATCTGGCCAGCAGGTGACAATTGAGACAATCAGGTGTCAGCACCCCTCTGCTTTTGCAGCCATGAGGCTCTGATGTTGTTGAGAAGTATTGAGCCAAAAAGTTTGGTTTCTTTGGGATGGAGCCATCGAAATTAGCCTGAGGTGAGACAGAAGAGGGCACCAGAATGCCACTGTCCTAGTTTACATCGGAAACAAGCTCCACTTCCAGGGACCTGGCACGCTGCCACCCTGGAGGTCAGGGCACTCTCTTCTTGTAGGTCTACTTACAGAAAGTGATTGGTGACCTTGCAATCGAGTCAGAAGCATGAATCTACTGGGCTGGACAGCTTGGTGCCTTTGTTAGCGCCTGAGGAGAATGCTTAGTTGGAATATCCAGGTGTGCTGTTGTGGGATACTTTAGGTCTTTGGGACCAGCCTTTCTCTTTGTTCTTTGTTGTTGTTGTTGTTGTTTGTTTGTTTTTTGTTTTTTGTTTTTCTAATTTCTAGATTCTATTAAGATGGTCCCTCCTCTCATTCTCTCTCTCTCTCTCTCTCTCTCTCTCTCTCTCACACACACACACACACACACACACACACACACACATACACACACACATACACATACACACACACACACACACACACACACACACACACACACACACACACACACTCTAATATCCCTAAGGGTGCAGTAGTGGCATGCATACCTTGGCAATAACCAACAGCCATCTAACTGGATTTAAGACCTGCTCTAGTTGGATTTACAACCATCTCAACAAAAGAGAAATAATGCCTGGTACTGGGAATCCAGCCAGCCACCAGGAGCTAGTGAAGTTTTTGAGGAGAACCTACAACTACCACTATAATAAGCCAGCACAGTGGTTAAATTCCTGCATGTGATGCTAAGCATCCATCTTGGTACCCACTATTCTTTCATCTCTGACTCCAGTCCCTGGAAGATACGTTCCTGTAACTTGCTCAGTGACACCCCCGATCCCCAAATCCAGAGGTGTTCAACCATGACCATCTACGTGTTACGTTATGACAAACTGCTTTTAGCCTTCTGTAAGCTGCTTACGCAGACATTTGGGTCACCTTGACTACCTAATCCTCGTAGAGAAAACCAGCTCTTAGCTTTCTTGTGCAGATTCTCAAGGTCTCCTTGTGGATTTTGCCTTTAAAAAAATCTTTCCCTTTTTGGGTATGGTGGTGCAAGCCTTTACGTCTCAGTACTCAAGATGCAGAGGCAGGTGAATCTCTGAGTTTGAGGCCAGCCTGGTCTACAGAGTGAGTTCCAGGACAGCCAAGGCTACACAGAGCAACCCTGTCTCAAACAAACAAACATACATACATACAAAGAAACAAACAAATAAGCCACAGGCACAACCACAAAAATCCTTCCCTTACCTCCTCTCTCACAACAATCTCAGGTTTGGCTCAGAGATGGCTGTCTTGCTAACAGTAATCAATAAATCATTTAATTATAATTGGATTGAGTCTATGGTTTATTTCCTTAGAGATCAGGAACTCTATTAACACCAGCATAATTTTAACTTACATTATAAATATTTATCCTAATATTTACAGATAACTATAGGTCTCACCTCTCATCAAAGAAATCTCTTCTTGCAATAGACAAGAGATCATTACAGAAAACCATAACTGATCAAAGTGCAGAGAACAAGTGAGCACGTGGCACCTGGTCCCAACTAGTCTGCTTACAACACGGCTCCTGCACCCAAGGCTCGGGGCTCATAGAAGAAGAGGGAGCAGACAGATTGGAAGAGACAGAGGAGCAGGGTGTTTGATGTGCGATTGTAGCTCCTAGAAGTGTCAGAGAAGCTACACGCATGAAGGTGCCACCTCACAGCTGCCCAAACAAGATGTGAACAAGGATGTCATGTGTCCCAAGTACCGGGAAAGCATTCATGGCTCTGCCTGGCCAGGCTACATACATCCTTAAAGTGACTAAGCTGCCATGATTAAATCCTGGGAGGCTTCTTTTCATTTTTTGAGGCAGGCTCTAATGTAGCCCAGCCTGGCCTTGGACTTTTACTATATAGCTGAGGATGCCTTTGAATGTCTGCCTTCCCAACTTCCACCTCCCAAGTACTAGGATTACAACACAGCACCACACTTGGCTTATATCAAATACCAGAGGTGTCTAAAACCCTAATTGGCTTATTTATTGTTTCATAATTCATAGGCCTACATACATACAATGTGCTTTGATCATGTTCCATCCCCATATTGTACTCTCTTATTTCTGTTCCTCTTCTATCAAACCTTTTTGTTTTTGTTTTTCAAGACAGGGTTTCTCTGTGTAGCCTTGGCTGTCCTGGCCTTGCTCTGTAGACCAGGCTGGCCTCGAACTCACAGAAATCCGCCTGCCTCTGCCTCCAAAGCACTGGGATTATGGGTGTGCACCACTGCGTCCGGCTCCTTTTTTTTTTTTAAGATATATTTATTTATATGAATGCTTGTCTGCATGTACACCTGAAAATTAGTTGAGGACATAGGACCCCATTACAGATGTTGCAAGCCACCATGTAGTCACTGGAAACTGAACTCAGAACCTCTGGAAGAGCAGACAGTGCTTTTAACCACGCAACTGTCTCTCCAGGTCCCCTCCCCTCTTTTAGAACCAATGTATCCCCTCATACTTTCTTGTGTGTGTGTGTGTGTGTGTGTGTGTGTGTGTGTATCTGTGTGTCTGTGTGTCTATGTGCGTGTGTGTGTGTGTGTGTGTGTGTGTGTGTGTGTGCATGACTTTATAAGCATTTTCTGCTTGAGCGTGTGTGGCGGGTTGTTTCCGTGGGCAAGAGCAAGTCATTAATGCCTACACCACGGAGGAATACAGCTGCTCTTCCATTTCCTGCAGCCATTTCCTGCCTGTGGCTCCTCAGGGAGCTTTGGGCCTCCATGAGCCCCTCCCACATCCCCGATGACATATAGGTGGGCCTAGTCTTGTGAGGGTTTTGTGCAGGCCACCACTGCTGCTGTGTGGTCGTGGCATGTCTACAAGGCAGCATTTTCTATCACTCCTTCTAGTCCTCTGGCTTTTACATTCTTTTTGCTGCTGCTTCTTCTGAGATGTTCCCCTGAGCCTCAGAGATGAGCACTTAGCAGTCACTTATTCTCAGCATTTTGGCCACTGCAAACAGAAGCTTCTCTGGTAAAGGCTGAGCGCAGCACTAATATTTGGATATAAACACATATATTTAGAAGGCAGTTTGATGTCCTTGTACATTTAGCAAGACAATAGCAGACTCCCCAATAAGGCCTATCACCTCCCCAGTCAAGGGCTTTTGACCAGGGGTATAGTATGAATTCCTTCTGTGAGTTGGGTGTGGTAGCACACACCTGTAATCCCAGCACCCAGGGAGGCAGAGGCAGGTGCAGCCTGGTCTACAAAGTGAGTTCAGGAGGCCAAGGCTACACAGAGAAACCCTGTCTCGAAAAAAACCAGTCAGCTAACCAGTCAGCCAGCCAACCAAACAAATGAAAGGGTTGAGAACTCCTTCTGTGGACCTGACAAAATCCAGTCAGAAGGTGGTTGTTTACCTCTATAGCAGTTAGGGCACTAGTGCAATAGTGACCCATCTTGCAGGACAATCTGAGGTTTCATCTCACACGGTTCACAGCCAACTGTGGATGACTTTTCTCCCTCGGCAGCCTGTAGAGTAGCACTTCCCGGCACCATGAAAGCTAGTCAGCAAAGAGAAATTGCACGAAGTCCCAGTGTGATGTCTCGGTTCTGCTACTAAAGTACGTGGTGTCTTCGGTAATTGGCTCTTACTGTCTACTTCTGGTGGGCAACCAAGAGCAATGGCCATACCCTGTAAATGGTTTTTTCCCCGGGGGAGGGGGTGGTGCTTCTGAGGCTTCTCTGGCCACTCATAAGGAGGTGACCACACCTGACACTGGCCTCTCTGTTTAATAACTTACGGCTTCTGGGAGCTGTGTTGTCTACCGGTGCATGGTTCCCCTCTTTCCCTTCAAACGCTTTCTCTGAAAAAGTGTGTTTTAAAACTAGCTTACAAAACAGGGATCCATATGGCCCTTTCGGGTATTCTTCATTTTGCTTAGCCCCCCCCATCTGCCCCCTGCAAATACTTGTTAATACACAGCTTCTGCTCCACTGATCTCATGCCCCCCGACCCCCACCCCCGACCCCGTATTCTTGCTGTTAAGTGAACTAGGTCATTTGGCTACAGTCTTGGTTTTACTACTTGCATCCCTATGGTTTGGGCATCCCCATTTCCCTCTACTCCCCACACCCCCAAATGGTAATTAGACCCAAGGACTTGAAGAGATTTAAGTTAAATTCTTCTTAGCAATAACACTCGGTAAGTGGCATTAAACATTTTCTTCAGCATATGCATAATACCTGAGTGTATATTTTACATGAATACAATCTATTAGTGATGTTTGCTTATTAATGAGTATTTCCACTAATTCAGTATAATGTACAAAGTCGGATGTTGAAAGTTTTAAATTTTTTGCCCTTCTCTTTAGGGTTTCTTGTTTGTTGTTCCTTTTTAGAGACAAGGTCTCACTATTTATGCAGCTCAGTGTGCTGGCTAGTTTTATGTCCACTTGATACAAGCTAGAGCCATCTGGAAGGAAAGAACTTCCACTGAGAAAACTATCTCTGTAGGATCAATCTGTAGGCCATTTCCCTAATCTGTGGTTGAGGGGGGAGGGACCAGACTATTGTGAGTGGTTCCATCACTGAGCTGGTGTCCGGGGTTCTATGAGAAAGCAGGCTGAACAAGCCAGCCAGCAGCACTCCTCCATGGCCTCTGCATCAGCTCCTGCCTCCAGGCTCCTGCCCTGGAATTTGAGTTTCTGTCTTGGCTCCCTTCAGTGGTCAACTACAATGTGGAAGTGTGAGTCAAATAAACCCTTTCCTCTCCGACTTGCTTTTGATCGTGGTGTTTTATCACGACAATAGTAACGCTAATTTGGACACTCGGGTTGGCTTAGAAGTCACTATGTACGCCAAGCTGGCCTTGAACTCATGATGTACTTGCCTCAACCTGGTAGTACAGGTGCCTATCACCACACCTGACCACATTTTAGTTTTGATGAAACAAAACCTGTCAATTTGTTATTTTATGGGTCATACTTCTGGTGTAAAAATTTGGCAAAGTTTTGTATACTCAAAGATCACGAAGGTTTTCTCCAGAAATTTTTCTTTTTAGGTTATATATTCAGTTCTTTAATTCTTAAGAAGTTTGTACATTTATTAGGAGCACTGCACCAATTAAAACTTTTTCTTTGTTTTTCAAGACAGGGTTTTTCTTGTAGTCCTGGATGTCCTGGACTTGCATTGTAGACCAGGCTGGCCTTGAACTCACAGAGATCCACCTGCCTCTGCCTCCCTGAGTGCTGGGATTAAAGGTGTGTGACACCATACCTAGCTTAAAACCATTTTTACACTGACAAATGTTACATTTTCTAATCTATTAGTAATATAAAGTCATGATATAACTAAATATGGATGGCATTAAATGAATAATCGCACAAAAGGTTGAGACTACATGATTTACTCTTAAATGACATTTGTAAAGATTTCTCTATTTAAATATTTAATGCTGGTTAAAAAAAATTCTATACTTCCTAAGGACAAACTATGTAGAAACAAAAGACAAGAATATATGTGGATGAACTGTGAATACTGACTTTTTTCTTCTGTATTTTATAGGAACCATAAAAATTGCCACAAATATGTTTGTCCTGCATCAAATGTCTACCAAAATGTTTATTATGATAAAATAGGTATCATATAAAATTCCCCATTTTAATCATTTTAACTGTCTAGCTCAATGGCATGAAGTTCATTTATATTGTTGTATTCCTGGTTTATTCTGCAGACGTATTTTGTATGGTGCGAGGAATCAACTAAAAACAAATTGCTCTTACATCCTGATAGCAGTCGTTCCAAAGCCATTTACTGAAAAGACTCTCCTTTTGCCACTGAATTGCTTTGGCATTTATTGTCAAAAATCATTTGTCTGTTATGTGCGCCTCCACTTATGGGTTTTCTGTTTTGTTCTGTTTGCACGCGGCTGGCTCAGGCCCTTTTGTTTTACTCCAATAAAAATCATGAGTTTGCCAGGACTAGCTCTTCCAGTGTTGTCTGGGGTAGGCCCTTGTGAGCTAAAGGCTTTCTGGCTGAGCTGGCTTGCTTATTACATCAGCACCTGAAAGCTATGGGATTACAGATGCAGGCTCTGGAGGCCAAAGCCTTACAGATGCAGGTGCTCAGGCTGAGTCTGTGGCTTTGATTGCCCAGGGCTTGGCACTTGGCAGCTAATGTAATCCTCTTAGCTCAGCACTGGGGTGACTCTTAGCTGCGGTTGGTATCACAGTTCTTGAGTCTTCACACTTAGAAGGACTAGCATTGTACTTCTTAGAACTTAGGTGTCTAGACCTTTGGCCCCAAGGATTTGTAGCTCCCTGGAACTCTCTGTGGGCTACTCACAGCTTTCTTTGATGATTTTGCCGTTATTTGTAGTGTGTCTCCCAGGTCACTCTCTGGAACTCCCCTGGCACTTTTTGTCTCTGCCGTTACAGGCATGGGCTTGAGGCTGTATACACACTCCCATGTCCTATGACTCATAGTCTTCAATCTAAACAGAGGCGGGTTTATTAAGAAAGGAGAAGCATGCACGAGAACAGGAGTTGTCTACTGAGCTGAGGGATAGTGTGCCTTCTGAAAGTGCTGGGCTATGAACTGCATGGCCCTGTATTAGTCAGGTGCATACTCCCTGCCTCTCCTGCAGGTGCAGACTGCCTGTCTCTCCTTCAGGTGCACACTGCTTGCCTCTTCTGCAGGTGTACACTGCTTGCCTCTTCTGCAGGTGTACACTGCTTGCCTCTTCTGCAGGTGTACACTCCCTGCCTCTCCTGCAGGTGCACACTGCCTGACCTTCTTGCAGGTGCTCACTGCCTGCCTCTCCCGCAGGTGCACACTGCCTGCCTTTCCTGCAGTGCTCACTGCAAGTGCTTGAGTATAATCCATGTGTTGCATGAAACCCAACTGGGGAAGACCTTCTTTCTTTCTGCTACTTTTTCCGTCTCCACACTCCTTGCACACTCCTGAGGCTGCCACCTCTATGTGGCCAGCTCAGCCCGCTCTACCCATGGTGAAGATTGAAAAGGCAGGAAAAGACTATGTGGAGAAACCTTTTTGGGCGACTACTCCAAGCTGACCAGATAAGTAAGCAACACTGCTTGCTCTCTCTGACCTAACCTTTTGCTTAATAAAAAGCCATCCCACCTGGGCAGGGCAGAGGAGATAGGTGGGGCCAAGAAAGAGGAATTCTGGGAAGAAGAAAGACTGCCAGGAGGAGGAGGAGAGAGACCTGAAGAGAAGAGAGGAAGGCCGCCATGGGTTAGCTGGAGGAGAAGCACATGACTGGCATGGATGGAGAATCTGGCCCAGATGAAGAACATGAGCAAGTATTTGGGATTATAGATGGGAGGTAGCTTGATAGAAGTTATTAGAAGCAGATGGCATGGGATTGACACAGGGATCCCATGCCTGAGGCCCTACTGTGGAAGGCACTTTAGAGGATTGATATCTGTCCTGCCCCAGGTTAACTAAAGCTATTTTAAAATATAACAAGTGTCTGTGTCTTGATTGATTGCTAGCTGGGCCTACAGGTAATATAGATAATTTTTAAAAAAAAACAATACTTTTACCCTTTTTTGGGGTTATATTTAACTCTATCTTGATTTTGGTGCAAATGTAAATAACATTAAAATTTTTTCAATTTCTGCCGGGCATGGTGGTGCACACCTTTAATCCCAGCACTTGGGAGGCAGAGGCAGATGGATCATTGTGAGTTCGAGGCCAGCCTGGTCTACAAGTGAGTTCAGGATAGCCAAGGCTACACAGAGAAACCCTGTCTCAAAAACCAAAACAAAAAAAAAAATCAATTTCTGATTATTTCAAGTACATGCATATTGTAAATTTTATTAAATCAGCAGGTTTTTCTGACCCAACTAGCTCCCAAATACTTGGGACAGAGCCCTATCGATTTATTTAACACACTTAAGTACAATTACTGGGCAGGTACAATTTATACCGACTTTTTAAACCACTCTGGCTACGTCTCAGCCACATGCACAGAGTTACTTGCCAGGATCGGTCCTGTGGGGGAGGGGTCGTTCTTGCTGCGTCTTCACTGCTCCTGCCGGCCATGCCACCGCGTCCTTTCTCTCCATCTTCTCCTCCTCTTCCCTCCCCACCTGAGACCCCAAGCCTGAGAACCGATGCCCCGCCTACCTCTCCTCTGCCCAGTTACAGGCTGTCCAGCCTTTTAACATTAGCCAATCAGACTTAATTGGGGATCAAAGTTTACACAACATAATTTGGTATCCCCAAAGGATTAAGTCCTATCACAGAGATACTTGCATATCCATGTTTATTGCGGCATTTTTACAATAGCAAAAAAAAAAAAAAAAGGAAATACTTTAGATGTCCTGTTGGCTCCAATTCCTTAATGATTCCACTTTATTAAAGATTCATTAAAGACATGTACCTCCCTTACAACCCGACTACCCTAAATAGGAGGGAAAGGAGATTAAGGGGAACAAGAGTGAAACCTTCTGGGTGTCAGTTCCTCGGGGCAATTCCCCTGGCGTAATTCTCAGGAGTCCCGCAGATCATCTATGTAACACCATCCGTGGCCTGAACTTGCGGGTATCCACCAAGACAGCCGGCCACCGCAGCCTCTTCACAATGTCCATTAATAGAGAAATGGTTAAAGAAATTGGTACATTTTCATCCATAAACAAAGTAAAATTCCAATGAAATGGAAGTAGAAACCATGTTAAAAGAAATAAGTCAGACTCAGAGAGAGACATGCTATGAGTCTTCTCTCATAAATGGAATCTAAATTCAGGTGTGTGTGTGTGTGTGTGTGTGTGTGTGTGTGTGTTCGAGAGAATTTGTGTAGCTAATATTATTTCTTCCTTAAATATCTGGTGGGATTCATCAGTGAGCAAATACGTGCGCGAAATTTTCTTTGCAGCAATAATTTTTTTGTGCTGAGAGTTTAAGTAAACACACAGATGTTAAGGTAGGTTAGGTGATTTCTTTACAATGGCTGCTCAGGTTATCTATCTCTGTTTAAAAAATAAATTGTTAGCACAAGAATATATATCCTAAGTCTAACAGATAGATATGACTCTATAGATATATGAGGTAAAATAGGTGAATAAGGTCTTCAAAAGCCTTTATTACTCTAAAGTTTCTTTGACAACAAGACAAATTAACTCCTGACAACACCCAGCCTACCTCAAAGAAGATGATGAGTATCAAAGAACCTCCTTATGGACATGGCTTCAAATATGGCAAACCAGCCACTAGGCAAAATGTCCTCATTCCTGCCACAAACAGAATTCTGCATAAAAATGGGCAGCTTAGGTGCAGATAGCCGAACTCTGCCAAGACAGGGTAAGCAAGTCCTCAATAGTTTCTGCCTTGCGAATAAGTCTGGCAGAGATATTGGACCAGAAGGACCAAGATGATGCTCCAGCATTATAGAGAGTGCTGGGTGACTGGTCAGGCTGTAAACTGCCTCCGTCATTTTGTTCATTTTGGAAGCTGCTCACCTGCACTGCTGGTTCACTCAGAAATATGAGTTTTATTTCTTCTCACGTCTCTGAGGGGTGTTGAAGACCAGATAGTTTAGTTTTACAATCAAGTTTAGTTTGTTATGGCATAAGATCTTTGCCATATAAGATCAAGATAAAGGAGTTAAGTTAATAGAGATGAGATATAATAGATATTGAATTTCATTCAGAAATTTAGACCCGAGACAGGAAAGATGTTTCCTTCAAGTTTGACAAATACAAATAGCCAAATCACTGTGTATCTAACATTTATAGAACTCATGATTGTCACATGGTTCTCCCCTACTGTATGTAGTTTGTTTTATGCATACATAATAAAATAAATGTATGGGGCTGGAGAGATGGCTCAGTGGTTAAGAGCACCGCCTGCTCTTCCAAAGGTCCTGAGTTCAATTCCCAGCAACCACATGGTGGGTCACAACCATCTATAATGAGATCTGATGCCCTCCTCTGGCCTGCAGGTGTACATGCAGACAGAACACTGTATACATAATAATAAATAAATCTTTAAAAAAATAAATGTATATGAAAAAAATAAATAGTCTCTTAATTCATTTTTGTGCTGCTGTAACAGAATTGCCATAAACAGGGTAGATTACAAAGACTCAGAATGTGTTCTCTCTCAGTTGTAAACTGGGAGGTCCAAGCTGATGACACTCAACTCTGATGAGAACTTTCCAGCTGTGTCCTCACTTGGTGGAAATCAGGAGGGCAAAGGGGTAGAGACCAGTCCAGCTGTGAGGGCAAAAGTAGCACATGGAAAAAGGGTTGATTACTATGTTCCAGCTGTGAGGGCAAAGGGATGGAGACTGTGCCCCAGCTGTGAGGATAAAGGGATGGAGACTATGCCCCAGCTGTGAGGGAAAAGGGACGGAGACTGTGCCCCAGCAGTGAGGGCAAAGGGATGGAGACTGTGCCCCAGCAGTGAGGGCAAAGGGATGGAGACTGTGCCCCAGCTGTGAGGGGAAAAGGGATAGAGAGAGACTGTGCCCCCAGCTGTGAGGGAAAAGGGATAGAGAGAGACTGTGCCCCCAGTAGCAAAAGAGCAGGAGAGAGGGGGAGATGCTTCCACAACAGCCTTGAGAGCAGCATATCTTCCTAACCCTGTTGTTTTGTTGGTTAACCCTCTGATATGCAAACTTTGAGAAAATACATTGAAGGCATGATATCCCATATCATCTAAGCTGTCAACTTATAGACACTGAAACATTCATATTAAAAATCTGTTATCCCTTTAATAGCTTTGGAATTTGGCGTTAGCCACCCCTTTCACTCCTAGTATTGGTAGCCTGTGCCATCGCTCTTCGCCCTCGTTTGCCTATAACGTCTTAGACTATGAAGGATTCTGGCCTTAATAAGGGTCCCGTGTCCTAGCTGTGATCTTTGGCCCAGTGTGAATCATACTAAAGTTTCTTAACCAAGTTTTATGTGTTTCCTAGGATGTCCACAAATAAATCCACGCCCCTGATGTTAACTCATAAATTGAAAGTGTAGATAAGGAAATAAAACGGATGTAGTGGTTCGTACCTGGGAGGCAGAGGCAAGCAGGTCTCTATTGAGTTTGAGGCCAGCCTGGTCTACATAGTGAATTCCAGAAAAGTCAGGGCTACGTAAACAGACCTTGTCTCAAAACAAACAAACAAACAAACAAACAGATAAAGAAGTAATTTTATTTTCCCCTTTTGGAGATCAGTTGATGGCAGGTGTGTATAAAGAACCTGGTACCCTATTGCATAAGGTTTTAATCTTAATATTGATTTAATATTATCATATTGCTGGATCTTGCCCCTAGAGATCCTGATTCATTAAGTCTGAGGTAAGGACTGGATAAAAATATTTGTACAGCCTCCCTGGAATTTGCCAGTAGATGAGGACTGATAGCGGTAGAGTGGATGACCTTGTGAAGGTTCTTCAGTGCCTTGCTGCCGGGGACTAGGACCGTTAGGCGGGTTTGTGCTGCCCTCTAGTGCCTCTGTGGAGGTTCGTTCATTTTTAAGGCACCTAGTGATACGGGTACTGGACTGTGCGCAACGGGGCTCATGTGTGAAAGTGGCCACGTATATCGGTTCCCCAGAACCTTAGAACATCTCAGATGCCGCTAACGGCTTCTGAGTGTGAGACCTAGTGAAATCCTCCCGAAGGCTTTCCTGGAGAGACAACACTGGCACTTAACGGTGTGTCTGTCCAGATTTTTCTTTGCAGTGCTGTGACCCACAGCACTTACGAACTGACAAGCCGTGAACAACTTCCCGGGGAAAGGCGATCACAATGATTGTGGCACTACAGCGCGGCAGTGGAAGCAGGGTCTGCCTTACGCACATTTCCCAGAAACAAACGAATGAGCCTCATCTCCCTTTTTTACTCTTCAGACACGTTTGAAGAGCAGACGTGATGATCCATATACACACACAGCCTAGCCGTGTCCACTGTAGGAACGGCGCCTTTGTTCAGGAGCTGCAACCCCACAGTGCGGTCTGCGCAGGCGCATTCTGCCGACGACTGCCAAGCCAGCAAATAAACCCAGTATGCTCCAGGGCTCCCTGCAAACACTCACTTAGCACGTGGTTCCAGCTCCTCAGCCCTGAGACAGGGGAGCAGCGCCTGGGAAGCCAATGGAGACAAATGTGTAGCAGGTCTTAGTGGCACTGCGAGGCTCACAGAGGCTGGGGGTCGCTTCTGTAGTGCTGGGTTCACTAATAGCAGCAGCTGCAAGCTTCGTTGTTTTTTGGGTTTTGCTCCACCCCCGACCCCACCCTCAGGTAAGAAGTCAGGAAAGTAAAGCCCAAGGCCTGCTGCCATAGAAGCCTAGAGGGCAGCGGAAGCTGCTGGAAGCCAGAGACTGGAAGCAATGAAACACATCTGGCTTGGATGACATAGTTAGACCCTATCTCAGAAACAAAAAACCCCCAAAACAGGTTATACAGATTATCTGAAAAGTTCGCAGCCAGAAGCACTGTAGATTTCTAAACATTCTTGCACATATACAAGTCTACCCTGAAGTTCACTTAGGCTTCGTTGGTACCTTACAGATGTGGACTCAAGGCTGTTTAACGCACCTGTGCTTTGTCTATGATCTGCCACGTGAAATTAGGCACGGAATTTTCCATGTGTGGTGTCATGCTAGATTTTTTTTTTTTTTAATTCAGGTGGTGGAACATTTTGAGTTTCAGGTTAAGGTTCTTCCGCAGTAAAAAGAAATCTGCTACTTTGCAGGCAAGTGGACCTGCTACTAACACGCCGCCAACACCTGCTGACTGTACACGTCGCTTTTGCGTCACTGGGAACAAAGTATCTGAGGGTCGGGAGGGTGATTTTTCCTGGCTTATTTACAGCTTTAGTTCTCAGAGCAGAGAAGCGCGGCAGAGTGCCTCAGCCTGTGGCAGTAGGAGGCGGTGGCTGTTCCCGTGGTGCTGGGCCAGAAAGTACAGAAAAAGGGTCTGACCCAGATCTATAGGCGGCAAAGGCTGGCCCCAGCGAGCCACTTCCGCCAGCCAGGGCCCCTCCCGAGGTCTGCAGAGCCTCCCAGAGTCAAAACCTGCCGGTGTGTTCCAGATTCAAGCCCACACAGTGCTTCTCACTTGGCTTTGGCCAACCTGCCACTTGGTACTCTTGGTTTGACGAAATATGCTCCTTCCTGCATTTTGATAGTTGCAAGCTCATCAAAGATGTTGAAACGGCTCAAGTCCGTCTCGTATTCGCATGTGACTTTTCCTAAGTCATCTTTAATCTAAAAATTGATTTTGTAGATAAGAGATATTTAAGAAAAACATTTATTGATGCATTCATTTATCAAATAATTTCCATAATATCCTTCCTTATAATGAAAAAAATTTACTCAGAACCACGGTTTTAAAATTTTTGCTACGATATGCTTAGCATAAAGTAAAATTACCATTTTAATAATTTTTCTTGGCATTTATTTATTTATTATATTATTTTGGTGCTGGGGACTAAGGCAAAGCCTTACACTTGCTGGGCAAAGGTCCCCTCACTGAGCTCCATGCCCATCCATAATCATTTCCAACTGTAGAGTTCAAGGCACTCAAACATTAAACATTGCACAGTAATTTTCGGAGCAGAAAGTGTCGCTGCTAAGCACTAAGACACACTTTCCTGGTGCCTGGAGAGGCTGGCTCTTGCTTCAGACGACTTTTTAAGCGTCCTGTGAACAAGCAGGCGATGCAGTTCTCACTTATCTGCCTACCTTTCTACCTGCCTTTCTATCTTTCTATCCACTGTCCAGCTCAGGGTGAGCACATATCAAAACCTTACCATGTCTGTTTCAGGGGAGCTGGACCAAATGGCGTTTTTTTTTTTTTTTTTTTTTTTTTTTTTTGAGACTTTGATCCAAGATAGTCTCAGTCAGAACAAGACTTTCTCAAGGAAATTGTCAGAGATGTACTGTCCTGTCACTAAGGGGCAATGATGCTGACATTAATGTGTGACTCAGTGGACATAGCAAGGGTAGATATTGGGGTTAAATGGAGGAAATTTTTCCTATGCCTAAGGGCATTCAGATTTTCATAAAAACACCTTTTCAGTCAAATATTGTAATCAGAGTAGGTTCAACCAAAGACGCACAGATTTGCAGCCTGTGATCAAAAGTCTTGCCTATCTCAAGGACTAGGCTGGGTGCCACAAGATCTGCAGAGACAATTGTACAGAAGCCATGGGTGGAACCTTCAAAGTTAGTCAAGTTCATTCATGCGTTTCTGTGGATGTGTTTATAATATCCCTGACTACACAGCTGGGGCGTGGTAGTGCACACCTTTAATGCCAGCACTCAGAAAGCAGAGGCAGGCAGATCTCTATGAGTTCGAGGCCAGCCTGGTCTACACAGAGAAACCCTGTCTCGAAAACCCAAAAAACAAAATAAACAAACAAACAAATAAAAAATTATAAATAGAAAGCCAGAAAGTTTTTTTTCCTTTCCCCCTTGGCCTATTTTACATGACCCCCATCCTACACTTTTCAATAGCGGCTATCAGTCATTGCCTGTGACACTAAAATCGTGTTTTTAAGATTTAACAATGCAATGCCTGCCCAACCATGTTATGTGTCTGTAGTTCATGGATTCCTCTGTCTCGGCCTCCATCTTGTTTGGAGCGTATGTAGTGTGCAGAAAAACTCAGTGCATGAGTGGGAAAGCGTGAAGGTGTGTATATACGCCACCTGTGACTGTGGTGTCTTTTATCACAGGCTTTGCAGCCTATACAGACAACCAGACACCCTTATCTGAACACTGAAGTACCCATGAGTTTACCCAAGATGAGACAGGTCTGTGACTTTGTCCCTGCTCCATGGAACAGGACGGCTTTGTGATGTCATCATGTGGCCTGGATGCGTCTTCTGTGAGGCAGAGAGCCAGGTTCTAGAATTCAGAGGCATTGCCTTCTAACACCCCAGAAGCTGAGGAGAGGGATGACTGGGGAACTTGAATGATGCTGAGCCCTACTTTTGTTCTGTGGGATGTGGGTTACTCGTTATATACTTATGGGTCTATCTTCATTATTGCATTAGTTATTTGGCATGTGAAAAGGAGACGCCAAAGACTGAGGTTCGGACCGAACAAGAGTTGTTACAAGGTAGGACAATCCTGCAACCAGGCCTCAATGTGCCATTTATACGGAGTTTATCGCCTCGTCATCTTTTGATTGTCTTTTTGGTTTTGTTTTTGGAGACAGGGTTTCTCTGTGCAGCCTTGGCTGTCCTGGACTCGCTTTTGTAGACCAGGCTGGCCTCGAACTCACATCAATCCACCTGCCTCTGCCTCCCGAGTGCTGGGATTAAAAGCGTGCGCCACCATGCCCAGCTATCTCTTGATTATCTTAACCCTTGGGTTTGTTTTTTTAAATAAGGATTTCTTCACTGGATCCCAGATCAGCTCGGATTGGGGTCTTTATCTTGGTTGGTGGACATTTGGGACCTCTGAAGTCCTTCGGTCTTGTCCCATCTTCCCCTCTGCTCCCCAAGTTTCCCACAGAACTTGTACACAAAATGGGGTGGAAGGTACAGAGTCCAGAAGAACCTTAAAGTGAGTCAGAAACAAGAAGAGACTGACAAGCTGGGGTGAAGAAACGGGAAGGGAAGGTGGGGGGGGGGGCGGCGCAAAGCTGGAATACAGAGGACGATCAGGGGATAGTTCTGAATTTTGTATCGCTTTAGACATGAAAAAAAAATCGGTATTCTCTTTCACATTTTAACGCTTTTGTCTTTCAAGTGTCACCAGAGAATCCAACAAAAGTCTAGAGATAGAACATCAAGAGGTAAATGCCAACATCTCTGACCTGCCCCCCACCCCACCCCCACCCCTGTGGGTGAGGTTCCCACAGATCCTGACCCTCTGTGGTAACTGGCACCAGGAGCCGGTGTTGTAAACTTGAGGACTATACCACAAACCAGTGGCCACTAACGAAGACTCACGTGGGTGGGAAGGAGGTCTAGACTGTCAGGCGTCTACTGTCCGGCCTTCCTGAGATGGCGTACAAGGGTGTAGAGACAGTGCCAGTTCGGTCATTTGTGAGTTTCAAAGGCCCCGTACAAGTCACGCCATTTCTGTCTTCTCCACAAAATGGCCACTAGCAGAGCGGTAAAGACCAAGAGACATTAGCTATAGGGCAGCCAGCAGATAGCTAAGTTGTACTCAGAGCACCTGCCCTTCAAAAGCCTTCAGCTGCTTACAGTTCGTCCCCTCAACCTTCCACCCTGCCTGATTCTGTGTCCTCCTCCTCCTGCAGCTAGTAGGACATCCAAGGAAGAAACAGAGAAACTGCAGAAGCTGCTCGAGACCATGAAAAGGTGACCTCTCCCGCTCCTGGACTGGATGTGACATGTCGTAGCCTGGTCTGGGCAAAGGAGGAGGGTGGGATGTTGACTAAAGAGAGAGTGTGGAGCGTATTGGTCCAAGCTGAGAAGCTTGCCAGAGCAGAGAGGAGGGAAGAGCTCCCCCCACACCCCACACCCCCGCATTTTACTCTAGGGCTCAGTCCTTCTGCATTTCAGGGTTAACTAGTCCTGGCATTGCGCGTGTCAGTCAAGAGAACAGGCTTGACATAAGAAGCCACTACTGTCCTAGCTCTTTCCAGATACATCCTTTCAAGGGTAGAGCACTGGGTCTGGCTGAATTCAGCTGACAAGTTTCTCTTCCATAAGGCCCATTCCTGGGACACCCTCCGTCAGCTGACTTATACTTCCATTAGGATTTCTAGAGCATGGGATTGATTCCTAAGAGACGCTGGGGATGGCAGCAGGGACACCACGGCTCGTATAACGAAGACCTACCTCGTGTCTCACGTACACTGTTTACCGGGCACCAGGTTTCTAAGCCCCCGAATGAAACTGATTCAGGCCTTCCGTGGTGGTGTCCTCCGTGGTACCCCATCAGCTGGTCACCTAGCGTCTGTCTACCATCACTTCTCTTCTAGTTCAGCTTCTTGATCGATAAGGTTGGCAGAAACTGAGTCAAGTTCCCAGATCTCTCTTGGGTGCCGTACCGTCTCTCTGACAGGTTGTCTGAGACCTCTGCCCAGACTCTCAGACCAACTCACACAGCTTATCAAACGGAATTTTCCTAGGGAGAAAAAGTTGTAGAAATCAGAAGGTGTTAGTCCCAGGATTTGGAGGGCGAGGGAAGGAAAGCAATCTTCACCCACTTCTGAGGAGGCGGGTGCCAAAAGCGCTGCTGTCATTAATGGCTGCCCTTTGCCCTTCCTAGCCAGGGCTGGCTTCCCCAGGAAGGAAGTGTCCGGAGGCTCCTGTGCTCAGATCCTTCCTGCCCAGTCTGCAATGCGATGGCCCTGGAAATCCAGCAGCTGCTCGGGGGTGGGAACAAACAGCCCTCTCATGCTTCGCTGAGGCAGTCAAAGAGCTTCCCTAGCCTGCAGTCGTTGGCTCCATCCAAGGCAGTGTTTGACAAGAGCTTGGAGTTCTGCTCCCAGCACTCCGGGACCGGCTCATGGGCGTCCAGTTTCACGCAGTCACAATCAACAGATCATAAGTCGTCTACTCAGTCAGCTGCCCCATCAACCGGTGATGCCAACTCCCAGCATTACTGTACTGGTCATCAGCAAAAGCAAGAACCTCAAGGGTCAAACGTGTCCCAGGATGCAGGCTCTCTGTCATCGTCAAGCATGGAAGAGCCTGGGATTCCTGCAAGCCAGCAGAAAAGGAAGAAGAAAGACAAGAGACTCGTCTTGAAAAGCAAAGGTCAGCAGCCCTTGAGGGTCCTTCCCTTTCCCAGGACCCAGAGCTGCCGGAACCTAAAACAACACCCAAATTTCTCATATTTCCGTGCCCTGCCATTGCTAGGTCCAAAAGCCCCCAAGGTGCCTGTGAGTACAAGAGGCTATAACCCTTGATCTGTGGAGGAGTTCCATCGCTTAGGTTCCACTCTCCTTCCCCACTCCCCGCTTTTTTTTTTAGCTTTTATTTTAGTAACTTTTATACATTGCCTTGAAGGAATGTGGTGGTGGTTGTGGTGGTGGTGCTGGTTGTGGTGGTTGTGGTGGTGGTGGTTGTGGTGGTTGTGGTTGTGGTGGTTGTGGTGGTTGTGGTAGTTGTGGTTGTGGTGGTTGTGGTGGTTGTGGTGGTGGTGGTTGTGGTGGTGGTGGTTGTGGTGGTTGTGGTAGTTGTGGTTGTGGTGGTTGTGGTGGTTGTGGTGGTGGTGGTTGTGGTGGTGGTGGTTGTGGTGGTTGTGGTGGTTGTGGTGGTGGTGGTTGTGGTGGTTGTGGTGGTTGTGGTGGTTGTGGTTGTGGTGGTTGTGGTGGTGGTGGTGGTGGTGGTTGTGGTGGTTGCGGTGGTAGTGGTTGTGGTGGTGGTGGTTGTGGTGGTGGTGGTTGTGGTGGTTGTGGTAGTGGTGGTTGTGGTGGTTGTGGTGGTGGTGGTGGTTGTGGTGGTTGTGGTGGTGGTGGTGGTTGTGGTGGTGGTGGTGGTTGTGGTGGTGGTGGTGGTTGTGGTGGTTGTGGTGGTGGTGGTTGTGGTGGTGGTGGTGGTGGTGGTTGTGGTGGTTGTGGTGGTGGTGGTGGTGGTGGTTGTGGTGGTTGTGGTGGTTGTGGTGGTTGTGGTTGTGGTGGTTGTGGTGGTGGTGGTTGTGGTGGTTGTGGTGGTGGTGGTTGTGGTGGTGGTGGTGGTGGTTTTGGTGGTGGTGGTGGTGGTGGTGGTGGTGGTGCGGGGGAGGCCACACCAGTGTGCCGTGTAGTTCTCTCTCTGTAGTTTATCTTCCGCACAGTGGGTTTTGAGTCTGCCCTGAGAGATCTTTCCACAACACAGTGGGCTGTGGGACTTCCTTATCCGGTTTATATCTCTGTATGACCTAAGATTTCCCACACTGCAACCGGTGCTAGCTTGTAGAATTTTGGTTTAAGCACTCTTAGTTGCCTTCTGGGAACCTGTAAGACCTTCACCAGCAAGGCTACCATCTCTGTCCCCTCTGTGTTCAGTTCCATGCCAGCACTTCCACCAGCTTCTTTACTGGTCCCTTTCAGGATGACTTGAGGGCAAATAACCAAGTAAAAATGAGCTACACAGCCATTAGACTAGAGCAATGATCTCATCCAAAGGCTCCTGAGGATTGCCCAGCTCTTTCAAGGTCAGATCTTAGCAGTGTCCACTTACTGGGCCGTCAACTGTTGGGCCAAAATTGGCAAGTCCAGTATTAGAAGGGGCTCCATTTTCCCCCTAAGGCGGAATTCTTCCAGGCCATGTGGTAGAGGGTGAACTTGGAAGGCCGAGAGTTGGAGGGTCTGGTAGGGGAGGATGATAATCACTAGAGTTTCACCTTTCCAGCACCCTCAGAAGCTGAAGGGGAAAACAAGATGACGTTCTTCTCACACTGGGTCAACCCTGAGGTGAAATGCGAAAGGCAGGAGGAACCCATCGTCCCCTCTAAGTCTGAAGCAAAGGCCAAACCCAAGAAGGAAGAGCCTAAGAACTGTCATGCTCCTCCCCAAGACCGTGCAGGGGGGGCTGGCGTGGAGAAGACCACAAGGGACCCAGTAGCCAAGCCTCTCTGTGCTAAGAACAACATCTGACCTTTCCTTGGTGCCTATAGTGCCTGCACAACTCCGGCCATGTCCCTTCCACCTAAGCAGCCCTGGCCCCCATGGCGACTCCACAGCTGTTTCAGAATGTGTCCATGGCTGACTCCTGCTACCCAGGAAACCAACATCACATCTCCTCTCAACTTGGCAGAAGGCATTGGCTTACACAGAGAGCATACGCATCCCACGCAAAGAGTCCGTAGGTTCCCAAAGTGCTGCACACCCCCCAACAAAGGCTGTCAACCATCATTCCCACTCCCATGCACGTACGCCATGTTACTCTCCAAATATACTCTATACCTGTAAAGCCAAGAGCCACCTGTGTTTTTATTTTCATTGCTGTATGTGGTACAGTAGGAAATGCTCTCTTAAGTGGGTGCTTAAGTCTGCCTTTCCTTTAGAAAGGTCAGCATATATCATATAGATATAGATATAGCAAATATAGATATAAATATAGATGTAGATATAGATATAGTAGACATAGGTACAGATAGAGTAGATATAGATATATAGATATAGTATATGTAGATATGGTATATATAGAGATAAAGATACATAGGGATATAGATATAGATATAGATATAGATAATACCCCTTGGGTAAAGAGACGTGTGCGGAAAGACACCTTGTTTTAAGTGCCCTGAAGGTGTAGATCACACTTGAATCCCCCTAAAGAAATTACCTCCATATCTCTTCCTTTAAAAATGCTCTATCTGTCCCTGTGTCCATTTCTCCCGTTTGCAATTTACTTATTCTGTTGGCTCCACCGAAAAGAACACTTTGTGTACTTCAGAAACTCAACCACACTTACTTTGGAAGTCAGAAGGGAAGGAAAGAAGGACTGGAAGAAGCAAAGAAAAGACAGGAAGTCAGGAGAAAAGGGGGGGGAAAAGTCCTGAAGAACAGTGAGCCTCTAGAAAGCACCAGCCAGTTCAACGCAGACAATTACCAGCAAGCTGAGCAGCGCAGTCGGCAGGTGAGGCGAGGAGCTGGTGCCGCCTGTCAGACTGAGCGATACAGAGATCCTTCACAGTCGTGAGGAGAACAGTGTCAAGGAACAGATGAGACTTGCAAGCCAGGTTGTGGCAGCGCACGCCTTTAATACCAGCACATAGGCAGGCGGGTCTCGGAGTTCAAGGCCACAGAGGCCTACAGAATGAGCTCCAGGACAGCCAGGGCTACACAGAAAAATCAAAATAAATATAATTAACTCCTTCGAGGACTTTTGTTACATTAAAATGCAATTAAAGGTAGGGGCATGGGACCCACAAGGGAAGGCTTCTTCGTTTTGTTTGAAGAAAGTAGGTTATTGAGTACAGTGCAAGGGGCAGTGGTAAAAATAAAGATAGAGAACAGTTTATGTGCAGTTGATGGCAAAGATAGTCAAGAGAGATAAACGGGTGCTTTGAGAAGAAGTGAGTGAAGAACTTCTAGGAGGAGAGCGAATAAACAGAACACTGAAGAGCAGTTGGAACCATGTTTGGCTGGTGGTGGTGAATGAAGCGTGGGGGAAGGAAAGTTTCTTCCATACACAAGTAAGTGTGCATATAGACCAAGAGGGAGGAGTGGGTGAGAAGGAGAGAGCCTTGGACTTAAGGGGGAAAGGGTGGCTGGAGAATTGAAGCTGGAGAGCTAGGGATGGTGGTTTCTGGAGGGTACCATGACAAGTTTTTACCTGTAACTAAGGAGTTGGAGGCAACTGGGACCCCAGGTGGGTAGAAAAGCTGGAGCTGCTAATTCCAGGTGTGAGGCAGCTGCTGACCCCAGGTGTGAGGCAGCTGCTGACCCCAGGTGGGAGGCAGCTGCTGACCCCAGGTGGGAGGCAGCTGCTGACCCCAGGTGGGAGGCAGCTGCTGACCCCAGGTGGGAGGCAGGTACTCTTAAAACTGGGAGCAACTTCTCAGAGATCTCAGAGCTTTCTCTTGGAGCTGGAAAAAGAGTTGGGGCCAGAGATAGAGAAACAGGGTGGGTCATCCTACCCTCAGCACTGGACCAGGGAGGATGTGGAAGTGAACCAGGAGTTGAAAATTAGGAAGCAGGAAGGAAAAGAAATGACTAGAGTACATGGGATGGACTGCTGTTGGCCACCCAAGTGTCTTGCTAGCCTACCTTGGAGGAGAGCTGAAGCAAGGGCAGGAAGCACTGGGCTTCCTTGTGATGTGGTATGAGAGAGGGGTGGATGACTTTGGCTGATAAGGAAATCCAGGATCTGTCGCCATCCCATCAGGTCAAAAGGAAGTGGTGATGGGAGTTGCTTCCTCTCATAGGACCCCCCTGCTGGTTTAGCACGTGTTCGCTGATAGCAGGATGCAGAAAACCCAGATGTGAGAAAGTATGGATGTGTGTGGGTCATCCTGGCCCTCGAGAGTGATTTCTGTTTCTAAAGGAAGGAAAGGCAGCCCTTAGCTGATCCCTGAAGCAGGGAGAAGCACCAGGCCCAGGCTCGCTGAGCCAACACTCTCCAGGTGTTTTCCTGAAGCAATCCCAGAGATCAAGGAGGTCTTCTGACAGGCTTCCTCTCTCGCTAGGCAGAAAGCCACAGAGCTAGGAGACTAGAGGGAGGCGAATGAGGGAGCTGACGGGCTCAGGTGGGAAACCGAGTTAACGTGAACACTTCATGGGTTAAGATGAAGTGGGCTCTTCCCATGGCATCCATCCACCAGGCTGTTCTCTGGCTTCAACTTCATGGCAAAATTGGGCAATTGATCCCCATGAATTCTTTTTTTAATTTTACTTAAAATTTTTGTTTGTTTGTTTGTTTGTTTGTTTTTCAAGACAGGGTTTCTCTGTGTAGCCTTGGCTGTCCAGGACTTGCTTTGTAGGCCAGGCTGGCCTCGAACCCACAGCGATCTGCCTGCCTCTGCCTCCCTAAGTGCTGTTAAATTTTCCATGAAATATATTTTGCTCATCCTTTTCTTCCAGATTCTCTCTACCCATATATTGCTACCTATGACTTTACAGCACTCATAAACTAGGGCACCACTCAACCGTCCTCAGAGAAAGTTCTTCCTGCAGTGGATGGTAATTAACAAAGAGACTCAAACTGGACAATGTGGAGCGAGCAGGCATCTTTGGAGCATTCTGTCTTGAGGATGTCTTTATTAAAAACCTATCCCTCGAGCCTCAGGGATCCGTGTGGAACTGGAGGCAGAAGGAGCCAGGGGCAGTGGACAACTCCAAGGAAGCAGTGCCTTTCCCACAGATTCCTAACTTTTGCAGACCCCCACCGCCCCCTCCCACCCCCTTCCTGGTCGATCCCATCCTAGAAGGGAGGTCATGAGATATGCCAAGCACAGAAGTGGACTTGTGACAGGTCATGCCCCCAGCAAGTGACTGGGTCACTGGCCTGAGGCCTGGGCGGTGGGGAAGGGTAGTTCCCTGTCCCTATTCAAAATCTCAGCTTGTGGGAAAATCTCTGACTCTATGGCCCTATCCACTCACTCCTCAATTCTCCATGTACTCTATGCAAAACATCTGGCTCCTAAGTTCTCACGGCCTCCGAAGGCTACCTACCAAAGACTTTGTCCTTTAACAGACCTCTCTCCCTTGCCATCTTGCCTCTGCCTGGGCAACCTGAATCCCTGGAAAGATGCTAAAATGAATGATGGCAGTTTGTAAAAATACCCATATTATGTCTTAACTTTAAAACAAAAGCAGTTTACGATTTTCAGAACAACTCTGGGGAAATACGATGTTCTCACTAACCCTTTCCTGGCTCTGGAAGTCTCTTTTATTGCATCTTGTGTTTGTGTGGCATCTTTCTTACAGTCAAGGAACCACTGTCAATGACTTTACTAAAGTCCACCTCGTACATTAAAATTCATTTTTTGGTTTTTTTTGTTTGTTTGTTTGTTTTGTTTTTTTACAGTCACTGACGACTGATTTAAACATCTTTACAAGGACAGTGAATATTTTGTCAAAATAAGGAGTAAATTATACCAAAGGGGAAAGTGTGGGGATGGGGTGGGGGGGCTGGGGGGTCGGGGGGAGGGAGAGGGGCAGGAATCCACCTGGGAAATCTGGTCAGAGTCACCCTGGAACTGTCGGAGGCAGGGATCCGCTTGCCAGAGTGAGACTTCCCAAGCCGTTGAAATGACGCAGGGAGGACTCCACAGACCTCAGAGTGGTTGGAGGTGAGTGAAACACCAGCAAGTTTTTCCTGTGTGGAGGACGGAGAAGCCCTGCTGGACCGCAGCCTCTGGAGACTCACTGTGTTAGGGACTGAGGGCACAGCACTGCCGAGGACACACGCAGCAGTACTACGATGGCCCTGGCCATCCTCTCCCTCCCAGGTGCGTACCAATGCCTGACTCCCGACTGGGCTGAATGGGCTCTGTGGCTTACATATTATTACCGCGGCCTACCTCGCCTACCTCGGGCCTCTCCCACTGACGAGAGGTTCCTATGTGTGTTATACATGCTGTGCTCTTCTTTCTGTTTTTTGTTTTTGTTTTTGTTTCATTTTGTTTTAATCTCTAAGCTTTTTGTCATAATTGTTCTTCATTCTTGAGGATGTCACACATGGAACATGAAATGCGATCATACCCACCTTCAATTTCCCCCTCCAACTCCCCCCTTACCCTTCCTCCCGCCCAATTACGCCCTCTTTCAACTTCGTGTCGTTTTTTGGTAGCCCACTAAGTCTACTTAGTGCTACATATATGTGCGTGGGGTGGGGCCCGTCCAGTAGAGCGTGGGACCCCAACAATGGCCCCGCCCCGAACACTAATGCTCTTCCCTCCCTTTCCCCTCTCACCCCCACCCCCACCCCCGCTGCAGCTATCAACTGACAACAGCTCTTTAGTGAGGGGCAGGACCTGGAGATCGTCCACCCCATCCATGGCAGGATTTTGGCTGCTTTGGTCTTGTGCGGGTAGCCACAGCTGCCGTGAGTTCATGACCTTGAGACAGCATTCTTCCCTGCCCCGCCCCACCCAGTGCTTTTAACCTCTGAGCCCTCTCCAGCCCCAATTTTTAAAAATTCACATGGTTATCAGAGGATAACCACGTGGGAGTCAGTTTCCCCACTCGACTACGTTGTTTCAGGGGTGGAATTCAGGTCACCAGGCTTGGCAGCCAGTGGCTTTATCCGCTGAGCAATCTTACCAGCTCTACTGAGTGTCTTTTCTTTAAGAGAAAAATTGTGTGTGTGTGTGTGTGTGTGTGTGTGTGTGTGTGTGTGTGTGTGTGTGTGTGTGTAGCGACCTCTTCAAAACCCAGGCTCTATCCACATGCCCAGAATTTGGAAATACTTTCCATATATGAACTCACATAATGGCCTAAGCACTTGATCATATTCTTTCATATTGGAGTGGATGATTATTTGTTTACTTATTTTATTTCTAGACAAGCTCTTGACTATGTAGTCCCAGGCCGCACGCTTACAGTAAGCCTCTTGCCTCTGCTTCCCACGCGCTAGAGCTACAGGCATGCAATACTACGATAGCCTGAATTAAACAGACTTTAAAAATCATATCTACTTAGTAGAGTGTGTTCAACATTTCTCCCATCCCCTCTTCTGCAGTGTTCCTGAGCCTTGGTGCTAGGGGAGTGAACACAGACGTCCCATTTTAGGGGTCAGCATTCAGTCTCCTGTTTTCAGCACCCTGACCAGCTGTGCACTTCTACTATGACTGACGTTCTTTGCAAAAGAAAACAAACAAACAAACAAACAAAAAACAAAAAACAAAAAAACCCGCTCCTTTGACCAGGGTCGAGAGAGGCACAGAGTCTTTTAGATGCAATTCGACAAACATGACTGTACTGGTGACTTTTCTGTTGCAGTGATAAAAATACCCCAACAAGAAGCCATTTCAGGACAAAACTGAATTTTGGCTTCTGTTTCCAGAGGGCGTTCAGGAAAGGCAGGGCAGCAGCAGGAGAGTGAGGTGAGCCTGGCAGTCAGGAGTCACACAGAAAACCCAGGGAGAGAGCAGGAGGCAAAGGCCACCCCAGGTGACCCACATCCTCCAGCAAGGCTCCATTTGTTCTCAGACAGGTCACCAGCTGGGCAACAAGTGCTCAAACACACTTGGGGGGCCAGGGGTGGGGGGAAGGGGGAGCCAGGGCTGGGGGAAAGGGGAGCGGCATTTCAAGCCACAACATTGACCATTCTTTCAAAATAACAACAGCATGCTCTACCCTAGTACCTATGCCTCCCTAGCGGTGGGCTTTTAAATTTTTTGAAACTTCATTTATTTTTTATGTGTATGTGCGTTTTGGCTGCATGTGTGCCTGGGACCTTATATGTGTCTGGTGCACAGAGGCCAGAAGAGGGTGTTGGGTCCCCCCAACCTAGAGTTATGCGTGGCTGTGAGCCACACCGTGTGTCTGCCTTTGTTTTCTTGAGACGGGGTCTCTCTGTGTAAGCTCAGGCTGGCCTCGAACTCCTTATCCTTCGGCCTCAGACTGGGATTACAGGCATGTGCCACCACGCCCATCTTAACAGTACCCGTAGCACAGCATTTTAAATAGCTATATTTTGAATTGCTTCTCTGAGAATTTCATGCACACACACACACACACACACACACACATAATTTTTATTTATTTATTTATTTATTTATTTATTTTGTTTTTTTGAGACCCGGTTTCTCTGTGTAGCCTTGGCTGTCCTGGACTCACTTTGTAGACCAGGCTGACCTCAGACTCACAGCAATCCACCTGCCTCTGCCTCCCGAGTGCTGGGATTAAAGGTCACCAGGCCCAGTTTTTTTTAATGAAGGAATTTTGTGCCGGCTACTGTCATCCTAGTCCAAAGTCCATGGCTATGGAGGTAATAGGCCCTAGGGTGGAACCTGCTAGTGCTATTTTGCTGCAAGCACAAGCTGTCAAATTGTCTTCTAAATATTGTTTATACCCATAGATGTGGGCTGTTCTTAACCTTGGTCAGAGAAGCTTCTGTTTACAGTGGAAAGAAGTCAACGCTGAGATGTATAACTAATGCAAGTTCTAGGGATGAGACTGCCCGCTCCAGCCTAAACGGAATATCGGTATTAATTCCCCCCCCTCCCCCCCGACCCGCAGCCACCACCGCCAAGGCTCAGGAGCTGGAAGGGATGAGAGACAGAGAGGCGTGCTGTGAAACGCCGTCTGCTGAGCGCGGTCCCTGTCGCACTTACAAACCCACAGCTGCTGGGGCGGCCTGCACAAGACCTGTGCAAGACCAAGCCAGCCAGAAGCCTTGGTGTAGACGGAGGGGGTCTCCAGCCCGCCCCTTGCTCAGGAGCCCTTAGCAGTAGACAGGCGCTGGCAGAGAGGACTCCCATGCTCCGATGGATCGCCCACGTGCACGCCCTCCGTTCTCCACCCCAGTGCCTTCCAACATCCCAACACTAGGTAGGCGAGAAAGAGCTTAGAGGAAAAGGGGCCGCAGATCTCCCTGGACTTCTTCCTGCTGATTAGCGTGGCCGGGTTCCTAGAGGCAAGTCCAATCCCTGTCCAGAAATCTCGCATTAGAGCTCACCTGGTGGGGTGAGTGCGTGAGAGCTGGAGGGCTGACCAGCTCGGCGGGCGAACACCCAGGCCTAGACCCAGGGCTTTGAGCTGGCCCCGCCCCTCAACATCTACCCCATCTCTGATGCTGCAAAGCGGCAGGATCTCCATGACACAGGGCTGCAGCAGGCTATCCTAGAGGAGACGCGGCGAGGATCCACTATTGATCAATGTAGCAGAAATCAGAGGCCTTGGACCAGACCAGTGACTGATTTGCAAGTAAAGAAATGTAAACAAAAGAGTCTACTATGTGACATGCTATGACACACTGCAGCTTCCATGGGGAGGTTTGCTTTTATTTTTTTTCCCTTATCTTTATTTTCTATTTTAGGGGGGCAGTTCAAGGACAGAGGGCAGGTATGAAGGGATGCGGAGATGAGTGGGATTGGGGTACACCATGTGAAATTCACAAAGAATCTATAAAAAGTTTTTAAAAATACAGTAAGTTAGGAACGGAGCTTGTTGGAGGGGTTAAAAAGAGATAGATACCCGTTTGTGTGTATGTACTAAATTCTCAAAAATAAAAATATTTTTAAAGTTAGGCACACACTTGTATTCCCAGCACTGGAGAGGTAGAGACAGATCAATCCCTGAGGCATGCTACTCCATCAGCCTAGCTTAATTGTCAGTCTCCAAGCCAGCAATGAGCTGCTGTCTCAAAAAAGAATCTGATGTTGTCCTCTGGCCTCCACATGCATTTGCACACACCCTGTGTACACACACACACACACACACATACACATACACACACACATTTCTGGTGTTAAATATCCATATTAGAAAATATTTTAAAACAATAATCTCTATCACTAAAATTAGAAAGAGTTAAATTTTCCACAAAGCAAGCAGACAAAAAGAAATAACCAAGAGTCAACCAAACTGAAAGTAGAAACAAACAAACAAACAAAAAGTCATTGAAAAATCTGGTTTCTTGAAACAATAAAATTCTAATTATATTGACTGAGGGAATGAACTTTGCCAGTCTGAGGAACGAAGGAGAAGACAGTGCCACAGTCACTACAGGAACAGAGAGAGTGCGGCTTGCACTGAGGAACTTAGATGCAGGAGGCAAGTGATTCAGGCTGTGGTTAATACAATTCCTTCTCTCCCTGATAACCTGAGTACGCTTGGCTGGACCCCCTGTTCGGGTCTAGCCTATGGACAGCTCATTCCCGACCGTTGCGGGGGAGCGAGGAATGCCTCTGACATGAACTCTGGTATCCCCAATTTGACCCCTTCCCCTTGGAGGGGAGGCCTGGTGGCACACAGAGGAAGGGGAAGCAGGCTATCCACATGAGACCTGACTGGCTATGGTGGGGGGAGGGGATCCTGTTCTGTCAGAGGTCTAGGGGAGAATAGGGCGAAAGAAGGAGAGAGGGAGCAGGGAATGGAAGATACAAGTGAAGGGATAACAATTGTGATGTAATCTGAATAAATTATAATTAAAAAAGGGGAAAAAAGGAAATTAAAGTTGACGTTAGTGACTTTTTCATAAGAACACTAACTCAGGTGGTCTCACTAGTGGCTCCTGCTAAGTACCCAGGAGACACCAATAACACAAACCTTTCCAGAAAACGGAAGATGTGGGGGAAATTCCCAGCTATTCTTTTTGGGGGGAGGAAGGCACAAGACGAGATAGGGTCTCACGTCTCTAAAGCTCTTCAATTTATTCTCTGGCATATTTTTTTTAGGAAAGGAGTAAAACCAGCCCCATCTTGTGATAGTCCTAAGAATCATCTCTAGGCAACTTACTAATATTCTTTTCCCCTTTCCTCTGAAACCACTTGAACTTGGCCCTTGTAAGCTACATCCCACTCAGCACTGCCTTCCAGAGCCCCAACAACTGAACAAAGTATCCCTAAAGTTTTATGGAAAGGCAAAGAGACTAGACTCACCAAAATAGTGTGTGTGTGTGTGTGTGTGTGTGTGTGTGTGTGTGTGTTGGGTGGTAATTTTAGTAATTTGAGTTTAGATTTACCATGTTAATCTAAACACAGAATTCAGAAAAGTAACAGAGCAATGGGACAGAATGGAGAGATTATAAAGGAAATCATAAATAGTTCCTCCAAATTAAAAACAGAATTCGTGGCTTTGGCAGTGTGGGCGGGAGGGCTGGCTGACCAACTCAGCTACCACCCGAGCCCAAATCCAGGGCTTTGAGTTGTCCCAACGTCTTCTTCATCCATGAGCTGCTGGATCACGTGAAGGGGCCGGCCTGCAGAACCAAAGCTGCAGGGTCTCCATGACAACAACAGGCTACCCGAGAGGAGCCCCAGTGAGGATCCAGGATTGATGGTGTAGCAGAAGCCAGAGGCCTCGAACCAGACCAATGACTCACTGCGATGAACATTTGCATGTGAAGGTGTTTGAGCAAAAGGGCATACTGTGGGACACAGTGAGCTTCCAGGGTCACCATGACAAACAAACATGTGATGGGGAGAGGTGGGGAAAGACAGAGGAGCACAGCACTGTGTCTTTAGCAGAGCAGGAGATGTACAGTTGTGACGGTGTGTGAGAGAAGGCTGCAGTCGATGGAAGAGCAGGTCATTACCCAGCATGCTCCGCAGGATGGCGTGCAGCAGCCTGGAGTTTGTGGAGACTCAGCCCCTAAACAAGCTGCCCAGCTGCACAGTCATCCTGGCTCCTAACAGTGAGAGGATGGAGATGAAGAATGGTCCATTTGCTGGATTGGACCTCCTTGAAAGACCTCCACGGTCTGTACTCCTCCTGGAGGTGATGCTGGTCCAGGGTCCACGCTTCAGCAGAGGGTCGTGTTGATGTCCACTGGCTGTACTGCCGCGGAAGACCATGCATATGTTCGTGCTCCTGGCTTTGGGGGGAAACCATGTAGAAGCCCAGGATCCGTGCTCCTGATGACTGCGAAGGGCAAGGAAGCTACTCTTGCAGCGGTGTCTGTGACTGCAGATGCACTGCTGGGGGGAGGGGGGAGGGAGGGAGGGAGGGAGGGAGAGAGAGAGAGAGAGAGAGAGAGAGAGAGAGAGAGAGAGAGAGAGAAGGCTTCTGTGACAAGCCCTGTCTCCAATCCTGCCCTCCCAAAGAAGTAACAGCCTAAAAAGGGAGTCATTGAAGAAAACTCTTTGTTTGTTTGTTTGTTTTTGTTTTCCGAGACAGGGTTTCTCTGTGTAGCCTTGGCTGTCCTGGACTCACTTTGTAGACCAGGCTGGTCTCGAACTCACAGCGATCCGCCTGCCTCTGCTGGGATTAAAGGTGTGCACCACCACGCCCAGCAAAGAGAACTCTTAAAATTGTGATAAGGATGCTGACGTGTACCTCTCGCAATTGATGGCTTCTGGGGGTGGGGGGCGCAGGTGGAGAAGGACTCAGCTTTTCTTAGGGGGCTGGCCACTGGGAATTTGACCATGCTTCAGTAAGTATATGGGCAATACAATGGGAATTTGTTTTTCTTTCCTTCTTCTTTTTTTTTTTTTTTCTCTTTTGGAGATGTCACAAAAAAGGGGGAGAGGATATGGGAGAACTGGGATGTGAGCCCAATCAGGGTGAGTGATGTATAATTCCCAATAAAAATACCGTGTTGGAAAAAAAATATATAATTCCCTAGAGACAAAATCTTTCCCCTTACAAAGTGTACTGGGATAGTTGGAAATACACACAAATAAACTAGCACACACAACAAAATGAAAGTGTGAGAGGAGCATGAAAAATGGCACACAGAGTGAATTTTATCTTTGCCATTTGCATTTTCTATTATGCACATGCGTGCCAACTTTTCTGTTGCTTTTTTTGTTTGTTTGTTTGTTTGTTTTTAACCAACAACAGTCTGGACACTTTTAATCAGACACACATCTTTAACCCCAGCACTTCAGAGGCAGAGGCAGGCAAATCTCTGGCGAATTTCGGGCCAACCAGGGCAGTAGAGTGAGACCCTGTCCTCTCATGGCTAGATACTGAAATAAAGCAAATGCAGAGATCCTCCAGCAGGGGGCGCTATGGCCCTCCCTTAACCCCTCTCCCCATTTGCGTTGGCATCTCTGGCCTTCCTCTGGTGCAGAGAACCAGGATTCCTCACTATCAAATAAACACTGGGGCCCATTCCTGGCTGTCCTGGGTGTGTTACAGATTCGGGACAGTTCTTGTCCTAAAGACTATAGTTTCAGACTAAACTCCAATCCTGCATCCCAGGAGTCTTGTCTGACCCTAACCCATCCCATTGGAACATTCCCTGAAGTTAGTTAGTTAGTTAGTTTGTTTGTTTTAAATTTACTGTGCATATGTGTAGTCCTGAGCCCACTGGATACGAAAAGACTTTCTGAACAGAACACTGTTAGATCAGGCACCTCAAGAAATTGAGAAGCGTCTACAAGCTTCATTTGGACAAAGCAACAATGGGAAAAGATTTTTTTTTTACAAACTACACATCCGGTAGAGGGTGAATATCCAAAATATATAAAGAGCTAAAAATCGATCAAACAAACAACCCTGCAACCAAAACAATCCCCCCTAGATATCAAGAAAACAAACAACCCAGCTTAAAAATAGGATACAGATCAAAACAGAATTCTAAGTAGAGCAAACTCAAATGACTAAGAAACACTAAAGAAAGGTTCACCATCCTTAGCCACCAGGGAAATGCGGTCAAAATTATTTTGAGATTCCAGGTCAACAAAACAATGATGTTGAGGATGTGCAGTAAGAGGACCACTCATCCATTGCTGATGGGAGGGCAAACTTGTACAGCCACCGTGAAGTCAGCATGGTGGTTCCTCAGGAAGATGGGAATTGATGTACCTTGAGATCCAGCTGGACCGCTCTTGAGCATCTACCCAAGGGATGCTTCATCCTGCCACAAAGACACTTGTGCAACCATGTTCATCGCTGCTCTGTTTCTAACAGGCAGAGATTGGAAACAACCTGAATAGCCCTCAGCAGAAGAATAGATTAAGAAACTGTGCACCATTTACACAATGCAGTGTTGCTCGGCCATTAAAAAGCACGGCCTTATGAAAATTGCAGGCAAATGGTTGGAACTAGAAAAATTATCCTGAGTGAGATATGCTAGACACAAAAAGACAAATACAGTGTGTATTCACTTATATGTGGCGATCAGCTGTTATGTCAATAATAACCAAACTATAATCCATAAAAACCACTGAGGGTATGTATAGAAGTGATAAGAGGTATATCTCATTAGGAAATAGAAATAGAATAGATAGGTATAAATGGGGGGGCTGGAGTGGGAGAATCACACGGGGAGGGGAAAGGAGAGAGGGCTATGGGAGGGACTATGGGGAGAATTAGCTAAAATTAAGGGGCACGTGAGGGGTAGTATGGAAGTCTATATGTATATATGTTAGAGACTCCCTAACATATATACATATATGAAGTGATCTAAATGAAATTGCCAAATATTGGGGGAGACAGAATCACACATGGCCAACTCTTGTCATCAAAGAAACTTCCAGTGCCACATTGGGTTACATCTAATTGAGTTGGTGGCCTAAAGGCCCCCCATGGGAATCCCCCCAAACAACCCAGATTCTTGCTCACCACAAACTGACAGCAAAGCCCCATTGCTGAAGACAACACCTACATAACTCAATAAACATGGAGGTGTCAAGCTGGTGTCTGCGTAGGGCCTGATGTTCCAGCATCTTTGTGCTCTGCACTCTATCAAAAGAGAAGCGTAAATGCCAAGTCAACCACACACCCTTTATCCACACGATATGCTAGGGCAATGATGACACAAAACTTGGGGGAGTAACCAACCGAGATCTGATTTCATTTAAGGCCCATTCCACAAGATGAAACCCACACCCAACACTGCATAGATGACCAAGGACCTGAGACTAGTTATCCCAGGGACCTACGGTCAAACTAAATAACACTGGTCTTAGTTAGGTTAGGGTTTCTATTGAGATGAAACATCATGAACAAAAAAAAAAAGTTTGGGAGGAAAATGTTTATTCAGCTCATACTTCCACGTTGCTCTTCACGACCAAAGGAAGTCAGGACAGAAACTCAAGCAGGGCAGGAACAAGGAGACAGGAGTGGATGCAGATGCTATGGAGGGGTGCTGCTTATTGGCTTGCTCCCCCCAGCTTGCTCAGCCTTATTGAACTTGGGACCACCAGCCCAGGGATGGCACTACAGTGGGCTCAGCCCTCCCCCATTGATCATTAGTTGAGAAAATGCTATACAGTTCTCCTGTCTTGTCCTCCCTCTTGCTGCTGGTCCTCCTGTCTTGTCCTCCCCCCTTGCAGCTGGTCCTCCTATCTTGTGTTCCCCCCTTGCTGCTGGCCCTCCTGTCTTGTCCTCCCCCCTTGCAGCTGGTCCTCCTGTCTTGTGCTCCCCCCTTGCTGCTGGCCCTCCTGTCTTGTCTTCCCCCCTTGCTGCTGGCCCTCCTGTCTTGTGCTCCCCCCTTGCTGATGGTCCTCCTGTCTTGTCCTCCCCCCTTGCAGCTGGTCCTCCTGTCTTGTGCTCCCCCCTTGCTGCTGGCCCTCCTGTCTTGTCCTCCCCCCTTGCTGCTGGCCCTCCTGTCTTGTGCTCCCCCCTTGCAGCTGGTCCTCCTGTCTTATGCTCCCCCTTGCTGCTGGTCCTCCTGTCTCATCCTCCCCCCTTGCAGCTGGTCCTCCTGTCTTGTGCTCCCCCCCTTGCATTAAGAGTGCTGGGGCTGGGGTGACAGACCCAAACTACCACATACAGTTTTTGTATGTGAGTCTCAGAATCAAATTCAGGTTTTCAGGGTTGTACAACAAATGGTTTTACCTAGTGGTCATCTTGCCCACTCCTAGCAAAGTTATTTTTGGGTCCTAAAACTCTTGATGTGCGCAGATAAAATGATTTTAAGTAATCGTTGACTCATGAGTTCACCTTTAAAACTAGATTGTCAATTGTCTTGAGAGCAGGAAGATAGTATTTCTCAAGTATATTTCTACTATGTAAATACTTGTGCCATGGTTTGGATCTGAGAAGACTCCCCCCCCCCCCCCCGAGGCTCATGTTGAAGCCTCAGTCTTCACTGTAGCCATCATCAGAGGCACGCTTTGGTGACGTGATTGAATTATGATTATTCCTTAGTATGGATTATTCCATTGATGGGTTCATAGTTTAATGTATTGAGAGGTGGTAGAAACTTAATAGGTAGGGGAGGTTGGGAGGGACAGGCACCTGCCACCAAGCCCTGTGACCTGTGTTCCATTCCCGAGGCCACACAGTAGAAGGAGAGGACCAACTCCTGAAAGATTTTCTCTGATCTCCATAGGTGTGCTATGATGCATGTGCATGAATAAATAAATGCATAAAGATTGTTTAACTTGGAAGGTGGGAATGGTTCCTTGGGATATGTTTGGGGGCATGGCTTGTCCCTGGCTCTTTCTGCTCTCTCACTCTTTCGCTTTCTGGCTTTCATGGGTGAGTGGAGCTCTTCTCACCATTGGTTTCCATCCTGGACCCTGACCGATGGGGCCAAGTGAATGAGTACTACACTGCCTGCAGCCATGCATCCAGAGGGGGCAGTCCTGCTCCAAGCTCAAGCGCTTTGTCACAAGGATGGAAAGATGCAAATGTACCCGGGAACTACTCAAAGTGGGGTTGAGCTTACCACACCAGTAGGGTGGAAGACTGGATGCTGAAGGAAGGAGGAAATAGACTCTTCACAGATTTGGGATACAAAGATTTTTTTTGTAAAGATTTATTTTATTATTATGTATACAGTGCTATGCCAACACGTACACCTGCAGGCCAGAGGAAGGCATCAGATCACATTTCAGATGGTTGTGAGCCACCATGTGGTTGCTGGGAATTGAACTCAGGACCTCTGGAGGAGCAGTCAGTGCCTTTAATCTCTGAGCCATCTCTCCAGCCCATTGGGATACAAAGATTTTTATGAGGCCATTTTTACCGGGCAAGATACCAGGCAAGACTTTTCCGAAATCCTGAACGTTTACAGAAACATTATAATATCCATGGGGATCAAGCAGGGGACACAAACGCACACATTAATGGGAAGAGCACAAGTGTGATTGGTCCTAGAAATGACTTGCAAAACACTTGCCCCATTTCTTAGATTTTTAAAATGCACATCAAATAAAACTCCCCCGAGAATATCCAGCCACATCTAGCAGCTGTTTCAGGATTTAGGCTGGAAGTGGCCACCTTACGTTCTGTGCGGGCATCAGCTGCCCTGAGCAGGCAAGAGGTTGTAACATGGATAGACTCAACGCCTTGGACAGAGCTCCACATTAGTGAGCCACATTAGTGGTAAGCCACGTTAGTGGTGAGCCACATTAGTGGTGAGCCACGTTAGTGGTGAGCCACATTAGTGGTGAGCCACGTTAGTGGTGAGCCACATTAGTGGTGAGCCACGTTAGTGGTGAGCCACATTAGTGGTGAGCCACGTTAGTGGTGAGCCACATTAGTGGTGAGCCACATCTGTCCAAGGCTTGTACCATTTAAAGATTGTGCCACCTTTGTGGTTGGAGCATTGTCTGGACTTTTAGTTTCAGCACGAGTTTGATCAAATGTTTCACTGAGGGAGCTTTCCAGCGGTCTGATTCTGTAATGAGCGCAGCGGCTACGGCCCAACTTGTCTGGGCACCCAGCGCTCCCGCTGGAGTTTGTTCTTAAACAGTAGTAGATCCACTACTTGAACCTAATAGATCAGATGACACAGTGTTGGCTTGATGTCTGATTCTTGCTCCCTTCCCTCCAGTAGAATTAAAAACTTAAAATGTAGCCAGGTGTGGTGGCGGCACATGCCTATAATCCCAGCACTCAGAAGGCAGACGCAGGTGGATCACTGTGAGTTCGAGGCCAGCCTGGTATACAAAGTGGGTCCAGGACAGCCAAGGCTACACAGAGAAACCCTGTCTCGAAAAAAAAACAAACAAAAAATTTTTTAATGTTGAAAATTTGTACAAATTTGTGTGGAGCAAAGACAAGAAGAAAAACTTGAAGAAAAAAAAATGCAGATTGGGTAGTCATTTCTGTGTGATTAGTTGGGGTGGCGTGGGGATTTGGTGTCATGAATTTTTTTTAAAGCTGTATTCTAATCAGTTGAAATACATCTCTGTACCACAATGCAAGCTTCAATAAAAAGCATGCTTAATTAAAAAAAATTATGGCCACCTTTGGCTTTTCCTGCCACATGAGCTCTTCTTGTATTTCTGATGTCTGATTGCGCCTTAGGTGGGACATGAAAGCTCTTCATTTCCAGGCCTTAAATATGGTCTCTACCTGAGCTCCTGTGTGCTTGTCCTCGGACACACTGCCAGGTGTGCTTCTCCTCGGACTCACTGCCAGGAGTGCTTCTCCTCAGACACACTGCCGGGTGTGCTTGTCCTCGGACACACTGCCGGGTGTGCTTGTCCTCGGACACACTGCCGGGTGTGCTTGTCCTCGGACACACTGCCGGGTGTGCTTGTCCTCGGACACACTGCCGGGTGTGCTTGTCCTCGGACACACTGCCAGGAGTGCTTGTCCTCGGACACACTGCCGGGTGTGCTTGTCCTCGGACACACTTCCGAGTGTGCTTCTCCTCGGACTCACTGCCGGGTGTGCTTGTCCTCGGACACACTGCCGGGTGTGCTTGTCCTCGGACACACTGCCGGGTGTGCTTGTCCTCGGACACACTGCCGGGTGTGCTTGTCCTCGGACACACTGCCGGGTGTGCTTGTCCTCGGACACACTGCCGGGTGTGCTTGTCCTCGGACACACTTCCGGGTGTGCTTGTCCTCGGACACACTTCCGGGTGTGCTTGTCCTCGGACACACTGCCGGGTGTGCTTGTCCTCGGACACACTGCCGGGTGTGCTTGTCCTCGGACACACTGCCGGGTGTGCTTGTCCTCGGACACACTGCCGGGTGTGCTTGTCCTCGGACACACTGCCGGGTGTGCTTGTCCTCGGACACACTGCCGGGTGTGCTTGTCCTCGGACACACTGCCGGGTGTGCTTGTCCTCGGACACACTGCCGGGTGTGCTTGTCCTCGGACACACTTCCGAGTGTGCTTCTCCTCGGACTCACTGCCGGGTGTGCTTGTCCTCGGACACACTGCCGGGTGTGCTTGTCCTCGGACACACTGCCGGGTGTGCTTGTCCTCGGACACACTGCCGGGTGTGCTTGTCCTCGGACACACTGCCGGGTGTGCTTGTCCTCGGACACACTGCCGGGTGTGCTTGTCCTCGGACACACTGCCGGGTGTGCTTGTCCTCGGACACACTGCCGGGTGTGCTTGTCCTCGGACACACTGCCGGGTGTGCTTGTCCTCGGACACACTGCCGGGTGTGCTTGTCCTCGGACACACTGCCGGGTGTGCTTGTCCTCGGACACACTGCCGGGTGTGCTTGTCCTCGGACACACTTCCGAGTGTGCTTCTCCTCGGACTCACTGCCGGGTGTGCTTGTCCTCGGACACACTGCCAGGTGTGCTTGTCCTCGGACCTCGGACACACTGCCAGGTGTGCTTGTCCTCGGACACACTGCCAGGTGAGGAAGGAGAGTCTCATGGAGGTTCTTCCATCCCCTCACTTTTCCTGACAGTGTGCCTGGTTTCTGGGGATGAGTAACTTGTAAGTAGCAAACATAAGAATGGCTCAGCATGCTAGGACTCCACTTGGCCTGGGCTACACACACATACACACACACACACACACACACACACACACACACACATGCTCCTCTCCAAACAGTATGCCTAGCAGCCTGTTAGCAACCTAGGACACTCACTTGTCCCGAGCTGTGCGCACAGCCATCCCTAAGGAATGGAATAAGTTTCCTCACACCCGACAACCATCAGACATGGACAGTTTCTATTCAAAGATGTTTCAAACGCATCCTGTATGAGGGCAGAAAGATCAATGTGGCCTGAATTAACTTTGAGTGCATGTGTAACAAGATGAAAGTCTGTACTCTGAGTGAACTTTTAGGAAGTAAAGCCCAATGATGCCTGTGCATAATTGGGCATACATATGTTTAAAATGAGATGCGTTAATGGGAAGGAACACACATACTAGGCAAGAGGTTAGATACCATTGTGAGTCAAGATAAAAAACAACAACAACAACAACACATATGCAACCTTTGGCAACCAAACTTTTCCTTTTTTACATTCCATGAAAGGACGTGCCGAACAGCAGTTGGGAGCCATGTGTACCTTTAGACATGTGGTCCAGGGTCACTATTTTAACACTACTCTTTCTTTCTGATCTATACCATCACTCTGCTTTGAATATTACTTCCTACCTTGGAAATCTGTGTGTGCTCACTTCAGTGCCTTGAATAAGGTGTCAAGAACGGGGGAGCACCAAGCCCAGACTCTGACCACCGGTAACAACCACCCAGTTATCCAGAAAAAGAACGAAGCCAGCAGGCTGGTATGGTGGGGGGCGAGTATGAAGTGAAAATGGGGACCAGGCAGAGCTTGTGAATGTGACATATTCAGCCCCAGGGTACATAACCCTTAAAGAGGGCCTCACGACCTCTCCTATAGACTGAATTGCCACATAAGCTTCTTTTGTGGAATGGAGGCCTTTGTGATGCAGTCCGGTGGCCATATTCTACTTTCTGTGAGGCGGACATGACAAGGCTCTGCCCTGGGAGGTGTTGAGCGTCAGGACTCTGCATGTCCTGGGAGTAGGGATGGCTGGTCTGCTCACGCTGAGGAGGTTCGGACCATGTTAAGCTCTCCGTGCTTCCTGTGGGATAGTGAATACTCCTTATATGTCTGTTTCTTCATCCTCATCCTTATCCTGATTACCTGGCAAGTGCAACAGAGTTACTGCGGATTGAAGTGTGAGCCCAGAAGGAGCTGCTGCCGGGTAGGGAGACCCTGTGCCCCGCGACTGAGCTAGCGGACAGGGAGGCCTCACGGTCTAGTGCCTGCTCCCCACCCCCGCCACCCCCACCTTCCACCTGTGACCTCACCACCCCACCTGACGGTTTTGATTTGATCCTTTCAAGTGTGTTTACCTTTCTTCCGTGAGGCTACACATCTCTGCTTACCAGGACGGCCGTGAGGCATGAAACCAAAACCCTTCGCACTGCTTTGAGTAGAAGATTGCTGGTGTCTCGGGATCTCCCAGTAGAGGAGAATTTCCCAGTTTAGTTGGTTAATGGAAGGTATATGTGGAAGGCATTTTACGTTAGAACACATCCTATAATGTGTCCTATCCTTGCTACTGTTTCCGCCCCACCCCTCACCCCCGCCCTCCAGGAGAACGTCACTCAGTGGCTGGAGAGGAATTGGGGTGCAGAGAAAGGAAAGCAAAAGGTGATGGAGGAGAGTGTGAAAATGACGCACATAATAACAGGGGAAGGGAACGTGGTGTGTCACACACTCTGTGGACAGGAAAAAAGAGGACAGTTTCGGCTTCACATTCTAATTTTTTTTTTTTTTCTCTTTAAGCGTCACCGAAAAGTCAGGCAAAGGGCTAGAGCTGCAGCATGGAGAGGTAAAGTCCCAGTGTCGTCCCCCCCACTTTACCCACCCCCCCCAGCTTCCCACGGCTCCTTTTCTCTATGACCCTGTCTGGTGTGCCAAGTGCTGTAACCCCTGGGGCTCCAGAGCTACTTCCTGGTTAATTTACAAAGGACTGCTCTGGATGGGAAATCAGAAATTAAGAATGTTGAAAGAGTCTCTGCTTTAACTGTTATTTACTAGGTTTATGATCCTACAGAATTCATTTCACCTGGAGGCTTATCAGTAAAATAAGCATACCATTGATTAGCCCTACAGAGGACAATGCATTATAAACACGCCATAGAGCACCGAGTCTAGGGGCTGAGTCCTCTTGCTGAGCTAAGGGTTTCCTGTTCAGACTCCCATAGGACACCCCCAAAACGCACATTTACCACATAACGCTGTGTCCTGATTCCTCAGCCAGGAGACTTTGCCAAGAAGAAACCGAGAAGCCATGGGAGCTGCTCTCTGTCATGAAAAGGTGACCTCTTGACCTCTGATGACTCTTGGCCTGGTCTGGGCCAGGGGTGAGGAGAGGGGTAACCCGTGGAAGGGAAACCACGCTGTGGGAGGCAGTTTCACTGGCTGAGACAGCTCAGACCTCAGCAGGGAAGAGACACCCAATGCCAGTCTGTGTGTTAGGGCCTCAGCAGTTCTGCATCTCAGAACAGACATTGCTGGAGTTGCCCCCAGACACCAAGTTGCCAAGAGAGTGGCTTTAGCACAATGAAGTCACCTTGTCATTCCTCCTTCCAGCTGCTCCTTTTCAAGGGCAGAGCCCTGGGACTAACTAGCTGGACCCCGCTGCTGTTACCTCCTGTCTGTGCTCATGGCCTGGGAGCAGGTGCTGGGACACCGTCACCCCGGCATCTTACCCTCCACTTAATTTCTAGAGAGCATGAGTGATTCCCGAGGGTTTCTGGGTACAGTGGCAGGGACACCCCATGCTTTGGTTCCCACGAGAACCTCATTCCCCACAGTGTAGGCTCAGAATTTGTGGGACTGGAGGAAAGGACGCAGCAATCCCCAGACACGTTCCTCTGAGCAGGCAGGTGTCATCCCGTCACCAATGGCTGCCATTTCTCTCTTCCTAGCCAAAGCTGGCTCCCCAAGGAGGAAGATGTGAGGCAGCTCCTGTGTGTGGATCCTGGCTGCCAAGTCTGTGATGCTGCAACCCTAGAGATCCAGCATTTGCTGGAGAGCGAGAAAAGCCAGCCGCCCCCTGTGTTCCTGGGACTGCCGCAGGGCTCTTCTTGCGTGGAGCTGTTGCACACATCCACTCTGTCTTCGGAAGAGAATCTGGAGCCTTACATCGGGCACTCCAGACAGCTTCCACTGCTGCCCAGGACTCCAACACTAATGCAGCTGCCGGGACAGTCAGTGCAGCTGGCAGACGCGGGGGGAGTCCAGCCATGCTGGGCTGATCACCTCCAGGCAGGCCAGGACTTTTATCTGGCAGACGCTGTGCCTGTGGTCTCAAAGACTATGGCTCCGTCAAGGCTCGAGGAGCCTGTGGTTTTAATGATTGAGGAAGAGATGATGCACAGCGATCTAAACTTTATCCAGGAGATCCAAGACCATGATCCGGCCTTGAACTCACAGATCGCTTTTCAAACCCTGAACCCAGAGATTACTCAAGTCACACAACCTACGGCCTTATCTATTGTCACCACCATCCCCCAGCCATTCCACAGTCCCGGTGTGTTCAGGCTTCTTGAACTACATGTGAAAAAATTGATGCATTTCCAAAGATGGGGGCTCCCCAGACGGGTAGAGGAGTCCCTAAGGCAACTTATGCCAAACCCACCAATGTATTTCCAGCCAGAAAATGAGCAACCGGGTTCTTTTGACCTGAATAATAATACTCATCAAGAACGCGTTCATAGGTTTGGGAGTATTTCCCAGCAGACCTGGTACTCATATATGAGCAGACAACCTACCCAGACCTTTTGGGTTTCTGAGTGGTCTAATGTGGACCAAAACCAAAGACTGCACTCTGAACAAATCTCAAGCCGTGTGGAAAAGCCCTCACCCATGTCTGACCATGAAGTTCTACATGACCTCTGTCTACTGCCTGAGGGACAGGCTAACGACCCCAGGCACAATCTTCAAAAGAAATTCACTCAGTTATTCTGCGGCAGCCCTTCCATGCACAGCGAGTCCTTAGTTTATGCCTCCTTAGACACTCAAGGTCTCTCCAAGGACACAGTACAACCGTCCTACCAAGAGCCTCACATCTTGAGGGAGCCCCCGCCCCTCCCCTCGCTGGCCCACACTCCACCTAACGCTGCCCCGCTCCCTTCAAGATCTCCAAACGAGTCTTCTTCGCATGAGCAGCAAGGGGCTCAGCTCGGGATCCCATTTCTAACTCTGGCTGAGAGCAAAACCTTGGAATGGCACCTTCTACGAAGACAGCTTCAGCTTCGGTGGGGCCTGCCAGCGGCCAACCCCGCGTCTCCGTACGTGAGGAGCCCCGTACCGTATAAGCCATGCAATAAAGCCAAACCGCATAAGGCTTTAAAAGGCGTCTGGCCCCGGAAGTCCTTCTCAGTCCTCACCAGAGACCTTTTCTTCTTCCCTGAGCATGCGCGCAGGCTGCTGGAGTTCCACCTTCAGAAGCAGCTGATTCACCTTCGCTGGGGACTTCCCCGGAAGATCCAGCGCTCCATCCACTTGGTTCTCTCTTCTACAGAGCAGCAGCCCCTGTCCTGCAGCAGCAGGGCGCTGCCCAGTGTGAGCATCCCAGGGAACCCAAAGGCCGATGGGTCTGGTGACACGTTCTCACCCACAGTGGGCAGCAGGTCAATCCCAGCGCCGCACTTGTTTGCCCAAGCCAGGGCAATGCTGAAGCGCCATGTTGATTCCAAATGTGACCAAATCCTTGAGGGCAAGGCTCCTGCCTGTGTCCAAAGCTCCTGGCAAGGCAAACTTCCCGGGAGCTTGGCAGCAAGGACTTCATTCCCAGACATTGCACAAGGCCAGCCCCTGGAGCTACAGGCAGAAAACAACCCTGACCTACATCACGAACTTGTTCCCTGGAAGCCAACGGACCTTGACGAGGAGAAGCGAGCCTTATCGGGCGCCCTCGTTGAACACTGTAAGCGTCCCCAAGCCTTGCCTGAGGAAACCATTAAGAAACTGGAGACAACTCTACGGCATAAGTATCTGGCCTTCCTGTCAGGCCTGCCTGGCCGTTACTCTGTGGGCCCGTCTAGAACGGAGCCTTCAGCAACTGCTGGCCAATCTGCAGTCACAGAGACGGTGCCCAGGCCTGTCCAAAGCCCATGGGAACCCCTCTCTCAGATGACCCCACTTGAAGACCCAAGTCCGAGTGGGCTTAAGCCCTGCACTCAGGGTGACAGTGACGTTGCCAAAGAGCTGCAGCCGGAAGTGCAGGTGGAAGGAGGGTCAGAGAGCCAGCCTCCCACGAAGGGCCCCTGCTCTTTAAACACAGTAATCTTGGAAAGAATGAGTTTCCACCTTAAAAAAAAACTCCTAGAGATAAAGTTGGGAATTCCTCTAATGGTAAGTGAGTACAAAGAGCTAACTGCAGCGGCCCCAGAGGCCGATGCCACACAGGAGCCTCGCAGGAGCCTAAGCATCCCAGAATGCCCGGTGCTGCAAGAACAGCCCATCGCATGTGACTCTCCTCCAGCGCCACAGGCAAACAGTGTCCACCTTAAAAGACAGCAGGCTGCTGCAGCGCAGGCTGCATACCAAGAGCCAAAGCAACCCAGTCCCCAAGCCGCGCCCCATGGTTCTGCCCAGGGCGGCCCCAAGGCCTCACAATTCAGCAGGAATATGATTGAGGTCCAAGTACACTGTGTTCAGATGGAGACCACTGGGGAAAAGCCCAGCCCAAAGGACCCCTTTAGCACTGAGCTCCAAGGCCCTGGCAAGAGCCTGTACTCAGCCCTTGTGCCCACATGGACAGAAAATAGGGAAGAGCCAAGGAAACCCAAGGCAGTGGGGAACCTTGGAGAAGGGGATGCAGGTCTTGGGCTTTTCCCAGCCAGTGAGAAAACACACCAGGATGGAGATCGGAAAAAGCACAGGATGGCCCAAGCCTCTGCACAACACGGCCGTAGCTCTCAGCTGATGGACACCTACCGTCCCAGCCCCCGGGGCTCCCCTGAGCTTGGGTTCCCAGATCCACCTCCAGAAGTTCTTATGGAGGCCGAATCTGAGCATGGCATGCAAGTCAGTCAAAGCAAGGCGAGTGTCACCCAGGAACCTGCCAGGATGGCTGAGGCACCCAGGCTCTCCCAGGCCTTCCAGGACGTTCCTTTGCCTCGCCCACCAGTTCAGGGAAAGCCTTTTCTGGGCCAGACTTGGCAAGGTCACAGCTCACCAGGGCAGGTGATGCCAGTGCCTCCTCACACTAGGCCCAGCCTTCTTCCAGAGGCTGGCTTGAAAAACAAGGTGAAATCTTTTCTCCAGTCTATCAACCCCATGATAAAAGGCAAACCACACACACAGTCACCCACAGCCTGCACACCCGGGAAAGTGGCCAAACCCAGTAAAGGAAATGCTGAAAAGGGTCTGCCTCAGGCCAAAAGCCCCACCAGGAAAACTAAGACAGAGAACTCCAGGGGGCCCAAGGCCCAACCTGTGACCTCAGAGAAGTCTGTAATCGCATCCTTCTTAACTGCTTCCCATAATCCAGACAATAAGTTCCCACCACCGCGTGCCCGACAGCTTGGCTCTGCCTCAGTACCAGGCCAGCCCCGCCATTGCCCTCGGCACTGTCCTAAATTGTCTTGTCACGCCCAACACAGAAACCCATGGTAGGTGCCAGGGATCACCTCAGAAATGTTGTTCTGCTAACGGAGACCACTCAGGGTGAGCCTCCAGGCTCCCCTCCTCCTACCTTTTAAAGAGCACTATTATTGTCATTTTCTTTAATGAACAGGTGGATTGAAGAGCCACCCAAAATACACTGTGTACCTGTAAACAAAGAGATAGCTGTCTTTTCTTGTCTCTGCTGTTCATTATTACGGGGCGGTATGAAGGAAGTGATGATGTCTACCCCATCCAGGAGAGGAAATTTAGCCTCAAATTTTCACGGCTTGTTTTAGAGAAGTACCATTAGCACACCTTTCTTCAAGGGATACTTCTCTGGTTACCAAAACCAAGCAGCTAAAAAGAAAATGTACAGAGCGTGCGCGGCAAATATCACAACTGAGTTGTGGAATCCGCGTGTGTCCCGCCGTCGGCGTTGGGAATATCTTCCTGAGGGCTCATCCCGTGCCTGGTTCTTGTGCTTCAGCTGTGTGGCATAGGTGCCTCCTGAAGGAGGATCCAGGGGAGGGGGAGTGCCTAGAGAGACGTAGCTAGCTGCTGTAAGGTCAGTTCTCTGGGCACTAAAACAAGCCTAAGCAGGAGGCTAGGCCAAGGCTCAGCTGTGGGGATAGGAGCGAGACTACTGCACGATGCTTGCATGACAAAGGAGTGAATGGGGCATGAAAGTTGTTGTCGAAGATCCACAGGACCAGAAGTAAACATATTTCAGCCCATAAAGGCAAATAGGTTGTGGCCAGCCTTACTGCCACGCCCCTGTCTCTCTCTCTCTCCCTCCCTCCCTCCCTCTCTCTCTCTCTCCTCTCTCTGTCACACACACACACACACACACACACACACACACACACACACACACACACACACCTTTTTACCATACCCTCTCTACTACTCTCCCAATATATGGTCATTTTAATTTATTTTTAAAAGATGTATTTATGTGTATGGGTGTTTTGTCTGCAAGCCCATTTATACACCAGAAGATGGCATCAGAATTCATGAGACTACAGTTAATGGACAGTTGTGACCTGCTATGTGGGTGCTAGGAATTAAACTTGGGACCTCTGGAAGAGCAGCCAGTGCTCCTAACAGCTGAGCCATCTCTCCAGCTCTTGACTTTATGCATATGGATGTTTTCCCTGTAGGTTTTTCTGTGCACTACATGTGTACATGGACCACAGAGGCCAGAAAAGGGTGTCAGATCCTGCAGAGAGCTGTGTGGGGATCAGCAATTAGGATGCCCCCGCATGAGATTTGTCTTTCAAATATACTGGTTATCCACACAAGCATTCCTACAATACCATGTTCATGGAAGTTAAGCAGACATCTCACCAAACGAAGAGCAACTAGCAGACACCCTCTGCAGGTTCCACTGGGGACTTTGCTCCAGTTAGGGCCTTTGGGAGCTTGGTGGCTCAACCCATCTTGCAGACAGATTATTCTAAGTCACATAAACTGGTTTTCAAGTTATACAAAATGGTTTCACTTATGTTCCTAACAGAACCTTTGGAGCTGGAATTACAGGAAGCTGGGAGTCGGGGTGTAGGTGCTAGGAGTCAAACCCTGGTGCTCTGGAAGAGCAGCTTGTGCTCTTAACCACTGAGCCGTCTCTCCACGCAGTATAATTCCATAGCAGATAACGGCACTGATCTCTGTCAGCTAAGCACCCCTCCCATGGTTTGCATGGTAATTTCCCTAAGGAGGATGACTCCTGTACTTTCTCCCGCCAAGGACAGTTCCAGATAAGCCTGACAACACCAACCTTTAAATTTGGTCATTTTTTTTCTCCAGGTGCCATCTTTGGCTTTTCCCCTCTAACAGACCACATCCATGTGATCAGCAAATCCTGTTGTCTTTTCCTTCGAAATTACATCCCGACTGTGAGCAGTTCGCCACGCCCTCTGTGGCCTTCCTTACTGTAGTACTATCGTAATTAGTCTCTGTTTTGTCCTGAAACACTATCACCAACAGTCTGTCCTTAACACAGAAACACGAAGACCCTCAGGATGAGTCATAGCTTCCTAAAACAGACAGACTGACAGACAGGCTGACAGTTAACCGCGGTAAAGGGGAAGTCTAGGGACTGGACCTAGGCATACCGATGCTCTAAGAAATTGAAAACACAGGAGAGAAGGAAGAAAAACAGGGATGGGAGTGGGGTGGGGGAGAAATGTGTGGGGAACATGGGTAAGAAAAAAGTTAGAAAGGAATAACCAATAAGCAGGAGTGAGAGAAAAGCAGGAGCCACTGAGGTGGCAGGAAAAGCCAGAAGATTGTGTGGTGTAATAGAAGCCAAGAGAACATTTAAAATAGGAAGTAACTAACTGCGTGAAAAGTGCCAACTGGCTGGGAAAGGTGGAATCCGTCAGCTTTCCCAAACAGAGAGCAAATGTATGGTCTTCAGAAGAGCAGGCCTCAGGTGGGTGTGGAAGGAAAAGTAAGACGCCTTTCCAGGGGCATCACTCCACACGCTTAGGGATTGAGCAAGGCAAAGCTCTTTAATAACAGCACAGGTCCTGCGCTGGCTCCCGCTCAAAGAGGAGCCAGCCTCACCTCACACAGAAGGTTTTACTAACCAACGTACACTGCGGCCTTCTGCATGACATGTACACTGTCATACTTGAATCCTTTTCAGGGCCCAGCCCCAGGCTTGATTTAAACAGAGACAGGGGACTACAAGTCTGGACACTTGGGCAGATGTGAAGTTTACGCAGCAAAGACGCTGTCAGAATTGCTTCTTGTGTAGGCCAGAGGTGTTCCTTTGTTGTTAGTCAGGGCTGTTTGGGGGTCGGGGTATCTACCAGAGAAGACAGGGTAAAGCCAATAGACAGGTCTTTCTTGGCTTCCCTGCTTTGGGGATCCCAGTGTCACACACTAAGCATCTCTCAGGGTGAGCTCTTAAGCACAAAAACCATGGCCGACGTTGGCATACTTCAGTTAACAAGAACAGTTAGCCAGAAGAACCACCACAGAAGCCAACAAGCAAGGTTAGTACAATTCAGAGACTTTCTCAGAACTGTGGACGTTGATGGGTTCGGTCTCTCTCTTCACCCTGGCAGGTAGGTGGTGCTGTCTCCACGCTGAGCTTTACAGCTGAGTGGCATCTCCATCATGGAGTCAGGTGTGCTAAGGTCTTGGGCCCTTGTTACTAGGTCATCTGGCCCACCTGGCTGAAGTGTTTATTTCCACAGCACAGGGGCCTTACTGGTAGGCCAGGACATAATGCTGGCTGTCAGCCCGAGCTGCACCCCTGAGCTGCCTCCTAGAGGCTGGTTCTTTGATACAGGGACAGGCCCAATGGCTGGCTGTTAAGATAACGCTGTATCCTCTTGTTATAGGAACGGAGCCTACCTGGAGGTCAGTCCTGGTGAACGGAAGGTAGCAGATACTTTCTCAGCAACCTCAAACCTCCTCACAGTTTCCAACAAGTCTGGCTAGGACGCTGCTTATCTTCCTGTCCTGTGGGAAGCAGCGCTCCTTCAGTTAAATTCTACTTAACTTAATCTCCTCAGCAAGCTTATTTATAGCATCAACTTTCTTTCTGTCTTTCTTTTTTTGTTTTTGCTTACTTCAAGTTTTCCCTGCATCAGCTGAAGGGGACTGAAATGAGAGAGCACTGCAGAGAGTAGCTGGCAGTTGCAATAGTAATCACTTTTTCAAGAAATTTGTTCCTTAGAGGGTATAGAATAGTCATAAGAAGAAATGGAGACCCCAGAGAGGGTAGGTTGGTTGGTTGGTTTGTTTGTGTGATGCTGAGAATCAAATCCAGGGCCTCTCACATGCTAATAATTAAGTGCCAAAGCCAGAGAGGCACAGGCTGTGGAAGTCAGGCAGGAAAGCTCTGACTGACAGGAATAAATTAACACCGAGGGAGGAGAGAACCCCAAAGCAAAGTGCTGCTTTGGAGAAGGAACATTGCCGTCACTCGAAGAGTGACGCTGTGCTTTGGGTCTGAAACGTATTCGAAAGAACCAGGCGCCAGGCACAGTTGCCAGCTCGATGTCCTGTGATTAGTAACCTTGACTGTCATTTTGGAGACACTGAGCATTCCTGTGAAAACCAAACCTCTGAGCTTCTCTGCGAAGGATTGCTCAGATTAGGTTAACTGAGGTGGGAAGCGTCACCCCAAATGTGGTCAGTACTGTTTCAGGGCCTGGGGTTCCCCACACTTGATAAAGCTAAGTGCTCATTCCCACCTGCCTGCTCTCTGACTGCACATGCAATGTGACCGGCCACCTCCAGCTCCGCTTCTGCCACCGCGACTTCTCTCCTGGGATGGAGTATTCTTTCGAACAGTGAGCCGAGATAAACCTTTCTTCCTCCTTTAGCTGTTTTCATCAGGCATCTTGACACAGCAGACTCCTAATGTGACTGGTGCCGCTGGCAGGGAGGTGCTGCTGGGAAGGAGGTGGGTGCGCGTGCGCGCGCGAGATTGGCTCCTTGCTTCATCTCCACTTTGTTGCCTGGCCATTCTGAGATGAGCGGGGTTTTTTGACCGTAAACTGCCTCTCATCACTCAACAGCAGCAAAAGCTCACTTATCACAAACTAAAGTCTCTGAAGTCGAGGCTGGAGCGATGGCTCAGCAGACATACGTGCAGGCGTGAGTCAAAGGAAAACCTTCCTCTTTTACAATTAGCAAAGATGTCTAACGAGATGGTGCAGAAACGGTAGCAATGAAGAAGGGACGTTTCTCTCACAAATAAGTGACTACCAGCACAGACACAGAAGGAATGATGGCAGGGAACCATGAAAGTTGAAAACTGGAGAGATTCTGGAAGTTACCAGGTGTGGCGGCTGATCTTGGAACCCACTAAAACCCAAAGCAGCTGGGCACAGCTGTGAGGGACTTTTCTTAGTTGGGTCATTTGCAGTGGGAAGGCACACCTAAAATCTGGATCCTTTGAGTCCAGAAGACCTTCTGTGGCCCCCGTGAAAGGACATGGGAGAAGGAAGCTTTTGCTCTGTGCCTGCTGGCCTCACCCTCACTGCCAAGCTCACGTATCGTGTTGCCGAGACAACTCCTTCACTGGTGTTAAAACCTACTTATTCAGGATTCCAACACAGACTGAAGACTGGCTGAGACATCCAGCCTCATGGACTGAGCAGCTAGTGGGTTCCTGGCCTTTCTGTTTCGAGAAGCCATTGTGGGACTAGCCAGAACACAGCCGGTGAGTCATTATGATAAACCCCATATACGTGTATATACATACATACACACACATATATATGTACACACACACACACACACACACACACACACACACACACACACACACATTCTATCAGTTTTGCTCCTCTAGAGAACCCTAATACAGGGGCGTAAAATGTGGTGGAGGTCATCGATCATGTACATGAAGCCAATGTTCCTGGTACCCAGGACCGGATACCAGAGAAATCTCTGAATGGTTGGAGCCTGAGAGACAGAAGGGACATCGACCTAACTCTTAGAAAGGGATGGGGATAGATCAGGAGTGTCTTGTGGCTTGAATACAGGGTATCCCACACAAGCTCCTGTCTGCATGCTTAGTTCTCAGCTTCTGGCACTAATTTTGAAGGCCCCAAAGCCATTAGGACAGTAGTTCCCAGCCTTTCCTAATGCTGACACCCTTTAATACAGTTTCTCCTGTGTGGTGATACCCAACCATAAGATTGTTGCTACTTCATAACTTTAATTTTGCTACTGTTATGAGTAATTATATAAATATCTGTTTCAAAGAAAGCTTCCAATCCCAATTGGTCCAGCATTTCAGACTGTCCCGCATAGGACTCTAACTAAGCCTGGAATTTCTCAACATTTAGAAACTAGACCACAAATGCTCTTCCTAGTTTGTTTAACCATTTCCCCAATTTTATTTGGGCCCCTACAAAGGCATTATTCATCCCAAATCAGCTGGAAGAAACCTTAAGAGAATGATACCCCATTTCCTTTAAGGGGGGTCAGGTAGGTTTTTGGTTGCTCTCTTGGCCTATAGAGGGTTATTATCAGTGGGAGTTGGTTACAACTTATTATTGGTCTTATTTAGAGAGAAAACAAGGTTGGACTCAAAGATATCTCTCTTTTCCTTTATCTTCCATTGTTAGATTTAGAGATAGGGGTTGAAAAAAAGAAGGGGGAATATAGAAATATATATGGAAGTTAGAACAAAAAGTAAGTTTTTGAATCTACTCCTCAAATTAATGCCTCACAAGGTTATTTTTAATTCACTGGTATAGAATTTTGTATATAGATGCAAAATAAGTTTAATTTTAGATACAGTGGTATAGAATTCAAATGTAAGATTATTCTTCACACACACACACACTATATATATATATATGTATATATATATATGTATGTATGTATGTATTTCTACTCTAGTATGAGATATTGTACCCATATGACTCAATTATAATACAAAGTTTACTTCCAATACTTTGAAAGTGCAAATGCAGGCTGTTTAGGATAAATAACTTATACAAGTTAACTGTTAGTTGATCACACCATGGTCATATCAATTACTAGTCTATTTTTATCACAATATACATCTTAGATGCAACAGATAGATATGATTCTATAGAAAGATAAGGTAAAATAGTTAAACAAGGTCTTCAAAACCCTCAGAGACATACAGAATATGACATTTTAAAATGTTTTTATTACTTTAAAGATTCACTGACAATGATACAGGTTAACTCCTGGCAACACCCAGCCTACTTGGAAGAGGATGATGAGCATCAGAGAACCCCCTTATGGAGATGGCTTCAAATGTGGCAAACAAGCCACTGGGCAAAATGTCCTCAATTCTACCACAGACAGAATCCTGCCTAAAAATGGGCAAGCTTGGACACAGGTAGAGTCAATGGACAAACTCTGACAAGACAGGGTAAGCAAGTCCTCAATAGTTCCTGCTTCACAAACACATCTGTCAGATATACTGGGCCAGAAGGCTGAAGATGATGCTCCAATGTTATAGAGAGTTTTAGGTGACTATTCAGGTAGCAAACTGTCTCTGTCATATTCTCATTTGGGAAGCTACTAACCTACTCTCCTGGCATACTCACATAATCAAGTTTATTCCTTCTCAAGTCTCTGATGGGATTGAAGACCAGGTAGCTTAGTTTTACAAAGAAGCTTAGTTGTTTAGGAGTTAAGATGTTTTTAGGACTAGATAGATGTCTTAAATTGATAATGACAAGATATGATGGATATTGATTTACATTCAGAATTTTAGATGCACAAGATAGGAAAGATGTTTTCCTCAAGGCTGTCAAATACAAATAGCCAAAACACTAAGAATGTAACATTTATATAATTCCTGATTATGTCATGGTTCTTTTTGCTATAGGTAGTTTATTGTATATATATGTGTGTAATAATAGAAATGTATATGTAAAAATTTTAAAATATTTAATAATAAATAAATAAATATCTGTGTTTTCTGATCATCTTAAGCGACCCCTGTAAGAAGGTTGTTTGATGTCCCAAAGGGGTTAAGATCCACAAGTTAAGAACCACTGCATTAGCTGGGTGTTGGTGGTACATGTCTTTAATTCCAGCACTCGGGGAGGTGGAGGCAGGAGGATCTCTGTGAGTTCGAGGACAGCCTGATCTACAGAGTGAGTTCCAGGACAGCCAGAGCTACACAGAGAAACCCTGTCTCGAAAAAACCAAAACCAAAACAAACAGAAGAACCACTGCCTGAGGAGGTGGAAGAAGTAGACGGTTGCAAGCAGAACTTTGAAGGTGGTAATGACTTCTTGTTGTGGCCCAGCTCCTTGCTTCCTAGCCTGGATTAATCCCCAACAGGCTCCTCCTACCCGCAAGCTCCTCCCAGCCACAGCGCCTCCCATTTGCAAGCGCTTCCCACCCACAGGTTCCTCCCACCCACAAGCTCCTCCCACCTGCTAGCTCCTCCCATCCACAAGCTCCTCCTTGATGAACTGAAACTCCCTGAAAACATGAGCTGAAGCCAGTCTGCCTCCCTTAAGCTCCTGCTTCTATGAGGTAATTTGTCACCACAACGAGAAAAGCAACCGATTCAGAGTAGATGAGAACCGATCACTGAGAATCAGGAGGACAAGGGATTCCCGAGCGGGGATCATGGGCCTCTAATTGCACATTTTCTGTCTCTCAGAAAGCGGCACTTCTGTGACCCCCTTCCCGTCTGTCGTAGCATAGCAAGAGCTGAAGGGTGCTTGAATTTCTTTACGATGTGGTATGAGAAACATGGTTATTCTAGGTTTCTAAGAAAATACTACCCAGTCTGGTCAAACCAAGGAGTAGCGGAGGACTTGCTAATAGGACAAGACTTCACAGTGCATTGCACCCTGTCTACTTCTAGCAGAGAGCCCAAGAGGTACGGATGCTTCTCCTCCCTGAATAGGGTGTCTGTGCCCAAAAAGGAGAAGGCCAGCCAATAGCTGGTCCTGAAGCACCCAAAGATGAACAGGAGGTCTTGTGACAGGCACATCCTCTGCCTGGTGGGAGCCGGGCAGAGAGCCACAGAGCCTTATGACCAGAAAAGGCCTGGATGAAGGGAACTGGCTGGACGGGTCATGGTGGCCTAAGGTAGGAAGGCAGGTTACTGTGCACACATCCTGGCTCAGGGTGGAGCACCCCACAGGCTCCTGCCTGTCATAACCCACCCAGGGCTCAGTCCAGAGGGGCTGGGCTCTGCTGCCACTGTAGCTTTCCCCACTTTGCACCTCTCTCTCTCTCTCTCTCTCTCTCTCTCTCTCTCTCTCTCTCTGTCTCTCTCTCTCTCTCTCTCTCTCTCTCTCTCTCTCTCTCTCGCTCTCTCTCTCCATAACTTCCTTCAGTCCTCAGCTAGGAGGAGCCACACTGGGGATTTCCAGAGGGTAGCAATCCCAAGGTCAGGCCTGCTTCTTCAGAGGCCACAAGGCCAGGGACCTGGGCAGGCAGCCGTACCCATGGGACTCCAGGCAGCGGGAAGGGAAGCCATTATTTGCCGTAAATAGTGCAGGCAGCTGGGATGTGTCAGGTGGACAGAGGGAAGGCAAAAAGGAAGGGCCGAAGCCAAATCACAGCAAAACAGACACTCAGCCATGCAAGTGGGTCAAAGGTAACCCATGCCAGTCAGAGACAAATCCAGGGAGCACAACATCTTGTCTTGGAAACACACCTATACAGACCCATGGACATGCACACCCCACATAGGCGTGCCGGAGCAGACACAGGAAAGACATTCACAAAGACACAGTGATTCATTTGTGCACATAGTGCTGATGTCCGTATAACACAGACCCATGGATACAAATGCGCTCCACGCCCCTCTCCTCCGCTAAACCTCTGGGCCTCTTCCGACCTGGCCTCTCCCTCCCTCTGCTAAACCCGGCTTGTGGTTTTTATCTTATTGCTTGTACTTTAACAGGATAACCTCAGACTCGGGTACATAGCCTGGGTCTCAACAGCCTGGTTGTTTACTCTTAGAGATTCTAGCCAGGCAGAAGTTCCCCTCCCCTCTCCAGAAGCTTTGTCACTCAGTTATGTGCCCTTACCACGCAAGCCCCAGTGGTTTGTACGCTGGTGCTCACAAAATGTTTGTGTGGCCAAGCAGATTTTGACCAAAAAAACTGTAATGTTCTCCCTCTCCTTGGCAGCTGAATGGCTACCTGTCCCATTTGGGTGACTGTTGAGGACCTCGTAATCATCACACATAAAGGGCCCAGAAAACAGCCAAAAATTTCCCGCCTAAACCAGAAAATAAGCTGCACAGAGTACGCAAGCCCAAGCCTGTCTCAGCTCAAATTCTCACCATACTCTTCCCGCCTCTTGCCTGCCCAGCTGACTGTCTCTGAAGTTAAACGGGCCTGGAGAGATGGCTTGGGAATTTGAGAGCCCTTGGTGTCTTTCTTCCAAAGGACCTGAGTTCGATTCCCAGCACTCACACCAGACAGCTCACAACAGCCTGTGTTAGCTCCGGGAGATCTAACACCCTCTTCTGGCTTCCAAGGACACCCACATACATGTGGCATGTGCTCATACCAGCACACACATCTGCACAATCTGCACACATAAATAAAAAACAAAAATAAATATTAAAAAGATTCTTTTAAATAAAAAAAGTTTAAGAAAAATTAAAACTAACCTTTCATACACATATATCTCCTTGGACATTTCAATCCCAATGCTAAATGCAAGCAGTCTTCTGTCCCATTCCTAATAAAATCTTAATATAAAATACATCAGGTCTTTAAATGTTAAGAATTAAGAATGTATTTATCTTGCACAGTGTGTGTGTGTGTGTGTGTGTGTGTGTGTGTGTGTGTGTGTGTGCATGCACGCATGTGCATGGCCACAAGGGTGTGCTTATGCACAGCACTCATGCCACGATATGGGTGCGGAGGTTAGGGGACAACTTTTGGGAGTTCTTGTCTTTACCATGTAGGACCCCAGCAATCACTTAGCCCATCTGGCTTAGTGAAGGCAAGTTACCTTCAACCTGCTAAGTCATCTCATCGGCATAAAATATGCTAGACCTTTTCCATGAGGATCACAAATTCAACTCCAAACTCCACTCCAATATCCACAGGGTCACTTTGGCCTTCCCGCTGCCCAGCTCCCGTCTGCGACCGTGACAATGCTGTGTGCCAAGCCACAGCATGACACAAGAGCCCACAGAAGCCACGCCTTGCATACCACATGCCTCTACGCTGGACACAGGAACATCACACGCACAAGAAGGGTTGTGTCGTTTACACCCTTAAGGGCACATAGTCTTTGGGAGCAGCTGCTCTGTCCCTGGGACGTTCTGTTTCTGGAGGGTTCGACAATCTTCTGAGAACCTAAGAGGATCAAACCGTGTCTGACCCTTGTTGGATGTACAGGCCCAGGGCGGCTTGGCCCACCCCAAAGCCTCTTCCGGGACCAGCTCAGCCCCTGAACTCATATTCCCGCTCTCGCTCTCGACCTTCGGGCTCTCTCTCTTTCCTGCCAAACAGGGAGCCTTTCCTGGCCTGGAACCTCACAGCAGGCTGGAGTAGGTGGGGCTAAGGGCTGAAGTGGAAATGCATAAACATGCCTTTGTTGGAGCAACTGTTGACTACTGCTATAGCTTTGATCCGAAGTATCCCCCCAAAAAGATGGCTGGGTTAGGGTTGGTCCCCAGCCGAGGGGTGCGTTAAGAGATAGTGAACACTTGAACAAGAGGGTCCAAGTGGGAGGCTTTTGCGGTGCTGAAGACAGGACTGAGGACCTTGCCCTTGCCGAACAAGGCTCCAGCACTGAATAGCAACATAGTCCTAGCTTTGTTGGCAGCTTTTTTCAGTTGGACCCTGATCCTGAAGGACGTAGTGGTGCCCCACATCTCTCTTTCACTTCTTGGCTGTCACGAGATGGTTAACCAGCTCTGGCTAGCCCACTCTCCCAAGCATTCTGTGCAGCCTTGCTACAGGGACCAAAGCAAGAAGGCAAGTAAACATCCACTGAAAGCACGACTCCACACAGGTGTTCCCTCTTTGGCCCTTTTTTTTTTTTTTAATTTTCTACACGTGAGTGTTTTGGCTGCGTGTGTACCTGTGTACCACTTGCGTGACCCATCCCTAAAGAAGCCAAGAGAAGAAACTGAAGCTGCAGACAGTCGTGAGGTGTCCTGTGGGTACTTAGAATTGAACTCAGGTCCTCTGTAAGTGCTCTTAACTGCTGAGCCATCTCTTCCCACTTTTTGTCTTTTTAAAGTATTGTTTCAGGTATCTTGTTACAGTAACAGAAATCCGAGTGACACAACTGCTATCAGGTCTCTTCTTGGAAAAGTCTTTCAAATTATTTTACTTTTTTATACTGTCTAAGCCTGTGATAGGTGGGGTCTGACCCATTCTTAAGATGTACATATGACATTTTTCCTGATTATTTCTTTTTAATGATGCTAATATCTCTTATTGTCAGACTTTTCTTATCCAAAAACTGTAAAAAACCAATTGTAATTTCTAGCCAAGTTGCATAATCTTCAAAACTTTCCACTTGTTCTAATTCTCCCTGTAAATCTGGCTAAAAGCATTCTGCATGAACCATACAAACAGCCTGAAGACCACTGTGCTGTTTCAAAATTTCCTCCAAGTTAATTAGTTTATCGCCTTTAAGTTGAGCCTTCCTCACAGGCTCAGGATGCAAAGAAACTGCAGATGATTTCTCTCCTAGGCTATACATAAACAGCCCACGGTCTAATTCCCAAGAGTATCTCCTCCCAGCTAGAACCTCCCGAGCCTTTTGGCCTTCACCGTCCACATCCTTGTTGCTGTTCTGATCTCCTGCGTACCTAACCGTCTGAAAGGACGACACAGTTGCTCCATGCCATGGCTATGGGGAAGACATGAGGAAGAGAACAGCCAGAGGCATCTGGGAAAGCCTAGAGCAGAAAGAGAAGAGAAGTAGGCTAAGCACGGCCAGCAGAATGACCCTGGCCATGGGAGACTGGGAGCAGAGCAGAGCAGAGGGGGGTGGGAGGGAGTGAGGGGGTGGGGGAGCGAAGTGAGAAGGAAGACAGTGTAACACCAAGAGAAGACAAAAAAAAAGAAAGAAAGAAAGAAAGAAAGAAAGAAAAGAAAAGAAAAGAAGGTGTGGGTGAGCGCATAGCCAAAATGGCGGGGCTACGAAGGAGGCTGAGTAGCTGTTGGGGAGGGGTCCCCATGAGCTGGGGACGTTGGCTTGTGGTGGTGAAGAACCTGAGAAGAGCCCGGATGCCAGCATGGATGCTGAAATGTGTTGTAGATGCTCGTGGTATTGAGGGAGCCTGGAGGCTAGCGTGCACTTTGGTATGCTAATGGGCACCACAGGCAGCCATCGGTCCCTTGTGCCTATAGCAAGGCTTCTTTCTCTAGCATTTCCAGACTCCTTCCGTAAGCATTCCTAAAGGCTTCTGAAGCACATGGCTAGGTTTAGGGGTGGCAGGGACACGCCCCCTCCCCCCACTTCTCTGGTCTTGCTTTTCTGTATTAGTCACTTTCCTAGTTGCTGTAACAAATCCTGACAGAAACCGTCTAAGGCTAAATATTTATTTGGGCTCCTGGTTTTCAGGCCTTCAGTCCCTAGTCCTCGGCTGTTCTGGTTCTGGGGCTGTGGCGATGAACATCATGACAGAGGGGCCAGAGAGTGAAGAACGGGCTGGGAGCTATGGCTGTCAGAGGCACGCCCCAAGTGACCTGCCTACTTCCCGCAACTGGTCCTATAGAAACTCCAGAAAGTTTCTAGAATCTCCCAAGATAGTGCTAATAGCTGAGAATTGTTCTCTGTGGAGAGCATTCCATTTGCAAACAATAGCAGCTGTTTTATATAAATAAAAGCTGGAGTACATATGTATGTATGCGTGTGTGTGTGTGTGTGTGTGTGTGTGTGTGTGTGTGTGTGTGTGTGTGTGTGTGTCTGGACTTGTGGCAGACATATAGCCTAATGGCAAGTGTGAGTGCTGGTTAAGCAGTCCTCTGCGGTTACATCTTTGCCTCCAATGCCAGAGACTATGGTGCATGAGGCAGAGAACTGGGGGGAAATGATGAATGTGAGGCGAGAGGTAGCAAGAACAAGCCAAAGCCCCAAAGCGTAAGCTAGGCCACAAGGATGGGCGGCTCTGGTCTGCTGGTCTTGGCAGCATGAGCACCCTACTGAGATCAAGGCTCTTAGTTATGGAGTTAAACATGCGCACTTAACTCAGAAACCAGAGAATCCGGTGGGCATGCAGAGAAAGGCGAGACTCTTGCAGACCTACTTACTGCCTTCCAGCCAACACGCTAGCCCGGCAAATGTGAGGTATTCACACAGCAATAAAATGCCCCAGACTCGCAGGGGATGACCCAGATCGTGAATAGTACCAAACCCTAGGATGCATGCTGGGTGTTTTCCTATTTGTATATATCAATGATAAATCAAATACAAAGATGGCTCAGTTATAATAATTACATAAAATATAAATGTCTTAAATGTGCCAATAAGACACAGAGATGGTTAAGATGGGATTTTAGGAAGCAGCAGGACCCAATGGCACTCTGCCTCAACAAACCTAATCTGAACATATAGTCATAAGTAGGTTAAAAATCAAAAGATTGGATAAATATATGTTGTGATAACATTAGCCTAGAGAAAGCTACAATGGACATGCACTATTAACTAAAGTATATGACAAAGCAAAAGTCACCCCCAGGATTAGTGACAATTTCAGAACGGGCTCAATTCATCAAAAGGACACAAGAACCATAAATGTTAATCAATCTAAATAACACAGCTTCAAAGTCTACAAAGCAGAATCTGGCAAGATAAACAGATGTTTAATTAAAACAGAAGATTTTAAAAATATCTTTCACAACAATTAAGGTAAAAATGTTCTGAATTAGATTTAGAAAAATGAACTGGATTGTAGATTTGAACATAGATGCCAACAATTGACATAATTGCTATTTATAGATTGATTTTTCCATCAACAGCAAGATACATATTTTTCCATAGGCACACCAAAAATTTACCATGCTAGACCACATGCTGACCCGCAAGACAACTCATAAAAGTTTAGGAATCAGAGAGCTGGAGAGACAGCTCAGTTGTTAAGAGCACCAGCTCTTAGAACCCAGAGGTCCTGAGTTCAATTCCCAGCAACCACATGGTGGCTCACAGTCATGTGTAATGGGGCCTCTACTACCTCTCACATGGACATGCAGACAGAACATTCATATAAGTAAATAAATAAAAGTGTTTGTTTGTTTGTTTTTAGAGTTTAGGAATCAGACAGTTCACTTACAAAGCATAACAGAACTGTTAGAAAGCAAGGTAGGGAGGCATCTGCCAGTCCTCAAAGATACAGAAACTAAATATTAGACCAACAGCCTCTGAGCTATGAAGCGAAAAACATGATCCATAAGATAACAGTAATGTCTGCCTTCATTAAAGTAAGACTTTCTAATCTTTAAAATGTATTTTTCAGAAAATAAAGCAACCAAGAACTGGGGAGATATTTTCAAACAATGCATCAGATATGTGACTTAAGTGTATAACACATAAAAACCTGTGTGCTGGCATGGTGGCTTCATGGGCCAGACCACCTGCTGTGATGCAAGCAGTGTGTTCAAGTCCTTCCCGCATGAAGAGCTGGGCATCACCACCCTGCCTGCAACCCCAGCACTGAAGGCCTGAGACAGGTGGATGCCAGGAGCTGACAGCCAGCCAAGTTGCTCAGAGCAGCAAGAGACCCTGTCTCAGAAAAGTAAGGTGCTGAGCCAGCAAGATGATGCAGCCAGGAGGGTGCTTGCCACCAAGTCTGACAAGCTGACCCAAATGATGGACGGGGAGAAATGACTGTCACGGGTTGTTGTCTGACCTCCACATGTATGTCGAGTGTGTGCGCGCGCACGCGCGCGCGCGCGCGCGCACACAGACACGCACACACACACAAGCAAACACACATGTACATGCACACATGCACATGGGCACGCACATGCTTACACACACATACATATGCACAGGTGCATGCACACATATACACACGCACACACACACAAGCAAACACACATGCACACATACATACATGCACACACACATGCACGCACACACGAACAGACAAATAATAAGATACATGTAAAATAAGCAAGTAATTATTAGTCATTGATACAGCTAAAATCACAATTAGGTATCATTTCACACCTATTTAAATGGCTCTCATTTTAAAAGTGACAGTGAGGCCAGAGAAACCCCCCCCAAGGGTCCTCTGCTGTCTCAGAGGACCAGGGTTCAATTCCCAGGAGGCCCAATTCCCAGGGGGCTCAATTCCCAGGGGGCTCAATTCCCACAATTATGAGGAGACTTACGTCCAGAGCTCAAGTTTCAGGGGACCCAACGCTCTGTTCTAGTCTCTGCAGGCATCAGAGACAGACAGACATGCAGGCCAAACACCCACATACAGAAAATATAATAATAAAAACGTTTTTACAAAAAAGGAGAAAGGAGGGCAGGAAGACAGAGAAAAGGAAAGAAAAAAAGAAAGAAAGAAAGAAGAAAAAGAAAAAAAAGACAGGTGGGTGATAATGCCAACTTCAGGAAAAACAGGGCAGCTAAAATTCTTACATTTCCACTGAGAATTCAACATGGTACAGTCACATTGGAAAACAATCTTGAAGTTTATTGTAAACTTAATAACGTTTATTATATACTCGTCAATCCCAATTTACTTAAGAGAAATTGATGCACAGTTCTTGTAAACATTTGTGAGTTCTTGTAAAAAGGCTTAATTTATTATAACTAAAACCAGAGACATCTTAAATGTCCCTGTCAATGGACACTCTGTGGCACAGCCCCAAACAAGCATAATTCAGAAACACTAAAACAAAAACATTCAGAACTAGTCTTTAGAGAGGAAAAGAAAATGGGCATGTGGCCTAGAAACTTTTCCAAGCTTGGTCTACAAGAACATGACCCAGAACATGTGTGCGGATTGGCTGCTTGGTCCTTGGTCAAGAGCTGAGGCCAGCCTGGTCTACATAGTGAGTTCCAGGACAGCCATGGCTCTGTAGAGAGTCCCTGTCTCAAAAACAAGCAAACACCACACACAAGAAAGAAAGAAAGAAAGAAAGAAAGAAAGAAAGAAAGAAAGGAAGGAAGGAAGGAAGGAAAGAAAGATGGATGGATGGTCTTCCCTAAGGGACAGGGGTGACACGTGAGGTGTAAACAGCATCCTTAACCACAGTGGTACATGAACAGATTATTATTGATGCTGGTTTTTTCCTAAGAGTCTTTGGAAACCGAAGGTCAAGCACAGAGGGACAGATGCGCGTATGCCTGACTGAAAAAAGTTCTGCACACAAACCTTAAATGGTACCTGACTGTGTGCCAGGCTCCAGGTTCAATCCGCAGCTGGAGAAGGAAGAGGAAAAAGAGGAAGAGGGAGGAAGGGGACCACGGACCCAGACTTGGCTCTCAGTGGCATTCCGGGCATGGAAGTCAGATGACTTCCGGGGCCTCTCAGAGGACCTTGGCCTCTGGTGTCAGTCAGTACAACCTCCGGGCATCAACATGGCTCAGACCGCTGGCAACCAGATGGCATTCGGTGGCTACACGGGCCACAGACACCAGTACAGACCCCCACTGCAGTGCGGCCGTGGACCCAGACGTGGCTCTTGGCTGCAGCCCAGGCCCAGTCATCACCATGGCCTCAGGCCGTTTTCAGGCTTCTCACACCTGGCTGTCTCAGTGTCTTCTCAACATCTAGCTCTACCTCTCTCCACAGTGCGTGAGCCGCTCAGCTTCACTTCCTCTCCGTCTCTCCACCACTTACTCCATCTTTCCCTTCTCTTCATCACATTTTACTCATCATAGTGGCACCCAGGTCACGGGGTCCTAGGGTAGGCACTTGGGTGACATTGATCATTTTTTGGTTTGGGTCTTTTGTTTGTTTGGTTGGTTTTTGCTTGTTAGGTATGCTCTCACCACAGCACAAGATGGACAAGATGGCCTCAAAATTGCAACCCTCCTGTCTCACCTTGGATTACAGGTATATGCCAACACATGTGAGTCCCACTGGGGAGAAGAGGGGCCTGCCACAATTTTGGGGCCAAATTTGAAGCAAGCTTTATTAAATGCTGGCCAGGACAGTGTACACTGGACAGGCCCGTATCCAGGATTCCCAGAGGACAGCACCAAATCACCTTAGTCAGAATCTGATAAAGGCAAAACCCACAAGGCTACACACCGCAGATTCAGACACGGGTTCCATGAAGAAACACTGCCTAACCCAAGAGGGCAGCGGCTGCGGCAGCCCGCCCATCTTGAGGCTTTCAATCAGCCATAGAATAAATGCTCTGGTTCAAGAAAACAAAACAGAACCCCAGCTCTCATCTTCAAGGGAACAAGAGACAGTTTACTTTGGAGCTATTATGAGTGACAAAGGCCTGAGTCACAGGTTTTTGTTGCCCCCTGATTCCAAATGTGGAAGCAGTCACATGGAGTTTTATAGTTTTACACAGCAAGGGAAGCCATAAGTCAAGGCAAGTTTGGAATACGTTGACAAGTACACCAGAAGGGTGGCCACAGTGAGGTGAGGCGGCCGCTCTGTAGGCCCAGGCTGCTGCTGTCTGATGACATCCGTCGCTCTTGGGCTGGCAGAAGCTAGTGCTCCGCTAAGTCGACAGCCTCTAAGTGATTTTTATTTATTATCACAGGATGCTAGTTCTAAGTCAACAGCTTCTGAGAGGTTTTTACTTACTATCACGGACAGGGAACGGCTGTTCAGAAGGCTAAAACTGGCCCAAGATAAAGGAATTAGCCTCAAACTAAGACATTTTCCATCTCTCCACAATACTGAAACTCCATTCGCTGCCTCAGTCTCTGCAGACATGGAAACTCCTTCCAGGAGTTTTTGTTCACAGCCAGACACAACTTCCTTTTTGGGAAGTTTTGCTCACAGTAACAGCAGCATAGTTAGCCCAGTGGAACAATGAACTGAAAGTGTCACTTCAGCTAGATTAAGGAATGCCTAGAAACTGGTAAGACATTTGTGATGCTTTATAATGTTGACTGTAAACTTGACTGGATTAAGAAATGCCGATCTGGAGCGTATCTGGAGGCCTTTCTTTCTGGAGAAGGCGAAGGGAGGGAGGGAGGGAAAGGCTGTCCTGAAAGTGGGCTGCACCGTGCTCGTGGGCTGGGGTCTGAGACTAAGAGGAAGGAAGAGAAAAGAAAGGGCTGAACAAAAAGAAGACAAAGGAGGAAACCAGTTGAATGCTAGCGTTCCTTCTCGGCCCTGACTAACCCAGGTGTGAGCAGGCAGCCTCAGGCCCCTGCCCCCATGGCCATGAGCCACTCTTGTGGCCACACTTGCCCTGAATCTGTGAGTTGGACCCTCCTCCTTTAAACTGCTTTTTGTCAGGCATTTGGTCACAGAAATGAGGTGGGGGGGGGCGCAGACCTCGTCTTAGAGGGAGGGGGCGGGGAACAGTGTCTAGGAGCGGTTCATATTTACGGGCATTAAGCAGATGAGTCTTACTTAGAAAAGGCGAAGAGCCGCCCTGCGTGTGAGCACACACCATCCAGTCAGCACAGGACTAGGAAAAACCTAAAACACACAAACCAACAGCAACCGGGAAGAGAGGGAAATGTGTGCTCATCAGCACGAGGCTGATAAACAACTTCCTCGCCTTGGATGCTAAAAGCCCCAGGTTCTCCCGGGCTTTTGAGCTCCAATGACTAATAACAGTTGGTTCTAAAGTTCTGTGGCCTTTGGTGTCAGACTGAGATTCGCATCCCCAGCCTCCCTGGTCCTGAGTCCTTCAGGCGTGGACTGTGCCCTGCGTGCTTCTAGCATCTCAGGGCCTGCAGCTTAGAGACATTATAGTTGGTCTTCTCAGCCTCCCTCCGTGATCACTCGGACTGACACCCCCTGGAATCTTCTCCTATATTTATGTGTCCTTTTGGTTCCATCTCTCTGGAGAACCTTAATATACCAATTTGTTTTTATAAACTGATACACTTAGTTCTGAAAGCAAGCTATGGGGATGACAGGGTCTCTCTGTAGAGCCCTGGCTAGCCTGGAGCTCAGTGTGTAGACCAGGCTGGCCTCAAACTCACAGAGATCCACCTGCCTCTGCCTCCCAAGTGCTGGCATTAAAGGTGTGTGGCACCACACCTGGACCATAAGTTAAGCTTTTGATGCTTAATTGAGGTACACATTAATCTTATTTATACTCTCTCTCTCTCTCTCTCTCTCTCTCTCTCTCTCTCTCTCTCTCTCTCTTTCTCTCTCTCTCTCTCTCTCTCTCTAATTGAATCCCAGGTACACTCCTGGGATAACTGAGAAATGAACAAAATCAGCTTTGACATCTAGAAAAAGAGGTAGCAGTGATTGTCAAGAACCATTCCGAGTTTGAGTCTTTATTTCTAGGTTAGCACACTGCTCTCCTCCTGCCTCAGGACTCCCTCCCAAGCTGGAGATGAAGAACTTGACCGCTCACAGCATGGCCATGGCAAAGGCTTGACCTATGTCTTTGTTCCAGTTTCCCCAAGTTCCGCAGGATCGCAATGGTGAGTGATGGATGCCTGTCCCTGCAGTGCGCTGTAGCGTAGTAGAACACGGCATTAGTGATATGCTGCTTGTCAAAGCAAGTAAGACAAAGCAAGCCTGATTTTTCTCTAAAAGGAGACATTACCTTACCCCTCAAGGCTGCTTGGTGCAAACAACATTGAGAAGTGTGCTGGTTGAAGTTGTTATTGTTATTATTATTATTATTATTGTTATTATTATTGTTGTTATTATTGTTATTATTATTATTATTACTGCTGCTGTTGTTGTTGTTAATTATTTCTAATCAACATGATACAAGCTAGAGTCAAGAGTGGGAACCCCAATTGAGAAACTGCCCCCCAAGGGATGGGCAGATGGCTCAGCAGTTAAGAGCATACAGAACCTAAGTCTGAGTTCCAACATTGAAATCAGGTGGATTACAACCACCTGTACCTCTAGCTTCAGGAGGATCTGACCCTGCTGGCCTCTGTGGGTACCTGCACACACACACACACACACACACACACACACACACACACACTTAATAAAATAAAGTAGTTGCCCCCATCAGGCTGGCCTATACACAAGCCTATGGGTATTTTGATTGATGGTTGATAAAGGAGGGGCCGAGCCCACTCTGGGCAGTGCCATCCCTTTGCAGGTGCTCTGGGGTGTATAAGAAAGCAAACTAGAGAAGGAAGGGTTTATTTCAGCTTTTGGTAGTAGTATTTTATCACAGCGATAGAAAGGTAACTAAGAAACAAAGGGTGGAAGCAACTAATTTTTCCTTCTTGGCATATTCAATAAGAATATTCAGGCATTCTAAGAGCCCAAGGCAAGATGCCTATCTCAGAATAGATACCTGATGGGCAAAAGCAAATGGTTCTTAAGACAGGAGTAGGAAAAGAACTAGTTACATTTCCCAGCACTGGAGAATTCCTAGAAGAGTCATTTGGTTTAAAAATAAAATCAATTAACTAAAACTCCTCTCTTGATTAACAATGACTTTCTTTACTCAGTAGGTAGAACTGGGCTTTCCCATGCCACTAGGGAAGATGCTATCAGACTTAAGGGTGGTGGTTCATGTCTGCAATCCCAGCACATGGGAGGTTGAACAGGAGTGTGTCTACAAGTGTGAGGCCAGTTGAAATATATAGTAAGGTCCAGGCCATCCTGGGAGGAGGGGCATGTGGTGGCCCAGTCACAAAAGAACGTGACCAAGACAGTTCTTATAAAAGGAAGCATTCTGGGTTGGAGAGATGGCTCAGTGGTTAAGAGCACCACCTGCTCTTCCAGAGGTCCTGAGTTCAATTCCCAGCAACCACATGGTGGCTCACAACCATCTATAATGTGATCTGATGCCCTCTTCAGCAGATAAAGCACTCATATACAATAAATAAAATAAATAAATCTTTTTTTAAAAAGGAAGCATTCAATTGGAGGCTTGCTTGGAGTTTCAGAGGGTTAGCACAGAATCACCACGGCAGGAAGTAGACAGGCATGGCTCTGGAGCAGGAGCTAAGAGTTTCTGAATCCTGATGCATAGGCAGCAGGCAGAGGCAGACAGACAGACAGACAGACAGACAGCCTTTCCTGTGCTTTTTAAACTTCAAAGTCACACCCACTGACACACTCCCTCCAACAAGGCCACATCTCCTAACCCTTCCCAAATAGTTCCATTAACTGGGGTCCAAGCATTCAAACATATAGACTATAGAGGCTGTGTTTGTCACTGTTCTAGTGCTGTGAGAAGACACCATGGCCAAGGCAACTCTTCAAAGAAAACATTTCATTGAGACTTGTTTGTAATTTTAGAGGTTTAGTCCATTATCCTCATGGAGGGAGCATGGTGGCATGCAGGCACGCACTGGAGTCATACATAGTGAACGTAAACACGTTTTCGTTTTGATCCCAAGTGTGGGATGTGTGACAGCCTTGTGTGATGGCATGTGATGTCTGCCCACTAGAAAGGGGACTGCCTCATGTGGGGGCATGATCTTCAGTTCAGAAACAACCCATATGGACGTCCAACTAGCAAAGATCAATTGCGTTTTTGCCGATTCGCACTGCTTGGCTGTTCATCGCTCTACTTCAATGCCAAATTGTCAATAATGATCCCATAGAGACTGAGTGTCATGAGGACCTGGCACCAGCTGCCCGCATTGATTGTCTCTGATTGACTTAGGTGTTGTATTAGTCAGGGTTCTCTAGAGAACAGAACTCATGGATTTATTAGAATGACTCACAGGCTGTGGCTCACAGGCCCTGCAATGGCTGTCTACTGACAGAAGGTCCAAGAATCCAGTGGTCATTCAGTCCATGAGACTGGGTGTCTCAGCTGGTCTTCAGTCTATGCCAGAATTCCAAAGAGGTAGGCTCTACTGCCAGCGAAGGGGTGAACTTGCCATTGAAGGTAAGAGCACGAGACAAAGAAATCAAGCTCCTCCCATGCCCTTTATACGGACTGTCAGAGAAAGCCTTCAGATTAAAGGCGGATCTTCCACCTCAACTATCCACATTAAAAGTGGGTCTTCCTACTTCAAGTGATTTAATTAAGGGGAAAAAAATCTATCTGGTCACACACCTGTAATCTCAGCACTCAGGAGGCAGAGGCAGAGGCAGGTGGATCCCCATGAGTTCGAGGCCAGCCTGGTCTACAGAGCAAGTCCAGCACAGCCAGGACTATACAGAGAAACCATGTCTTGAAAGAAAAGAAAAAAATCCTTGACAGGTGTGCCCAGCTGCTGGGTTTCAGTTGGTTCCAGACGAAGTCAAGTTGACAACCAAGAATACCCACCGTAGGAATACAGTTTGGCAGCTTCCTCGGGTCACTGCAGGAACAACCCATGCTCACGTTTCATAGAGTTGGCCTTAGGGACAGCTGTGACCTTGTCCTGCCCCTTGTTGAAGGAACAGTCACACACAAACTTTGCAATCAATCCCTTGAGCATGATTACTTCTGAAGACAATCTTCAGCCACTCAGCTACACCCGTCCCGGCTTCCAGCTCTGGTGTTCCAGAGAGCGGTGATCCCCGTCTGTCTGCTCACAACAGGTGACTAGGTATAGATTGCTGAGCTGGGTCCTGAAGCCAGGAAGTGACTTCACATGGACTGTGTGGGCAACCAAGTCCAAGTTATGCCTCAGCTGCACATCGCACAACACTCACTCCCCCTCATACTCCATTGGAGTGTAGATCTTTCCAGGGACGGCGACTTCATTCCTCATGGGACCCAGCACCTGCTCCAATTCCTCAGGTGCTCTTCTGCACCTGGCTCGGGGGTACACCTGCAATTACACCCGGACATCGGCAGCCTTGAATATTTTCTTGGCAGCACGCATGAGCTCTGGACCAATGCAGTCTCCCCACAGGAAGGTCCCAGGGATAGGCACCCTGAGGCCCTTCCGTCTGACTCTGTGGAGCCTGTGAGCTGTGGCCGAGGTTCTGGAGCCTCTCCAAGGCCTGGAATTCCTAAGCAGCAACTCAGGTCAGCCGAGCAGACGCAGCTCAGTGCTGCCATGTTCTGTGGAGGAAGTAGCATACATGGGTGGGTGAGGGAAAGGGGGGAGGGGCAGGAAGGCAGAGGCAGGAGGATTTCCAGGTCAAGGGACACTTAGGCTACATAGTGAATTCGAGGCCAATTTAGACTATATAGCAAGATCCTGTCTCAAAACATAAGAACAACAACAAAAACAAACAAACAAATAAACAAAAACCAAACAAGAGAAACAGGAAGAGGAAAGGAAAGAGAGGGGGCAAGAGGAAGGGGGGGGGGGGAGGCAGCCAGCTAGCTCACAAAAGTGAGCTCGGTGGAGAACATGGGTCATGGTTGCCTAAGGACTCGGGGGAGGGGAATGTGGGGGTGGGGGGGGGTGATGACTGGAGGAGGGGGAGATGATGACAAGGGTATTTTGATTATAATGTGCTCTCTAAAAAGTTGCAGTTGGAAACAAAAAAATTCCAAACTCGTATCTTAATAGTGTTTGAAGTAAGACCTCTAGAAGATAATTATTAGGGTGAGATAATCTCTTGTAGGTAAGGAACCAAATGACATATGTGTCTTAATTTAAAAAAAGAAGAAGAAGAAGAAGAAGAAGAAGAAGAAGAAGGAGAAGGAGAAGGAGAAGGAGAAGGAGAAGGAGAAGGAGAAGGAGAAGAAGAAGAAGAAGAAGAAGGAGAAGGAGAAGGAGAAGGAGAAGAAGAAGAAGAAGAAGACAAAGAAGAAGAAGAAGAAGAAGAAGAAGAAGAAGAAGAAGAAGGAGAAGGAGAAGGAGAAGAAGAAGAAGACAAAGAAGAAGAAGAAGAAGAAGAAGAAGAAGAAGAAGAAGAAGAAGAAGAAAAAAAAGGAGAAGAAGAAGAAGAAGAAGAAGAAGAAGAAGAAGAAGAAGAAGAAGAGATACCCAAACAAACATACTGATGGCCGTGCAATGACGTCATGCTGTAGCAATAGCGCAGTCAGGGGAAGGACAGTAGAAGCTGGCCTTTCAGACTTCCTGATCGCTCATGAACCAAATACATTTCTATTCTTTATAAATTACTCCCTCTCAGTCTATTTTGTTACAGTCACAAGGAAACACTAAGACGACAGCAGCTAAGCGATGTGGAGTTCTTTTCTACGGTGATGAAAATGTTCTAACCTGTAGTTTCATTATCTCTGAGTATACCAAAACCATGGAATTGAATAAATTGGTGAATTTAATTTATGTTAAAGTATGTAGTTTACATCTCACTTTTTTTTTTTAACAATAGAGACTCGCTATGCAGCCCAGGTTTGTCTTGATCTCATGATCCTCTTACTTCGGCCTCCCAAGTGCTCAGATTTCAGGTGGGTGCCACCACAACTAACTCGGTAAATATATATTTAAAACAAAAAGCAAGCGTGTGCTCTAACATCAGAGAAATCTGTGCGAAAAGTCTGTGTTAGTCAGTGGGCTATCATTGTAATAAAATACCTCAAAGCTTGATGGCCGCAGAGTTTACAGCTGATGGGCATGATTTCAGTCTTCTGCTGGGTTTGCCAGCTCACCATGGTGAGACACACACATACACACACGTGCACGCACACACGCATGCACACACACATGTGCATGCACACACATGCACACACACAACATATACATACACACATGTGCACACACACATGTGTATGTGCACACATGCATGCACACATATATGCGCATGCACATACACACATACAAAGACACATACACACAGTGGAGTAAACCTAGTGACTTCACCATGGAGCAAAAGGCAAGACGCAAGGTTTCCCGATGCCCTTTGACGGCACATCTCCAGAGCTCTAAGGGCCTCCTCTAAAGCCCGTGTCACACCTGGAAGGCCCCCGAGGGCTTCCAAACTGCTCTGTACTTTGGGCTGAACCCTGCCGCACAGACCTTTGGAGCATATTTAACTTCCACGCTATGGCAGTTCATCTGAGTCTCAGTCTTTTCACCTTTGACATGGTGGTTTAATAAAACAGAGCATACTAAGGAGTGCAGAGCCTGGGTCAAGTACTTAAGAAATGTCAGGTGTGTTCCAAAATAACAAAACCTCTAGACCTGAAATTCTAGTTTATGAAATCTTCCTTATGTAATATCCTATAAGCTGTGTCTTTAAATTTAAGGGTGTGTGTTGAAAAGGCTTAGCTTAAAGGTACTTACCACCAAGCCAGACAGCCTGAGTTCCATCCCCAGGCACCAACTCCTGCAAGCGGGCCTCTCACTTCTACGTAAGGGCTGAAGCATTTTTGTGTGTTCTTAAACACACACACACACACACACTGCACATTGTGTATGTATTCCTTTATTTTTACTTTATGTGTAAGGATGCTTAGCCTGCATCTCTGTCTGTGCAGCACATGCATACGTTGCCTGTGGGTGTTTGATCTCCTGGCACTGGAATTACAGATGGTTGTGAGGCGATGTGTGGGTGCCGGGAAACAAACCCAAATTCTCTGGGGAGAGTTGTCGACACTCTTACCCACTGAGCCATCTCCCAGCCCAACCAAAGCAAAACAAAAACAACTTTTTTTTTTTAATCTAAGGGATTCCTTCCAGAAGCTATGTGAATTATGTATTTTCCAAATGTAAGGGAGTTTTAGCAACGTTGTGGCACTCTGCCCCTAGACGTGGTCTGGTCATTGCCAGCTTAAGATAAACAGCAGCTGTGCTTGCCCATGGCTGGCCTTCATGGAACTGGCTCCACTGACTCCCTTGTGGAAGGAGGAAGGTGAAATTAATCCATGTAACGATAATTAGTCCACCAACCAGTCCAGCTGGTCAGTTATTGGGGGATCGAGGGGGGTCGCAACCTGTACATAAAGACATGGGCGGGAGAGAGACAGTAGCTCAAGCGAACAATTGCTTGTCAAGAGCTCGTTTATTAAAGGTAAGGGCAGGCTTTTTAAAACCTGCTTTAGTGAGGGCGGGGGTACGCAAGGAGAGTAGTGGAAAAGTACAAAATCTTCTGGGTTGAGCCCCGGGAACATTTGCAAGGGGAGGGGTCTTTCAGGTGAGACAAAGCAGGATGTCTCTGTGAATATCTTAGGATCAGATCGCTGTCTTCTCAGGACTAAGCCGGATGCCTTGCATACCTAATGAGTGGCCCAGCAGGATGTTTGCTGCAAATACTGAATGGGTGGGAGTCGGCCTCAGGCCTTTTGGTCCCTGGCAGTTTCACCCCTTTTGTTTACTTTGGCCTGAGGGAGACCTTACAGCCCAGCGAATGACCTTTAGGAGGTCACCAGTCATTGTTACAGGATGGCGGTATATTTAAGAATCACTAATGTCCAATGTTTCAGGACAACAGTTATTCTGGACCGGCCAAATTCCCAAGGAGAGGGGGCCTCGCGATGGCCTGAGCCTGCTAGAGGATCGATGCTCAATCTTACCACGCCTATGGTCTGTCCTCCCACCAAGGACCGACCGACGTCTGATAACCGAGACTTATTCGAACGCTCCGTCTCTGACTTACCAGGCACTATCGCGGGTCAGGTCAAGGTGGGCTCAGGCCAAAAGATATAGGGGAGGGCTTGCACAGGTTTACCAAAGGCACCGAGGGCACAACCAGGCTCACCATCCAGCATTCTGCATCCTCGGGAACTGCAAAGGCCGCCCATAGGAACTGCAAAGGCCGCCCGTAGTTAACCGACTGAGGCGTAGGTGAAATCTCCTGGATGGAAATAGAAGTCTCATTTGAGTCCTCAGTCTCCAGGCTGCGGTAGTGAACCTGGATATTCTTGGTGGCAGCTTCAACCTGACTTTTAACAAACCCTGTAAGACGGTTTAAAGTCCATGGGCCAAAGGATAATAGAAGGAGAACACCAACGAGGGGCCCGAGCAGGGTGGGGAGAAGAGTAGTAAGCCAGGGGGAGGCAAGGTTAGGGTTGGGGAATTTCCCCCTTTCAGAAAATTTAAAAATGAGTCGGGGTCATGAATAGTAAAACGGGGAAGAAGAATAACAAGGACACACCAGTCTTTGGAGGAAAGGAAGGTAGGGGCATAGACGATCGAGGTTAAACCAGAGGAACAAGCAAAATGGGTGTTATTTGGCGCGAGAATGTAGGGGAGGGAGAGGTCGGGAATGACAGTCTGGGCGCGAACGTCGCTGAGGGGAAGAGGTTGGGGAGGGAGCATATGGGGACCCAGGAGGCAAGTACCTATGCCGGAAACAGGCTGGAGGGTAATGCGATTGTCGGGAGCTAAGCCGGTGAGGGTGGGGTAACATTAGTAAAGAGCAAGGTGGAAAGAAGAGCAATACCCTCGTAAAAGGGCGGGGAGGGGGAGAAACACATCCAACATTCAGGAAATGACAAGGAGGAGTCATTCATTTTTTTTTTTTTTTTTTTTTTTTTAAGGCCCATATGGAGGCATTTGTCAACTGGGGAATGACATCAGCCGAAATGGGGGGGGGGCCCACGGGGAGGGTAGGTCGGAAGGGAGGGGGTGGGAGGGGAGGGAGGCATGGGGGTGGCGGGTCAGGAGCAGGAACGGGAACAGGATGATGGAAAATATGATTAGGCCCAACCACTGCAGCGCCCTTACTGGGTACCTTCTTTCAGGAGGTGTAACCTGAACGTAAGTTCAAAATCGTACTCTGATTTATAAACACGGAGGCCCCATTCAAATCCACGACCCGTCCAAATGGCACGTTTACCGGGCTCAGTGAAGCGAATGGTCAGGGGGTTGCACCAGCCATTGGTGACTGAACGAGCTACATTGCAAAGGTCTTTAAGGGTCCCAAGAAGAGGATGGCTTCCAGTACGTGTCGCCAGTGGTCTCACACCCCCAAGAGGTACAGTAAAAATCTTGGGCCCCACCACAGCGATGAGAGGGTCCCGGGAAAACATAGAGCCCTCCGGCCCAAGCAATCCCATCTTGGTGTAAGGTTTTGTGGAGCATGATGCGCTCCAGGTCATTACAGCAGCCGGGACTGGGACCACCAACCGAGCGAGAGAAAAAAAAAATGTCTTCCACGCCCCAAGAAGAGGGGCCTCCCAGGGCCAGGGCACAGAGGTCAACCTGTAAATCGAGCCACTGGGGATTAATGCCCTGAGAGGAGGAGGAACTAACAATATCTCCCGCTTGGTTAATAATGACCCAGGTAAAATTATAGATTGTATAAGGCTGAGGTTGGCGCAGGAATGCGGCGAGAATCACTTCAGGAAGGCAGAGGCAAAGGAGCGACGCGGTGAGTAGCAACATGATGAATCGGCGGTATCTTTTTTATCCTAAAAAAGAGCACAATTACATCTTTTCCTCAGGGGAGTTCCCTGGGAGAGGGGGGTTAAAAGGTTTGATTAGGCGCTCAGGTAACCAGCGCGCATTTTGTTCTTTTTGATCATAAATGCAGGCATGACCTTTGCCCCAAATAAGGACTGGGTCGGGTCCATGCCATCGGTGGGTCAGTGGATCCTTCCACAGAGCCTTGGCATAGGTGGAGGAGGTGGAAGAGTGCCAAAGACGATCGGCTGCCGAATGGCCAAGATCATCCTTTTGTAGAAAATTTAGGACGAACAATGCATGATTGAGAAGCAGGCGAGGCCCTGCTGTAGAGGGATATAGGATTCCTTTAGAAAACTGTAACTTATTAAGCATTGCTTTAAGTGTCTGATGGGCCCTCTCGACAATTCCTTGTCCTTGGGGATTGTAAGGTATCCCCGTAACATGTTTAATCTGTAGTTGGGCACAGAAGGACTTGAAGGCAGAGCTTGTATACCCAGGGCCGTTATCAGTCTTTAAGGTATAGGGTTTGGGGGCAACAGTAAGGCAATACAAAACATGATCAATAACATCTCTAGTAGCCTCTCCAGCGTGCGGAGAGGCGCAAATAAATCCACTAAAAGTATCTATAGACACATGAATATACTTAAGTTTCTTAAAAGAGGAGAAATGAGTAACATCCATTTGCCAGACCTGTCCAGGCATGAGGCCACGAGGGTTGACTCCCGTATGTGGCTCGGGAAGAAAGGTGACACATGCCTGGCATTCTTTAACAATAGCCCGGGCTTGTTCCCGAGTGATGGAGAACATGTGGCGGAGGCTTTGGGAATTAAGGTGGTGGAGGGCGTGAGCCTCCCTGGCCATAGCAACGGAGTCGCTGGCGGATGGAACGGCCAGCCCTGAAAGCAGGGGGCGCGTGGCTGAGTCCACCTGGGCATTAAGTGTAGTCAGAGGCCCTGGCAGGGTAGAGTGAGCGCGAATATGACCAACGAAAAAAGGCTGAGAGCGCAAAAGAATAAGCTGTTGGATACGGGAGAAGAGAGGAGAGGCATTAGTAGCAGGCTTAATACGAGGAACCGTCTCGAGGAGTGGAACAGAGGATGCTACATAGGCACTATCAGTATATAGATTAAAGGGAGTATGGGGAAGCAATGTAAAGGCGTGTGCAACAGCTTCCAGCTCAACAAGCTGAGCAGAGGTATGGGGGGTTTGTTTTTGCAGGATAGCTCCGTCCACAGAAAGGGCAGCAACCCCGGTAGAGGAGCCATCAGTAAAAACCAGGGAAGCTTGGGGGAGGGGTCTGGAGCGGGTGACTCTCGGGAAGATGACAGGTTGTCGCTGCAGGAATTGAATTAGTTTATCTGGGGGATAATGATTATCTAATAGGCCGCAAAAAGAAATACAGGAGACCGCCCAATCATCTGAATTTTGAAAAAGCCACCTTATTTGTGTGGCCGAGTAAGGCGTGATAATAGAGTGAGGGTCCCTTCCGAAAAGCCTGGTGGCCGCTTCCCGCCCCTGTCGAATGAGAGACGCAACCAGAGTAGGATAGGTAGGAAGGACCTTAGTGGAGGAGGAGGGGAGATGGAGCCAAAAGAGAGGGGTCCGTTGCCAGAGCAGTCCTGTGGGGGCAAAGAGGGAAGGAAAAATTATGAGCGCGAAAGGCTGGGTAGGGTCATAATAGGAGATGGACTGGTGGAAGATGGCGTCTTCGACCTTTTGTAGGGCCACTGAAGCTTCAGCAGTGAGACTGCGTGGTGAAGAAGGGTCAGAGTTGCCTTTTAAAATATCAAAAAGGGGTTTAAGCTCTCCAGTAGTGAGCTTAAGGTAGGGGCGCAGCCAGTTTATGTCCCCCAAAAGCTGCTGGAAGTCATGAAGTGTTTTAAGGGTGTCTCGGCGGAGCTGGACCTTTTGGGTCCTGACTGAAGAGGTCCCAAGTTCATAGCCCAGAAAAAGAAAAGGGGGGTGTAGTTGTATTTTGTCTGGGGCAATTTTAAGTCCCAGATGACCCAAACTCTTAACAAGTTCCTGGGTGACGAGAGAGAGCTCAGCCGTGTTAGGGCCAGCAAGTAAGATGTCATCCATATAATGAATAATATATAAATGTGGGTACCTAAGGCGTAGCGGGTCGATGGCCTGGGCTACATATTTTTGACAAAGAGTGGGACTGTTGGCCATGCCCTGAGGAAGTACCCGCCATTGAAATCTGGGTGAGGGCCCAACATGATTAACAACAGGGAGGCTAAAGGCAAAACGTTTGGAATCGTCAGGGTGTAGGGGAATGCAAAAGAAGCAATCTTTAAGGTCGAGAACAAGTTTATGAAATCCTTTAGGGATAGCTACAGGAGAGGGGAGACCAGGCTGCAGAGCTCCCATGGGCATCATGGTCTTGTTAATTTCCCTGAGGTCCTGGAGGAGTCGCCAGGCACCATTCTTTTTTTGGATGACAAAAATGGGGGTGTTCCAGGGGGAAGTAGAGGGCTCAACATGGCCTGCATCAAGTTGCTCCTGCACCAGCCTTGAGGCTGCGGCCAGTTTACGGGAAGGAAGGGGCCACTGATCGATCCAGACAGGAGAATCAGTTCTCCAAGTAATTTTATCGGCCTGGAGTGCAGGGGGAGAAGTGGCCCTTATAAAAAATTTTGTTCATATCCCAGCCCTTGGCGACTAATCCTAGGCATAGGGACAATGGGCTCGAGACGCCCCTGTCCCAGCTTGCCGAGGCCCTGGCCTGGCAAATAGCCTTGATCCAAAAGCTGATGCGTGACAGGAGAGGAGGGGCTATAGATAAAGACCCCCATCTGAGAGAGTATGTCCCGGCCCCACAGATTAACGGGTAACCCTGGGACAATGAACGGTTGCACCGTCCCTGTCTGGCCATCAGGGTCAGTCCAGCGAAGGACCTTAGAACTTTGAAGGGTATTGGTAGATATTCCGATGCCCTGAAGGTGAGTAAGGGAGGGCTGACAGGGCCAAGACGAGGGCCAAGAAGATTGGGACAGGACCGTCGAATCTGCCCCGGAATCAATGATGCCTTCAAAGGGGCGGCCATCAAGCCTTAGTGTAAGATGGGGTCTATCAGAAGTTAAGCGTTGGACCCAAAAAGCGGAGGGGGGCAGGGAGGGAGTCGGGGTGGCGGGAGGAGAGACAACAGAGTCAGCCAGGGTTAACGGAAGGGCCCAGGCCAGAATCTGACCAGGAGAGATGGAGAGAGGGCCCTGGGTAGCGGCGGCAAGGAGGAGCGTAGGAGAAGGGAGCGGGTGTTTTAAAACGAGGGGATAGATGAGTAGCCCGATAAGGGCAGAAGAGGCACGGCCGAGGACCAGGAGGGGAAGAGGGGGAGGGTTTCCAAAGAGGGCGACAGGCAAGGACAAGGTTCCATCCTCGGGCGTCAGTATTGTAGAGGTGGTGGCACGGAAGTCCAATCCTGTGGGGGAGGGCAAGGGGCCGCCGCTGGAATGGGAGGAGGTTGGGTTTGGGAGGTGGGGTAGGAGGTCTGTGGATGGAAGCGGGTCTGTAAATTGGGGGGAGCCTGTGACACCGGTCCCGACGCAGGCTGGAATTGGATAGGGTGAGGGGCCCGGGACTGGCCCCCAGAGGAGTTTCCCGAACGCGGGGGGAGAGGGTTACCCATGGCATCAACAGTGGAACGGCAGGTGTTCGCCCAATGACGACCTCTACGGCAACGAGGGCAGAGCGTAGTAGGGGGGGGCCGGGCCACAGGTCCCCGGGATCCAGTGGGTGGCGGAACGACCGGCGGCTGTCCAGCCTGTGAGGGTGGGCGGTTACGCTCATTTGGGCAGGCGCGGGCAAAATGTCCCGGTTGGCCGCACCGGTAACAGGAGGCCCCGCTAGGGAGGGCTCCGACGGCCATAATGGCCTTGGTAAACTTATCAGTTAGGGGATCAACCTCTCGGCAAAGCTGAATCATCTCATCAAGATCCCTGCCCTTATATTTGTGTCTAAGAACTGCCTTACAGGCTGAGTTGGCATTTTCAAAGGCCAATTGTGTAAGAAATTTACTGTCTGTCTGGCCAGGACCAAGGGATCTTTCTGAAGCCTCCAGGAGGCGCGCAGCGAAGTCGCTGAAGGGCTCCTGAGGTCCCTGAAGAATCTTGGTAATAGGGGACAGGGCGGAGCCCGTGGAAGCAATAGTTCTCCAAGCAGCGAGAGCGGCAGAACTAGAATGTGAAAGTAAGGAAAAGGGGAGTGCACGCTGTTTTTCGTCAGTGGCATATTTGCCCTGGCCAAGGAGTTTGTCAAGAGACCATTCACGGGTCTCGCGATGTCCCTGCTGTACGTTTTTTCGGATAAGGTCACGGCAACGATCAGCCCAGTCCGCCCTCCAAGAAAGGAACTGTCCTCGAGTGAGGACAGTCTGTGCAGTGGTGATCCACTCGTTGGGCGTTAGATGACCTCCATCTGCCAAATCATCAAGGAGGGAGAGTGTGAACGGCGCATTAGGTCCGTAACTACGGACAGCCGTGTTAAGTTTTTCTAGCTTTTTAAATTTGAGTTTATGATAAGCAGTGGGGGTAGGGTCAGGAGCCGTTCCACCACCTTTCTGTTCTCCCTCCGAACCTGAGGAATCATGCTCACTATCAGAATCTACAAGGGCCGCGGACGACTGGGAGGGTGTAGGGGCAGGTGGGTCTCCCAAAGCAGCGCCTGAATCAATGGCCTCAGTTTTCGCCCCGCTCAGGGCGGGCTGGCTCTGGGAACGGGTGACAGGGAAAATAAACGGAGCTGTGGAGGAAATGCGCGTTGTTAAAAGCGAAAGCCGTTGTTGAAGCTGAAGAATCTTCGTCGCATGGGAGATCTGGTGTTGGAGATGAGCCTCCGTCTGGCAAAAGCAGTTTGGGAGGGAACAAGGTGGCGGGAGCCGGGAGGCAGGGTAGGGCTTAGTAAGGGGAGGGGGAAGAGTGAGCAAGGTAGAGGAGGGAAAGGTTGGCGCCGCGCGGAGGAGGCCATCATCGGAATGATGTCGAGCAGCCTCCTCCTCAAGGGTGGCAGCAGCATCCGGATCCAAGGGCTCATCTGGGGCCTGAGAAAGGAAAATGGCGGAATGGCGCGAGGCGCGTGAAGGGGGAACAGGAGAGGCTGGCGGACCGGATCGGACAGAGGGTGCCCTTTTTGGAGGAAAAACAGGGGCACAAAGTGGTGAACACCCGCGTTCCATAGCGGAAATGGGGTCCTCATGGGTGGGAGGAAGCGACGGATAGAGACGGCGGGAGGAAGGAGAAGGCTTGGACACAGGCGCAGGGGAAAGATTTTTTAAGGGCTCCGAGGATGTAGGAAGAGAGGAACCCTGCAAAGAGGAACAGGAAGGAACACGAGAAGGAGGGAGAGATTCGCGCAGGCAGAGTTCAGCCACGGAGAGGAGCTGCCTCTCTCCGCTTTCGTTTTCGCCGGACTCAATTATGTCCCGTATAAGGCCCCAATAAGAAAAAATACTGCTCGACACCGCTGTATTACCATCTTTTTTAATAAGTGCATTAAGCTCACGCCCCACCTTCTGCCACTTTTCAGAATGAATAGTAGGTCCATCAATCATGAACCAGGGACAGGTCTGGTCAATAAAAACAAAAAACTCAATCAAATGTTTCTTTTTTACCCTAATACCTCTCTCTCTGAGTACGTCCTTTAAGCCTTTTATGAACTTTGCTTCCTTGGACAGCGAATGGCCCATTCTTGAGATATGCGAACGGATGACTCACCTAATGACGAAGCCGGCCGGGCGAGCTCGGCTGGTCATGAAAACTCCTGTGGACCGGTCCCTTAATCCGTTCGGGGAGAAACCCGCACCTCGAGTCCCTTCGTGGTCGCCAGATGAAATTAATCCATGTAACGATAATTAGTCCACCAACCAGTCCAGCTGGTCAGTTATTGGGGGATCGAGGGGGGTCGCAACCTGTACATAAAGACATGGGCGGGAGAGAGACAGTAGCTCAAGCGAACAATTGCTTGTCAAGAGCTCGTTTATTAAAGGTAAGGGCAGGCTTTTTAAAACCTGCTTTAGTGAGGGCGGGGGTACGCAAGGAGAGTAGTGGAAAAGTACAAAATCTTCTGGGTTGAGCCCCGGGAACATTTGCAAGGGGAGGGGTCTTTCAGGTGAGACAAAGCAGGATGTCTCTGTGAATATCTTAGGATCAGATCGCTGTCTTCTCAGGACTAAGCCGGATGCCTTGCATACCTAATGAGTGGCCCAGCAGGATGTTTGCTGCAAATACTGAATGGGTGGGAGTCGGCCTCAGGCCTTTTGGTCCCTGGCAGGAAGGGAGCATGACGTGGCTTGGGGACCCATTACTACCTGTTGGGGGTCATCCTGGCATGGCAGTAGTGCACATCTCTAATCCCAACACTTAGGAGTCAGAGGTGGCGACGGAGGCTGAGGGAGGCCAAGTGAGTGTCTCTGAAAATCTGAGGCCAACTTGGCCTGCATATCAACTTCCAGGACAGCCAGGGTTTCATAGAGAGACTCCATCTTGACACATGCATACACCCCCAGTTGCTGGGGGAGGAGACTTTCCTTTCTTGGCATAGCTGTCCATGCTCCTGTAAGTAACCCCGATGAAACGTGCTACTTCACCAAGCTAGGCGTGGGTGGGACTTCTTTAAGCTACTCTCGGTGCTGTATCTGGAGTGAAGGGATGCTTGTGCACATCATCCTGAGCATCACATAACAGTAATTCACACTAGCACGGATAGCATTGCTTTAGACTATTATATAATACTCGCCCTAAAGCGTGCATCTTGTTTTAGGATGTAAAAGGGCCTATTGCACGGAGCTAGTTCTTGAGCCAAGAATATGACTGACTCAGTTGGAGACGGCGCTCTGGTCATCTCCCATGCTAGCACATTTCTAGGAAGATGCTTACAGTGTTGGGCTATTTGAGGGAGTTACTAGCTTTGTCCTGTACACCTAGGAGAACAGTGAGCCATTCCTGCTTCAGGATACACACACAATGGCCGAATTTCAAAGGAAATCAGTCCTGGCTCCTTCTTCCAGCCAGGCTTTCGCATGCTACGTCTCACCTCTTTGCTTTTCTCTGAGCCAGCTCCATCCCTTTGGCTTGGTTTGGAGTGTATACCAGTCAGACTTCTTTTGAGGAATGGAACCAAAAAAAATGAGTAGATATTACAAAAAGAATCTATTCTATTGCTTTTTACACAATACCAGCTGGTGGTCCAACCATAGCTGTCGAGAGCCAGGGGCTCCATAGGGCTAGGTTTCCGTGTCAGCAAAGGGTGGCAACGGCAGCGCCAGGGTGGATACACTTGCCAGCAAGGAACAGAGGCAGCTAGGCGCAAAGCTCCACTCTTTTTCCATCTGATCACTTTGTTCCTGGAGTGCAGTTGAAAGGTTCTACAGGCTCCGAGAAAGGGTCTTCCCTGCTTGGTCAGTCCCAGTCCCATGCTCCCTCCATCTTACTCCCTTATGCCCCTCCCCTAGTCCTCAGAGGTGGGGAGGGGAAGGCCTTCTCCCCTATCAACTGACCCCAGCCTACCAAGACTCACCAGGACTGCCAGCATCCTCTTCCTCTGTGTCCTAGTAAGGCCACACCCCACCCCCACCCCCGCCAGAGGGGAGTGATCAAAGACTAAGAGGCAACAGAGTCCATGGCAGGGACAGCCCCTGCTCCTCTTACTAGGGGACCCCTATGGAGACCGAGATGCCTATAGGCTTGGTCCATCTTTACAGGAAATTCCAAAGCAGAATGAGGCACATCTTTTGATCCTAGACCCCAGCCAGCTACCAACAAAGATCAACAATCACAAGGTGGTTGTTTTGTTTGCTTTTTGAGGCAGGGTCTCACTGTATGGCTCAGACTGTCCTTGAGCTCTCAGACAAGCATCCTCCTGCCTCAGCTTTCCTGACCTTTTAAGTTAATCAGAATATACTACTGAGCCCAAGATGTCAGCGAACTGCTACCTTTTATGTTGTTGTTGGGCGCTTTGTTTTGTTTTAAGAATTCAGAAACTAATGATTTCCCACTAAAGAAGTTTGTTTTGAGACTTCCAGATCTACTAAAAAGATACTTGTCCGGAGTGTTCCAAATGTTTCAAAGGCTGCTCCCAGTTTCCCCAAAGTAGGAAGTTTTAAAATGCCACCCACCTGAATGACGATAACACTTGTCACCACCTGAAACAGAGCTCTTGACTGACAAGCTGAACTTGCACCAAAATTCCTCAGGGGCCTCTTTTGTAGCCTGGAAATTCATCCGTGCCTTTCTTCCATGATTTATAGTCAAAAATAAAAAATACGTATTTTTAGATGTCTCGGTGCTAGAGCACGAGACACACATATTCCCTGAGATGTGGTTTGAAGACAGCATGCTGAGATGTGTGTGCGTGGGGGGGAGGGTTGAGAGGGTTGGAGAGGTGGCGGAGGGGGGAGGTGGCTGGCTGTTCCCAGGTCTAATCAGAGGAGGTTTGTCGTCGGGCTATTCATGAATGGGGATTTCTAGTCCCAGTCAGCAGTGAGCCAGCAGAACTCACCCACCTGCAGGCATCAAGCTTCGAGGTTCTGTATTGGGTAGCCAGATCAAACAAGAGCCTAGAGGGTCGCCCTTCTTGACATGTAAGGTATGCAAAGGATGCTGGGAAGCCTTGTCCATTACAGGGAGGCTTAACTCCCAGAGCAGCTTGCACAGATTTTAAACCAGATTTTTTTAAATTTTTTTTTCTGTATATGTGTGCTTGCTTGCCTGTATGTGCATCATGTACATACAGGTGCCCACAGAGGCCGGAAGAGGGCATTGCATAGGGTCCCCCGGAAGTGGACTTACAGAGGGTTGTGAGCTGCCATGTGGGTGCTGGGGACTGAACCTGGGTCCTCTCCAAGAGCGGCCAGTGCTCTTGACCTCTAGGCCATCTCTCCAGTTCCACGTCAGACATTTATAGTCCAGAATTTGTTTCACTTGAGAAAAGGCTTGCCGGGCCAAACCTTTTTGCTCTTCCGGTTAGAGGCTACAAGCACTGGACTAGCACTTACACACTTGTCCTTTCTAACTCGGTCCGTCCTGTTCTTCCCTGCATGGCTCTCTAAGTCCTCCTGGTGCTGTTTCTCTCTTAAGCAGTTTTCACAGACAAGGTCTTCCAACGACAGATTCTTCATTTTCCTTCGTTTTTTTCTCAGATGTCTTCCTTTTACTGTCACTCTGAGGAATATTTCAGTAATTACAGAATTCAGTCTTGGTAATTATTTCAGCATTTGAAAAGCGCTGTTCCGCTGTCTTCTGGTTGCCATGGTTTCTCATGAGAGTCTATCATCACTGAGCTTTTATTCTGCCTCATAATACATTGCTTTTTGTTCTTTCAAAACTTTTCCTGCTTCTCTGTTTTCCATCACTTTGGTCATTATGGGTCTGGGCATAAAGCTCTTTGCATTTATTCCTGACCCATGTATTTGGGGATTCTTAAATTGGTGTGTTTGTACTTTTCTCCAAATTGGGAAGTTTTTTAAAAAACAAAAAAGGTTTTGAGGCAAGATTCACTATGTATCCCTGTCTGTCCCAAACTCACTAAATAGACCAGGCTGGTCTCAAACTCCCAGAGCGCCACCTGCCTCTGGTTCCCCAGTGGATTAGAGGTATGTATTGCCACCATACCCAGCAAAACCTATTTCTTTACAGGAATTTTCTTTATTTTTTCCTTTTGTTTCATTTACTTTAACTTTTTCTTAGATATTTCAGTATTTGGCTAACCTTGGCATTGTTGATTTATGTTTTCTACTAGAGATTTTTCTGGTTTTTCATAAGCTGACTAACTGCCTTGATGCCAGAGATCTCAAATTTTATTCTATGGGCCTTACTTAAGTCTTACTGATGAGGTCGATGTTTTAGCTGTAGCACACACTAGATACAGTTGAATTCCGACTCTAAGTTCTAAATGACGTTTACTGAGCTGTGTCGTCAGGTCAGTTTTCAAAGCCTTGCAACACTATTCAAGTCCTTCACACGTATTCACCACCAAGTGTCCAGTGTGGGATTTGGACAGCACTGTTTCCACAGAAAGAGACTACGTACACTCTTGAGTGTTGGCTGTCACAGACATGGGGACAAGTTGTAGAGTCTTTGCTTGACAAAGTTCCAAAGATCTCTGGCTGATCATCACTGCACTTAAATATTATGTATGGTCCAGGTGTGATTTTGTCTAAAAATCTTCCTTTTCTCCTAAAACTGTCTTTTCCCTTTATTTATCAACCTTAAAGAAATTCATACCGGGAAAACTTTTTTCCACAGAGAATGTTGAAAGAGGGCATCTGGCCAAAGGCTTGAGACAATGATAGAGTTTTTTTTGCTCTGACTGTGAGCACCCAAGCAGAAATTGCATGAAAGGAAATTAAGACCTTGGTATAACAGTATCTGGCTAGATGCTGTTACCTGTAGAAATATTTCTTTAGAGTTTGCTTTGAGAGCACTAGAAGGTGTGCTTGGAATGTCATGCTTTACAGATATTTTACAATAGGGGACCCCTTGGCAGTTAGCCTAGGCTTGGAAGCACACCTGTTGGTTTGGAACAGGGAGTAAGTCAAGATTGTTTTCCTTATTGGAGAACATTTAGCTCAATCTATGTTGCTATGACCATCTTGTAAACACAATGGCTTTAGCTGGGGAAATTTATGAAAACTTTCCCAAGTATTGTTTAAGAAATAATAATCAGGTTATGTTGACCATTGCTTGGAAATTGATTGACTTTTGCTGTATGCTTTATTGTAGGATATACAGAATTTTTTGTATTACCTTGTTAGATTGTTCTCTTACTTTGCTGATTTTTGAATGCCCTGTTGATTATAAAATATGAGAAAAATCACGGTGTAATCTGTAATGAAAAAAACTGAACTTCACTTTAAATAAAATATTGGGGTTGGCCCAAAGAGAACAGCAAGAAGTCAGACAGCAAGCAAGACAGAGACAGAGACAGAGACAGAAAAAATAAAGTTCTCCTGGGCTTTAAAACCTTCAGCTTGTACCGCATTTGCCTGGGTCTAGTATTTCTTTTTCCTCTGTTCCTCAACTTCTCCTTAACAGCTAGTTACTTTAACTAGTTGTTCATCAGCGGTTGGTTTCCCTTAACCAGCCGTTCACCGCCTGCTCAATTCTCCCTACCGCGGATCCACCTCTCTTTTCTCGTCTTCACTGTTTGCAGACCCAGTCCACGGGAGCAGCACTGGTCCCATGCTGTGCACTCTGGAGGGACAGAAACAACTTCCAAATTGCCTTCTCGAGCTGAAATCGCCCCACTATCTATGTTTGGCGACTCTTCTTTCCTGATCCTACAGTAAGAGAAAGCCAGTGTTTTGTTTATCCCATTTCCCCAACAGCAGGGGGACACTATGGGGGTACACCCCATCCTCTAGGGACCTCAGTTCCTCTAAATAGAAATTTCTTGATTAGTGCCATGCCATTGTGATGGAAAATTTCTGAACGAAAGTTATTACGGGGCTTCTACTAGACACTCTCTGCTTATGCTAGTGTCTAGGTCGAACTTTCGGGCTGAGTTAAACTTAAGTCAGAGGGGAAAAAAATCCTAAAACCAGCTCTGGTGTTGTACTTTTAGCTCTGGCCTTTCCCTCTGACCTAGGGGCCGTCTTCTTTTTCTTCGGTGCTCTGTGCATTCTCCCAGCGTCCAGCTTCAGTGAGTGAAGGAGGGTGGGTGGGATGTGCTTAATGTATTGTGCTCTGAACTGAGACCCCACCTGATAGGGATTATCTGCACTGCAAAGGCACAAATAGTTTCTGGGTCTGTTGGAAGTGGGTCCCTAGAGTTAGCAATGGCTCTCGATGTAAGGAAGTCCCGAAGGCTACGAGGACCCCAGTGGACAAGCTTCACTTCCTCTGCAGAATTAGATCTTGAAAAAAAAAATTTTTTTTTGCTTTGTTTTACACAAAAGACATTGTGTTAGAGCACATCTGCTCCTACTACAACTGTAATAAAAATATTTAATCATTTTTAGAGCTGTAGATTTCATGATTTTAGAATTACAACAAAGGATATGATTGTACAAGGATGTTATGCTCTTCTTAAATAAAATACAAGCTCTTCAAAATAAATACTAGACCCAAGTATAGTGGTACATGCTTTTAGAACCAGAACTCAGAAGGCAGAGGCAGGTGGATCTCTGTGAGTTTGAGGCCAGCCTGGTCTACAGAGTGAGTTCCAAGATAGCCAAGGTTATGTAGAGAGATCCTGCCTCAAGAAAAAAAGAAAGAAAGAGAAAAGGAAGGGAGAGAAGGAGGAAGAGAGGCAGACAGACAGACAGACAGACAGAGAGAGAAAGAGAAGGGAAGCAAAGGCTGCCTGGGTTTTGTGTCTAGTTACTGTCTTATGGCAGCTATTTGCCTTCTTTAAGCACAGTTTCTGTCGTGTGGGAAACAACCTCTCTTTACCGCTGTGGTTCTCACATAGACTCCAGACACTTCTTAGGCTCTTCCTGTACCATGAGATAATGTTAGACTACATGAGACATCAGTAAATAACAAATGAGGGGCTGGAGAGATGGCTCTGCAGTCAAGAGGCCCGGATGCTCTTGCTCTTGTAGAGGACCAGTGCTCAGCTCCTGGAACTCACATGGTGGCTGACATGCCCTTGTAACTGTAGCTCCAGGGAATCCGAAGCCGCCTTCTGACTTACACGGACACATATATGCATACAGACAAGACATTCACACGCATAACATGAAATAAATACATTATAAGAAATAACGAGGTTGTACTTAAGACTGTGTTGGGGTTCTTTGCCACTGGGGGCACCCTGTGCCTCTCTCAGCATTCCGTTGGCTTCCATAAGGTGGGACCATCTGAACACAACTGTGGGGTTTGAATGAGACTGTTCCCCTAAGGCTGGTGGATTTGAACACTTGGACCCAAGATGGCAGTGCTGTTGGGGGAAGTTATGAAGCCTTCCTCCCAAGGTTCCTGGCTGGAGGAAGTACCTCACTGAGAGCCAGCATTGAGATTTTTACACCCTAACTCCACTCCACTTCCGGTTCTTTCTCTCTCTCCCTCTCTCTCTCTCTCTCTCTCTCTCTCTCTCTCTCTCTCTCTCTCTCATGTCTCCAATCTTTCTTTTTCTCCTCCCTTCCCTCTGTGTGTGGATGAAGATGGTGGTCAGCCAGCTTCCTGTTTCTGCTGCCCTGCTGTCGCTTTGCCGTTCCCACTGTGAGGCTATCCTTCTGGACCCACTGGCTGACAACTCTCTTCCCCAAGGGTTTTGTTTGTTTGTTTGTTGTTTTTAGATGGCTGTCCTGGAGCTCTCTCTGTAGACCAGGAGGCAGAGGCAGGAGGATATCTGGGTTTAAGACATGTGCCACCACTGCCTGGCTCTCCTAGTTCCTTTTTGTCATGGTGTTGTAGCTCAGCAACAGGAAAGTATCTAATACAACAAGTAATTACATGAAGTAAGCCCATATAGTTTCTTGAGTCTTTTAAGGTTTCTCTGTTGAGGGCTGCTGGGTCCTTAGACATTTCACACAGGGAAGTACTTCCAGCTGAGATCCTATCCCTGTCCAATAGCCGTGTACACCTTCAACAGTGAGCTAGTGTCGTTATTTGACTGAAAACATCCATCACCCTAACCACGGGTGACCCATTCCATTCCCATCCCTTCTTAAACACTTAAACCTGCTACAAAAACACCCTAACAAAAGAAGGTGTAGACACTGAACCAGCAAAGGTGACATAAGAGGGGACAAGACTGTGTATGATGGGGAAAGTTGTTAGAGCAGGAGGACGCAGGGGCTGGCTCAGGTCTGGCTGCACCACATGCAAGAAGTGATGCCTGAGTGCCTGAGGGGTAATGCTAGAATTGGAGATGGGATTGTAATATGCATTCAAAGCTGCAGAATACTCTGTGTCCTGTGGCCTGTAGAGTACCACCAAGTAGGCCCTCCTCTTCCACTTGCTTCCCTCCACAATCAAATCAGGGCACAGCAGAAGTTTCCCCTTATGCACCATGATCTATTTCACCATGGTTACTGGGCTTCTCAGAGCTAAGAGGAAGGAAAATCCCTTCCTTTGCGGGGAGGGCTGGGCTCTGTGAAACATCTGTGTACCTCTCTAGGCCTCATGCTCAGTTTCCATCTGTAGGTCGGATCTGTGAGGCACAAGGCTCATACAGAGCTCTACCATTGCTGAGCAAGGTGACACACACCTTTAGTTACCTCTGCATGAGGAGTCAGAAGGATTTCTGTGACTTAGAGGCCAGTCTGGTCTTCCAGGACAGCCAGGGCTACACACAGGCACCCCGTCTCAAAAAATAAAATAAATTAAAAATGCCAACATAAACAACTCGGCTTTAATAAAGTAATAAAATACCTGATTATTGACAAAAATATGAGTGACCTGGCCTAGAACACAGATACACTGGATGGCGTGTTCCACCACGGAAGAAGCTATGTGAGCCTTTAAATTTTTGAGATGGGATCTCACTGTGCAACCCTAACTCATCAGGAAATTGCTATGAAGACTGAGCTGAGGGCTGGAGAGATGGCTCAGTGGTTAAGAGCACTGCCTGTTCTTCCAAAGGACTCGGGTTCAATTCCTAGCACTCACATGGTAGTTCACAACTGTCTGTAACTCCAAGATTCTGACACCCTCACACCAACACACACAAATTAAAATTAAATAAAATATTAAAAAAAAAAAAAAAGACTGAGCTGGCCTTGAACTCACAGAGATACACTTGCCTCCACCTCCCAAGTGCTGGGATTAGATGCATATGCCACCCTACCCAACGATATGAAACTTTGTAGTAACAGAGAAAAGCACACTGACAGGTAGGGTCTTCAGATGGTGAATTCTTCTGCAGGGTTTGGACGTTCATTCTTTCATTACACTTGTCTTTTCTTATGGGTTTGAGTGTTTTGCCTGCATCTGTGTCTATGCACTCACCACACAGGTGCCTGGTGCTCACGGAAGTGAGAAAGGGTATTGGAGGCCCTAGAGATGGATTTGCAGACCACAGTGATGGGCTCTGGGAACTGAACCCGGGTCCGCCATAAAAACAGGAAGTGCTTGTTGCTGCTGAGTCATCCCTCCAGCCCCAGTGTATGACCGTGCTGTTCTGTTATCAGGGATCCGTGTCTTGGCCAGGTGCCTCTGGGTTCTTGACATCATCTTAGGAACTGAAACAAGCACTCGGAGACTGCAAAGTAGACAGAAAAGTACTCAAAACCAAGATGACAGGATGGATCAGAAATCTGCTTAATAAGAGTGACGGCAGGCCATATGAGTGAGAGAGCACTCAAGGGTCCCAGGTTCACACCTGGGGCATCTTTCATGGGGTCGAAAGAGCAAAGGAGCTGTTACTAAAAGGCACAACTGGACCGTTCTCTTTTTGATTGACAGGTCTGAATTATGGAACCGTTTCTCCTCTTGCACATGTCTCTTTCCACGATGCACCTGAGTTTTCAATCACATGGACCCCAAACATGCATATGTATAGGACTGTGAACAGGAGACCCTCCCCTGTTCACTCAGCAGACACGGCTTGCCCTATTGCACGTGGACCTAAAGTTAGCTCAAGCCACACTGGTCCTTGTACCCAGGTACAACTGGAGTGCATTCGGATAGGAAATGTCTGTTTGACGGCTGTTAAAGGGAAGAGACATCATCCCATTGTTTGGAGAGGAGTTGTGCGCGCAACTTGAGGCAGGTGGGGAGGGTCTGGTTGCTAAGGTGTTGCTAGGTGCTCGGGTGTGTGCATGGTGCATGCGGGTGCGGCTCCTAGGCTGCAGAGCATCTTAGTTACTAGAAAGGCAGGTCTGTGTATCACCCAAACCAAGTGAAGTCTTGGTTTACTAAAACTGTTTCCTAGTCTTCCCTGCCTCACTTTGAGTGTGTGTGTGTGTGTGTGTGTGTGTGTGTGTGTGTGTGTATGAGAGAGAGAGAGAGAGAGAGAGAGAGAGAGAGAGAGAGAAAGATGGAGGGAGACATATATGCACACATATGTAAATGCATACGAGTTGCAGACGTCAGTCTCAGGTGTGTCTTCCTCAAGCACTCTTCACCGGTTTTGAGGTTTGTTTTTGTTTTTGTTTTTGTTTTGTTTTGTTTTGTTTGAGACATGGTTCCCTCACTGAACTTGGAGCTCGCCGACTCAGCTGGACAATCTGTTCAGTGAGCAGCAGAGACGCTCCTGTCTCCACCACCTCCCACACCATCCTGGGCTTTCTTACGTAGCTTCCGGGCGACTATACTCAGGTCCCCACTTACAGGTCGAGCACTTCACCCACCGAGCCACCTCCCCAGCCCTTGTTAGCACCGTCCTAGTTTGTACGTTAGCACAGTGTGTCAGCACACTGCAAGAATCTTATCTAGAAGCGGGGAAGCTATTAGGTTAGATACATGGGTTGATAGAAGTAGCCATTGTGGAGACTAAAAGATAACATTAGGTTATTTATTTATCGGCATGTATCATCGCACGAAGCCGCGCGTTCCTGTTAAGTACATTGATCATATCCATTCCTTTGTCACCCTCCCCTGTCCCTCCCACCCGCTTCCTGAAAGTTCCTTTCCTCTTCCAATACAGTTCCACTTCTAGTTCCGTACCCTCTGTGTGTGCGTGCCCGCAGGTTGCACATAGGAAAGCAAACCTTTAACCATTTGTCTTCTGGGCCTGGCTCACGCTCCTTTGTGTCGTCTCCGGTTCCATTCGTTTCCTGTGGATGGTGTCTCAGTCTCCCTCGTGGCTGAGTAAAGCTTCAGCGTGTGGATACACCAGAGTGTCTTCATCTTTTCCTCTGTAAAAGGACACCTAAGGATGAGTCCATACCTTGGCTATTGGGAACGGTGCCGTGGGTGGCTAACCGGAAGTGTGCAGGCTATTGGGAACGGTGCTGTGGGGTGGCTAACCGGAAGTGAGCAGGCTATTGGGAACAGTACTGTGGGGTGGCTAACCGGAAGTGAGCAGGCCTGCGGGTAGGACGGCATCACGATCAGCTTCAAGCCCCTCCTCCGTGTCCCTGGTAACACCACAATTTTAAGGAAAGGGAGAGTGGTACAGTTGCCCCTCTTTAGAACTTAGATTATTTAAATTACATTTTATTTACTTATGGGGGGGTTGCAGGAGTACACATCCCACAGTGCCCCGTGGAAGCCAGTGGACAACCTGCAGGGGTGGCATCTCTCCTCTGCCACGTGTGTCTCAGAGATCAAACTCAGGCCATCAGGCAAAGACCTTTACTTGTTGAAAACACCATCTGAAAGGGAGGAAGACAGGTGGCAAGAATACTTCTTCCTGGGAGACCAGGACTGTTTTTTATATGTTTGTTTATATTTTTCCTTTATTTATTTTTTTTTTTTTTTTTTGAGACAGAGTCTCTTTATGTGGCTGTGGTTTTCCTGGAACTCTCCGTGTAGACCAGGCTGGCCTCAAACTCACAGGGATTCACCTGCCTCTGCCTCCCGAGTACGAGGATTTAAGAAATATACCACTACGCCCAGCTCTTTAGTTATTTTTAACTTACTCTATTAGATGATTTCAGGTAAGAGAATGGGGTATGAGTGAGGTTTTATGAGGGAAGACCCACATACAATGAACTAATAGAAAGGTGGGGTGGGAGAAGTAAGAAAAGCAGACAGCAATAATATAATGCAGTAAAAAACCCTTGGGTACTTTATTTACATCCTCAGTAAAGTTAGAAAACAAAGCATAGGCCGGTTTATACTTAAGCAACAAGCACGATACAGATACCTGGCAGGGTCCAAAATAGCCGATGTCGGTGGTCGGTGCTGAGTCAGCACAATGACGGTAGGCACTAGATGATCCGAGAACCCAAAAGTAAACAGTGATGCAATCTGTTCTTTAGCTACTTTTGGCAGAATGCCATATTGGTGGGGTTTTATAAGAATATGGCACCGAGGGCAAGGGCGTTTGCCTGGGCCGTCACCAGCCTGTCTGTGTGCCCATCTGCAGGCCTGTGTGCTTGCCTTCGCGCGCCTTGGTCCTGGTCTACGTGTGTCTTTGCCTTCCTGAGTGCAGCCCGCGTGTCCCAGCATGTGCCTCGGGCCGTGACGGCCACTGAAGGATGTCGTCCCTGTCTCCAGCTCCTCACAGCTTCTTCAACCTTCTGACTCTCACCCTTCCCTGGCTTTGAAACGTGGACCTCACACGTACTGCGAGGACACATGGAGCTTAAAGGTTCATTAAAGCTCCAGGGAGCTATCACTGAGAAGCAGAAAGAGAGCAGATATGGTGGCTTGTTGCCTTTAACTTCCAACACTCAGGAGACAGAGGCAGGTGGGTCTCTGCGAGTTCAAGGACAGACTTAGCCAGCATCAGCCTTAGCACACATGCGCAGAAGGAACTGGAAGGAGAAGGCGAGGAGTAAAGTAGAGACGAGAGGGGAGCCGTGAGATAAAGATAAGAGCGAGGGGGAGAGAGAGAGAGAGAGAGAGAGAGAGAGAGGGAGGGAGGGAGGGAGGGAGGGAGGGAGAGAGAGGAGAGAGAAACAGGTGCAACGGAAGACAGCTCATGACAACCGAGGGAAGCCAAGACTGAAACAGAACAGTTGAGAATTATAAATAACCACTGTTACCCTGTTGACACAGACTCCTACATCTTCCTGTCCTTTAGCTTTATCAAAGCCACAGTCCATTCAGGACAACCTCGAACCACGCTGGCTTGGAATTGTCCAGAGAAATGGCTTCTTTTCCAGCCACTGACAAGGCCGGCGCTGGTTTGGTTCTTGCCTAGATTCCTCTCCAACTGGGATGAGGGTTCCCAGTTTGTAGACCAGGCTGGCCTCGAACTCTCACTTTTCAGACATTGATACAAGGCTTAAGAATCTTTTTAGAAGGCTATCATTGAATTACAACATCGAGGAAAATGTTAATTTCTCTTAGGGCTAATTCTCCCCATCCTTCACCCCGTCTGAGATGTGGCCAGTAGTTTCTTTGTCTTGCTCACAGATTCTGCTTCCTGGGGTAGGAGTTCATATGGTTACTAGAAATCTTCATACTCGGGTCAGGAAATGACCCTGGTCTTCAGAGAAATGTGATCCTGGTGCCCCTTTCTGCACACATCCTTTTCTCCTCTGAGGGGAGCACTAGCTACAAGCCCCTCCCCACCTCCCTCCTTTCTCCCCAGCTCTCTTAGGCCTGTGGGGCTCTACACACACTCTTGAGTGAGTCAGCCTCCCTCTGTCAGAGGCCTTGTGAGAGCAGTTAGGAAAGCTAAACAGTAAACACTGCAGAGGGCAGCCTGGAAACCTGCAGAGGGCAGCCTGGAAACCACACTGCAGAGGGCAGCCTGGAAACCACACTGCAGAGGGCAGCCTGGAAACCACACTGCAGAGGGCAGCCTGGAAACCACACTGCAGAGGGCAGCCTGGAAACCACACTGCAGGGGGCAGCCTGGAAACCACACTGCAGGGGGCAGCCTGGAAACCACACTGCAGGGGGCAGCCTGGAAACCACACTGCAGAGGGCAGCCTGGAAACCACACTGCAGAGGGCAGCCTGGAAACCACACTGCAGAGGGCAGCCTGGAAACCGTGTCTCCTCTCAGGTTCCTTCAGGTTCTGTGAAAGAAAAACCAACCAGGGAGCACGGAAGTCATGAGAACCCTGACAACCCACAGAGATGTGGCCCCTTCCACGCCTCCGCTTACACCTCAGCCTTGTAGCAAGCCCCCCCAAAACCACCTAGGGAGATGACCAGCAAGTTCTCTTCTCCATTTATATTTGGAAATGCCCATTTCACTTGCAAAAACGAGGAGACGAAAATGACATTTTTTATGATGACGATGATGTTATAACAGAAATGTAGGGGTGTGAAATTTATAATGTTATAGACAAATTTAGTATGAAATGCAAATGCCACAGTAAAGCAGGCAGGGAATCTAAGTCTCAGCATGAACTGTGGCAGCTGCTTCGGCTGACTACAGAGCCCAGTGTTAAGGGGGAGCAGTGGTCAGAGGGTGGTGGTCCCAGGGGCCTGAGGTAATTTGCACCTCATAAATCTTTCTCATCTCCTCGCAGAAGACTTCTCAGTTTTTATTATTTACAGTAATGACTTCTCCCTGTATATGTCACTTGGTCCTTAACAGTTGCCACTTGGGATAATACAGACAGCTGCTTATCGTGATTGTGACAGCTTCAAAACACTTGAAGTGGCCATGCCTGGCCCCGTTAGTCCTCGGCTCAAAATCCTTCAAAGGATCCCAGGACCAGGAGAACAAACTGCTTAGGATACTTGCTTTTCTCATCTCTTTTGTGGTTTCCCACAATTATTGATTGGATATGAGGCCCTGAAGATGTTGGTGGTAAAACAGTAGCAGACCAAGAGACCCCAGGATTCTTGGAGCCTACGTCTTGTAGTGGAGACAGAAATTAATAGTTTTAATGTGTATGTATTTCATTTTCTGAGACAGGGTCTCTCTGTATAGCCTTGACTGTCCTGGAACCCACTTTGTAGACCAGGCTGGCCACGAACTCAAGAAATCTGCCTGCCTCTGCCTCCCGAGTGCTGGGATTGAAGGCATGCGCCACAACTGCCCAGCCTAATCTTAATATTTTGATAGTGAATTAAGTTGCATTTTTCCTTGGTGTCTCCTCCATAATCACACCGTGCTCCTCACCAGCCATTCCTCCAAAACAGTCCCAGGGAAGGCAGAGGTGAGTAATGTGTTAAAGGACAGGTGATGGAAGGGAACCGCTCTCCACACGGAAAGGACTTTTCATTAAAGGCAGAAATATGCAGGGCTGGTGAAACGGTTTACCTGGGGAGTCTTGGTCACACACGCACGCAGACCTGAATTCATATCCATAGCACCCACATAGAGCTCCACCTCTGTACTCCCAGTGACGAGAAGTGGGGTGCAGACAGGCAGGTTCCTGGAGCCCAGCCATCAGCCAGCCTAGCAGAACTGGTGAGTTCAAACTTCACTGAGAGCAGCTGAGGAAGATTCCTGATGCGAAACTCTGGCCTAGCTGTGCCCGTGCAAATCTCATGGCCTTTTCCCAATTGAGAGTGCCTCCGAAATGACTCTAGCTTGTGTCGAGTTGATAATAAACTATCCAGGACATTTAGCTACATCTTCCTATAAATATCGTTTCTCCAAAAAGCCATGAAAGTCTTTTTGTCTTCTCTCCCGTGAGAGCTGCAGCTACTTTGTTCACTCCAGGGAGCCAGGTACCAGTGCAGCAAAGGTGACAGATGAGAGGACGAAACAGTTGCTCTCTCTGCTGCTCTTAGCGTGGCTAACAGTCTTGGCAAATGAAGCTTCCTATGCAAGAAACCAGGTATGGGGGAGCAGGAAGGGGATGCATGACCGGAAGCAGCAGCCCTCCCCCCGCCGCAGCTCAGAACCAGATACTCAGCCCACATCTGAGCCCTCCTGGGCTGTGGGGGTGGTGTTCCAGCTCGCTGGGCTTTGCTCTAATCCCTCCCCCACTTCTGTGTGCTCAGTACACCCTGGTACTCTGTTAGCACCCTTGTCAGCAGTAATGTCGGCTTGGGTGCTAAGGTGTTCCTGTCTGACTAGTTGTAACTAAGCCCCAGATTGAGCACCTGCCTGGCGGCTGGAGTGAGAGATTAATGAGCTTGTCAGGGAGCGGGATAAAAACAAGCCTTGCACAGTCATAGCAGACATCGCCCCTCCACCTGCTGGCAATGTCCTGAGGCCAAATATTACCTTATCTCGGCAAGATCTGTTCTTTTTTTTTCCTTTAATATATATATAGTGTGTGTGTGTGTGTGTGAGAGAGAGAGAGAGAGAGAGAGAGAGAGAGAGAGAGAGAGAGAGAGGCATTCTCTCCTTGTACCACACAAGTCCTTATGCACTGAACTATCTCTGCGCTCGCTCGCGCTCTTTCTCTCTCTCTCTCTCTCTCTCTCTCTGTGTGTGTGTGTGTGTGTGTGTCCGTCCATCCATCTGTCTGTCTGCCTGCCTGTTTCTAGGATGTCTGTTATATATATGATTTTTCAATATATGTCACAACTCTTGGATGCTGGTTTTGTCTTTTATTTGTATTTCACCCTGGGTAACATCTACTGAATCGCCTTTAAGCTACTGTCAAGACTACTGATAAACCTGACAAAGGCGATCTCTGTTAGCATTTTTTTATTTTTGGTTTGCCTGTATGCGTGTCTATGTGAGGGTTGTTGGATCCCCTGGAACTGGAATTACAGACAGTTGTGAGCTGCCGTGTGGGTGCTGGGAATTGAACCCAGGTCCTTTGGAAAAGCAGCCAGTACTCTTAACCACCGAGCCATCTATCCAGCCCATGTTAGCATATTTTCTATTTCCAGATTTTTTATTTTATCCTCTCTGCTGAAATTACCCAATCAGAATGATTACCACATAATAGTATTTTGTTGAAAGATGCATAGTGTTCGAACAAATGCCCCCCCATAGGCTCATGTATTTGAAGACTTGGTACCCAACTAATGCCCCTGTGTGTGGGTGGAGATGAACTGTAAACAACATACTCCTTCAAGGCACACTGATGTCACACGCTCATGGAACTCTATTCAAGACTCAAGTTTCCACCCACATGGCAGCCTCCTGCATGCTCAGGGTGACGAATATTCACGAGAGGGCTTAGTGGCCATTTCAGTCTATGGCCACCAGTGCCTTATTGCTTAAAGGGTTGTGTGTATAGCTTTATCACATCAACCGTAACCGTCCCTTCTTGTAATTTTGATCTCTGGTCACCCTTTATTTGAAACATCAAAGCTCTCCATTTCTAAGCTGTGACCCTGCTGTGCCCCTCTCTAAACTCCTGTGTGTCTCCAGGTCAGGTGTAGAGTTAGCGGAGGTCACTCTCTCCCAGCCAGCCACTCTTTCTGACAAGGTAACCGTGTGTGCCAAAGATAAGTGACCATACAGCTGTGGGAGAGGAGACTGAACAAAAAGGTTGGTATGGGAGACAAAGGAGGTAAAGGTAGGAGATAGATAGTGGTAGGCGATTAAATAGATAGATAGATAGATAGATAGATAGATAGATAGATAGATAGATAGGATAGATAAATAGATAGATAGATAATAGATTGATAGATTATTATATAGATAGATTGATAGATGATTAAATAGATGATAGATTGACAGATGATTAGATAGATAAGATAGATAATAGATAGATAATAGATACATAGATAGACAGACAGACAGACAGACAGACAGATAGACAGATGGCACCTCTAGACTCAGGCTCCATAACCTTTATAGATGACCACACATAGCTACGGAATGAAACGCCCCTGGGACAACCTCTGTGGAACACAGGGCTTTGTGATGCATTCTGGTGCCTCAGTTCCGTCCTCTGTGAGGCAGCCCATGCAGTGCTCAGTGCCTCGAGCCATTAGGCACTTAGGCCCCTAAATGTCCAATACAGAGGTGACTGGTCTCCTCACGCTAATGAGATTTAGGCCATGCTGGTCTCCGCATGTTCTCTGTGGGACATCAGTTATCCTCTGTGTACCTATAGCTCCATCTTCATCATTTTCCTAATTGCCTGGCAAATAAGACGCAGTTACCAGGGATTGAGGTTGGAACCTAAAAAGAGCTGCTGCCGGGTAGGAAACCACTGACTATAGTTGAACCACTTTAAGCCTATGAGTAACTTAAATTTTAAGTGCTTCTCCCAGATTGCTCCCAGTTTGTGCCAACGGACTTAGAAAAGAAAGGAAGTGGTTACAAAGGGCCTATGAATAATTCCTTACCAGGCCCTCCCTGCAACGAACTCCAATCCAAATGCCAACAATCTCCCTGCATGTCTTGAGCTGAAAATCAGAAAATAGAAAAATTCTAGTGCACTGGATCTCAGAAGACCACCTTGGTCGGGGCGCGAGGGGCAGGGGCTGGGCGGGGCAGGGGCTGGGCGGGGCGGGGGCGGGGCGGGGCGGGAGGGGAGGCTCCCTACTTGGAGGGCTTTGTGAGCAGAGAGGCCCTCAGGCTGTCGGAAACATCTCTGAGTCCGTTCAGCTTTCCCCCTTGTGCCGTCCTCTCTGCAGAAGTTCTTATGAGAGTAGAGACACGAGGGAGGGGCTTGGAGAGCCTTAAGTGAATCCGAAATAAGCAGAGAAGGGAGATGCTCAGGTGGAAAGAGAGGCAGAGTCTGGGCGAGGCTGTGTGAAGGAGCGTGTGAAATACAGGAATACTTTTTCTTTTTTTAAGCGTCACCGAAAAGTCAGGCAAAGGGCTAGAGAAGCCGCGTCAAAAGGTAAAGTCCCAGTGTCCCCTGCCCTCCGCCCCCACCCCCCCACCCCCCGCCCAGAACAGCTCTCACCGTCTCCGTCCCTCTCTGAGCCCCGCTGCCAAGACCCTTGTGTTCTAACTACTGAAGCTCCTGGTTCTACACCCTGTGGTTTACGCAGAAGATTGCTGTGGGTGGGCGTGGGGGCATGGGAATGCCCCAAAGTGTTCAACCCAATTTCCTTGACAAGGAACAGGTGAGGAAGTGATGGCAGCCACCGTGCAGCAAGGTTAGCGGTTAGCCTTTACTACTTCCTGGCATGGCAAAGGCAGCAGAAGAAAGGAGTTTATCCTCCCTCCGTCACAGCAGGGAAGGCGCAGTGGCTGAGTGGCTTGCAGTGTGGCCTGTTCACATCAGGGCACATCTGTAAGGCTGCAGTCCTTGAAGGCCCATTCCTATGGCCCTGCCACTGGCAACACATGTAGGCTTTCTCTAGGACTGGCTACGTTGAGTAGTGACAACCATTCCTTGTTCAGCTCTCTGTCCCGATCTCTGGCATCCCCGCCATCGTAGTGCCTTTGTTATAAATGGGCGTCACCGTCACAGCTTCACGTACAGGTGCTCCAGGCACCGTGCGCTTCACGCCAACTCTTGGCCATTAAGTCACTTGTAGTTAGGTACTTTGTCATAGGAAAGAGAAAAATCTGATTAAGAACTAGTTTTATGGCCCTGTAAAATATAACTTATTCAGCCATCTGCAAAATGCAGGTGATCCTCACATCCTAGTGAAGACCAAACGGTATACACAAACACACCATAGAGCACCAAGTCTAGGGGCTGAGAGTCCTCTTGCTGAGCTAAGGGTTTCCTGTTCAGACTCCCATAGGACACCCCCAAAACGCCCATTCGCCACATAACACTGTATCCTGATTCCTCAGCCAGGAGACTTTGCCAAGAAGAAACCGAGAAGCCATGGGAGCTGCTCTCTGTCATGAAAAGGTGACCTCTTGACCTTTGGGGTCTAAGCTCTGATGACTCTTGACCTGGTCTGGGCCAGGGGTGAGGAGAGAGGTAACCGGTGGAAGGGAAACCTCGCTGTGGGAGGCAGTTTCACTGGCTGAGACAGCTCAGACCTCAGCAGGGAAGAGACACCCAATGCCAGTCTGTGTGTTAGGGCCTCAGCAGTTCTGCATCTCAGAACAGACATTGCTGGAGTTGCCCCCAGACACCAAGTTGCCAAGAGAGTGGCTTTAGCACAATGAAGTCACCTTGTCATTCCTCCTTCCAGCTGCTCCTTTTCAAGGGCAGAGCCCTGGGACTAACTAGCTGGACCCCGCTGCTGTTACCTCCTGTCTGTGCTCATGGCCTGGGAGCAGGTGCTGGGACACCGTCACCCCGACATCTTACCCTCCACTTAATTTCTAGAGAGCATGAGTGATTCCCGAGGGTTTCTGGGTACAGTGGCAGGGACACCCCATGCTTTGGTTCCCACGAGAACCTCATTCCCCACAGTGTAGGCTCAGAATTTGTGGGACTGGAGGAAAGGACGCAGCAATCCCCAGACACGTTCCTCTGAGCAGGCAGGTGTCATCCCGTCACCAATGGCTGCCATTTCTCTCTTCCTAGCCAAAGCTGGCTCCCCAAGGAGGAAGATGTGAGGCAGCTCCTGTGTGTGGATCCTGGCTGCCAAGTCTGTGATGCTGCAACCCTAGAGATCCAGCATTTGCTGGAGAGCGAGAAAAGCCAGCCGCCCCCTGTGTTCCTGGGACTGCCGCAGGGCTCTTCTTGCGTGGAGCTGTTGCACACATCCACTCTGTCTTCGGAAGAGAATCTGGAGCCTTACATCGGGCACTCCAGACAGCTTCCACTGCTGCCCAGGACTCCAACACTAATGCAGCTGCCGGGACAGTCAGTGCAGCTGGCAGACGCGGGGGGAGGCCAGCCATGCTTCCAGGCAGTCTCAAAGACTATGGCTCCGTCAAGGCTCGAGGAGCCTGTGGTTTTAATGATTGAGGAAAAAATAATGCAAAGCAAGACAAAGCTTGACCAGGAAAGCCAAGACCACCACCACTTGACGTCCTCTGCCTCTTTACTATCCCTGAAACCAGAGATTGCTAACTCGACACATATGAACTCGGTGCTGCCCTCCCACCTGCCATTCCTCAGTCCTAAAGTCCATAGGCTTCTTGAACTACATGTTAAAAAATGGATACATTTCCAGAAGTGGGGCCTTCCCAGACGTGTGGAGGAGTCCCTGAGGCAGTTTATGCCAGACCCAACATTATTTTGTCGAACTAGAAAAAATCCACTCTCCTCCGTTCTGAGCACTAATTCTAAGGTCACTTTGGACAAAATTGGGGGCGTGTCCCGCCAGACCAATGGTTTATATTTGGCAGGCCAGCCCACCGCGACCTACTGGGTTTCCGAATGGTCTTTTATAAACCTGAGACAAAGAAAGCACTCGCACCAAATCCATACTTACCTGGCCTCTCGTGAACTTGACCGCCGAAGCGACTCCTGGCCACGCCCCAAATCACAAGCTAACAACTCAGGGAGCGGTCTTCAGAGCCAATATTACAGCCAGCTGTTCTGCGGCCTTCCATCTCTTCACTGTGAGTCCCTGGATTTCAAGGACAAGAGCATGTCCAAGCCCTCCACAGATCCTCATCCCTCAAGGGGTCTCTCACTCCCTTCCTTATCCAAAACGCCACGGAAGTCACCCCCGCCCTCTTCCTCAGCTTCTCCCACTGAGCGCGACGGGGCGCAGACCGCTGCCCCCATTCTGACTCTAGATGAGTGTGAGGCACTGGAACGCCACCTCCTGGAGAGGCAGGCCAAGCTTCAGTGGGGCGTGCCAACTGTCTTCCTGAGAAAGCGGTGCCCTCAGAGCCGCCTGCCATGCGAACTGTGTGTTAAAACCAAGACAGTGAAAACCTTGTGGCCAAGGAAGGCCTTTTCGCATCCCAGCAGGGAATTCTTCTTCCCTGAGCATGCGCGCAGGCTGCTGGAGTTCCACCTCCAGAAGCAGCTGATTCACCTTCGCTGGGGACTGCCCCAGAAGATCCAGCGCTCCATCCACTTGCTCCTCTCCTCTACAGAGCAGCAGTCCCTGTCCTGCAGCAGCAGGGCGCTGCCCAATGTGAGCATCCCAGGGGACCCGAAGGCCGATGGGTCTGGTGACACATTCTCACCCACAGTGGGCAGCAGCAGGTCAATCCTCCCACCGCACTTGTTTGCCCAAGCCAGGGCAGTGCTGAAGCACCACATTGATTCCAAATGTGACCAAATCCTTAAGGGCAAGGTCCCAGCCTGTGTCCAAAGCTCCTGGCAAGGCAAACTTACTGGGAGTTTGCCAGCAATGGCCCCCTCCTCTTGCATTCCACCAGGCCAAAGCCTGAAGTCACAGACAGAAAACACCCCTGACCTACAGTGCAAAGTTGTTCCCTGGAAGCCAACGGCCCACATCCAGGAGAAGCGAGCCTTATCGGGCGCCCTCGTTGAACACTGTAAGCGTCCCCAAGCCTTGCCTGAGGAAACCATTAAGAAACTGGAGACAACTCTACGGCATAAGTATCTGGCCTTCCTGTCAGGCCTGCCTGCCCTTTACTGCGTGGCTCTCTCTAGGCCCACGTCCCCAGCAGTCACTACCCAACCTCGAATCTCAGAAATGATGTCCAGGCCTGTCAAACGACCACCAGAGGCTCCGACTCAAACTGCTGCACTTAAAAGCCGGCTTGAGCCCTGCACTCAGGGTGACAGCAAGGCTTCTGCGGAGATTGCCGAAGAGTCACATCTGCAGCAGGAAGCACAGGTGGAAGGAGGATCAGAGAGCCAGCCTCGCCCGGAGAGCCCCGGCACGCTAAAGGCCCAGACCATGGCAAAACTGAATTTCTACCTGAAAAAAAAGGTCCTAGCAATGCAATTTGGAGTTTCTGGGAAGGAAACGGAGTACAAAGAGCTAACCGTAGAGGAGAGTGAATCCACACAGGAGCCTCGCAGGAGTCTAAGCATCCCAGAAAGCCCGGTGCTGCAAGAACAGCCCATCGCGTGTGACTCTCCTCCAGCGCCACAGGCAAACAGTGTCCACCTTAAAAGACAGCAGGCTGCTGCAGCGCAGGCTGCATACCAAGAGCCAAAGCAACCCAGTCCCCAAGCCGCGCCCCATGGTTCTGCCCAGGGCGGCCCCAAGGCCTCACAATTCAGCAGGAATATGATCAAAGCCCAAGTGCCCAGTGTTCAGATGGAGACCACTGGGGAAAAGCCCAGCCCAAAGGACCCCTTTAGCACTGAGCTCCAAAGCCCTGGCAAGAGCCGGTACTCAGCCCTTGTGCCCACACGGACAGAAAAGAGGGAAGAGCCAAGGAAACCCAAGGCAGTGGGGAACCTTGGAGAAGGGGTCGCAGGTCTTGGGCTTTTCCCAGCCAGTGAGAAAACACACCAGGATGGAGATCGGAAAAAGCACAGGATGGCCCAAGCCTCTGCACAACACGGCCATAGCACCTACCGTCCCAGCCCCCGGGGCTCCCCTGAGCTTGGGTTCCCAGATCCACCTCCAGAAGTACTTATGGAGGCCAAATCTAAGCACGGCGGCGGCGTGCAAGTCGGTCAAAGCAAGGCGAGTGTCACCCAGGAACCTGCCAGGATGGTGCTCAGGCTCTCCCAGGCCTTCCAGGACGTTCCTTTGCCTCGCCCACCAGTTCAGGGAAAGCCTTTTCTGGGCCAGACTTGGCAAGGTCACAGCTCACCAGGGCAGGTGATGCCAGTGTCTCCTCACACTAGGCCCAGCCTTCTTCCAGAGGCTGGCTTGAAAAACAAGGTGAAATCTTTTCTCCAGTCTATCAACCCCACGGTAAAAGGCAAACCACACACACAGTCACCCACAGCCTGCACACCCGGGAAAGTGGCCAAACCCAGTAAAGGAAACGCTGAAAAGGGTCTGCCTCAGGCCAAAAGCCCCACCAGGAAAACTAAGACAGAGAACTCCAGGGGGCCCAAGGCCCAATCTGCATCCTCAGAGAAATCGGCGATCACACCCTTAACTGCTTCCCATAATCCAGACAGTAAGTTCCCACCACCACGTGCCCGACAGCTTGGCTCTGCCTCAGTACCAGGCCAACCCCGCCATTGCCCTCGGCACTGTCCTAAATTGTCTGGTAACACCCAACACAGAAACCCACGGTAGGTGCCAGGGTTCACCTCAGAAAGGTGGTTCTGCTAACGGAGAATGCCCAGTGTGATGACAGTTTCTAGGCTCCCCAACTTCTGTAACCCTTTAAGAGCACTATTGTCATTTTCTTTAGTGAACAAGAGGGGGGGGTGCACTACCCAAAATGTATTCTATATCTCTAAATGAGTTGTTTGTCTTCTTTGTCTCTGTGTGCATTATTAAGGGAAGATATGAAGAAGGACACTTGTCTGCCCTCATCTTGGGAAGGAGATTGAAACTCACATTTTGGACAAGTCAGCCTAGGACAGGAATTAAAAGACTCGACCAGAAAGGAAATCTCTTGTGTAATATACATTAAAGATGCAGGGCAGGCTTGAGGGCAGGAGACTGACTCTGACATAGACTCTGGTGCCCGGGATTTGATCACTGCCCCTTGGCAGAGAGGCCCTGTGGGAACACAGAGGAAGGGGAAGCAGGCTACCAAGATGAGACCTGATAGGCTGTGGTCCGATGGTTGGGGAGGTGAATCCCCCTGCTCAGAGGTTGGGGGGGGGGGAGTAGGAACAGAGAGATAAGAGTGAGAGGATTATAATCCAGATGTAATGTAAGTTTAAAAAAATGTACTCAGGGGTAGGGAGTAAGAATAGAAAGGTGAGCTAAGCATTAGCAGGCACACAGGCATTTTCTAGCCTCTGTTCTTGGTTATAGATGTGACATGCCCAGCTCCCCAATTCTGTCTCACTGTTCCTGAGCCCTGGTGCATGAACATTCAAAATGGTTAGCTCCAGCCAATCCAGGAGAAACTAGGTAGGAACCCAGGAGAATGGCCTACATCTTTAGTTCCAGCACGTGGGAGGCAATCAGGTTGATCTCAGCAGAGTACCAGGCCCACCTGTTACCTAGTGAGTCCGAGACCAGCCAGGGCTACACAGTGGGACCCTGTCTCAGACAAGAGAAAGTTCACACAATCCTCCGCCTCCTCCTTTCCCAAAACATCACCTTTGCCCATGATCCTGCCCCTCTCGTCCACAGCCATCATGGGACACAACTCTTTCCACAAAGTTTATAAAAATGTACTTAGCTCTGATGATGACTATTCCCCAACTGTCACCTGCCCCAGCTTCTGCTGGGGGCTATGAACCCCCTGTCCTGAGAACCCTGTCCTCCTGGCTAGTATCTAACAGCACTGTGGATTTTATTTTTTTCAGAGATGCCTTCATTTCTAGCTCGGGACAGCAGCTGCTACTGCATCCGCTGCTAGATTGAGAGTGGTAGCCATAGTCTGGGTCCAGCGCCACATTAGTGTCATGGATGCCATAGAGTATGGAGTCCTGATGCAGGAGGAAGTTCTCAGATGATGAAGAGGTCTCCAGACGTGTGACTTTGAGAAAGACCTTGTGCTTGACAAGTGTGTCAACTATGGGCCAGGTGCTTGACTTTGTGTCAGTGATATACTAAACACAAGGCCCAGGCTTTGCCACACAACAGTTTCTGGATTCTTGCAGGAGTCATCTTGACATACCCAAATTGCCCATTCAACATATCCGCTTTGAATCCCATTATTCTACAGAAATGAACACATGCACACATACACACACACATGCGCACATACACACACCCACATACCCTACACATGTACACAACCCCACACATGCACACACACACGTGTGCACACAATGCACACATACACACCACATGCACGTGTACACATGCACACACATGTACACATACCACACACATACAGACATGCACACATACACACCACACACACACACACACACACACACACACATGTACACACACACAAACGCACTGTTGCTCACCTGTATCAACCACTCCAGTCAGGTTTTCTTGAAGTTTGATGACAGCCTCATTTTCCCAGTTGTTTGGCCATAAGCAATGGTGCCAACGCTTGCCTTTTTTTTTTTTTTCATCTAAGAGTCCAAATCCAATTATCGCTACCACCAAAACAGCACGCAGACTCCGCCTCTTGTTGCGCCCTCTGCTGCTGCCATCACCGCAGAGCACAGTAATGACCATAACACAGCTGGGAGGACAGAAGTAGGAACCTGAGAGGCTATTAATAGATTTTAGTGAGGAGGCCATCATCTCAGTGTTTCCTTAAACAGCGTTTTAGGAGACTTCGGGCCGTAAATACACCCTTTATACAAAGAATCTGGTAACCAGCAGTACTGCAGGTCCACAGGTCTTATATATAAACTTAGCTTCTACCTTTAATGTAGAATTTAGAATCCTGGCACAGCAGAACCTTTAATTAGCAGATTTTGTCTCTGATCGGTCTACGTAGATTATCATTAAACACCTATTAAGTTTAGAAAAGAGTGGAAAGGAGTATAGTAGAATTATTTGATACCCAGTTTCAACTCGTATACACTGTGGCGAAAATGACTAAAGGAAGCAGATAAAGGCCAGATAAAAATACTGGCTGCTCTTCCCAAGGACCTGGGTTCAATTCCCAGCACCCATGCGGTGGCTCCCGATTATCTGATTCCAGTTCCAGAGGGTCTGATGCCCTCTGCTGGCTTTACATTACAGAGCTGACTAAGTAGATGTAACTGTTCAATGCGACTCGCTTTCCAACCCCATTCAGTGTGGAGAGCTGCGAGGTGCCAAGCCTTAACAAGGCACAGGTTTCCGCTATCCCAACGGCGAGCGCTCTCTAAGATAAACAAGTCCTTATATGGCAAAAAGCTGTGCAAGGGTAACTGGTGATCTGATGACGAGCAGTCCTGCTCTGACGCGGACCTATGAGGAGGTGGCACCTGGCATGAGCTGATTGGCCTTTGAGTTGTACTTAAGCTTGGCCCTTCCCTTCTTCAGGGCCATTCCCACTGAGCTTAATCCTGAGTAAAGATCTCGAGAAGAAGTCTGGTTGTTGGTGTCTTATTTCCGCTGGACGGTGCGGCGCCGACAATTCAGCCCTTCGAGGAGGAGGAGGCGACGAGTACTTTCCCATCTGCCCAAGCGCTGCCTCCTCAGTGCTCTGCTGCTTTCCCACCTCTGAGGGGAAATCCTACTGGAAGGTTAGGTGCTGCAAATCAGAGGCCTCCCCCGAGAAGAATGTCTACAGCCCTCGATCAGCCATGGGCTTGGCGCTCACAGAGGCTTGCTCGCCCACGCTCTTCTGCGCCCGTATTTCAGGATGGGACCGGTGAGCCCTGGAGCCCAAGAACTGGTCGTCCACAGTGCAAGGGTAGAAAGTGGTAGATAAAGAAAACACTAAGGTTCCGACAGGCTGTGGAGATGAACGTGGTAACAGGATGTACAGGCTACCAAACCCTGATTCGTATGCCAGAAAGAAAAAAAAAATCCAGGAAGGTCCTCATCTGATGCCAGAAAGATTCCGGAAGGGGTCTCGAGGGTTACCGTAAGGCTCAGGGCTACAACATAGATTTCCTGAAACCTGCGTGGGGCCACCTCACAGGAAAGGTGTCTCTCAACCTCCACGCCATCGGGCAATCCCAACAGTCCATATCTTCTCAGGAGAGTACCAGACACCGCAGCAAAAACAAAAACAAACAAAAATCCCACGCCCAGGCCCCGCCCGTCCCCAAACACGCCCCGCCCACCCCAGAATGTTCTTTCACTGGTTGGTAGCTTCATATTCATGAGAAGTCACCCTCCGATGAGGAACGCAGTTATGTCCTACCTTGTTCCTCAAAGACAAGACTGGGTAAGGCAGAAACTCAGCTAGGCCGTCAGGGCAGGTGTGCTGCAATCTCAGTAATGAAACTGAGGTAAAGGCCTTCCAGACTTGAAGGCCCAGTGAAAATGGAGACTGGGCCTCAGGATGCTTTTACTTTAAAAAATTGAAGGACTTGACAGAGGAAGGGAGGAAGGGAGGAACAGGAAGATACAAGTGAGAAGATAATCATCGGGATATAATCTGAACAAGTTATTTTTAAAATAAAATAAAATAATCTTTAATCAAATTAATCTTTTTAAATTAGAGGATTGGGGATACAGGCAGCAGTAGAGCACTTGCTTAAGCTTGTGTATGGTCCCTAGAAGTGATGTAGAGGTATAAATCTGAAAATGGAGGAGAGTCTAATAAACAGAAGATATTAAAATGAGGTAGCCCCTAAGGTAGCAAAACCAACAGAGGACTGGGGCACACTGGAAGTGAAAAGGACCAGATTTCCAAGAACAAAGTGATGAATGGCATGGGACGTGCCAATCTGCCACGTGAGACGCAGAACATCCAATTTAGCTACCAAAGGATTATTTAAGACCTTGAGAAGAACAGTCTTGCATGGGTAAAACACGCAGACCTGACTGAACGGTTTTGGGGGTGGGGGAGGGGGGAGTGGAAGTCACATATGGAGTTTTATGCCTATTGGGGGCCTGAGAAAGGAAGATGGTGGGTTCAAGGACCAGCTGGCGTAAATAGCAGGAGCTTTTCTGAAAAAGAGAGAGAGGGCAAAGAGAGAAGGGAGAGAGAGAAAAGACTTTACCCCCACAAATAGAACATAGAATTAGTGAGAGTCCTTCCTGGGCCAAAAGAAGCAAGTTTCTCCATCAATCAATTAGTGCGTGGACGAGGACTCTGCGGGTGACGGAGAATCTAGGGAGGGAACATGGCTTCTCAGGAGAGCCAAGACAAGAAAAAGACGAAGGAAGAAAGGCACTCTTTAATTTACCATGGAAGTGTCTATTGCACAAAGATTTGATGGCAGCATGAGAGCCCAGATGCCCATGAAGAAGTAGTTGAAGTTGAAGAGCTCATGCATCTGTGGCAGGTGCCAGTGGAGCATCAGCACTGCAAGGCAGTCCAGGAAAAGTACCGCGTGCTCAGAGCCTAAGAGGAGCGCCCGGGTGCTCAGCAGAGGCCCAGGGAGGGGTGCTCTCAGGGGAGAGACCCAGCAAGTAAAGACCCCTCAAGGTCATCGACTGTACTCAAATTAGTTAAGGGACAGACCTTCTGTCTTTGGGCCCGCAAAGTATTTTCATTAATGCCTACTGGCCACCAAAGAGCCCTCAGAATGTGCCGCTTTCTCCCAACATGACACAGAGAGGCCAAGAACTCTGCTGGGCTCAGTTACAATGCGGTATTAGGGGTAAGGGGATGCCTTTGGTCTTTAGAAAACCTAGCATTAGTAACCAACTTATCAAACCAGTAAAAAGCAGAGGCAAGGCTTACTTAATCCTGCACAACACGATTATTTGGTATAAAGTGTCCACAGCAGAAAGACCTGATGGCATAGACATGGCCATGTTTCTACTTTGAAATGACGGACGATCCTGCACACAAAGGAAGCAAGCCCAGACCCCAGTTGATCCAGAGGCCAGAGAGACACAAGACCAGGCCTGCTGAGCCGACATTCCCCCAGGTGCTTTCCTGGAGCACCCCAAAGATGAAAAGGAGGTCTTGTGACAGGCACATCCTCTGCCTGGTGGGAGCCGGGCAGAGAGCCACAGAGCTAGGAGTCAGGGGGCGAGGGGCAATGAAGGGAACTGACTCAGATGTCATGGTGGCCTAAGGTAGGAAGGCAGGTTACTGTGCACACATCCTGTCTCAGGATGGAGCACCCCACAGGCTCCTGCCTGTCATAACCCACCCTGGGCTCATGCTGCTGACCAACCACCACCCCACCCCCCACAGCAAAGGGCTGGAGAGATGAACAGAAACAGACTTTGGGGATCCTGAGTTCCTGGCAAAGACTCTGCAGGACGCTGATGGAGGATGAAGCCTCCCATTCCTTCCCACAATCCTAGTGCAGTCCCTCCCGTGCCCTCTCCTCGGACTTCAGAGAGGGAAGACTGGAAAAAGCAAAAGCCTCGTGAAGGCACAGATTTAAGAATCTACAGTGGTAGGTGCTAGGAATGTGCCAGTCCTTGAGTAGGAAGGTGAGATCACCCAGGCACTTCCTGTCATGATGATAAAGGGCACTGACCTTCTGGGAAGACCCCACAAGAAGAGCATGAACAGCCCGGAAGACCTGAAGCACCACTCCAAGGTGAACAGTGATTGACAGTTGTTGGCTTCTGGAAAGGAGAAAATCCAGTTTATTTAAGGGTGTGGCCCTTGGTAAGCCAACTAAATTCCAGGGGGTGACTCTATGGTCAACTGGACTCAGTGGGCTACAAAAAATAATTTTTAAAGAGGACATAAAGCTGCCGGCGGTGGTGGCGCACGCCTTTAATCCCAGCACTCAGGAGGCAGAGGCAGGCGGGTCTCTGTGAGTTCGAGGCCAGCCTGGTCTACAGAGAGTGAGAGAGAGAGAGAGAGTTCCAGGACAGCCAGGGCTACGCAGAGAAATCCTGTTTTGAAAAATCAAGAAAACCAACCAAATAGAAAAGAAAAAACAAAACGAAACAAAAAGTGGGGGGGGGGGGAAAAGACATGAAGTTGGTAAGTGGGGGATGGGTATAGATCTCGGCTGGGTCTTGAAGGAGTTAGGGGGAGCAGTGAGGGTTGACTAAAAGGAAAATGCACTGTGTATATGAAATTCTCCAAAACTTAAAGGGTATTTTTGTTTATTTGTTTGAGACAGGATTTCTCTGTGTAGCCTTGGCTGTCCTAGAACTTACTCTGTAGACCAGACTGTGGCCTAGAACTCACAGAGATCTGCCTGCTGTCTCCCAAGTGTTGGCATTAGAGGTGTGTGTCACCACCACCTGGGGAAAAAAAAAAGATACCAGGTGTGCTGGCTAGTTTTGTTGACTTGAACCAAACTGAAGTCATCTGAGAGAAGGAAAATTCAGTTGAGAAAATGCCTCCCTAAGATCTGACTGTAGACAAACCCCTAGGGCATTTTCTTACCCTGGGGGAGGGCCCAGACTACTGTGGGTGGTGCCATCTCTGGGTTGGTGGTCCTTTGTTTTATCCCAAAGCAGCCTGAAGCGGCCTTGAGGAGCCAGCCAGTCAGCAGCACCCTTCCGAGCCTCTGTATCAGGCTCCTGCCTCCAGGTTCCTGTCCTGACTTCCCTCAGTGATTAGCTATGATGTAGATAAGTTAAATAAACCCTTTCCTCCCCAACTTGCTTCTGGTGTCTAATCACAACAATAGTAACCCTAACCAAGACACAAGGTCTCACTGTGCAGCCCTGGCTGTCCTGGAACTCACTATGTAGGCTAGGCTGGCCTCGAACTCACAGAGGTCTGACTGTTTCTGTCTCCTGAGTGCTGGAACTAAGGGCATGTGCCACCATACTTTGCAAAAATACATTTTTTAAAAAAAATGTATCTTGAGGGATGGAGAGATGACTCAGAGGTTAAGAGCACTGTCTGCTCTTCCAGCAACCACATGGTGGCTCACAGCCATCTATAATGAAATCTAATGCCCTTTTCTGGCCTGCAGGTGTACATGCAGACAGAGCACTGTATATGTAATAAAGAAATCTTTTTTAGGGCTGGAGAGATGGCTCAGAGGTTAAGAGCACTGCCTGCTCTTCCAAAGGTCCCGAGTTCAATTCCCAGCAACCACATGGTGGCTTACAACCATCTATAGTGAAATCTGGTACCCTCTTCCGGTATGCAGGCATATATGAAGGTGAAACACTGTATACTTAAATAAATAAATCTTTAAAAAAAAAAAAGAAATCTTTTTTAAAAATGTATCTTGCGAGATCTATATCTTATTGGGAAAGAATGCCTTTTAGTGGTAACGTGCCTGCCTCTTGTATGGAAGGCCCTGGTTCCAGTTCCCAATATGGTTTTGAACACAAAGAAAATTTTAAAAATAAAGCAGAATTTCCTGAAGAAAAAAGTTTGAGCAACTGAAAATAAGTAGACATGAGGTGACCCTCTCTACTGCACCAGCTTTGTTAAGCAGTGGGTCACAGTGTGTGTCTGTGTGTGACTGAGTGTGTGAGAGACTCTGTGTGTGTGTGTGATTGTGGGGGGGATGTGATTGTGTGTATGTGGGTGCATGTATGAGTGTGTACATGTGTATGGGTATTGTATGTTCATGTATGGTTTTGTGACTGTGTGTTTTTCTGACTGTGTGTGTGAGTGTCTATGCCTATGTGTGAGTGTATATGTGTGTGTGCATGTATGTATGTGTGCGCATATGTCTTGTACGTGTGACCGTATGTGTGTGGCACAGTATGTATGTTTGTGTGTGCCTGTCAGTCTGTCTGCTTCATTTCTGTGCCTCTTCACTGCAGCCAACACAGGCATGACAAAAAGCAGGGGTCGTGGGTGCCAGGACACAGAGCAGAGCTGCGCCTAACAGGACGGGGCTCGGGTTGGGCTGTCTGTTCTCATACCCAGAGACTCGGCACATGGCTAGGAAGAGTGCACAGGGAGAGGCAGCAGCCCAGGAAAGAATCAAGAAAAGATGCTGTTTCCGGGGGGGGGGGGTGCTGCCAGCTGCTGCCTGTCTTGCCTTCTCCCTTTCCACATTTCTTCTCTCAGCCCCTACCCAGGCAAGAAGCACTGGGGATTTCCAGAGGGTAGCATTCCCAAGGTCAGGCTGCTTCAGAGGCCACAGGGCCAGCGACCTGGGCAGGCAGCCGTACCCACGGGAATCCAGACAGTGGGAAGGGAAGCCATTATTTGCGGTAAATAGCACAGGCAGCTGGGATGTGTCAGGGGAAAAGGCGGGGGTGGGGTGGATGGGGGGGGTGGGGGGTGTTGTCAAAAGGAGAGACTGAAGCCAACTCACACAAAGATAGAGAGCCAGTCACACAGGTTCATGTGACAGAGTCAATTACACCACTCAAAAACTGAATCAGACCATGAAAAATCTTGTCTAGAAAATTTACCTACATAGACTCATAAACACCCCCAAGTCAGATACGCCGGAGCAGACATAGGCAAGTCATGTAGAAACAAAGACGGACTTACACACATAGGTAGCCTGTCACACAGATCCACAGACACAAGAGCCCCTCTCCCTCTCCTCTCCTGAGACCAGGTCTCACCATGCAGCCCCCGGCTCTCCTCGAACTCACTTTGTTGACCAGGTTAACCTTGAACTCACAGAGATCTACCTGCCACTGCCTCAGAGTGCTGGGATTAAAGGCGGTGCCACCAAGATGGCCCTTCTCCTTCCTTTAAATCTGGGTTGGAATTTCTATCCTATTGCCTGTCCTTAACGGGAGAGCTTTGCATTCACATATATGCAACTTGACTGTTAGGTTGTAAAGAACCACCAAGGGGGGGGGGGGGCGGTGCTAGCCCAGTGACAGAGCACTTGCCTTACATATGCAAGGCCCCTCAGTTCAATACCAAGTATGGGGGTGGCGGGGATTCAGAACAACAATGTCCCCTAACACTTGAGAATGGTAAACTACTAGTGATGACAAAGAGAGGTGAACACTAGAGACCAGAAAAAGACCCTTAGACTTACTAAAGACCACCAGGCGTGGTGGCGCACACCTTTAATCCCAGCATTCAGGGAGGCAGAGGCAGGCGGATTGATGTGAGTCCGAGGCCAGCCAGGTCCACAAAATGAGTCACAGAGAAAGAAACCCTGTCTCGGAAAAGACTTTACCAAAGCCAGGTGCTGTATCAGTTCCACCGCCCACTTTAGAAGCCCACATACGGCTCACCTGGGTATCACTGTGAAAAGCCTCAGTTTACTCAGGGCGCCATGCCTGCAGACTACTGTTCCCACTCCACCCCCAAACTCCAGACACAGCAAGCACACGGGAATAACAAACCAGACAGACATGTCAAATCCAGACTACCCTTAGGGAACCATCGAAGTCCCACGTGCCCAGGAAGGGGGCTCCAGACACAAAGCACAATCCGTTTTATATATCTATGTCAACCCTTAATGTTAGCTACAATCCCAGCCTTACCGCCCCCCCACCCCAAACCCCAGCCTCATTCCCAGAGAGAGACCCGTGTTCCAGAGACAGGTGGCGCGGTGAATGTTGACAAGACGTTGGAATGGCCAAATGAGCCAATCATAGAAGGCTGTGGTCTTCTTTCTCACTTGGGACCTAGCTGGCCACCTGCCTGAGTGGGATGGCTCTAGAGAGACTCAGAACTTCACACACAGAGAGCCCAAAAAAGCAGCCAACCAGCTTCCACCATATCAGAACAGAGCCGCACGTGGCGGACAACCGTGCGTCTCTCCCTAGAATGTCTTAGAAGCTGAGAACCAACCTCCAGCACACAAGGTAACTCCTTGGCCAGTCTTAACCTCAAACCTCAGTTCAATGAACAAACTGCTCCCTCTTCAAAAGATCAATCGAAGATATGCCAGCTTCTATCAGCAACAATCACAACCCAATTCCAGACCCTACTTTGACATCACTAGGATCCTTCCCTGGGCTGGCCATTACACTATGCTGATCTATACCCGCAAGGTCAACACCATTTATTCGAGGCATCCACCTAATTCCAGCCCCACCCCTGAACAGTTGCACACTGGGTAACATACACCTTTATGCTGGGCACACAACTTTCACACCTTCAGGGACTCAACCACTCCTATTGGCACAGCCACCATCTTTTTTGGATGGCTCAGTGTTCTCCCGGAAACCCAGGAGCAACAAGTTGCCCAGGACTTTTGACTCTGGTTCAATATGCAGGCCCAGGGGTCCTGGCCCACACCAAAGCCTCTTCCAGGATTAGCCCAACTCTTGTGCTGAAATTCCCGCCATGCCCTCCCCTTGGCTCTTGTCTGCCAAGCTGGGGCGGGGGGAGCAGCTGCTGCCCTGGAGCCCCCAGACAGCAGCAGGCAGGCCCAGAGGCGAAAGGAATGTGGCTGTTCCAATACGGGAATTTCCAGACTCTTGCAACACCTAAGACATCTACCCTAGAACAGCCCCCAGGTACCTGTCCCAGAGAGGCCGTGAGCCAGCTGAAACTGAGGCCGAGGGAGGCAGCAACACACACAGTTCTTCTTCAACTTTCCAGAGGCTCGGCCTGGTGAGCCAGAGTGTTTGTTCTGCCCTCATCACTAGTGTGGGCATCAGCCACGGTACCTGCCCCACCCTTCAGGCCCAGGTACCAGTGTAGGAATCCTCTGGTCCTGGTCCTCCACGGGGCTATCAAATGGTAACCAGGTTTCTAGTTACTGTCAAAACCTTCACAGTAAGGACTGGAACACTTGAGTGGACACAGGAATCTCAGATTGATTGGCAGCCATTGGTCTTCGCGTCCTTACCACCTCCCACCCCACCCCCAGGTTTACAAGCAGTCTGCCTCAAGGACCCAAAGAGGTTCTAGGATGTAAGCTGTGGAATGTGGGGACAGGCCAGCAGCTAAGGGCAGAGGACTGTGCGTGGGTCCCTAGAGTCCTGGGGAACGGTGACTCTACCTCCTTACGTAACCTCTTCGCTGGCCTTACTTCCTCCCAGGCCACCACAGTGTCCCTCTCTCAGCCCCCAGGTCCAGTCATAGACCAGGCAGGGCAGGAACCTATCATTGTCTTTGTCTTTAAGGCGGAAATCCCCACCCACCCCCCACCCCCACCCCCACCCACCCCTGCCTCTGGCTTTTCCCCATCAAATCTTCACTTGTCCCCAGGCCCTTCCTTCCCTTAGACTAAGCCCAGGCACAAGCAGGAAGACCGCTCCCCGTGCGACACCAGGACGGGACATCTCCTTCAGGCTGTTCTGCCTCTGCTGGCTCAAGCTCAACGGGGGAGGGTCCTGGCCTGTGCTAGCTAAGAAGCACTTTCAGGGTCCAGGAACGTGGGCACGACGGGACCTGCGGGGGGAACCATGCGCCACAAGGAAAGACAGGGCCACGTCAGGATCTCGGATGAGAGAGACGCATCTAGAGAGTTTAGGAGTGGAAGCAATACAGTGATCTTTTTACTCTTCACCCCCCCCCCCCCTTCTATTTTTCTATACATGGCTGGAAAGTAGCCTCTCTCGGGAGAAGGGGAAGCATCGTTTTTAGTTTTTCAGCCCACCTTTGTTCCCGCCCACAAGCTCTTGGCCCATCTGGAGTGTGGGACGGGAGCGGAGCTGGCTCCGGTGGCTCCTTCAGCCTCACCCATCAAATGCTCGGAATTACCCGGACAACCTGGGTTAAAAACAAAAACAAAAACAAAAACAAACCAAGATTACTTGGCAGTGTTCTGACATTCTACTTAAGCTGACCTGGGGTAATGGCTGATGCTTCTTCATTTTTAACAAGCTCTCCAGGTGATTCTGAGGCGCAGCCAGTTTGGAAAAGAGTCCACCACAAGATGACTGTCGTCTATAAGCCTTCTCGCTCCAGGCCCATGCTCTTCCTGTTTAGAAACCTCAGGGACGGGTTACCATAGTAGGGTTCTCGGGAGGAGCCAAACACACAGAATGAGCACACATTAAAAAGGCTATTTATTGGTCTGGCTTACGAGGTACCGTCTGGTGCTTCACACACTGGCCGCCTCACACCGGACAGGATGACATCCAGGCAGCTGCCGCCCACAGGGCTGATTACCTCAGCATCCCAGGCTGGCACCGATGGCGTCCATGAGAGCCACCGGGCTTCAGGCTGGCAGCTTTGGGTTCTGATAGCAGCAGCAGAGAAGATGAACTCCCAAACAGGCTAGGTGAGCTCACCAGCAAGACTCGAGGCAAGCAGGCAAAAGGCAAAACGTTTTGTCCCTCTGACCTTCTGATAGCTGAACTCTAGGAGAGCAGGGGGCACCCATGCCAAGCTCTCTAATGGTTAATCTTAGTTGTCAACCCGACCGGATCTCGAATTAAGATATAAGCCTCCAGGTCACACCTGTGAGGGAATATCTAGATTAAGATCAGCCTCTAAGAGTACCTGTGAAGGCTTTTGGGGTTTTTTGTTTTTGTTTTTGTTTTTGTTTTTTTGGTTTTTTGTTTGGTTTGGTTTGGTTGGTTGGTTTTGATTTTAGTTTTTTGAGACAGGGCTTTTCTGTGTAGCCTGGGCTGTGCTGAACTCTCTTTGTAGACTAGGCTGGCCTCGAACTCACAGCGATCTGCCTGGCTCCGCCTCCTGAGTGCTGGGATTAAAGGTGTGCGCCATGACGGCCAGCCTTTTTTCTTTTTTAAGTGTGTGTGTGTGTGTGTGTGTGTGTGTGTGTGTGCGCGCGCGCTCGCGCACGCGCGCACGTGCGTGAAGGTCAGAGGACAGCTCTTGGGTGACAGTTTTTGCCTTCCACCTTGTTGGGATAGTTCCCTGTGTCTGCCTCCCATCTTACTCCAGAGGCATGCAGCCACACCTTTTTTCTCAAGGGTTCTGGGACTGAACTCAGGCCATCGGGCACTCAGGACAAATGTTTTTACTCACCGAGCCATTTCTCCAGCCCCAGGAGTCTCCTGAGTGTGTTAACTAACTGGGCAGACACACCATAAGTGTAGGTAACCCCTTCGGGTAACTGCCTTCCAATCTGAAGACCAGCGGCTCTCATGGACCCCTCTAGGCTGCCAGTGCCAGCCTGGGATGCTGAGGTAAGCAGCCTGTGGGCTCTGCGTCCCCTCTTCCTGCAAAGGAACACTCAAATAGTACCCTGTACAGCAAAGGCAGCACACTTAAGAAAACTGCTTGGAAAAGTCACAAGTGGAAGGCACAGTCCTCAGATAGAGCCATCAGCCAGGCACGGTGGCACACTCAGCACTCAGGAGACAGAGGCAGGTGGATAGCTAAGTTGGAAGCTAGCCATGTCATCCACCTCTGAGAAACATAAGAGTTGGTGTCCAAAGATCCAACGCTATAGTGGTCTGAGTCTCCAGTAGTCATCAAAAAAAGCTACAAATATTCAAAGAAACAGGAAAGTATAGCTCACTCACAGGAAGAAAAAAAAATCTGCTGAGAGAAAAAAAAAAATCACTGGGCAAACCCAGACCACAGGCACACTAAGTGAGAAGTTTACACTGTTGTTACTTAACTACCATCAGACGGCTGAAGGGAACCCTGGGTAAAGAAGTAAAGGAAATACGGAAAACCACCCACCCTTTGAAATAGGAAGTTTAGGAAGCAGTGCGTGAAAACGCTGAGGACAGGCAGAAATTGTGCTTCACAGCCTTAACCCAGCATTTAGGAGGCAGCCGCAGGATGAGGAGTTCAAAGGCAGCCTGGGCACCAGCCAGGACGAGGCCAAGGCTGACCTGAGCCCTGTAGGGAGATGCCAGCTCAAGGACAGCCACCAGATGAGTCCCCGAGCACAGTAAGGGAAGACTTGAGGTGGTCTGTGTGTTTCCCAGGTGTGAGGAAAGCAGGAAGTGTGTGTGAATGGAGCCGATGCCGAAGACCTCTCAGCCTCCTGCAATTTTGATTAATTGGAGTTGTGTGTTATCTTTATTTTCCTAGTAATAAAATTTTTCTTTACTATTTAAAAAAAAAAAGACAACCACTAATGTGTAAAGATGTGTCTTAGCGTCTTAGCTGTCAGGACAGCTGTAAGGTCCTTAAAAGGACAAAAGACAAGGAACAAACTAAATCCAAATATGTAAAAAGAAGGAAATGATACAGATTAAAGCGGAGATAAATGAAATGAAGAAGAGAAAGACAGATGGGCACGATGGCGCACGCCTTTAATCCCAGCACTCAGGAGGCAGAGGCAGGCAGAACGCTGTGAGTTTGAGGCCAGCCTGGTCTACAAAGAGAGTCTAGCACAGCCAAGGCTACACAGAAAAACCCTGTCTTGAAAAACAAACAAACAAAACAAAACAAAACCAAGGAAGAAGGAGGAGGGGGAGAAAAATAGAAAGACAATAAAGAAAAAAATCAGTTCCTTTAATAGTAGCACTTAGGAGGAGAGATCTCTGAATCCAAAGCCAGCCTGATCTACATATTTGTTCCAGGACAGCCAGGGTTATATCAAGTGACCTGTCTCAAAGAAATTAATTTAGAAACTTTCAAGAGCTGGAGAGAAAGCTCAGTGGTTAAGAGCACTGGCTGCTCTTCCACAGGACTCAGGCTCAGTTATCAAAACCTACTCGGTGGCTCACAACCACCTGTAACTCCAGTGCCAGGGGATCTGACATCCGATTCTGACCTCCAGGAGCACTGCATACACACGTGCACAGACACAGAGAGGCAAAAACACCCATCACATGAAAGAAAATAAAAAATTTTTTTAAAGATCAAGTCATTAAAGTCAGAAATCAAAGTAGGGACAGGACATCACTACAATTTGACAAATAAAAAGAGTTGTAAGAAGGTCCAATAAACCAGGCGTGGTGGTGCACACCTTTAATCCCAGCACTCGGTACGAAGAGGCAGGAGGATCTCTTTGAGTTTGGTCTACAAAGTGAGTTCCAGGACAAGCTAGGAAACCCTGTCTCAAAACAAAAACAAAAAAAGGAGGGTGCTATGTACAACTCTGCTCCAACAAGTTAGACAACCTAGGTGAGATGGACAAATTCAGAACTCACAAAAACGCCCAAAACCTGCTAAAGAAGAAACATACAAACTGAATGGGTCCACACCAAGTAAGGAGACTGAATAAGGAATAACATTTTTAAAATACCAAACTGAGAAAATACCAGATCTAAAGGCACACGTGTGACTTCTGTCGGGCATTTAGAACAGTTTGCTCATCGATTGTGCCCAATGTTGTGGAGAGCTAAAGAGCTGGCATATTCTCTAGCACATTCTCCGAGGTCAGCATCGCTTGACACCAAGGCTGGATAAAGACGCTGCTAGAAAGCCAGGTGTGGTGGTCACACCTGTGATCCCAGCAGAGGCAAGCTGATCTCTGTGAGTTCGAGGCCAGCCTGGTTACACAGAGAAACTCTGTCTTGAAAACAAAATACAAAAATAAAACAAAACAACAGCAAAGCCACCCAAAGGGAAAATAAATAAATAAACTATAAACTATAAACCGACCTACATTCCTTATAAGTGAAAACACAAAGACAGAAGTCCTCCACAAAGTATTTTTTCAAAGACAAACTCAGCAGCATAGTAAAGTATTATATACTATGACCAAATGGAATTTTCTCTCAGGGTACAACAGCTCAAAATAAAAAGTCACATTAACATGAAAGGGAAACCTCTATGATCTCACCACACGACTAAAAAGGCAGCTCCAGTGCCCTTTCATGATAAGAAAGTAACACTCGGTTCCTGAAGAGGGAAAGAAAAACACAGCAATGGACACACGAGAAACCCACAGTGAGCATCACTGCCAACGAGCAAAGATGTTAACTCTCTTCAGATCAGGAACAAGAGAAGGTGCCCAGGCTCACCTCAACCCAACAGTGCAAGCTACAGGAGAGAGGGGGGAGGGAGAGATCATAATTAAAAATAAAATTATTAATATATGGCATGACTTTGTATGTTGAAAACACATGTTTAATATATTAATTCAGCAAAGCTTGACGATGCAAGCCAAAACACAAAATATATCGGTTGGACCCTATGCATTAGCACTTAATAGTCTCAGCACTCAGGAGGCAGAGGCTGGTGGAGCTTTGTGAGTTCAAGGTCAGCCTGGTCTACAGAGTGAGTCTCAGGACACCTACACAGAGAAGCTAGCTCAAAAAAGTAACAACAACAAAATCCTAAAAGGAAATCAAGAAAACAATTACATTTATAGCCGCATCAAACAAAATACATATAGACAAACGTTATCAAGTAGGTATAAGACTTATACTTTGAAAGATACAAAATATTGCTAATTAAAGCAGGCACTGAACAAAATTTTTTAATCCCTTATTCATGGACTGGAAGACTTACTATTCCTAAAATAACAACACCAACCTAAGAGGTCCGCAGATAGGTACATTCTCTATTAGAATCCCTAGGAAGAATAGAGAGGGGGAAATTGTGTAATTATATTGTAATCTCAAAACATCAAAGAAAAAATTTTTTAAAAAGCAACAAGCAAACAAAACATGAGGGAGGGCCAGAAAGATGGATCAGTCCTTAAGAACAGATACTGCAGCCCGGCGTGGTGGCGCACACCTTTAATCCCAGCACTTGGGAGGCAGAGGCAGACCGATCTTCGAGGCCAGCCTGGTCTACAGAGAGAGTCCAGGACATCCAAGATAACATAGAGAAACCCTGTCTCGAAAAACAAAAAGAAAGAAAGAAAGAAAAGAAAAGAAAAGGCAAGACAAGAACAGACACTGCTTTTGCAGAGTTCAATTGCTGCACCCTCACTCACCACCTCCACTCTTATGATGCTGTGATATCAACACCACAGCTAATTGGTGGGGGTGGGGTAGACTTCACAAAACTTTCGTACTGTGTGCACTACCAACAGGAGACCCATACAATCAGAGAATACATCTGCACGCCATGAATCTAAACTGCGGCCTATTATCAGGGAGATATATATCTATATATATATCTTAACCAGTCACTAGGTGATTAGCTGCTGGGCGGGGAGGAAGTGTGTGGGGCCTGGAAGACAGTGAGGAAGCCATCGCCCTTGGGCACAGCGGCTGGAAGGACCAGGAAGAGATGAGGAGACAGGCAGTTAGGAGCTGACTAGAGACGCTCACACTAGCGCCATCCGCCATCCATCCGATCCAACTGGCAGGAAAAGGGGGGGGGGGAGTGAGGGAAGCGAAAGTCTCGGACTGCATAAATAGGCAGCCAGCCAGTGGCAGCCCACACACAGACCCCATCTCACCTACAGCTCTGGTCTCACCCTCAACGCAGCCACAGCCATGGCTCAGACCCTGGCTCTGAGCCTCCTTAGCCTGGCCCTGGCTCTCTGCATCCCCTGGACCCAAGGTACCAAGGAGGGAGGAGAGGCTCTAGTTGGGGAAGGGGGCCAGAGGGACACCTTGTAAGCAGCCCCTGCGTCTCTGCACCTACCTTGCAGGCAGTGATGGGGGAGGTCAGGACTGCTGCCTCAAGTACAGCCAAAGGAAGATCCCCTACAGCATTGTCCGAGGCTACAGGAAGCAAGAGCCAAGCTTGGGCTGCCCCATCCCAGCAATCCTGTGAGCACACCGAAAGGGTTGGGTGCAGGCTGTGGTTGAGTTGGGAGAGTATCTGGGGGCAGACTAAGAAAGCTGTGTGCTACTCTCCAACCCTCAGGTTCTCGCCCCGGAAGCACTCCCAGGCTGAGCTCTGCGCAAACCCAGCAGAGCCCTGGGTGCAGAAGCTCATGCGACGGCTGGACCAGCCTCCAGCCCCAGGGAAACAGAGCCCGGGCTGCAGGAAGAACCGAGGAACCTCTAAATCTGGCAAGAAAGGAAAAGGCTCCAAAGGCTGCAAGAGGTGAGGCTGGGAAGGGAAGCCAAGAGGAGCCTCCAAGACGGGCCTCTCACCTCTCTTCTCCCGTCCCAGGACTGAAAAGTCGCAGACTCCCAGGGGGCCATAGCGAATGGCCAGCCTGGAGCCCAGGAGATCCTCCGTGAGCGTCACCACGGCTTCGCGCTCCAATGCACCTGCAAAGAGAGAAGTCAGAAAACAGAAAGGCTCAGGGCGCCCCGCCCCTCCCCCAGCAGCCACCTTCATCCTGCTTCAGCCATCCCATCCGCACGGCCAGCCCTCTCTTCTGTGGCTGAGCTGCCTTCCCCGGGACAGACCCAGAGAGTCCGAAGAAAGAGAGTCTTCCCGGGGATGAAGAAGGAGACAGCAGGACTGTCCCCTCTAGGAGGCCCCTCAGGAGCCAAGACCTGACCTTGCTGTCTGCGCGACCCTCCGCCCTTTCCCTTGCAAATAACGATTTACACCTGAATAAAAAGCTGTTCCGGCTTCAGGGCGCATACCTCTGTTCCTGGGTGCTCGTGTTCGCTGGTGGGGGGCAGGGTCGTTTCAGGGTGAAGGCATATTCTCTGGGTTTCTTGGTCTCCAGGTGAAGGGAGGGTCACGGGTCAGTGTGAGGCAAGGTGTCCCAGGGAACTGTCAATGGAAAGACCACAGAACCAGAGCATGAGTGGGGACACACACACTCACTCACACACACACACATTTACAACACACACTCACAAACACACACATTCACAACACACACAGACACACTCAGACACATACACAGTCACAACACATACATTCACACGTGCACACACACATGTGCACACGCACACATATACTCACACATACACACACCCCTTGGCTCTGCAGGGCTTTGAGCCCAGCCCCGCCCCCTTCCTCCAGGAATGAAAGCAGCCTGTTTGTTGGACCCCCACAGCCCTGACCCCTAAGACCCAGAGGGCCTCCCTGCTGACTGAGGCTCCCGCCTGCCTCTTTTTTTGTTTCACAGAGCTGTTGCGGTTTCTTCCCAACCTAATCCTCGCCCCCTGCCTCCCTGACTGGCTTCCAGATAGGAAAGCCTCCGCCTCGACTTCCTCCCTTTTTCTCCTCTTCTCCTGCGGCTAGCACCTAGAGTCCTCAGGCGCCTCTGATCCCTTCTATGGTCGTTGTTAGTGGGTGTGTGTGCATGGTGTCCATGGTGTGCATGCGTGTGTGCCTGTGTGCATGCGTGTTGTGCGTTATATTCACATTTGTGAGGGAACACGAAGAGGCCAGAGGAGCTGTCGTCCTCAACAGCTCTCAACTTTATTTTTTTAAGGCGTTCTCTCCTAAGGCTCTCTGAGAGCCACATTTCGCTAGGCTGGGTAGCCTAGCTCAGATCCACCTGTTCCTCTCCTGTAATCCTAGTGCAGCTGTGCTTGGCTTTTAATGGCTGCTTGGGGATCTGAACTCAGGTCCCTTTGGCTTCGAGGACGGTGCCTTTGCCCACTGCGTCCTTTCCTCAACCCTCTCCTCTAGTTTCTGGAAGCCAAGGACAAAGTCACCTGGGACACGCCTTCGGCAGCCAAGGATTCAAACACAAATCTATCCTCCCTTCACGGAGGCTCCAGCCTGGCTTCCCTCTGCCTCTCCTTAGAGCAGATACCGTCCTGTCCCCAGGCAGGGCCAAGGAGAATCACTGGATGATGTGAGGACAGATCCTGGAAGGAGAACGAGGAAGTGGAGGGTGGGGGGAGGGGGGAGGGAGCTACTGAGGCTGCAGCACAGCCTTACAGTCGTCAAAGCATCTGCAATTGGCCCCTCGTTCCTCTCGAGGGTTGGTGAAGACTAGGGTCCCCGTTAGTCTCTGTGTAATGGGGGTGGGGTGATCTTAGCCTACAAACTCAGATGTGCACAGCATACTGCATTATAAAATGCCTATATATTTAATCAACGCAATTCCTACTCCGAGCCCCTTGGAATCAGATTCTCGCCCATAGGGAACCCCCTCTATCAAAACCCGAGTCCCAGGTGAGGCGTCCTGCCTGCACCCACCAGTTCCCACAGCCTTGCCAGCTTGGGACGTGGCCAGGGAACACTCTGACGCCTCGGGTCCCAACACGGGTTATGCTCTTCAGAACTAGGCCAAATTTGAGCCATGGGAATTCTGACACTAGAGCCTCTGAACTTTGACCTGAGAGCCTCCCTACGCCCCTGAAGCCATCTGCCTGTCACTTCCCTAGCTGCCAGGAGTTAGAGTCCAGTGACCTCAGCACCTGGACCTGCAGGACAATCTAGAAAAATCCCCCCCCTAACCCTCCAGAGTTTAACCTCTTCCTGGGCTTACATTAGAACCTGGCTTTTAGCAAAGGTAAGGGGGCCTTTCGTATCTAGAAACCTCTATGCTCAGCCCTACCCAAACACATACCCTCTCTTAGAGGGTAATCAGGCAGAAGCAAAACTTAGCCAGGCCTGCTGGCACAGAGCTGTAATTCCAGCTACTTGGGAGGCTGAGGCAGGAGGATCACACACTAGCAGCCTACCTAGCTAGAAAATAAGTCCAAGGTTAGCCTGGGAAACACTGCCTCAACTTAAAAAAAAAACAAAAAAACAAAACAAACTTCTTTTAAGTAAAAACAAACATAGCCCAGGATGTGGCTGAGTAGGTGAATGTTTAATTAGAATGTGAGAGACCCTTGGCTCAAATATCCAGTACCAAAGAAAGAAAAGAGAAAAGAAAGAAAGAAAAGATTTCACAGCTCACTAAATGACTCACCGTGCCATGTGACTGGCGATTGCCTCCAGCCCTGATCTCAATAAAAATCAATTATTTTTTCATAAGAGAATGAGGACCCACTTTCCATGTCTCTCTTGCTCTTTGACAATGCTGTCCTGTTCTTCTTTAATCCCTTATAATATTTTTTAATCATGTAAATGTACTCATGGCTTTAAAAGCATTTAAAAAAAAATTTTTTTTTCCTAACAAGGAAGTGCCAGAATCTTCTTCTGAACTATCAGTCCCCATGACCTTTAACCCTTAAGGTATTTCTTCTGGGAGTAGGCTCCACATGTGCAGATCCTCGGAACTCTTTCCCAGGTCCTGTTGAGTGTCACCAGTAGACTTCTTACTGTAGGAAGTGAGGATGTAGCTCTCTTTCTGACTCTGCTGCCACTGCACCTTCTGCAGGTAACTATCATGCACGAGCTACTTACATGATGATGATTATGCAAGCAAGAGCAAGGAGTGAAGTGCGCATGCTCCTTACTTCTCTTTGTCACTCCATTTCCTCTTCTTTATTTCCTTTTAAGCCATAATGGAGATTGAAGCTATGACGTCATGCAGGCCAGGCAGGTGCCCTGTGCGACACTTTACTGGACCCACTCCTAGATTCTTATTTTTCTTTTATTTAAGATTTAAATTTGTGGGAGCTGGAGAGATGGCTCAGAGGCTAAGAGCACTGGCTGCTCTTCCAGAGGTCCTGAGTTCAATTCCCAGCAACCACATGGTGGCTCACAACCATCTATAATGAGATCTGGTGCCCTCTTCTGGTGTGCAGGCCTACATGCAGGCAGAGCACTGTATAAATAAATAATAAATAAATAAATCTATTTTTAAAAAAGATTTAAATTTGTTTTCAATTATGTTTGTGCTTTTGTGCACATGTATACAATGCCCAAGTATTCACACACACACACACACACACACAGAGAGAGAGAGAGAGAGAGAGAGAGAGAGAGAGAAGAGATGGAGGTGGAGGTGGAGGGAGAGAGGCCAGAGAGAGAGATTGAAAAATAAGTCTTTTTTTAAGGTAACATTAAACTGCTGGCTAGGAAAGTAACCACTCAGGTCACCAATCTTTTCAGTAGAACCTTCACCTGCTGGGCCATTTGTTGTTATTTTTAGACGGGGTTTTCCTACATAGCTCAGGCTACTTAAGAAAGCATCTAATGCTTTTTGTCAATTTTTAAAGTGTGTGTGTGTGTGTGTGTGTGTGTGTGTGTGTGCCGGTGCATGAGCCTCATCACACACATTGAGATCAGAACAGGACATCAAATGCCCTCTTTTTTTTTTTTTTGAGACAGGGTCTCTCTGTTTAGCCTTGACTATCCTGGATTCACTTTGTAGACCAGGATGGCCTCGAACTCACAGCGATCCACCTGCCTCTGCCTCTGCCTCCTGAATATTGGGATTAAAGGCGTGCACCACCACGCTCGATGAGTCATGGTCTTTTTAACTGAATTATCACTTCCAACAGTAAGTCCTGGTCAGGGCCATTCAGGAAGTTACTAATCCCATTTGTTTAAACTGTTTCATCACTCTCTCTCTCCCATGACAAGAACATGCACACTTATGGACCAGCTCTCTGTCCGAGCTGCTGCAGAGTCTGGCACTTCTCGCATCCCTTGCTTTACTCCTCCTCATCAGTCCTTCAGCCTCTTTAGAGCCAACCCTGAGGCGTTCACAACGTCAACGCAATACCTGAAAGCAAACTTCAGGGTAAGAAACCGTGTCTTAACAACCCTCTGTTCACGACACCTAGCCGGCCGCAACTTCACACGTCTATAGTTTGCTTGTTTGCTTACAAGTGGGGCTGAGTGGGGCCAGCAAGCCCCAACAGATACCCTATGTCTGTCCCCCATAGGGTTAGCGTCACAGGCCCAAGCGTGGCCACGCCCAGTTTTTTACATGGGTACTGAAACTTGAACCTAGGCACCTGTGCTTGTGTAGCAAGTGTTCTTACTGGCTGAGCCATCTCTCCAGCCCCAACTCCTAATCCACTTCATCCCTTACTCATCAGTTTCATGGCCACTGATAGCCATTATTAGTTATAATATCATCTGTTTTATGATGGGGCAATCTGGCCCAGCACAGCACACATACCATACCTAGGGCGTCCATTTCTGTCTGTGACCCAATAAAGGTCAGAAATGTGGGGTGTGTCACTTGTTGTCTGTGAAAGTTCAAAATAGTTTCCCTCCTGGCTTTAGTCATTTGCCTGTGGGGACATGTCTCCTGCAGCAGCTGGCCTCTTTTGTGAAGTTTTCTCTTTCCCCGGTCTATCTGGTATATTTTCTTCTTGTATTTTGATATAAGATGATACTGATTTGTTAAAATCATCAGTGTTTCTATTCTTTGCCATGGTTCTTGATCAGTGGATTATCATTTCTATGAATGTCAAAACTGCCCTGCCTTTTCTTCTAGTCCTGTAAAAGTTTTGTTTGTTTTTTTTTTTAAATGACACACACACACATACACATCTGCATCCGAGCTTTGCCCACTTTTAGGCAGAATTCTGTCAGTGGCACAAATGAGGACATTTTGCCCAGTGGCTTGTTTGCCACATCTGAAGCCATCTCCACAAGGGGATGCTCACCATCCTCTTCCAGGTAGGCTGGGTGTTGCCAAGCGTCAACCTGTCTCGTTGACAATGAATCTGTTAAATAATAAAAACATCTTTAAATGCTTCAGTTGCTGCCCCTCATCAGAAGAGAGCAGCTTCAAAGAAAGCTTCGGATCCCAACTTGTCCAGCATTTCAGACTGTCCTGTGCAGGGCTCTAATTATGCCTAGAACTTCTCAACATTTAGAAACTGGACCACAGCCAGGCGGTGGTGCCGCTCGCCTTTAATCCCAGCACTCGGGAGGCAGAGGCAGGCAGATTGCTGTGAGTTCGAGGCCAGCCTGGTCTACAAAGTGAGTCCAGGACAGTCAAGGCTACACAGAGAGACGCTGTCTTGGGGAAACAAACAAACAAACAAACAAACAGAAACTGGACCACAAATGCTATTCCTAGCTTGCTTAACCATTTCCCCAATTTTATTTGGGCCCCTACAAAGGTAGTATTCGTCCCAAGTCAGCCAGAAGAAACCTTAAGAAGACGACATCTCATTTCCCTTAAGAGGCGGGGGGCGGAGTTGGACAGGTTTTTGGCGGGCACACTTCTTACAAATGTGTAAGTGTTAGTTTCTGTTCTGGACACTCCAGGCCAACGGCGAAGGCAGGGACGAACACCGGCTCTGCCACCAGGGGGCAGCAGCATCGTCGCGGTCCGAGATCGGCTAAAGACAAAACAGCCCCGGCATGCGCGCTTCATCCTTGCGCAACTTTTTTTAATTTGTTTGTTGTTTTGTTTTGCTTTTTGATGCGTATCGTGTTAGGCCAGAGATGTATCGTTTATCTGTGTCCATTTACGAATAGGACAAATATCTTTTCCGCTCTTCAGATTCAAGCCTTTCATCAGACGCAAAAGAGGCATTTAGTCTCTCAGAAACCCTCCGGGGAATAAGGAGACCTTTGCTTAGAGCGGGTTCTGCTGCTGAGTAGTTTAGGAGCCTATGTCGAGAAGGAAAGCGCTGGGTGTGATGCGAACTTTCTACAGCCTTTAAGTCAAGCGTTATTTACGCGTCTTCTATTCACTGCCACCCTCTTACCGGCTTGAATACCCTTAAAACCTCCAAGTCTGAGGCTAGGACTTTTGGGACAGGAGCCCACCCTGGAATGCGAGTCCCATGCCCTGTGCCACTCCCACCCTGTCCCTTTTGCGAGGAGTTGGAAGGGGACAAAAGACATTGAAGACTCGGCGACTCGGGATGCTAAGACTTGCTGTAGACTAAAGCCGTCCTTTCCAGGCTCGGGGCGCCCCCTGCTGGTCCCGAAGTGGAGACACTTGGGACCACATCAACCGACACCTACACCAACACCACAAGAGAGTTTCTTAGCCGAATGACAAATGCCCTGTCATCCAATTCTCCCAGCTCTGGCGCAAGGATTTGGTCAGGGTGCATAAAGACGATGCAGGCAGGTTCCTTGGCGGATGCGAAGCCGAGCTGAGCTAAGCCCACCCGATGTATCCTAACTGGACAACTTTCCCAGGCTGTCACTGAACCAGGAGCCTCACAAAGGCAACGTGGCTGAGTAGAGACTAAACTGAGGGCGGTGGTAGCTCTGCAGGCTCCGGGTGTATGGAGCCTGTGATCCGCAAGTCTCCATCCTCGGCCCCGCCCCTACTCTCAATGAAATCTAAACCAATGGCTGGGTATGGATGACTGAAAGCCAATTTTATGGGGGGGGGGGGAATATATATATTTGGCATAAAATCGTCTTGAGTAGTCCAACCCTGTCTAGACTGAGAGCTAGCTAGCTTCCGAGTAGACCAGGCCAGAGGCTTCCGCAGTCTCTGTCTGGCCATGAAGGGCTGGGATTCCTAGGGAGCTGCTAGCCTTGCCCCATATTGGAAGGCTGTAGAAACTGAGTGCTCTGGGGACAGTGACGAGTTAGATGAACTCAGCAGCAAGACGCACAGGCAAGCAGGCAAACAGTGAAAGCTTTTTTCCCAGGGACCTCAGATCGGGCCAACCAACAGAAGAAGCTGACCTGCCCATGGTGAGAGTGAGTCCTCTCGGTTCAATCAATCTAACCGAGAAAATCCCTCGCAGGTTTACACAAGGCTAATCTCAAAGCTGTTTGCTTCCGGTCACTGTCAACCACCACGACCCCTGTGTCTTCTCCCTCTTAGCCTTACGAGAGGGCACTTTCCTAGCACCCCCTCCTTCCTTGATTCCTCCTCGCCTCTCCAATTGTATCTGTGCACTTACACATGTGCATTTGGGTGTGTGTGAACTTATACATGTGTATGTGGAAGCCAGAGGCCAATATGGTTATCTTCTTCAGTCACTCTCCATCTTATATTATTTTATAATGTGTGTGTGTGCGTGTGTGTGTGTGTGTGTGTGTGTGTGTACGCATGCATGTGTGTGCATGTGTGGTGTGTGTGGTGTGAGGTATATGTGTGCGTGCATGTGTGTGTGTGTGGTGAATAGTGTGTACATGTGTAGTGTGCGTGTGTGTGCATGCGCCAAGTGTGTGTGTGTGCACGCACGCACACAAGTGTGCATGTAAGTGCCCGAGGAAGCTAGCAGAGGATGTCAGATACCTTAGTTGCTGGCACTTGTGAGCCACCCAGATGAGTGCCGGTGACTGAGCTCTATCCGTCCTCTGCAGCCCCAGCAAACACTCATGAACCACTAAGCCGCCTCTCCAGCCTGTCCACCTTACTTTCTGAAACAGGGTCTCCCACTAACCCTGAAACCCACAGATGGAGCTAGACGGGCTGGCTAGCAAGCTCAGAGGATTCCCCTGTCTCAGCCTTCCCAATGCTGGGACTACAGATGTGCACTGCCGTACCTGGCTTTTGTGGGGATGCTGGGGGTGCAAACACTTTACCAACTGAAGCACCTCCTCAGCTTCCCACGCCCCTGGTATTTAGCGTTGGCAAGCCCGGAGGGGCTTGGAACTTGGGGCCTCTTCTACCCACACTCCCTTTCTCGGTGATGTCATTGCCTTCAGCCCTTACCTCCCACCCACATGCTGCCAAGCGTGTACCTTCAGGTAGCATCTGCCTCTTGAACTCCAGACGCAGCCAACTACCTACTTAACATTTCCATCTCTGTATCCAGAGCTCAGCTTCAACTCAGCCAGTGAGAAAGAAGCTCCTGCCCAGCTCCTGAAAAACCCGATTCTCTGCCGCCAGCCCCATCTTGATAGCTAGTCCATTCAATGATGGCTTCCAGCCTGAGGCATCCTCGCCTCTGCTTTCTCTCATGTTCTCTGCTGGGCCCCGGTTCTACATTCTTTCCAGAATCCGAGCACTTCTCACCAACCCCAAACCCCCCCTCTGACCCCTCAGTTACAGCAACAGCCATTAGCCCCAATGCCTCGCTTCCATTCACACACGTCTTTGGCCTAGGCTACATTTAACAGCCACTCGGGGTCTTTTAAACATGAAGCCGGATCGTGTCGGGGCCCTGATCATCCCTCTAATGGCTCCTTGAGCCACTCAGCAAAGTAGAACACGCAGAGGCTGACAGCTATGCAGCCTCATTCTCCATCGTCTGTCTCCTACTGCTTTCTTCTTCTTCTTTTTTTTTTTTTTTTTGACATGGTCTCACCGTGTAGCCCTGGCTCTTACTGGGATTGAAGTGTTGGGATCAAAGGCATATACCACTACACCCAGCTGCTTGTCCTCTTTTTTTCTTTTAATAATTTAAAATTTATTTGTATGTCTGCACACCTGTATACGCATGCATGTGAAGCTGCCTACAGAAGCCAGAACAGAGTGTCAGATCCCCTGGAGCTGGAGTTACAGGCAGGTGTAAGCCACTTGATGAGGGTGTTGGGACCGGACCTCTGGTTCTCTGGAAGAACAGCAAGTGCTCTTCCCTGCTGAGCCGCCCACTCTTGCCTTCTCTGTTTGTATTCTTGGCAGCTGTTGCCATCTGACTACAGAGTTTTGTTGTTTGTTGTTGTCTCTCTCCTTCTGCAACCACAGGAATGCCCCTGCTTTGCTTGCTGCTGTTTCCCGGTGATGGGGACAGGCGTAGACTTGCCAGAGGAGAGCTCCATGCACACCCACAGCGGGATGTGGCACAGATGCTCTGCACACTGCTATTTCATGGCCAAGCACGCACACTCACTGTGGGATGTGGTACAGATGCTCTGCACACTGTTATTTCATGGCTGAGCTTGCACACCCACTGCAGGATGTGGCACAGATGCTCTGCACACTGCTATTTCATGGCTGAGCTGGAACACTCACTGTGGGATGTGGCACAGATGCTCTGCACACTGCTATTTCATGGCTGAGCATGCACACTCACTGCGGGATATGGTAAAGATGCTCTGCACACTGCTATTTCATGGCCGAGCATGCACACCCATTGTGGGATGTGGTACAGATGCTCTGCACACTGCTATTTCATGGCCGAGCATGCACACTCACTGTGGGATGTGGCACAGATGCTCTGCACACTGCTATTTCATGGTTGAGCTCGTTCCTGTTGATTCTTGGGATCAGTCTCAACAGGCGGCACTCAGGGAGGATGGAACTGAAACTCCACTTCAGCTTTGCACTGTGCTATTGTGTGACCTTGGCTAAAGGCAAACACATACTCAGAAAAGCTTCCCAAGAAGGGGCCTACGACCAGGTACTTTACAGAGGTGAGGATAGGCGGCCACTGCACACAAATTAGCGTAGCTTCACATTGTGGGCCTTCTCCGCTAGACAGTGCAGATGCTAAACACACTGCCTGAAATGTTGCCCGTTGAAAAGGTTTCACATCTTTGTTACCTCGTAGGCCACCCCTACAAGCCATCAGCAGCGGCTTCCTTCTGGAGCTAGTGTATCTTAGAGACCCATCTGAAAATAAGGACCATGCCTTTACCAAGTCTAGAGAACATCTCCATGAAGCTGTGTGACCCGGGACACGTGCATGCTGCACACACATCCAGGCAGGTGTGGTGCCACAGCACAGAGGACACCCTTAGCTCACATTGTCACTGCGGATCTACAGCCTGAATTTCATCCCAGAGCCCTGGGACAAAGAATTGGTTTTGTTTGGCTTGATTTGTTTGGTTTAGTTTTGGTTTTGGTTTGTTTTTTGTTTTTGCTTAAACATGTGTGCATGTGTGCGTGTTCGTGCAAGTGTGTGCATGTGTGTGCGCGCACATGTGTGTGAGTGTGTGTGTGTGTGTGTGTGTGTGTGTGTGTGTGTGTGTGTGCAGGTGCCTTCAGAGGCCAGAAGAAGTTATCAGGGCATCGCTGCCCCGGAGCTTAGGTTATGGGAGGAATGGGGGCAGGGCAGGGTGTGTGCCATGTTCCTGAACCTCCTATGTGGGTACAGGGACTCAAACGCGGATCCTTCGTGCCAGCAGCATGCACTCTTAACCAAGGAGCCCTCTCTGCAGCCCCACTTGGGATGGATCCTTCCTTCATAGATCTATGAAACCAAGGAATGAGATAACAGGACTTTATCAGTCAGTCTGGGGTGCTAGACTTAAGTGGCATCTCTGGTCCTGGGAAGAGATGTGACATCTTGAACTGACTAAAATATTGTCAATGGAAAAATGTCTAAACCAGGGTCTAGGAGCCCTAGGTCTTTTAAGAAAGAATTCACATGGCAAGAGGCTTTCTGCTAAAGGACACTCAGGCCTTTCAGCCACATGAGCAGCACATAGACAGTTTATTATAGAGACCTCAGAAGATCACGTGAGACCTGCTAGAAGGTAAACAGAAGCAAAGGTCTCTTTGGGCACCATCTGGTCTCCCCACTGTGTGTCCACCCTGCTCTGCTCTACCCTCTGTCTATACACTCCTCTGTGTCTCCCGGGACTTCCTTCCCGAGAGGAGTGCTAGGCCTGGGGAGAGAAGGAGGGTTCACACTGCGATGCCAGCGAGAAGTCCCATCCTGCGTCTCCCTGGTGATGTTCTCAGCGTTGTGACACCCCCAATTTCCTGGGTCCTCTTTCTCCAGGCAAAGAGATTATCTACAGACCCGTATGTACAGGCAACACAATCCCAGAATTCCATTTGGGGCAGTCTCTTCTGGTAAAGTGTACAGTATCCCCAGGGATGCTGACAGAAAATAGGCGGCATGCTATAAGGGATATAGGAAGATCAAGTACTTCCCACTCAAACCACTACACAGGACTTGGGCAGCCTCTCGTTACCTTATATGGGACCGCTTCCCACTGCAGGCTGTTGGTGGAGCGCTGGCTCAGTCTCGGGGTACCCCTGCAGTTATAGACCATCCATCACAAGCACAAGCGGCAACCCGTGCTTGTGCTGGGCATCTTAACCCAGAAGCAACCTTCTGGGAGCTGAGCCCAAAGGGTGTCAGAAGGACTCAAATCTTCAGCTCAACAGTGTCTGGACTGAAGAGAATTAGAGACCCCAGGGAGCGGCTTCAGGGGGGCAGCATCAGGAAGGCACAGCTCAACACAGCCCCCTTGTGGCCGGAAGAGTTCCCTTCCCCACAGGGGCCTCCAGGCAGGCAAAGCTGATGTTTGAACGTACTGCAAGGAATTCCAGGATGGCTGAGTGAAGCAGAATTAGAGCTTATTTAGTACTTAGATGAAGGATTGAAGTGAAGAAAGCAGAGTTCTTTGCATGGGATAGAGATTTTCTCAACGAAGGGGGACTAGAGTCCCTGACAATCAGTAGTCACGAAGCTTCCGGATCCTTTGTCTCAAGAACTCAAAGGACAGATTATGTAGTAAGCAAATGGTGAGTTTTTAGAAAGGAGTGTTGTTATAGAAGAGAACTTAAGGGAAAGCAAGCAAGCAGGGCTCCCACTCAGCAGGAGGGTCTCCAGGAAGGTCGCCACTGGGTCTTGGTCTAGGGTCTAGGGTTGCTAAGACTCTACTGAGTTGGGACATAGGGAGGTGAGTTGATTGGTCCATCTGGTCTACCTGGACTGGTTGTTGGTGACCTTGCACCTCTGCATCCTCGTGGCTGGACTGGAGTTTTGGAGACAGCTTCAAAGCCACCGAAGTGTCTGATCCATGAAGAGACTCCAGGTGGCGACACCATGTCAAGGGGAAAGAGAAATTGTAGGAAGCCAGCGCACAAACCAGGGCCTCTAAACCTGTCTGTCATTTCTGGCCCCTGGCCAAGACAGAGCTCCTGACAGAACTAAAGACATTTCTGGCTTCACAAGCTGAGGTTACTCATTTCCTGGGTCTCCTGACAAATGTCTCACTCTTGGTATCATCAGAGTCTTAAGAGAAAAGAACAAAATACCTCCCAAGAGACTTGGGCTTTTGAAAGTCACTCTTATGTGTCTCTCCAGTGTGTGTGTGTGTGTGTGCGCGTGTGCGTGTGTGTGTGTGTGCGCGTGCGCGCGCGCGCGCGCGCATGTAATCCTGTATGATCCTAAATTACGCTCTTGAAAAGAGGTGACTTACAACAATGTTCAAAGATTAAAATTTAAGTAAAATTGTATGTGTAGATTTGTTTTCTAAAAAATTTTCCTTATGTAGATGCAATTCTGAGATGGGTCTCCCAGGTGTGCTCTTTAGATCTCTGGAGTGGGAGAAGAATGCTGATATTAGAACTCAGAGTTACAAACATTCTGACCATGTGTAAGCAAAGCTTAGTTGTTGCTTTGGAGCCTCCCCCCTCTTTTTTTTTTTTTTTTTTAAGATTTTTATTTTATTATGTATACAGTGTTCTACCTGCACACCAGAAGAGGGCACTAGATCTCATTGTAGATGGTTGTGAGCCACCATGTGGTTGCTGGGAATTGAACTCAGAACCTCTGGAAAAATAGACAATGCTCTGAACCACTGAGCCATCTCTCCAGCCCCCCTCCCTCTCTTGAGATGTCATTAGGCAAAGACATCATCTCTGCAGGCAGTCTTTGCTTTATCAGTTGGGCTGGGGTCTGTCTCTTGGCTCAGGCAGCAGAACAGGCAAGCTAGACCCAGGGTAAAGACCTCCTTTCCCTGTGCTACGTCCCCTTTGTCTTCTCTGTCTTTCCATCCTGCCTCACATTTGCCTTGACTGCCTTGCTAGAACAGCTCACAGAACTTGGGAAGTTGCGTTTGCTGTTTGTGATAAAGGACATTACAAACAGGTCTTGGTCACTGTTCTGTTGCTGTGAAGAGACGCCATGACCGAGGCAACTCTTACAAAAGACAGTATTTAACTGGAGGTCTTGCTTAAAGTTTCAGAGGCTTAGTTCATAACCGTCACGGTGGGAAGCATGGCAGCACGCAGGCGGGCGCTGAAGCCGGAGCTGAGAGCTACATCCTGACCCAGGCACACAGATGGTGACACCAGGCCTGGCATGGGCTTCTGAAACCTCCAAGCCATCCCCAATGGTACACTTCCTCCAACAAGGCCATGCCTCTTAATCCTTCTCAAGAAGTGACACTCTCTGATGACTACGCACTCAAAATTACGAACCTGTGGGGATGGTTCTTATTCAAACCACCATAAAAGGCTACAGAGAAAATCTCGAAAGAGATGTTCACAGGGGCTGGAGAGATGGCTCAGAGGTTAAGAACACTGGCTGCTCTTCCAAAGGTGCTGAGTTCAATTCCCAGCAGCCACACGGTGGCTCCCAACCGTCTGTAATGATGGCTGTGGCCTGCAGGTCTTCATGCAGACAGAACACTATAAATAAATAATAAATAAATAAATAATCTTTAAAAAGGAAAAGAGATGGACGTTCACAGGTCTGTGAGAAGGAGCACAGAGCTTCTGCATCCTTCGAGGAAACCCCCACTTCCTCAGATATTCAGAAACCTCCCTAGATCAGTCCTTTTGAAGTTTCACTGTGTAGGCATATTGATGACGTTATACTGGCTATAGGTTTCTCCTCTCAGCTGAAGGGGACTGGAATTTCCAATCCTTATATCCCTTCTCATCAGCATAAAGGACTCTCTTTACTACAGAGAGTTCAAGGGTTTTAGTAACTTTTTGCCAGGGCAGGGATGAGGGGACCAAAAAAGAACAATACTTAAAGCCATTTTGTTACTATTTATTTGTGTGGACATGCCTGTGGAGGTCAGTGGGGGTCAGATCCTCTGGAGCTGGGGTTACAGGTTGTTATGATGTGGGTGCTGGGAATCAAATTCAGGCTCTCTTCAAGAACAATACATGTGTGGGGCATGGTGGCGCACGCCTTTAAGCCCAGCACTCAGGAGGCAGAGGCAGGCGGATCGCTGTGAGTTCGAGGCCAGCCTGGACTACAAAGCAAGTCCAGGGCAGCCAAGGCTACACAGAGAAACCCTGTCTCAAAAATAAAAAAGAACAATACATGCTCTGAACCACCAAGCAATCTCTCTAGTCCCACGTTTATATTTCAAAAGATGGTTATAAAAGCTGCATGTGGTTGTATGCATCGAGTTCAAGGCCAGCCTGATCTACATACACTGTTGCAGGATAGTGAGGACTACAGAGAGAGACCCTAACTCAAAAATAAAAGTAATAAAAAAGATTTTAATAAAACATCCATTTGAGAGGTGGTGTCCAGACTAAAGAATGCTGGGAGAAGCCGGGCGAGGTGGCGCACAGAGGCTACAACTGGAGAGTGGCTGTGACTTTGAGGACACTCGGAGCTACACAAAATGAACACCAGACCAGCCAGAACTACACGGCCAGACACTGTCTCAAATACCGACCAAAAGAAAAAAAAGCCTGCTACTCTAGAGCAAATTTTATGTTGCATGAGAAGCATCTGGAAGGTGGTCAAACGATTTGCTGAACCATCTCCAGGGCGAGAGCAATGATAAATGTGAGGCTTGCTATCAAGCTGATGGCCTGAGCTTTACTCCTGGGGTCTCCACCATGGCAGGAGAGAGCCAACCGCCTCAGAGTTGTTCTGAGCTCCACTCGGGTTCTGGGCCCGGAGGTGAAGGAGGGATAAACATGGTTTTGTTTAGAAGAGAGCAGATATTTTTCCACCTTAGAAGTCGAACCAGAACCACTTCGTGGGGGAGCTTGGATGTTGCCAGCTGAAAATATCCTAGCAGAGACTGAGAGGAGATGTGTGTGTGTGTGTGTGTGTGTGTGTGTGTGTGTGTGTGTGTGTGTGTGTGTATGTGTGTGTACATACACATATGTGCGTGTGTGTGTGTGTGTGTATACATACACATATGTGCGTGTGTGCGAGTGTGTGTGTGTGTGTGTGTGTGTGTGTGTGTGTGTGTGTGTGTCCAAAACAGGAGGCTTTGGAGAGGAGGACTTGGGATTGTTTTGTCTGTTCATCCTTGCACTTGCTCCTAGAGAGAACTGCTCCAGGGAAGGCTTCAAGGCTTTGGGCTCTGGCTGAGGCTCTGGGCCTCAGCTGCTGTTCCAGGTTCCAGTAGCAACCTTGGTTGAGTTGTGGGTTTGCTGAGGGCCTGCTGACTACACCAGGAGAATCATTCCTCGGAACTGATATGCTTAAGGTTTCATTATTGTGTTCCTTAATCTCCTTCTCCTATTGTTTGGGTTAGTCAGGTTGTAAGTGAGGTAGGCTCTGTTAGTGAGTTCATAATAAAATACAACTGTTAAGAAAACTGAGCCTATACTGAGGTTCCCTCCCAGCATACAAAACATGAGCATAATTCCAAAATATGTTAAAGTCAGAAGTGTAAGAACACAGTCCCCTTCCCACATTAAAAAGAGGATCCAGTGGCTCAAGAGGTAGCTCAAACAGTGAGGCGCTTGCTGTGTGAGCCTGAGGACATGAGTCGAGATCCCCAGAACCTGACTTGAAAACTAGGCACACAAGTGGCACGCACCTGTCGTCTCTGTGCTTGGAAAAGCAGGGACAAAGGGAGCCTGTAGCTTGCTGACCAGCTGGTATTGACCAGCCAGTGAGTTCTAGGTTTAGTGAGAGGCCCTGTCTCCAAAACTAAGGTCATGAGAGAAGACACCCGATAGCAACTTCTGGTCTCTAGACAGCATGCACTCAGACATAGACGTTTCTATACAACACACATATGCAGAGGACCCAGACCACGGGTACAGAGAGCTCGGTGGGTACCCCATATAGTTGTTCTTTTGTGGTCTCCTCTTCTGGCCTTTCTCACAAGGGTGGGAAGTCATTTATCTCCCCCTCATCTGCCAATTCCTTGAAATCTAGGGCTTTGTCTCAGAAGGAGCTGGCCAGCCCCTCTCCTTAGAAATCCCCTCTCAGTTCCCAGGGTTGAGAGAAGGGAAGGATGGAGGGAGGGGGCTGTTCCAGCCTGTGTGTGCTCCCTCCAGTGTTCCTCTGGTGTAGGCATCAGACTCGAGAAACTGGAGAATGACTGACGATCAACTCTTGGAGACCCAGGGCGTTGACTCATAGGGACCCGAGATATTGGACAGAGGTCCTGGGCCCTGCCTTCTCCTCAGGAACCTTTGCTTCTAGCTCTGCCTATTCCAAGAGCAGGACTGGTCCCCAGATGGTGGCTTGGAAGGCATCGTGATGATGCAGAGGCCATCCAGTCTCTCATAGTTGCTCTGAAGGTACCATGGGGCCAACTTCAAAACTGGCCTCAACAGAAAGGAGACAGTAGCAGGGACATAGAGACACCCGCTCCGCTCCTAACCCCGTGCCACCCCAACCAGATCGCCTGGAGCCCAGGCCTACAGTTGATGATGCAAGCGCCACCATGGAGAGGACAGCGCAAGCCCTGCCTGGAGCTGACAGGACACAGCTTTTTTTTTTCCCCTTGCTTTTTTGTTTTCTTCTTGATCAGACTGTCGAAGTTCTCAGAGCTAAAGCCAAAGAAAGCAGAGGGGAAGGCACTGAGTGAGGGGAAAAAGGACGCCAAGGTCATGTTTTGCCAGAAAAAAGGGGGCAGAGGGGGGTAAAGGGGAAGACCCAAAATGGGCCATAGAGGGGAAATTTTTGGGCAGAAAGTGAAAGCTCGGAGCATAAATTGGAGTGGGTGGCAGCCTCACACAGGCTCACTCGGGCTCACACAAGCTCACGCGTGCTCACACGCTGCTGCTCCTGGACCCCTTCCCACCACACCCGTCAGAGCCTTTAGCCTCTCAGAGGCCCTGCACACGCCCAAGAGCTCTCGGGCTCACACACCATCAGTGGCCTGCCTCGGATCACCTGCCATGGCACCCTGTGTGGCCCCACTACTGGCCTTCAGCCTGGTGCTTCTCTGGACCTTCCCGGGTAAGGCTGAGGTGTTAAGTCCTGTGGGAGGGACAGTGTGGATCTCGGACTGTTACAGCCATCATGAACGACCCTGCTAGTTCAGAGTCATTGGATCTAAGGGCTCCCCACGCCTTCTGTGTGTGCCTGTCGGTGTGAGTGTGCCTGGATCCCTGAATTCCAACGTGACTCAACTCTCAGCATCTCCTGGGACCTATAGCTGGCCCGTCTCTGCAGGTTCCATGTCCTGGTACCTCAGGACATCTTGTTGAGGGACCTCTGGCTGTTACTAAGTGGGCGGAGCATTGGCCTCACCTGCACAAAGCCCTGTTTTCAATCCTGCCGATAGGGTTATGAGGGTTAGAGCTTTGCTGGGTGTTTGCTTCAGTTTGGGAGAAGCAGGAATGGACACATGCTTATCAATTTATTCCTTTTTTGTTGTCAAGTCTTAGGGGCCTTGTCTGTTGATTTGGTTTAGTTTTTGAAAGAGGTGCTGATGATGTTGCCCAGGCTGGCCTCGAACTCCTGGCTGTCAAGTGGTCCCATGTCTCAGCTTTCCTGATAGCTGGGACTCCGGGTGCCTGCCGCAGCAGTCTGCTGGCTGTGTGCCAGCACTGTGACTACCAATCCTTAGTTCTCCTTTTGCTACAACTTGGTGAAGATTGAGAAAACCTGGGGGAGGGTGTGTGACCAGAGCAGTGTTTGGGAGACATAGAGAAATGGTTACTTACTAAATGGCTTAGAAGACCACAGTACATTCAGCAGCCGATGGGGCCACAGCGGCACATATGGCTGAATATCATACATACACACACACACACACACACACACACACACACACACACACACACACACACGCATGTACGCATGCACGCACGCACGCACACAGTTAACACCACCTCAGGCTGTGGCCTCCCTTCCTCGTGGTCTCCACACCGGCTCCCCTTCTTTCTTCGATCTCAGCCCCAGCTCTGGGGGGCGCGAATGATGCGGAAGACTGCTGCCTGTCTGTGACCCAGCGCCCCATCCCTGGGAACATCGTGAAAGCCTTCCGCTACCTTCTTATCCAGGATGGCTGCAGGGTGCCTGCTGTCGTGTGAGTTGTGGGGAGACCGTCTAGCCCCGCCCATCTCCCCTGGAGGGGGGCTTGCTAAGACAACTATGGCTTTATCCCCTGAGTCTTGGCCAAGCCCATGTTTCATGGGGGCCCCTGAAACAGGTCCCCATACACAACCTCCAAGCCTCTGCTCCTCATTCTAGAACCTTCTAGGAAACCTGTTCAAAGGGCTTCTCTCTCTCTCTCTCTCTCTCTCTCTCTCTCTCTCTCTCTCTCTCTCTCTCTCTCTCCTCTGACTACAGGTTCACCACACTAAGGGGCTACCAGCTCTGTGCACCCCCAGACCAGCCCTGGGTGGACCGCATCATCCGAAGACTAAAGGCAAGCCTGACGTTCCTCAGTCCTGCCGCCTCCACCCTCTAAACCCTTGTCTGAGCTTCCAGCCCGTGACTCTGCCTCTCCTCCCTCCCCTTAGAACAGACGCAGCATCGGTTAACCAAGCATGACAGCACCCAAAGGCGCCCTGTGTCTTGAGTCAATGGACCCAGGACCGGAAGAGAGGACCAGGCTTCCTGATGCACCACCCAGACCTAACCCTTCCAGGGCTGTGCCAAGAAGAGTCAGTGTGACCCTGAACGGGAACGTGCACGGCAGAGTTTGTGTGGCTAGCGTGCCACCTTCCGTGGCTACATGGCTAGATGGCAGTGCTTCCAATAAAGCTGCTTGGTACCCCTGGATCTGTCTGCGTCTGCTGGCTGCCTGTGGGACACGAGTAGGGAGGGGGAGGGGGGATGGCGGCAGGATATATTTCCATCCCACGAGTTCTGAGCAAGCTGTTCACCATCCTCCACCTAGCACCCCGATGCTCCCAGAACCAGGCCCACAAGTAAGGACCTAGCCCATATCTCCTGGTGTCCATAACACTCTGTATTCAGCCACACAAAACTTAAGTCAGTTTGCAAAGTTCCCAAGAAGCCTCAGACCTTTCTGAAGTCTTTGTCATCCAGGCAGGTGGTTAAGCATTAAGCATCTAGGTGTCTGGGGCGGAGGGTGGGGGGCTGAGGGGAGGGGGTTGAGGAGCTTCAGTGAGGGTAAGAGGAGGGGCAGGAGGCATGGCTCCACTATCTAGGAGCCTCCACCCCACCCCCACCCCGCGGCCATCCCATGTGCACCTACCCTCTTCTTCCTCCGCTGCCCTATACTGGCTTCCCTTTGGGGTCTGGGTATTTCCTCCTCCAGGAATTGTCACTCTGACTCTCTGTCTCTCTCTCTCTGTCTCTCTCTGTCTCTCTCTCTCTCTCTCTCTGTATGTCTCTGTCTCTCTCTCTTTCTCTCTGTCTCTGTCTCTCTCTCTGTGTCTGTCTGTCTGTCTGTCTCTATGTGTGTTTGTGTGTGTGTTTGTCTCTGACTGTCTATCTCTGTCTATTTCTCTCTCTCTTTCTCTGTGTGTGTGTCTGTCTGTCTGTCTGTCTGTCTCTGTCTCTCTTTCTCTCTGTCTCTGTCTCTCTGTCTCTCTCTGTGTGTCTGTCTGTCTGTCTCTCTGTGTGTTTGTGTGTGTGTATCTCTGTCTCTGTCTCTCTCTCTCTCTCTCTCTCTCTCTCTCTCTCTCTCTCTCTCTCTCTCTCTCTCTCAGCATTCATTACAAAAACCTATTTTTGATAGTTTGTCCTTCTCCTGGACAAGGGCCCTATCTATGCTGGTTGCCAACGGATCTCCTAGCACAAGATAGGGAAGTCAATAAATATTTGCTTAGAGAATGAACAAATACATGAGAAACGGTCAGCAACCATGAAGGACAGCCCCATCTTCCATTCCGCCCATTCTGAGTCTGACCTCCAGACCAGCTCTTCCATCTCAGAGAGTCTGAGCATGGTCCAGGGTACCAGAGCAACCCTAGGTCCAGATGAATCAAAGACACTGGCCGGGAGCCAGGGATCAGGATAGGAAGACCGGCCCACAGGGTGAAAGGAAGAGCAGCCAGGGATGCTTGCAAGATTCGGCATGGAGGAGCCTCGTGGCCACCCCTTCTGTGCTCCAGGACTACAGGCAACGCAGAGTCTTAGGGAGCGAGTCTCTGGTCTGGAGGACAAAAGCCCTGCAGCTCTTAGAACAGCCCCTAGGGCTGCTCCGTGTCTAGGACGCTTCCTGGGTGTGACTCCCAGGGCCTCATATCAGATATACAAGCCCGGCTGGGCAAGCCTTAAAAGGAAAGTTGTAGTGACAGGGTTGCGCTCCCCAGTTCCACTCCGGCTCTCAGGCGGTCCAGACAGGTTCAAGCAGCCAGGTGTCTGAGAGATCGAGTGTCACAGGGGAGAGGTGGCAGGAGCAGCCACTTCCCCTACAGACAGGTGTTCAAAACCTCAAGTATCTCAGGCCTCAGAGTCACAAAGGGTGGGATTGTGGGGGTAGAGTTCCAGAATAGTCTCTATGGCTAGAAAATTGTTTCCAATGCCTGAGGTAAGTGAGCCACGTGCATCCATGCATGCACTTACTCTGCTGACCTTCATCCATCCCCCACCCCCGACACAGAGTGCTCTGGCTCCCACAGACAAAAGACAAACACATAAGGCATGGGAGATGTTCCCTCAGATCTTGCTCAGGTCCCAGGGGAACCAACAAGTCAGCTTGCCTTGGAAGCAGACATAAATCCTCCCTCTGGTGTCCCAGGCCTCAGAGAAATATAAAAAAGCGATAAGCATGGGGTCCCTGCCCAAGGTGCTACCAGGACAGGGGCCCTTGGACAATATCTCCATGGCAGTGGGAGGGTTAGGAGCCCTGGTCCCTGTGCTGGTCTTACAACTTGGTCTCCACCCTATCACTGAGGGACTCTGGGAAAGTTTCTTCAACACTCTCCAGCTTGGAGTTTCAGTACCGTGTCTGAAGCAGAAAAAGGCCCAATTTTGGATTCCTTCCAAAGACTTGACCCTTGTATCTTCAGATCTCAAGCTAAGCTCAGTACAGGCTCCCCATAACAGCCAACAGAGCCAGAGGCTGATGCTAAGGAAGAAAGAAAATCTAGGAGCTAGTGGTGTGCCTTATATCATGCAGTCCCCTGCCTGACTAGGGAAGCCTGGGAAGGTAAGAATGTAGGGAATAGGGGCTGCAGAGATGGCTCAGAGGTTAGGAGCACTGGCTGCTCTTCCAGAGGTCCTGTGTTCAATTCCCAGCACCCACATGGTGGCTCACAGCAATCTATAATGAGATCTGATGCCCTCTTCTGGCCTGCAGGTGTACATGCAGGCAGAGCACTGTATACATAATAGTAAATAAATCTTTTGAAGAAGGAGGAAGAGGAGGAGGAGGAGAAGAAGAAGAAGAAAGAATTAGAATAATTTAGGGAATAAGCCAGGCATGGTGGCACACGCCTGTAATTCCAGCACTTGGGAGGCAGAGGCAGGTGGGTTGCTGTGAGTTCAAGGCCAGCCTGATCTATAAAGCAAGTCCAGAACAGCCAGGGCTACACAGAGCAACTCTGTTTGGGAAACCAAAATAACAGTAATAACAAGTTAGGGAATAAACACCCCATCAGGAACCCGGTTTACGACCTTCCCCACTCTTCCAGCCATTGCCCCCCACCTTAACTTGTCTTGTCGCGGCCCCCTTAGCACTAGGTATTAGTCTATTATCTCTCTAGCGACCAGCGGCTTGCCTTCTCCTGCCCAAACGTCCTCAGCACAGTCACCCCACCTGTCTCCAGAGTCCACTAACAAGGAATACATCCTCATTTATCCCAAGTTCTGCTTGCCTGTCTCTGACAATGGCGAAGACCTTACTTCTCTGACAGGTAGCACAGACTCCTGATTCCCCAAACAGGATAGGAAGGCTTGTTGTACACCTCTACCTAAACACTTCCTCCCTGGGCACATGGCACCTACTACGGGCTCAGTGCCTGACACGGGTTGGTATCTACTGCCCTCAAGACCCTGGAGGCCCAGGGTTCCTGAAGCTAATATCTCCCTAAAGTATCTAACATGCCTGCTCAGGGAACCCCCCAACCTTGTCAGATTATATTTCCTGCCATTGACATCTGCTGAGAATTCCCAGAGGAAGAGAGTGAGCCTTATCCGTCTCCACTGCCAACATTGCTTTGCACGGCTAGCCCAGAATAAGCCTCAACATGTATTTGATTAACAGAATAATTAAATCTAGCATAGCACGCACGCGCGCGTGCACACACACACACACACACACACACACACACACACACGAGAGAGAGAGAGAGAGAGAGAGAGAGAGAGAGAGAGAGAGAGAGACAGAGACAGAGACAGAGACAGAGACAGAGACAGAGAGACAGAGACAGAGACAGAGAGACAGAGAGACAGAGAGACAGAGACAGACAGAGACAGAGACAGAGACAGAGAGAGACAGACAGAGAGAGAGACAGAGACAGAGACAGAGACAGAGAGAGACAGACAGAGAGAGAGAGACAGAGACAGAGACAGAGATTTAGTTAGTTCTCACGGCAGTTGCAGCTGCCTCTGCCATGGCATTGAATGTTTGGCCAGAGCCAACTCCATAAGGTTTTGATAATCTCATGTTCAACTTCCTGGCAAGCCCCCACCCCATGCCACCCCCTTCTTCTTCCCTCCGGGAAATTTAGACTCAGCAGAAAGTCTTGGAAATGGTCTCACAAAAGAGCAAGATTCCCAACCGAGGAGTTTCCCCTAAGAACAGGCATTTCTCTAGACACCAAGCATTCTAGATGCGCTCCCCTCCCCCACTCCAGACTTTGTCTATGTGGATGAACATGGTCCTGAGGTGATGGCAAAGTCACCACAGGGGGCTCTCTAGGTGCCAGGTGCTGCTCTAGGCGCTATGACAAACTCATGCTGTGGGTGACAAAACTGAGGCACAGAAGAGAGGTGTCTTACCCAAGCTATACAGCTAGGAAAAAAAATGGCAGAGTGGGGTTCAAGCAGAGCAGTTTGCTCCCAGAATGCTGCTACATGGCCCACCCCCTAGGCAAAGATGGAGAAGAGTACAGTGGGGCCAGATGTGAAGGTATTAGCACTACTTTCACATGGTGACCAAGTACCAGTCTCCAAGCCCAGGCCTTTGTCTGCGTTAGCTCATTGCAGCCTCAACCTACAAGGTAGGTATTGTTACTGCCATCTTATATATAAGGAAACTGCAGAACAGAGCACTATGACCTCTCAAAGGCACAAAGCCCACATTTGCCTGGTGAGTGGTCCTTCAACTGGGGCCTGAGGGCTACGATGTCTAGTAAGAGTAGGAAGGCTTGGCTTGCTAGGGAGAACTGAAGTGGGGAAAACAACAAGTAAAGCTGGAAGGTCCAGACAGTGCTTGAACTCAAGAATAGAAATGGCCCCTGGAGAGCATCCAGCCTCTTGACAGTCTGCAGCGGAAGGGCAGGGAGCTTCTCCAGAGCTTCAAACTGAGATCTGCTCAGACACTGGCTTTCCTGACGGTGCAATGGACTGGGATCCAGAGGGTGTGTTTGTGTGTGTGTGTGTGTGTGTGTGTGTGTGTGTGTGTGTGTGTGTGTGTGTGTGGTTTTTGGAAAGGGATAGGGCCAGCCCTTTAATGGGACTGAGGACTGAAGGCCTCTCTGCTGACCCGCCAGGACCCAGCCAGAAGGACAAAGTATTTGGCCATGGCAATTGAGTGCTAACATCTCCTCAATGACACATTGCAAGGGCCACTTCTATTTCCTGAAGAGCTTCAAGCAGACAGGCAAAGGACAGGATGGCGGAGGAGCCTCTGAGGACCAGAGAACCCTGACTGCTTCTGTGCCTAGGACCTTGGGCTCTTTCCTTTGGCTCCAGTGAGAAGAAAACACGAGCCATCCTCGTGGGAAACCTTTAACACCAGGTTCTGGGTCAGTTGGACCCCCTCGGGCTCTGATCTCAGACTCTCGACACGACACCGGAAGTCTGAGCTTACCTCCATCAACACCCCAGTCACTGCAGTCTCATGCTCATCAGGCAGTCATTTCAAGGATCCTCCCCAAAAGAAAGTCAGCCTTTCCTGTCAGGACCTCAATGCTGCAAAGATCTCAGCAGCTTAAGAAGATCTGCTCTCGACAGGAAGTCCTGGGACCTACTGTGTGCCCATCAGTGGCAGGACCACCATAACGTCAAGCTCCCCCCATAATAGCCAGGCCACCACTTCCCCCCCCAGAACTCCTATCACCATCCAAAACACACAAGCCTGGCGAGGAAGGAGAGAAACTGTTTGGTTCCGGGGCCACCAGGCTCTCTGCAGCCCGCATACGTGACACCTCCCCATGGCAGTGCTGGCTCTTCGTGTTGAGCAGGGCCTCCAGGGGTCTCAAAGCTGTCATCATGTAGAGTTCTCTCAAACCTCTTGTCATTAAAGTAGTGCTTTGCCACTGGCTGCAGCCCAGAGGATATACTCATGTCAAGCTCTGTTCTCATTACTGATAACCCAATGACACGCTATATGAGTACGGCCTCCTTGGCTTCGTGGAGGGCCTCCTGCTTTCAGAAGGAAAATAGATCTATCGTTAGGGCTCTTGCCTGCAAGCCACTGGCACTCGCTGACGGGTTTAAACAGAAGCCGTGGTGGGAAGGCCCCAGGAGGATGCAGGAAATGGCAAGACGAGAGAACGCAGGAGGATCATTCTCCAGTCGTGCAACAGACCCAGCTAGGACAGATCGAGACAGCTTGCTGGGGCAGCACGGCGCCTTGACCTTCCTCCCCTCATATTTCTACATGCAAGATAAAAAGTCTCCAGGGCCAACAGGGCAGGCCCACTCAGATCCCATGTTCCTCTTTCTTGATCAACATTCAAAAAAACCAAAATCCAGGGCATTCTCTGCAGCTTCCAGTACCATTGTGGGTCTCTTCTGCTCTTCCCAGGATGGACTGTCCACTGATGACACAACACTGGGTCCAGAGGGTAGCCATGTGTAAGCCTTGTGTTTAAGTATGGGGCTGGGATGCTTGCCCTCAGGATTATGAGACCTCTACTAAACAGATTGAGATGGGAGTTCAAGTAGGAAGAGGAAAGGAACAAGTGTCCAGTGGGAACTGGCCCTAACCTCATCACTCTCAATGGCCTGAGTCTGGTTTCCTATGAAACTCATGCAGAAACATAATCCTCGCTGACAGATGAAGGCAGGAAGAGTCAAGCTACAGTGGTAAGAGGTGAGGCCCTGTGGTTCAGGCCATCAAGGTTAAGTCCCATGACTGAATTCTAGTGACATTGTAAGAGGTAGAGGGACCAGAGAGGTCTGTGTCTGGTGTCATGTGACCCCTTGGTATCACTGCTATAAACCAAAACAACACTCCTTTCTCCATGACTTAGCTGGCATGTGGTAATGTGTTACTAACAACGGAAAGTGAACCAAAACTCATTTCAACGTGGAACCTCCAAGGTCCAAGGACTCCAAACTCAAATTTGGCCTTCAAGTTGTTCTGAAGGCTTTTTTTTTTAATTTTTTTATTTTTTCAAGATAGAAAGTCACTCTGTTAGTTTGGTGTGATGTTTTTAAATAGACAGACAAAGGAGAATGGCACAGTGGTAGTACATGTTCTTAACTTATCCCCAGAGACAGAGAAATGACAAATATTATATATATCATACATATGATAGATAGACAGACAGACAGATGATAGATAGATAGATAGATAGATAGATAGATAGATAGACAGACAGACAGAAAGACAGACAGATCCTCTACTTGTACATCTGTCACCTCTGTGATAACAGCATCAATTGCCCTGTAAGGTGGACATTATTTCTGTCATCACTTCTACACCTCCAAAATAGATTCTCTGATAACCTTGACCCTTCTCATTGGGTCTAGCTTCCTATTCATGGCCCGGGAAAGGTCTTTCTGATTAGCAAAGCCTGTGCTATGTGTCTGTCTCTCAGCTGCAAAAGGAGCTGGAGAAATGAGTACATAACTTTGGGTTCTACGGTGCAAAGCAAGTTGTGGCAGGCACTAAGGCTAACAGAGCAGGCGATCCCTCAAACATCAAAAGGGTCAAGTGTGGGCAATGAGACAGAGAAATGTCTCAACTGCCTGGCTACCCAGCATCAGTATCCATCCCTGTCTTCCCCATCCCTAGACTTAAACACTGAACATAGTATCATCTTTGCTTGCACAGCCAACACCTGCCAAAGACAGACAACTGGGACAGAACCTTGGCAACAGCATGCCTGTCCCAGTAAGCTCAGTTATCAATAAAACACTAACAGACACACACACACACACACACACACACACACACAGACACACACACACATCATAGACAGGTTAGCTTTAAAAAAAATAGAAATTTAGGGCTGGAGAGATGGGTCAGCGGTTCAGAACACTGACTGCTCCTCCAAAGGTCCTGAGTCCAATTCCTAGCAACCACATGGTAGCTCATAATCATCTATAATGAGATCTGGTGCCCTCTTCTGGTGTGCGGGCATACATGCAGGCAGAACACTGTATATGTAGTAAATAGATAAATCTTTTTTTTTTTTTTACATAGAAATTTATTTTCTCACAATGCTAGAGACTGAAAATCCAATATCAAGGTACCAATATGATCAGTTTCTGGTGAGGGCTCTTTTCCTGACCACCTTGGCATTTTTGCATTCGTGTGTGCGAGTGTGTGTGAGTGTGTGTGTGTGTGTGTGTGTATGTGTGTGTGTGTGTGTGTGTGAGAGAGAGAGAGAGAGAGAGAGAGAGAGAGAGAGAGAGAGAGAGAGAGAGAGAGAGAATATCTTCTTATGGGACCACTTTCCCATTGTATTAGAGCTCCCATTTTTATAATTTCATTTAACTCCTCCTCTTCTTCTTCTTCTTCTTCTTCTTCTTCTTCTTCTTCTTCTTCTTCTTCTTCTTCTTCCTTATCTTCTTCTTCTTTTGAGTCAGGGTCTAATTTGCCCAGACTCACCCCAAACTTACATATATATACAATAGATCACCTATAGCAAGAAGAACCATGACACAATCAAGAATTATATAAATGTTACATTCTTAGTGTTTTGGCTTTAAAATCCTGACTTTAGATATGGTCGCACTGCAAAAAAGACTGCATTGTGTGAATTCAGGTGGGCATGAAGAATCAGTCTGCACTATCCGACTCTAAGAGCTTGGGTGACACTCGTTCCTCCTCTTGCTTTCATGCAATCTTATCTCTCTGTTCTGTCACCACCAACTCATCTCTGACTGGCAGGATAGATCGAGTTACTAACAAATGACACCCAAATCTGAGCACTGTGACGCCACAAAATTCCGTTCCCACACAAACACGGAGCCACTCTGGGTCCAGGCGAGCACACCCTCAGCACAGCTGCGCTCCATGTGGTAGCAAAGCATCCCAAGCTGCTTTGATCTTTAGGCATCCCCTCTTCATCTCAACACACGCTGCCATGATCAGTTGAGACAGACAGCGAAGGAGAACACTTTCCTCAATGTTTCTGATCGCAAGTGACACATGCCACTTCTGCTCACATTTTTTGCGTGTTAGAGCAGGAGTGGGTCACATGACCGTGCTTAACTTCAAGAGAACAACTCCCAGGAAAAGAACTGAATGGGAGTAATAACTCCGCCATAATAAGCTCCACTCAAGAATGGAACAAAGGAGCGTGGAAGGAATGGGGACACTAAGCAAGCACGGACAGGGGGAAACTGAATTAAAAAGCTACAGTCAGGCGGGACCAGGCGCCACACACCTTTCATCCCAGCACTCCGGAGGAAGAGGCAGGCAGGTAGCTGAGAGTTCAAGGGCAGACTGATCTACATAGGGAGTTCCAAGTCAGCCAGAACTGCAGTGAGACCCTGTCTTCTGAAAAAGAAAAGCTATCTATAGGCATGAGCTCTGAAACCAGTCCCAGGGTTTAGTTGGGTCTTGTTACTTTGTACTTATAGTAACTTTTTCTTTTTGAGACAAGGTCTCTCTGTGTAGCCTTGGCTACCCTGGACTCACTTTGTAGACTGGGCAGGCTGGCCTTGAACTCTGATCTGCCTGCCTCTGCCTCCCTGAGTACTGGGATCACAGGTCTATCTCTTATATTACCCTTTTACTGCATGGCAATTGGCCATAGACACTTCATACACTGTTGAGTCCAAGGGCCAAGACAGGCACTGCCACCAACTCCACTATTACCATTAAAACAAAATGCCTACAGGACCCCTCTTTGAGGAGGTTGTTTGTTTGTTTCTTTGTTTGTGAGATAGGGTTTCTCTGTGTAGCCCTGTCTGTCCTGGAACTCACTCTGTAGACCAGGCTGGCCCAGAAGTCACAGAAATCCACCTCCGGGTGTTGGATTAAAGGCTTGTGCCACCACTGCCCAGCTTTTTTTTTTCTTTAATGATCTATTTATTTTTAAATTTTATATACATTGGTATTCTACCTGCTTGTATGTGTGAAAGTGTCAGATCCCTTGGGCCTGGAGTTACAGGCTGTTGTAAGCTGCCATGTGGGTGCTGGGAATTGAACCTAGGTCCTTTGGAAGAACAGCCAGTGCTCTTAACCCCCGAGCCATCTCTCCAGCCCCCTTTGAGGATTTTTTTTTTAAGTGAATGACTAAAAGAAAAGCCAGTCATGAAAGAGAAGTGACTGGAGCCCAGCAGACCGGGAGGGGAGGGTGTATAAAGAGGTGAGGCCAAGAGGCCGGAGTCACATGATCCATGACTTTTCAAGCTACAGGAAGGGATGAGGATTGGATTTTCAGTTTTGTAAAAGATTTCAGCGAAGGAGTAACATGATGGCATTTAAAGTTTTAAGAGCCCCTCTTGGTGGCCTGGAAAGTGGATAATATAGAAACAAGTAAAGAAGGCAAAGTCATGGCCCGGAAGGAGCGGATCCTGGCCTAACCTCGAGGAAACAGTTGGAGCTGAGGAGGGGTTCTAGGCATGCGTCTGAAACAGAGCCACGGCCTGAGCGGAGAGGTTCTGTTTGTGAAGCATAAAGCAAAGGGGAAAGCCAGGGTGGCAGCAGGATTCGGGCCTGAGCAGCCGGCAGGATGGTGGGGACATTCTCAGGGATGGGTGCCTGGGCGGGGGAGACAAGCTGGGAGGGAAGTGTTGAGAACCTAGAGGATGGTTCTGGAATTAGACGTCTGTCAGAATGCCAAGAAGAAAACCCAAATAGGCAGTTGGCTCCACAACCTGGAAGTCAGAAGTGGGTCTATATTTCTCCCGGCTCGCCCATCTGTCTCTTCCTCTGCTGTTGGCTGAAGTCATAGTCTTAGCTTGTCTCAGGGGTCCTAGCAGCTTCTTCAGGCCCCTGTGCTAAGCCCATCCCTGCCTTCAGCCCTTCCACCCACCCCCCACCCCCCACCCCACCCCTGGTCCTCCAGGGCAGCTGCACTACTGAACCCACCTAGGCTCTTGCTTTCTGGTTTAGCATCCAGGACTGTGCCTTGGAGTTGGGTTAGCCATCCCCTGACTCCACCCACAGGAACCTGACCAGAAATAGCTCCCCAGCCCCATCTCCTGCGGCTTCTCTCTACCCTCCCACCACTCACCTACACTGGAACAACCTCAGTCCCTCTGTCTCTCAAAGCTCCTTCCATCACGCACCTCTCCTGCCTCTCTCTAGTCCTTCAGAACTTCACCTCGCTAGCTGCGGGGGTCACCTGCTTTACTTCCAGGGACCCCGGTTTCCTGAATTTCTCCCAAGAAGGAGAAATGGCTTAGATAACAAGTGGAAGAAGGAAGGTTTTAAGAAACAAACTCTGAGGCCGGGCGCGGTGGCACATGCCTTTAATCCCAGCACTCGGGAGGCAGAGGCAGGTGGATCGCTGTGAGTTCGAGGCCAGTCTGGTCTACAAAGTGAGTCCAGGACAGCCAAGGCTACACAGAGAAACCCTATCTCGGAAGAAAAAAAAAAAAAAAGAAAGAAACAAACTCTGGCCATGACATTGTTTCAAGCTCCAGAGAGTTGGAGACAGGGAAGGGGGGGGGGCTGTGCTGTTGCTCAAGACTCCCCCATCCTGGTCTCCCAGCACTCCTGGAACTCTTGTAATGTTCCACCCACTCAGGGCTGCAGGGCCATGCTCTGCCCCTGGCTCTGACCCAAGACCCTCTGGACATGATCAGACTTGGAGAAGCATGGGAAATGAAATGGACCCCTCGCCAGGGCTGGGGACTTTCAGAAGCTGAGTCATTTGGTTTCCTGCTCATTTTCCATTCTTTCTGGAATGTCACATCCTCGTATTTTCATCCAGAGCCCCAGCTCGACAGGCCATCAGCCTCACACCTTGTTTAATCTATTTTCTAGACTCCCTCTGCAGGCCTCAAAGTTGAGATCTCAAGCCAGCTCCACGTCCTCCTTTTCCCAGGTATAGAACGTCCCCTGCAAATCCTGTGACACTGAACCCCACAAAAGAATGAATTGAAAAAGCATCCTTAGAATCTTATCTCAAGAGACACACGCCGGGCACGGAGACGCAAATACCACTTGCCCTCACTCAGTTGTGAAAACTGTAGGTCAATCTTGTAGACATACAGAAGCGGCACAAAGCTATAATACCAGCACTTACAAGCTGAGGCAGGAGAATTGTAACTTTGAGGCTATCCTGGGCTACATAGTAAGTTATAGACTAGCCTGGGCTCCAAAATGAGACATGATCTATGAAATGAAAAAGAAAAAGAAATTCTTGCAAAGGCAGACACTATGGAGGGGTAAGGAGAATAGGAAGGAATTAAGAAGGTTTCTTAGAGACTGGGAAGGGCGCTAAGAGGAGAGCAGAGAGTGGGAGATAACCTCACAGAGAAGGGGGCTAGCATGCTCAGTGCGCAGCGTATATACACGCGTGAAAAGTTAGTTAGAGCCAACTCTGTGATGTTAATTTGAGTTGTAGTGAATTAAAAATAGAAAAGAAAAGCCCAGTGAGGGAGTACACACCTGTAACCGCCACACTCAGCAGAGTAAGGCAGGACGCTTCTAACTCAAGAGTCAGCAAAGTTAGAAACTGCCCAGGACCACACAATGAGTTCCAGGTTAGCAAAATCCTGAGCGAGGAGAGAGAGAGGGAGGAAAGAGAGACATACAAAGAAGAGGAGGGAGCCAGGCATGGTGGCGCACACCTTTAATCCCAGCACTCGGGAGGCAGAGGCAGGTGAATCTCTGTGAGTTCGAGGCCAGCCTGGTCTACAAAGTGAGTCCAGGACAGCCAGGGCTACACAGAGAGACCCTGTCTCAAAAAGCCAAACAAACAAACAAAGAAGAGGAGGGAAAGAGGAAAAGCCTCCAGAAAACAGAAAACAAGCTCTCTCATAATATACAAGTGTTGACACCTTTAAAGGATGCTTCATGTTTCATACACATATATAGGTACACATTCATGATGTAACTATACTAACATATGTGCATATGTATGTATGTATATATACATATATAAGTATATTCACATCAAGGAAATAACAGGAATGTCTAAGTGTATAGTCACAGTACAGACTTAAACAGACACATACACAGTTGCACACACAAAGTTAATTCTCTTTCCCTAAGAAAAATATTTGGAGAACTATTTTGAGAAGCCACTTGGAGAGCACAGTGGTGCTGACAATAAAAAGGAATGGCCTAATGGAGCCTTTGGCTGGAAAGCTCTTTGTTTTGCTCGGTACAACTTGGTTTAGGCTTGGAACAGCGCAGATAAAAATTGACATAGGGGCTGGCGAGATGGCTCAGAGGTTAAGAGCACGGTCTGTTCTTCCAAAGGTCCTGAGTTGAATTCCCAGAAATCACATGGTGGCTTGTAGTCATCTATAATGAGATCTGGCGCCCTCTTCTGGCATTCGGGCACACACGCAGGCAGAACATTGTATACATAATAAATAATTTTTTTTTTAAACTGGCATAGATGTCTCAGAGGTTAAAAGCATTTTGCTCCTTCTGCAGAGGACCCAGATTTGTGTCCCAGCATCTACATGGTGGCTCACAACCATCTGTCACTTCGGTTCTGGCCTCCTTGCACACTGAATGCATGTGGTACACATGACACTAAACACTCATACACATCAAATTAAAATAAATCCTTTCTAAAAATAGAATTGGTATTTTTGGCTTGGTTATTGTTGTTGCCTGTCTTTATTGTTTGATTGGTTTTTGAGACACAGTCTCACACAAGCCAGGCTGACCGGAACTCAGTATGTAGTTGAGGATGAACTTCAACTCCTGATCTTCCTATTTCTCCACCTCCCACGTTCTGGGAGTACAAGCTACCATGCCTAGTTTATGTGGTGGTAGGAATCAAAACCAGGGCTTCCTGCATGCTAGGCAAGCGCTGGGGTAATAATATTTAAAATGACAAACTTGAGTCAAGGGCACAGTGATGTACAGTTCCAATCCCTCAGGAAGCAGAGACAGGAGGATTAAAAGATTGTGCTCAGGCCTGGAGAGATGGCTCTGGCTCTGTGGTTAGGATCACGTGCTGCTCTTGCAGAGGACCTGGGTTCAATGTCAGCATCCAGCTCAGGAAACTCACAGCCTCCTGTAACTACAGCTCCAGGGGATCGGATATACTCTCTGGGTTACTTAAACACATGTGCACACATATGCCCAGGCACACCAATTTAAAAAAAAAAAAAAAGATGGGGAGCCGGGCATGGTGGCACACGCCTTTAATCCCAGCACTTGGGAGGCAGAGGCAGGCGGACCTCTGTGAGTTCAAGGCCAGCCTGGTCTACAAAGGGAGTCCCGGACAGCCAAGGTTAACACAGAGAGACCCTGTCTCGAAAAACAAAATAAATAAATAAATAAATAAAAAGATGGCCTTTGTCCCTGATTGAATCCAGGTGAGCCAGGCAAGCACAGGAAATGATGTCATAAACTGGGACTATATCTGCTTATGCAGCACCTCCCCCACGTGTACCAATGCACTTGGCAGCCTCACTCCTCTACCTGCATGTCCTATACTCACACTGCTCTCCAAACAACACACTTAGCATCTTCAGAACACCCTCAGAGCTCCACCTGTACACCTCCCTCTCTGAACAACAGAGCAGATGCCTCGGTTCCTGACAACAATCAAATTCAGATGTTCCTATTCATTCAACGGTGTCCCCAGTGCGTCCAGTTTGAAGATGGAGAGGCTGATCCAGTCTGAATTAGTTTGGGGAGTACAGGAAAGAAGTCAAAACCTTGTCTTCAAGTAAACTCTGAGGGAGAGTGACCTATTTACCATCTTTCTCCTGTGTGCAATTGGATGGGCATGTGCATAAGGCCAGGGCATTATGGAAAGGGTCCTGTGTAGAAGGAAAATGATCATATAGCCAAACCTATCAACACCAACAGAGAACCACCCTCATGGGACCCGTAACCTATCAACACCAACAGAGAACCACCACCCTCACAGTACCCCTAACCTATCAATACCAACAGAGAACCACCCTCATGGGACCCCTTGTGACCAAGCTCCTCCTCTTTAAGCTCACAAAAAGAAGCCACAAACAGGAATTGGGTTCCTTCAAGGACAGCCAGCTACTCACTCCAGGGGGAGCGGGGACTGCCCCTGACTCTCTTGCCTTCTCGTGGGATCTTTTCCTCCTACTGGATTGCTTCATCCAGCCTTAATGTGATATATGCTTGGTCTCATTGTAGCTTGTTAGGCTGTGTTTGGTGGGTGTCCCTGGGAGGCCTGTTCTTTTCTGAGTGGAAGTGGAGGGGGGTGTGAATCTGGAGGAGAGGGGAGGGGAGGGAAGAGGGGAGAGACTAGAGGAAGGCAGAGAAAGGAAACTGCATTCCAAATGTAACATATGAGAGAATTGGAAAATTGGGGCCCTTGCGGATCTTCACTCACATGGTTGGCTGCTCTTACAGTGAGTTAGGACCCTTTCTACTGCTTGGCTCTGGATAGTTTCTTTGCTATTTGTACAAATCTGGGTGAGCTCCTATTTTATTTATTTTATTTTATTTTATTTTATTTTATTTTATTTGTGATCCAAAATGTGTTCATTGGGGTGGTTCCCCTTAATCTTGAATCAGGTACTTTCAGTGCTGCCTCCTCCTGGAGGAGCATCCTCCTGTCAGCCTTGCTCTTCGGCCTGTAGGCTGACAGAGAACAGTGGTGCAGCCAACACACAAGATGACCATTGGTGTGTGGCTAAAGGCGGTGGTGATTTTATAGCATCCTGGGCATTTCCCATCCATAGTGTAGGAGCTGGGGCTCTGCACCAGGCGCTTTTTCCTGTGTTTCCTCTTCTCTTCTGGAGCAGGATGAAGGAGGTTCTCTGCCAGAGGCATGTTCTGGTAGGGAGGTCGTCACCGCTTGAGCTCCTGTTTTCAATTCTTTGGATAAGAAGTCAAGGACCTAGAAAGACCCCGCCCAGGCCCCGCCCAGGCCCTGACCACCAGTAGCTCGGGGACTCAAGGGTTCTGACCTCCACTCCTCTCTTAAGTTTCCCTGTGTATGGGGTCTTGTTCTTCTCATAGGACACTCTTGTCACTTACTGCTTTTCTAGGAGCAGCAAGCACGGCCACTAGACACCTGAGGTCTAAGGAGCTGTTTCAGATCTGCTTGCATTATTTTTTAATTGTGTGTGCAGGGGGTTGTGGACACATGTTCTGATGCCCTCAGAGGTCAGAGGTGATAATCCCTTAGAGCTGTTACTGCAAGCAGCTGTGAGCCGCCATCAGACATGAATGCTGGGAACCAAAGTCAGGTCTTCTGCAAGAGCAGTACACTGGAGTCATCGCTCTAGCTCCCCCATTTTAAAAAATGTCTCTTTATTCTTGATATTTCCAAATAGGCAGACAGTGAAATATGATCATAGCTACACCCCAATTTCTTTCTTCCACCTTCCCCATATCCTTCCAACACATACATCTCCCTCCCAATTTCCTTTTTTCTTTTCTTTCTTTCTTTCTTTTTTTTTTTTTTTTTTTTTGACAGCCCACTAAGTAAGTTAGTGCTGCCTGTATGTGCACGGGTGTGGCGCATCCACTGGAGCATGAGAAACCTGCCAGGGGCCACAGTTTCCAAAAACAATGGTTCTCTCCCCCCATCCCGCAGAAGCTCTCAACTGCCAATAGCTCCTAGCACCAGGTGGGGCCGGGAGATCATCTACCCCGTCTCTGACAGATTTTCAGCTAGCTGATCTTGTAGAGGTCGTATGCAGGTGACTTTCTGTGTGTTCCTGAGTGGGCTAGCCATGTCTCCCATGATCAGAAAGCTACATTTCACAGCACATGGCTCCCCATACTCTGGCCCTTACATCCTGTCCACTCCTTTCCTACTATGTTCCTGAGCCACAGCTGGGGGGAGGGGAGGGTTGACAGACATGTCTCCTGTAGCTCACTCTCTTTACTTTCGGTGCTTTGTTGGTCTAGTAATCAATCTGTAACAGTGGCCCTCCGGCATCCAAACGTCAACCTTCATGAAAAGCTCTGATTAGCTGTGCACATATTGACTGCTCAGGCCTTTATAATCTATCACAGTGTCCAAGAATTGGCATACAGGGATCACAGCACTGTGGTTGATAGCCCCACCACCACTATCATATAAAGTGGGAAACTCCTATGATCCTAGCACTAGAGAGACTCGGGCATAAAGATTGCTGAAAGTTCAAAGCCAGCCTGGAATACATAGAAAAACCTTGTTTCAAAAATAGTAAGTCAGGTCGGGTGTGGTGCTGCACCCCTGTAATCCCAGCACTCAGGGAGGCAGAGGCTGGCGGATCTCTGTGAGTTCAAGGCCAGCCTGGTCTACATAGCAAGTTCCAGAACAGCCAGTATTACACAGTTATCCCTGTCTCGAATAAAATAATAATAATAAAACAATAATAATAATAATAATGAAAAGAGAGATAAAAATGGCCTACAGGAAGAAAAACAGCCCATAAACAATTTTCATCTCTGGACATTCCTGAAAGCTATGGAACATAGAAAAATGGATCAAGAGAGGAGAGGGGGCAGGAATGGCCAGACCAGGAGGGTAAACCAGAAACACAAGGCATAAGGATTGGATGTGATATGAGAGCGTTTTCTTTTGGCCCTGCTCATCACGGGCGGGGTGGAGCTCACAGGCGATGGCTACGCAGGCCCGGCAGTGGCTCTGGGAAGGTCATGCTCTGCTCCTGGGACTGTGTTCCAAGAATGGCAGGGGCTGGCTCACCCTCCCTCCCTCCTCCAACCCCCACATATCTCAAAGCTATAGGGAAGAGGTGGAGTCTTACTTTCTTCTCTGTTGCTGCCGGAAGATACTCCACAAAGGTAACTTAAAGGAGGAAGGGTTTATTTTAGCTCACAGTCTGAGGTGGTCTGTCCATCCTGGCAGGAAAGTGAAGGCAACAGGAGCTCACTCTTCACCCTGACTCCCGCAGTTCAAATACCTCATGAGATCAATATTGTAAACCTTTCCTAGGGGTAACAATGCAACACACACACACACACACACACACACACACACACACACACACACAGTTTTTACATTTTTTAAAAAAGGATTTTATTTTCAATTATGAGGGGGTGTGTGCACATGAAAGCTGGTGCCCTCGGAGGCCAGACGCACCCACTTCTGGCACCCACATACCCGCATGTGCTGGGAACTAAGCTCCGGCCCTCCACCAGAGTCTAAGCCATCTTTCCCACCTCCCATCCAAACTCCTGATGGCTGTCATGGTCAGAACAGAAATCAAGGAGTAAGAAACTAATGCAGCTACTAAGAAGTTTAAAAGCAGCGGGGCATGGTGGCACGCGCCTTTAATCCCAGCGCTCGGGAGGCAGAGGCAAGCGGATCATTGTGAGTTCAAGGCCAGCCTGGTCTACAAAGTGAGTCCAGAACAGCCAGGGCTACACAGAGAAAACCCTGTCTCAAAAAAACCGAAAAAGAAGAGGAGGAAGGGGAAGAGGAAGAGGAGTGCCCATACCATTTCCTAGACACTCAATACCACATGATTAACTGAATGTGAAAAAATAAAATAAAATCTATTAGATGATTTGGCCAAGGCTACTGAGCTAAGAAATATTTCCATAGTCTCGCCTGCTGTGTAGGATGTGATCTTTGGTGGCCTATTCTGGCCTGAGGTCGTTCGAGGGCTGGCAAGCAAGAAAAACGATTGACAAGGTAAAAGTCAGGAAAGTGGGGAGGGGGGAGATGGAGGGGGTAGGGTACTGTGAAGAGAATTAAGGTCACCTCCTACCAGTGTGATAAACTCTAAAATTTGTCTGCATCCCAGATATGAGGATTCTGTGTCCGGCCTCTTAATAAACAACGACTACGCCCCTTAAGCCACAAAAACACAATGCCACTTCTTAAGGTAACATTGTGAGCTCACATCTTCGGGGAAGGGGGGGGGTGTAGATTGGTCCCTCCCCTTCCGGGAGATACGCAAGCCCCACCCCTAGAGTGCGAAGGTATCCCTGTGATGTAATTGCTAACGGTCCGTTTCCGGGGAGGAGCCAGGGAGGGCGGGGAGTTTAGGCTGTGCCGACCCCTGGGCCCCCCTTCAGGTGACTTCAGCCCCTGAAAAAAATATCTTGATCCAGGGCCCTAAATGTCCCAGCCCCACTGCCGCCAGACTTCCTGACGACTCCTCGTCCCGGTCCCTAGATAACCGTCCTCCTAACGCTTTAACTTCCAGTGACTTCCATACCATCAACCCCATCCTGTCCCGATGTGGCAGTCGGCTGCCAGGGGGCCGCCTGCCTCAGAGTACCTGAGGATTATTCACACTCGTCCCGGGAATGGTGGAGAAGGGGTCTTGCGGCTGGGAATAAGTCTTCCCATCGTCCTGTCCCCCAGGAACCGTTCGGAGCCCGGGACATGTCGCGATTGAGGCGATACGAGGTGGCGCTGGAAGCTGAGGAGGAGTGAGTGGGTGGAGGCGGGAGGTGCGGAGGAGGGATGTGCGGCCAGGGGGGTGGGGAGGGAGGGGAGGAGGGGGGAAGGTTCGCGTCCAGGGGCGGGCGGAGCGGGCCCTGGAGGGGCGTGGGCTGCTGCTGTCCAGCCCCTGGGGGCGGGGCCAGCTTCCTGGGGGCGGGGCTTCCTCGCGGGCTAGGTTCCAGGGGTGGGGTCTGTGGGTCAGCCCCGCCCCTCTCGGTCGGGCTCTGCTTTCTCTTTGCAGGATCTATTGGGGCTGCTTCTACTTTTTCCCTTGGCTGCGAATGTGGCGCAGGGAGCGGAGGTGAGGGGGCTGCGATCTCACGGGGCGGGCTTGAACGCCTAGTTCAGTGTCTGGAGAACGGATGCGGGCGGGGGGGAGCCCAGGCGCCCCTGCCCCGCCTCATGTCCTTGTCGGGTCGCCCTACAGCTCGGCGCACCCCCGGGAGCAGAAGCTGGAGCCTCTGCGGGGCCTTATGAGCTGTTTGTCGAGCGGCCTGAGGCCTGCTCCCCAGCGCCCAGGTCGTGGTCTCCTCTGTCGCACCCCTACCACCGCTGCACAGACAGCAGGTGCATTAAAGATTTAAAAGTCACGCCCACTGCCTTCCTGACTTTTACCGCCGCAGCCGCCTTTGGTGCTGGGAATCCCACTCCACACCTGCTGTTTTCCTTACCCACAGGGCATGTGCCTCCCTGGTAGGATGCCCTTGCATGCTTCCAAGGGTCCCTCATCATTGTCAGCCTTCCAATTACTATCAGTAACAGGCTCCCTGCCACACCCTCCCCAAAACCAACACTCCCCCCCCCCCTTATCAGTGTTCCCACAACTGGAGTTCCCACAACTCCAGCTGTCACCACTTTCCTCTAGCTGGCGCTTTGCCAAATGTCTTCTTTTCCTGGGAGTGGATCTAAAACATTTCAGCCAGAGTTACAGAGTCAGCTGTCAGTGAGAGGAAGGACTAGTCCCTTAGAGGCCACCTCCACCTATCTACCTCAGGAGAATGACAAGGGTTGAGGGTCTAAGGTGTTTCCGATAGTTAAAATCCCAAACCGGCTCCCCCATCTGATCCCAGTCTTTTGTCTTTAATTTTATTATATGTGCGTATTTGCATGTGTGTGTACGTATGCCCACCACAGTGCATGTGCATGCAGAGGCCAAAGGACAGCTTCTAAGAATCAGTTTTTTGGTTTTTTTTTTTTTTGTTGTTTTTTTGTTTTTTTTTTCTACTGTATGGGTTTCAGGGATGGAAGCCAGGTCCTCAGGCTTGGCACCATGGCCATCTTGCCAGCCCTTGCTCGCAGTTTTAAAAATACTTGGCATCAGCAAGAACAGACAGTTCCTGCTACTTCCTTAAAAGGGTCCTGCCACCCCTATTTTAATCTTGTCAGCCCAAGTCACTCTAGAACCAATGACCCCTACGGTGGCCAACAGTCAGACCTGTCCACCCACACACTTAACCCCAGCACCAGGAAGGACACCTGAGGATTGTGTTGTGGAGACGGCCTAGGTCTGGCTGAGCCCAAAGCTGACTTGTAGCCTGGCCCTGCCCCTGCCGTGGCAGCTTTTGATGGGAAAGAAAACTTGGCCTCTGTATCTTTGAAGAAGACAGAAAGGACAGATGGGTACACAGCCAGGAAAGTGTTTCTGCCTTCCAAAGATATCCCAAGTAGCAAGTCCAAGAGCACACACAAATGGCAGGCAACCAGCTAAGAGAGAACACATGCGACAAAATAAGAGAACAGGGGGATTTCCTTAGAATGTCTCTCTTGGTGCTACATCCAAGCCCTGGGGCAAAGGTCTAGACTAGAAGAGAGATGCCCTGAAGCCTCTGGTACCGGAAATGCAGGATGCGTGGCCTCTGGGTTGTGGTTACCTTCCAGCATGCAAGCCTCTGGCCATTTCCTCACGATCTCTATAGCAAAGACCCCTTCCAATGCTTTGCCTAGGCCTGGGCCCATGTCTTCCCAGACTGTCACAAGACCTCTGAGTCAATGTTCAGAAGGAACCTTTGGGTCTCACCCTGGACAGGAGGAAGCAAGGCTTGGGTTTTCAGCCTAGCTGTAATGAACAAGCTGCTCAGGGCCAGTGGAAGCCATCTCCCAGGGTGCTCCACCCCGCAGAAGATGGCTGGCCTCAGAGCAGAAAAGGTATCATCCAGATAAGGGATGGATGGTTGGGGTTATGATTGTATTTCAAATCCAGAGCAGAACTTGAGGATCGAAATCCCCAGATTAGGAGTCTGGGCCGTTACCCCAACAAGCCCACCACACCCTACGCAGTTCACTGCTTTGCAGAAGGAACTGACTCCAGATGAGTCGGGATTTTGCGTGGAAGGAAGGGGAATAGCAGGATGGGGAAATGGGTATTTCTGAACCTGGGTTGGGAGGGGGTATGTTCCTTCAAGCCCAGCGTGGACAGAGAATAGAACTGGGATCCCAAGAGACCTAACTTTGCTCTTGAGTCCGATGTCTCCAACAAGCCAGAGACTAAGTCTGGAATCCCCCAGGCTCCCACTGACAAGCTGGCATCCGTGGAACAAGACGACGCCGAAGCAAGAAGGTGAGCTTTGAGAGAGGGACTTTGTTGTCTTCTGGGAGTTCCGTTGCTTGGCTTGCTTGTTGAGGCAGGATCTCACTGTGTAGCCCAGGCTAGCCTGGAACTCACTGTGAGGACCAGGCTAGTCTCAAACTCAAAGAGATGGACCTGCCTCTGCCTCTGCCTCCCACACACTGGAAATAAAGACGTGTGCCAAAATAAATAATAAGTAAATAAATAAATAAATAAATAAATAAATAAAGGCATGTGCCACCGCTCTGCCCTACCCCCCTTTTACCTGTTTCAACATCAGCAACCAAGCATCAAAGAGCTTTTATTTCTCCTCCTTTTTCCACCTCAGTCTCCCTCCTTATCTTCATGGTGAAAGTTTCCCTGTTGGCCAAGAAGAGTCTGTTAGGGGCCCAGTCCCATCAGTTTCTTCTGATAAAAAAAAAAATGCAGGCCAGGGCAGGGAGTAGGGAGGAGAAGATGAAGGCAGGTTAGCGCTGGCCTGCCTCCTGTTCCTACCCACCCACAAACTCTTCCATCAGAATATGTGTGCACTGGCACGGTACAGAGGGATGATTGTGGAAATGCAACGGCATTACGGTGGGGCTTCTGGGTATAGCTGGGTCTGTATGGGTTTTGTCTATGACTATACATTCATGGGCGTGACTTTATGAGGTTGCATGACCAAAGTATGACTGTGAATGTGCGGCTATGGGTATGAGTGTGAATGGCTATTAGTGGATGCTACAGTGGGTCCTGGCTGTCCAAGCTTCTGTAACACCAGCCCCTACATCATTCGCTACATCTCTCCCATCTTCTCAGTCCAGGCCTTATAAGCCCATGGGAACTGGCAGTCCAGGAAGGGGATGGGTTCAGTGACAACAGGCCAAGAGTTAGAGCTCAGTATCACAAGATAAGCAAGGCATTGCCACCTGTCTCTGACTCACCCGGTGCCCCGAGGCAAAAGACAGCCAGATAAAAGGGAGGGGAGTAGAGGGGATGAGTGAGAAGGAGCTATCTACTAGGCTGAGAGCATGGAGGGGATCTTTCCCACCAGCATCCTCCTGCTGATGTTGCTTCTGAGCCCGGGCCCTGGAGCAGGTAAGTTCTTGGGTGGGTGGGGGGGGTAGTATAGAACGTTGAGCGAATGAACTAGATGGAACGGGCCAAGAAAACTCAACCTCTAGCCGTCTAATAGAGCAGCTGTGGGTCTGGACCTTTCTAAAGACATGGCCCTGTTGTTCTCCAGCCTTGCCAATGCCTTCCAGCAATAGCTGCTGTACTCAGCTCTACAGACAACCACTCCCGATCAGGGTGCTAAGGAGGATCATCCGAGTGGAGCTGCAGGAGGCTGACGGGGACTGTCACCTTCAGGCTGTTGTGTGAGTTCTGCCCCCAACCTTGATACCTCTAACGTTGCCCTCAGTCGGAGCCCGCGAGGCTGATCCCACCCCTAGCCCAGTGCTAACTCTAACACCTCCTCAGGGTCTTGTCCGGCTCTTACCCCTCACTCCTGAACTCTAGACCTAAGCTCCCCTCACCAACCCCCAGCTATGGGCTTAGCTTTGGACTTTTCCCTTCCCAGGCTCCACCTGGCTCGGCGTAGTGTTTGTGTTCATCCCCAGAACCGCAGCCTGGCTCGGTGGCTTGCGCACCATGGGAAAAGGCTCCAGGGGACTGTACCCAACTTAAACCTGCTACTACAAAAGAAAATGTCCTCAAGCCCACAAGAGCAAAACTAATAAGACAACATTAAACAATAATCTCCAGAACTTTCTTCTGTCTCTTTATTTCAACTCTTGCCAGTCCCCATAAGGGTTAAGGCCAAGACTGCACACACACTCCAATCATCTACACACACACACACACACACACACACACACACACACACACACACGGTCACACATGGACACAGACATGCACATATACATACATTCCTTGAGTGGACTTCCACCTCAAGGATGACATCAGAGGTCCACAGAGCATTCAGCTGGCAGCAAGTTTGGAATATCAGGTCTCAAAGGAAAGGGCTCCAGGCTTCCAGCTGAGACCTCCACCCACAGCGATCCACCGCCCTGTGTCTTTCTGCCTGTCCACTTGACCTCTCGGGTCTGAGTCTGACCGGGTTACAGGGGAAATCAGCTGAAGTTCTCCTGGGTCCTCTGCAGGTTTGGAACGCCTAGAAGAACGGGGAGCAAATCAGGAGACAGCAGGACATGGGTCCAGACATCCTGAAAATAAAAGGGGGGACATTCCCAAGCCAAACACTCTGGGGGTGGAACAGAAGAGCCTACTTTTTTTTTTTTTTTTTTTAGTTTTTCGAGACAGGGTCTCTCTGTGTAGCCTTGGCTGTCCTGGACTCACTTTGTAGACCAGGCTGCCCTCAAACTCACAGAGATCAGCCTGCCTCTGCCTCCCAAGTGCTGGGATTAAAGGCATGCGCCACCACCACCTGGCCAGAAGAGCCTACTTTTGAGAGAGCCCTAACAGCCTAAAGATAAGGAGGTAGGCATAGCTTTGGGCCTAGGGGTAGAGGTGGCAGAAAGCTCGGTGGAGCGCTGCCAAGCAAGCCTGAGGCCAGTCCCCAGAACCCCTGTAAAGATAGAAAAAGGGAACTTCACAAAGTTGTCCTCTGACCCAGCAGACACATATCATACACACAAACACACGTTAGTGCTAAAATTGAAATTTTCAAGTCAGGGAGAAGAGCAAGAATTGATTCAATACATATGAGAGAGCTGGGGGGGGGGGGGGCGGCGCGGGGGTGGAAATTTCCAGTTCTGACACCTTGAAACTGAAGGGAGCTACCTGGAATTCCCAAGACTTCAAGAGGGAAGAGACCCACTTCTGAGACTAGGCACTCTGGAGTGAAAGGCCTAACTCCAGCCATGCCCAGGAGCCACAGAATTTGCAGGGCCTCAGGTTCTTGGGCCGGACACTCAAGTGGGGCCACAGATTGCTAAGTGCTGCTCACCGGGAAGCTTGTCCACCGGGATCATTGGTGCCAAGAAACTGGGTTTCTGAGGCCCGTCCTTCGCGTCCTGCCGTAGCCTCAGCCTGGAGCACAAAAGGGCAGCCGTCTCCCTAGTTCTGTGTCTCCTCCAAGAGGATTTATTAGCACGGGGTGAAGAAGTTAGTGAAAAATCATGATGGAGAGGACAGCCAGGTGGGGAGAAGGTTCCAAAGTCAGGCAGGTCCGGCAGGCAGGCAGCAGGCGGTGGGGACGGTGGGGCAAGGTGGTCTCGGCATCCAAGCGGGGCTCTGGGGGGGGATTACAGCTAAGGCACCAGTAGTGCTCACTTACCAGAGCCCCAGTGCCAGAGCTCCAACAGCCAAGCCAAGGAAGGAGAAGATTCCCAAAGATGCTAACACAGCCACTTGCTCCATGGGGTCCCTGTGATCTGAGGGAGAAGGCTCCTTGTCACTGGGAGAGCCATGTTAGCCGCCCCTGGTGCTACCTTCTGTCTAGGACTTTCATCCTCCACACACCGTTGTCTGTTTGGTGTTTTTTTTTTTGTTTGTTTGTTTTGTTTTTGTTTTTGAGACAGGGTCTCTCTGTGCAGCCTTGACTGTCCTGGATTCAGCTGGCCTCAAACTCACAGCGATCCACCTGCCTCTGCCTCCCAAGTGCTCCACACACCATTGTGAATTCACCAAGCTTACCGAGCGGTCTTGAGTCTGGTTGCACAGAAGGCCTTGGAGAAGTGGGACCGTCCTCCTGGGCTCCTGCCTCTTGCTGCTGTTTGTGTGCCTGTCTCCCATCGGGTGTGTCGTCCTGCAGGGGACCTGAAGAGAGGTATACATAGAAGCTTCTGCCTTTGTAAGGCAGGGGCAGGGCCAGAACCTAAGTTTAAGGTGTGTTGGGGGGGGGGGGCGCTATGAGGCAGTTTCAAAGGGTACGGGCCAGCTCCCGAGAACCTGGCTTGTAGGCTTGCAGATATATGCTCTGTATGTGCAGAGGCGCAGACTCGGGGCTAAAGTCAGGGCAGGGCTTCAGGCCCCCAAAGCTGTCGCACTGGACAGCGATAGCAAGTGCTGAAGGACCCTAACAAGGGGGATGTGTAAAAGTGTCTAGCTGGGGCTAGAGAGATGGCTCGGCGGTTAAAAGCACTGGCTGCTCTTCCAAAGGTCTTGAGTTCAATTCCCAGTCAACCACATGGTGGCTCACAACCATCTATAATGAGATCTGGCGCCCTCTTCTGGTGTGCATGCAGGCAAAACACTGTACATACATGATAAATAAAGTAATTTTTTTTTAAAGTGCCTAGCTGATAGTTGCTTTGGGCAAGGGCTCTGCCCATTTCTTTGTCTTTTTCTCTCACCAGTGCTAGGAGTACCCCAGGCCTCCAGGCTCCAGGCACTCCAGGTGCCAGCGTCCAGGAAGTCCCTGGCACTGACTCGTACCACGTGGGGCAGCCCTGCCACAGCGTCTGTTATCACCTCTTCCAAGCCAATAGTCTCAACCTGGAGGCAAAGATGGTTAGTTCCTCAGGAAAGGGTCTGAGCTGTACGTAAAGAACCTGCCCAGCCCCAGGCCCAGAAAGAGCACCCCTTTCTCACATTGCCATCTCCACCAGCCTGGTAGAGAGGGCCTAGGCCCCATGTTGAGTGGCTAATGGCACAGAATCTACATCTGAGGCTTGGAAAATGGAAGCATGTAGTGGTTTCTTAGAGGGTCTACAGTGGTGCTAATCTGTGTGCGTTCAAAACTTTGTTAAGCTACTTGCTGAGTGGACTGTCTGCCTCTCTGTTCTCAGCTTCCTCGTTTGTAAAACAGGGGTGACTACACCTAACGGAGATAACACCTGTCAAATGTGTGGCATGTAGCAGGCAGTCAGCTCTGAATGCAGATTATGAGGTAAAGAGGCTGTTTCCCAGGACAGATAGCAACCAATCTTTGACATTTCTGGAAGCGGACAGTCACTGTTCTCAGCTAGCCATGGGAATGTGTATTTGAGGAGGGTCCTCTGAGTAAATGCTTTGGAGCCCTCAGGTTACAGACTGCATTGCCTCGCCTGGCTTTATGTGGGTTCTGAGGACTCAAACTCGGGTCGTTGCACTTACACAGCAATTGCTTTACACGCGGAAGCCATTTTCCCAAACCCTAGGAGAGATTTTTTTTTTAAGCCATTTCTGTATTTCACATTTTTTTTTAAGCCATTTCTGTATTTCACAGACAGGCTTGCATTATAGTTAGTTAGCCAGGACAGAAGTCCTACCAACTGTAACTCCCAGCATCCAGCTCAGCACCTGGGAACATTACATAGAGGAGAAAGTCAGGTCTTCTGAGACCTGCCAATGTCGGGAAACTATGCAGACTATTCCAGGTCTCAAAAACAGAGACAGAATCCAAAGACCAAAACTGAGACATAGCCAGGCATGGTGGCGCGCCACCTGTAAACCCAGCACGTGGGAGGCAGAGGCAGGAGGATCACTGTGAGTTCGAGGCCACCCTGGTCTACAACAAAGCGACTCCGGGACAGCTTAGGTTACACAGAGAAACCCTGTCTCGAAAAATAAAAAAAAAAAAAATTGAGACACATTGCAGACCTCACCGTGGACCAGGCTGGATGCTGCGCTGGACGGTATTGCAACCGGAACTTGAGCAGGAAGTAGGGTTGACGAGGCCAGGAGGCAGGGTATGCCCAGCTGGCGAGCAGGCGCCGAGGGTAGCCAGGTACTGGCTCCACCTGTAGTCCCTGCGGTGGATCAGGACGCACTAAGGGTAGCCAGATGCAAAAATTCAGGGTAAGCGACAGGTACTCATCTCTTCCCACAATGTGTGCACAGAAGTACTTTAGTCGGACACCACCCAGGAAGAAGAGGAAATGCCAAATTTAATCACTCGTTTAGCCTCAGGATCTGTCTGTCATCCTTATTATAAAATAAGCAGCAATCCGGGAGCAGAGTTTGGTAAGTTTGAATAATAAAAGGGATTCTTCTTTCCATCCACATTGGCCCTAAATTTACTGCCTTCTCCCCTCCCACACTCAGGTCAAGAAGGAACCAGCAAGCCAAATCCCCTGCACAGGGGGAGTTTGGGATTGGGTTGCCTCCAGCATAGGGCCTAGAGGCAGGAGTCTGTTAGGATGTGCAGGGAGTGGCAGCAGCTCACCCTGTGACCACCTACTCCTTACGTGTGAAAAGGAGAGCACTTGGAAGTTGAAACAAAGAGGGTGTGAGTCAGCTGGGTGCGGTGGCCTGTGCCTGTTAATCCCAGCTCTTAAGGATGCAGAGGCAGGCGGATCTCTGTTAGTTCGAGGCCAGCCTGGTCTACAAAGGGAGTCCAGGCCAGCCAGATCTACACAGAGAAACTCTGTCCTGTCTCAGAAAAACAAACAAAACTAAAAAGTGTGTGTGTGTGTGTGTGTGTGTGTGTGTGTGTGTGTATGTTTGGGTCTGTGATGTGGGTCTGGGAAGGAGGCACAGGGGTCTGGGATACTCACAGATGCTCTGTAATCTCACATCCAGTAGGCTTGTGCTGGCCCCCAGTGGGTTCACCTCAGTCACGTTGATCCGGTACTCACTCCAGAACTCTGCCCCGTGGACCACACATCGCGAAGCCTCCAGAGGGTCCTGTGGGCATGGCCAGGGCCCCGTGGATGGGCTTTCCCTAGAAAGGATGGAGAGTCTTAGATTTTGGAAATAGGACACAAGTGAGAGTCCCCAGTCTTTCTCTCATGTCCTACCTCTGACTCTGACCTCCTGGTAGGGTCTTCTTCCTGGTAGAAAAGGTGCCATCTGAGGTCAGGAGGAAAAGAGGTCCCCCACCCCACCCCACCCCCGCCTTCACTGTGAATTTGTCAGAACTTTCCCTCCCTGCCTCCCATACCAAAATCGTGCCAAAACCCCCAATTCCATAGGCACGCATACCAGACACACCCACACATACCTGTAGGAAGTGAGGTAGCGGGTAGGCAAACCGCTGACCTGGCCCGGACTCCAAGTACAGGAGAAGTTTTCGTAGTCCACTGCTTGGCAGGAGACCTTGGGACGAGCTGGGGGAGCTGGAGACATAGACCACAGCTGCAGGCTGACACATCCTTAGCTCCTCGCTATCCCAGAGGGCTTGCTCAGGCCTCAGGTCCCCATAGGAATCCCATGGCTCTTCACCGCCCTCTTCCCTAACTCACAGCCCAGCTTCAGGGTCACCATGCCCCCAGATACACCATCCAGGGTCTGGCAGACGTAAGCGCCCTCATCGGCACTGTCCACCTGGGCCAAGACCAGTCTGTGTCCTAGTCCAGAGTCGGGTCCCTGGAGCAGCCTTGATTCCCCATCCCGGAACCAGGACACTGGTGTCCTAGAGGTGAGATGAGGTGAGGAGACAGAGCGAGACTAAGTCAGGCCACTCAATTGTTCTCTGAGGGCTCCTAAGCACACTTGCAATAAAACCAGGATCCATGCTTGGTGTTGGTGGCGCATGACAGTCACATCTCAGGAGGCTGAACTTGGAGTAGGGAGGCCTGTAAGTCTGAGGCCAATCTGAGCTACATTAGCAAGTCCCAGGCCATTCCCGGGTACCAAAATAAACAAAGTAATAAAATAAAAACAAGAAAGAAGAGGCCAAACCAAAGCCCGAATTCCCTTCTCTTTATAAAGTCCTCTGTAGTCTACTTTTGCCTCCTTTTCCTTTCTCATCTCAACCTTCCTTCCCCACAGTCTGCGTTGTCTTCTTTCTGTTCCTTAATGCTGAGGTCATCCCTACCTCAGGGCATGCTCACAAGCAGTTGCCTCTGTCAGGAGTGTGTCTGCTCTAACCTGCATGCAGCTGCTGCTTTTTGGCCTAGTAAGATTCTTTTTTTTTTTTTTTTTTTTTGGTTTTTGTGAGACAGGGTCTCTCTGTGTAGCCTTGGCTGTCCTGGACTCACTTTGTAGACCAGGCTGGCCTCGAACTCACAGCGATCCGCCTGCCTCTGCCTCCTGAGTGCTGGGATTAAAGGTGTGTGCCACCATGCCCGGCTGGCCTGGTAAGATTCTTGTGTGCTCACTGTCTGCCTCACTAGGATGAAAGCTCTTGAAGTTATGCATCTTGCTGTATCTCATGCAGTAGACCAGGCACCTTAGCAGGCACTCAAACATGCTGGCTAGTTGACAGGCTGATGATTTTTTTGGTACTAGGTATCAAACCCAAGGCCTTGTACGCGCCAGATAAGCTACATCCCCAATATCAGGCTGTATTTTCTACTAAGTAAGTACAGTTGGAGGGTTAGGAAAGGCTGACAGGCAGAGGAAGCAAGCATAGGAGGGAACGCGCGGTCTGGGCAGGGTCAAGAAAGGGCCGTGAGTATGTGAGTAACGGGTAGGTAAACACTCACCCACTATTCACTCCAGGGCAGCACAGCATCGCTGGCCTGCCGGACTGCGCATACTGGACACCTGTGAAGAGGATCTGAGATGAGGCATCTTCTCTTCTACGGGGTGAGGAGCAGGCTGCTAAGCCCCCACCCCACCCCCGTGGGGTCATGGTGTCAAGGCCTGCGGAGTTATTTCCTTACCTGGAGGACCCCAGGCTTCGGGGCAGAGAGAGGAGGAAGACACCAGGGCTGTAGCCACAGCCACCAGGACCCTGCTCAGCCCCGAGCAGCTGCTGTTCATCTGTGGAGAAAACGGGACACTTAGGAGTTGCCCATCCATGAGCTAAAGCCTGGCTGGTCCTCTCCAAAGCTGGGGCTTCCTTAGCAAAACTGAGGCATCAAGAGAAATGGGGCTAATAGAAATAACTGAGACATCTAACCTGACCGCCCCTTTCCCACCGTACACCCAGTGCTGTGTGTATTTGTCCTTGTGAGGTATGAATGTGCAAGAACACACACACACACACACACACACACACACACACACACACACACCAATCCTGGGCTTAAGGCCCAGAACAAAAGCCAGAGGCAACAGTCCGTGCCAGCATTCACCTCCCCCCTCACACACACACACACACACACACACACACACACACACACACACACATACACACATACACACCACCCTTGGCGCTCACCCCTGGCACCGAGGGCTGGCAGCAGCTCAGCCACTCCCATTAACCCATAAAATTCAGCTGCTGGGAATTCTGGCACCCACCCCCAAACTGACCAAGGCTAATTATTGCATCTAGCCAATCTACAGCAAACTCGATCACCCTAAGATAGGGAGCTGGCATGATGGGTCCAAATGTACCCCGTAATCCCAACATGAGGCCCTATCCCTGCTCTGCCTGCCAAGCCTCTAGCCTAGGCCTGGCTTCTCGCTCTAGCACTTGGGCCACTCAGATGAGCCTGGCTTGAAATCATGTTGGTTTCGAGCCTGTGAGGCCTGATGGAGCGACGGTGCATGCTGGGGCTGCAGAATCAAGTGGATCCAGATGCCCTGGCTGCTGCCAGAAGCTGGGAGCAGGCGAGGAGCCAGCAGATGGAGATGGAGACAGGGTGGCTGAGAAGGGAGGAGGAACTTGCAGCCTGAGGAAACAGGAGTCTGGTGTGAGTGAGGACCATAGCACCGAGTGTGGGGTGGGGGGTACAGAAAGGTATTGAGGACCAATAGGCAATGGGGTTGGGGAACAAAAGGCAAGAGTTCTGGACTGGGGCAGCAGGAACTCAAAGTCTGAGAAGTGTGCATACAGGGCTGGGGTGCTGAGAGAAAGGGCTGGAGAGGGGCAGCGGCTTAATTTAGTAAGAAAGGGGCAGCCAGCAAGCCCTCACACAAAGTGCCAGAAGACCCCCTCCAGAGTAACACAGAATGAGGCCTTCAGACAGCTGTGTCATCCGACTATCTTGTACACACACACACACACACACACACACACACACACACACACACACACACCGCGCGTGCACCGGGGGTCCCCAGCCCCATTTGCCCTGTTTAGCCCCCACCCTACCTCGGTAATCACAGTGTCTGAGTGTCCATGGCCTCCAAGACTTCCTCCTACAGGCTACAGCAAGTATCTCCTGCTCCACTGAGTCCTGGGACCCCAGAACCATCCCCTCCCTCCCGTGCTCTGCCCCGCCCCCTGGGGCATTAGAGCTTCACAGGTCCCCTCCTCCTCCTCCCCTCCCCCCCCCAACTCCCTTCCTCCCCCCCTCCTCTCTCATTCCCTCCCACCCCAGGGCCTGGGAAGGAAAGAGGCCTCCCTCCCCTTCAAGCTGGAAAGGAAGCCAGAGACCCAGCCAGGACCAGCAAGAGGGAGAGAGAAGGGTTGCTTCTGCTGGTGTCCCTGTCGCTAGAAGATTTCCTGTGTTCTCACAGAGCCACCGAAGCCATATTTACTCAGGGAGTCACTGGGTACAGTTAGCAGAAAGATATTCACTCGAACACATGTGGACACAATAAAAAGTAACGCGCACACACATAATCATTTCTATTCTCGCCACTCTCCAGCGAATGTTGCCGTGGGGCACAGCTGGCTGTACTTCCAAGGGAAACCAGGCCTCACGCTGGAGAATATAAGGAAAGGGCCAGAGTCCGGGTCCCCCTGGAGCCGGACTGAAGCCCCAGTCATTTCTATTTCCCCCCTCCACCCGCTGGGCCTCAGCACCAGGAAATGCCTTTGATCCCTCTGTGCCAGATACACAAGACTCACGGTTACCCTCAGGCTCCTGATCTCAGACACGGTCACATACTGGTACACACACTTAAGACACACTTACACACCTCAGCCTACTTGTGGTCCCACAGACACGGAGACACACACTGTGTGTGGGGGTGGGTGCGGGGCCCCAGTCCTCCCTGTAAGCAACCCCCTTACCACGAGGTGTTCATAGGAGCTCTTGGCAACGACAGATCAAAATCATATGAAAGTTACCAGTCCTTGTGTGGCCAGAAACAAAGAGTAAGTAAGCAGAGGGACACTGAGGGACAGACAGCTTGGCGACAGAACTAGAAAAGCAGAAACACAGAGACACCTGGGAGAAAAAAAGCTGTGAAGGGACATAAAAGATCTCTCCAGGAAAATAATCATCGGGACAGAGAAAGTGATGTAAAGAAACTGAGTCAGGCATGAAAACAGAAACCCCAGTAGACCTGGGGATAAAGTTCAATTGGTAGAGCTGGCCTAGGGCTGGAGAGATGGCTCAGAGGTTAAGAGCACTGTCTGCTGCTCCTCCAGAGGTCCTGAGTTCAGTTCCCAGCAACCACATGGTAGAGCTGGCCTAACACGCATAAAGCTCTGAGTTTGATGCTCAGCATCATATAAAAACATGTGCCACACCTGTGATCCCAGCAATCCAGAGGCTTAGGATACACGTGGCCCTGCCTTAGACAAGAGCTGTGGACCAGTGATGGAACTTAACTTTCTCAGGCCCTGGCTTCACACGAGGCAAGCACTCACTCTCTCTCTGAGCTGCATTCCCAGCCCCCCATCAGATCTGTGCCTTGGGGGCTGGGTCTGTCTATGCTGCAGGCTCCTTAGAAAAGTCAGTTTTTCTTGACAACTGAAATAGTTCTGGAATATAAGACAGCTTCACTCTCACACAGTTTATGCTAGGACACAGTCACAAGTCTCCCTGTTGCTCTTCTACATTTGAAGTCACACATTAGCGTGCGGACACACACACACACACACACACACACACACACACACACACACACACACACAACCTAGCCACCCACTTTTAAACCGCCCCCAAACCCCCACACCCCGAGCTTCCCAAAACACGCTCCCTGGTGTGGTCAACAGGTCCTCTCGCAGACAAACACACAAGACAAAAACCGCCCCCACTAACAGACGCATGCCCACAGATGCTGTGCCACAAAGCCGACCCAAACTGGAATCACGCTTCTCAAAACGCAGTCACCATTAGCTGTCAGACACACCAGATGACAACAGATGTCAGAGCCTCACACACTGACATCGTCACACACACACGCGCGCGCAGACAGTGCCTCGAACTCACACAAACACATTCCTCGTCCATCAGTCACCGGCTGCCTTTCAGGTCACACACCACCCTGCCCCGCCCCCTCTTGGCAGGACGCGGGAGTCAGCACCCCGGTCCCCGCAGGCCTCACCTTCCGCGGCAGCCGCCGCCAGCGCCCTCCGCCCTCACCCTCCGCCCCGGCCTCTGCTCTCCTCTAGCGCTGGGCTCGGGCAACCGGGGCGGCTCCTCCGGGCACCAATAGAACGTGAGAGGTGAAACAGGGGTGGGGGCTCTCGGCCCATTGGAGCCTCCAACCGCCAATCACTTCCACCTCCTCCGGACACTTCCTGTCCCGTCTGGGGCTTAGTGGAGGAAGGTGGCCGAGAAGGCTTCCCGAGGACAAAACCTCAAAGTGCAATTCTTCTGACCTCTCCTGGCCTGTCCTCCTCAGGGACAGCAGGCCTGGAAGTGCTAAGGCCCTTGCCCACACAGCCTCAGGCCCCCTACTGTACCACTGGGCAGCTGACTGCGTTCAGTGAGGGTGCCCCCTGACTCCAGATAAGATTAGGGAGACCGGAGGGTGGGTCTAGTTCTCAAACTTGGTTGAGTATTATACTTTTCGAACAACCAGGGCCCGCCACCCCATGCCAGTTAAATCACAACCTGTGCCCATTGCTTCTGACTCCCAGCATTGTGTTTTAAAACTTTCCCAGGTGATTGCAAACATGAGGCAAGGTCAGGGTGTGTGTGTGTGTGTGTGTATTTACGTCTGCCCTAAGAAACCAGCCACTGACCCAGTGAACAAGGGAGGCGCCTACTTGTCTGATTTTTCCAGACCCAGGCAACATTCTCCATCCCAGGCACCCACAACGACTCCAAGGTCGCAGGAAGAATGATCCCAGGTTAGTTGGCAGGAAGAGAAAAGCCAGGGTACTTCTAGGTCAGGCCCGGTTACAGGTCCAGGTTTAGTGTGACACCTCAACCCTAAGACTCAGTTCCCCTGGAAAAGATGGGACGGGTCGGAAGGCATCCTGGCCATCCTGTGTCACTCATAACTCTCTCACCTTTGCTTTAGAATGTGGAGTACACCACGTGACATCGGGTCGCCTAAAGCAAATGGTCTGTTGTTCCTCCATTGTCACAGAGAAAAACACATCCAGAGAGAAAGGAGACTCAAGATGGCTGCCTGTCTGTGCTTAGTACGGCTTTCTGGCCCGTGCATTGATTGGAACGCAGGTGGGTACTGAGGCTACGTATGCCACACAGAGAAATGGGGGAAGCCAAGAACACAAAGCCGCAGGGACACTCCCAACCCGCCCCTTTAGCCCCTGTGGTCTGGAGCAGCGTGTAGCTGTGGCCGCTCACAAAACCAGTGTTCTGGCCAGCAGCCCAGTGTCTGGGATGACCACTGGGACTACGGCTTTGCTCATCCTCTCCCCACCGAACTTTGAGGCTCAGGCTTGGTGAGCCAACAACAGGCTCAGTGATAGACACAAAAGGGCTCTGGCCTTTCCCGAAGACTCTGCCAAGCTAAGAATACGCGATTTTTAAAATAGTCTCTTATTTAGAATGGTGTTTATATCACAAGTTAAGAGGGTCGGATACAATACCGAATATTGTTCAGAGAGTGGAGGTGGGATTTTTTTTTCTCCATACTTAGGGCCTCAGAATGTCAGTGAACCACTATCACTGAAATACTTCACGGGGCCTTTGTACCTTTTATTTTATCTTTTTTTATGTATGAATGCTTTATCTGCATATACACCTGCAGGCCAGAAGAGGGCACCAGGTCACATTATAGATGGTCATGAGCTACCATGTGGTGGCTGGGAATTGAACTCTGGACCTCTGGAAAAGCAGACAGTGCTCTTATCTGCTGAGCCATCCATCTCTCCAGCCCTGTACCAGCCCTGTACCTTTTATTTTTAAGACAGTCTCACTAAGTTACCCAGGCTAGCCTTGAATTTGCAACCCTCCTGTTCTCAACCTCTTGGGTGGCCAGGATTACAGACTCGTACCCTGAGGCCCAGCTTGCTTTGGTTTCAGAGACTACTAAGTCTTGCTAAGTAAGCCATACTGGCCTCAAATTCACAATCCTACTTCAGCCTTCAATGTGGCATTATAGGCATTGCACCATCGTGTCTGGCTGGCGAGGGGATGCTTGCATCAAGTTTTTGAAAAGCTGTAGGCAAGAGTGTTTGGAGTCACACTTAGCCATCACCCAAAGCCCAGAATGTAACAGTTCACACTCCTCTGGTGTCAGAAAATACGGTTAAAATATGAGATGCAGTTTTATTGATGTCACATCTGCCCAAATTCCATATCCCAGTTCTGTCAGGCCAAAAGATTCAAGGTCCTGCCGTCACTACGGTCGGGCGACGGCTGCTGTCTCCTCGTCTTTGTGTGCCAGGCAATAATGTACCTCAGGAAGTGCCCTCAGTCTCTCTGCAGCCTAGACGGGGATGCAGAGCAATCAGGGAGAGTTGAGAGTCACCCAGATTGGTATGGAGTTCTGGGCCCAGGAAGTACTGAGGTGGGACTGGAAGACGGGTGACAAGGGCAGCTGGATCAGCCAGGGGGCGGAGTTGAGCGGCAACGCCTACATGTTTATGAGGCTCCTCAGGGTCCCGACTATGGAGATCCCTTGAGGAAGTGAGGGGAGGGGAGGAGGTAAGAACAGCCGGGATGCTCCGAGCCCTGACCTGTTCGGGCGTGAGGTCCCGCTGAGCCTGCGCAAGCATTTCATAGCCAACCATGAATTTCCGAACCGTGGCGGAGCGCAGGAGTGGAGGGTAGTAATGGGCATGCAGCTGCCAGTGGTCACAGTCGGCTCCGGCCTTTAACCCTGTGGGAGCCCCTGACAGGAAGAAGACAGACGCGATCAGGAAGACCCTTGGTCAAGGCTTCAGCCTAGCTCCTCCCCTAAACCAGGCTAGGTGCTTGAATACTACATCTCCCAGCATCTTCCACCAGGGAGTTCAAGCATTAGGGGGTCAAATTGCTCCGCCCCCCCCCTGCCAACCCCCACCCCCGCCCCAATCCCAGCACCATCTGCTCTGGTCACTTGTTTTAAGGCCACCAAATGTTTTAAGGCCTGGCAGGAATTGTAGCTCCCTGAGCGAGAACCCAGCAGCCCAGAAATAGTACCGGGGTCACCCCAACACCAAAAGCCTTACCGTGCCAGCCCATGGAGTATGGGAAGGATGTCTCAAATAGGTTGTCATACTTGGTCAAGAGCTTCTTCATGATGGTGGCTAGATCTGTAACCAGGGGCCCCGATTTTCAGCCTGGGGGGATGGATGCTGGCTCCACCCACCCTGACCGTTCTATTCAGCAGCCAGTCCCAGGGTCCTACCCGGGAGGCTCACCATCACGTTCGGCAGGGGTCAGCTCAGGTAGCCGCCGCACATGCCGCCGGGGCAACAACAGTGTCTGGAAAGGCCACACTGCCCAGAAGGGTACCAGGACTATCCAGTGCTCGCTGGTTAGGACCAACCGTTCCTGGACACACAGAATGGAAACGAGGTGTGAGTGAGGGGAGGGGGAGGGGAGGGGGAGCAGGGGAGGGGACAAGTATCAGGAAAGCAGAAGAGAGCTATCAGACTGAGCCTGTCCACTTCTACCACCACCCTAGTCCAAGGTCCTTCAGAAGACGGCCAATGCCCTGGCCTTTCACACACGTCTCTCTGGGATGGCAAAAAGGGTCAGAGACGCCTTGTGTCCCCAAGGCCCCCAGCTCCCTCCCACCTTCCTGAGGAGCTCTTGGCGGCCATATTCCAATAGTAAAGGCTCTCCATGCTGGCTGTGATAGCTCTGCTGGGTTCGCTCTTCGCGCTGGGCAATATCTGGCAGGAAGCTGCTGGCCCAAACCTGTCAAGGGGCAAAAAAACAAAGAAGAGCAGGGAAGCCCATTGTCTCTAAGGCCCCCTCACTACCAGTGTATCTCTTCTGCCCCGTCCCTTAATCTAGTTCTCCTATCCACAATGCCAGGCACGGACTCAGCCAAGAAAGCCGTTACAGTCCCGCGACACACTTACCTGGCAGTGGGGGTGGGGGTTGGAACAGCCCATCATGGCTCCTTTGTTTTCAAAGATCTGTTGGGTAAGGAGAAGAGAGACTTAGTCGGCAAAGAGACACCAGGTCAACCCCTTCCTGTCAATCTCCTGTGGAAGCAGTGATGCTAACTCCCCAAAAACCAAACTTCCGTCACCCCCCCCCTCACAGACCTGCACCCAAGGGTACTGGGCACCCAGCTCCTCTGTGACCGCGGCCCATGCATCGATGACAGCTCGGATCTCGGGGACTGACATGAGTGGCAGGGTCACATCCGACCAGGGGTGGAAACACATGACCTTACTAGGTGGTGAGGGAAAAGGAGATGACAGAGGGACAGGGATTGGTGGGGGGTGGGGAGCGCTAGGGGCAGGGCCCAAGCCCAGGTCTTGGTCTTCAACCCTGGGCTGGAGGTTGTGGGGAACCCATAGTTACCAAACTCCTCTGGCGGCCTCTGCTTGAAAGAGAGGATGGTCACTGGACCCTGAGATATAGAAAGAAAGAAAGAAAGAAAGAAAGAAAGAAAGAAAGAAAGAAAGAAAGAAAGAAAGAAAGCCATTACCGTTTGCAGCACAAGTTCCCCCGACACATCCAGTCTCTCCCCGCCCCCCACCCCACCCCCACAACAGCGATTAGTCTGAGCGTACCAGGATCCGGAGCATCGGGCTGCAGAGCCGGGAAGTCATTGTCAAACACGAAGGTGCCATTATAGTGAGGATTCACCTACTGACAGGAATAGGCTAGAAATACTACCACCTGGTGGGATTCCAAGGGCTACACAGGCTGCAAGGGGGAGGGCGAGGAAGGGCCACACTCTAAAGATCAGAAGGGTGATGGTGGCGCACATCTTTAATCCCAGCACTAGGGAGGCAGAGGCAGGCGGATCGCTGTGAATTCGAGGCCAGCCTGGTCTACAAAGCGAGTCCAGGACAGCCAAGGATACACAGAGAAACCATGTCTCAAAAAAAAAAGCAAAACAAAAAACAAACAAAACAAAACAACAACACAAAAAAAAACCCACCACCAAAAAAATAAATAAATAAAAATTTCTTGATGGGATATGACCCAAAAGGAGGAGGCCCACTGCTCCCTCTTGTGGGCGGAGGACAGCAACAAGGAAGAGCTTATTTCCTCGTAGTTCACGAGGTGGCTGTGTATTCGGGCTCACCTCCCCGTTGGCTCTCGTGGCCCCGGGACACAGAGGGTTGAGTGGGTCGTGGCGGGGCACCGTCTTCAGCAGCTGGGGCTCCATTTGTCCTTGCCAGGGCCGCTTCATGCGATGGGCTGACACTAACACCCACTCGTCCTGAAGCGGGTTGTAGCGAACATGCTGGTGTTCTGGGGAGATCAGTCGCTCAGGATCAGTCAGCAAAAGCTCCCAGTCCCTATGGCTTCCCACCCCCGAACAGCCGGAATGCCCTTAGCAGTCCCAAGCTCAGGGGCGCCCAGTCGGCGCAGGCTGGCGCAGGAGAGTTAAAGGGTTAAACCTCTGCCGTGCCACACAAGCCTGCAAGCCTTTCCTTCCTTCCCTCGGGCCCGCCACCCTTCCTGGGATTGGAGTGCGGACCCTGACGCTGGGACAAGAATTTCCAAGGGAGAGAGGAGGCTCGACTCCCCGCCGCAGCGGGTCCAGGCTGCCCAGCAATTTACCGCTAGCCCGGAAGGTCCCTGCCATGGTGTCCGCCTCTGACGCTTCCTGGCGCTGCTCCGCGTCGGCTCCGCTGCGCGACATAAGGCCACCTGAATTGACTTGAGGTCAGTCGGGAACGCCCGCGGGCCTAAGCTCAACATTCCTTTTTTTTTTTTTTTCCTCTCCCCCTTTCTCTCCCCACCCCGTCCCCCTTGACTCTCTCTGGATGATTGGCTAGCCGCCAACACGTGACTGGCCAGCCTGCCACTTGAGGGCGGGGCTCAGGACAGCCACGCCTCTCGCCGGGTGGTCTTGATAACCCACTTCACACCGGATTAGGGGCCGCTTCTCTGAAGTGCGTCTGTGATAAATAGTTGCTGTGCACGTTCGTCTGGCCACGGATTCAGCAAATATTTACTGGGCGGGGGGGGGGGGGTAATTTTCATAGGCGTAATGTAATGACTTTTGGTCATAGTCACCCTCCCCTGCTACTCTTTTCTTCTCACGCTTTGACACCTTTCTTCCCAGTGAGCTCCCTTATTTTCATTTTTGTCTTTTTGTGACCCACTGAGATTTGCTGCGAGTGCTTGCGTGAGCATAAGGGAAAATAGTTATTGGAACTTGGGTGACATTATCAGCTACGCCGCTGAAGGACACGCCTCCTGACAGCAACCTTTATCTGCCAATAGTCCCCTGGGCAAAGAACAGCAACATCCTGAACTCACAATGCCCCGGGTCACCAGTGGAGCAACTGTAGCAAAGAAGCAAGGTGGGGCACGGGTTGGAGCGTGGTGGCAAATGCCTTCAATCCCAGCAGAGGCAGAGGCAGGTGGATCCCTGTGAGTTCGAAGCCAGCCTGGTCTACAGAGCAAGCCCAGGACAGCCAAGACTACACAGAGAAACCCTGTCTCGAAACAAAAGAAAAGTTGGAGGCTGGAGGGGGGCTTGATCACTATAGATGAAGCCTGAAGCCTGCCCCTTCAGGCCGGCCTGGAGGTGTGAGTAGCTTACTAGAAAGACACCTCCATCCTCGTCAGCAGAAACGGGCTTCGGAAAGAAGAGCTGAGAAACGGAGTGTGGCAGGGTTCACCTGTGAGCCCAGCACTCTAGAGACAGAGACATGAGCTTGCAAGTTCAAGACCAGCCTGCACAGTTCTACATAGCAAGACCCAATCTATAAATAATAAAGTAAACAAAAAGAAGACGACAGACAGACAGACAGAAGCCAGACGCAGTGGTGTGTTCGCCCATTGTCGCAGCTACTCTAGAAGCCAAAGTGGATCATCGGAGCCCGCCTGTTCTAGACCATCCTGACCAATAGGATGAAGCCAGTCTCAAAAACAAGCAAAGGCCAGGCAGGGTGATACACACTGGTGTTTGGAAGGGCAGGGACAGGTGCCAAAACTACTTAAGAGAGACCCTGTCTCTCAAACAAAAGGGAAAAATAAATAAACATGAAAATGTGGGGCTCCCCAGACTGTGGAGATGCCTCAGCCTCTGTCTGGAAAACATCGTATGCATTCTCTCTTTTTATGATTTATTTGTTTTTTTTTTTTTTTATGTATGTGAGAATTCTTCTAGCATTTATGTCTGTGCAACCTGGAACTGGACTTACAGTTGGCTGTGAGCCACCATGTGGGTTCTGAGAATCGAACCCAGATCCTCTGAAAGAACAACAAATGTTCTCTTAAGAAAGTTTGATTTTGTTTAGAGGAAGTTTTTGGATTTGGTTTTGGGGCTTTGGGGTTTTTTTGTTTTGTTTTGGTTTGGTTTTTTTGTTTGTTTTTTGTTTTGTTTTTTGTTGTTGTTTTTTTTTTTTTTTTTTTTTTTTGCTTTGTTATTGTCTTCCTTCTTTTCTGAGACATGGTCTTATGTCTCCTAGACTGGCCTTGAACTCTCTACGTAAAAGCATGACTTTGAATTTGTCATTTTCCCGCTTCCACCCCCTGACTACTAGCATTATAGGAATGCAGGCTAGGCCGAGCCGGGCATAGTGGCAGCTGAGCTGCAAAAACTGGGTCATTGGTCATTGATATCTGCCCTAGAATCGTCAGTCTGGAATCTGAACAGGCCAGTAGTTAGAGGGCAGAGAGCAGGGACTGAACTGTGAGTTTTACCAGGACGAGGGCAGGAAAAGGGGACATGCTCTCTACTCCTTCAGTGGCTAGGCTGTGGCGCTGCTTTTACTCAGGAACATTGATGCTCCCATGTCACTCTTCTAGATCCAGCTAACTTCCTGATGCCCTGCAGGGCCGGGGCATCTTCCTACTTCCTTCTCTGTGTGTGTCTTTCCAGATCCTTTTTGTGGGCAGGGGCAGGGGGGATGGGGGAGCAGGAGAATGGTCTAGATAGGTCCTCTCCCTCCTAGGTGCCATATAGGATCTCTGCTGTGACACTTGGAGAAGATGGCTGTCATTCTCATCCTATTCATCCCCTCCTCAAGTCACTCAAAGCCATAGGATTTGGTGTTTTGCATTGTTTTGTTTGAGACAGGGTTTCTCTGTGTAGCCTTGGCTGCCCTGGACTCGCTTTGTAGATCAAACTGGCCTTGAATTTACAGAGATCCGCCTGCCTCTGCCTCCCAAGTGCTGGGATTAAAGGAGTGAGCCACCATGCCTGGCCTCATAGGATTTTTTTTTTCCAAGACAGGGTTTTTCTGTGTAGCCCTTGACTGTCCTGGAACTCACTCTGTAGACCAGGCTGGCCTCGAACTCAGAGATCCACCTGCCTTTGCCTTTGCCTTCAGAGTGCTGGGAATAAAAGAATGAGCCACCCACGCCTGGCAGGATTTCAATTTTATTTAATGGACCATGCTGGAAGGGATTTGTGAAAGACCAAAGAGGGAAGCTGTAGGCCTGATTGTCTCAGAAAATGTTTCTGCACGGAATGAAGGCAGAAGCCTGCTAGGCCCTGCTCTGGTATTGCTTGCATGGAGGTTGGGCTGTTACAGCAACTAAGATTACTTACTCTAACTCATGTAGACAAGAGACATATTTCTATCTAAAGTGCAGCTAGTAGTTGCGTCTGAGAAAAATGGGATGTATTTATTTATGAGAAACTCGGTGGTGAAATATGAAAAGGGAATTAACTAGAGGGTGCAAGTGGTCTTAGAAAAGGACCAATTTAAGAATGACAAAGAAAGCCGGGCGTGGTGGCGCACTCCTTTAATCCCAGCATTTGGGAGGCAGAGGCAGGCGGATCGCTGTGAGTTCGAGGCCAGCCTGGTCTACAAAGTGAGTTCAGGACAGCCAAGGCTACACAGAGAAACCCTGTCTCGGGGGGGTGGGCTGGGGGGGGGAGAAAGAAAAGAAAAAGAAAAAGAAATGACAAACATGCTAGAGACTGTTCAAAACATGTCTCCTCAACCTGTCCCTCTCCCCTAGATTTCGCAAAACAAAACAAGGATGCCATAGTCCATCTCTCCAGCCTTTACTTTCTGCTGTACAATATATTGCAACATGAGCAAACAAAAGGGCAACAGAAAATGATTTATTAGAATGGCTTAGAGGCCGCACGCATGCTAGTCCAACAATGGCTGTGCACCAGAGAGGGTTCAAGAATCTCACAAACACCCACTGTTCAGTCCACGAGGCTGGATGTCTCAGCTGGTCTTCAGTACACACTGAAATCCCAAGGAAGTAGGCTCTAAGGCCGGTGAGGGGGATGGACTTGCCATCAAGACGGAGAGGCTGACAGCAGAAGGTGTGGTCCAGATTAACAGTGTATCTTCCCACCTCAAAGATCTGGATTAGAAGTAGGCCTTCCAACTGCAAATGACTTAACTAAGGGGGAAAAAAATCCCTCACAGGTGTGCCCACTCCTGGAATTTTTAAATTCCAGATGTGGTTAAATTGACAAGCAAGAACAGCCATCGCAGGGTGGGGAGATTGTTCAGTGGCTAAAAGCACTGGCTGCTCTTCCAGAGGTCCTGAGTTCAAATCCCAGCAACCACATAGTGGCTCACAACCGTCTCTAATGGGATCCGATGCCCTCTTCTGTCTGATGCCTCTTATGTCATGCATGCAAATAAAACATTCACATATATAAATAAATAAACAACGACAACAAAAAAAGACTAGCCACACAATAGGTGTTGTGTAACTGTTTCCTCCTAGGATGGAAACATCCCATCCTATAAGGAGCTCCTTGAAGCCAGGCAGTGGTGGTGGTGCACGCCTTTAATCCCAGCACTCGGGAGGCAGAGGCAGGCGGATCGCTGTGAGTTCGAGGCCAGCCTGGTCTACAAAGTGAGTCCAGGACAGCTAAGGCTAACACAGAGAAACTCCGTCTCAAAAAACCAAAAGGATAAAATAAAATAAAATAAAGAAGCTCCTTGAGCAGGAAGGTAAACATTTCAAACAGCATCAGCAAGTCCCTGAAACTGACCAAATTCACGAGGCCCCTCCCTGCCAGAGTGAACAGCAAACACTGAGAGTCCTCAGACAAAATGAAGCTGAGCTGCAAAGAGGACTCTGATTTTTTGGAGACAGGGTTTCTCTGTGTAGCCTTGGCTGTCCTCGACTCCCTTTGCAAAGAAGGCTCTTGAGACCAGACCAGCTCCCTGGAAGAAGCAGAAACCTGCCGAGCTGCCTGGAAGAGGTTCAGACCCACTGAACCACGTGGAAAGGTCCCCCCCTTCCGGCCTGTGGAACTGTCTGCAGCCTCTGCAGTATGTCCCAGCTTCCCAGCTTTTTTTGTGAGTTGTCAACCATGTTGGAGTGAGCTTCAGTAATGCAGTTCTCTTTGAGTCATTTCTGATTCTGGAAGCGACCCCAATACAACTCATTGGTCCACCAAATTGGATTTTGGTGGTATTCGTACTCTGGACTGTCATGCGTTCCCTATCTAGTGGTGGTGGGTCTCCCCAGGAAACATCTTGTCTGTAACTGGCAAAGGTGAAAAAAAAAAATAAGGCATAGAATTTCACATTTTTTTTTTTAAACTTTACTGCCTGGCGGTGGTGGCGCACACATTTACTCCCAGCACTTGGGAGGCAGAGGCAGGCGGATCTCTGAGTTCGCGGCCAGCCTGGTCTACAGAGTGAGCTCCAGGACAGCCAAGGCTACAAAGAGGAACCCTGCATACATGTCAGTGTGCCATGTGTGTGCAGCTCCCATGGAGGCCAGGAGGAGTCAGGTGCACTGGGACCGAGATACAAAGGTTGTGAGGTACTATGTACCTGCTAGGAAGCCAGCCAGGTCCTCCAGAGGAGCAGCCAGTGCTCTCAACCACTGAGGCGCCTCTCCAGCCCCAAGATTTCACATGTTTTCAGAAACTAGAAACACCATACAGTGTTTCCGCTTCCATTTCGTTGTCCAGAATAAAATCACACAGTACATGGCCCTATCTGATTACAGAGGATAATTGTGGGATGTACTCTGATCCTTCAAGAGCAAAAGGAAGTGACTCTGCCACATACTTCTACTGAAAAAGCCTTGAATCCCTTGGCTACATTTGACTATACTGAGCCTTCGTCCCACCACTCCTATGCATAAGGCTAGATTCTTCTAGCTCCTTCGTGGGCTTGGTTGCTGTTGTTGTTGCTGCTGCTGCTGCTGTTTTGACGTGGCCTCCCTCCTGTGACCTATGCTGACTCCACAGCTAAGGATGACCTTGAACTACAGATCCTCGTGCCCTTCCTGCCCAAGTTCTAGAAAAACAAGTGTGTGCCACCACTCCCAAGCCTTATGTTGTCTTTTTGTAACTAACACATATAGCCCTAATATGTGCTGGGCACTAATTACTTTAAAATATTAATTCATTTAATGATAATAATAATAATGAAGGTATGGCCTATGAAGCAGATACTTTTATTTATTTATTTTATGTTAGAGATAAAGCAGTCAATACATACTCTTTTTTTTTGTTTTGTTTTGTTTTTCGAGACAGGGTCTCTCTGTGTATCCTCGACTGTCCTGGACTCGCTTTGTAGACCAGGATGACCTCGAACTCACAGCGATCCGCCTGCCTCTGCCTCCCAAATGCTGGGATTAAAGGCGTGGGCCACCACCGCCCGGCTGTCAATACATACTGTTAAATGCTAAGACATACGTGCTCTCTTCCTTGAATCTTATTCCAATTTTTGCTCCCCTCTTCTATGTAGCCCAGAACCATCTGCGTCAAAATCTAGTCCCATAGCTCCCCAGTGGATAAGTCTATTTGGTTTAAAAAGCCTTTCGCATTTTTGTGCTCCAGAACTTAGAATGAGCTGTAGCCTTAGAGAAAACCCTATGTTAAACAAGCATGTCGGTTCACTCCTTTAACGCCAACACCGTGGTGGAGGCAAAGACAGGAGGATCCGGGTGAGGCCAGCCTAGTCTACATAGCAAGTACCCGGCCAGCTAGGGCTACATTGCAAGAGCCTGTGTAAAATATTACACATATATACATATATTTACATATGCTGTCTCACCCCTCTGCCCTTTTGACTCTTGGAGTGGTTCCCAAACACCCTCCTCTTCCAGGGACAGCCACCGCTTCTGGAAGGCCTATCCCTAACTCTCCAGTTGGCACTACCTCCTCTTCGCTTCTGTGCTAGCGAAAGCTAGAAAGCTCTACTTCTGGGTTCGCCGGCCCAGGCGGGTCAGTCCATTCTAGATCTTCCTCGCAGTTCACCTCCCCCGCTAGCCCACCTCCACCCCATCCCCGCAAAAATGAGCCTGGAGCTTGGCCGGGGGGGGGGGGGGGGGGGGGAGGGGAGGGGGCGGAGAAACACCAGGACTGAACACTTGAGCCCCGCCCCCTCACCGCTACAGACCGCGCCACCCAACCCCTATGCTCGCCTCGCTAGAAAATGGTTCAACCCAGAGGGCGGTGCTAAGTGATTCGGGGCGTCGCGATTGGTCCGGGCGAGCCGTACCACGGTGTCGAGGGAAGGGGGGGGCGCGCCCGTGGGCAGCGGCTTTTTGGAGGCTGTGAGTACACAACCTGCGGCCCCGGTTGTTGAGTCTCGCTGCTGGCGTTTGCAGGCTGCCCGCTGGGATGCAGTGGGCGGTGGGCCGGCGCTGGGCATGGGTCACCTTGCTCCTGGCTGTTGGCGCGGTGCTGACCCAGGCCGTCTGGCTGTGGCTGGGCACGCAGAACTTCGTCTTCCAGAGAGAAGAGATAGCGCAGCTTGCTCGACAGTATGCGGGTGAGCTGGGGGGGAGGGCCCCGGCACGGAGCGCAGCTGCGCTTCTCCGAGAAGCGCGTCTAACCCCCTCCAAGCCCCGGACCCGGACCCTCGGGATGGCCTCACCCCACGCCTCTCCCTCCCCCCCTCCTTTTTCCCCCCTTTTGCATCAGGGCTGGACCATGAGCTGGCCTTCTCTCGGCTGATCGTGGAGCTGCGGAGGCTGCACCCAGGCCACGTGCTGCCGGATGAGGAGCTGCAGTGGGTGTTCGTGAACGCGGGCGGCTGGATGGGCGCCATGTGCCTCCTGCACGCCTCGCTGTCTGAGTACGTGCTGCTCTTCGGCACCGCTCTGGGCTCCCGTGGACACTCGGGTCAGTGTTGGCGGTGGGCCGGGTTGGGGAGGCTGGGTGCCCTCCCATCCTGAGCTTGTGTGTCGACAGAGATACCCTGATGGTCGATGTCTGGTTTGTTGTTGCTCAGGGAGATACTGGGCTGAGATCTCCGACACCATCATCTCTGGCACCTTCCACCAGTGGAGAGAGGGCACCACGAAAAGTGAGGTCTTCTACCCAGGTGAGTGAGGAAGCTGTGCCCGCCCTCGAGCCGGAGAGGGGCGTTAAGACAGACGTGGAAAGGGCGTAATGAGGAAGCCTACCCAATGGTTTCCTTCCTTCCCTCCCTGGTAAGCCACAGGTGTTTAGTTAGGGCAGACCCGAGGAACTCGGCTGCTTTCATCTGTTAAAGGAAACAGAACATGGCAGTTTCCGGTCATAGAGGGCTGATTTTTTTTTTTTAAATCGGCCTGTTTGACCCAACTGTTATCCCAGCAGTTGTTTGGGAGACACTTATACCCAAACGTTAAGACAGACATTCATTTCCCATCTTTCTTTTTAAACTAGTGAGGCAATTTGGGGTTTTGGTGTTTGTTTGTTTTGTACTTTTGTTGTTTTCAAATTTTTATTTGTTTTTATGCGTCTGGGTGTTTTGCCTACGTTTATGTCTGAGCACCAGGTCAAGCCTTCAAAAGAGGGCAACTGATCCCTGAGACTGAAATTACCAAAACTGTTGCGAACCATCAAGTGGGTGCTGGGATTGAACCCAGGACCCTGGGAGAGCAGCCAGTGAGTGCTCTTAACTACTGAGCCTTTGTTGTTTAAAAGAAGAAAGGTGGAGGGGGGCGAAGTTTTGGACTAGTCAGTGTAAAGTTGTAAGCATCAAGCTTTGTGACTGAACAGCTACACTTATCAGGGAGCCTAGGGAGCCTAGTAACCACGCCCCCCCTGTCAAATTAGCCCAGCTCACGGTTCACAACATTTCCACTAGATATGAGTAAGGCTTGGGAATACAGATGCCCCTGACTTCCATTTTATTAATTTTATTAGCCTGTAGCTATGGGGGTGGGGTGGCCTTCTATAGTCGTATCCCAAGAGAGGACATGGACCAGGAAATGCTATAGACTATCTTGGACTAGACATTTTTAGTCTCTCTTTTCCCCTCTGATTGGACAGCCAGGCCATCGGGGTAGAGTTTTTTTCTTTCTTGAAACTTTCTTTCCATTCCCCGCCTCTACAGTGATAGCCCATAGGCTAGGGAGGTGCAGTGTAAAAGGCAGTGGCAGAGCTAGGCTCCTGAGGCTGTTTTCTGTCTGTCACCACCCCCCCTCCCAGGAGAGACTGTTGTGCATGGCCCTGGAGAGGCAACAGCTGTCGAGTGGGGACCAAACACATGGATGGTGGAGTACGGCAGAGGTGTCATCCCGTCTACCCTGGCCTTTGCACTAGCTGACACGGTCTTCAGCACCCAGGACTTCCTCACCCTCTTTTATACACTTCGCTCCTACGCCAGGGGCCTCCGGCTTGAGCTCACCACCTACCTCTTCGGCCAAGACCCCTGACGAGCCAGGTCTGAGGGGGAGACCTGCGGATGGACAGGAGCAGGCAGGACCATGTTCATCGACTTTGCTGGAACTCATGTACACAGACGGCAGCATATACCACACAGCTAATTAAGTCCCTGTTGTGTGAGGAAGGACATACATACTTCAACATCCAAGACACACCTCTTTGGGAGCAAACGAGACACATAGAGATGCTAAGACTTGTGTGTACTGTAAGGTCATGCACTCACGTCCATCCAGAGTTCCCCACATATATTCCGGGGTGGGGGGTGGTCATGTTTGAACCCGTATCACAAGCTTGACTCACTCACTGACTCAGAGCTTCCTGCTGGCTTTCAGGGCTCTGAGGTTAAGGACTGGGGTAGATGTTAACACGTCACCTCAGTCCCGTAGTGATCTTGGGTAAAGGAGAAGAGGAGCTGCCCTTGGGAGACCCCCCCCCTCTTTCACATGCAGCTAGGCTGCCCTTCCCTTTATCTCCCCTCTCCTCACCATATGCCTTATCTTCCATTCCACTCCCCTGCTATGCAAGCACCCCTGCGGCTTGTCCTCCATGCCCCCCAGCCAGCAACCAGCACAGCTGGGAGAGCGGAGGGATGTTCAGAGTGCTAAAGGGAAGGACGGTCCTCCATCTCGGACACCCCTGCAGCCGGGGTAAATGGGAAAGCTGGCTTAAGCCCAGGGCTCAGAGAGGTAAAACCTGGGTCCAAGGAGGCCCCCCCATTCCAAAAGAAGCCTTTAGTATGTGTGCACACCCTATCAATTTTCCAGACGTTTCTGTTGCATTCCCTGTCTACCTGTCCATCACTGTTAATAAAAACATTGTTAAACAGTTCCACTTCCTTGTGTGTCTGAACAGCAGGGAAGGCTGCCGCGTCCTAAGAATTTAGGCCAGAGCCTTACGCGTGCTGGGCAAGCGCTGTATTAGCCGCAACCCTAGAAGGCTCCCGAGTCTCCAGCTGACTGGGTGGCATCTGTCTGAGGTAAGTTTTCGAATATGAGATAACTGAGGCCTGTGTGTTGTCTCCTCTCAGTTCAGCCCTGGCAGGTGGGTCCTGAGAGTTTAACCCTAAGTGGCCATGGGGTGGCAGTGTGCTCCCACTTTGGGGTTGAAACAGCTTGATTTTCTTGTGGGCTCCCAGAGTATGGGGTACAGCCACACTTGGAGCAAGAGTTCATGTGCTCTGGTTTGCCTTTGACCCAGCACTTTCGGGGAGCTCCTGCCTGGGGCAGAAACGGACCAAGCTCAAGGCAGATGGAGCCAAAAGCACACGCACTCCCAAGGACCCTGTTCATGGCTTTTTTTTACCCCCCTAGCCACCAAATTTGCATCACCTTTAGCCTGGTCTTATTTAGGTTGAATAAGGTCCAGACCATTCCTATTTCTTGGACTTGATAAATTAATATTGGAAGTTAAACATTCTAAAATACACAAATACATACATACATACATACATACATACATACATACATACATAAACGTATTTGACGACAACATCAAAAATCTAGTCAGGCATAGTGAGTGGCTCGTGCCTGTAATCACAGCATTTGTGAGGCAGAGGCAAGAGGATCTGCAAACTCCATGCCAGCCAGGTGTACACAGTGGGTACAGACCAGCCTGGACTACAGAATAAGACTGTATCCCAAACAATAAGAAGCATCAGCAATTTTTATTTTTGTTTTCAAGACAGGGTTTTTCTGTGTATCTTTGGCTGTCCTGGGCTTGATTTGTAGACTAGGCTGGCCTCAAAGTCACAGCCATCCACCTGCCTCTGCCTCCTAAGTGCTGGGATTATAAGCATGTGCCACAGTGCCTGGCTAGCATCAACAATTTTAAGTGTGCAGCTCTAAATATAAAACCCAGGCAAATTGGCTACCTTGATGCCTTCCCCGCAAACCCACATTACCACCATGTTGGCTGTGACAAACTTCGCCTCTAGTCTAGAAACACGTACATCAGGGATGTCCCATCACCATCTTATAAAGGACTCTCCTCCCCACCCCCATCTCTGTTGCTAAAGCCACTGGTCATTTCATAGTTTTTTGTTTTTGTTTTTTGTTTTTTGATACAGAGTTTCTCTGTGTAACAGAGCCCTGGCTGTCTGGGAACTTACTCATAGGCTGGCCTTGAATTCACAGAAATCCACCTCCGTTTCCCTGGTGAAATCTCTACTGGGACTAAAGGCGTGCGCCACCGCCCCCAGCCCCGTCTCATAGTTCCTAACTTTTGTTGGTGGTCCTGACGCTCAAATCTAAGAGCTTGGACACTCTAAGTTCATATCCAACCACTTAGTGCCATGGCCCTCAACTTTGTTTTGATGTAGATAATATCTCTTTAAAAAAATTTGGCTTCAAGGATAATTTTTGTTTTCTTTATTGATACTTTTTTCTTTCTTTTCTTTTTTTTTTTTTTTTTTTTTTTTGAGACAGGCTTTCACTGTGTAGTCTTAGCTGTCCTGGACTTGCTTTGTTGAGCGGGTGGCCTTGAACTCACAGAGATCCACCTGCCTCTTCCTTCCTGAGTGCTGGGATTAAAGGTCTGTGGCACCGCCACACTCAGCATTTTCTTTCTTTATTCACAGCTCCTTATCTTCTGCATAGCAGAAGAGGGCATCAGATCATGTTAGAGATGGTTGTGGGCCACCATGTGGTTGCTGGGAGTTGAACTCAGGATCTCTGGAAGAGCAGGACAGTGCTCTTAACCTCTGAGCCATCTCTCCAGCCACCTCTTCTTGTAACTTTAAATGCAGTCTACAGGGCTGAAGGATAGCTCAGTCAGTAAAAGTGCATGCTACAAAGCATGAGGTCCTGCATTCAGATCCTAGCTGTACCCATGTAAAAAGCTGGGCATGGCCATGTGCCTATAACCCCAGTGATGTGAAAGGTGTACACATGGGTATTGCTGAGGTTTGCCAGTCCATAACCTACTTCCAGGTTCAGTGAGGTACCTGGTCTCAAGGGAATAAGGCGAAAAGAATTAGAGTAGGGCCCCCAGTGTCCTCTGGCTTCAGCACGGATACACCCAAAATAGGTAACATCTACATATCTTGTTGTTTGTTTTGTTTTGTTTTTCGAGACAAGGTTTCTCTGTGTAGCCTTGGCTGTCCTGGACTCCCTTTGTAGACCAGGTTGGCCCCCACTCACAAGGATCCACATGCCTCTGCCTCACAAGTGCTGGAATAAAAGGTGTGCACCACCACACCCATCTACATATCTTTTTGTTTGCTTATTTTGTTTTTGGGGGGTGTGTGTGTGTGTGTGTGTGTGTGTGTGTGTGTGTGTGTGTGTGTGTGTTTAGACAGGGCTTCACTGTGTAGCCCTGGCTGTCCTGGACCGGGGTGTAGACCAGGGTGACCTCAAACTCAGATCCACCCGCCTCTGCCTTTCAAGTGCTAGGATTAAAAGAATGAGCCACCACCACTCGGCTACATATGTTTTGTTTGTTTGTTTATTCTCTCATACAATACATCCTGACCACAGTTTCCCCTCCCCCCCCCTCTCCTCCCAGTCCCTGCCTCACTTCCCCTCTACCCCAGATCCATTCCTCTGTTTCCCTTCAGAAAAGAGCAGGCCTCCCAGGGACATCAGCCAAATACAGCATAACAAGTTACAATAAGACCAGGCACAAACCCTCATATTACAGGCGGATGAGGAAAAGGGTCCCGAAAGCGAGCAGGCAGCAGAGTCAGAGACAGCCCCTGCTTCCACAGTTAAGAGTACACCACAGCACCAAGCTGATAACCATGACCGATGTAGAAGACCACGCAGGCTCCAGGATTTGTCACTTCCGTTTCTGTGAGCCCTCAGTGGATTCTGTGGGCTGTGCTCTCCTGTGCCCTTGGCCTCTCTGGCTTGTACAATCTTTCCTCTCTCTGAGCTACATCCACACATCTTGACTCCTCTATCTGTGTGTCGTAGGGTTTCCATTGCTGTGAAGAGACGTGACCGAGGCAGTTCTTACAAAGGAAAGCATTTCATTTGGTCTGGCTTAGTTTCAGAGGTTTAGTCCACCATCATCATGGCAGGAAGCATGGAGGCGTGCAGGCAGACGTGGTGCTGGAGGAGCTGAGAGCTCTACATCTTGGTTTGAAGGCAGTGGGAATGGAACTGCGTTCCACACTGGCCAGAGCCTGAGCATAGGAGACCTCAAAGCCTACCCCCACAGTGACACATTTCCTCCAACAAGGCCACACCCACTCCAAGACCACGCCCATACCAACAAGGCCACGCCTCCTAATAGTGCCACTCCCTATGGCCAAGCATTCAGACACATGGATCCATGGGGGCCATTCCTGTTCAAACCACCTCAGTCTCTTCCCAGGGCTTCAGCTTTGGGCATCTTACTCCCTTTACTCAATATCTCACCTGGTTGGGGTTTTTGTTTGTTTGTTTGTTTGTTTTTAATAAAGATTTATTTATTATTATGTATACAGTATTGTCTGCTTGTACACCTGCAGGCCAGAAGAGGGCATCAGGTTACATCATAGATGGTTGTGAGCCACCATGTGGTTGCTGGGAATTGAACTCAGGACCTTTGGAAGAGCAGGCGGCGCTCTTAACCACTGAGCCATCTCTCCAGCCCCCACCTGGTTGTTTTTAATAGGTGTCTCCAGATGCCCAAAGGAAACTGCTTTATTTCCCAGTCTTAGGCGACCCCACCACGGTGCAGTCTTCACTGCCTTGGACTACACTTTGAAACCTTCATATGCTGGATGGTCTCATAGCTCCCAGTCTACCTACAAATCCTCAGGCTTATCTTGAAAACATATCCAGACCTGGTGGGAATAGTGGCACCTATTGTACACTATGCAGAAACCTGTAATCCCAGCCTACAAAATCGGAGAACTGTGGGTTCAGGAGCTGCCTGGCCCCCATAGTGAATTCTGGGCTATATAGAAAAACCTCGTCTTGAAACAACACTAAAACCATCTGGATTCCAACCATCCCTACCACTTCCGTTGTCACCAGTCTGGTTCAGGACAGCAGCATTGATTGACCATACTTGCCTCTTTAGAGGAGGTGCCTCACAAAAAGCAGAGGCAGGGGCTGGAGAGATGGCTCAGAGCTTAAGAGCACTGTCTGTTTTTTGTTTTTTGTTTTTTGCAAGAGATTTATTTATTATTACGTATACATAGTTCTGCCTGCATGTAGCACCTGCAGGCCAGAAGAGGGCACCAGATCTCATTATAGACGACTGTGAGCCACCATGTGGTTGCTGGGAGTTGAACTCAGGACCTTCAGAAGAGCAGCCAGTGCTCTTAACCTCTGAGCCATCTCGCCAGCCTCCTGTCTGTTCTTCCAGAGGTCCTGAGTTCAATTCCCAGCAACCACAGGGTGGCTCACAACCGTCTATACCGGAATCTGATGCCCTCTTATGGCCTGCAGGTGGACATGCAGATAGAGTCCTTAAATACATAAAATAAATCTTTTAAAAATATGCCATCTTTTTATGTAATTTATTTTTATTTTATTAGTATTAGGGTTCTGCCTGTCTGTGTCTGTGTGAGGGTGTCAGCTCCACTGGAACTAGAGTGACAGACAGTTGTGAGCTGCCATGCTACTCTAGAAGAGCAGCCAGTGCTCCTAACCCCTGAGCCATCTCTCCGGCCACCATAAAATAAAATCTTAAAAGAAAAACCAGAAGCAGACACTCATTCTAAAATATTTTCACTGGCTTTCTCTGTCATTTGGTCCTTTCTTTTCATGAATGAGCTCCAAGGCCCAAGTGACCTGTGACTCACCCTCAGCCACCCCATGGCCCCTGATTGTCTTTTCAGTCCGGCAAACACTTTTCCACTTCGGGAGAGCTAGTGTCAACGCTCCTACTTAGATGGCCACACAGCTCCCCTTCCCTCAGTTTCTCCTAGAAAGTCTTTCCTTTAACACACAGCAACATGCAACATCCTTTCTGTGATAGGTTCCAAGTACGTGTGTGTGTCTGTGTGTGTGTCTGTATATATGTGTGTGTCTTTGTGTGTGTGTCAGTGTGTGTGTGTGTGTGTGTGTGTGTGTGTGTGTGTGTGCGTGTGTCTGTATATATGTGTGTGTCTTTGTGTGTGTGTGTGTGTGTGTGTGTACACCCAGGGATCCTCCTGTCTGTGCTCACTCACCCCACCCCGCCCCCTGCCTCTCAGGCTGGGATTACCGGTTTGTGCCAGGGCTCCTGGTTTTTTGGTTTGGACGCCAGGGACTGAACTCGGGTCCTTGTGCTTTCGCAACAGCTCTGTCTTTTAACTTTACCTCCCCAGCTTCCCACCCTCCGAGAGCAGTTTTTGACGCGTCCTCCTTCAAGAGATGAAGCCAGCCCGCGGGCTAGAGAGCTGGCTTTGTGGCGAAGAGTGCTTCCTGCTCTTGAAGAGGGCATGAGTTATTCTCAGCACCCACACCAGGTGCTTTACCCCGGTCCCAAGTCGGGGCCTGAGGGTACCAGGCATGAATGCAGTACGCATACGTAGACACGCAGGAGGGGCGGAGGACGTCAGACCCCCCGGAACTGCAGTTGCAGATCATCTCGCGCTTCCACGTGGGTGCTGGGAACGGAACCTGGGTCCTCTGGAGGAGTAACCAGTGCTCTTAACTTTCCAGTCACCTCTCCAGCTATCTTGTGAGGGTTTGTTGTTGTTTTGTTTTCGTTTTGCTTTAAGCTTTTTGTTATGGTTTTTGTTGTTGTTTTGTTTTGTTTTCTTGGTATTTGAGACAGGGTTTCTCTGTGTAACCTCTGCCTCCAAAGTGCTGGGATTAAAGGCATGCGCCACCCACCACACCCAGCTAAGATTTTTTTTTTTAAACACAGTATTCTGCCTGCCAGAAGAGGGCAACAGATCTCATGTATAGATGGTTGTGAGCCACCATGTGGCTGCTGGGAATTGAACTCAGGTCCTTTGGAAAAGCAGCCAGTGCTCTTAGCCTCTGAGCCATCTCTCCAGCTCACCCTGTGAAGTTTTTGTTAGTTATTTTCTTGATTACTGTGACAAACACCTGACAAAAGCAACTCAGGGGAAGGGATTACCTGCCAGCAAGAACAGGTACGGTCCCTTACGGCAGAGAGGTTATAGAGGGAGAAGTGGGGGGCAGCTGGTCACACTGTGCCCCTCAGCGCAGAAGCAGAGGTGAGGGCTGGAGAGATGACTCTGCTGTTCTTGCAGAGAACCCATGGCGGGTTTCCAGCACCCATCCAGCAGTCAAGGCAACTAAGAATCACCACAGAAACACACCCCTCAGTATGTTAATGAGGGTGGGTTTCCTTTTTTCTTTTTCTTTTCTTTTCTTTTCTTTCTTTTTGTTTTTGTTTGTTTGTTTGTTTGTTTGTTTTTTGGTTTTTCGAGACAGGGTTTCTCTGTGTAGCCTTGGCTGTCCTGGACTCACTTTGTAGACCAGGCTGGCCTTGAACTCACAGTGATCCTCCTGCCTCTGCCTCCCGAGTGCTGGGATTAAAGGCGTGCACCACCACCGCCCGGCTTGTTTTTTGGTTTTGTTTTGTTTTGTTTTGTTTGGGAGGGGGTTGTTTTGTTTTGTTTTGTTTTTCAAGACAGGGTTTCTCTGTGTAATAGCCCTGGCTGTCCTGGACTGGGTTTGTAGACCAGGCTGGCCTTGATCTGATAGAGCCCCTCCTGTCTCTGCCTCCCTGAGTGTTGGGATCACAGGCATGTGCCACTGTGCCTGGCTCAGAAAGGTTTAACGGGAACATAGAAGACCAGCCCTGAATATGAGTGCTATGGCATGAACTGGGGCTCCAGACTGAATAAAAATAAAAGGAGAAAGTAAGCCGAGCACCAGCATTCCTATCTGCTGCTCTTTATTTTAATTTTTATTTTACCCTCCAATTATCCACAACACCCTGGGAGATGACCGTCTGCCCCTGTGCATGTGCTAATTCCACTAGTGCCCCCTCATGGTGGGCCTAGCATAGTGGAGTGTGTGAGGTCTGCGTGAGGAGAGTGTGTATATACTCAGATAGCCGTGAGCATGGGGTGAGGGAGTCTCAGTACGGAAGATGACCGGATCATCAAAGACTGGAGGGGTTGGAAGGGACCAGGACTGGCTATGCGATCAGATATGGGAGGGGAAAGGCCAAGAGTAGCCAAAGGAATAAATGGACTGAGCCCCAGTATGGCCAGGCATAGCCACAAAGAACAAGGGGTCCATAGAGCATCAGGAGCCAGATTTCAGAGTAGGGCAGAGTGTAGAGGCTGGGAACCAGGGCTGGCACCGGAATGTGTGGTCCTGGCCAGGGCAAGCTGAGACTAGGAGGAGCTAAGAAATGAGAGGAGGGGGAGGGAAAACTCCTGCCCGTGTGGGGGCATGTTTGTCCTGAGGCATATGTGCCCTACTGGGTGTAAAGTCAGAGAGCAGCCTCAGCACTAAAGGCTTTGGCGAAGTTGCATAGCCAGGCACGTGCCAACCCCCGCTGCCCTCCCAGCTTACTGTGGTCCTCGCGCCTTCCACAGCTGGGTCTGGTTGACCACAAAATAAAGCTCGGAATGGATGTGGGTACCTGAGAGGGATACGGGTCAAGGTGCTCAGGGGAGAGACTGTGGCCTGCTAGTCAGAACTCCCAAAACAGGAAAAGGCATCAGGGACTTGGTGGGGTAGGATAGGCCCTGTTGGCTCAAGGAGTCTCGACATGCAGATTTGGAAGTCAAGGGCAGGTGGGTGGGGAGTGTGTATGAAGATGGGAAAATTGCTGATGACCAGAACAAACAGACCGTGAGACGCTGAGTCATCACACCCTTCGCTCTTCCATACGTACCTGGAAATTCTTAGGAGAATGTCAGATGAAGTGTCCTGTATTTCTAATACAGTGTGAATATCCTGATGTGGGTGTGCAAGTGGCACAGAGACCTCTGAATGTGTCAGTGCCTAGACACAGGGCCACTGGCGTGTGCATACCTGTGCACGAACTGCCACACACTTGCAGTCGGAGATGCCACATGTGCAGGGCACAGGCAACGTTTTGCTCTGGCCAGGTGCTCCATAATCAACCTAGCATCCTGCAGAGCGATTCCCCCCAGGCCCGTGACCCCTCTAGTGACCTTTAAACAGAATGTGTAAGATTGGGCCAGAACTTGTGACAAGGTGTGTTTATGTGTGAACGTGAGTGTGGGTTTAGGGGACAGGACTTGTGAGCCTGGGCGGGGGCCATGGGCCAGAGTTTACTAGCTGTGGACTCTCCTCTCTCTTTCTCCCACGCGTGGTTTTCCCCATAGCTCTCCGGCGCCCCCTCCCTCGAGTCTGGCTGTAAGGAAGGTGGGAGACACCTGTTGGGGGGCTAAGAAGGGCCAAGCCCACCCTGGCCTCTTCGACTGCGCCTGTCCGCCCGCCCGCCCGCTGCGCCCGCCCTGCTGGGCTAGGGTCCCGCCCCCGGGACCGCCGGCAGCGGAGTGACCGCCAGTGAGCGCACGGTGGTCAGAAGATCGCAAGGCGGCAGGAGCGCACAGCGGGGACCCTGCGCAAGGAAACCAGCTGAGATAGGAGCCGCTGGAAAGGCGGTGGAGCAGAGGGACCGCCGTGGAGACACCGGGGGCTTCGGGCGGTGCCAGGCAGGTGAGTGTAGCTGCAGGGCGCCGGGAGCCCAGCATCCAGCGCAGTGACTCGCCGCCTCATGCCAGTCTAGTCCGGTCCCTGGTCCCTGTCCCAGACCCATATACACTGCTGCCCTCCTGCAGTGCCTCTTGGTTTCTTGATTCTTGTCTTTTACCTTTCTACACCGTTTTTCCACCACTGCTCTCTATTTTCTGTCTCTTTCTTGTCTTTTCTTTCTCCTGCTGGGTCGTCGGTCTTCCCGCGTCTCTCTCAACCCATTTTGCTGTCTCTTTTCAGCTGTCGGTCTGTCCCTGTCCCTCTCTCTTAGGTATTTAGGTATTCTCTCTCTCTCTCTCTCTCTCTCTCTCTCTCTCTCTCTCTCTCTCTCTCTCTCTCTCTCTCTCTCTCTCTCTCTCTCTCTCTCCCCTCCCTCCCTCTTCATCTTGGACCTCCTCAATCTCTGTCTCCCCACCTGTCTCTCCTGCAATCTGTCTCCACATCTCCCTGTCATTGTCTCTGTGTGTACGCGAGTGTATGTCACATCTCCCTGCACCACTCTTCCTTGGTTTCTGTTACTCTTTCCAATTTGCTTTGGCCTTCCCCTCTCCTCAGTCTCTGGCCGTTTCTGACTCCCCACGTCTGGTCTCTGGCTCTTTTGCTCTCTCCATCCCTCTGTCTCTGTTTTCTTGGTCTATTTGTCATTTTCTTATAACCCCATGCATGCCCCCCGAATCCGTGAACATCTCCCCTTGCATTGTAAGGTGTGGGTGCAGCAAGGCCCAGCACCCATAATTCCCTCCCCCACAGACGGCCCTTTCCTCAGGGCCCCGCCTGGTACCAGGAGCGCCCCCAGCAGGGGGACTGCGCCTGGAAGCTGTAATGGAGACCCTGCAGAGGCAGCAGGCAGCACGGCTGGCCCAAGGAGTGGGGCCCTTGGCCCCTCCCCGCCTACGGCTTCCACAGCCTTCTCTGCTTGGCACCCGGACCCTACAGGCTCCTGAGGGGGCTTTGGGGGTGGTTGGGGCTGAAGAAGAGGAGACTGCCGAAGAAGATGAGGAGGGAGACGCGCCCTTAGCAGAAGAGGAGGCAGCTGAGGAGGTCCATCCAGGAGCCCGATGTCCCAACTCACCTTCCAGCCAACCCCCTGGAATCCAACCGCATGAGTGGACCTATGAGGAACAGTTCAAGCAGGTAAGAGCCCCCTCCCTGCCACGGCCAGGCTGTCCCTCCTTGCTCCCCTCTGGCAACAGTAGTCCACACACCCCTACCACCCTCTGCAGGATGTAAAAACAGGGACCTAGAGGGATAGGGAAACCGGAAGACGGATAGTGATGCGTCAGGAGAGACACCCATATAGGTAGAGCATACACGGGAATTCATTAAGAGGCACAGGAGATCACAGAAACGTGGGAGCAGTGGTGACTTTGAAAGGTGGGGAAGAATGGGGTGTAAGGGTCTTTGAGGGATGGGAGTCTGGAGTCTGAGGAATCCAGGGCACCACTATCTCACCTACCCTCTGACCTATCAAGTCTCAAGTACCAAAGGGACTGCCCCAGGCTGTCTGCTGTCTTTGGAAGGAGAATAGAGCTTGTCGCTCCATTCGCAGACTGGTACACCCACCCTCTTTCCCGCTACACTGCTCTACCATCCGGTTTCTTCCTCTGGCCTCAGTTCCGTGGGTGTCAGCTCCCAGCTTATGCTGGCCACTTCAGCTGCAGTGTGATTGAGGCCGCTTCCCTCCCCCCCCCCCCACAAGTCTTTATGTGCATGACCATAATCCGAACCCTTCCATACTAGGAACAGTAAAGCCAGGCTGTCACCATTGGTGTCACCATGGTGTTAGTCAGGGCTGTGATTTCCAGCTGTGCCATTCTAGTGATGTCACTCAGAGGGTGTTGGCTTGGGGTATTTTTCTAGGAGTGCCAATCTGTAGCTAGTGTTCTATAGCATTAGTGTATGTAAGACCAGGAGTGTCACTCAGGGCCTTGTCAGCCTGGAGCGTCTCTAGTGACTGTTTCTACAGGGCACTGTTCTGGGCTGATGATTGAGAAAGTGTGGGTACCATTGTAGGTACCCAGGTGAGACTTAGAGCTCTGGGGCTTGTGTGTGTGCGTGTGTGTGCACATGTGCGTGCATGCGTGTCTCCAAAGCTGGGTCTCTGGGGTTTGATACTGATGGGAGGATTTTGCAAGGTTATTATTATTGAGGGACGGAGTGTTACTTATGTGACTCACAGCAAGCTGAGGCTGAGAAACTGTTGCTCTGGGTCGATGACTCCATTACTCTGGAACTGTTCGTTTTAGACTTGGGGGGTTACGTTGGAGGTGGGGATGACTTCCACCATATTCTGACATGTCAGGTTCTGTGTGTCCCGTGTGGCCAGTGCTTGCGTAGTGTCTTCTGTAGTGGGCACTGTAAACCACCTCTGGAAGGGGATCAGACAAGATGGCTCCTGTAAGGAGTTTCCCAGCATCCTTCCTGCCTGAACTCACCCTAGTCCACGTTCTGGACGGCAAGAGTGTGGACTTCATGAGGCCCTTATTCAGATTAAGGCGAGTGACTAAGTGCCTCAGACACCCATCAGTCTTTTTTCTCAGTGTGCAGCACGGCCTCACCTTAGTTTCCCTCCTGGGACTCTGAAGCTCGGTCCCCAGGATGTTCAAGACCGTCCTTAAGACAGTACTTCCTGCTTTCCCTCTCCCTATATTTGCCAGATGCAAGGCTTGAGCTGCCTAGGGTACCACTAGCTGGGCTAGGTCTCTTGAATGTATTAAAGGCACCCTGCCTGCTCCTGCGGGTGGGTCTGGAGCTAGAGAATTCACACCAGACTTCATTCACCCTTTCAGGAAACACTCTTGTCCAGGGTACCGCTCGAACTGGGGCTCCAGGGGTTGGGGGGGCAGGGGTGGTGGAGCTGGAGAATGACCTTGGTCCTTCCCTAGCTGTATGAACTCGACGCGGACCCCAAGAGAAAGGAATTTCTGGACGACCTGTTTAGCTTCATGCAGAAGAGAGGTGAGTACGGGGGTGCGGGGGAGGTGCCCCGGCTAAATCCCAGGAGGGAGGGTCTCAGGGCGTAGTCCCCAGGTGAGGTCCTCCTTGCTGAGACCTGAGGGTGGCGGCACCCTGTCCTTTGGTCCCTCAATAACATCTTTAACCTCTGACCCTGCGCTCCCCCCCCCTTCTCCACCAGGGATTAATTAGTGGCCAACCCAAGGCAGGTTAATGAGTGTAAGATCAATTGGGAGGGTGGGAGTGGGAACTGGTCAGGACTGGCTTGAGATAGGAGGGTCCCAGGGCTTAGGACCATCCGTGTACAGTGTGGCCTTCCTCTAGCCCGGCCCTTCCTCCTTTTCCTTTTTGCTTTAGCCCAGGGCACCCCCTACCCGTCCTGCAGCAGGGAGGAATAGGATCAGACTGAAGGATGGGCTGGGGCCATGTGGATGGGTAATGGGGAAGGAATTCCTCTCCAGAAAAATCTCAGTGTTGAAAGCATACAGAAAGGGGTCCAGGCCGGGTGAGGATGGGCAGCAGTCCATCACTTCCGCTTCTCCCCAGATTCATGGGACTGAACACTGACTCATTATCTCTCTCTACAAAGCTAATTAACTCACTCAGAGCGTAGCCTGATAAGCTGCTAATTAACTGGCTGCACTGCCCCCCTCCCAGTACAGCGTCTGGCCCACGGTCTCCCCAGTCCCCGGCCCAATCCTCAGCAACCTTTTCTGGTCCCTTCCTTCCTAAGAGCCCTGGGTGAGGACCCCAGGCTTTCTTGCTCCCCAAGGAGACTAGGTCATGGTAGTCCAGTGTCCCTGCCACGCACCTTCCTGAAGACCTTTTCTCTCTCTCCTGGAAATGGGGTGGCATGCTCTGACAGCACTGCCCACACCCCGAGCTCTGCCTCCCTCTGCTCAGCTGCAGGGGGAGGAGGTCTCTCGGGGCCGATAATTTCCCCCCATTAATCAGGCCGCAGCTAATTGTTCGGGTCCAAAGGCGCCGGTGGAAGGGGCCGGGATCGGTAAAGAATTAACTGGGGCCCATCGCTCAGCTCAGACATGTCCCTTTGTCAGGACTGGCTGGCGGGGGTGGCTAGACTTAAGGAGTTGGCTGGCCTAGGCAGGAGCTGATCCTTCTGCGCCTGCTGTGCCCTGGCTTCCTGCAGCCTTTGCGGGTGGCTGCTTTGGGGAGTATGGCTCTTCGGCACGCAGGGAAGTCCTTCCTACAGTCAGCAAACTAAAGCTTTCGGGCGAATCTGGCTATCTGGTAGATTAGAACAGCTTTTCGTTTTTACATATTTGGAAAATGGAGTTGAAACACTCCTAGCATTTATAGGCTGTGAGATTCTTTTCTTTTTCTTTTTGGTTTTTTGAGACAGGGGTTCTCTGTGTAGCCTTGGCTGTCCTGGACTCACTTTGTAGACCAGGCTGGCCTCGAACTCCCAGCGATCCGCCTGCCTCTGCCTCCCAAGTGCTGGCATTAAAGGCGTGCGCTACCACGCCCGGCAGCCTATGAGATTCTAACCTCAGGGTCTGTGAATAAAGTTTCGTGGGGGCACAGCCATGTCCAGCCTCTTAGATGTTGTCTAAGGCTGTTTCTCACATATGATTGCAGAGTTGGGTATTTGTAACAGGTAACTTTTTGGCCTACAGAGTCTAAATATTTACCTTCCGGATCTTTACAGGAAAACTAAGCTGATTTCTTGTCAGCTTAGATAAGAGTCTCTGGTCCTTCCTGCTATAGGGCAGTACCGGGGAGGGGACGGCGGGGGTGTGAGGGGGGGGCCTCTGCCTGTAATCTTGCCCCCTCCTCTCCAATCCTTTTGTGGGTCCTGTCTTTACTCAAGCCCCGTGGAGATACCCTTCAGTTCCCCTGAGCTGACCTCAGATGAGGCCTAATGTTAGTGTCCTGACTAATGTCCTACCCGCTTCTCACCAGGGACGCCAGTGAACCGGGTGCCCATCATGGCCAAACAGGTGCTGGACCTGTACGCATTGTTTCGCTTGGTGACAGCCAAGGGCGGCCTGGTGGAAGTCATCAACCGAAAAGTGTGGCGAGAAGTCACACGCGGCCTCAGTTTGCCCACCACCATCACCTCTGCGGCCTTCACGCTACGCACCCAGTGAGGACAGCAGAGGGCGGGGGACACAGGGGGCAGAGCCGGAGGGGCACCGCAGTGAAGGGCGGGGCAGCGTTGGGAAGATCCGCACTCCCATTGGCCATCCGTCTGCCTCTAGGTACATGAAGTATCTGTACCCCTACGAGTGTGAGACGCGGGCACTCAGTTCCCCAGGGGAGCTCCAGGCTGCCATAGACAGCAATCGGCGTGAGGGCCGTCGCCAGGCTTACACCACGGTCCCGCTCTTCAGCTTAGCAGGGACGACACCTCGGGGCGCTCCTGGCCCCGTCTCGAGCCATGGCCCCGCCCCAGCCGCGACCCCGAGCTGTCCCGGTCCTGTCCAGGGTCCTGCTTCCGGCTTGCCAGCTCACGCTTGCGCTCAGCTGAGCCCGAACCCTGTAAAGAAAGGTGCGAAGGGCGAGGGCGGAGCTTGGGGATGGCATCTCTGAAATCTATGCGCAGGGACTCGGGTATGGGAGGCATTGCGATATGAGAGCAGCAAGATCTGATGGGGCTCGGGGGGTCTGAAATCTCTAAGTAAGCGACCCTGAGCTTTAAGGTGAAGAAAGCCACGAGAGCTGTAGGGTCTGAGGTTCAGGAGAAGGTCCTTCATCCATAGCACCTTTATTGAACTGCTGTCCTCATAGGGGTCCCTTTTGGATGTAGTTTGCTACTTCTGTGACTTATTTAACAACAAAGAGCATGGTAATCTTACACATTCTCTCACCTAAACCCCTCTAGACCTATATGCTGGTCCTTTTTAATCCACATCTCCGGAGGCTTTACGCCAGAGTCTCTGGGTGAGAGGAGGGACTGTACATGGTTTATCAACCTCTTTTGGTCCCAGGCCTATGGGAGAGTCAAATGCAAACGTGGGCTGGTAGGACCAGAGAAGCCTAGTGGCCTGTTTCTTTCTTTCTTTCTTTTTTCCAGAAGAGAGTGGACTTCTACCTCCACGTCTGGCACTACCTGTGGGCTTGGCCTTGGAGGCTGCCCGGGAAAAGTTGGCACCAGAAGAGCCCCCAGAGAAGAGGGCTGTGCTGATGGGCCCCATGGACCCACCTCGGCTGGGGGCACCCCCCAGTTTCCTTCCCCGTGGCAAGGCTCCCCTAAGGGGTGAGGAAGGGCTTGTTAGTGAAGGGCTTTGGACTTGTGGTACAGACAGATCCTTCTATAGATGGCCACATAATTTTTTTAAAGATTTATTTATCATTATGTATAGTGTTCTGCCTACACGTACACCTACAGGCCAGAAGAGGGCATCAGATCACATTACAGATGGTTGTGAGCCACCATGTGGTTGCTGGGAATTGAACTCAGGACCTTTGGAAGAGCAGGGGCGCTCTTGCCCACTGAGCTATCTCTCCAGTGCCCCCACATAATTATAATATGGGGTTCAAGTAAAATGGGGGCTATCTGTAGGAATAAGGGAGGAGTCTAAGTGTGAAACCTGATTCCCCAAAATGTGACTTCCCTGCCTTCTTCTGGACAGAAGAGCGCTTGGACGGGCCCCTCAATCTGGCAGGCAGTGGCATCAGCAGTATCAACATGGCGCTCGAGATCAATGGGGTGGTCTACACTGGTATGGGTACCACAGGCTGTCTACACTGGCATGAAGTCGGGATGTAGACTGGCATGGGGGATTTTTTTAGAGTTTTCTCTACTAGCATGAGGCTCATGGGTATCTGAACCTGCATGGGGGTTAGAGTACTGTTACACTAAAATGGGTTAACGAGAACGTGTACATGGCATGGGGTCCCCGCATGGTCTGTGCGGCACAGTTGCCACGGGATGTCTGCTTGGCCGTGGGTCCGTGAGTTGTCAGTATTTATTGTTCACCCACTTAAGGGTATCGGCGTTGCCACAGGAGCTGCTCGCTGGCCAGAGGGTCTTGCCACCGGCAGTGTGTGGCAAGGGATGTGTGTGGTTCTCTAAGAATCCACTTTTGTTCGCCTTTTTTTGGGGGGGGGCTCTCACATTCTCTGGTTTGCATTTTTTCCTATCTCTTTGTCCCTTTATCAGGTATCCTCTTTGCTCGACGCCAGCCTGTGCCAGCTTCCTTGGGTCCAACCAATCCTCCACCCTCTACAGGGCCCCCTTCCAGCACCTTGCCCTGAAAGCAGCTACTTTTGAGCTGAGGGGAGAGAAGGTACCCTTCCGCCCTGACTCTTTCAGGATATGATGCCCACTCTGGGATCCGGTCCTGGGAGACACCAGCATGCCACCTCCACACCAAAGGGATTTACTATTATGCTCCATCTACCTCATTGTAAAAGGAGGACACTGCCTCCCTATTCCAGCAGCATCTGCCAAAGAGCTCCTCCCCCAATAACCCCTATCATCCTTTCATGTGACCCCACCCCCACCCCCCGCCATGTCAGTGTCATCTTTGGTACCCTACCTCTCTGGGTCAATTCTGCCCCTTTTCAGGATGCAGGTGAAGGATCGGATTTGAATGTGAGGATGTCCATTGGGTTGCATCTGGAAAATAAAGCTGTACTTCCTCCATCTCCTGCGCCTCCTCTTCTGCTTGGGTCTGGGAGGTGAGGGGTACACTGATTGCAATTGAGCTGTCCAAGTGGAAGACTGAAGAGCAAATCTCAGCAAAGCTCCATGAGAGTAGGAGAGCACCTTTCTGGGGGTGGGTGGGAAGCAAGCTTTCACTATGTTGTTTCCTCAGCGGTCTTCATCACTGTGCAGGGCAGCCTGTCCTCAAACTTTCAATCAGCCTCCGGTCATTTTTCTCCCTTAGTACCACCACACAGAGCACGGTCTCAAATCATACTGTTTGGATGTAAGTCCTGACGATAAAAGGTTTAGGTGCAATTCATTTGAACCCTAAAAGACTCCAAAACTTTCTGGTGCCCCCCTCAGGAAGCTGCCTAGTAACCTATAGGTATGAGTCTATATTGCAATAGTGGCGTATTTGTTCGTGAACTCTCAGGGAATGGGGTGGGGAAAAAAGGACTATGTATCTCGGAATTAGAACATCAAAAGTCTTGACAACCAGGTCCTGGAAACAGGATGGGGCCAAGACCTGGAACGTTACCTAGGTAACCAGGTTGCTTTGACATCTGCCCGCTCACTTCCGACATCCCGACTCACTGGTGGTGACGTCACTTCCTATGGGGGAGCAGCGGCGCTCTCGGATTGGCCAGTGCGCTTATTTGGGCGGAAGTCCCACCCCCTGGCTGTTTCGGGTCGCTGCAGAAGCGATGGCGGCTCTGACCGATGTGCAGCGGCTACAGTCCCGAGTGGAGGAGCTGGAGCGCTGGGTATACGGACCGGGAGGGACCCGAGGCTCCAGGAAGGTGAGCGGGCCCGGTCCATCGATCCGTTTCTGGGGCAGGACAGACGCGGTCCGCTGGCCCTGCCCTCCCTCGGGACGGATGCTACCGCTTCTGTAGCATCCTCAGCCCAGCCCGTGAAATAGAACAGTTCCAGGGCTTCCTGGAACGAATCGGACCCGCGGGGTTCGCTCCCGAGGGCGTCGGGACGGGAGGGCGGCTGCTTAAGCCTGTCCGAGATGGGCGCGGCGACAACTTTTTTTTTTTTAACTAAAACTCCACCCTTGCGATCCCAGGCGTGCTAAGGAGACCAGGCAATTTGAATCCGATTCAAAAACGGATTAATGGGAGTTTCAGTACGAGCTGACGTCCGCAGTGGGGTGTCGATCTGGAGCCCTGCGAAGCTAATTGCCAAATTAATTGCGCGGGACGGGAGCGCTAGAGGAGGCAGAGCACAGGTGGATAAAGAAGGCTCCAAGGGGTGAGAGGTGAGGCCTAAGCAGGCCCAGGAAAAGGAAGGTTAGAAAACTGAGTCCTAGGTGTTCAGATGTGGGCGAACACAATGTCTGAATTTTGACAGGAAGCGTAGGTGCACTCAAATCCCTTTTTACGATGTGGAAACCATTTACTGGAGAACTTCCGGTAGTGTCGGGAAGCTGGACCTAAGCACATCAGAGGTAATGATGCCTGTGTACTTTTTGTAAAATTGTCACCAGCAGATTGTGTTCGGATTTGAGAAGCAACTTTATCAAGACACTCTCCCCTTCGGCATCTCTGACCCTCCTGATTTTCCTTGTATCGCTGACTGCTACCGTCAGTCTTAGTTGGGTGCCTCTCCCGACGCATTAATCCCTTGGGTAGTAGTATTCTTCAGCTTTGACAAGAACAAAAACCTTCAGTGAATGCCCTCATTTCCTCAGCCTCACCCTCTAGCTGACCCTGACTGTTGGAATATTGTGCTCTTCAGCCCCAGGCAGGCTCATTCACGCCTGTAGTTTCAGTACACATTTCATGTGGTTATGTCTCCAGCGTGCTTCTCCCGTCCCAGATTTTCTATTCTGAGAGCCTGATTGATGCTTATCTGCTGGTCCTGTCCCCAGACCTCTCAAGCCCAAACCCTTACCTCTGCCTCTGCCCTAAACTGATTTTCTTCTATCTTCTCTGCGATGGGGATTGCATGTCTTTGTCTTTGGGATTTCTTTCTTTCTTTTTTCTTTTTTTGGTTTTTCGAGACAGGATTTCTCTGTGTACTGTGTGTAGCCTTGACTCTCCTGGACTCGCTTTGTAGACCAGACTGGCCTCGAACTCACAGCAATCGCCTGCCTCTGCCTCCCAAGTGCAGGGATTAAAGGTGTGCGCTACCACTGCCCGGCCAGTCTTTGGGATTTCTAGAGTCTTTCGTCTCCTGTACTAGACTTGATGTTGAGGGAATGAGGCTAGCTTGAGGTAGGCCAGCCAGTCTATTCTCCCACCTTGAGCTAAGGGTGTTCTGGGTGAGGATATTTGCGTATTTCCTGCCCAAACCCAGGGCTTAGGAAGCAGGAAATAAATAGTATGTAAGGGTGTTTGATTAAACCCTAAACTAGTGCATTACTTCCCCAAGTAGAGGAACACCTCCGCCTCATCCCACAAAGGAGAGCATGATCCGCGTCCCCTTCCTTTCACATTAAAGAGCTCCTGAAGGCGAAGCTGTCTCTTCTATAATACAAAAGGAGGGAGACCAACCTAGACTATTGGAATTCAACAACTTGAAAGTCCATAGAGAAAAGAGGGTGCTTCCAGGCCTTTTTTCTTTTTTTCTTCTTTTGGTGACGGTCTTTATTAAGTAGCCTTGGCCGTCCTGGAACTTGTCATATAAACCAAGAAGGGCCTCAAAAATCACAAAGATTTGCCTGTGTCTGCTTCTGGAGTGCTAGGATTAAAGTCATCTTAAGTCACGTGGCCAGCAGTATACCTCGGAATTAACCTCCACTTCCTTGCAGGTGGCTGATGGCCTGGTGAAGGTGCAAGTGGCTTTAGGGAACATTGCCAGTAAGAGGGAGAGGGTGAAGATTCTCTACAAAAAGAGTAAGTATGTTGATCAGGTGCCTGACAGCACTGCCTCCCATGCCTGCGCTCCCTGAAGCCTGTCCTGCCCTTCAGCCAGTTTGTCACTATAACAGCCCCTTGAGGATAGAAGCCATGTTATTGCTCATGTGGTAAATCGGGGCGTGCTTTCTTGTGGATAAATCCCAAGCCTGTGCCCATTGTCCAGAGCTGTGAGCTGAAAGTTCTCCCTCAAAGCTTCCCCTGGTGGGGAATGGGGGCCAGGGTGTGGCGTGCCTCTAGGCAAGGCTGAGAAGGCAAGGAGTCCCTCAGAGCCCCAGTGCTGCTTTAGCCAAACATTTTATATTATTGTAGCCGGCAACTTCCTCAGTCAGTAGAAATTAGACAAAAGCATAGCTTGTCTTGGGGTACTGAATAGAAAGTCGCCTTCTGCCTTGGTGAGGACAGGTTGCTGGGGGTCAAGTTGTGGCAGCACTTGTGTTTCAGGCCGCACAGCTTGAGATCAACCAGCAGGTGATGATAGTGTGCTACCATCTGGGGGGGCAGAGTACAGGACCAGTGGCTGCTGCTGACCCGGCATGGCGTGGTCAGCTCTTAATTCCAGGATCTCCCTAGGGATTGGTTAGCGTTCATGAAACATCATTTCATTTTAAACATGTATTCCGTGTGTGTGTGTGTGTGTGTGTGTGTGTGTGTGTGTGTGTGTGTTTAGAGGACAGCTTGTGGGTATCCGTTCTCCTTTCATCATGGAGATTCCAGGGATCAAACTCAGGCCCTTGGACTTGGCAGCGATTGCCTTTACCTGTTCAGCCATTTTGCCAAGCCTCCAAACCTCCTGTATAAAGTAAGGTTCTATTTCTACCTGGGTTGTTTGTTTGTTTTTTCCTGTCCTGCTCCTTTGCTAGTTGAAGACCTGATCAAATACCTGGATCCTGAGTACATCGATCGCATCGCCATCCCGGAGGCCTCAAAGCTGCAGTTCATCTTAGCAGGTGATGCCAGACTTAGGCTAAGCACCCGAGCTCTTCTTGCAGTTCATCTTAGCGGGGGCGCTCGACTTCGGCGCGCAGGAGCTCTGAGGATGTCAGTTGTGGAGGGGGTGGGCACAATACTGGCCTCCCTCTCTTACCTGTTACACATATAACCTGTTAGCTACCTTCTTGGCCTCTGACCTGAGGCCCGAGGTGACCCTGTGAGTTTAGTGTCTGCACTGGGTGTAGCACATACCTCTGCGCCAGCTGCAGAGCACAGTGCCAGGCATATGGGCACTACTTTAATACTCTGTCAAAGGCCCATCCTACGATTTTCCTTTAGAATCTTCCACAGTGCTCACAGCGCAGAGGCTCTTCCCAGAAGAGCAGGCACAGTGACTGTCGTCTTTCAGGAGAAGGGAGGATAGTGGCATGGGTTCTGTCTGCTGTTCTTTCAGTCTGATTCTTTTCTTTGTGTGCACTAAGTCATAATGCATTCACAGGTGGCGGGCGTTAGCAGCTCACTTCTTCCCTCCATTCTCAGGAAGTGAGCTTCTCTGGGTGGGGCAGCCTGATGCTTTGGTTAAACACTGGTGCCTTTCTCTGGCTCCCCCCCCCCCCTTTTTAAAGATGTATTCATTTATTACATTCATTAATAGTAATCTGGCCTGCAGGATTCATTAAAGGCCTGGATCCTGCAGGCCAGAAGAGGGCATTAGATCTCATTATAGATGGTTGTGGGCCACCATGTGGTTGCTGGGAATTGAACTCAGGACCTTTGGAGGAACAGTCAGTGCTCTTAACCTCTGAGCCATCTCTCCAGCCCTGACTTCCCTTTTTTGATCAGTTTCCTTCACTCATTTCAGGAAGCTGTCTCAGCTCTTAAAATGCCTCAAATGGGCCGGGCATGGTAGCGCACGCCTGTAATCCCAGCACTCAGGAGGCAGAGGCAGGCGGATCACTGTGAGTTCAAGGTCAGCCTGGTCTACAAAGCGAGTCTAGGACAGCCAAGGCTACACAGAGAAACCCTGTCTCAAAAAAAAAAAAAAAAAGAATGCCTCATATGCAGGTCATACAGTATTTCTCTTGGTAAGAACTTTGCCCTTAACTCCTTAACTGTCTACAACAATGCCAGCAATGCCGAGTGACACTGTGGTTTCCCTGTTTTGCCACGGCGACACAAGGTGTTTCCTTTGTAGACAGTACCTTTTCCCTTGATGTCTACATCACCCTTATAGATTCGGGTGCCCACAGAGCTCAGAGTCACCATATTTCCCTGGAGCCGGAGTTAAAGTGGTGGTGAGCCACCCAGCCTGCGTGCTGGACACTGAACTCCGGTCTCTGGAAGAACAGGATGCTCGTAGCTGCTGAGCCATCTCTCCAGCTTCCTAAAAGGCCTAGAGAGCCTGAGGCAGCTTCCTTTCTGCATGTTGTCGCATCTTCACAAGCATTGCCATCATGTCGCTTGGCTACTGCTTGCTAGGATAAAATCCTAACACTTTAGCCTCCCAGCCAGCTCAGTGAATTCTCCTGACTGCCAAGTATCCCTTCCTCCATCTGTTCACACACGACAGCCTTGCTCCAAACACCTTCCACTCTGTGGATTTCAATGCACCAGACCCCTTGTTCATGAAGAGCCAGGACCCTACTCATCCATACTGGCCTCTTCCACTCTGTCTCAGCGCCCCTGTCCTTTGTAATTACCTGTGCCTTGGAGAGCCAGTGAGCAGAACTTGTCTGATGGTCTGCCACACTTCTCCTCTGTCAGCTCTTTCCTGGGCCCTGGGCCTGGGGAAGCCGAGCCTGAAGAGGGCTAGGACCACCTGCTGAGTTACTGACGGGAGACTGGAAGAGCAGGATCTGGAGTCAGAGCTTGAGGATGGGGATTTGTAGAGACTGAGCTGCTCCTTAGGCTCAAGATGGGAAGGCTGGGCAGGATGGGGATGTGCAACCAGGGAAGGGACCAGTGGGCACAGCAGCTGCTCAGAGCTCTGGGGCCCAGCCTGCTACCTGCCGTACACAGGTGTAGTGATGCCCATAGTAGCTTCACCACTGTCATCTTGTCTTTGTGCTTCAGAGGAGCCGTTCGTCCTTTCCCAGGTGGCCCTCTTGGAACAAGTGAGCGCCCTGGTGCCTGTGCTGGACAGCGCTTCTATCAAAGGTACCCCGGGGTCGCAGCTCCGCTCTCACGCTGGGGGACACGCTGGGGGACATGCTTGGTGGGGCCTGTACTAATGCTGTACTAACCTGGACCAAGGTCTCCCTGTACTAATGCTATACTAACCTGGACCATGGTCTCCCTGTACTAATGCTGTACTAACCTGGACCAAGGCCTCCCTGTACTAATGCTGCATCTGCTGTCTGCATCTTCCCACCCTGTGGGTACCTACTACCTGACTGGCTAAAATTCCCAAGTAAGAGCCTAGGTCCAGGAGCTAAGCTCCAGCATTCCCAATGCCAGGTATTCCCTCTGCTTTCTCCCTGCCCCTAGTATCTCCGCTTCAGGGTGCTGCAGAGCCCACGTTCTATTGTCAGAGCACCGGCTAAAAGAGCATTGCTAAAAGAGCCCCTGGGCCTGGGTTTTGACAAGCAGACAGTGGCTTTAATTGAATCCAGATATCCATCTTGTATGTCTCTAGAGGTATTTCTCTCAGCTCCCCTCCCTGCCCTGATCAGCTAACCGCTTGACTATCTGACAGCCTGAAGCTGCCAGCAGAACATGGCGTGCTAGGCTGTTGGTGTGGGAGTCCATCCACGGGGCAGTATAGGGACCTGGTCTTCATTTCCAGCCACCTAAGCTCCCCTATCCCTTACACCAGGAAGCTGCCCTGCTGAGCTGAGAGCAAAGGGGCAGGGCCTGTAATAAGTAAAACTCTCTTTACTTGGCCCTGCTCATAGCAAGCAATACTGAAGTCCTAAAGGTTTTGTCTTCTGGGCACCTGTTCTCCCCCCCCCCCTCCCCGGGTCTTGCAGTGAGGCTGGGGTAGGCAGGGAGCCCCACCACCACCTCCAGCTACAGCGGTCGATGAAGCCTGGCGTTTGTTTAGCTTCTCTGCTCAATACTCTAATCCTGCGAAGACCTAATAGACTATTGAGCAGTCCCGGGGGAGGGCACAGACAGCATCAGGCGGGGTGCGGTGTGCCTTGTGTTTTACAGCTGTTCCTGAGCACGCCGCCCGCCTGCAGCGCCTGGCCCAGATCCACATCCAACAGCAGGTATGCATGGAGAGAGGCCCCGGGGGACGTGATGAGGCTTCATGTCCGCTGACACTTGGGGAAGCGTCCTAGCCCGCTGGGTTGGCAGTGGAGGAAATGTGGAGGTCTGTCCTCTATTTCCAAATGTGCCACCAAGGGGAAAGGACTTGACTAGGTCACATCCAGGTCTCTTGCCTTCCAGAATAGAGCTCTTCTGAGATACTAGAAGGTTGAATTTGAGAGGGCCCAATACTCCCTGGGCATTTGTTTTTGACTGTGGGTGAAATGTCTTTTCTCAAGTTCAAATACTGTTTAGAAATAGAAATAGAGGCTGAGGTCAGGCATGGTGACGTACGCCTTTAATCCCAGCTCTTGGGAGGCAGAGGCAGGCAGATTGCTGTGAGTTCGAGGCCAGGCTGGTCTACAGAGCAAGTTCCAGGACAGCCAGGACTACAAGAGAAACGCTGTCTCAAAAAAACAAAACAAAAGAAGTAGGGGCTGAGGGGTTGGAGGGCTGGCTGGGCACTTAAAGTTACTTGCTGTTCTCGCTGAGGGGCTGGGTTCAGTCCCCAACACCCACATGGCCACTAACAACCAACCTTGTAACTCCAATCCCAGAGGATCTGACGCCCTCCTCTGGCTTCTTTCGGTACTGCATATACGTGGTGTATCTGCACACAGGCAAACTACACATACACATAGAATAAACATAAATCCTTAGAATACATAGGGAAGAAGAGGAGAGGATGTTCATGTGTGGGAACCGCCCTTCCCGTCAGTGTTTACCCTGCTGTTCAGGGCACCTGGCCTAGGACTGAAAGTCTTGTTTTGCAGATGGCTCCTTTTACTATAGGTTGTTTAAGCATCATCTTTTCTAGGTTTGGAGGGAATAATAAGTTCAGTGGGACAGGGGCTTTACTCATCTCCTGGGTATACTTTGGCCGACAGGACCAGTGTGCGGGGATCACCGAGGAGTCCAAGGCTCTCCTGGAGGAGTACAACAAGACTGTATCTTTTGTGCTTCGTGGTCCTTAGTGGGTGCTCTCCCAAAGCCCACCTCTCCTACCCCAAATGAGCGCTCATCCCATCCTCCTCCCCCACCTTCACCCCTTTGGGCCCATGCAAAGCCCCCACTTGTCCATTCAGAGTCCTTATGCCACCTTGACCCGTCCGTCCCCAGATAATGCTCCTCTCCAAGCAGTTTGTGCAGTGGGATGACCTACTGTGCCAGCTGGAGGCTGCCAAGCAAGTGAAGCCAGCCGAGGAGTGACAGCTGCTCACTATGCTCGCCGCCAGGGAACGGCAGGCAGGCTCCAGGGCCCGTGCCAACCTGCCTTCATAAGGCGGAGACAGCGTTGTAGTTATTGAATTTAAATACTGCCTATATGTGCTCTACTGGGGGCTCTGAGGTCAGAGACTGGGTTTACCTTAGAGGTGTGATCTACACTCCCCATCAGTGTATTTGGTCCACTGACAATAAACTGTAGCGACCACTAAACGAGTGTGTTGGCTTGCTGATCTACAATGGCCTTGGCTGTGAGGAGCAGGGGTGTGACAAGAAGAGCTGTCAACCCCATCGGGTGGGGACCAGGTCTGGCTTGCTGAGAAATACAGAGCTCTCACATCATCAGATTGATACACCGGGCATTGTTTATCCCACATTTGCCAACTAACCCTCTAAATATCAGGTCCTGTGTTAAGTAAGGGAGGGCACAGGTAGGGTCACCTGATCTCTGCATAGGGTTTGGGGAAGACTAGGAAAGCAGCAGCTCCCCAGATGGTCATGGGGGAGCAAGCAGGGACTTCAGCGCCAAGGCAAACAGCCTTGTATCTAACCAACACCAGCAGTCCAAGGAGGAGCCCAAGAGGTTTGGGTGTAGGAAATTTTGGGATCTGGGGGAGGGAAGGTGGAGCAGGGGACCTTGATGAAAAAGCACCGTGCTCCACCAAGTGTATGCTGCCCTCTGGTGGTCGGTGGAGGGGTGGTTCCAGGGCTCCTTTAACTCCTTGTACCCAACCTGTAGTGTTGCTGGTACCCAAAATGCAGCGTGTCCAAGCTGACCTGAAAGTAGCTATCCCACCCGAATAGCCGCCCGCTCTTTCCCAAAACTTCCTACGACTTTCTACCATCTCTTCTCAGTTCTCCTAGCCGGTGATATGTTCGGTGGTTAACATATCATTGGACAAATATCGGAGAGCTTATTTTACATTGGATACTGGTCTAGGCTCTGTGGGCACGCCCCGTGGCCGCAGCGCTATGATGGGGTACAGCCCTTTGCCAGGGTCACCACTATCTGTTACCCCAACACCACTGGATCCACTCAGCCTGTACGCCAATCCTCTGTGGCCAACAAGTTACACACAAGCTATGGCTCAGTCCCTACTGAAGACCGCCAGGGCTGTCCAGTGGCCCAGGGTGAGAGCAAAGCTCAGAAGTCTGTAACTGAGGGTCTCGCCTGCTCGCGTCCATCAGTGGCTTGCATTGTCAACAGGTGACGCGCGCCATCAATCTTTCAAGGCCGCAGGTCCTCATCCTTCAGGTGCAGGACTCCTCCGATGGTGTCCCCGTCCCAGGCTGAGCCCACCGCAGGAACCCTGCCGAGGTCCGCCGTCACCGCACCGGCTGCTCCCGGCCGGCGGGTTGGCGGGAACCAGCTCCGCGGAGCAGAGCCCAGGCCCCGCCCCCCAACCGCGCGCGCGCGTCCCCGCGCGCTCCCGGCCCGCGCGCCATCTTGGCTGCTTCGCGAGGGCTGAGCGTGGACTGGCGAGTGTGGTAGGAACCAAATCCCAGGGGTCGGAGGACGCAGAGCTGGGGAAAGGGGATTGCCTACTGCTTGGGACGGCGGCCCAGGACCGGGGGAGCCCGCCAGCCGCCCATGAGTGCGCGGGGCAGCTCTCCGCGCGAGTCCTCGCTCGAGGATCCCCGAGTGGCCCGGCTCCAGCTGAGGTCCCCTCCGCCCGGCCTAGGGCCCCGAGACCGGTTCCTTTCTTTCTTTGGGGAGTTCTTTGTGAGGGCTCGCGGCTGTCCCGCGAGGAGTCCGTAGAAGCCTAGTGGGGAGAGCCCGCTTGTCCTCAGCGAGTTTGTGGGTAAGGGGTCTGCGCCCTAGGCCTGAGGAGCTAGAGATGGCGAAGCGCACGGCCCTATCCCAGAGAAGGGGGGTGAGTGAGGATGGGGACGACACGGATTTAGTTCTGATGGTGAGAAACGGGTCTAAGGGATAATTCTTGGCCCCCAGGCTTGAGAGGCGGGGGTGGGTTCGGAGTTAAATCCCCTTGCGTGGCGAGGAAGTGGACGAGGCATTGGTGGAAAATGCTCATCTTCCTGGCACTCACCTGACCCTTTCTCGCAGTGAGATTCACCAAGGCGGTGCGCGCAGAATGGAGCACTACCGGAGGGCTGGCTCTGTAGAGCTCCCAGCCTCTTCACCCATGCCCCAGCTCCCTCCTGACACGCTGGAAATGCGAGTCCGAGATGGGAGTAAGATCCGAAACCTGCTAGGGCTGGCCCTGGGGCGTTTGGAAGCTGGAAGCACAAGGCACGTGGTGTTCTCGGGTTCTGGCCGGGCTGCTGGAAAGGCTGTCAGCTGCGCAGAGATTGTCAAGCGGCGGGTCCCGGGCCTACACCAGCTCACCAAGCTCCGTTTCCTGCAAACTGAGGACAGCTGGGTCCCGACCTCACCAGACACAGGCCTAGACCCCCTCACAGTTCGACGCCATGTGCCTGCAGTGTGGGTACTGCTCAGCCGGGACCCCTTGGACCCCAGTGAATGTGGTTACCAACCTCCAGGAGCACCCCCTGGCCTGGGCCCTGTACCTAGTGGCAGCTGTGGTCCCAGACCCAGGAGAAGGGCTCGGGACACCCGCTACTGAAGACCTGTGGAGCCTGACTGTACCTGAGACCTCATATCTGTGCCTTCTCTGAGAAGTGCTTGTGACTGCTCAACGTGCCAGCACCGAAGTATGGCTTCCTGTCCCCGCTGGAATGTGGGTGGGACTGCCACGGAGAACTGGCAGGTGTGGGTCAGTCCTGAGCTAAAGACTGCTTGAGGCAGGCCCTGGGCTGCCTTTGTCTCCACTGTATCAGACGTTGACCCCCGTGACGGGAAAGGAAATAAAGGCCGAGCCAGTTTTGTCTGGCCTGCTGCTGCGTGTAAGTGAGACTGAAGGAGTGGCAAAAAAACTGCTGTCCCCCGGGAGCTCGTGGGCGGAAGCAGGAAGGGTAGGGGTAGGCTGGTGCTGGATGGGTCTGGTATCAATAAAAGTTCCAGCAGTAACCTGGCTGGCTTTTTGCCACCTGCCTTAAGCTGGCTTGGGACTCTGCCAGGCCAGGCATTTGCCTCCTGTCTGTAGCATCTGTTTTCCTACAGTGGGATCATGAACTCAGGCTTGGCCTGTCAGGGTTTTAATCCTCGTTCTCCTACTCCCAAGTTACTGCTTTGTGGTTTGGGATAAAGTTACTTCTCTGGGGTAAAGTGGGGTTTAAGGTGCTCACCTCATTAGAGTTGTGATGATTATAAAGAGATGTGCACATTGACACTCAGATACCACCTCAGCATCTGGTGACTTTAACACGTTGTTATAACGAACTCAGTTTACAAACATGCTGCTTTCTTTTTCTTTCTTTCTTTCTTTTTTCTTTCTTTCTTTCTTTTTTTTTTTTTTTTTTTTTTTTGACAGGGTTTCTCTATGTAGCCTTGACTGTCCTGTACTCACTTTGTAGACCAGGCTGGCCTTGAACTCAGAGATCCTGCCTGCCTCTGTCTCTCAAGTGCTGGGATTAAAGGGGTACACCACCACGCCCAGGTCCAACATGCTGTTTTCTTATCTTGAAGGTAGACCCACATCTTTCTTTAGGTGGCATTTTTTTTTTAAGATTTTTTTATTATGCATACAGTATTCTGACTGCATGTACGCCTGCAGGCCAGAAGAGGACACCAGAGCTCATTATAGATGGCTGTGAGCCACCATGTGGTTGCTGGGAATTGAACTCAGGACCTTTGGAAGAGCAGCCAGTGCTCTTAACCTCTGAGCCATCTCTCCAGCCCCTAGGTGGCATTCTTATCTTTTTTCCCCCCCATTGCTGCTTTTTTCTGTCTCACTCTGGCCTTTGACTCAGATTTGCACAGGTACCTGGAAGAGAGAGAGTAGAATAGTTGGCTCGGTCGTCAGGTGGCTCCAGGCAGTAGAGTGGGACCGTGAGCAGCAGTGGTCTCAGGCATGGGTTGGCCCCACCGCCTGTGAGTCAGGGTTTTCTCCAGTGTGTCTAGTAACCTGGATGTCCAGTTACGAGCAAATCAAGTCGGGATTCTCCTGGGTCTGTGCAGTAGCAGGACCAGCAAGTTGAAGGTGTTGAGTAATGCTTCTCTCAGACCAGGCAGGAAGGGATTGGGATGATGAGAGAACGAACTGCAGATGAGTGACCGCAGGCCATCGGGCTGTGGCCTGACCTTTAAACACGACATCCTTCGCTCTCTAAGCTAGACCAGCCCTCAGTGACAGGAAGGGCTCTCTGGGAAGGGCGGGTGATGAGGAAAAAGAAGCTCCTGTAGCAGGCCTGGGACACCTCACCGATGCTGAGGACAGTCAGACTGCCTGGCCTGTTCTGCCAGCAGCTGCCTGACCTCCATCCTCCTGGCGAATCAAGGCTCCGCTCCTCAGTTTCACCCGCTGCTCTGTCCCATGTGTGTCTCCATGCCCTTTTCTGAATATCTGTTTTGCTGTAAGCAGTTCTCAGTGTCACGGAGTTTCCAGAACTTTGGGCCACATTACCTTGTAAGTTGTTGGTAACTTTTGATCTGGCATCCCATCCTGATCATTTTGCTCTGGCCAGATTAGAGAAATCACACATTATACTGAACACAATAACTTATGCTGGAGGGCGATTCAGCAGGGTGTCTTTGTGAGCTCCAGAAAAGGGGGGGGGGGGGGCTGTGGGGAGGGGAGTGGGAGTGACAAGTCCCAATTGTGCTGCTTAATTAGAAGTCATCTGAGTTTAACAGAATGATTGGAGAGGGATCTGAAGGGAAATGCCTGTGAGAGGCAGGTGGATTGCTGTGAGTTCAAGGCCAACTTGGTCTACAAAGTGAGTCCAGGACAGCCATGGCTACACAGAGAAACTCTGTCTCTAACCCCACCCACCCCCGGAAAAAAGCACCTGTGGTCAGAATCCCTTGTGAGAACAGAATCTGGGGTACTCTCCCTATCCTTCGGCCCCCGGGGAGCTTGCCGGGCTCTGACATCTCCAGGAGGAATGCTTGGGGGAAGCAGAGGTGAAGCCTTGGAAGTGGGAACGGCTGCTCAGCCTCAGAACCTGAGCGTAGTACGTGATTCTTTCGCATTTCTCCCTAACCCACTGTAGTGTGGCTTCTGCCCCCACAGTGCCTTACAGAAGCGAAGGGTTTGGGGGGAGCGGGGCAGGGATCCCTTTCAAACAGCAGGAGCAAGGGAATTGACTGGTTGAAAGCACTGGTTCTGGGGCTGGAGAGATGGCTCAGCAGTTATGAGCTCTAGTTTCCCAGAGGACCCAGGTTCAATTCCCAGCACCTACGTGGCAGTTTACAACCATGATTAGCTATGGTCTCATGAGATCTGATATCCTCTTCTGGTGTGCAGATGTACAAGCAGACAAAACACCCATATACACAAATAACACAACTAAAAAGTGGTTGTTCAATTTCTAGGACACACTCAGCAGCTCACGATTCCCAGGGCATTTGACATCTTCTTCTGACCTCTGCAGGCGCCTGGTTCGCAGACATACATGTAGCAAAACAGTTTTTTTAAAAAATTTATTTAAATAGGAGCAGGGGTCTATGAGATGACTCAGAGGATACACACGCTTGCCACCGAGCCCAACCTGAACCCACATAGAAAAGGAAGACGCACTCCCGCACGTTGTTCGCTGACCTCCACACACACATAGACAAACACGGACTTTAAAAAGGCTTAAAAAAAAAAAAGCACAAAGATGGCTTTTCATAACAGGAGGGGAGAGTTGAAGTCAAGCCAGCATGCAGACAGTGTGGTGATGCAGGTAGGCTATGAGAGTTCAGAAATCCTTTCTTCCCAAAGCAGGAGGGATGGGGTCAGGAAGCCTGAGATCCTTGCTGCAGCTGAGGGAGGTGACGTGATCCAGTACAGCAAGCTAGAAGGCCAGTGGTGGCTGATGACTACCAGAATGTGGGCGCCAGCCATACCCACACCGAGACTCAGGCAGGAACAAACAAAGACTGAAGAGGAATGAGAGAGCAGGGCCGCGGTGCCCGCACTGAGTCGGAAGGAAAAGTTAAAAGAAGATTGCAGGGTTCTGTGGCCTGGAGTCCTCGTGAACTCCCTAGGGTGCATGAGGTAAAGTGCCACAGAGCGACAGGAAAGTGTAGCAATGCTAGTTTCTCATAGGGCCGTCAGAACAAAGTGCCACAAACAGCAGACAGTTCTAGAGTCCAAGAAGTGTTTTTCTATTTTATTATGTTTATTAGCTTGCCGGGTGCCTGGGAGTGCATGTGCCACAGCTCACATATGGAGGTCAGAGGGCAACTTGGAAGAGCCATTTTTCTCCTTCCATCAAGTCAGGCAGCAAGAGCTTTTACCACGGCGCCCCCCCCCTTTGTCATGCATTTTTCACCTTCTAAATAGAATTTGCTTCTTAAAAAAAAAAAAGATGTATTTATTATGTATACAGTGTTTGGCTTGCATATCCCTCTTCTGGCATGCAGGTGTACATACAGATAGGGCACTCATACATAAAACAAATAAATCCATTTTTAAAAAAATAGTATTTTGGGGACCTGGAGAGGAGGCTCAGGGGGTAAGAGCACCCAGGTTTGATTCCTAGCCACCACGTAGTGGCTCACAGACATCTGTAATTTCAGCCCTAGAGGATTCAACACCCTCTCCTGGCCTCCTTGGACCCAGGCATGCATGTAGCACACACATATGCAAGCAAACCATCCATACACATAAGATGTCTTAAAGTATAAATGAAATACAACTTTTGTCTATTTCCTCCTGGTGAGAGTGTGGCTTCTGAAGTAGCCAAAGACTCTTGAACACGAGTTGCACACAGCAGATCGCACCGATCATTCAGTGAGGGAATGAGTGTGAACCTCCAAGGGTGTGGACACACCCAGAGCTGACTCTGTCATTCACTGATCCCTTGGCCCTCCCTCCATTCCCAGAGTAGACGACAGGACCCAGCTTTATTCACGGAATGGCCAGCCTTACAGGACCCCCTTGCTGGCCTGCTGCCCCTGACTGTTCATCTTTATTTTGGTTCTTGTACTCTGGCTTCTGACCACACTGATGCCCAACCTCTTCCAAACATCATTACATTTTCTTCCTCTGATCTTTGTCTCTTCAAATTCAAGACGATTTGAAAACAAGACCTGAACGTTCACATCCTAACATTTGGAAAGCTGAAGCAGGAGGATTGCCATCTGAGGACATTTTGTCTACATAGGTGATTATCAAACCAGAGGATTATCAAACACAGAGAGCATGCCCCCTCACTCCCGCCCCGCCCCCTACCTGCCCCCACTCCGCCCTCTCCGGTGTTCGAAAGACTCTAGTGTTAACCTCAGAGAATTTCTACCTGTAGCCACAAGGTGGCAGCATTCACAAAGGGATAACCCATCCATCCTCTAGTATCTGCTTTGCCAGAAGCTCCAAGATAGAAGCAAAACAGTCTAGTCTTGCAATTTGGTCTGTAATAAACTGAGTGACATCTCAGCTGTTCAAAAGAGAGCTAAGGAGAATCCACTATGAGACAAATTTAGTCACTGTACTTAGAACCTCCAGTCTCACGTGAGCTATTAGACCTTCAGAAATGTGACAGTAACAGGTCCATGGATTCAGGTTGTTCATCACTGCAGAAATAAGAGCCCCTAGTTTAGAGCCAGGGCGTGGGGATGCACGCCTTTAATCCTAGCACTCAAGATCTCTGTGAGTTCGAGACCATCCTGGTCTACAAAGTGAGTCCAGGACAGCCAAGGCTACACAGAGAAACCCTGTCTCAAAAAACCAAAACCAAACAACAACAAAAAAGAGCCCCTAGTTTAGCACTTAGAGACAGGCAAACATTTTTAATAGTGTGTGTGTGTGTGTGTGTGTGTGTGTGTGTGTGTGTGTGTAATGCCTGTGTACAAGCTTGAAGACCAATTAGCTGGGAGAGACATGGGAAGGACACACATGGAGGGAAACCCTGAGCTGACACACAGGAGGAGACAAGAAGTATAAACAGAGGACGGAGAGGTGGCTCAGCGGTTAAGAGCACTGACTGCTCTTCCAGAGGTCCTGAGTTCAATTCCCAGCAACCACATGGCGGCTCACAACCATAATAAGATCTGGTGCCCTCTTCTGGCCTGCAGGTGTATATGCAAGCAGAGCACTGTATATGTAATGAATAAATACATCTTTAAAAAAAAAAAAAAAGAAGTATAAACAGAATTTAGTGAGTGAAAGTCAAGGAAGGGCCTCTTAGGGATGAGTCTCGGGCATGGCTTAGGGCCACACTGCGAACCTGCCCAGGGAATCTGGACTTTATCTTCGGAGGTTCCAGAAGTCTCTGAGGAAGGCATGAGGTAAAATGTCAGGCTGTTTTAGAGTGAGGACTCTGGATGCTACAGCTTGCTGAGTGGAGGGCGCACGGGGCCTAAACAACAGGGAGGGAGCCAAGAAGAGATCGGTAGACCCAACATTACGACCCGGGCACGCTCTGGGAAGGCCTTTCCAGCCCGCAGCATCTCTCAATGCCTGTTACTCTGAAAGTACTATAATCCCTAGACCTCTCCTGCCTCACTGTACGAGCTGCTGTGCCGTCTGTTCTTTTGAACACCATCCTAGCTCCTCTGCTTATTTTGGCTAGAACCAGGATCTTGGTCAGCTTCTGTATCAAGGGACCTCTGGGTTCCTCCCTGCTAGTAGATCTGTCAGCTTTCAGCTCATCCTGCTTTATATATATAGCATTTCTTTAACCAGGCGTGGTGGCGCATGCCTTTAATCTCAGTACTCCGGAGACAGAGGCGGGCGGATCACTGAGTTCAAGGCCAGCCTGGTCAATAAAGCCAGTCCAGGACAGCCAAGGCCACACAGAGAAACCCTGTCTCGAAAAAACAAAACAAAACAACAACAAAAGGCACATTTGGGAGTGGGAGACATGTTGTCGGCCAGGTCTCACAGGTTCCAGCCGGAGCCATAACCATGTGCTGCCAGGAGGGGGCACCAGAGTCAGACTTTGAGTAGGACTGGAGGAGTCACCTTCACTCCATCTCATGAATATGCACAGACCTGTTGAATTATGCAGATAGGAAGAATGTAAATGAGTATGCAAATTTGGCGCTGCCCTTGCTGTTGCTATGGAAACAAGTGAATAGCACGGAGGGGCACACCCTGGGGAGACTTAGGGTAGAGAGACTGAGACCAGGAGGCTTTGCTGGGCCACCTGCTCTCCTCAGTTACGATGGTTTGATCTACTTCTTTGCTTCATTCTGTCTGTCTCTTGGCCTGGCTTCCTTCCACCTCTCCACCCCTTTTGATCTCTCTCCTCAAGTTTTTTTGCCCACATTTCTCTATGCTGTTGTCTCTGACTTCCGGCCTCTGTCTGTCATTCCATGGTTTTCCCTCCTGTATCTTCCTGTGGCTGCACCTGCCTCACATCTCTGTCCATGTCTTTGGGTTTTGTTTTTTGGTATGTGTGTATGTGTCTGTCTCTTCTCAGTGGCTCTGGTTCTGTCTTTCTGAACCTCTTGTTGGACAGCTTGTCTTTGATGGGACACACCACCCCTGTCCCAGCTGTGCACGTGTTCAAGGGTTCCTAAGCACTTTCCCCACATAAAATCCTGTTTTGAATCTGGCCCCTGTCACAGGACTGACACAAGATTCCTAGGACAGGCCTTGGCTGGGCCTCTGTCCAGCCTCTGTCTGCCATGTGGCTGTGCCCCCCTATTCCTGCCCCTCTGAGTTTATCTTCCCAGCTCTCCTTGAAACTGATGGCACCTTGAGGCAACGATGTGTTGAGAATAGGGAAATGAGAGAAGAGTCTTAATTAATTTGCCCATCTGGCCCTCTGCCCAAAAGCTGACGTGAGGGGTCTGGCTTGGGCCCAGGTGTGGGGGTGTCTGGGGCCAGTTGAGACCTATCCTGGTCCCCGGTAAAGACTCCTTACTGAGCCAGAAAGCTAAGCAGCAGCCGCTCTGCGATCTACCCATGTTCCCGCCTACTACAGCCTCAGTCATCCAATTCCTTATGTGGGACTGACCCTCTGAGTGTCACCCCTGTGGTTGGTTTCCACTTGACGAACACCTATTCTGCCCCTGCCTTTGCAGGTCCTCACATTACACAGAAATGAAACCTGGAGATTTTTGTGCCTCAACACTAAGAAGGAGGTCTTTGGCCAGATGAAGAGCCCTTCAAGGTCCCCTCTTTCTGGCAGCCTCTGCTTGGGAATGCAACACAGGTGCAGAAGTCAGGGCTCAAGTGTGAGCAAGCCAGAAACAAAAGAGATCTAGGAAGGATGCTTCCCTGCAGTGTTTGGAATGGGGCGTGGGAGGCGCCAGGATGTTTGGAGCGCAGGTGAGTCCCTCAGTATGGAAGTAGAGGGCTTCCCCTTTTGGTCTTTGGCTCTGGGCAGGTTGCCTTACCTCCAGGGAGGCACTAGTCGTGGGGGAGCTGGCCTGGACCCAGGTGTGGGGGCGGCTGAAGCAGTCAGGACAAGTCCCTTCTCTTCCAAGAGGTGGTGGGGCCAAAGCCCCCAGCTCTCCTACTCAGCCGGGAAGGACCTTAGCCTGGAGAATTCCCCCCACCAAGTGTGATTCACCCACGGTTCAGGCCCAGGCGTGACCCTGCCGCCAGGAATCCTGTTTGAAGTTTTAAAAGTTGCCCCAGCCCACCCTAGCTGTGCCAGGGAATAGAAGAAGACTCAGACGGGGGTTGTGGGGTGGGTGAAGTGAGCCAGACACAGGAAAAGCAAAAGGCTGGGAAAGAGATGCAGAGATAGCGGTGAGAGAAAAGATTGACAGAAGAGACTCTCATTTAACTTAACCTCTCCAGCAGTCTTAGGAAATAGATGGCGCTGTTATGATCCCATTTCACTGCTAGGGTCATTGAGACCCATTTTTACATCTAAAATAATAGAAACATTAAGTCACTTGCCTGAGGCCTCAAAGCCAGAAAGGCTCCGTGGGAGCAGGTATTCAGAGCCTTCAAGTTTGACTGAGAGCCAGGGAGAGAGAGAGACAGATACGGAGACAGAGGTAGGGACAGACAGATTCCCATACCAACCAACCCCTCTTGGGTAATCTGAAAATCCAGGGCTCTTCAGGCAGCTGTGAGGGGGGGAGGGGCCTTCCCAGGAAGGAAACAAAAGGAAAGGAACTTCTAGGTCTTCTTGTCAGTGATGGAGAAAGGAAAGGAAGACGGAAGAGCGCTATCAGGCTCGGGGGGGGGGGATGGAGGGGTGGAGGGGTGGGGGGTGGGGGTGGGAGGAAGGACACCCCCACATCGTGGAGTTCTTTACCCGACCCTTCTCCCAAGCTGCTTCAGATTAGCCAGAGCCTCCCTGTGACGTCCACTCCCCCCGCCCCCCTCCTCCCGTCTGCGCCCCCCACATCCCCAGCTTTGAGAATTCTTTCTTCTCTGTGTGTTTGCTGAACACCTGCTAGTTGCGCCACAACCCACCTCTCCTTCACTGTGGAAAAACCCTTCTTGCCTGTCTTTATTTTATTTTATTTTTTGTTTTCCGAGACAGGGTTTCTCTGTGTAGCCTTGACTGTCCTGGACGCACTTTGTAGTCCAGGCTACCCTCGAACTCACCGCGATCCGCCTGCCTCTGCCTCCCGAGTGCTGGGATTAAAGGCGTGCGCCACCACGCCCGGCTCTGGCTTTGCCTGTCTTTAACTCCCTAGTCTAGCCTCCGCAGCTAACAATCAAGACTAGAATCTGAGACACGTTGAAATGAGGAGGTTAGCCTAGCACACACCCTGAGGTTCTCAAAGCACAGAGAAGGGGGTCCCCCAAAGCCTGGGCTTGGGTGTCTCTGGCTGGAGGTGCCTTCTAGTTAGTTTGGAGAGGAGGGTCAGCAGCCCAGCTGGTGGGGGCCTAGGAGAGCCAGGCTGTCAACAACAGGGGGGGTCGTGGTGAGAAGAAAACCAGGAGCTATCCTGGGGGAGTCCGGGAGTTGGCGTTATGGTTCCTAATGTCTTAGCCCTGGTTTCAATTACTCGCAAGGTCCCAAGGGTTCTCCCACCACTGCAAAGCAGGCTCCTGAGCTTGAAGAAGGTTCCGGAGCCTCTTGGGAAGGCCAAGAGACTAGGGGCTCTGGGGTAGAGGACTAGGGCCTGACGGAGCCTCCTCACACTCCTCTACCCCTGTACATGGCTGTGTGAGGCCCCCCACCCCCAGACCACACAGGGCTCCCAGAAATGGTGGAAAGCTGGGGAGGAGCCATATGGGATGCTGCTCATGAGCTCCAAGGCAGGGTCCTACCAATTCCTTACCTCCATTGTGGTCCAGCTGCCTCCACCCAACTCCTGCTGCTGAGAGCCCGGGGCGTGGTCTTAACAAGCTCTTTATAAAGACGCATAACAAACGCTGCTCCTAGATTTGGGGGAATTTTTTTTTTTTTTAAGTTCTGAAGCCACAACTCTCTCTTTTTAAAATGTATTTTGTTTTGTTTTGTTTGTTTGTTTTTCAAGACAGGGTTTCTCGCTGGGCATGGTGGTGCACGCTTTTAATCCCAGCACTCAGGAGGCAGAGGCAGGCAAGGTGGATTACTGTGAGTTCAAGGCCAGCCTGGTCTACAAAGCAAGTCCAGGACAGCCTTGAAAAACTTGTCTTGAAAAACTGAAAAAGAAAAAAAAAAAAAAAGAAAGAAAGAAAGAAAGAAAGAAAAAGAAAGAAAGAAAGAAAGAAAGAAAGAAAAGACAGTTTCCCCTGTGTATCCTTGGCTGTCCTGGATTCACTTTGTAGACCAGGCTGGCCTCGAACTCAGAGATCCACCTGCCTCTGCCTCCTGAGTGCTGGCATTAAAAGCACGTGCCACCACGCCAGGCTAAAATTTTTTAGAAATGTTTTTTCTTATTTATTTTTATTTTATGTGCATTGGTGTTTTGCCTGCACGTATGTCTGTGTGAGGGTGTCAGATCATGGAGTTACAGACAGGTGTGAGCCGTCATATGGGTGCTGAGATTTGAACCTGGGTCCTCTGGAGGAGCAGTCAGTGCTCTTAACCGCTAAGCCATCTCTCCAGCACCCCTCCTCTTTTTTTTTTTTTAAGTAATAACAATTTAAAATTATTTTCTGGGAGTCCTGCATCTTTCCCAGCCCGCCCCCCCCCCTCTCTCTGTGGTGTGATGGCTGGTTGGTTTGTTTTTCAGGTAAGATCTCACTGCCTAGCTAAGGCTTGCCTTGAATTTATTTTATTCCCTCCTTTACCTTTCAAGTGCTGAGATTGCAGGTGTATTCTGCTATGCCTATCCAGCACTCACCAGAGCTCGCTACACACACACACACACACACACACACGCACGCACGCACGCACGCACGCACACACATACACACACACACACACACACACACACACACACACGATTTCTCTCTCGGTCCTCCGCCTCCCTCCTTTCTCCCCTCTCTCATCACATTCCAAGCTTGCTCCCTTATAAAGATCTTGCCATCCCCCAGGACTGTCACAATGCCCAGGTCAGCCTGGGACTTTGATGACTACCCAAGCCTTCCCATGTGCCGGCACAGAAGGCTCTGGGAACTGTTGCACAGGGTTGCACACCTCCAGCCAGCTCGCCCTCAGTGCTTGAGGACATCCTCTCCCTCCCTAGCCTACCCATCATGCCACAGACCCCTCCGCTGAACACATCAAGGCTTTGTGAATGGCACCATCACCTCCCAGTCACTCATGCCAAAGGCCTGGGAGTCGTCTGCGCTTTTGTACACAATGTTCCCTCTGGGCCTGGCACACAGTAGGCGCTAATAAATGTCTGTTGACCTGAATTTAACTCAATTTTCTCTCTTGGAATTTCTCTTGTGCCTCTGCCTATTCCCTAGCACTTGGTGTCTCCAGCAGTAAGTCTCCGGGTTTTTCAATTGTCTTGGTCTTCCTAATCACCGTGGTGGTTGGGATTGTTGGGGAGTCAGGGCCTCTGTACCCTCTATTTCCTACCCCAAGTGGTCACAGGCTCATCAGGAATGAAGCCACTGGAGGTGAAAGGAGAAGCCTTGTTGGGGACCCTCAGCCCATCTTGAAAGCATCGGCCTTATTATCAGCAGCAGGGAGTCACTAGAGGGGGACAGTCCTTTGAGGACAGATGTCTCCAGTGTGAAGAACAGGAGGGAAGAAGCCAGAGCCCAACAACGGGGTGGGGAGGCGACTTCTGAGGAGTGAATTGGTTTCATGCGAAATTTTTGCAAAATGAAAAATTGCATCTGTGATTTTGCAAGTCTCTGTTGTGTCCCTGTTTTTGTCTTCAAGAAACACAACGTCCCTTGATCTCAAATGTCCCTGTCCTCCCTAGTCCTCTGCATCCTCTTTTCCATCTGCATTCTCTGTTCCCGCCAGCTTCTCCTTCCAAGCTTAACCCAGACCCCAGGGTGCCACGGGGAAGAACCTTCAAAGAGCAGACCCAGGATTAGGTGCTCAGGGGGCCTGTCCTCCATGTCCTCTGTGGAAGGGGTGGGGGGGAGACGTAGATGAAAAAGAGGAATCTGAGCAGCCCCTCTCTAAAAGGCACTGTCTTTTCTTTCCAGTCCCAGGGCCTTGTCCCCGAGTCAAGATGAAAATCTGACCTTCTATGCAGCAGCTCGCTCACAGGAGCTACGGAGGTGGCTTAGTGGTTAGGAGCACTGACTGCCCTTGCAGGAGACCCAGGGTCAGTCCTCAGCACCCACGTGGTGGCTCATGGGATCTGATTCCCTCTCCTGACCCCCACAGGCTCCTGTGTGCATGTGGTGCATGCATGTGTCCTCAAACACATACATGTAAGTAAATTTTGTTTGTTTGTTTGTTTGTTTGTTTTTCAAGACAGGGTCTCTCTGTGTAGCCTTGGCTGTCCTGGACTCACTTTGTAGACCAGGCTGGCCTCAAACAGCGATCCACCACTTCTGCCTTCCAAGTGCTGGGATTAAAGGCGTGTGCCACCACTGCCCGGCTGTAAATTAATTTTTAGAAAGATCTACCTACTTATCCCTTTCAGACAACCATGGCCTTGGCACCCAAGGCATTTTATGACGGCGTCTCTGAACCACTGCGGCCTCAGCCTGCCTCCCAGGCCTCTGCTCAGTCCTCATTGGCGTTATTAAACCTGCCTCTCATGGCTAGTGACTGAAATGCTTTCTCCCTGTGCCTCGAAGCTTAGTTGTACGTCTCATAGGTCAGGGTTGTCCCGCTTACAGCACACCACGCACCCATCCGATGTATTTTAAAGGATGGATATATGTTTAAATATTGAACATCTGGGTCTGGTGATGAAAGTTGGTGGTCCTGGCTACTTGCAAAGCAGGGCTAGGAAGTTCCCAAGTTCAAGGTTTGCCTGGACTAAAGAGTGTGTTCAGAGCTAGTCTGAGCAATCTGGTAAGATCCTGCCTCAAAATTAAAAATTAAAAAGAAGCCAGAAGTGGTGGTGCACACTTTTAATCTCAGCCCTCAAGAAGCAGAGGCAGAAGGATCTCTGAGTTCGAGGCCAGCCTGGTCTACGAAGGGAGTTCCAGGACAGCCAGGCCTACACAGAGAAACCTTAGCTTAAAAAAAAAAAAAAAAAAAAAAAGGCCAGGCAGTGGTGGTGCACACCTTTAATCCCAGCACTTGAGAGGCAGAGGCAGGTGGATTGCTGTGAGTTCGTGGCCAGCCTGGTCTACAAAGTGAGTCCAGGAGAGTCAAGGCTAACAGAGAGAGACCCTGTTTTGAAAAACCAACCAAACAACCAAGCAAAATTAAGAGAGAGCTGGGGGGTATAACTCAGTGGTAAACAGCTCCTCCAGCATAGCATACATACACAAAACCTATTTCAACTGTTGGAATCACCTGTTCCATGCCAGACCCAACACCTCGAGATGGAGGCCACAGGACCACCCTCGCAGAACACAGCTAACTAGGCAATTTGATGGATACCACATTAGCCATTAACCTAGACACCACCCTAACCATATTAGGCAAAGGAACATGGTACCATGAAAGGGAAGAAAGGGGCTTAGTCCACGCTGCTCTTAGGACACATTTAGATATCACTTCTTGGCTGAGGAGCCTGGAAAGTTAAACATGGGAATTCTACATGGGCTAACTGTACAATTATCTTTAGTTTCTTTCTTTCTCTTTTTAAAAAGTATTTTATTTAATTTTAATTTATGTGCATTGGTGTGAGGGTGTCAGATCTTGGAGTTATAGCCAGTTGTGAGCTGCCATGTGGGTGCTGGGAACTGAACCCGGGTCCTTTGGAAGAGCAGGCAGTGCTCTTAACCACTGAGCCATCTCTCCAGCCCTCTAGTTTCTTTTTAAAATACTCATCTTTCTTGATGAGAATGTGAGTCCCATGAGGGTGGGAACGTAAAAACAAATCTGAGGCAAATGTAAACAGTAAAGTGCACACAATTTAAGGGTATATAGTTCAAATTACAGGTTCGACTTTATTTTGCTTGTTCTGAAGTTTCCTAGTAGTGAAATAAGTCAGCGTGTTCCCTGAGCCTTTTCTCCTTCCCGCCCCTTCGCTTGGCACTTTGTTGTCATGCCTGGCTGCGGTTGGCTCTTTTCCACGGCAGCGGCGGTGACAACATCACTATTATCTATTTGTCTTGATCCCCATTTGTAATATAATTGATAACGCGTATCTGATCCGTTCTTTGAGGTGTGTGTCTAGGGATAGAATTGCCAGGTCCTAGGTTCTGTGCACGTTCACTTTGGTGGATCCTGTCATTTTTATTTTTATTTTTAAAAAAGATTTATTTATTATATATACAGTATTCTGCCTACATGTATGCCTGCACACCAGAAGAGGGCACCAGATCCCATTATAGATGGTTGTGAGCTACCATGTGGTTGCTGGGAACGGAACTCAGGACCTCTGGAAGAGCAGGCAGAGCTCTTAACCACTGAGCCATCTCTCCAGCTCCCTGCCCCCCCCCATCCTGTCATTTTTCAAGTTACCAAGTTGCACACACATGAGCCGTGTGTGGACTCCTGTCCTTCTGCATCCTCCAGAAGGCAGTGCCCGGCACACAGTAGGGTACGCTCACACTCTTAGGAACAGGCGGTGCCATCACTGTGCTGTGCTGCTCCGGCTGCGGCTTTAACTTACTGAGTGGCTCTGGCAAATGCCTCCTTGTCTTCCGGGCTCTTTCTCTATCTGTAGCATAACACGAGACACCAAGGCCCCTGCGCCCAGTGCCAGCTGGGTGCCGTGAAGACTAGCCACCTGTTCATTCACTTAGCTCACTTGTGTTGCTCAAGGATGGCACCTACTATGTGCCAGCATGCAGACGGTGTGATCTGTGACATTCCACTTACAGCCTCTTTCGGGTCAGCCAAGGCCAGGGTCACTGCCTGTCACCCCTCCTCCAGTCCGAGTCTCTTCTCTTTTCCCTGTCCAGCCCTGACCCTAAGCTGGGGGGGGGAGGGAGAGGGGGGGAAGGGAGGGAAGGGGTCTGGACTGAGTCTGTGAATGGAAAATGTGATTAATAATCAAAAAAACATCCAAGAGGAAGAGACCAGGAAAACAACTTCAGGAAGGCTCCTTGCCCGGGGGGAGGGGGGCCATGTCCTGGGCCTCAGGACAGCTCTGGCCACCCTTTCTGGGATGCAGCCACAGAAGTGGGTGACTTTAGCCAAAAGCAGAGAGGGGAGGGTGGGAGCCATTTTTAATTACTTTTTTTTAAAAGGGATGTCCCCAATGTAAGTTATGCGTTTTCTCTCATTCTGACGCCCTTCTTAGTGGTCCCCCCAACTCCAACATATTGGGTGGGGTGGGGGGGGTAGAGACTCTGGATTGGGAGTCGAGGAGGAATTTCGACATGAAATGTTTTGTTCATTAGCAGAGAACATGGGGGGAAATTCCCTTTCTTCTTGGGCCTGGGCAGTCCAATCGGACACTCAAAAGCTGTTGGGAAAAAGTGGCCTTAGGCTGCAGGGTAGGGTGAGGGTGAAGAGATGGGGGCCGGGGCCCTCCATTCAGACTTCCGGCTTCCAGGGGCTTCCTGAGCCTAATCCTTCCTCTGTCCGTCCAGGGGTTTGATTCCCGGCGCTTCCGCTTCTGTCTGTCCTCGGAATTCCTCCTAGCAAAGCAGGGGGGGATGTGATTAGACTGCAGTCAGCACTTCCTTGAAGGAGGGTAGAATAGGAGGGAAGGAGGCCTCGGGCCTGTTGACTGACTGAGAATTTTGATAGGGTATGCTGGAGTTGGTAATCTTGTAGGCAAGATAGTCTGACATGAGCCTGAGGCAATAGTGGAGGCCTCTCTCTCTCTCGGTGTGGATTAAAGGACCCTAGTGGCGTGGGTAAGGAGTTCTGGGGAACCTGGAGGATTTCAATTTGAATGCTTTGCCTCCCTACTGAGGCGCCACCTTTCCCCTCCTCCACCTCCAGAGAATGCTTGCTCTTTTCTGGTACTAGGGATTGGGAGGGTCGAGGCATAGAGAGGCAGTGGTCTCCTCCACCGGATTTCAGAAGGAAAGGGTTGTTGTGAGTGCGCCCCAGGTGCTGTCCCAAGATGGTGCTGGAGCTGTTTCAGGATGGGGGGTGGTGGTATATGTGAGTCGCCCATGGGGGTGGCTGGGCTGGTCCCTGAATTGGGGGGGGTTCTGGGCCCCCCTCCCTGGCTCGGCCCCGGGCTGTGTCGGGATCGGGTTTCTCGGCGCCTGGAGCCTCCGCGAGGCCGAGCTGTTCCCGGGCCCCGGCCAAGCCGCCCCGGGCGCTGGCACTGTGCAAGGAAGCAGGGGAGGGGGGGCAAGGGGGAGTGAGGGGGGGCTGAGAGGGCGTTTACGTAACTGCCTCCCAGAGCCCGCCCCGACCCGCCAACCCCAGTGTGATTGAGAGCGTGTGTGACTGCGTGTGTGCCTGTGTGACACACGGTATACTACGGCTATGCCTTGTGTGTATGTGCTGTGGATGTGCGATTCGGAGATTCTGTCCCATTCAGAGATTCTGTCCCATTCAGACCCCAGGCTCCTGGCTTAAGCAAGGATCCTATGGCTCGTCCTATCCCATGAGGCTGAGCATAGCACTCTGACCTGTGAGACAGGGTGTGTGACTTTATGTGACCCTGGGTTTAGTGCTTTTAAGGCAGCCTGTGTGAAAGTGTAACTATTAGCCAGGAGGCTGCCTCCGCCCTGAACCTTCTGGTGCTTAGAAATGGGACTATTTTCTGTAGGAGCACTTGGAAAGGTGAGACCACCTACGTAGCTTTCCTTCCTGTGACAGATCAGTGTAAATGGGAAAAAGTCATTGCAGCCCTAAAGACCTGCAATGGCACGGTTAACTCTTGGGGGTGTGGGTATGGGTGTGGGTGTCAACTTAGTTTACCCCGGCCAGGGGCCAGGACATGGAAGTCTGAAGTCCTGGCCAGAGTGCTGCCTCTCACAGCAGCGATAAAACCCCAGGAGGGTTAGCGATGTGTCTTTGCTCGGTGGTAGAGTGCTTGCCTGGCACTTCCTGGGTTCCATCCGACCACTGCAATAACAAAGGCGCAAAGACACCTGAAGTTACGGAAAACAAACATCTCCAGTGTCCCAAGACCCCTCAAGCTTACTTAATTCTGGGATCCCCATTATTGTGAGTCTTCTACTCTGAGGGGGGGTATGACTTCCTGCCGTTCTGTCACAGGTAAAGCAGATGGTGAAAACGGGGGGGGGGGGGGGCGACAGGGAATCATCTGCTGAGGCACGGTTTGAGTGAAGGTGTCTGTGAGTGCAGTCTACCTTACCAGTTTAGAGAAGGGGCTGGCACAGAGTGGGGCGGCCAGCTCTCTTTCCGGAAGAGCTGCAAAGGGGATGCGTCCAGGGGTGAAGGCTTGCCTAAGCAGCCTAGCTCTACCCATAGGCGGTGTGGACCCTCCCTCAGGCATTAACAAGGCTGAGGAAGCAGAGAGGCTAGGCATCCGAAACAGCACGAGTGAAAAGCCATCAGTACTCTGTCGCCCCAGACCAGTGGGAAGAAGGCAGGCTCTGAACTAGGTGACCACAGAATGAAAAGGGGACAGACCCTCCCTGGTTCAGTAGGTCCTCAAAGGCCTCAGCGCAGCCGAGAACGCACACGCGACTCTTCCCGCCAGGTGTCGCTGCGGCCCCGGGGACGAGAGTGCCGTCGCTGGTTCCGCTCCAGGAGCTGCCGTCCGACTGACATCCCCCCTCCCCACCGCCACCACCCGGGGTTCCACGCGCGTCCCTCCTCAACCTCCCCCACACTGAGTCGTATTCCTGGACTTGTGATTTCTGGTGCGAACAATGGTCGACACCAGCTAGCTGCGGAAGTGATGATGGCAACCTCCCTGTGCCCTGGTGTCGTTTGGGGACGTTTGGGGGGCAGAGAGCATGATTCCTGACTGCTCTCAACCTGCAGAAAGAGCACCTGAAAAGTCAAATCGGCCCACTCAAGACCTGCCGATATCCGTGTCCGTTTGTCTGCCTGTCCCCAGCCCGGTGTGAGCGCGTGGGCCGGTCAACATCATCGGTCCCTTCTCCAGAATTTGACCTGGTCCAGGCCTACCTACCATCAGCCCAGAAAAACAACTCTAGCGTGTGTCCCCATCCCAACGCGCTCCGTATTTCTTTGCACCTCCTGTATTCCTTCCCTCACCCCACTAATCAGGGTCTGTATCCTGGGGACCTGAGGTGGGTCCAGAGAAGCCAGTTAGCGAGTATATCTGCTGTGGTGGTGGTGCTCTGACCGTCTCAGCAGGGCTCAGCTACGTTGTCGCTGTGTGTCCTTAAGCCCTGGGCTGAGCTTCAGCCCAGCATGACTCCAAACTGTTGTGCGGTGGAGCCGGTGGAACCGTGGAAGGTGGAAGTGAAAGCCTAAAAACTCTAGCAGTGGCGGGAAGGTTTTTTTTTTCCCCTTCTTCTTCTTCTCTCTCTCTCTCTGCAATCGAGTCTCTGAGGCATTTGTTGGGAAAGGGCCCGGGCCGCTGTAGACAGCCTGCTGGGGAAGAGTGTGAAGAAACAGCGAGATATTTCCCTCCCCTAGCCCTCAGCCGTGGAACAGTTCCCTGGAGGGGCAAGGCCCAGGGATTATGGGTCAAAGGCCAGTTGAAAAATCCAAGGGGGTGGACCTCTGCTTCTCTGTCTCTGGCATCCCTTTTTCTATTGCGCTTTCGTGGGGCCTCAAAAGTCGATCAGGTTGTCTAACCTTAATCTCTCATATTGTAGCCAGAACAGAGGCCTAGGTCCAGTGAAGTGAACACCCCGCCCCCACCCCCAAGGCCCAGGCTAAGGGGGGGCGGAGGGGGGGAATGCCAGAGCCAAGCTTAGCTCCCAGAGGGGTATGTCCTGCTATTGGAACTGTCCGACCAGGCAGTTAAGTCTCAGCCTTCCTACCCGTCTCATGAAGGCTGCTTTCCAGGCCCGGGGTCCCGGGGACAGAGGACGAGAGTAGGGGTAAGGGCAGGGGCCTGGGCATCCATCCTGGTCCGGTTAACACCGGACGAGGGACCAGGAGGGAGGGAGGTCGTTGATGGGGGCGGTAGGAACTGGGAAGGAGTGAGAGAGCTGGTTTAATAGGCACGGGGGGCGGGGGGAGGCTCTGCCTTGTACTCCTCTCGGGGATGCTAGGACCCCAGAGTTCGTCCCGGGTGTGCCAGACACCCGGTGCGAGACACTGAGGGGCAGAACGGACAAGAGTGTGTGCAGGAGAGACCTGGCCAAAGCTGAGAGTGTGATGAGCGATCTCGGGGGTGGGTGCGCGCTCGGCCGCCCTAGGAGAGCCGGTGGAGTGGGTGTGGGTGTGTGCGCGCGCGTTTGCGAGACCCACGGCCGGGGCGCGCGTGAAGCACCGGGTCCATAGCCACCAGGAGGGCGCGCCCGAAAAAGGGCGAACGCGAGGGGACCACGCGTGCCAGTGCCGCCGAGCGTGCCAGCGGGGGGTAGGGCGCCTGCCAGCGCGGGGCGAGTAGGAGTGGGGGCTCACAGGCCTGCGCGGGCGAGTGTGCCGCGCGTGCCAGGCGCGGGAACGTGCCAAGGCGGAGGCGCGCGGGGGCCGTGGCTAGGAGGGGGGTCGTGGTGCGCGGCCGCGGAGGCGCGGGGAGACAAGGCGAGAGGGGGAGGGGAGCAAGGGCGCGCGCGGCCGAGCGGGCGCCCGCGGTCACATGGGCGAGGGAAGGAGGGAGGGAGCGCGCGAGGGAGGGAGGAGGATGGGGGGGTTAAAGCCGCGGAGAGCCGAGGAGCCGGTGCAGAGCGGGCGGCGGCGGCGGCAGTGGAGGCGGCGGCTCCAGCCGGCGCGGCGCGGGGTTCGGCAGTGTGATCCGGCCGCGGTGCTCGCTCCGCGCTCCTGCCTCGCTCCACGCCTGCAGCGGCCGAAGGGCGCGGTGCGGAGCCCGGGTGGCCCGAGGGCGCGGTGAGTGTTCCGCGGCGGTCTGCGCGAGGCTTGACCCTCGAACGCTCAGGCAGACAGACCCGCGGCCCTCGCGCGTGCGGGGACAGTGAGGGAACACGCGTGGGCCCCGCGGTCGGGGGAGGTAGGAAAGTTCATGAGAAACTTTGCCCGCAAACTCGGGGGCGGGGGCGCACGAGCAGCAGCCCCCCATGTCCGGGCGCGCCAGGGGTTGGGCGTGGTGGTGGTGATGGTGGTAGTGGTGGTGAGGCTGGGCGATCGGCGGGAGGGAGGTGGCCAGGGCGGTTAGTCCTAGTGTCCCTGTTCTTCCCACCCCTGAGCAGCACGCTCGGGGTCTGGGAAAATTCCAGAGCTAGGGGGATCACTGTGGCTCCCCACGCACCCAAAGCTTGCTTTTTTTTCTCGTGACGGGGGGAGGGAGGATCTGGACTTCAAAGTCCCCGGGAGTGTAAAGGGATGGCTGCGCTTCTGCTAGTGCCTGGGTGTCCGTGTGAATCCGCGCGCGCGTACGCGCGTCTGTGTGTGTGTTGGTGTGATCCTGCCTGTGGTTTTTTCATGAGTCCGCCTGGATGCATCTTCACTCAGTGGGTCCTGTTTAGTGTGTCTCTTTGTAAGTCCTCTCTGGTTTAGTGTGATTTCAAGCCTGTGGCATATCCCCAAGTGTCTCTTTTGTGAGTCTGCCTATGTGTGCCTCCTCTGGTGCGGCTGGGTGTCCCCAGGTTGTACAGAGAAGTGTATCTCCCGGTGCGTGGGGGGCAGGGCTGCGGGGAGGTCACCAGACGGACAGCTCTGATTCCTCTCTTCTGCCTAGCTTCTCCAGCGTCAAGCTTGCTGGCTCCCTGGGCCCCCCTCCCCCTGCGGTAGCTTCAGGCGGGCAGGACCATTTCACGCCTTGTTGAAAATTCAGGATTTTCTTTCTGTCTGTCTAGTCTCTCTTTTTGAGAATTCATCCTCCTCACTCCTGCATGTATGTGTATATACGTGTGTGTGTGTGTGTGTGCACCAGAGTCTGGCACCTTATCTTGCCGACAGCACTTGGGGGTGGGTTTTTGTAGGCAGTGTGTCTTTAACACAAGTTGTTTTGCCTGTGATGTATTTGTGTCTGTGTCACAGGGTTTATTTTGTATGCCGTATTCACCGATGTGTTAAGAGTTGGAAATCCTGAGTGTGTCTGTGCATCGGTCAACTGTTGTGTGTCCTGGGGTCTGAAACACTGGGTGTATTTTTGTGTGTCTAACCCTGGGTGTCTGTTGTTACGTGGGGCTTGGCCAATTGGATCTTCTGTGGAGATGCAGGGCGAGCTTGCATCTGGGAGGTGAAGGGAACAGGGAGCCTCAGATTGTGTCTCCACCCTGACAGCCCACACAATCTTTTCTGTCTGTTCCTGGGGCTCTAGGAAGGATTAAGATGGAGCTAAAGGTTCAGACTCTGTCAGAACTGATACTCCAGTTGGGACTCGGAGTCTACCCACAGACTCAGAGTTTAAAGTTCACACTCAAGATGTCCTGGGGCTCTGGAATTCACACTCAGGTTCACACTGGGACACTTGGACTCTTTCCAGAGAGTTGGGGGCTCACACTCACAGGCTTGTGTTCAGAGTCACACCAGGACAGTGGGATTCACATTCAGATTTATGCTTACCTCCTGGGGTCTGCTCTCACTTAGGGTTCACACTTACACATCCGGCTCCCTTAGCTCATAGGTTTACATTGTTGAGACTTAGAACTGGCCCATGGAAGCTCACCCCTTCTAAGACCACAGGGGTGGAGTGGGGGCGGGGAGCCCTTCACATCAACAGGTTCATTCAGAGACCCTGTCATTCTGAGACTAGAGGCCCATATTCAAACTCAAACTCTTTTTTTTTTTTTTTTTTTTTTTGGTTTCTTGAGACAGAGTCTCTCTGTGTAGCCTTGGCTGTCCTGGACTCTCTTTGTAGACCAGGCTGGCCTCAAACTCACAGCAATCCTCCTGCCTCTGCCTCCCGAGTGTCCCGCCAACCTCAAACCCCTAAAGAGCCTCGGGCTCCCATGTGAACTCTACCACTCTTTGGGGACACTGCAGTTCCAGTAAGGCTCGCATGCCGGGGGGGGGGGGCTGTGCACTCTGACTTACACCTCTACAGATCGGGGCTCACATTCAGATTCAGCGACACTCAGAGTCACTCGAGGACCTTTGGTTCACACTTAAGAGTCACATGGGGAATTAAAGGGTCAGACTCAAGGGGCTAACCTTGGACTCATACCACGATCTCGGTGACTCTCTCGGACTCTTGTGAAACTCTGTGCCCCCACACTCAGATTGACAGGAGGGGCTGGGATTTCCCAATTAGCCGCATATTAGAACCCTAGTGTCCATACTGTGGATTCTTACTTTTGTCCCCGAGTCAAATAGATTATAATGCTGGGATTCTGATACACTTGGCTTTACAGGGGCACTGTGGGGTTGACTTTCACACTTAAAAAGGGAAGCCTGAACTCCTACTCAGGACACCCTGAAAGCTAAGAATTCATACTGTTTTGTTATTTGGGGCTCCTAGGACTAAAGTCACAGCAGTCCCCGAACTCACTTCATGACCCCTTGGGACATACAGCCCGGCACACCTCAGAACCTTAGTTCACACTCACACCCATACTTGGCTCACCAGCACTGCCAGAGAACCAAACAAACAAAGGACAGCCACGCTTTGAAGGTGGGCCATACACTTGGCTACGGCGGCTGTGGTCTGGTGGAAAGCGACGTCTTAGGGAAAGCTGAGCACCCAGGCCTCCCTTCCAGCCTTCCACAAGGCAGCTAGGCTCTTGGCGGAATGTCTGAGTGGTTTGTTGGTGCGGGGGTCAGTGAACCGTCAGATTTCTCCATGTGCTATGTACATATTCCTTAAATAGTTGTGGCCACCTCTTCCCTGGTCAAAAGGTTGGGGGAAAGGAGGCATTTGCCTTTCCTCTCTACCCACTCATCCTTGGGCCTGAGGGTGGGGCTCCAGGAAAGTTCCCAGGTGCCTGTGTGAGTCTAAGGGGGAAGAGACTGTATCTAATGGCACCCTCTCTACTCCCCTCTGCCTAGACTAGGGCTATGTTACGTCCTGGCTCCAGTGTTTACCCACCTACCCCGCTTCCGGGCAGACTCCTAGGGAGTGTGGGCTGCAGACTGCCCCAGGACTCTACCTGCTACAGAGAAATGGTCCTGGACTTCACCAGCCCACAGTGGAGATTAGTGGGTGGGGCCACCTGAGGCATAATACCCCCCTTTCCCACTCCATAGGCGCTTACACAGTAGGGACTTGGTTCATGGAGGGGGGCACACCAGGCAGAGGCGGTGTGGGGGAGGGAGCTTCAACAGCTCCATAGCCTTGAAAGATGTGCCCCTTTGGACACATGCTCTCCAGCCCCCCCATGGAGTAGGGGGGCTTGGAGGCAAGGCATCCCGCTCTCTGCCGCCCGCCCCCCCCCCCCATGACGAGTTGAAGTGTAAATGAATCGGAAACATATGGAATGGGTTTTCTTTGAAATGCAGATTGGTTTGGGGGGGGGAACGACGGCACCATGTGTGCTTGGTTTGGGGAGGGGGTCCAGAAAGCAAGAAGGACGAAGTGAACTGACCCCCTCTTCCAGAGCGGCTATGGGGTGTGGGGGTGAAGGTGAACTGTGTAGACCCTGTGGCCCTGGGTGACCACACCCACTTGTGCTCTGGCTTCCTGTGGGGTGGGAAGGAACTGTGGGTGGAGAGCAAGGGGGTCGCTGTCCCCCTTTATATTTGCAACAGGCAAAGGGAGCCCCCAAAGCATGCAACTGCGCTGGGTTGGGGGGGGGGGAGTGTCACCAGAGGCAGGAGCTCTGGCAGCCAAAGGGTGAAAGGAGGAACTGGAACAGATGTGGCAGTTAGCAGTAGACCCAGCAGCTGGGCCTAGGGCCACAGCAGAAACCGCTGAAGTTAGGCAGTGGCGGTGCCCTGAGGCCTGAGGTAACCAGCAAGGCCTGTCTCTACAGAAGTGTCCGTGAACTTGGGACAGAGTTCTGAAGACTCAGGTCCCAGTCTTCAGCGTCCAGCGTCCAGTCATACCCCTGGGTGTTCTTTCCTCGCATAGCTCAGCAAGGTGCTAGTGTTACTTGTGAACTCGGATGGGTTCTGGGTCTGCCTCACTCACCACTGTACCCTGCCTGTGACATGGATGGGACATATAGTAGCAGAACAATGCTTTTTCTCTTCCATCAAACAAGTGGCTTCTTGTGGGCAGGATCTCGGTCCTAGTGCTTGGCCGGAAGTCGATTCTCAGTGTTGAGGCATGGTTGTCGGAAGAGGAGAGCCTTTGGGGCTTAAGGTTTGAGGAGCAAGAGCTCCTCTTTGCACCCCACTTTGGTTCAAAGGGTCTGTGGGTGATTTGCAAGTTAGAAATAGGAAAAGCTTCCTTTCGCTCAGAGAATGAGGGCAGAAGTCAGAGACTTTTCCTTAGAGAGGTATAGGTGAGCAAAGCAGGGGAGTAACTGGTCCTGAGGCAATGATGGGGGGACACCCTGCCCTCTCCCCTCATTGGTGACTTTCCTGAAGATGGACAAGTCTCAGCTCCCCTGTAGTGTCCAGTGTGTCCCTCACTCTCTGCAGATCCAAGTCACCAGAGCTCAGCTCCGAGGCCGAGGAGCCGCCTCAGGCAGGGTGGACTGTCTGTGTCGGTTATTAATGTTTGTCTGAGAACACAGTATTTGGGCCCTAAAAACGCTGAGCCCTGCCAGATCCCAGGAGTGGCTGGTGGAGGCCCCGGGCAGCATGGCTGCGCCTTAGTTGGAGAGAGAAAAGGAGAGACTCACACGCTACATTATGGTGAGCATCTCCAAGGAGAGGCTAGGAGCAAATGTGAGAGGGGGAAACTGAGGCAAGCTCGGGTGGGAAATGCAGGAGAGACAGAGAATCTTTGATTTGTACAGAGCTAAGGTTTGTAAAAAAAAAAAAATCAGCTGTGTGGGTGAGTCCGACGATGGTAGCACTCAGGGCTCCTGGTGATCTTAAACACTCCAAGGAGTTGCCTCCTTAGCAGGCTGAGGGCATCCCAGCTCCAGAACTAAAAACCAAGCAGTCAGTCAGTTGGCACCTTTTCAGGTTCCGAGCAAGCATGTGGTAAGTCTTTTCCCCTAAGTGACCTCTTCTGAGCAGTATCCATCCCTACCCCCTTCGTGCAAGGGCCTAAGACCACCTTCTGCAGAGGTCTACCTCACTTCTGACCTCAGGCCTTTGTGTGGGCCCTCCCCACAGGAGGAGGAACTACACTGTGTGGTGGTGGTGGTCCCCCAAAAAAGGCAAGAGGAGTCCAATATCAGAAGACAGATGCCACGTGACCTTGGCCCGTGAGCTGACCTTTCCAAGCCCCTCCATGAAATTGCGGGATGGGTTGGGGGCAAGGGTGGGGAGGGGGTGCTGAGCCCCGGCCCAGGCCTGGAGAGAAGGCGGTTTTGGCATCCATCCAGGCCCCTGACGTCAATGTCTCTCCAAATAATGGAATCAATATTGGGGGTGGGGGTGGGGGGGGCCCAAGCGTGAACCAGGCCCCAGCGATTAGAAACAGATCAGCACAGACCCGCAGCTGATTCTGATAGAGAGGTGGGAGGCCTGGAAGGAGATAGGCTGGGAGGCACACGGGGTGAGGGGTGGGGAGGGGTGGGGGCGGGGAGCCGGGGGGCGGGGGGGAGAGCGCAGGGTGGCACTGAGGAGTGGGGGACCAGAGCCTCCCAGCCTCCAAAGCCAGAGGGCCTAAGAGTGGTAAGCGACTGGGATGTTTGGAGTTGGTGTGATGGGGTAGAAGGTGGTGAGGGGGGATGGTTATCTGTTAAACTGGTTGGTGCCTTTTTCCATTGAGGCTTGTGGGTTTCCAGGGTGTATATGGAAAGACAGTGACAGTAGCGGCTATGAGAGTTCACCTACATATATCTCAGGCCCAGACGCCCACTCAGCCCGTATTAGGGTTAGGGTTACCCACAGGTGGTGGGGGAGTTGTGAATGAAACCAAGTGAGCTGACGTCTTGAAGGGGCATCCATCCAAGTTAGAGAGCAGGGTAGCCCCCTGCCGAGCGGGGAGCTGGCCCTGTCATTGCACATTCTCTCAGTCTCCTAGAGAGCTGCAGGTGAGAAGGAAGAGTCAAGCACCCCCCCCCCCCCCCCCGTGGTGGGGAGGGATGGGGGGGGGCTGGCGGCAGCTGACAAAAAACAGGAAGAAGGGCTGGGGGGGGAGCAGCTGTAATTACAGGGCATTTATTATTAATCAGATGAAATTGCTGGAAGCAGCTGGTGTAATGTGCGTAGCGATACTGCACGCTCCCTCCAACACGCACACACGCACATACATGCCACACACACAGCTCGGGCCTAGCTTGCTTTTTTTTTTTTTTTTTTTTTTTTTTAGCTTGTGAAGGTCAGCTGGGTCTGCATTTGTTTATTCGTCCGCATATCAGCGTGTATCTGTCTGTGTTTTCATGTTAGCCTGTCCCCTTTCCACTGCTATTGTCTCTTTGTCAGGCTACCTGCCACGCTCTGGCCTGATGTGTGTCTGTCTTCCCTCTATCTCCCTCTCTCTGGGCCTGTGTCTTGGTGTGTTGGTATCTGTCACCGCCAGCCAGCCTGTCTCTCTAACACACTGTTTTAGTTACTGGCCTTTTCTGGTTAGCGATGTTTCTGGTTTCTGGGCAAGATTCCATGACAGAGTCCCTTTCCTTTCTCATGAGCGCGCATTTCGGGCCCTAATCATACCTTTGGCAGATTTATTCCGGGACCTGTTGAGGAAGCAGTCAGACCCTGACTGTCTCTTGGGGGCTTGTAGAAGGTGAGGGGCGTCTATTGAATGGCTAGATTTCATGGAGGCATCTCCATAACCCCGAATTCCCAGGGCCCTTGCCAGCAGCCAGTTGTGTGATTTGGGCAGAGCTGCTTTTGCTGTCTCCGGTGTTCTCACTACCAAATAGAAATAAGGTTACCTCAGAATGCTGCTTTGATGACTCAGCACAAAAATACAAGTTAAAGGGGCCGGAGAGATGACTCAGCTCTTGCAGAGGACCCAGGTTCAGGCCCCAGAACCCACATAGCTTGTACCTTCAGCTAAGGGGACCCAAGACCTTTGCTGACTTCTGCAGCCTCCTGCATGTGTGTGGTGCATACACTTTGGCACATGCACACACATGACCTGAAATTTTGTTTTTAAATGTAAGTTAAGGGCTAGAGAGACGACTCAGTGGTTAATAAAAGCATGCTGTTGTTGAAGAAGACCCAGATTCGACACCCGAGACTTGCATGACCACTCATGTAACGCCAGGTCCAGGAGATCCAACACCTCCATCCACCCACCCCCAACCTCTGAGGGCACCACACACTCACATGATGTATAGGCAACACACACGCACGCACGCACGCACGCACGCACGCACGCACGCAAAGCATTTGTCTACATAAAATAGTAAAATAAGTAACGAAGAAAATAAAGGAAGGATATATGTAAGTCAAGCTGGGTGTTGTGGCACAGCTTTTACTCCCAGCACTTAGGAGGCAGAGACAAGGAGACCTGTGAGGGTTTTAGACTAGTCTGCTCTACATAGTGAGAGCCTGTGTGTGAGTGGGGGGGGGGGGACAGTCAGAAGTCAGTTATGGACTTAATGTAAAGTCTGCTGAGCCAAGGATCTGAGCAGTTGCTGGCTGGCTGACGGGCTGCCGATCTAACTCAGTGAATGAGTGCTCACCTACCACGGGTCCAGTCCCCAGCACTACAAAAATAAACAAACAACCCTAGCAGTTCCTATCACTGGAAAAGCACCATGTAAGTGGGTGAGAGCTACAGAGGCAAACTGGTATGGAGAGAAGGCCTGGGGTGGGGGGGGGCGCGGGGGTTACTGACTCCATTCTAGGCTGCAGGAGCCATCAGCCCTACAGTCTTGTATAAGTTATTTGATGTCTTTGAATGCCAGGGTTTTTGTTTTGTTTTGTTTTGTTTTGTTTTGTTTTGTTTTTAGCCGTCAAGTGGCAAGAACACTAGCACCTGAGTCTCTTGAAGAGATCACCAGGAAGAGAGGGTATAGTGCAAATAAGGCTGCATATACATTTTCTGGTACAGGATGGATGCTCTGCAAATCATAGTACATAGGAGGACATGAGGATGGTGGGCATTGATGCCAATGCCCATGGTGTGTGTGTGTGTGTGTGTGTGTGTGTGTGTGTGTGTGTGTGTTGAAATTTGTGGTGTGTGGCTTCAGGCCTATCTCGTGCCCTTTGTTCCTGTGGTTTATAACTGAAGTCAGCAAGGAAGTGGTAGAGGAACACTGTTCTGTTTTTTCCTCTTCCAGGCATATCTGCTTCTTGCAGAGATATGATAATAGCAGCTATCTTTTGGGGGGACAGTGCTGGGGAAACCCGTGCTAGGTAAGCGTGCTTGCCTAGCTGTGTGCACAGACCATCACGACCAACCCCTCAGTGCTGCATCATTAAAAACAGTGTTCACTGTTTCCATTTCACAGACGACAACACTGAGGTGCCAGTCTCTCCAGTGGGCTCGTGAGGATGGATGGGCTCCGAGAGGGACTAAGACCTGTGGCTTCTCTGTGACCTGATGTATGTCCTTTGCCCTTCTAGAACCCAGCCTTGCCACATCATCCCTCTTGGTTTTGGAAATCCCGGGAAGACTTTGGTCTGGAGAAAAGGATAATATTGATGTGCTTGGAGTGCGTCTGCTGTTGACAAGGTAGGTGCTGGGAGCCCAGACAGAGCAGGTCAGTCTTGGGGCACCAGGCAGGTGCACCAGGGCTGGTGGGGGGGGCATGAATGAAAGGCCTGAGATCCTCTCTTTCCTTCAGCTCCCCTGTCCTGTCTCTGCAGGCCTGAGGCCCATGGGCTTGAGGCTCTTCACACCCCTATTTTAGACCCAGAAAAGGAAAGAGATTCATCCATTGTAATGTAGGAAAGGCAACACCTTGTGTGTGTGTGTGTGTGTGTGTGTGTGTGTGTGTGTATGTGTGTGTGCATGTGTGTGTGCGCCTGTCACTGTGCATGTGTGTGCGTGCGCGCATGCATGTGTGTTTTGTTGTTGCCATTTCCATGTCTTTTGCTTCCATCTCTGGCCCTAAAACACCTCTCTGGCTCCATCAAGGAAGCAGCTGAGCTTGAAGGAGATGGAATGGCAGGTCCACAGTCTTCTGGGGCCAGCTGTGGGGCTGCGTCTCACTCCCCTTGCCTCTCACTGAAGCAGGCAAGGCCCCTGGATTGGCAGCCCCAGGGTGAGGGCATCCGAGGAATCGAGCCACTGGAGCGGAACGGAAGGGCCTATTGTCCAAAACCCGCCAAAGGCCCACAAAGGCCAGAGGCCCACAAAGGCCAGAGGCCCACAAAGGCCGGCTGTGCTTTTCATCTCAGCTCCCAAACAGACTGGCCATTTTCCCGGCTTAGGGCAGCAGGGCCCCAGGAGGGGGACCCTTCAAAAGTAGGAGTGAGTGTTGTTAAGGATGGAGTGGGATAGTTCAGGCTGGCACATGGCCTTCAAGGGGAGCTTAGATGGGTCAGGGGTCCAGAAGAGGAAGGAGGAAAAGACGGCTGCAGTGTAAGTTAGTTTTCCACCCCGGCTCTTCCCAGAGGGCCTAAGGGCATGGGGTGGGTGGGTGGGTGCGGAGTCTGGGTTAGAGGTTCAGATTGGGAGGTGCTACAAAATGGATTCACAGGATAATAGATGCAATTTATTGGAGCATACCTGAGGATATACATTGGGGATATAGCCTAGGAAAACAGGGCAGCTGTAAGAGTTTGGAAAATGGTACCCCCAAATGGGGAGCACTGTAGGGAGCTAGGAAAAGAGGCTTGAGGAGAGAGGGTGGTGCTCAGGAGGAAGAATGAACTCCCTGCAGCAAGAAGGACCGAGGCCAGACAGCAGGAAGGTCTTCCTGCCAGTGAACAGTAGCTCAGATGCCCTGACCCTGTCCCCGGGGATCTCAGGGGATCGCAGAGAGCAGGGGAGCTGGAGACACCCCAGGGGCTCAGGCTGAGGCAGCTTCTGTAGGGCTGAGGACTGAGGAGGGAGGGCTTGGCAGTTCCACCCACCCTTCCCCAGCAGCACCTCCTGCACCACTTTAAAAACAGCTTTTTAATTTAACAAAGTGGATGAAAAACTGTTTTTGGAAATAAAAGATATCTGCTGTCTCTCAGGCTAGCACTCAGCCCTTGCAGACAGCCTCTCTCTCTGGGTTCCCGCCTGCTGCTGGTGCCTGCTTTCCTCTCTCTGTCTTTTTGTGTTTGTTTCTGCTCTGCAGCCCCCACCTTTGCTTTGGCCTCCCATCACCTCTTTCCATCTCAGCATCCATGGGAGTCATCTCAGCCTCTCCTCTCAGTTCTGTCTCTCTCTCACTCCCTACTTCCCCTGTCTCTCTCTTCCGGGCGTCTCTCTCTCTCTCTATTTGTCTCTGTCTCCCTGCCCGTCTCAATCTCTGTCTCCCTCCGCCTCCCCCTTCTTCTCCCCCAACCCGAGCTCTAAATGGGTCTATTTAAAACGCCCGACGCTGCCAAGTCAGAAAAACGTCTCCTGATAAAGCGCATTAGGCGGAGGGAGGGAGGAGGAGGGAAGGAGGGAACGGCAGGCGGACAGATTGATCCAAGCCCGTAACCCCATTAATCAGGCAGCGTGGATCCCCCTCCCTCCCCCCCCCCACTCGGCTTCAGCCCCTTCGGAGCTAAAAGCCCCTTAAATATTTATCACCCCTCCCCCACGGGGGCGAGGGGAGGGGCATGTGGTCCCTCGGTGAGAGCATCCCCAGCCGCCTGGTCCGTCCCTGAGCCCGCCCGCGTGTGCAAATGTGTGCATGTGCTCCTGTGTACAGTCATGGGTGTGTGAGCCTGACCAGCCCAAGGCCTACTTGCTGACTTGTCCCGCTGCTGTCTGAGCAGCTGAGTCGTTTGGGTAGCTTCCTGCTGGTACTTCTGGAAACTGGCCCTGCTTGGCCCTCCTGAATGAGGCTTGGGCAAGTAGAGCAAGAAGTGTGTGTGTGTGTGTGTGTGTGTGTGTGTGTGTGTGTGGCAAGGGGTTGGGGATGTGCGTTTGTTGGAATGGAAGACGACATGTGGCTTTTGCACACTGTCCTTCCCGGAGAGCAAGGCACTGAATAGAGCTCAGTTTCTAGAGTCCACCAGATGCCCAGTGCAGGTAGTTAACTTGGGAGAAGAGTCCCAGGCCCATTTTCCTGAAGTGCACAGAGACAATGCAGAACTGAGGGTTGACGCCCGCCCTTCTTTCTCGAGGGTAGAATATGACGGGGAGTGTGTGTGTGTGGGGGGGTGTCTTGCTATTCCCTTAAAAAAATGTGGAAAGATGACCCGGGCTGAGGCAGGTTCCCATCACTCCCAAGAGAATAGGAAGGTGGCCCAGAGCTGGGACTGAGTCGTGCGTCTCCTTGCTGGCTGGCTGGTACCCGGGCAGCAGAGGTCAGCCCCGAGTCCCGCATCCAAGCCGCGGGTTGGGGGGAGCGGGGCCTAACACCCCCGGCTCTGTCGAGGGTCCCCTCCCCGCCCCTCCCCCAGCATCAAGTGCCACATCTCCTCCTGACTCAGACAATTAGATTCAAAGGATGACCTCACTGCATGCCGTCCCTCACTCGCTGCCTCGGCTCGCTCGCTCGGCTCCCGGCGCGCTGCCTCCCCCTCCCGGCCCGCTCGCTGCCCCGCTCGCCCTCTAGCCCTCTCGCTCGCCCGCTGGCTCCGGAGCGGCCGTGGCGCTCCGGCCCGGCCCCTCGGGTGGGGGGGGGGGTGGGAAGCCCCAGGGACCGATGCCCACAGGCTACCGGGCGGACCCACGGAGCGCCGAGCACCGGCCGGGCGCCTGCGCGGGGACCCAGGTCAGTGCGCGCAGCCGCGGGGCCGAGAACTTGTCACCCCGCCGCCCCGCCGCGGCGGAGACACCCCCGCCCCGCGCCAGCCCGCCAGCCCGCCGCGGCGCTTCCCGCTCCTTCCTCAGCCCCCGCCCCCCGCGGCTGCTCGGCGCTCCCCCTGCCAAGCTGTCTCTCTTCTCTGCGCTTTCTCCCCAGCCCCCCTGCCTCAGCAGCGGGTGGGAGGGACTGGGACTTCCTGAGGTCTCAGGGATGGGGCCGGGGCCCATTGGCTGCCGGCGGACCAGGCCTCTGAGAGGGGAGGGGGCTCTGGCTGTGTCCATCGGCCTGGGGGAGGGGGCTACCGAGAGAGAGGCCTAGGGTGTGGGGGTGACATCTAGACAGGGGGATGAGTTCCTGATATCTCTCTTCTCTCACATCCTGTGGGCTTCTTGCCTAGTTTTATCTGATCCCCGAAGCCTGGCTTCATTCGTCCACACCTCCCAGCTCTCTATAGTCCTCAGTGCTTGGCCTTACTTGTCCACACCTCCCAAGCTCAGTGCCGTCTCCAGTACCTGGCTTCATTTGGCTGCAGTGACTACCTTCTTTGGGGGTACTGTCCCCTGGACTTCCATTATTTCCCACAGCCTGATTTCTTCTGCTTTCCTCAGTTGATGATCACCTGGCTTTTCTGGGATTGTCCATGCCAGGCTTAGTTTCCTTAGGTGTTGTACCTGGTGTTTGCCGTCATGCCTGGTCCAGGGAGTGTGCAACAGGCTCTTCTTCATGGGATGCAGGTATCAGGGCCACCGCTACAACTAGAGTGGCCTGCAGGTGCTAAGATTGTCAGCAGCATCGAGTTGTTCCAGGCTTGGGGACTGGCCAGCTCAGCCTGGATTCCTTTGTGCCTGGATAGCACCTTGGGACCTAATATCAGGTCCTGTGATAGGAGTTGGCAGTTGGCCAAGGGCACACTAGGACTCTTGTCCTTAGTGCTTAGTTAGGTGAGCACCTACTTTGTCCACTGCTGGGCACCTGTCTCCTCCTCTCTTTTTCCTGACAGTGATGAGAGGCTTGGGTGTGGTTGTTCAGGTAAAGCGTTGTTCATTTCCTTCCTCTCTCCTGCCGGGGCTGCATGGAGGCCTGCCATCTGCATGACTTCAGCACAAGTCAGGAGCACAGAGCGCAGACGGTCAGTGGGGAGATAGGCGGAGAACTGTTGCTTCTTAGCCTGGAGAAATTGGGGAGGCAGTAGGGTGTGGAGCACAGGTCGACTTGTTTGTTGTTTTCTGGCATGTGCTGTTACCAGCGCCACCATCTCCCATCCCAGGCCTTCCTCACCCCTGCAGCCTTCCTGGATCTCCCTCCATCCCATAATGTTGTTGAAAGCAGGGTTGGAGGAAGGCAGAGGTGACTGGGAAATAACTGTCATTCTTCACCTTCTAAAGACATGAAGCTACTCCTCAGACACTCGCTTCACCTCCTCTCCTGAAGCGCAGCCAGGTTCCAGGGCAGTGTCATGGCGTCTGTGTATTTCCCATTGCGAGTATGGCGGGCAGAAAGGGACTGGGGAGCCCTGGCTTTCTGGAGGTAGCTGTGTCTATGTGGAAGGTTGCCGGCTTTGAGTGTGATGACATCCATATGTGAAGTGGTCTGTGTGAGAGAGTCTGTGTGCAACTGTGACTAATGTGTGTGTGTGTGTGTGTGTGTGTGTGTGTACACACCAATGTATGAAGCATGTGGCAGCGGGTGTCCACAGGGGAGTGATCATATGTGGCCGTGACTGTAGACAGTCTGTATGTCTGCAGGGCGCTGCCTGTGTGTGTGTGTGTGTGTGTGTGTGTGTGTGTGTGTGTGTGTGTGAAGATGGGAGCCCTGGGAAGGTCTTCCGGGTGGCTGTGGAAGTCTCTAGTGTGTGCTTTGTCTTGGGGTGAGGTGAATGCTGGGCCCTGTGTCACCCTGAATTGAGGGTGTGTGTGAACATGTGGGTGTGTGTGTGTGTACTTATGCCTGTGTTTACCATCAGGAACAGATTGTGAAAAGCAGGGGGGGGGGAGGGAGGATGGCTTGCTCTCACCCAGCAGAGCAGAAGGCTCCGCAGAAGCAGCACGCATGGCACACGTGCATGTTAAGGGGGCAGAGAAAACAGAACATTGTTCCATAAGGAGAAAGAGACGTCTCCCCCCCACACCAGCGCTGGCTCTGCCAAAAAAACCATCTTCAGTTCTTCCGGTTACAAGCCCGTGCTTCACATGTCCTGCTGGTGTTAGGGTGTGTGTGTGTGTGTGTGTGTGTGTGTGTGTGTGTGTTTCTTCTTTTTCTTCTTCTCTTCCTCTTCTTCTTCCTCTTCCTCTTCTTCCTCCTTCTTCTTCTGAACAGGGTCTCTCTACATAGCCCTGACTGTCCTGGAGCTCACTATGTAGACCAGGCTGGCCTTGGAGATCTGCCTGCCTCTGCCTTCCCGGTGCTGGGACTAAAGGCGTGGACTACCACACCCTGCCAAGAGTGTGTTGTACTTTAGCAGTGATCTGGCAGAGGTGAAGGTTGGGGGATGGTAGAGATGCTGAGGCAAACAGCTCTTTGAACTGGACCCCAAGTCTGAAAAGCTACTTTGTCCATCCTGTCTCCATGGGGGGACACTGCCCTGCCATCTCATTCCTGCCTCCAAACTTGTTGAAGACCCTTTCCTACCTCCTACCCCAGCTATAGAGAGTCTCTTGCACCCATACTGCCTCGTCTGTCCCCTGACTGGTATGTTGGGCTTTTCTGGGTGTAGGAGTCCCCCGCCCCTGGTAATTCTAAAAACTGCAGACTGGGCTTGGGGCATAGGGAGTTTGTCACCTGTGCCTCAGATTCTGTGAAGCTGTCTGGAGCGTGTGCCTGAAAAGAGGCCGTGAAGTCACCTGTCTCCATGCAAGAGGCAAGGGCTGGAGTCCTCCGAAGAAAAAAAAGCCCAGACCGTCCACATCTAGAGGGCTGCTTGAATACAGCTTCCAGGACTCCAAGCGGACCTTCACCTGTGGGCACAGGCTGGTGGGGAGAGTCCCATCTTCCCAGGACACATCCCCAGCTGCTCAGCCAGGCCCATCACAAGAGGCCCCCCCCTCCCGCTCCCCAAACACGTCTGTACACACGTGCAGCAAGCAGGGCACGCACATGCTGAACTCAGGGTCCCCACGGTACAAGAGGCTGGGGGTTGGGGGGAGTGTGAGCGCTTAGAGTCCAGGCTGCTGCCAAAATCCATCGGAATCTGTATGTGTCCCCCGCCACAGGCCCCCCATCTCCGGCTCTGGAGGTCACAACAGCAGGTGCAGATACCCACCCCCACCCCCCCAACTCACTCACACCGGGGCGGCCTCCTTTTCCACAACCTCAGCCAGCGGCTAGCGCTGGGAGATTGCTCCCCTGCCTCCCTCCTGCCACCCCTCCCACTGGTGCTTAGCTTATCCTACCCCCCTATTCTGAGCAAAGGGGGGGGACATGTGCACTAGTTCAGGGGGTCCTTTCCCTGGGAGCACTGAGGCTTGCCCAATAGCAGGAGGGGCTATGGCAGCCCAGGAGGAGAACGAGACTCCTCTAATCCCAACCTCAGTCGCTGCTTCTGGGTCCTATGTCACGTGAGGTGGTGGCACCAAGAGATGAGAGGGAGAGGAGGTGTAGATTCAAAGGAGGGAAGGGGATACAGGCAAGAGTCAAGGTGGGAGGGCGCTACTGCTGTGAGTGGGAGCCCGTAGCCCAGGAGCTGGCCCCCCACCTATGTCCTCCCCTTTTGGTGAAGGGACCTGCAGACCAACTGCCAGGAGCCAGGCCTCCCTTCTTGGCCTGGGCCTCCCCCATCCAGCCTGTTAACCATTCAGGCCTCTGCATCAGCCCTCGCCACCCACACTGGCCAGGCTGTCCAGGCCTGGTGGGATCTGGGGGCCTCCCAGCCCAGACTCCTCCTCCGCCCTGGAGCTTCCTGCCCTGTCTCTCCCAAGCTCCCCCTTGTCCAGGCCAGGACTAACTTCTCCACAAGTCCGAGGCTTTGCTGACATCCCAGGCATCTGAATCTGTGTCTCAGGTGTTGGCTTCCCGCCCATACATAGGGCCCTTAGGGCTGCTATGAGAAGGTGGGGGTAGAAGTGAGAACGGGGGAGGGGTGGGGGGGGCAAAGGGTGCCCCTTTCTATTGGGATTTTTGAGTTTGGAATTGTCAAGGGGGGACTGGAAGCTGTAAAAGTGTCACTTCAGCCCTGCACTAGGCAGTGCAAGGAATCCTGGCCAGTGACCACTGGGTCTCAATTACCCAGCTTGGAGATGGATTGGCAACCTTGCTTTGAGGTCACCGGAGGCCGCCCGTCTCCTTCACTGTCAAGGCCAGAATGCACATTCCTAACCCCCACGCCGGCCTCCACCCGAAGCTTAGGACAGGCTACCACAGATCAACACTCACACACAGTTGGGGCTGAGGCCCAGTCAGCAGTGCTCCCAACCCCCAGTCCAACCTGTTGTCTGACAGGGATTTCCCCAAACTTCTGCCTGTGGTATAGTAAGGATTTTCCAAAGAGCACCCCTAGACTATGCCTTTAGCTAGGCAACAAATGAGGTGGGGACATAGGACAAGTGGGACATTGCTGGGCTGGTAAGAGTGGTCTTGGAGTCACGAATCCTAAACCAGACTCCAAAACTGGATAATTTGAGATTCCCCAAGTCTGTAGCTTGTCACTGTGTCTGGCAGTTTACTAATGGTGACTGTCAGCCTTCATGGGTGATAGCCTTTTTGTGAACTGGTATCATTCTGTATGTCACTGAGTCTGTCAACATCTTTATGTCACCATGTGCTACTCTGTGTGACTGTATCCATCCCAACTGGTGTCATTGTGATTGTCACTTACCGCAACATTGTTACTGTGATGACTGTCAGCATCCTTGTGTGTCACTGTGAATAGTACAATTGTATCATTTTCTCTGACTTATTATCACTGTGTGATAGTGTGTCTTAGTGGGACAGTGACACTAAATTAGGGCCCTAAAATTTGTCTTATATGTGACTTGTATGCATAAATAATGACGACACTGGTGTTCCATGTGGCTGGGAACTTGTGCTGCTTGGCACTGGGCTGTTTTTCATGCCGTCTGGGCTCCCTGATGATAACTCCTTTGAGTGACCCATAAGGGAGCCTCGGCCAGTGTGCACTCCTCTCTGGGGCTGTATGACATTTGTCGTCCAGATCTACCCGAGAGCCCTGGAATATGGACTTGGAACAATTTCTGAGAAAGGAGCTGTTTGCCTCGAGCTAGGAATTGGTTGCGACTGGAGGGCAGGGAGGTGGTGTTCTGTTCTGGATGCCCCCAGCTTGGCTCTCCCCATTTGGGAAGTGAGCATCACTGGGACTTTGAGGAGATGTGGGAGTGAAATTGCTCTGAGATTTTGTTTGTTTGCTTGTTTGTCGGCTTTTATCATCAGCAGAAACAGGGGTGAGGCTCTGTTTCACCAGTTTCCTAGACAGTGGGCTTTTAGATCCCCGCCTGGTGAGGATCCTTCCAAGCTCAGGAAGAACAAGCTGGCTGTTACACCTTACCAGTCCCGGTTGCTGCACTGCCTGCCTGCCCACTTCCAGCTCCTGGAGACGGTCCAGGGTGGGCACAGAGAGAGAGCCTTTGTGTCTGTCCATTTGCCGTGGAGTATCTGCAGTTCCTGGTGTGCCCGCCTTCCTTCTCCTGTCTCTACCTCCACTTCTGTCTCTGTTCCTTGTCCCTTTAAGCATCCACTCAGCACTCTGCCTCACCATGCCAATTTCCCCTACCCATTTCTGTGTGCCCAGACCCTGCAGTGTCTGTCTTGGTACCCCACCCCCACTCTCTGCAGCACTAGCTAAGCTCACTAGCTCTCAGCAGCACCCGTCTCCTGTGGCTGCAGCCCTGTTGGCCCAGGGCCCGGCCCTTACAGTAACTCATCGGGCTGATGGAGGCGACTTTGATGAAGAAGACTCCCCTCCCCCTGTGGGGGCCTGACTGTGTGAGTGTGTGTGTGAGTGTGTGTGCGTGTGTGTTGTGTGTGTGGTATGTGTGAGTGTGTGGTGTGTGTGTGAGTGTGTGTCTGTGAGTGTGTGTGTTGTGTGTGTGGTATGTGTGAGTGTGTGGTGTAAGTGTGTGGTGTGTGTGTGAGTGTGTGGTGTGGTATGTGTGAGTGTGTGGTGTGTATGTGAGTGTGTGTGTGTTGTGGTGGTGGTGGTGTGTGTGTGTGTGTAGTGTGTGTATACGCTGGGGAGAATGCTGTGTTCCTGTCCTGGCTATCTACCCCTCTAGCCCACTGAGGACCTAGAAGGAGCAGAGAGCAGAGGCCTTCCTTCCTCTCTTGCTCTGGCTCTCCCTCTGGATCTAACGTCTGTCTGCTCTGCTTGCTGGTCTACCTGTCTGCCTGCCCACCCTACCCCCACCCCCTGCCTGCCCACCCCCCCCGCCCCCCGCCCCTGCCCATATGTGTCCTGGTTCTTGTTCTCAGGTGATGATCAGTGGACTGGCACTGAGGTACAGCATCTAGGAGAAAAGTATGGACAGATGGCAGCAATTGGGGGGAGGGGTAGCTAAAGGCCTTCCAAGGCCAGGGTGGAGGGAACCAGGCAGGGTGGCAGCCTGTCGCCTTTTCACCAGCTCTGCGTTCCAGCTGACTCGGGACCCATTTTGTAGCTTGCTGGTTCTGTGTCTTGGCTCATTGTCTTAACCTCCTGAGGAGTATCTGAAGATGAGAGTCCTATGGAAGCTGGCCAAAAGGCGACCAACGCCCTAGGAGTCACTGACGTGGAAAGGGGTCAAGACCACAGCAGCAGAAAGAGCCTGTGCCTGTGGCTATGAGGACAAGCAGGCTCAGAGGAGGTGGGCAATCTGGGGTGGGCGGAGGGCAGCAGAAGGCAGTGGAAAGTCCTCTCCCATAGCGGAGCTCCCAGGAAGTCAGGCTTACTCCCACCCTAGTTGCAGCAGCCAATGCCCATCTTCCTTTCCGCTTCCTCTGGGCGTACCTGGCAGTGTGTCCGATCCTCTGGCTGTGTCCCTGACAGCGTCCCTGGCAGAGCGTCTGACTGTATCCCTGATACAGTGTCTCCTCTGGCAGTGTCTTCAGTGATGCGGACACTTCCTGACTGAGCATCCGGCGGCTGAGGCTCTGGTTCTTTCTCTAGCTTCTTGTCTGAGTGTACGCCTGTTGATGTCTAGCACTTTCCCTGCTTGTGTGTCAGTCTCCCTGGCTGTGTTGCCGCTGGTTTCTTTGCCTAAGTTGTTGCTTTTCCTCGCCTGGGGTCTGGCCACGCAGCTATCCGTGGCTTGGCTTTGGCCTTGGCTGTGCTCTGATCACTCCTGGCTGCTTATCCAGCTGTGTCCATCTTTGTCTGATGCCCTCTCTGACAGTTCTCGTGTGGAGCCGATTGTTTGGGGGCTGTGTCTGGTTGTTTGGGCAGTATTTCTGGCCAAGGTTTACTAGGAGGCTGGCTGGGCCTGACAGCAGCCATTGTGTCTATCTTTGGGGCTCTTCTTCGGTGTGGTTGACAGTCCCTCAGTTTCTACCCTCAGACAGGAAAAGGGAGGCTGTCACACTTAGAGCCCATCCTGCAAGAAAATGTTTTCCTGTCTCAGATCTGAGCATGTGCCGGGAGGGATTGGGGAATTGGTCTGATTCAGGGAGGCAGGACATTGCAGGGGGGAAAGCCCCCCCCCCCCGGCACTGGATTCCTCCTGGCTTCTGGGGACATGTGCTGGATGTACTTTGTATACCTGCATGAACACATGTACACACTGACTCCCCTGGGCTGGGTGTCCCAGGCTACTAAAAGCATGTATCTGAGGTGAGGAATGGTCTAGAATCCTTGATAGGGACTTTTGTATGAACAGTCTTCATTTTCTTTCTGAAAAAACAAACACACAATAAAGCCGAAGCAACATCTGACCTGGCTAGCATGCGTGCCAGTGTCTTGGTGCCCCGAGTTTCCCGGAGCCCAGTAGGAGTCTCTGTGGAGCCAAGGGGCTGTTGAGCATCCAGGTTTCAGGCTTTCTCCCCGGAGGACTACAGCAGGTGGCCTTATATTCAAGGCAATCTGGAAACGTATAGACCCTCAATTAAGTTAAAACATCACCCTTTCAGTTTGCGGTGTGTATACCTAATTAGCTAAGCTCACTGGTAGAGATGTGGGTGGGTGGTTGTTTTTTTTTTTTTTTTTTAATTTTGAAAAATGGCCTTGGCATTACTGATGCTCTATAACTCATCCACGGTTGACTACATTCTGCAGTCAGCAGTCTCACTGAATGACAAACCACTGTTGTCCTAGCATCTTAGCAAACCCTTCCTCCAGGTGCCGATATATTGGTTTCCGTTGCTGGATAGGAGACTCCGAGCCCCATTAAGAAGAGTGTTTGGGGGGTCAAGGTGCCCTGGCCTGGGGGGTGGAAGAGCAGCACACCCCCAACCCACCAGGAGGTTTTCTGCCTGGGCTCATGCTGCCCCTCCTCAACCCGTTTCTCCCAACAGATGGCTGCTTCTGTCCCATGGGCCTGCTGTGCTGTGCTTGCTGCTGCCGCTGCCACGGTCTACACCCAGAGGCATGGTAGTCCACAGGGTGAGTGCTTGGGAGAGAGCGGCTTGCCAGTTCCCTCCCAGAACTGTGCGTGAGTCCTCACTGGCACAGCTGCACACAGATGACCCCCAGAGAGTCACGCATGCGTCACCCAGGGGACGTGTAGTTGTGTGACAGTGATAAGCAGGGTGACCTACTGATGTCTCCTAGGCGCTGCCCTCCGCAGTCACACACCTCCATCCGGACGTGCTGATCGGAATCATTTGTTTTGAAGGGAGGGAGAGGGTACAGGGATAGGGCCTGGGAGTGGAGGTGGGGACAGGGCCCCTGGAAAGTATTTAGATAAAATACATAGGGGCGCAGGGGCATTTAAGAGACTGGGCAAAACTGCTTTTGGTTACTTTCCGATGTCGCCTTTATCCTTGAAGAATAGTGACAAAGATGGTAAACAGACATACGTCATGGTGGAGATAGATGGGAGCAGGCGGGCTAGAGGAGAGGGGAACGGCTGCGGGGTGGGGCCGGGTGATGGTAACCTCTGCCCATCCCCCACCTGTTTGTCTAGAGAGGACCCCATAAGCTTATAGGACAAAGAGCTTCACCGCTTCCGGTGGGGACATGTACCCCTTCTTAACATGACTGTCAGCCCTTTAGCTACATTGAAGTCTGAACTTGCAGGTTGCCTCCTGCAGCCTTCCCATTGATTGAACCCTGTCCTGCCTCCTCTGCCTTGGCTTGGGGAGGCCGTGAAAAGAAGTAACGCCAGTGCCCAGGCGTCTAGCCGACCTTGATGGCTGATCCCCACCATCCTCCAGACTGTGTGTGGGTTGAAAGGGTAGCTAGCAGGGGTCAAGGCATCTGTGGCCTGTGGCCTCTTCCTTATGAATGAGACTAGCAATTGAGGCCCACATTGAGCCTGGCCAGTCCCAGAGCTCCCGGCTGGATCAGCTCAGGACCTGCCAGGTGCCTCTGCTGTTGTGTATATAGGTCTCTACATACATTAAAGTCAGGGCTGCGTATGGCCAGGGCCCCTGGCATAAAGTCACAACTCAGAGTGTGTGAGACTTTTCTTGTGTAGGTGACAGCATGGCTGTGTTTGGGTGTCTCCGTGTGTCTACCTCTTTGTAGGCTGTGCATTAGCTGGGTGAACGCCCTTCCTGGGCCTGTATCATTGAATTTGAGACTATGTCCTGTGTGTGATAGTATCTGTTTTTCTTTGTATGTTTTTGTCTTTGTTACAACTCACCCTGTCCGTGAGACCCTGTCGCTGTGAGTAACTGTGCCTCTAGGTGACGGTTCCTTTCTCCTGCCCCGCCCCCCACATGCCATGTGGTGGTGTATTAGGCATTACCATCCCTGAGAGGGCATAGTGTCCCCGTAGGATTGAACCCATGTATGCCTGTAGCCTTGTGACAAGTGGCTGGTGTGTGCTGACGCTCGGTGTGTAAGCATCCTCCTCCTGCATGTGTGGTAAAATGAAGTTGCTTTGCACACCCGGGGGGACTGTTTCCGGCATGGAGTCCCCATGTGAGTCTGTGTGTGCAGGTGTGAGGGAGCTGTCAGCTCTGTCCCTCTGTGTTCTCCACGTCCATGACCTCATCCTGTCTCTGTCTCTCCTCCTGGCTTCTAACAACCTTTTCACAGCTGATCCCGTTGGAGCATTTGTCACCGAGTCAGGGCCAAGAACCTCATCTTCCCTGCTGCTGCGGCTTGGTTTAATTTCTGAAATGGACAACACACCAGGAGGGGCACCTACAGGGCTGTCCCCATCAAACCAGTGTGCCATCTCGGAAGTGGTTGCCATTGTTGCGTTATTGTCACTGTTGTGGTTGTCACTTCCTGTTGCTCCTGCCTCTGTGTCAAGACCTGCGGTTGTTGCAAGTCTCTTCTGCCTTTCCTTTGTCATTGCTATCAGATTGTGTCTCCACTTTTTTTTTTTCCCCAAGACAGACAATGTGTGATGGGGGAAGTGTTTAGTCAGCTGTTATTGTATTTGCTGTCAGGAGGTGTCTTCTTACCTGTGGCTGTGCCACCCCCTGCCCCAGGGCCATACAGAGACCATGTTTGTGCTGAGCGGCTTTTGGTCAGTGTTGATATGTTGCCGCCTGAGACCCTGATGGCCACGCCCCCTCCCCAACGGTCAGTTTTCAGCCTCCTCCTCAGGCAGCTGGATGCAGCGGCGTCTCTGTTGGGGAGGTTGTGTGGAAGAGAGGGGCTTGGCATGTTTCCTGGAAGCTCCAGGTTTTTGGAAGGGGGCTCAGTGGCCGGAGCTATTTGATTGGGGGGGGTGGGCTCGATGGCCTGACTCTTGGACACTGGGCCTCTGGTCAGGGGGAGGCTGGTCCAGCCTCACAGCTGTGGCCTCCAAGGCCCCCAGCCACCGCCCTTCCGCCTGCTCATCTTCTGTTCGGCTGGTCCAAAGCCCCACAGACAAGTGGTCAGGGCTGGCTCTGTTTCCTGCTTCCCCCCTCCTCTGGACAGGGACAGAGAGGCTCAAAGAGGGGCAAAGGCAGGGACAGGCAGTGCAAAGGAAGCAGCCGCAGAGACCCTGGCCAGGGAGGGTGACAGAGGCAGCAAACTGGACAGATGTTCCAGCCCAGAGAAAGGCAGTCCTGGGGAGGGGGCTGCGTTGAGGGGGGTGACCGAGGGGCCCTTGAGGGATCATTCCCCCCCCCTCCCAAAGTCCTGGTGGTGTTAACAAGTCTAATTAAGAGGCCACTGGCCCAACTTAATTGGCTCGTTAACAGGAATTGCCTCTGAAAATCCCCCAACTCAGCGGGGTGGCTCTCTGGAGGGGAGATGTGAACAAGTGTTAACGAGGGATCCCGCAGCAACCGCCCCCCCCCCACGGCTGCCCCCTTCCTCCTCCCTCCTCCCCTCCCACCCTCACTCCACAGTTCTGCCTGGGATGAGGGAAGCATCCGCCCTTCCAGGCTCAGGGGGCAGGAGGTGGGGGTGTCTGCCGGTGCCTGTGGATCTGCCTCTGTGACTTTACCCTGCTTGCTGCCTCCTCAACCTGGCGCTGCCTCTCTGCAGGTGCTCCCTTCCGTCCTTCTGTCCGTCTGTCACTCCTGGGTTGGGCCCCCCCCCCCCAGGCTGCCAGGCCAAGGCAGGGGTTTGGCCTTAGTTCTGATAGGCCCCTCCTGGGGGGCAAGAGAGGAACTTGCAGATTACTCCCTCAGCCCCAGCCCTCCCACCCAACCCTAAGCTGCTGCTACCCGTGTCCTGGATGGCTAAGGTGGGGGCAGGGGCGTGGGGAGGGTGGGCAGATAAGGGAAGGAGACAGGATGGAAAGACAGGCACAAGGGAGAGAAGTCCGGGAGGGCACGGCTCAGCGTCATCTTGCCTTTATAATGTCAGCTGGAGACACAGACACATGGCACAGGGAGGACAGCAGAAGCAGCAACCAGAGTGGATGCTCCAGCCCAAAGAACAGTGGTTCAGGGGAGGGATGGGGGTTTGCTGATGGCACGAAGTTAGGGTCACAGCAGTCAGGAAGCTTTCTAAAAGTCCCAGACTCTGAAGGGGAACTGAATTTTCACTGAGAATAGATTCTTACGAATGCTACACAATTTCTCTTCATGGGCCTCCTCTTTCTCTCTCCTTCCCTCACCCCACAGAGGGTCTCTGCACATATGCATGCGTTCCGAAATGAAGCCCCTCGCACACCTGTGTAGCCACAGAGAAGTTCTGCACAGGCCCGGCCCGGTTCCTTTCAGCCCACACACCTTCAGCCTCACCCAGGCATGTTCGCCTGAGGTGTGCCAGGCAGGACTGTGACCTGTGAATTTTGTCTTGTGCCCTCCCTGCCCCCCCTCCCCCGCAGAGGCACCCCATGTGCAGTATGAGCGGCTGGGCGCAGATGTGGTGCTGCCGTGTGGGACAGCGAGCTGGGACGCAGCTGTGACGTGGAGGGTAAATGGGACAGACCTAGCCCCTGACCTGCTCAATGGCTCTCAGCTGATACTCCAGAGCCTGGAACTGGGCCACAGTGGCCTGTACGCCTGTTTCCACCGAGACTCCTGGCACCTGCGCCACCAAGTCCTTCTACACGTGGGTTGTAAGTATCGCCCTTGACTCCTGACCTCTTCTCTGGTGGTGGCTTACCTTCCTTGAGGACCAGGTCACACGCGGCTCTTCCTCTTGGGAAGAGAGGGAAGAGACAGACAGCTGCAGCCTGACTTACTTTCCGATCCTACCCTAACCTGTTCCTCTGACCCCTTGAGTTTCATCTTGCTCAAGCCCTGCTCACCTTGCCTGTGTATCCAACCTCCGTGGAGGGCTCTACCTCCCCGTGTCCTTCTTAATCCCTGTGACACAGCGGGCTGAGGAGGGCTGGCAAGGCGTGGTGGGTAGAAAGGCACCCTAGGGTCACAGTCCTGAGCTGCTGGAGTGACCTCACCGCATCTGCTCCCACAGGAGAGTGCTTGACGAAGGGAAATAGGGCATAAGATTATTATACGCAAGAGCAGCCTGAGAGGACTCAAGGAAGGAAGAAAGCTTCCAACAGTGGGAGACACTTGAGAGACCCTGGATCCAGAATATATATGGAAACAGTGTGTGTGTGTGTGTGTGTGTGTGTGTGTGTGTGTGTGTGTGTGTGTGTGTGTGTGTGTTTGGTTTTTTTTTTTTTTTTTTTTTTTTTTTGAGATAGGATCTTACTATGCCACCCGGCTGGCCTGGAACTAACACAGTAGAGATCAGACTGGCCTCTAACTCACAGAGATCTACCTGCCTCTGCCTCTCGAGTGCTGAGGTGAAAGGTGTGCACCACCATACCTGGCTGGAAACACCATTTCTAACAGAGAGCTGACTAGGCCTCAGAGCCACTTGGGTTGATGACGGTGGAGACAGGGAACCTAGGGAAGTGACAGAGTACAGCTCATGATCTAGGAAATTGATGTGAGTGATATGGTCGAAATCGGGTCCGGGCAGCGAAGAGAGGCAAGGTGGAGGGAGCGAGGCAGGGGCAGGAAGGCGGCCTCGGGAGGTGCGGAAGGCATCGTGAGGATCTGGGACCAGAGAATGCAGTTCCCTCTGAGAAAGTAGGGATGTGGGGGCCTCCAGGGACTGGTGATGAGTCAGAGGTGGGAAAGGCTGGAGAGAAAGGGCTGGTGGCCTGGGCACAGGACAGGAAGAAACAGGAGCAAAAGTAGGCTCTGTTGGGACAGTGGCTGGTCTTGGGTCCCCCTATACCCAGGTCCAAGATGAGGCTCTAAAGACAAGCAGTTTATTTTGCACATGATGGAAACATCTTAAAAAGTGGGAAAGACGGCTGGCAGGTGGTGGCGCACGCCTTTAATCCCAGCATTTGGGAGGCAGAGGCAGGCAGATCACTGTGAGTTCGAGGCCAGCCTGGTTTACAGAGTGAGTCCAGGATAGCCGAGGCTACACAGAGAAACCCTGTCTCAAAAACAAACAAACAAACAAACAAGCAAGTGGGAAAGAGACATAGAGAGGGAAGTTAAGTTATTTAATAAAAAACATGAGTATTTATCAGGAAGACTAAATGGCTCCACGGGTAAATCCTGTGCCTCACGTGGTAGAAGAAGAGAACCAAATCCTGCAAGCTGTCTTCTGATCTCCACACATGTGCTGTAGGCCAAATGCACAGCCCACACTAAATGTAACGATGTGAGGAGGAGGAGTTATTATTAGTGAGCATGATGGCGCATATTTATTATAATCCCAACACCCAGAAAGCAGAAGCAGGAAAATTGCAAGTTTGAGGCTAGCCTGATCTATCCAGGACACTTTTCTAAAAAAAAAGAAAAGAAAAGAAAAAGAGTTACAGGGTGTTTGTTGTCTCTTGATGACAAGAGCCACCAGTAAGGGGACTCTGGGTATGAGATGCAGAAGACACGTCCGAGCTGTCCTCCTGAGGGCTAAGGGCACTAGAGTGTTTGACACTCTCCTACCATCAGTGATGGAGGGCCCTCCTGGGGGAGTGTGCCTGTGGGTCTTTCATCACCTCACACTTTTGGCCCAGTGTTTCGCTGGCCAGAGAGGTCTCTCCAGAAAATAACTGCAGACGTTGGCACTGGTGTGCGTGAGATACGCAGACATCTGCCATAGGTGTCAGGCGGAGGTCGTCTGGCCGGGGTGGGGGTGTGTGACAGGTGACGGGTGTGGGGAGGGACAGACCTGCAATTGGTCCAGAGTGAAGGCCAGTAGGTCTAAGGGTCTGGGGTTCAAGGACAGGCATCTATGGGAGGTGGAAATTTAGGGGTTGTCATTTATTGCCGCTGGGAGGGGATGAGATGGACAGAGGGGAGACTGTAGAGGGAGACTCAGAACTTCCGCCCTGAACAGCAGCAGTACGTGATGGGTTGACGGGGAGACGGAGGCAGCAGGACAGAATGTAGAAGCGAGGAGTGTAATCTTTTTATTTATTTATTTATTTATTTTTATTGTATGTGCATTGGTGTTTTGCCTGCATGTGTATCTGTGTGAGGGCGTCGGATCTTGGAGTTACAGACAGTTGTGAGCTGCCATGTGGGTGCTGGGAGTTGAACCCTGGACCCTTTGGAAGAGCAGTCAGTGCTCTTAACCACCGAGCCATCTCTCCAGCCCAGAGGAGTGTAATCTTTAAAAGGAGTCGAGCGAAGGCAGGGTACTGAGGTCCCTGGATGCGCCCGGTGGGCAGGTGCCCTGCTCTTGGCTGACAGAGTGAATGCTTGGAAAAATCCTCCCATCTTTTCTCCTGAGCCAAATATTCCTGTTTCTTTGGCTTCTTCACATTTGGATTTAATTTACCCAACAGCCAAAAGATAGAAAGTTCTTTTTATTCCCTGGAAGTTATCTGGTAGTCTTGCTTCTCGTCCGGAGACCGGTGTGACCAACCATGTGCAATGCTGGCTGAAAAGTTGCTTAGGACCACTCACTAAAATCCCCATCAATGGGGCTGAATGGGGTGTGAAAATACAGGAGTGGAGACATCCTTTCCATGGAAAAGCCTTTTCTTTTTCTCTCTTTTGAGACATTGTTTCTCTGTGTTGCCCTGGCTGGCCTCGAACTCAGAGAATCTTCTGCCTCCCAAGGGCTGGAATTAAGAGTTTGCGCCGCCGCTGCCCAGCTGGAAAAGCATTTTCAAACTGTGTTCAAATCAGGGAGAGATGGCTGTGAAGCCAAATGTTTTATCCGTGAGCCAAGGATGGAGTGACCCCTGTTGTCCTTGTGTAGAATTGCAGGGCCAGAGCCTCCTGGGTTTAGCACCAGGTAACAGGAGAACTCAGGTTAGCTCCATGGCGGTAAAGAGGGCGCAGAAGAACCATCTTCCAAAATAACGAATAAGGCTGGTGGTGATGCCCGGTGTCTGGTCGCCCTTAACCCAGTTTCTGGTGCTGCAGTCTTTGGAGGGGGCTTGAGTTTTGAGGTAAATGTCCACATGGCTGCAGCCTTGCCATTGTGACCAGGGTCCAGAGCACTCAGATACGGCTCACTTTACTCCCTTGACCTTGCCCCTCAGGGGAGGGTGGCCATGCATTGGCCGTGGTAGCATCTGTAACAGGTGCTTAGCTCTCACGGCCTTACTTCCGTCTAAGGAACCGGTTAGAGGGACAGAGAGTATTAACTATGGTTGCCTCAGTCCTTGGTGTTAATAACGAGAGACTGGGTTTGACGGCATCAGTATCAAAGTATCCTTCCTGCCAGCCACTCAAGGGCACGGCGACCTTGCCTGCAGTTTGTGGGTCCTTTAGACCAAGAATTATTATTTATTATAATTTAATATTTAGCCTAAACCTGTACAAGTTTTATTCCCAAGTTCCCAAAGGAACTTAGCCATGGTGATTTCTGTAGAAGACCCCTTAGCCGGGGAGCCCCTTACTGAGTCTTCTTGCTCTCAGGTGAATCCTCCTCACACAGCGGCAAGGCGGCTCCCACTGACCAGTTAGGAAACGGGATCACAATGTTCCTTTTAGTAGCATCTCTTTTGTTGTTTGTTTGTTTGTTTACTGGACAGTGCCTATCATTCCGACCTTAAGCTAAAACAAACCAGAGATTAAAATAATTCTTAAATGGACAGTTTCCTGTTCAGCCCCTCCCTCTGAGGGTCACCAAGACAGAGGCTTTTGGTTCGGCTCTGCTGCCCACCCCCGGCTCTGTTTGCCTGGGAGGGAAAGACTGTGGTTAGAGATGTCAAGAAGTGAGGGGGAGGCAGGAGGGGGTGTTTGAGAGCCCAGAACTTGGGGTACCTCAAGGGATTCCCGCAAGCAAAGGTTAAGACAGGCCATGAACCTTGAATGCCAGGCAGAAGGAGTGTGGGTGTGGCGTGGGCGGGCTTTGCAGCAGAAGGGTCAGTGCGCCCCACCCTGGCCTGATCTGGCCTGGCCCACGCCTCTCCTCCTCTGTAGGCCAGCGGGCAGGCCTCATGCGTGCTGGGGGCTCCGGCCCAGGAGGGCTGGCTAGATGAGAGGAAAAACATGCGGTTTGGTGGGCTGGACATGGAAAAACAAGCCAATTAGGAGGAAAACAAACAAACCTCAGGCCAGCAGAGGCACACACGCACACGCACATGGCCCTGTATGGGATTCAGGCACTGCCCCAACTGACATGGTCACTTAGGCCTCTCAGGAACCCCCCACAAGGGGAGCTCAGGGTTCCTGGGCATCTGACACAGTCATATGTGTAGGAGTTTGGTCAGGCACCCCTGACGTGTGCTCACAGCAGGTCCAGCCCGTTAGTGGGCCTGCTGGGCATTCGGGGCATCTTCTTATACCCACGGTTTGAAAAACACACTGAAGGCCAGGTGTGGTGGAGCGCGCCGTTAGTCCCAGCCCTTGGAAGGCAGAGACCAGCAGATCTCTGAACTTGAGGGTTAGCCTGATCTACAAAGTGAATTCTAGGCCAGTCGGGGCTACGTAATGAGACCCTGTCTTCTCAAGGAAGAAAAAAAAAGAGCACTCAGACTTGAGCTCCGTCACATACCCACGTGTCCGTCAGCATCATTCTGGTGCAGTGGCTCACTGGCGGACATAAGAAACCCAGCCTTGCCTTCATAGACGACCGCAGGCTAAACAGTCTCACCCCAGGTCACCCAGTCATCCAGCCTGTCCACTTCCTACGACCTTGTGCACGAAGCCACCTTTACAGTCACAGTGACTTAAAAACGCCTCCCCCCCCCCTCCCGCATTCCCCCCACCTCACCCCACACCCCTGAGCTCGCAGTACACTCACAGAGGGGCCTCCCCATCCTACCCTGTCCCACAGTCTCACACTTGGGCTCTCACAGCACCCCCATCTCCGCCCACCCGGCCCCTCAGCTGGGCTCCAGCTGCAGCAAGTCACTCCTTTTCTTCCTTTTCTTTGTTTTTCTTTCCTCCTTTTCCCTCTGAGAAACCTGGTCCCTGTCAGGAAACCAAACCCTTCTCTGCTCAGGGCCCTGGGCCAGGCAGGAGTAACCAGATGACAGACTAACCCCCTGCCTGGCCCCTACCCCCCCTGTGACCTACCCATTCAGAGAGGGGGAACTGGACAGAAGGCGAGGAGACATGTGAGCCTGTCCCAGGGAAGGGGGCTGAGTCCAGTGCCATGGCCTGCGCTGCCCTCAGTCGGGGCAGGCAGGCGGCAGAGAGCTGACTCTGCATTCACCCCGCCCCCCCCCGCCCCCCCCCCAGCAGTGCTCTTCTCCTTTGAAGCTGGGGGTAAGGGGGGGCAGCTGCAGGAGCAGGGAGTGGAGGTTTCTCAGCGACCTCGGAATGTCCTTTCCTCCTAGAGTGCTGCCAACCCTGGCCTGGCCCCCAGGCCCCCAGAAGGCACTTCCTGTGTCCTTGGCCACCCCCACCCCGCCCCCATGCAGGCTCTTCTATACCCACGGGCAGACAGGGCAGGAACGTGACAGACACACGGGATGACACGGACAAACATAAGGTGGACAGGCGGACAGTGGTGGGCAGAACGCAGGGTGGTGTCCCCACCCCCCACCCCTACCCCCGCCATGTGCCCTCTCCTGCGAGCTGAGGTGGGGGTGGGGGGCAGGAACTGCCCTGCCCACAGTGCCGTGGCTCCACCTGCTGCAGGGACATTCTCCTGGTGCTTTCCTGCCTTCCTCTCCCGCTGCAGAGCCGGGTGTGTGTGCTCTGGGGCTGGGGTCCCAGACCCCTCCGTGTCTTCCCACAGACTGTGCGTCCTAGGTGTGTGCGTGAAGCCGCCCAGATCATGTGTGCTGTGGGTCGAAGCCTCGGTCCCCTGAAGGTCACCACAGCCACTCCACAACTGTAGACATGTACTCTCCCTCACTGTCCCTGGTTTGCTGAGCTACCCCCTCCCGTTTTCCTGTCCACCTGTCAGGCAGGGGGGTGGAGAGGGGAGCAGTACAGAAGGGGGTGTCCATGTCCCTGGGGCCACAGACATTCCTCGCCTGGGTCAGATCACAGAGGCTGCCTCCTTCCAGGAACTTGAGCCGCCTGTCCTAACGCCTTGCCCCATGCCCGAAGGTGGGACAGCTGGCCTGAGTGCTCACAGCAGCAAAAAACACAGTTAGACAACAGAAAAGATGTCCCGGATGTAGTCATGTAGGTGAATAATACCTTTCTGAGATTAATTCTGTTTCCGGGTTGCTGTGTGACCTCAAGCAAAAAAAAAAAAAAAAACGGTATCTCTCTCTCTGTGCCTGCTTATTCCAGATTGAAGGGCAGCCACTGGTCATGTCACAGCCTTCCTTAAGGTGAAAGACTTGGCAGCCAGAGCCGGGGAGCTGAGGGAACACACCAAGGGAACAGTCTCTTTCTTCCGGCAGGCACTTGATCCACATAAATATTCACATATGGTCGTGCATGGATGACATGACCAAGGGCGACATAATGCTGATGTCACCAATCACTCCTTCATGTCAGAGACATGTGTGTCACACACACTGATGGATGCATATGTACACACATGGATGTGCTCACGACTATAGCCGTCTTGTACTCCTGTGTGGCTACCAGGCCTGTTCTTCCCTCAGTCCACACACGGGAAGCCACAGGCGGAGGGCACCCCTAGCAGGCAGAGCGTGCCACTGAGATCCCCTCTGTCTCGCTGGCATTCCTTTGGAAGTGGACACAGCGTGACAAGAGACATAGGTGGAGACAGTTCCCTGAGAAATCACCTCCGTGCTGTGATTGATGAGGTGGGGCCCGCAGCCCCCACCCTGCTCCCTACAGTTCCTGCCTCCATTGAGCAGGTGTGGGGGGGGGGGCGAATCCTCCACACAGCCTTGTTTTTCTTTAATTAAACATCTGGCTCTCTGTGGCCTGGGAAGCCTCAGACCCTCGCTGACAGCCCTCCCCCCACCTTTGGCATCGATGATAGGTGGAGGGGGGGGATGGGGAGTGCTGGGGCTCTGGGGCCCACCTGTCCCCACACTAGTACAGGGGACTGGAGGCTTCAGGAAGACCCTGAGTTCCCTGTCATCACCTTCCCAGTGCCGCCGCGGGAACCCGTGCTCAGCTGCCGATCCAACACGTACCCCAAGGGCTTCTATTGCAGCTGGCACCTGCCCACCCCCACCTATATCCCCAATACCTTCAACGTGACTGTGTTGTGAGTAACCTGCGTTCTTGACCTCCGGTCCCAGCCCTGACCTTTGACCTCCCCCCCTTCTTCATTATGTCCTGAGTCCAAGGACCTCCCCCCCCTCAGGCCAGCCTTGGGCTTGACCTTCCCCTAGCCTGCCCCAAGCTTACCCCTTGATGTTGGTAAGAGTACCTGGATCTCATTCCTTTCCAGGCATGGCTCCAAAATTATGGTCTGTGAGAAGGACCCAGCCCTCAAGAACCGCTGCCACATTCGCTACCTGCACCTGTTCTCCACCGTCAAGTACAAGGTGTCCATAAGTGTCAGCAACGCCTTGGGTCACAATGCCACGGCTATCACCTTCGACGAGTTCACCATCGGTGCGTGTGATAGTGGTGGTGGTGGTGGTGGGAAGCCCTGTGTACTCTGGGAGTGCGGAAGTGTGTCCGAGGTGTACGTGAGCCCAGGTGGGGATGCTCACAGGCATGCACACTGCCTTCGCACATGCCGTGACCGTACGAGCGGATATCCTTTACCTGCAGGGCAGAGACTTCTCCAGCAGCTCATTTCATTGTCTCTTTGGCTCAGAGAGCACGCGGCAGGGAGAAGGGGGGGGCGGCAATCTGGGCCAGACTCCTGCGCAGCTGCAGCCACCCCCCCCACCCCACCCCCCCATGCTAATGGCTTCCTTACGGCCTGTGATGAATGAGGTGTCAGAACAGGAGACGGGAGTAGGACAGACACTGCCCTCTCCCCACCTCTTACCCCATCCAGACCCTCTGCCTGCACTTGCCCTAGTCCAGACAGGATCTGCCTGCTCCCAGCCCATCCCAAACAACCCCTTTGTAGGGCTCTGACACTGATTTGCCTCCCTCTCCTCCACCTTCCCTCTCCGTCTTTCCTGCAGGCTGCACAGCTGGGTCTTCAGTCAGACTATTCCTCTATGACTGGGCCCTTGGACTCTGCCATCATTAGACCCCCAGCTTTCCAATAACCCGCAGCGCACCTTCAAATCCAGGCTCTTCTGAGGGAGTCCAGTCTCAGTTTAGAACTGGGGGAAAAAAAAAAACAAAGGAAAAAAAAAAAGAGGGAAAGCTGGCAGGGCCAATGTGCGATGTGAAAGATAGGTTGATCTCGGTGGCCATGGAGGTGACAGTGATTGGGGTGGGGGGTATCATGTAGGCTTTGTCTTTGGGGTGTTGGACACACCGTGAGGATGGAGTTATGGTGGAAGTTGGTTGAGATCCTGGTTGTTGCTACCGAGAGCTGTGGTGACGATGGGGGCACGTCAGAGGTGGCCGTCAGATGGTTGTTCTTGGTAGTTGTCACAGCTGACAACAGGAAAGGGGCATGGTGGCCTTCAACTGTTGGCAGCAGAGATGGCTGATCAGTGGCTGGAGCTGACAGTGCGGGGCTGTTCCTGGAGGTTAGCACGCTAACAAAGCTATGTCTCTCTAACAGTGAAGCCAGACCCTCCAGAAAACGTGGTGGCCCGGCCAGTGCCCAGCAACCCTCGTCGACTGGAGGTGACGTGGCAGACACCCTCAACTTGGCCTGACCCGGAATCCTTTCCTCTCAAGTTCTTTCTGCGCTACCGGCCTCTAATCCTGGACCAATGGCAACACGTGAGTATCCTGCCCCGCCCAGATCCTGATGCCTGAGCTCGCAGTACAGTGAGGCGGGAACTATAGCCCGGGTAGCATCAGCACCAATAGGGGACTCATTGGAAGTCCGAGAGGCTTTGTCTGGGGCAGAAAGGGATATCAGGGTAGTGGTGAGGAGAGCCAGGAGGGAGGTGATGGGGAGAGCTGTCAGCCCTGCCCAGGCACCTCCCGCTACATGAGGTCTGTGCCGGACCCAAAGGACAAGCTAACCACACTCCTCAGGGGTTTCCAGATGGGCCCAGGGGTTAGGGCCAGATATTGGGATTGAGTTTGATCTAGGGGGCAAGTTTAGATCCTGATGGTTATTTGGGCCCCAGAGTGAGGCCTGGGTTTAAGGTCAGTTTAAGGTCATATAGGTCAGGTGGTGGCCTGGGCTGGGAACCAGACAGTGGACAAGGGTCAGGATGGGGAGAGGCTATGGTTTGGATATTGATCAAGGCAAGATGGAATGCTCTAGGAAGCAGCTAGGGCTATGAAGACTTGTAGTGTTCTCATATTAAGAGCTCAGGGCCAGCAAGCTGTGGGCACTCTGGGTGGCCCTTGAGCTCTGGGCTAGGACGAGAGTTGGAAGTGTTCCATGAGGCAAACCAGTCTGTCTCCTGGGGGTCAGCTTGAACCCCCACCAGGCTCCAGTGCCATCTCCTTACGCCCTTCTCCTGTCTGGCCTTTAAAGTCTGTAATTTGATTCCTAGGTGCCTGTCCTGGTTGTAGGCCTGGTCCCCACAAAGGCTACTCGCACTCTCATGTGTTCCCTGACAGAGTCCGGAGTCCCCTCCCGCCTGGCCAGCTGCCCGCGCCTAATGCATTGCTAATAACCAGGGTCTGGTTTCACAAGCCCCCTCCCCCACTAACGAGCTACAGGCAGCAGCTCTGCGCGTCGCAGCGCACACGCCTTGCACTGGATCTGGCACACTGCCCACCACACACACACACACACACACACACACACACACACACACACACACGTGGCTCCCAGCAGGATCCATGCTGCACACATGCATGGGACCAACATACCAAGAACCACACTGTGGCAGAACTCCACACTGACAAGATGCATATTCTACGGTACACACCGTAGCCTTATTCCATGTCTCACGCGCATTTGAACTGGTTAGATCTGTGGCTCTTTTCAACTTGAATTTTGTATAGAATACCTTCCCTGTCCTTGGTCTTGGACACTAACAGGTGTGTGGTTGCGAGAGGAGAGAGCAGAGAAAAAGCTCATTTGGAGCTTTGGGGGAAATACAGTCCTGTTTTGGCATGGACAAGGGTAAGGAAAGAGCCAGAACCCAGTACAGGCATCCTCTGTCACCTGCTCTGCGTCCTGACTCAGCCAGGAAGCTTGAGGGCGGTGTCTGTCTGACACTTGCAGCTGACTGAGTGGGGGGGGGGGCTTGAAGGCCAGTGGAGTGGCAGTGACAACTCCTGTTAACTGAAGGATCCTTCTCTCTCTCTCTCTCTCTCTCTCTCTCTCTCTCTCTCTCTCTCTCTCTCTCTCTCTCTCTCTCCACCCCCCTCCTCTCTAAAGATTTTATTTAATGTATATGATGCTCTGTCTGCATATATACCTGCAGTCCAGAAGAGGGCGCCAAATTACATTCTAGATGGTTGTGAGCCACCATGTGGTTGCTGGGAATTGAACTCAGGACCTCTGGGAGAGCATCCAGTGCTCTTAACCACTGAGCCGTCTCTCCAGCCCAGGATCCTTTTCTTAAGGATCAGTGACAGCCTGCCAGGGAGGGTCCAGGCCTAGGATTGTCACTGCCCAGAGATTACTGGCAAAAAATGTGTAGTGTCTCGAGTCCACCGGAGAGGTGGCAGTTTGATATCTTCCAATTGGCTCTCCCCTTTGTCCTTTGGGAAGGACTTGGGGAGATCTGTAGGCCAAGAACGGTGGACCTAACCAGCCAACGGGAGTCTTTATAGACAGAGGAGACTGGAGTCCCACCACCATGAGAGGGTGGGCTTTTGGTGCCTGTCCATCTTCCAGGGCTGGGAGTAGGATTGACTGAGCCAGGGTCTGGGCTCCAGTGTATTTCAGCATGACCTTGACCTTGACCTCCAGCATCAGGACCACAGACTTGGCAGAAATGAGAGGTTTTCCGCTCTTCGTGGTCCCGACAGCACACATGCATACACGTGTATAACAGGCCAGCAGCATCAGGTGGCCTAGGCCATATTTTTCTGGGGAGAAGGTTGGAACAGGAACTAAAAAGGCCTTAAAGCCAGACATGGCCCAGAACAGCCCCCTCCTTCGCCCCCACCGGCTGCCCCTGTTTACGAGGCGGCTTAATGAGGCAGCGGGTGCCGCTGAGATGAACCAGAGCCCAGCCTGGGCCTGGGAGGGGCGCCGGACAGGCAGGCTGCCCTGGAGAGGGGGGGGGGGTTGGAGTTTGAAGACCAGCAGAATGAGGCCAGTGAGTGGGGGTGGGGTGGTGATGCCATACCTCCAGGAGAAAATGGAGCAGCAGTCCTGTCATCCTGGGGCTGTCCCCACCCCTTCCTACGTCAAGTAGAGCGATGACACGTGGGTATCTTCCTGGGAGAGGCCCCGTTAGGGCTAGATGGTGGGTACACTGGCTCTAGGCTGCAACCCACAATGACGGTGTTGGCTGAGGTGTGGTTGGTACTTTCCTCGGGACTTAGGCCTCATAAGAACCCCAACGTAGTTGCTGTCCTTAGCACAAGTTTACAGAGGGGTGGGGCACGAAGCCCGTGGAGGCTATGCAGCTCGGCCTCCAAGTTAGCAAGATGGAGCCAAACTCTTAACCTTAGGCATAGCCCCCTGAGAGGAGGCAGCCTACCATCACACTGCTCTCTATTCATCTTCCTCTTGGCACCCCAGCATCTTAGGGAACAGCATCGCGGGCACTGGGGCCATTCGCGCCTCCTCCGCGCATGCGCGCCATGTCCTGGATTCATTCTCTTACCCCGGCAGGTGGAGCTTTCAGACGGCACGGCGCACACCATCACGGACGCCTATGCTGGAAAGGAGTACATCATCCAGGTGGCAGCCAAGGACAATGAGATTGGGACGTGGAGTGACTGGAGTGTGGCCGCTCACGCCACACCCTGGACCGAGGAACCACGACACCTCACCACCGAAGCCCAGGCCCCCGGTGAGCCTGCTCGCCACCCCCCGTCCGGTTCTCCACGCGTACTACCTGCTGCTCCTCCAGGGGCAGGAACCTCGGCCGCTTACCCTCTCTGGCTGTCACACCCACACACCCACGTGTCCAACGCGTGTGTTCCGGGGTCTTGTTTTTTAGATGTCCATGGTAGGAATTTATGGGTGCAGTGGTCACCCGTGAGCCTCAGGAAGAAGATGGGAGGGGGGACCCAACCTTGGCCCTGCCCTGAGTCTCCCCCGTGCTCCCCAGAGACCACGACCAGCACCACCAGCTCATTGGCACCCCCGCCCACCACGAAGATCTGTGACACCGGGGAACTAGGCAGCGGCGGAGGACCCTCCATACCCTTCTTCACCAGTGTCCCTGTCACCTTGGCCCTGGCTGCCGCTGCCGCCACAGCCAACAATCTCCTGATCTGGTAGGTGAGTGAGGCTGGGCAGCAAGAGGGAGAGAGGGAGGGAGGGCCTTCGGGACCTGCATCCCAGCCTCAGCCCTCTCTGACTGGGGCCCCGCCTCCAACCTGTCTCCCCAGAGCCGGGCATCCCACGCCAGAGCACCTGCAGAGGAGCAGGAGGCCGGAGCTGAGCCTGCAGACCCCGGTTTCTATTTTGCACACGGGCAGGAGGACCTTTGCATTCTCTTCAGACACAATTTGTAGAGACCCCGGCAGGCCCGGGCCTGCCGTCCCCCTAGCCCCATCATACCAAGCCGGCCCTTCTCTCCATCCGGAGAGGAGGACCATGCAGCTAACCCACCCACCAAAGACCCCTCTCATCTTTGCCCCCTCGGGCTGGACCCTCCAACGCCAGCGACTCCCAGGAGCCCTTGGGGGACCTGAAGGGGACCCCCGTCACATCCGCAGTTTTCTCCTCCTGCCTCAGCCTCCTGTCTGTCCCAGGGTCTCTGTTACCACCATCAGATTATAAGCTCCTGACACTGGGGGGGGCCCAGCCATCCCCTTCCCCCCGGTGCCCACACTTTTCAGTCCCTCCACCTCTGCCCCCCGTTTTGTATGATCCTCCGTTGACCCTTTCCCTACCCCCCAGTATTTAATGTCCTGTCAGTCCCTTCTAGTCTGACTCAATGGTAACTTGCTGTATTTGAATTTTTTATAGATGTATATACAGGGGTGGGAGGGGTGGGGGAGGGGTTCTCATTAAACGTCACCATTTCATGAGACCTTGGAGCAGAACCGCTTTGGGGGGGGGGGGAACTACTCTTCCGAGGACCCGTGCCCTACAGGGGTGGGAGGAGAGAGGACCAGGGTGGGGAGCACGGGAAGAGGTTCCGCTTCCACGGTCACTGGAGGTCACGCGCTCTGTTTCTTAAGGGCTTGGGCTTCCCTGGTGGGGTATGCAGCCAAGGGCTAGCTTGTGAGAAATGGGTCCTAGTGCCGCATGGGCCAACACGGAGGTACCCAGTTGTTTGAAGAGGCTGCGCTCGTAGGTTCTGGCTGGACAGGAGCTGTTTCTTAGTCATCCCCAGAATTGCCTTCTAGGAGTGCCCAGGCAGGAGACAAAGTCTAGAAGGATCGGCAGGTCAGCACTAGTACCCAGCCAGGCCACAGAGGTTCAGACCACAGGGGCCCTGGGCCTGGCCAAGGGCGACGGTGGCCTGAAGGCAGAGGCTCCTTAGAGCACGGAGGATGGAGATTGGTCCTTCAGAACTGGAATTTTACAAGGTTAAGTCTCAGATTTAGATTTTATATATATAGCACTCGGGCTGGAGGGTCTGGGCTTTCGTCCAGCCAGTCTTTGGTCCAGCTCCATACTTTTTTTTTTCTTCCATTTCTGACTTCTCCTGGCCACCCAGTAATACCAGTTCTAGCCGGGCGTGGTGGCACATTCCTTAATCTCTTCACCCAGGAGGGAGAGGCAGGAAGATCTCTGAGTTTTGAGGTCTACAGAGTGAGTTCCAGGACAGCCAGGGCCACGTAGAGAGACCAAATTCCAAGATCCAATCTCTCTCGCAGAAGGCACTTTGCTGAAAACATACCGAGTCAGGATGACAGACTCCTGAGGTAGGAGGTCCTATCCTGGGAGTCAGGCGTGGCCTTCCTCTGTGCGCTTGGAATAAAGGGAGGTGCAGTCAAAGCCACATACACCAGTGTGTCTGCTGTAGTCCATACTCCCTGTGGCAGGTTCCAGACACCACCAGGAATACTACTGATGTCACTACAACGCCACCCTGTTCCTCAGACCAGGCGCTTTTCACTAGCCTTGACAGGCCCATATGGGAGCATTGCCCTGGGAGGGAGATCGCACCCAGAGTGTTTGGTGCATCAGGCCTAGACCAGGCAAAGACTGAGTTAGTCCCGGGTGAGGGACTGAGAAGTGCAGGAGGTTGCCTGTCCCCCAGGCTAGAGGAGAGAGAATGTTCCAGGCATCGTCCTGTGGAGAGAAAGCCCCACCCACACCCACAGCTCAGCCCGCCGCCTTTCTGTCTGTTCATTTGTTTCATTGATTGGTTACGAGACAGGGCCTCACCATGCAGCACTGGCTGATCTGGAACTCGCTCTGTAGACCAGGCTGGCTGGCCTCGAACTCACAGCGATCCACCTGCCTCTGCCTCCCTTGTGCCGGGATTCAAGGCATGCGCCACCACGCCTGACTAACCCAATGGCTCCCTTGGGCACAGATGGAGAGTCCCGGAGCGGATATCTCAAGAAGTAGCTGTGGACCTGCACCTCCGTCCTGAACGCACAGTTCTGCCTGTTGCTTTGGGCTTGGTGAGGTGTGGCTCAGGCTGCAGCCTGCATTCTAGGTCCAGCTTGGTTATAGAGAGATCAAGGGGTTGCCGACTCTCTTGCCAAGAATAGCATATCCCTGTGATGTGTTAGGACCTTGCCCCTTGTCTATCTTTAAGGTGGGTGGGCTGGCCTGTGCTGCCTTCCTGACTGGAGAGCCTTGGTCAGCCCTGACCCACCCACCGCCCACCCAGGGCTTGGGCATCAGCAATCTGGCCTCCATTAACAACATGGGAAAGCAATTATGTTGGCCCTGGGAAGGAGGGAGCAGGAGGAAAGGGGGCCTGCCGGAGCGGGTCTCTCCCTGCCCCCAGCTCCAGGGGATCAGCCTTGTCCTAAGCCCGTCTGGTCAGTGTCGTCGTGGACTCTAGGGGTGATCATCCCTTCTTGCAAGTCCTCTCCCCTTAACCTCAGAGATCAGTCACTTCGGAGGGTCTCGGCTGCTGGCGGCTGCTGCCTCCCTTGAGTGCCGTCTCTCCACAGCCCTTTGTAAGGGTGGTTCTGGGGAGCCTGAGATGGATATAGCCAGAACCCAGAGAACGGGGACGTTTCTGAGGGCTTGGGGAAGCAGAGGCCCAGTGGACCTGCCTTCCAGTCCATTCGTGCTGTTTGCTCCCTGAAGTGCCCTGGGAATGGGGGTACCGTACCCTCGATGTCTTGATCTATCAGCAGCCTGGACACAGAATCTCTCCTCGCTCCCATGGTGGCTCTGCCATATGCTCAGAGCTCTAAACCCCTTTGCTCCTCTCCTCTCTGACCTTTGCCCCTCTCCTCTCTGACCTGATTCCTGTCTCTATATTTGTCTCTTTCTGTCCTATCCCTGTCTCTGAATAAGTCTTTGTCCCAGTCCCAGTCTTTTTGTTCTTTTTTTTTTTAAAGATTCGTTTTATTTTAATTACTTGTATATATGTGGAGGGATGTCCATGGAGTCAGAACTGCTGCAACTGGAGTCACAGGCAGTTGTGAGGTGCCTGGCGTGGATGCTGGGAGATGAACTCGGCTCCTCTGAGAGAACAGTGCACACTTACCCGCTGAGCCATCTCTCCAGCCACTGGTCCCAATCTTTGCATCTCTGTATGTCACTGTCTCATATCTGTCTCTTTCCCCCTCTGTCTTTTGTCTCTTTATAGTGTTGTAGTGTTCTCTTCCCTCTTTGTCTCTTACTCTTTGACTCCTTCCTGCGTGCTCTCTCGCTCTCTCTCTCTCTCTCTCTCTCTCTCTCTCTCTCTCTTTCTCTCTCTCTCTCTTTCTCTCTCTCCTGTATCTCTGTCTCTCCATCCCTGTCTCTCTGTATATGTGCCTTTCTCTGTGAGCATCTCCATCCCTATGTCCAGGTCAATCTTGGTCCCTCTTCCTTTGGGGTTCTGCCCCACACCCAGACCCTAGCCTATGGCCTTTGCTCTTCTCTGACCCAAGCCAGGGTCTGTCCTGGATTCTGCTGCCCCCTCTCGGCCACCTGCCTGCCCTCTGTTCCTGTTCTGAGGTTAGTGGCTATCAACATACAAAACCTGTGTTTTGCATTTCCAGCAGCTCGGTAGGGCAGAGGTAACTGTCAGGTAAGACTCCTCCTCCTAGGGCCTGAGAGCTTCCAACAGCAGGGCACCCACTACCTCTGTAGGATGAGTCAAGGTTGATTGTCAATACGAGAGAAGTGAGTGTTGGCTCCTAGTCCCAGTGTTGTACTCTGCACTTGTGTAGCTTTGTGGCCTAGGCCTGCATGCCCACTGTATCCACAGCCAGGATCTCCTAACCTTTAAACAGCTCCACATTCAGACAGAGCCCTGCAGGCAGGAAGGATTGGAGTGTAATTCCCTCTACTTGCACCTCTCTCTCTGTCTCTCTCTGAAGTGACGAGGGAGGTCTGAGGAGAGCAGCAGGGGGCACCGTATCTGGTAATGCCACTGGTGGAAGGCGGCGGGGGCGGGGGGGGGGGGCCAGGACTAACCTGAGAGTGAACAGTGTGAGAGGCCTGGGTAACGGTCCAGTCAAAGGAGGCTAGGCGGGCACATGCGTTCCAGAAGAAGGTCTGATGGATCCCGGCTGAAGAGATGGGTCTGAAGACATTGTGTGTTGAAGGACTAAGATCTCCAACTGCTCCTCCTTTGCCCTGGACCTTCCCAGGTTTAGTACTAAAGATCTCAAATCTTGGAAAACCCTTTCCAGGCAAAGTGGAACAATTGGCCACTGGATATGCAACGGCTTCACCCTGCTGTGGGATGACTGGTCTGCAGGACTTAAGGGTCCTAACCTGATGGGTTACTCTAAGAGAGGGGCTGTTCTAGGCCAGAGTCTCTGACTAAATAACAGGCCAGAGAGGTGGGCAGAGCACCTCCTGGGCAGTGGCTTGGGGAGTGGCCACCAGGGGGCAGGGTAGGTCCTCAGGAGACTCAGGCAATAACCCCAGAGGGAAGCCAGGCCTTTTGGGGCTTTATGCAAAGGAATTGCTACTGTGGGGTTGCATGCAAATTACGGTGATGATGTGCAGCCATGCAGTGCTATGTGTCCGTGTCCACTGACTGAGCATACAGGGTACATCTGTGTGGTAGGTTTGTAGCTTGTCTGGTGTGGCCATAGTGGAGACCTTTGCTGTGGCTGTGGACAGACAACAGGAACACCTCAGGCCTCATAGGACAGAAATGTATGTGAATGTAAGAGCAGAGCTGCTTCCCTGGGAGGGGCCAGTGATGGAAGAGAGAAACATGAAATGAGGCTTTGCGATGCACACCTGCCCCTGTCCACCAAAGAATCTCTTTACAGGAGTGTGTCCTGGGCAGAAGCACAGCACACACACAACAGGAGAGCAGCACAGCACACACCTCAGGAGAGCAGCACAGCACACACCTCAGGAGAGCAGCACAGCATACACACCAGGAGAGCAGCAGCACACACAGTAGGAGAGCAGCACAGCACACACAGCAGGAGAGCACAGCACGCACAGCAGGAGAGCAGCACAGCACACAGTAGGAGAGCAGCACAGCACACAGTAGGAGAGCAGCACAGCACACACAGCAGGAGAGCACAGCACACACAGCAGGAGAGCACAGCACGCACAGCAGGAGAGCAGCACAGCACACACAGTAGGAGAGCAGCAGCACAGCACAGCATACACAGCAGGAGAGCAGCACAGCACACACAGTAGGAGAGCATAAGGACACTTTTTAAAGGAACTGCCAGAGTTGCGAGAGGAAAGGAGTTTGGGAAGGGGATGTGGATGAAGCAAGGACAGGACGAGGCAAGAGGAATCCTTACAGAATCCTTCGGCCCCAGCCCCACTATGAAAATGAACAAAACCCCAAAACAGCACCACCAACCGGAAGGAACTTAGAGGAATCCCTTAAATAATGACAACCCCCTCCCCCCAAAGCAGCATGAGGTTTGAGTGCAGTGACTGACATGCCTTCTTCCCCTTCACCAAAGCTGCACTCAGAAGAGGTGAGCTGACAAGCAAGAGTCCATATTAATTGTGGCTGTGCAGAAGAGGACGCAGGCACAGGGGAGGCCGGTGCACGCTGCCGAGGGGACTGCAGGCTGCCATGTCGCAGGGCCTTAAGCTAACATTGTAGAATGGCATTTGCAGCCCCCTTCAATCGGAGCAGGTGTCTAACAGGGTCCCACGCACTAGCAAGCTTGACTGGTGGCCCCAGCCAGGCCACCTTAAGGTGATGCGGCAGGCCAGCAGCAACAGCGGGATAAATTGGCTGGGACGAGATGTGAAAGAGCACAGGCATCCACAATGCAAAGGATGAGTCTTGTCGTGGGAGCACGCAAGCCACGGCAGATAGCAGCAAGAGAAAAAAGAAGCAGATGGCCTTTGGGCCCAACGACCTCAGGCAAACACAGGAAGGAAGGAAAGAAGAGAGTGGGAAGGATGAGGAGAAGGAGAGGAGGGAGGGAACCAGGAGCAGAACACACACACACACACACACACACACACACACACACGCCAACCTAGAAGGAAATGTAGCCAAAGGAGTGAAAGCATAGTTCCCACAAGTTCTTCCTGTTGTAGGCCTTATTAATAGTATAAAATCGATAGGACAAAGAACAAGGACAAGATGATAAAACAGGATGAGGTGAACGGGGAGCAGAGAACAGAGAGAAATCATAGAGGACCAAAACAATGATGTTGTAGATGCAGCAAATAAGCCAGGACCAGCAGCATGCACAAAGGGCATGGCTGAAGAGGGATGTGGAGGGAGTCAGCTGGTGGGAAAAGATGGGGCCAGGGAAGCACTATGCAGGTAAGAGGCCAAAAGCCACAAGCCGAGGCTCTGAAAAGGGAAAGCAGGAGGATGTTACAGTGTTAAAATACATGGGATGCAAGAGGATGTTACAGTGTTAAAATATAGGGGAGGAAGAATCCCCAATGAAGAACTGGAAATTCATCTACATACAGGGTGGTCCCACATTGCTCCAGGGTAGCACTTTATAAAGGTAAGTGGCATCTAGAGAGGCCTCAGGGTAAACAAAACCATAAATGACAAGGTTAATCATGACCCTGGGTGACCCTTTCTAGAGAAACAAACCCTGAGAACCCAGGGCTAGAGATGTGGCTCAGTTGATAAAGTGCTTGCCTAGTGTGAGCGGAGGACCCTAGATTCACTCCCCAGCACTGCTTAAACCAGGCCTGTAATCCCAGCACTGAGGAGGATCAGGAGGTCAGGGCCATGCTCAGCGACATAGTGAGTTCGAGGCCAGCCCGGGATTCGTAAAAACCTTGTGGGTTCTGTTTTTGTTTTTAAAAGACAAAATCCAGTCAGCCAAGAAATTAATCAAAACCACAACTGAGGGAAGGAGGACTGTAGTAAAGGACACCAGCAGTGGCATTAATTCCATTCAGGTTAAGATGAAACTGTAGGAATATATTAGTTGCAGAACAAAATGTAAATATTATAAATCCTGATAAAACAAAAACAACATTGGCAACACAGTCTGCAGAGGAGAGAAGGGTGGCGGGAGGGCAGCACTAATCACGTTTCCTTTCAAGTGCAGAGTCAGTTAACAGTGTATGAAGCCGAGACACAGTGGTAGAAACCCTGCTCCAACTCCTTAATTGAAAGCATTTTTCTAAACTCGAGAGAGGTCTTTTAAGAACGACTGCTTTTTGAGGTGAGGAAATAATTCCGTTTATTGCATTTTTCCCCCCACTTGTTTCCTTTCCTGGTTAAGTTCAAGTAAAAGTACACTTTCTGCTTCTGGTTTTAAAAAATCCGCTGTAGCATTGTGCAGTCAGAAGGATAGAGAACAGTCCCGTTCTGAGCTGGCTCTGCCCTGATCTCTCTCTGCCTCCCCCAAGGCTACTTTTCTCTATATATGTACATGCTAGCTAAATATAACACCAACCGTTTCTGGGCGGTGACACTGACTTGCAATTTTTAAAAATTATCTACGACATTAATAATAATAGTAATTTGGGGGGGTATGTTTTTAAAATGTCTACCTAAGGCCAGACATGGTGCTGTAGGCCTTTAATCCGAGCAATAAGGGAGCGGAGGCAGATGGATTTCTGTGAGTTCAAGGCCAGCCTGGTCTGCATAGCCAAATTCAGGCCATCTAATGCTGCAGAGCGAAACCCTGTCATAGGCATACGCACGCACATACATGGAAAAGAACTTTTGTGAACCTTAGAGCCCTAGGCTTAAGTTTCTGCACGTCAGAGGGCACCTTGAAGACTGTGAGATAATAGGCCGTGCTCCTGTGGTAGGCTGTATAATGGTCCTCAACGCGTCCAAATCCAAACTCCCAAAACCTGTGACTATCACCTAATTAATATGAGAAAAGGCCGTTGAAGGTTGATTAAGGTAAGGATCATGGAGCTAGAGAGATGGCTCAACGGTTAAGAACCCTGGCTGCTCTTCCAAAAGACCTGGGTTCAACTCCCAGCACCCACATAGTAGCTCACAACTGCCTCTAATTCCCGTCCCAGGGGATCCGACACTCTGGCCAGACATACATACATGCAGACAGAACACCAACGCACATAAAATAAAAACCATAAGTTAAAAGAACCAAGGTTAGGGTCTTGAGATGAGAAGATTGTTTTGATTGTCCAGACGGGGCCTGGGGATCGCAACGTCTCTGACCGAGAAGAGGGAGGAGCGTGAGGAGGGGCTTGGAGAAGGCGCTGGCGTGGTGGGAGCAAAGGCTGCAGCGCTGCGCTCTGAGGAGCGAGCGGTAGTCACGTGACAAGGGGCACGAGCCGCCATCATCCGCCACTGTTTTCTTTTTTCTTCCGGGTTTTCAATACAGGGTTTCTCTGTGTAGCCTTGGCTGTCCTGGACTCATTTTGTAGACCAGGCTGGCCTCGAACTCACAGCGATCCGCCTGCCTCTGCCTCCCGAGTGCTGGGATTAAAGGCGTGCACCACCACGCCTTGGCACAGACTGTTTTCTTAAAGCCCACAGATGAGGCCAGTCTCACCCACACCTTAACCAGGTGAACCGGACTTCAGATGGTAGGAATAGACTTGTGTTGTTCAAAGCAGCTAAGTTTATACAGACTTGTGACAACAGCAACGAGAGGCAAATACTGACGCTTTGCTACAAGCCTGCCTCCTGGCCCCAGTTGACCTTCCTCATCCATGGCTTTCGTCCAGCCAACTCTGACGCCTCCCACCTCGTGCTGCGCTCGTCGCTTGTCACGGCCACTGTCACGGGTGCTCGTGGGTCTCTCTCCCCCTTTTCTACATCCTACCTGGTTTTCTCCCTTAAGAGCCTGTCTAGAACACAATGCTTCTGAATTCTAGAAAGTGTCATTGTCATTAATTCAAAATGCTGCCTAGTACTTGCCGTGTGCCCCCAGAGTCTGTTTATCTTAGCATATGGGGGGCGGTTGTTTGTTTGTTTGTTTGTTTGAGACAAGATCTTACTATGTAGCCCTGACTGGCCTGGAACTTGTTATGTGGAGCAGGCTCATCTCAAATTTACAGAGATCCACCTGCACCTGACTTTTTTTTGCTTGGTTGTTTGGTTGGTTGGTTGGTTGGTGGTTGGTTTTATTGGTTTTTGGTTTTATTGAGAAGGTTTCAGGCTGGCCTTGAACTCACAGAGATCCACCTGTCTCTGCTTCCCGAGTGCTGGGACTAAAGGTGTGTGCCACCACCACCTGGCTCTGAATGCTGAGATTAAAGGTATGTGTTACCATGCCCAGCCTATTATGATAAAAATAATAAACTACCTATTTAGTCATTTATTATTATCTTTAACTTTTTAGACATGGTCTCATTTTGAAGCTTAGGTTGGCCTCAAATGTGTTAGCCTCTTAACCTCTTAAGTGCTGGGTTTCCAGGTGTTCCAGTTTGCTTTCAGCTGCAGTGAGAAACACCATGACCAAAAGCAATCTGGGAGGAGGAGATTTACCTCATCTTACAGTTTAACCCTGAAGGAAGCCAGGGTAGGAACCAGAAGCAATAATGGAAGCCGAAGCCGGGGAGGAATGCTGCTTACTGGCTTACTTCACATTGCTTGCTCAGCCTGTCAGCCCAGAGGTGGCACCACCGCAACAGACTGGGCCCTCCAAGAAAATGCATACACATCCCCTAGACTTGCCTACTGGCCGATCTGATGGAAAACATGCTGTCAACCCAGGTTACTGCTCAAATAACTCTGGCCTATGTGAAAGTTGACTGGGGGGGGGGGCACAGCCAGCATGTAGCCCACTCCTGGTTGCCTGTGAACTGTTTTGAGTCAGTTTTCCTGCCTATGTGGTATCTGGGCAATGAATGTTAAACGTGTGTATCTCTATATGAACATGTGTTTCTGTGTGCATACATTTAGTGGGCTTTTAAAGATTTATTTTATGTGTGTGGATGTTTTGCCTGAATATGTGTATGTGCACCACATGCGTGCCTTGTGCCCTCGGAGGTCAGAGCAGGGTGTCAGATCCCAGGAACAGCAAGCCACCAGGTCCTCTTTAAGAGCAACAAGTGCCCTTAACTGCTGAGCCACATCTCCGGCGGGTCCCCACTTAGTGTTTTTTTTGAACATTATTTATTTACTTAGGGGTGGGGAGCACACATTCCACAGTGCGTGGGTGGTAGACAGCGGACAACTTGAGGGGGTCCCTCTTTTTCTACATTTGAGTCCCAGGGATTGAACTCTGGTTCCCGTGCTCAGCAGCGAGCGCCCTTACCTGCTGAGCCACTGCACCAGCCTCGTCTACTTAGTTTTTATAAACAGAGAAACTATTGATTTTGTATGCCTGAGCACACATGTTAGACTCAGTGTTAGCGGAAAAACACTTACCAGTAGGGAAAAGATTAGGACTACGATGACACAGAAAATATCTCCTGCCCTTGAACGGCACAGCAGGAAGAAAGATGGGCAGAAAAAGCCAGAGTCTTCTGTGCCTCGTGGTGAGCTGACTGGGAGTTGCGGCTGCATCAGAGGTGGGGCCACATGCCCTAGGGTTTGAAAGTCGGGCTGAGATTCTGAAGTTTTTGCTGAGGGCTCGGGGCTGGGGGAATAGGTCAGCTTCGCGCTCAGCATGCATAGGAACACAGGCAAGGAAAAGACTGTGGAGCCCACGCTGCCTGGGAGAAGCTTTGACTGAACGGTGTGTGGCAGCTTCTGCCTGGGGGTGTAAGCTCAGTCGGTGAAATGCTTGCCCTGGGTCCCTGGGTGCAGCAGCCTATGCCTGTTACCCCAGTATTCAGGAAGCAAAGATAATGAGGACCAGAAGTTCGGGGACAGCCTCAGCTACATAGTGAGTTTGAGGCCAGCCTGGCCTTCAAGGTATCCCATCTCAAAACAACCCAAAAACTCTTACTTTGCTGTCGTGAGGACCAAAGTTCAAATCACCAAAACTTACATAAAAGCCCGACACAGTGTAATACAAGAACTCCTATAGGAAGACAGAAGCGGAGGTAGAAACCCCCCCCCAAGCGTGTGGGCTAGCCTGATCTAGTCATCCCCAAAGTGTGTGGGCTAGCCTGGTCTAGTCACCCACCCCCAAGCTTGTGGGCTAGCCTGGTCTAGTCAACATAAAGCCAACAAAGACCCTGCTCAAGGTGGAAGCGAGGACCAACACACTCCAATAGGTCTACCGTTCCCTCCCCATCCATCCAACCACAGCAACAAAAACGTTGGCTTCTTGCTTTGTCTAGGCAGGAGGAGGACTAGGCTGGCCAGTGAAAGGCCACTTGCTGGAGTCCATGGTGAGCAGGGTTTGGGAAGGAGAAGGGAGGAAGAGTCTTGTCCACTTGTCCATTAAAATAGCCATCATGAGAGGACAGGATTTGGGCAACAGCTACAGCTTGGACATCCTGTCACTTGCTATGGTGAGGGACAGACAGGTTGAGACTTAGCCGTTTCAGAGATGAGGGTGCTAATGGTACCTCCCGACAGAAGAGTCGATCCAGCGGGCAAGCCAGTGGCTATGCCACGGGAGGTGCTTGTACTCGCAGCCTGAGCTACGTAACAAGACTGTGTTCCAAACAATGACTTTAAGGTCAGGCAAAAAAAATCTCAGCTTCTGCTGACCTGGAGGCCTCTTTGGGAAAATAGTGCAACAGTCAATGTCTGCCTCTTGCGGTGGTTGTGGGGATTTAATAAGATAACACGCAACAAACTTGGCACCACACCTACAACTAAGGAAACACTGTAAATCTCAATTCTTAATAACGGCAGCGACAACAGCAGCAGCAGTAAGTAGCACCTGAGAGCTGGGTTAGTGGAAAAGCATCGTCAAAACAAAAATGGCCACTGGCGCAGAGAAGCTTGCTGCAGATGGGAGAAGGGGCGTAGGAGGCGGGTCAGGGACGAGGGGGGGGTGGGTGGGAAGGAGCTAAGGAGCAGCCAGCCAAGAGGCAGGAAGCCAGTGAGCTAGAGGCAAGGGTAGAGCAACAGATTTAGGTTCAGATACAGAGCCTGTCACTTGTTGCTATGGGGGCCTTGGGAAGATTCCTTGGTTGCCTGGAGCCTTGGGTCCCTCGTCTGTTCCCTCCGCCTGTCTTGCACGGAGGAGAGCCTCTACAAGGGACGAGAAGCGCCAACAGAATACAGGTGCTTCATAAACAAGTGGTGTCTTCTTACCAGGAAGAATAAACGTCCTCGGAGAAAGCACCTGCCTGTAAGACAGGACTGTGTAGCTTCAAAAGGCCATAATCAGCTGCAGGGCCGCCAAGCAGCCAACAGAGATAACAGCTAAAGGGCTAAAGTGTTCATCGGGATTGACTCGGAGGTGAAAGTGACCTTGGTGAGCCAACCTCAGGGATGGTGAGAGCAGGAGGCTGGGATGGGGGTTAGGGGAGGGCGGGCAGGGGGGTGGGCACAGGACGGGGTGGGGTTTGGGGAGTGCAGATGAGGAAGGAGGTAAGAGCATGGCAGGGCTGATGAGCAGTGAATAGGTGAATGGGTGGGGGCCAGTGAGAGGCGGGGTTTACAGAAGGGGAAGCAGAGTGCACAGCGAGTTTGCCCATCCCAGAAGGAAGCATCTCTGTCGCACCCCTACCTGGAAGGCCTTGCTCTCGCCCTGGGACTCTCTGTTCTGCACACAAAGCTTCTCTGTCTGGGTATAATCCCAGGCCCTCGGTGCTCCCAGGACCACAGCTTGGGTCAGCCAAGGCTGAGGCCAGGCACCTCCCCTCTCCCTGCCCTACTTTCTATTGTGGCTTGGGGAAAGTGGAAACGGCTCTTTCTTCTGCCCCAGTGTCAGCTTCCATCCTCGCTCTTTCTTGCTTGTCTGGACCTGCACAACCCTAGGGAGATGGATGACAGTGTCAGGGAGCTGTCGGTTATTTCCTTTCTCCCGGTTCCTTCCCGACGGTATTTAGTCACATAAGAAACTTTTTAATTTTTTTTTTCATTTAAAAATTATACTTACTGGGGCTGGAGAGATGGCTCAATGGTTAAGAGCACTGACTGTTCTTCCAGAGGTCCTGAGTTCAATTCCCAGCAACCACATGGTGGCTTACAACCATCTATAATGAGATCTGATACCCTCTTCTAGCCTTCAGGGGTACAAGCAGGCAGAGCAGTTTATGCATAATAAATAAATAAATCTTTTTTTTAAAATTATACTTACTGAAGCCGGATGTGGTGGCACACACCTTTAATTCCAGCACTCGGGAGGCAGAGGCAGGTGGATTGCTGTGAGTCCGAGGCCAGCCTGGTCTACAAATTAAGTCTAGGTCAGCCAAGGCTCACACAAAGAGACCCTGTCTCAAAAAATAAAAATAAAAAAAATAAATATATATATATATTTATTGACTGCTTGTCGGGGTGGGGTAGGATAACAAGGATCAGGACTAAAATATTCTATAATAAAAATATAATAATAATAATAGTAATAATAATAATAGTAATAATAATAATAATAATCCTGAGAATAAGGGGCTGACTAAGATTAAGATGGTGGACAGAGAAGCAGTGGGCACCTCCTCATCCCAGAGCAAGAAGGCCCAGTGAGATGGCTCAGTGGGTAAAGATGCTTGCCCTGGAGTCTGACGAGCTGAGTTTGACGCCCACAACCCACATGGTTGAAGGAGAGAACCCACTCCCCCAAGCTGTACATGTGCTCACACACACACAAAATATGTACACATATACATATGTACATACACACATACATACACTCACATACATACACATGTACATACACATACACACATACATACATACATACATACATACATACATACATACATACATACATACAAACATACAAACACAATAACCCTAGTATGAGAATCTGGGAGTCCTTTTTAAGTGACAGCAATGCAATTGCTTTACTGCAGCCTGTTGCCTTCTCTGCTGAGGTCTCAGCCTGCTAAAGCTGAAGCCTCTGGAGAAACAGTGATAAGAAGTCAAGCTATCCAGTCCAGGTGGGTGGTCTGCAGGCAGCCAGGGGAAGCACAGTGCCTTGTGCTCAGAGAAGGGAATTTGTTTTAGTGGTGACCTCAGATTGCTGGGAGTTAGACAATTATGTTTCCTTGGTGAGTTTCAGACACTGTTATTTGGCGCTCTCTAATTAAGGAACTGTGAGTTAGCAGCAGTCAGGACTGGGGTATGCTGAACCACCAGAAGATCGGAAGCCCTTACTTGATGTTCCTTGCCTGATGGGCAAATGGGATGGCACCTCTGTTGTAAAGTCTAGAGTAGGAAAAAGCCAGCACATTATGCCAGGACAGTATAAAAAACGCCCACTCATCTGCCTCTTCTTGGTGTTTAGGGGCTGTGGCTCCACTAATTTCTTGTGCTGCTGTAGAGTACAGTAATGGTAATATGTTGTGTCCATGAATGTCTTCCTTCAGTTTTTCTGTCTGGAAATTTCCCAAGTTTTAAATCCTGACTTTAGAAATAAAAATAACCCATCTCTCCAAAATCTTGTTAGGCATGTTGGTGCACTCTGGAGGGGGTGGACAGGTGGATCCCTGTAAGTTCAAGGTCAGACTGGTCCACTCACCAAGTTCCAGACCTGTCAAGACTGTCTCAGAAAGAAAAGAAAAGAAAAGAAAAACAAATCCTAACTGAATAGGGAGGAAAAAATCAGAATGGTGTGTGTTCTGTTCACAACATCTCTGGAGGCTTGTCTGCAAGCATGGCTCTTCACCCATATAAGACTTCTGCGTGGAGGAGAACAACAGAAATAAATTGAAAATAACTAAAGTTGACTAATATTTCCGGTTCCCTTTCCTTCAGAGCTCCGGGAAGATTGATTTCCCGTGTCCTTTGATGTTAGGTATGGCTGTGAGATTTGATCAATGCAGAAGCCAGTGTGTGCTCGCTTTGTTGTTTGTTCGAGACAGTGTCTCAAGTTGCCCAGGCTGGCCTCAAACCCCCTTCCTAGCTGAAGCTGGCCCTGGACTCCTAATCCTCCCGCCTTTGCCTCCTGGAGTGCTGGGATTAAAGGCTCAGGGGATGCTTTTCCTTGTTTTCTTGTCCCAGCAGCAGCAAACCCATCATCCTGTTAGGAAGGCAGCATCCAGGGTGTGCTGGTTCATGCCTGTAATCCTAGCACTGGGGAGACTGGGATAGGAGAATTTCAGCATAGGTTCCAGGCCTGCTTGGGCTACAGAGTAAAACCCTGTCTATGGATAAGTGGTGGGACTCCCTGCAGCCTGGTCCTTTAATGGCCACATTGAGCAGGACTTCCCCGTCCAACTGTGGCCCATGCTGGAACTATAGTGTGAGGAAGAAATGCATGTGTGTTGTTTGAAGTCAGTAAAATGTAAGAGCTGATGATAATGATTCTGCCTCCTAGCTAGCCTTGGCCGACATGGGTAGGAAGCAGGCTGACACGGGGGCTTTGGTTTCTGCTCTTGTTGGTAGAAACACAAGTGTCCGGCGTTGGGGCTGGTAGTGGCAGCAGCCTGTGGTTTCCCACTGGTTGCAATAATGAGTTTCTACCACAGGAGTGCCATGGAGCCTTTAAGCTAGGCAGGCGATTGAGCTCGGAGTGGTAAAGGCTGCGGCTTCCTCATCGTGCTGTGTGGTGTGGTGTGGCTTGGGTGTTGTTCCTACAAGCTGAGCCTCAACATCATTTCCACTTCCCCTGGGGGCCGAAAAAAAGTCTGGGCTAAATAATCTCTTCTGACAAAGTCCCCTCTCTGCTCTAACTATCCAGTGTAGATTCTATTGTTTGTCAAAGGAACTCTGACTGATAAAATTACTATGCTTTAAAAAGTTCACATCCCATCAGTTACAAAAGGCAAATTTCTTTGTGAATTTCTAAGGGGAACAAAAGGCCTGAAAATCTATTACATGCCATTACTTGAAAAACCCTTTCTGATTCCAAAGCTGTTTAAGCTGGGTGGGAAACGAAGCCCCTTAGAGTCAACGAAATCCGTCCTTAGCAAACGGGACGCCCCTCAATGAAGTTGTTAAGTCATTTATCGTTGCTTAATTTACTGAGCTTTTACATTTATTGTTATTGGTGGTGGTGGCTGGAGCGCCATGGCGTGCGCATGAGCATTCCAGAGCGTGTGGAGATTAGAGGACTGCCTGAAGGAGCTGGCTCTGTCCCTTCGTGGGTTGCAGGGGTCCAGTTCAGGTCATTAGACTTTTCAAATGCCTTTCCTGGGGCACACTCACACACACACACACACACACACACACACACACTCACACACACACACATACACACACACACTCACACACACACACTCATACATACACACACACACATACACACACTCATACACACACTCATAGACACACATACACACTCATACACACACTCATACACACACACTCGTACATACACACACACTCATACATACACACACACATACACACACTCATACACACACTCATACATACACACACACATACACACCCATACACACACTCATACACATACATACATACTCATACACACACACTCATACACACATACTCATACATACACACACTCATATACACACATACACACACTCATACACACACATACACACTCATACACACACACTCATATATACACACACACATACACACACATACACACACATACACACACTCATACATACACACACACTCATACACACACACTCATACACACACATACACACACTCATACACACACACATACACACACACTCATACACACATGCATACCCACTCATACTCATTCACTCACACTCACACACATTCACACATACATAGTCACACACTCACACATACATAAACACTCACACACTCACAGACATACACACATGCACACTCATACTCACACACATACCCACTCACATGTACATACTCACACATTCACACACACACTCATACACTCACACTCTTTCACACATATATAGTCACACACTCACACACATATGTACACACACTCACACACACATACATAGTCACAGGCATTCACACACGTACATATACACTCACACACATACACACATACCCACTCACACACATACACGCTCACACATATATACTCACAGATACACATTCACACACACACACACACACACACACACACACACACACACACACACACCAAGCTAGCACACTACACCTGTACTGCATCATCTGGAGAGGGAAGTCCACACCTAATCCTCATAAGTGCAGAGGTCTATGCTTGCTCAATCCAGGACGATCCCCAAAGTGCCACTAGAAGAGGCATGTCATTGGAACAGGGAGCTCTTCCACAGCAGCCTCCTCAGGACACTGAAGAAGCATCTCATCACTGTGAATAAAAACTAGACAGGACCAAGGAACGGATGACAGGCTGACCAACAAACAGATACCATGAGGTTGTCTAGTCTTATCATTTTATTATTCAGGGCCAACAATGATCCGTGGAATAAACACATAATGTTTTATTTTTATTCCACTTTATCCTCTATTTTCCATCTCTAAATATTAGGACTTTTACTGGGTGTTCATTTTTTTTTTTTTCCGAGACAGGATTTCTCTGTGTAGCCCTGGCTGTCCTGGACTCCCTTTGTAGACCAGGCTGGCCTCGAACTCACAGCGATCCGCCTGCCTCTGCCTCCCGAGTGCTGGGATTAAAGGTCTGCGCTGCCGCCGCCGCCTGGTGGGTGTTCATTATTTTTAAGGTAGTCAAAAGGTACTGACTGACTGAGCTTATTAGAAACTGCATTCATTTCTCATGGAGACCTAAGCAGAACAGGAAGGGACATTGCCCTGAGAGCTTGTACTTGAACACTTGTCCTGTAACCACCAGAGCTAGTAGCGAAGTTGCCCTTCACTGGAAAGGAGGTGAGTCTATTGTCAGAAATACAATACACTCTCAATGGTCAATTTGGTGAGGCCTAGAATCTCCTGGGAATGACTGTGGTGGTGGTGGTGGCAGCGGCTTCAGTTAGGTTAGTTGAGGTCAGAAGACTTGCCCTCTGTGGGTGACACCATGCCCTAGGCTAAGATTCTGGACTGTATTTAAAAAAAAAAAAAAAAAGTAAGCTGAGCACAATCATGCATTAGTCCTTGCTTCTTGACTGTGGATACAATATGGTTAGCTGCCTCCAGCACATGCTGCTGGGGATTCCATATCACCATGAGCTACAACTTCAACTGAGAGCCAAAGCAAATTCTTATCTAAGGGGCGGTGGTGGGCGAACACCTTTAATCCCAGCACTCGGGAGGCAGAGGCAGAGGCAGGCAGATCTCTGTGGGCTGGAGGCCAGCTGGGTCTACAAGAGCAAGTTACAACAGCCAGGGCTAACACAGAGAAACCCTGTCTCAAAAGACAACAAAAAAAAATTGTAGCTTTAAGTTGCTTTTGTCAGGGTATTTTATCACTTCAACAAAAGTAACCAAGGCAAGGAGCTTTCCACTGCTGTAACAAACACTTGAGATACTCAACATTTATTTATTTGTTTGTTTGTTTGTTTATTTACTTTACAGGGGATCGTTATGTGGCTCTGGCTGTCCTGGAATTCACTATGTAGACCAGGTTGGCCTGGAACTCACAGAGATCCACCTGCTTTTGCCTCCCAAGTGCTAGGATTAAAGGTGTGCACCACCACGCCCGACTGATACTCAACTTTTAAATAGAAAAGAGAAAGAGGGGCAGGCAAGATGGCTCAATGGGTAAATGTTTTTGCCACCAAGTCTGCTAATCTGAGTTCCATCCCTAGAGCCCACCTGTGGAATGAGAGACCTAACTCTTGAGAGTTGTCCTCTGCCTGGCCGGCACACCTGTGGGGCTCCTGCACATGCGCATTCGCACACTAAATAAATAAATTATATGCACATATGTTCATAAACGTCATAAAAAATTCAAAGTTAAAAGGTTTGTTTTAGCTCACAGTTTTCTAGGTGTCTATGGCTTAGTTTCTTGTGGGCTTGTGGCAAGGTAGAACATTAGGGCAGAGAGAGCAAAGCTACTTGTTTCTTGGGCCAGAAAAGAAAGATAGAGAGCCGGGCAGTGGTGGTGCACACCTTTAATCCCAGCACTTGGGAGGCAGAGGCAGGTGGATCGCTGTGAGTTCGAGGCCAGCCTGGTGTACAAAGGGAGTCCAGAACAGCCAAGGCTACACAGAGAAACCCTGTCTTGAAAAACTAAAAAAGAAGAAAAAAGAAAGAAAGAAAGAAAGATTAAATAAAGAGGTTCAGAGTCGTACAGTCCCCTTCAAGAGCACCCCTGCCGTGACCAAATACTTCCCACTGGGCCCTACCTCTTTTTTTTTTTTAAACAGGGTTTCTCTGTTACACAGAATCCTGGCTGCCCTGGACTCTCTTTATAGACCAGGCTGGCCTCAAACTCATAGAGATTCACCTGCCTCTGCCTCCTGAGTGCTGGGAGTAAAGGTGAGCGCCACCCTGCATAGATTGGGCCCTACCTCCTAAAGTTTCTACCACTTCTCGACAATGCCAATCTGGGGACCAAGCCATTAGGTGGACAATACTATCTGCCATTCTGTTTCTTTTCCAGCAGTCTTCTGGGCGCCATGCATCCCACTCTATAGGGTGGGCCACGTGGGTCATGTGGATCATGAGGGTCACATGGGCCACGTGGGTCGCGTGGGTCATGTGGATCATGAGGGTCACATGGGCCACGTGGGTCGCGTGGGTCATGTTACCCAATTTGACTCCCATCTCTTGAGCACTGATGACTAGTCCAAAGCTAAACAAATCGGAGTGCTTTCCAAGGAATTGCATTCTAACAGAAGCCGTGACAACAGTAGCAGCTGATCCACAGGCCTCTCCTTGACAACCCAGTCTAGGTCCTAGACAATAAGATTTTAATATCTGGAATTGTTCGAAGTCCTGTTTTCACCATGTGGACCAGGTGAGCATGGGAGGCCATGAGAGTGGGGGTGACCAGGGTATATGGCCGGGTCACCATGTGGACCAGGTGAGCATGGGAGGCCATGAGAGTGGGAACAACCAGGGCGTGTGGTGGGGAGACCATGAGAGTGGGGGTGACCAGGGCGTGTGGCCGGGTCACCATGTGGACCAGGTGAGCATGGGAGGCCATGAGAGTGGGAACAACCAGGGCGTGTGGTGGGGAGACCATGAGAGTAGGGGTGACCAGGGCGTGTGACAGGTCTACGGGGACTGTTTCAGCTGGTTCTGACTTAACTTCCCTGAACCTTGGAGCTCCTTTTCCATGCCTAACTGAACACCTCCATAAAGCATTCACCCTCAAATTTGACATCTCCAAATATTATTGCCTAAGTCCTTTGCTGAAGCTCACATTGAAATTTTATTTGGTGGGGGCACATGTGCGCTACAGGGAGTGTAGCACTGGGGGAGGGGGCGGTCAGTTGTCGCCTTCCACTGTGTTGATCCCAGGGCCTGAACTCAGGTCGTCAGGCTTGGTGGCAAGTGCTTTCTACCAGTTGAGCCATCTCGCCGGCCCCTCTTCTGTGCTCTTTATCACTAGACATTGCATCACAGAGTGCATCTACTCACCAGTTACCCCGGATCGCCCTCCTCTTCTCACCCCTGCCTGCTGAGTTCTGCCTACTGGTGTACCTGAGCGCCCCCTCCCCCCGCAGTGCTCTCCCACCTCTGCTCAGGACATTTGGAGCTCCTCGCCGATGGGAAAGAAAGCGTATCTTTCACTCTCAAATGCTTTCAAAACTTCTTTCCACCCAACGGCCCAGATCATCCTTCTAATTTCTGCCATGATTACATCTCTCCGATGCTCAAAATTCTTCAGTGACTCCCCACTGTTTCCAGGATAAAACCCGATCCCCTGCAGCTAGGTCACAAATTCCCTCACACTGCGCTCAGATGTGTGACCATATGTCTCCTCTCTTTCCTATAACTGATCTGATCCTTCTCATAATGCCCCCACCCTGCTGGGTAACAGGGGCAGGGGGTGGGGGTGGGGAAAACGACTAAAATGAATCCATCCTGACAAACTCCACAGGGTCTCTGGCTTATTTTAGACAGTCGCTAACACAGTAGCTTTAGATGATTCAGCTGTTCAGATGACTTTATGCTCCTGTTTCTCATTTTCAAAACGGTATCCAGATTTCTAGGGGTCTTCTTGGAAGGAAGGGCCCTGACCTTTAGGCCCCTGGTCCTGGCTTATGTCCTCTGGCACTTGCTGAGATGTAGTCGGTATGGTATAAATGAATTAGTGGAAAACCCTGACAGGTAGCTATTACTGTAACCATCTTACAGAGAAGAAAGCTGTGTTTAAGAGAGTCAAGAAACTTGCCCTACGCACCCTGACTCCAGGAGGCATTTTGCTGTGTAGTATTTCAGAAAGCCGTTAAGACTGGAGGTAGCGCAATGGGAGGCACATGAGAGAGCTGATTGTCCATGGCCAGCGTGTGAGGTAAGAGGGCACACACAAGAACATTCAAGAACCACTGGAGGGCTAGGAATGCAGCTCAGTAGTAGAGAACACGCTTGTCTCGCATGTGTGAGCTCAGAGCCACCGGCAGTGCCACGTGACGGTCGCGGAGAGGAAGGCCCACTTGACCGCTCCAGCCCAAGCTGCCTTGGGTCTCGGGAGAGCTCTGAGGATGGGGAGTCGGGACATCCTCCAGGCCTGGATCTACTTCGGCCAGAGCTGAGCCATTCTTCAGGTGGCTCAGGCTCCCTCCAGCAAGCCGAGCACAAAGCCTGTGACCAACACTGCGTGAGAAACCAATAAACCGCCACAAAGCTCTTGTGTTGCGGGAGAGCACACTGCGCTTAGGACCAGGGGCAATCTGTAGGTGTTGTAAGGTCCGGATGCAGAGTGCCCATTCTGCTGGGAAAGGGATGTGCAGAGAGATAAGAGGTGAGGGGGGTCAGCTGTGGAGACACATGGACTTTTCCAGATAACAGACTTCTCCCAGATAAGAAGGGATGGACGCTTAGAGGCGGGGGCGGGGGGGAATTGCCTTCCAGGTGTGGAAGGTGCAAGAAATCGCTGCAAAAAGGTGGCCTGGCCCTCCACCCTCTCAAGGGATGAATCAAAACAAAGTGGCCCCCTCATCCCCTCTCTCCCTCCTCCAGCCCCTCCCTTCTCTCCTGCACCAGGACAGTCCTGTCCCACCCCAAAGCACAACCAATGGCGCGGGAACTTGGCCGGGCCAGCCAATTGAAGGGCGGCAGCGGCACAGAGATGTCTCCGCCCCCGAAGGGCCGCAGGCCGCTGGCCACTCACGAGGCGGGGCTCTACGCTGTTTTTTGCTGCCCGCCGAGCTCAGCCGAGCTCAGCCGACTCCCTCCCGCCGTGGCCGAGCCTAGCCGAACGCAGCCGAGCCCAGCCGAACTCCTCGACGTTCCGGCCGTCGCCGCCCGAGCGCCGCCGAGCGAGTGAGCGAGCGAGCGAGCTAGCGGCCCCGGCCGCGGAGGAGGCGCCGCCCCAGGGGGAGGAGGTGCCCGCTCTCCGCAGACAGCCCGCGGCAGAGGCCGGCCCGGTCGCGCCCCGGCGGGAGCGGCCGGAGGAGGCTGCGCGGCCCCGGGGGAGGGCCCGGGGAGTGGACGTCGCCCCTGCCCGCCTCCCGTCCGCCCCCCCCCCCCCCCCCCCCCCGCCTGCAGGCTCTGGAGCCTGAGTCGGCGCTGAGCATCCCGCTGCCCCGACCCTCCTGCGGGCACGCACCGGGCTCAACACAGGTAAGGGGAGGGGGGCTCCCCAACGGGCGGGCGGGGGGTCGAGATACAGAGATCCTGAACTGAGATGAAGAGATAGTGACCCACACAGACAGAGACACACAGCTTGGAGGATAGACACAAAGGCAGAGACAAATGCAAGCCGCACAGAACCACGGATACGGACCCCATGGAGAAAGAAAGAGATGTGTCCTCGAGGGTAGAGGGACATGCAGACGTGAAAAGAGACAGAGATACACAGAGACAGACTGGTAGAGAAATGAGACACACACATGAAACACTCAAGACGCTCAGAGGTAGGGACAGGCAGCCAGCCACACACCTTCACAGAGGTGGGTTTGCAGAGGCAAGGATGCAGATCCAGAAAGGGGGATGTATGAACCTTCAGACACACACACACCAGACCCAGAGAGGCAAAGCCCCAGAGAGAGGTACACATAGGCTTGGATACTCAGAGCCCACCCGTCCCTGCCAGGGCCTCCACAAAGTTCTCTCTGTGTGAGCTGGCACCTCTGCAGGTCTCCTGGACTGGCTGACTGCAGCCCTCAGAAAAGAGAGGTTGCCCTAGCCACTACGACTGGTCATAATCCTCTTCCTCCTGGGCCTTGGACTGCCTCAGTCCCGCCCACCAACAACAGCATGTCTGAAAGCTACAAGCTTGGTGGGCAGGGAGGGCTAGGCTATACCCACCAGTTCCAAGGAGAGTGAGATAGAAGCTGCCTGCCTACTACAGCTTCCCCACTTTGCCTGCACCACAGCACCCAGGTGCTCAGAGCCAGGCCTGATGGAGGTGCTGGCTTTGTGGGGTACATGAGCCTGCTAGGACGCAATGCTCTCTGCCTGTGGCCAAAGTCAGAAGAGGGGAGCCATCCCTACCCCCCAGGCTGCAGTTCACTTTTTCTCCTCACCCCCCTCTACTTTCCTCTGTACCTCCCCAGGCTCGGGACTGGAGGTGGGCATCGTCACTGCCCAGGAGTCATTGTGTGTGGATGGGACAGCCTCCCTGGAAAGTCGGCCATTCCAGAGTCGTGCCTCGGCATGGGCCTTGCCACTGAGGCAGCTCTGCCGTCTGCGCTGGCCTGAGGGTGCTGCCTGTCATGGGGGCAGCCATCTCCCAGGGGGCTCTCATCGCCATCGTCTGCAACGGCCTTGTGGGCTTCTTGCTGCTTCTACTTTGGGTCATTCTCTGCTGGGCCTGCCACTCTCGCTCTGCTGACGCTGATTCGCTCTCGGAATCCAGTCCCAACTCCAGCCCTGGCCCCTGTCCTGAGAAGGCGCCACCACCCCAGAAGCCTAGCCATGAAGGCAGCTACCTGCTGCAGCCCTGAAGGCCCCTGGCCTACCCTGGAGGCCTGGACCTGAGAACACCCGAGTCACAGCGTGGAATCCGATCCCAGAATTCTGTCAGCCTGGGGTCCAGAATTTAGAGTCCAGTCTATTTGAAGCTGGACCCAGCAGCCTAGATTGTAGCCAGCCTGGCTCCGAGAGAGGCCTGAGGAGCCCGAGAGAAACAGGCCTGGAGAGGGGGGCTAGGAGTTGGTGCTAGGGCCAGGGCCATTCCGGACTCTGCTCCATCCCAAGGGCCAAGGGCTGAGTTTACCCTTTCTTTCCCTAGGCTCAGCACCTCTGGGCTCTCTAGGTTGGGGAAGCAAACTGGAACCCGTGGCAATAATGGGAGGGTGTCCAGGCGCGGCCCCTTCTCTGGTCCTCCCACTGTCTGTTGGATAATAAACAGAACTTGGCTTACGCTGAGATTTCTCCTCTTCTTGGGGTCTGTGTGGTAGAAAAGAAATTAAAGGTCTGAGATGAGCTTCCAAACGGATTTATTGTGCAAAGAGGGTATGATGGGTGCTGAGGGTCAAATCGTGGAGAGGGGTGGCATAACCTTAGGAACCAGAATGAGAGAGGCAAACCCTGGGACTTGGTCAGGGTGAGGTACATCCCTGGTGCATGGCATGCTGGTACAGGGCAGTAAGCACTGGGTTCAGAACGCGGGGCCTGGGGCCGGCCTCTCAGGGTTTGGTTTTCACTTCCCTCACCAGGTTTAGCAGTTTGTCCAATTTTGCAATCTCCACAGCTGGACCCTTCTGCACTTCCTGGCCCTTCTTCTCCTGGGGAGAGGGGAGATATCAGTGGGGATGGTGAAAGGCCTGCTGCTTCTTTTCGGGCACCACAATTGGCTCCTCTTCCCAGCGTGCCCTAGCTGTTCCCTGCCCTGTAAACACTGGGTCGCTGCTACTCCTGTTCCGTCCCTAAGCTCTCGGATAAGGTGACTCAGAGTGTGTGTTCTGTTCACAACATCTCTGGAGGCTTGTCTGCAAGCATGGCTCTTCACCCATATAAGACTTCTGCGTGGAGGAGAACAACAGAAATAAATTGAAAATAACTAAAGTTGACTAATATTTCCGGTTCCCTTTCCTTCAGAGCTCCGGGAAGATTGATTTCCCGTGTCCTTTGATGTTAGGTATGGCTGTGAGATTTGATCAATGCAGAAGCCAGTGTGTGCTCGCTTTGTTGTTTGTTCGAGACAGTGTCTCAAGTTGCCCAGGCTGGCCTCAAACCCCCTTCCTAGCTGAAGCTGGCCCTGGACTCCTAATCCTCCCGCCTTTGCCTCCTGGAGTGCTGGGATTAAAGGCTCAGGGGATGCTTTTCCTTGTTTTCTTGTCCCAGCAGCAGCAAACCCATCATCCTGTTAGGAAGGCAGCATCCAGGGTGGGGGGGGGTCATGGACTAGGCCACAGGTGTCCTCAGACCTGTTGGGGAGGGGTGCCACTTGAAGCCAGACTTGATGTGTCATGGACCCAGGATCGGGGAAGTACACAGGAAACCCATGAGAGCAGACACTTTCCCACGTCACTCCAGGGGGGCTATTGTCTCTTAGATCTTGAGCTTCTGACCCTTATTCCTACCTGCAAAGCATTCAGTGTGGTAAGGTAGGCCTGAGAAAATGGAGTTTTGGACACGGGTATCTTTGGCTCACAGGCCACACCAGTCAAATTCTCTCCACTGTCCAGACAGTAGGATGTGGACTGTGATGAGACAGGCTGGGCAGCTGCGATTCCCTGCCCTCCCTCTGTTCTCTGCCACCTGTGCCCACTGTTTGCTGGCACCTGCCCCAGCCATACCTGCTGAGGTATACGGCGAGGAGAACGTGCAGAGCCAGTTGGCTTCTTCCTGGCCCCATTCTCACTCCGATTTCCCCCTGGCCTTGACCCCTCCATTTGTTCCCTCATCTGCTCCCGTAGCCCCTTTGCCACTACCTGGCTCACTGCTCCACTCAGGAGAGGCACAGGCCCAGTTCTCCCTTCGTGACTAAGCTGTTTCTCAGCTTTACCCTACGCCGTGGTGTTTTAGAGACCTGATTTTTAGCCCCATTGCTTTGGTTAGCCCCCAGAAGACTGGACCAGTCCCCTGGCTTCCTAGGCCTCACTTTCCCATCTGTGCAGGAGTCAGGGAAAGATGGCTCTTGACCTCTGCGGGCCTTCAGGGAAGTCCCTGAGGGGAGGGGGAGGGAGAGGAGAGAAGTCTGGGCCTGTGAGGTAAGTCCTCTCAGGAAGGGTAGGAAACCAGCAGTTCCCAGAGGAGGGGCCGCAAGGATGCCCTGAGGACTTCCTTTTGTATGAATCACTTGACTGCTGACAGGGTCAGAAGGCATCTCACAGGAACTTCTAATCCTCCCAAGCACTAGCCCCAAACTGTCCTTGCTCAGATCCTTGGTGATTTAGGTTTGCAGATTCACGGAGTTCAGCTCCCTCAGCCACAGCTGACCCTTGCTTTGTGAGGAGATGGACCTGTGATAAATCTTGCCTCCCAGCATCACACCGGGCAGGACTCTTTCATATCTACCGTGCTCATGGTGTCCGCCATCCTCCTCCCAGGGGGGCTGTCCAGCTCTGCCATCCTAAGCCTGCTCCTCATTAAATTAAGAACAGATTTTATCTGTTCTCCCCACTGAGGCCAAAGAGCCAGGCTCAGCAAAGAGACTTAGGCCGTGCCTGACTTCCCCCAACCCCCAAAGCCCACCACAGCCTGTGGGCCACAGCTGCAGGCGCTTAGCAGCCTTCTGACTATTTCTAGCCGAGTCCACCCCCTCCCTCAGCTGGCTACAATTACAGGGCATCCGTACTTCCAGCCCGTGCCTCCCTGGCCATGATGGGGAATGGTCTATGCCAGTAGCCAAAGAACAGTGCACAGTCTGGGCTGGGTAGGGACATTTGGGGCAGAAGAAGACAAGCCCCAAACCCTGTCCTAAACTGCAGAATATGCCTCAAATCACCCTGGAGGGTCAGTGATCGGGGCAGCTTGGCCAATCCTGGCCCAAAGCTGGGTAGAGAGCCAAAGAGCCATACCCACTGTTATATGCAAATGGGTTCTGTGGTTTTAAGTTGGGCCTGTGCTGTGAAGCTTGAGTCTTATTTTGAATTTGGGCTCAGGTATAGATTTAAGATGGTTGCTCTGGGCTTTGTGTCATACATTTGGGGTCCTTGGGCTCTGGGAAGAGTCTTCTCACCATTAGAGACCCGAGAAACAGAAGCCGGAATTCAGGAGGCCTGCATGGCTGCTGACCTAGTTACCCGGCTCATGGCTCATTTCCCTGGGTAGATCCACAGCTCCGAGTTTAGGGACCATTGGAGCTGAAACTGTAAGCCCAGCAATGATGCTCCTGGTGTCCTGTCACACTGGCAGCATCCTGCAGTCCAGTAAGCCTCTTCCATGCCCCAAGGCCACTTACTCCTGGAAACTTCCTCGCTGGACCCTAAGGGAACTCGTATGCAACAGGTCAAACTGATCTGTTACCTCACAGACTTGGATTTCCTAGCCTCCTCATTCGGGCAGTGACACCCTCCTTACCTGGAATCCTTCACGCCAGAAACTTGAGGTGGCCCCTGGCTCCTCCCTGTCAGCCCCCCTTAGCTCTTGATGGTAGCCTGGACTCCCAGAGCTCATACCTTTGGCATCTTTCGCAAGTTGGGAGAGAGCTTGAGACAGGTGATGTGCCCACGGTCGTCACCCACGATTATGATGGGGTGGATGGGATTGAACTGCACGTGGGTAATCTTGTTCTTCTTCTTGGCCACCACAGGCTGGTTGCAGATGGCCTCATACTTGTTGACAGCCAAGTCAAACACGTGAGCCTAGGGAGAGGTTAGTGTCACAGTTGGGTAAACTGTCCTGGTCTCCCATTCGGGCTTTCTGAGACCCCTACAAAAGGCTAAGAGTCAGCACAGCAGAGCCAGAGATGGCAGAGGCGCTTTCATGTCAGTTTGCTTTCTTCCCATGACTGAGCATAAAAATGATTAGAAATCTTAAGCAGTGGAGAGGCTATTAGTCGGAAGACCATTTGAGGGGACAAAGGAACGGGAGTGAGGTTCAGAGGCATGGGAAGAAGATGGGTGAGAGCAAACGTGTGAGCCAGGTGTGGTGGCACACGCCTTTAATCCCGGCACTCAGGAGGCAGAGGCAAGTGGATTGCTGTGAGTTCGAGGCCAGCCTGGTCTACAAAGTGAGTCTAGGATAGCCAAGGTTACACAGAGAAACCCTGTCTCGAAAAATAAAAAAACAAAAAGTAAAACAACAAAAAAAGAACAAGTGTGTGTATATGAAAACACCACAAAGGAACCCAGTGTTTTATAAAAGAACCAACAATGGCTGCCGCCATTTATCCAGTCTAATATACTTACCACGTCCCAGGCTCTGGGCAGGAGTGTTACAAAGCTGGACCATCTAATTATATACCCCTTACAACCGCTCCACACTGTGGATCTATTACTGTCACTATTTTGTAAATGAGGACTTGGGAACTATTGGAAGCTAACTCACTTGTAAGTGGCAGAGCCAAGGGTTTATCCCAACTAACAAATACAGAATGCTCTGGGTTTGATCCCTCAGTGCCCAGTAAATGTCTGATACTATCTTTGCCTGGAGGGAGGTCACTATCAGCTCCTGTGGCAACAGCCTCCTACCTAGTGTCCCTGCTTCTGCTTCTGCCCACCTGTAGTCTGTCCTCCATGCAGGACCCAGGCTCCCCTTAAAACAACCTCTCTCAGTCTCCTTGGAGCCAGATCCCATGCTTGCTGGCGTCCTTATCTCACGACCTCTCCCCTTTGCTCGCTGCGGCTCAGGTATAGTTCCTCAGTCCCTAAGCCTGATGAGCTCCTTCCCACCTCGTAACGTTATCCTCAGTGTGAGCAGCTTCCCCACCTCATCAGCAGACTGCCCGTCCTGCAGAGTGCGGTGGTGCACACCTTTAACCCCAGCGCGCGTGAGGCGGGGGCACATGGAAATCTGTGAGTTAGAGCCCAGCCTGGTTTATATCAGAGAACAGGCAAAGCTACATGATAGATAAGAGCCTGTCTAAATAAATAAATAAATAAATAAATAAATAAATAAATAAATAAAAGGCTGGTGGTGCTCACCATTCAGCTTGAGTTTCACCTCTTCAAAGAAGCCTTTTCTAAGAAGCCCCACCACTACCCACCATCCATGGTACCCAAGGGTCTCAATATAGCTCAGTCTGGTCCAATGGCCCTTTCTGTGCAATCCAGACTAGCTTCAAACTTTTTTTCCCTTTTTTTTTCTTTCTTTCTTTTTTTCAAAACAGGGTTTCTCTGTGTAGCTCTGGTTGTCCTAGACTCACTTTGTAGACCAGGCTGGCCTTGAACTCACAGCGATCCGCCCACCTCTACCTCCCAAGTGCTGGGGTTAACGGCGTGCGCCACCACGCCAACTCACACTTCTGGTCCTCTAGCTTGCCCTCTGCATGCTGGGACTATAGGTATAGGCATGTACCACCAAGCTTGGCTTCTCTCTTTGATGTAAGTTTTATTGAGATATAATTCACATACTATAGGACTCATTCATTTACTATCCTGAAAGTATACGCTTCTTGCTTTTAAGCATATTCACTTATCAAACCATTATCACAACACATTTTAGGGTGTTTTTTTCACCCACAAGACAAACTTTGTCTTCTCCATTTTTTCTCAACCCTTGTATCCAAAGCAAAGGCGAACGTACTCTCCACCTCTATAGACTCGTCTCTTGACATGAGGGGTGCTGCTCAAGTCTATTTTAGTCTTACCATGTATTTGTTCTTTCATGTCTCGCATATTTTACTTAGTATGAGCTTTCCATGTCCATCGATGTTGTCATATGTTCCTTGTCTGCTGAGTATGATCCTTTTGCATGTACACAGCATTCTGTTTGCTCCTCATGACTTGATAGACACTGGCTTCTTTCGCCATTAGAGATTATGAATAATGATGCTATACACATCTGCATCCGCCCCACCCTCTTGCAGTTCTCTGCTCTACACGGTGGGAATTTTGATGCCTGTTTTTGTTTTCTTCTCCGCTATAATGTGAGTGCCACAATCAGCAGATCAATCCTAGGCTGAAACTGAGCGCCATGGATGCCTCTGAGCAACGTGTTCAGGGAACGGGTGGCTGGCTGACATGGGGTGACGCGGAGGTGATGGCCCTCACTACACTTTCAGACCCGTGACTGGCCCCTCTGCGCCCCTCCCCAGGGACCTCGAGGAGGACAACTTCTGGATGACACCTCAGGTCCCCAAGGGGGACATTGCTGCTCCTCCCTGGAGGTCCCCTGTGATGAAGGATGCCTCCACACTTCCCTGCATAGTCCTGTGCCCCATCATCCTCTGCTGATCTGGGGTAGCATGTGGTGGGCTCTCCAGGAAGAAGACCCCGAGGTGCCTCCCTGTCTCCATGGGGGGGTCTCAGCAGGGTAAGGAAAAAAAACTCACCTTCCCATCCGTGGTGACCGCTGCAAACACAGTGGAAGAGTACGGTGCCCAGGCCACGTCACCCACAGCTGAGTTCAGATCGTAGATGAACATGGGCATCCTGCAGTAGCAGAAGAGACAAGCCCATAACACAGAGGGTCACAGTGCCAGAGCTGCAGGGAGAGGAGGGGACGGGGGGCCCGGGGCAGAGCTGAGGGGAGGGGAGGGAAGGGCTGAGGCAGGCCCCTCACTTGACAGTGTGGTCCCAAATCTTCACCGTCCAGTCAGAGCTACAGGACATGAAAATCTTGGTGTGGAATGGGTTCCATAGCACAGCATCCACGGCCATATTGTGAGCATCATAGGTGTCCAAGAACTGGCTGGAGTAGGATTTGGAGCACTGTGGCAGGATAAAGGATGGACGGTTCAGGAAGACCAGGCTCGACAGTGAGAGAAAAGTCAGCAGTAACCTTTCCCCCGGGGACTCTGGAGGATCAGCATCTGAGCCCACCTGTCCATGTCCCCCGACTTCTGAAAGAAGAGGGAGCACTGAAGGACTGGGGTTCAGGCTTCTGTCTCCAAGGCAGGGTGGGTCTCATGCCCTTGGCCAAGGATGGGGCAGCCTAACCTTTTGTCCATGCCAAAGCCATGGGTTCTCTGCAGCTCACACATCATCCACAGCACAGTCAGCAGCAGCACCTCCTACAGGTAAGGGCAGGTGCAGAGCCAGGAGCCAGCTCAGATATTCCAGATTCCCCACTCAGTGTTTGCCCTGGCCAGCAAGCCTCTTCCCCTCCCTATAGGAGACAAAGCGACTGTCTTCCCTTCTCCTGCTCTCCCCCTTCTCTGCCCCCCATATCTCTCTCTCTCTCTCTCTCTCTCTCTCTCTCTCTCTCTCTCTCTCTCTCTGCCACTGGGAGTGGTGGAGAGGGGGTGGGGCTCTCTTTTGCATTCAGACCAACTCTGGCTGGGCCTCTGGGGCTCCCGGGAGGCTGTCTGTAATTAACATTGTGAGCCTCTGAGCCTAAGAACAGCTCACAGCAAAGCTATTTCTGGACGACGGAGGTTCAGAGGGATGCTCACCTACTAACACTGAGACATGGCAAAGAACTGGCCGTGAGGGCTGTGTCCTGCTGGCAGCCATGCGCCTCATAGTCAGAGATCAGTCCACTTGATATCTGGCCTTGAAAGCCCAGGTCAAGTTCAGATCTCCTCCAGGGGCCCCAGAATGTCCTGGCTCCCCCAAACCCTACTCCTGTGTCTGCTTCTTAGGAAAGGGAGAAAGAGACTGGTTCAAGTTACTCTCTCTGTTCTCCATCATCTTCTTTGATTGTAGCCCCTCGTTCACACACCCAGGCAGACCAAGGCACGCCTTCCTGGCCTGGTGAGATGGCTCGGCACATAAAGGTGCTGCTGCTGAGCCTGGCGAGCTTCAACCCTTGGAAGATGCCTACCAGCTATCTATGATCTCCATGCATGTGTCCCCACCACCACCAGTAAATAAGTGTTAAAAATACATATATACATGTAGTGTGTGTGTGTGTGTGTGTGTGTGTGTGTATCCGGGAAGCCTCTCTTCTGAGCTTGCAGGATGGCACAGTGGCTAAAAGGTCCCAAGCCTGAAGACCCAAGTTAGAGCCCCACAAACTCTCCAAAGGTGCCCTTTGACCTCCACATGCATGCTGTGTCATGAGTGTAGAACAAGATTTGTCCCTGGGTGCTTAAGTCCAAGTGACCCTGGGAGGAGCTTCCAGGGCAGGCAGTGCTGCCTCACCTTGTAGATTTTCCCTTCCTCTGTCCCCACCAGGAACAAGTAGTCGATCTCTTTGTGGAAGTCGAAGGCGGTGCCACAGCCTTAGAAGAAAAGGGGACAAACGTAAGCTGGTTCTCAGAGGGAGCCTCCCACCCAGCTCAGTGTTGGACAGATCGAACTAGGCCGCTGTGAGGGCTGGGCTCAGGCCAGGAAGCCAGAAACTGGACCTCAGACTTGCTTGCCCTAGGCAGTTAGGACTCGGCAGACAAGAATGGGAGGCCTGGGTAAACAAGGCAGGAATTGAGTTAAACAGGGTCAGGGTCACGGTAAACAGGGGTGGGGGTCTGCAAACAGGGACATGGTCTGTGCAAACAGGGATAGAGTCTGCATAAACAGGGTAGGAATTGAGTAAACAGGGACAGGATCTGGGTAAACAGGGCTTAGATCTGCATAAACAGGGACGGATCTGCAGAGCAGCACCTCATTTGCATAAACTAGAGCAGGGTATGCACAGGGGAAGGGACCTGCGGAGCAGGGGTGTGCCCATGGGACCTGCGGAGCAGGGGTGTGCCCATGGGACCTGCGGAGCAGGAGTGTGCCCATGGGACCTGCGGAACAGGGGTGTGCCGATGGTCGAGGGCTCGGCCCACAGAATTGCCACTGTCACCGGTCCTGGGGTGCTGGGGCTGAATGCTCAGGCTCGGGGTGTGAGAACTGGGGCTCCTACCTACAGTGTCCAACTGCAGCCCCTCAGGGACTTCGGTGGTGCTGCTTTCCTCCTTCAGCTTGATGACATCTATATGCACCAGCTCGCTCTGCAGTCAGAGGGCCGGAAGGAAGGCGGGATTGGCTCAGCAGCCTTTTGCCATTAGCTCCTCCCACTTCCCCATTCACCCCGTCCAGGACCCTTTCTGGGAAGCAGGCACCTTTACAAGGGTCCATGACACGATCCGGCCATCTGATGACACAGAAAAGAAGTTAAGGTTGTGGTCCATGTCGTCCTTCTGCCACTTGACCTGAAACACCCCAAGCCACAAGCTTCGGAACTCTGTTAGGGTGCTGAGTTAGGGCTGTGCGCGTGGCTCCCCAGGGAGCCGTGGGGCTCGGGTGGAAGTTCTGAGAGCCCGTTTTCCAGAACTCCGTGTTTAAGATGGTCTTGCCTCTTTCACCCAGCTCTGTTTCAAACCTGGGGCCACAGTAGCAGTCAGAGCATTGCTCTAAGATGTGGTTTTGGCAGAAATGGTACCCAGTTTCTCCCTGGGTTGGGCTCTAGCAGCCTTAGTTGGAGGACGAAGGCTCTGGTTCTGGGTTCAATCTCCCCACACATCCTGGAGGGTTCAGAGTCCCACATGGAAGTCATGATAATGTAAGCATGTTGTGAGAGGTACATGCTATGCCACATGGGAAACCTTCAGGACACTGCACATAAAACATGTTCCAGGTATGGTGGGTATGGTGGGGCCAGGTATGGTGGCAAATACTTTCAGCTTGATGGCATCTGTGAGAAATGACTCATAGCATTCAGAAGACTGAGAAAGGAGGGTCGTAAGTTCAAGACCCGGCTAAGCAGCAAGACCTTGCCTCAAAAACAAACTCTTGCTAGCTAACACCCTCATAAGCATCATCCCAGTGAGGTGGACTGCGTGCAGCTGTGGGGCCTGCTCCCTGCCTGATGGGAGATGGGCAACAGGAAGGAGTCAAGCCCTCTTCTAGGCTCGGCCTTTTTCTTAAAAGCCTCCTTTGCTCCCACCTTCAAACCGACACTAGCTCCTGCTCCCAAATCCCAGATTTGAGCTGCATTTCTCCATCTGCAAATCCGGGTTAATTATCCTGCCCCACCCGTCTTCTCAGGGCTGGGAGCAAACATATGGGAAAGTGTTTTGGAGACAGAGCTGTTGTCTTATGAAGATGACACGCTTGAGGCTCAAGTTTCTGTTGCCAGATGTGTAGGCTTGGCCAAGCCAAGTCCCTGAAAGCTGGGGTGGGGCCGAGTGCCCAGAGCTTTCCATCCTCTGACTCCCTCCAGACCCCCCATGCTGGGACCCCTGTCCAGTCCCCTCCCTCTGTCACAAGCTGAGGTCCAGAGAGGGAGGCCAGCAACCTAGGCCTGTTGCCTGTAACTGCTGTTGCCTGTAACCGCAGCTGTCACCATGGCTGTTGAGGAGGGGGGTGGGGGGGGGGCGAGGGAGGGAGAAGGGGTTGTCTCTCTCCAGCCTCTAGGCCTGGTGAATCAGATTGGAGCCGCTGCAGGAGGCCAGGCTGAGTCCTGCCTGGGCCTGTCTGGGTAGCGGGTTCTTTTGTGCTTTCCCTGGGAGGCCAGAATGCTGCTGAGGCTGTAAGACACAACGCGGATGAGCCTGGAGACAGCTTCCCCTTCTGTGCAAACATGGTCCCTTTAAAGGGGGGGCGGAGGGGACAAAGGTGTCAAAGGCCAGGCTGTAAGAGGCGCAGGGGAGCTGCAAAGGGAAGTGTTTAATGAGCAGACGCCAGCACTCATGGAAATTGTATTTCACACCCCACTTAGCAGCCTCATGCCCAGTGTGTGTGTGTGTGTGTGTGTGTGTGTGTGTGTGTGTGGTGTATGTATGCGAGTGAGCATGATCCTAGAGAGTAAAGGTGAGAGGTAAGGTTTACTAGCAGGGTGCAGAGGATCAGTGAGGAGCACCGCACTAACTCCTCCTCTTCTGCCTTATCTGCTTGACACAGTCCTGGACCAGTCTATGCACACACTTTCTTGCTGTTCCCTTTCTTGTGCTGTTCTGGCACGGAGCGTGGCTGGTTAAGGCTTCGCAACTATAGATTTGATCAGTGCTCAGGCACCATGCAAGCTGCCTGGGAAAGGGGCCTGTGCTATGCAGGACATGAGCCTTCTTAAAGCCCTGGCTCCACAGACTCCCACGGCTTCCCACGGCTTCCCATGGCCACATGTCCACCCATTCTATGTCCAAATGTCCACGCATCCCATGTCCACACCGCATATCCATCCATCCCATGTCCACATCCACCCATCCCATGTCCACATGTCCATCCATCCTATGTCCACATGTCCATCCATCCCATGTCCACATGTCCACCCATCCCATGTCCACATGTCCACCATCCCATGTCCACATGTCCACATGTCCACATGTCCCTCCATCCCATGTCCACATGTCCACCCATCCCATGTCCACATGTCCATCCATCCTATGTCCACACCACATGTCCATCTCTGTTGCCTCTGCCCTTTCTCAGCCTTGAAAATTCTCATGCTATAGCCAGAGTGTAACTTATACCTCGATTCAAATTCTCTGATGATTGGGCTGTGACTTTCAGATTACATTCCTAGGATGTCTTAGGAACCCTGGGACGGTGCCACAGGAGGCAGCAGAAATGACAACAGGGGACACTTAGGTAAGCAAGGCCCTAGTTTTACCACAACAGCTCTACTTTCATCTTTTTGTTGTTGTTTGTTTTGTTTTTCGAGACAGGATTTCTCTGTGTAGCTTTGGCTGTCCTGGACTTGCTTTGTAGACCAGGCTGGCCTCGGATTCACAGCGATCCACCTGCTTCTGCCTCCCGAGTGCTGAGATTAAAGGTGTGCGCCACCACGCCTGGCTCATCTTTTTTTGTACTAACCTTTCATTTGAAACCATTGATCTGAAATGCCCAAGCTAAGTGCACTAACAACTAGGCGTCTGTCCTTTCTTCAGATCTTCCAGGACAGCCAGCCCTGAGAGAGACCCTGTCTCAAAAAATAAAGTAAAATAAAATCCAGATCAATCTTCCTAATGCCGCAACCACTTAATGCAGCTCCTCATGTTGTGGTGACCCCCACAGACCCGCCCATGAGAGTGGTACACATAAGGGGGTGGGGCACCTTTGGGTCGCAGTGGGGAGTAGCTGGGGCCTTGCCTTCCTTGCTAACCCTGTCAAGAGAATATGGGTGCAGCAAAGAGGCGCAAGAGCAGACTGCCCACCAGACTCCAGTCACACGCAGAGGTGCGGTTGCTATCTGGGAACATCCCCAAATCCTTCTCAGGTGACAGACGAGGGTCCCTGTAGGGCCCAGGAAATTTACAAGTAAGGATCTAAACCAGAGGTCCCGGACGCATCCAGCCATGGCCGCTGAATTAACCGTTGGCGCCAGTTAATTCAGCCTTGGCAGACAGCTACCGTCTTCCTGATGGAGCTTATGGGCAGCAGGCTCCATCTTCTAAATAAACGCTTGACTCCTAAGTCTCCTTTGTTCTTCTCAGATCCAGCTCCTGGGCCTCTTGGTGGGCATCTGCCCTCCCCAGCCCCTCATGTATGACTTCCTCCTCCCCACGGCCCCTCCCTTCATGGCTCCGGAGCCCACATGCCCCAGGCTGACCTGCCAGACGGGGTCCGTGTGCTTGCCAGACTTGGAGGTGCTGCGGAAGCAGGGCTGTGAATGCGGCTTCTTGAGGTTGTAAATGGCCACGTTGCCGTCGTAGTAGCCCACGACCACCAGGTAGGGGTGGTCCACGTGCATGTCCAGACACATGATGCCACTCTCGCTGCTGAAGATGTACTCAGGATAGCTGGGGTTCTTCATGCTGTAGAGCAGCAGCATGCCCCGGCTCTGCTTCATGAAGTCATCTACCCAGGGAAGACAGCAGGCTGCAGTTGGAGGGCTCTCTGCTCTGCCAGGGGAGCCCCCTTGCCTGTGCCCCAGCAGATGAGTGGGCCCCACCTGGCTGTGCCTGTGAGAAAGCACGGGACGCCTCTTTGGCCTTTTATCCTCTGACCATGAAATGGAAGCGTGAATTTGGCCCTCCCAAAGCCTGGTAAAGGTGACTAGCCACAGTCACTCTCTGTTTTCTCTGGGGGTGCAAGCTCAGACAGTTGCTATTTTAAGAATGTGAGTGGATCTGGGGAGGCGTAGTACCCTCGGCAGGCATTTGGATACCCAGGGTAGAGGCAGGTTGCTGTACAGCAGCACATACCTAGATACCCAAGCTCCTCACAAATCCTCAGCCAAGGTCAGAAACTAAGCTTGAACTGGTGAGCTAGTGTCTAATCAGGCCTGGTGCTGTAGCTGTAAATCCCAGCTGCAGGCAGGGGAGCTGCAGGTTCAAGGTCAGGCTGCGAAATTTAGTTTAGGCCTTGTCTCAGAAATTCAAAAAGAAGAAAGAAGAAAGGAGAAACAAGAGTGAAGAAGGAGAAAGAGGAAGCCAATTTAGGAGAAAAGAGGATGGGAGAAGAGGAAGAGAAGAGAAGGAAGAGGAGGACAAAGGAGGGAGGAAGGGCAGGGTAGGAGAAAGCCGACTAGAAGGCAGGGGAGGAGGAGGAGGAGGAAGAGGAAGAGGAGTACACAAAGCCCAGGCTTCAGCCTTCAGCACAGCAAGCAGGACAAAGCACAAAGGCATGCTGCTGTCTGTCAGCCACGCAGTCACCACTTAGCATCTCCTCATAATGTTACCCTAATGTTAGCTCAAGAGAAGCCACGCCCAGGTTCTAAGCAGACCTCCAGTACCTGGAAGTCGCTAGCCAAATAGGTCAGGCTTCCACAGGCCCACCCAGCCCAAACCCAGGCCGCGGTGATAACAATGGAGCACTCCGTCCCGTGTCATCTCCTGCACTCATAGTGACTATCCTGATATGCAGCCGTTGAGCAGCACATAGACCCAGCCCTCACGTCCAGTCCAGACCTCCCAGCCTCCCAAGCTAAGAGGAGCCAGAGTGGAAAGACAGACAGACTAGTATGGCCCTCCATCTTGCCCAGCATCCTGTCCCAGCAGCCTTTGGCCTGTCCACTTTCCCTGTTCTAGGGTTTCCTCCTTCAGCCTGGTGGCTGCAGAGCCTGGCCATGTGCAGCAGAGCAGCCAGTTCTGAGGTGGGCAGTGGTGTGGGGAAGGGAGGAGGCAAGGGCAACTTGAGTGGCGTTGGTGAGTCATTTCTACATCTTATTTCTCAGGTGACCCATGTGGTCCCTGGACTCCTGTCATGACCTCAGCCATCACTATGTGCATCCCTGTTGTGGCAGACCCCAGAGAGTCTGCGAAGACCATGCCTAAGGAAAAGCTCACCTTTCTGTGCTGTGACTAACCCTCACAGTTCTATGGCTGTGCTCAGGAGGCCGCTCTGGATTCCTTTCCTGCGTCCAAAGAGGGGTTGCATGGATGGTGGAGGTTTCCAGGGTCCAGCACAGAGGAGGCGGGTGCTGATTTTTCAAGACAGGGTTTCTCTGTGCATCCTGGCTGTCCTGGAACTCATTCTGTAGACCAGGCTGTCCTGAAACTCAGAGATCCACCTGCCTCTGCCTCTGCCTCTGCCTCTGCCTCTGCCTCTGCCTCTGCCTCTGCCTCTGCCTCTGCCTCTGCCTCCCAAGTGCTGAGATTAAAGCTGTATACCACTACTGCCCAGCTACACTGTGGTTTAGTAAGAAAAGTGTTTCTATCCTAGAGGAACCGAGCTCGGGAGCCTCAAAAGGTCCCCTTGTAACAGAGCCCCAGGCCTTAGCACACCTGACTCCATGACGGAAGTACCATTCAGGCTGTAAAACTCAACACCAGCAGCCAAAATGGAAACAAAGGCCTAATCCATCAAAGTGCACAGTTCTGGGAAGGTCTCTAAATGCACTAGCCTCGCTTTTTGTCTTCTGTGCTTCTGCTTCTGTTCTCACCGACTGAAATGTATCAAGCCAGAACATGGTTTTTGTGCTTAACGGCTCGCCCTGAGAAGGCACAGGGCTGCGTTGGGATCCTAACCACATAATAAAGACTTCCTATTGGCTTAAATCTGTGTCCTAACAGTTTTCTCTGGTGGATACCCCCCCACGCCCTGAAGCCAAAGCCACAGTGTGCCCTGAGGTAGATGGGAGGGCCTGGCCGACCCTCCATTCCTGACTCCTAGGAGGGTCTCACGGGGTCCCACAGGCTAATTCTCCAAGGGAAGGGACACAGAGCTTGCCATGGCCATTGCCACTCTGGAAGGACTAGACTTGGTCCCCCAGCTCCTCCTGTTCTCCAAGCACTCACCTGCCTCTCCCCCATCTCCCACCCTTTCACTCCTGGTTCACCCCGCAAGGCCAGAGACAGTACATGACTGGGCGCTCTATACATGACTGGGCGCTCTATACATGACTGGGCGCTCTATACATGGCTGGGCCCTCTATACATGGCTGGGCCCTCTATACATGGCTGGGCCCTCTATACATAGCTGGGTCCTCTATACATGACTAGGCACTCTATACATCACTGGGTCCTCTATACATCGCTGGGCACTCTATACATCTATACATCGCTGGTCCCTCTACACATCGCTGGGCGCTCTATACATCACTGGGTCCTCTATACATCGCTGGGCCCTCTATACATTGCTGGTCCCTCTATACATCGCTGGTCCCTCTACACATCGCTGGACGCTCTATACATCACTGGGTCCCCTGTACATCGCTGGGCCCTCTATATATCGCTGGGTGCTCTATACATTGCTGGTCCCTCTATACATCGCTGGTCCCTCTACACATCGCTGGGGGCTCTATACATCACTGGGTCCTCTGTACATTGCTGGGCCCTCTATACATGGCTGGGCCCTCTATACATCGCTGGGTGCTCTACACATCGCTGGGCCTTCTATACATCGCTGGTCCCTCTATACATCCTTGGTCCCTCTATACATCGCTGGGCCTTCTATACATCGCTGGTCCCTCTACACATCGCTGGGGGCTCTATACATCGTTGGGTGCTCTACACATCGCTGGGTGCTCTAGCTAGCCACCAGGCAGAGATGAGCCACCGGGCCTTCTGGTTCCACTGTGTCCTTTACACTATGAAAGACTGTCAGGGTAAGAGATGGAGAGGCAAGAGGGAGAGCGAGAGCCTGAGTGCTATGCTGTGGGCCTGGCCCCTTGATGGGCAGCAGTGATGAGCTACTAAACAAGCAACCCAGGGAGGCCAGGAAGGGGGCGGGTAGGAGCCCCAGGCGGCTGAGTCACTCGGAGCAGCAGAAGACAATTCTGACCTGCTTGCTGAGCCACTTGTACTAGAAGCCCGAATTACGACCTCCTAACTGTGGAGGGAGAAACCGAGTCTCAGAGGGATGGATACCTCGTGTCCTTTGGTAGCTGAAACTATCTTTCTCTGCGAATCTGCAGACAATCGGTAGGAGTCATTTTTCTCCTTCTAGTCTGGATTCCAGGGATCACGCGCGATAAGAGAATGTGTGTGCAGAGAGAAGCAGGTGTCATGAATAAGGCACACAGAGGACAACCAGTTACATTAGTGTGACAGTCACACGCATGCTTGGACTCGGTTGCCCTTCATCCACTGGCTTTAGTGGTCTCTGTTACTTGCAAGGACACCCAGTGTGACATCCCAGTCCCAACTCCCAACAACTCCACGTGACATCATCATCTTATCTTCTAGAAATGCTTAAATGACAACATTATTACTCCAGCCACCAATGGTCCTCATGTGACATCATCCCTTAGTGTCATACTGCCTAACTGTCTAAAAATCCTAGTATAAGATCACCAGCCAGGGCACCAGAAGCCTGATGATGTCATTGCTCAGCCACCCAACATTCCCAGTACACCACTAACCAGGTCACCAGTCGTCCCAGTATGACATTAGGATCACATAGTGGCACCGTTACCAACTGGATGTTGGTCCCTGGAAGCCCCCTAGCTTTACCTTTGTATAATAAGACTCTAGTTGGGGGCCAGTGAAGAAATTCCAGAGTCCTCCAGAGTATAGGATTTCAGGAAGTACATGTGGCTGGGTATAACAGAGAAGCAGAGGTGGAAGAGGTCCAGGAGTGAGAAAGTCTACTGGTCTCGATAGTCTCTGGGAATCCTTCCAGAACATTCGGTACTAGGGCTCCATCTTCTGAGGAAGTGCTGTTCCCCACCATCAGTATAAAGAACGAAGGAAAGTTAAAGTCATCTATGTAGCACATCTCCCCTCTCTCTGGCAGCTGAGTTTGTTTCCTGCTAACTTGACTCTATGTACCACACAGTCACCACAGCCTTCTTGACTCTCAGTGATGCCCAAGGTCTGGGGAGGAGAATCAGCTCCTCTTGACAGAGGAGGGGACAGAGGGAGACAGAGAGAGATGGGGGAGACTCTTCCTGGGGGCTGCATCTGGGCAAGTACTATATCACTGAGCCTGGCCTTCTGATTGTTTTTTCTTTTGAAGCAAGGGTCTCACTAAATTGCCCTGGTTGGCCTTGAACTTATTTATTCTACAGCCCAGGCAGGTCGTGAACTTGCAATCCCACTTCAGCCTCCTGAGGAGCTGGGATTACATGCTTCATGTACATGATTTAATTCTACCATAGACCAAAGCTCTGACCGCCCTCAGCCTCTGCTACTGGAGCTCTGGCAGAGTCATAGTCAATGAGCAAGAAAGATCAGCGTCTTCCTAACTGAATCTATCCTAGGGGCCTCAGAGCCACAACCATGGGCCCTTGTCTGGGCAGTTCTAGATGATAAAGTATGGGCACTGTAGAACATTCTGGCTGCAGCAAGACTACTCAGGACTGACAGAGAGCCAGGCAGGTGGAGGGCATGTTGGGGCACAAGGCTAGAGCCAGGTCAGCGGTCAGCAGGACGTAGATGCCAACTAAAGAGACAAGAGTACTGTGCCAGCCTTAGCTGGCAGGCTGCTTCTCATACTGTGGCATCCGAAACGAGGCCAGCCTAGGACTGGTTCCAAGGCAGCAGCTGTTTGATGACTCCCTTATTAAGTCATGCAAGAGGCACTTGGAGGGGGCGTGGAGTAGGCAGGATAGTGCCCCCCCCCAATGTCCACATCCTAATCCCTAGAGCCTATAAATATGTCACTTTGTATGGCAAAGGGGACTTTACAGATGTGATTAAGTTAAAGACCTTGAGATGGGGGATTATCTTGGATCACCCGGGTGGATCTGATGTAATCGTAAGAGTTCTTATAAGGGAAGGAAGGAGGCAAGCGAGTCAGGAGAAGCAGACATGACGGCAGAAGCCGGTGTCAGGATGATGCGGTTGCGGTTGTGGGCTGGAAGAGGGCCACAAGCCACGGAATGCAGGCGGCCACTAGAGGCTGGAAACAGAAAGAGAAACAGGTGTTCCCTGGGGGGGCCTCGCGAGAGAACGCAGCCCTGCTGACACCTGATTTTAACTCAGTGTAATCCATCTGGAGATTCTGCCCTCCAGAACTCAGAACTCTGTTGCTTAAGCCATTGCGTTTGTAGTCGCTTGCTGCTGCAGCAACAGGGACCAAATATGAGAGGCACTCGGGGAAGGGCGGCCCAAACTCTAATTTTAGGAGGCAGAGCAATGACCCTTTTTCTCCTGGGGCGTCACAGAAGCAGTTCTGGAAGTCATGGGAGGGGTGCAGTGATCCGCAGCTCTTCCTTCTCCCTGTCCTACCCCGGGACTTGGCCAACTCCGACTCCAGGAAGAGAAATGCCCCCTTGTGTTGGGATTTCCACAATGTCCATAGGCAGGGGACCAGCCCAACGCTGGCTTCCCGGAGAGTTCCAAACCCCAGGCGTGGCCAGAGGCACCAGAGCCAAGCTGGGCACAGACTCTCAGTAGGGTTTTCCCGGGCACCCTTGTCAGATTGGGAGTTGTATTTAAATAGTGTGGGAAATAAGAGCAAGGCCTTGGAGACAGAATACATCAAGTGGGACACTTAATTTGATTTAGGGAAAATGAGGCAAACATTTGAGAGCCTAAATAACTAACCAGTAATTAAACTAACAACAGAATGCCCTTGCGCTGCAGCCCGGCAAGCACAGTGGCCTTTATGGACTGTGTTTACAAAGAGACCTGACAACATAATTAGTCCTGTAAATTTTACGCAGCCTGCAGCTAAGGAGTGATGGATTTTGTGTGTGGAGGATGAACAGGGAGAAATGAGGTGGATGAATTTCCATTTTGGGTAAATGAAATTAACACTGCTTAATTAGTGAAGCTGACAAATAAATGACCGGGAAAGATTTAAATTCTTACGAGTGTATCTCTGGCCTGGGCAAGTTCAAGGGACAGAGCTGGAGTGAGCTTTGTGCTCAGGATTTAGGGCTGCTGTTGGCCTCTTTTGAGGTGCTGCTTCAGGGAAAGGCTGGGCTGCAGGAAAGCGCCTCCTTTGCCCTTCCTGCCCCACCTCCTATGGGACAGCCTTGGGAGGACACAGACTTTCTAGAATCTGCTCTGCCATCCTTGAAAGACCGTGAGGAGTCTCCATTCCCCTGCCATGAGCTGGCTAATGGGCTGGAACGGACCCTTTCCGTATCACAGGCTGGCACAGTCACATCCCAGCTGTTCTGTTCTTCCTCAATTGACTCCCTTTGTCTGCCAATATCCCTCGGCCTCTTCCACCTGCTGACAGCCTGTTTCTCCCCTGGGCTGGGAACATGGAGCCTGACCTATGTGTGGGGCACCCTGTCTCTGTGCTTTAAGCATCTTAGCAGGCTGGTACCAGAAGCTGGAGTGGGAGGCAGAGGCTGGCTTCTTGCTTATAGTTCCTTTCTCTCTCCTTCCCCTCCTCCTCTCCCTCCTCCCCCTCCTCCCCCTCCTCCTCCCCCTTCTCCTCCTCTTTCTCCTTTTTGGCTTTTACATACAGGGTTTCTCTGTGTAGCCATGGCTGTCCTGGAACTCACTCTGTAGACGAGGCTGAGCTTGAATTCACAGAGATCTGCCTGCCTCTGCCTCCCAGTCTCTAGGATTAAAGGTGTGCGCCACTGCTAGCTAGCTTCCTTTTCTCTTCTTGCTCTGACTAACCCAGAAAGCTGTGTCCTAAGGATGTGGCAGGCCCTGGAGCACGTGTGCCATCTTCCCTGTGCTGCACAGTTTTATGTCAACTTGACACAGGCTAAAGCCACCGGAGAGGAGGGAGCCTCGATTTAAACAAGTCTTCATAAGATCAGGCTGTAGACAAGCCTGAAGGGCATTTCCCTAAATAGTGATTGGTGGAGGAGAGCCCAGCCCTCTGTGGGCGGTGCCTCCCTTGGGCAGATGGACCTGGGTTCTATAGAGAGCAGGCTGAGGCAAGCCATGGGGAGCGAGCTAGGCAGCAGCATCCTCCATGACCTCTGCATCAGCTCCTGCCTCTAAGTTCCTGTCCTGCTTGAATTCCTGTCCTGACTTCCTTTGATGTGGAAGTGATGGGGAAATAGAACCCAAATAAATCTTTTCTTCCCAAGTTGCTTTGGTCCTGGTTCCCACAGCAATAGTGACCGTGACTAAGACACTACCTAATTTTTCTGTGGCTGAGTTCCAGAATAAACACCTAGGAATTTCAGGGGTGGGGGAGAACACTTAAGAGATCTGGCCTGGGAGCTGGAAAGATGGCTCAGAGGTTTAAGAGCACTGACTGTTCTTCCAGAGGTCCTGAGTTCAATTCCCAGTAACCACATGGTGGCTCACGACCATCTATAATGAGATCTGGTGCCCTCTTCTGGTACAAAACCCTGTATACATAATAAATAAATACGTATTTTAAAAAAAGAGAAAGAGATCTGGCCTGAAGCCAGGTGTGGTGACGCTCGCCTTTAATCCCAGCACTCCAGAGGCAGTGGCAGGTGGATCACTGTGAGTTTGAGGCCAGCCTGGTCTACAAAGCAAGTCCAGGGCAGCCAAGGTTACACAGAGAAACCCTGTCTCAAAAAACAAAAACAAAACAAAACAAACAACAAACAACAACAAAAAAAAGAGGCCTGGCCTTCTCCTATCAGGAGCAAACTCAGCAATAAACCTGAATTCTCATTCAGTGTTTGTCTTCAGCCATTTTTCCCCCCCTGGGAGTTTGGTATTTGGAAACTTTCAAAGACTGTGATGGAAGCTGGTGAGACCAGCTGCTCTTCACAGTGACCCTGTCCATAACCGGGGTGCTGCCTCAGCTTGCACTTTTCCTTCCACATAGGATGCCCCAGGTGACATCAGGAGCCAACACTGAAAGCTGGCCCTGCCCAGGCCGAGGCTGGTACTGTAAGAGATGGTCATCTGAAAGCTGGCCAGTAGCTCTTGTGCCAGTGACAGCAGCCAGCCACACTGCCTCTGCCACTGGCTTCTAAAGAGATTCCTCATCTCCCCAGGGGGCTGTGCTCAGGGGTCTGCAGGGCAGTGAGGAGAGAGAAGGAGAAAGCATGCAGCTCTCCGGACACTCTCCTCTCAGGCGGCCTTCCTGATGGCTCTGAGATGGAGGCCTGACTGGCTGTCAGTCTTGCCAGGTCACTAATGAGGAGACAAAGGCACTGAGAGGTGATAATCCTCAGAGGGAGGTCTCCAGCTGCCTGTGGGTACCACATTTCCTAGGTGAGTGCTCGCCTAGTGGAGGCCAGTGAGCCTGGCAACCTGAGACCGTTCCCTCCTGGAAGGTATTACCTTTCCTGCCGGCCTCCACATGACCTTGCTAGAAGGTAGTTAGAAGATGGGCAGGGATTTATGGAGAGGCTTCTGCAAAGGCTCCCCTACTTTTACCTCAGTCTCAAGCTGAGAGCCTGGGCCTCACATGGTGGGGGGGGGTCCACACCCACTCCTGGGAGGGCCTACCCAACCCTCAGGCTCTGTTCCAGGCCCAGTAGCTGCGGCAGAGGGGGAGGAATGTGCTAGTTCCCTGCCAGAGGGGGAGGGCGCTTCCCACTTGGCAGGAGCCAGCCCTCAGGAGTAGGGACACAAAGCAGGCATTTAGGGCATCCTCAAAGGCAGCTTCCCTGAGAGGAATGACAAACACCGAGTCCTCCCCAGCCCCCTCTCCTGGCTCCCTACCCTGCTCGTAAAGTGCGGCTGGGCGATCTGAGGGGCAGTGACCAGGAACTTGTATGCCTGCCAGCCAGCAGCAGCTTGGAGAATGGAAAGGTTTTTCTGTTCACAGAAGTGGGTCCTCCCCACCAGAGAACAGGCTGTTAGCATTAGGGAACTGTGCCTGGCTTGCCGTGTAGGAACAGGGACTGTTCAGCTCAGTAGTGGGTGCTCCTGCTTGGCCCAAGTAATATGAAGGAAGGCAAATTGCCTGGACACAGTTACCAGCATGTGCTGCCTCCTGGCACTTCCTGGCAGGGCCAGGAGCACAGATAACAGTGGTCTCTGGTGCCTCAGGGACAGAAGAAGAAACTTCAAGTGCTTGACTTGCCTCATGCCTACCTTGCCTCAGGCCTGGTCAGAAAGGCCAGGTGAGGCGGCAGGGAGAGGGCCGCCATGCCAGTCTCTAGAGTTGCGAAGGTCGGTCCAGTTCTCCTAGGCTCACCTGCACCAGGACTCCCGGCCTCCAGTCTCAGGCCTGCAATCCCTTCCTGTACTGGACCTGTCTCTGCCAGTCTAGAATCCCTTCAGCGACTTCCTTACTGTGTCCTTTGAGGGACGACTGCTGTATCCTCCGGCCTGCAGACTTGGCCTGTACTGGTCCCCGTGTTACAAAGCTCTCCCCCCTCTGGTCTTTGAGGGCCAGTTGGCACAGTCAGCTGTGTCATTCTTTTGACCAGCATTTATTGCCCATATGAAAGTGGGTCTTCCCGTTGGACCAGTGGTTCTTAACCTGTGGGTTGTGACCCCTTTGAGGGTCAAATGATCCTTTCACAGGGCTCACCTAAGACCACTGGTAGACACGATATTTACATTACAATTTATAACTAGCAAAATTACAGTTATGTAGTAGGAACAAAAGCAGTTTTATGGTTAGGGTCAGCACACGACACAGGAGGCCCTGTATTAAAGGACTGGAGCATTGGGATGTGGAGAAGCACTGCGTGACTGTGGAGAAGCACTGCGTGACTGTGGAGAAGCACTGCGTGACTGTGGAGAAGCACTGCATGACTGGAGAAGCACTGCGTGACTGTGGAGAAGCACTGCGTGAATGTAAGCTCCCTCAGAGGTCCAGCCACTACATCCTGGTCATCTTTGTCTTTCTGCAGCTGGTAAAAAGCTCTGAACAGACTAGGAACCTAGTGCCCCACGTTCACACAAGCAAGTAAATAAATAAGTAGATCACTTACAGGAGCCATGTCCCACTGCAAAAAGATCCTTGTACTTTGGATTCCTGCAAAGGAAATGTGAACTCATTGGCACAGGAAGAAGACCTGGCCCTCCCATGGGCACTGGTGACCAACCACACTGCAGGCACCCGGCCACTGTCTGGCTTAGATTCTTGCTGTTCGTTACATTAGATGATCCTGCAGTCCAATAAGAATCCAGGGCCTCTATTTACCTTACTGTGTCTGGTGTCACACTCAAGATGCAAAGTGCACGCAGTGGGTGCTCTGGAGGCCCCAGATTTGCTGCAGTATCTGTACTCACCAGCAGAGGGCGGTGACGGCCAGGCGCTTGGCTTTGTCATTTTGAAACTTCCAGAGAGGCAGCAGCGTACCCTCCTGGTCCCTGTATTCATCGGCAGCATCCTCGTAGTACTTAAAATCTTAAACACAAAAATAGACATAGTCGGCCAGGGACTGCCACTTAGCAGCAAATTGGTGCCTCTGTGGACAATACGATGAACCGCTTTGTGTTTGGGGCTGGAAATAATAGCAGTGCCTATGCGGGAGGACTGTTGTGAGAATACAGATCGGATTTAATATATGCAAAGTGTCTAGAAAAATGCCAGACACATGCGTTCTCTCTGTATATTAGTTGTTTGGGGAAACCACAGTAAAGCAGCCGTGGGTGTGCCAGGAGCCCGTGCTGATTCATCCATCTTTGTGAGCTCCCTCGGTGTTTGGAAGCTCAGGTGAGCGTGACACGATTCCAACGGTAAAAGTTCTGTTCACTCTGCTGCTTAGAGGCATAGAGTAAACACAGCCCCACTTTATACTCACTGCTGAGCCTCGCTGCAAGGAAGCTGCGTGGACACCCAGCCACAGGCTCCCAACGCTCCATCCTTAAAGCCTTCTCTGTCTTATATTTCTTCTACGGTAGCCAGAAGCCTTGCCTTGCCATTTACCTAAACTAGAAAGCTCGGGAACCCTTGGCTATTTTCCTCCAGTCTTTTTAAATCCATTTTGTTTGGTTGATTTTTTTTTTTTTTAGTTTTTTGTTTTTCAAGACAGAGTTTCTCTGTGTAGCCCTGGTTGTTCTGGACTCACTTTGTAGACCAGGCTGGCCTCAAACTCACAGAGATCCACCTGCCTCTGCCTCTCTGAGTCAACACCCTCTTCTGCTATGGAGTCTTCCCTTTCCTTTCTTTTCTTTGAGACTGGAGTCTTACTCGCAAGTGTTGCTTATCAACTCTCTGGCAGGAGAGAGCTGCAGAGGAGCATGGCCTAATTTTGGGGGGTATGGTGGAGAGAGTGGGGAATAAAGGAGAGGAGGAGGTAGGGGGAGAGAGAGAGAGAGAGAGAGAGAGAGAGAGAGAGAGAGAGAGAGAGAGAGAGAGAGAGAGAGAGAACTTGCGCAGGACAGGACATGTCACTATATTATCTAAGCTGGGCTGGAATGCCTGGGCTCAGGTGACCTTCTACGTCAGCCTTCTGAGTATCTAGTAACAGTTTATGTGCCACTATGCTCCCCCCGACCCCCCATCACCCACTATATTGCTCAGGCTGGCCTGGAACTCATGGCAATCCTCCTGTCTCAGCCACCTGAATGCTGCAAATTCAGGTATGAGCCACCATAGCCGCACACCTGGCTCCTTTGAGTAGGGGTAATTTCTCTTCTATTCCAGCCCCGCCGCTCCTCTCCTGAGACACCTGTCAGTCTTTCTGCCTGACTCCCATGCAGCACAGCTCCTGGAGAGTGGGACATATGTTCTGTTCATCCTTGTGTCTCCAGTACAGGGTGTGGGGACAGCCACAAAGCAGAGACCCAAAGTCCTTTCAAAGGATTCAAGGAAATAAAGCAACAGTGAGGAAATGGTTCTGTCTTCTTTCAGGTGAGATGGCTCATTAGAAGGCGTTCTCTGATTCTACACAGAACCGTTGGGTCATGTCCCTCCCACAATGCCCCATACCTTAAAGCTGCAAGACTACATCCAAAAAATAAAAAATAAAAAAGGTTTGAGTGGTCAGAAAGATGCGAGCCTTGATCACATTACGATTCCTGAGCTTGGGGGAACATTCCTCACTTCAGTGTGGGGATTAATTGGTAACACTTCTTTATTTTTATTTCTTTCTCATGATTACACTTTCCCAAAGGGAAAATGCTGTGCAATTTAAAAAAAAAGTACAATGCATTTTTATGTGACCGTGCTCTTATAAGTGAAAGCAGTTCACAAGGCCAATTTCTCCATGGATAGTAATCAAGTTTGCAGCCTTGTTTGTGGTGGGCCACTTGCAGAGGCTGGGTCTCAGGAAGCGAAGCTGTGTGAGTGACAAATCCATTCACAGCCGCTGTGCACTTTGACAGCTTTGAAAAGCACTCAAGGTCGTTTTCCAGCTTGAACGATAACGAGGGGGCTTGTTTGGGCTGCTGGTCTTGGCAGCCTTAGTCTTTGTGTCCCACGGGTGAGTAATAAGCATCAAGTCACCAAGAAGAGCCCTAGGCTGTCAGCAGAGGAGAGCGGCCAGCACATGGCATGGCATGGCCAGCTCCGGGGAGGCAGCTGCTCCACAGAAATGCACAACCTCTTAGGGAAATACAAGCCACTTGGGAATGCGCTGCTCATACCACGGGAAGGATCCCATTTCCTTGGCATTGTCAGAGACACCAGAATTTCCCAGGCCCCCAGGATTGAGGCATTTCTGCATCAGTTTCTATCTTCCCCTCAACACTATCTAGTCTCTGGGTAGATCTATTGAGGGTGTTCACAGAAATGTCTCCTCCAGCCCAGCGGTAAAGCGGTTACAGCTCTACCACGGCCAGTTCTGACTGCACCGCTCACAGCTCCTAAGGTTGTGGCTTTGTTTAAGCAGCAGGATATTAGCTTGGTTTTTCTCATCTGTAAAACAGGGATAACAAGGCCATTCATGTCACAGCAGAGCTGTGTGGGAAACATAAAATACTATGGCCACATGTACAGCACAATGCCCACCACACTATGACCACATGTGCAGCACAATGCCCACCACACTATGACCACATGTGCAGCACAATGCCCACCACACTATGGCCACATGTACAGCACAATGCCCACCACACTATGGCCACACGTACAGCACAATGCCCACCACACTATGGCCACAGTACAGCACAATGCCCAACACACTATGGCCACACGTACAGCACAATGCCCGCCACACTATGGCCACATGTACAGCACAATGCCCACCACACTATGGCCACATGTACAGCACAATGCCCAACACACTATGGCCACACGTACAGCACAATGCCCACCACACTATGGCCACACGTACAGCACAATGCCCAACACACTATGGCCACACGTACAGCACAATGCCCACCACACTATGGCCACACGTACAGCACAATGCCCGCCACACTATGGCCACACGTACAGCACAATGCCCGCCACACTATGGCCACACGTACAGCACAATGCCCGCCACACTATGGCCACACGTACAGCACAATGCCCGCCACACTATGGCCACACGTACAGCACAATGCCCGCCACACTATGGCCACACGTACAGCACAATGCCCGCCACACTATGGCCACACGTACAGCACAATGCCCACCACACTATGGCCACACGTACAGCACAATGCCCGCCACACTATGGCCACACGTACAGCACAATGCCCGCCACACTATGGCCACACGTACAGCACAATGCCCGCCACACTATGGCCACACGTACAGCACAATGCCCGCCACACTATGGCCACACGTACAGCACAATGCCCGCCACACTATGGCCACATGTGCAGCACAATGCCCACCACACTATGGCCACATGTACAGCACAATGCCCGCCACACTATGGCCACATGTGCAGCACAATGCCCACCACACTATGGCCACATGTGCAGCACAATGCCCACCACACTATGGCCACATGTACAGCACAATGCCCGCCACACAAGCCTTGCCCAGCGAGCCCTGGTGCTTGCTTTCCCACCACTACAGCTCTCTTTTTGTCCCATCCCCACCGCTACAGTCTGCCCGGGTACGCAGCAGCCTGCCCCACCCCATACCTTCACCCCTGGCCCTGAATTCTGCCCAGGTACATCCTCCTCAGCTCTGCTCTCCCTGGCCTTTGCTCTGCCTGGTGCCTAGGGGATGTCAGTGCCTATCACCTGTCTAGAGAGAAGGCCCCACCCGCCCACTCCCCAACCCCGGCTGCCTCCTCAGTCTGAATTCTCACTCTTTCCCAACAGCTCCTGTTTGGGTCATTGAGACCACTCTTTCCCTCCCCCCGCCCAAGTCAATTCCTACTCATTTTTGCCACCAAGTCACTGGTGCTGACACACTCTACGGAGAACAGCCTCCCGCTACATCCTCTCACACAGGCCCCGCCCATCCCTGGACCTTGCCCAGGGCTCCCTTGACATTTCCCATGCATCCTGTACTTATTCTTCTTTTGTTGTTCCTTTGAGACAGGGTCCCTCTCTGTAGCCTTGGCTGTCCTGGAATGTGTTCTGTAGAGCAGGCTGGCACACAGAGCTCGGCCTGCTTCTGCCTCCTGAGTTCTAGGATTAAAGGCGTGCACCACCACTGCCTGGCTATTTTTCTCTTCTTTAGGAGACACCAGAGAAGTTCCTCTCCCGTGAATTCTGTGTCAGCATCTCTAAGGCGACCAGGTGGAGAACTAGGGCACAAGCTCAAGACCCAAATCCGACTTCTCTTTGCTACTCACTAGTCAGGCAGTGTTGGCCTCTGCGGCTCATATGTGAAGTCAGAGTAGTCACTCCTGCTCTGCCTGCTCCCCAGGACTGCTGGGAAGGTGACATCAGATTACTATTCTGCAGCTCACTTTTGCTACGTGTCAGGTCTGATCACTGCACCTGTGTTTTTTACACCATCATTCATGGTGGACTTGCATATGGCTTATTTCTTCAATGACATCCAGAGGAGGAAGAGAGGTGGTTGTTTTGTTTTTCCCTTTATGATAGGATTTAGCAGCCGGGCGTGGTGGCGCATGTCTTTAATCCCAGCACTTGGGAGGTACAGGCAGGTGGGTCTCTGTGAGTTCGAGGCCAGCCTGGTCTACAAAGAAGAGTTCCAGGACAGCTAGAGCTGTCACACAGAGAAACCCTGTCTGGAAAAACCAAAACCAGAACCAAAAACCAAAAAACAACAGGACTTAGCATGAAACACTCAAATAGTAGTAGCCTTTGTGAAGAATATTGCATGTGACTGACAGGGCTGGTAAGCTGGCTCAGCACTTAGGAGCGCTTGCAAAGCATTTGCGTTTGGTTCCCAGCACCCATAAGGCAGCGCACTGCATTTGTAACATCAGTTCCAGGAGCTCCCTCTTCTGGCTGCTGTGGGCATGGCACACACGTCATGTATATTCAAGCAAGAAGGTGCACACATAGACACCTAAAAATAATGAGATCCACTAGCCGCATGAGTCTTACCCTGAGCGACATCATCATAGGTATTTTGGTTGACCATTCGCTCCACAATTTTAGCAGCCTGGGACACCTTGGTGATGTCATCACTCTGTGGGTACAGAAGTCACAGGTCCTTATCAGTTAGCACCTGTCAAAGTCATATGCCCCGAGTCAGAGCCCAGATGGTTCTGAAGTGGTTCCCAGCCAAGTTTACCCCATACAAATGCACCACATGCTGGAGCCCTTTCATCACACAGGCACAAGGGTGGCTGGGTAAAGCTGCTCCCCACTCCTCCAACTGAAGTTTGTTTTGGAAAAGGCACCTCTCTGAGCTCAAGAAAAGGCACTGAAGGGCATTGGAGGGCAGAGCAGCCAAGGACCTGCTGGAGGCTTTCTCAGGCCAGGGAGTGGCAGATCCCACACAGGCCCTCAGGGATCTTCTAGCCCAAATTCCTTGTGTAGAGTCAGGCTGAGGGAGTCACGGATGGGGAGAGCTGAGCTGCATGGGCAAGGCTGACCTGAGCCTGCTAACCCAGACAAAGCAGCACGTTCTACCCAGGAAACGACCTCTGAATGAAGAAGCAGCTTCCATAAACCAATAAATTAAACCACATGGCAGGTTAGCGAAGAAGCAGGATATTTGGTGCTGGCAAGAGATGCACAAAGAGGGGCGGGGGAGATGGTTCAGTGGAGGACTGGAGTCTCACCCCCAGCACACGTTCTGGGTGGCTCACAACAGCCTGTAACTCCAGCGCCAGAGGAATTTGTGACCTCAGGACCCCAAGGCACCTTATTTATGTGCACGCAACCCCCCTCTACACGCACGCGCGCGTGTGCGCGCACACACACACACACAAAAAAATAGAAATAATAAAAAATAAACCTTAGAAAAGTACAAAGAGTTTGGGGCAAGTGGCTGAGGGAACAAGCTAAGTGGGTATCCAGAGGGTGACCACAGGTGGCACATGTCACCCCTGAAGACTAGCACTCCTGGGAAGCCATGTTGGGCTGTGCTTAAGAGACTAGGTTCTAGGGCTGGCAAGGTTGCTCAGTGGGTGGGGTCCAAAGACCTGAGCTCACCCCCAGGGTTCACATGGTAGGAGGAAAGGACTCCCACAAGTTATCTGCTGATTTCCACGCATGCTGTGGCTCATGTGAGACACTTCTCCAACACCTCAAATAAATAAAAATCTAATTTAAAAACTTAAAAAGAAACTAGGTTCAGACCACACAGATGTGTGTGTATTTCTTCCCTAGGCCACGGAGTAGGAAAGAGTCGGCTGCAACTCCGAGCCAGTCACTTTGATCCTCGGAGTCATAGAGTCCTTGGGACAAAGTGAGGACAAGTGTGCAGTGTCTGCCCCCCAGAGACACTGTGGGGAGGAAGCACGTGGCACTCACATTGGTTTAGCTCAGTTCCTGGTGACAATGCAGTCAGAGGAGGAGGATCACACATTGGCATCTGGGAAGTGGCGCTTTGAGGGTCCTTCAAGACCCTCCAGACTGACTCTCTTTATTTCAGAGAACTGGGCAAGGAGGGCAGACACTGGAGTCTGTAAGTATAGTGCTCAGACCCATCCGTCCCCAGACGCACCTCCCAGTTCTCGACCCAAAGCACAATCCCCTCCTTTTATAGCTCCTGGCAAGCACCACGTGAGGCAGCGCTCGCTGTGGGCAGAGAGCCATTACCTGACCCACTTCCCTGGGCTCGTCCGCCTCCAGTCTGAATCCTTCCCTCTGGCCACAGGGAGCTACACACCTGAAGGTAACCTCTCTGCTGTGGCGTGACAGTTACCTCATTGCCCACATCAGCTCTTCTCTTCCGAGCTCCACCAGCCTTGGTGTGGCATATTACTAACAGTAACAATGCTGCTGCAGTGTGTGCACATTATTGGGGGTTTGTTCGACAACCCTGCAAAGTGTGACGTCATTAAGATGCGAGCTGAGGCTTTAGAAAGCTCCATCTCATACTAGCAAAGCCAGGCTCCAGCACTGGTATGTGGCCCTTAGAGCCCATGCTCTTGTCCCTTGGGAAGCTAGTGACTACTCCTTGTGACTACACTGTTCTTGTCCTGGAGGTGCAGAGCCAGGTGTGCTCAGAGGAGAGTGCAGCGGGCTGTGGCCTCCACTGTTCTAGATGCTGTGACACTGGAACAGCCACATCCCCCTATGGGCTCTGACTGAACTGTGGTTTCTGGTCCCATTTCCTTCTGCCTGCCAAGTCTTCCAGAGCAGACAAGTTGCCTTCATTTTATGTGTTCAGCCAAGTCAGGGATGAGCGTGAGGCCTGAGCCCATTACTGGGGACCTTCCCACAGGGATCACGAACTTTCTATCTTCTCTCTGCCCACACCTGCGCTTTTTACCAACCTGAATGGACTGAGGTCTTTGAGGAAATGGTATCTCTCTGGTCAAGCTCTAGACCTGGGCAACTGCTGCCACTCCCCTTCTATCTCACAGACAGCCTGCCTCAGCACCGGCATTCCCAGCTAGAACTCAGTTCCTTTGGGGAGAGGTTTCTTACCGAGGTACTTCCTGGGGAAGGAGGGTCAGACTCCGCCTAATGTCCCTGTCTTCCATGTCAGCAAAGCTGGGAGAAGCCAGAGCGATAGGGAATGCTACACACCAACTTCGGCAGACTTGGGCCTCGGCTCAGTTTTCAGTCTCAGCCACAGAGTCTCCTCCTGGTTCCTGAGTCTTAATGGTTCTAGTTGGGGTTTCTGCCATTACGGCTTCCAGCAGAGCCAATAGCAAAAGCCCTGACAGAGCTTCACATTGACCGTAGCCCAGACCAGAACCTCCTCTGAAGACCCCATCCTCCAAGGCTCCAAGGAATGGTGCAAAGAAGCCAAGGGTACTCACATAGCCCTCAAGGCAGGGTCTCCATCGCTCCCTGGGACCGGTGCTGAGCAGGGCCAAAATAACCCAGCTTCCTTTGTGATTCAAAATAAAACAAGTCGGGGATGGTGGCGTGCGCTTTTAATCCAAGCACTTGGGAGGCAGAGGCAGATGGATCTCTGTGAGTTCGAGGCCAAGCCTGGTCTACAAAGCGAGTCTAGAACAGCCAAGGCTACACAGAGAAACCCTGTCTCGAAAAACCAAAACCAAAACAACAAAACAAAACAAAACATCTTGAAAGATAGTGCCTCTTAAGCCATAAAAAGGCACCCTAAAATCTCCCTTCAAATGTGACATCAGAGGCGTGGAACAGAACTAAGAGCAAGTGAGCGCACCTGAGACACAGAGCACAGGACTTTAACAGAGCTGGATTTAGTATGGGTGGAGAGGGGCAGGGCCACTTCCCCGTGAGGCGCCCTGAGCGCTCTCCAAAGTGCTGAAACCAGCCCCTAGCTTCTTGTGACCCTCTTGCAAAGCAGGTCACACCCATGGGATCTCCACTCTGGGACTCCCACTCCTGACCCAGAGTTCTCTCTGCTACGGAAATAAATGAGGTTCTCTGGCATCTCCTGTACCGATCTCTCCAATCTCCCCCATGCCCTCACCCTATGGTTGTATCACTTTACTCTATCCTGGTCCCCAAACTCTCGCTGGCTGCACTGGTCTATGTCCCCAAGGGCAGTCTTTCTAAAACTCTCACTTATGATCAATTCAACTCAAGGTGGCTATATCCATTGAGCTGATGTTGACGGCACCTACGATCATTTTTGGATTGGCTCATGGCCCTGAAGACTCACTGACCTAGTTTCACTTCTGTTGCTGTGATAAAAATACCCTGACAAAAGCAACTTAGGGGAATAATGGTTTATTTTAGCTCAAAATTCCAGGTTACAGTACATCGTAGCAGGCAATTCGAGGCAGCAGGGACTTGAGACAACTAGTCAGACCTCGGGGGCCAGGGAAAAAGGATAAATGCTTGCCTAATACTCAGCTCACTCCAGCCTTATGCAACCCAGCATGAGTGTGCAAACCTAGGGAATAGAGCCGCCTACAGTGGACTGGGTCTTCCCTCATCAGTGAATGTAATCCAGACAGTCCGCACAGACAGGAACAAAGCTGATCTGATCTACACCATCCCTCACTGAGCCTTCTTCCTGGTGATCCTAGATCATGCCACGTTGACAACTAACGCTAACCATCACTCTCACTCTACCAGACACAAATAAACAGAAGACCGTTTTTTTTTTATCATCTTCACCCTAAACTCAAAGGGTGTGCCTCATCCTTAGATCCACCCCGACTGTGAGCAGACCCCTTAGCTTTCCTGCAATACAGGTAAGAGAGACTTTCTCAGAAAGTCTGTCCCAGTCTGGGGATTCCCAAACCCTTCCGACCCTCTGAGTAGGCGTTAGGGAGAAGATGTGGACCGCCTGGCACAATTCTAGCTGCCATCATATGTTCTCCCAAGGCCCAAGGTAAGAAATCACCACACTTCAATATCAGCCTCCCCTCTTGAGTATCTGTGGACCCCTTCTATACAGCCAAGCTTCTGTTTACCCCGCTGTGACATTCTGTGGCAGAGCTGTAGACACCCCACCAACCTGGGACTCCATGGATGTCAGTTTTCTCGTGGCCATCTTCTCTGTCTTCTTAGCCACCGGAGTCTTTGTCTTCTCCTTCTCTTTGGTCTTTTCTAGTTTCTCGAGCTCATCTACATAAGCATCATAGATTTCCCACTAGGCGAGAGCAAGGCAGAGAGTTATCACAGGGCACAGCTTTCACTAGGCCTGCTTGTCAGCACACCTGCCAAGCGTCTCCATACACCCTCTGGTTGGCTCATTTTAATTACATGCTCAAAGCCTGTCTCCCTGCTAATCACCTACTCTAGAATAGGAAGGAAGGAGTTTTCAGGGTCCCCTGAGCTAGGCTTATCCAATCTAAAGCACAGGGTCTGAATCTTAATCTGGAGACCAGTGACTATTGTTCCAGGTGTCAGCCGCACCCAGCAGAGAAAATGTGCAGCCACGATGTAACTAACAGTTCACTGGAGACCTCTAAAACTGAATTAAGAAAAAACATTTTTTAAAAAAAACCTTCCTCCTCAAGCTGGTGAGGTAAGCTTGGAGATAAAGGCCCTTTCCATTAAGCCTGATGACTTGGGTTCAATCTCTGGGACACATGTGGTTGAAAGAAAACTGACTCCTAAAAGCTGTCTTTTGTTCTGAACATGCGTGCACACACACAGATACACAGACACACACAGACATAGACACACAACACAGACACACGCACGTGCACACATACACATACATGCACGCGCATGCACGCACACACACACACATACACACACACACACACACACAATTAATGGTAAAAATGCCTGCCTCCATGGGAACAGGATAAACATATTGGCTCAAGCCAACTGTCTACTTCACTGCCCACATCTTAAGATTAGAAGGAAATTAATAGGTATTCTGCCAACTGGACCTGAAGGAAAGCCCGGGCAAGAGGCTGTAGCAGAAGTAGCAGCAAGAATCTGGGGCTGGGGCAAATGCAGCAGAGCTCAGAGTGCTCCTCAGCCTGGGCAGTCACTGCCACCTGGAGGCTGGATAGGCGCACCTTACATTTAAAGATTTGCCCACAGGCCAGTTTGCCTCTCTGCAATGCCCTTCAGCATTTGTTATCTCCTTCAGAGCCCTCCAGCACTCCTGGGAGGTGACCTATCATTGACAAACAAAGAAACAGAAGTATTAAGAAAAAAGTGACGCACACTGTGCCCAGGATCTCACAGTAGAAAGAGCAGCGCTTGGCCCTGAGCTTAGGTCTCCTAGCACCAGATCCTGTCCATGTCAGCACTGCCAGCCAGTCAGGCTTAACGGGGAAGGTGGGAGGTCAGCAAGAACGCCAGAGGCTGCTGTGAAGGCAGGTGGAAGTACTTTGGTACTGTAAAGTCAGTCACAGGGTGCCACAGAACCCTAAATCCCTGGGAACAAGCATTCTCCCATGTTCTGAAGGGGAGCTCCAAAAGCCATGCCTCCAGCATGCACAGCCTTGACCCCAGGGCATGTGGCTGGTCCAGAGCTCACTGTTGGGGACCTGTTGTGCCATGCACCCCATATTCAGAGGCTGACAGCTCAGGACAATATGCAGGAAGATGGATGGATAATCAAGGCTGACCGGCAGGGGAGTCCACAGCCACGCCAGTCACTTCCGCTGCTCAGTGTCCCAGGATGCATGGGGGGTGAGGGTGGGGACAGTGCTCAGGCTGACCCAGGATCTTACCTGATTGGCTGTGGCTGAAAAGTTTGTCCTTGGTGGAGGCTCCATCTGACACTCTCGATCCTAGAGAACAGTGACAACAGGCTGCTCGCCTCCCTCTCACCTAACCTAACAGCAGTTTCTCTCTAGGCGAATTTGGTTAGAGCTGAGGAAGGGTGGAACAGGGTTAGGGAAGCAAAGAAGAGCACGGGAGAGATTGAATTATTCAAACCCTGCATGTGTGTTTCCACCTGGCCTCCTTCAGTAGCCTACGCTGCAGAGCAAGGGCAGTGAAGATCACCCTCGCCAGTTTGTGACCAAGAAAAGGTCCAGGTGAAGGACAGATCCAGGTGCAAGACTACAGCCTGTCACCAGACTCCCGGGACAGGCCACAGAGGCCAGCCTCCCACAAGCTGGGACTAAGGTCTCTGACAAGAGACAGCTTCTCGGGCTGGAGAGATGGCTCGGAGGTTAAGAGCACTGACTGCTCTTCCAGAGGTCCTGAGTTCAATTCCCAGCAACCACATGGGGGCTCAGAGCCATCTATAAAGAGATCTGGTGCCCTCTTCTGGCGTGCAGTTGTACATGCAGGCAGAGCACCATATACATAGTAAATAAATAATTAAAAAAAAAAAAAAAGAGACGGCTTCTCCCCTAACAATTGGGCCTCTGCCTCCAGCAGTGTAGGCTGCCCTCTCCTCATTAAGGTTCACTCTGATCCCCCAACATCAGCCTAAGGACCGCACAGGCAGTGAGGTGCTGCCCCCCCCCCCCCATCACAGATGCACTACTGTAGAACACTCGTGTGTGCAGGCCTCGACTAAAACCCTGCCAGGCTCTCTCAGCCTGGCTCTAGCGTGTCCAAGCTGACCTGCCGCAGAGGCCATCAATCTCAGTGACATCGTTCCAAGACTCCCCATGTCCCTGGTACACTTCTGTCCTGGTTTCCACTTCCTCTTCCACGTCTAAGCCAAGTTTCCACTTCTCAGTGGAGTCTGAAGGCTCTAGCCACCCTCCAACCACCTAGATGGCTTATAGGGACTCGAACACAGGCTCCGGTTCTCCTCGGAGAGATAAACTGTGGTCTGCCCTGTTACACCTGCCTGGCTGAGCCACGTAACAACTGGTCTCATGACTGTGTCTGCCTTGTCACTGCAGAGCACAGAGCTTCAGAGTAAAGGGGGAATCTACCCGGAGCGGGTTGTTGAAGGTCTGTGATGCTCTCTCACTGAAGTTAAACTGGTTAGTGAGTTTTCGTTCCCTGGGCTGCACAGGAGTCATCAGTTCTTCTTCAATCACTTTTTCAGGTGCCTGGAAATAAAGATCAGGAGGCCAGCGCTTAGTTTAAGAGGGAGACACGTGTAGTCAGGAGTCAGAGAGAGGAAGCCCTGGCCTAGGAGGGTGGCGGCAGGCGAGAGGATGCTGCCAGGAGCTCTGGCACGTGCAGCCTCCTCTCCCCCTTCTTCTCCAAGTCACCCCTAAGGCCTCCATCCACAGCTCATCTGGAACAGCAGGGACAAGAGCACCAGCACCCTCACCTCAGTTGCCCTCACCTCAGTTGCCCTCACCTCAGTTGCCCTCACCTCAGTTGCCCCTGCCTCAGTTGCCCTCGCCTCAGTTGCCCTCGCCTCAGTTGCCCTCGCCTCAGTTGCCCTCGCCTCAGTTCCCTCACCTCATTTGCCCCCGCCTCAGTTGCCCTCACCTCAGTTGCCCTCACCTCAGTTGCAGCAGGCACATCTGTCTGACTCCCAGCTTCTCCTTCCCCTTCTTTGGGTTCTTCCTCTTCTTCGATGGCTTCTGTTTCTGAAGTCACCACCTTAGCAGACTCCTGTGAACCTTGACAAGATATCGCGGATGAGCTCATGGTCTCAGCCTGCTCATTGTCTGACAGGGAGGGTCATTTTCTTCCTGACTTTCAGACCCTGCTTGTCCCCTGGGCTCTCCCAGGCCTGGCCTGGACAGCTTACTGTTGGGCATCACGGAAGAAGAGGCCTCCACAGCTCTGGAAGGACCAAGTCCTTGGAGAGCCGGGCTTGGGGCTGCAGCATTAGGCTGGCCCACTGTCATACCTGCCGCCAGCTCATCACGGAAGTTCTGCCGACGTCCTTCATCTGAGTCTTTGGGAATCAGGTTCCCCACCTGGCTGAAGTGAACAGCCAGTTGGTTCACAAAACCAATAAGCTTATATGTGCCTTCCTGAGAAAAAGGAGGGACTAAATCAGAGCAGGGTCCCGAGGAGCTGGTGTCGGAACGTGACCCACCTCAGCTCTCTAACCAGCGCTTCTCAACCTTCCTAAGACCCTTTATCACAGATCCTCATGCTGCGTTGAGTTGACCCCCAAATTATCCTTGTTGCACCTCCATAACTGTGATGTTCCTACTGTTACAAACTGTAATGTAATTATCTGTGTTTTCTGATGGCCTTAGGTGATCCCTAACATCCGGCCACCTCAGGGGGTCGTGACCCACAGGTTGAGAACTGCTGCTCTAAAGCCAGCATTTTACCTTTATTAAAAGAACTATAGCTACGAATCCTTGGTTAGCCTGGTTTTTCACTGCATTTCTGCTTAAAGAAGAAAAAAAAAAAACAAATAAAATTAGTTTTTTTTTTAAAGTTCTCGTCAAAGATTTGTTTTAAACAAATCAAAACTTTTTTGAGATCAGGTCTCACTGCATAGCCGGCACTGGTCTGGAACTCCCTGTGTGGGCCAGGCTGGCCTCAGACTCAGAGAGCGGTCTGCCTCTCAGGCACTGAGGTTAAAGGTGTGAGCCACCATGCCCGGCCTCAGAGACTCATCCAGCCTGCGGCAGCCCAGACTTACCAATCACTGGTTCGGACGTCTTGTTTCCTACATCTGTGCCAAGGGACCCCAGATCCCCTGCCTCATGACAGACCTTGGGCAGGTCAGACACAATTGTCCAACACACCTGGCAAGGCCTCACCACACCACTATAGAGGATGTCAGAGAGAAGAGAGCATCAGAGACCTCCAACTCTCTAACACTCCTGCTATCCAAGAGGACCAGAAAGGTCCAGAGAAAGTTTGCGCTTGGCACTTGTCCACGTCACATAGCCGATGAGAAGCCGGACTGGGCTTCAAGCCCAGGAAATTTGTTCATTTTACAAATAATTTTTGAGCAGCTACAATGTGCCAAGTATTTTCTAGGTGCCCAGGACCTAAAGCTGAGCAAGACCAGACATGGTTCCTGCCTTTACAGAGCCTATGGTCTGGACCAGACACGGTTCCTGCCTTTACAGGGCCTATGGTCTGGACCAGACACGGTTCCTGCCTTTACAGGGCCTATGGTCTGGACCAGACACGGTTCCTGCCTTTACAGGGCCTATGGTCTGGACCAGACACGGTTCCTGCCTTTACAGGGCCTATGGTCTGGAGTTCCTGCAGACATCACCTTGTTGATCATCCTCCTAGCAACCACAAAAATGGAGCTGGAGTCCAGAGGCCCCTATCCTTCTTTTAAAACAGTTCTGTTCAACCATTTCACATCATGTGGAAGAGAATTATATTTGTATGGCACCCTGAGATTATTTTTTTTTAAAAATCATACCAGAAGAAAACAACCCATAGGCTCAAGCTATAGCAGCCTGGGGGGTGGGGGTGGGGCGGGAAGGGAAGCTCACTGCCACAGCAGATGAGAAACTCCACCTCAGAAAGTCACTAACCCAGGGGGAGGGGGAGGGGGAGGGGAAGCTGTGGGAGCTGAAGAGGATAATCTTTGGTGGCAGAACTGGGCTCAGATCCTCGGTCCACTCCTTAACATCTTCATGACCTTGTCCTAAACCTCCAGGCCCTAGTTTCTTTTTCTACCAAATAAAATAATGATATCCACTTTGCAAGGCAGTGTAAGTATTGACAACGATGAGAGCAACCCATTAACACAGCGCCTAACACATAATAATGCTCTGTACCAACCCTCAATAAACCAGCAACAGCGATGACTGAGGACCACATGAGAATGAGTGACAATGCCTCCATTCTGCCCCCTACAGATGCCTGGGAATTTCCTCTGCAATTTAGGGATAGAATCCAGATTCTTTAGCAGGTCAGTGGAAAGTAGCCACCTTGCAACCTAAAACTTGGCCTTCCAGGACCAACGAGCTGGAGACACCCTGTGTGGGAGAACTTGGACAGGCTAAGGATACTGAAAGCATAAATAAGGCGAGGTTTCTGGGAGCCAACTGGTAGTTCACTCAAAGGAAGAGCAAGAAGAAGACTTTCAAACCTAAAGGTGACATCTGGCCTGCAGTGCTCTCGCCACAGCCAGCCCGCTGAGTCCTGGAGAGGCCCTCTTCCTAATGTCCAGACAGGAAGGTATGCCGCGGTCTAGCATGACTTCAGAGAGTAGAAGGCTCCCCTCCAACCTCTGTGAACTGCCTGAGGAAGGCCATTAGCAAAGCCCTTGGTCAGCACCCTTTAGGAAGCACATCAGGATTGGCTTCCACAGCTCTGTGGAAGGGCTGACCACACAATCTGAATACCAAGCAGCACGTTCATGAGACTTTTCACAAAGACACGCACAGATGTTCATAGCAGCAGTATTATTTAAAATTGCCAAAAGAACGAATAATACAAATGCTTATCAACTGATGGGCGGATAAAGACAGTACAGCACATTCATGGAATGAATATTATTTATAATGAGAAGACATGAGGCATTGGTATATGCTATAACATGGATGAAGCGAAATGTCATGCTGACTACAAAGTATAGGACTCATCACCAGACATGCTCAGATTAGGCAAATCTAGAGACATAAAATCATTTAGAGCTTCCCAGGGCTCAAGGAGATGGAGGGCTGAGCAGTAAGAGCATGAGGTATGGCACCTCCTGTGGGGAAAATAAAAATACTCTAAGCCTGGCATGGAGGTCCACACCTGTAATCCTAGCACCAGGAGTGAAGACCAGAGGCTCGGGAGTTCAGGGTCAGCTATCCAGCGAGCTCGAGGCCAGCTTGGATCACCTGAGATTCTGTCTCTAAGAAGCAAGGTGAGGGCAAAAGAGTCTGGAAAGTGATTGTGTTGAGGGTTGCATAATCTTTGAATAAGCGCTGAGCAATCACTGTAAGTTTTAAACCCATCTCCAGAACAAAGAGGTAACACACGGCAATGCACACCCGGAGACCAGGCTGGAGAAGCCACAACACTCTGAGGGCCACAGAATCGAGGTCCACTCAGGTCGATGGGGAGACTCTGCCTCAAAAATTAAACAAACAAAGAGCTGGGTGTCCTCCCTGGGAAAAGGACATGGGACAGAGGGAGGTTTACTTTCTACCATTTTTGAATATTTTGAAATTTGTACTATGGGTTTCTGTTATATACTCAAAACTTTCTCCCGTGTGTGTGTGTGTGTGTGTGTGTGTGTGTGTGTGTGTGTGTGTGTGTAAAGTGTTGTTCTGCTTTGCTTGTTTGCCGAGGCAGGGTCTGCCATGTGGATATATCCTAGGCTGGTCTCACACTTGCAGTGATCTTCTGCTTCTGTCTCCCAGTGCTGGGATCACAAGTGTGACCACCAGGCCTAAAAAAAATTGCTTAAAAGAAGCAATATGTGACCTTGCTTAGGAATCAGACAAACTAGTTCACATCTTGTCTTCAACACAGGTTGTGTGACTTTTTCCATTTGTTCTATGTAATTTAATAGAGAATCTAAAAAAGAAGATAATAATAGTTTCTATATCAAAGAACCCCGAGGTTGTGTGTGATGGTCCATGTGAAAACACTTCACATGAAATCTGACACTGGCACACAGTAGGAATGGGACCAAAACACCCTGAAGTGAAATAAGAAACAGAGGCGCGACTTCTGCTTTAGCTTAAAAGTGTTCTGGAATTCTCTTCAGTCCTTACAGGAGCTAACCCTGCAGCTGCCTGAAACACTGTTGTTGTCCCTGACAAACACGGTCACTAAACGATGGCCCTGGGAGTCGCCTGCCTGCCTGTCACATCAAGAGGCTGTGCCAGAGCCTCCAGGATTCCGCTCAGGTGGAGAGGTCCTGCATGGATCTGAGGCCAACATCCCTTTCAGAGGCGACTCTACCCAGGTGTCTGACAGGAGGAAAAGCTAAGCTTCGAAAGATCCAACAGCTTGTGTTGGTGGAGAATGTGTCTATATATTAGAAAGGCATTCCTGAAAATAAAATATATTGAAACCTGGGGATGTAGCTCAGTGGCAAAACACTTGGTCAGTGTGTGCAAAGCTCTAGGCTTAATGGATTCAGTCCCCAGCACAGGAAAAGAACTCCCCCTCAGGGTACTGATGGCTTTACAATTGGCAGGGCTTCTAGGGCTATGCATTAAGAGATTCCAAACAGGCCTGAGAGAAGGCTTAGGAGATGTGGGCACCTGCTGCCAAGCCTAGTAACCTCAGTTCGATCCCCAGCTCTCCACAGGGCAGAAAGAGAAGCAACTCTGAGAAGTTGTCCTCTGACCTCTGATCTCTGATCTCCACACACACCGTAACCCGTCTCCTCCCTCCCTCCCTCCCTCCCTCCCCCCCTCCCTCCCTCTCCCTCCCTCCCTCCCTCCTTCCCTCTCTCTCTCTCTCTCTCTCTCTCTCTCTCTCTCTCTCTCTCTCTCTCTCCCCCCGCCCCCTCACCTATGCAAGCACACCAAAAAAATTAAAACAATTGTTTTTTTTTTAAAGACAGGGTTTCTCTCTGTAGTCCTGGCTGTCCTGGACTCCTTTTGTAGACCAGGCTGGCCTCGAACTCAGAGAGATCCCCCTGCCTCTGCTTCTCAAGTGCTGGGATTAAAGGTGTGTGCCACCACATGCGACCTTAAAAATTTTTTAAAAAGTATCTCTGGAACAGTCCTTATAAACCTCCAGATTTCTAGCCAGAGACCTCAGTTTACAAGTGATCACCTGTAAACTGGCAAGGATCCTTTGCTATGTTCTCAGTCACTGTTGTTTCAGGAAGTCATCAAGCCTTGCCCAGGGGGGGATGACTTACTTTGAAGCTGTACCTGACAATATTCTGGGGTGCATGCGGATTGTTGGCTGTCAGGATCCGAGTAAACTCCTCCTTTAACTCCTGAGGGAGAGAAACACCAAGAGGGTCACGCATGCTCACCCTTTTGTCACCTGAGACTTGGGGGGCCCCAGGGTACCTGTAAGCTCTGCGCAGGCTTCTAATTTACACTATGGAAGACCCATCTCTGAGGCAGGACTCACCGCTTCCGTCAACTCCAGCTGGTCAGGGGGTCGCACTGTGGCTTTGGATTGGGCCCATTCATCAGTTCCTTCTCCCACATCAGTGCCTGAATCTTCATCCTAAACAAAGACCCCCATCAGGCTCAGGAGTGCGCAAGCTGCTCGGACAAGCAAGACAGCTGCAGGACCCTTTATTCACAAGTCCTGCCTGACGCCAGGTACCACCTATCTCCTGTGCACAGAATAGAAACTGTCCAGCAGTCCACTCATGGGAGACTCCAAAGAAACTGCTGGTGCCAGGGACCTCACTGCCTGGAAGATGACAGCTACCTCTATCCCGGGAATCGGTGCTCACCCAAAACACTGCAGTGGGCCTTTGTCCCCAGCAGGGCATCAGAAGAGCCCGCTCTTCCTATTGCCTGCCACAAAGCCTAAAAGCTGAAGTTCTTGACCATCTACCCAGGGCTTTATGTAAAGTGCTTAGCCAGCCAGGGAGAGGCCAAGCTGTTTGCCAACCAATGCTATCCAAGCTTGTACTTGACTTTCCAATCTGTCACATCAATATTACCTTTATAAAAATGACTCTTAAAACAAATACTGTCTTGTACTTTACTCCTTTAAGCCAAAAGAGCTCAAGGCTAGAAGTTCTGCATTGCTTGAAAGAGTTAAATACCAGAGCAGCCACAGGCTTTTGGCCATTTGGAGTGTTCGTCTTTACTAACAGTCAAAGACACTCAGAACAAAGCGATAATTTTTACTCCACAATAAAACTGGAAAACAACAAAAAGAACATTTAGTGTGGATGGTGGGCTTCCAGGGATGGGAGCAACCTTTCTAAAGAGTAATGTGGAAATAGTTACCCAAACCTAATAACTATTTACAGTCTTTGACTCAAATATTTATATGTAGAAATTTACAAAAAGAAAATTACCAAAGACATGCCCAGAGATACAGGTATGTGATTTCCCATTAGACGGTCATAATAATAAAATAGAGGAAATGTCAATGTGTTTCCTCTATAGTGAGCATGGTGAAACACAGTATGGTATGGCCTTAGGGACAGATAGCTAAATATTATGTAGAAATTTCACATGATATAATAAAAGTGTTTTATCAATGGAAGGCTCCCTAAACATTTATGTGAAAAACAAGTCATAAAATAGTGCTGTTCTTTTACATTTAAAAATGAATATGTACTTTTGTATATACATAAAAATATCTGGGAGGATATTACATTACTTGTTAAATAAAAGGTTATCCTTAGTAGTAGCTTAAGGATAACTTTAAAGTTTTCTAGCTTGTTCAACTTTTATAAAAATAGATAGACAGTATTTTCAGTAGAGGCCGACGGGCTCAGCACTTACTCTTTTCCTGCCTCCTCTGGTCATGCTGATACTCTAGAGGGAGAATGAAACAAAAGGTAAGTCATAGGCGGGACTGCACAGGAGTAGCGTGAAATATGTCCCAGCGAAGCTCCACCCAAGAACTTTGCCACAAAGGGCTTTGAGCTCTCCCAACTCTCAGAAACAATGTTGGGGCTTCGTCCAGGAGCAGCAGGTGCTTCTTAGATGAACAAGGAGGCCCTGTGTCTGCGGCAGCCCTGGCTTAGCATCGCCACAGCTAAGCTGAGGAGAACTAATGCGGGAAACTTAGCACTGGGAATTTTACTTATTAACTAGTTCAGCAAATATTTTAAAAGTATATGCTAAGACCTGAGGATGTAGCTTTGTTGGTAGAGTTCTGAAGGCTATACATGAAACCCTCGACTCACCTCCTAATACCACATAAAACCAGGACTGGTGGGCCAGCAAGATGCTCGTTCATAAGCCTGGTGACCTGAGTTTGAGCCCTGAAACTCACACGGTAGAAGGAGAGAAGAGTGTACACAAATTGTCCTCTGACCTCCATATAAGTGAGCATGCACGCCCACACACACACTCACTTGCAAAGAGTATAGTAGCACCCTTGATCCCAGCACTCAGGACAGAGAAAAACAGATATTTGTAAGTTCGAGGCCAGCCTGGTATACATAGTGAGTTCCAGGACAGCCAGGGTTATGCAGTGAGACTGTCAAAAAAAAAAAATCAAACAAATCAATAAATGCAAAACAAACAGGCATGGTGGCATACGTCTATACTCTTAGTACTGAACTAGGCAATATGGGGACTTCAAAGGCATCTTACATTTATAAACACTTGTTTGGGGTAAATATAAACTCCTATCAGCAGATGTTCATTTGGATTTTTTTTTTTTTTTGAGACAAGGCTTCTCTGTGTAGCTCTGGCTGTCTTGGAACTTGCTCTGTAAACCAGGCTGGCCTCGAACTTGCAGAGATCCACCTGTCTCTGCCTCCCAAGAGCTGGTATCACAGGCATGTGCCACCACCACCTGGCCTGAGGAGATGTTTGGTTGGTTGGAATATTACTATATGCCCATCACCTAGAATGCTCAGCCACAGAAGGCATTGGATGACTTACAAAATAGACTAGGGAATTCCATCAGCCTCCTTGGTGGGGCTAGCCTTCGGAAAAGCGTTTCCTCTCTGGGCTTCAGGCTTCTCCTCGGTGAGAGGTACAGAATGGAACATGACAATCTCCAGTTCTGTTGTTAAACCATCCTGGTCAGGGGCTGGAGTGGGGGATGCAGAGATGGCTCAGTGGGCGAGAGCAGAGAGGACCAGGGTTTGACTGCCAGCACCCACAGTGGAGACTTACAACCATGTGGAACTCTAGTTCCAGGGGATCCAACACCCCTTCTGATGTCTGAGGGCACCAGGCACACTCAAGATACCCACACGCAAGTAAACGTTCTAAAAATTAAATGTCACGTTGCCAAAAGCGTGCAGGCCTGGCCGCGGGGTGGGCACTAGAAAGCAACAGAACCTTTAACGGGTCCTGGTGGGAAGGCCTTGGGATCCTGGGGACACACCTTTGGAAGGCTTTAAGGCAGTGCTGTAGCCTGTAACTTGGTAGTTCTCAGAGTGTTTGTAAAAGGACGACGCCTGGCACCTCCTTCTCCCCTTGTTCTGGATCAAGATGTTACCCTTCCTCCTGAGCAAGCTCTGCCATGTGGTCCTCACCTCAGTAGATAAGACAAAGGAGCAAAGCTGAGTCTCTCCAGGACTGGGAGCTGGCCGGGGCCGTGGTGGCGCACACCTGTAGTAGCAGCACTCAGGAGGCAGAGGCAGACGGATCTCTGCAAGTTCGAGGCCAGCCTGGTCTACAGAGCAAGTATCAAGACAGCCAAGACTACACAGAGAAGCCTTGTCTCAGAACAAAACAAAACAAATGACACTCTTTTCCTCTGGTACTGCTCCCAGTATCCGTTACAGTAACAGAAGCGGTCTAGTATAAGAAATGTGCTCAATTCAACTTGGTAAACATTTATGGAGCATTTATTTATTTGTTGTGCTCTAACCTAAGTAGTGGGACAAAGACAACAACAACAAAAAAATGAGGTTACTTTGCAAGTTTACCTAGCATCCATGGAGGACAGGTGGTGTCAATGCCCGCTCACCCACTTAGCATAGGTTTTTTCGAAAGCTAGCTCTGTGCCTGGGGTACACAACAAAGATGTCTTTTGCTTGTTGGTTTTTTGAGACAGGGTTTCTCTGTGTAGCCTTGGCTGTCCTGGACTCACTTTGTAGACCAGGCTGGCCGTGAACTCACAAGAGATCTGCCTGCCTCTGCCTCCCAAGTGCTGGGATTAAAGGCGTGCACTATCACGCCCAGCTAAGATGTCATTTTTTGTTGTCGTTGTGATCATTTATCAGTTTAGTGTCAACAGAACAAGTTGTCTTGGTGATGTTTTAATATCTATTTTTATTTCTCTGTATATACATGTCTGCATGCCTGTATGTACGTGTGTGTATGCACCTGTGGAAGTCAGAAGAGAGCATAAGACAGCCTGAGCTGGAGTTAACAGCAAGTCACCCATGTGGGTGATGGAACCAAATTCACATCTTCTGGAGCAGTGACAGGGACTCTCAACCACAAAGCCATCTCTCCAGCCTGAGTTTTGTTTTGTTTTAAGGAGAAAACATCAGGTAAGAAAAGAGAGCTGGCCGTGGTGGCGCACACCTTTGATCCCAGCACTCGGGAGGCAGAGGCAGGCGGATAGCTGTGAGTTCGAGGCCAGCCTGGTCTAGAAAGTGAGTCCAGGACAGCCAAGGCTACACAGAGAAACCCTGTCTCAAAAAACCAACAAAACAAAACAAAACAAAAAACAAAAACAAACAAACAAACAAAAAACAAAGAGAGAGAGAGGGAGAAGATAAAGAAAAGAATAATGACACAGACAGTAAAATGTTCCATTAAACAAAAAGCTAACATTTGAATGAGGAGGGTAGAGCAGACCAGCTGTCACGGCTCTTACAGGACAGGGTCCTTGGGAAAGGCTTGAATAGTGAGGAGGAGGGAAGGGGTTGTAGGAGAAGAAGGGAAAAAAATCTCAGGCAGAGTGGGACTCTGGCTGGGAGGGCAGGAGCCAGGATTCAGATTTCAGCTAGATTGCCAAGGTTTCCAGTGATGGGAACTCTTCTCTGAGGCTAGATCCTGTGAACCTTCCTTTGAAGAGCCTCTGATCTCTAAGGTAACTGGATGAAAGCATCACAGCATCCAACAGCTTTCTGGACCACAAGAGAGCACTGAAGGGCCAGTGCCAACCCAAGCCACCAGCCGTAAGTAGAAAGGAGACCCAGTTACCACTGCCCTGTGCATGTGTCAGTCACAACTGCCCTGTAAGTGTCTGTAAAACATTTATCTGGCAATGAAAGAACTGACAAGGCACTTTGAGTGTGATTGTTTTTGGCAGTTGGAAATATTTCAATTAACACACTATAAAAGCCACACTATAATAAATGCAAAACAGGCCAATGAAATCAGCTACCACCCTGACTTTCCGACCATGGCAAAGGAGATTGAATGTCAAGCTGCCACTCTGGGCTCTTGGTCTTCCAGAAGGAGACGCCTGAGATAGACAAGCCTGAATTCCTGAAAGGCTTTTGATGGCTGCTCCCAGAAGCCATCAAACCACAGAAGAAGAAAGCCCCCGCTCCTTCCCTGGGCCCTCAGCGCTGCATCTGTGTGGCCCCATGCCGCCACTCCAGCCTCTCCTACACAGGACTTGGAGACGCTCTCTCAAGGCTTCATCCAGTCCGAGCCCGGCCTGGGCGTTCCCTCCCCTCCACATTGCTTTCACTGTTTCTTCTGCCAGGATCCTCAGCCCCTCTGCCCTACCTGCTCTGACAGCTCACCTGGCCTCTGCTCCCTCCAACTCCTCCGAACGATCCGTCTCCCTCCCTCGCTCTGAGCAGGCTCCCTTCTACTTTTGATTAGCACACAAGCACCGTCTGTTGTAGGATTAAGGCCTCTATTAGGCTTTAATTAGACTCTCTATTGTCTCTTTTGGTTTACAAAAGGGGACAGTAGTGTGAGGAGAATCACAATACTACAGTACATATGGGAGGTGGCTTAGAAAGTCCAGCACGAGAGGCTTGCCATTTTTACTCTGTTGATCAAAGAAGGCTGTCTTCTCTTGGGCGGGCTACTCTAAGTGGTCAACTAAAGCTATCTGCAGAGCGAGACAGGAGAAGTCTACTCAGCACACTATGGCAAGCAACATGGCTCTGGTCCTTATGAGAAGTTAGGTGTCCCAGCCTTGTGCCTTAACAGTTGAACACCCTCCTATTCTTACTGCCTAACTACATTTGGCTGCCCTGTTTCCAGCTTCTCTCCTCTATGATTTTATCATTACCACCATTTTCAGCTGGTGGGCACTTGCTTTGAGATAGCCATTCACAAAACGATCTGTGTATATTTAATATTTATAGTCACCCTCTGGGGTCATCATCCCTGCTTTACAGATGAGGAAATGAAGATTTAGAGAGCTAGAGCAACTGATCCCAATTTAGCACAATTTGAGATCGTACTTTAATCACTATAGTCTTCCGGAAATGTAAATCTGATCATGGTGCTGTCTTGATTTAAAGTCTCCAAGAACTCCTCACTGTTCAGGAGAGAAAACCCAAGCCTCCTTCATGCCCGCATTCCTCTCTTTCTCATAGTCAGACTGAGTCATTAGAGGACTTTCCAAGTGTAAGTAGACAGAGCCATGTAAGCAGGGATTCTGGGCCTGTGTGTCTCATGGTCAGACATACTGAACTTTTGTGTCTGTTGGTAAGGTGTGTCCCCTGCAGCCTTCCTCGCTAGGTGACAGTGGCTTACCTATGAGAGGCTGCCCACATAAAATGACTTCTTTCCTGGAGGAGTGGCAGGTGGTAGGTCCAGCTGTGAAGGTGGGCAAATGAAGGCCTTGAGACAGGCCAAAAGGCAGGTAGGTCAAGGAGAGCAGGCCTGCACCTAAAAACAAAAGGAGCAGCAGCCTGGCTCCAGGTGAAGCTAAGAAACCCTGCAAATAATAAGGCGTTCCTCGAGCTAAGACAGCAGTGAGCCTTGGTTCCATTCCTACATAAACATCTTTTGTCCTCAAAGACCACAATGAAGTGTTGTCTTGGAATCTGTCATACATTTAATAATTAACTTCAGCAAAAAGAAAAAAATCTCTGTCTTTCTCCATGCTCTGTGTCCATTTCCTGAGTCACCTGACTCTTCTGTTCTGTGCCAAGCACCCTTCTCCCTGACCTTGACACCACCAGCCAGTCATGAAGTCTGGCCACAGTCAGCGCTCCCCTGTCAGGCCAGCCCCCTCCTCAAGATGCTGCCTTTCAAGAACAAAATACAAACAACAAGCAACCAAAAAAAAACTGGGGTGTGGTGGGCACACACCTTTAATCCCAGCACTCAGGGAGGCAGAGGCAGGTGAATCTCTGTGAGTTCGAGGCCAGCCTCATCTACATAGTGAGTCTAGGACAGCCAGAGCTACACAGAGAAACCCTGTCTCAAAAACAAAACAAAAGACGCTGCCTTTCAGTGGGCATGGTGGTGCACATCTTTAATCCTAACAGTTGTGAGGCAGAGGGGCAGAGGCAGGCACATCTCTGTGAGTTCAAGGCCATCTTGATCTACACAGTGTGTTCCAGGCCAGTCAGGGCTTGTTAGAGAGACCCTGTCTGAAAACAAACAACAACAAAGATGCTACCTCTTTGCACAGCCCCCTCTTTCCTCAGGCATGGTACTGAATCACCCACATGGCTCAGCACACTTTGGCATGATCTTTACGTTAAGGTCATTCCCAGAGGGCCTGAGTTCAATTCCTAGCATCCACATTAGGCAGCTTGTAACTGCCTGTGACTCCAGACCCAGGGGTATCCAACGCTTCTGGCCTCTGTGGGCACCTACGTTCACATGCAAGCACACATATGACAATAAATAACATCTTTTAAAAAAAAAATATATATATATATATCTTGGTTTCACCTAGCTTCCAGTACTGTCTCCATTTATAATCAGCCTTCAGTGTAGCCCCGGGTGTCCTAGGTTCTCAAGGAAGCCAGAGGGCAGAGAACAGTTACCAGAGCAGTGGACAGGAGCTGAGGGAGAAGAAGACAGCTGACGAGCCTGTTACAGCAGGTGAAGAACCAAAAGATCTGTTCACTTGGCACAGTGAAAAACAAACAAACAAACAAACAAAAAACAAACCCGGGAGGAGTGGGGAAGAGGGGGTGGAAACCAGCTGAGCACATCAGCAGCCCTGGCTGCAGGCTAGTGAGCGTTCCCTCAGGCCAGCGCTCTGCAGAGGCACCAGGCAGCCATGATACTTGCTCCTTACCAGGCTCCCTACAAAGCAGATAAAATGGCTCTCATTTTAAAGACAAGGCTCTTGAGAACAGTTCACTTACATGGTGCTCACAATGCAAGAGCACACTGAACACAAGCTTCCTGGTCATTGCGCGTGATTATAATCACCACCTACTGCGCATTTACCAGCACTTAGAATTAATTTGTTTTCTGGCTGTTTTGATACAGTAGAAGTAGCCTAGGTGTCTGAGCATAATTTAGGGTAAGAAAGTTAATTAAATTGTTTTGTTTTGTTTTTTGTTTTGAGACTAGGTTTCTCTGCGTAGCCCTGGTTATCCTGAAACTCACACTGTAGACAAGAAATCCACCCGTCTCTGCTCGCCAAGTGCTGGGATTAAACACATGTGTCACCACTGCCCACCCAGCAACTTAAAAAGCCTTAAATCTTCAGGAGTGAAAGGTAATTAGTTAAAAAAAAATGTTAAATAAATAAATAAATGTTTTTAAAAAATGGAATAGAAGTACATGGCTTTAATTTTAGGACCTAGGAGGCAGAGGCAGCCAGATCTCTGAGAGTTCAAGGCCAGCCTGGTCTATATAGTGAGTTTCAGGCTAGCCGGGACTATACAGTAAAACCCTGACTTAAAAAAAAAAAAGTAAGGCATTCCTTATCATTTTTCAAGTAAGGGTGCAATTAGATGGAGGCACGGACGAGTGTGTGGGCTTTGTGGTGCAGGTGCAGGCTAACTCCATGATTCTAGGACAAACATTTGTCTTCTCCAAACCTCGAAGTCTGTCTAACACTTTCCTCAGAGCAACCCCATCCCCCCCCCCGCCCCCCCACCCCCAGGCAATCAGTGACTGTGAGGACTCAGTGAGCAGATGTGCAGAAAGTGTAGTGCGGTGCTGGCAGCATTACCCTCCTCCGTGTGGCCCTGCTCTGCCCTGAGCCGTGCAGGGTCTTATGGGCCGCTCCCTGCTAGGAAGGACCTGGGAGCAGCTAGTCCTCAGCAGTTCCCAAGTCACTGAAGAACTCAATGCTGCAACACAATTGCTCTTGGAAAGAGGGGCTCTCCGAAGTGTGCAAGCCCACAGACACTGTTGTCTCTTTCCTGGGGCCCAAGAGACAGTGTTTACCATTTCAGTCATCCTTGGTCCTTATTTTAAAACTCACTAACAGGTTTCCATTAAGCTAAATTGAAACTAAATACCTCACCAGCTTGCAGCTTCGGTTTCTAAAAAAGTAGACGCTCTCAGTCCCAAAGGAACGGCAATTCACCAGCACATCTTCATCCAGCTACAAGGAGTGCATTTCAAATCCCTGAGCTGAGTGCACACAGAAGGCGCACAGTCAGGGTTTAATGAGAAGCCTTGAGTTTTGGAACAGCGGTGTGCTGGCTAACGAGCACTCTCACGCACTGTTCTGAGAGAATGAATTGATGCAAGTGTTCCGAGGGCAATTTGGTATTGCATCCTGAAATTTAAAATGCATATACCCCAGGGCTGCAAAGATGACTCAGTGCTTAAGAGCACTGGCTACTGTTCCAGAGAACTGCAGTTTAATTCCCAGCACCCACATGGCCGCTCACATCCGTCTGTAACTGCATTTCAAGGGCTCCTACCCCCCTCTTCTGGCCTCCACAGGCACCAGGTGTGCAAGAGTTGTGGAAACATACACTCCACAAAACATCCATACACATACAGTTCAATGTAAAATGTTTAGAACTCACACACCCCTCAGTTCGGTAGCCCTCCCTGCGTCTTCCTCATAGAAACTTCACACATACACATCTTATGCCTCCTGATTCTTGAAATCCTCATACTTTGTGAGTCAAATGTATTTGCAGCATTATCATAATACTGTTAAATATTCAAGAAGCACCTAGTAAGGAAGCGAGTCGGGGCTGCGGCTATAGTTCAGCCTATAAGGTGCTTGCTGGGCGAGAATGTGGGTCTAAATTCAATCCCCAGAACGTACATAAAAAACAAGGCATGGTGGTGAGTGTTTGTGATCTTTTACTAGGGAGGTAGAGGCAGCAGGATTCCCTGAGAGCCCCTGCCTGGCCCGCAGAGCATGCGCAGGTGACAGCAGGTTCCGGAACTGCTGAGCCTATGAAGGAGGGAGGTATGTAGGGTTGAGCGGAAGAGCAGCCCCAGGCCAGGGTGGCCTGGCTTATGGCCTCTCAAGAGCGGGTCCCACAGGTCTGAGACCACCATCTCCTCAGAGTCTGGGCTTCCTCACAGCTCAGTGTCCCAAACAGGAGCTGTAAGGCAGAAGTGGCCCAGGAGGTCAGTCTCCTCTTAGGCCAGGTCCAGTGAGGGCCAAGGTTTGGTGACTCCTCACAGCCCAAGTTCTCATTGGGCAAAATGCCTTCTGTGAAAATCCAAAATGGCAGGATGCAGGATGGAGTACCAGCTCTGCAGAGGCTGACAAAAAAGATGAAACGTTTGAGGCCGGGACATCTTTCTAAGACTCTCTAGAAAATACAACAAAAGAGGGTGACAGTTGTTTTTGAGAGGGAGTTTGGTTTTCTGATTTCCAATACAGCGTCCTTGACTGAGAGAACAAGCAATGGTGTTGGTTCTAGAAGATTCTAGAAGCTACCAAGCTTTCTAGTCTAATGTTCACCATAGGAAAGTCAAAGTTACTGAGCCCAAAGGGCTTTTCTTTTGAATTTTAAGACAGTCTTTTGGGGCTAGAGTGATGGATCAGTGGTTCAGACCACTGTCTGCTTTTCCAAAGCACCCAGGGTCAATTCCCAGCACCCACATGGCAGCTCACAACTTCTGTAGCTCAAGTTCCATGGGATCTGACACCCTCACACAGGCATACTTGCAGGACAAACACCAATGCACATTAAATAAAAATAACTATTTTTTTAAAAAGATGGTCTCTCATCACCCATATGGGCTCCAGTTCACTGTGTAGTATAAGATACCTACTCCTTGCAGGGATTACAGGCATTTGCCACCAGTTACACACACACACACACACACACACACACACACACACACACAAAGAAAAAGAAAAAGAAAAAGAAAAAAGAAAGAAAAAGAAGCCTAGCACAATGGCCCACGCCTGTAATCCTGTCACTCAGGAGGCAAAGGCAGGCAGATTTCTGTTTCCAAGACCAGCCTGGTCTACAAAGAGAGTTCCAGGATGACCAGGGATACATGGAGATACTTATTTCAAAAACACAAAAATAAAAACAAACCAAACAAAATGAAGCAGAAGGCTACCTCGAGGAACAACAGCCAAAGTTGACCGCTAGCTTCTACCTGCATGCACACACACACGAATGCATACCTACAAAGCATGCACACAGCAAGTACAGCAATTCAACAGAATACTGTGCATGTTAGGAAAGAGTGACTGTCACGCAGCATGCTGACGATAGCTCACAAAAGTTATATGTACTTTTACCACATGTATATGAGTGTTCTGGCCCCATGTGCATATGTGCACTGTGTGTGTCTTTGTTTGTGGAGGCAGAAAACGGTGTTGGACTCCCTAGAACTGGAGTTATGGATGGTTGTAAGCTGTCACGTGGGTGGGGGGAACTGAACCCAGGTCCTTTGCAAGAGCAGCAGGTGTTCTCAACCGCAGAGGCATCTCCCCAGCTTCAACAATGCACTGCATTAATATATATATATATGTGTGTGTGTGTGTGTGTGTGTGTGTGTGTGTGTGTGTGTGTGTGTGATGATGATGATGGGGGAAGATGTGCCTTCTCATATCTGACTACTGTTCTTGAAATTTGTTAAAAGAGCAAGTTTTAACTATTAGTATACATATTAAAGGTTAACTGTGAGGTAATGTACACTAGTCAGTTTAACTTAATTTTTCTAAATGTGTGCATACTTCAAAATATGTTGTACGTGGTCAGGCATGGTGGCGCACGCCTTTAATCCCAGCCTTGAGAAGGCAGAGGCAGGGTGCGAGTTCAAGGCCAGCCTGGTCTACAAAGAGAGTCCAGGACAGCCAAGGCTATACAGAGGAACCCTGTCTCAAAAAACCAAAATAAATAAATAAAATATGCATTATACATATAACTTATTAATAAGCAGATTATTGAAAAATAAAAGATGTACATATTTATGCATTTTGGGAAATTCTCTAAAGTATATTATTCAAAAAAGAATGTATAGAGGGGCTGGGGAGATGGCTCAGCAGTTATAAGTACTGGTTGCTCTTTGCTTTCTTTTTTAAAGAGAGGGTTTCTCTGGGTAGCCTTGGCTTGCCTCAAAATCACAGATTCACCTGCCTTTGCCTCCCCAGTGCTGGAATTAAAGGTGTACACCACCACCGTCCAGCCCACATATACAGATAGATGATAGATAGATGGATAGATAGATGGATGGAGAGAGAGATACAGAGATATAATGTGTGTGTTTTCTAACTTGTTTGTTTTGTTTTCTGTGTAATAGCACTGGCTGTCCTGGAACTCGCTCTGTAGAGCAGGCTGACCTGGAACTCAGAGATCCACTTACCTCCACCTCCTGAGTGCTGGGATTAAAGGCGTGCACCACCACACCTGGCCCTAGGAGCATAGCTGCTCTTACAGAAGAGCCAGGTTCAATTCCCAGTTTCCACATGAAGCCTCACAACTGTTGACTCTATCTGCAGGTGTCCAGAAGCCTCTTCGGGGCTCCATGGCACCAGACACATTCATGACTTATATGCAGGCAAAACATCCATACACATAAACAATAAAATAGTTTTTATTAAAAATGGGTGTAGACTAGGAAACTAGATTGGAGGCTAAGGGGAAGAAACACTATTGGAAAAACGGAGCCTTGAAAGGTCAAAGGTCATGTGTGGCATGAAGTAGGCCAGGGCCCTTGAAAGGTCATGTGTGGCATGAGAGTAGACCAGAGGTGGGGAAGGGGGGGAAGGGGGGAAGGGGGGAGGTAAAGGCAGAAGGGAGGGAGGGGAAAGGGGGAAGAAGGCTGTGGAGAGAAACAACAGAGACACATTTTGTTTGAAAAATGCTATAATGAAACCTAATTATTTGTAAGCTAATACTTATATAAAAATAAAATAAAACTATAATTCTTCGGTTGGTTTTGCGGGTTTTTTTGTTTTGTTTTTTGTTTTTTCCTGAGACAGGGTTTCTCTGGAAACTATAATTCTTAAGCAAACAAAAAGCATGTTACAGTGGCTAAGTGTGAAGCTTAGCTTGGTCCTAAGCATAGGAAATAAAAAGAGAATAGGTAAGGAAGAAAATAAAGAAAAACAGTTACAGGACTAAGGTCTATCTTTTTACTTCAAGAATTTGTGTCTGTGGCTCCAAGGGTAAAGGCACCTGCCACCAGAACCCAGAGGATGAGAGAGACAAAGGCCCAGGCCTGCACTGTCCAGAAACCCATATGGGCAAAAGCCAATTATATGAGCCTCTTCCCAGATAAGGATGCAGGAGACGAAGCAGGGTATAGTTTAAAAGATCAGAACTCAGGGGCTGCGTGATGGCACAGGAGACAGACATTTGAGGACAAGCCTAAGGACGCTGGGATCTCTGTAGTGGGAGGAGAGAGCTGCTTCCCCAAGATGTCATCTGACTTTCTCATGGACGCGCACGCGCACTCACTCATGCCCAATAAATAAAAAACAAATGAATGAATGAAGAAAAGAAGTGGATGAAAAGAAGACAAAGCTGCAGAGCAAGCCATGCTGGCTTCCTGGCTCTGCCACAAGCTGGGTGTGTGGTCACCGAGCAAGGTGCTTTCCAGTCCTCACTCTTGAAGGAGAGACCGTTAGTGCCCTCCTCAGAGAACTGACATGACAGCAAGACAGTTCACGAAGAATGCTCGATCCGAGCCCAGCACCAGGAAGCCCTCAGCTGCCAGTGGTGACATAGGTTTTACAGCTGCTATATTCTCACACCACAGTCTGCTGTGCACGGCAGCAGGCTCTCTCACACACCACAGTCTGCTGTGCACGGCAGCAGGCTCTCTCTCACACACCACAGTCTGCTGTGCACGGCAGCAGGCTCTCTCTCACACTACAGTCTGCTGTGCACGGCAGCAGGCTCTCACACCACAGTCTGCTGTGCACGGCAGCAGGCTCTCACACCACAGTCTGCTGTGCACGGCAGCAGGCTCTCACACACCACAGTCTGCTATGAACGGCAGCAGGCTCTGTCACACCACAGTCTGCTGTGCACGGCAGCAGGCTCTCACACACCACAGTCTGCTGTGCACGGCAGCAGGCTCTCTCTCACACCACAGTCTGCTGTGCACGGCAGCAGGCTCTCTCACACTACAGTCTGCTGTGCACGGCAGCAGGCTCTCACACACCACAGTCTGCTGTGCACGGCAGCAGGCTCTCACACACCACAGTCTGCTGTGCACGGCAGCAGGCTCTCACACACCACAGTCTGCTGTGCACGGCAGCAGGCTCTCTCTCACACCACAGTCTGCTGTGCACGGCAGCAGGCTCTCTCACACTACAGTCTGCTGTGCACGGCAGCAGGCTCTCACACACCACAGTCTGCTGTGCACGGCAGCAGGCTCTCACACACCACAGTCTGCTGTGCACGGCAGCAGGCTCTCACACACCACAGTCTGCTGTGCACGGCAGCAGGCTCTCACACACCACAGTCTGCTGTGCACGGCAGCAGGCTCTCTCTCACCACAGTCTGCTGTGCACGGCAGCAGGCTCTCACACACCACAGTCTGCTGTGCACGGCAGCAGGCTCTCTCACACCACAGTCTGCTGTGCACGGCAGCAGGCTCTCTCACACCACAGTCTGCTGTGCACGGCAGCAGGCTCTCTCTCACACACCACAGTCTGCTGTGCACGGCAGCAGGCTCTCTCACACCACAGTCTGCTGTGCACGGCAGCAGGCTCTCTCTCACACACCACAGTCTGCTGTGCACGGCAGCAGGCTCTCTCACACACCACAGTCTGCTGTGCACGGCAGCAGGCTCTCTCACACCACAGTCTGCTGTGCACGGCAGCAGGCTCTCTCACACCACAGTCTGCTGTGCACGGTAGCAGGCTCTCTCACACACCACAGTCTGCTGTGCACGGCAGCAGGCTCTCTCACACCACAGTCTGCTATGCACGGCAGCAGGCTCTCACACACCACAGTCTGCTGTGCACGGCAGCAGGCTCTCTCACACCACAGTCTGCTGTGCACGGCAGCAGGCTCTCACACACCACAGTCTGCTGTGCACGGCAGCAGGCTCTCTCTCACACCACAGTCTGCTGTGCACGGCAGCAGGCTCTCTCACACCACAGTCTGCTGTGCACGGGAGCAGGCTCTCACACACCACAGTCTGCTGTGCGCGGCAGCAGGCTCTCTCTCACACCACAGTCTGCTGTGCACGGCAGCAGGCTCTCTCTCACACACCACAGTCTGCTGTGCACGGCAGCAGGCTCTCTCACACCACAGTCTGCTGTGCACGGGAGCAGGCTCTCACACACCACAGTCTGCTGTGCACGGCAGCAGGCTCTCACACACCACAGTCTGCTGTGCGCGGCAGCAGGCTCTCTCTCACACCACAGTCTGCTGTGCACGGCAGCAGGCTCTCTCTCACACACCACAGTCTGCTGTGCACGGCAGCAGGCTCTCACACACCACAGTCTGCTGTGCACGGCAGCAGGCTCTCACACCACAGTCTGCTGTGCACGGCAGCAGGCTCTCTCACACCACAGTCTGCTATGCACGGCAGCAGGCTCTCACACACCACAGTCTGCTGTGCACGGCAGCAGGCTCTCACACACTACAGTCTGCTGTGCACGGCAGCAGGCTCTGTCACACCACAGTCTGCTGTGCACGGCAGCAGGCTCTCTCACACCACAGTCTGCTGTGCACGGCAGCAGGCTCTCTCACACCACAGTCTGCTGTGCACGGCAGCAGGCTCTCACACACCACAGTCTGCTGTGCACGGCAGCAGGCTCTGTCACACCACAGTCTGCTGTGCACGGCAGCAGGCTCTCTCACACCACAGTCTGCTGTGCACGGCAGCAGGCTCTCTCACACCACAGTCTGCTGTGCACGGCAGCAGGCTCTCTCACACACCACAGTCTGCTGTGCACGGCAGCAGGCTCTCACACCACAGTCTGCTGTGCATGGCAGCAGGCTCTCTCTCACACTACAGTCTGCTGTGCACGGCAGCAGGCTCTCTCACACACCACAGTCTGCTGTGCACGGCAGCAGGCTCTCTCACACCACAGTCTGCTGTGCACGGCAGCAGGCTCTCTCACACCACAGTCTGCTGTGCACGGCAGCAGGCTCTCTCTGCAGGCCGATGATGAAGAGTGTGCAGTCCTGAGTCCAAGAAGCACTTGTCAAAAAGGAGCCTGTCATCTCAGGGTTTTCACAGCAAGAAAAACGATTTGTATCACATAGCATCTTTCAATCTGCCTCACATTTTTGAGTGAACATTTCCATTTGACCCTTATAACAATCTTTCGTGGATGGATGCTGTATTTGATTTTCCCCCCCACATCTAGAGATGCCACCATATGAATTTTCTCCTTTATTCTGTTAATGTCAAGAAGGACTTTGATTTTTTTCCTTAATGTTGAACTGACTTGAGTTCTTGAACATTCTTGAGACAAACCACACTTGGTCTAATATGTTATGCTTTTGATATATTGCTGGAACAGATTTAATAATATTTTGTCCATTTTTTTGCACTGATGTTTCAGAAGGATCCGTTTGTAACTTTGTTCTTGTGCAATAGTTTGGTTTTGCTATCAGCTTTATGCTACATCAATTTTCTGTTTTCTAAAGAACGCTGCAAGACTGCGGTTTTGTCATTTTGTTTAGTACTATTTTATTTGAGACAAGCTCTCTCCTCATCGAGCATGCTGGGCCTGACCTTGCGTTCTCCCTCTTCGGCTTTCTGGGGAGCTGGGGCTGTACTTCATGCCAGCAAGCCTGGAAAGTCTGAAGTCCTTTGTTCCTAGTCATTTACACTTAACGTTTCTTTGGAGGGGGTTTATTTGTTTATTTTCTGTTTTTCAAGACAGGGTTTCTCTGTGTAGCCTTGGCTGTCCTGGACTCACTTTGTAGACCAGGAAGGCTTCAAATTCACAGCGATCCACCTGCCTCTGTCTCTGGAGTGTTGGGATTATAGGCGTGCACCACCACTACCCGGCTTTTGGGGGAGGTTTTAAATCATGAATTCAGTTTCTTTAGTAGATAGGGGTATTGTCCATTTCCTCTCATGTCAGTTGAGGTGAACTGTATTTTTCAAGAAGTTTTTCCATTTCATGTATGTTAATGAATTTACTGCCTTAATTTATTAATAATATTCTCCGGCTATCCATTTAATACCTATAGGACCTAATACCAGCTACTCTATCTTTTGAAAATCTTGATAAGCCTGGATAGCTTTTTTTTTTTTAATCAACACTGTAGAGCCCAATCTCAATAGATGCGTCTACCAAACAACTGCAGCTCGGGCTCAGGGGACATTGTGGAAGAGAGGGCGGAAAGACAGCAAGCGTCAGGGATCAGGGAGTCTGCTGTGACACTGTGCCTCCAGTGACCTCAGCAACCTCACCAACGTGACAGCCTAACCGTGAGCTGGACAAGGACGACAAGAGACATTGGTGGAACAGGAAAGTGGGCAGTGGAAAGACCCCCAGGCTTCAGCTCTACCCAAAGAACTACAGGCACCAAGGAATGCTGGGAGTAGAAAAGCAGCCTTCCCAGGGAAGAAGATGGATTGGTTATCCAATACCAAGTCGTCAGCCCTGTGTGCTTATAGACAAGTAACATTACACAGACTAAGCGGGCTGTATTTAGGAATATATATGTATATACATATACTTTTATATACACATAACAACAATTAATGAAAAAGATCAAGGAGGGCTATGTGGGAGAGTTTAGAGGGAGGACAGGGAAGGGAGAGATGATGTAATTATATTTTAATGTCAAAAATAATGGAAGTGATAAAAAATCAATTTTATTACTCTTTTCAAAGAACCAACTTCTGACCCTACTAAACTTTTTTCTTTCCAAGTTTCTCAGAAACAGTAAAATAAATTGATTTATCAAAGAAACACAGGATGTCATGTAAATGCTGACTCAAGTACTTTAGGTTTGATTTGCATATTTTTTCTGTGTTCTTTAATATTTTTACATCTACTTATTTGCTTATTGTCATAGCACACACATGGCAATCAAAAGACAACTCACAGAAGCCACTGTGTGGGCTCCAGGGTCTGGACCTCGTTTCTCATACTGGACAAGTGCCTTGGCCCACTGAGCTGCCTCACTGGCCTCTTTCTTTCCTTAAAGATTAACCTTATGTTTATTTATGTGTACATGTGTGTTGGTGTGAGTGTCTGTGCACTTGTGTGTTGGTGTGAGTGTCTGTGCACATGTGTGTTGGTATGAATGTATGTGCACATGTGTGTTGGTGTGAATGTATGTGCACGTGTGTGTTGGTGTGAATGTATGTGCACGTGTGTGTTGGTGTGAATGTATGTGCACGTGTGTGTTGGTGTGAATATATGTGCACGTGTGTGTTGGTGTGAATGTATGTGCACGTGTGTGTTGGTGTGAATGTATGTGCACGTGTGTGTTGGTGTGAATGTATGTGCACATGTGTGTTGGTGTGAATGTATGTGCACATGTGTGTTGTGTGTTGCAATGTACATTTAATTCCCCTGGAGCTGGAGATATCGCAGCTGTGAGCCACTGTGCGGGGCGCTGACCTGGGTCGTCTGTGCACTGAGGCGCAGGCTGCAGCCCTCGACAGCCTCCTCTATGTGGGAGTTCAGAAGACTGACCATGAGCCTTTCTCGCTTCAGGAAAGCCCCAGTCCACAGCACCCCACAATTTTTATATATTTTTATACTTTCAGTTAAAGTATTTTCTAATTTCTCTTCTGGTTTTTGTTTTTGGTTCATGGGTTATTAAAAAGTCGGTTCTTTAATGTTTAGAAATTTTGAACACATTATTTAACTTGGTTTTGAACATACAGTTGAACTCTATTTTGCCTAAACTACGCTGAAATGTTTTGTCCTTTGTGGAGATAATAAATTTTGATAAAATTAAAATCTGTAGGAGCCTTAGAAACATATTAAGGCTTATTTTCAATCCCAGTGTACAGTTGATCCCTGGGAACACCCTGAAGTTCTTAAGTGTAATGATCTATAAATATTAATTGGGTCAAGGTGGTTGAAAGTACTGCTTAGACTTTTTCTTCTCTCTCTCTCTCTCTCTCTCTCTCTCTCTCTCTCTCTCTCTCTGTCTGTAAGAAAAGAGTGCTAAAAATCGTTGTCTCTGTATTTATTTCTCTATTTAGGTCTGTCAATTCTTAATTCATATATTTTGAGGTTCTATTAGTAGGTGCATACAATTTGTAGTGGGATTTTTTTTCTCTCTTTCTGGAATTACCTTTAATTATTAAGCAATGGGAGTTCTTCTTGAAACTTACTTTGTTTAATAAAGAAAGCTGCTTATACTTGCCACTTGCATTGCATGTTGTTGTTAGTAGTATTATTAATTATTGACAGGACCTTGTGTAACTCAGGCTGGTCTTGAATTGGCCACAAGACTGGGTTTGAACCACTGATCTTCCCGCTTCTACATCAGAAGAGCTAGGGTTATGGGTGTATACCATGCCTGGGTTACACAGCAATTTCCCCCATCTTTGGTATTCTCATTATGTCTCTACATTTAAACCCTATCTCATGTAGGCAAAACATGGCTTGGGATTGAGCTCTTTCCCCTAGCCTGATCAACTCTACCTCTTGGGTCACGGTATTGATTGGCATGACTACCTTTACTACGTTCCTCGTGTGTGTGTGTGTGTGTGTGTGTGTGTGTGTGAGAGAGAGAGAGAGAGAGAGAGAGAGAGAGAGAGAGAGAGAGAGAGAGAGAGAGAGAGACTCTTTTTGATTTTGGCTTCTTTTGTTTTTTGGTTTGGTTTGGTTTTCTGAGACAGTGTCTCTCTGTGTAGCCCTTGGCTGTCTTGGACTTGCTCTATAGACCAGGCTGGCCTTGAACTCACAGAGATTCACTTGCCTCTGCCTCCTTGAATGCTATTTGTTTTGTTTTGTTTTTTTCACCATTTGATTTTTATTTATTCTTTAAATTTTGTATGTGTGTTAATTGAAAACTTTTTTAGTGTTCTGTTTCATTTTCTTGGTTGATTTTCTCATCTGTGCCCCTTTGCAGTCTGTGTATGTCTGTGTTTGTTGAAAGGTCTACAACACGCACTCTCTGCCGACAGTAACATACTAAACCAGGCGTGGTAGTACACTTCTGTAATCCCAGCACTTGGGAAATAGAGAACAAGGGATTAAGAGTTCAAGGCTGGCCTTGAGTGCATAACAAGTTTCTGGCGAGCCTTGCCTATATGAGACTGTTTCAAGAAAACACAAAAGAGCAGAGAAGAACATCAGACCCCTTTATACTTCACAGTGCAATAACTGTCTACTAAGAAAGAAATAGCACAGGACTTCACAATGCAATAATATTGGATTTCACTTTGTTTTGTAGACAGGGTCTCAAGGCATTAACCTTCAACCTACAAATGTAGGAGTGCATCACTGAGCCCACTTGCAATAACTTTACAACATTATAACTCCATTCATCACCACTACCTCCGCCCTGTTATCACATATTTAATTTCTACATATAGTATGGGCCCCACCTGACAATAATAGTAATAATAATAATTACCTTCCCATTAAATAGTCACATACCCCCTAAAAAAAGAGAGAAGAGAAGGATGGGGAAGCTAGTATTTTGCTTTTACCAACATGTTTCCTGTTACCAGTACATCTTGGTCTTGATGTATACTTATAATAAATCTTCTTAGCTTTGGTTTATTTGAAAATATATTTCATCCTTTTTTTGAGGGACACGTTTTATTATTTTTATTTATCACTGTGTGTGTGTGTGTGTGTGTGTGTGTGTGTGTGTGTGTGTGTGTGTAGAGGTCAGGTTCCACTATGGGCTCTGGGAACTGAACTCAGGCTGTCAGGTTTGCGTAGTGAGTGCTTTTACACTGGCCCTATTATTTTCTTCTTGAGAAGTGTTGGATATAGAATTCTGGGTTAATAGTAATTTCCTTCAGTGCTTTAAATATATAATTGCTTTGTGTCTGGACTCCATTTAGAAGTGATATATAATTTATATCACTGTTCCCTGTAAGCACTATGTCTTCCTCTCTCCCCACCCCCACATCTCAGATACTTTAATTTCTTTTTTCTTCTTCCTTCTTTCCTTCTTTCTTTTTTCCTCCTTGTACTAGGATTTGAACCAGATTTGTAAGAAACTACAAGATTGCTGAGAAAAACATGAGTAGTGGGACAGATTAGAAGCTGGTTCCTGGGATGTGGCAAAGGTGTGGACTAAGGCAAAAAGAAGAAGGCGAAAATGCAAATGCCGAGGAGGCAGCTGTTACTCGCCTCCCTCTGTGCCGGGGGCCCTGGCAGAGCAGGGTCGGGCTCCTTCAGGGCGGCCTGGGAACCAGCTCCCCTAGGACATGTTTCCAACTCAAGGTGAAACAAACTGGGAAACTGGTTGAGGGTTTAGGTGCCGCATCAGGAATAGCAAGCCAAGGCCACAGTGCCCGCCTCCCTCCCGGGACTAGAGGAGCAGTGCTCTCTCTGCACAGCACACAACTCCAAGATGCTCCTGCCTCCTGCTGAGTGCAGTTCCCAGGAAGCTGCTGAGCCAGGGCAGGGCGGAGTGAATGGCTTCATCCCGAGGGAACTGACTCTCTTGAGCTCACTCTCCTCGGGCTCATCATCCCATAAGTTTCCCATTGTTTAGGAAATCTGAATACTATTTCTTTACATTTTTTCATCCTCCTTTATTTTTCCTTCTGTTATTCCAACAACATACATATTCCAAATATACACATGACATATAGTCACAGATCAGCAACGCTTCTGTTTAAAAAAAAAATCTTGTTTCCTTCATGGATTGTTTCTGTTCATGTACCCAGAATGCACCGCTATAGGCCTAGCAAACTGGAAGGTGTGTATGCAGATGTTTCTCTACTTCCAACAGGGTTACATCAGATAAACCCACTGTAAATTAAAAGCATTGTAAGTCAAAATGCATTTAATACACCTGAGATACCAAATGCATTGCTTAGCAACACAGTCCACTGTGATAGCTCTCAGGCCATCCAATGAAAATCTCGTTTCTGATAGTGCGTTTTCCTTTTGTCTCTATGTTTTTGTTGAGATCTCCCATCTGTCCATCCATAAGACAGCGCTATCTTCCATTCTGTAAATATGCTTTCAAAGACTGCCTTAAAGCCGTTGCCCCCTCTCAGCAATACCCATGGCTTATCTCTAGCACTCTCCCCTCCCCTCCTTAGCATCCATCTCCTGCACCCCAAGCCCTCATCAAGCAACTGTCAGAAGGCAGAGAGCAAGGGCAAAAAGTGTGACTCAGCCTGGGTGTTTCCTTCCTACAGGAATCAATGTCCTGTACCGCTCCTGGCTCAGGGCCTTAAGAGGACTGTCTTAGCATTGTATCCACGAGTCAGGAATTAACTGCTTCGTGACAGCAAGAATGTAAGCCCTCACAGTAACATTATAGTATCTTAAAATTCGTTGCAGAAATGTGCCATTTTTAAAAAGTTCTACAGTAAAGGCTTTTGTAAAGGACTTACCCTTTGTAATGGAAATACCAGGCCTGAATGAAGGCAGTGAACTAGAAGAAACCTGCGCCCCTTCCTGCACAATTCATGAGAAAGAAGAGATTTACCAGAAACAACACAAAAGCTACTTTAGTGTAAACCAAGTCATATTTTACATTGAGAGAAACAACAACAACAACAAAAAAAAGCAAAAAGCAAACAAGAATGGCTCTTTCTAAGGGAGACGGCCCTGTTCCCCAATTTGGCTCTTGACAGAGCCTTAGAGTTCTGCTCATGCTAATAACACACTCTGTGGACTAAAGTCACGAAGCAAAGGTCAGTCAGTCCCCTTCCCTGAGAGTCTGAGCAGTGCTACCAAGAGAGCCAGCAGTAATTCCTAGGAGAAGCAGAGAAGCTGTGAGATACGCACGAAGCCCTCCACACAGACACTGCAGCCTCCCACCTGCCTTTTTTGAGCTAACTTGAGAGAGGCTCTGTTCTTTACAATCCAAAGAATTTACCTACAATAAAGGCAGCCTCTGACCTTGGATGCTCTGGCTTACGTTTTCTCAGCCTATGATGGGTGGAAGTGATAAGCATTGAGTACAGACAGTACTTGGAAGTTCGGTCCCTCCCTACGCTAGTGTGATGCGCGCACTTCCTTGAAATGCCAGGCAGCAGCAGAGAGACAAACTCCCTGTCAGCTAAGTGATTGTAAGGGTAAGTAGCTCATACTCTACAATGCACTGTGCTGCTAAACTGTAGTGCTTGGTAAGTGATATGCAGGAAATGCATTTGACTCACAATATTTTCAGTTGGCAGTGGGTTTATACGGTTGTAAACCTATTGAAAGAAAAGAACCCACCTGTACATATTCCTAAGAATTTACTAGGCCTATAATGGTAAGAGAAATGGCTTAGGCATTCTACGGAGAGGGATAAAGTCATTACAGCCGCGAGAAGCATAGACATAGATGTCTGTCTGTTCAAGGACCCACAGGTGACCTGGTCCACTTGCACCCAGGGCTGGACCTGAACATATGGTACATGGAAAGAACAAGAAGTGAGAAAACGGGTGTGAGGTGAGTAATAGGAGGAGGAGCCTAAGCTGAACACCACAGTCAGAATCCTTTCCTGAACACGGGATCGGACTGCGTTTACGAGGATAAAGGTGGCATGAACAACTTCTGCAGGCAGAAAGCAGTTAGTGTTCAAACTATCGCCTGCCACACATGCTTTCCCATCACCCAGTAGCCACTCATCTTTTGATTCACTCAGCCATTAGCCATCGGCCCAGTATTCAGGATGCAGGGCCTGGGATGTCAGCTAAAGAGCAAAGCTACACCGGCTCCCATCCCCAAGGGCTCTTAAGGCGGGGAGGCAAGAGAAATGAAGGGCATTCAAGTCCAGCGGAACCAAAGTGCGGGGACACTCAGGGAGGTGGAACTACAGTGTGACCCACAGCTACACACTCTCTGCTTCTCCCACAGCACCCTGTCAGAGCTCGACAACTGGGAAGATTGAGCACCCAGTACACGTTCCCAACCGGCAGAAACAATTTCACGTGGCTTGCACGCAGCTGGAGCCAAGGAGCCGCCATTACTCTTCGGCATCAGCTTGCAGGCTGCAAAGCCCAGAGATAAGCCCGAGAGCCCGCTGCTGTTATTATCCGAGTACCTGGCATGTCCCACATACTAGCAATGTGTTAGGCTCCGCAGCGAGTGGCGTGGGGGGTGGGACTGCGTTCCGGCTTCAAACGCTCACAGCTGTTTTGTAATCTGATAATTGCGCATGACAAACCTCAGACCATAACTCTGAAAATAGCATGACTGTAATCATAACAAAATGGAACAGCCATTGGCAAAATTTGTTTTCTAGTTATCACTTCCAGAAGGAGTTCCGTAACACTATTAGGGGAAGAGAAAGAGAAAATCCTCACAACTTCCTGCCACGAAACCTCAAATCATCATCGTCGGCATGCGTCCTTTCTTCTCCCCTGGTTCAAAGCATCCCTCCGTCAGTCCGCGCTGCTCCCGTCCCACCTTCTCAGAAACTCGGACCAAGTCATAATCCAATTTTCCCCTCCTTTATCTTCAACTTCTCTCCATCCGGATCCTTTGCCACAGGGCTTAATATATTCAAGTTTTACTTTCATCTTTAAAAAAAAAAAACTATACCCTTGCCCATATGGTGTTCGGTGCCTTCTAGTTCACGGTCTTGCCTTTGCCTCTGAAGTTGCTCTCCGCAAAGTCCTTAATGAATTCCTAATCATTGCATCTGAAGGCCATGTCTCACCACTTACTCCACCGACACTGCAGCAGCCGGCGGCACGGCTGACAGCCCTACTGCTTCCTTCAGCCTCTAAAGAGCTACCCCACCTCACCATCATTTGACTTCTTTTGGTTATTTCTTACTCTCCATTTTGGATTCGTGTGTACCTGCTCACTCCTACAATGTTGACATTTCTCTGAAAAGTCTTCCCAGAATCATTCTTTCAACACTCGGTCATTCACTGAACACGTTCTGACACAATGGCCCTGTCACAAAGGGCCTGAGCAATCAGCTGTAAACAAAAAAGTATCCACAAGCCCTGTTCCAATAAGCATACTATCTCATGAGGCACATACAACGATGAAATAATTACACAAACAAGTGAATAGGTGCACACTGTGATGCGTGCTATGAGAGAAAGGAATATAGATCACAATAACATATATTATATATGTTATTATATAATATATACATATGAATGAAGATGAACCTTAGCCCTGTCTCCTTCATCAACAGGGCAGGAGACATCAGACCAGGTTGTGGGGATTGACCTCTTGAGTTAAAAAGCTTGGGGTTACATGTGTGAGTGAAGATTTGAAGACTTTAAAATGTGCAGCAGGGGGTGGGGGACTTTGGCAGGCACGCCTGTGGTTGCAGCATTTGGGAGGCAGAGGCAGGAGGCTGCTTCAGATGGGCTAGAAGGAGAAGCTCTGTGTCAAAACAAAACACAAAATCCCAGTACCCGGGAGGCAGAGGCAAGTGGATCGCTGTGTGTTCGAGGCCAGCCTGGCCTACAAAGTGAGTCCAGGACAGCTAAGGCTACATAGAGAGAACCTGTCTCAACCCCCTCCCCCAAAAAGAACCAAAAAACAAAACAAAACAAAACACCATAAACAGGGGACAGTACATAAAAATGCGGTACAGTAATTAGGAGAGAAGAACAGTATACATTAAACTTTAAGACATGAGCAAGCCTTGTCCATTCAGGGCCCTGAAAGATTATCTGAATATCAGGACTCTGTTCAAAAAACACTGGGAGTCACTGAAGAATTCTGAAGAGGAGAACGGCCTCATCATATTGTCAGCTTGAAAAGACTTGGGGTTCTGTTTACTTCAAAGTCCATTTATGTATTTATCTATTTATTTGTATACATGTGTGCTTGCACGTGCACTGCATGTGCACATGTGCTACATCATGCCTGTCATATGCCTGTGTATATGTCTGTGTGAATGCACACATGAGAGCACATACATGTACCACATCATACCCGTGGAGCTCAGAGGTTTTCCCTTTCTCCCTGTGGGTCCTCAGCCTTCACAGCAAGCTCCTTTCCCACTGAGACATCTCATTGGCCCAGACTTGTTCTTTTGAAGCAAGGTTTGTTGTATGTTGCTGCTTGGTGGGGGGAAAAAAAAATCATGTTTGGTGCAGGGTAGAAAGTGGATTCAAAAGGGCAGAGGCAGATTTGGGAATGAGCAGTTCCAAGGCTTGTGTAGCATTCTAGAAGGAAGAGGACTATAGAGTGGGCCTGGGAGTGGCAGCAGTTTTATCTGAGTTATTTAGAAGGAAGGGAAGTGAAAAGGCCTAGGGAGAAATGTCACAATTACCTAGTGCTCTCTTGGTCTCACATCCAACCCTGTCCCTAACCCTACCCTAGCCACCGTTCATCCAGACTGCTATTTCTGAAAGTGTTGCCCCAGGGGGTCTCTTGTAAGACCACAACGGTGTCTAAATGTAAGTCCTTTTCTTGGGCTTTTATAAGCAAACAGTGCAAAATGCCAGACCTTTTCCTTTTAATGATAACCAACTGAGTTATAAAAGGGTACTAAAATTTGTTAGTCATAAACTAAAATTAGCTCTTAACTGAAGTTCACAGAAGACTCTAATTTGGTTTTCTACTAAGAAGTCTGACTGCCAGGCAATGTTTGGCAACGCTGCAGAGCCCCTGCACACAACACACACAGCTATTTGGCATGCTCACCATTTTTAGGAAGGACGCGTTGTTATTGGGGCATTACCAGTGGTGTTTGGAGCTGGTCATGGCTTATGGTGCCTGACATTCATGCATTTCAATTACAGATGATGATTCGTGGAGGTGCCATCATGACCAATTTAATATAGTGTGAAGTATTTGATTAACTCTAGGGTAAAGGCGAGAGGCACCCAGGGCCTTATCTGTCACTGTTTGTGTCCCTTCCCTGCCATCCAGAATATGAGAAGTGGGCCCCAGCTCAGGAGCTGCACACCTGCTACGCCATCCGTCTGGAAGGCTCCCCACCCCCACCCCAAACCCAGCAATCCCACCCCCCTGTATTTTCTGAAGGTCCTTGCTCTGTCCTTGCCTCCGTGCGGCTATGTCTGAGTACCTTATTTAAATTATAATCATCTGGACCCCTGAACGTCCAGCTATCACCACCCTGATGTGTGTTTCTTCTTGGAATGGACTACCACCTAACACGCCGTGTGTTGTACTTATATACTTGGTGACAGTTTGCCTCCACTTAGAAGCTAAGCTCCATTGAGAGCAGGGGTTTTTATTTGTGTCATTTCTTTCTGTGTCCCCAATATCGAGGACAGCACCTGGCACAGGGTAGGCGGTCTGTCTGTAATCACTGCGTCGGAAGACGTGGCTACCTCATGAGGATTTTGGAGCCTCTTAGTCTCCTAAGCCACAGATGCACGCAGTTCAAGTCCAGATCATTCACAGCCCTGCTGCTAGAGCAGCCGCACACACAAGAACCCAGAAGAGCACATTTATGCATGGATTTTCTTGTTACCAGGTCCCACTAAGATGCCTGTTATCACTACCACCCCAGGCTTACTTCTTCCCACCCATCAAACACACTCAAGTGAAAACTTCCAAAGATGAGCTCATACATTTCAGATTAATAGTCAATCCATTTCTTTTCAGAATTAAATATAGGCAAGGTTGTATCCAAAATACAGAGATCAACAATGAACAACACAGTTTACACAGCGGTAGGCTGCTCTGTCTGCAGAAAGTGGACTCAGTCTGGTAGAGGAAAATACGAATGCTGTGTTAAAACTTGACAGACAACACAAGAAAGTAAAAGGAAATTTAGGACGGGGCAAGGTGAAGCAGATGGCAGTGGACAGAAAAGGCTGTACCAGCCACGCAGCGAGAGCAGTTTCAAAGGCCTAGAGAAGACGGGCAGTGTGGACATCACTGTGCAGGGAGAAGAGAGCAGTCAGCGTACTGACGGGGGAGTTTGCACAAAAGCAATGGTAAGGTCCGAAGTCGACTGGGTAGCGATGACCACCCCATTCAGGGACGTGGGCCCTATGAACCCAGTCAGACTTTTGAGACTTTGAGAGCAACAGGAAATACTAAAAAGCAGTGCTGGAAAGATGATTTGGCCATCAAGAGTACACATTGCTCTTTCAGAAGACTTGGGTTTGATTCCTAGAGACCACTTTAGGTGGCTAAGAATCATCTCTAATTCTAACTCCACGGGTATCTGATGCCTCTGATCTCAACAACCTCCCTCCCTCTCTCTCCCTCTCTCTCCCTCTCTCTCCCTCTCTCTCTCTCTCTCTCTCTCTCTCTCTCTCTCTCTCTCTCTCTCTCGTGCGCGCGCACGCACACAAACACACACACACACACACACACACACACACACACACACACACACACACACATGAGACAGAGAGAGAGACAGACAGACAGACACAGAGACAGAGATAGACAGACAGACAGAGACAGAAACAGAGAGACAGACAGAGAGAGAGACAGAGACAGAGACAGAGAGGCCTTCAAAAGAAAGCACTAAAAGGCTTAAGGTGAGCAAATAGTTTGAGCTTCTCCCTGTCCTCTAACTGTCTCGCTTCTGATCTTTTCTTACCTCTGTGGGCTTCTAAGTCCTCCTGTCCCCCCTGAAGCCTCTCAACTGCTCCAACCTGCATGCCTTTCTCTCCTGCTGCCCCAAGAACCCTTCATCCTTCCGTTCTCCATTACACTGAGATAGAGGCCATGCCCCGGGCATCTCCAGGTTACCTCATACCTTAGTACTTAGTATTGATCTACACTGAGTCTCAGTGAGGCAAGCCGGTGATGAGCACAGTCTAACGTGGCCTTGCCCTTCCTTCTAACACACAGGGTTTATACAGTACTGCAATACACCTTCCCTCAGCACACAGCGCTGCTGTGTGCAGGACCCATGGGCCTAGGCTTGTCTCCTTCCTATCTGTTGTCACGTCTTTCCTCTTTCAATGTCACTAGTCACTGATGTGTCATCATCCCTGCCCCCAAATGAGACTGGAGAAACTCATCCTGTTCAAGCTACAAGTTGCTAGAATAAAACATTTCAACTCTGGTGAGAGAAAGCAGACCAGCAGTTAGAGCGTCGGGAGAACTGAACCGGACTAAAGCACAGAGAATTTCTTGCAATCGAGGGTATAGTAAAGTGTACAGATCTACCAAAATCTGAAGCGTGCAAAAGAATCTATTTTGTTACATATTACTAGCTAGATCTCAGTAATATCAGGTCAGAACAAACTGGCTATAAATTAAGGGCCAGCTGCCTTAAGCACAGTACAGGACTTTCAAAACACAACTCAGTCTCAACCTAAAATTAGGGCATGACCAGTCCAAGAACAGATAACCTCTCAATAGCTACAGAACGCTAAAGACTGATAGGTTCTTCGGCTGTGGGTGCCTAGAGTGGGAGAAGCAGGGGGCACAGGTTAATATGCAAGGATCTACACCAAAATACGTGAAGTCATAAATATCATGGATACAGTTTGCTATCCAAACCTCAAATGTAGAAAAGTTTTCTTTTTTTTTTTTAAGTCGAAACTCCACGAGAAGCTTTAAAAGCAATTTCTGAAAGACTGGGTCATTCTTTTCTATCCCAGAATGCTCCTTGAGAACCTGAGACCAGCTTGTCACCCATGGTGATGCTGGGGTGATTCTGAATCTCTTAGGAGAAGGGATGACATCGTGTCAGGTGGCACAGACGGAAGAGTCACGTGGCTCGTAGGGAGGAAATGTGTGTTTGAGAACAGGGAACACGCTTAGGAAATCTTTTTCTTCCTTTCCGTTTGACATCTTGCACAATCAATTTTACTCCACTTCTCCTGTACAAGCTCTCCTGTGTCCCCTCTCTGAGCTCCCACGTGGCAATGGCCTCTTGTCCCCACTTAGCTCAGCACTGACCGTGCAGCAGCATTGAGCAACAACAACAAACAACAAATCCTTTGGGACAAGAATGAGAGAGCCATGTGGAAAGGACAGAAGGAAGCCGGGGTGTGGGGGGAGGCTTAAGGGAGTGGGCGAGACAGGAGGGGTCTGTGAAAAAGTGGAAATAATAAGAAACTACAGATTAGAGTAAAATCACAGTAAATTCGGGTAAAAATTTGTGAGAGAGAACAGGAGAATCAGGTCAGTGGAAACACAAGCCGGGAGTCCCAAGAGAGACAAGTTGGAGGAGGTCAACAGGGTATAATTGGCGGTTAAGGTCAGAGGTCATCAGAAGACAGCAGGCCGCAGTATGACATTACCTGCTTACGAATCTGTTTCGGAGGCATGGCTGCAAAAAATAGAAAGCACCTCAAACCCTGAAAAACCTACAAAAAACGCTCCCTCTCTCCTGGGGAGAAGTTTCTCCTTCTTGACCACACGCAGGAAATGCAGACTCTCTTCTACTTCAATTCCCAGTCACCAAGGCTCTTCAGGGACAGCTGTCGTTGTGGGGTCCCCCGCGCCCTTGGAGAACAGCCTCAGCTCCTCCCTGACGCGGTTACCCAGCAACCGACAGGCACCAAGGGCGCAGGCGCACCCAGCGCCCCCTCCCGACATCAGGAGAAGGCGGAGCTTGGGCGCTAAGCCCCGCCCCCGCCCCGGCCGCGAGGCCTGGGAGCTCCCGCCAGTGGGCAGGACTAGGGCGCCCAGACTCCGCCTTCTCATGAATAATGCAGCAGCCGGGCGGTGTCCCGGACCCGGAAGTGGAGTTGCAGAGTCACCGCAGTGGTTGAGCTGCTGACAGGAGGCGGCGGCGGCGGCGGCGGCGAAGGAGGAGGAGGAGGAGGAGGAGGAGGTGGAGGCGAGGCAAGACCTGCGGCTCCGCGGGGCCACTGCCGCTGCAGCTCTAGGCAACCCCACGGAGCTACGCCGGCTTCAGCCAGCCCGCGAGCCCCTCGCCGCCCGTCCATCCTTCCACCCGCCCATCCGCCCCGACTCGTCTGGGGGGCGGCCTAGTCTGCATCGTCTGCCAGGCTTCTGGGGCCGCCACCCCGCGCGGTCCGACCACCTCGGCGTCCCTGGCCGCGCCCGGCCCCGGGCCCGCTCGCCCGCCCGCCGGCACCATGATGGAGGAGATCGACCGGTTCCAGGTGCCCACCGCGCACTCGGAGATGCAGCCGCTGGTGAGGGGGCGGGCGGCGGGCAGGCCAGGGCCGGGAGGGGCGACGCCGGAGGGGAGGGAAGGAACTAGGCCTTGAGGATTGTGCGAGGGGGGCGCCATCCGATAAGGTAGAGGGAGTCCTGAAAACGCCTTGCCGGGGGTGGGGGCGGTGGGAGGGAGACTTGCAGAGCGAGAAAACCGTAGGAGATTACCTGCGGTGCGAGCGAAGGACCTGGAAGGGCGGAGGATACGGGTAGCGGAGGCAGGACGAGGTCGGATAGGACCAAAGGAAGCAAAATAGTGCACACCGTTAGTGGGGGCCCATTGAGGGGCACGTCACAGGGGGATCTTTGGCAGCAGGCCCAGAGGGTCGGGATTGGGGTAGGTGGGTGTGAAAAAAACGCATTTAGCCCTTGAGGCCTGTGATGCTCAGGGCGAGGGAGGAGGCCAGGAGATCAGTCTAAGGAGGATTGGAAATAGGCTTTTTAGAAAAAGAGAGGCCTGCCCGCCTTTGCAATAAAGATTGCAAAGCTGATCAGGAACCAGGCACCGTTGGGGTCAGAGGCTCGGTGTAGGGCCTGGGAATTCCCTTCCGGGGAAAGGAGTCCCTGTTGGAGCTGGGGGCGTCCATCGGGAAGGGGAAGAGCGTGCAGCAGGCAGCTTGATGGAGAAGCAAGGGTACGCTCCAAGAGAACGCTCAGGCACCTCCAGGATAGGAGGCGGAGCTGTGCTGGAGCGGGCTGGGCCGACCGGTTCCGAAATCGGGAGAGCCCATGTCATCTTAGGCCTACGTGCTTGGAGTCTTTGAAGGGCGGGGATCCTGCCTCCGGTCCGCGGTCCTAGAGTCAGGCAGGAATGATGTCATCGATGCCGGCGCCGAGGGGGATGGAAGGAGGAGGGTGATGCCAATATACAGAGGCATGGCCTAAAGAAGATGATGCCTGCTGGCCATTGCCCTGAGGCTACCTGGCTGTCATCGCGTCAGCAATGGGTAGGAAAGTCAGAAGTCTAGCCAGCTGGCCTAGAGAACGGAGAGGGGACGAATGTAGAGGCCGTGTTCATTCGCTTAACCGACCTTGGGGCTTGTGCTAGTTAAGAGTCAGGGTAGGCCAGGAACCACAAGGTATGGGTGACTGCCTTGCTCTTTGCTGGAACTGACATGCGCTCCCCAACTCCTGAAGCTCGAGGGCACCCTAAATCTCTTCCCTCCGTGTTAGGGGTGGCCCAGAGTAGGTTCTTCTCTTGGGCCTTCCGCTGCTGCCGAATTGTCAGTATGCTTTGTGGCTTCCTAGATAAGTAACCTGCCTATTACAGTAGCCGAGGTGGACCACGGTGGCAGGGTAGGAACTGAGGCAGCCTCCATGCCAGGTAGTTTGCTGGGTAATTAGTTACGGTCTAGCTGGAGCTAAGTGTCTTCTGCGTTTTGTGAAGCTGAAACAGATGGGCTTTGTAGACGCGTACAATATCCAACTGAGAGATGCTGCAGGACCTTTTCCTACCTTGATGCCGCTACTGAATTATTTGGGAAGCAGAAAAATATCTCCAGAGAAAAGCTCGTTCTGTGAGTGTAAAGAAGGGCCTTGGGCTGAGTTGGAACTTGCTCAATAGGTTTCGCTAACCACGTTTTTTCAAACTAGGGTGCCCTCCCAGTTCTAAGCTAATCCTGGATGGAAGGGTGGATGAGAGATGGGGGGGGGGGTGCTAGGAAGTCCAGGAGAGGAGGCTCCCAGGATGACAGCCGTCCAAGGGAAGAGGAGAAAGACTAAGGCCATCAGGACTGCACAGTTGTCCTTGGTGACTCTTGTTTCCTGGCTGTTTTGGTTTGTGTGTCCCTAAAGTAGAAAAGTTTGCGGTGAGGAGGCGCTTATCAGAATAGAATAGAGGCAGCCGCCCACGACATTTTTGAAAGCTAGAGTAGTATGCAAGAGAAAGCTGTGTTGAGGCTGAGCGAATCTTAAGTAACAATATAGTCTCACACTTGGGGGTCAGAGATAGTACCCTGCTTCTTGGCTTTTCCCATTATTGGAGTGGAGAGCCACCTCCCCAACTCCTTAGGTGCCCTTTATTCTGTTGAGAACAGCAGAGTCGTGTGTAGCATTTCCCCAGGGACCTTCATTTGAGTCATAAGGAAATCAAGACGCACACCCCAGAGGTAGAAGGCAGAATGGCTCTGTAGGGTGCCTGGGGCTCAGATTCACCTGTGATCGCTTCCTTCCACCTTTTGCTATTATTTATGGAGACCTCTAGAAAGTCTCTCTCCTCCTTGAGCTGTTTTTCCATTTACAAAATAAAGACAAACAACTCACTTAATGTTTAAACAAATAGTTCCTTGATCTCCCTTCCAAAGACTGTCATGGAGCCTGATTCATTGACTCAGAAAATCGATTTACCAATCCTTACTGAACATCTACTCTACCCAGGTCCTACACAAGGTGTTAGGGACACAGTGGTTGGCAATGTAAGTTAAGATGGTCCCTGCCCCTGCTGCCACACAGTTCATTCAGTAAGAGTTTATTTCTCACTCTATGAGTGAGCTCCCCGAGAGCAGAGTGGAGTCTGCCTCCTTAGGCCCCCAAGAAAAGACAGCAGCTCTGGCATTGGCCTCATCGCTTCTCTCAGGGCCTCGGTGTAGGGGCAGAGGCCTGTGTCTTCTGGCCCCATCACCAAGTCACCCTCCCGACACATGGTGGTAGGGAAACGAAGAGGCTATTCCTCATTCGGAAAGATGAGCTGCAGGAAAAGCATCGTTTTCTTCATTTTTGCTTGAAAGAGATACTCCTCTTGAAAAGGAGGCTTGGGGGAGTGGCAGCAGCCGAGAGAGAAGGTGCAGCCAGCAGATCTGGGTGTTTCCAAGGTGCTAATTTAAGCATTAGCTCTCAGCTAGTGGGAGGCAGAGGAAGAAATCCCTGCCCTATTGCTGCTGCTGTTACCACAGCTGCCTGGAGCCTCCTGTCTGGGGTGGGAGTTTGCCCGAAAGCAGTGGTTTCCCTTCCTTCCCTATCATGACAATCATTTAATTGCCCTGGCGGCATCTCAGCAGCTGAACCAGGCCCCAGCCTGTCTCTGAGCTCCCCAGGGTCTCTTCTTGTCTCCTTACGAAAGAAATAAGAGCTCTTCTTGGTGGCCTATTCCCTGGGCTCTGCTCCTGCTGTGTCTCTCAGAAACTTTGGGATCAGCCCATCTTGTGTGCCAGCTGTGCCATACACCTCACTGAGCCAGGGAAACTCCCTGCTGCCCAGGGCTCTGTTGAGCAACTGAGCAGTATGAGTGGTAGGCACGGGCCCTGTGGCTGTTGTCTGTTCAGCTGGTTGGTGCGGCCACACAGTCTATGTTTTGGAAGAGATGTGTTGCCAGAAAGGCAAATAGACCTCTTGAGTACTTAGTCTCATCAAGTGACATCCTGCCTCCTGTGCAGTCAGAGGGTGGCACTTGGCAACAAATGTGGTCCTTGCATGCTTGAGAGCATGCTAGTCCAGCCTCACCGAAACCAGATTACCTATTAACTCGTTTGTTTGGTTCATGAGTGTTTGCTGCATGTCTGCTCAGTCCCTGGCACTTGGAGGATACAGAGACAAGTAAAGGCTCTGTTTGCGGATCTCCAGAAGAAGGATGGGCCTGAAAGAGGACAGGAAAGCTTAGCGAGATATGTCAGGATGAACAGCAATGCATGGTGATCCTGAGAGAGAGACTAACCCTCTGACTGTTGGAGCTGAGAGAGGAGTTGACAACTTCTGTTGCCTGCCAAAACTAAGGGCTGGGGGTTGCCAGGGTGTTAACATAGTGGCTGGGCCACAGGAGCTTCTCAGAGTGGGAGAGAGCATCACAAAGCAACATGGATGTATGCCCTGGTCTAACTACCTTTAAGTTGTTCCTTGCAGTCAAATGGCTTTCCAGTTTCAGGGTGGATCCTCCTAGTGAGTTCGTGTGGCTTCAGGAGAGAGGACATCCCTCTCTGTCTTCCTCTATGGAAAACTGGGGCTGGGTTTGTCAGGACTGTCATCTTTACCTACACAGCTCCTCCTCCTCCTCCTCCTCCTTCTCCTCCTCCTCCTCCTCCTCCTCCTCCAAAAACTACTAAGAAAGAATCCAGATGCTGTATTGGGCCCTGGAGCATGTCCAGAGCAGGGTTGATTGAGGCACCATGGAGTAACAGGGTTGATTGAGGCACCATGGAGTAACAGGAGGACTGAGAAGGGCTCAGTGCGTGCAAAGATGGATGGTCCAGTGGTAAGGGAGGGCTTCATAGAGTCGACACTGCTTTTTTTTTTTTTTTTTTTGGTTTTTCGAGACAGGGTCTCTCTGTGTAGCCTTGGCTGTCCTGGAATTACTCTGTAGACCAGTGTAGACCAGGCTGGCCTTGAACTCACAGCGAGCCGCCTGCCTCTTTCTCCCGAGTGCTGGGATTAAAGGCATGTGCGACTACACCTGGCTAGAGTCGACACTGCTAACCAGCAGTCTGGCCATGGTGAAGGAAAGGCAAGAATTCCAGGCAGTGGACGTGGAGGAAGAAACAAGAGTACATTTGGGATGAATTAAAGGCTGTGATTACAGGAAACAAGTCAGAGCTTAGGTTACCGCTCTGCGGTGAATAAGAGGTTGGAGAAGGTGAGGTTGGAGGGTGAGGAAGTCAGTAGAGAGGCCTAAAACAGATGCAGAGTGAAGGGCGGGGGCAGATGTGAGTAAGGTGGAATGGCAGAATACGGAGCCTCTTTAGAGGTTGGGTGGAGACGCCCAGGTTTCCAATGTGCACATTTCGATGGAGGAAGGGACCATCACCAACCATCTCAGGAAATGTGGAAGCCACACCCCTGCTTTAGAGACTCCCTGTAACGGAGAAGGTGTCTCTTTTCCTTTGCTCAACTTCTGGAATTATAGGGATCTCTGGAGTTCTAGAAAACCAAACATGAGGATGACAGTGACCACTCAGCCTCAAAGGGTCACTGACATGTGTGTTCCTGAAAATATTTCTCCCTTGCAGCCTGCTTTGCTGAGTACAAGAGAGTTGGTGGCAGCAGGAAACCGTAGTGGGGTTTTTAATTAATTTTTTTCCAGACAGAGTCTCATGCCTTGAACTCCTGATCCCTACTGCCTCTGCCTCTGTCACAGCATCGCCAAAGATGACTTGAGCTTTGCCTCCTCCTCCTCACACCTTCCAAGTGCTGGGATTCCAGTGTAATCTGCAACCCTGTGGCGTGCATGCGTTTCTGGCCTGACATCTCATCATCTGTTTGGGCAAACTTACGGTTTGGTTTCTGGGCCCTATCACTGGTTTATTCTACAGTGAATGTGTGTGTGCTACAACATTACCTGCAAGAGCCGCACCAGGAAAGGACACACGCCCCCTCTGTCTGAGATCACTGCACACACCCTGCAAGCTGCACCTGGAGCTGAACCCTGAGTGCTGCTTCATCGCAGGCAAGGGGGCCACACACACAGGCCTCTCTTACCGGTGGCTTGGCTTCCCAGAGGCCCCCATAGTGGCTCTGCAGGCAGGTGACCATGGTATCTGATATTCAGGCTGAGTCATTCACTGACCCAAGCAATCTACTGCCTTTAACTGCTGGTAGCCCAGAGTGAACAGGAATTGAAAGTAGAGACTTTTTTTGCTTGAACTTGATTAGTTTCTGGGCCCCGCACCTCTTCAGGAGAGAGTAGACAGAAGCCTGGGATGTACCTCAGTCGATAGTGTGTGTGCTTGAGCAGGAAACCTTCGGTTCCATCCTCACCACTGCACAAACTCGGTGTGAAAATGCTCACTGGTAATCCCAGTACTTAGCAAAGGAAGGCAGAAGCATCTAAAATCCAAGGTCATCCTTGACTGCATGATGAGTTTGGGGCCAGCCTGTGCCACATGAGAACAGTGGGGTGGAGAGATAGCTCCCTGATTAAGAGTGTCTGCAGCTCTTATAGGACCTGGATTTGGTTTTCAGCACCATGTTAAGCCTCTCACAACCAAGGGTAACTTCTGTTCCAGGGCATCCCACATCTTCTGGCTTCCATGGGCGCGCGCGCACACACACACACACACACACACACACACACACACACACACACAGAGAGAGAGAGAGAGAGAGAGAGAGAGATATGAATTTTTGTTGTTTTTGCTGGGTTTGTTGTTGTTTGTTTGTCTTATCAGCTATACACAAACTAGAGTTATCAGAAAAGAGAAAACCATGAGTGAGAAATGCTTCCATAAAGTTGGCTTTTGGTTTTTGGTTTGTTTGTCTTTTGTTTTTTGTTTTTCCAAGACAGGATTTCTCTGTGTAGCCTTGACTGTCCTGGACTCATTTTGTAGACCAGGCTGGCCTCGAACTCATAGCGATCTGTCTGCCTCTGCCTCCCGAGTGCTGGGATTAAAGGTGTGCGCTACCATGCCCTGCCATAAAGTTGGCTTTGAAGCAAGACTGTGGGGCATTTTCTTAATTAATGATCAAAATGGTAGGGCCAAGCCCACTGTGGGTGGTACCACCTGTGGGCAGATGGTGCTGCAGTGTATAAGAAGGTGGGCTGAACAAGCCATGCGTGGCAAGCCAGTAAGCAGCACTCCTACAGGACCCACTTCAGCGCCTTCCAAGATGGCTGCCTTGGCTTCCCTCAGGGACCCATAGTGACCTGAGGATTGTAAGCTGAAATAAACCTGTGGTGGTTCGTTTGGGAGGTTTGGTTTGTTTGTTTTTTGTTTTTTGAGACAGAGTTTCTCTGTGTAGCCTTGGCTGTCCTAGACTCACTTTGTAGACCAGGCTGGCCTTGAACTCACATCAATCTGCCTGCCTCTGCCTCCCAAATGCAGGGATTAAAGGCGTGCGCCACGTTGCCCAGCTGTTCATGGTGTTTTATCACAGCAATAGAAACCTAAGACAACCCCTGGAGCACTTGGGGTTAGCTCTACTGTGCCTTTCAGCTGACTGTGGGAAAACTGGTCCAAGCAGTGCCATGAGAGGGGAGAAGAGGGAGACTAAGGCTGAGGAGGTTAACCAGAGGTTCTGGCTGAAGGAAGAAAAGGCGTGGAGTCACTGTTTCCTAAGGAGACTGGTAGAGTGGGTCTGTAGTCCCGGCCCTGGAAAGACAGAAACAGCTAGATCCCCAGAGGTCACTGGCTAGCCAATCTAGGCAGTCTGTGAATTCCAGGTTCAATAAAAGAGCCTGCCTCAGGCTGGGCATGATGGCCCACACCTTTAATCCCAGCACTCGGGAGGCAGAGGCAGGTGGCTCGATGTGACTTTGAGGCCAGCCTGGTCTACAAAGGGAGTCCAGAACAGCCAAGGCTACACAGAGAGACCCTGTCTCAAACAAACAAACAAACAAACAAACAAACAAAAACCCTGCCTCAAAAAATAAAGTGGAAGTGATAGGGAAAAACCCAACCTTGATGTCTGGCCCCCAGATGAGCTCACACACATGTGTGTACACACTGGCATGCACATGTGCACAGCCCACACAAACATACCCAAGGGGCTGGAGAGGTGGCTGTCTGGTTAAGAGCACTGGCTGCCTTTCCAGAGAACCCAAGTTTAGTTCCTAGCATCACATCAGGTAGCTCAAAGCCACTGTAACTCCAGCTCCAGGATGTTCAACATTCTCTTCTGGCCACTGTGGGCATCTTCGCACATGTAGCACACACACATACACAGATGACCCAACAAACAAGTATTTAAAAAATAAATGAATCATCAGAATTTTCATTTTAAAAAAGATTTAATGAATTTCTGGTCATGAGGTTCATACCTGTAATCCCAGTGCTGGGGAGGCAGAGGCAGGAGCTGCTTGAGCTTGAGTCCAGCTTGGGATGCACGGCAAACTCCAGGCCAGCGTGGGCTACATACTGACACTGTGGGAAAAAACCAAAAAGCCGAGAAACACACACACTGAGAAGCGAGAATCTGTATATTTCACTATGTGGTTAATTTTAGTATAATTACGATCAGGCTGTAAGTTATTTATGGTTCCCATATTAATTGTATCCCTATAAAGGAATTAGTGAGTCATCAGCCAAAAATGACTTAGACCTGCATCTCCTGTAGTGTTTTGTTAAGACTATTGATCCTTTGGGATACTTAGGATAAAAAATGCTTCCTACCCAAAGTCCTTGGGAAAACAGTACCCACTCCACCCTGCTGCAGTGTTTACCATCATGTAAAAGCGCCAAGGAGTCCTGCCGAGGAGCAGCATCTTCAACTGTGTTAGCTCAATGCTTTCCAAGATTTTTTTTAATAGAATTTTTTTATTTGAAACAAGATCACAGTAGCCTTGACCCCCTCCCCCACAAGAAACCACCACCACCACCACCACCATAAACAACAACAACAGCCCATATCAGTTTATCTACCTCGGCTCTCAAATGTTGGGACTACAGGAGTACACCACCACACCCAGCCCAGAACATTCTTTCTAATGTTCACTACTAGCATCTTAGAGCCAGTGTGCTCTATGGAATAGTCCCTTGTCCCTGGCTTAGAGGAGTCATGTTCTGGTCCACTCTAGGTGTTGTACTCTTCTGTTCATCCACTCTAGGTGTGTACTCTTCTGTTCATCCACTCTAGGTGTGCACTCTTCTGTTCATCCACTCTAGTTGTGCACTCTTCTGTTCATCCACTCTAGTTGTGCACTCTTCTGTTCATCCACTCTAGGTGTGCACTCTTCTGTTCATCCACTCTAGTTGTGCACTCTTCTGTTCATCCACTCTAGTTGTGCACTCTTCTGTTCATCCACTCTAGGTGTGCACTCTTCTGTTCATCCGCTCTAGGTGTGCACTCTTCTGTTCATCCACTCTAAGTGTGCACTCTTCTGTTCATCCACTCTAGGTGTGCACTCCATGTCTGCCCTGGAGGAATGGCCTTTTGGTGCTCTGCCCTGCGATGCTGGTTCCTCTTAACCATCATCATTATCCTGAGCAGACAACGCTGGAAAGGGAGACTGTCTCACTGAGGGGTGCAATCTTGTGACGTAGTATTTAACTGAAAATTGACTGTTCCTACCTCAGTCTTCCTAAGTAGATCTTCAGCGTTGGATCTTGAAGAATGAACAAATACAAAGCTAATAGTCCTTTGGAAATTGGTGGGCTAGGTGAGAAGGTGGGTCCTTCACTCTGCCGAATGGAAAAGAGACTGAAGGAGGCAGAATAAGGCAAAGATGTCCTGACTATCACAGAAGTGGTTGGCCATGCTTAGAATGAAACCATGACCTCTTCTAGCCTCAGTGTCGACCCTGCTTCTCCTTCTGTGATTTCTCTGAAGCTTTCCCCAACCTCCCACTGTCCTAGCTACACAACTATATATACCTAGAGTGGATGAACAGAAGAGTGCACATCTAGAGTGGATGAACAGAGAAGAGTGCACAACTAGAGTGGATGAACAGAGAAGAGTGCATAGCAGTGTAAAGTCAAGAGGCAATGCTGGAACTGTATGTAAGCCAAGCTGGTGAGGGGCCACAGGGGCTAGTGAGGGGCCATGGAGGCTATGGGATGGCAGCTCACTCTAATCAAGAACATCATGTGTATGTGATGTAAATCTTTCTGTTGTTATTTTGATTTTATGAAACAGGTTCTCGCTATGCAGACCACAATGACCTGAAACTCATTGCATAGCCCAGGCTGACCTCAAACTCATATAATTCCCCTGCCTCTGCCTCCTAAGTGTTAGATTGAAGGCATGTGCCAGCATGCACGGCTATATGTCTTATAACCATTATTCTCAGAAAATAGTTGTCTGAATTCACCAAGGTGGATTTTAAATAAGAATCTAAGTAAGGCTGTGTGATTAAGTAGGTGAGGCAGCCTTCAAAGAGAGCTAGTGTCCCAATGGACAGGAAATTTAATACATCTATGGTATGAGCTGGCCACTAGGAAAGCTAATGTAGTGTTGGGTTACACTGATAGAAGTATGAAGTTCAGAGCTGAGGGGGTGATGATCCTATTCCATCCTCTTCTGCACTGGTCCACACTGCCTGAAACCTGAATTCTTTGCTGTCATCATTCAAGAGAGTAACAAAAAGACTCGAAATCATGTCATGTGAGAAGAGTTGGAAAAACTGCGGCTGTTCAGCCTGTGGATAAGCAGTCTCAGAGAGAAGAGCACATGACTAAGGTTTCTGAGTCCTAAAGGATGAGCATCAGGAAAGGAGGTTAGATTTCAAGCAACCTGTGACTTCACAGGGACCATGCTGGACCATTGGATGGGACCTTGAAGGGGTGTCTACTCCCTTCCCTATTGGATGGGACCTTGAAGGGGTGTCTACTCCCTTCCCTATTGGATGGGAGCATGAGGGGTGTCTACTCCTCCCTTCCCCATTGGATGGGAGCATGAGGGGTGTCTACTCCTCCCTTCCCTATTGGATGGGAGCATGAAGGGTGTCTACTCCTCCCTTCCCTATTGGATGGGAGCATGAAGGGTGTCTACTCCTCCCTTCCCTATTGGATGGGAGCATGAGGGGTGTCTACTCCTCCTCCCCCATTGGATGGGACCTTGAAGGGGTGTCTACTCCTCCCTTCCCCATTGGATGGGAGCATGAGGGGTGTCTACTCCTCCCTTCCCCATTGGATGGGAGCATGGAGGGTGTCTATTCCTCTCCTCCCCAAGATAGTGGCTTTTCAGCTGGCCAAAGCCCAAGACACCTGAAGACACACTGCTCTTTGGAAAATGCCATGCTCTTTCCAAAATAGGCACCAGGAATTGTGTTGGAGCAGAAACGTGGCTGAGTGAGGCAGTCATGTTCCAGACACTATGAGCAGCACTTGGTTTCTGTGATAAGCTTTTGCTAATCTTCTCTATATTTCAAAGCCTGTCCTCTAGATGCCATCTTTCCCTGGCCTCCCTTTCTTTTGACAGGATATAAGCGTGCCATCTTTCACTCCTGTGTGCGAGTTTCTGTGAAATGTAGTGTGTAATGTCTTAGGCCTATCCTATATTCATTTTTAAGAGAGAGGAAATAGATTTCACAAACACCTGACCCACCTAGGGAAATAGGCTTGGCTTTTTGTCACCCAGGAGCATAAGCATTAGCCAGGCCAAAACCAAGGTCCTGGTCATCTAAAGGAGTACAGTTTTCTCCACCAAGCTTCATGGGCCTCTGAGGCCTCTAAGCCAACTTCATCCCTCAAGACTGTTCATTTCTACCATTCCTGCCAGCTTTCTTGCAGGACCAGCCAACCCCTTCACCTCGCCGCCTACTGGTACCTAGAGAATAGCCTCCTCTTCAGAATCCTCTCCATCTCTGACTACGCACTCACTCTTACCCAGTTCAAAATCAGAACAACTCTGCTTCTCCAAGAAGCCTTTCCTGGCTATTCTTGTGTGCTGTTAGTCTCAAGGCTCTAACCTTTGTCTAGTCCAGTACCTAACTTTGTATGTGACACTCTGGTCCAGGGTGTCCACGGCAGTGAGCTCCTCCCTGATCTCCTTGGCAGGAAGCATCCACTCCCAGGGCTTGACAGCCCAGAAAGAAGAGACTTGGTCTTGTGAAATGGAATTACAGAAGACAGCTGGCTTGTTTGAGGATGAGTAAGAGCAGACAGGAGTTGGGGGACTCTGAAGAATGAGTAGGTGGGAGCCGGGGAGCAGAAACATACATATTGAAGAACTGTGGGTGTTCGGGGGGGTATATGGATTGAAGAATTCATTCATTATTCAAAGAAACATTTTGAGCATCTGCTGTATGCAAGACACTGCACCAGAAGTAGGGAATAGAATAGTCACGAAAGCAAACATGGCAACCCAGTGGGAGAAACAGATTCTAAACAAATAAAGCACACAACCAAAATCACAGTGATAAACTAAGACAAGTGGCAGAAACACGAGGAAAGGTGACATGAATGAAAATGGGGAGGTGAGCTGTCAGATAAGGTGCTGTGAGAAAGTGCTGCTTGAGCTCAGACCACAGGCTCAGGAGGCCCTGGGTGCTTTTGACAGGAAGTGACTACTTCAGGGACGCCCCACTGAGTCCCTTCCAAACTGGCCTTTCTCCATCTTCTCCCTTTGCAGTACCCAGTAAGTTGTCAGAAGTGGGTACATGGGAGGGCCAGCGTAGCCCCATTTCCAATTGTAGTGAAACCTTTAACCACGCTGACAGCTCTGTTGTGGGTCTGGGAGAGCTATTAATAGTGCGGTGGTGTTTAATATTTAATGAGCGAAGAAAGGCTCTGTTGATGAAGGGCTCTTACCTGAGTCCCCCAGCATTGTGTGGCTTGCATATATCCTCCTAGAGATGGGAAAGGTATCCAAGGTCTCAGAGGGAGCAGGGAAGGAAGGATACCGTCTGGACAGCCTGCCTATAGCATGTCAGGATTATTAGTACAGAAGCTAAACGTGCCAGTCATTCTGTCCGGGGCAGGCCTGCCCCTTGGTGGGAAAGTCAGCTGCTGGCATGCGGACTGCAGAGCTGCTGAGGGGAGCCTCCACTGAGCTTCCTGTGGACCCCAAAGCTGTCCCCTGAAGACACTAGCTTCCAGAAAGCCTTCTCTGCTCTCAGCTGGCCTGCTGCTCACAGCCCTGGCATAGAAGAGATCACAGTCTCTGGAAGGCCAAGCAGGGATCATGATGTGTGGCTGCTGGTTTAGGGAAGAGAAGGAAGACTTATGTGATGGCAGGGAGATAAGTGAGAGGAAACATGGGTACCAGACTGGGCCACTTGTCAACCTCTCCGTCATCTTCAGATAGGACCTCGTGCAAATTGGAGGTTGTGAGACACAACAAAGAAACCATCAAAGGAAGCTCCCTCAGGAGAAACTGATTTGAATATCTTTAATTATAGAGACCCTATGGAGCTAGCGAGTGTCACTGGCCTTGGAGCAGGAGGTATGGCCAGCATTGCCAGGGAGTCCACTGGGTGCATCCTAGCTCTGTCCTCGGTATGACCTTTGGCCAGCCTCCTTTTAGACTACTTATGAAATGAATAAGATCATGCACATACAGATGAACTGCAAATGCTCTATCATTTCTGGTCGAGGATTGGTGGTGATGAAGGGGTCAGCTATCTCCTTTTCCTATCAGTGGTTCCCAGGGGACCTTTGTGGGCGAGGATGAGGAGATGCCTTTTCTCTTCATCAAATGAGAAACTTCCCCTCCCCTGCCTCTTTGATAGATGGCTGTGGTAAGACCAGCCCAGAGACAAAAGGTCTCTCTTCTCATAGGGTATCCCGTTAGAGGGCAGGAGCAAGGGGAGCTATGAAGGGTAGCTGAGAGCCTGTCCCTTCCCCTGGGCCATGTCTGTGAGTCCTGTTGTCACAGTGGGTCCTTCCTGGAGAGCCTTGTCCTGCTGCTAGCTCAGGTAACAAAGGTCAGTGCTCAGAAGACACTTGAAAAGCCCCTCCCCTGTGTCAGTAGGCTAGAGAAAGAGGCAGCCCCAGTCTGCTGACTTTGAGGTCTTGTCAACATTTTGTCAGAGTAACTTTCAAGCATATGTATACTAGGAAATAAAATGAACCCTCATTTATTCATCAAGCAACTTCAACAATTATCAACACAAGAACAACGTTTCACCCCTGCCCCCACCATGAGGTAATTCTAAACAATTCTTTCACATTTAGCATCTTCATATGTTTCTCTTTTAAAATTTGTGTTTAAAAGGCCATAATATCATATCCAAATATAATTCCTTAACATCGTAAAACTTTTACTCTATTCATTGGAAACTAGTCCATACATTGCACTTGGTGACCTTTCTTTTTTAAATTTTGGTGTGTGTGTGTGTGTGTGTGTGTGTGTGTGTGTGTGTGTGTGTGTGTGTGCACGTGTGTGTCTATTAATCAGAGAATGACTTTGTGGCGTCAGTTCTGTCCTTCCATCTTTACTCGGGTTCCAGGGATCAGACCCAGGTGGTCGAGCTTGTACAGCATGGGCTTCTGTGTAGTCTGTAGCCCTCCTTCTACCTTCTCTTTTCTTGCAATTTCTGTTTGAAAGCCTTTTTGTTGCTGTTTTCCACAATCTGGACTTTTGTTGATCACGTCCTTGCGGTATTTCTTTTTGTGTTTGTGTTTGTGGTGTTTTGTTTGGTTTTTGGTTTTTGGTTTTGTTTGGTTGGTTGTTTGGTTGGTTGGTTTTTCCAGACGGGGTTTCTCTGTGTAGCCTTGGCTGTCCTGGAGTCACTTTGTAGACCAGGCTGGCCTCGAACTCACAGCAATCTGCCTGTCTCTGCCTCCTGAGTGCTGGGATTACAGGCGTGCGCCACCACACCCGGCTCTTTGTGGTATTTCTAATCCTATTCTTCTCCCCTACATTTCTGTAATCTAGTAGTTAGTTCTCAAGTTTGGTGAGATTCAGACTCAACTTTCTGTGACAAGTGCTTGGTAGCAGCGCTGTGCATTCCCCTGCCCTCCACTGAGGTATGGCTGAGTACACCATCCTGAGCACACAGTTGGCCTATTTTTGTGGTGTTCAGATGGATTGATGGAATGGTTAGCCTGATTACAGCCCATTACCAAGGTTCCTCAGCATCTGGTTACCTAATGTTCTCAGCAGCCCTTTATTTCATTAGGAGTTCCTTGTGCGCATTAGTGTCCCTGGTCACAGGCCCTCTCTCCTTTGCATCTTTCCCACACCGTCCGTCCATATCCCATCCCATCATTTCCTTCCTTGTCAACCCAAGTGGCCCAAACACGTCTTCAAGCCTCGTGAACTGCATTTTGCTTCCCCGAGGGGAGGGCCCTGACTTGGATCTGTTCTCACTTAGGCAGCTCTCTGAATCCTGCTAGGGCCATGCCTGACCCACACGAGGAGTGCCTGAAGCTCAGGCTGTTCCTCCTCTGGAGAGGTCTGCTGGCATAGTGGGAGCTGGCATCGTTTCCCCTTCCCAGGGACTTCTCAGGAGCGGTCTTCTGTACTGACAAGAGTCTTCCACACTTATTTCCTAAGCTTCCTGCCCCAGCCTGGGTCCTGGCAGGGACCCAAGCCTGGCTTCCTGTTTATGGGCTGGGAGAGGGGAGGGAGGCATGGGAAGGACAATGCCAGCACTCATGTCCTTTTCTCTCTCCTACCAAGTTTAAGTACCTCTGAGAGCAGAACAATTACCACCTTCTGGCACTTGGGCATTCCTGTGCCCCACATGATCACTGATCCAGTTTGGTTCCTCTCAGAGGAGACACTGTGGACTCTGTGCTCTGTGTGTTCATGTGTTCGAGACAAATAAAGCTCATGCAATGCTTTTGCAGTGGGTCGGCTGACTAGAGAGCCCAGAGCTGGGAGCTGCTTCTTACAGTGTCCACCAGACCCTAACCCTGACTATACGAGGAGTCCTGCCCCTCTACCACCCAGCTGTTACTTCTCTGGTCACTGTGTCCCAGGCACCAGAGCTTTGGATGGAGCAGGAAGCCTGAGAGGTGCAGACTGGCCAGGGACTAGCCACACAAGCCAGAAAACATCAGGTGTGCTACAGTGGTGGCCACTGCCCAGTGCAGTGGCTTCTCAGCATCTGTGAGGGACGGGCTTTAGGACCAGTGCCTCTACTCTCTGCCAACCGTGAATATTCAAGCCTCTCACTTGATAGCCAAGCACGATGGCCTGTGCCTGGAGCTTCATCAACTGGGAGGCTGAGGCAGGAGGATTGCTTGAGTATATAATTCCAGTACTGGCCTGAACATCATAGGCAGACACTGTCTCTAAGGAAAAACAAACAAACAAACAAACAAAAACTTGAGGTAGCACACAGTGCACATACGCTCCTGTATACCAGCACACAGTGCACATACGCTCCTGTATACCAGCGCACAGTGCACATACGCTCCTGTATACCAGCGCACAGTGCACATACGCTCCTGTATACCAGCGCACAGTGCACATACGCTCCTGTATACCAGCGCACAGTGCACATACGCTCCTGTATACCAGCGCACAGTGCACATACGCTCCTGTATACCAGCGCACAGTGCACATACGCTCCTGTATACCAGCGCACAGTGCACATACGCTCCTGTATACCAGCGCACAGTGCACATACGCTCCTGTATACCAGCGCACAGTGCACATACGCTCCTGTATACCAGCGCACAGTGCACATACGCTCCTGTATACCAGCGCACAGTGCACATACGCTCCTGTATACCAGCGCACAGTGCACATACGCTCCTGTATACCAGCACACAGTGCACATACTTCCTTAAAAACATACACCCAAGCAGAGATATAGAGGAAAGTGTGTTGCTGAGTCCAGGGAAGTCTCTTACCCCTTACACCTCAACTACTACTCCCCAAGCATGTATGGAAGTAAGCACCTGTGATCTCAGCACTTGGAGACACAGGCAGGAGGATCAGGACGTCATGGTCACGTCAGCTACACAGTAAGTTCAAGGCCAGCCTGGGCTCCATGAAATTCTGCCTGAAAAGAAAGAAAAAGAAAAAAACTCAAATGCTTCAAACAACCTGTAAGGCTTCAGAGAGTCTGCCTCCAGCCTTCCATACATACCCTGTTGCTTCCACACTGACTGCATTCTCCGCCCTCTCTCGGTTTTCTCCAAGGTCTGCTCCCTTTCGTGTCAGCTTTTGCATGTAGTTCTCTCGTGGGATGTTTTGTTCAGGACCTTTTACCTTGTTGGGTTGACTCCAGTCCTTCTTCTGGGCTTGCCTCAAGGGCCTTCTCTCCTTATTGTACTTTTCACAGGTGTAATCTAAGGACTTTATGAATAGCGGTGCTGTTGTGACAGGCCTTAGGAAGTCTAAGCTCTATGAAGGCGGAGAGCATTTCTGTTTTCACACTATACTTCTGCAGAAACTCTTCCTGACTTCCTGTCGAATGAATAACCTGTGTTATCCTATCATATTTCACATGTGCCCTGATGGTGGTGAGCATTACCAGACATGCAACAGTTCGCCTTACCTTTGCCACTCTGTGGATGTGGTATGTGCTTAACTTACAGAGAGGGAGCCTAGACCTAAGGTCACACAGCTAGGCGGCGGAGCCATATCAAACCAGCCCTGTGGCCTCCTAACTGTAGTACCACACTGCCCCCTTTTGGTATGTCACAGAGTTGCCACCAGGTCCTGGTTCTTTTTTAGCTGTGTAATTGAGTGCTTGGCAGAGCTGGCTGTGGAGTTTGACCTGGGCCATGCATTTCAGGGGCTGTTGCCTCATATGTTTTTCATGGACCCTTTGCCACCTCCAGGCTGTAATATAGCATCTCAGTGAAAAGAAAGACCAGCTGTTTGAATGGCCTGATCTGCAGTGTCCCCGGGAGTAAACATGAGCTAATTAAGATTCTAATAAAGATAATTGAGAGGGCGAAAGGAGTGCTTGCCTCTGTGATGTAGTCACTAAAGACAGCACTCTGGAAAGTAGCTTTAAGGCATGAAAGGGCAATACCTCTTGGTCTTGATTACAGTAAAACTCAAGTTATCCAGCATGCCAAGGCTTCTCTGGTGGCAGAGAAATTGGGACTGACAAACACTTTAGACAGGATGGGGACATGCAAATGAGAAAAAAGTGTCGTAAATATATAACCCAGCTCCCATTTGTTGGCCACACCAGGCATGCTGTAAAACATTTTACATTCATTATCCCCTTTCATTCTAACACCAGCCTTGCAAACTAGGTTATATGGTACCCATAAAAGGAAAGAGGCATTAATAAAAGTAACTTGCCAAAAGTCATACAACAGCTGGTCTTCCTAACTTTGAGACCAGAGCATCCCCCCAAACTGAATTGGTGACAATAGACAATGAACAATGGAGTATCGTTCCTAGTTCTGGGAATTTGGTTAAACTGGAGAAATAGGCAAATGTACAAAGACTTCCTTTTACTAGGCATTTTAATTACTCTTGAATAAACACATGTAGGTGTGGTGGTCTGTGCTATAATCCCAGAACTCCAGAGACTAAAGCTGGAGGATCACAAGTTCAAAGCCAGAGTGAGCTATGTGGTAAGACGCTGCCTCTAAAACGTGGAAACAAATATGTATATAACTTTCAAAATAGTTCCATTAAGCCTGGTGCAGTGGCACACCCCTGTACTCCTAGCACTCTGGGAGGCAGAGGCAGGTAGATCACTGTGAACTCTAGCAGCCTGATCTAAAAGTGAGTCCAGAAAACCCAAGGCTACAAGAAAAACCCTTGCCCCAAAAACAAAACAAAAACAATTAGTTCCAATAAAGATTATAAAGCTACAGTAGCTGCAACATTATCATAGTGAAAAGAAAAAAGAATGTAAAAAGCAAAGAGGCTAGGTGGTGGCGCATGCCTTTAATCCTAGCACTCAGGATATAGAGGCAGGAGGGGTTTTGTGAGTTCAAGGCCAGTCTGGTCTATATAGTGCATTCCAGAACTGTCGGGAATACACAGAGAGATATCACACACACACACAAAAGCAAAGCCTTCAGTAGTGGCGACTTATAAATAAATTATAGAACATTCTTTCCATAGCATATATAGGCAGTCTTTTATAAATGGAGAGGTTAGCCAGGCATGGTAGGTCACACCATAGCACGTGGGAGGCCAAAGCATGAGGACCAGGAGTTTAGGTCCAGCTTTGGCTACATAACAAATTCAATACCAGAATGGGATACATGAGACCCAGTTGTTTAAAAAAAAATTTAAAGACCAGCTTGATGAGCTGACTCAGCAGGTGAAGGCACTTGCTGCAGAATCCTGGTGACTGTAGTTTGATCCCCAGAGCCCACATGAAGAGGAAAGGAGGGAACTGGTTGTTGTTTTAGGTGAAAATCCCTGATCGGTCTATTTTACCAATAAAGACTCAGGAGCCAGATGCTGTGGTGAAAAATCTGATAGCTCAGAGAGGCAGAGAAAGCACCCAGTTGACCTTCCTACTCAGCTCATGTCCCAATGGAGAAGGCCCAGAGGCTCACTACCTAGCTGACAAGCCAGGAAAAAACGGCCAAAAAACCCAAGGCCAAAGGCTTGCTAGCTTAAGGCCCCAAAAGCCAAAGGCCAAGGAGCTGAGGAGCTCAAAATCTAGAGAGCTAAAAACCAAAGAGCTAAAATCCCAAAAGTAAAGCCTAAAGCTAAAATTGCCAAAGACCCTTTCTACTTTGACATGCTGTCTTAATACCCCTCAACTCAAAAGTCTCTCCTACTCTTTAATCCCTGTCAGCTGGTTTCTTGCTCCGCCTCTTGACCTAGGGTTAACTTTATTAAATCCTCTGTATAGAAAGCTCTTGGATTATAGGTGTGTGTAAGGTTGGGTGAACCACACTTAATCACCTGTTTACAATAAACATAAAGGTCTTGGATTAAAAGTGTGCTAGGGCTCAACCACAAGACACAGGGATTTACAGTTCAATCTCAGGGATCCCAGTGAGATCAAAGACAGGTTTTTACAGTTCACAATCTCAGGGATCACAGTGGGATCAAATATCCTGCAACAACCGGTTCTACAAAGCCATCCTCTGGCCTCCACATATGCACTGTGTCATGTGTGTCCACACACATCATACACTAATAATAAATAAATTTTAGATGAAAAGATGTTTATAATCTATTTTTCCTTGGCATAAAAAGCGTCTAACATAAAAGTGGCCATCATAAGATGCGTATGAAATGTGCGCAGTCTAACTCCATCTGTGTTCAAAGCCTGAAAGTGCACAGCAGCCGCAGTTCTAATCATACAAGAATGCTCACTCTCTTCCTTAGTCACCTTTGCTTTGGACTCTCTTATAATACATCCCTTTACCGTATTTTTTACTATTCCTTTTATTATTTTGTGTAACAAGTGCTAAAAAATTACAATCTTTCCCCTGACATATTCCTACACAGGCAGTAGAATTTTTGTCCCATCATCCACATATGTTTGGAACCAGGTATTTTATGGACATATTGGCTAGATGCATTTGAGGATGGCAACGTTACCTCATACCTACGGGCTACTCATCTGCTTGTCTTGTTCCTGCTGGGCCCTCTCAGCGCTGACCTCACACACTCCGCTCACATCTGCCCTTCCTTCTCTAACCCTGCAGAGCCCTCTGGCTGTAAGGGGACAAGGCATTTCTTTGGAAATGAAAAGCTCCACATTGAGCAGATACAACAGATACACACACACACACACACACACACACACACACACACACACACACCCCGCCTCTTAGCCCCTGATGGCAGCTTTCCTATAGCTTCAGCTTCACCAGCAAACGGAAGTGAGGAAGAGTTTTTTTGTTTGCTTGTTTGTTTTTAATAGTGAGTATTACTTATTTACATGTACATGTGTGTTTGTCCGCATATGTGCATGTGCCTGAAGTTGGGGGCATCCCCTGGAGTTGGAGTTACAAACAGTTGTAAGCTGCCTGATGTGGGTTCTGGGAATTGAACTCAGGTCCTCTGCAGGAGCAATACATGCTCTTAGCCACTGAACCATGTCTCCAGCCTGTGAGGACCAGTCCTGGCTTGAAGACTACATGGCAACTACTAAAGTTTATTTTTTTTTCCTCTGCAAAATTGGAATAAATAATAGATGCTACTTATGATTGCCAGAGATTAAATGAGAAAATAAGAGGAAAGCTTTGAAAGCATAAGTTGCACTACAAATATAAAGGCCTATGTTTCAGATATGTTATGCTCTTGTGTATACATGCGTGCTTCTGCATCTGCCTATGGTGGAACAACAACTTAATAGGAATATAAGACACATTGACAAATCTTGAAAGACCGCTTCTTAAAAACAACCTAAGAGGGCTGGAGAGATGGCTCAGTGATTAAGAACACTGGCTTCTCTTCCAGAGGACCCAGGTTCAATTCCCAGCACCCACACGGCAGCTCACAACAGGCTTTAACTCCAGTTCCAGGGCATCCTACAGCCTCTGAGGTTCTGTGAGGACAAGCAGATGTGTATGAGGTACACAGACGAACACACAGTCAGAACATCGGCAAAAGCCCAGGGCAGGGAGAGTCGGATTCTGCTTCATCTGCTGTGTGTTGTTTTCTTTCCCCAGTGAACATGCGTTGCTTTCTTAAGTTACAGAAACCAATACCCATTTTCTAGTGGCTTAAAATAATGTAGTCAAACTAGAAATAGTCATTGGAAGTCACCCACACAGAGGCCTGACAGCTGGGGCAAAGAGAACAAAGGATTTAGAAAGATAAGCAATTGGGGAAACAGCTTGATTGGCAAATTAGGACCATGTTGTTAAAACTATTGAATGTCAGGTCAATGAATTTCTAAGTGGTGGGAGCCTTTGAAGGGTCTTGGGCAAAGGAGTCCTATAGAGAGTAATTTTGATTCTTAGAACAGTGTTTTAAGAATGACAAATGTGGGGGAGGGGGCTGGAGAGATGGCTCAGCAGTTAAGAGCACTGGCTCCTCTTCCAAAGGACCTAGGTTCAATGCCCAGCACCCACATGGTGCCTCATGTAACTGGAGTCATACAAGCAGGCAGAATACCAATGTACATAAAATAGAAAATAAAACAGAATAATGAATGTGGACAAGATAGCTCAGGCCTTGCAAACCTGGTGACCTGATTTCAATCCTGTGAATCCAAGTCAAGGTGGAAACAAAAGACCAACTCCACCGGCCTGTCCTCTGACTTGCACAAGTATGCCTTGACACATGTGCTCACACACACACATACACACAAATTTTAGTTTAGTTTTGTTTAAGCTTTATCCATTTTACACATACTTAAAAAATAATAACACATAAGATTACTTGAAAGAAAAAAGGAAGACAAAAATGTATATATAGACGTCAGGCATGGTGGTGACCTTGGGAGGCCATGGCAGGAAGAGCTTGAGCTTGGAGCCAGCCTGGGCCTGACAGGAAGATAGCTATTTTGAAGAAAGTGCTACATTGCATTCCCAGTTGGTTTGGCAGAGGGCTAAGGGAAAGAGGATCGGTGAAGACGACCTGTCAGGTCAAAGGGAGACAGGAGCAACCTGTAAGAAAATAGTGATGTCAGAGTTAGTCCCTGCTCTCCACATAACTGAGGAGGATGTCCTGTCCATTGGCTAGATCTGGTGCCCCATATTTGGTGGGGAGCCCTTGTGGCATGCAAAGAAAGAATAGGCAGGCTATCAAGAAAGACTTGTTAGCCTGCAACCATAAAGTGGGGGAGGAGATCCTCCTCGGACATGGACCTAAGGGAGGGTAATAAGGTGGGGGTGGGAGGGTAGGAGGAACAGAAGGATATGAGTGCTGGGAGAACAACTGAGTTCTAATCTGAATAAATTAATTTTTTTAAAAGATTAAAAAAAAAAAGAAAAGAAAATAGTGATGGGGTTGGGTTATCACACCAAGTAAAATAAACGCCAGTCCCAGGTAACTGGGTTAATAGACAAAGAAGAAGGACAAATAGTCCTTTCAGAAGAATTCTAATTTTATATATACATATATATTCCATTAAAGTTTTATATTTGTGGAAAAATGAAGGAAATAGAAATTACCACTGAAACATCATAGTAACAAGGGCTGCTGTCAAGATTCACTGATTGTAAATCTAGAGGGTGGGACTTTAAGAGGAATCAAGATATTTGAATCATCATACAAAACTCTTACATATTAATTACTGTGGTAGTTTTAAACATGCATCCACAGGTTGATGATACCCTTCTCTCTAGGAGATGGGATTTAACTCTTCTCCCCTTGAATATGGGCTGGACTAAGTCATTTGTTTCTGATGAAAAGAAAACAATATGACAAAATAGTAATTGTACAGCAGAGAGATCTATCAAACCCTACCCCAAAGTGATTAAAGATTAATCTCACTGAAAAAATAAAAAGCAGGCTGGACGTGGTGGCGCACACCTTTAGTCCCAGCATTCTGGAGGCAGAGGCAGGTGGCTCTCTGTGAGTTCAAGGCCAGCCTGGGCTATAGAGTGAGTTCCAGGACAGCCGTGACTCTGTTTCACAGAGAAACCTTGTCTAATACATAAATAAATGATTAATCTCACCAGTAAACAGGCATGTATACCCAGTGTGCCATAATGAGGAGATATTACCTCCATTGTATTCTCCTCCAAAGTCTGTAACCTGAACTGGTTACAATAAATATTAGGCAGAGATGGAGAGATGGCTCAGCAGTTAAGCACACTGGCTGCTCTACCAGAGGACACAGGTTCAATTCCCAGTACCCATCTGATAGCTCACAACCATCCATAACTGCAGTTCAAGGGAGTCCAACACCCTCTTCTGGCCTCCTCAGACACAAATAAATAAAATAAAACATTTTTAAAAGATACATTAGGCAAATTGAAAAGACATTCTAGGAAATACCTAAGCAGGCATTTTCTTGGCCTCTGACCTACACATATGCCCTGTTGCACACTCTCTACCCCCATAAATAAGTAAATGTAACAAAACTTTAATTATTTCAAAATAAAAAGGGCTAAAAGTATCCTCACCATCATTTTTAGTGTATTTGGCTGGAAAAGAAGCTTACCATTAACAAGATAAGGATAGCTACAAGAAAAAATGAAGACTCTAGGCCAAGCTGGGCTACACAGTTTATAAACAAGTAAAGAAAAACCGAAGAGAAGATAGAATTTTCAAAATATCTAATCAGCCCTTCCAATGATACTGGAAGTGAGGGGCAATCACTAGGGAAAGTGATTGTTCCGCAGCCAATTAAGTGGGCCAATTCTTTGCCTCATGGTGGCAGTGCCTGCGAACAGCATTCTCCGCAGTAGTCTGTGCACCTGTTGCCTATGGGGCGCCCTAAGGGATCTCAGAAACAACTTCCTGTTGCTCAGTCATGCATCTGGTCTCCGTGCTTTCCCCAGTGTAGGCTTCAGGCAGGGGTGTGAGATGCCTCTGGGGAAACCCAGGGCACAGTGGCCAGATGGTGTCTGTCTTCAGCAAACTGCAGCATAAGGTGCATGCATTGGGGCCCTGCTTCAAGTTTAATTCAGGGGAGCTTGGAGACGTGGTAGCTGAGAAGCAGGTCACTATGATTGTAGAGCTGTGGTCCCCTGGACAAGTGGCAGGTCCTGCACGCCTGAGGGATTCCAGTGTACTGTCCTATGCCCTCCCAAGTCATGTTCAATAATAAACCTCACATCCAGTGGGGATAAAAAGAAAGAGCCATTGGATTTTTGTTTGTTTGGTTGGTTTGGTTTTGGTTTTTCAAGACAGGGCTTCTCTGTGTAGCCTTGACTGTCCTGGACTCACTTTGTAGACCAGGCTGGCCTCGAACTCACAGCAATCCACCTACCTCTGCTTCCCAAGTACTGGGATTAAAGGTGTGCACCACCATGCCCGGCTGGCCATTGGACTTTTAACTAGGAGCATGACACTGACCCCCAGAGTTAGTCAAGGGGCTGGAGAGATGGCTTAGTGCTTATGGAGGACCTGAGTTGATTTCCCAGCACCCATATTAGGTACCTCTCAACTGCCTGTAACTACAGCTCCAAGGAGATCCAATGCCTCAGGCTTCCAGCCTCCATAGGCACCTGTACTCACATGTACACATATGCAGACAGATAAAGGAGTCAAGTCCCCAGGACTCACAGGGTGGGGAAGCAGGCTCACCCAAGCTAGCCAGATAGACTTCTATAAGGAGCTCCTAGGGAGTGAGCCATGGTGCACGTCCCAGCACTCAAGAAGCAGAAGCAGATGGTCCCCTGTGAGACTGAGGATGGCCTCATCTAAACAGTGAGTTCTGGGACAGCAAGAGCTATATGGAGAGAGATTGTCAAAAAAAAAAAATCTAGGGGAAGGAGGAATGGATACTTCTAAACAGAGAAGAAAGAAATGTCCAGATCTACTTGCTCAAGAAGAGCTGATCAAAAGATACCCCCCCCCCACCTCCTGCCTGTGGCCAGACTCAGGCCAGACGCTGGAGGCCTTGCATCAAGGACTGCTTCTTTCATCCCTTAGCTAGGAGGCTAGTCCATTAGCCAAGTCCCAGGTCATCCCCTGTGGACTGCAAAGTCAGGCTGGACGGAACATGAGATAGAAGGAGTTGTCTATTCTCCATGCAGCCTGTATTTGAAAGAGAGAGTAATCTGTGTCTTAAATGGGCCTTAAACAGCATTACAGAGTGGTTTGTGTGTGTGTGTGTGTGTGTGTGTGTGTGTGTGTGTGTGTGTGTGTGTGTGTGTGTGTGTTAAACACATGCTTACCACGTGGCAGAGACTGTGGTAAAGGCATTATGATATCACCTCACTTAATCCTCTCTACCACCTTCTGAGACAGGTGCTATGAGATTCCTCACATTAAAAGTGAAAATGGAGAGTCATAGAGGTTAGAGACTTGGTGACGATCACATAATGGAACTTGGAGAGGTGCAGCTCAGTGGCAAAGAACGTGTCTGGCTTTAGCCTCATCTGTGGAGAAAACCACACAGATGAGTACACAGCAGAAATAGGACTTAATTCAAAGCCACACCACTTGTTCTAAGTGGCTGTACCGCCTGCTCCTGACACACAGAGACCCCGATGTGCCTGGACACTGACAGTGGTATCTCTAGATGGTGGGATTAGAAGTAATGCTCTTCTCTTTTCTCCTTATCTGGACCTTTTAAGTGACTGTTTCTTTTGAATTCAGGAAAAGATATTGTTATTTAAGCTCGGGTGCTTCTGCCAACTTTCTGTACTATCTAAGATGAGAACAAAACAGGTCCATTAGCCAAGTGCAGAAAGTGGAGACTACCTTCTCTGCTGTGACAAAATGGAAAATTCTCTCCCTCTCTCTCTCTCTCCCTCTCTCTCTCTCTCCCTCTCTCTCTCTCTCTCTCTCTCTCTCTGTGTGTGTGTGTGTGTGTGTGTGTGTGTGTGTGTGTGTGTGTGTGGTCTGTCTGTCCGTCCGTCCATCTGTCTGTGTTTGTGTGAATGTAGTAGTCATAGAGGGGAGGGTGAGGAGGGAAGCTAAGGAGTTATCTAAGGATGCACCACACAAAGAATTATCTCCCCTATGGCTTCCTTGTCCTTGCACCACGTTTGTTTGGTCCTGAACTTCCCAGATATACTAAGGAACATTATTTCATCACATACATACCAAGATTCTGAATCTTACCCCTTATTAAAATCTTCCCAGAGAGCCAAGCTTCTGGCATGAAGGCCAGGCTGCGTCCATGAGAGTGACGGGAGTCATGCTGGGTCTACTTCAGGCATCCAGGCCATGGACCAAGCGGGCAGCTGGTGTCAGCCACGGGCAAAGATGAACTGACGACATTTAAGGTCACCACTAACCAGCAGGCAGGCCTTGACCAGATCCTCCCACATGTTCTGGGGGAGGTAATTCAGAACGCTGGATAGCTCCCAACAGAGGCCCTGTCCTGGCTAAGAGGGGAGACCCCGGATACCCACATTATCCAGGCTCTGTGTTAACTCAAGCTTGAATAGCCTTCCTCAACATGGCACTCACTTCAAAGGGCCTCTTCTCTTTCCAAGACTATTCCTGTGAGTACAAAAGTTCTCTCTGCCTCAGCACCTTTCCTACCACCTGCAACACATATCTGGCCTGGCTGAACTCTCTTGAGGTCACCATCGCTCTCAAAGCAAAGTCAGTTTTAGAGATAAAACTCCTGAGCTTTTCATGGCCAGAATCTGCTACCCAAATCCTTCAAGGCTGTAGGACTCTTTGTCTCTTAAAATCCCTGGTACTCTCCTCTTTAAACTCTCCTCTTTGGTCAGAGCATGAGGGAGGAATGCTAAGAGAAACACTGAGAATGTTTCAAAGCCTGAAAAAAGAGCCTTCCACGGCTACCACCTAACTTCAGCCTGGCAATGAGAACGCATAGGTTCCTGGATTTTTTTAGTGAAGGATCTGTTGCACCCCATGGTTACTGCCTCCTTTACACCTCAACAAACATACTGGTTAAAAAAAAAACGGCCTTAACTATTGAAATAGTATATCCCACTCAACACGCAGGCTGGCTCGCTGTCCCAGCACCAACCAGCCACAGGGGCAGGAAGGGCAGGGAAAGAGCATCTGCTGTCTGCTGAGGTAGGAGTGGACCTGACAGAGTCCAGGCTCCAGTGACTGTGGCTGCTGCTGCTGCTCCTGCAGATAGAGCCACTGATTAACTGAAAAAACAATAAAAGAATGTTCAATGACCCGGACCTGGGCTGTCCCTCAGCCTGGCCCCTCTTGCTTTTGGAAACAGCACATTCCAGTTTCCAAGAGGCTCTTCCCATGAGGCCAAGCACAGGCTCTTTCAACAAGTATCCATCGAGAAGAAACAAGAGCACATGAGGACTTTGCCTGGTCCCTAGAGATTTGTTTGTATTGGATTTTGTTCAAGTAGAACAGTCCTAGCCTCAGCCAGAGCTCGCTCTCTGTCTGTTCTCAGGGGCAAAGGCTCCCCTGTGTTTTCTTTCCTTCTGGTGGATGCTCTGTACTCATTGTTTTATTTAGGAGCTGTGATTATGTGACCACAAACCTTACTAAATTGAATACAACCCTGAGCATTCAGAAGAAACAGCACAGGTCTCAAGGGAGGGAACAGCTGGCTGGGGGGAAAAAGGAGCCCATGAATTCTAATCCCAAGGCTGCCGTCTGGCACTGACCTAGGACAACTCATTTGCTCTCTGCTCTGGACGCTCTTCAAAGCAGGCCCTGAGCTCAGGGGGTGAAGAGCCCAGTCTAGACTCCCAGTCAGCGCTGTTCACAGGCAAACTGGACTCCACAGCCAGGGCCTTGTCTAGTGGCATCCTATGCCAAGCCGCCAGACCAGCGAGTGTGAACCCCTGCTGTGGCATTTTCCAAATTAACTGAGAGGCAGTTTTTTGGCTCTTAGCTGTAAGAAAGGCCCTAAGAGGATACATAGTTGCAACATTTGTCTAGGATGCCACTAGACAAGGCCCTGGCACGGTGCAGGCCACTAGCCTTTTCCACCTGTCCTACAAATAGACCCTTACCCTGCCCTGCATTGTTTATCTGCTAAGAGACTGTAGCCTACAATTCTCTGTTTTAGAGACTGGGAAGACACTATGGAGAAAGACACAGTCCTCCCCTACAGGAACATTTGCTAAACAAAAAATTATACAAATAATCACTTAATAAAAAGCATTTAGTGTTAATCCCAGCACTCGGGAGGCAGAGGCAGGTAGATTGCTGTGAGTTCGAGGCCAGCCTGGTCTACAAAGTGAGTCCAGGACAGCCAAGGCTACACAGAGAAACCCTGTTTCAAAAAACTAAAAAAAAAAAAAAAAAAAAGCATTTAGTGCATGAAAGAAATGAGGAGGGAGGGAACTGTTAATGCACAGTAGAGAAATGCCTACCCTAGCCCGGCCTCCATGGGAAGCTTCTTAGAGACAATAGTCAAATAGTCAGTCGAGGTCTGAGGATGACAACAATCTAACAGAGTGTAAGGCGGGGCAGTCATGGTGTCCTGTTGAGAGGGAGTAAGGCTAGTGACGCAGAGTACAGGGTTAGGAGCCAGAGGGAAAGCCAGCATTGCTCTTTAGCCAGACAAAATTCTTAACCCTATCTGAGTATGCCCTTCCCTAGGAGAGGGGGGCTGAGACCCGCCCAGACTCCCAGCCATGCATGGCCCTGGGGCAGGCGTGTGCCTGCACCATCACGCAGTAGGCGAAGGAAGAGGCCCTAGTCCTAGCCTGGGTAGCATTCAAGTGGAGTGGGCCTCCATACCAGGCACTTAACTTTCCTGCAAATCCTCTCTGCATACTTTTCCATCATTTTGAACTGTTTATTAATACACAACAGAAGCCATTTTGCAATTTAGATGGCTCCTCTGGGAATTCTATGCTCTGCCCACCCCTCCTGAGGTGGATTGAAAAAAACTTATACTTGAATTTCAGAAACTAAATTACATTAGTTCATCCGGTGAGACGGCGCCATTGCCGGCTCCCATCTGTGTGCTTCAGGCACTGAGGCTGATAACATCAGCGTGTCAAAGCAGCTTGCTCGATCCACACAATTTGCAGCTGGCTGCGGTTGGGCCAGAGGTAGTCAGAGTGAGGATGCAAAACTCTCAGAATCCAGAGCACCCCAGGGTCTACTGTAGGCAGGCACCCAGGATTAGGGGTTCCTCCTCCACAAAGTATCATTCCTTCTATCTGTAAGGAGAGAAGCTGTCTTAACACACCTAGGTGTAACAGGAAGCTGAACATTGCTCTGAAACATGGGATTACACAAAAGCATTAATAACTGCACACTCAACAGGTTTTCTCTGGGATTAAGGTGGAGAGGGGAAGAGTGGGGACCATGGTAGCAGCAGGTAACAGGCTTCTCAGGTCTTTGAAACGGTTTTTTAAAGATTTAATTTAAGGTCCAGGCATAGCACGTGTGTGTGTGTGTGTGTGTGTGTGTGTGTGTGTGTGTGTGTGTGTGTGTATAGGGGGACAGAGAGGGGAAATCACCAGTGCTCTAACCACTGAGCAATCTCTCCAGCCTGTTTTTGTGGCTATTTTGAGGCAGGGTCTCACTCTGTAGCCTAGGCTGCTATCCTCATGTCTCAGCCTTTCCAATGCTGGGGTACCAGGTACAAGGTACCACACTTACATTGGTGTGTCTAAAACCCAAAGTAATCCTAGAAATAAATATTCTGTGCTTCCTTGAAGCCCAGATGTGAAGGTCTTATCAACAGAGTTCTCATTGACAGGAGGTTGTACAGTTGAGAGAAAGTATTATATCCCTGCCTGGGAACATAGTAACTGTAGGAGTTTCCTTCCTAATTGTAACCAAGATTTAATTCTACGGAACAAGCATTCCTCTCATAGCAGAAAGTCTTCAGATTATTGAGTTATTTCAAATGCATCAAATGTCATAATACATTCATTCAACTTGGGAAGCATTCGCAGGCCAATTTTTATAAATAGCAAATACAAGCTGCTCATGTCCAAAACCTGATTATTTTTCCAAATGCATTTGTTCCCCAAGTCAAAGTTTTGGGAGAAATTCAGGCTCAGAGAGGTTGCCAGTCCTCTGCCGTAGCCCAAGCCTGACTTCCCCCACCCTAGCCTTTCCACTCACGCATGGATTCGGTGTCCCGATGAAGAGATGGAAGGGACAAAGATCTATCCCTAGCTTTAGCTTCTATCGCTGCACCCAAAGACAAATTGATAACGTCTGGCTTGGTGTTACCTGCTTGTTTGTTGTTTTGTGCTTACAGGAGGGTGATGTTGAAGGGCTTTTTTGTTTTGTTTTGTTTTGGTTTGGTTTGGTTTGGTTTGGTTTTGGTTTTGGTTTGGTTTGGTTTGGTTTGGTTTGGTTTGGTTTTTTGAGACAGGGTCTCTCTGTGTAGCCTTGACTGCCCTGGACTCACTTTGTAGATCAGGCTGGCCTTGAACTCACAGCAATCTGCCTGCTTCTGCCTCCCAAGCGCTGAGATTAAAGGTGTGAGCCACCACGCCCAGCTCAAAGGGCTTATTTTTTATTTTTTGTTTGTTTGTTTGTTTGTTTGTTTGGAGACATGGTTTCTCTATGTAGCCTGGCTGTCCTGGACTTTCTCTGTAGACCAAACTGGCCTCAAACTCGAAGAGATCCTCTGCCTCCCTTAAAGGCATGCACCATCACTCCCAGCTTTAAAAGTAAGAAAACATGATCAGAGAATAGTTTCCCAAGCTGAGCCTCCGTCTGGTTGTATGTAATTTCCAGGTTCTGGGGCATCAAGTCACTGTTTCTGTCTGTCCTGGATTCCCAGGATAGTCCTGAAGTCTGCATTGGCTCCCTGCCCCAAGAGTTTGTTGCTGCCTGCATTTTTTTCCTATAGGCTGGGGAGCATGGCCCAAGGCTGTCAGGGGACTCTAGTCAAGTCACCACCCTCACCACTTGTGCTCACCTGTAGGTTGGTCACAGCCTGCTCAGCCTCCCTTGCCTTAGCCACACTTCCTAAAAAAGAGCCAACCTGCCCCTAGTGAACTTGCTCCTGGTGGGCATCCCTCTGTGGGAAGCCTTAGTCCTCACAGGGTTCAGATCTGTAATTACTGAAAATAAAGATATTGTGAAAATTATGTGTTGTGGTTTCTCTCTGCACAGCTTCAAACAACTGACCCACCTCTCTACCAGCCTCTCCTGTCATATGGTAAAAGCCACCACCTCCACCCAGGACTCTGGTCCTGGCTCCTGTCTTCCATTACTCTTCTTAGAACCCAGACACTGTTGCCCCCCTCCCCGTTCATGTCACTGTGGCCCCAGGTCTTTTGTCCATTCCTTGTGGTTGATGCGCTTCAGGTGGCTTTTTTTCCCCCTCTGTCCCTTCCAATGTCTGAACAAGCACCGCCTCCTGCATAGAGGCAGCACAACTGACCTGTTTCCTTCTGTGTCGTATGGGGGCATTAGCATTCTCTTAGTCTCCCAAGCCAGCTGCTTCTCCTTGCATGGCTCTTCACTCCTCCTCCTCAAGCCCAGCAGCCATGGCGCCAAGAAGTTTTCCCTCTGCCCTCTTTCTTAACCTGTGTCCACCCTTGCTCAAGTTCCTACACCTCTTCCAATGCCTCTTCTCTTTTCTCTCTGCCTCCAGCTCTAGCATCCTTACCACGCCCTCACAGCACTCTTCCCAGGTCAGCCTGACAGAGGCTGAAGAGCCCTTTCAACCTTCTTGTCATCTTTCCCACCATCTTAGCCTATGCTGCCTTCTGGCTTCCTCCCCTGGGCTGCTCGTCTTTCTCCATTCCCTGAGTGGGGTGTGTGTGTGTGTGTGTGTATGTGTGTGTGTGTGTGTGTGTGTGTGTGTGTGTGTGTCTGTGTGTCTGTGTGTGATCTTCAGTTATTGGCTGCTTCAGGAGTGACAATATTTTCCTCCAGTAGAGAATCCATTCAACAGGAAGTTAAAAAGCGTCTAATGTCATCTTCTAAAGAAGGCCTTCAAGTGTGTGTTGAGCATAAAAGACCTGCCTAGACTAGGTGCCAGTCTTTCAAGTGACTGCTTTGGAAGACAAATCCCACTGCCCTGTAAGTTCTGGCATGGCATTAATCTTATAATCTTACCTGATTTCTCCTGAGGCAAGGACTGAGAGTTATGAAAAATGAACAAATTGGGTTCAAATCATCTTCAAGGTATGACTGTGAGTACTTTATACAACCTGGTTTTTTTTTTTTTACTTTTAAGATGAGAATAGTAGGACTTACTTGGTTTGGGGAGGATGGGGGGGGGATGAATGAGGTAGATAAGGCCTCTAGTGCCATGGCCATAGATGTAGCCTATAGTAATATAGTGACAGTGACTGAGGGTGCATTGACTTGTAGAAGAGCCACAGATTGTTCTGAGCAGCTCTGTAGTGGCCTGGCCAGAACACTTACGAGCTGCCTCCCCAACACACTCCTAAGTTGTCCTCCCTCTGCTTTGTCAATGACTGTCCCCTTTTACCACTAAGAATGTAGCCAGGGTAGGACTAGGCTTCAAGAATCTTTGTGAGACTGTCTGGGGATGGTGTATGTGTGGAAGGCCTGACCTAGAGCCCTGCCATTCAAAAGCATGCTCCTAACATGGCCATCACCTGGGACCTGGGATGAGCTGCAGACGCCAGGCTGCAGTCTGTAATCACTGAGTCAGGCTGCTCCTCACGGTGCCCAGGTGGTCTGTCATATATAATGTGGCCTAGGAGACCAGGGCTGTGGACTGCATGGTGGAGTGGGACTGTGGTGGAGGAATGAGGTCAGGACAAAGGCATTCTCTGAGGTATGGGTTAACTGCACAAAGGCTTAGGGATCACAGAAGTTGGTTTTCTTTCATAGTTCCTTCCTATGGATGCCTCGGGCATGAGATTGTACCCTTGAGTTATTTAGTCAGTGACACAACAGCAGCCATGGAGTGGTGGGTGAGGTGGGATAGACTACAATCTGCCACGAGCCTGGGGAGACCCTTTATCAGAGACCACAGGACAAACAACCTGGAGACACACAGCCTCACTACAGACAGCTCAGCAGGTAAAGTGCTCCCCAAGCCTGAGATCCAGGGTTTGCATCTCTAGCTCCACATTCATGACCAGCAGGCTTGCGATGCCACCACTTGGGAGGTGGAAATGAGGAACTCCAGCAAAACTGGCTACCTAACCTGATCTAGCCAAGTCGGTGAGCTGTGGGTCAGCCAAGGACCCTTCCTTGATGTATAAGATGGAAAGTGATCGTCTGATGTCAACTTCTAGCCTTCACGTGTATGTGCACACATCTGCATGCATATGTGTGCCCACATACATGTATTCATGCATGAACACATACAAAAGTAAACAATAAACTCCCTGGCCCTAGACTTTGCATTTCTTTCAAGTATCCACCCTATAGCTATTTCTGAAAACTAATATATAAAGGCCTGAGCATGGGGGTGATGACTGTGATTTAAGCACTTGGGAGGTGAAGGCAGGAGCATCAGAAATTCAAGGTCATTTTTAGCTACACAGTGAGTTTGAGGCCAGCGTGGACTACATAGGACCCCCATTTCAAAAAAAAAAAAAAAGGAAGGAAGGAAGAAAAGAAAGAGACTGGAGAGATGGCTCAGTAGTTAAGAGCACTGGCTGCTCTTCCAGAGGTCCAAGGTTCAATTCCCAGTAGCCACACAGATGCTCACAGCCATCTGTTGCTCTAGTTCCAGGAGATCTTTTGCCCTCTTCTGGCCTCACCAGGCACTCGTGTGGTACACAGACACACATGCAAGCAAAATACCTATTCACAGGTTTTTTTAATTAAAAAAAAAAAAAGAAGGAAAATTAAGAAAAAAAGAGAAAGAGTATGGCAGGTGAGATGGCTTAGTGGGTAAAAGTGCTTGTGACATGAGACCATGACCTGAGTCTGATCCTTAGAATACAAAGAAAGGGGAAAGGAGAGAACCAATTCCACACACTTGTCTTCTGACCTCCACATGTGCACACACACACACACACACACACACACACACACTAGTGTGTTCACGCATCATACATACGTACATTCATGATAGTGTATAGGAAGATGAATTATTCTTTCTATATTAATCAATGCAGTAAAATATTATGGCAGCAGTTTTCTTTAACCAGCTACTTCTCCAATGACTGACACAGAGAGACTGTGATTTATTATTAAGCTGTAAGCACTATGGTGGCCAGATGCTGAGCTATTCCAATCCTAATACATTTGAAACCAACCTAAAAACTAATCACTTATCAATCTGGTGACTCTGGGGATGGACAGCTTCTGTTCCATCAGTCTGCTCACCACATGCTCACCTTATGGCAGCTCCTCTCTCTCTGGCCTCTTGTCTTATGGCGGCTCCTCTCTCTCTGGCCTCTTGTCTTATGGCAGCTCCTCTCTCTGGCCTCTTGTCTTATGGCGGCTCCTCTCTCTCTGGCCTCTTGTCTTATGGTGGCTCCTCCCCTCCTGCTGCTCTTCTGCTTTCCCCTCGCTCCTCTCATCTCTTGCACCCAAGCCCAGGAACCTAAAACTCCGCCTCCCTCTCTTCTACCCAGGCATAGGCTTCAGCATCTTTATTTAGCCAATCAGGGGTAATTGGGGAACATTCCTTGTCATCGCATGGTTACAGGAGATGGTTAAACGTTCATAACAATGCCCACGGCAGGGCGGTACCAGATCTCAAGGCACTGAAATCAGCATATGAGAACACAGTTAGACCTTCCTCCAACAATAGTGCACTCACACATCATACACACACACGCATAATAGAGCACTCACAAGTCACACATATACAATAGTGCATTCACGAACACACATACACCATAATATAGTGTTTGTTTAAATTTTGATGTGGGAATTGCCACACAAGCTTCTATATTTTCTAGGACATTTTGCTTAGTTCTCCTGGCCTAACCCTGAAAGCAAAGGAACTGCTCTGTGAGGTTTGCCTCCTGGCTCTGCCATTGCAGTCATGGTCCTCAGGGCTGGTGTGCTGGGTGAACAAGGACCTAACGCTGAGTGTTGTGGCCAGCCACCAGGCAATTCTGCCAATCTACTTAGTGCTTCCCTAAATTTCAGGGTGACAGACCTGTCCTTCCTCTTGTTCCTCATTGATAGCTTCAAGTCAAGAATATTTTGTCTGTCAGGTGATCCCCAAGGGAAATTCTGTTCTTTGAGAGAAGATTCCCCAGAGGGAGACAGGAAAATGAGGGCTGGAGCTCTCTTGGAAGATGATGGACAGGTTTGATGGCCTGGAATTCCCTGGCACGCAGTGTGAAATAAAATATTAAAAGCCAGCCATACTCTCACTCATGACTGAAGCATTGTAAAATTGGAACAATCCTCTGGGAAGACAGTTTGTAATATGTATATCAAGAACCTTAAAAATATTCATGCTTTTGACTTTGTAATTTTACTTTATTTGTGGAATGGTTCCAAATGGATTTTAGTGTGGCATCATTTGCAATAGTGAAAAATTGCAAACATCCTGAATGTCAACCTGAAGGATTACAAAATTATTGTACTCTCCCTGTGGATATCTATGCTGCCATTAAACTGATAGCTACACACGCTATGTAAGAATATGGAGAGCTAAATACATCCCGGTGCTAATTTGTGTATGTTACATGTGTGTGTATACACTGTGTATGCATGTGTGCATGACCATGCATGTGGACGCTAGAGGTTGGTGTCATGTGTTTTCTGTCACTTTTCACCGTATTTTTTGAGACTGGGTCATCTCTGAACCTGGAGCTCACTGTTTGACCAGGAATCCCCCAGAACCCTCGTATCTCCCCTTCCCAGCACCGAGCTACAGGCATGTGCCACCATGCCTTGCTTCTCATTGTGGGCATCGGGGATCCAGTCTCAGATGCTCTCGTTTGCACAGCAAGCATGTCACCCGTGGGACTGTCTCTCTAGCCCCCCTGATACTGACTGTTGAAAATACAGAATAGGCTACGTATGGCAGCACATGCCAGTAATCCTAGCCTGCTGTAGACAGCCATAGGATCATGGGTTTGAGTCCAGCCTGGGCTACATTGGGCTTGGGGTCAGCAGCACTCTCCTCCATTTTGGTTCTTCAGTGACAGATATCATAATAAATATACTAAGGCCTGGGCCTGCAAGATGGCTCAGCTAGTAAAGCACTTGCTACTGAGCTGGATGCACCAAGTTTAATTCCTGAGACCTATACAGTGGAGGAAAGAATTGACTCCTGCAAACCATCCTTTGCCATGTACACACACACACACACACACACACACACACACACACACACACACACACAGATAATCTTTTACAAGTATTTTCTAAGACACCAGCATTCACTGGTGCTTGTGTTTGGTAGTAAATGGGGCAGTTGAAAGATAGTGAACATAGTAGCACACGCCTGTGGTCTCAGTACTTGGAAGGCTGAGACAAGAGGATTATTGAGTATTTGAGGCCAGGCTGGAATATATGGTAATACCAAGCCAGTCAGAAGACCCTACCTGGCAAGAACCTGTCTAAAAATATAATAATAACAATAACAACAACAACAATAATAATAATAATAAACAAAAAAAGCTAGGCAGAAGCAGATGGACTTCTGTGAGTTTAATGCCATCCTGCTCTACATAGCAAGTTCCAGTTCCAGGACAGCCAGGATTGTGGAGGAGATCCTGTCTTTAAAAAAAAAAAAAAACAGAACACACACACACACCCTTACTTACATGACCAACCTGAGTTCCTCGACTTCAGCTCTAACATGAGAATCCTTGGCGCATACCTATGTGCACTTGTGCATGTTTTAACCCTCAAGTACTCTGACAAGTGTGGTATGTATGAGTGCTTTCTTCTGCATTCTCCCATTAGCTTGTAGCCCAGAACAGACAGAGTGGTCAATATGTTGGTTTTGTTTGAATTGAGTGTTTTGATTTGGTTTGGATTTTGGTTTTTCGAGACAGGGTCTCTCTGTGTAGCCTTGGCTGTCCTGGACTTGCTTTGTAGACCAGGCTGGCCTCAAACTCACAGAGATCCGCCTGCCTCTGCGTCCCCAAGTGCTGGGACTAGAGGTTTGTGTCACTAGCAAATTGAGTGTTTTATTAGAGGAAAAACTCAGGAGACTGGAGGCTTAGACTAGTAAGAGAAGCCTCCCTGAGCCGGGGATTCTGTGCCCTTGCCCCAAACTCAGGCCTTCTATATACCCACTCTTTCTAAGAGCCCAAAACATTAGGGAGTGTCTTCCTTATGTTTCCTGATCCCCTCCAGTCCTTTGGAGACCTTGACCCATGAAGAGTCTCTGTCTTTCCCTGTAAATGGGATCCCTAGAGACCTTCATGTGTCCCTAAAAGAGAGAAGTCTTGGCCAGCTCCTTAGCTCTAGAGAGGAACTGAGAGACACAAATGGGAGCTATGGTTTCTCAGCAGTGGGCACTCAGTGAAGTTAAGGTGTTTTTGCTAGCCCTCTTCTAAGTATATCTTAATATTTCTAGTTCTACCCACTGCCAAGAGTTATCTTGGGGGACAAGTATAAGCCTAAACAAAAGTACTAAATCCATAGGCAACTACTGAACTGCTTTCTGGACAAACCGTGACAAGGGCAGAGCTGGTCATCCCTCATCAATATGCCTACCTGTCAGAGAGTGGCCTGCGCCGAGGCCTCCCCGGGTCTTTATCTTCGCTGACCCCAGTGTCCTGACATGCTGTTTCTCTCCCTCCTGATTTCACCCAGGAATACATGACTATTCCAGAAGCATCCATTAAGCATTCCCAACTCTGAACCTCCTTCTCCAGCTTCCTCTAAAATTGACTGCATGCTCTGTAAAGAAAGGTCACATGGTGTTGCTGTGGGCATCTTGCTTCATACTTCATTCGAAGTCCAGCTCAGCCTCCTTTTTCCTGAGAGTTGACGCTTGGAAATGAAGACGTATGTTCCCTGTGGGAAACTAAGACTAAGTACTTCCTTTACCTGAACCAAGCATGCGCAGTACACAAAACATGAGCCCTTCCATTGTTCAGCACCGCGGAGAGCACCTTCATTCCCCGCGGCTGTACTGCACTGCTGAAAGGTCAAGCAGCCTCTCCTGTCCTGCTCCTTGGTGCTCACCCCCTTCCTTTCCCTGATAAGGCCTTTGGAATGGACTCCCTCAACTTTCCACTGACCTCCCGGACCCCAAATTACCTGCATCTCCCTGCAGCAGCACCTCCCTGGCCTTTCTGAAAAGCGCTTCCCTCCCCTGGTCCAAGCTCTGCCCCTGTCTCTCTAGACAGTCCACTATGCTGCATCACGGTCTCTTTAGATGCCTAGCGTTCGGTTCAACATGGGACAGTGGTCACGTGTCCCCAGCATTAGAGAACTCCTACAACCTTGCCTTTCCTCCAGCTGTTGTCCACTCGTCTTCCCTCACATCTTCTCCCCACTACCTCAACTTTCCAATATCATGTTCCCTCCAAACCCCTTGTAACCAGATCTCAGCTCCTATCCTTCAACTAAAACTGTGTCCAGTGCTGCCTATGACTTCCTTGTTTTTAAGTTTAATCTTTCTCTTGGGAGCCAGGCCCCTCTTTGGGGCACTTGAGACTCTACACCTTCCTACTTCTGCATCTCATCCTGCTGTACAACCCAGCCTCCCCCACATGCTCACTGATGTCACGTGCTCACCGACGTCACATGCTCACTGATGTCACATGCTCACCGACGTCACATGCTCACTGATGTCACATGCTCACTGACACTGGATGCTCCTTGAGGTTCCACCCTTGACGCTTGTTTTTTCCACTCTGCCCATTCTCTCCAGGAAGATGCATCCTGCTGAGCTTCCATCATGACCAACCCACACCTTTCCCCTAGGTTCCCAAACCTCAAATCCTACTGACTAGTGATACCATCTGCTTCCCCAAAGACACTCCAAACACAGCATTCCTACAAACAGCACACCCACAGACACAGCACACCACCAAACACAACATACCCACAAACACAGCACACCCACAAACACAACATACCACCAAACACAACATATCCACAAACACAGCACACCCACAAACACAACATACCACCAAACACAACATACCCACAAACACAGCACACCACCAAACACAACATACCCACAAACACAGCACACCACCAAACACAGCATACCACCAAACACAACATACCCACAAACACAGCACACCACCAAACACAACACAACATATCCGCAAACACAGCACACCACCAAATACAACATACCCACAGACACAGCACACCACCAAACACAACATACCCACAAACACAGCATACCCACAAACACAACACAACACCAAACACAACATATCCGCAAACACAGCACACCACCAAATACAACATACCCACAAACACAGCACACCACCAAACACAGCATACCCACAAACACAGCACACCCACAGACACAACACACCACCAAACACAACATATCCACAAACACAACATACCCACAAACACAACACACCACCAAACACAACATATCCACAAACACAACACACCACCAAACACAACATACCCACAAACACAGCATACCCACAAACACAACATACCACCAAACACAACACACCACTAAACACAACATACCCACAAACACAACACACCACCAAACACAACATACCCACAAATAAATTGACCTGCTTTTCCCTGGCAGTGTCCTCCTCCCCTACATATTTGGAGTAATTAGTATTTCTTTTCTACATACTCCAGACAGAAAACCAGAGGCATATCAACACTTCCTCATGCACGTTTGTCTTCAGGGTGTCCTTCTGTCCATCTGTCTTCTGCTCCTACTTGGTTTAGGTCCCTTCTGTCTCATTGGCATGAATTATCTACCTCTGGTGTCATTCTCTCAACATATCTCCCACATGGCTGCTATAAAGAGCCCTTCATCTCAAGTATGTTCACGTCACTCCTGTGCTTAAGTTTGCTTTCCCCACTATCTTCTGTGAATAAAATCAGAATCAGGACCCACTTCCCGCTGTGATCTAATCCCACCAGCTTTATTCACTTCTGCCTTCTGGGCTTCAGCCAAAGCAAAATGCTAGGAAGTGCTTTGCCAGCCACAGGCTGTTGGACTTCTGCAGATGTCCCTAAGCTCTTCCAGGAACTGCCGATTGGCTATTTTGAAGTCACCTCATTGCTCTCTTTGTTTTTTTGTTTGTTTGTTTGTTTTTTGTTTTTCTTTTTTTGTCACTCTGAGGCAGGATCTCATTATGTATTCCAGGCTAGCCCAGAACTTGCTCTGTAGATGAGGCTGTCCTGGAATCTACTCTGTAGACCAGGCTGTCCTGGAACCTACTCTGTAGACCAGGCTGGCCTGGAACTTGCTCTGTAGACAAGACTGGCCTGGAACTTGCTCTGTAGACAAGGCTGGCCTGGAACTCATAGATACCTGTCTGCCTCTGCTTCCCAAGTGCTGGGATTAAAGGTGCCCCACCACACCCAACTCCTACTTTTTGTGGCTCATTTTACTTTGATTGATAATTATTTGAAGTTAGGTCTATTTTCTATTTATCTCTATGATACCTGGACTAGTGTTGATATGAATAAGGACATTGTAGCATGGTGGAAGAAGACAGACCACCCCCTAGCCAGGCCCTTCCCTAACCCTGTGGAGAGAAAATCTTTCCCAGAGGTAGCTCCACATAGAAGCCACATTTCAACTGTATGGTACCAGAACTTCAGCTGTGGGCTCCCACAGCATGCTGAGCTTAACAATAGCACCTTTATAGCTAACGCAGGTGTGCTGCTCAGCATACACTATAGTAAGCGGTAAATCCTCACACAAGTCTTTGATGTACACATTAGAATCCATCTCACTTTATAGTTGAGGAACCAGATCACACTACTAGTAATTGGTGAGGCTGGGATCTGAGACCAGGAACTTGCCTTCAGAGTGTGTGTGTGTGTGTGTGTGTGTGTGTGTGTGTGTGTGTGTGTGTGTAGAGAGAGAGAGAAAGAGAGATCGGATGAACCTTTTATGAGATAGCCCCTTAGCACTGAAAGTGAGCCCACACCACTCAAGCCTTTTCCCAGTGGAGGAGAGGTGTAGTGTGAATATTCAGGAAGCAGTCACACTTGTGAGCTTCAGAGGCTCATGGAGCTGCATGAGAAACCACAAAGCCAGTCTCTTTCATGCTTTGGTTTTGCTGTCCAGAGTTCTGCAGCAGACTGGATGGTTGTCCAGGCAGGCGTTCTGTCCTGTCACTTCCCAGGCCTGTCTCTCCTAAGACCGACGGCCCTGAGGACTCAGCCTGTTGTCACACCCACTCTTTGCTCACCAGAGGGTCCCAGCTTAGCTTTCTATCTGCCCATTACCCCAGCTGCCAGCAGTGACAAGGCCAGGCAGCTGGGACCATGGAGGAACCAAATCAGCCCCAGGGAAGGGATGCATAAGCAGACTGACCTGTGGCTCTACAGGAAGAGCCACCCAGAGACCATCTCTGCTCCAAGTCTTAGTGTCTCCTTAGCATCTTCCTTCCAAGCCAGGCCGTTGCATTCCTCAGTTCCTCCTTGGGCCCAGCTTTCCTTCACGTGCTGGTAACTGCTGAGCCATCTCCCTCCCCAGCAGGAGGTTTCTGTTTGTTTTTGTTTTGTTTTTCTGAGATGGGGTTTCACTGTGTAGCCTTGTCTATCCTAGAATTATCTCTGTAGACCAAAAGCTGCCTGGTCTCCAACTCAGAGATCCACCTGCCTCTGTCTGCCAAATGCTGGGATTAAAGGTGTGCGCCACCATGCCCAGCTCAGTTTTTCTTATTTTATTCATTTATTTATTTATATGAAAAGCACCTTTTTGTTTTATTGTGAGAGAATTCAAATACACAGCAAAAGAAGAACTTTGGCAGGCCATTGTACCCGAGTTTTTAATTGTATTGTGAACATTTTTTAAAACCTATTAGTCTATCCATCTGCCTGCTTTTCCTCTGTAGCCCTCAAAGAAAGCTGTTGACATTTGTGTTCCTCTCTTTAAAACAACACTGTTTTCTTTATGTGGTTTCCAGCTAATTGCTTAATGTATTGATGATTCTGTGATGTGTATTTAGTTTTCTTTTTAATAAAGAATTGGTAGAGGGTAGGGGACAGGTCATGGACAAAATGTTTGCTGTGTAAGAATATGTACCTGAGTTCAGATTCCCAGCACCAGTGTAAAGCTGGTGTGACAGTGCATGTCTGTAAGCCCAGTACTGGAGACTCACCTGCCAGCCAGTCTAGTCTAACTGCAGAGCTCCAGATTCAGGGAGAAAGAAACAGAAACAGCAACTCAGCAGAGACCCTTCAGCCTCTCTACATGCACAAGCACAAGTGAGTGCAACACACACACACACACACACACGCTCATATACACACATACACATACATACATACATATACACACACAGATATATACACACACATACATGTACATACATGCACATATACATGCACATAGACATGCACACAGACGTATGTTACACATATACACACATACATACAACACACACATACAGACACAGACATATACACACATACATATACACACAGACATAGACATGACATACACACACAGACATATACACACATACACACATATACATACACACACAAATACATACATATACACAGACATATGATATACACACACAGAGATACACACACACAGACACAGAATCTCACTATCATTGTTTTCTGTAATTTCCACAAAGTATTTTAAAAGACTAGAGTGGATTAAATCAATTGCTTTTTAACATTGTATTTTTATCATATTGATGTATTGGTGAGAGGTGGGAAGTTGCCACATGTGGAAGTCAGAGAACAACTTGCCGGAGTTGGTTCTCGCCTTCCACCACGTGGGTCACAGGCCGGTGGCAAGCACCTTTACCCGGCGAGGTCGCTTAGGGCTGTGTTTAGTGGTTTTTCCCTTAAGTAACAAACCCTGTTGCCTTTTGCTAACCAGAATGTTGCAGAAAGGCTAATATAGACTTGAAGTAACAATGGGTTTCTTCGATTGGAGGGAACCAGCACCCTGTAACAGCCCCACCCAAGGCGCAGCTGAATGAGGGCTGTGGACCATGTTAGCCCAGGATGGCGTTCCTTCTGGCGCTTTGCTTCCCCGCTGCCTGTGTTGATGGTGTGCTGCCGTTAGCCTGTAGCCCGGGCTATCAATCTTCTCTACAGCCTTTGGAGGATTTGTTTGATGGTTGTAGAGGCATGGATTGCTGTTAGAGATATATTTCAGGTCTGTCTCTGTCGAGTGTTTATTAATAATCTTGTTAATCCCCACTCTGGTTCCCGGATCTAGCTAATGCCTGTTGGAAGTCCTTTGGGGGCATTTTAAATTCTCTCTAATTCTTGAAGCCAGACGCTTCCTTCTGCCTGAGTCCTCTCTGCTACTTCTGTTCATGAATATTTTACATTTAATCTCTACACTACGGTCATGGTGCACCGCCTGCGTTTTCAGAGAAGACACTCAGGAAGTCCACAGTGTTTGGTGGCACTGTGCCAGAGGCCTTTGTAGTTGCCGCTTAAATGGCCTTCTACCATGGACACTGACGGAGAAGCTCCTGCGGGGGAGGGGAGGGGGTTTGGCGTGGAGCCTCTCAGCCGAGGGCTTTGATCCTATGGTTTCGCTCGGGATCAGATGCCACCAGGAACTACTATAATGGGGTCACTGGCCAGAGCTGCTCAACAGCTCCCCAGTCCTCACCCCGCTTCTGTCCCTCCTGGGTTTTCTGCATCACACGTCACATCCACCCCAGAGAAGAGACTGATGCACCTGCCTGTGCTGCGACAGTGTCATAGCCCCACTTGTCCGGGGTTTGTGATCTCTGCAGTCAGCCTCAGGGAAAAGACAGTGAGCACAAACTCTCGTGCGGCAGGCAGAGGGTCAGGGAGCAGGTAGAGAACCAACGGGCCACAGTGTAGGAGTCGTCAGTATAAAATGTCAATCCAGACTGCAGGAGGCATCAAGTTTCCTCAAGAAGAAAATGGAGTCGGAAGGGTGGGGCCCTGCTGAGGAGACAAAGACCTGTGGATAGACATAGAAAAGATCAGCTCCAGGTGAATGTGCCGTGTGTCCCACTCGACGGTTACAGAAAGAATGAAGGACTGTGTGTGACTGAGGAGCCTAGAAATGACTGGATCCTTCCTGGCACTGGTGCCACCAGCATGCCTACAGAGTTTTCCTTTTGAAAATCCCTCCCCCTGGATGTCTTGGCGGGAGCTCACCCCGTGGCCTGAGAGTACTGTCAGAGTCCAGCCACTGGGCCTCTGTCCCGCACCATAGAACACTGGGGTTACAGACACTCCGTGCTCTTGGCTTTCCCTGAGCTCTGGGGATTTGAACCCTGGTCCTTGTGCTTAGTCACTGTGCCACTTCTCTATGCCTCACTTCATTTTAAGCGGGTCACCAGGCAGTCCTGGAGCATTCTCTCTGCCCGTCTGTCTGACTGTCTGTCTGTCTGTGTCTTCAAGGACAGAACAAGCAGTAGTCCTCAGACCTCCGGTTGGAGACTCTGTAGTCCCCAGTTAAAGGTGACAGCACCTTTATTGTACTGGTCATCCTGGTGCCTAATTCAGAGTGCAGAGAAGGTGGAATGCCCAGCCACAAATGCAGCCCAGGGACCATTGAGGAAGAGGAGGCAGGAAGACGAGATGCTAGAGACTGTCCTGGGTCTTTTGGGTCCTTCGGGTCAGGGAGGACAGACCCAAAAGTGTCCTCTGGACTCACGAACTCGAAGCAGCTGCGGTTACCTGCACACACACCCCACAGCACACACCCCCAACAGCACACACCCCCACACAGCACACACCCCCACAGCACACACCCCCACAGCACACACCCCCACACAGCACACACCCCCCACACAGCACACCCCCCCACAGCACACACACCCCACAGCACACACCCCCACACAGCACACACCCCCCACAGCACACACCCCCCACACAGCACACCCCCCCACAGCACACACCCCCACACAGCACACACCCCCCACAGCACACACCCCCCACAGCACACACCCCCACACAGCACACACCCCCCACAGCACACACCCCCACACAGCACACCCCCCCACAGCACACCCCCCCCACAGCACACCCCCCCCACAGCACACACACACCCATAGCACACACACCCCACAGCACACACACACCCACAGCACACATCCCCCACAGCACACACACCCCACAGCACACACCCCCCACAGCACACACCCCCCACAGCACACCCCCCCACAGCACCCCCCCCACAGCACACACCCGCCACAGCACACCCCCCCACAGCACACACACACCCATAGCACACACACCCCACAGCACACACACACCCACAGCACACATCCCCCACAGCACACACCCCCCACAGCACACACCCCCCACAGCACACACCCCCCACAGCACACCCCCCCACAGCACCCCCCCCCACAGCACACACCCGCCACAGCACACACCCCCCACAGCACACACCCCCCACAGCACACACCCCCACAGCACACCCCCCCACAGCACACCCCCCCACAGCACACACCCCCCACAGCACCCCCCCCCACAGCACACACCCCCCACAGCACACACCCCCCACAGCACACACCCCCCACAGCACACACCCCCACAGCACACCCCCCCCACAGCACACACCCCCCACAGCACACACCCCCACAGCACCCCCCCCCACAGCACACACCCCCCACAGCACACACCCCCCACAGCACACACCCCCCACAGCACAGCCCCCCCACAGCACAGCCCCCCCACAGCACACACCCCCCACAGCACACACCCCCCACAGCACACACACCCCCACAGCACACACCCCCCACAGCACACACCCCCCACAGCACACCCCCCCACAGCACACACACACCCATAGCACACACACCCCACAGCACACACACACCCACAGCACACATCCCCCACAGCACACACACCCCACAGCACACCCCCCACAGCACACACCCCCCACAGCACACACCCCCCACAGCACACACCCCCCACAGCACACACCCCCACAGCACACCCCCCCCACAGCACAGCCCCCCCACAGCACACACCCCCCACAGCACACACCCCCCACAGCACACACACCCCCACAGCACACACACCCCACAGCACACACCCCCCACAGCACACACCCCCCACAGCACACCCCCCCAAAGCACACACCCGCCACAGCACACACCCGCCACAGCACACAGCCCCCACAGCACACACCCGCCACAGCACACACCCCCCACAGCACACCCCCCCCACAGCACACACCCCCCACAGCACACACACCCCCACAGCACACACCCCCCACAGCACACACCCCCCACAGCACACCCCCCCCACAGCACACACCCCCCAAAGCACACACCCGCCACAGCACACACCCGCCACAGCACACAGCCCCCACAGCACACACCCGCCACAGCACACCCCCCCCACAGCACACACACCCCACAGCACACACCCGCCACAGCACACACCCCCCACAGCACACACACCCCACAGCACACACCCGCCATAGCACACACCCCCCACAGCACACACCCCCCACAGCACCCCCCCCACAGCACACACCCCCCACAGCACACACCCCCCACAGCACCCCCCCCACAGCACACCCCCCACACAGCACACACCCCCACACAGCACACACCCCCACAGCACACACCCCCGCCACAGCACACCCCCGCCACAGCACACACACCCCACAGCACACCCCCCCACAGCACACACACCCCCACAGCACACACCCCCCACAGCACACCCCCCGTCACAGCACACACCCACCACAGCACACACCCCCACAGCACACCCCCCCACAGCACACCCCCCCACAGCACACACACCCCCACAGCACACACCCCCCACAGCACACACCCCCACAGCACACACCCGCCATAGCACACACCCCCCACAGCACACACCCCCCACAGCACACACCCCCCACAGCACACACCCCCGCCACAGCACACACCCGCCATAGCACATACCCACCATAGCACACACCCGCCATAGCACACACCCCCCACAGCACACACCCCCGCCACAGCACACACCCCCCACAGCACACACCCCCCCACAGCACACACCCCCCACAGCACACACCCCCCACAGCACACACCCCCCACAGCACACACCCCCCACAGCACACACCCGCCACAGCACACACCCCCCACAGCACACACCCCCCACAGCACACACCCCCCACAGCACACCCCCCCCACAGCACACACCCCCCACAGCACACACCCGCCACAGCACACACCCGCCATAGCACACACCCCCCACAGCACACACCCCCCACAGTACACACACCCCCACAGCACACACCCGCCACAGCACCCCCCCCCCCCAGCACACACCCGCCACGGATCAAGTCAGTCGGTCCTGTGGCCCTGACTGAGGAGTTGTAGGCAATTTATGGATTCTGGGATGGGAGAAGAGCCATTTTTTTCTTTAAGAGTATGTCTACCTGTGGTCAACTATGCTCCAGTGGATGGTACCATACCCAGGTATACAATCAGCACAAACTGAACTGCTGGGTTGTTTGTTTTTTTTCCCCCGAAACAGGGTTTCTCTGTGTAGCCCTTGCTGTCCTGGACTCAGTTTGTAGACCAGGCTGGCCTCGAACTCACAGAGATCCACCTGCCTCTGCCTCCCAAGTGCTAGGATTATAGGAGTGCACCACCACACCCGGCCTCTTGGTTTTGGTTTTGGTTTTTTTTTTTTTTTTAAGAAAAGAAAAGGGACACAGAGTTGAGGGAGGGAGAATGGAAGAGTGGGCTTGGGAAGAGTTGGGGGGTGTGGGGCCGAGTATGATCAGGCACCTTGTATGAGATTCTCCAAGAGTAAAAACGTTCTAAAATCTATTCTACTTTATGGGTCTTGTGTCTACATGTAGGTATGTGCGCCACATGTGTGGGTGCTGGGAATAGAACCCAGGTCCTCTGTAAGAACAAGTGCTCTTAACCACTGAGCCAATTCTACAGGCCTAAGGGTAAAAACATTTTAAAAATAAGAGTTGGTCATCCTAAGAGAAGCACATTTTTAGCTTCCTCTAAAATTATGAATCTGACAATTATGAAAAATATTGATAGGATCTTTTATTCCAGAAAAAGAATTACAACAAAATTCATATGTTGCCTATAATAGAGAAATGACTGTAAAACAATAACATCTCAAATCTAGGTGCAAATACTGCTTGATATGAATAAACTCTTCAATCTCCCCAACAAAAACAGGAGTTGGATTACCTTCTCAGAGTACAGGTGGCATGAGACAGGGTGGGCCAGGGCCCTGGGTCTCATACAGGGAAGGCGCTTTGGACAGATAGAGAGGCCAGCTAAGGACTGTGGCGAGCATAGGGGCCGGCCCAGAGCTGGAGGCGAGGGAGAGCTAGTGCAAGGAAGGTTGCCAAGGTTGCACGCCTCCCCACCTTGCCGTGTCGTGTTGTGGTTCAGGGTGACCTGCTGGCTTGTCAGCTTTGTCTTCTCGGCCACCACTCCCGCCAGCCTCCCAGGAGGCTCTTCTTAGGCCTCGTCTGGGAACCTCAGAAGTCCTTGTTTGCTTTCCCCCCCTCAGTCCTTGGCTAGTCTCAAGGTCTTGCTTGGATTGGCCGGTTAGTGGTTTGGATCCTGCAAAGAGGAAACAGACAGAGGGCTCTCAGGGAGCACCTGCTCTGGCCTTAATCCACCAGTACGCTGAAAGGGATGTAGACCGACCCTTTTCTTAAGAAATACTCCAAGGGAGGGGATAACCATTGAGATGTAACAAGAATAAATTAATAATAATAAAAAAAGAAAGAAATACTCATAAAAGCCTGAGAACCAGACAGCTCGTATGAGAATTTATAGAGGAAGCTGTGGGTTTTAGGCAGTTGCATGGGCTTTGTGGAGCAGCCCGGATTACACAGGACTCCTGTTGGATGTGTGTAGGATGCCGTCTTGGCTCTTCCACGTGGGTCACAGTAAATGAGTCTGCCCTCTCCCTACCTGAACACTGGCCTGCTCGTAGAGTATATGCTCCCAGACACGCAGAGGGCAGATGAGAAGGTTTGCTTCGGGGTTCAGGGCAACCTCTGGGGTCCCAGGCTAATACTTCGCTGTCGCTCTGCTTCTCCCCAACAGGACCCAGCTGCCGCCTCTATCTCAGATGGAGACTGTGACGCCCGGGAGGGTGAGTCAGTAGTCATGAGTTACAAACCATCCCCGCTCCAGGTGAAGCTGGGTGAGTGTGTCTGGGGGATGCGGGAGATGTGGGGACACGCTGCCCGTGCGGGAGATGTGGGAACAGGCTGCCCATGCGGGAGATGTGGGGACAAGCTGCTCGTGGGCTGGGTTACAAGGCGCTGCAGTTAAAGTAGCTCAGGCTAGATGATTCCAAGACCGAACCTCTTCCAGGTAAGTCCCTGGCACTCCCAGGCACCTCGTGTCTTTGCAGGACAGAGCAGGCAGGGACAGTTCTCCGCAGGATCCTCAAGCTCTAGGGGACATCCCTGAGGCTACTCACGGCCCAGGCATTCTAGGGGTGGCCGCAAGTGTAAATCATCGAAACCCAGAACACACAAAGGGAACCTGCCTCCCAAAGACAGGGTAGCTGCTGCTGTGCTTGAGGAATAGGTCTCAGGCCCTGGGTGACTTCTGTCTGGGGAGACTGTCCAATCCTACCCCAGAACCCCTCTCCAGATATGACATCACCTCCCCTGGGGAGCGTTCCATGTCTGCTCTGATGTCTACTCTCTGCTCTGAAATCCCCTGACTCCCACAGCGGCCCAAAGAGCCGTGGCTGCAGTTCTTCTCCCTCTTGCTCATGGGAGAGCCTGCTGGTCCAAAGCTGCTATGGACAGCAGACTTCCACCAAAAGGTTGATTTCCTGAAGAAAAATTCTAACATGTCACACACAAGGGAGCAGAACAAATACCAGTTGCTATTGTCCTCAGCTCCTCCATCATTGCGGCCATCTCCCTCAGAAGTCAGGCTCTTGCGGCCCCCCAAAACTGTGCTCTTCCTCAGCCCCCTAAAACTGCGCTCTTCCTCAGCTAAGACTGAGCCTCCCTGACCTCCTAACAGCCCCGCCCTTCCACAGCTGTCAGAATTCCTTTCCACAGAGCCTGTTCTTTTAGTCAGTTCAAAAAAAATAAAGCAGACCTTGCTTCTGTCCTTCTAGACCACGTCCAGGCAGCCCCTCGGGTTGGTTTTCTAAACAGAACAGCAGCAGTTCGCTTGATGGAATTGTTTGTCCTCCTAGGACATTCTATTCAGAGTACAGCATTATGGTTTATGCAACAATGAAAGTATTTTAAATGCATATAAATTCTCTACTCTCTCCAGAGGTAACAACTCCAAGTCCCTGTAGCCTCATCACACTGTACACATTTGTGAGCCTTGTTCCCTCCCCTGCGTATGTTTGGAAGCCCCTATAGAGAATGACGTCATTCTTTTAAATGGCTGCATAGTAGTCCACAGTCTGAGCCTTGTCAGCTTATTGTCTGTGGTTTTTTCATGATTTCAAACAAACTTAGCATGCCTTTAAAATAGCCTTTTTATTCCCTTCACCTTGTATTACCACTAAGGCTGAAAAACATTCCCAACTTGTCTCAATTGGCGGTTAAGAAAATCACCAAGAACTTTAAGGCAAATTGCACCCCCTAGAGGCTTGATGTGGTAATGACCGTTGCTGCCTGCTGAAAAGGGGCTGGGAAAGTCAACTAGAGTAAGAGGCAAAGAGAGTAGGAAATGAGAGCTTCAAAGACATGGAAATCAGAGAACATTTTCAAGTGAGTCACAGGTGCTGTAATGGTTCCTCCCATCTTTATGCTAGAGACAACTTTTATCAGACATCTTTCCTCCATGTTTCTGTCATAGAACAGGCCCTTTTCCTACATCTTGGCTCTAATTGACGTGAGTGGTTGAGCCTCCTTCCAGACTCAGGCAGCTCCTGGTAGTAACAGGCGTGTACCACGCAGCAGGTCGCCAGATGTCCAGCCCCACAGCACACTACAGGCTGAGCCCCTGCAGACTGCAGGCTGCAGGCTCCCCAGCCTCCTGCCCCTGCCCTGACCACGATCCCTCCCTGTCTCTCCCACTTTGAAACCCTCAATGGCTCCTTTTCCATCCACACTAATCCAAGAGCTTCAGTCCTATGGCCAAGGCTTGTTGTTGTCGTTGTGTGTTTCCAAGGGGGTCTCTCTGTGTGCTCTGAGTTTGTGGCCGCCGGGAGCATTCCATTCCTGTGATACAGCGCTTGATGCGGAAGTGAGATTCTGGTGTTTGTTAGGTGAATAATTAACTGAGTAAACGGCTCCTTTCCCAACGTCACTCTTCCCCTCCCCTCCCCTCCCCTCCATCCCACCCACAGTTACACTCACCTCATGGCTGTTTTCCGTTCATACTTTCCTTCTCCCTCCAGAAAGGCCTCTCTGCTTCAGCCTTCTGTGTTCCCTCCTTTTCACCAGCCTTCCCTGACATCAAGCACACACTGGCTGCCTGGCATAGGAACTGAGGTTCTCACAAAGTAGGGGTCAGCCCCTCTTTCCGTCTGCACTATCTGCCTCGAGTTACATAAAGCCAAGTGCACGTCCACTAAGCATCAGGTGCCTGGGGGTCCACGGGCTCTCCCAAGTAGGGAAGTTACCCCAGGTCAGGCTGCCCCACGCTGCAAGGCACAGTGGCCCTGGGGCAGGACACAGCTTCTTCCCCATGTCCTTCTGCAGAGAAGCAAAGGGAGCTGGCCCGGAAGGGCTCCCTGAAGAATGGCAGCATGGGCAGCCCTGTCAACCAGCAACCCAAGAAGAACAACGTTATGGCCCGGACGAGGTAGGCAGCCTCTCCATCCCAGCGGGACCCCACCTGCCAACACCTACCATTGCTGGTCCAGGCCTCTCCCTCCTTGGGAGAGCTGAGGGGGAGAGGAGCCAAGTGAGGTGGGTGGGACACCCAGTCCTCTGCCTTGTGTATATGCTCCAGCTAACTCTCCAACTCCCCAATTCTTTACCCAGGCTGGTCGTCCCTAATAAAGGCTACTCCTCGCTTGACCAGAGCCCCGATGAGAAGCCACTGGTAGCTCTTGACACAGACAGGTGCGTATGGCTTCTGGGGAAGCTGGGAAGCCACATGGTTTTACGTGAGCACAGATGGGCTGTATAGGACACACCTGTCATATTGCCAGAAGTGGTGTGTCCTATAGTTGGGAGCTCTCCATGGGTGAAATTTTCCAAGGGGGATGATTTGTTTGTTTGTGGTTGGTTTGCTTGTGATTGGTTGGTTCGTTCATTGGTTTGTGGTTGATTGGTTAGTTGGTTTGTGGTTGGTTGGTTGGTTTGTGGTTGGTGGTTGGTTGGTTTGTGGTTGGTTGGTTTGTGGTTGGTTGGTTGGTTTGTGGTTGGTGGTTGGTTTTAGGGTGGGCAGGGAGAGGGCAGGGGCCAGCATGGGAGAGCTGCTGCATGCCTGCTCCATGATGGACCCTGATGTCTCTGGCCAGCAGAATGGGATGCCTAATGCCTCCCCCATCTCAGGGAAGAGCCCTGTTCCAGGGCAGCATCCTCTTAGCCACAGACTTTGGGAAGATCCTAACAGCCAGGGTGAGTTGAACCCAGGAGCAGAAAGATTAAAACAAGAACATGAGAATGAGGCAGAAGGAAAAGGTGGAAGCAGTTCTATCCAGAAGGGATTTAAGAAGCCACTTCAGTTAAAGTCGAGCTAGGAAACATGCCTTTGCAAACATATATTTGCATAATGAGCACAGGTTATTTAAATCACACTGTTGGAGGGGGGCGGGTATGGCAAAGATGCAGAGAATTTTCTATTTAATTTCCCTGAATTACTTCCTCTCTCTCCTCTTCTCTCCTGGGCCAGCGATGATGACTTTGACATGTCCAGATACTCTTCCTCTGGCTACTCCTCTGCAGAGGTGAGGCTCCACCCCTTTCCTCCACAGACCAGGGCGGGGCGGGCCTGGGGGCTGCCTCTACCAGCAGCATGAGGCCAGGCCTGGGCTGGGAGAGTTTGGGAAGAAATCACTAACCTGAATTGCAGTGAGGCCGAGGCTATTAAAGCGAAGTTCTGAAATAGAACAGGTGTGAAGTAAGGCGACAGCTTACAGGAGCGAACCTGAAGTCCAAATTGGGCAAACCCCGAATAGAGTCAGGAACAGAGGTGAGAAGTTGACCTTGCACTGGGCAGGGCCTTAAGAAGACCTGTCTGGAGGAAGTGAGACTCAGCCGGGCTGGAGTTTGAAATAGACCTGGGATGAGATGGGAGCTGTCCTGGTGGCCCTGGGGAGGTAGTGGAGGCCCCAGCCCAGAGGGATGTGCTTCCAGCTGACGCGAGCCTTTTCTACAGCAGATCAACCAAGATTTGAACATCCAGCTGCTGAAGGACGGCTACCGGTTAGACGAGATCCCCGACGACGAGGACCTTGACCTCATCCCCCCCAAGTCTGTGAACCCCACCTGCATGTGCTGCCAGGCCACGTCCTCCACCGCCTGCCACATCCAGTAGCGGGCGGGGTCGCCGCGGCACACTGGGCAGTGCTGACCTGGGCCAGGTGGAACGCAGCGGGGGCAACCTGTTACCCAGCTGGTCCACTGGTCCCCAGCTCCGAGCCCCTTGCAGCCGCCAACCTCGTAACAGTCATTGCTTCCTCCTATGGTAGGACGTGTACCTCTGTGTGTTCATGGAGCCGGAGAAACCGAAACCGGGTCTGTCTCCAGCCCCGGGGCTGAGGAGCGGGCACTGTTCAGTTACTTAGGGGGACTACACCCAAGCCCCCTGCCACCCCTCCCAACGCTGTAGTCAGGGGGCAGCACTGAAGGCCAGAGGCCAGCTGTAAGCAGTCCAGTGAAGGAATCACAAGGCCTGGGGGGGGGGTTGGCCCCACGCCGGTGAAGCCATAAATCCCCCAAGCCCACCCCGGAAAGGAAGAAGAGGGGTTTGGAGAAGCGAAGGCCCCAATGACCGCGCAGTTCTCAACACTCAGAGCGCCTCCCCACCCTCGTGCCAGCCCACGGACCTGTGTGTGTTCTGCTCTCATCTTCTTCAGATGGGAGCCTGGCAAAGCTGTGCCCCCCATTAGACCACAGCCTCTTCCCTCCCTCTGTCCCCTGCTTCCCTGCTTTCTGAGGGCTGAGAGGGTAAGATGGGCCTCAGAGAGAAGCCTGTTCTTCCCGGCCTCTAACCAATGTGGCTGTCCCTCTGCCTCATCCCTACCCCTCAGTCTTCTGTCTATTGGTTCCCGGCTGAAAGCAAGAGATAAGGCTGGCCGCCAATGTGGCGTCCCCATTTCACCCTAGCCCAAGGTCCAGGAGGCTGGCTTCCAGAAAGGCGTGTGTGCGTGTGTGTGTGTGTGTGTGCGTGTGCGTGTGTGTGTGTGTGTATGTGTTGAACCTGTCTGTCCAGATCAGCCTGGTGGGTGTCTGTGATGAGGAAAGGACTGTGGTCCGTTAACTGTGTCAAAGGCTGCTGGGAATGCAGTGGACCGAGGGCATAGCCTGGCAGGCCATCAGAAGCCTGGCTTCTGGTCCCAGCTCTGGCATGCTCCCTGAGCTCTTAAGCAATTCCCAGGCTTCTCCAGGGCTTCAAGTCTCTCAACTGGAAAATAAACAATAGCTGACATTACTGACAAAGCCTTTTCATACCTGAAGGAATTCTTTACAGGAATTTCTGCAGAGGACTGTGAGGAGATCTGTGTGTCTTTGAACTCACATAGGAGGCACCCTGAGGTGTGTGTGTGTGTGTGTGTGTGTGTGTGTGTGTGTGTGTGTGTGTGTGTGTGTGTCAGTGTGTAGGTACCTGTGTGTGTGTGTATGTGTGTGTCTGTCTGTCTGTCTGTGTGTCGGTATGTGTATGTGTCTGTGTGTGGGTACCTGTGTGTGTGTGTCTGTGTCTGTGTGTGTATGTATGTGTGTCTGTCTGTCTCTGTGTGTGTCGGTGTGTGTATGTGTGTCTGTGTGTGTGTATATGTGTGTGTGTTGTTCACAGTGATGCTGTTCTGAGGGAGGAAGGCTGAGGATGCAGCTCACTGAAGAGGTAGGTTCTCCCATGGCTGAAGATAACTGAAAGCGCACACAGTCTCAGTCTGCTAGGCCTGTGCCCTCCTCTCATGGAGCCAATGTGGCTGAAGTGTGGCTTCTCCGAGCCTTCTGCTGACACCCCACACATGCTGGTGTTTCTGTCATGGGTTCTGCTCACATCGGTACACTGTCTGGGGCCAGTGCTGGGAGCTGGGAGCTGGAGTGGGGTGGGAAGAAGAGCTGTTGGCTTAGGAAGGAAAGCACCTCTCCCTCCACCACACCCGGGGGCTGCACACTTTCCAGTCCCCAAGCCTCCAGCTCAGCTCACCTCCCCCAGTGCAGAGATCCTCATTAGATAATGAGAAAATGCCGAAGGAAGCCAGAAAGCATCTGCGGGGGCCACAAGGCCCATAGTGGTCCCCATCTGAGCCCCCTTGCCCGCCCTGGTTAGCACCCCACCACCCATCCTCTGGCCCCAGAACTAGAACCCCTACCACCCCACCCACTGGGCTCTTTGACTCACCCTTCTAGAACACAGGTGCCTCCTCTCTTCAGATGGCCGCCTTTGCTGCCGACTTCCTGTGGGGGTTCTTAGTGTCTGTGGCCCTGAGCGCCATGGGAAAGCGCCCTCTGCACGGACACACTAGGACACTAGCAGGCGAGGGCTGTAGACTGAGGTGGTATATACACAGCGGGTAGGGGTAGGAAGCTGGCGGCCTGTAGCTTCTGAGTCCGAGGAGAGCACACAGTTCCTCCTTCCCTGTCTGGAAGTTGAAGGGGAAGAGCCAGGGCCTTAGCTTGCCCCTGCTCCCCCACCCCTTGTAGATACTGCCTTAACACTCCCCCACCCTCGGCTGTGGCTGCCACCCAGCCAGGTTTCTCCGTGCTCACTAATTTATTTCCAAGAAGGTGTGTGGAAGACATGAGCCGTGTATAATATTTTTTTTAACATTTCCATCGCAGTATTGACCATCATCCTTGGTTGTGTATCGTGTAACACAAATAATGATATTAAAAGCATCAAACAAGCCAGACTCAGCTCCTTACCTGGGGTATGGGCCGCAGCAATGGGGCTGAGGAAGGGAAACCACTGCTGCCCCACCCCCAACCCCCCACCTCACCCCTGTCGCACTTGTTCCTGATGAGTGGCCCTAGGTGAATCACAACCCCTCAGAACCTCTCGTCAACAGTGAGAAGTCTCTCTTGGGCCTTCTGAACTCTTGGGAACTGGATATTTTGAGGAGTTCAAGGCAGGAAGGGGCTGGCAAAGGGAGGAAATCAGGCCTTTTGTGCAGGGACGGGGCAAGGCAGGTGATATCACAATGGGCACTGCCCATCCTGGGAAGGAAGCTGGGTGGGGTGGGAGCAGGAACGCTGAGGGGGAAGGCACTGAGAGGTCCTCCAAAGGAGGGGGGTCACAGCGGCTAGGGGCACCGTCCAGGCTGGAGGCGTGGGCTCTCTAGGGAAGGGGTGGTCACTCATGTCCAGCAGGAGTCCTTGATAGGCAGTGCCCACTACAGCATCCTTGAGACCCCACACCATGTTCCTCTTCTCCCGGAAGACCAAGACCCCCATCAGCACCTACAGTGACTCCTACAGGGCTCCTACCTCCATCAAGGAGGTCTATAAGGACCCACCTTTATGGGCCTGGGAAGCGAACAAGTTTGTGACCCCAGTAAGTAGAGGCCGTGGGCGGGACGGATGGAGTATATAGTCGTGTGTCTGCATGGCTGGCATGCGGCCATCTTTGTGTTTATAGTTATTTCTAGGTTTTTTTATTTATGTATTTGTTTATTTGCTTATTGACAAGGCCTCACTGTGTAGTCTAAACTGGCTATCATAATCCTCCGACATCAGCCTCGCAAGTGTTGCCTGGGGTTGCTTTACATTTATCAAAACAGGTTCTAAAGCCAGGCGTGGTGGTGCATACCTCTAGTCCCAGCACTCAGGGAGGCAGAGACAGGAGGCTCTATGTAGGTTCAAGGCCAGCCTGGTCTACAGAGGGAGTTCCAGGACAGCCAGTGCTACAAAGAGAAACCCTGTCTCAAAAAACAAGCAACAACAACAAAAGGATAGAACAGCTGAAAGTTCCAAGTTATGGGGATGTGCAAATGTTTGGGGGCTAGCTGTAGAACAGGCCAGAAATGTCCATAAGGCATGTCTTTATGCATGGGTACCACATTCCCTTCTGTCCGCCCTGGGGATAGAAGAGAAACAATGAATGTGGGGAATTAGATCCTGTGGTAGTAGCAAAAAGAATTTATGAATAGAATTTTTTAAAAAATATCCTTATCTAAGTATCCTTTATAACAAAGAGGAGGGGGGCTTGGAGGATGGCAGATTCAAGGGCACACTGGGCTTTATATGGATACCTGTCTCAAAATAAAGCCCTAAATCTCACATAAAATCACTTCTTAATTTTAATTTTGTTTTAAACAATCATGAGGGATAAATATACTGCCAGAAAATGCCAACCAACACTATGAGAGACATTTATTTTAAACTAGCTGAAAGTAGAGGAGCCATATCTGTGAGCTCCACACTGGAATACAAGGCACTTTACACACACACATATGCACGCACACACCTAAACACACAGGCACAGATTCACTCACTCACTGTATAACTTCTATGCAAGAAAACATTCTCACTGCAGGTCTTCAGCTTTCCAAAGTGAGGCCTGACCAACATAACTAAGATATAAGGCAACAATTGAAGGCTGGTGGCATTGCTTGGTGGTAAAGCACTTGCCTAGCAAACATGAGGCCCTAAGATTACACCCCCAACACTGCTCCTGCTCAAGAGGAGAGAGAGAGAGAGAGAGAGAGAGAGAGAGAGAGAGAGAGAGAGAGAGAGAGAGAGAGAAAGGGAGGGAGGGAGGGAGGGAGGGGGGAGGGAGGGAGGGAGAGAGAGAGAGTGAGAGGGAGGGAGGGAGGGAGAGAGAGAGAGAGAGAGAGAGAGGGAGAGAGAGAATAAAAACCATATTACAGAATCACCAGAAATAAAAGACTTTACCACTGAGGATTTTGGATACTAGAATTGACAAAATTTTAAAACTTTAACTCAAAGGGCAAGGAATATAGGTCCAAAGTTGGCTTTTGATAAGACTCAGACAAATCTATAGTTTTCTCAAGAAAGACAAAACACAGACAAATAAAAACCACTTCTAACCGAAGATCTAGAAGAAAATAGATAAAAACAAATGGTCTGAGCAACATTAATAAAATTGAAAGCAAATGGAAAATTGGGAGAACAGTGCTTGTCTGCAATTTCAGCCACTCAAGAGACCGGCTGAAGGAGCTCATTTTAAACCAGCCTGGGCGACAGCCTGAGAGGAAGATATTTAGGCCACCTAACTATTATTTAGCTTTAGTGAGCTATGAAATATGAAGTCTTAAATCTGTACAATAAACTTTATTTGTGTTCTGTAGACCCAAAAAATTAATTTAAAAGCCGGCCAAATGGTCAGTGGGTAAAAGCACCTGACTGACCTGAGTTTAATTTCAGGGATCTGCGTGGTGGAGAGAACAGACTTGTATAAGCTGTTACTGTGCTTTACACACACACACACACACACACACACACACACACACACACACACACTTCTTAAGGCCAGTGTGGCAGTGCACACCCAGCACTTGGAAGGCAGAGGCAGGTGGATCCCTGTGAGTTTGAGGCTAGCCTGGGCTACACAGAGAGTTCCAAGAGACCCAGGGCTACATAGTTAGACCCTGTCTCAAAGCCAATCTTTTAAAATGGAACTGGGGAGGTGGCTCAGTTTGTGAAGGGACTGCTGTGCAAATATGAGGATGTAAAGTCGGCTCCCAACACCCAGTGTAAAAAGCCAGGTGCAGTGACGCATGCCTGTAATCCCGGGGCGGGAGACCTAGAGTCAGCATCCCTGGGACTTTCTGGCTAGGCAGGCTAGATGAACCAGGTAGCTCTGGGTGCAGCGGGAGACCCTGCCTCAAAAGTAAGGCAGAGAATCACAGAGAAAGACACTGGACATTGACCTGGCCTTGAGATTTTATTTTTTTTTTTTTTTGAGACAGGGTTTTTCTGTGTAGTCTTGGCTGTCCTGGACTCACTTTGTAGACCAGGCTGGCCTCGAACTCACAGAGATCCCTGCCTCTGCCTCTCTGAGTGCTGAGATTACAGACGTGCCCTACTGCACCTGGCTTCTGACCTTGGGCCTTCACACAAATGTCCAGACATGTGCAGTTGCGCGCGCGCACACACACACACACACTCACTCACAGATGATAATTTCCAAAACAGATATGAATTACATATATTGATTACAAAGTTATAGAAAGTCATAGACAAATAAAATAGCATCTATCAAGAACAGACTCATACATTATGAGAATGGTATTCAGCAAAAATGGTTGACAGTAAAGTGACGGGAAAGATTCATCAGGCTTAGGGTGGCATGGCCAAACCATAGGGAAAAAATAGAGTGCCTAGTAAAAAAAAAACTAGTTATTCATATGGCTAGAAATACAACTAATACCTAACTTTCACCACACCCAAAATGAAAGTCCTGGCAGATTAAATTTGGAAAGTAATGCCGTATAGCTTTCAGAAGAAAATACAGGACATTAGTTCCATTATCTGGGAGTATGGAGAGATTCCTTTACTCATAAAAAGCATTAGCCATCAAACATTAATAATTCAACCAGTTTAAATTAGGACCTTCTGTTCATCAAAGACGCCATAAAGAAAATTAAAGGGGAAAAAAAAAAGCCACAAGCTGAGAGATTTGCAACATGTAACTGATTAGTATACAGAGTACATAAAGAAGGGTAATCCTCTGGGTTAAAATTGAACACACATGCATGCTGACCCCTGCCTGAAACTGCAGCAAATGGATACTTGCCATCCAGAGTCACAAGAATGGTGACAAAGGGCCAGAAAACCCTGACGGAGCAGTAACTGGCCTAGTGCATCTGAGGTGTGGGTGGGAAGGAAGCCAGCAGTGGGATGCCCGACACCGGTCAGCTGAAGGCTGTGGAAGTAAAAAAGGCTCCGGGATTGGCAGTTCTGGTCCTCTGAAACGGAAGGTGGGACAGCAGGACCAAGACTAAAATAAGGAATATTTGAACGTCATTTAAACCTACTAACCTGGCTCTGTCTCTGAAAAGTCACAAGGCTTCCCCTGCACAACCCCCACCCACCTCCACCCCACCACCTCTACCACCCCACTCACCTCCACCCCCACCCACTCCCAGCAGGCCCTTGGCAAGAATGTTGAAAGCAGATGAGCATCCATATACTGACTGTTGAAATCCCCCTCAGTGTGTGTGTGTGCATGGTGGCAGGATGGTATACACCAGTGGAGGCCTGAGATTGATTTGGGGGAGTCTCTTTCAATTGTTCTCTCTCTTTTTTTAAAAAAAAGATTTATTTACTTATTTACTTATTATGTATATAGTGCACATTCGGTCACATTATAGATGGTTATAAACCACCATATGGTTGCTGGGAATTGAACTCAGGACCTCTGGGAAAGCAGTCAGTGCTCTTAACCACTGAGCCATCTCTCCAGCCCCTAACTCTCCCTCTTATTTTAATGTTCTGTTTGCATGTATGTCTGCCTACCGTGCACTTGCCTGGTGCCCATGGAAGTCGGGAGAGGGCGTCAGAACCCCTGGGACTGGAGTTTCTAGACTGTTGTGGCACCATGTGGGGGCTGGAAAGCCAGGAACAAGTGGTCTTAACTACTGAGGCATTTTCCCAGCATCCTCCATCAACCTTGCTGAGACACAATCTTTAAGGGAGCATTGAACTCAGAGATCAGAGCACCCTGGTCTTAGTGACAGTGAGTTCTAGGGATCTGCCTGTTTCTGCTCCATGCTCCCAGGGTGGAGAGATTGGAAGCATGCTTTACTGTGCCCAGCTTTCTCACAATGGTGCTGAGGAGCCAAGTTCAGGTTTCTACGCTCACCTAGCAGACGCATTACTAATTCAGCCTTGAGTGACTATTTCTGTGTATGTGTTTAATGTGAGTGTGTATATGGGTGCACATCTGTGTAGGTTTAAATGTAGCTAGACTCTGTGTATGTACAGCTCAGGGAAGCGCTGAACCGTGGCATCCTTGCACATACAGCCCCCACGCTGCCTTCCACCCAACATGGGAATGTCACTGTGCCAGCTAAGGCAGGACAATGTTAGCTAGGTACACGTTGTCCCAGAAGGTCCTGAACTAAGGACTTTTCTGAGAGCAACCAGACATCACACACACACCCCTTTATTCTTGAAATCATAGGGTCACGTACGAGCGGGTCTCGGCTCTTTAGACTGGCTGTTTATAAAGATTCATGAAACCCTCAAACTGAAGATAAAGGGATCCCCGAAAAAGAAGGTCTTCATTTGGGTCTCCGTAGATCTATTCAAACAAGGAGTGAGATGAACTTCAATAAGTGCAGGGGCCCAGAGTCCAGAATAGGAACAAGAAAAATATCAAGGCTGCATAAGGACCACAGCAAAGTGGTGGACCTCGAGGTTAAGGGCAGTAATGTTGGCGTCAGAGAAAGAGACACAGCAGAATCGGGATCTTGCCAGTGACAGGCTATTACACCTTAAAGCAGGTATCCTACCAAACCCATCCTGCTTCGAGGTCCCAGGTGCCTTTTTCTATCTGCCCTACATCTGCCTTAGGGCAGTCAGCTCCCAGGGAGCCAGCCTCTCCTGAAGCCCTAGGTTGTGTCCACTGACCCCACAGAGGAGACTCAGGGCCCCGTTCCCATTGAGTGCACAGTCCAGGAGAGAGAACAGAAGACGCATCTCTTACCAGGAAACAGGAAACAGCAGAATGAAGTCAACCTTAGCTGATCCCAGTGTCAACTTTAGATGAGACAACAAGCAAGAGAAAGGGGAAATAAAAATGATTTAAAAAGCAGGCCTGGGAGCTGGAGAAATGGCTCAGTGCTTAAGAGCACTGGCTGCTCTTGCAGAGGGAACAGGTTCAGTTCCCACCACCTGCAGGGTGCCTGGCCAATGTCTGTAACTCCAGTGCCCGGCCTTCTGATGCCCTCTTCTGGCCTCTCCAAGGCACTGCATGTGTGTGATGCACATCAACACTCAACCAACCAAAAATTAAAATGAAAACAGAAGGTAGGTCCAGTGTGATGTGAGAACCCATCCCTCAGGCATTGGGGATCGGTGGGAACCCAGCCAGGCCGACCTTTCCAAGAAAGGCTAGAACAGCTCCAGCAGGGTCCCAACGCTTGGGACCTCCCTGCGGCTAGCCACTTTCCCTCTCCTCCCTCTCTGCTCAGGGTCTGACTCAGACTATGCACCGCCACGTGGATCCGGAGGCCTTGCAGAAGATGGCCAAGTGTGCTGCACAGGACTATACCTATAAGAGTTCCATCTCAGGCCACCCTTATTTGCCTGAGAAGTACTGGCTCTCTCAAGATGAAGGTAGGGTCCTTGGCCTCTTCCCAATTCTGACCTTAGAAATGACCCCAGCAGTGGCCCTCAACTTGAACCTCTCTCCATCCTGAACTTCCCCTCACGACTTGGACTTTTCCCTCCCCAACCCCCTCTTACAGCCTATCCTCTTAGCAACCCTTTTCCAACAGTCACCTCCATCTTCATGCCTTTCAGCCCTCTATAGCCTGGGACATTTTCCTTCTGCCTAAAAATGCTGCCTTCTCTTTCTCAGAAACATAGTCTATGCTCTCTCTCCTCTGGCTAAACGCTCACGGCCTGTCTCCCTGGTCCATTTAAGTTCAAAATGTTGTCTTGCTCGTAGCTGTACCCTCTCCGTCACAGGGTTTCATACGCACCTTCATAAGTATTTGCAGGAGGAAGTGATAACTCCAAGTTAACGCTGGGGGTCCAGAACACTGAGGTTGCAGTTGTGCGTGGGACTGTCGCACCTACGGGAACCCTTCGCATTTACCCTCGGGGACAAGCCCTGCCTTTCACTCTTCTGACCACTCGCTCTGAGAAAGAACCTCCTCCCTCAGCTTCCCTGGGTCCTTGGTACATTCACTGTGGGAATGTGAGGTTCCTCGGGGTGCAATCCAGGGCCATCTTCTCTTCTCTTCCCCTAAAGCCATTTTTACATAACCCATCCATGGCTTTAATTACTTTGGTTGGGTGGTTGGTTTTGTGTTTTCTAATCAGGGTTTCTCTGTGTTAGCCTTGGCCATCCTGAGTTAAAGGTATGTGCCACCACATCTGGCTTAATTATTTTTTTAAAAATTATTTGTCAGTGCTTTTAATCTCAGCACTCAGGAGGCAGAGGCAGGTGGATCTCTGTGAGTTCGAGGCCAGCCTGGTCTACAAAGCAAGTCCAGAACAGCCAAGGCTACACAGAGAAACCCTGTCTCAAAAACAAAAAGGGGGGGGGGGTATTTGTCTATATTTATTTCCCTGTGCATTGGTGTTTTTGCCTGCATGTATGTCTGTGTGGGGGGGTGTAAGGTCCCCTGGAACTGGAGTTTTATTTCATGTGCATTGGAGTTTTGCCTGTATGAAAATGTCGGCTCTCCTGGAACTGGAGTTATAGACCATTGTGAGCTGCTACATGGGTGCTGGGAATTGAACCCAGGTTCTCTGAAAGAGCAGCCAGTGCTTGTAACTGCTGATCCATCTCTCCAGCCCCATGGCTTTAATTACTAAAATCACAAGTCTTTCAGGCCTTGACCTCTCACTAGCATCCTACTCTCTTGCTCTTTGACCTGGATGTTCAAACACCTCAAACTCAGTTTGCGCTCCTCCCCTCCCCTCCCGCAGCTATTTCTCTTGCACTTCTTTTATGGTTTTGTAGGATTTTGCATTTGTTTTGTTTTGAGACGGTGTCTCGCTATATACCCTTGGCCAGCACAGAACTGGGTATGTAGACCAAACTGGCCTAGAACCCATAGAGGTCTGCCTGCCCCTGCCCCTGCCCCTGCCCCTGCCTCCTGAGTGCTATAGGAGCGGTGCCACCATACCCAGCCTTTTAATACATTCTTTTACTAATGTTGCCCCTGTTGCAGCCCATAGGCAGAGGTTAGGGACAGCTCTGAGGAATCAGTTCTCTCTTCCTTTTATATGAGCCCCGGGGATTGAACACCGGTTGTCAGGTTTGGTAGCAAATGCCTTTATCCACAGGGTCTTTCTGTAACCCAGGCTAGCTTAGAATTACACAGTGTCACCCAGTCTGGCCTCGACCTTTTTGTGGCCCTTTAACCTAAGCCCCACAAATGCTGGGATTACCAGAGTATACCATTAGGGCTGAGTTCTCCTTCATCCTGTCTGTCTTTCAGACTTTGGGGCAATGGACCACAGAGGGTCTTGTAGGACAGGATTAAGAGATGGGCAGTATTGAAATGTTGAACTAGAATAGTATCATAGTTAAATTTCACTTGTGGAAAGTGTCATGGCTTCTATGTTGATGCTAGATTGTACGGTCTCAAAGATGGAGCAAGGAGATCAGTGGGCTAATCAGAATAGTTTCCTCCTTTTGCTCCTACACACTCACACACACACACATGCATGCATACACACGTGCCTCTTCTTTACAGGGTCTCATGTAACCCAGAGTGCGTGTACACACATGCACATACGCACGGGCATGCACACACACACACACATATACACGCACACATGCATACGTGCACGCACGCATACACGCCTCTTCTTTACAGGGTCTCTCATGTAACCCAGAGTGCGTGTACACACACGCACATACGCACCGGCATGCACACACACACACACACACACACACACACACACACACACGCATACGTGCACGCACGCACACACGCCTCTTCTTTACAGGGTCTCTCATGTAACCCAGAGCTGGCCTTGAACTTAATTTGTAGCCAAGGAAGACCTTAAACTCTCGATACCCCTGCCTTTGCCTTCTCTGGACTGGAATTACCAGGGCTTTTTGTTTGTTTTGGCATTTTTAATCAGGATATCACAATATAGTCCAGACTGGGCCTTGAACTCAAAGCAATCCTCCTGCCTCAGCCTGCTGGAATTGCAGGTGTGAGCCGCTGTGTTCAGCATTTTCCTAAAACATTTGTACAGAGTGCCTCTCTAGGCCTCACAACAGCCCTGCGCTTGTTTCCTCTGCAGTGCTGGAATTTGAGGCCAGGCTGCGCAGTGCAGGGCGCAGTGTGCTAACCGTGACACAAGGATGAGATCATAGAGGAAGAGGGGAGAAAGTCAAGTAGCTTTGAACCGGCAGACATTGAGGCCTAGATATGGTAGAGAGGGGGAACATCATTTCCAGGCCAGCTGACTGAAAAGGGGGTGCAGCCAGAGTGCGATCTGATAGCCCAATGGAGCCTAACCTTGCTCAAAGACATTACCTAGGTGAGACATGATCTGTAACTCAGTGGGAAAAAAAAGAGAGAGAGAGAGAGGGTGGGAGGAACAGGGCATAGTGTTTCAGGCCTATAATCCCAGCACTAGGGAAGCTGAGACAGGAGGATAGACCGAGGCTAGCTCAGGCTACACAGAATATCAGGCTATATAGCAAAATCCCATCTCTAAAATGAGTAAATAAATAACAGGGCATCTGCAAGTCCGGGCAAGGGACCTGGGGTCAGGGAGGGTCAGCCTTGTGATAGAGACCAGAGAAGAAAGATCTAGACGGTCCCAGGCTCTGGGTGGCCCGAGAAGTAATCCTGACAATCTCCACTCCTATGATGAAGAGGACAAATGCTGTACAAGCTACCTGGACAATGACCGGTACAGCACATGGAAGACAGGTCCGTACAACAGCTACTGGAACAAGTATACCACGTGTCTTCCCCGACTGCCTAAGGTACCACACTGTGCCTACCACAACTACCAAAAATCTGGGGCACGAATACACACACACACACACACACACACACACACACACACACCATCTCCACGCGGCAGTGACTCTTTGCCCCTCTGTAAACTAGGGTTTTCTATTTTTTAGCTGACAATGGAGGTCACGAGCTGGGCCGTGACAGACCCGTGGGTCTCAGTCTCTGACCTAGCTTGCTGGGGACATGGCTAATGTGCACTCCTTCACTGTTCTGAAACTTGCCAAGTAGTGCTGCCTCATCTGCTCTGGCTACTATGACATCAGTGCTGCCCTTGAGTCAATAATGAGCCGCCTCCTCCCTGCCCCACCTTCCACTCCTTTGTAATGGGAGCAAGGACCAGGAGAAGAATGAAATTGCTGGGTGGCAAGGTGAATGCGGAATCCCAGAGACTGAGATAGGGAATCCCAGAGAAGCCCAGGCCTTTTTCGGGGGAAATGTGAGGCAAACTCAAATCTTAAATGTAGGCTGATAGCTGACTGAACCCCTGTGAAATAGGACTTTTTCGTGAAGTGGATTTTCCCCTAAAAGTTCCCCCAAGGGATTCTGATGGACAAGCAATATTAACCGTAGCCCCCTCCCCACATTAGAGAGGCGCAGACACAAATGGCATGTAGGTAAATGCTGAAGCAGGGTTGTCAGGCTAAACCACGTCTCCCACCGACCCCTGCCGGGGGTCCTAGCATCCTCATGCTTACCTTGCCCTGTAGTGTAGGCGGAGCAAGTGCGTTGCCCAGCAACAACTCCAAACAATCCAGGAGTGTGGGGGAGTTGCTGAGGACAAAGTATGGGTATTGTGGGAAGACATTAAACACACACGCATGGCGGAGGGAGCAACTGTTTTGTGTCAGAGCTTAAGGTAGCGCGTGTGCCACTTTCAGGATGCCGGCATGGAGACAGTACGAGGAATGCCGCTGCAGTACCCTCCAAAGCCGGAGCGCCTCAACGCCTACGGTAAATGGATTGGGTGGAAGAGGATTGAGTGTAAGGGAGGAAGCCAGAGGGCAGGATGAGGGTCACGGGATGCAACTGTGGCTCTGTTCCCGGTTTGTTGTTGTTTGTTTGTTTGTTTGTTTGTTTGCCTCTGGCTCTAACTTTTGTTTCCCCCATCCCTCTGACACTGTCTTTGGGTATCCTGAACTCCGGGTTCAGAGCGCGAGGTAGTGGTGAACATGCTGAACTCGCTGTCCCGGAACCGGACTCTGCCACAGATTGCGCCCCGCTGCGGGTGCGTGGACCCTCTGCCAGGCCGCCTGCCTTTTCAAGGATACGAAAGCGCTTGCTCGGGCCGCCACTACTGTCTGCGCGGGATGGACTACTGCACCACGGGGGAGCCCAGCGCAGAACGCCGCCTGCGGCCTTTGTGCTCGAACCAGCCGACTGTAAGGTTCGCAGGGAACCGCCCGCCTTAGCCGGGCTCAACCCACAAACGAGCCCCGCGCCCCCTAAAGTCCCGCTCTGCTCTGCTCGGCTGCGAGCCCTCTGCGGGCAGCCTCATTGTAGCCCCGTTGTTTCCATGCCAGGCCCCCGTTGGCTTCTGCCTGCTTGCAGGACCCCAGGGCACAAGCGAACAGCTAAGGCGGAGAACCGGCACGAAGGTTACTCCCAAGTCCTCAATCCTGTCCTTTCCAACCGTGCTCAAGGTCAACATAACAAGTGTTTGTATTCTGGAGACTGAGATCCTGCAGAACAGTTTAAAAGGATTTCAAACCCCTCTCCTCGGCCACACCCTTTCCTTATGCTTTCGGGGCCCTGGGCCCATCCATACTAGACACCTGGATCTGGAGACAGAGGTTCTAGATTGCAGAATATTCCTTCTCTCTTGCCTGGGCCTCGGCGTAGGAGGTAGTAAAATGGCTGGGGGCAAGGAAGCCGGTACTGCTTTCCCACAGGGTCCTTGGCTTCTTTGGGTGTTAAAGCTAAGCCACAAAAACACAGCACCCAAGCTGCAGCCAGCCACAGCAGACAGTACGGGTGGAGCCTGCGGGGAACCTTCCAAGTCTGTGACTGTTTAGAACTGGGCAGAAGGGTCTCGAATCCTGTGATGATCCTCTACCCTTCCTCAACGCTGATTTACTGTCAAAGATAGGATCTTTTCCCTCAGAAGGGGCGAGGGTGTGCGAAAGTGCCTGAGCCTCTTAGAAGGCCTAGAAATGCTCGCTGCCTGTTTCTTTGCATTGAAGAAGTCCTTGTCTTACAGAAACGGGCATGGGGAGATGGATCCTAAAGAGTATGTCTGATCCTCCCCAGAATCCTGGTAGCAAAAACCAGGCTTTGGTGGGGATGGGATTTCCTGGAGCCTTCTCAGAGTCTGCGCTGCGGTGGGGCTTATGACGGACAAGGAAGGAACAACAGGACGTATACTGTTCTTGGTCTGGGATACGACGATATTTAAAAAAAAAAAAAAAAAAACACCTGACCCTCCCTGCTATTTTTTTCTGTCACTAGGAGTGTCTCGCCCTACGATCACCGGCCCGGGATGCAATGTGCTGTTACAACTCCCCCGCCGTCATTTTACCCGTTTCCCAACCTTAGGTAAGGTTGGCGTAGATACACTCACTCGCATACTGGAGGGTGGGCCAGGAGACTGGTGGAGGGGGTGGGGGGTGGGGAGAATGCTGGTTGCAGTGCACAGACAGGAAATTAAAGCCAGGGGGCGCCAGTGTCATGGGCAGTCAACGGTTCCTAGAGACCAGAAAACCCGCATAGAGAGCCGCCTTAAGGGACTGAGTTAGCCACAGACCTAGACTCGAGGGGATTGGGTTCAATCGAGGCTTTATACAGCGAGTAAGAAGTCGGGATTGGGAAGTTATGACTTGGGTATCAGACATCCAGCAGGAGAACGTGAGGTCAGCGAGTGGACAGTGTCAGAGAGAAAATGCTGAGGTAAGGTTAATGTCGAGAAGTCAGCCTCATCTCTCCTTGCAGGTGGGACACAAGTCACTTTAAGAAGACCGGTGGTGCCCAGAGAAACAACTATGTCGTCCATCCTGAGTTTGTGTCTGAGACCTGTCCTGTCTACCGTTCCTGGTGAAGCTTTGACCGGGGATAAGGGAGGAAGAGGAAGAGGAGGCAGAGCAATAAACTCTTCACTGTAAAGACTGCTTCCTGGGTCCTTACCCAGAAAGATCTAGATGGAAAATCCTCTTCCCCAAGCCATCCCTGAGTACTCCCGTCCCCCACATAGCACTGCCACTGTCCTCTCTATCGCCGCTGACAACTGAGTCCCACTGGCCACGCAGATCTACTTGAAGACCCTCTGGCCGATGTGTTCCTCAGGGGCCCCACATAGGTTCCTCTCACACCTCAGGTCTCAGGTCTCCATTAGAGCCTCCCAAATGTTCTCTGTGCTCAGACACCCTTGCTGCCCTCGCCCACCCAAGTCTAAGAGCTGCAGGCCATAATTTTGGAAGGACTCGTGATCAAGAAACTTCACATTGAACTGATCTGCTCTGTCCCACAGGGGAACCGCTGGGGGGGTGGGGGTCGGAGGAGGTTCTCCACTCACTTTAGGGGGGAGGGTATGGCACAACATGGGCATTTCTAACTGAAGGCTGTCACTAACAGGAGAAGCGGGGCGTGGGCACTGCTAAATACTAAGCAGAAACCGGGAAGCTTCTGGTCTGGTCCTGTGAAAACTGACAGCTTGCAGCATGAGCTGTTTGGGTCTACAAGCTCTTGACTGGGGTGTTAGCCAGGAGGAAATGGGAGCATGGGGGTCATCCCAGAACTGTGACACCTATTTTTCACACTTCTGTGCGATGTGTGGGGATGAGAGGCCAACTTGGAGTCTGCCCTCTTCTCCCACCCTGTGGGTTCCTGGGGTTGGGCTTGGGTCAGCAAGCTTGGTGGCAAGAGCCTTTATCTGCTTACCATCTCTCTGGCCTTGTGTTGGTTCTTAAAACTACCCAGCTGCCCAAACCTGGAGTAGGTGGTGGATTCCCAAAGGCTTCTTGGTCACTGTTCTGTTGCTGTGAAGAGACACTGACCACGGCATATCTCTCTCTCTCTCTCTCTCTCTCTCTCTCTCTCTCTCTCCTGTCTTTTTTAAATTTATTTTTGCTTTATTTGCATTGGTTGAGGCCATTAGATCCCTTGGAACTGGAGTTCCAGCTGTGAGCTGCCACCATGTGGGTGCTGGGAATTGAACCGGGTCCTTTGGAAGAGCAGCCAGTGTTCTTAACCACTGAGCCATCTCCAACCCCCGGCCACGGCATCTCTTATAAAAGAAAGCATTTAATTGGAGGCTTGCTTACACTTCTAGAGGTTAGTGCATCGTGCTCATGGTGGAGGGCATGGCAACAGGCAGGCATGGTGTTGGAGAAACAGACTTCTACATTCTGAAACATTTCTTTTGAAACCTCAAAGCCCCAAGTGGCACGCTTCCTCCGGCAAGGTCACACTTACTCCAACAAGACCATGCCTCCTAGTCCTGTGGTCCTTTCAAACAGTACCATGTCCACTGCCTATGGGAGCCATTCTTACTTAAACCACCACAGCTACCTCTGCCTCCTCACCTCGTGATGCACTCATACACATAGCAAACCTAGCCTGGAGTTGCAAGAACCCCAACATTCAGCGCGCCTTCTTCCTTCAGAACTACATCTCCCATAAGGCCCGGGGACGAGCCAAGCTAGCCAAAGCCTGACAAGGGCGGCGCCTGAGGCGGGAGTGGAACTAAGAGGCACCAAACTAGAGGCGTGCCCAAAGGGCAGGGCTTGGGCGGTGGGAAGAAAGTCCGGGCAAGACTTGCAGAGCTTCCTGAGGCTGTGGGGGAGGGGAGGGGCGCCAGGGGTGGGGCTGGAGTCCCAGGTCTGAACCCACATTGGAGGGCGGGGCGGAGCCGAGGGCGGGGCGCGGGAGGGGCTCCATGGTGCCCAGCTAGGCAGCAAGCCGCAGGGCAGTGGCTGCTCAACTCCTGCTCTCGTGGAGAAAGGATCTGCCAGAAGACCTCCTTGGTCCCTTCTTCCGTGTGGTGGTCACTGCGGTGAGTGAGCCCAGTGGGAGGCCTCTGAGGCCCAGTGAGGGGTGATGAGCTGCCTACGGAGCACAGTTCCTGAACTTTCTCTAGTTGGTAGAGCAACCCTAGACACCTGAACCCCTTGCTCCAGGCGACAGGTCACTTGACCTTCCTCTGCCCCTTAGGACCGTGTCGGGTGTGGCGCCACAGGGGGGAGGGTGTGTGTGTGTGTGTGTGTGTGTGTGTGTGTGTGTGTGTGTGTGTGTGAAGTATTCCAGGCTGTGTCAGCGCAGTCACTTGATCCTGGCAGATCCTGTCCCTGAGCAGGGGAGGGAGATGGGACAGGATCGAATTGCCTTTGACATTTCCACTCCCCTCCCAACTGTGTCCAACAAAGGACTCTGCCTCAAGTGGCTCAGTTGAGCTGAGCTGGTCCCTCGCGCTTACACTGCAGGCTAGGGGCTGGCAGCCAAGACTGAGGTTGAGAGTGAAGGGAGCAGGAAGACACTGGCTGAGCCTATACAGGCCCGCTTGGGACAGATTGCGCCTGCTAGTGTTAGCCTGTGGTTGGCCAGATAGATGGCAGGCGCGACAGATTACAGGGGTCTTGAACGCCACTAAGACTGGAGCCACAGAGTTCCTCCCCCATAGCGGCAATACCAGATGCCATTAAATTGCCCCTTTCACACCCCTAAAATCGTCCTGATCTGCCTGTGGCAAGCAGAAGCTGCAGCAGCCTTTGAAAAGACAGGCCTCACCCATCCACACCCGTCTCTCTCGCTGGAAGGTGGAGGCAGGATGTTTGGATTCCAGTTAACGTGCTGTGCGGGTGACTTCTGGTGAGCCCTGTTTCCCCATCTGTGAAATGGACACCGAGAACAACAGCGCGGAAGTGTTGCTGGTATTGGATGCTGTGGGTTTATTTGGAGGCCCCAACAGAGTGGGTGCTTAAGTCTGCGGGCTCCTCCTTTCATCAAAGAACTGAATGGGTTCTACCTGAGTGCTGAAAGGGCTTTCCAGGCGTCAAGGTGACTTTCTCAGGCCTCCAGGAGTCATAAGACAAGGCCAACCTAACATGTAAGGTTTAAGGCTGGAGGAATCTTTCCTATTCAGAATCAGACTCTCTCCTCTTAGCCCCTTAGTGCCCAGTGTCGCCTTGGCTGTGCTGCGTGAACAGTAAGTCAGGCTTGGGACCCAGGGGAAATCTAAATTGTGCAATCAGAGAGGAAGTGAGAGGCTGTCCCAGACTGGGTCTCGGGTGTGACCTGAGAGGTTAGAGAGCTGTGAGGGTTAAAGAATGGTGCCAAGTGCATTCTTTTAGCATCTGCACCTGACATTCTTTTCTTTTTAATTAATTATTTGGGGGTTTTGTTTATTTTGATTTTTTTTTTGCATGCATGCATGCATGCATTGGTGTTTTACCTGTATGTATGTCTGTGTGAGGGTGTCAGGTCCCCTGGAACTGGAGTTACAGTTGTGAGCTGCCACATGGGTGCTGGGAATTGAACCTGAGTCCCCTGGAAGAGCAGCCACTGCTCTTAACCACTGAGCCATCTCTCCAGCGAGTCCCCCCCCCCCACACACACACACATTCGCTTTTTAAGATGCATTTATTTGTATTTTATGGGTATGGGTACTTGCCTGGGTGTATGCCTGGTGCCTGCAGAGGCCAGAAAAGATTCCTAGGGACTGGAGTTACAGACAGTTGTGAGCAGCCATGTGGGTGCTGGGACTGGAAGCCTGGATCCACTGGAACTTAATTGCTCTTTACTGCTGAGCCGTCTCTCCAGCCCCTGCACCTGGCATTCCTGATGGATTCTGCATGGGAGAGAACTTGAGTGGTTAATCACCTTGGAAGTCACTGGAGATAAACAGACACTGACATCTGGGAAGCCACTAATTGCCATCTGCCTCCCCCCCCCCCCAGCTGGGGAGTTAGGCAACCCACTGACTGGCGGTGTGTCTGCCTGTGTGTGTGCACCTGGCAGGTGCTGCTTCTTTGTTGGACTCTGCCCTGAGGGTTTGAGATAGGAATAGTGGCCTTTTCAGCAGGTTGAGACAAACCTTCCCCGAAAGTCTTAAGTTTCTCTACAGCTGTGTCTCCATGTTTCACACACTTTGTGTGTTTATATGTGTGGTGGTGGCCATCTGTGGCCAGAAAAGCGGGTAGGCAAAGGAGAAGTTATCAAGCTAGAAGCAGGTGACTTGAGGATTTAGGTTGGTGTGTGTGCGTGTGCGTGTGCGCGTGCGCTTGCGCGTGCGCGTGCGCGTGTGTGTAGAGCTTAGTGGGCTCTGGATAGGCCCGGTTGGACATGGAATCAGAAGGTAGCTGAGCTCAGATGTGCTGTGTGCTCGTCACCGCAGCTGTCCAGATGTTAGGGCAGGAGGATCACAAACTCGGGGCCACTTTCCTGGGTGGGCTGCACAGAAAAGTATGCTGAAACCATATGAAGCCTTGAGCTTTGACCGAAACGCTTCCGGCTTCTCTCCTGGGGCCAGAGCGGGAAACATGGGCAGAGAAATGGACTTGGTGGTAAGCCGGCTGAGAGCCAGGTAGAGTTTAAGCACTAAGATTGGACAGATCAGAACAACGAGGTCGTTCCCCGAGCTCCTGACCCAGCCCTACCTTCCTCTAAATCAGTCTCTGTGACTGAATGTGGATGTGAGTGTCTTTTTTTTTTATTAATTCATTCATTCATTTATTTTTTGTGAGCGTCTTCTTTAATTTCCTGATATCCCTGTAGCTAGACTCAAGACCAAATCCCATGACTGAGCTGTTCCCTCTCCTTTGGGGCTAAGAGGCAGGAAAGCCTCTCGTTAAAGGTCTCCTGGAACCGGCTGACCCATCACCACCGCCTTACACATAGTGAAGTGAGCCCTCTTCTCAGGCCAGGACTTCCGTCCTCCCTCTCCAGCGCCCGGCTGCCTATGCTGCGATCCGGAATAGTGCCTCTCTTCTCTGGCTTTGTTTTCCCACCGAGAAGGGCAGAAGTGCTCCAGTTCGCATCGTTCTCACCAGTTTGGCAAGCAGTGGGGTCTGAGGGAGAAAAGGGAGGCTAAGACACCAACTGCCCTGGATAAGAGCCCTTGCCTTTGCCTTTTGTCAAGCACTCGGGCCCCTCAACTAAGCTACAGAAATGGAAATATCGTGGAACAGAAAGTTCAGTTTTCCCTCTCTCTCTCCCCCTTTGCAGAGTCCAGCAGGGCAGATTCAGATGGATCTGGTGTGGCAGTTCCGTCCTTAGCTAGGAACTGATGCCCCAGAACCTTCGAGAGAAGAACCAGGCCTATCCCCGACACCGACCTGGTAGCCACGCGGGCCCCAAAAGCCTCAAAGTTATCCCAGCAGCAACCATGTACACTTTCCTGCCTGACAATTTTTCACCTGCCAAACCCAAGGCCACCAAAGAGCTGAGGCCTCTGCTGGGCTCCGCAGTCCTGGGACTGATGCTGGTGCTGGCAGCTGTTGTGGCCTGGTGCTACTACAGCGCCTCGCTCCGCAAGGCGGAACGCCTGCGCGCAGAGCTGCTGGACCTGAACCGTGGAGGCTTTTCCATCCGTAACCAGAAGGGTGAGCAAGTCTTCCGCTTGGCCTTCCGTTCGGGTGCGCTGGACCTTGACTCCTGCAGCCGGGAGGGTGCCCTGCTTGGCTGCTCCCGGACGGCCGATGGGCGCCCGTTGCACTTCTTCATCCAGACTGTACGACCCAAGGACACTGTCATGTGCTACCGCGTGCGCTGGGAAGAAGCTGCGCCAGGGCGTGCTGTAGAGCACGCGATGTTTCTGGGAGATGCTGCGGCGCACTGGTATGGCGGCGCGGAGATGAGGACGCAACACTGGCCCATCCGACTGGATGGCCAGCAGGAGCCGCAGCCATTTGTCACGAGCGACGTCTACTCTTCTGACGCCGCATTCGGGGGCATCCTGGAGCGCTACTGGCTATCTTCACGCGCGGCCGCCATCAAAGTCAACGATTCAGTGCCTTTCCACCTGGGCTGGAACAGCACGGAGCGTTCGTTGCGACTGCAGGCACGCTACCACGACACGTCTTACAAGCCACCAGCTGGCCGCATTGCGGCGCCGGAGCTCAGCTATCGCGTGTGCGTGGGCTCCGATGTCACCTCCATCCACAAGTACATGGTTCGGCGTTACTTCAACAAGCCATCCAGGGTACCAGCGTCAGAGGCCTTCCGAGACCCTATCTGGTCGACGTGGGCGCTGTATGGGCGCGCTGTGGACCAGAACAAGGTGCTGCAATTCGCCCAGCAGATCCGCCAGCACCGCTTCAACAGCAGCCACCTGGAAATCGATGACATGTACACGCCCGCCTATGGCGACTTCGATTTCGACGAGGGCAAGTTCCCCAACGCCACCGACATGTTCCGCCGCCTGCGAGAAGCTGGCTTCCGTGTCACGCTTTGGGTGCATCCGTTCGTCAACTACAACTCATCGCGCTTCGGCGAGGGCGTGGAGCGCGAGTTGTTCGTGCGCGAGCCCACCGGCCGGCTCCCCGCGCTGGTGCGCTGGTGGAACGGCATTGGCGCGGTGCTGGACTTCACGCGCCCGGAGGCCCGGGAGTGGTTCCAGGGACACCTACGGCGCCTGCGCTCACGCTACAACGTGGCCTCCTTTAAGTTCGATGCGGGTGAGGTCAGCTACCTGCCCCGGGACTTTAGCACCTACAGGCCTCTGTCCGACCCCAGTGTGTGGAGCCGACGGTACACCGAGATGGCGCTGCCCTTCTTCTCGCTGGCCGAGGTCCGCGTGGGATACCAGTCCCAGAACATCTCCTGTTTCTTCCGCCTAGTGGACCGCGACTCGGTATGGGGCTACGACCTGGGACTGCGCTCTCTCATCCCTGCGGTGCTCACCGTCAGTATGCTCGGCTATCCGTTCATCCTGCCCGATATGGTAGGTGGCAACGCGGTGCCAGAGCGCACAGCCGGCCGCCAAGATGGACCGGGACCGGAGCGCGAGCTCTACGTGCGCTGGCTGGAGGTGGCCGCCTTCATGCCTGCCATGCAGTTTTCAATCCCGCCCTGGCAGTACGATGCAGAAGTGGTAGCCATCGCACACAAGTTCGCCGCTCTTCGCGCCTCGCTCGTGGCGCCACTGCTGCTCGAGCTTGCTGGCGAGGTCACCGACACTGGCGACCCCATCGTGCGCCCCCTATGGTGGATCGCACCCGGGGATGAAACGGCTCACCGCATTGACTCACAGTTCCTTATCGGGGACACGCTGTTGGTGGCACCGGTGCTGGAGCCCGGTAAGCAGGAACGAGACGTCTATCTGCCCGCGGGCAAGTGGCGCAGCTACAAGGGTGAGCTTTTTGACAAGACGCCGGTGCTGCTCACGGATTACCCGGTCGACCTGGATGAGGTCGCCTATTTCACCTGGGCGTCCTGACCCAGCTCAGAACCTAGGAATCCCACAGCCCTAATCCCATCCCTCATACACTTTTAATCTTCCCGCCTCAGGAAGTCCCCACCTCTAGACCACCTACGAAGTGGGCACTGACTCAAAAGTGCTCTCCAGCCATGAGCTGGGAGGCCTGGGAGTGGAGGTGCTCAAACAACCTCCCGCACCAGCGCACAATGCTAAGAGCCTCCTCACCTTCCAGTCCCCAGAAACCCTCATCCCTGGGTCGGAGGCCAGAGAACTCCGAGGTCAAAGGTCTGGTCTTTGGTTGCTTACACAGGGTCTGGTTTTAAAAGCACAGAGAGAAACCTATTCTCTCCCCTGGCCTTTGTGGCTGCCTTTGTCCACTGAGATGAGGAACCGATTTTCTTTTAAAAGTTCCCAAGTAGTTTTCTACCATGTTTAGAGAGTGTACCAGGCCGAGGTGGTGCACGACTTGAATCCCATCAGGAGGCAGAGGGGTCTGTGAGTTCGAGGCCAGCCTGGTATACAGAACAAGTTTCAAGACAGCCAGGACTACACGGAGAAACCCTTTCTCCGGAAAAGAAAAAAGAAAAGTGTGCCTTCTTAGTGACAGTAGCTAGGCCCTGAGTTCCCAGCACACACCTGAACAGGGACTGGCCTGGTCCCACTCCATCTGTACAGTTGTTTGGCTTGGCCAGCCCTCAAGGAAGCCAAAAGCCTCTCTCCAAACCGTAGGAGAGCGGGGCTCAGCCTGGACTAATTGTCTCTGTCTGTGAAGAGACGCCTAATGCTGCACTAACCTATTCGTGTATATACTGGACTCAACTATGGACCCAGCCCTGGGCCAGATGTGCCTGGTGGACAAAGTTGTAGGGCCACAAAGATGGGGCTCAATGCCTTAATTCAAGAACCTGTGTCTCATGTGTGTGTGTGTATGTGTGTACATACTTGTGTCAGACAGACAGAAAGGTGCCCACTATGAGTCTCTGAACCTACGAAATGAAGGGAATATCCCTGAAGCTAATTAAGCCCAGCTGAAGGGGACAGGGCCGACTCAGGGCTTTGATTGTTGAGCTAATCCCCTCCCCAGGGAGTTTCAACAGGATGATGCCAGGCCCAGTTTAAGAGTTCACAACTCGGGCTGGAGAGATGGCTCAGAGGTTAAGAGCACCATCTGCTCTTCCAAAGGTCCCAAGTTCAATTCCCAGCAACCACATGGTGGCTCACAACCATCTGTAATGAGATCTGGTGCCTTCTTGTGGTGGGGCAGGTGTATACACAGGCAGAATACTGTATAAATAATAAATAAATCTTAAAAGAAAAAAAAAAAGAGTTCACAACTCCAGAGCCAGGCTGAGGGGCTGACTCAGTAGGGGAAGGCACTGGATGGCAAGCCTACCACCCAAGCTCAATCCCTAAATCATGTTGCATAAGGAGAGACGTGTAGGAAGCAAACAGCCTTTTAAGACCACTTAGCTGCCACACACGCTCTCAAGTGTGGCCTAAGAGGGAGCCGTGTTCTTACTGCGACTGCGACAGTGCTTGGCGTGTGATTGACAACACACACTGACACCTGCTAACACACATGCTGGGTAAGGTCTCTCATTTCAGCCAGTCTCCTGTTGTAAGATCAACTCTAGCCACAGTGTGCCCACCCCGACTCCATGGCTATGTCTGGAGGAGTGATGGCCGGCTTCCCTCAGCGGCTCTGACAACAGAGCCTGTGCCTGATTCTTCGTTTTCTCTGGGTGAAAGGTTCCGGGTGAAAGCTTCAGGGCTCCCGCGGACACCCACCTCCATCTCCGGTGCCAATTCTTTTGTTTCCTCTCTCGTTGGCAAAGTTGAAGACAGAACCCGGGGCCCTAAGCACACTAAGCAAGCACTTTCGCAGTGAGCTACATCCCAAGGGCTCATTTGTCGGACCAGCAGGGTGACCTTGAGTACGCTGCTTAACCCCACTGATCCTCAATTTTGTTTTGTTTCTTTCTATGTAAAAGTGATGATAGTGCCTACCTCTAAGGTCATTTTATTAATAAGCACAGATGTATGGAAAGTGCCTGGCACAAAGTAGGCGCTCAATAAAAGATGGCTGTTGTAGTGGTATCTGTTGTTGTCTTGCTTAAAATCAAGGGCTCTTTGGGGTTTTATTTTATCATTATTTATTTATTTATTTATTTATTTATTTATTTATTTATGGTGGGTTTTTGTTTTTCAAGACAGGGTTTCTCTGTGTAGCCCTGGCTACCTGGACTCAATTAGTAGACCAGGCTGGCCTTGAACTCACAGAGATCTGCCTGCCTCTGCCTCCCAAGTGCTAGGATTACAGGCACGTGCCACCACGCCCAGCTCTTTCAGGTTTTAAAGTATGGGGCATTGCTGGGCAAGGTCAAAGACTGCCTCTTCCAGTTAGCCATTCTAAGACACTTGGAAAAGGGGGTGACTCCCTTGTGAACCTAGCAGGGCTCTAAAATCTCATCTGGTAAGAGATGTCACAGACCTGATCCTGCTCTGATGAAAACTTCACAGCCACCTCAGATTTCCAGGGGCTGCGCTCCCTTCTGAGATAAGGCTGTCAAGATATTTACTATAAACAGAAGCCAGATCCTGAGATTTCCTCTTTTTACAACTCTCAGGTCCCCCTTTTCAACTCCCAGGGCTTATAAAACCCAGATTCCCAAATAGGGGTCACCTTTTTGGTCCCTCCTTTTGGTCTCCCCCACACACACACCTTTTTTTGACTCTTGTCTTAGCTTAGACTTCCCTTTTTACACTGAGTGCCCGAGGCTTAGCATGCACAATAAAGTTTAGCTCCTGGCTTCCCCAGCTGTCTCTCAGCCCTCGCACTTTCCAGGCCACTGTGCTATCAGGACTCCCCTTCCCGCAGAGAGATAGGAGAACCTAGATTCTCACTGCCCTATGGAAGCTGCGTGAAAGTCTAGGACTCAAGGACCCCACAGCTGCTCTTCTGGTTCTCAGTCAGGGTTAGGGTTAGTTTCACCAAGCAAGCTCTCCCCAGAGCCCCCGAGGAGCAGAGGACGAAATTAAAAGAATTATGTTATGCGTTTGCTGCTGGGTTTGGGATGGCAGCTGAGAAAACTCACTTCAGACACATATTTAAAGGTGAACACCACAATTAGCTCATGCTGGGCGGGGCGGATGGTGGAACAGGGTGTCAGCTCTGACTATTTTGCTAACAAGAAGTTGTAGCTAACCTTGAAAGTGTGTCTGGCGGCTGGGCGTGGTTGCGCATGCCTTTAATCTCAGCACTCGAGAGGCAGAGGCAGGAGGATCACTGTGAGTTCAAGGGCAGCCTGGTCTACAAAGGGAGCCCAGAACAGCCAAGGCTACACAGAGAAACCCTGTCTCAAAAAACAAACCAAACAAACCAAACAAAAACAAAACGAGAAAAAAGAAAGTGTGCCTGGCAGTTGGGGGCAGCTGGGCTTATGGTTGGGTTTTGCTGATTAATAAGGACATGGGGTATATTGAACTTAAACATGGTTTATGGTCAACCTGACTATGTATAGAGATTCTTTTACATCAGCAATGAGCTGAGATGATGGGGAAGTGGGCCTGAAATAAAAATATCTATAGTTATGCTACCCAAAAGGAGCAGGCCTCCCTCAACACTTGTCTTCTTGTATGTATGTACCACATGCACTCCTGGTGCTTAGGGCATCAGATCCCCTGGAGATGGAGTTATGAGCACCCTGTGCATGCTGGGAACCAAACCCAGGTTCTATGGAAGAGCAATACATGCTCTTAACTGCTGAACCATCCTTCCAGCCCCTTCTGGCCTCGCCCTGCCCTCCATCCTTGCTATTACCTCTTGTGCAGTCCAACTTTTTCTCTTTCCCTGTATATTGGATCCTAGAGGCCTAGCATTGCTCCAAAGGGCCTCCAGCCGCCTGTAGCTCCAGTTCACTGGTCTCTCCTGCACCTAGGCTGTCGTGTGTGTGTGTGTGTGTGTGTGTGTGTGTGTGTGTGTGTGTGTGTGCTGGCATGACTACAACAATTAGGAGGGAGGCCCTGAGTGGCCACCGAAGGGAGCTTTGGGATGGGGTATGAATGGGTTGATCTTTAGCCAAGTAGGTTTTCTAAGAGAATTGTGGCCACCATACCCTGACTTGTGCATAAAGCATCTCTGACTCTTGCTCTGGATCCAGGGCAAGCATTGTGCTGTTTCCCCTCAACAAGCACTCAGGACATTTCTCCTTCCCCAAATCCAGGGTGAGCACTGGCCTCTCCATCCTCTGGCCACTGTTAAACAAAGACTTAAAGGATGCCTTTGCTAAAGGCGTTGGACCCTTCACTTGGCCCTCCAGGGACCCAATGGGTTAACTAAAAAGCAGAACAAAAGCTGGATAGGATGCCTCTATGTTGCACCTGTTTCCTTCAGCAAGTCAGCAAGTCCCTCTCTCACAGTCTGGTGGATTCCAGGAACAACAGAGGCCCTGGATAAACAGCTGTGACAAGGATCAAAACTGCCCCGTCCCCAGGCAACTGAACAAGGCCTGCAGGACCAATCCTGAGATAATGATCAACCAGACCACAATCTGAGCTGAGGCTGATGAGTATGAGCTCCTTGCCACGGCTTCTGTCCCCGTCCTGTGTAAGCTGGGAGCTCCTAGGAGATGCTCTGATGCCAGGGCTGAGGACAGTGGTCCCCTTGTCTTCCTGGTATAGTTATCCCGGTGAAAGTTCCTTTCCTGTTTATTGTTTTGTTTTGTTTTTTTTTTTTTGGTTTGTTTGGTTTGTTTGGTTTTTTTCTTTCTCTGTTTTAGACTCGGATTTATTAGGCTCCCTGAAGTCTGGCCTCTACTCTGAGACTCCTGAAGCACTCTTATCAGTGCTTATCAGTCACGTCCCACTTGCACACCTTCAAGTCCAACCTACACAGCAATCAAGGAGAGCTGTCCAAAGTTCAGTCATGCCCCTTGTGGGGTGGGGGACCCCAGCTCTGGTGTTCCAGCCATCTAAGATCTGCCTCTTCTCACCCCTCTGTTTTGTCTGTATACTCAGATATATCTAAGTCTATTTTGAAAAGCATTTGAAGAAATGTTCTGGGGGACAACTGTACAACTATCCCTTGCCAGGAGAGGTCTGCTCAGACTTAGCCTTGAAGCAAAGTGCAGTAGCAACTGGGTGGTTGCCTTTCCTTCCACTGTTTGGCTCCAACAGTTTCTGCTAACAACCCCCACAGGGTACACCCCTGCTCCCACGGCACAACCTGTTTTCCTTCTTTTTTTCTTTAATCTTAAAACTAATCATTTACTTCAGCAAACCCAAAGATCTTTCCAGCAGCTTGATAAGTGGGGAGCTATTCAGCTTCAGGTGGCAAGCCCTGAGCTTGCCCTAAGTGGCCCTGGAGGAGGCCCTGTTCCTTGGTGTCCCCAGTCTAGAGGACAGGGAAAGTTAGATCATGGTGCTCTGCAGGTTTTGGACTGCTTCCCCACCACCACCACCCCGTGGCTTTCCTACTCCAATCACGAGTTGGGCGAGGGCTATGTAAGAGTAGTCTGTGTTCTGACTGCTTATATCATGGCCTCCACTAGGCGGCAGAGGAAGAAGCTGGGACCACCCTCCAGCCCTCAACTAGGAGACAGCTGGGTCAGGCCAATGGCTAAGATGACCGGAGAATCCAGCCTGTACCACAGAAGGCCCACACCGTGGTTCCCACACCTGCGCAGGGATTTCTATTATAACCTCATTACTTTAGGTCTTTGATTCAGCAAACGAATGCCTTCTCTAGAGGCTTAAGACTGTTTCCAAGAGCAAGAGGACATTGTGATGGGGAGCCTCTGCTGCTTCAGAAAGGAGAATTATCCTGCCTCCCTTGTAGGGCTGAGTCTGTCAGCTGCTCCTTCGCCCTGGGTGGAGGTGGTGGGAGCAGGGGATTCCCGAAGGAGCACCCTTGGTACAGGATGGATGGTTACTGGGAAGAGCTTCCAGGAGGCTCCCCTCTGGAATCTCGAAGGCCCCAAATTGAAGAAGATATTGAAGTTTCCCCATGCTTCTGTTCTTTGATGACGAATCATCATCATCTTCCTTCCTTCCTTCCTTCCTTCCTTCCTTCCTTCCTTCCTTTCTTCAAGAATCTCTCTATTATGTAGCTCCGGCTGTCCTAGAACTTGCTATATCGACCAGGCTGGCCTTGAACTCTCAGCGATCAACCTGCCTCTGCCTCCCAAGTGCTGGGATTAAAGGGTGCACCACCACGCCTGCCTGGCAAGGTCAGGAGTCATCTTCTTGTATTCGACTTGGCAGCGAAGATACTAAAATTGGAATGCTACGGAGGAATCATTTTCTGATTGGTGTTTGGTCCTCTACTTATCACATAAAAAAAAATTTCAAAATGTATCACAGGCCTAAATACAACCAAAGCCCTAAACCCTAGAGGAGTTGGTCTAGGAGGAGGCAGTAGGATCACACACCAGGGCCTGCCAGGGTCCCAGTGAGTTCACAGTCAGTCTGGGCAATTTAGCGAGACCTTGTCTCCAACATACATTAAGATGTCAGCTGGGGGTATAGTTCAGTAGCAGAGAATTTTCCAGCACACATGAGGCCCTGGGTAAATCCCTGGTACTAAAAAGAAAACATACATGTAAATCTCCATTACCTTAGATCACACACGTAAGTAGGACACTACAAATATAGTCCACAAAAGAAAGAAAAAAACACGCCAGTTTAACTTCACTAAATTGTAACCCTTCCATGCTATAGCAAACACCATCAAGAAAGCAAAAGGAAGAATGGCAAGATGGCTCGTGGGTAAAGGCACCTGCACCAAGCCTGATGACCTGATAATTACTGATCAAGGTATGAAAAGCTATTCAAAAACGATATCCCACCAGAGCAATTAGGATAAAAGCACTAAGACACCACTTCATCCTCACTGGGGTGCCAGTAACAACAACAACAGCAACAGCAACAACAGATGCCGGAGAGGCTGTGTCCATTCCCAGCCCTCAGCCTTCCTGGGTTGATCTATTAAGAAGTACAGCCACTTTAAAACCAGTCTAGTTGCCAGGCGATGGTGGCGCACGCCTTTAATCCCAGCACTCAGGAAGCAGAGGCAGGTGGATCGCTGTGAGTTCAAGGTCAGCCTGGTCTACAAAGTGAGTCCAGGACAGCCAAAGCCACACAGAGAAACCCTGTCCCAAAAAACCAAACAAACAAACAAAAAAAAACAGTCTAGTAGCTCAGAGGCTAGACAGATAGCTACAACCTGACATTGCAGTTCTATACTTAGTTATATCCAAGGGCGGGGGGGGGGGGGGGGGGGACGGGACGGGACGACGTATCCACAGAACTTGATGCATTTTTAATAGTGGCTTAAAAAAAAAAAAGAAAGAACAAATCAAATTGGGTCAACTCAATATTGAATATCGAAACTATAGAGAATGAAGTACTGATGCATGCTACAAAATGGATTACCCTTGAAAACACCATAGTTACAAAAGGCTACATATTGTATAAGTCCACTCTATGGCATGTCCTGTACAGGCAAATCTATAAGCAGAGGGGACAAAGTAGAGGGGTAGCTGCCTAAGGTCTTGGAGAAATAACGTGATTGCTGGTGGCTATGTGTTTGTTTTGGTTTGTTTGGTTTGGTTTGGTTTTTAGAGACAGGGTTTCTCTGTGTAGCGTTGGCTGTCCTGGACTCTCTTTGTAGACCAGGCTGACCTTGAACTCACAGAGATCCACCTGCCTCTGCCTCCTGTGTGCTCTATGCCCGGCTTGTTTTTCATTTTTTGAGAGATGGTTAAAATGTCTTAAAATTGTAATTCCATAACTCCATTAATATAGTAAAACCCTTCAAGTGTATACTTTAAAGTGGGTGTTTCATATGGCATACAGATTGTATTTTTCTTTTTTTTCTTTCTTTCTTTTTTTTTTTTTTTTTTGGTTTTTCGAGTCAGAGTTGTTATATTTCAATGAAGCAATAATCATAAAAGTGGAATAAGGAAACAATACATGAGTGAACCTTGAAAGCACGCTAAACACAAGCAGCAAAATTCAAAAAGCCATAAACTGTATGATTCACTTATGTCCTTACTGTTTTCTTGAGATGGAACCTCCAGTAGCCCAGGCTGACCTTGGACTTTCTAGGGGCTGAGGATGACCTTGAACTCTTTTCTTCCTTCTGCCTGTACCTCCCAAGTGCTGGGGTTACAGGTGTGTAGCACCACGCCAGATTGCAGGATTCCAGTTACATATAATACAGAGAACAGGGAAATCTATTCGCAGAAAGTAACATAAATGGTAGCAAAGAAGAAGAAGAAGAAGAAGAAGAAGAAGAAGAAGAAGAAGAAGAAGAAGAAGAAGAGAGATTGCTAAGAGATATACAAGAGGTTCTTTTTTGGGTGTTGAGAATCTTCTAAAATTAATTGTGGCGGTGATAATTACACAGCCTTGTGAATAAAGGAAAACTACTGAATTATACTTCTCAAAACGATGTACTGCTCAGTGTGGTGGTGCAGGTCTTTAATCCCAGCACTAGGAAGGTGGAGGCATGTGGATCTCTGTGAGTCCAAGACCAGCCTGGTCTACAGAGTGAGTTCCAGGACAGCCAAGGCTCTGTCTGTCTGAGGAAGAAGATGTACTTTGTTATTTATAATTATGTCTCAGTTGGTTTTTTTTTTTAATCAGCCTTCAATCCAGGTGTGGTGGCACATGCCATGAGTCCCAGCACTCAGGATATCAAAGCTGAAATTCAAGGTCAGCCTGAGTACAGAGAGAGAATCCTTATCTGGAATAAACAGAAACTCTGGAATAAACAGAAAGCTGGTCCTAGCTTTTTCTACCTATTATTATTACGCCCCTTACAGTCAACACATTTTACCTCCTGTTTCTGCAGGCAGCTTGATCTGATGTTCAGGAAGGAACAACTGACTTGGATATTTGTTTGTTTCCTTTCTTCTTTCTTTTTTAAAAAAGTTTTTCGAGACAGGGTTTCTCTGGTTAACAGCCCTGGCTGTCCTGGAACTCCTTTGTAGACCAGGCAACTCATAGAGATGCATCTGCCTCTGCCTCTGCCTCTGCTGGGATCAAAGGTGGTGTGAGCCGCCACCACCCGGCTAAATGTCCTTTTGTAATTGAAAGACATTTTCCATTGTCTTTGGTCCTTCTTTTCCTATTTTTCAGATCTTTGAAACTTCATACTATTAAAAACTACACCTGCTTATAGTTTTACCAGGCTTTGAATATTTTTTACATCCAAAATAGTTCTGTTTTTTGCTTTTTGTTGTTGTTGCTGTTGTTTACCAAAAGAGATTTTTAAAAATCTCTCTTCAAAAATATGGCTTTTAAGCTGAGGTGCGGTGTTACATGCCTGTATGTCCAGCACCCAGGATGCTGAGGTGCGGTGTTACATGCCTGTATGTCCACAGGATGCTGAGGGAGGAAGACTGTCTGAGGACAACTTGGGCTACATGCTTAAGAGTCTGTCTCAAAAAGCTAAAAATAAATAAATTTTAAAACAAACAAACAAACAACAAACCAGGGGCTAAAGAGGTGCTTAGTGGTTAAGAGAACTGGTGGCTCTTCCAGAGGACGTATTTTCAATTCCTAGCACCCACAAGCAGTTCACAACTCACCTCCACTTCCAGAGGATCCGGTACCCACTCCTGGCCTTCTTGGGCACTGCACACAGATGATGCACGTACATTCAGACAAAACACTTACACACATGCAATAAAAATACATAAATTTTCTGGGCGTGGTGGCACATGCCTTTAATCCCAGCACTCAGGAGGCAGAGGCAGGTGGCTCTCTGTGAGTTCCAGGCCAGCCTAGTCTAGAAAAGCCAGTCCAGGACAGCTAAGGCTACACAGAGAAACCCTATCTCAAAAAAGCAACAACAAAAAACCAAAGGAAAAAAAAGCATAAGTTCAGTTTTTAAAAATTCTTGCTGGGCGTGGTGGCGCACGCCTTTAACCTCAGCACTTAAGAGGCAAGCAGATGGATCTCTGTGAATCCGAGGCCAGCCTAGTCTACAAAGTGAGTCCAGAACAGCCAGGGATACACAGAGAAACCCTGTCTCAAAAAGCCAAAAACAAAAAAACAAATAACAGCAACAACAAAACAAAAAAGAGAATGGCCAGTGGCAACAAGGTGACGTATCTGGTAATTACCTAGGTTTAACCATCATGCAATGAAACTCGCTCTGTAGGCCAGGCTGGCCTTGAACTCACAGACATCTGCCTGCTGGGTGCTGGGATTAAACAGCTGTGCCACCACTACTGAGCCATAGTCATACTTATCCCCCCCAAGCCCCTCCTGGGCTAAAGTGGCCCTTCTGCCTCACTCTTCTGATGAGCTGGGTCTGTAACCCTGTGTGGCTTCCCAAGAGTTCTCATGAGAAAACGTCAAACCTACTGAAAAGCTGAAAGTCTATACAGTATACCCACACACACCCCCACCCAGCCAACAGCTGTTGAAGCTATATATGTCTACGACCTGTATATATCTATGTCTATTAATCATTTTTGTCTGCTTGACTGGATTGGAGTCACCAGGGAAACACACCTCTGGGCTCGTTTATGAAGGCAACTCTAGAGAGGTTTAACCCAGGGAAGACTTACCCTGAACGTAGGCAGCAACATTCCACGGGCTGGGGGTTCCCTACAGTAAAAAGGAGGGGCTGGAGAGATGGCTCAGCGGTTAAAAGCACTGGCTGCTCTTCCAGAGGTCCCAGCGACCGCAGGGTGGCTCACAACCATCTATAGTGAGATCTGATGACCTCTTCTGGCCTGCGGGTGTACACGCAGGCAGAGCACTCATATACACAAAATGTTTTAAAATAAAAAAATAAAAATAAAAATAGAAAAAGATTGGGGACGGGCGTGGTGGCGCACGCCTTTAATCCCAGCACTCGGGAGGCAGAGGCAGGCGGATCATTGTGAGTTCGAGGCCAGCCTGGTCTACAAAGTGACTCCAGGACAGCCAAGGCTAACACAGAGAGACCTTGTCTCAAAAAACCAAAAAAAAAAAAAAAAAAAAAAAAAAAAAAGAAAGAAAGAAAAAGATTGGGCATCTGGTTTCACAGACAGCCTGTGGCCTTCAGCCTCCCAGCCTAGCATCTGTTCTTGTTATCACCTGCCACACTGCACAAGAAAAATGATGCTGGAGAGTCGGAGACATCCAAAGATCGCATGCCAATGCGGTACCAGCAGGTCTCCCTCCAGACACCACTGGGCCACACTCCTCTCAGCCCTCTGCCTCTGCCTCACGATGATGTCTCAGATACAGGATATGTGAGAGAAGGAGGGAAAAGAAGGCCAGGGCCGAAAGCTAAGTGAATTGACCATGTTGGAAGAAAAGTCTGAGGTTGTCTCGAGCTAATGGTGGGACATCATTACAAGGCAGAGATAAGAAAGAAGCAACTTCCTAGTAGGCAGCCTGAGTTTGAGAAAGAAGCTTAAGAGGAACGGAACCCAGCAATCGCCGAGCATCTTAGGGAACCTTCTGAAGGAGGCAGACTTTAGGAGCCCAAGATGGGACAAAAATGACAAAGGAATTCTTAGAGAGAGAGGGTGATCCTCCTAGACACTTTTTAATGGAACCAAACTCTCTGGAGACATGAGGGAGGACTGTCCATCCCTCTTCTGACCCAGGTGGAAGATTCTAGAGCCTTAGGCTGGAAAAGTCTTTGTGTGTTTGGAGCTTAATGAGCTATTTGTTTTGTTTTGTTTTATTAGTTTTTCTAGACAGGGTCTCTCTGTGTAGCCTTGGCTGTCCTGTACTTGCTTTGTAGACTAGGCTGGCACTTTTACCCACTGAGCCACCTCAGCCACCTCTATATTCTAACAAGCCTTCGCTGTGGCAAGCTCAGTCTCAAAGCTTCTCACATACAGTTTCCAGGACCAAGGGCCATTACGTTCCTCCTCCCCACTTTCTCCTCACTCTGTGACTGCTGCTTCTGTTTTAGCTTTTTTTTTTTTAAGATTAAAAAAAAAAACACTTAATGTGTATGGGCATTTTGCCTACATGAATGTCTGTGAACCATGTGCATGCCATGACCAGAAGAGGACATCAGATTCTTCTCAAGGGGAGTTACAGATGGTTGTGAGCCACCAAGGAGGCACTGGGACTCAAACTCATATCTTCTGGAAAAGCAGGCAGTCCTTTGAATCACTGAGCCATCTCTCCAGGTCCTGTTCTTGTAACTCAGGCTGGACTTGGACTCCCGGTAATCCTCCTGCCTCAGCCTCTAAAGTGCTGAGGCTCTACAGGCTGTGCACGCCATGCCAGGCACCATAAATTTCCCCGTGCAATAAAAAATAAGCAGCAAGTTTGGGTCATTTTCAGTCCCTTCCAACTTTGATGTATGAGCTTTTAGAATTTCCAGGTTCCAGTCTCCCATCCTAAGAGCACAAGGCAGGCTGGCCAGTCCTTGTTAGGAGGCAGCCTGTCTGTGGTTTGGCACCAGTGCCCAGCAGGCATTTATTAAATCAGTGGGATGTGGTCCCTGCTGGCCTGGAAGAGAACATTAAACTCCAAAAACTTCCTGCAGCAGGGCCTCCTTTGGAGAGTGCTGCTCAGAGGGGCGAGGAACAAACCATTTAGGTCCTTGGCTCTACTCCAAGATCTGCTCACTAGTGCTGCCCTGTCTGCAGAGAACCAGTGACTGGAAACATCTGGAAGGCTGCTTGAGACCGGGTGGCTTTGCTCTCCCCCCTTTGGAGCGCCTGTTCTTGACTCTGGTAATCCATGCTGACCTTTGCCAATGCCCCTTCCCCTCCAATCTTCGGCACGTCGTTGGGCAACAGCCCTCTAATAAAATCCACATGAACCCAGCTGCTAGCAGCTTCTGGAAGGGCTCTAACACCTGCCTCAGCATTCCTTGAGCCCAGTAGCAAGGCAGAAAGAAGGCTGAGACCAAACCCTCGCACCTCGGGGGTCTTACAGTGGCATTTCGGAGAAAGCCAGCGAGCAGCAGAGGTCAGGGGTAAAAACGGCAGCGATAAGTCTGCTGAAAGTGGGGAAAGTGGTTCTGGGTGAAAGGCATGTGTGTAATGACATGGCCTGGGCAGAGCCTGTGGGCCTGGGCTGGCCTCGTTGTCTCCCTCAATCATGCTGACAAGGCTCATTACTCTGGGAGACAGGCTGGGTAAGAGGTGAGGGTCCATGTGAGATTCCAGGTTGCCTGTTCCCAGCTCTGTTTTGTTTGGCTTTGGTTTTGGTTTTTCAAGACAGGATCTCTCTGTGTAGCCTTGGCTGTCCTGGACTCCCTTTGTAGACCAGGCTGGCCTCGAACTCACAGTGATCTGCCTGCCTCTGCCTCCCAAGTGCTGGGATTAAAGGCCTGTGCCACCACCACCCGGCCCCAGCTCTGTTTTGGCCCAGGCAGCCCAAAGTTTTGGATCTGAAATATTTCCTATGCAACTACAAAATATGTGGGTGCTGGAGAGAGTAACTGAAAAAAACATCCAGTTTCTGCACTCCAGTTCTAATGGCTTGGAAATTCCAACTCTGTGGGTCTGTCTGTGGGGAGGCGGAACCTGGAGTTGCAGACGCAGAGGGGTTACCCTAGATGTGCTGGGCTTTCTCCAGTCTCATCCCAGAGCCCTTGGCTTCCTGGAGTACAGTGTTTGGATACAGGGCTCCCCTGGTTTACACAAGTCAGGATGGCCAGGAGTCCCTCTGGTTAAATCCATAGAGCTCTGAATAACTTTGGTTTTCTTTTCCTTAGCCCATGGCACGAGTCCAAGAAACAGACACGGGTTAAAAGGGCATGTAAGCTGCTTGAAGTGTATTTAGGATACAATTTCTGGGGCTGGCACTTTAAATATTTACCCCTCCTTTGCTTTTGAACTTAGCTAAAATTCTTGCTTGCTCCTATTTTAAAAGTAATTATCTTCTGTGCTAGGGATTGAATCCAGGGCTTCCCTGATCTCACCTGAGAGTGCCAAGTTAATTTTCATTTAGCCAACCTATCTGCTCTTGGTTGTGACAAGACCAGCACATCCTGGCTTATCTCCAAAAACCCTAAGGATGCAGTGGAAGCAGTTGTTCTGGTCAGCTCAGGCCGGTGTGGAGCAGAGGAACTGGTGTCCTTCTTGGAGGGTTGCCTTCATCTCCTCGAACTGGGCCAACTGGCAGGCCTCCTCCAGGCCCAGCCAGCGGTACGCTTGATGCTCCTGGGAGAGGCGGATCTGTACAGCGGAGTCTTTCACCTCCGCCAGCCAGTAAATGACTGTTTTAGGCTTCTTCCTGGCCACGTAATTGAGCTCCCTTCTGAAGCCCTCGATGATGGTCAGCTGGCTTGCTTCTATGCCCGTTTCCTCCCGAGTCTCTCGCAGGGCTGTTTCTAAGTCATTCTCCCCAGGGTCCACATGGCCTGCGGTTAGGAGAAAAGAAAGAAGAAATCTTCACTAGTAAGCAAAGCTGAGTGTTTCCAGGACAGATGATAGAAAGATAGGGTCTTCAGTGACTTTCCTAGGAGTCCCTGGGCTACAGGAAGTGTGGGGATGGTCACCATCCTAGCGTGCCTAGGAAGAGCTACAGGGCGAGCGGCGACTGCTTCTCAGGGTCTGAGAAACCCCTTCCTACTCCATCTTTGTAGAGAGTGAAACAAATGTGTCTGGCAAGTCAGACTCAGATGCTGCTTCCAGGCTCTGCTGTGCTAAGTATGGGGCCATGTGCTCGGAGGTAGGCACCCCACCCCTAAGCAACATCCCCATCCCAGAATAGTTGCTGCCTTCAGGTGTTGAGATGGCTTTCCTCAGATCTCTGCTTTCCTATTCTTTTGAGTTTCCTCCCTCTGTTATTCGCAGGGATCACTTTTCTCTTGGAGATCTTAAAGTAGGTTTTTTTCCCCCAAGGAGGGGCAGAGTCTCTCAGCAGGGTGGGGGCTAGCTGAACCATCCAGTGAGGATGCGGCCCTCCACAGTCCACAGGCGCAAACCCGGCCCTGCTGCACCAGCAGCTGTTTCCAAGGAGCCATCAAGGCTTTTCAGATTGTTTTCATCTTCCTAACTGAGCAAGGCCAGATCTCAGATTCACAGGGAAAGTCCTGATGGGAACTTAAGACTAAGGACAAGCCAAGAGCCAGTTCTAAGAAAATTTGTTGGCGAGACCCAAATCCAAGCAGACAGCTGCCAAGAAGCTGTTGCAGCAGAGCTTGAGGCTCTGCAGACTGCAGTGGCCCCAGATCTACCCCGAGGCCTTTCCCACAAAGCCTTAGTGTCCCAGAAGCAGTGACAGGGTTCTGGTAACCCCTATCTACTCCTGGCTCTGGCAAGTTGCTGAGCGGCCCCTCCTGGTTCAGGTGCTCATGGGGAGCAGGAAGTGGTAACTGTTCCCTTCTTGGCCTGGGAGTGGAGCTGTGCACTAAGCATTCTACCTCCCAGGGGTCTGCACAGCAGCCTAGGGGCTGTGGATGGAAAAATAGGATCTCAGCACTTAAGGAATGCATCTAGCTCTCAGTTCTGGGGCAAGTTTTTCTGCAGACACATCTATGTGTGCACAAAGACATGCTGATCATGTGCTGAGGAGAAGCAGGAGGGACACTGTGTCAGGGGCCTCCTTAGCTACAGACTCCATCTTGTGTACAGTCTCCATCTTGTACTAAGCTAAATTCCCAGAACGGCTCCAATTCCCAGATTCAGCTTCAGAGTCAAATGTCCCCGATGCATCTAGACAGCAATGTCTCACCTGTGCTTTACTGGTTATCACACAGCGGGGACCAAATCCTAGCACCGGCTGATTCAGCTCTTATTGGCTGGCCTAGACCTAGGCCAAGCTATCAAGAAAGCCATCTGAGATACTCGACATAGACGCCCACCTAAGATGCCCCTAGATGCCTGGTAGGAAGTATGTTGGAACACGCCACATATGTGTGCATCTGACTGGATGCCCGACCCCCACCTCCTTTGTGGGTCTTCTGCTTTTAAAATCACAGTGTGGATCCCAAACCTAGCTGTCTCCCTGATATATCAGCTTTTGAATAAAGCTACTTTTTGTTGGCTCAAACTTGGTTTTCATAGTGGCTTGTTACCCAAATCCTCTGACCCTAACAACTGGTGGTGACAGGAGACGCTGATTCAGGGTGCCACTCCCCGCAGCTGTCTGCGAATCTGAGCACCCCCCTCCCAGCAGCATCCATTCCGCTTGCTGCCTACTAATGCTAGCAGGGTAATTTCATCCCAGGCCAAAAAAGGAACTGATTAGGAGAGGCCCTTTGACATCTAGTGAGAGGCCCGGCAGTGTGATCAGGAGCTAAGTGTGAACATTCCTATTTACAGTATTTCTGACACCTCCCTTTTACCTCCTTCTTCCCTGTGCAACTCAAATGTGCAAACATTTCTGCTTTGTTTTCTCCCAACCTCAGACATCTGCCTGTGCCTCCCCATCCTACTGTGTTTACCTGTCTGGTGGCTGTTGACCCTGGGTCTTCATCCCAGCAGCTGTCACAGCCAGTCTGTTCCTGCTCACTGGGACCATCCCAATGGCCTCAGTCAAGGGTGGCTTCACCGCCCCACCCCACCTGAAGCAGAGTTGGATTTTTAGAAAAAGATTTATTTATTCTTATATTTTGACTTTATGTGCACTGGTGCTTTGTCTGCATGCATATCTGTGTGAGGGTGTCAGATCCGCTGGAACTAGAGTGACAGACAGTTGTGAGCCGCCATGTGGGTGCTGGGAATTGAACTCAGGCCTCTGGAAGAGCAGCCAGTGCTCTTAACCACTGAGCCATCTCTCCAGCCCCCAGAGTTGGATTTAATAAAGATATTTTAATATAAATGTAAGCAAGAAGATTTTGGTTTTGTTTGTTTGTTTTTCAAGTCAGGGTTTCTCTGTGTAGCCTTGGCTGTCCTGGAAATTGCTCTGTAAACCAGGCTGGCCTCGAACTCAGAGATTCTCCTGCCTCTGCCTCCTGAGTGCTGGGGTTAAAGGTGTGCACCACCATGCTGCCTGGCAGCATGAAGATTAACAGAAAAAGAGGCACTCAGACAAAGTAAGATACACCTAGTTGCATAGGTGTGGGCTTCAAAGGGAGTTAATAAAAAAACCACATGCTGAGATGGGTTCAGACTTCTCAGGGACCGTCGCGCAGTTTACTGCTCCCTGTGTAGACTGCCTTCTCTTTTAGGAACAGCTGAGGGCATCTTCTGTACCCTTATGACGGCATCCAGAATGCTAGTGGGTAAAAACTAGCCTGCTTCCAAACACATCCTGGCCACGTCTAAGGCTCTAGGCCTCTGGTCTTCACTGTGCTGCCTCCTGAAGACCCAACAAGCTCTATCCTGGGTCCTTGGGAAAGAAGCCAGGGCAAAGGGGGCTGCTGAGGCTACAACCTCAAGGCCTCTGTGACCTTCGCAGCCACTTGGGCTCAGAAGGACCTGTCATTCTAATCCTTCCATTCCTGCCAGAATACGCAGATGGCCTATGATTAGGAAACCCAGCTCCTCTGTGTGTCTAACAACTCCAGACATGTGGTCCACACAAGAAAACCCTAGTGAGGGGAACACTAAACAAAGAAGCAAAGGAGCTTGATCAAATTACATCAGAAAAGGGGCAGGAAGAAAGCTGGGGATTCTTAAGTCAACCTCTACTCTGACAGACGAGACACTCAAAGCCCAGCCATTACTCAGCGTCAACACCCCCAGTTCCCAGCCCAGTGGCTCTTCTCCTGTCCTAGCCCTTCATGAGCTGGAGCACAGGTGAGTGAGCCAGAGACACAGGCGCTAGGCCTGGCCTGGGTGGAGACCTGAGACACAGACAGGACTAAGTGCCCTGCCTCTCCCACCCCCTCCTGCTGCACAGTGGCTGCACATCCTGGCAGGGTGGAGTCCTGAGCCAAGCTTGGCATCTCCCCACAAGCCAACCCCTGTCACTGTCACCGCACCTTTGGGAGGAGTCCAGTGATGAATGCCATCTGACGCCTGCAGCAGCAGGAACTCGATTGTAGTGTTGTCCACCTTGGGAACGAGGTGTCTTCGGAAGACGATCAAGCCACATGCCCTCAGGGCCATGACTTAGCTATGAAGTTAAAAAGAAATGACGTGAACCCCTGGGAAGCTATACACAAGAGGGAAAGTCACTCATGGTGCAGGGGGTAGCTGGGGAATAGCAAGGACTGGCCAACAGTGATCTCACAACCCACAGAAAAAGACAGCACGCCACGGAATGGAGGTTAGTTGTTGTTAACTTAACACAAGCTAGTCATCTGAGAAGAGGATGCCTCGGTTGAGAAGATGCCTCCATGAGGCTGGCGCGTAGGCAAGCCTGAGGAGCATTTTCTTGATTCACAGTTGATGTGGGAAGGCCCAGCCCACTAGAGGTGGTATCACCCCTAGGCAGAAGAAACCGGGTTCTATAAGAAAGCAGGCTGAACAGCCAGGCGTGGCAGTGCATGCCTTTAATCCTTAAAAACTCAGGAGGAGGAGACACAGAGGCAGCTGGGACTCTCTGAGTTTGAGGACAATCTGGTCTACAGAGCCAGTTTCTGGACAGCTACAAGCACGCGTACACACACACACACACACACACACACACACACACACACACACACACACACACACACACACACCCCAGAGGAGAAAGTCAGCAGGTGGCGTTCTTCCGTGGTCTCCGCTTCAATTTGTACCTTTACTCCCTGCAGCAGGAACTGTGTACTGTGAGCTGAAATCCTTTCCTCCTCAAGTTGTTTTTGATCACGGTGTTTTATCACAACCATAGAAACCTAACCAATATAGAGGGGAATCCAGGAACCAGGAACAAACCTTTGTGTCAAGAGGCCTCTGCCCCACGCTTCCTGTGACACGCGGGGCTTGTGTGTATTTGTTATGAGACCACAAAGACTCAGACACAAATCCACTGAAACAGAAGAGATCCTAGAACGGGAGAAATGCAACCCAAGTGCTATAATCAAACCCACACTCCCATCTCCCCTGGCGCCGTGCCTGAGGCCTTAGAGCAGGGACTGCAACACTGTTTTCTCGTGACTTAGTGGGGTCGCTTAGGTAGTCTGGAACATCGAGGCACTCTGGTTCATTTTTAGACTCCGATGTCTGTAAGTCATATGTGCGTGTGGTCCAAATGAGAAGAAGCACAGGCAAACTAGCGCAAGCATTCTCAGCTTGACCCTGGGGCCTAGATTTGGGTTGAGCTCTGACACTAGTGGACGAAAACAGTTTCTCCAGAGGAGGCAGCTATGAGGACTGCATTTGTCTTCTTCCTTTCTTTCTCTCCCCCTCTTTATTTCTTGAGTTGGGGGGTGGGATGGGGTGGGGGGGTCTCACTAACGTAGCCCAGGCTGACCTCCAATCTACAGAGCTCCACCTGCCTCTGTCTCCAGAATTCTTTTGTTTGTTTCTTTGTTTGTTTGTTTGTTTTGGTATAGTCTTGGCTGTCCTGGACTGGCTTTGTAGACCAGGCTGGCCTCAAACTCACAGTGACCCACTTGCCTCTGCCTCCCAATTGCTGGGATTAAAGGTGTGAACCACCCAGCTCAGAATTCTTAAAGTGTGTGCCCAACTGTGATTTGATTCTGTACTGTGTTAGAACAGTGCCTGGCACACACTAAAAAAAAAAAAAAAATCAGTAGGTTTCTGTATACGTGAGTAATGTTGGGAAGGGAGCACTGAGATGGCCCAAGAGGTAAAGTGCTTATTGCACAAGCCTGACAACCCAGGTAAAGAATCAACACCAGAAAAGTTGTTCTTTGACCTCTACACACACACACACACACACACACACACACACACACACACACACACATACACACACACACCTGCTAATAAGGTACAGGTCCCAAAGGAAAAGCATGTGATAGCCACAACCTGACCTCGTTTGAAGGATTACAGCAGGCTTACTGAAAGAGGGATGTTGGAGCAGAGAAACAAGAGTCAGAGGCAACCTACAAGGAAGGAGGGGAGAAGGTGGCTCGGGTGGAGGCTAACGCCCTGGGCAAAGGTCCTAATGTTCGATGGAGGACCAAAAGAAAGCCACCTGCTGTGTGCTGTGCTTCCTTGTGGGTGTTAAACCAAGATGGCTGCCAGGCATGATGGCCGCACCTGGAATCCCAGCACCGGGGAGGCTGAAGCAGAAGGATTACTACGAATTTAAGGCCAGCCTGGGCTACATAGCAAACCTTCGTCTCAAACAAAAGAATGAACCAACAGAAAGAGGCACTTTCAGCTGTCAAAGGCATAAAAGTCAGGCCCACCCAGCTTCTCGTGGATAAAACACCTTTCCCTCCCTTCTCTCTCTCTCTCTCTCTCTCTCTCTCTCTCTCTCTCTCCTCTTTCTCCCTCCTCTCTCTCCCCCCCACCTCCCTCTCCTCTCCTCTCCTCTCCTCTCCTCTCCTCTCCTCTCTCTCTCTCTCTCTCTCTCTCCTCTTTCTCCCTCCTCTCTCTCCCCCCCCACCTCCCTCTCCTCTCCTCTCTCTCTCTCTCTCTCTCTCTCTCTCTCTCTCTCTCTCTCATGGTTGGGATCAAAATGAAGGCAGCACTCATGCATATTAGACAAGTGTTTTATCACCAAGTTACAAACTTAGACACCCAAATCATTCTAAACTGCTGAGTGGGAGGTTCTTGAGGACTAGAAATGAACTCAGTGTTTTAGGAAACAGTCTGTGTATGCGGGTGTGGCGCTACACATATTTAATCTCAGCACTCTGAAGCTCTGTGAGTTCAAGGCTGGCCAGTGAGACCCGGCCCACATGAAACTTAGGCTCGGTGACTCCCATCTGTAATCTCAGTACTTGGGAGGTGGGGGCAAGAGGGTCATGAGGTCATCCTCAGCTACATAGTGACGTAAGGGCCAGCTTGGGCTAATTGATGCTATAAAATACACACACACACACACACACACACACACACACACACACACACACACACACACAAAACCACCACCAACAACAAAACACCTTGTAACATTAAAAAGAAAGACAGAGGGATGAACAGATGGCTCAGAAGTTAAGAGGACCCAGGTTCGGTTCCCAGCATCAACACTGGGCAGTTCACAACCACCTGTAACTCCAGATTTTCAGAGGAATTCCTTCCTCTGGCCTCCATGGGCACTTCATTGATACACACAATTGAAAATAATAAAAAAAAAAAATCTTTTTTTTTTTTTTGAGAGAGGGATTCTATAAAACTACTTTTTTTTAAGCATAAAAAATACCCATCAGTGTGGGAATGATTAGTTACATTTCATTATTTATGTCTATCTCTGTGGCACACACACATACACCATTAAAAATGGGGCATGGTGGTACATACCTTTAATGCCAGCACTGAGGAGACAGGGCCAGGTGGATCTCTGGGCGTTCAAGACCAACCTGGTCTACAGAGCAAGTTCCAGGATAGCCAAGACTACTCAGAGAAACCCTGCCTTGGGGAAAAAAAAAAAAAGGTAGAACCAAATGTTCTGGCTGTAAGAAAATATTTTTGGCTATATTAACTGAAGAAAGCATGGTACAGAATATGTATAATGAGATCTTTTTTTGAGTTAAAAATTCATATGGAAAGTAACAGTTCATAGGCGTTTCCAAAACACCATGTTCTGTTTTCCCGACTCCTTCTCTGTGCTGAGAACATCCCCCATTCTGGAAGCTGCAAGGAAACACCTTGTCACTGCAAGTTACTGAATGAGGGTTTTAGTCACTGGTTTAGTTCATGTAGAAACAGGTCATTGTCCCTATGTCCTTTCCACAGGGATGATTAGAAAGTAACGGAAACAGGGCACATTCCTCCTGCCCCTCAAAGAGCCCATACACATGAATGTTGGAGCCCTACGTAAGCTTAGGAATCTAAGACTAGAGAGGACATTGGCCTTCCTCAGACGCAAGCCCCAGTACACTGCTCCTCACCACTACCACCACAAATGGAGCGTGAGAAAAGAAAGGTGCCCGCCCCCGTGAAGGATGAGAACGGAAGGCCTTGGGGGCTATGTAGGGCCACAGAAAAGAAGAAAGGTTAGTATTTTCCTTTGGAGAGGAATGGAGTGGGGAGAAAATCTTAGGCCAGTGGAAAAGGTACACTCCAGCAGTGCGTAAAGAAGCCGCACCGAAGCAGCAGTCTGGCCTACAGTCCGTGCAGAACAGGCAAGAGCAGGTGCTCACCCTATGGATGCTGGGCTCCCAGGGAAGACAGGGCTTCTAGAAGGGAGAGCTCCCCACCGCCCTTTCAGTAGCGTGGCTCAAGTCAGCTGTGAACTAGAAGCCTGGCCCCAACTTCATATAAACAACTCTCCCTACTTACCCCTCTAACACAGATTGTTTATTTACAATCATCATTACTGTGTGACACAAAGTTATGACATGGCACATGTGTGGAATTCTCTCCACCTTTACATGCTCCAGTGATTGGACTCACTGTCAAGCATACAGCAAGCACTTTACCTGCTAAAGCATGTTGCTGGCCCCTACTTTTAACTTTTTTAAAAAAAGATTTATTTAGTTATTATGTATACAGTGTTATGCCTGCATGTATGCTGGGTATGCCAGAAGTGGCTATCCGATCACATTATAGATAGTTGTCAGCCATCATGTTGGGAATTGAACTCAAGACCTCTGGAAGAGCAGCTGGTGCTCTTAACCGCTGAGCCATTTCTCCAGCCCTACTTTTGTTGTTTGTTTGTTTGTTTGTTGAGACAGGGTTTCTCTGTGTAGCCCTGGCTGTCCTGGACTCACTTTGTAGACCAGACTGGACTCGAACTCACAGCAACTCACCTGCCTCTGCCTCTGCCTCTGGAATGCTGGGATTAAAGGCGTGCGCCACCACGGCCGGCTACTTTTAACTTTTGAAGTAGCTCAGGTATCACCTTTTCTATGAAGTCTTCTGGCTCATAATAACTCCATGGCCTCTAGTATAAGACTCAATCTGAGAAAACTTTAACTCTCGGAAATTTAAGGATTCATCATAAGGAGTATATGTGTGCTGCTGGGGCTGAAACATTAGAATCTGCGCATACCAGGCAAGCACTCTACCACTAAGCTACACTCCTAGTCCTTGGCTCTTCATGGCAGGATATTAACATATAAGTCATGTCTGGTCTTGAGCTCGTTATGTACTTCAAGCTGGCCTCAACTTTGAGATGCTCCCACCTCAGCACAAACTATGTCCAGCTCAGGGTTATATTTCGTGTACTTTGGGAACTGGTAGAGAAGCCCATGCAAGTCAGTCACCCCCACATCTGTTGTTGGGTCTAATATTAGCAGTCCGGGGGTGGGGTTGGATGTGAGGCGCAAGGGAGCAAGGACAAAACTAAAAAAGCGTGAGAGCAAATTGAGACCCACGAGGACAACTGGAATTCGTGAAGATAAACCACAACTGTAGACTTCCTTTCATTGTTTCTAGACTTGGTGACACAGGTGACCAGCAGGTAAAACCAGAGCCCTCTACAGATGAATGCCATCTGTCCCGGGATGCGAAAGAGCAGAAGGGGAGGAGTCTGCAGGCCTGGACGCTGTCCTTCCTGAGCAAGGTGCGCCAACAGACTGGAATTAAAGTCTACGGACTGCAGCCATGCCAGCTCCGTGCTGCAAAACATACTGGCTGCTCTATGACTCCAGCTTTCCAGGTCTCACGCAAAACTTCACAGTGGTCAGCACTGAGCTAAGACCATTAAGAAGGGAATTCCAGGGCTGTTGAGTTGGCTCAGTGCTGACGAGCTCTTGTTCCTGGAAAGGACCCAGGTTGGATTCCCCACATCCACATGGAGGCTCCCCAGTTCCTCGGGCACCAGGCTTGCATGTGTTACACAGACATACATTTCAGCAAAACATTCAAATACACAAAATATTCTTTTTAAAAAGGGAATTCTGGGAAATGTAGTTCCAGTATAAACTAAACTGACACAGTCCAAAGCCACTTTAAGTATGCATCCCTTGTAAGGTAAGTTCCTTTTGGTACCTCTGGTAGGAAAGAACCAGATTCATAGTCTGTTTCCTTGGGACCCAGCTCAGCAGCTCTTAACAGATGTTCATTGACTCAACAGAACTCTCCCCCCTCCTCCCACTCAAACAAATGTTTAAGTATGTTCGGGGGCCCTGGGAAACAGCCCAGCGTGGCCTTGAAGAGTGCCATTTGCATAAAAGTCAATGGAGCTATTGTTGGTTTTCTGTTTCTTTGGAGAAGAGGGAGCTGAAACTATCCAGGGGCTTGAAAGTATTCAGCTCTCATACATTCTCCAAGTGGATTCAAACCTCAGGGGGTTAAAGAACACAGCATCCAATATGCAAATATGCCTGCAGCCAGGATTGCGGAGGTGAGAACTCCAGGCTGACAGCAGGCAATTCACACTTCAGAAAAGTGGCAGTGTGCCTGAGGTGGTTAGGAAAGGAAAAAAAAAAAGCCCCCCCCCCCAACCAAAAGCCCTCAATGTCATTAGAAGGTTCCAGAAGCTAAGGGAAAATGCTCTTGGCTTTCTCCACAGACAGAATTTCCTCACAGCCTAGGAGATTCAGGACCAATGTGAAGAACTTACGGATCAATGGCTGTGCTGCCACAGTTCTACATATTCAACAAATCAATCAAGAACGCCACAGCGCCTCCAACCGCTCTCTCAAACACATGTTTTCATTTGCTTGTTTATTTTTGTGGGGTCGGACACTGAACTTCACACACCTGAGGTGGAGCCACACCTTCAGCTTTTACATAACAGATCCCCCAAATCCTCCTCCCGTTCCTGATGGTCTAAGTCCCTTAGAGCATTGTGTTTCAAGCCACCGTGCTGTCAAGTATCAATACTGTTGTCACCTACACTGTGCAAAGTTTCTGACAATTGAAGTTTGTAATGCTGTAAGGCAAGCCTTTAAGGCCAGGCATGGCGGCACATGCCTATCACCCTAGCATTCAGAAGACTGAAGCAGGAGACACTTGTGTTAAAGAACCGTTCTCAAACAAACAAGCAAACAAGCTCAGAGGACAATCCTTTAAGATGTGTTAGTTTCTGAGGAAACTGAGATTTTAAGACAGGATCTCACTGAAGGAGATACGTAGACCAGGCTGGTCTTGAACTCAGAGATTCACCTCCCTCTGCCTTCGAGTGACTACAACGGCCCTCACTAATGTGCCTTTCTCAAAGCTGAACTCTTAGGAAGGGTTAAGCCAGGCTTAGCCGCACGCACCTTCACCTGTCCTCTCCGTACTTGGAAGGCAGAGAGGCAGGAGGATTAGGATATCAAGGCCAGCTTTCATGATATATAAATCTGAAGTTTTCCAGGGTCACATAAATCCTGTCTCATTAAAAACAAGGTAAACATAAAGAAAGATGAAAAGACTTGCTCAGTGGCCTTGACGGCAGATAATGTGGATTCGAATCCAAAGAGATCTAACGCCAAAGCTAGTAACCTTTCCCAACCTTTGACAGCTCTGCTTCACCACTAAGTAGGGGAAGGCACACGTGGCTCTAAGAACACACATGGTTAATAAAATCACCAGCTTTAAAGCTCCTTAGTCTTCAATCTGTACTCATCTGGACACTGTTTAGGATGTCTGGCTGGAAACTTTTCCACGGAACAGGTTTTAAGCGGGGGAGACAGTGGTCTTGTAGCCAAAGCCAACTCAGGTGGACAAAGTACAGCCGCAGCCTCCTAAAAGTGCCTATTTGACAATGGAGTCCAAGACTCTACTGCTGCTTTCTGAGACACAGGAACCTAAAACCACATGTTTCGTCTAAACCTGGTGTCTAGAAAATTTGCACAGGCCGGTGACAAGAAAGACCAACCCCGCTTGCTCATAAGCAACTCCAGGTGACTACCTACTCTCTCCCAGTTTCCACACGGCAACGGCGTCTCAGACACCCTTCTCTGCTCTTGGAGGAAGAATAAGGCCTCCGTCTAGGATACAGTTTTTTGGTAACAGTAATAAAAGAAAAGAAGTGAGAGGAAAAGCAGAAAGTGCTCCCTCAGGTACATCTTTCTCTGGGCAACTGGCATGGCTCCCTTCTCTGGGAGACACGCTGCTGAGCCCCTCTGCAATCTTTGCTATTTGGCTGAGCGAGAAGCTGGGAATTTTTTTTTTTTTTACCTGTAATGACATACTGGCTGGCGTTCAGGATCAGACCAAAGTCAGACAAGGTTGAGACAAAAATATTTCTCAGGATAGTTGTATTATGTGGCCTCATGGTGCCACCTGCTGTTCAGCTATGGAAAGCAAACGTAAGATACTGGAGCCTACAAAGAAATGGCTTTCCCTTATTCATCTGTTGTCTGCTGAGCATGCCCTGTATGGCAGAGCTGAAGGGTAAATGTGAAATTGAACACTACAAATCTCTCTGACAAGGTTCACAGCCTAGGGAAAGCAAGCAAAAGGCATTCAGACAGATGTTACAAACCGCTATGTTTCATAGCCGTAAGGATTTGTGTAAGACAGAAAGTAGATCTTTAGGTCAAAGGGCTAGCCTGTAAGGATGTGCATGTATGTATGCACATGTGTGTTTTCCTCCTGGGTGCTAGGGTCAAACTTAGATCCCCATACTCATATATTTTACATCTAAACTGAGCTAGGCCCGGAGCTCCATTATAAAGATTTTGACGATGGTAGCATGAAAGTGAGGCCAGGCACTCTAGGCCAAGGAAGGAGTGTGCGCAAAGATCTCATATACAGAACGGCAGTCCATTGGTAAGCAGTTTAGTTTATATTGTTTTATCTTATTTTTACGTTAGACAGGGTCTCACTATGTAGCCTTTGCTGACTCAGAATGCACTATGTAAATCAAGCTGGCTTTAAACTCTGGAATGCTGAGATTAAAGGTGTGCTACCATGTCTGGCTTAATATATATCCTGTAGACAATAAAGACAACTGGTTTTAGGTAGAGTGTGTTTTGGTCAGATTGACATCTTACAAAAGCATTTTGACAGCAAGCAAGGTAGAAAACAAATTAGAAGAAAAGGCTGTAGAAAAGAAGACGGAAAAAAAAAAGAAAAAAAGAAAAGAAGCCGGTCACAAGCTTAGTCTCATCTATATATCTATATATATATGTGTGTGCATGCATTGGTGGGAAAGCGGCAGAGCCCCTAGAACAGGAGTTACAGATGGGTGTGAGCTGCCAGGTGGGTGCTGGGAATTGAACCCGGGTCCTCTGGAAGAGCAGCCAGTGCTCCTAACCACTGAGCCATCTCTCCAGCCCCAGGTCTATTTTTACCACTTGTGACAGGAAAGTAGATGAAGAAAAGCCTGAGAGGAGGCTGGAGAGATGGCTCAGTGGTTAAGAGCACTGTCTGCTCTTACAAAGGACCTGGGTTCAATTCCCAGCCACCACATGGCAGCTCACAGCTGTCTGTAATCCTAGTTCCAATGGCTCTGACACACTCACGCTACAATAAAATTAAATAAATCATTAAAAAATAATACCAGAGTGATTTGCAAATAATAAATGATGTTTAAAAAAAAAAAAAAAAAAGAAAAGCCTGAGAAAGGAGAGGGGGCCCTTATATGAGATAGATATCTCAAACATTGACAAAGTTGATATTTCAATGTCTAAATAAGAGATTTCCTAAGTCCAAGGGAACTGGACAAGGTGTTTGATTTGGGTAACTGGATAGAAAAGGAAGTAGCTACTCCTTTCCTTTTAAATCAAGTTGAATTTGAAGTGCTATAGAGCACCCATAAGGTATGTGGAAACTGGGTCTAAAGTTTAGTAATCTCTCATCCCACAGCCCATGTGTTGACTGGTTTTATGTTAAACTGACACAAGCTATACTCACTGGAGAGGACGGAGCCTCAGTTGAGAAGATGTTTCCATGAGACTGAGGTATATGCAAGCCTGTAGGGCATTTTCTTACTTAGTTACTGCTGTGGAAATGCCCAGCCCACTGTGGGCGGGGTCATCCTCTGCACTGATGGTCCTGCGCTCCTCAGGAAAGCAGGCTGAGCAGGCCACAGAGGGCGAACTAGTAAGCAGCACTGTTTCACGGCTGCCACATCAGCTCCTGCCTCCAGATCCCAACCCTGTTAGCCTTCCTGTCCTGACTTCCTATGGTGATGAACAGCGGTGTGGAAGGGTTAGCCGAGTGAAGCTCTTCTTCCCCAAGTGGCTTTGACCATGGTGTTTCGCCACAGCAACAGAAACCCTGACTCAGACAAGCAGTTCCCTTGAATTTGGGTAAGTCTGCCTATCTAACCACCTTTCCGATCTGGCATTCCAAGTAGTTCCACTCTCTTTCAGTTCAAAATTGTACAGCACAACACAGCAAAGTATGCCAGACCCTGCTGTGAAAGAGACTTACCTACTAAACTCAAGTTGTTACCTGAAGAAAGATATTTCATCACTTGCAAAGAGATCCTAACACTTGTTTTTCATTGTTTAGAGTTTAAAATAAAGTTATGTGTATACAGGGACAATCAGATGTGCTGAATACACGTCAGTCATGCCTAGCTTGTATTATAATAGGTCGTATGAATCCTTACTGCTCGTTGAATCAAGAAATGTTTTTGCCTGTTGTTATTGGTTACAGGGTTTCCCTGTGTAACAGCGCAGCTTATCCTAGAGCCTCCCAAGTGCTGGAACTAAAGTCATGCTCCACCGTGCCTGGCAATTCAAGTCATTTTTATGTTTTCTGTAAAACAACTGATTAACACTGTTCACATTAAGTATTAGGAATTTATAAAGACCAACAAGATAAATTCCTTTTAATATCCGTATTGGTAATTTTCTCTTATTTTGAATATTGAATTTATGTCTTTACTAGTAAGAGTTATCTTTATTTGTTAACTGATTATTTAACGATTTATTTTTATGCCAGCGTGTCTGCCAGCTGTGCGTGGGTACCTGGAGAGGCCGGAAGAGGGCGGTGGATCCCTGGGGCTGGTAGCTATTCAAACGATGGCATTCTGAACGTCTAACATGGCTGATCTTAATTTCCACTGGATACTAAACATTTTGTATTTGGCAACTTGATTGTTCTCGATTTAAGCCATTTCCTCGGGCCCCCCCTTTTTTTTAAAAGGTGGGAGTCTTGTGACTTTATTATAACTGTCTCCGCATTCATTCAACGAATAGTGGAAGTAGGAAATATACAATCTCTGAGGACTGAAGAAACGACTTAGTGGTTAAGAGCACCCGCCACTCTTCCAAAGGACTGGGGGTTCGGTGCCCAGGAACCTCTCTGTACCAGGTGACAACCGCCTTTAACCCCAGCTCCTGGGATCCGACGCCTCCTGACCTCCGGGATCACCTACACGCACGTGGTGCACATAAACTCAAGAGGGCACATGCACGCATACATATAAATTCAAATAAAAATTAAAAGATACATAAGATCTCTTGGAACGCAGGCTGGGTTTAATCGATAACAACAAACCAATACTGAGACCTCAGAAGAAGATAATGATTGGCTGGCCCGCTAAATCCCAAACCCGAACCTCTCTGGCTCTGGGATTCTTTCGACCCACGCCATCACCACTCAGAGGGTGAAGAGGAGGACAACAGAACCACGGAGCCTCGCCTCGCCTCGCCGCGGACTTCGGTCGCGCAGCAACAAGGCAGAGGACGCCACCCTTAACCCACGCCCCCAGCCCCACCGCACTCACCCACGGACACCGAGGCAGGAGGCGGGCCTTGCACGGAGACGCAGCGCATCAGCCAATCAGAAGAGCCCGGCTGGACTTCCGACGAGCCTCAGGATTGGACAGCGGGGCGCTTCGACCCGCCCCCGAGGCGCGAGTCCCTGGCTGGGAACGTCGCGAGATCTTTCCGGAACGCAGCCATTGGTGGAAAGGCGGTCCTGGAGGCCACGCCCCCTGGCGCCTTTGGCTCCCTCGATTGGTCCTCTGGAGGAGGCGGCGGCAAACGGCGGCAGGATCCCTGGGCGGCCATTGGTCGGCGCTGCGCGGGGGCGGGCGGGCAGGCGTCGGCGCGCGCGTTCGAACCGGCGCTTGGCGGCGTTGCCATGGGGACGTGGCCAGGCCGACGCCCGAGGCCGGTTGACAGGACGTCCCGGTGGCCCGGCCTGACTTTACTCCAGACGGCATTAAGTCTTCTGTCCGCCGGGGAGATTGACTGAAGAGGAGCCCGGAATGCGCGGAGGTGAGAAACGACAGCTTTGGGCTCGAACCGAAGCCCCGCGCCTGCGCCGGAGAGGGCGCGCGCGGAGACCCGGGTTTGCCGCCCAGCAACTTCGGCGGCCCGTCCGCTCGCTCACGTTTCATCTCCTTGTCTACAGCTTCTTCTGCAGCCACCTCGGACGCCACCATTCTTGGGGCCCCATCCCTGAGTCCCCAAAGTCCTCTTGCCTTTGAAACGCTCTCTTCAGAGCGCCTCTGTTCGACTTCGGACAGTTTCGTGTACTTCCGGAAGCGTCGTCCTCCTCCTTTTCCCCTCATATAATTTTTTAAAGATTTATTTATTTATTATTATGTATGCAGTGCTCTGTCTGCATGCATACCTGCAGGCCAGAAGAGGGCATCACATCATAGATGGTTGTGAGCCGCCATGTGGTTGCTGGGAATTAAACTCAGGACCTCAGGATGAGCAGTCAGTGCTCTTAACCTCTGAGCCATCTCTCCAGCCCCCCTCATATAATTTTGAGCGCTGAGATAAGACAAGCCTTCTCACAATGCCTTACACAGTAGGCTTTTGGGAAATATTTTTTCACTTGAATTTAACTCATTACGGACAGATTCGCTTGTCATTCATGCCTCGTTCTATCCAAAGACCATTTGGGGGCAGGAAGAGAGGACGCCTTAATCTCATGCAGAAAAGAGCCTGAAAATTCGGCCTTGGTATTCCCACCTTTTGTGAAAGGTAAAATTGTGAATCGGTTGCTAGAACTCTCCACACATTGTAGTCTGGTCTACTAATGCTTTTTATCAAACACCTGAATGTATTTGCTTAAAACAAGCCGTTCTGTTGTTTTAGCCAGAGGATTTTTCTCTCGTTGTTTAGTGACTTACAACTGTTGTCACATTTTATCTGTGCTTTGGGAAGTGTAATCGATTGTTTGAGTTTGACTTTTCTTCACTTAACATTTTTTGTGTTCGTGCGTGTGACACAGCGCTCAAGCGAAGGTCAGAGGACAGCTTTGAGGAGTTGGTTCTCATTTTCCAGTTTGTTGAGACAGCCTGTTTCTGTTGTTGCACTGTGCACTCCTGGCGATTCCCTCCTCTGCAGCCCCCGAGCCCTGTTTCTCCGTAGGAGTGCCGGGGTTACAGGTGTGCACTACCACATGTCACCTTTTATATGTGTTCTGGGCATTGAACTCAGGTCATTAGGCTAATGGATTATATTCATTTACCTACCAAGACATTTCCTTGGCCCTTATTTGAGTTGGCTATTTTTTTCCCTCATTTTATGTGTATGAGTGCTTGCCTGTATGTATGTGCACCTTGTGTGTCTGGTTCGAAGGAAGCCAAAAGAAGCTGTTGAATCCCCTAGAACTGGAGTTCCAGACAGCTGTGAGCTACCGTGGGGTGCTGGGAATAGAACACTGGTCCTCTGAAAGAACAGCTACTCTTAAATGCTAAGCCTTCTTTCCAGCCCCATTTTTAATTTATTTTTTATTTTTATTTTTTTAGTTTTTTGGGATAGCGCTTTACACTGTAGTCCAGGCTGTCTGTCTGGAACATGCAATAATCCTCCTGTCTCAGCTTCTCTGGTGCTGGAGTTATAACATAAAGCAACACATTCGGCATAGAAATGCTTAAAAACATTTTTTAAAAAAGATTTATTTACTTATTAAGTATACAGTGTTTCGCCTGCACACCAGAAGAGGGCACCAGATCTTATTACAGATGGCTGTGAGCCACCATGTGGTTTCTGGGAATTGAACTCAGAACCTTTGGAAGAGCAACCAGTGCTCTTAACCTCTGAGCCATCTCTCCAGCCCTAAAACTTTTTTAAAAATTCGTTTTATTTATGTATTGTTGTGTGCGTGTGAGTGAACAGAGGACAGCTCTTGAGGAGCAGGTTCTCTTCTACAGTGTGGGTCCTGGCAACTTACTCAGGTCAGTCAGCAGGCTTGGCAGGAAGTGCCTTTATCTATTGAGCCCTCTTAAGTTTTGTTTGGTTGGTCTTTTTTGTTTGTTTGTTTGTTTGTTTGTTTGTTTTAAACGAGGTTATCTTAGAGCTCTCAGTGTAAACCAGGCTGGGCTCTAACTCAGGCATTTGCCTGCCTCTTCCTCCTGAGTGCTGGAACTAAAGAAATGCACCGCTATGCCTGGCTTACTGCTTTTTACTTCTTTCCTTCCTTCCTTCTCCCCCCACCCCCCCCACCCCGCCCCACCCCAGACAGGGCTTCTCTTTGTCACAACTCTGGCTGTCATAGAACTTGCTCTGTAGACCAGGCTGGCCTTAACTCACAGACATCTACCTGCCTCTGCCTCACAAGTGCTGGGATTAAAGGTGTGTGCCACCATTGCCTGGCATGGGCTTACTTTTTTTATTTTATTTTATTTATTTTTACTTTTATTTTTTGGTTTTTCTTTTATTTTTAAAGGTTTATTTATTTAGGTATATAAGCACTCTATTACATGTATGCCTGCACGACAGAAGAGAACATCAGAGAGAAGAGGGCACCAGATCTCATTATAGATGGTTGTGAGCCACCATGTGGTTGCTGGGAATTGAACTCAGGGCCTTTGGATGAGCAGCCAGTGCTCTTAACTGCTGAGCCATCTCTCCAGCCCCTATTTTTTGGTTTTTCAAGACAAGGTTTCTCCATTTTAGCGTGGGCTGTCCTAGACTCACTCTGTAGACCAGACTGGCCTCGAACTCACAGAGATCTGTCAGCCTCTGCCTCCCAAGTGCTGGCATTAAAGGCGTGCACCATCACACCTGGCTTCAAGTTGCGGCTTTCTGTAGTAGTCTCCTGCTGCTACAAAAAGAAGCTTCTTTGATGAGATCTACACTTATCGGTGGGCATAAAGATGTACTTTAGAGTGTAGTTATGAGTGAAAATGAAGACATGGCCCTAGGTCTGGTTGAGAAGGTTTTCACTGAGAACAGCCAAAGGCACCTGAAGGCGCTAGAGGGAGTCAGGCCAGCAGAATAGACCTGGCTGTGAGCACAGAGAGCTGGGGAGACGGAGAGAAGACCCAGAGAACCAGAAGCCAAGCCCAGAGAGAGCACATAGCCACTGGCTGACCTTATAAAGGAAAGAGAAATCGAGGGAAGTGAAGCCCATGCCCTGGTTGGTGAGGTTTGGGAGAAGGGCGGCATGAGAGGTGCTCAGAGGAGCCAGTACTCTGTAGCCGGTACTGGAAGAGCTTGGCAGCCATTGTCCGCTTCGGTATGTAGTAGGCACCTCAGCCATTTGCCCTGGGCTACTTTGAGACCTAACAGTTATGCTACTTTTTAGAAATGGTGGTACTAAGTTCTTTAAAATCTGTGGCCTCAGCTGGGCAGTGGTGGCACAAGCCTTTAATCTTAACACCAGGAGGCAGAGGCAATGGATCTCTGTGAGTTCAGGTTAGTCTGGTCTACAGAGGTAGCTCTAGGGCAGCCAGAACTCCACAAAGAAAGCCTGTCTTAACAGAAAAAAACAAAAACAAAAAAAAACAACCCATGGTCTCACTAGCTACATGTATTTTAAATCAGGCTTCGTATCATAAATCTAATATATATTATTTTTCATTTACTTTTCATGCATTAGTGTTTTTGCTTGCACGTGTCTGTGTACCACATGCGTATCTGGTACTTGTGGAGTCTCTAAAATAGCTTTATATTCCCTGAGACTGGAGCACAGACAGTTGCAAGCTGACACATGGATGCTGGGAATATAACCTGGGTCCCCTGGAAAAGGATCCAGGGCTCATAACTGCTGAGCCATCTCTCCCTTAGCCTATGCATTCTTGACTATTCTAACCACAGCTCAAACTTCTGTAAAAAATGCTAAATGTTTTCATGCTTTCTTAAATTTTCTGTCCTGGCTATTTTTTTCTTTTTCTTTTTCCTTTCCTTTTCTTTTGTTTCTTTTCTTTTGTTTGTTTGTTTGTTTGTTTCTTTCTTTCTTTCTTTCTTTCTTTCTTTCTTTCTTGAGACAGGGATTCTCAGTATAGCCCTGGCTGTCCTGGACTCGCTTTGTAGACCAGGCTGGACTCAAACTTACAAAGATCTAACTGCCTCTGCTTCCCAAGTGCTGAGACTAAAGGTGTGTGCCACCACACCTGACTGGCTAATTTTATTTTCAGTACTTAGAAAATTGAATGTTTTAAAAGAGTTCTTCTGAGCCAGGCATGGTGGCGCACGCCTTTAACCCCAGTACTCGGGAAGCAGACGCAGGCAGATTGCTGTAAGTTCGAGGCCAGCCTGGTCTACAAAGTGAGTCTAGGACAGGCAAGGCTACACAGAGAAACCCTATCTTGAAACACTGCCCCCCCCCAAATAAGAGCTCTTCCTTTTTAGATACGTTTAAAATTTAATAGTAGGGTGTGTGTGTGTGTGTGTTAAAAATGTTGTAAAATTGAATTGTTGTGATTGATGGTTGTATACCTCTGAATATAGTAAGAATTAGTAAATTACACACCCTAAGTGGATGTTTTATAGTGTGAGAATTCCATATCAATAAAATTGTTAGCCGCATGTGGTGGTGCACGCCTATAGTCCCAGCATTCAGGAGGCAGAGGCAGATGGATCGCTGTGAGTTCAAGGCCAGCCTGGTCTACAAAGTTAGACCAGGATAGCCAAGGGTACACAGAAAAACCCTGTCACAGAAAAAAAAAAATTGTTAAGCTTTAATGATATCTTAGAGATCTTTGTTGGTTGTTTTTCCTTATTTCCTTTTGGATAGCTGAATTATTTGGGATGTTGCATGAATTAAAGAAACTAAAGAAAATGTGAATGCCTTAGAATTGGGCCATTTTCATCCATTTTTCTGACTGGCAAAGAATATTATATTGATCTTAGATTTAGTTTTTCATTTCTTTATAATGGTTAAAAAGGTCTATAAGAAACAACAAATAGTCTTGATAACTACAAGAGGACAACATTAGAGTCTGATATTTACACTCTAGAAATTTTGATACTTTTAGAGTTCATGATACTGATTTATTCCCATCTTAAGGCAGTTAAAACTCTTAGCAAAAATCCAAAATCCATCCTGTCTGCTCCTGGGATGGCTTTGAACAGATGACATTTTCTGAGTCATTAAGTATATGTTGATTTATTTCACAAACTTGGTTGTTTTTGGGTTTGTTTTGTTTTGTTTTTAAGATTCTCATACATTTTATTGATACAAATGCTCAGAAATGTCTTTTTTTACTAGCAGCTGTTATTTAAGTTCAGTATAAAAACATGAAAACCAGCATGATCATTTAAACTTGTCTCCAAAGTCCTAAGAAAGAAAAGGTAAAGTTTCCACAAAATAGAAGATATGTTTAGTTCCCATGTTATATAATTGTAAAACAATGACTCTGGCTAGACCTGGTGGCACATCCATATACTTGGGAGCATAACAAACATTAGTCTTTCTGTTAAACACTGTAGAATTTTGTTGGATAGTAAACTCAAATCTTTTGATCTCCCCTATCTCTTAAAATGTATACAAATGTTTTAAATCTTCCTCACAGCTAGCTGAGCCTTGTTTACACAAAGGCCCTACTGCAGGTTTGGAGTTTCAGTGACCCAAGTGGCCTTCCCGTTCCCTTTTCCTTCATTTCCTTTCTTTTTTATTCACTTTACATCCTGATTGTAGCCCCTCCCCGCTCTCCTCCTGGTCCCTCTCTCCCACCTTCTTTCCCCTGTCCTCCCTCCCCTGCTCCTCAAAATACACCTCAGCACATCCAGTCCCACCAGGACTGAGCTCTATAGGACTGTCTTGGTTGCACTTTTCTGTATATACATGTGTGTGAGTGTCTGGACTTGGTTCTCACTTCCCAAGTTGTAGAAGCATTGTCTCTTGTTTCTCATAAGCTGCAAGCACCCTCTGACTTCCAGGTGACTCTCCTGTCTTCACCTGAGGTCTTGTAGTAGGAGTGCTAGGTTACAGCCGGGCCCACCACACTTGGCTCTTCATGTTGGTTCTGCAGATGAAATTCAGATCTACAGGCCTAGGGGACAAGTACTTTTACCTACTGGGCCATCATGTTGCTTTACATTAAAAAAAATACCAATAATGACATTTTTCATGGGGTGTGTGTGTGTGTGTGTGTGTGTGTGTGTGTGTGTGTGTGTGTGTGCATGCACACACCAGTACATGCATGTGGAATTGAGAGGACAGTTTGTGAAAATGGTTCTTTCTTCTATCAATATGGATCCCCTGGATCAAACATAGTTTGTCATGCTTGGTATCAGGGCACCTTTACCCACTGGGCCATATCACTTGTGGTTTGGGGTTTTGTTTGTTTGTTTGTTTATATGTTTGTTTAATGCATCTCCATCCCGCCCCCCCAATACCTCAGTAGTCAATTCTGTCCTCAATTCTGGCCCCAGGCAGTCACTGACCTACATCACTCATTGGAATTGGGTTTCTTTCTTTCCTTCTTTTTTTATTTTAGCAGTTTGTATAAAATAAAATCTGATAGTCACAATACGCATATTTATTTTTATTTATATGTGTGTGCTTGTTTGCCTGTATGTGCACCTAAGCCTTTATTTTTTATTATTTTTCATTTAATGTGCGTGTGTGTGTGTGTGTGTGTGTGTGTGTGTGTGTGTCGTTGTCTGTATGTGAATATATGCCTTATTTTTGCTTAAGATAGCTTTGACTATGGTTGTTTGTTTTGTTTTGTTTTTTTAAGAATTATTTATTATTTATACCGTGTTCTGCCCACATGTAAGCCTGCACTCCAGAAGAGGGCATCAGATCTCATTGTAGATCGTCGTATGTGGTTGCTGGGAATTGAACTCAGGACTTTGGAAGAACAGGCTTTGGCTATGTTCTTTCTTCATATTAATTTTGTTTATTTTTAAAAGACAGTCTTGAGCCAGGTGTAGTGGCTCATGCCTTTAATCCCAGCACTTGGGAGGCAGAGACAGGCAGATCTCTGTGAGTTCGAGGCCAGCCTGACCTACAAAGTGATTCCAGGACAGCCAGGGCTGTTACACAGAGAAACCCTGTCTCAAAAATAAAAACAAACAAACAAACAGAAAAGCAAACCTAGAACCTCATTTATGCTAAGTGCTTTGCTACTCAGCCACCTTTCTTCTCTTTATTTTGAAACAGTCTAAGTTTCTCAGAAACTTGCCATCTTCCTGCCTCAGCTCCCAAGTGGCTGGGATTATGGGCCCAACCGTCATTAGTGGTTTTTCTTTCTTTTCCTCCGCTGCACTTTCCCTCCCTTTTGGGTTTTTGGTCTTTCAAGACAAGATTTCTTGGTGTAGCCTTGGCTGTCCTGGACTCTCTCTCTGTATACCATGCTTGGCCTTGAGTTTTCTTTTTTAAATCAGGGTCTCATGTTGGCCCTCAAACTTGCTGTGTAGCTAAGGATGACCTTAAACTTCTGATCCTCTTGCATCCCCCTGCCATGAGCCATGCACCAGCATGCAGGGTTTATGGATTGCTAGGGACCAAAGCTGAGGCTTACTGTTTGCTAGGTAAGCCCTGTACCAACTGAACTCTATCTCTAGGTTTTTATCTTTTTGTTTGTTTGTTTGTTTGTTTGTTTTGTTGTTTCTTTTTTCTTCCTTTCTTTTTTTCTTGCTTTTCTTTTTTCTTGCTTTTCTTTCCTTCCTTCCTTTTTTTAAAAAGTTTTTCTTTTTCTGTTTTTTGAGACAGGATCTCTCTGTGTAGCCTTGGCTGTCCTGGACTCCCTATGTAGACCAGGCTGGCCTCGAACTCACAGGAACTCCACTGCCTCTGCCTCCCGAGTGCTGGGATTAAAGGCGTGTGCCACATTGGGTGTGGTGGTGCATGCCGTTAATCCCAGCACTCAGGAGACAGAGGCAGGTGGATCTGTGAGTTCGAGGCCAGCCTGGTCTACAGAGTGAGTTCCAGGACAGCCAAGGCTACACAGAGAAACCCTGTCTCAAAAAACAGAAAGAAAGAAAGAAAGAAAGAAAGAAAGAAAGAAAGAACGAACTCTATATAGCCCTGGCTGTTCTGGAACTTGATATGTAGACCAAGTACTGGCCTGGAACTCACAAATCCTCCTGCCTCTGCCCCTAGAGTGTTGAAGTCAAAGGCATGTGCCACCATGCCCAGCAAAATCTTTGATTTTATTTCCCATAGGTATTTTTCCCTCTGTCCTTTTAATTCCTTCTTCTTTCTTTCTCCCTTCCTTTCTTCCTTCCTTCCTCCCTCCTCCTCCTCTTTTTGTAGCTATAGTAAATGAAATTGTTTGATTTCTTGATTTCTTTTTATGATAATTTGCTGTTGGCAAACTGAGACTATTTCTGATTGTTACCTCAACAGCTGGGAGCTAGCAGTTTCCAGGGTTGACACAAAGGAGAGCACTACATATTTGTGGTATTGAATACCAGAACAGCTAGTATGTAAAAAACCTGCCCTTCATCCTCCCCCACACCCTGGCTTTCACTAAGTTGCGGTTCATTTTCTGGCAGTGACAGCTGTGAGCTACCCCATGTATTAGAGGTCAGCTAAGAGTGACTAGGCCTATCAGGGTACAGGGATTGCAGTCAGGGGACACACCAGCCTAACTTTGAAATGAGTCCTGGGGATCTGAACTCTGCTCATCAAGCTTATGGGGAAAGAGAGCTGCATTTCCACATCCTTCATGATAAATTACTTGAAAAAAATAATTAGGCCACCCCAGCAGAGAAGGCCTAAGCAAGAGGATCTCTGTAGGTTCAAGGCCAACTTTGTCTACATAGCAAGTTTCAGGATAGCTAGGACTATAAAGAAAGACCCAGCTTCAAATTACATATGAACATGATTTATTTCTATTGTTTATGGGTATATGTGTGTGCCTTAGTGCGTTTATGTGCACCATGTTCATGCAGGTGCCTTTGGAGGCCTGAGAAGGTACTGAATAAGAGGTACCTCTGGTCATGGACCACCATGTGGAGGCTGGGAACTGAACCCTGGTCTTTTGCAAGAGCAGTAAGTGCTCTTAACCATTGATCCATCTCTTCAGCCCCCGTAATGATAAGTTCTTTTGTTGTTGTTTGGCTTTGGTTTTGGTTTTGAGACAGGGTTTCTCCGTGTAACAGCCTTGGCCATCCTGGAACTCACAGTGATCCACCTGCCTCTGTCTCTTCTGAGTGCTGGGATTAAAGGCATGCGCTATCACCACCCAGCCTCACTATGTATTTTCTTAGTAGTTTAAACTCCTTTGTAAAATTTCTAAAAGTCACAGCTATATTTTTATAGGTAACATTGACGGGATAAAGAGATGGCTAAGAATATGACATTAGTTGTGGCGGCTCTAGGTGTTTGGAGCTGTACAAGTCTCCAAAGAACAAGCAGGGTCCGGTTTTACTCTTTCCTTTCCCTAGTCTCCAAACCCTCTATGCTTATGAGTTAACTGGAAATGCATAACCTTCACCTGAAATTAGGGCTGTGGGCTGCTAATTAAAGCAGTCATGTGTTCATTGAAGAGAAGTGTATTTTCAGGTTAGACACGAAATAGACATGATAACTCTATCAAAGACTTAAAACAATTGAATGAAAAATGTGAGCTATGTGATTAATAGAGTCTGGTTTAAAAAAAAACTCATTAAAATCCTGAAATAAGTCATCTGATATCATTTAAAACAAGTAGGGCATTCTTTATGAATTGAAAGTTGAAAGGGAAAAATAAGTCATTTATACTTGCCTTCATGTAAAAATTCTATTTGAGTAACCAAATAGCCCTAGTTGTTGACAGGAAGTTTTTCTTTTTAAATGTTTTATGAGTATGTTTGAGCGCCTGCATGTATGCCTGTGCACCACGTATGTGCCTGGCATTGTTGGAGGCCAGAGAGGGTGTTGGATCCCTGGGACTGCAGCTGTTGTCACCTGTGAGCCACAGTGTGGGTGCCTAGGAACTCAACTCAGATTCTCTGCAATAGCAAAGTGCGTGGAATTGCTGAGCCAGCTCTCTAGTCCCCAGAAAGGCTTTCTAAGGAGAATTCCTTAAAGAAAGACAGGATCAGAAAATCACGTTTGCAGCTCCTAAAGAAATAAGTGAGGAGGTATTGATCACCAATGATGAAACCTCTGGATTAATTTGAAGAGAAGGTCTCTCAGCAGGAGGATCAGGCTGCCGTCCTCGAAGACGTTTGTGTGTGTTCTGCTGTGGTGTGCACGAAGCATGTGCTCAATAACAGCAGCAACACTTGCTAGAAGTGTATGTGCTGCTCCTAGTGTAGAGCAGCCATTTCAAATAGCCAGCAAATGATTTCTTTAGTATTGAGATACATGCTTCCGAACATACTTTTTTGGTTGTTTTGGTTTGGTTTGTTTGTTGGTTTGTTTGTTTTGAGATATGGTTTCTCTGTGTAGCGCTGGCTGCCCTGGAACTCTCTGTAGATCAAGCTGGCCTCGAACTCAGAGAGATCTGCCTGCCTCTGCCTCCTGAGTTCCAGGGTTAAAGGCATGCGCCACCACAGCTCAGCTAGTTTTTCTTTTTAGAAGTAGTCAGAGGAACAGAAAGAAAAAGGGGGTAAAGTTTGTGTTGGGGGAGGGGGCATGGGACCATCTTACAAGGAAAAAGGCTTAAGCATAATAATCAATTGTGTGGAACTCATTTAGATTCTGGTTTCAACAAAATTTACTTTTGTAAAAAGGTACTTTAGAGTCAGCAAGATAGCTTGCTGAGTAAAAACATTTGCCACAAAAGTCTGGCTACCTGGTTTCAACCCTGGAGCTCAAAGTGGGTGGAGAGCAGTATAGAGAAATGGCTCCCTAGTTAAGAGCACTGCCTGCTATCCTTCCTCTGAGTGCCACCAGGCCTCCCCATCCAAGGGGCGTGGTCAAATATGGGGCACCAGAGTTCGTGTGAAAGTCAGACCCCACTCTCCACTCAACTGTGGAGAATGTCCTGTCCATTGGCTAGATCTGGGTAGGGGTTCAAAGTTTACTGCATGTATTGTCCTTGGCTGGTGCCATAGTTTGAGCAGGACCCCTTGGCCCAGTAATACCATACATGTCAAAATAACTAGAAATGCTATAATAAATATTTTTCAGTAACTAAAAAAAAAAAAAGAGCACTGCCTGTTCTTGAGGTCCTGAGTTCAATTCCCAGCAACCACATGATAGCTCACAACCATCTACACTAGGATCTGATGCCCTCTTCTGGCATACACGTGTACATGCAGACAGAGCGCTCATAAAATTAATAAAATCTTTTTTAAAAAGTGGTTGGAGAGAACTGACTTTTGTCATCTGACTTTGTCATCTGACCTTCACATGCATACCATGGCATGTGCCCCCACATTCACACACATATACACATACATACATACAAATAGTAAATACAAATTTTTAAAGATATTTAAAAGTACATATTCAAAAAAATTGACGCCTTTAATCCCAGCACTTGGGAGGCAGAAGCAGGTAGCACTCTGTGAGTTTGAGGCCAGCCTGGTCTTCAAAGCAGGTCCACGACAGCCAGGGCTACACAGAGAACCCCTGTCTCAAAAAATAAAAAATAGCGCCAACAATATGAACCCACAGAAGCTTGGCCAGAAGACCATGCATCTGAGGTTTCGGCAACACATTGGAACTCATGTAGTTGGTGTCCTGTACACCAGCATCCTTCCTGGTTCTCAAGGAAACAGAGTGCCTTCCTGGGTTTTTTTTTTTTTTTTTTTTAATGATTTTAAACTGTTGTAGTGCTCACTGTGCCTGTTTTATACCAAGCACTTAGTAGATACTGTAGAGAATCTATCACAGATACATTTGAGTATGTTTGTAGAATATATTAGCATACCTAGCTTCATGATATGTTGAAGTTTTTAGTCTGGTTTTAAGTGTAAAATATTAAGATAGTGCCTGCCTAGCATTAGTAAGGCCATATAAGGTTCTGGTTTGGTCTCCAACATTGCAAATAACCCTAAAACAAAACCTAACTTAAGATCCATAGTTGTTAAATAACCTGTGTCTTGGGTTCTTGGCAGAGCTGGACCGGATGCTGGTTTTTCGCCTCTTAACTTAGTAATCTGTATTAGTTAGTACTCTTTGGTTTACTGACAGATATTTAAAATGATCTATTTTATTTGACATTTTAAAATAAGACTACTCTCTGCATTTACATTTTTAGTATATATTTTTATTACATTTTAATTTATTTTGTGTGAAGACGTGTGTTTCATATTGTATATGTGGAAGTCAGAAGGCAGCTTACTAGAATTGATTCTCTCCTCTCACTACTAAAGCATGTTGCTGGCTCTCCACCATATTTTTTGAGACTGGCCAGCCAGCAATCATTAAGGATTTTCCCATGCTTCCTCCCTGGGGATTAGATGTGTTCTGTCTTTCTATGGGTGGAGATCCAAACTTTGGTCTTCATGCTTGTAACAGCAAGCGCTTTACCCACTGAGCCATCTAACCAGCCTTGAAATATGTTTGAGGTTTGTTGTTGTTGTTGTTGTTGTTGTTGTTGTTGTTGTTGTTGTTAATGGGGTCATGGAGCTGAAGAGGTAGCTCTGTGATTAAAGAGCACTTGCTGCTTTTGGGAAGTCCCAGGTTCAGTTCCCAGCACCAACACAGTGGCTCACAGCTGTTTGTAACTCCAATTCTGGGAATCCAGTGACCTTTTTTGACCTGAGCACATCAAACACACATATGATGCACAGATATACATACAAGCAAAATAGTGATACACAGAACATTTTTTTAGTGGTCACATAGTTCGAAATTTAAACACAAGCACAACACTGTTCTAGGTCTCGCTTGGGTGATGAGACATCAGTGAAATGCAGATCACAGTAGGAAAGACAGTGACTGTCAACATGTACTACTATGCAGTAGTCTACTTCTCTTACTCCCCTCCCTGCAGGAGACTGCCGTCATTACTCACGCAGCCTGCCAGGGATGCCTTACGGCCAATAAGCAAAGATACAGCTCTATTTTGGATCAATTAACTTCCTCTGTAACAAATGAGTACCTTGCTTTATGCACTTAACAATATATTGGAAAGCTTTCTTTTTCTTCAATAAATATTGGAGAGTTTAGTTAAGTTTTGTAATTGCTTCATAGTATTATTCCACTTGAAAGACAACTGTAATTTAACTAGGCTCCGTTCCTTTGCTATTACCAATAGTGATATAATGACTTTGTACTTCTGTCATTTTGTATTTGTGCACAGTAGCTATAGCATGTTTCTAGAGCTAGAATTGCTGGGTAGTGAATTTACTTATAAAAATTTATTTTTATATGTATATATGCATCTGTGTGAATGATATGTACAAATCACAATAGGGAAAGATAGTAGCTACCAACATTGCTATGTAATAGTGTACATTTTAAGATATGTCTACATATTTGTGTGTATGCATATACCTGTGGTGAGCAGAGACCAGAAGAAGACATCAGGTGCCTCAGAAGTTGCCCCATGTGTTACTTAGGTGCTGGCATCTGAACTCCAGGCTTCTGAACTCCATTGCCTGAACAGCAATCACTCTTAATGTCTGAGCAGCGTCTCAAGAGCCCAGGGCCGTGCTCACGCTGAGCATGCGCTCCATTGCTGATGTCCCTCCACAGCCTTTGCATTGTCTTCTGACAGAGATAGATTAGTGAGGTACAGTTACAACCTGAGTAGAAATTTCAATGCATATATCTCCCAAATAGAAGTTTGTTTTTTGTTTTGTTTTGTGGCTCAGTGGTAGAGTTCAGATGTTTTTTGTTTGTTTGTTTGAAGTTGCAGCAGTGAGTCTGATGCTATTTCAGGAGTTAAAGGAACAGGTGAACCTTCGTAAAATGGAATATGATTACAGAGAAGCATGTTGAATTTGAAAACAAAGGAGCATAGGCTAATTGTGTGCCCAGAAAAGTGGGATTGGCTGCAGCTGTGTTAGAAGAATGTCCATGGCTACTTTAATCTGAATGTTCAAATTACTGCCATTTAAAATCATTATTATTACATTTTTCTCTTCCCATGACATTATAGGTTATACAAGTGTTCCAAAATTAATATTTTAGTTTCATTTACTTATTAGGAATGCAGTGAAGGCTTGTGATTATCAGAGTTGAGCGGAGAAATGTTTGGTATGGCACCAAGGGATTCGGTGTGCAAAATACAGAATCTTGTGCAGCCTGTGCATAGCACTTACAGTCTGTTCCCATGGCTTAGCTGATCAAGAGAATGCAGACACTTAGATTTGCTTAAGCCGAAACACTGAGGGGAGAATAAGTTCTATTCTATTCTTAAATGGTAGGTGGTGAGGATAGGAGAAATACAGAAATAGCCATAGCAATGGTAATTACTGCCAGCACTTACTATACATGGAACACTGAATGAGCTGTTTTGCTGGGTTTGTCTGTCTGTCACTCAGGCAGGCTTCAGGCTTGCTCTGTAACCAACAATGTCTTGGACTTCTGATCTGCCTGCCTCTACGTCCCAAGTGCTGGAATTATTGGTCTATGTTAACATGCCTAGAGTTTTGTAGTGCTTAGGAGCAAACTTTTACAAGTGTTTTGAGGCAATGTGTCATTATATAGTCCAAACTGACCTCAATCTTTGTGCATAGCCTTGTTGTCAGGGCTGACCTCTAACTCAAGTCGGCCCTCTCTCATCCTCCTGAGTGCTTGGATTACAGATCTACACTTCCAAACCAACTCACATATCTTGAGGGGTGGGGGGAGGTGCACATGCACATGAAGTCAATAATGAGTGTCTCCCCCGGTTGCTCTCCAACTTTTTAATTTTTTTTTTTTTTTGAGACAGAGCTGTTATTGAATCTGGCACAGAATCTTTCATTGAGTCTGACTGGCCAGTGAGTTCCAGAGAGCCTCCTGTTTACACCTCTCCAGCACTGACATTACAGTCACATACTACCATGCTTGCAAGAGAGGGACTTTACTGACTGAGCTGTCTCTCCAGGTCTCCAATATCCTTTTAAACAAACAAAAACAGGGTCTCATATAGCCTTGAACTTGCCTCTGTCTTGGGATTTCAGAGGGCCAGTTTCTGTGGCATTCCTAACTCACAATTGGAAAAAGTGAGTTTCTGAAACGTTAAGCGATTGTAACTTGTTACCCGTTTACCTCCTTTATAGGATTGTATGGCAATGAACCAATATGATACCCAGAACAGTGTCTGGTATGTATTAAATGCTCAGTGAACACTAGATGCTGTTACAGCTTTGGAAGCTCAGAGTACCATGCATTCCCTGGGAGGGCCCATCTCCTTCATGATAAAAAAAATACAGTGTCCTTCTAGCAAAGACAGGGATTCTAGGTAAGGGGAAAACACAGTCATAAAGGGGTGGTGGCTTTAGTTTTGCTACTGTGTAGGGTGTTTGGGAGTAAATAATAGAAAAAGTTCTTGAGCTGTCTTGAAAGGATGGGAGTAGCACACATAATGACAAGTGATGAGAAGCAGCTGGCATTCTCGTTCATTGCTGGTAGGAATGAAAATAGTACAGCCACTTTAGGAGGTAGTTTGGAAGTTTTTTTTTTTTTTTATAAAACTAAACATATCTTATTATACAATCCAGTAATTATACACCTTGATATTTACATAAAGGAGTTGAAAACTATGTCCACATGAAAACCACATAGATGTTTATAGAAGCTTTATTCATAAAAGCTCAAACTGTAAGCATTTAAGATGGCTTTTATTGGGTGAAAAATAAATAAACTGGGGTACATTCATATGTGGAATGGCTTTCAATAGTGAGAGAAAAAAAAACAAGCTAACAAGGAAATTTAAATTATGAAATGAAAGATCCAGTCTAAAAACTGACGTGCTGCATGCTTCCAACTGTATGACATTCTGGAGAAAGCACCATGTAGGCAGTAAAAGATCATTGGTGTATGTCTCTAGTCCCAGCACTTGGGAGGCAGTGGTAGGCAGAGCTCTGTGAGTTGGAAGCCAGCCTGGTTTAAATAGTGGCTTCCCGGACAGCCAGTGCTATACAATGCAATCCTACCATTAGTTAGGATTGGATAGATGGGTAGGAAGGGTAAGTAGACAGAGCACAGGACTTTTAGGGCAATCAAACTCAAATAGAGAGTACATGAAGTGTTTATCCAAACCCACAAGTTCTAGAGCCCTAGAAAAGAACTCTAATGTGGGCTAGAGAGATGGCTCAGTGGTTAAGAGCACTGACTACTCTTCTGAAGGTCCTGAGTTCAATTTCCAGCAACCACATGGTGGCTCACAATCATCTAGAATGTGATCTGAGGCCCTCTTCTGGCCTGCAGGGGTGCAAGCAGGCAGAGCACTGTATTCATAATAAATAAACAAATCTTTTAAAAAAATGTAAGCATTAGACTTTGTAATGATCATTTATCAGTGTACGTTCTTCAGTGGGGAAAACAGTACATGTGTAAAACAGGCTATTCGGAAAATCTCTGCCTTCTACTCAGCTTTTCTGTGAACCTACAATAGCTCCAAAATTTTCAGCATAAAATCTTAACAAAAAAGGCAAAGTTTTGGCCGGGCGTGATGGTGCAGGCCTTTTTTCCCAGCACTTGGGAGGCAGAGGCAGGCAGGTTGCTGTGAGTTCAAGGCCAGCCTGGTCTACAAAGCAAGTCCAGGACAGCCAAGGCTACATGGGGTGGGGGGGGGCAAAGTTTCAGAAGTGAAATTGTAATTACTGTTACATAACAATCTAGCCCCAAATTTGGTGTCTCAAAACCAAAAAATAGGACAATTGTCCTATTACTTGCTTGAAGCCCTGTAAGTCAATGATTTGGGCCAAGCTTAGTTAATAGTTCTTTACCGGATTTTACCTGTAGTCATTCCTGTGGCTGTGACCCCTTTGGGAGTAAATGGTCCTTTCACAGGGGTCACCTAAGACCATCGGAAAACACAGATACTTACATTACAGCTCATAACAGTAGCAAAATTCCAGTTATGAAGTAGCAACATAATTTATGATTCATCACCACAACATGAAGAACTGTATCAAAGGGTGGCAGCAGGAGGCAGGTGGAGAACCACTGCTCTAGTGGCACAACTCCCGTTGGATTGTCACCCTAAAATGGCTTCTTTTGCATATCAAAGTGTAGTGACAGTGCATGATCCTCTGGCTGCTGACTACATTTCTTCACATGGCAGAAGGAAAATCCCAACAGCAGTGAAGCTATGACAGTTCTCTAGACCCAGACGTGGCCGCCAACTTCACCATATTCTGTTGCTCAAGGGAAGTCTGAAGGCCATTCTAGATGCAATGGGGAGGCCTGCAGAAACTGTGTGGCTTCTTTTGCAGAGGGGAAACCTACCACTAATAGATGCCAGCGTCAGTTTGGATGTGTTATTCAGACCCTGTGGTCTTTTGTTTTGCCTAAATATTTCCTCCAAACTTAGTTATTCAAAGCTCCTTGGTTATCCCCATTATCCCCCCCCCCTCTCTCACACACACACACACACACACACACACACACATACACACACCTCTTACAAAGGACAAAACTTTGAAAGCATTTTTTTAAAAATTGAGTTTTGAAAACTCTGAAGGAGCAAACTATTTTGAAAAAGAAAATACAGGGGGCTGGAGAGATGATCCAGTGTTAAGACAGCTGGTTGCAGCGGGCGTGGTGGTGCACGCCTTTAATCCCAGCACATGGCAGCTCACAACGCCATCCTGTAACCTCAGTCTGAAGGGATCCATTGCCTTCTTCTGGCCTCTGTGGGCATCAGGCACACATGTGGGGTACAGACATACATGCAGACAGAAACTCATACACAAAATAAATAAATAATAATTTAAAAAAATTTTTTTAAGCTAGGCATGGTGGTTCATGCTTGTAGTGACTGGGAGTCAAGGCAGTAAGATTACCACAAGTTCAAAGCCAACCTAGGCTGCAGAGGTAATTCCAGACCAGCCTAGGCTATACAAAAAACAAGCAGAGGGCTGGGGAGACAGCTCGGTGGTTAACTGTATATACTATTTTTCCAGAGCACTCATGTTCAAGTTTCAGCCCTCCAGCTCAAGGGGATCCAACACCCTTTTCTAGCCTCAGAGCACAGTGCAGTTATGTGGGCATGTACACATATGCACACAGACACACATTCAAAATACTGATGAAATGTTTTAGTTTGCTTTGTTTTGTTGTTTTTTTGAGACAGGGGTTCTCTGTGTAGCCTTGGCTGTCCTGAACTCACTTTGTAGACCAGGCTGGCCTCAAACTCACAGAGATCTGCCTGCCTCTGCCTCCCATGTACTCGGATTAAAAGCAGGCGTCACCACACCTGGCCTGATGAAATATTTTAAAATGCAATTTAAAGTTATTTTTAATATACTTAGGAACTTGAGCTTGATTAACGGGAATAATGGAGAACTACTTCCAGTTCTGACTTAAAATAGACAAAGATTTTTTTGTTCTTACCACATCACTCGCTAGTGTGTAATTAAATTCCTGGTTTTTTTTTTTTTAAGTTTTAATATATAGTCCTTAAAATTTGTTACTGTAGCATTAATTTCCTAGGTAAATTATTTGATTGATATTCTGTTCAAGTAGACATCTATGATCCTTTTAGAATTATTTGAAAAACTGAGTGAGTCGATTTTGAATTGGTTGTTTATACTTCTGTCTTATTTACCAATACACAGCAATTTTCTTTGAGCTGGGTTAGTTTGTAGTTCTTGTGACTGCTACTTTATTCTGCTTTCTATTTTGAAAGAGTTCTTAGCCTTTGTTCATTAATCATAGGAAGCAGGTGTGCAACATGCCTGGCCATTAAGCTGGAGGTCTAAATTTAGTCCTGCTACAGTCATTGGTTGGAAAAAAGTTACAGCAGTGTGTTTCATGTGCTAAGCAGATACTGCAACATTAGAAGGAACTCCCAAGCAATAAGTAAGTGGTTTATGTTATGTCTGTGTTCATATATTTACTTACATATACTTAGGGAACATTTTTATTTCACAGATGAACAACTGTTACGACTGTTAGTTCATATGCTATATAAAAAACTATGCTGTTTAGTTAATCATTTCAGAAGATGATTGAGATGAAAATACTTTTCTGCATATTTGTCTGTTTTAATTTGTAAAGGCATATAATCTGTTTATTCTATATGGATGACTTCTATTTCTCTTTTTCTTCAGAGCTCATATAAACCTAGTCACAAAAAAATGGCATCGTGGTTATATGAATGTCTTTGTGAAGCTGAGCTTGCACAGTATTATCCTCATTTTACTGCTCTTGGCCTTCAGAAAATAGATGACTTAGCCAAGGTTACAATGGAGGACTACTCCAGTTTAGGAGTCCACGACATGAACGACCGCAAACGGCTTTTCCAACTTATCAAAATCATTAAGATTATGCAGGAAGAAGATAAAGCTGTCAGTAGCCCAGAGCATCCTCTTCAGGCAAGCAGCCTATACACCAAGCCTCAGAAAGTCAGATCAGGCCCCCGGAGACAACTGCATTTTGATTCTCCTGCTGACAGCAAAGACAGGATGGCCAGCAGCGCAGTGTGCAGCTCATCAGACTTCTCTGCAGATGAGCAGAGGTCCACTCACCTGAAAGTGCTGGAACACATGCTACCAGATGACTCCCAGTGCCAGACAGGAGTGAGAACCTGGGGTGCCTCAGCTGCTGATGCTTACGTGCCAACAGAAACTAACACTGCACTCTCCCCATCTAGTTACTTTTCTCCAAAACTAGGAAATTGTGATATGCCCATTATTCAAAGAGTCTCGCATGCTTCAGGGTATAACTATGGAATCCCTCATTCTTGTGGCAGGTAATAATTTATTTTTACATTTTTTGGGAGCAGTGGGGGAAGACAGCGTAAAGCAGACAGATCTCTCCTTCATAACCAAAGGAGTGTAAATACTCTTAATTCTTAGTAAATGACTATAACATATGAATGACGGTTAGCATGTTTTACATTAATAATCGCAATAAGTACATAGAAGCAGATTAATGAGAAACTAGAATGTTTCAGATGGCAAACAGCTGATGTACATTGTTCCTGTACATCAAACAGACAGCTGCTACTTCCCAGGGTCTGCTGTAGTCCTCTAGCAGACCCGTTATATTACTTACTAGAGTAACATGATACACCCGCTGTAGTCACAGGCGCAAATAAGTTAACCTGCCTTCTACAATGGGGGAAATCACGTAGTTCACAGGATATTTTTTAAGGCGTTCAAATTCATACTAGCCGGATGACTTGCAGCCTACGGCCAAAGAGCAAGTAGTTAAACTGGGTAGCTCTTTGAGTAGTTAGGCCACCTGTACACATTGAAACAGGATCCTGATTTTGACTGCATTTTTTAAAAAATCCAACCCTAAAAAAACAGATGAACTTTGGTGATTACAAATTGTAAGGACTTTTGATAGCAATTAGAGGTCATGAGTTAGAATAACAGTAAGCTGGTTTCACCCAGTGCTTCAAGATAGAATTTTAAATAACATCCCTGAGAGGTGAAATACTCAGCAATTCCCAATGCTAATAATGATATAATAAAAAATGTGTTCTTTTAAAATGTATTACTTGTTATTATGAAAATCATATATTTGAGTTGTGGGAAAATAAAATTCTTTTTTTTTTCTTTTGAGACAGGGTTTCTCTGTGTAGCCTTGACTGTCCTGAAACTCAATTTGTAGACCAGGCTGGCCTTGAACTCACAGAGTTCCGCCTGCCTCTGCCTCCTGAGTTCTGGGATAGGTGAAAGTACCTATAGTAATTTGAAATGTATTGTTCTAGCAGAGCACGGATGATTTAGTACTATTTTTCTTCTTTTAATCATAGATTGTAAATATGGAAGGTAAAGGAACAAATTTTTTTTTTTACTATTTTAGTTTTTTATTGAACAACACATAAAAATATTTATAAGAATACTAATTTTCCAGCCAGGTCTACAAAGCAAGTCCAGGACAGCCAAGGCTACACAAAGAAACCCTATCTCAAAAAAACAGAAAGACAACAAACAAACAAAAAAAAACACTACTTTTCACTGCTCCATCTAAGTCATGGTGACAATGACTTAGGATGTGTATTTTAACTTAAATATTGCCATTGCATTTATTTTACAAATATTAAGTAATTGCTGTGAAGTCTTATTCTAGATATGAAGATAAGTAAGATACATGGAGGCTCGTAGAGGTTAGGGGCAAGGTAAGGGATGATGGACAAACAACCATTTGTGCCAGGTGTGATGGGACAGCAAACCTAGATCTCAGGCCAGAGGCTGATAAGCTCAAGCTAGCCTTGCCCACAGGAGAGACCCTATCTCAGACAGACAAACAAACCAGAAAGTACCCACTAGGAAAAGAGCACTTTCCTCTTTGCCTTTTGAATTTAAGAGTCCAAGCCACAGGCCTTTTGTCTATGTGACTCATCCTGGAGTCCCTGCACAACCCTAACAATGACTAGCTGGACGTAGCACATGTGTAATCCTGCACTGTGGAAAAACCTTGACTCAAAGCCTAACCAATAAAAATAAGAAGGACTAAGCATTTTCTGTCCTCGGTGATTCCTACGATTAGGGTATTAATGCCAAACACTTAAAGATTTTTGACGCCAAGCCCTTGTTAAAATAGTGGTTTAGAGTAAATCATAAAACAAAAATATAAATAAATAAATTTTATAAAGGAACAGATAATAATATAAAACCAAAAGGTAAACTTGGTTCCAAAATAATGGGTTAAAGTATTCTCTTTTTCTTGTGAAAAGTTAAGTTCATATGCAAAAGAACAGCAAATCCCCATGTGCTCATCATCAAATCCCATGCCCCAAATGATGCATTAGCCTCATAACTTAATTGAAACAGTACAACATCCTTTAAAATGTCTTCAAATCTGGTGGCGCACACCTGTAATCCCAGCACTCAGGAGGCAGAGGCAGGCGGATCTCTCTGAGTTCGAGGCCAGCCTGGTCTACAAAGAGAGTTCCAGGACAGCCAGAGCTACACAGAGAAACCATGTCTCAAAAAAACAAAAAACAAGCAAAACAAACAAAAAAACCCAAAGACAATACTCATGCACTATGAATAGTAAAAATTTTGTTGGTTTGTTTTAAAACTGTTTAGACCCTGGCTTATCATTATTATTTTTTTTCCAGCCAGTTGGAAAGCTTATTTGAAACAATTATATTACTATATAACTTTGTTTTGGATTTTTATAAAATCTATTAAGGTTTTTATAAGGGACTGTCAAATAAATTTTAAAGTTGTAAGAAGGGGACAATTTATTGCTAATATTCCAAAACAATTTTTTACATAGACAAAATCCTATTTAAAAAAAGCCTGCTTTCAAAAATCTTATTTTCAGAAGGAAAATGGATCTTATTTTTTTATAACCTAGCTTTAGAGATGTTTCTATATAAGTGATTGACTCTTAGATACACATATCACATGAGACTCAGCAAATAAACCTTGTGAATTTTGTATCCCTAACCTCAGATGCAGTGAAAGAAAGAATGCATTGAATAGGAGATTGAGTTAGTAGTGGACAGAACCAGTTATAAAATTGTTCTGAGGAGAAATACATGGTTATTTTCTAACAAGTGAATAAATTCATATTAGGGCAGGGCAAAAAAGAAGGAAGCGGGGCTGGAGAGGTAGGTCTGTTGATAAAATGCTTGCCTTGAAAGCGTAGGGATGAGTTCAGTCCCCAGCATACATGAAGAAGCTAGTGTGGTGGTACATGCTTGTAATCTCAGCACTGAGAAAGTAGAGCCGGGTGGGCCCCTGATGCTTGCCTAATCCCAGTGAAAAAGTCTATCTCAGAAAACGAGAAGCCACACCCAAGGTGGTCTCTCCTGGCCTCCACATATGTCCATGCACAAGAACAGAAAGAAAAGCAAACAAGACTCAGGGAGGGGCTGAGTATAACTGTGAGGAATAGGAGGTAAGGTACGTTGAAACCCACCACCTAATTTAGGACACTTAGCAAAAGGGTGGGGAGGGGGATGTAGGGTTTGGGGATGCAATTCAGTTGGTGGAGTGCACAAAACCTTGGGTCTACTGCCCAGCACCGGATAAACTGGGTCTGCTGGCATATGCGTGTGCTGTGACCCCAGCCTAGTGTACAAGAGACTCAGTCTCAAAACACACACACACACACACACAGAGAGAGAGAGAGAGGGGGGGGGGAGAATTTAGATTAATGCTCAAGAAAAATGTTCAAGAGTGCAAAAATTGGGTTGAAATGGAACAAGAGGTATGGATTTGGGTTTTGGAATGGCCTTGGAGTCTTTAGTAGCAGAATATGGACAAATTTTGATGAATATTGAACTGACTTTGACCATTTAAGTAATCGAATCCTTTTATTAAAAATTAAAGTCTAGGGCTGGAGAGATGGCTCAGTGGTTAAGAGCACTACTTTCTCTTCCAGAGGTCCCGAGTTCAATTCCCAGCAACCACATGGTAGCTCATACCATCTATAACATGATCTGATGCCTCTTCTGCAGATAAAACACTCATATACAATAAATAAATAAATCTTTTTTTTTTAATTAAAGTCTAGAGCCAGGCGGTGGTGGCGCGCACCTTTAATCCCAGCACTTGGGAGGCAGAGGCAGGCAGATCTCCGAGTTCGAGGCCAGGCTGGTCTACAAAGAGAGTTCCAGGACAGCCAGAGCTGTTACACAGAGAGACCCTATCTCAAAACACACACACACACACACACACACACACACACACACACACACACAAAATTAAAAGTCTATTTGCAAACATTTATCAGACAGATCACCTCAGAGAATCCTTGGACTGAAATGGAGAAAATCAGAGTTTGTGTTCGAAAACGGCCTTTAGGTGTAAGGGAAGTGCGTCGTGGAGAAGTTAACATTGTTACTGTAGAAGATAAAGAAACTCTACTTGTACATGAGAAAAAAGAAGCAGTTGACCTCACACAATATATTCTTCAGGTGGGATCTTTCACTTACTGTGTTTCAATCTAATGTTATCAAGTGTGTTGGTTTTCTGCTTTATGTTTAACGAGTTTTAAATCTAGCCTGTGGTTCAGGTGGTGGTTTTTTAGTATGTTTGTTTGTTTAGAGATAGGATCTCACCATGGCTAGCACTCAAAGAGATGCAGCTGCCTCTGCATCCTGAGTGCTGTGACTCACAGCATGTGCCACGGTGCCCAGCTCTTGGTGTTTGTTCTGAGTTATTGATAGACAGCTTGGGCTTCATTTTTTAAAGATGTAGCATCTTTAGTATGGTGTACACAGTTGGGAATCCATAGTTCCTGCATTATGCAGTGACTCTCCCATATACTCATCAGCATGTTTATGTGAATTTAACTATACACAGCAAATCAAGAGTGCACACGTGGGAGTAAGAAGTTTAAATAGGGGCTGGAGAGATGGCTCAGCGCTTAAAGAGCACTGACTGCTCTTCCAGAGGTCCTGAGTTCAATTCCCAGCAACCGCATGGTGGGTCACAACCATCTAGAATGTGATCTGATGCCCTCCTCTGGCTTGCAGATGAACATGCAGGCAGAGCACTGTATATGTAATAAACAAATAAATATTTTTTTAAAAGTTTAAATAAGTAGTTATTGGCCAATTGTGAGAGCAATGCTCACATGCTTGGTCACCTTTTATCCCCTGCAACATGCGGTGTGAACCCTTTGTTTTGATAACAAAAATCCTTTTTAATTTGTTTAACTTTTTGGTTTCTTTTTGGTTTTGTTGGTGGTGGTTGTTGTTTTCAAGATAGGGTTTCTCTGTGTAGCTCTGGCTGTCCTGGAACTCTGTAAACCAGGTTGGCCTTGAACTCAGAGATTTGCCTGCCTCTGCCTCTACCTCTGAGTCCTGAATGCTGGGATTAAAGGTATGCACCACCACTGCCCTGGTGCTTTTTTATTTCTTTTTGTTGTTTGTTTTTTGAAGCAGACTATCACTGTGTAGCCCAAGCTGGCCTTAACTCACAAAGATCTTTCAGCCTCTCTCTCTCCAGCGCTGGAATTAAAGATGGGTACCAACAAAGCTCTTGTTTGTTTTGTAAACAAAATCTCACAGTGTGGAGCTGGTTGTCCTAGAATTTGCTAGGCACGCCGTGCTAGATTGAATTTACAGTTGCCTCTGCCTCTGTCTCCTGAGTACTGGGATTACTGGCATGTGCTTTCCATGCACAGCAGGCAATGACAGCTTATCATTCATTCTTCTGGGTGTGAGTTTTGTTGCAGCAGGGTATGACTCTGTAGCCCAAGATGGCTTGGAACTTTTTCTATACCCCAAGCTGGCCTTGAACTCATGACTTTTCTGATTGAGCATCCTAAGTGCGGTTACAAGCATATACCAGATTATGAGTCTTTTATGTAGTTATGGATAATGTATTTTTATGTCATTAGGGATATGTTTTTATATTTAACATATAAGGACTTAATAAAGTACTGCTCAGACACATAAAAAATTTCAGTCTATGAAAAAAGTTTGAAGCCGGGCATAGTGGCGAATGCCTTAAATCCCAGCACTCGAGAGGCGGAGGCAGGCGGATCGCTGTGAGTTCGAGACCATCCTGGTCTACAAAGTGAGTCCTGGACAGCCAAGGCTACACAGAGAAACCCTGTCTCGAAAAAAAAAAAAAGAAAAAAAAAAAAAGAAAAAAAAAGAAAGAAAAAATTTGGTGTTGAACTTATTCCAGACTAGCAGGTACCCATGCACCAGTTCTCATAAAGAAGCAACAAACTCCACAAATGAGAGAAAGTCATATAATCCATAGTATGTTGAGATTTTTGGAATCTTTGGGGCTGAGGAGATGGTTGCAGAAGCAGGAGGAGCCAAGTTCAGCCCCCAACACCACATAAAAAGCTGCGCATTGTGCAGATAGCTGTGACCCAGCACTGGGCGAGAGAGATAAGAGACAAGCTTTCTAGCCAGTCTAGCCAATTGCTGAGCCTCAGGTCAAAGATCCTGTTTCAAAAAATGAGATTCAGAGTGATAAAGATACCCAGCATCTGCCTTCACATGTGTACACATAGGTACATACATGTGTACATACATGCAAGGATTTTGGAACCCTGAGTTTCTGTTATTCTGATTGTGCCTTAAAAGAATCTGCCTTCATAAATATTCATATTGGACATTCATTCTTTCTCTTGTTCTCTTACAAAATCCAGTGACTAGTAACAAGAAAAATGTGGTGATTAATGGGCTGTGCTAGCAGTTCACCTTAGTCAGCTGCGATATTATTCTATCTCAGTAAATCCTTTCACACTGAAGTCAAACTTACATTGTTCTTCCAAAAATTGAGTTTCACAGTGGCATTTAGAGTAATCCAATAGTCCTCCTATGGGCAATAAATTACTAGGGCACTGTACAGCCAACCCAGTCATTTTAACAGCTCCATCGATTGTTGATCAATACACAATCTATTAGGTTTCAGTGGAAGATACTTACTTTGAAGATAGTCTAAATGACCAATTAGTAGTAAGGCTAGTTAGTTTCGTGGGTACTATAGCCCTGGTGATAGCTCTGTCCAATCACCATCTGTCCAAGGCTTCCTTAATGACGCTTTAGTCACAGTAATTCCCTGCAGAGGCACCATATTATCTTTTGTGTTTTTCCATTATCCCCAAACACAATAACCTTACTCCTTTGTCATTGCCATTGATCAATAGTTATTGAATACCCATAGATTCTGTGGCATTTTCTGTTGAACTTTGGACCTCTGCTCTCATAGGTCAGAGTCCTTACCTGACAACGCTATGATATAAAAATAGTGGAAGGACTTACCTTCTCTTTGCCCCTCCTTAAAAAGCCTGTATCGAACTTGATGCTAAAGGAAAGTGATCCTGGTTCTTTAGGTTTAATTTTAAAACTTGCTCAGGGAGTAAAACAGAGAATTCGTATACATAATTAAATACCCTATCTTTTTTTATTTTCTCTTTTTGGTTTTTCATGACAGTTTCTCTGTGTAGCCTTGGCTGTTCTGGACTTGCTTTGTAGACCAGTTTGTCCTCAAACTCACAGAGATCTGCCTGCCTCTGCCTCCCAAAGGACCCAGGTTCAATTCCCAGCACCCACATGGCAGCTTACAACTGTCTGTGACTCCAAGATCGGACACTCTCACACATACATGCAGGCAAAACACCAATGCACACAAAATAAAAATAGAGAAAGAAAGAAAGAAATGTGTTTAGCTTTTTTCCATGTGCTAATAGAACAGTGGTGGTGAAAATGCAAATGTGTTTCTATAAAAATCAAGTTTATTTTTCAGCATGTTTTTTATTTTGATGAAGTCTTTGGTGAGGCATGCAGCAATCAAGATGTATACCTGAAGACTGCTCACCCTCTCATTCAGCATATTTTCAACGGGTGAGACAAACTGGTTGCTTCTCTTACTTTAATTTCTATACTCCATGAGCTGTGTTTCTTTATTAATACATGGATGCTATCTTAGTTCTTTTGAATTAAATATGAATTGTGTTGTAACCTAATAAACTTAATTAGACTTCTCTAGATTCATAGGATATACCAAACATTGAGAAATTTGCAACAAAATTTCTTCGTACACTGGAGATACTGTTTCTCTGTTTCCTGGGAAAGTAAAAGCTCTCAATAGTTTAATTTTGTCAGTATCTTCAGAATAAAAGATGTAAGTGGTTATATTTAACTTGACCTTTGGACTATCAAAGCACTTGGGAGACTGAGGTGAGAAAATAGACACAAGTTCAAGGTCAGCCTGGTCTACATGGAGCAGCCGGGATTACAGTGAGAGGTGTCAGAAAACAACAAACGCAAAACACAGAGTGGAAAAGGACAGAGGGACAAAGTCTCTAAGATCCATCTAAGCATCTTATGTGGGATAGAGACTTGGTAAGTGCTTGTTGCTCAGTGTGTGTGTGCTGGGAATTGAACTCATCGCCTCCTGTGTACAAGGCAGACACTCTACCAACTGAGCTATATCTCTAGCTCAAGTGGTCTTCAGAGTCCTTATTTCCTAGTGTTCAACAGTTGATGTGTGTAGTATTATCAGTTCTATAAAATAATTCCTTTAAGAAAACATATCTTGTTTGAGGATGTCTTTACTTTTTGTGTGTTCATAATGTAAAGCCTTCCTCTCCTTAAAGAATTATATGCTTAATTTCTTCAAAGATTCCTTTTCTTCCTGACTTGTCATTAAATATCTCTGTATAAATTATCCTTTCTTTAAAATTTATAAATAATTCTATGTATTCTTCCCCCAGAGGCAATGCCACTTGCTTTGCATATGGACAAACAGGTGCTGGGAAAACCTATACCATGATAGGAACTCATCAAAACCCAGGATTGTATGCTCTGGCTGCCAGAGATATCTTCAGGCAGCTGAAAGTCCCCCAGTCAAGGAGGAGCCTCTTTGTGTGGATCAGCTTCTATGAGATCTACTGCGGACAACTTTATGACCTCCTCAATAGACGGAAAAGGTACCAAATAATAGTGAGAAGCAGTTGGACTGCACATCACTGACCAGGGTGCCACAGGGTTATTTGGATCACATAACTTTAATGAGAGGCACTTTTGTGAAATGGCAGACTCTTGCATGTTCCCTAACCTTCTCTTCCTTTTTCTGTTTTGAGATCATCTGGCCGTCCAGTCCTGTCTGGTACAGAACTTGCTGCTTTGCCTGGGAGCCTTGACCTTGTCATCATCCTGACTCAGCTTCCCAAGTGATAGAATTAAAGACCTTGCCACTGTGCTTAGCCTGAATGCATATTGTTTAAACGGTTCATTCAGCTAGAGGAAATTGTAAATTGGCCATCCATGAATATCTTTGCAGTGTGGGATTGAATCTAGAGCCTGATACATGCTTTACAGTCATTCTGCCACTGGAAGTCCATATTTTCAGTTCTCACTAATCTATAAAACAACAACAAAACGCTATCTTAGTATCACTCAAGACTCCTCCCTTTTTTTCTTTGAAAAAGATTATAATTTCAGAAAGTAAAAAAAGCAACATTTACTTAAATATTTTCCTTTTAAATAATGTTAGTTTAAACTTAATGACAGTTTTCTAAAATTGCCCCCCAAAAAAGCCTTTTTTCTTCACATCCAACTTTATAAAAATATTCATTTATTTTTATTGTGTGTATGTGGGTGTTTTGCCTGCATGTATGTCGTGTATGTGAAGCCTGGTACCGATGGAGGCCAGAAGCAGCCATCAGAATCCCTGGAGCTGGAGTTACAGACAGTTGTTAGCTGTGTGTGTGTGTGTGTGTGTGTGTGTGTGTGTGTGTGTGTGTGTAGAGGACAACTTGTAGGAGTCATTTTTCCACCATGTGGTTCTCAACCTTCCTGATGCTGCGACCCTTTAATGCAGTTCCTCAGGATGTGGTGACTCCAATCACAAAATTATTTTTGTTGCTATTTCATAACTGTAATTTTGTCACTGTTATGAATCATAATGTAAATATGTTTTCCCATGGCCTTTGCTGTGAAAGGGTGATTTCTCACACACACACACACACCTGCAAAAGGGTTGCAGCCTCACAGGTTGAGGACCACTGGTCTAAGGGATGGAACTCAGATGATCAGGCTTGGTCGCCATCCCACTGACCTACCTTCAGCTTTTTGTTGTTGTTGTTGTTGTTGTTTTGTTTTATTTTGTTTTTCAAGATGGGGTTTCTCTGTGTTAGCCTTGACTGTCCTGGACTCACTTTGTAGACCACGCTGGCCTCGAACTCACAGAGACTCACCTGCCTCTGCCTCCCTGAGTGCTAGGACTAAAGGTTGTGCCACCGCACCCAGCTATTTTGATGTTTTTAAATAAGATATTTTGTAAGCCAGGTACAGCAGCACATATCTCTCTTCCCAGAACTTGGAAGGCAGAGGCATGAGGGCCACTGCATGTTTGAGGCTATCTTGGTCTGTATAGTGAGTTCCAAGCTTGACTGGGCGCTGGACTAAGACTTTGTGTTTTTTTGTTTTTGTTTTGTTTTGTTTTTAAAAACAACAACAACAAAAAACCCCTAAACTAAAAAGATGAGTGAGATGGCTTAGTTGGTGAAGGTGCCCGCTACCAAGCCTGACAGTCTGGATTTGATCCCTGCAGCCCACATGATATAGAAGCAGGGCCTTCTAAGCCTGATATGCTAAATTTGCTACTGCTGATTTGGGGGGGAGGGTGATTCCAGACAGTTTTTCTGTGTGGTCCTGGTTGTCCTAGAACTCATTTTGTAGGCCAGGTTAGTCTCAAACTTAGAGATCTCCCTGCCTCCCAAGTGCTAGGACTAAAGGCATGTGCCACTATGCCCAGCTTTAATTTGCTTCTTAAACTAGTAAATAAAGTCTAAGGGTTGTTAAGTAAATTCTGCTAAATTCAGAAAATATGTTGTTTTCATAGATTTACCTTAAAAGGGACACACACACAGATACATATATATAGGTTTCCCCTGCCCCTTTCCCCTAAGACAGGGTTTCTCTGTGTAGCCTTGGCTGTCCTGAACTCACTTTGTAAACCAGGCTGGCCTCTGAACTCACAGGATCCACCTGCTTCTGCCTCCCAAGTGCTGGGATTAAAGGCATATGCCACCTAAAAGTGTGTGTGTGTGTGTGTGTGTGTGTGTGTGTGTGTGTATGTGTGTGTGTGTGTGTGTCGTATATGTGAAGGAGCTCACAGAGAGTAGAAGAGGATGCTGGATCCTCTGGCACTGAAGTTACAGGTAGTTGTGAATCACCCAACATGGGTCCTGAGATTCAAACTCGGGAACTCTGGAAGATCAGCAAGTGCTCTTAACCACTGAGCCATCTCCATCTTGATGCATGTGTATCTGTGTGAGCATACTAGGCTGGCTGTCTGTTATGAACCTTCCTGGGGTGAACAGCTCAGAGTCCGAATCCAGGTGACATGTTGAGGAGCAATATGAGGGGGTTGGTTTTGTCTTTTGTTTTAGAAGTGTGAGCATTTTGGTATGTTTTCTGAGAGCATGGGCACAGGCAAGATGGTTTTCCTCTTACTATTCTGTAAAGTTTGGAAACTTGCAATGAAGCTTAGATTGAGAAAAAATATTTTTTGTTTGTCTTGTTTTTCAGACAGTGTCTCACTATGTATCTCTTGGTGGCCTAGAATACACTATGTAGACCAAGCAGGCCTTGAATTCACAGAAATACACACACACACACACATACACACACACACACACACACTTTTTTTTTTGAGAAAGTAATTCAGTCTTTTTCTATATCTCTCTTTCTCTCTAATACAGAATAGAATTTCATTCATAGCCTTAGTCAGTATCTTACTAAAGGGTAAAAATAATTTTGAAATATTGAGCAGATTTAATACCTACTTTTGGTATACCTGATTTAATGTTGGTGGCAGTCTGTAGTCATTTGTCACCCTGTTTCAGATCTGAGTGTTCAGATGCAGCATCCCCTCCCTTACCTTCTTAGAAGAATTACCGGAGTGAGACTTAGGAGGCTGAGGCAGGAGGATCACAAGTTGGAGGCCAACTTGAATTACATAGTGAGACCCTGTCTCAAACAAAACAAAAATATGTATCAGCACTCCTGTTACAAATTATAAAAACAAAACCCCACTCCTACTGTCCTTGTTTAGGGAAACCATTGGCTCAGATAACTTGGAAGGCTAGGACGGCTTCATGGATATTCTGCTCCATCGCTCGGGGATAACGATGTGGCTACTCTGCATCTCTCTGTGACTTGTTAGCTTCTTCTTGAAGCTAGTTCCTTTTAGGTACAAAATGGCGGCGGTGGCTCCCTGGACCTCATGCTTTCTCGTCAAGACAGCATCTAACAAGGAGACCACAACTTAAGTTTAGCAAAGATCCCGTATCCACCACTGCACTAGTTATTAGCCAGGATGCTGCCATCCAGGGGTTGGGATATACCCACATTTTACGTTCGTTCTTTTGGTCTTAGTCAAAGATACTGAATTGTTTACACGGCAGAACCACCTCAGTAGTCTGAAGCTGGGGAGGGGAAAGCAGAGCCACACTGTCCAAATGACAGAACCCCTATGTGATGGGAGAGCGGTGGACACGCCCAGCGTCGTGCCAGCTAGACACACCGGCATCATGTCAACTACGGTCTTGTATCTGCAGGCTCTTTGCTAGAGAAGACAGCAAGCATGTGGTGCAGATAGCCGGCCTTCGAGAACTGCAAGTGGACAGCGTGGAGCTCCTCTTACAGGTAATTCCTCCCCGTCCTCACCCACAGAGCAGCCTCAGCCCAGGGGAAACAGTCCATTTTGCTTCCTAGCAGGTGTGATGGTTCAGATCAAAGTAGAGGGCGAAGACACCACTTCACACTTGTGACGTGTGAGCCACCTTATGAGGATAGCTTATTTCTCCACAGTGCCATAGAGTGATAGGCAGGGCATGTGGCACAAAAGCAAGCATGACAAAGATGCTCATGGCCAGCTTCGAAGACTCTGATGATATTCTCTGTGCCAGTGGGTTCAGGAGAAAGCTGCTAAAGGCAAGGGCTCTTACGTTAAATAAAAACTTATTAAGCAGTGCTCTCACATGCTCTCAGAATCCAAAGAAATGGGAAATTCCCTTTCCCAAGGCAACTAATTTTATTAGTTTTTATGTATGCTTCTAAGAAATTTTGAAGTCTGCTTCTTTCTTAAAAGCTATCCATTTGTTATAACAAAAGCAGTATTTGCTCACTGTTAAGCACTACAGAAGTATATGAACAAAAAATAAGAGCCCTTTTACTATCCGCAGCATACACAAACACTGACTCTGTGATTGGTAGTTGTTCTTTGCTTGTTCAGAAGTCATTTATTGATTTATGTACAAACATCTTTCTAGTGAGCCTTCTTCTAGTGACCCTTAGCCTGGCTTTCTTGGGGAGGAAGATGCTGGGGATCAGACCCTTGTCTTATACACACTGAGCAAGTACTCTGCTGCTGAGCTCAACCCCCGGCTTTATATTAGATCAGTCATGGACCCTTTTCTTCACTTAAAAAAGTAGCTTAACTTTTTTTTTCCAAGATAAGGTCTTGCATAGTTCAGGCTGGCCTCCAACTTATGTTCTAACCTACTGTTCAGGGTGACCTTGAACTTCTCACTTCCGCCTCAAGGGAAATGAATATATGAAGGAGCCACCATACAGAGTTCTTTGTTTTTTTTTGTTTTTTTTTTATTTATTTATTTATTTATTTATTTATTTATTTTTGAAGCAGGGTCTCTGATGTTATCCCTGGCTGTCCTGGAGCTCACTGTGTAGATCAGGCTGACCTCTTATCTGCCTCCCTCTGTCTGCTAAACGTTGGCATTGAGTGTGTGTTCTGCCTCACTCAGCTTTCGTTATGTTTTAATGTTAACTACAAATGTCTCCTGAACATTTAGCTGTCTAACATTTGGCTGGAGTTTTTTTTCCAAATACCTTGTGATTTAAGTAAGATACATATTATAAAGCTCATCTTCCAGATGAGCAAACTAAAGCTAAGGGCCAGCTTCCAGCCCCGAGTTACCAACTCTGTAGCAACACCCTTTTCACTGTACTGTACTATTTATAGTAAGTACAAAATTTTTAGGGATCAGTTTTTCTTAAGAAAGTAAAAACAACACTCACTGGATTAATATGTTTATGGTATATCTTCTGGATTGTTTGCTTAAAATTGACTACTTACAGAGCTGTGTTTACTCACATAATAGGGTATTTGGTTAATTTTGTTACTGCTTTTTCAAAACAAGTATTAAGAATTGCCAGTAGGGGGCTGGAGAGATGGCTCAGATGTTAAGAGCACTTGTCTGCTCTTCCAGAGGTCCTGAGTTCAATTCCCAGCAACCACTTGGTGGCTCACAGCCGTCTGTAATGATGAGATCTGATGCTCTCTTCTGGTGGGCAGTCACACATGCAGGCAGAGCACTGTATACATAATAACTAAATAAGTCTTGGAAAAAAATAGAATTGCCAGTAATGGTGGCTCATTCTTATAAACATAGCATTTGGGAAGCTGAGACAGGAGGATCATAAGCCAGGCCATCTGTGCTATAGAGTGAAACAAGGAGAGGGTAGTTGAGGGGGAAACTTGGTTGTATTGGAGCTGGAGAGATGGTTCAACAGTTAAGAGTACCCATTTAGACAGCCCACAACCATGTGTAGCTCCAGTTTGTGAGGATCCCACACCTCTGGCCTCCCTGGGCACCTGTTCTCAAGTGCACACACCCACACAGATACACATAACTAAAAATAAAAATAAATCTTAAAAATACAGTGTGTGAAATGGTAAGGTGACTAATAACTAGTAATATCTTAGTTTCTGAGTTTGTTTTTCCCAAGATAGATAGGTAGATTTGGCTTATCTGTGAGGGCTGAGATTACATATTTGTGTGCCAAGTGTCTTGGGATCTAAAATTTGAAGTAAGCAACTGTGTGGCCTTTGTAGCAGATCACCTAAGAGTCCCTTTCTAGTGATTACAAAGGCAAAGACAAAACACAGAGGGTGGGGGCTCTGAGCATTCTCAAGCTGCCCAGAGTCTCTGCTACAGTCAGAAAGAAAATGTTTCCCACAGATGTATTCACTGCAGTCTTCCTGGCCCTGCCTCCTCCAGGCCTTCTTTCATTTGTTTAGGAGTTTGAGATGATCTAGTCCTTGGGATTCTTAAATCAGAAAGGAACAGACACTATGGGGAAATCCCTTTTCCTTGGAGCCACAACTGTGCTGCTTCCTTCTTGTGGTGCTGGGGACCAAAACCAGGGCCTCCCACATGCTAAGCAAGCACTGTCCACTGAGCCACACCACCAGTCCCACAACTGCTTAAAGGGCAGTCTGGGTCATATGAACCTCTCTTGGGAAAGTATATGGCATTGTCTTATGCTAAAGTATTGTTCCTTTAGAAAGTGTGAAGGTTTTCATTTGTTAGCTTGTTATTGTCTACAAACTACAATCAGGAAGGCAGGAGAGATCAAGGAGGAAAGTCAATATAAACAATGGATACCTGATGTGGTTACTCTCATACACATTTATTGACTTGAGACAACAGCACTTGCTTACTTAAATGTCACACCTACACTTTCTCAGATGTCGGTGTTCATGCCCACCTAGGTATCACCTATGTGCTTGTTAAAGTGTCGTCGTCAAGTGTTACCCTCAGGCTCACTCCAGCATGGCCACCTGATATTGCCTGCCCAACTGCCAGCTTTGTTTTTCTTTTTCTTTCTTTCTATTTTTTCTTTGTTTGTTAGTTTTGTTTTTTGTTTTTCGAGACAAGGTTTCTCTGTGATAGCTTTGGCTGTCCTGGACTCCCCTTATAGGCCAGGCTGGCCTCAAACTCACAGCGATCTACCTGCCCCTGCCTCCCAAGTGCTGGGATTAAAGGCGTGCACCACCACGCCAGCTTCAGTTTTTTCAAACAGGATTTCCCTTTCTTATAGAAATTTGTCCTCCTAGGACTGTCTGACTACCTGCCTTTATGGAAAACTAACTGCCTCAACATATTGCTCAGATTTGGATTCAAGATTTTTTAAAAATTTTATGTGTGAGTGTTTTGCCTCCATGTATATATATGATGGGAACTGAGACTGGATCCTATATAAGAGGAACAAGTACTGGGCCATCTCTCCAGCCCCCTCAAGTTTTTATTTTTGTTTTGGTTGGTTGGTTGGTTGGTTGGTTGGTTGGTCAGTCAGAGATTTCTTAATTTAAATCATTCCAACAGATTTTAAAATTTTATTTTTATGTGTGTTTGTGTGCATGAATACCATCTCAGTGCAGGTGCCCACAGAGCCCAGAAATTGTCAGGTACCCTGGAGCTGAAGTTACTGGGGGTTGTAAGTCCCCACCTCACCCATGGTTTAGTGGCTGGGAACCACACTTGCTTCTCTTCAAGAGCATCATGTCCTCTTGGGGACTGTCTGTACACAGTGCCACTGCTTCTCAGGTCAAGGACAGCATGCGCAGCACTAGCCACTCAAGTGCTGTAGAGACCAAACCAACGCCATTTTGTGTTCAGGGCCTGAGCACTGACCACCCCTTCTGCCCTAGGGAGAGCTGCAAACATACAGCTAGTAACCATTCCTAGGAGCTTGAACCCGGAGCCAACCAATCAGAGCTACAGGTCACAGTGACCAAAACAAATGAAAAATTCCCTCCTGCGGTCTGGCCCTGGTTCCCCAGCCAATCCGCTTAAAGGGAAGCTTTCTTGTACCCTTCTAACCTATCATGTAACAGCAAGGCTTGGACACGGGGACACACACACACACACACACACACACACACACACACACACACACACACACACACACACAAACCCTGCAGCTTTTTCCTTTAAAAACTCCCTTCCCCTAGCCCTAGGGGCAGCCATCTTCCGTCCTCACAGGGTGCTGCCGGCTCAGGCTCTGAACTGACTGGGTAATTTACATCCGGCTGATTCCTGGTGGTCTTCGGGGGTTTCACAACGTGGCCATTACAGTGCTTGCAGTGCTCTGGCTCAGGAAACCTCAGTGGTTAATGTCTCATGGCCAGATAAAGATGGAGGTTCTGGCTCTCCTTCCCATTCCCCCGTTTCCTTCTTTTCTTTTTAGATGTGTACTGAGGAACCTGTGGCATCTCTGATGATTTACAAAACTATATTCCCATATTCTGATGAAGACAACAGTTTGTTTTAGAAATTTACATACAGATGTCAGGTCTTTCTGTCTTTGGAAAATTGCTATTGTGATCTTACCATGTTCTGGTCATACTGTGTGCTCTACATATCCATCTTTTTAGTTCTCATAACTTGGTTTTAAACAATGTCTTACTATATAGCCTTGGCTGATTGGGAATTCAACATGCTGACCAGGTTGTTACTTTTGGCAGTCCTCCTACATGCCTCTGCAGTGTTGGCGTTAGAGGCATCTGGCACCATGCATGGTGCTCCCCTGCTCCCAATACTGGAGACTGAACCTAGGATCGTGTGCATGCTGGGCAAGTGTGCTACAATGAATAGCACCCTGTCCAACTCTCATGTAATCTGTAGCAGTGTGGTAGTGCTGAGGTAGAAGGAATATGAGTTTATGAGTTTGGTGTTGGCTTGGGCAGGTTCTAGATGACACTGGGCTACATAGCAAGCTCTTTTTTTTTTTTAAGATTTATTTATTTATTTATTTATTATTTATTTATACAGTTTTCTGCCCACATGTATGCCTGCACACCAGAAGAGAACACCAAATTTCATTATAGATGGTTGTGGGCCACTACATGATTGCTGGGAATTGAACTCAGGACCTCTGCAAGAAAAGACAGTGCTCTTAACCGCTGAGCCATATCTCCAGCCCCTGCCCTTTTTAATTTTTATTTTATGTTCATTGGTGTTTTGCCTGTATATATGTCCATGTGAGAGTGTCCATGGATCCTCTGGAACTGGGTAGAGTTAGAGACAGTTGTGAGCTGCCATGTGGGTGGCTGGGAATTGAACCTTGGTCCTCTGGAAGAGTAGACAGAGTTCTTAATAAGCCATCTCTCCAGCCTCCCATAGCAAGATCTTTAAACAAACAGTGATAACAAAAACAGATAATCAGTCATGGGAACACACACCTTTAATCCTAGCAATAAGGCAAAGGCAGGCAGATCTTTGTGAGTTCAAGGCCAGGCTGGTTTACAAAACAATTTCCAGGTCAGCTAGGACTACACAGTGAGACCTTTCTCAAATAAATAACTAAGAAGTAAATAGGAAAGTATATGAAGAAAGACATCCTGATGTCAGCATCTGACTTCCATGCACACTTGCGTGGGCAAGCACACTTCTACATGCTTATCACTAACACACACATACAACCTTAAAGAAAGAAAAATAGAAAAATACATTTTAGCAAGCTATCTTATAAACTGGGTGATTTAAATACTATCTTAGTTATTTATCTCATTTCTGTGACAAAATATCTTTCAGCTCAAGGTTTTATAGGGTTCAGATTGTGGTTACTTACCCCCATAAACTTGGGGGGAAAACAGAAGGTGCAGCAAAGAACAGGTTCATGCCACTGAGGAGAGAAACCAGAAGTAGAGACAGGAAGTGGCCAGAAATAATAGACTCAAAGGACACACTCCCAGTGACCTGCTTCCTCTCGCCAGGCCCCACCTCCTGAAGTTTCCATAAGTTCCCAAAATAACTCTACCACCTGGGGACTAAGTGTCCAGGTCATGAGCATATCGGGGATATCTCCTATTCAAATCATAACATTCTGCTCCAAAGGCTGTGGCTGTTTCATAATACAGATGTTTTTATTTTATCTCTCCAGTAGATCCCCAAATCTCCTCCCCCCCCCCCCCCCGCCTTTTTTTTCAACACAGGGTTTCTCTGTGCTGGAATTAAAGGCAGGCACTGCTAGATCCCCCAGTTTTTTTGGTTTTTTGGTTTTTTGGTTTTTTTTTTTTTTTTTTTTTTTTTTTCATTTTTGTTTTCCGAGACAGGGTTTCTCTGTGTAGCCTTGGCTGTCCTGGACTCACTGTACAAACCAGGCTGGCCTCGAACTCACAATGATCCGCCTGCCTCAGCCTCCCTGAGTGCTGGGATTACAGGCTCCACATGGCCTTTTCCAAAAGCTGGCTTTGCTCTTTTCCTGCACCTTTCCTCAGCAAACACCTGGCTTTTTAATACAGGCTTTATGACTCAAACTCAAGCTTGCATGACAGATACTTTACCAAATGGGTCATCTTCCCAGCCCTCGGTTCTTTTTAACGGCACTAATTTGTTTAATAACCCCACCCTCCTTACTCACAGCTTTCAGCTCACTCCTCTAGTCCAGCCAAAATACATGTTTTTAAACTCCTTCTCTGCTTTTTGTTCCTGGTTGTTACTATAAATCTAGCTGAAAACTGCTACAGCCTGAATACTGTGCTTTCTTTTTTTTCTTTTCTTTTTTTCAAGACAGAGTTTCTCTGTGCAGCCCTGGCTATCCTGGATGCCATGCCCGGCTAACTGTGCTTTCTTGAACATCCCTGTCAATTTAAGTCACCTTTAAGTTTGTCCTCTTGCCAGGTTTCTGGGCATCAACAAAATATAGACAAATTCTTACCAGAATGTAACATGAATGGCTTCTGGTTCTAGTCCTAATTCCAGTAGTGTCTTTGTCCTCATCTGAAATGCATGCAACAGTCTTTACTGCCTGCACTCCTTTCAGATTTCTGTCCCTCTGAACTCCCAGAATCGTGCTGTAAGTTCTCTGCTACAGCGTTCTAGGACTTTGTCCCATTCATCTCCTTTTTTTTTTTTTAAGGCAGGGTCTCACTATGTAGCCGTGGCTAGTCTGGCACTCACTATGTAGACCAGGCTGGCCTTGAACTCACAGTGATCTGCCTTTCTTTGCCTTCCAAATGCTGGCTGGTATTAATTAGTGAGAAATTCAGGCTGGAGAGATGGCTCAGAGCTTAAAAGCACTGACTGCTCTTCCAGAGATCCTGAGTTCAATTCCCAGCAACCACATGGTGGTTCACAGCCATCTGTAATGTGATCTGATGCCCTCTTCTGGCCTGCAGGTGTACATCAAGCAGAGCACTGTACTCTTTAATCCCAACACTTGGGAGACAGAGGCAGGTGGATCGCTGTGAGTTCAAGGCCAGCCTGGTCTACAAAGAGAGTTCCAGGACAGTCAGGGCTCTTATACAGAGAAACCCTGTCGGGGGTGGGGGTAGGGGGCGGTGCAAAGAGTGAGAAATTCTTTCTGTTTTTGTTTCTGAGACAGGGCGTCAAGTATACCAGGCTGGTTTCGATTGAGCTTGCCATGTGGCCTTAAACTCCTGATCCTCCTACTTTCACCTCCTATGGGATAGGACGACAGGTGTGTGCAGTGTTGGGATCAAAACCACGGTGGTTTGGGGTTTGTTGTTGTTTTGTTTAGGGGAGTTGTTTGTTTTCTTTTTCAGGAGACAGGGTTTTTCTGTATAGTCTTGGCTATCCTGGAACTCACGGAGATCAGCCTGCCTCTGCCTCTCCAAGTGCTGGAATTACAGATGTGCGCCACTAAAACGCGGACTTTATACATGTGGGCAGGCACTCCACCAACCCTACCAATTGAACTATATTCCCAGCCCAGACTGTTTTGCTTTGTTTTGTTTTGTTCTTTTGGTTTTTTTGTTTTTTGGTTTTTTGTTTTGTTTTGTTTTGTTTTGTTTTGAGACAAGGTTTCTTCATGTAGCCCTGGCTGTCCTGGACTTTTCTCTGTAGACCAGGCTGCCCTGGACCTCACAGCAATCCACCTGCCTCTGCCTTCCTAGTGCTGGAACTAAAGGCGTGCACTACCACACTTAGCCAGAACTTATCTTTAATTAGTTGGTTTTTTGTTTTTGTTTTTGTTTTTTAATTAAAGCACCTGCCCCTACTTGACAGAGTATTTTGCAGTTTGTCGTTGAGTTAATGTCTGTATTTGGACTCTTAATTTGGAAAACTTGACTATGTCCAATATACAAATTAAAATTCTAGGAGACTGTGGGGTGATATGTTCATATAGGACTATATTTTCATTGCTTGGAGGCTGGGGCCTGAGGCTTCTCCTCCCCTCCTCCACTTCTTTGTGGCCGAAAGATCCCAGTTAGTCTTGACTCCCAGACAGAGGTAAAGGAGTCCTGGAGTCAAGAGAAGTTAGAGGGATATGAAATAACCCCCTTCCCTGCCCTGAATATCAGGCTTGGCTCCTTCATGCTGCACCCTGGTAGAGCAGGTGGATGTGATGCGTCATTCTGGGACTGTCATTTCTGTCCTTTGCTTCAGTCACTAAGATAGATGAATGCTGAGACCTTGCTTTGGAGCCAAGTTTTACCCTGGGGATCTTAGTTAGGCTAGATCCATCAAAGATATTAAAGAGAGTGCATAAGATGAAGAAATAAATTAGCTCTTGAGCCATCGAATGCTCTCGCACAAGCTTAGTATTCTACATTGTTCTCGCTGCTGTTGGTACTTACTCTGTATGATTTAGTGTCTGGGCAGCCTTCCACCTGGACATCAAAAACTGCAGTATGCTAACAAAATTACATGCCTGGTCTCTGCTGCTTACTTAGCCAACTCTCTGGAGCCAGCGGACTTTGCTTTCCCCCAGGGAGGTCATTCTATGGATTTTATTTTCAGGTGATCTCAAAGGGCAGCAAGGAACGCAGCACTGGGGCCACTGGTGTCAATGCAGACTCCTCCCGCTCCCATGCTGTCATCCAAATTCAGATCAAAGATGCAGCCAAGAGGACATTTGGCAGGTGAGCTGGAACTATGTGGAGAATTACATTGTCTGTTTTTCCATCTGTGACTTTGAGGTATACATGCTCAACATGGGACACCCTGCCACCTTGGTTCTTACTGCAGGAATAAAGAGTAGTGTTGTTAGCCCTGAAATAAATCATTGTATAAAGTGCCATCAGTTGATTAATCATGAAGTAATGGCCTATTGTTGGCCAACCCCAAGTTATTAAAAGGGACATTGATTGCTTCTAACGTGAAACACAGTATCAGCAGAGAAACAGCAAGGAATGCATCTTGGAGAGATTGCAGGCCATAAATGGGGGTGGGAGAATCCATTCTTCTTGAAAGAAGACATAAGACAATTGGATGCATTCATTGCTTCCTGGTGCTATCTTAGCAAACTCTGCCGTGCTGATGGATGAGCCTGTCCCACCTCTGAGTAATGAGTCGTCCTCTTCTTTTTCATCCTTTCTTGTTAGAAAACAGCCAATAAAACTTTCTATTTAATTATCTAAGTAGTCACCTAAGTGATCTGCATTATGGTCGGTTACCAGGCCTTGTGGGGAAATGCTTTATTAATTTCAGTCATACTTCCTCACCAATGAGTAAAGCCAATGGAAGTGTCTAAGTAAACAGTGCCAGCTCCAGCTGACACATCAGGGTCTTGTGATGTTGTTGGAAAGCTAACAATAGTGTCTTTTCTTTCCTGAGGATGAGCTGTGCTCCATCTTCCTGAGGTTACAAAATGTCAGCTAATATGGAAATAAACCAAAGCCCTAAAGAAGTCATTTCTGCTGTGCCTTTTTTCTAGGATCTCTTTCATTGATTTGGCTGGGAGTGAGAGAGCAGCAGATGCCAGAGACTCAGACCGGCAGACAAAGATGGAAGGCGCAGAAATAAACCAGAGTCTTCTGGCTGTGAGTGGCTCGGAATCTAAAAATCCCTTTTTAAAGAGATTTTGCCCTAACATGAAACCAGTTGGTAATGCTGGGTAGAATCAGAGGGGCAGCACGCACTCTCTCGTTTGACATTGACATTGGATGCCCTGAGCTGGACTACATGTCCAGGTGGCCTCTTGAGAAAGCTTTTTCCTATTCCCTAAAATTTGAACTGTACCTCAAGGGTATAAATGTGGAAAGTAGTATATCTCTTAGATACCTGTCACTCAGTTTCAGTGGTTATCAGCAATTGGAAAACTTAGCCAGGGCCAGGAAGGTGGCTTAGCAGGTACAGGTCCTTGCTGCCCAGCCTGACGTCTTGGGTCCAGTCTCCAGGATCCACATGCCAGAAAGACAACAACTCACACAAAGGTGTCCTCTCAGTCCACATCGTGCACCACCACACACATGCACACCCAGAACAAACATAAAAACCTAAGACTGTAAGCAGCCCTGCCCTTCCCATAGCTGGATCACTGTGTGAGTACTGTGTGCAGGTCAGTGGAGAGCTTTTGGGAGGTGGTCAGGCTTGTGTTGGCAGGAGCTTGTGCCCAATGAGCCATCCTGGCAACTCCTGGTTGGATTAAAGGAAACCCTATTCATCAAGCCATTTTATAAGTACTCCATATATCTCAAAGGGACTCTTTATTTTTTTAATGTATCTATAATAAAATATCATACTTTTAATGTTACCCCTTACTTAATAAGTATTTTTAAGTCTCATTATCCCATAACTGTCTTTTCACAACTGACTTACTGAAGATGAAGACTTCACTACCCTCTGTCACTTTCCCCTGAGCTGCTTTGTTTTCCTGTATCAGCACATACTTTTTAAGGGGAGGGATCACACACCTGTAAGTCCTCCCACATCTTAGACATGGATAACTACATCCCATTTTGATGTTTAATGTGTTAGTCTATTATCTAGATTTCCTACAAAGTGGTTAAGATTTGCTGTTCCATATGTCTAGGTGTGACTGATTGTATACGGGTGTCTCGCCTATGTGTACCATGTGTGTGTACAGTGTGTGCAGGCGGAGGCCGGAAGGCATTGTGTCCCCTAGGACTGGAGCTACAGATAGTTGTGAGCTACCCTGGATCATTGTTATCCAAACAAAGCACACAGAATATCATCTGGGACTGATGTATCATGACGAAGGATCTTGCTGAGCATGGTTGTGCACACCTATAACCACACGCCAGCGCTCTTAACAGCCTAGCACGGTTATGCACACCTATAACCATACACCAGTGCTCTTAACAGCCTAGCATGGTTGTGCACACCTTTAACCACACGCCAGCGCTCTTAACAGCCTAGCACGGTTGTGCACACCTATAACCACACGCCAGTGCTCTTAACAGCTGAGCCATCTCTCCAGCCCCCAGTGTAGCTAGTCTTAAGATGTCTCTAAAGTAAAATACAGGATTTTGAAATTTTGTTATCAAAAAAACATATAAAATATCTCAGTAATATATTTATTATATTGCAAAGTAGTACTTTAAAGAAAATAGTTAAATAAGGATGTAATTATCATTTATTCCACCAGCCATGGAGTGTACTTTTAGTGTTCCTGTATTGCCAGTCAGTTTGGCTTTCTCAACTCCGCATGGCAACTTTAGCAAGTACTCTGACTTGCAGATGAGGATGAGGATGCAGGTGCAGATGGGTTGAATGAACTGGTCAAGTGCCCACAGTCTCTAACCAAAAGTGTGTGACTCAGATAACGGTCAAGCATAGTCCACCGGAGTCAGATAACCTCCCTCGCTACAGTCCCTCCTCTTTAAAAGGCGATGGTAAGGGCTATTGAGATGGCCCACACTTGCCACAAAAGCCTTGACAGCATGTGCAAGAAAAGAACTGACTGCACAAAGTTGTTCTCTGGCCTTCACATGTGCACCACACATAAATACCATATGTACAAGCATGTATGTATGTGCACATACACTAACAATAATAGTATTAAAAGGGAAAGGAGATGGTAGTGTGAAGTAATTGTTCAGTACGTGTCATAGGTTTCTGTTGCTGACTCCATAACCAGAGGCTTGCTCCCCCTAGTTTTCTCAGTCTTCCTTCCACAGCCCAGGCCTGCCAGCCTGCAGTGGCACCAGCCACTGTGCTCTGGGCCCTCCCACAGCAGTCATTAATCAAGAAAGTGCCCTAAAGCTTGTCTCTAGGCCAATCTGTTGGAATAATTTTCTCAGTTGAGGTTCCTCTTCCCAAGTAGCTGTAGCAGCTAGAGCTAGAGTCTAGGTTATGTTAAGTTGACAAAAACCTAACAGGATAGTACCTTTCTTCCTCTGATGCTCCGATTTCTCCTTCCCCAGTCAGTTCCTATCCAAATCTTGAATTTATACCTATAGGTGTACATGGATGAGGGGGAGAGGGAAGTAGCTTAGGTGTGTTCTCTCCCTGAGCACAGCCATAGTTGTGAAGAGACAAAGAACAGGTAAGCCAGGATTACCACTGCCTAAGCTTGGCCTCAGGGCCGGAGGTGGCTTCCTGGGTTCCTCAGCCTCACTGTGGAGTCAGAGTTAGTCTAGGATTGCAGCCTTGGAGTTTGGGGTCCTTAGCAAGATAGTGCAGGATGGTGTTTATCCATTCTTGCCTGAGTGTGATTTGGCTGTTTGCCTTTACAGAGTCTTGAGGTTTGTTTTTATTTTTTTATTTATCTGTATGTGTGATGTGTGTATGACACATATGCTTGGGCGTTAGATCTCCTGGAGCTCGATGGTGCTCACAAGTTGTTGTGAACTGCCCGGTGTCAGTGCTAGGAACCAACCCTGCCCTCTGGAAAAGCAGCCACCACTCCTAACTGCTGACTCTGCTTTATTTAAGAAAACTAAGCTTCTAGGCCCGGAGAGATAGCTCAGAGGTTAAGAGCACTGGCTGCTCTTGCAGAGAACCTGGATTCAATTCCCAGCACCCACATGGTGGCTTATATATACCATGGTGGCCATCTATGCCTCCAGCCCCAGGGGATCCAATGCACCAGCATGCTGCCCCAGGCCTGTTTCTCCCCCCGCAGTGTCCAGGCTGAACTGGAAGGAATGAAGCTTAGCTGGGGTGGGTAGGTTAGACAGGGTCTCGGTCGACTTTGAGTGAGGGAGAACCAGTCTTCTCTGGAGATGGTTCTCCATGAAACAGCTCTCTGTATTGAAGGTGAATAGGGGCTGTATAAACCTTGGGGAGTGGGCAGGATTTTCGGGTGAGTGTACATCCCTGGCTGGGGCTGAGCTGCTGGGAATGCTTCATTTGGATGGAGAGGAACTCCAAGTGCTTGCTGGACATACCCTTATCAGGAGAGAGGAAGTTTAACCTGAAACCTGGCTACCTCAAGGGTGGCTGAGGTGGGGGATGTGCACTGGGACAGAGGCCCAGAGGAGGAAAAAAGCTACCCTACGCTTGCCAGTCTCACGGGTTTGGACACGTCTCGCTCTGGACTAGCCCCACACCAGCATACATGTAGGCAAAACACTTACATACAACGAAGAAAAAGAAACTTTAAAGAAACTTGTTATGGATGTAACATCTGACTGTACCTCATTTTAGTGTCCTATTGATGGGCCTTTTACTCTCCCACTTTACAGCTGAAAGAATGTATCCGAGCACTGGACCAGGAACATACCCACACACCTTTCAGGCAGAGCAAATTGACTCAGGTAAAGTTAAACAGAAGCCTTGAGTTTGTTTTGGTTCATTCATTCTTCCTCCGTTACTTTGTTAATTTAGTCAGGCATCCACTACTAACAAGCCTGAGGCTAGCTTGGTGTGGTGGTGCCCGCCTTTAATCCCAGCACTCAGGAGGCAGAGGCAGGCAGATCCACTGTGAGTTCAAGGCCAGCCTGGTCTACAAAGTGAGTCCAGGACAGCCAAGGCTACACAGAGAGACCCTATCTTGGGGGGAAAAAAAGGTAAATATTATATACAATTATGAATAACTGTGAATACAACAATGAATTAACTTTCTATATTATGAGAGTATATATGAGTTAATCATTTACTATTTTTATAGTTTTAAAACTATACCATGTAGAGTGTGGGGAGGAAGTTGACATGGTTGTGTATGTCTGTCAGCCTGGCTACTCAGGAGAGTAAAACAGGAGCACTGCTTGAGCCAGGGGTTTGAGTTCAACCTGGACAATATATCAGGACCCCACCCACCTCAACAACAGCAACCCCACCTAGAAAAATAGCACAGGTATTAGCTGTGATTGTTCTGGGGGCAGGGACTAAGGACTGAGCCCTCACATTCTAGGCACGTGCCATACCACTGAGCCATAGCCCCAGTTTACATTTTTGTTTTGAGATACACATCTCCTTAAGTTGTACAACTTGGCCTTGAATTCACTTTGTAATGCAGACAAGTCTTGAACTTGGTATCTTCCTGCCTCAGTCTTTTGAGCATCTAGGCTTATAAGCCTGTACTACCAGGCTGTCGTGTTTATTCTGAGTAATAGAAATATAGGAACCTTTTGCTTTCTGTTGTCTGAAAAATGATTATAAATCAGTTCTATGAGGGATTTGCCTAGGAAGAAAGAGACGTGAAGGTAGTTGTATTGTTTTGAGCTTCTTTCAGTACTGGGCCTGTACACAGTGGAAGGTAGACTGGGACTCAGGAGGCCAGGAGGAATAACGTGGATGGAACCTGTAGCCCCACCTTAGTCACAATCGGTGATCTCTGGACTAAATGTGACTTCTGTTCAGTTACGTGTATGTGTACATGTACACACGGGAATGTACTAGAGTGAGTGCAGGTACTGCAGAGTCTAGAAGAGGGTGTCTGATCCTCGTCACTGGAGTTACAGACAGTTATGACCCACTTACTATGAACTGAACTTGCATCCTTTGGAAGAGCCAGAAGCACTCTTAATCAACTGAGCCATCTTTCCAACCCCTGAGTGTTCCTGCTCAAACATGATTTCAGCCAGAGACACAGGGCACTATTCCTGACTCTGCCACTGAATTTTTGTTTTAAAATAAGTTCTCATCTCCAGAAAATATGCTTCTACTTTTAAAAAGAATAATTTCAACTCTACATATAAAGTAGAGCCAGACATGGTAGCACACACCTTTAATCCAAGTACTTGAGAGGCAGAGGCAAACAGACTTCTGTGAGTCTGAGGCCAGCCTAGTAGTGAGTTTCAGGCAAGCCAGAGCGACATAGTGAAACCTTATCTCCACCTAGAAAAAAGTGCAGTGGAGGGTAAAGTGTGCCCACACACCTAATCAGTTGACAATGGAAGTTACAGTCACAGTAGTGTAGAGAAGCTCCCACTTCTGGACCTTCACCTGGGCAAAGCTTCACTAGACTTCTTAATCTTACATACAAAAATGCCCTCTTTTTAAGTCTATTTTTACTTAATATTTATTTGTATGCAGGGATTGTATATGAGCATGAGTTGTGCTCATGAGTATATTCACTCATGTTCACACAGAGGCCAGAAGACCTCAGGGATCCTGATCTGTCACTCCATCTCTGTCTCTCTGTCTCTCTGTCTCTCTGTCTCTGTCTCTCTCTGTCTCTCTCTCTCTCTCCTCCCCCTCTCGTTTATTTATTATGTATACAGTGCTCTGCCTACATGTAACTCCTGCAGGCCAGAAGAGGGCACTAGATCTCATTATGAATGGTTACAAGTGGGAATTGAACTCAGGACCTATGGAAGAGCAGCCAGTGCTCTTAACCACTGAGCCATCTTTTCAGTCTAATGTATTTCTTCTTTTTAAAATGTCTTTTGTGAATAGAGCAAGCGATGGCAAGCATCTTTACACATAAGTAGTTCACTGTTCGTTGCCCTGTCTCCTGCTTTGGACAGGTCCTGAAGGACTCTTTCATTGGCAATGCCAAAACTTGCATGATCGCCAACATCTCACCAAGCCACATAGCCACGGAGCACACATTGAACACCTTGCGCTATGCTGACCGGTAAGTTGGCTCAAGGACATCAGGTTGTGCTTAGGCAGTGATGGCAGAGGCAGACGGATCTCTGAGTTCAAGGCCAGCCTGTTCTACAAACAAATAAGTAAATAAGGATGTTAGGTTGTGTGTATAGGTCACATGTGTTTGTGCACATCCCTCTCAGATACTTAGTGATCTGACATTGAACTCTGCACCCTTCTTGGAGATACTGTCCTAGCATTTTGAAAAGAATGGCCTAATGAACCATCCTTTTGCATGTGTGCCAGAAGACAGACGCCACGTGTCCCTATTCAAGAACTGATCTCCATCAGTGTAGCTTTTTGTGTCTACTACGAAATGTGTGTCAGGCTCAGAAAGCGTCTCTTTCTGCTGACTTCAGCATTGTTTATAGGAGCATGTAGGTCCAGAAAGGACCAATCTGGACATGTCAAAAAAAGGTAAAGGCCCAAAGAGTAGGAACTTTCCAACAGCGTATTAAAAGTTGGTGGCAGAGATAGCATCTCTTTAAGAAAAATCGCAGGGATATGTGGATGTCAGAGGACATCTTCTGGTAGTCAGTACCCTCCACCATATGAATCTTGTGTCAAACTCAGATCGTCATACTCGGCCAGCAAGTGCTGAGCCATCTCGCTGGTCTTAAAACTAGTGTCCATTAATTGCTTGGTCAAGCTACTCTCTGAAGAGACTTTGGTATGTGTCAGCATCACCCCCATTTCTACTTACAGTTAGTCTCTTACAGAAGTGAGGACATTCAAAAAATGTTTTAGATTATCTTATGTATGTGTTTGGCCAGTATGCACATGTGTGTGCTCCCCATGTGTGCCTGGTGCCAAGAGTCAGAAGGCATCAAATTCCCTGAAACAAGTTACAGAGGGCTGTGAGCCACAATATGGGTTCTGGTGGGTCTTCTGCAAAAGCAGCCAGTGCTCTTAACCTCTGAGCCATCTCTCCGGCCCCCAAAAGAACAAGCATTTTTGATTGCCATGACTGGGGAAAGGTGCTACTGGCACCTAGTGGGTAAAAACCACAGATGTTACTAAACATCTCCAATACACAGAGCCTCTATAATAAAGAATTTCACCCAGTACAGAATGTCAGTAGTGCTAAGTCAGGGGGTGGTAGAAACACATCTTTCCCTCAGTGGGACCAGCACAGTCTGTTCCTTTTTTGTTTTGCTTTCTGAACTGCCCAGAAGATGTAGAGGAATTCACCTTCCCAGAGAAGCCTGGCCAGGTGTTGTGTGCAGGACAGTAGGACAGTAGTGGACTGTGGGTGAAGAGTGGTGAATTCCTGAGTTGGCCCATTTTCAGGAGCCAGGCAGGCTCGGCATGGTCGTAGCAAGGTTTGACTCCTAGCTTATCCCTTAAGTGCGACTGTCGTGATTTGCAGACTCTTCAGTCGTATGTTGTTGTGTGCATGCGTGTATCTTAGGAGATGCTCTTTTAGTTCACGCTCAACGGTAGTACTTGTGTTAAAGGAGAACATGACTTTCTTTCCTTTTTGTTCTCTACCAGAGTAAGAACGAAATCCTTGTCATACTTTCTTTGTTTGTTGTTGTTTAATCCCCTGGAAGCTATAGGAAAGGAGTCACAGATACAGACGGATATACACTTAACGCCAAATGGTTTTTGCAGGGTGAAGGAACTAAAGAAAGGCATTAAGTGTTGTGCTTCAGCTGCCAGTCAGAATCAGACATCTGGAAACTCCTCTCCAAAACGAATTCAGAGCTCCCCTGTCACTCTGCCAGGAGACAAGTGTTCCCCCAAAAAAGTTAAACTGGGGCTTCAGCAGTCACTCGCTGTGGCCCCAGGCCCCACAAGAGTTAAAGCCCACCCTTTGAGCAGCCATGCTCCCAACATCCCCTTTGCCTCTGGGCCTAAAACCCCTGGGAAAAGGAGTAGCTCCCAAGGAAGTCTTGCCCTAGACCAGGACAGGCAGACTAGCCCTTGCAAAGGAACCATGAGATCTGGCCATTCGATCAAAAAGGGAGCAGAGTCAACACCACCGTGCTCTGAGAAAAGTCAGATTGACAACAAGACTGCTGTTGCGTGGGAAGGCAGGGCCTCAGGTCCAAGAGAAGGCCTGCTGCGCGCCAGGCTGCCTGCCAAAGGGAAGAAGGTGCAGCCAGTGCAGAAGCAGCTGCTGCCCCGCGCTTGGCTCCTTAGCAACAGCTGCCACTTAGAAGCCAGTCAGGACAGCAAGGTGGGCACTACTGCCCCTGAGGCTTGGACAGACCCCCTTTCCCAGCAGAAGGAAAGGGAGGAACATTTGCGATTTTACCACCAGCAGTTCCAGCAGCCACCCCTCCTCAAGCAAAAGCTAAAATACCAACCACTGGAGAGGCTTTTATGCCAGCGGAGACCCTCAGAGGGTCGGCTCCAAAATGAAACTGTTTCTCCCCTCCACTCTAACCCTGAAAGCCATGATGGCGCCCAGGCTGAGGATCCCGATGACAGTGATTTCAGTGAGGATTCTTTCTCACATGTCTCCAGTCAGTCAACCACAAAGCAGAGAAGCAACGTGGAGAGCCGAAGCTCCTTCTTCCTCCATCAAGACAGGAAGTGCAGCCCTGAGGAACAGATGGCAGAAAGGCAGCAACGTCTGCTTTTCAGCTCTGAGACGGGTGGTGATAAGAAGAGGCCAGCTGACAGCTCCGTGTGTTCCAGGGACCCCATCATCAACCACAGAAGAGGAACACTCAGTCAAAGCCATAGCCCAAGTATGGTGTGCTCAGACTGTGCTTCCACAGGGCCTTCTCCCAAGGACAGGTGGGCCCAGAAACCCTCCTCTGCGCAGGTAGATTTTGTGCATCACCTAGAAACCAGTGGAGCTCAAACATTTGCCATCAGACTGGAGGCCTTCAGAAGCGAGGTTCCTGTGCAGGCTGAGGGCAGCTTTCCCTCTCCACAGAACAGGCTGTCTTTCCCACTATCCCACGTGGCAGTTTCTGGCTCTCCAGACCAAAGACACAGAGTTTCTATGCCATCGAGAGATGTCAGTGAAGACAGAGTGACTCAGACGCCAGGAACAGTAAACAGCAGTGCTCTCATCCAAGAAGACGCTAGTGAGCAGTTACTGACCTGCTCTGCAAATGCTTCTGGACTCATGGCTCCTCTCACTATGTCCCTCCTGGAGACCCCCAGTCATGAGGACCCTTCTGACGTGGAGCACACTGCACAGGATACAGCTAGTCCTGGTCTCATGGCTGAGGTCATAGGAGGGCCAGCAGTGGGACACACAGTATCATCCTTTGATCAAGAGGCCGCCTTGCCCGTGTCCTCAACAACTGCATGTCTATGGCTATCCTCATCTCCCCCTGACCATCGGCCTAGTGGTGATCTTCCACCTCTGTCTCCATCACCCATCCATCAGCATCCCCCTGACAAAGTACCCAGTAGGGAGGCCTGCCCGAGCAGAAGGCCTGCACTTCTGCCCCAGAATCATGTGGGCGATGAGCCCTATGACGACGATGCTGAAGAGACTGAGCTGGGAGGCTCCTTGGCATTCCCAAGAAAGCCCTTCTCCATCCTACATGCTGGGAGTCCCCATGCTACACCTGTGCTCACCTCATGTACAGGAAGTAGTGATGGAGTTGACCATCCCTGGGCCCAAGAGAGAAAACGTCCTACAGGAATTAGCTGGCCAGACCTTGTTTCCTCCACAGACCCCATCAAGCCCTGTTACAGTGAGGACATCTCATGGCTCACACGTAGGCCAATCTCAAGGTGCTTAGACTCAGACTCTCCTGTAGTCCCCAGCTGCTCTCTCAAGACCTCGGGGTCACTCTGTCCACTTACACCAGAGCAGGCACAGTAAGTTTAACTTTGATCTTAATATTTGACCCCCAGGCGGGTGGTGGTGGTGCACACCTTTAATCCCAGCACTAGGGAGGCAGAGGCGGGCGGATCTCTGTGAGTTCGAGGCCAGCCTGGTCTACAGAGCAAGTTCAGGACAGCTAGAGCTGTTACACCGAGAAACCCTGTCTCGGAAAAATCAAAAACAAAAACAAAGACTCGAGCCCCTTCAGCACCCCACACCCTTTCCATTTTAATACATAACAGAAAGGAGCTTGCCTCACCAGTGGGCACTTGGCTGCTCCGTGTTAGGTTCTCTAATAATCAATCAGTAGTCTGACCCGAACTCTTAGCTTTTAGCCCTGACCTGCTTTGGTCAAGTAGAAGAGCAGACCTTGTACCAAATATGCCAGTTGTCACTGCTTTACACCCTTTCTCAAGGAAGCCGTGGGAAACAGCCCCTGTGAAGCCGCTGGGGACACAGGGACAGCCTGAGAAGTCTGTCTGCCTGTCTGGGACCTGTGGATACTCCCTAGGGACTAGCTCTGAGAACACAACAGAGGAGAGAGCAAAGAGTAGCCAGCTGGCCTCACACATGGGGAAGCAGCAGCTCCTAGTAGGAGAGATTGCAAATGCTGTCCCTGCGTGTGGGAACCAGAAGAGTCACTTTGTTCCACATGTTCCCAGGCAGGTGATCATCTGTGCACACCAGGAACAGCTGGATGAAATGGCTGAACTGGATTTCAAGGAAGAGACCTTAATGACCCAGATGGATTCTAATGTAAGTAGCACTGGACTAACATGTGGGCTAGCAACAATTATCGTGGTTGCTCGGTGGTCATCTGTTGGCTATGGTATGTATGTATAGCATAACATTCTGCTGTTGTGCACTAATTCTGAGGCCTTGGAGCCCTCAGAAGGTCTGGGTAGAGCTAAGAGATGGCACTGCACTGCTCACTCCCAAACTAGATGGTTTCCAGCCTGTCCTTAGGCAGTCTACCTTCCTAAAGGTTTGTTGGGCCCCTCCATATGATTACTGTAGCAGTGACCATCTTGCCAAAGCATTTCTTGAAACCACCCCTTTTCAGAATACAGCCTCCCCATATGAAGTGTGTCAAATGCAAAAAAAGGGGCCCTACCCAAAGCCATAGAAACGTCTGAGTGTTTCCCCTGGGAAGAGGGACTTGGATTCTGAGATGTTCCCCCAGGGTGGACTAGGGGGTTGGAGAAGGCTCAGTAGTTGAAAGCACTTGTTGCTCTTGTAGAGGACCCAGGTTTGGTTCCTAGCACCACATGGCGTCAACCATCTAGAACCTCAGGTGATCTGATAGTCTCTTCCAAATTCCATGGGTAGCACCAGGCACACAAGTGGTACATAGGCAAAACATCCATATACATTAAAATGAAACAAAAGCCAAAAAGGGATGAAGAGATGGCTCAAAGGTTAAGAGCACAGTCTGCTCTTCCAGAGGTCCTGAGTTCAATTCCCAGCAGCCACACGATGGCTCGTGGCCGTCTATAATGAGATCTAGTGCTCTCTTCTGGCCTGCAGGCATTACATGCAAGCAGAGCACTGTATACAAAATAGATACTTGAAAAAAAAAGCAAAAAGGCTAGAAAAGAAGATCTGGCAGAGGGTCATCAAGAGAAAAAAACAAAAAACAAAAAAACCACTTCAGTTGTCTTGTTTCTTCTCAGGATTTTGAAGACTTTGTGACCCAGCTGGATGAAATCATGGCTTTGAAGTCCAAGTGCATCCAGAGTCTAAGAAGCAAGTTACAGCTCTACCTCACCAACCAGAGGCCAGCTGCAGCCCCGGAGAAAACCGTGGTATCTTAGAGGAAGGGCTCACCTGGGTGGACACTGCCATGCTCTCTGGGGCTGAAGAGGTTCTGCCAGGGCCTTCCTGCACACCACCACTCCGCCATGCCCCTAGTCTCACCCTAGCCGTCTATGGCCTTGGATGGTCCCACTGCTCAGGGATAGACCTCACCTTATCTCAGGGCCGACAGGTCACATGTGGGGACCGGGCTGAAGACTGTCAGCTCCTCTTTTATTGTGTCTGTAGGAACATATCTGGTGTCTAAGTGTGAGGGTGAAATGGGGGTAAGCTGGAGATCAGAGATGAGGGGCCACAGGCTGAGCCACCAGACTTATAGCTGGCATCTGTGCCTTTCTGTCTTCAGGTGAGCTCCTCCCCAGCAGAGTGGAGATGTAGTTTTGGAAAATACTCTTGACATCTTAAGAGTAACTGGGGCGTGAGGTAGGCTTTATGCTTCCAGCTCCCTTCTCTGCAGTCCAGCTTGGTGGGGATGATGGCAGCACATTTTTATTTACTTTTTGCTAAAACAGCAGGCCTATGGACAGTGCCCTCAGTTCTTGTGGCCGATCCTATGCCTGTCTGTGACTCCTCACTCCCAGTGCCTCTGAATCACCAGGCAGGCTGACGACAGCTCAGGCAAGTCCTTTGCCTAGGCTTCAATCTTCCAGGGCACACTGGCCAGCGACAACTCACTGAGTCTATAGTCAACAGTCTGAACCTTCTAACAGCAATAAACACACAACGCTTAAAATGAGTTCTTGCTGTAGGACTGTGGAGGTCAGGTGTTTTAAGGTACCCTTAAACATTTTTGAAATAAGTATCTCTACTTCCCCCTACTCACAAACTTCGTTCAGCCGGCTCTAGCTTTCTGCACTGGTGCTAGATATGCAACCTCAGTCTTCCACAAAGTACTTCACTGACTGAACCATCCTCCTGTCTCCTGTTTCACCTTTTTAGCAGAAAGACCCCCAAGGGAAACAAAAGAGCCTCCAAGAGTCCATTGGTTTGTAGGTTTACCTGCGCTAACCTGAGATTCCTGTGTCACAGTCTGGGCCCTGAAGCCATTACCACATGAATTCAAGAACTTTCTATGGTTTTATGACGTATGTCCAAAAGGCCAACATAAGCCAGGTGTGGCATGTAATCCCAACATTAGGGATGCAGAGGAAGATGAATTCAGAGCTAACCTGGGCTGTAGTAAGATGCTCTACTTAAAAGGCCAGAGGCTAATTCAAAAGGACTGAAAGGCTCTACAGGCAGTGCTTGAGCTAGCCAGCAGAGGGCAGCCTGTTCCTAGCTTAAGGCTGCATAGCATCTCCCGCGTGGCCACTAAAAACAAGAGAACATACCCAGCCAAGAGCATCAAAAGGACGTGTGTGGGATTCTGCTGGGGGAAAGGACTAGAATCTTTAGGGTGAGTTGTCTGCTATAGCAGCAGCAGTGAGAGCTGAGGGAGTGCTCTAGCCTTGCCTGTGACTGCAGCCATGGCGGCACTCATGCATAGGGGCTTTTCATCTTTAGAGGACACCTTGAAGCCTCCCCACTTTGGCGAGAATGCAGACCCGTGGTCCAGAGCCTGCCCTAGATCAGGGTTAAAGAAACAGAAGACAGCGCCGCCAACTTCCACGTCCCACCGGCCTCCAGTGGGAAGACTAGGTTCTCTTCTAGGCCAGGAGTGATTGTGCTACCTCCCCCTGCCCTGAGCCAAGCCACCGTTAGCCACCTTTAAAATAAAGAGGTTTAAAGCAGCACGACATGCCGTTTAGGTTTTTATTAGTAGTTCTCTGAGGAATCAAAATAGTTAGCAAATTACTTTAGATTCAGGACTGTATTATATCCTTTGTATTTAGATCTTTAATGGTGTAGAACATAATACAAACAAACCGAAGAGTCTAGTTTCTATCCTAGGTGTTACTCGTTGTGTCATTCTAAAGTAGGGCTGGAGAAGGCTGTTCACTAACTGGGGGCTAGTGCTGAGTGACAAGTCGTGGCCTGTTTCCTCACCAGTGTGCTGGGAAGGGGCAATGATTCCTCAAACTGACAACAGCTTCCTAGCACAGGGGCTCCGATGCCCTGGGCAGCAGAGGATTATGGTCTAAGCCAAAACAGTCTGAACAGGGGCAACGGGATCTGCCTGGCAGAAGAGGCAGACTTTGCCCTGTAAGGAAAAGTGCATCTTTTGTACCGCAGAGACACTCCAGAACCAGTGTAACACTAAGGGCTGCGGGGAGCAGCCCCAGAAGAGCCTCACTTGCATTCCACTTGGGTTAGACCCAGGCTGCCGGTGGTGCAGCAGAGAGGAAAGCATCTAGCCCCAAAGCAGCAGCAGTCAGTCCCTCCTCTTCTTCCCACTCCTCTTGGAAGCCAGGTCACAAGCGACCCCAGAAAAATCCAGCATTCTTTCTGGATGGCCAAGGTGGGAAGGGCACTTGTCAAAATACAGGTATGTTTAATATTGAAGGAGCCAATAGGGCATTTGCCTGCCCAAATCTGCCCCCTTCCCCACAGCTCGAGCCTGGCTCACAGAGACTACAAGTGTCATCTCCACACCTGACCATCTAGCCGCCAAAGACAGCCTGGAAGCAGGTCCTTTCTTCCCCACACGTGAGCTGTGCAGGGCCTCCAGGGGATGGCAGGGCCGTGGCATGGCCATGGCGAGGCCTGGTCTCAGCTGGCTCCAGCCCGGGCCATGAGGTCTTCCAGAGCACTGTCCTGGTCGTTGTTGTGTAAGAGTAAAACTTCCTTAATGTCTTTCAGTTCAAAGCCCATTTCCTTAAATTTGCTCATTAACTGAAGAAACTCCAACATCTGTGGGATAAAGGAGAACAAAAATGAAAAAACAAGTGTCCGCGCACACAGACCAGCTGAATGTCTACTTCAGGGAGGATCGTATCCTTCAACCAGAGTCTCATGGGTCTCTAAGGTTCCCTAGCAAGTGGAGGTGGGCTGTGAAGCCCAGCCCCAACTCACTTGATGACCCAACCATCCAAAAACCTGGCTTTTATCCCAACTCAATTCCCCCTTCCTATCAATGAGATTCAGCTCCAGACTTGATTTATACAAATACAGGGCTCATCTGGACATGGGAGCCTCTGTCTTTGACTGCCTCTGCCTGCAGTCATTGGTTAAGGGGAGGAGGAGGAGGTACAGGGCCTGGGGAGAACACCAGGGCAGACAATTCTGCTCCTGTGAATGCATAAAGGTTCCTACCTTTTCTTCTGAACACTGGTGCATTTCCAGAGCCTCTTCCACTAAAAGAGGGTCAAAGCCCTTCTCACAAAACTGTCCATGTGCAAACAGATAGTCGAGAATCTAAGAAAAGAAACGTGGTTTCAGCTCCTACTGGCCCTCCCCAGTCATCAGATCCTGGACAGGCCTAGACTCTGCCTTGAATGTGTCTAGCAGAGCATAATCTGAGCAATTACTTGGTAAACAGACTGGCACGCCCTTCTAGAAATAAACAGCCACTTTACAAAGAAGGTGCTGTCATAGCTGACTCAACTCTTAGAACATCAATACAACAGCCAGGGCAGGATGATAGCTCTCTTAAAAAATCAAAATAAAAAAATAAAAATACAGCGCATGTCAGAAAACATCCCCGATGCAGAAGACAACAGTATGCTATTCAGAACTTCCTGAAGAGCCATGACAAACGTTTCTGGAGGTAAACCAGGAGTACTAGATTACACCTGTACTGCTAGGGCTCAGAAGGATCATGAGTCCGGTGCCAGTCTCAGCTACCTCACTTGCATGCAGCCTAAGCTATGCAAGACCCTATCAAAGAAGCCCTGATTGAGATATTAACCATGTGCTCAGTTTTGTCCTCTCTGGAGGTACAAAGGGTTGGCTGATGGCAGAACAGCTCTAGTATCACCCCACCCCCACCTCAAAGACTACTACAGCTGAACTTCTAGCTTCCCCAGTAATACACCAAGTCCCCACAAGCCCACAGGGAAGTAGGCTGCAGTTGCAGCACTCTAGGGCTGGCAGAACACAACCGACTTGAGGCCACCATGCTCCTCTACCCACACCTTACAGACTAGCACCTCACCTGCTCAATGTTCTCTCCTTTCTTCTTCATGGCTCTCAGGACACAGTCATATGAGTAGCCCATGTTGACTACTGTCTCTACACATTGCCGCTCACTCGGAGACAGTGCCTGCAGTTCCAAATAGGCCTGGGGACAGCTAGGCATGTTGGGCACTTGTGACACTGAGAAATTTAGAGGGGTTACCTGGCAATAGAAAAACAAAACCAAAGCAAGATGAGCTAGGTCCAGGTTGCTGGCCATGCAATGTGGGGAGAAGAGAAGAGCGGTACCAAGCACCAACCCAGGGGAAACTGGGAAATACCTGCCACCCTTGGACTCTCACCCAGTCCTTGCATTCTCAGACAGCACATACTGCTCCATCCCCTGATCCCCATGACGGAAAAATCAGTTCCAAGTGTGACTCCACCTGCAGGACTAATGTTGCAGCTGGCTGTGCATCCCATTTGCCCTCTCATTAACTCAGAGTCCTGGATTCGTTCACTTCGGACTTTACCACTCTAGAACTGACTGTGTCCTAGTTTCATTCCTGCCTCTCACTGCTCTGGGCTTCCCAGGCATGGCTAGCTCAGGGCCTCAGGACTTTGAGAGCGCTTATCTTTGGCCCACACCACATACCCTATTTCATTCCCTGCTAAAGTTGCTGCTCTCTTCAGGCAAGACAGAAGGATTGTCAGCTACACTAAGCTGGACTCCTGGCCAGTCCACTGCACGGGCTACAAGTCACTTGCTCCGCGGACACTGGACCTCCCTAGTTCTCATCTTACTGGTTAATGAAGCCTAAGACACAAAAGCATTCCCAGGACAAAGGACCCAGTCACCACAAGAACAAAACCACAAGCTGCTCAAAGTGGCTGAGCTCCCAAGAACCAAAGCAAGCATTTTGTATCTTTGTTTTCTTTTTTCTTTTTCTATTGGGTAAAGTAAGGCAGTAAGCAGGCAGTCCTGTGTCTTTATAACAAGTTCTGCTAAAACTAGATGTTCTCAAACTTGGCTGAGAAAAGCAAAAAAGACAACAGGCCTGTACACTGGCAGCTTCCACACTCAACTATCACCTACAGCATACTCTAAGCAGTCCGTCCCCAGGGGCTTCAGCAGGCTACACAGCCACAGGAGAGCCCTTCACAAAGCCATCTCCACCACTTGTAGACTCAGGATTATACTACTCCTCAGGAGTAGGCTCTGTGTGGACACAGCAGCTTCTGAAAAAGTAACAGCAGCTCTCAGGTGAGCCCAGCCAAGAAGCCAGGTCTATTCTTCCACTGTTTGTGCCTGTCCCTTTAAGAAGGCCCCTGATGTGCAGTCCTCTAACAGCTGGGCTATTGGGAATGTTCTCTGTGCCCTTCAGGTAAGTGTGACTCCATGGCATGGAAAGCCTGATAAAATTCTTTGATCTAGGGACTAAAATGCAAACCTAAAGGCTGGCGAGAAGGCTCAGCAGTTAGGAGCACTAGTTGCTCTTGCAAAAGACCTGAGTTCAGTTCCCAGCATCCACATGATAGTTCACAACTATCCGTAACTCCAGACCCAGGCAGTCTAACAACTTCAGAACTCCACAGATTTCAGGCAGGCATGTGGTATACAAATATATATATATAGGCAAACCACTCATATACATAAAATACATCTATTAAAAGGCTTGTGTATATACACACACATGTATATATATATAACATATATTCATTTCAACATCATTTATAATAAACATTAGCAACAACAGGGTATTATAATAATAAAAGTCTTATTATGACTAGTAGGTAGTTTTTATTTTAAAGAGAGGGTTCTCACTATGTAGGCCTAGAATTCTCTACATAGACCAATCTGGTTTCAAACTCAGGGAGACTTGCCTACCTCTGCTTCCAGTATGCTTAGTTTAAAGGCATATACCACCTCAGCCCAGAAGATATTTAGATTTATTTTTATGTGTATGTTTGCCTGAATCTATCTAGGTATACCACGTGCATGCCTGGTGACTGCAGGACCCAGAAGAGGTCATGAGCTTAGGAACTGGAGTCACATATGGTTATTAGCCATTATGTAGGGACAAGGAACCAAACCTGGGTCCTCTGTAAGAGCAGCAAGTTCTCTTAACCACTGGAACCTCTCTCCAACTCAATGCATAGGATTTTAAATAATAGAGCTGAGCAAACTATCCTTTTCTTTTTAAATGTTATTAACAAGAGTACTTTGCTTAAGCAGAGACAAATGAATGACTCCTTCATATAATGCTGTATTAAACAGGCATCGTTAATTAAGGAGGCCCCAAATGGACAGTGTTTAAAAGCATGTCTTATTACTGGGGCTTAGGAAAGAGGAGGATCCTTAAGTTAGGGACAACCTGGGCTACATGGCAAGACTATCTCCAAAAAAATGAAAAAGGATCCCTTGTCAAAATTACTAATAATAAATCCCAGCACTCAGGAGGCAGAGGCAGGCAGATCACTGGGAGTTTGAGGCTAGCCTGGTCTATAAAGTGAGTTCAGGATAGCCAAGGCTACACAGAGAAATCCTGTCTCAAAAAAAAAAAAATACTACTAATAGAACTAATAGAGTCATTCATTGAGGTTATAATCCATGATTATGATTAATATGGCTCTGTGTGTGTGTGTGTGTGTGTGCGCATGTGCGTATGCACGTGCTACATCCTGACCCAGATACAACACAATTATTGCATTCTGTCAGTCCTATGTCATTAGGAATTTTTTCAACAAAAAGATAAAATGTAGTTATTTACAATCATAAAATGGAATTCTTATATTCAATGACTAAAAACTGGGTTAACCCTTACTTTGTAGAGATTCCAGGGGCCAAAACAATAAGGCATGACTAGTAAACTCCAATGGAGGGCTGCAAAAGCTTCTACAGGTAGACTTGCAGGTGAGCCTCTGCGATGCTAGTCAGTGGGACTTAAGAGGCTGTGGACAGCTCAGCAGCTCAGAGGATCCAAGTTTGCTTCCCAGCACGCACATGGCAGTTCACAACAATCTGTAACTGGTTCCTTGGAATCCAACATACTCTTGACTTCCTTAGGCACCAGGCAAACACATGGCATACAGACACAGACACACTCATAAAAATAAAGCACTCTTGAGCCAGGAACAATGTCACATGCCTTTAATGCCAGCACTTGGGAGGAAGAGGCAGGCAGATCGCTGCTGAGTGCCACGCTGACTAATCTACAAAGTGAGTCCAGGACAGCCAGGGCTACACAGGGTATTGTCTTGTAATACCAAAAAAAAAAAAAAAAAAAAAAAAAAGAGAGAGAGAGAGAGAGAGAGAGAAAGAAAGAAGAAAAGGAAAGCATCTTTTAAAAAGAAGGGGGTCTGGAGATAGCTCAGACTTGGGTATTGGCCACAAAGCCTGACCACCTTTGACCCCAGAAACTATACTGTGGAAGGACAGAACCAGCTCCCACAAGCTGTCTTCTGACCCCTACCTGTGTGCTATAGCCACACACACAAAATAAATGCGATTGACTTTTTTAATGTTTAAAAAATACAAGAAATTATACAAGGTTGTGGTTGTAGCTAAATTAGCAACCCTGGGCTGGATCCCCAGAAGTTCTGTAATCCCAGCACTAAGAGCTGAGGCAGATCAAGGACAGGGCTGCAGAGACGGCAAAACTGCTGAAGGGCTTCCTTACATCCACAGTGCTGCATGGCTGCAGTTCCAGGGCTGGGGAGGCACGGACAGGAGGGTCTCTTGGCTTGCTGGCCAGTGCCTATCCCCCTCAGCAACCTTCAGATACAGTACACAGTGACTGAAGATGGTAACCAACACCAACTGTCCTCCACGAAAGCTCATGTACACATGCAAAGATAAAGGGTAGACAGCCTGAGCTATAGTGAGTAGACTAAGCTACACAATGAAGCCCTAACACACACACACACACACCAGCTATAGAGAATAGAGAGAAATGCCAGCAGCAGTGGTTTATTAAAGAAGCAGACAAAATGGTGTAGAAACCCACAGTCCATTGACTGGGGAAGTGAAGGCATGGAGAGAACTGGAATCCAAGGGGAACGCGGCTAGCATAGTGAAACCAGCTTCTCCTCCATCCCATGGGAAGGAATGACAGGAGGAGAGAGAGAGCTTCAAAGAGTTCAAAACACACAACTAATGGAAACCAAGCTGGAGAACAAGGAGAGGGAAAGCGCTTTTTTGTAACATAAACCTTTGGTTAGTAGGGTGGTTTTAATTCTTTAAGAGACAGAACGGCCCCTTGACATTTTGCCCACACTGATCTCACACTCATGGGCTCACAGTTCGGTAGCACACACTTTTAATCCTAGCACTGGGAAGGCAGCAGAAGGTGGGTCTCAGTGAAATCTAGGCCAGCCTGATCTACATTGTGAGTTTTAAGCCAGCCAGTACTACATATAAGTCTCTGTCTTTAAAAAGAAAAAAAGAAGCCAGGCAGTGGTGGCACACTTTTAATCCCAGCACTCAGAAAGCAGAAGCAGGCAGATTTCTGTGGGTTCTAGGCTAGCCTGGTCTACAAAACAAGTTTCAGGAAAGTCAGGGATACGCAGGGGGGGGGGGGGAGGAAGGAAAAGCCAGGCCTGGTGGTGCACACCTTTTAAGCCCAGCACTCAGGGAGGCAGAGGCCCTGAAGGACTGAGAGGCAGTTCTACACTAGCCTAAGAAAAAAGGGCCAATGAGATCCTCAACTTCTAATGTTATTTAATATAAGCAGTAAACCATGACATCAAAGCCTGAATAATAAGACTCAACAGCCACCTATCCCAGTGGTCGTGCAATCAGGAGGCAGAGGGAAGTAGATCTCGGTGAGGTCCAGCCCAGCCTGGTCTACAGAGTGAGTTCCAAGACAGCCAAGGCTATACAGAGAAACCACCCTGTCTTTAAAAAAATAAAAATAAAAAGAGAGAGAGAGAGACAGAGACAGAGAAATCCTGTCTCAAAATAAAACAAAAAAGGTGACTGGAAAGATGGCTCAGAGGTTAAGAGCACTGTCTGTTCTTCCAAAGGTCCTGAGTTCAATTCCCAGCAACCACATGGTGACTCATAACCACCTATAAGATCTGGTGCCGTCTTCTGGCCTGTAGGCAAAACACTATACATAATAAATAATCTTCTAAAAATAAAGAAACAAAAAATAAAATGTAAAAAGGCCATCTAAAGACAGTAAGAGCCTGACTGCAGGCATAGTTCTGCTGACAGCCCCACTGTTCCCCGCCTTGGGCACTATGACCCTGGAGAGAAGTGCTTTTCTCACTGAGGGCTCCCAAGCCTCGTACTATGAAGGCCTAGATGCGAACCAGGCTTTCTTCCCAAGGAAGAGGATCATGACTTCCTTAAAGGACACCACAACTCCAGCTGTTCATAGCCGTGAGCTGAGAGCAGTGAGTCCACCAACACACAGACCTCTTCTGGCCCTGAGATGACACCATCCTCAGGCTGGATAAGCAATGGTCTGGTTGAGGAAGAGCTCAGCCACTTATTCCTCTGGTTTTGGTGTCTAGAAGTCCATCTAAATGAGGCTAGGCCCTGGCCGAGCAACCCCCATCTTTCCAGGGTGCTTTTCATTTACCTGAAGCACCTGATGGAAAGGGAGGGCAGTGCTGACCAGAGCCCAGCATCTGACCAGAACTGAGATGCAGCCCACTCCAAGGAGAAGATGACGGTCAGCAGTCTGTCAGGTTACCTGCGCCCTGCATGTTTACAGGCCAGGAGCGCTCGGGACAGTGAAGTCACTCAGCACAGCGCTGCTGGCACGATGGTGCGCGATTAAGGCGGGCAGGGCTGTCTTTCTGCTGGCTAACAACGCTTGCTGTCCTCTTCTATCAATACAACTACATTCCTTCCTGGCTCTTCACAGTCTCTTCATGCACTGTCATTTAAACCCATCTATGAGCTAGTGTAGCAAGAACCTCTGGATGCAAAAATATGTTTTCTGGGGCTGCAACACCCTATCAGGAACCAAGTTTATACTATGTGACAAAGAAGCTGCCATGTTTTACCAACATTTTGTGTAGCAACACTTGATTTTCTTTAGGATAAAGAGAGCTGTAATCTTATCAATCAATCCTAATACACTGTGACTTCTCAGTACAGCCTTCCCTTGACCTTTTTAAGACTGCCAATGCATACTAAAAAACAATCACACAACTACAATCTAAACTTTAACAGCTTTCTACCACTTACTAGGAACCATGTGGTCTGAAGAAATGTAAATCCAAAATATCCGTATTATGATCAAACAAAGCAGGGTAAAATGAGAGTCAGGCATGGTGGCACCCACCTTTAATCCCAGCACTCGGGAGGCAGAGGCAGGCGGATTGCTATGAGTTCGAGGCCAGCCTGGTCTACAAAGCGAGTCCAGAACAGTCAAGGCTACACAGAGAAACTCTGTCTTTAAAAAAAAAAAAAAAGAATGGAGAAGCTAGGAAAGGAAAGGAGCATCTGCAAGCTTAGAAAGAAAATGGGTGCTAGAGAGACTGCAGAACAGCCAAGCACAGGGGTGCACATCTGTAACCCCAGCACTCAAGAGGTGGAGGTAGGAGATCTAAGCCACATAGCAAGACTGTCAACTAAAACCACCACCAAGACAAAAAGCCTATTCTGACATAATAGCACTAAAAAGAACCAAGATTTGACAGAGAAATACCATTCACAAGGGTTGTGTTATCCCTATATATACATAGATAAACATTAACCAAAGTTTGGCTGGGGATGTAGTGCAGGGGCACAGTGCTTGGCTACAATGCAAAGGTCATCCATCAGATAACCAAACCACTCTCCAGTGCCCCATCAAACACTAAGCCTTGTGGGAGGAGGGGCTGCTGCTAAAAGGGACCACTGAGACACCTCTGGAATGTAAGTCAGGACTGGACACTTACTGTGGGACATGTATTTGGAGGTGATGACTCTTCTGTACACACAGACAAGCTAGACAGGGAAGGCCTCTGAGAGGATGTCAGGGGTGGCTCCTCTGTGCCACTGTTCAAGTTCAAAGCTGAGAGCCCAAGAGCGTGGTCCCCATTGAGCTCACTGGCACTGCTTTGGGTGGAAGGCTTGAGGAAATTCCGGGAAACACCACTTCGGAGGCAGGATGTGCTGTGGAAAGTGCTCGCAAGTTTGACTGTCTTCTGATTGCTGTCATCAGAGTCAAGTTTGGGGAAGGACAGTGATTTGATATTGCTTACGGTAGGGATGGGGGGAAGGGGCACTTTGGAAGACAGCGACATCTTTTCACAGTTGCCCAACTGTGGTAAGGTTATAAAGCCATTAGGTTTATGAAGAGGCTTGAAGTCTAAGGTTGCCTGCTCCAAGGACGCCAAGACCTCCTCATCCTGTAACACAGACCCTGAGCTTCCTCGGGGTGAGTTACTGTCCAGCAGCTGAGCCATTATGGGTCCAGTGCTTCCTACCAGAATGTTTCTCAGCTCTTCCTTCTCATCAATGGTTTTTAACTCCAGATTATCAAATGGGTCTTCTTCACACTCAAAGTCAGCAGGGTTGAAATCTGCCTTTGTGTGGGGTGGGCTGAGAACTTTCTGCTTTGTGGCACTGCTGCTGACCCGAGTTGGAGTGAGGATGCTGTTGTGCTGTAAGCTGGCCAGGATGGGGTTAATAGGAGGCGGCATTGTGGCTGTGCTGTGAGACTTGGAGAAGCTCATTTTGCTGTCACCCTCTGGACCACTCTTAGAATTCACTTTAGCTTCCGCGTCCTCAGCCTTCCGCTCTGCTTCTCGCTGAGCTTCTTGGATTAGCTTAATATCTTCAGCCCATTCAATGGTTTTCTTTTCCAAGGAGAAGTCATACTGCAGAGATACAGCAGAGAGAGGAGGTGTGAGCCCAGGGGCTGCTCTCCCCTACCCAACTCAGTCCTGTGCAGTGAAGAACAGCAGGCAGCACTCGAGCACATGGCTGCACCTCACTGAGGAGCACCAAGGCTTCCAGTGTCCACACCGTGCTCCCAGATGACAGCTATAGACCAACCCTGCGCACCAGACCAAAGGGAACTCGCCACAACCTTTGCTTCTCTTCCCCTAATTCCACTTGGTTAGGGGAAGAGTAAGCCAGGAACTGTCCTGATGGCCCACTCATCTATCTTCTAGAACTGTAGACACTCACCTCTATCAGTCATCTACTGTTGCATGCATACATGTAAGGGCGTGTACTTCCTCCTATTCGCAGCAACCCCAATGGCCATCTTTGGGTCTCTATTATATAGCACAGTATCTTACAGAGATCCTGTGCTCAATAATGACAGCATCTAACACTAAGGTATGAGCTTGGAGGGACCATGAAAGAACTCACTGGTTTGCTTTGTTAGCAGAACTGGGGGCCCAAACCCAGGGCCTTGCACATGGACAGTAAGTGCTCTACCATGAGCCTTGAGCACCTTTCAGGTTAACTCTCTAGATTAGCTAAAACCCCTTAGTAAATTGCCCAGTCATAAGGCCAGGAAGTACTGGACCTGGATCTGAAGCCAGGCAGTCTGGCCAGATTCTATGCTCTTAATCCACTATTAGACTCTGATGAGTATACTGCAGTCAAGGTGCAAGGGGACTTAATCAACCTGGTGCGTAGTTCAGCAGTACACATGCTAAACTTGGAATAAGGTGAGCATAGCCCTGCACAAGGAGGACACACTAACCTAGGAAGCAGTTTGTACTTTCCAGATAAGCCTTTTTGTCTGCTTCTGTTCCTCTTTCCGAGGTATACTCAGTAAGTCTCCTTGCTCTGCTTCCAAAACGGAAAAGGGGCTGGGGGGAGGTGGGGAGGCAGAAGCCAAACATGATGGCCCATGTGGACGGCAGAGGCAGGAAGACCACGGTTTAGACCAGACTGGACTACCAGACATTAAGCGAAGAAAATCTCGATATGGGCTCGGGTGAGGGTTAGGGTCAGGAGATGAAGGCCCAGGGGAGGTGGCTCTCTGCACTCTAAGACTTTATCAACAGTAGCCCAGCATTTAGTAAACGGAAGCAGGAGGGTCAAGAGTTCAAGGGCAATGAGCTCTATGAAACCCTCCCTGAAATAAACTTCATAGCCCCCAATAGACCTGAAAATGCACCCAACTTACAAAACTCTCCCTGGCATACGTAAAGCATTATCTAGCAAAACTCCCATAGCAAAGAAGAAGGCAAAGTCACTGGCATTCACCACAATGCACCAGAGCGTAACAGTGCATGCGTAAGTGTTCAAGACGGAGGCAAGGTAAAGACAGGGAGAAGTCTGAGAGATCATTCTAGAATAGAAAGCGAGAAAACAAAACCAAAACACACAGCCACTAAGACTTCGTCTCCCTGCTCCAGTGGCTATGCATCTGCAGAGGTAGGAGTGGGGGCTGGGGGAGGCACTGTGTGCTCTGCTTACCATGAACAAAAAGGAGGAAACAGCCATGGGCAAAGGCTCCACAGAGCTTCTAACTGCAGAAACCCAACTGTTGTCTTGTAATTTTTTGATGGTGTAACGTTCTTTTCTCATTGCTGTACAAATACCCAACAGAGGCTACTTAAGGAGAGAAGTTAGTTTGCGCTCACAGCTTGAGGACACAATGACAGGAGCTTCTGGCAGCTCGTCTCACTGCACCTGCAGTGATCAGACAGAGACCAACACCCGCACTCTGCTAACTGTACCTTTTCTATTCAGTCCAGGACCCAGCACATGGGGTACGGACCACACATCCAGGACTCAGCACATGGGGTACGGACCACACATCCAGGACCCAGCACATGGGGTACGGACCACACAACCAGGACTCAGCACATGGGGTATGGACCACACATCCAGGACCCAGCACATGGGGTACGGACCACACATCCAGGACCCAGCACATGGGGTACTGACCACACACCCAGGACCCAGCACATGGGGTAAGGACCACACACCCAGGACCCAGCACATGGGGTACTGACCACACACCCAGGACCCAGCACATGGGGTACGGACCACACATCCAGGACCCAGCACATGGGGTACTGACCACACACCCAGGACCCAGCACATGGGGTACTGACCACACACCCAGGACCCAGCACATGGGGTAGGGACCGCACATCCAGGACCCAGCACATGGGGTACGGACCGCACATCCAGGACCCAGCACATGGGGTACGGACCGCACATCCAGGACCCAGCACATGGGGTACGGACCGCACATCCAGGACCCAGCACATGGGGTACGGACCGCACATCCAGGACCCAGCACATGGGGTAGGGACCGCACATCCAGGACCCAGCACATGGGGTACGGACCGCACATCCAGGACCCAGCACATGGGGTACGGACCGCACATCCAGGACCCAGCACATGGGGTACGGACCGCACATCCAGGACTCAGCACATGGGGTACGGACCGCACATCCAGGACCCAGCACATGGGGTACGGACCGCACATCCAGGACCCAGCACATGGGGTACGGACCATATATCCAGGACCCAGCACATGAGGTACGGACCACACACCCAGGCAGATCTTCCCCCTTTAGTTAACTTAAGAATCCCTCACAGACATGTCTCTTCAGTGATTCTAGGGCCTGTGACGATTACTAATGACAAGTCACACATAAAGCCCACTGAGTGGCCTATGAGAACTCACTGTGTAGCTCGGTCTCAGCCTTGCCTTCTCAGTGCTGAGACTACAGGTGTGCACCTCACTCACTGAGGAAACCAACCCCTAATAGCCAACTTTCCTCTGCCTACAAACACAAGCCTCTCAAATTTTCACTCTAAGAATTAGAAATATCTTCCATTTCCCAGGACACACTTACTAAAATTCTAGGGGTTTTGTTGGTTTGGTTTGGTTTGGGGGCTAGGCTCAACCTCACAAAAAATCAGCAAGATCCTCCTGCCTTCATCTCCCCAGTTCTGAGATTACGGTGTGTGCCGTCACACTCAGTTCATATGGCCAAACCCAAGGCTTCACAAACACTAGGCAAACACTCTACAACTGAGCCAAATGCTGGGTTGTTTGTTTGGTTTTGGTTTTGTTTTGTTTTGTTGTTTTGTTTTGGTTTTTGTTTTTGTTTTTGTTTTTGGTTTGGTTTGGTTTTTCGAGACAGAGTTTCTCTATGTAGCCTTGGCCATCCTGGACTCACTTTGTAGACCAGGCTGGCCTCGAACTTACAGCGATCCGCCTGCCTCTGCCTCCCGAGTGCTGGGATTAAAGGCGCGCGCCACCATGCCCGGCATTGTTTTGTTGTTTTTTTGTTATCAAAGTAATGTAGAATATGTGAAAAATAGAGAAAAGTTTTTTTAAAGTAAGCATGTATTTTGAGAGTGAAATGCTGCTGCTGCAGGTCAGGGTAGGAGGTTCTCTCTCACAAACTAGGCACTAGATCTGACCCCCAGCACTACATAATCCAGTCATGGGGTACATGCCTGTAATCCCAGCGCTGGATGGTGGAGGCAGGAAGAGAAAGTCAACGTCAGCCTCTCCTACACAGGAAGCTGGAGGACAGTCTGGGGTGGAGACCCTGTCTCAAGCAAAGAGAACAGACACAAGGCACAACATGCAGCAGCCAGCAAGCACGGCCAACTCACTAAAGGCTTCTCCTTAACCACAGCTTCTTCTTCACAGTTTCATCTACAAATCTTAATTTGGGGCTAGAAGGCAGCTTTTGTTGCTCTTGCAGAGGACCCAAACTCTGCTCTCAGCACCACATGGTGGCTCACAACTATCCTTTTTTCTTTGGTTCTTTAAGAATAGGTTTCTGTGTATCCCTGGCTGTCCTGGAACTTACTGTGTAGACCAGGCTGGCCTCAAACTCAGAGAATTGCCTGCCTCTGCCTCCTGGATGCTTAGATTAAAGGCGTGCGCCACCAAACCCAGAAACCATCCTTAACTCTAGTTCTAAGAGATCTGGCACCCTCTTCTGACCTCTGTAACAAGCATATATGTGACATATACATGCAAGCAAATATATATATATACACATACACACTCATACATAATGTGTGTATGTGTGTGTAGATGTGTGTGTATATATATATACATACATATGTGACATATACATGCAACCAAATATATATACACATGTGTGTGTGTGTGTATAAAAATAATCTAAAATGGAAAAAAAAAAACATCGTTAAGATTCTATGCCATTCTGAATAGTGTGATAAAAGCCTGGCATCTATTCATACTCAGTCCTGCCAGAGACACTCAGCATAACCACACTGTGTGTGACACCCAGCAGTTAGCTCAACTGCTGCAGCACCACCATGCTTATATATGGAGCTTGATAGCTTCCTGGGGTTTTAGGCATCCTCTAGAGGCTGTAGAACACATCCCACAGATAGTTGGGGGTGGGGGTGGGGTGCTATGGGTTGGGTGTGGTCAGGTCCCTAGGATTACTGATCCCCAATGTGACAGTGTTGAGGTAGGAGGATGCTGAGAAGTAAGCCTACTGGAAGGGAATAAGTAGCGCATCTCCTATAAGAAGCATTTCTCAATCTTTCAGAATTTCCAGAGAAACGATTAAGGAAATAAAATCAGGCTGTGTGTGGTAGTGCACATCTTTAATCACAGCACTCAGGAGGCAGAGGCAGGTGGATCTCTGTGAGTTCGAGGCCAGACTGGTCTACAGAGCGAGTTCAGGACAGCCAAGGCTACACAGAGAAACCCTGTCTCAGAAGAGGGGGGGTGGGGAGGGGAGCTGAACCTATTCCAAAGTCACTGTCCCCTGCTTGAGCATGTGCTCTCTCCTTGCGGGCACACGTGTTCCTTCTCACTTCTCCACAAGGACGTGTTCTGATCATGGCACTACCCAGTCTAAGGTCTTCAACTTCCAAAACTGTGAGCACAATGAAACTCCTTTCTGTGTAAAGCACACAGCTTTGTGTGTTTTGTTAAATAAAGAGACACAAATTAAGGCAGTAAGTACTTTATTTGATCTTTGTAACAACCTCAAAAACCAATTATCCCCATTTTACAGTTGCAGAACTGGAGCCTTGGGAACTTAAACATCTCTATGGCTATTGTATGTCTGCCTGTGTAAGAACCAGAACAGAGTCTGTTAGAACCACAGATACTAAAAACTACCCCACACGACCATGGCCACAACATCCAAGTAAAGCTTCCTGGACCCTAGATGCTATGTATGTGTACTGACTCTCACTGAGGGAATTTTGTCTCTCTATTATGTAGCCCTGGCTGTCTTGGAACTCACTATCTAAACCAGACTAGTCTCAAACTCACAGAGATCCACCTGCCTCTGCCTCCTGAGTGCTGGGATTAAAGGCCTACTGGTTAGTTAGTAATTTGAAAGCAAAACATTTAAAGCAGGACTTAATGGCTCAGCACTGTCATCTCAGCACCTGTGATTGCAGCAGTGGCAGGCAGCTCTCCTGATCGCCCTCAGCAAAACTGAATTTGAGAACAGAATCAGATGCATGAGATACTGTCTCAAAAAATCCAAAATAGCAGTCAGAAGGGAGAGAAAGAGGTAGGCAGATCTCTGTAGGTTTGAGGCCAGCCTCTTCTACATAATGAATTCCAGGCCAACCATAGCGAGAAACAAAAATTAAAACAAACAACAAAGGTAGGGGGCGCTGGAGAGATGGCTCAGAGGTTAAGAGCACTGGCTGCTCTTCCAGAGGTCCTGAGTTCAATTCCCAGCAACCACATGGTGGCTCACAACCATCTGTGAGATCTGATGCCCCCTTCTGGTGTGCAGGTGTACATGTAGGCACAACACTGTGTATAAATAATAAGTAAATCTTTGTTGTTGTTGTTTTGGTTTTTTGAGACAGAGTTTCTCTGTGTAGCTCTGTGTAGACTCGCTTTGTAGACCAGGCTGGCCTCGAACTCAGAGCAATCCACCTGCCTCTGCTTCCTGAGAGCTGGGATTAAATGCGTGCACCACCACGCTCAGCTCAATCTTTTGTTTTTTTAATGGAGCAAGGAAAGTATATAAGGTAAAAATCTACCTTCTAGCCCAATAAAGTCTCCACTTTAAAAAAAAAAAAGAGTATCAATCTAGTATTCAAAACTACTTAAGATGCTTAGCATCATTAGGAATATGCAAAGCAAAGCCACAAGACATAACTTCTCACTATGTACAATGAAGTACATAATGAAAAGGACAGTTAATACCACAGGATGGCAGGATGTACAGAAACTGGAGTAAATCTGCAGTGCTAGTGGGAACACAAATTACACTGCGCATCACTTTGGAATATCATGTGTTCCTCTAAATGCAGTCATGTAAGGCGCGGTGACTCTACCTTTGTACATACCCCTGAAAGAATGAAAACCATGGGGAAAGCCTTCACATGAATCTTCGCAGCAACATTGGTCTAAAAGTCAAGAGAGTAGAAGGTACCAAAATGTCTACCTTTGATGAATACACAAGAGAAATACTATTTGGCCCACAGTAATTGCTCACTATTCTAATGAAATATAACAGGGACTTAGAGGCTGGTTTTATTAAAAGCACTGACTCTTCATTTGAGCCTGTAGGTATGACAAGTAACTAAAAGCAAAGCAAATGTGAACTGGTCCTTTTCAGAAGCATTCTCTCTTACACTCACTTGGATCCCAGAACAAGAAATCTAATATATAAGCATCTTGTTCCAAAGGTTGAAACTGCTATTCCAGGCAGCAGCAACTTTTCTTTCTATCTCTCAGCAGGGATGAATATTTTGCTAAAGATACTGCGTCAGGAGAAGAAGAGGCACTCAGAAGGAGAGGCGTGCTGTATATGCCCAGCAGCAACCTCCTTCTCAACACAAGGCCTGAGCTGAAATACTGCTGAGCCGCACCAGGGCGCAGTGCACCCTGCAATCAGGACGGCTATCAGCCTCTGGGGCAGCATTTTCCCCAAGCGCCCAAAATACATTCCATTCCTGTCTTCTCCCCATTCCTCTCTTCAACTGGCCTTTAATCCCAGCATGGGGGGAGGAGGGCAGATCTCTGTGAGTTTGAGGCTGGTCTACAAAGAGTCCAGGACAGCCAGCGCTGTTACACAGGGAAACCATGCCTCAAATCACCACCACCTCTCCAAAAAAAAATTCATTATTCTAAAAATGGCGTGGAAAACACTACAAGCAGAGCCAATTAAAGAGACTACTATATCGAGGCCAGCCTGGACTACAAAGAGAGTCCAGGACAGCCAAGGCTACACACAGAAACCGTGTCTCACAAAACCAAAAAATAAAAAATAATAAAATGAAAATAAATTACTTAATAATAATAATCTTAAGAAGAAGAAGCAGAAGCAGCAGAAGCAGCACCAGCTACTATAATAGCCTGTGTGAAAACTAAGATAGGGATGAAATGCATACAATGTGAGGCATAGGAAAAGAAAAATATCATGTAATTATCACTGACTGAGACGACAATGCAGACATTAACAAAGGAAGAAGTGAGTAAGAAAGATGGAAAATAGGGATTTGTTTTGTGCAAGGCTCAGAAACCTAGAAATACATAATCAAACAGGTTAAGCAAAACCTATGCATGTGTAAAACACACAGATGGAGGTGTGGGTACTACTTTAAAGCTGGCGTTAACAGGAAGGACAGGATAAAACTCACAGATGTAGGAAGAACTTTATCAAGTCTTTAATGCACTGAACATGAACTAGAGCTCACCACTTACCTGCACCTCTCTCACAACCTGTAAGCAGTCAGGCAAGGAGAAGCCGATTGGTAGACCCACTTTAGCTGGTGTTTTGAACTTGTCTCCTATCTTAAATGGGACGTCATCAAGGTAGCTGAAAGTCCCTATAATAAAACAGTAGAAAACATCAGCCAATAACCTGAATGTGTACTTGCTACAATCTTGGGCTTAGTGGACACACATCCTTCGTTTATGCTACCCTTCCCAACAGCTTACCTGATCCCGACCCCAGCCATTCAGGAAGAGTCCTACTCAGTCCACTTCACTATCGGGGTTTGTTTTCAATCATGCTGAGTGCAAAATCCAAAGTACTCGCCGGACACACACATTTAGTCCCAGCACTCGGGAGGCAGAGGCAGGTGGATCGCTGTGAGTTCGAGGCCAGCCTGGTCTACAAAGGGAGTCCAGGACAGCCAGGGCTACACAGAGAAACCCTGTCTCGAAAACCCCACCCCCACCCCCCAAAAAAAGGACCTGTAGCAGCATTTAACAGTGATAAGGCCAATCAGACAAGAGCATGGAAATCTGGTCAGAGCTGACAACATGGGCCATGGACAGCTTAAGGCAAAGGTGCTCTGCCTGTCGTCACAGCACAGAAGGCCCAGGACATGACAGACAGGGTTTCTCTGTGTAGCCTTGGCTGTCCTGGACTCTGTAGACCAGGCTGGCCTCGAACTCACAGAGATCCACCTGCCTCTGTCTCCCGAGTGCTGGGATTAAAGGTGTGCACCACCACTGCCCGGCTTTATGTTTATTTTTAATTTTTAAAAAAATTTGAGAGTCACAAAGTTGCTCAGACTAGCTACTAACTTAAGATACTCTGACCTCAGCATCGGAGTAGCTGGAGTTACAGTTTCCATCTTGACATTCTGATTGTGTGTGTGTGTGTGTGTGTGTGTGTGTGTGTGTGTTTCATGTATGAATGATGTATGTATGTATGATGTATGAATGATATGTGCATGTATGCATTATGTATGTGTGTACATATGACACATGATATATGTATTACGTGTGTGTGTGAATATATGTATGATGTTCGTATTTACGTACGTATGCATTTTTAGTGTGTCTGAGAAAATGACAGTGTTTCTGTGTATAGCCCTGCACCAGGGTGGCCTGGAAATCTGCCTCCCGAGTGCTGGGATTAAAGGCGTATGCCACCATCTCCACCCAGCAATTGTATTTGCTTTTAAAGGAGTATAAATAATTACCAGGGAATTCAATACCCTCACACAGACATACATGCAGACAAAACACCAATGTACATGAAATAAATCATTAAAAAAAAAAAGACCCTGGGTAAATACCAGGAAAACACACACACACACACACACACACACACACACACACACACACACGAACGATAAGAGAGGGAGGGGGAAGATCAGTGATACTGTAATTGTTACTGATACCTCTGTAATACTTGGACTGATTCACAAAAATCTGTTTTTGGGGGGTGGGGAGGGGTGTTACGGAACCAAAACACACACCATTAACTAAAGGCTTAGAATGTCCATCCACACAGATGGGAAAGCTACAACCACAAACACGAAAAAAGAAAAATGCTGAAGAGCAAGAGGCAAGCCCATGTGTGGCTCTGGCAATTCGGCACAAACCCAGAAAGACTCTAAAGACCACAGTTTAGCCCTTTGAAGAAATATTTTTAAATTACTGAAGTCCTTGAGATGCATAAGCTGTGTTTTCTACCACTTTGTTTTACTCAGGCTGTTTGGTATAAAGAAACAACAAAAATACTAAACTAAAGTCTTTGATCAAATCATAGGTTAAACCATAATATTTAACACTTACCATGAAAATCTGTACCCAACTTCTTAGAAGCCATTTAGAACCTAAAAAAGAAGGAAAAGTTTCTTAGGCACTATGTCTTGAGACAATATAAACAATAGAGAGAAGAAGGAAAAAAAAAACCACACCAAATAGAATACTAAATGTTTCTTCACATCTCACTCCCAAAGTCCTCCAAAAGAAGGCATAATAATAATAATAATAATGATAATAATAATAATGATGATGAAGGCCCAATATAGGAGAAAGTCATTTTTTAAGTTACATTTTACTACTATGTGTGTTGAATACCCATGTGTTACCTACAATCTTATCTGGAGGTCAGAGCACAACATCTCTTGCATCATGTGGGTGTTAGGGGTCAAACCCAGGCTGTCAAGCTCAGCAGCAAGCGCCTCTACCTGGCAAGCCATCTAGCTGGCCCAAAAACAGGTTTTGCAAAGGAAACATCAAGCTAGGCAGGACAGCTCAGACATGTATTACTAGCACTTACTTGGGAGACAAGAGAACCACAGAGAGTTTGAGGCCAGCCTGGACTACACAGTGAGTTTCAGGCTAACTTAGACAAGAGTCTCTGTCTCAAAAACAAAAAATTCTAAAAGGAAATTTAAATGTTCCCTGAATCTGCAGGTTCTGAGGAAATACTGGAAAAATGACACACTGTCAGCACCAGCCATCAATATGCTTGTCACAAAAGAAAACAATTAATAATCTGATTCCCCTGACAGCAACGGCAAATGTTCAACCCCGAGTAAGAAATTCGTTTGACTTTATATAAATCTCTGGAATGAGGAATGTACACCTTATGACCTTTTACAGCATGTGAATGAGAGGATAAAGGAAAAACATTGTTATTTCCAAGTTAAAATTAAATGATCACCGTACGTGACACTGTCTGCCTATCAAGTTACACAGAGAAATGTCGTCACCTAAGCTGTGGTGATGAGGAATGCCCAGAACCCTGTCACTTGGGGGCCAAGGCAGGAGGACAATTTAGAAGCCAACCTGAACTACCTGACATGATCAGATAGAGGGAGAGAGGGAGGGAGACAGAGAAGAGGGGGAAAGAAAGAAGAAACGGAGGTAAAAGGAAAGAAAACAGGAACCTTTACTAATAAAGAAGCTGACAACCACTACTAATGTAATTTTGTTCACTTGCTTACTTTTTCATATCACTAACCCTGAAACTCAGAAGACAGAAAGTTATTTCCCTCTGTCACACACACCACACACAGCTCAGATGAGACTGTTTATTTTTGAGGCAGTCTAACTATGTAGCTTTGGCTGCTTGTAGTCACTCTGTAGACCAGGCTGGCCTCAAACACATACACAGCTGAGGATGACCCTGAAACCCTGATCCTGCTGCCTCCACTTCAGTGCTGGGTGACAGATGTGTGACCATGCCAAGTTTCCGGGATGATGGGGTCAAAGCCAGAGCTTCATGTCTGCTAGGCAGCCAACTAAGGCACATTCCCAGACCTTAAACAATTATCTTATCTTACAAAAAGTTGGATTGAAGTTAATTTGCAAAAAGAAACATCTTTAAGCGCTCTGCTGAGCACTAAACTGGTCTACCTTTACCACAAACTGTACATTTTTAGCTGAATGTGACAATATTAGAATCTTGATTTTGTAAGTTAAAAACATGTCTTTGAAGACTAAGCTTATCAGGTCTGATTTTAGTCTGTTTAAGTGTAATAATTAGCCAGACACTACTTCCATAATCTATCACTGTCCACATGCTCTGTATTTAAAAAACAAAAAAACTAGGTCTTGGGGCTGGAGAGATGGCTCAGAGGTTAAGAGCACTGACTGCTCCTCCAGAGGTCCTGAGTTCAATTCCCAGAAACCACATGGTTGCTCACGACCATCTATGATGTGATCTGATGCCCTCTTCTGGCCTGCTGGTGTACATGCAGGCAGAGCACTGTGTACATAAAAATAAATAAATAACCAAGCCTCATTATTAAAGGCTGTGCACATCAGCATATCTGGCTGAAGACAGAAAGCCAACAAACGAGGTCAGCACAGTATGCTGATTCATGCTGGGGAGCATTTTAGTGGCCGCACAAGCTCTTTGTTTATCACTTTATTCTTTCAATTCATGCAGAATACTGACTGTTCAGATCTTTCCTAAGCATCATTTTGGAAAAGACCAATATGCTATGGAAACAAAGAAGACAAGGCATTCTTCTAACACCAGGTGCTGGGTTATGGCCATGCTTCAGGCTTTTGGCTTTGTTTTGTACCATTGTTTCCTAGGTTTTCTGTATTGAGTGTATATCTCTACATGTATCAATCATTTCACCCATGTATAAAAACTAAAAAGAAACACAGTGATATCTAAGTAACCAAATATTTTCACTTCAGAGCAAGAAAAACGAATGAAGAAGAACCCAGTGACTTCTGGTCCAGTAAAAACACCCACAGGCTCAGGGGTGAGATGTAACAGGTATTTATGAACTCCACAGGGCATAGCCCATGAAGAGCTCACCTATGAGCTGCCCACACTCATGAACTGCTACAGACAGGAACTAGGAACATATTCCACTGAACTCTGTCTCCAGCTTTTGCTTGATTTTGAGGTAAGGTCTCTCTGGCTAGTTTGTGCTAGTACTCCATGCTAGCTCAAATGCTCTGATTCCAAAGTGATGAAATTAGTTAAGAGGTGAAAACCTCCACGCCCTATCAGAATACCATTTTTATTTTAAAATCTGTATGTCTGTGTGTGTGTGTGTGTATATGTATGTGTGTGTGTGTGTGCCACACGTGTACAGATGCACACAGAGCCCTGAAGAGTGTGTCGCATCCCCTGAAGTTTGAGTTCCTGGGAGATCCAAGAGCCACCTGCTTGGATACTGGGAACTGGACCTGGGTCCTCTGGAAGAGCAACAAATGCTCTCTCTCCTATTTTTGTTGTTTTTTTAAGATTTGTTTATTTATTATTATGTATATAGTGCTCTGTCTGCATGTACACCTGAACTCAGGACCTCTGGAGGAGCAGTCAAGTGCTTTTAATCTCTGAGCCATCTCTCCAGCCCGTAACATATGCTCTTAAACCACAGAGGCATCTCTCTAGCCCCCAGGTGCCTAGTGAAATACCCAAACAACACTTTACAAAACTCAAGTAAACTGGGCCCGGTGGTGCACACCTGTAATCCCAGCACTCAGTTTGGCAGAGGCAGGTGGATTGCTGTGAGTTCAAAACCAACCTGGTCTACAAAGTGAATCCAGGACAGCCAAAGCTACACAGAGAAACTCTGTCTCAAAAAATAAATAAGTAAAATAAAAATTTAAAAACCTGAGTAAACTCTACTGAACAAAGAAAAGGAAATAAATTTCCCCCAAACAGAAGTATCACAGAAGTTAGCATGTACATAAAGCTGTGGTCTGAGTTTATCAGGAGGTGGAGGCAACATGATCAAGTTCAGAGGCAGTCTTGTAAACTTAGCAAGACTAAAGAAGTAGCAGAGTCAAGACTTCAGGAATAAAAAGTGCTTCTACAGGAATGTGTCCTTTGCTTTCCTTTTTTTCTTAGGAAGGGGTCAGGAGGATCCCTAGAATTTAATCCAAGGCCTTGCACATGCTAGGCAAGCACCCCACCTGGACCTATACCTAAAATTTTAACTAGTCTCTTGAAGCCCAGGGTCAGAGTTAGGGAGATGGCACATGGGTAAATAGCTATGCAATCCCATCCAATCAAAGCCCAGGCTCAGACACACTGGACCAGGAGAGGCAGCAACCCCACCAAACTTTGGAACACTGCCAACAGCCCTACCCAGAGGGACTGCAGCCAAGTGACACCACCCAATCACAGGGCACAACATCCAGTTCACATGATTGCAGAGCCCAGTTTACAGCCAGCTCAACCATGACACTCAACCTGCACCCAGTCTACCCAAACATTACAGAGCCCGCTCACAGTCCTCCCGAATCACAAAACTCAGCCAGTAGCATCTCCTAACCTTGAAGCCCAGGCAAGGGACCACCAAAAGCGCTACTTGGTCTCAAAGTACACACAGCGTTTCCACCAAATCTCAGGCAGCAAGCTGTAAAAAATAAATACATGTAGAAACCCCTCTAGAAGACTTCAGTGCCATCCCCAGAACCCATGGTCAACGAAGGAATCGCCCCTCAGAAGCTGTTCTCTAACTTCCAAGCCTACACCATGGCACAAGCACACCCATACACAATAGTTAAATAATACAATAGGTGGGTGGTTTAACATCAAGTGCCCCTCCCCAAAACCAGGCTCATGATGTAGCTCTGACTGTCCTGGAACTCCCAGAGATCCACCTGCCTCTGCCTCCCAAGGGCTGGGATTAAAGGCGTGCACCACTATGCCCAGTATAAATCTTTATAAACTCACAAACAAAAATAAGAGCCAGGTAATGGTGCCACATGCCTTTAAAACCAGTACTCAGGAGGAAAAGCAGGCTACCTATGATTTTAGAAGACAGTCTGGTCTACACAGTGAAACCCTGTCTCCAGTAGGAGGTTCGCAGGGTGGCTCACTCCATGGGTACTAGGCACATACATAGATACATGCAGGCAAAATACTCGTGCACATAAAATAAAATAATAAATCTTTAAAAATATGTATATGGCCAAGCAATGGTGGCGCACACCTTTAATCCCAGCACTTAGGAGGCAGAGGCAGGGGAATCTCTCTGAGTTCAAGGCCAGCCTGGTCTACAGAGTGAGTTCCAGGACAGCCAGAGCTACACAAAGAAACCCTGTCTCGAAAAACAAAGCAAAACAAACAACAATATATATTTATGATAAAGGGGCTGAAACAATGGCTCAGCAGTTAAACAGCTCTTTATGTTCTCGCAAGAGGACCTGGATTTGGTTCCCAACATCCACACGGTGTCTCACAACCATCTGTAACTCAAGCTCCAAGACATCCAAAACCCTCTTTTGTCCTCCATGGGCACTGCACCCACGTGGTACATGGACATACAAGCAGCCAAACACTTGTACAAAAATAATTTAAAAATAAAGTAAATCTTAAAAAAAAAAATCTGGGCCAAGCATGATAGCACACACCTTTAGTCCCAGAACTTAGGAGACAAAGGCAGGCAGATCTCTGTGAGTTCTAGGCCAGCCTGGTCTACAGTCTAGGACAGCCAGAGCTACACAGAGAAACTCTATCTCATAACAAAACAAAACAAAACAAAACAAAAAACAAAAAAAACCCACAAACATTCTGAAGGTAAAGAACACAATACCTGAAATAAAGAAGCAGCCTCAACAGAAGACTTCATCAAAGAGAAGAATCAATAAGCAATATATATCATATAAAGTATAAAATATTCAGACAGCCTGGTGGCGGTGGCCCACACCTTTAATCCCAGCACGCAGGAGGCAAAGAAAGGCAGATTTCTCTGAGTTTGAGGCCAGCCTGGTCTACAGAGTGAGTTGCAGGACAGCCATGGCTACAAAGAGAAACCCTGTCTGGGGGATATATAAATATATATACATTTACATAGCACTTTAAAGACTGAGGCAGGAGAGCTGTTCAAGATCAGCCTGCAGCCAGAGCTACACAGAGAAACCCTGTCTCAAAAAAAAAAAAAAAAAAAAAAAAAAAGAAATCAGCCTACACTACATACATATCAAGTAACAAGCCAGCCAGGGTACATACATATAAACAAGAACAGGTCTCAAAAATAATTAAGGTTAGGGTAATTAAGATGCTGTTGCCCCACAAAGACAGGCAAAGCCATGTAGGTGGCGAGTGTATCCCAGCAGGATGTTAAGGAGAGGATGAGGTCAGGCCAGCAAAGTAGCAACAAAGAGTTAAGGATAGATGAACACTCAGATTAGCATTCAGATAACCAGCCATTTAGCTGCTCTGTGCTATTTACCTAGCCCTTCTGCTTGCTTGCTTTCCTTCCTTAGAATTTACTTTTTATTGGTTTTAATTTTGTGTATTTGAGCTTATGTGTGCATGTTGGATTCTGTGGAGCTGAAGTTATAGACAGCTGTGAACAGCCCAGTGTGGGTGCTGAGGACTGAACTTGGGGCCTCTGAAGGAGCAGTGCTCGCCCACTGCTGTGCCATCTCTCCAGCCCCTGCTTTCACTTTCTTTTGAGACAGACTCACTACACTGACTGGCAGGGAACTTGCTGTGTAGAATTTGCAGTAATTCTCCTGACTCTCCCTCCATGTGCTGCGGGCTTGTGTCAGCTCACCCAGTGTGCTGGTTAGTTTTTAGTCACTTGGGAAGAGAGCCCCACACAGGAGGAGTTAGCTCCATCAGACAGATGGGCCTGCTGGCACATCTATTGGTAATTTTCTTGATGGCTATTGGTGTGGTATGGCCTAAAGGACAGTACCACTTGGGTTATATAAGAAAGCAGGCTGAAGTAGACATTGTGAGTAAGGCAGTAAGCAACATTCCTCCTCCGTGCTCTGTTTCGGTTCCTGCCTCAAGTTGCTGCCCTGGCTTCCCTCCATTATGCACTGTGACTTGGGAGTTGTAAGATTGAAATAAACTCTTTCCTCCCAAATTGCTTTTGGTCAGTTTTATCACAGCACAGATAACTGGAACACCCAGCTTTAACCATTTTCTTGGTTGGCTTTTTTCCTGCTATAATCTGAGGCTGGGTGATACATAAAAGCTGGACATGGAAATGAACATTGCAGTCCTAGCCCCTAGGATTGCTAAGAGAAGCATTTGAGCTCATGGGTTCAACATAAGCAACACAACGAAACACTTTTTTTTTTTTAAAGGAAGGTAAAATTCAGCTCAAATTGATGCTGAAAGGTCCCAACAGTATACTACCCTTCTGGAGGCCCTCACTGTCAGAGGCTCATGAAACTTCAAAAGAGATTCAGAAAGTCACAAGATTCACAAGGCACAAGGCCTCTCACAAGCTTATATAAGCAGTTACAACTACTAGGCGGAAGAGACTCTGGGTCCCTGCAAAGTACCAGGGAGGTGCTTTCTGAGTTGTCACTCAAACTGGGAAGGACTACAGCTGCCTTTTAAGCTGTAAGCAACTTTTTAAAAACAAAACAAAAACAAAAAACTTAGGTGCAGCAGTACTGGAGCACACCTTTAATCCCACCCAGCACTATGCAGACAGAGGCAGGCAAATCTCTGGGTTCCAGGAGAGGCAAGGGCTACACAGAGAAACCCCGTCTCAAACAGCAAAAACCAACAAGCCCTCACTGGTTCAACTAACTTAGCTGTGGGTCGCAGATTTGGGTGGAGGTATTTCTAGTTCATGCCTTTCCCCAAAACAGTAACAAACAAGGATCCTGCCAAGACCAAGCATTCAACTCAACAGAAGAACAAGTCCTAGTTTCAAAGTAACTAGGATGGTTAATCTTCACAGCACCCGGGGAGAAGCACACAGGGTGTGTCTATAAAGACCCAACCTAAAGTTGGGCAGAAAGCCTAATTAAGCATCAATCCCCCTCAGCTTTCCCTGTCAAGCTGTAAACTGTTCAACCATAAGTTCTACACCTGATAGACAAAATCCCTAAGAACATCCTTCCTGCTGTTTATGCCAGGTGACTGTCACAGCGATGAGACGCTAACTAGTACAATAATAATAATCCCTAGTCTTTTGGGGGGGAAAACGGATTGGTTATTTCTTGGGAATGTTGTGGGGAGAGGGATTGTTTCTGAGCCAGGATCATACGCTCAGGCCTCAGCCTACTGAGCACAGGATTACAGAAAGACTGGGGATGAGGTGGGGTAGCACTTGTATGTGTGCATGGGAGGATGCATGTGCCTGTGAAGACCAGAGACCAACCTCCACTAGCACTCCTTAGGTGACATCCTCCTTGCTTTTTGAGCCAAAGTCTCTAATTAGGCCTCTGGGTTCACCAATTAGAAGGAAGAAGCAGCAACTGCTGGTATCTGCCTGTCCTCACCGTTATAGGGGTCTCAGGCTTCCACGATTACGAGTGTGCACCACCCAGTGCAAACCACCATGCCAACCTTTTCCCAAGACACTGGGCATTTAAACTAAGTCCGCAGGACTGCACAGCAAGTACCTGCCAAATGAGCAGCCAATAAGAGCACCTGTTGCTCTTGTAAAGTACCTGGGTTCAGTTCCCAGCACCCACATGGTGGCTCACAAACTTCTGTAATTCCATTTGCAGAGAATCCAAGCTGTCTCAAGTAGACGGGCTAGCAGTTTACACTGAACAATTCACTTTCAATCTCTTTTTTTCGAGACAAGGTCTCTTTGTGTATTCTTGACTGCCCTGGACTGGCTTTGTAGACCAGGCTGGCCTCGAACTCACAGTGATCCACCTGCCTCTGCCTCCCAAGTGCTGGGGTTAAAGGCGTGTGCCACCACCGCCCGGTGCAATTCACTTTCAATGTTGTCAAATACTGCCCATAAAGAAAATCTGATTGTCAACTCACATTAACATTTAAATGTACATGTCATTCATAACTTTATTGGTATCTCAGTCTTGGATAATGTGTGTAAGGCATAATTAAGCTGTTTTTTAAACTGTCTGGTTTTCGTTAGGAGTGCAGCTCAATCTGCAGGGTGCTTACACAGCCAAGTGCAAAGACCTCAACTCCAACCCATCTCCTCATAAAACCAGGCAAGGCAGCACACACCTGCAATCGCAGGACTCAGGTGAATGCAAGAAGATCAGAGAGTCAAGGTCATTCTCTACAATGCAGAGTACCCAAGCTAGCATGGTATACATACGATCTTGTATTAAAAACAAACGGCCGAGTGTGATGACGCACGCCTGGAATCCCAGCACTTAGGAGGCAGAGGCAGGTGGATAGCTGTGAGTTCGAGGCCAGACTAGTCTACAAAGGTAGTCCAGGACAACCAAGGCTACACAGAGAAACCTTGTCTCGGAAAAAAAAAAAGTTTAAAATAGCATGCCTGACAACAAAGAATTTACTAAATTTAACTTTTTAAAAGGTTATAAAAGACTGAAAAGCTAGTTCATTAAAATGAGTTTTTACAAGATGTGATGGCATACACCTGTAGTCCCAGCACTTGGGAGGCAGAGAAAAGTACAATGACTAAAGCCCAGGCCAGCCAAAGCTATGTAGTCACACCCCATCTTGATGGCTCAGCGGCTGTCACCAAGCCTGATGACCAGAAGTCATCCCAGGATCCTCATGGAAGACAACTGACTCCCATGACTTGCCCGCTGACCTCCAAATGTGTGTTTGTTGTGTAATTTTTAAGAAATCAACAACACAAAAAAAGATAATAGTCTCACCAGAAGGCATAAACAGATGAAAAAATGATAAACTCATAGAACACAGGAGGATGTTCATAAGCCATAAGTTAAAAAGTAATTAAGCTGAATGTAGTGGTTTACAGCTGTGATCCCAGTGCCTGCGAAGTGGAGGCAGACAGATCAAGAGTTAAAGGCCAGCCTGGGCTACATCAAGACCCAGTCTCAAAAGATAACCAGAATAAAGAAATCTTACTCAACAAGGAAGATAAACAATCCAAAACAACAACAAGAAATAAAAAATACAAACCTCAGGCTGGAGAGATGGCTCAGAGATTAAGAGCACTTACTGCTCCTCAAAAACCTCCCAAAAGCCAGGCGTGGTGGCGCACGCCTTTAATCCCAGCACTCAGGAGGCAGAGGCACAGCGGATCGCTGTGAGTTCGAGACCAGCCTGGTCTACAAAGCGAGTACAGGACAGCCAAGGCTAACACAGAGAGACCCTGTCTCGAAAAAACAAACAAACAAAAAAAACCTCCCAAAAGCACACGCTGCCAACAAATACATGAAAACAAAGCTCAACTCTAAGAAATGCCAACTTAAAAATTATACAACAGATAGCATTTTAAACTCTCCAAAGTAGAAACTAGAAATCTCACAATATCAAGTGCTGAAGAGGAAAATGAAGCAACCAAAACACACACTGGTAGCCTCTTGACTCAGCCATCACAAGATTTTACCATGAGCCAGTGCAGTGACTCAAACACTGGAAGTGACTGATAATGAGCAAAGCCCAATGACACAGCCCTGTGACCCAGAGCAGAGGCAGGACAGCTGGAAGTCTGAGCAGAGCCTGGTCTACACAGGGAGCCCAGGACAGCCAAGGGCTACACAGAAACTGGTAATAACCAGTATAGTTCCAAGAATACATGCAAATTATTCCCAAATACCAATTCTGGCCCTTGGATACAATTTAACAAAACAAGACAAGCAAGAAAACTTATCCCGTGTATCCTGTTTTGGTTTGAGGTGTGGTACAAAAATCAGGTGTTTGTTTCCTCCTAGCATACTGATGGCATCATACTTGACTAGAATTCTAAGAAAACAATTTTCATTCATTACTCTATTTCAATATGAACAAATAGTTTTACATGACATGACTTTAAAACTAGTGCTTAAACTTTATGGAAAGTGAAACAGTCCTGTGACTACCTAAGAGGGACAAAATGGATTCACACACAGAAATAGCACCACACTGAACAGATTCAAATTCAGACTCAAGTTCTCCACTTAAAACTGTAATCTGAGCTGGGCGTGGTGGTGCACGCCTAATCCCAGCACTTGGGAGGCAGAGGTAGATAGATCGCTGTGAGTTCGAGGCCAGCCTGGTCTACAGAGCAAGTCCAGGACAGGCAGGACTGTACAGAGAAACCCTGCCTCAAGAAACCACCCCCCCCCCAAAAAAAACCTGTAATCTGAGCGAGTGTGACATCACACACCTTTAATCCCAGCACTTGAGAGGCAGAGGCAGGCTGATCTCTGAGTTCCAGGCCAGCCTGGTCTACAAAGCGAGTTCCAAAACAGCCAGGGCTACACAGAGAAATGCTATCTTGGGTTAAAAAAAAAAAAGTTCAAGGCCAGTCTTGAATACCTAGTCTCACAAATAATTTAATTTAATTTAATTTAAAAATATAAGTAAAATAAAATCTATTATATGTGGGCTGGAGAGATGGCTCAGTGGTTAAGAGCATGGTCTGCTCTTCCAAAGGTCCTGAGTTCAATTCCCAGCAACCACATGGTGGCTCACAGCCATCTATAATGTGATCTGGTGCCCTCTTCTGGCCTGCAGGTAGACATGCAGGCAGAATACTGTATACATAATAAATAAATAAATAAATAAATGTTTTTTAAAAATCTATTATATGTTTTAAACAAGCATTTGGAGCCAGACAGTGGTAAGCAGATCTCTGAGTTCAAGGACAGCCTGGTCTACACACAGCACAAGTTCCAGGACAGCCAGGAGCTACACAGAGAAACCCTGTTTTGAAAAGCAAAAGGATACAAAGGAAAGAAAGCATTTGGTAGAGAAATAGAAAAATACGTTTCTTAAAACTACTAGGGCAGCCTTGGACTAATGGCAATTGAAACACTAGCTGCTCTAGGGCTGGAGAGATGGCTCCGCAGTTTAAGAGCACTGGCTGCTGGCGCTTCCCAAGGACCTGGGTTCAATTCCCAGCACCCACATGGCAGCTCACACTGTGTATCTGTAGCTCCAATGCCAGGGAGTCTCGCACCTTCACATACATTCAGGTAATCCACCAAAGCACATAAAATAAAATAAATAAATAAATATTCAATAACAAAGCAAGCAAACAACATTGTAGTGCCCACGCTACTAGTCTAGGCTACAGCGAGGGTCTGCGGTTTGAAAAGTCGACACAACAATGGGTCATTCGTGCTAAGAGAATGCCATTTATTGGGAGTAACAGAGCTGCTTATATAGGACCAGCACTGGAGAAACACCAAACAGCACTGTGGAAAGTCTCCAAGAAGAAGCAAACCAAGGGCCAAATGATGAGACTTAAAACAAGTAAGTGAAGGCAACCAATGGAGCACAATGTTTCAACCTTAGACAAAAACAAGTAATGGTCAGTACCAGCACAGCAGCAGTTCCCATACAAAATACCGACTGCCTTTCCAGGAGACCCAGGCTCGATTCCCTGCACCCCTGTGGAAAGGAACAACTGTCTGTTCCAGAAGATCTGATGCCCTTTTCCAGCTTCTCCAGGCACCAGTCAAGCCCATGGTGCATGCACAGAACTACATACAGGCAAAATACCCATAAATACATACAAAAAAAGGTCAAAATAAGTCTTTAAGAAAAGAAAGACTATCAAACTCCAGTCCCAAGAGATCCAACCCTTCCGACTTCTGAAGGCACTGCTTCATGTGTGCATGTCTCTCGGACGGACGAAAACACACACACACACACACACACACACACACACACACACAACTTCTGACTTCTGAAGGCACTGCTTCATGTGTGCATGTCCCTCAAACGGACGAAAACACACACACACACACACACACACACACACACACACCCCTACATATAATTTTAAAAGAGAAAAGAAAAAGAAAAAGAAAAGCCTACCATGAGCGCTACCAACAGCTCAGCAGGTATAGGCACTTGCTGCCAAGCCAAGCACAATCCCCCAAAACCTTGAAGGAAAGAGCAAACTCCTGCAAGCTGCCCGCTGATCTCCACACACACACCCAGTTCATACTAAATAAGCAAATAAATAAATGTAATAAACATTTAAAGAAATGCTATCTAAAGAAAACCACCTAAGCTGGGCAGTGGTGGCGAGCACCTTTAATCCCAGCACTTGAGAGGCAGAGGCAGGTGAATCTCTGTGAGTTCGAGGTCAGCCTGGTCTACAGAGCAAGTTCCAGGACAACCACAGCTGTTACACAGAGAAACCTTGTCTCAAAAAATAAAAAGAAATCCACCTGATTAATGATAAACAAATGATTGTTTTCTTCTGAAACAATCTGAAGGAAAAAAGTTTGTCTTAAAGGGAACTGCATTTAAGACAGGGCCTCTCAAGAGGCAGAGGCAGGAGGATCACTGGGAGTTTGGGGCCAGCCTAGTCTACAAATCAAGGCCAAGACAGCTAAGGCTACAGGCTCAGGCTGGAGACATGGCTCAGCAGTTAAGAGCACTGACTGCTCTTCCAGAGGTCCTGAGTTCAATTCCCAGCCACTACATGGTGGCTCACAACCATCTACAATGGATCTGATGCCCTCTTCTGGTCTGTAGGTGTACATGCAGACAGAGCACTGTATTCATAATAATAAATAAATCTTAAAAAAAAAAAAAAAAAAAAAAAAAAAAACAGTCTCTCACTGAACCAGGGCTCAAGGATTTGGCTGGATTATCTGAGCCCTAGATACCCTCCTGTCTGCACTCCCTAGTGCTGAGATTCTAAGGGCACACCACCGCAACACCTAGCTTTTTTTTTTTTTTTTTTTTTTGGAGTCTTTGTAGACCAAGATTAAAGGTGTGTGCCAGCTGCAAGCCTGGCTTTTTAACATGGGCATCCAAAGTTCAGGTTCTCATGCTTGAGAGGTTAGTATCTCACAGCCTGAGCCTTCTGGCAGGCTGCACTTAAAACCCACTACTGAGCGGTGATGGTGCCCACCCACCTTTAAGCCCAGCTCTCAGGAGGCAAAGGCATCTCATTGTTCCATGCCAACCTGGTCTACAGATCGAGTTCCAGGATAGCCAGTCCTACAGAGAGGAACTTAATATATTCAATAATATAATGGGGAAAATTTCAGTGTCTGTGCACAGAAACAATAATTTGGGGGGGGGGGTGAGACAGGGTTTCTCTGTAACAGCTCTGGCTGTCCTGGTTATAATATATTAATAATGTTGAAAATATTCAAAACTTTTTATCACCAATTAAATTTCAGGAACCCTCAGCTCTCTTGGACAGTAGGGGAGATAAAGCCTCTCTATGTAGTCCAAATGGGTCCTGTGCTTACACTTCTGCTTCAGCCTCAGAGGTGCTGAGACTACAGCAATGTGATGCCACTCCTGACAGACTTTAGACACCAGTGGGAAGAGGAGCACAGCCTACAACTCGCCTCTGACCCTGGGGCCCACATGGTGGAGGGCAGAACCAACTCCAGCAGGCTGTTTCGACCTTCACACACGAGCCCTCTCAGTTTAAAAATTAAAAGTAGGTTAAACACACACGAAGTGACATCTGTCAGAAAAGTGTGCACTGATAGTCACTGATGACACCTAAGTAATGTATCTCATTAGGGCACTGCTAATGTCTTCTCAAAATCAAAATGAAAAGTAAAACCAGCCAGCTGTGGCAGAGACAAGAGGATCTAAGTGTGCAGCCAGTCTGGTCAGCGAGGACTACACACACTGGGATGCTGTCTCAAAAAAAAAAAAGGTTGAAGGGTGCTGGACAGATAGCTCAGGGGTTAATAGCCCTATCTCTTCTTCCAAGGTCCCAAGTTCAAGTCCCAGCACCCACACAGTAGCTTACACTGTGCAACTCCAGTTCTAAGACACCCTCTTCTATCCACAGACATACATGCATGCAAGACACTCTCACACATACAAATAAATAAAATGAAAGAAAGAAACAAAGACACATAAAATGAGCTGGGCGAGGTAGCAGGCGGGCTGTGATCCCAACACCGGGAAGCAAAGGCAGGAGGATCGCGCTCAGTTCAGGGCAGCCAAGGCCACAAAGAGAAACCCTGTCTCTCAGGACACACACACACAAATTGCCATGGTGAAGTAAGAGTATTTCTTTTTAAGTATTAAAAAGTTTAAAAAGTAAAACTTCAGGAAGTTTTATATTCACAATCTTTAGCACTTTAATACTGGAAATTAATACTTTTTTCACTGTGAGGCAAGCAGGTTAGTTATCTGCTATGAAGCTGGGGCACGCCTTTAATCCCAGCACTGAGGAAGGAGGGAGGCAGAACTCTGAGTTTGAGGCCAGCCTGGTCTGCAGACCGAGTCCCAGGATAGCTATTAATCAGTGAAAACGAAATGGCTTGTTTTATCATCTAATCTGAAAAAAAAAAAACAGAAACGCCCACCATATTTATTCAAATTCCCAAATACTAACAATTAGAAGAACTGAAAACACACAATAAAACCAGAACAGGAATATGCAACACACGATCAATTAGGGTTTTTTGAGCACTCTATGATGTCGACAAAGTATCAAAAGTCTTACTCCAGTTCAACACACACACACACACACACAAAATGTTTAAATAATCATATTTATAACTCTCAAGTCTGAAAGCAATTACACAAAGGTCAGGGATCGCTGGTAAAGAACCAATCGCTCGGCTCCTAAAGAAAAACTTGGGGTTGTTTCTGAGACCTAGCTACATAGTCCAGGTAATCTCCACCCAGAAGACAAACCAAAAATAAAAAGATAAAAGGGAAAACCTAGAGGAGCTATAGCCAGAGAAGAGTAGACAACGCCAAAGCTATCCCCCAAAAGCCCTCACCCCCTTCATCTCTCCATCTCCCAAATAACTAAACCCTCAAACATGCCAAGCTCGCCCTCAACTCCCCAGCAGCACTCTTACCTTCTGTACTAAGCCTGGGTTCCTCTCCTCCTCCGAGCCCCCACTTCAGCCGGAGCGACCGGCGGCCCAGCCGGCCGGCCACAGGAGACTCAGTCCCCTTAATCCGAGCTCATCCGCCCGCAGCCCGTCCGCCCTCCGCCCCTTCAACTCGGGTCCCGTCACTCTGACCCTTCGCCCAGAATCCGCCCCAGGTCGTTGGCCGCCGCCTGGCTGTCTCCATCCCGCCCCATTACTCCAGGCCTTCATCCCTGCGGCCTCCCCCACCGCACCCCACCCACCCCAGGCGCCCGGTCCCCAGCTTCCCTCCTCCCCGGTCGCCCCGTCCCGGCCCCTTCCCCCAACTCCGCCCCTCGCTCCCCCTCCCCCCGAGACAGGCCCCCTCACCTGAATGCCGCGGTCGTCCCGGACGCTGAAAGCTGCTGGCGCCGCCCGGCCTCCCGGGCTCGGTCTCCGCTGGGCTCCCCGATGCCCCTAGGGAGAGCGAACACCACCTCTTCCAACTCTACCCGCCCCGGGCCGGACTGTCACCGTAGCTGCCGCCAGTACCACAGCCGCCATGTTGAAGGCCTACTTCCCACCTCCTTTCCCTTCGGCGCTCCGCCCCCTTTTGGCGTCTGACGTAACGGCGTTGCGCCCCACCCGCCCGGACCAATGGGAGGAGCCGACAGTGACGTAACCAAGTCGCTCTTCTAGCGCTTGAAGGGTTTCTTGCAACCTGGAGCTTCGGAACCTGAAATCACAGCAGAGCCTACCAAAAGCGAAAGAAGACCCTGAGGGTAAGACTCAGGGTTAGAGACACGTAGAGACTTGAGTCGCGAGGGCGCACTCAAAGCCTTGGCCGTTAATCCGCTTTGGGAATTAGAAAACCTCTTAAGACGCGAGGACCAGTCTCACCCTAACTAGGTCTCACTTTCTCTGTTTATTTGAGGGGGTTTGTTGTTTTTTCAGACCAGGCTACGTATAATCCTAGACTCACGTTTATAAATAAACCGGTTAAACAGCAACTCCAGTGTCTCTTCAATTTTAACATCCAGTACATTCAAGCCCGAAATGCAATCCAAGCCTTCACTGCTTCTCTGTATTTGTTATCTTCTGGAATAGGCGCGTGGAGAATTTATAATTAATGGAAGAAATAAGATCATAAAGAGTTAACTGTAGTAAAAGTCAGAGTAATGAGGTGTGCAGGTGCTTAGAGATCAAAGCCAGGGCCTCCTAAGCAAGCATCCTTAGCTGGCATCAAGTGCTTTGGAGAAAAGAATTAACCGTTGAGTATGTAAAGCATGTGTACACTGCCACGTCTGCCTTCCCAGCTTTCTTGTGTCTCCAGAACTTAAGTAGCAGGCAAGACATTTGAACTTTGAAAGATGATGAAGCTCTAACTCTGGGCGCAACATTCCAGAAAGGGGGGTGGGGTGGGCCAAGGGGAGCAAAGGGCAGCACACTATCAGTTTTGGGTTATTTGTGTGTTTAGCAGATAGACGTGTGGAAAGGCCAGAGCAGAACCCCTCTTGAGAGTGAAAGTGGCAGCAGTAAATGGATGGCTCACACAGTGGACTTCTGCATTGAATACAACACAACTAAAGTGAGCACAGTAGGTGATGGAGACAAGGCGGTGAGCTTGGCCAACTTAGGAGAGAAAGATCGCTTAAGTTCTGCAATACAGGAAGGAATGGTCACGTTTTCCGGCTCTCTGTGTCTCCATCTCTCTTGTTTGTGCAATCTGAGCTGGCCTCAAACTTGCGATACTTAGTCCTGGCTCTCACTCACAGAGCTCCGCCTGCCTCTGCCTCCAAAGTGGTGGGCTCAAAGGGCTGCGCAACCACCCCTTGCTTAATGTAGGCTCTTCGAGATCTCTTGTTAACAGAAACAAGAATTGCCTGGCTGGGCATGGTGGCACATGCCTTTAATCCCAGCACTCGGGAGGCAGAGGCAGGCGGATCTCTGTGAGTTCGAGGCCAACCTGGTTTACAAAGTGAGTCCAGACCAGCCAAGGCTACACAGAGAAACCTGTCTCAAAAAACCAAAAAGAAAAAAAATTTGGGCTAGAGAGATGGCTCAGTGGTTAAGAGCACTGCCTGCTCTTCCAAAGGACCCAGGTTCAGTTCCCAGCACCCACATGGCAGCTCACAACTGTCTGTAACTCTAAGATCTGACACCCTCACACCAATGCACATAAATTAAAAATAAAATATTTTTAAAAAATTTGCCTGGAACACGAGAGAGTGGAAACATCTATAATCTATGCCAAGGCAGCTCTCCTCATCAGGGTATTCTCAGCTACACACTGAGACGTCTCTGAGGGGAAGATGGAAGCAATTTAGGAAGACTGGGATGACAAGGACCCCTGAAAGCCTCCTCTCCAAAGCCCAGGTCATCAGGAGACCTCAATGATTTCATCTGTCTCTGGTGCCCACCAGATCATGAGTGTCTAAGACAAGGCACTGATAAAGAAAGACAAGGAAAAAGCTCCTTTGGGGAGAAAACAATTGACAGATGGAGTTTACAGCTTTGCTCCTATCAGAATTGGATGCCAGATGTTTCCTTCTGGTTTCCAAGATGGCATTATTAGTTCTAAAAGGCTTCCTTGACAAAAGAGTGAAATGTACAACTTGCCCAAAGATAGTGCAAATACACGGGTAAGTGAATCCTAAGATGGGACATCAGAGTTCCATTTGCCACTTTATGGGCCCAAACTTAAAAGAATTGGCCTTCTAATCTTACCATCCTTCCCTCTCCCTCCCTCCTTCCCTCCTTTCTTTTTCTCCCTGTCTTCCTCCCTCCCTTCCTTCCCTCTTTTCTTTCCTCTCTCTCCCTCCCTCGCTTCCCCCACCTCTCTTTTTTGGACATCATGGGCAGGTGATGCCTCTAGTCCCAGCACTCAGGAGGCAGAGGCAGGCTGATCTCAGTGAGTTTGAGGCCAGCCTGGCCTACAGAGTGAGACCAGGACAGCCAGGGCTACACAGAGAAACCCTGTCTGGAAAAAAAACAACAACAACAAAAGAAAAAAGGGCTTCCTAGGGCTTTGGGGGCAGGCGCATCCCTCCTGGCGCATCCCTCCACCTTTAGTCTCAGCAGTCCTCAGGTGACAGAGGCCTGTGGATCTGTGAACTCAAGGCCAGCTTGGCCTAGATAGTGATTTCCAGGTCAGCCATAGCTACATAGTGAGATCTTGCCTCAAAACAAGCAAGGAAACAAAACAAAACAAAACAAAACAAAGCAGACCAGGGGTTGTAGAGATGGCCCAGCGGGGCTGGAGAGTTGGCTCAGTGGTTAAGAGCACTGTCTACTCTTCCAAAGGTCCCAGGTTCAATTCCCAGCACCCACATGGCAGCTCACAACTGTCTGTAACTCCAAGACCTGACACCCTCACACTAATGCACATAAATTAAATAAAAATATTAAAAAAAAAAAAGAGATGGCCCAGCGGCTAAGAACATGGACTGCTTTTCCAAAGGTCCTGAGTTCAGTTCCCAGCACCCACATGGCAACTCACAACTGTCTGTAACTACAAGATCTGACACCCAAAGACATACATGCAGGCAAAACACCAATGCATATAAAATAAAAATAAATAAATTATTTTTTAAAAAACAGATCAACAAGCAAAACAGTGTAGGCACACACCAAAGCTTAGAGAGTTAGGAGTTCTGTAAAGTTGGCTCAGCGGTAAAAACCCTGTTCTTCAAGAGAACCCAGTTAACCCAGTATAACCATTCTAACTTTCTAAGCTTTGGGGTGTATGTGTGTGTGTGTGTGTAGTTTGTTGGTTTGGTTGTTTTATTTGCTCGCTTGTTTGATAGGCTCTCAATTCCCGGCACCCACATGGAGGCTAACGCCCAGCGATGTGTAACTTCAGATGCCCTCCTCTGGCCTCCTTGAGTACAGGCATGCAAGGAGTACCCAGACATAAATGCAGGCAGAATGCCTGTACACACAAAAAAACAATACAATATTTTTTTTACAAAATAAATCTTAGGGATGACCTGATGAAAATGGCATGGGCAGTCGGGTGTGGTGGTATACAACTTTAATCCCAGCGCTCAGGGAGGCAGAGGCAGGCAGACCTCTGTGAGTTCGAGGCCAGCCTGGTCTACATAGTGAGTTCCAGGCTGAGTAGTTCCAGCCAGAGCTACAAGATTCTGTCTCAAAAAAAAAAAGAAAGAAAGAAAAGAAAAGAAAAGAAAAGAAAAGAAAACAGGAATTCTTGGGGCTGATACTTGAGATCAATGAATTCCAACCATTTTCTATCACGATTTCACTCTGAAGAGGGTTAGGATTACAAAAATCAACTGTGTGACTGGCCTAGCAGGCTTATAACATACAATAACCAGGGCAGTTGGGCGTCTTTGTTGTGTGCTTTGGCACTCCTAGGTGAGTAACAGGGCAGCTTGACTGACATTCCCATAATTAGTGTTCCTGAAGGGAGCTGGCTGTGCGAACGCGTGCCAGGAATCCCAGTACTGGCGAGTTTGAGGCCAGCCTGGGGTGCAGGGATAATAAGTCCAATACCAACCTGGGCCACAAAGTGACCTCAAAGTTACATAGTGGGCTGGGCGGTGGTGTGGCACACCGTTAATCCCAGCACTCAGGAGGCAGAGGCAGGTGGATTGCTGTGAGTTCGAGGCCAGCCTGGTCTACAAAGCGAGTCCAGGACAGTCAAGGCTATGCAGAGAAACCCTGTCTTGAAAAAAAAAAAAAAGGCTACATAGTGAAGCGTGCTGGACAAACAGCTCAGTAGTTGAGCGCACTGGTACACTTCAGAGTGACCAGGTTTGGTTCCTAGTGCCCACATGGTGGCTCACAACTGCTTAACTCCAGTGCCAGGGGATGTACCACCCACTTTTGACCTCCGTGGGTACCAGGCACGCACGTGGTGCACAGACATGACATGTAATGGAAATTTTGGGTTCTTTGTAAACTCAACTGTGTTACATAAATATGTTTTTGTTTTAATCCCAAGCATGGGATTTGAGTTTGGGCTTTAGTTTGCCCACAGTTGATAATTGTCTCCTGCAAGGTGTGGCCTTTGCCAGCTGGTAATGGCCTGCCTTGTGTGGCATGGAGAGGGATGTGGTCGAGGACTCTGAGAAGGATAAATAGGAGAGCACAGAGAGGGACAGTGTGACATGCGGTGGTGCCATGAGGTGTGTGAGACCAGAGATGGACAATGCAGCACGTGGAGAGAACAGGTTTAGTGCAGCAGCTCAGAGGGGACTGCTTGCTGAATCTGCTGTTGGCAGAGATTGGTATTGCCTCAAAAGATCCCAACTGAAGGCTGGAGAGATGGTTAAGAGCACTGTCTGCGCTTCCAGAGGACCTGAGTTCAATCCCCAGCAACCACATGGTGCCTTACAACTGTCTATACTATGATCTGATGCCCTCTTCTGACATATAGGTGTGTGTGCAGATAGAGCACTCATGTATACATAGAATAAATAACTTTTTTTTTTTTTTTTTTTTTGGTTTTCTGAGACAGGGCTTCTCTGTGTAACCTTGGCTGTCCTGAATTCGCTTTGTAGACCAGGCTGGCCTCGAACTCACAGCGATCCACCTGCTTCTGCCTCTTTAGGTTTGAATAGTTTGCTAAAGTAGCTCACGGAACTCAGGGAAGCAGTATGTTTACATCTATCAGCTTATTGTAAAGAATATTATGGGAGTAGGGCTACGGAGATAGGGAAGTCAGTAAAGTGTCTGCCTCACGACCCTGAGGACCTGACCCATGGAGGCACGCCCGGCACCATGGTGGACGCCTGTAACCCCTGTGAGGACCTGACCCATGGAGGCACGCCCGGCACCATGGTGGACGCCTGGAACCCCGTGAGGACCTGACCCATGGAGGCACGCCGGGCACCATGGTGGACGCCTGTAACCTCTGTGAGGACCTGACCCATGGGAGCACGCCCGGCACCATGGTGGATGCCTGTAACCCCTGTGAGGACCTGACCCATGGAGGCACGCCCGGCACCATGGTGGATGCCTGTAACCCCTGTGAGGGCCTGACCCATGGGAGCACGCCCGGCACCATGGTGGATGCCTGTAACCCCTGTGAGGACCTGACCCATGGAGGCACGCCCGGCACCATGGTGGACGCCTGTCACCCTTGTACTGTGGAAACAGACACAGGAGAATCACTGGGGCTCATTGACCAGCAAGTCTAAACTAAATGGTGAGCTCCATGTCAATGAGAGACCCTCTTAAAGGAGGTATGATGTGTTCCTGAGGACTGGCAACTCAGAGTTATGCATGCACACACACACACATGCACACACATATACTCATGCTCACACATGTACACGCATGCACACATATACACATGCATGCACATACACACAACCTACACAAATGCACACACATATACACATGCATACATACAACCTACACAAATGCACATATACACATGCTCACACAATACACACATGCACACATACACACACACATGCACAAACTACACAAATGCACACACACATTTTTAGAAAGGATATAATGAAGGGTACAGATGAACAGCCAGAAGCAAAGACGCGCAGGGAAAGTTCTGGAGGGGCCTCAGCACAGGCACCTTGTGTTCACCAACCCAACAGCTCTCCAGCACAGACCCTTGCAGCTAAGGGGAGGCTTTGTCATGCATGTTACCGTAGCTTTGTCTTTCTGGGGTCAGAGCTCAGCCACTAATAGTCGCCTCATTAAACAAGAACTATTCCTCCCGCCCAGGAGCTCTGTGCCTGAAACCCAACCATCTCAAGTGTTCTGGAGCTGGACAGAAGGCTCAGCAGTTGAGAGAATCCGACTGGCTCCTAGCACACCCACTCTGCAGCCTAAAACTCCAATTGCAGGGGATCGACTCCCTCTTACCTGTGTCGGCATCTGTAACCACACGGTCTGCTGCTTTGTATTTGATCATTAATTATTTTGCTCTCCGAGGTCTGCTTGCTGTCTTTTACAAGCAGACCCTAATGTATCCCAAAATTAACAAAATTACAAAATTTGTAACCTTGCCTAAAAAGCGCTATTCACTGGGCCAAGTGTGGTGGCACACGCCTTTAATCCCAGCACTCAGGAGGCAGAGGCAGGCAGATGGATGTGAGTTCGAGGCCACCTGGTCTACAAAGTGAGTCCAGGACAGCCAAGGCTACACAGAGAAACCTTGTCTTGAAAAACAAAAAATAAAATAAAATAAAATAATTAATAGCCTATGAATTTTATGCAAAGGCACCCACACACAAAAAAGCACACATATGCATAAATAAAAATAAAATATAAAGCCAGGCATGGTGGCACACGCCTTTAATCCCAGCACTCGGGAGGCAGAGGCAGGCAGATCATTGTTGAGTTCAGGGCCAGCCTGGTCTACAAAGCGAGTCCAGGCTAGCCAAGGCTACACAGAGAGACCCCGTCTTGAAAAACTAAAAAGAATAGCTGTTGCTCTTGCAGGGCAGCAGGGTTCAATTCCCAACAGCTAACATGGAGGCTCACAACCTCTGTAACTCACACAGTGTGCATCTATACACCTAACGCCCACGTCCAATTCTTTTTTTTTTTTTTTTAACTACAAAGGGAAGAAAAAGGAAGGGAAGGAGGTAGAGATGGGAAAGGGAGGAAGAGGAGGATTACTTCAAATTAGATCTTTTGCTGAGCTCGTGATACTGGCTACAATCCTCTGCTGTAGTTCTCACAGAGGAGGGGGCTGCAGTTCCCAGCCACATGGGCAGGAGATGAACAGCTCATACAGTGTGCAGCGCGGCAGAGCTAAGATGTTCTGCAGCTTATGGGTATCAGGTGCACTTTTGTTTTCCTTTTCTTCTTTGGTTTTTTTTTTCTTTATTATATTTTTTTAGACAGGGTCTTACTGGCTATCCACTGGTGGCCTGAAACTATCTGTGTGGACCAGGCTGGCAAGAACACACAGAGATCTGCCTGCCTCTACCTTGAGTATCTGATAGTTGGGACTGAAGGCCGGTGGCCTTGGTCTCGCTGGCTTTAAGACAGCCTCACTAGGTAGCCCAGGAAGCCTTCAAACTGGAGAACCACCTCCTGCTTCAGCCTTCCGAGAGCTCCGATGACAGCTTGGTGTGGCTGTGGGTGTAGGCCAGACTACAGCCTGGGACAGTCTTCTTTGTCCCTTCTCTGGGTCCCGGGGAACTTCTTCAGTTCATCCGAGAAAAGGAGCCTTTCCCTGCTGAGCCGTCTCGCCAGCCTGCTTTGATACAGTCTCATATAGCACAGGCTGGCTTCAAATCTGATTTATAACAGATCATGACTTGTAATTTTTTTTTAAAGGGACACTTTCTACAGTTCCTTTTAGACTTATTTTATGATTTTTGGAGGCATGAATGTTTTGCTTTCATGTAATGTGTGAGCACTGTATGAGTCGCTGGTGACCAGAGAGATAAGAAGAGGGCGTTGGGTCCCCTGTGACTGAGGTTGCACAGGCTGTCAGCTGCCAGCTGGATTCTAGGAATCAAACCTGGCTGTGCTCCAAGAGCAACAAGTGCTTTTAACTACTGGGCCAGCACCCAGGACCTGACATGGCACCCTTGAGCCTCCTGCTCCTACCTCCAAACACTAGATATGAGCCAAGGGTATCCCATGCCAATATTGAGATTATTAAATGCACTTGGGGGGGGTTAGTGGGGTTGTTTGGTTGGTTGGTTTGGTTGGTTTGGTTTGGTTTTTGTGGGGGTGTTTTTGGTTTTGGTTTTGGTTTTTTTGGTTTTGGTTTTTGTTGTTGTTGTTGTTGTTATTATTTGAGGCAAGGTTTCTCTGTGTAGCCCTGGCCATCCTGAAACTCAATCTGTAGACCAGGCTGACCCTGGAACTCATGAAGATCCATCTGCCTCTGTCTCCTGAGTGCTGGGATTAAAGGCGTGTGCCACTGTAGGCTCAATTTTCTTAACAACTATATTTTATTATGAACTTATGAAATGAGCCTTCCTCCATTACAACCCGACTAACCCAAGCAATAGGAAAAGGAGATTAAAGAACACAATAACAAAACCTTAAGGATATTAGTTCTGAGGAACGATTCTTCTAGCACAGTCAGCAGGACCTCAGCAAACCAGCAAGCCCAACCAAAGTTGCTGCTGGAACCTGGAACAGCAGCTGGAACCCAAAGCCTTGAAGCTTTCCCTGGACCAGTTCTCTCGAGGAGCGCTTTTGAAGTGTTGATGAACAGCCAAAACAATCCCAAGTCCTCTCTCTCCTCCTCTTGTTTTGGGCTCATATGTATATTTCCTCTCAGAGTCTCTATTAGGATGTTTTCAGCTGGCAACATCCAAGTTCACCCACAAAGTGGTTCAACTTCTAAGTGGAAAAACGTCCTGCTCTCTCACAAGTCTGTTCCCCATCCCACACTTGGGATCAGCTTTGAATTCCCTTTTAATCCTATATTTTTAACCTATGGTGGATTTATCTGGTGTAACCTCATCCTAAAAAGAGGAGCGTACGCAAGTCTCTCTTTAAAATGCTAATTACATACGGAAGAAGACTGAACTGTTGCTCAGTTTCCAGATCTGTAGACAGAACTTAGCATGGCAGAGTACTGTGGTTCCAAGACGCCACTAGAAGTAGCTTCCTATGACTTTTTCTTTTCTTTTCTTCTCTGTCATTGACCAGGAAGAAAAGCAAAAAACCAAAATATTAACAATTTTATACCGGACATTGTGGCGCACACCTTTAATCCCAGCACTCAGGAGGAAGAGGCAGGTGGATCGCCATGAGTTCCAGGCCAGTCTGGTCTACAAAGCAAGTCCAGCACAGCCAACGCTACACAGAGAGATACTGTCTTGGAAAACAAAAAACAATTTTTTTTTTATTTTGCCTGGTAAGATATCACACCTGTAACACCAGCTATTTGGGAGGCTAAGGAGTAAAAGATTGTTTGAGCCTAGAAGTTTGAGTCCGGCCTGGGCAACATAAAAAGCCACCAGAGTTGGTGGCTCATGTAGCCAGTTCTTGCTTCTTCACGGGTTCATCTTTTTCCCACCCTGGTTTCACCCCAATCACTGGATGAGAGAGAAAGAGGGACAGAGGAGAGAGAGGTCCTTGAGTCTGATTTCTTCTTGTTTCTCCTTTGAGCAGGACTACTAACCAACCACAACCAACCTCTTTGAACAACCAACAGCCACCAATCTGTGGGGGACAGGGCTCTAACATTCATATACCTTCTGAAAAGTTCCCAAGATCAGACCCCAACAGAGGCAGGGACCAGGGAGAGGACTCTCTTTACCTAGACCACGAAGTGCCCTGCAGTCTCCAGAAATGCACCCAACGTTTTAGCCGAGTGGCCCGGGCTGAGCAGACAGGCAGTTAGGAAGTGGAACACGTCCCAGGTGGGCAGGCCAGGTCCGGCTGGCTCACACGAGTCCTGGCATGAAGCCTCTGCTCCAAGCCTGCTAGTCTAACTCATGGGTTTTCCTGGTGTGTTTGTTCCTCTAAGTTTTCACTTCCTACAATGTCAGACTTTAAAAAAACATACAGGCTAGCCCCAAAGCTGGACTCTGAGTAAAGTTGTTTCTTTTATAAATACTTTAATTACAGATAACCCTCACTCCAAGTAGTACCAGTTCCCCAGAAGCTATCAGCAGCTGCCAAACACCGTGCTTCTGCTAGAGCATGAGACAAATTAGAGTCAGCTCTTCAGAGAGACTAAGGCAGCCCCACAGCCTCACACTTGGGATCTAAACAAAACATATTTTATAAATTTTCTGGGGTTGTTGGGTTTTTTTTTGTTTTTTGAGACCGAATTTCTCTGTGTAGCTGTGACTGTCCTGGACTCACTTTGTAGGCCAGGCTGGCCTCGAACTCACAGCAATCCACTTGCCTCTGCCTCCTGAGTGCTGGGATTAAAGGCTTGCACCACCACACCTGGCTTAAATAGGTAATTTTTGTAAATATATTTATTTATATATAATATATGCATAACACAAATATTATGCGAATATACGCATATCTAAATGTTGTGTGCTATGTTTTAATGTTTACATTATATTTTAAAATATTTATCATGTTCTGCCTGGATATACACAACAGAAGAGGGCATTAGATCTCATTATAGATGGTTGTGAGCCACCATGTGGTTGCTGGGAATTGAACTCAGGACCTTTAGAAGAGCAGCCAGTGCTCTTAGCCTCTGAGCCATCTCTCAAGCCCCTACAGTATTCTTTTACACATTATTTTTATGTGTGTGTGGACACGATCAGAGGACAACTTGTTGAAGTCACTTGTCTCCTCTCACCACTTGGGTTCCGGGCATTGAGTCAGGTCAGGGTTAGCCGCAAGTGTACTTGTCTGCTGAAGCATTTCACCAGCCTTAGCAATTCCCTTAATAACTCAGGAGGTAGACGGTGTTATTATCCATAATCTCGATAACAGAAACGGCTTCAGAGAATGCAGCGATTGCTCATTGTTTTCATCTTTCCTGTAGCACAGTCTGACCTTGAACTGGATTTATAAGAAACCTCTCATCTCCACCTGCCAAGTACTGGGATACGAGCATGTGCCGCTACACCTGACCAACATCACTGGCTTTCTAACCCAATCTGAACCCGAACTAAAGCCCCATCAGTGACACCCCAGTTCATCTAGAACTGCCCTACCCTTTGTCACTGGGGTGGAAAGGCAGCCATCTTGGAAGAAGCAGTTCGGTGACCTTGCCTATAAATTTAAGTGTTAGATTCACTTGTCTCTGGAAGTCCCTCTACCTCTGATTTCTATGTGAAAGGTGCAGAGCTGAGGTCTGTGTTAAACAAAAGAGCAACAGTGGCCTGGGAATATAGCTCAGTGATAGAGAGCTTGCCCAGCATGCTTGAGGACCCAAGTTCAAACCGCACCTCCTGAACTTTGCACCCAGCCAGCTCTGAGCTTTGAACTGAGATGTGCATGGTGCACTCTGTCGGGGAGGAGAGTTAGCCTGCAGGTCTGCACTGAAGCGGTTGATGAGGAAAAACAGGGCGTCCTTTCACATATCCGGCTCCCTGGTCTCCTGCCCTCCTCTCTAGCTCTGCTTCTTTCTGCCTCATATTCTAAAGAGGAAACTGAAAGGAAATTTCTGCTCAAGCACAAGGAAAAAAAAAAACTGATCATTTAAGTCCACTGTCTTATCCTTTCCAACAGTGTCTAGTCTGTCACATTCTACCTAATAGAGCTGAGAACTTTCTCATCCTAGAGAACGCATTTTAGTTGGATCAACACAGTCTATCAGTTCATTCATAGCATTTACGTAAACAGAACAAAAACATGCGCTGGCCCACCCTAATGACTCAGCCTAAGTCAGGTCTGAGGAGAGGAGATAAAACGGCACTAGTGCCCTCGGGAGGAAATCACCTCACAGCAGCCGTGGTAGCCGTCCACCCAGACACAACCCTTGGATGTTGGTTGCTAGCCAACGATAGCTGGTGTCAAATGGTTCTCAAGGATTGCCAGTCCCCCGAGGATGACAGGCGCCACAGCAGGTGGGAAGGGTTTCTGTCTAGAGCCCGATCACCCCTTGCCACTCTCTCTGAGGAAAGTGAGCCCACAGCCAGGTGGTCTGGGGCGGCACTAGCCGAAGGATGGAGGAAGGCGCGGTGGGTCAGCGCATGGTTCCCTGGACCGAGCAGGGCCTCGTGTGTTAAAGCAGGCTGCAGATGGTCTTCCGAGTAATTAGAGAATTAATTAAATCCACACAATCTAATCCTCATACTAGGAGTGGAGGGAGAAAAAGGAAAGAAGCTTGGAGGAAGAAAGAGGGGGAGAGAGAAAAACAGGAGATTTGAACCATTAGGTCTGTTTTGCTTGGATACGCTCTGCAACTTAATATACTTCCCCAGAAATCCTGTAGTGTCCATTGCCTTTTTTTTTTTTTTAACAATTATCTGAGTTAGTTTCATTTTTCTGTCTTTCTCCACTCTCTAAGCAGGGCCGTATGTTAAGGATTATTGACTGAAGAATAAATTCTCCCTCTCTCTCTCCCTCCCTGCCCCCCCCTCTGTGTGTGTGTGTGTGTGTGTGTGGTGTGTGTGTGTGTGTACAAGTTTGTGTGACTTTACTGTACATGAGACAGTGCCTTGCTATACAGCTTTGGATGGCCTGGAACTCTGTAATCTTCTTGCCTCAGCCTCCCAAGTGCTGGGATTATAGGTGTTCATAACCATGATAAGATAGAAAATTTCTTGCTGGCAGTGGTGGCGAACACCGTTAATCCCAGCACTCGGGAGGCAGAGACAGGTGGATTGCTGTGATTTTGAGGCCAGCCTGGACTACAGAGCGAGTTCCAGGACAGCCAGGGCTACACAGAGAAACCCTGTCTCAAGAGGAGAAAAAGGAAAGAAAGAAATTTTCTCTTATGGATTCTTTCTAATTACTTCAAGTGAGTTCTCATTAGTAGTTCAAAAAAACTGGGTGTGGTGGTGCATGCCTTTAATCTCAGCACTCAGTGGGCAGAGACAGACAGATGTCTGAGCTGGAGGCTACACAGAGAAACACTTTCTTGAAAAACCAAAATATAGGCGGCTGGAGAGATGGCTCAGAGGTTAAGAGCACTGACTGCTCTTCCAGAGGATCAAGGTTCAATTCCCAGCACCCGCATGGCAGCTCACAACTGTCTGTAACTCCAAGATCTAACACCCACAGACATTCATGCAGGCAAAATACCCAGCACTCGGGAGGCAGAGGCAGGCGGATCGCTGTAAGTTCGAGGCCAGCCTGGTCTACAAAGTTAGTCCAGGGTAGCCAAGGCTACACAGAGAAACCTTGTCTCAAAAAAACCAAAATAAATAAATAATTAATTAAATTAAATAAAAAATAGAAAGAAAAACCAAAATATACTTTCTTAAAACCTGGGCGTGGTGGTGAACACTTTTTGTCCCAGCAGTTGGGAGGCAGAGGCAGGCAGATCTCTGTGAGTTTGAAGCCATCCTAGTCTACAGAGTAAATTCCAAGACAGTCAGAACCATAAAGAGAGACCCTGTCTCTGACAACAAAAACAAACAGAACAAACCACAACAACAAAACAGTTGCTGTGGTCATGGCGTCTCCTCACAGCAGTAGAGCCCTAAGGGAGGAAGCAGCTGTTTTTGTTGCACAATACTTGACAAAGGCCTCTGGCCAATTGACCCACCTGAGATGCTGAGTTATCAATCGACCTGTGTTGCTGCACTCATGTGGCATTCAGAGAACAACTTTCAGGAATCAGTCATCTTCTGCTGTGGGTTCTGGGGACTGAGTTCAAGTCCTCAGTCTTCCCTGGTGTACTGGTTAGTTTTTGTTCTTGTTTGGTCGACATGACGAAGACTTGAGTCATCTGAGAAAAAGGAACCTCAGTTGAAGAAATACTTTCCACCAGACAGGCCTGTAGGCAAGCCTTTTTTTTTTTTTTAATTAATGATTGACATGAGAGGGCTTGAGGCTGGAGAGATGGCTCAGTGGTTAAAAGCACTGTGTGCTCTTCCGATGGACTGGGGTTCAAGTCCCAGGACCCACATCAGGCAGCTCACAACTGCCTTTCACTCAAGCTCCAGGTGCTTTGATATCCCTTCACCCCACCCCCACCCCCCTGTCCCCTCTGTTCAGGCTGGCCTCAGACTCAGAGATCTGCCTGTCTCTGCCTCTCCAGTGCGGGGTGGAAAGGCTCGCACCACCACTGAAGGGATAAGTAATAATTACAATTTTAAAAAAGAGAAAGAATGCCACCTCAGCCAGGCGTGGTAGCACACGCCTTTAATCCCAGCATTTTAGAGGCAGAGGCGGGTGGATCGCTGTGAGTTTGAGGCCAGCCTGGTCTATGAAGCAAGTCTAGGACTCTCAGGGCTACACAGAGAAACCCTGTCTAGAAAAAAAAAAAAGAATGTCACCTCTGGGTAGGTAGTCCTAGGTGGCATCAGAAATCAGGGTGAGCAAATCATGGGGTACAGTTGAGTTGGGTGCAGTTCAACTGAGCGTAGTTGAGTTCGTGCAGTTGAGAGGCAGTTTTTCCAAGCAGAGCAATTCAGTGAGAAGCAGAGAATCCAGTTTGAGTCAGTCAGCTGGGAGAGGAGTTTTGAGCCAGAACAGCTGAGTTGAACCAGCCAGCCAGAGTTCAGAAAGAACTAAAAAGGGTGAATTTATTCAGCAGAAAGTCTCAGAGGCTGAAACCACTCTAGGCCTACATTAGCAGACAGAGGCTGGAAGCTGAAGCCTTCAAGGTCCAGACTTGCATAAGATCAGATTGTATGGAGGCTGGAAGCTTCTAGCCCTAGGGAGGGTTAGATAGAAATGCTCTGGGCTCAGCCCAAACCATGTATTGGTAAAACTTAGGTAAGCCTCTCGTCTCATGCCCTCATCTGAGGAAATAAAACCATTTACTGTCTTATAGCCTACGCTGGCCTTGAACTCCTGTGCAACAGAGAGTGACCTTCAGACCCTATCTCAAAAGACAAACGGGCTGGAAAAATGGCTTACTTAAGAGCATTGCTGCCCTCAGAGGACCCAAGTTTGAATCCCAGCACACAAATAGTAGCTTACTACCTTCGGTAACTTCACTACCAAGGGATCTGATACCCTCTCTGGACTCCATAAGCACCAGGCAAACACATATTGCAAACATACACACACACACACACACACACACACACACACACACACACTATGTAAAACATTCACACATATGAAAATCTTTAAACAAATGAGGAGTCAACCCTAATACACTCTTTCTGGAAAACAATAGGCATAATCGATTTTTTTTTTCAAGATACAGGGTTTTTCTGTGTAGCCTTGGCTGTCCTGGAACTCACTCTGTAGATCAGGCTGGCCTCAAACTCAGAGATCTGCCTCTGCCTCTGCCTCCCAAGTGCTAGGATTAAAGGCCTGTGCCACCACTGCCCGGGTGCTGGGATTACAGGCGTGCACCACCACGCCCGGCTTCCTTTTATTACTCATTTCCGGTTGTTGCTGTCATCTTTGAGGCAGGGGCTCACTAGGTAGCCCTGGTTGGCCTGAAACCTGACATGTAGCCCAGGCTGGCCTCAGATACATAGAGCTCTACTTGCCACTGCCTCTAGTGCTGGGATTGAAGGGATGTGTTGCTGTGCTTAGCTACTATTTGTTTGTTTGTTTATTGAGACCGGGTCTGTTGTACAGCTCTGGGCCTGCAGGTGGCAGGGTGGTGGCCTGAGCCTTCTGGTGACTGAGGACTGGGCCCTACTCAGCATTCTCTCTGCCCTACACCACTCTGTTCCACCATCTTTTGTTGTCCCCACCATCCTGACCATCCACTATTTTTTAATTTAAAAAACTGTTTAGAGCCTGGCGGTGGTGGCACACGCATTTAATCACAACACTCAGGAGGCAGAAGCAGGTGGATCGCTGTGAGTTCAAGGCCAGCCTGGTCTACAGAGCAAGTCCGGGACAGCCAAGGCTACGCAGAGAAGCCCTGTCTTGAAAAACAAAACAAAAACAAGCAAACTGTTTATATTGGAGCTGGAGAGATGGCTCAGTGGTTAAGAGCACTGACTGCTCTTCCAGAGGACCCAGGTTCAATTCCCAGCACCCACATGGCAGCTCACAACTGTCTGTAACTCCAAGATCTGACACCCTTACACCAACGCACATAAATTAAAATTAAGTAAAATGTTAAAAAAAAAAAGTTGTTTATACAATATAGTTTGATCAGTAGGCGTAGTGGCTCACACCTCTAATCCCAGCACTCAGGAGGCAGAGGCAGGTGGATTGCTGTGAGTTTGAGGCCAGCCTGGTCTAGAGAGAGTTCCAAGACAGCCAAGACTAACACAGAAAAACTCTGTCTCAAAACCAAACAAAACAAAAGCACACACACACAGACATCCACCAAAGAAACAAAACAAAGCAACATGGAATCTGTGGTATGTTGGCCAACTACTCACAAGCCCTGGAGTGTGGTTAATATACCTAGTGTCAATTTGGAAAGAAAACTGATTTTCCTGCATCTAGCAGCAATCAACTGCAAATAGTTTCATGGTCATGACTGTTCATTTGGACTGCTTTGGCTGGGATTGTGTCTGGGGTTGTGCGGGTCTTGTGCACGCTGTCACAGTCTCTGTGAGTCCCAATATGTGTCAACCCCACTGAGTCTGGAAAACAGTTTCCTTAGTCTTCCATCACCTCAGGCTCTTGCTGTCTTCCACCTCCTCTCCCTGAGCCTATGGACCACTTCTTAAATAACACGTCTAAGTAAAGAGACAGATGAGAGAGTCTGACCTAAAGTTTAAACCTGACAAAAAAGACAGATACAAAATAGAGGTAGACTACCAGCTTCGGTCCTGCTCTTAGTTGCCCATTGGGCATCTGCAGGCCCAGGTGAGGTGCTTCTGACAGTAGCATTCTTCTGGAAAAGTGTTTTACAACACTGGAAATTTGTACAGAGTCTTTTTCTAGGAGGCCTTACATGCTTTAAACCAGCATCTGCCAAAGGTCTAGGAATCAAGGGGTAGAAATGACATCGATCCATTAGTCACGCACCAGAAAAAGGTTTTCCTTTCTGTTCTTATGACCCGCTGCTCGGCTTGTGCAGAGACAGGGTTTCTGCAGGGAACACAACAGTGATCCCGTTGAACTGGAAGTTTAGACCGCCACTGAATCAAGAGGAAAATAAGGGAGTCACTGCACAAGCGGGAGGGACTGATCCTGATGACCAAGGCGAAATCGTGCTTCTGCACAGTGACAGCATGACTATGTCTAGAATACAGACGGATAGATAGACAGACAGACAGACGGAAGGAAGGAAGGAAGGAAGGGTGGATGGATAGATGGATGAATGGAAGGACAGATGAACAGACAGACAGATAGATGATAGATAGACAGACAGACAGACAGGTAGATGGATGGATGATATAACTATAGACATAAGGGGGCTAGAGAAATGGTTCAGTGATTAAAAGAACTGAGTTTTACTCCTATTAGGTCCAAAGCACACCCTCAAAATGGCAGTGCAGGTGACAATGTCCTAAACAGAAGGATTTTGACCAGGTAAACAGAAGAGTTATTGGGTAAACAGAAGCCTAATCTCAGCATTGCTCAGGGATGTGGACAAACAAGGTGAGTTTCTGTTTACCAGGAAAAACCACTACCTCCCAAATTCATCCTGAAGGCCAGCTACCTCAGGCAAGGCCAGGCCAGCTACCTCAGGCAAGGCCAGGCCAGCTACCTCAGGCAAGGCCATCTAGTCCCCATTAATTCGACCAGCTTGCATTAGTTGAAAGACCCCCATTTTTTTGTTTGTTTGTTAGGTTGGTTTTTGAGATAGGGTTTCTCTTTGTAGCCATGGCTATCCTGGAATTGTTTTTTGTTTTGTTTTGTGTTGTTTTGTTTTTTGTTTTTTTGTAGACTACCCTAGCCTGGAACTCACAGTGACCCACTTGTCTCTGCCTCCCTGAGTGCTGGGATTAAGGGTGTGCACCACCATGCCTGGCTGAAAACCTTTTGGGGATTTTTTTTTTTTGGCAGGGAGGGGGTTTGAGACAGGGGTTCTCGGTATGGCCCTGGCTTTCCAGGAACTCTGTAGACCAGGCTGGCTTCAAACTCAGAGATCTACCTGCCTCCACATCCCAAGTGCTGGTATTAAAGGTGTGTACCACCACAGCCTGGCTGAAAACTTGGGTTTTTTGTTTGTTTGTTTGTTTGTTTTTTCCTTTCTTTTCCTTTTTTTCAGAGATGCGGTTTCTCTGTGTAGCCCTGACTGCCCTGGACTCACTTTGTAGACCAGGCTGGTCTTGAACTCACAGAGACTCTCCTGCCTCTGCCACCTGAGTGCTGGAATTTGAAAACTTGGGGGTTTTTTTATATTTACTTATTGTACATGAGTGCTTTATCTGCAGAAGAGGGCACCATATCACATTACAGATGGTTGTGAGTCACCATGTGGTTGCCGGGAATTGAACTCAGGACCTCTGGAGAAGCAGGTGGTGCTCTTAACCACTGAGCCATCTCTCCAGCCCTGAAAACTTGTTTTTAATGATAGAAATCAAAGCAGCTAATTAAGGGGAAAAGAGGGCATTCCTAGGGTTGGAAGTGAGTTAGTGTGTGGGGGGCAAAGGTAGGGGTGGGACTGATCATTCAAAAGGCAACAATAGAGAAAAAAATTTTTTGATTGTTGTATTAATTTCCCCAGATAAACATAGGTTCAAGGAGGCTAGGCCTGTGGTGGGGTCCAGCTCTAACTCTCACAGGTAAGCACAGGTCTTCTACAGATCGCTGGCTGGGTGCCTTGTGGGTAAAGGCTTCTCAGAGCAATGTACTGGAGGCAGGGCAAGCAAAGCAGCATGTGACTGCTGGGCCACACTGGATCCACTGGCCCTCCCCAGAGCGTGTGGCTTAGTAACGGAGGACAGAACAGAAACTCATGCTGGCCTCCAGCTCTGATGCAGAATTTGGTGCCGTGGTTGGACAAGCTCCAATCAATGTAGGACAATGTTATAAATGTGTACCATCACTGGCTTAAAGGCAGAAGAGAGAACAGACTCAAACTCAAACTCATCTGGACACACATTTATCTATCTATCTATCTATCTATCTATCTATCTATCTACCTACCTATGTACGTATGTATGTATCTACCTACCTACCTATGTACATATGTACGTATGTATCTACTTATCTATCTACCTATGTACATATGTACGTATGTATATATGTATCTATCTATCCATCCATCTATCTATCTATCTACCTATGTATATATGTATGTATGTATGTATCTACCTACCTACCTATGTACATATGTACGTATTTATTTATCTACCTATGTACATATGTATGTATGTATGTATGTATGTATGTATCTATCTATCTATCTATCTATCTATCTATCTATCTATCTATCTGTGATCTCACATAGCCCAGCCTGGCCTGTAACTCTGTATGTAAAAGGCTAGCATTCAACTCCTGAACTGCTAATTCTCCTGCCTGTACCTCTCCCCGACTGGGATTCCAGGTGTTTGCTAGTTTTCCTGGATACATACCTTTTTGTTGTTGTTGTTGTTTTTGTCTTTGTCTTTTTTGAGACAAAGCCTTATGTAGCCCAGGCTGGCCTCAATCTCTTGATGCTCCTGCTTCCACTAAGTGTTCACCACCACCCTCAGTTTTACACACCTACCTTTTAAATTGTTTTATCTCTTTGTGGCCGTCCTAGGATAACTTGAGTCGCTTCTCCCCTTCTACCATATGGCACTTAGAGATGGAATGCACGACATCAGCCTCGGTGACAAATACCTTTACTCACGGTGCTATCTTTCCCAAGCCTTTACATACCCATTTTTAGAAAATGCATTTCTCAGCCGGGCACTGTGACACATGCCTGTAACCCTAGCATCCTGGGAGGTAGAGGCAGGCAGATCTTTGTGATTTCCAGGCCAGCCTGGTGAGTCCAGGATGGCCAAGGCTACACAGAGAAACTTTGTCTCAAAAACAAAACAAAAGCATGCACATGTGTGCACCCCCACACAACCTCACACACACACATTTATGTACACACACACATCAAAGAAGCAACAACAACAACAGAACCAACATGGACTCTGTTGTTATGTTGGCCAACTACTTATAAGCCTTGGAGTGTGGAAAACACTTACTTGGGCCTGGCTTACAGTTCAGAGGTTTAGTCCATTGTCATCATGGTGGGAAACACGGCAGCGGACAGGCAGAGGCGGCGCTGGAGGGGTAGCTGAGAGCTCTACACCCGACTGACAGGCAGCAGGAGGAGAGTGAGGCCCTGGGCCTGGTTTGAGCATCTCAGACCTCAAAGCCATCCCCCCTGTGACACATTTCCCCTAACAAAGCCAAACCTAATCCAACAAGGCCAGACCTCCCAATAGCTGCCACACTCTGGGCCTCTGGGGGCCATTTTCACTCAAACCTCCACACCTGCCATACCAAAACTGTGTTTTCAAAGAAAACCTTATTTTCTTAAGAGTTGTTTGTTTAAAGATTGTATTTGTTTATTGTGTGTACAGTGCTTGAAGGCCAGAAGAGAGCATTAGATCACATTATAGATGGTTGTGAGCCACTATGTGGTTGCTGGGAATTGAACTCAGGACTTTTGGAAAAACAGCAGAACAGTCAGTGCTCTTAACCTCTGAGCCATCTCTCCAGCCCTTTGTTTATATTTACCTTTATTTTATGTGCACTAGTGTTTTGCCAGCACATATGTCTGTGTGAGGGTGTCAGGTCTTTTGAGTTACAGACAGTTGTGAGCTGCCATATGGATGCTGGGATTTGAACCTGGGTCCTCTGGAAGAACAGCCAGTGCCCTTAACCACTGAGCCAACTCTTCAGCCCCAGAAAAATCTTATTTTCATATAGACCAAGCTAGCTAGTGAGACTAGAGACATCAGCAAGCCCTGGGTTTGATGGAGACCCTGCCTTGCAGAATGTGGTGGAAGAGAGATGGAGAGCGATTCCCAGCATCAACCAGGGGCCTCCATATGCAGGTACATCTCTCTGAAGAGCCACATGACCAAGGGGCCTCCATATGCAGGTACATCTCTCTGAAGAGCCATGTGACCAAGGGGCCTCCATATGCAGGTACATATCTCTGAAGAGACACATGACAAGGAAAGTTATTTTTAAACAGCATTTAACTGGGGGCTTGCTTACGGTTTTAGAAGGTGAGTTGACGACCATCATGGCAGGATGCAAGGCAGCAAATAGGTAGGGATGGCACTGAGCAATAGCTGAGAGCGAGACTGGACCAGGCTTAGGCTACCACAAAGACACACCTTCTCCCAGCAAGCCACACCTCGTAATCCTCCCCACCCATTAGGGACCAAGCATTCACATATTTGAGCCTATGGGGACTGTTCTCACTCAAACCTCTACACTGTATCCACATACTTTAAAATACACACACACGAAAGAAATCCACATGTAATATATACTTATATACATCCATATTGTAAGGAGCCAGGCATTGTGGCACATACTTGGAGGGCTCAAACAGAAGGACAGGAAGTTTAAGGGCATCTTGGGAAACAAAAACAGTACTTCTTAAGGAAGAAAAGGCAAGCATAGTGGTTCACATATGTAATCCTAGCTAGCTCACAGGAGCCTGAGGCCAGGGGAGTGCCAGGAATTCAGGGCCAACTTGGCCTACAGCACGAGCCTGTCTAAAAAAATGAGACAAGGGCTGGAGAGATGGCTCAAAGGTTAAGAGTACTGACTGCTCTTCCAAAGGTCATGGGTTCAATTCTCAACAACCACATGTTGGCTCATAACCATCTATGACGAGATCTGTATACATAATAAACAAATTGTTTAAAAAATCTGCCTTCCTTGCATATACTGAAGATCTCTCTCATGAATTATGTACTTGAAAAAAAATGAGACAAAACAAGGAAAGGGAACTTAACTCAGTTGGCGAGAGTTCTCTAGCGCAGGGAGAGCCCTAGGTCTGATCCTCAGCACAGCACTAACTGGGCTCAGCTATATGTCTTCAACCATAGCAAGACACACAAATAGGAGGATCCAAAGTCACCCTTGGATACATAGGGAATGTGAGTCTACTCTGGCCTAAAGAACTGGTCTTGGTACCAAGAAGAGACTTGATACCCTATGAGCATATACAGGGGGAGGAGGTCCCCCTCAGTCACAGTCATAGGGGAGGGGAGTAAGGGGAAAATGGGAGGGAGGGAGGAATGGGAGGATACAAGGGAGGGGATAACCATTGAGATGTAATATGAATAAACTAATAAAATAAAATTTATTTTTTTATTATTTTTTATTAACTTATTCTTGTCTTCCAAGAGCACCTGTACTCCGTTTCCACAGAGACGATGAGGTGTGATATGGATGAGGTGTGATACGGATGAGGTGTGATATGGATGAGGTGTGATACGGATGAGGTGTGATATGGATGAGGTGTGATATGGATGAGGTGTGATATGGTAAGCCTGGGACATCAGTGTGCAGGGCAACTCACAGAACGAACCTGCATCGGTGTCCAGTGTGTCCCAACATGGACTCAAGACACCAAGATGCCAGACCCACTCAACTGGAGCCTGGAGACCCTCAAAGGGTTCCAGACTTGCCCAGTGGACTCCTGGGTCTTCCAGAGCATTGTGAGGCAAGACAGAACTGGAACTACAGAGTTAAAAAAAAAAGGAAGCTGCCACAGCCTGCCCGTTCATAATGTGTTTATCTCTGAAGGGACAAGTCTAATCAAGAAACATGGGACTGCCTTTCCCAAGGTGGTATAGTAGGGGTTAGTTGCAGTCCTGATTTGGGATGGTGGCACATCATTTCAGTCTGGAAAACAAATCAAATCTTCTTGTAGGCAGAAACTGCAGATGGGCCAACACAGTTCCCTGGAGGTATGAGGCGTGTAGCCTGACGGGGCCAGGTAACTGGGCACCTCAGCCTGGGGCCAGTCAGCCTCAAGCAAGAGCACCCTGCTTCCTCCAAGGGTTTCTCGGCCTGAGGAGAGTAGAAGCACTCATCATGTTCCTCCAGACGTTCAGAAAATGGCGGCGGGGTGATCCTCACGCCATCCCCCTTTGTTTGGTGACCAGTGCTAGTCCAAACTGGACTGACATGCCAACAAACGACCACTCTCTTCTCTGTGATTTCAAGATTCAACTCCTTAACAGAGAGAGAGAGAGAGGGGCAGGCGATGACATGAATTATCGCATTGGGCCCATTTCCTGAAGCACAAGGGTAGGGCAGGGTGACTTTGACAGCAGATCCTGGGGACCTAGAGAGGAAGACCTTGTCTCGAAAAACCAAAAAAAAAAAAAAAAAAAAAAAGTGATTTGTTAGTCTTGGTAGAGGCAGGGCTTTAATCCCCACACTGGGGAAGCAGAGGCAGATGGATCTCTGGGGCTGGAAAGCGACAAGGTTTAGACAGGAGTCAGGATGGAGAGCGGGCTGCAGAGTAAGGGAGAAATGGATAGTGGACTCTGAGGACTCCCCAGCTGTGGGGAAAGCTGTCACAGGGGTGTGTGTGTCTTCCTGGGTTAGCTCTGGCAAGGTGCTCTGATGTGAGACCATCCTGCTGCTGTGTCTGTCTTCCTACCCTGAATCCATCCTGAAGGATGGTAAAGTAGGATTCTCTGCCTCCCTCGGTGTCCAATCTTATACGCCCAGTGATGGTTTGCTAGAGATTTGGGGAAACGTGCTAAATGTGAGGCAGGAGTAGGAAACGCTTTGAGCGCTGTGGGCTCTAGCAGCCTTAGCAAACTCATTCTCAACAGGCCAACCAAAAAGGCAAAGTAGAAATGAAAATTTTTTAAAAAGGAGTTTTTGTTTTTGTTTTTGTTCTTTGAGACAGGGTTTCTCTGTGCAGCCTTGGCTGTCCTGGTCTCACTTTGTAGACCAGGCTGGCCTCGAACTCACAGCGATCCGCCTGCCTCTGCCTCGGGAATGCTGGGATTACAGGCGTGCGCCACCACGCCCAGCAAAAAGGAGGTTTTTAACTTGGCCATACTGGAAAGAACAAAGGCATCTTGCGACAATTTTCTTCTCCAAGTACATCTTCAGGGTTCTGACGTGGTCTCGTTTAAGGCTTAAACAGAAGGCAAGAGGTATGCATCCTTAAGCAGTCCTTGTCAAGGTGTGGTCGCCTGCACCGTCTCGGTTCACCTCCAGTTTCTCCCATAAAGTAATCTGGCAAGTTTTCTGAACTGTGAAAGCTCTTTCCTGGAGTCAAGTTCCTCGGTTGGCTTGCATCTGTGTCCTTGTCTTTTCCTTCTCCAGCATGAGACTTCCCAGGGAAACCCACCAGGGGATGAAAGGTTCTCTAGAATACCTCAATCCTGCCATAGTGGCTAGCGGCCTGTGATCGGAAGGGATTATTCCTCTTTTCCTCCCCCGCCCCCCCAGCGACGCGGCTCACGCTTACTTCCGCACGCCAGAAGGCAGGCCACACAGCTAAACCGCCAGCGGCAGGAGGCAAGCGGAAGTTCTCCTAGGACACCAGTTCCCCTTGCGGGTCTGGGCGGCGTCTCCGTGGCGACGCGCTGCGATGTGCGGCTGCGCAGGAGTGACGGGGGCGCATGCGCGTGCGCGGCGGGGGTGGTGGAGAGGGCGGGGGTGTTTTGGTTCTCGCCGCTCGCCGTCCTTTCCCAGACCTGGCTGTCGGAAAGCTGCAGTTGTTCCTTTTTCCTTTCCCGTCCTTTCCTCCCTTCCCCTACCCGGATTATTCCCCCACACACACCCCGCCTCCTTCCATTTCACGCGCCTCTCTTTGATCGGCTGCCGCCCGGAATCCGGGCCGCTTTCCGGGCCGGGCGCTCGAAGGCGCGCGGCCCCGGGGCCCGGTATATGACCCGCCGCCCTGCCGCCCCTTGCGTCCTCCGCCCCATGTGGCTGCGGGGCCACGGCGGCGCTGCCCACTATGGCCCGGAAAGCAGTTAGCAGGAAGCGGAAAGCGCCTGCCTCGCCAGGAGCCGGGAGCGACGCCCAGGGCCCGCAGGTGAGGGCTCACAGGCCTGGGTGGTGATGCCAGGACCCCTTAGGGAGTTCCAGCTGGTGGGGACAGGAACGAGGGCCCAGGGCGGGACTAGAACCAGGCTCCCCGGTGGCCAGTCCTTCTGCAGTGTGCTGGCGTGCGGGCGGGCCGGAACTCCAACATGACGCCTTCCGCTGGAAGTCGGCTGCTAGGAACAGAGAGCTCCATCCAGGAGGGCCTCCTTGGCCCTGGAGGAAGGAGAAACTGAAGTCAAGGGAAGTCGGAAGACGACCGGCCTTCCGAAGTGACACCGGGAATATGGGCCGATTGTCTCTTATCAAGGAGACCATCTCCCGATAGAGTGCTGGTCCTTTCGGCTCTTTAGACACCTGGAAGAAAGACCAGGTGTCATCCCAACACTGCCCCCTTTGGAGAGAAAGGCCTCTCCGACTTAGGATTCCGACACTGGTACCTCGAGCTCTTCACCCCGTTGGTATTTCATTTTTTTTCCCCCGCCCCCCGAATTCTAAAACTGCCCGCAGCGCGAGTCGCGCGGTGTCAGATGAGCGGCCATTGACTGTACATTCCCCCCCCCCCGCCCCGCGCGCCCCTTGGAAGATCCGGGACCCCAGTCTGGCTCGTTGAGCTATAAACCCTTTATGCTCTACGGGGAGCACAGGCGGAGAGGGAGAAGGGGGCTAGTTAGAAATGCAACCCAGGTGGGTTCGGTAATACGGACCTCATTTTCTTCCCTGTCAAGGGCACCTGGGTATAGAGTGTTTCTGAGTCCTCACTTTTCTCAGAGGGCTAGTTTTGGTGCTAGACGAGATAGGCTGTATTTTGTGGGTTGCGAATCTGTCTGTTAAAATTTTGACTATGTAAATCCTGGAGGACCGAAAGCTTGGCTGTGTTTCTATGATACAGTAAGGTTTCTTTTCTTAAAAGAGAAGTGGCCGACGGCTGATTTCTCATATTGGTTTCCACAGTTTGGCTGGGATCACTCGCTGCACAAAAGAAAAAGACTACCCCCAGTGAAGAGGTCCTTAGTGTACTACCTGAAGAACCGGGAAGTCAGGCTACAGAGTGAAACCAACTACTCTCGGGTGTTACACGCTTACGCAGCGCAACAACTTCCCAGTCTCCTAAAGGAGCGAGAATTTCACCTTGGGACCCTTAATAAAGTGTTTGCTTCTCAGTGGTTGAATCATAGGCAAGTGGTGTGTGGCACAAAATGCAACACGGTGAGTAACAGGAGGGCTCTTTTTCCTGGGATGAATGACTTCACTCTAGAGCCTTTTCACTGCTCATCTTCCCTGCTTACATTTTTTTTTTGGGGGGGAGGGCGAGGGGGTGGGGAGCAGAGTTGGAATTTATTGAGAGATTTTAAGTAGAGGTGTTAGGACAAGGAGGTCCTTCAGGGAAGGTGGGGCCCACGTGTGGGTCTGAGGGCTTGAGAGAGAGGTGCTCCTGTCCCCCCCACACACTAGAGAGAGGTGCTCCTGTCCCCACACACACACTAGAGAGAGGTGCTCCTGTCCCCACACACACACTAGAGAGAGGTGCTCCTGTCCCCACACACACACTAGAGAGAGGTGCTCCTGTCCCCACACACACACTAGAGAGAGGTGCTCCTGTCCCCACACACACACTAGAGAGAGGTGCTCCTGTCCCCCACACACACTAGAGAGAGGTGCTCCTGTCGTCCCCCCCCACACTCTGCAGTCCTCTCTTTGACCTCTGCATCTTCTGATGGCTTCAGCTGATGGTGGCTTTAGGCCCCTGACTGTGTGCTGCTCCTGCTGCTACTAACGTTTTAGCCTCATCTTCTAAATAAGATGCCTCAAAGGACAGAAATGGATGTCTGCATCACTTAGGATACATGATAGTCACTGCTGAATTGCTATGTATCAACCTTTGATACAGAAGTATTTAGCACTTGGGAGGAGGTAGAAATAAGGCAAATAATTATTTTCACGTACTATCCAAACAAAACCTGTCTCAAAAAAAAATCCTCTCTAATTACTTAATAACTGTTCTTCTTTAAAACTACTCCCCTACACTCATGTCACATTTAATTTTCCTCTCTCCCTTACAAATCTCTGTAAACCAGGCTGGTCTTGAACTCACAGAGATCCGCCTGCCTCTGCCTCTTTAAGTACTGAGATTAAAGGCGTGTGCACCACCATGCCCAGCCAGAGGGGAAATTTTATTTAAGCTTTCTAACCAATATGGTTACAGGCAGGAATAGAGTTGAAAGAGTAGATGTGGCGCTTGCTTCAGCAGTGTATGTACTTAAGCTGGGACTCTACAGAGAAGATTAGCGTGACCCCTGCATAAGGAAGACACACAAGCCTGTGGCATGTTCCACCTTAAAAAAAAAAAGTATGTGTTTGAAATAAGGGTACAAACAGCAAGACCTTACAGAAGTCATAGATGCTAGAAGAGACAGGACTAGAGCTGAGTAAATGATGCTGTCTGGCCCTTGCTCTGTGTTTAACTGGCCTAGTGTGAAGAGACAGGTAATGTTATATTGGCGAGTAAATTGATTCTGGACCAAAACACATCTGGGGTTACTAAAAGAGAGGTTACTCTACATCAAGAAAATCATGGGCCTGTGAAATTGTTGGGTGAAGCTTGCCACCCAAGCCTGGCAACCTGAGTCTGATCCCCTGAATCCACAGAGGTGGAAGAAGAGGACGAGTGCATAGCTGGTTTCTCTGACCTCCATGTGCCTGCCATGGCCTGCTTTCAGAGGTGTACAGCACTCACCATCATCATCATCATCATGCATTTTAAAAGGAAAAATATCTTGGGTGCACAGTGGGCAAAAGTTGCCAAGCTCGGCAACCTGAGTTTGACCCTCAAAATCCATGTGATGGAAAGAGAACAAACTACCACAGCTGAACTGCGCCCGCCTGCCGTGGCATGTAAGCCCACGCCAAATATAAATAGGATGTCAAAACAAAAGCCAGAAGTGTCTTTATAAAGGTCTTAGGCAAATTTTTAATTAGTTTTAAGGAAGGAAATGATACTACAGTGGCTGGGGCCAAATTTTCACTACTTCTGCTAAGCTTTTCTTACGTATAACGCTTTCAAAACTAGGTGCTAGTAGCAAGCCTGCACAAAACTTCCTTTTTCTGGTTTCAGTCTTGCCTTGGCGGTTTAGGAAACTATCATCCTTGACACTTGGAGTAGGAAAAGTCTCTCCTGTTTCTTTAATCCAGTGACAATATTTTGAGGATGAGCATATTAACTGATTGAATTTACTCTCAATGCTTTTTTTAAACTTGAGACTGGAGAGATGGCCCAGCAGTGAGGAGCACTCACTGCCTTTAACTCCCAGCCCTACATAGTGGCTCACAACCGTCTGCACTCACCTCAGTAGCTCTGGTGCCATCTTCTGGCCTCTAAGAGTAGAAGGCTTGTGCTATGTAGACACAGACAAAACACCCAAACACAGAACAGGAAATGTGTTCTTTACAAATTTACTCTTAGCACCCACTTCTGTCTTCCTAACTTAAGAGCCTATTTTATAGTTGTGTTTTAGATTTCATGTGTGTTAGTGGGTGCTGCATTTGCTACAGCGTGGTCAGGGCAGTTGAGCTAATCTCTCCTTCCACCGTGTGGGCTCAGAATAGAACTTGGGTCCTCAGTCTTGGTGCCAAGCTGCTTTATCCACTGAGCTCAGTCCCCTCCTAACTTACCTGTCTTTGTCTGCTGTCTCTGCCCTGGCTGCCCTGTGTAGACCAGGCTGGCACTGAAGTCGCAGAGATCTGCCTGCTTCTGCTTCCCCGATCCTAGGATCAAAGACGTGTGCAAGTACTTCTGTCCCCTAACTGCTATGCCTGTCTCCCAGTCCCCTAGTCCCTGCCTCATAACAGCTGGCATTATAGACAGGAACTATGACAATTGGCTGTTTTATTTTTTTCATCTTGATATGTCTGGGTGCTTTTCCTGTGTGTATGTATGTGCACCATGTGCGCAGAAAACCTGAGGAGGCCAGAAGTGGTTACAGTAGTTACAGACAGTTGTTAGACGTCATGTGGATGCTGGGAATCAAACCTAGGCCCTCTGGGACAGTAGCCAGTGCTCCAGCCCCAGCTGTTTTATTGTTGTTTGTGGGTTTTTAATTCTTTTACATTACATTCAGACCCCAGTTTTCTCTCACACATTCCTCCTAGACCATACACACACACGCGCACACGCACACACACACAAACACCCCCTCTCCCAGATCCACTGCACCTCCATTTCCCTTGAGAGAAGAGCAGGCCTCCTAGTGGCATCAACTGAACACAGCATAACAAGTTACAGTAAGACTTGGCACAAACCCTCCTGTCAAGAGCTGGGCGAGGCAAGCCAGTTGGAGGAAAAGGGTCCATAGAACAGGCAAGAAAGTCAGAGACAAACCCCACAGATCCAAGCTATATTTTTGTTACTGTTTTGTTTGAGATAAGGTTTCTCTGTGTCCCTGGCTGTTGTGGAACTTGTCTGTAGATCTGCTTGCCTCTGCCTCCTAAGTCAGAGGTTAAAGTTGTGCACTGCCATGCCAGGCACTGTTTTCCTTTTAAAGTATAGTGGTGCTTATCTTTGCTCAGCTTTTAGAATCAAAGCAGGGAACAGTAAGGTCCCCTCTCCCCACCCTGGCTTTGTGACATTTAGCAGATACTTCTCTTTATCTTTGGCCTTTAGCTTTGTTGTGGGTGGAGTTGCAGCCTGATCTCAGGTATCCAGAGGCTGCCCTGAGCTCCTGATCCTCTTGCCTCTATGTTCCAACTGGCATTGGTTTTGTTTCTGTAAAACGGTAATAGCATTTTCTGATATGCCAGGCCTCTGGAAACTAGCTGTGTGAGACCGCAGCCCTTGAGGCTGAGGCAGAGGGTCCTCCTGGGTTTGTTGTCTGGTGCGCCAGTTCAAGGTTGGAAACTAGCTGGGAGGCTGAGGCAAGGTGTATCTCTTGAGTTCAAGGCCAACCGTAGCTATATACTGAAGCCATGGTGTGTGTGTGTGTGTGTGTGTGTGTGTGTCTCTATTATTGAGATTTCAATACAACAAGCTTCAGGCATCTAGAGGAGAGTTGGAAAGGGTTGGACTGTGGAAGCCTGTCAGTCTAAGACTACTTTGTAGGGTTATGGAGAAACATGGGGACAATATGATTAGACTACTGCTCAGGAGAAAAAAGTCCAGGAGGAACTGCCATGGTTTTTTACTATGAGAGAAAATGGCGTGGTAGCACAAGTCTTTAATCCCAGCACTTGGCAGACAGATTAGGCTACAAATGAGTCCAGGACAGCCAAGGCTACTCAGAGAAACCCTGTCTCAAAAATCCACCACCCCCCCAGTTAATTTTTTAAAAAATGAACATTAAGCCGGGCGTGATGATGCACGCCCTTAATCCCAGCACACGGGAGGCAGAGGCAGGTGGATCGCTGTGAGTTTGAGCCCAGCCTGGTCTACAAAGCGAGTCTAGGGAAACCCTGTCTCAAAAAAAAAAAGAAAAGAAAAAAGAAAAAAAAAAAGAAAGAAAGAAAAGAAAAGTCAGTATTAGCCTGGGCTATTGAATGAGTTCTGGCTAACCCAGGCAAGTTAGTGACTCCCTGTCTCAAAATACAACGTAAGGGCATTGAGATGACTGAGTGGGCAGAATACGTCCTGTGCAAAGAGAAACTAGTAAGATTTTACCTCAACGAGGTAGAAGATAAAACAACTTCCGATGTTGTCTTCTGGCCTCTACATGTGCAGCCATGGCATGTGTGTGCTCTACACACACACACACACACACACTATATAAAAAGAGATCTGGGAGCCGAGCGTGGTGGCGCATGCCTTTAATCCCAGCACTCGGGAGGCAGAGGCAGGTGGATCGCTGTGAGTTCAAGGCCAGCCTGGTCTACAAAGAGTTCAGGATAGCCAAGGCTACACAGAGAAACCCTGTCTCAAAAAAACCAAAAAAAAAAAGAGAGAGAGAGAGAGAGATCTGGCAATTTGGCTAGATAGTAAAATACAAGGCCTGAGTTCAGTCCCCCAGCAGTAGAGAGGGAGTGGCTATGGAGAGCCAGCAGTTGAGTGCAGTACCACTTGTTGGAATGTCTCTGAGAGGGTTGGCTAGGTACACAGCATAAAGTGCTTGCATAGTGCAGTGCTCTGGTTAAATCCTTAATACCACATCACTAACTGGGCAGTGGTGGTGCACACCTGTAATCCCAGTACTCGGGAGGCAGAGGCAGGTGGGTCTCTGAACTCGAGAGGCCAGCCTGGTCTACAAACTGAGTCCAGGACAGCCAAGGCTACACAGAGAGACCCTGTCAAAAAAGAAGAAAAAAAAAAAGTTTATGCCTCGGTGTGATGTTTTATTTTACTACTTGTTGTCTTTTGGATGGCAGAGCACAGCTTTGGACCTGTTTAGTATATAGTGTTTACTTTGTCCTTTTTAGGCCACCCTCCATCTGCAAGGAAAATAATGATATTCTTGTACCACCCAGCAGCACCCTGCCTGGCATGAGGAGCAGGAGGAAGGGGACACAGTGTTACTCAGTGAAGTGTTCCCCTAAGGATTCTGGTGACATCTTGGCTGTCCAAGACTGTGCCCCATTGTAGGAGACCTTAGATCTTACCTCTTCTCTGGGGTGGACAGAAATGTCAGCTTCCCTCTCCACATCTTCAGTCACCACAATGATCAGATATGTGTGAACTCAAAGGTACACTACTATGCCCTTTTGAACATGTGTACTTCTGGTTGGTAACATCTGCATAATTAGATGTGATCTGAGCCAGTCTTTGCAGGAGTAGTTTATTTGAGGCTAGTGAACAGAGAAGGAACGTGTGGACCTGTTGGTGCTCATGCCCTTTTATCCTAGCTGGATCTTTGTTAGGATTACTGATGTGTGCCACTGTGGCGGCTGGACCTTTTCCTGTTAAAATATTAGTACCTGGGGATGGTTGATGAGAAGTTAGGGGGCCAGGTATAGCTTGGTGGACAAGTATGTGCTTACCATGTGTGACACCAGCACCAAAAATGAAAAGAAGCCAGGCAGTGGTGGTGCATACCTTTGATCCCAGCACTTGGGAGGTGCATTTGAGGCCAGCTGGTCTACAGAGCTAATTCCCAGACAGCCAAGGCTACACAAATCCTGTCTCAAAAAGACGGGGTAATGCCAGGTGGTAGTGGCACATAGCTTTAATCCCAGCACTCGGGAGGCAGAGGCAGGCAGATCTCTGTGAGTTGGAGGCCAGCCAAGTCTACAAAGTGCGTCCAGGACAGTTAAGGCTACACAGAGAAACTCTGTCTCAAAAAAACAAAAATAAAAAATGGGGGTGGGAGGGTGGGGAGGTGAACGGGAAGTTAAGACAAGTTAAGCGTGTCCTGGTGACATTAAGGAGTATTCCTTCCCTGACTGAACCTATCCTAAAAGATAAGAGAAGCTGACCCAAAGTGTGACCCCTGGTTCTCTGTATTTAAACCATACTTCTCAGACCTTGTCAATGAATGCCCCTAGACCACTCAGTCAGTGTCTGCACAGTCCTGGCTGGCAGTGGCTGAGCACACCTTTTAATCCCAGCATTTGGGAGACCAAGGCAGGGTGACTGCTGAAAGAGGCCACCATGGACTGCACGATAGGGCTTGGCTAGCCTGGGTTGGAGTGAAACTCTTTTCAACTTTGGTTTTTGTTTTGTTTTTCTTTATTTATTTTATCTTTTTGTTTTTTTGGAGACAAGGCTTCTCTCCACCACCGCCCAGCAGTGTTTTTTTTTTAAAGCTATGCTATCTATAAATATATATATATATATACTAAAAATCATTATTTAAGCCAGGCATGGTGGCGCACACCTTTAATCCCAGCATTCAGGAGGCCAGCAGGTGAGGTACATTTGAGGCCAGCCTTGTCATAGAGTGAGTCCAGGACAGCCAAGGCTACACAGTGAAACATTGTCTTGAAAACCAAACAAATCTATTTTGTTCGCGTGCGTGCCTGCATGCCTGTTTACCATTCTGAGAATGTAGGTCAAGAAAGTACTTGAGGCTAAGCATTCGACCCTCAGCAACACACACCAAATACTGTGTTGGAGTATGAAAATCTTCTATCAAGTACTGATTAAATAAGTGCTCCCAGAAGATGAGGTACTGGTTTCTTGTCCAAACCAGAACACCAAACATACATGCCACTGTGCCCAACTTTTGATCATTTATCTTATGAAAAAATTGGGCACAGCATATATGTTGAAGAATAGGGAATGTATTCATTAAATGTTAGTCTATCTATGTTATAAAGTACTTTGTAGCTCTGAGAAACTATGTAGAAAGCTGAGCGTGGTGCCAGGCACCTGTGTGTCCAGCACTTGAGAGGCTCAGAAGCTCAAGGGCATCTGTTGTGTGGCAAGTTTGAAGGTAAGAGGCTACCTGAGACAAACAGTACGTAATGTAGAACAGCATCTGCTGGCACAGGCTTGCAATCCCAGCTAGAGGCAGGCAGAGCTGTATGAGCTCCAGGCCAGCCTGGGCTACATGGTGAGACTCTGTTTTCAAACAAACAAACAAACAAACAAAGGGCTGGAGAGATGGCTCAGAGGTTAAGAGCACTTCTAAAGGTCCTGAGTTCAATTCCTAAGCAACCACATGGTGGCTCACAGCCATCTATAAACACCTCTTCTGGCCTGTAGGTGTACATGAAGGCAAAACCTGGTGTACATAATAAATCTTTAAAAACAAAAAAGACAAAATCAAAGCTAGCTTGGAGTATAGAGTAAGATCAAGGCCAGCCTGGACAATGTTTGTCTGAGAATACCACCCCACCAAAGAAAGTCTATAGAAACACCGTGGAATCCTAGTTCAGACCCTGCACACACATACACAAAAGTAAAGTGAGCCAGCAATACGGTCCAACGGGTGAAGGTGCTTGGTATCGAGTTTAACTTGAGTTTAATCCCTGGGACTCAGTGGTAAAAGAAGAGAGAACTCTGTAGGTTGTCATCTGCCCTCCAGACATCAGCCATGCTATACACTTGTGCACACAAATAAATACACAATGTTTGAACTTGGGGGGATCTCGGTTACTGGAGGTGGAGAGACTACCTTAATTGTGAGCAGCACCACTCCGTTAGCTAGGGTTCTGGATAGAGCAGAAAGAAGCTTGAGCCTGGCTGGGCGGTGGTGGCACATGGCACTTTTTCTTTGGTTTTTCGAGACAGGTTTTCTCTTGTGTAGACCTGGCTGTTCTGGACTCACTTTGTAGACCAGGCTGGCCTTGAACTCACAGTGGTCTGCCTGCCTCTGCCTCCCGAGTGCTGGGATTAAAGGTGTGCGCCACGTTTCTTTTTTCTTTTTCTTTTTTTCTTTAATGTCAGTATCAAGCTCTCTCTTTACACTAGAGGGAATTGACTCTCCTTCCACTGTGAGTCTCAGGGGTCTCGGCACTAGGTATCTACACACGGTCTTGATGGCCCAGGGCAGCTTATCTTACTCTGGAAAACCAGCCTATATTAGCTCTCCTCTCTATACTGGGGTCCATTCTAGAAAGAGTACTGTTTTCAGTAACTTTGTAAGGTTCCTTTCCTCTTGAGAGCCATTGTCTGCAGGAGCATTCATGTGTGTCTTCACTCTCCCACCTACATACATTGCTTACTAATCTTTTTTAAATAAATATTTTATTTAATTTTAATTTATGTGCGTTGGTGTGAGGGTGTCAGATCTTGGAGTTACAGACAGTTGTGAGCTGCCCATGTGGGTGCTGGGAATTGAACCTGGGTCCTTTGGAAGAGCAGGCAGTGCTCTTAACCACTGAGCCATCTCTCCAGCCCTGCTTACTAATCTTACATCTTTCTCAGCAACAGCTTTGCTTGGCTTTTCCCCCATCCTAGAAGGGAAGATTTAGGGAACCAGAGCCTGAGGCGTCCCTCACTGATCCCAGTAGGTTAGTGTGAACAGCCCATTCTGAGTGTCTGATAGAGATCTGCATTGAAGCTTCACCCTCATCAGTGTGGGAAGCAATTCTGTGCCAGTTCCCCCATATCTGAGTGCCCCCCTGATGAGGCAGTACATTCTGCCCTGCCCTAGGTACTTGGGCACTCCTCTGTAAGTACAAGAGTGAGGGTTTGATTTTGATTGCCTGAGCCCTCTGCATTCCAAGCCACATCAGTTTTTAAGCCTTTCCTAATACCCTGCAAAACTAATAAAGTAATTGTATATTACTATTTTAAGGTTTCTTTTTCTTAGTCGTGTGTGTGTGCATACTTGTGAGCATGTTAATGAACATGCCTACGTGGGCCAGAGGAATTGGATCCCCCTGGAGTTGTGGTTACAGGCAGTTATGAGCCACCTTGTGTTGGTGCTAGGACCCAGATGTTGGCCTCTGCAGGAGCAGCGCCTGTCCTGACGCTGGCCTCTGTGGCCCTCTATGCTTCAGTTTCTGCAACAGGGTCTCATGTGGCCCAGCGGACCCCAAAATTCTGATCCTTCTGCATGGGGGGGTGGGGCTCCAAGACAGGGGTTTCATTGTGCTGTACAGCCTTGACTGTCCTGGACTCACTTTGTAAGACCAGGTAGTCCTCGAACTCGAAGTGATCCGCCTGCCTCTGCCGCTGGAGTGCTGGGATTCAAGGTGTATGCCACTACAGTTGTGTATCAATAAGAAAAAAGAGCCAGCGAGAGGTTTGAATAAGTGAAGGTGTTTGTCAGTCCTTGGACCCCAGAATAGAAGGAAAGAGTAAATAACCTCATGTTAAGCCTGGGCAAAATATAGTAGTTTGGTTTTTAAATTTTATTTATTAAGTCTACAGCACCTGGCATTCCCAGGTAGTCTCCCATCCAAGTACTAACCAGGCCCAGCCCTGCTTAGCTTATGAGATCTGCTCTGGTGGTGTGACCACAGACAGCATTTAATACTTTCTAATCTGTCGGCGTAGAATGTTAAACTTTTTTAAAAAAAATTTTAAAAAAAAATAATGTTAACTTAACTCTAACTTTAAGTTATTTTACGTTATTTTCATGTTTTACTTGACTAGTAGCCTTAGCCATACCATTAATAATTGAGAGTTGTTCAGAGTTTGGCAGTGCACACCTTTAATCTGAGGCACCCAGCAGAGGCAGGTGGATCTCTGTGAGTCTCAAAGCCACATTAATCTACATAGAGACTTCAGGCCAGTCAGGGCTTCACAGTGAGACCCTGTCTCCAAAATAAATGCTGGATGTGGTGTTTATGTGCTTGGGAGACAGAGGTAGACAGATCTCCATTTGCTAAAGGCCAACCTGGTCTACATAGCGAGTTCCTGCCTTGCTAAGGCTGCACAGTAAGACCCTGTTTCAGAACCGAAAACAACAAAGAAAACTTCCAGGCTCTGCTGTACAGTAGACCCTAACTGAGCGCTCCACAGAGAATTGAACAGCATTGACTGCTTTAAGTAGACACTACGCTATGTGCCCCTTCTCCCTTGCAGCTCTTCGTAGTGGATGTCCAGACAGGCCAGATCACCAAGATTCCCATTCTGAAAGACCGGGAGCCTGGAGGCGTGACTCAGCAGGGCTGTGGCATCCATGCAATTGAGCTGAATCCTTCTAGAACGCTCCTAGCCACTGGAGGAGACAACCCCAACAGTCTTGCCATCTATCGTCTGCCTACGTTAGATCCTGTGTGTGTGGGTGATGTAAGTTTCCCCGTTGGTTGTAGTTAGAAGTAGCCTTGTCTCCTAACCTAGAAAGGGGTGGAAGAGAGAGCAGGATTAAGATTGGGATCCCGGGACATGCCATGCCTTTGCTAGAAGGGACAAATGGCACACCTCTGTGGTAACAGTAGGCCTTTTTTTTGGGGGGGGGGTTTTAACATTTTTTTATTATGTATACAGTATTCTGCCTGCATGTACACCTGCATGCCAGAAGAGGGAACCAGATCTCGTTATAGATGTTGTGAGCCACCATGTGGTTGCTGGGAATTGAACTCAGGACCTCTGGAGGAGCGGTGCTCTTAACCTCTGAGCCATCTCTCCAGCCCCAGTAGGCTGTTTTCCAGTTCACCGAATCCACATATCTCCCATTTCCCTGTTGAAAGTGAACTTACCGATTCGTCTGTGGTCAGGTGTTGTTTTTGGCTCCAGAAGCATAGCATGAGTGAAACTACTAAAGCCTTTATAGTGCTGAGAGTGACATGTAGACATACAAGTCAGTAGCCATCAGCAGCGTGCCAGCGTAGCCACGAAGGAGGAGGACCCACAGGCTAACGGGTGGAGAGGGAGAGGGGATGCTGTCTCAGAGAGAAGACAGAGACAGGTGACCAGGGAGACATGTTCCAGGCGAAGACAAGACACTGGGGTAGAAAGATGGAAGCTGTGTGTTCACTGGACAGTTTTGTTGTTGTTGTTCTTGCTTTTTGGTGTTTTGTTTATTTTTGCATTTTGGTTTGGTTTTGAGGGGGTGGGTTGTTTGGTTTTTCTTTTGAGACAGGGTCTCTCTCTGTGTAGCCCTGGCTATGCTGGAGCTCTCTATGTAGACCAGCCTGGCCTTGAACTTACTGAGCTCCTCCTGCCTCCCAGGTGTGGGATGAAGAGCAGGTGCCTGTTTTGGGCGTTCTCACTGTCTGCAGGTTCTGGCTTTGATTCTCCCCTGATAAGCACTTTTACCCTGCCGGTTAAGGACGTCAGAGGCCAGGCTTTTGTCTGCTTGTTGTCTCACACTCACTGATTTGTGTGGGTGTGTGGGTGCACATGTGGAGGTCAGAGGACACTGGGAAAGTCAGTCCTCTCCTCCTGCCTTGTGGCATTTGGGATCAAACTCTGGCCATCTGTCATGGCAGCAAGCACCTTTCCTTGCCGAGCTGTTTTGCTGGCCCTGTTTTGTTTTGTGGTCTCCATTTGTGGCCTGTGCTGCCCTGGAGCTGGAATCCTCTGCCTCAGCCTCCTGAATCACGGGCTTGGACAACCATGTCCTTTTGTACTTAGAGTTTTTGTTTTGCTTTGGGTTTTTTGGGGGGTGTGGAAGGGAACAGGGTTTCTTTGTGTAAGCTCCCTGGTTGTCCTGGATCCCCCTCTACCTCCTAAGTGCCGAGACTAAAGGCATGCGCCAAGAGGCAGGCGAATCTCTGGGAGTTCGAGGCCAGCCTGGTCTACAAAGAGTCCAGAACAACCACAGCTGTTATACAGAGAAACCCTGTCTCAAAAAAAAAAAAAAAAAAAAACCAAACAAACAGACAAAAAAAAAAAAAAGGCATGTGCTACCACGCCCAGCTCGTACTTACAATTTCTACAAGCTATTTTCAGTCAGACCTATACATTTTCAGAAGTATTCTTCGCAGTCCTTATTTTACTAATCTTGTTGTTCTTGTTTTTTCCTCTCTGTACATGTCACTTGCCCCTCTAAGGATGGACACAAGGACTGGATCTTTTCTATTGCATGGATCAACGATACTATGGCAGTGTCTGGTAAAGTTGCCCTCTGTTAGGAAGAGGTGATGTGGCAGAGAGGACAGTTAAGATTAGAGTGTGCTAGAGTGTAACCACTAAAACCAGCAGAGGCCAGATTTTTATTTGTTTTCCTACTTTCCTTTATCCATTTCCTTTGGTGGTGCTGGGTAGAAATCAGGGCATGGGTGTGCTGGTTGGGTGCCTTTACCACTCTCAGTCACATTTCCCAGACTCCCCCACACCACTTCTTTTTTTCAGAGAGACAAAGTCTCACCTTGTAGCCAAGGCTGGTCTGGAATTCTTTTTTGTTTGTTTGTTTGTTTGTTTTTCAAGACAGGGTCTCTCTGTGTAGCCTTGGCTGTCCTGTACTCGCTTTGTAGACCAGGCTGGCCTCGAACTCACAGCGATCCACCTGCCTCTGCCTCCCGAGTGCTGGGATTAAAGGCGTGCGCCACCACGCCCGGCTGGTCTGGAATTCTTATTTGCTCCATACTGGTGTTGAACTTGCAGCAATTTCTGTACACAGACCTTTTTTGGTTTTTTGAGGCAGGGTTTCTTTGAATAGCTATGGCTGCCCTGGAACTCCCTCAGAGTTCCGCCTGCTTCTGCCTCCTGAGCACTGAGAGTAAAGATGTGCGCCACCATTGTCTGGCTTTGCCTAAGCCTTGTAAGTGTTGATACTATAAGTGTGACCCATTATGCCCAGCTTGGGAGATTTTGTATTTTCTTCAGTCATTCCACTTTGTTTTGTTTTGTTTTGTTGAGACAGGGTCTCTCTGTGTAGCCTTGGCTGTCCTGAGCTTACTTTGTAGACAAGGCTGGGCTTGAACTCACAGTGATCCGTCTGCCTCTGCCACCACACCCAGCCCACCTTCTTTATTTAATTGATTGATTCACTATTTTGCATGTGGGGGATGCTCGTGCCTTGGCACACATGTGGAGATCAGAGCCAACTCTTGGTATTAGTTCTGTCTTCCTCTCCATCTCTTGGGAGGTGAAAGCAGGAAGATCGGGCATCCATGGGCCAGCATGGGCTACACTGAAATCCTGTCTCAAAAAATTAAATTGGATAGAGGAGAAAAGTGGGAGGACACAAACAGTAAATAAATATCTTTGTGTATGAGCCTTATGCTGTGAATTGTTCCTAATGGGAACATAAATGTTTTGCTGTAGATGACATCATTTTATTTTGTAGTACATTCAGAGATAAGTTATTTATTTATTTATTTATTTATTTATTTATTTAGGTTTTTCAAGACAGGGTCTCTCTGTGTTAGCCGTGGCTGTCCTAGACTCACTTTGTAGACCAGGCTGCCTTGAACTCACAGCGATCCGCCCGCCTCTGCCTCCTGAGTGCTGGGATTAAAGGCGTGCGCCACCACGCCCGGCTGATAAGTTTTTTTTTTAAGTGGTTTTTTTTTTTCCCCCTTTGAGTTTGTGAGAATCTGGGAATGAACTCAGTGCTGGGCATGGGGTAAAGAAAAGAACACTTGCCAGATGGTGGTGGCAGCGGCGCACACCTTTAATCCCAGTACTCGGGAGGCAGAGGCAGATTGCTGAGAGTTTGGGGGCAGCCTGGTCTATAAAGTTGAACTCAGGAGCCAAGCATGTGGGGCACACCTCTAATCTCAGCATTCCTGGGACAGAAGCAGGCGGGTCTCTGTGTTTGAAGCTAGCCTGTTCTACACAAAGAAGTCCAGGATAGCTAGGATGTCTTTAATGTCTTTCAATGAATGAATGAATGAACGAAGGAACAAACTAACAGATATCAAGTCCTTGTCCTTAGGCAACTATTCTATATGTGACTTATATTCCTAGCACAAAAACAGCCACATTTATTTTTAAACCTGAGATGGTCTCATATAGCTCATGTTTACCACAAACTCACTGGAGCTCAGAATGCCGTCCAGCACATCCCAAGGGCTTACAGCATCATACCAAGCTTTACAGGATGCAGGGGGTTGAGCCCAGGATTTGTGTGAATGCTAGACAAGTCCTCTGTCAAGTTATATCCCCAACACTGAGAGTTCATTGTTGTCCACGTGTGCTGTTGCATGCCTTAATCCCACACCCTGGCAGAGGCAGGCAGGGCTCTTTAAATTGGCTCCCTAAAATTGAATATAAAGAGATGTTTCTGGAGAAGAAGTCTAGATGAAGAGATCTGGACTGAATGTGATGGCTCACACTTGTAATCCCAGCTGAGGCAGGAGGACTGTTGTAAATTTGAGGCCAACCTAGATTACAGAGTAAAATCCTTCTTGTTCTTCTTCTTTTTTTTTTTTTTTAAGGAAGTATTTATTTATTTAGAATGAGTGCTCTATCTGCATGTACACCTGCAGGCCAGAATCAGATCCCAGGATAGATGGTTGTGAGCCACCATGTGGTTGCTGGGACTTGAGCTCAGGACCTCCGGAGGAGCAGTCAGTGCTCTTAACCCCTGAGCCATCTCTCCAGCCCCATAAAATCCTTCTTAAAGCAAAGCACACTGAATGTTTGGGGTGGACTATATAGCCCAGTTTCAGTGCCAGGCAGGATGTTGAAAGACCCATGTGTCATCTGTGGGGTTTTCTCATGGAGGGTCAAGTACATCTGACATCTGTGACTCTCCAACACTGCAGGCTCGCGGGATGGCTCTATGGGACTCTGGGAGGTGACAGATGATGTATTGACTAAAAGCGATGCAAGACATAATGTGTCACCAGTCCCTGTCTATGCTCACATCACTCACAAGGCCTTAAAGGATATCCCCAAGGAGGACACAAACCCGGACAACTGCAAGGTGCGGGCATTAGCCTTCAACAGCAAGAACAAGGTATGAGTTCACCAGACGCCCTCAGGAGCCTGTTCTTTCTGACTGTCCTTTCCCTCCAAGGCAGGGCTTGCTGCACAATGTGGCCTTTAACTCTTGGGCCACGTCTTTAGAGGAGGCTTTGGGATGCTGGTGAGAAGTGACATCTGAGGCCGTGACGCCCAGCGTGTGTGTCTCTGCTGCACCGTTTTGTGGTCGGGTTCATGGTTTCCCTGGGACCAGCTAATCCGACGCTGCCTCGTTTGTATGTTCCTTGCTAGGTCTTCTATTTTGGAGTTGATTTTCATGCTTACCTCTAAAGGCAATCACCTGCTTTTAAGCTTCTCATTTTTGACCACTTCCTTTATCTCACACTTGCAATGAGTTTCACTTACATCACTATGTCAGATCTCCTGACAGTGAGGTTGTGAGTAGAACCTAAGGCTAGACCCAGAGCCCAGGAAGGAGACAGGCTACTGTAAGACCTGGAAAAGGCCCCGTTTGATTGATTCATTCTTTTTTTCTTTCTATGTATCTATGTATGTATGTATGTATGTATGTATCTATCTATCTATCTATCTATCTATCTATCTATCTATCTATCGACCGACAGGTTTTCCTCTAGCCCTGGCAGTCCTGTAACTCGCTCTGTTCACCAGACTGGCCTTGAGCCTTGAACTTAAAGAGTTCTGCCTGCCTCTGCCTCCCAAGTGCTGGCGTTAACGGTGTGCACAGCCACCACTGCCAGCTTTCAGTCATTTTTAAAACTTGTGTGAGTGTTTAGCCTGCACGTGTGCATGGTGTGAGCAGCACATGCACGAGGCTCTGACCCGAAAGGTGGTTGACTGGCAGTGGATTTCCCTCTGCACCTACAGCTCCCACATTGAGAGAAGCAGCCTTTCACAGCTCTGCTCTAATAGTCTGGAGGAAGCTGGGACTCAAAGCCATGGAAAGGATGTTTGCGTGCACAGATGTGGGTTTGTGTGATTGTCAGACTACGCTTGCTTTGTGGAACTATCTAGTTACAGTCCGTGGGGCAAAGTGGAGCTGATAATTGCTGGCATCCTTAATCTGATTGCCTAGGGACAGGAGTGGGGGACAGGCGAGCCCAGCTCTCGGATTCTTGAGTTTGCTGCAGATGGTATTACAACTTCTTTTCATTGTTCTTGTAGGAGTTGGGAGCAGTGTCACTGGATGGCTACTTTCATCTCTGGAAGGCTGAAAACACACTGTCTAAGGTGCGAGCATGGCTGGGTGGTTTTATATGATAATTCACCCTAGGGTCAGAACACTGTCATTCTCCCAGACTTCCTGCCCAAAACACCTTCTCTCCCAAGGTCCAGGAGTGGAACAGCACAGTTCATGAAGTTGAGAGTCCGGCATACTTCCCTGGATGCAAAGTCTGTCTGTGTATCTTCCCCCCCGCCCCTTTTTCTTCCCAAGTCAAGGTTTCTCTGTGTAGCCTTGGCTGTCCTGGACTCACTTTATAGACCACGCTGGCCTCTAACTCACAGCGATCCTCCTGCCTCTGTCTCCCGAGTGCTGGGATTAAAGGCCTGCGCCGCCGCCACCCGGTTGTGTATCTTTCTTCTTAATTTATTCCAGTCTGGCCTTAAACTCGTGATCTTCCGCTTCTAAAATACCTCTCAAAGCCTGGAGTACTGGCAGCCATCACCATGCTAATCCTAGAGAGCCCACCTCCTGCTGTACCAGCAGTGATGCCTTCACAGAGGCCTCAGCCTGCAGGGCACTTAGTAAAGAAGGTTCTCATTAGTCCTCTAGGCCACAGGGCAATGTAAGCACTGGTTACAGATTGACTATCTGGCACGGTTGTCAAGGTGAAAACTACATGTTAGGTGCTCCTAACAACTGAAAAGCAGTCAAACTAAGATAAAATATCTCTTAATAATCTTCTAACATGATGAGAAAATGGAATGAATTTTTGGTTTTGTTTGGATTTTCAGGATGGGGGTTTCTCTGTGAGTTCGAAGACAGCCTGGTCTACAAAGCGAGTCTAGAGCAGTCAAGGCTACACAGAGAAGCCCTGCCTCAAAAACCAAACCAAAACAAAGCAAAACTAAGCAAACAAAAAGATTGGCACTAGGTAGCCCTGCCTTGTCTCAAATTCAGGATCCTCCCTCAGCCTCCCAGTGCCAGGATTACAGGAAAGTCTTTCTAACAAGACCTGAGATTGCAGCAACATGATTAAGAAGCAAATAGAAGCTGGTTGGTGGTGCGCCCACCTTTAATCTTAGCACTTGGGAGGCAGAGGCAGGTGGATGGCGGTGAGTTCCAGGATAGCCTGGTCTACAAAGCGAGTCCAGGACAGCCAGGATAACACAGAGAAACTCCATCTTGGGGAGGAGGGAGTGACAAGAAAACCTCGCTAGCAACCTTTCTGTGCAGTGAAGTGTGGGGGTCATTTGTCCATGTCTTCCATGCCCCTTGTACTGTCTGTGCTGAGCGCTTTCTAAAGAGGAGGCAAGGCTCGGGGGTGACCTTCGTCACTGCAGTGTGGCGCTCCATTGGCCTTGCATAGTTATTACATACATCGGGTGGAGACTAGGGCCTCTGTGTTAGCCTTGGCTGGCCTGGACTTGTTTTGTAGACCAGGCTGGCCTCGAACTCAGAGGTCTGCCTGCCTCTGCCTCCCCAAGTGCTGGGATTATAGGCGTGCCCCCCTGCGCCTGGCTTGCTTCTAAATATTTGAATTCCTATGGAGGCCAGTCCACAAGGATGGCAGATGGAGACTGATTGAATTCAGCTTTCCCTCCCCTGGCCCAGAAGTGACTCCTTTACTGCCCTGACACAGACAGTTTGTGAAAAGAAGGCCGCAGGAAGGAGCGCAGAGCCGCGTCCGTTTTATGTTCTGACGGATGTATCTTCTCTATTCAGCTCCTTTCCACCAAATTGCCGTATTGTCGAGAGAACGTGTGTCTGGCCTATGGTAGCGAGTGGTCAGTGTACGCCGTGGGCTCTCAAGCACATGTCTCCTTCTTGGATCCGCGGCAGCCGTCCTACAACGTCAAGTCCGTCTGCTCCAGGGAGCGAGGCAGTGGTGAGTCCTTCAGACTTACAGCTGCACTGGGAATGGGTGCATTAGTGGGGGGAGGAGCTAGGGGACCCTGAGATCACTTTTGGATGTGGTGATAAAGATGTACAGTGTAAAGTGTGACAGTTACACCTGGAGAAGCTGAGGAAAGCACTTGCTTTAGTTCTCGTCTGTGGTCGCTGGGATTCAAACCCAGGCCTCTGCACTTGCTCACAAATGTTCTGCCTCTTAGTTGTGCCCACAGCCCCAGCCTCTACCCAAATAGCATATCCTGAGAGCCGCACTCACTGTCTTCAGTGAGTAGACTTGTCTTTAAGGTTTCAGAAAATGTTTTTCTGATGACTCGTGTCCTCCCACTAAGAATGCTGTGGAAAGCACATCAGAAAAGTCAGTGCTTAGGACGACTTACTGTGCTTTCAGAGGACCTGAGCAGGCTCCAGCACCCACATTAAATAGCTCGCAACTTCCTGTAACTCCAGCTCCAGGGGATCCATCACCCGCTTCTGGCCTCCATGGCCAGCCGCACTTACAGTACACATAGGAATTCAAACATTTAGAAGCAAGGCAGGCACAGGGGCACACACCTATAATCCCAGCACTTGGGGAGGCAGAGGCCGGCAGATACTCTGAGTTCGAGGCCAGCCTGGTATACAAAGCAAGTCCAGAGTAGCCAAGGCCACAGGGAGAGACCTGTCTCAAAAAACACTTTGAGGGAGTTGGTTTTCTCCGTCGGTGGGAGTCACAGGAATCAAACTGAGGTGGTCAGTCTTGGCATCAAGAACCCTTACTGCTGAGCCTTCTTGCCCGCCCTAGGACTTATGGGGGGTTTTTTTGTTTTGTTTTTTGTTTTTCCGAGACAGGGTTTCTCTGTGTAGCCTTGGCTGTCCTGGACTCGCTTTGTAGACCAGGCTGGCCTTGAACTCACAGCGATCCTCCTGCCTCTGCCTCCCGAGTGCTGGGATTAAAGGCGTGCGCCACCCGCGCCCGGCTGGACTTATGTTAGGTAGTTACAGTGTGTGCATCTGAGACTGGAGAGCAGTGGGTGGAATGAAAGCTGGAGTGGGGTACAGTGAGGAGGGGGTTTAGCTTTGGGGGCTGTGGTTTTTCCTTTTTTCCCCCCTTCTGAGACAGGGTCTCTCTGTGTAGCCTTGGCTGTCCTGGACTCGCTTTGTAGACCAGGCTGGCTTCGAACTCACAGCGATCCACCTGCCTCTGCCTCCCCAGTGCTGGGATCAAAGGTGTGCGCCACCATGCCTGGCCCACCACGCCTGGCCTGGCTGGTTTTAGTTTTTCTTTTTTTTTTTTTCTTTTTTTTCTTTTTTTTTTTTAGGTTCCCCCCCCAAGACAGGCTTTCTCTGTGTAACAGTCCTGGCTGTCCTGGACTCGCTTTGTAGACCAGGCTGGCCGCGAATTCAGAGATTTCAGCACACAGAGAAACCCTGTCTAGAAAAAAAAACAACAACAAACAAACAAAAATAGTATGAGTAACAGGGTAGAGAAAAGCTAGCAGTTAGGAAAGACGAGTCCAGGGCTTCCCCAGGGTGTGGAGCACAGAGAACTTCAGTCACATGTACATATTTTGGCAAAAAACAGTGTGGGTCTCCTCAGTAATTTGTCTTATTAGCAGAGGGTGCTGGTCGTCACCATGACTTGTGTTTACCATTGGCACAGTGCCATCTGGGTTCAGGGTATGCTCCCTCTGGTGTCTGTGTTGTGCTCCCTCTGATGTCTGTGTCTCCCTCAGGGATCCGGTCGGTGAGCTTCTACGAACACATCATCACTGTGGGCACAGGGCAGGGCTCCCTGCTGTTCTATGATATCCGGGCTCAGAGATTTTTGGAAGAGAAGCTCTCAGCTTGTTATGGGTCCAAGCCCAGACTCGCAGGGGAGAACCTGAAACTAACCACTGGCAAGGGCTGGCTGGTGAGTAAGCCAAGCCTGACATGGAGGGGGTGTCTGCTCTGTCACCTCGCTCCTCACTGGGATTGACAAGTTCCCCTCCTTGCTGCTTTCACTATTGACATGCCTTAGAGCAGGGAAAAGCATCTTCCCTGGCTTGGCCTTTGTGTCTGCTTATTGGCTCTGGGGGAAATGGCTAAGTAGGGCAGCGGTGGCAAGTGCTTGTGATCTCAGCACTCTAAACTGGAGGAGGACCGCAAAGCAAATGAAAGGCCCAGTAAGGTTTGCTGGTGCCTTCAGATTTCCTCCAAGAGACTACAGAGCCAGAAAGCTGAGGAACCTGCTGCCCTTGCTGCCAGCGAGTCTGCAGAGCTGTCTGCTGAAGACTTGCTTTCAGCGCACCAATTTTTTATCTTGTTTAGTTGGGAAAATGAGGCCAGTGTCCTTGAAACCGTGTTGTGTGACCTCAGGTAATGGTACAGAACCCTAAGACAGTCCTGTCCCTCGCTGCTCTTCCTAGAGCTCCTGACAGTCTCCTCCTCTTCCACAGAATCATGATGAAACCTGGAGGAATTACTTTTCGGACATTGATTTCTTCCCCAACGCTGTTTACACCCACTGCTACGACTCGTCGGGAACGAAACTCTTTGTGGCAGGAGGTCCCCTCCCTTCTGGTCTCCATGGAAACTATGCTGGACTGTGGAGTTAATAACAACTAACTTTCTCCCAAAATGCAGATTTACACTAACTTCCACCCTCAGTTTCCTTGTTTGGTCTTTTGATCCCCAGCTGTGGAGGACTCTTCTGTGGACTGCAGACGCAGTTGCCCACTGTGTAGGCAGTTACTAAGAAGAGGCTCTATTCAGAAAGCCAAAGGGGGGGACTTTTTTTTTTTTGTTGGTTGGTGATTTGTTGATTTAAGGGTGTTTTTTGTTTTGTTTTGTTTTTGCTTGTTTGTTTGTTTTGTCTGTTTGAGTAGCTCTTTTTTTGTTTCTTTTCACTTTTCAGTAGTCAGAATTTTACTCTCCCCCTCCCCTTCTGCTTTCTCAACCAAACATTGATACAGATTTCCTAATTTTATTTTTTCCTTAAGTGACACACATTCTCCTTTCTCTGGCTTCTTTACATTGGAATGACAAGGTCATTCTTACCCTGACTTCACTTGAGAAGTAGGGCCCCTTATAATTATGTGGTAGCTGTCAGACTTTCTGTGAAAGTTTGAGAGCCGTGTGTGTGTGTGTGTGTGTGTGTGTGTGTGTGTGTGTGTGTGTGTGTGTGTGTGTACACACACTAGAGTGGTTGCTTGTGTGCCTGATCGTACTGCGTCCCTGGTACTACTTGGAGTGAGGGTTATCTGTAATTAAAGTATTTATAAAAGAAACAACTTTACTCAGAGTCCAGCTTTGGGGCTAGCCTGTATGTGTTTTTAAAGTTTGACATTGTAGGAAGTGAAAACTTAGAGGAACAAACACACCAGGAAAACTCATGAGTTAGACTAGCAGGCTTGGAGCAGAGGCTTCATGCCAGGACTCGTGTGAGCCAGCCGGACCTGGCCTGCCCACCTGGGACGTGTTCCACTTCCTAACTGCCTGTCTGCTCAGCCCGGGCCACTCGGCTAAAACGTTGGGTGCATTTCTGGAGACTGCAGGGCACTTCGTGGTCTAGGTAAAGAGAGTCCTCTCCCTGGTCCCTGCTTCTGTCGGGGTCTGATCTGGCCAAGAGCAGGGAGTCTCGAGCTCAGTGTGGTTACCATTCGTACCCTGCTACGACTCCAGGGAGGAACTTTTCCAGTTGTGGTGTTTTCTACTTGGGTTCTGTCCAGGAAGGAGTGGTTTATGGTGATGCTGTGTGGTGTCTGCTTTTTCATGCAGTGGCGCTCAGTAACGGAGATCACCCTCCTCTCGGGCTCATACCTGGGGTAGCCACAGGTGGCTGTGCCGCCATCACTGCGTGTGACAGCTCGATGTCATTGTACTTTGCTTGTTCCTCTCTTGATCTATTAGTGTGAGTTTTGGTTTTTGGGTTTTTTAACTTGCAGGCAACTGACTGTCAAGCCAGTTGTTCTTTCACACATCATGTCGAAAGGAACCTTTCCCCGCCCCACTCCTGAGAAGAGGAGCCATAGTCCTGTGCCCACTCCTCAGCTGCTGCCCAGTTCTTCCCACTTTTCTCTTTGTGTCAAAAGAGGATCCATATGGCAGGGACCGCTGGGGAGGGAAGCAGCAAGCCCCTGGTAGGACACAGCGTGTGCTGCAGGCTTTAGAACGTGCATCCTGTGGACCGCTGGGGAGGGAAGCAGCAAGCCCCTGGTAGGACACAGCGTGTGCTGCAGGCTTTAGAACATGCATCCTGTAACCTAGAGAAATAGGTGCTATGAACAGGAAATTAAGCAAAATGCTGGACGCTATGAATCTTGTCTTAATCTTTTCTGTTACTAAACTACAGGCTGTAGATGTCTTGGTTCTCACAGAACTTCTGGCCTTGTAAACTGGCCTGTGCGCTTACGAAGGAAACTCTTGAGTGGGATGTTTCGTGCTGTCGCCAGACTGCCTCCTGTGATGCTTTTGATTGTCTTGAGATTTTCTGTTTTTTAAAAATGTAGCATTTGACTTTTTTGCCAAGGAAAAATAAATACTATCCTAGTGCAGAGCTGTCTGAGTGAATACGTCTGGCAGGGAAGAAACCCAAAGCATTGGTTGAGGGCGTGCTCGGATTTGTCAAGGTGAGAGTACCCACCTGGCTTGCTCCTGCTCCCCGGCTTTGGCTGGGCTCTGGGGTACAGCCCAGGGGAAGTAGTGTAGTGACTGAACGAAACAAAACACTAGCTTAGGCTCGCAGGGGTGGCTGAGCTGAGTAGCCCCACCATAAGCCAGGGTCAGTGATGGGGAATGACAAGGTGGCTGCATGTGCCTTGTCGCAGTTAAAGGCATACATCTTCGCTGTTCTTCATAAGGTAGACACAATGGCCACAGTAAAAGATGGTTTTCCCAAAGACCGGGAAGTCACACCATCTTCATGCAGCTAACTCTGAAAGGCCCAGCAGTGCTAGGACACTCACTGAGCAAAAGCAGCAACTAGTCCCCTGCCACAAAGCACTCAGCTGCTTTCCAGGGCACGCGAGCTATAGCTGGGGTTTGCCACTTGCATTATAGACTGATTCAGACCAGACTCACCTTGGGACCTCGATGAAGAGGGTAGGAGGACTAGTTGAAGCAATTTGAGAATACGTCCTAGAAAAGAGTGACATTTGGACAGGGCTTGGAGCTAGCCTTTCCTAAACCAAGTTGCCGCACAAGATCGGACCAACATGGGTGTTTGCATAACATTCCATTGTGTTAAGGAGTGAATAGAGCATCAAGGTTGGAAAAGATAGCTCTGCAGTTAAGAACATTAGTTGCTCTCGCAGAGGACCTGAATTTGATTCCCAGCATTCCCATGGTGGCTCACAGCCATCTGTAGCTTTGGTTCCAGGGGATCTGGCACTCATATGACGGCAGCAGACATTCACATGTTACATACACATAAATGCGAGTAATACACCCAAAACGTTTTTTAAAAAATCATTAAAAACTTTTAAGTCCAGGATAGCTAAGGCTGCACAGAAACCCTGTCTCGGAAAAAAAAGAAAAAAATTTTAATCACCTTTTCTAAATGACCACTGATGGCCTGAAGAGATGGCTGAACAGTTAAGAGCACCTGGCTGCTCTTCCAAAGGACCAGAGTTCAAGTCTGAGAATCCACCAGCTCACAGCTGTGTCTACAGTCCCAGGGGAAGCCGATGCCGCCTTCTGGACCCTGCTGTGCATTGCACACATACATACAGGCAAAATGCCCATACACATAAATACTGTAAAATGCAGCCGGGCGGTGGTGGCGTATAACTACTTGGGAGGCAGCCCTCGGGAGGCAGAGGCAGGCGAATCTCTATGAGTTCAAGGTCAGCCTGGTCTACAAAGTGAGTCCAGGACAGCTAAGGCTACATAGAGAAACCCTGGCTCAGGAAAAAAAAATTGTAAAATGCTAAAAAGATTTTTTTTTTAATAAAAAAATAAATAGATTTTTAAAAAATGTGTATATGTAAGCACTTGATTGCATGTATGCCTGCATGACAGAAGCGAACATCTGATAGAAAAGGGCATCAGATTTTGGTACAGATGGTTGTGAGCCACCATGTGGTTGCTCGGAATTGAACTCTGGACCTTTGGAAGAACAGCCAGTGCTCTTAGCCACTGAGCCATTTCTCCAGCCTGCTAAAAAGATGTTTTACATGACATGTTTGTAGACCAGGCTGCCCTCGAACTCACAGCAATCTGCCTGTTTCTGCCTCCCAAGTGCTGGGATTAAAGGCATGCGCCACAATGGCCAGCTCGCTAAAAAGATTTTTAAAAATCACTTTCTGTGAGATGGGCTTGTCATTGAGCTCTCTGTCCAGCCGAGGGTGACCCTGAGGTCTGATTTCCTGCCTCTGCCTCCTAAGTGCTGGGATCCCCGGGGCATGCCGCTACACCAGGCTGCCGTGTAAGTCACTGTAGGACTGGGTTCTCTGCATCATGCTCAGAGAAAGGTGGTTTAGCAGATAGGCAGTGGGCTTGCCCTGGACCTCTGGCCTCCATGGAATCTTGGCCCTACCCCCATGTTCCAGTCAGACTTTGCAGCAAAATACCACAGAAGGGCTTTGTGGACTTTATGGTGTCCTCGTCCTGCTAGCAGTCCCTCCTGCCAGGCCATGAAAGAATGTCCTTGTTCATTTTCAAGCAATGTGCTGTCTCATTCCAAATGAGCTGCTGGCTCCTGTCATCCCTCGGGTCCTTTTGCTGAAGAGAATTCCTAGTCCTTCAAGGCTCGTGAATGTTCCTGTTCCACTTTGGGGGGGATTGAGGCCTATCAGGCCTAGTAGCCAGCGAAGAGCCCAGGCAGGCCTTGAACCAGTCTGCCTTTAGCCACCTCAGAGCTGGGCTTACAGGCATGAGCCACCACGCCTGACCAAAGTTAAGAAATTGTAAAGGGAGTCGGGCGTGATGCCACACGCCTTTTATCCCAGTACTTGGGAGGCAGAGGCAGGTGGGTGGCTGTTGAGTTCAAGGCCAGCTGGTCTACAAAGCAAGTTCAGGACAGCCAGGGATACACACAGAGAAACCTTGTCTCAAAAACCCAAAAACCTTTTTTAAAAATTTGTAAAGGGTGGCTGGAGAGATGGCTCAGAGGTTAAGAGCACTGACTGCTCTTCCAGAGGTCCTGAGTTCAATTCCCAGCAACCACATGGTGGCTCATAACCATCTATAATGAGATCTGATCCCCTCTTCTGGCCTGCAGGGGTACATGCAGGCAAAACATTGTATACATAATAATAAATAAATCTTTAAAAAAATAAAGAAAAGAGAAAAAAATTGTAAAGGATCATAATATTCACTATCTGAGCTCAGCACATGTTTACTGTGCTGCTTTTTAAGTGTATCTAGTTCTGTAATTAACATCCTAGTCCTTGGCCAGGAGGAAGACAGACCATCGACTGCTTCCTTCTATGAATGCCCCTCACTTGATGACTACTTAGTAACAACCCAGTGGAAGGACTGGAAATAATGAAGCATCTTTGTTCTCTTGAGTGTTAGGATTTAGATCCTAAGTGCCCCTCCCCTCCCTGTTCAGTAAGTAGAGGCTGGGTCCCCTGCTGATGGTATGTTCTTGTTTTGTTTTGTTTTGTTTTTTCGAGACAGGGTCTCTCTGTGTAGCCCTGGCTGTCCTGGACTCACTCTGTAGACCAGACTGGCCTCGAACTCACAGCGATCTGCTTGCTGGATCCGCCCGGCAATGGTATGTTCTAGAGTCCTCTGGGAGGAGAAAGAGGTGGAAGGGAACTCGATGGCTAGGCTGTGGGCCTGAAGACAGGAACCGCTCTCTCCCTTTCTCCGACTCTCAGATCTCTAACTGTTTTTCTCCACCACACAGTCCAGGTATGATGTGCAGCTTTACCACAGCCCTGAAAAGACAGAGACCGCTGCCGACAGCACAACTTCAAGAGAAAAGATGCACTGGGTGTTGGTGGCCCACGCCTTTAATCCCAACACTCGGGAGGCAGAGGCAGGTGGGTCACTGTGAATTCAGAATCCAGCCTGTCTACAAAGGGAGTCCAGGATAGTCAAGGCTACACAAAGAAACCCTGTCTCGAAAAACAAAACAACAACAAAAAAAACCTCAAGGAAGAAAATGAAAATAAAAGGCCGGGCGTGGTGGCGCACGCCTTTAATCCCAGCACTCGGGAGGCAGAGGCAGGCGGATCGCTGTGAGTTCAAGGCCAGCCTGGTCTACAAAGCGAGTCTAGGACAGCCAAGGCTACACAGAGAAACCTTGTCTCAAAAAACAAAAAAAAAAAAAAAAAAAAAAAAAAAAAGAAAAGAAAATGAAAATAAATAATTAGCCAGCCTTGGTGAGAGAGATAGAAGCATGGGCTGGAGAGATGGCTTAGAGGTTAAGAGCACTGTCTGCTCTTCCAGAGATCCTGAGTTCAATTCCCAGCAACCACATGGTGGTTCACAGCCATCTATAATGTGATCTGATGCGCTCTGCTGGCCTGCAGGTGCACAATGCAGACAGAGCAGGGTATACATAATAAATAAATCTTTAGAAGAGAGAGAGTGCAGGGGGGGGGGGGGGAGAGAGAGAGAGAGAGAGAGAGAGAGAGAGATGGGAGCAGAAGGAAGGAACTGAAGGAAAGTGTGTGTACCACACAGGCACACACACTTAGTACTTGGATTTTGGAGGCAGGAAGAGTTAGTGTAAGGCCTTTGAGACCTTATCTTAAAAAGCCAAAAAAGAAAAAAGAAAAAGAAAAGCGGAGTGTGAAGGCACACACCCACCCCTAGCTCCTATCTGCCAACAGTGACTATGATTACAGATGAGAGAGAAGAGGTGGGTGGGGTCCAGCTGTCCAGCTGCTTAAGGCCCTGTACTCAAAACGAGTCCCTTCACGGGATGACTGATTGGGGTGGAGGGTGGAGAATGGAGGCGGATGTGTGTATGTGCTCTAGTGTAATGTGTGAGGAACAATTCTCCTGGCACAATCAAGATTTCTTCTGCTGGAACCTAGAGTAACCAGAACCCAGAACCTCAGCAGAAGCCGGAGCCCCAAAGCCTTCCCTCGAGTGGTTCTCTCTGGAAGCGTCTTGAAGTGTAGCGATGAACAGCCAAAACTATCTCCAAAAAGCCCCGCCTCCAGTTCTGGGCTCATTTATGTATCTCCTCCCAGAGTCTGTTCACGGGATCTTTTCATCTGACAACAATCAAGCTCCCGCACCAGGTGGTCGGTCTTCTAGTGGATTAACCTCACCTGTTCTCTCACAAGACCGTTCCAATCCCACACTTGGGATCCTATAAAACATTTATTCATTGTTTTCTTCGTGTCTGCAGTCAAAGTTTTCAGGAGGTCTCCCTTGGTCAAATCTAATCTTTATTAATTTTGATGGAATCCATAGCTTTTCTTCTGTTGTTAAACAAAGGCAAAATCTCTTCACCAATGCAGCACCTTTCCTGCTTTCCATTCTGAACTTAAAACATCAATAGGCTGATTTACTTCAGCAGTCATCTCCTTATCTAAGTCTGCTTTATTCTGATCTTTCATAAAGATATACAGCCTCCCCCAGCACTGCACTCTCTGTAGCATCATATATATCTATATACATAGCAGAGACCTAAAATGTCATCACTAGATTTGTCAATAGTTGGTCTCTGGGCAGCACAGATAACTTTTGCCAACCTTCAGTTTGGTGTGGTGACACATGCCTGGAATCCCAGTATTTGGAAGAGACAGGAAGGTTGTCGTGCACTTACGGTCAGTGTAGACTACATAGCCACGTTCAGACCAGCCAGAGTTACATAGCAACACCCTATTACTGTAGAAAAAGGAGAGTAAGGAGAGGGAAAGAAAAAGAGTTTTCTGTGCTTCAAACCTCTCCTTGGGGAGCTAGATTGTCTGTTTAGCTTTATCAGGCCAAGGAACCCACACATTCCCAGTAGGGGGAGCCAGAACTCAGCCAGACTGTGGAAGCATCCCTCCTGAGTCTTAACGGAGTGCCACCCCATAAACAGCCACCCCATAAACAGCTACCCCGTAAACAGCCACCCCACAAACAGCCACCCCGTAAACAGCCACACCATAAACAGCCACCCCGTAAACAGCCACACCATAAAATATGCGTTATACAACTCTTTGTTTCAGGGTGCACCTGAACTACCTGCCCAGTCCTACAAAGCCTATTTTTAGGATTCAGGGGAAAGACAAGGCAAGCAGAGCTGTAGTACCAGTTATTGAGGGAGTGGTTTCTACTATAATGAAGTTCTCAGAACAGTAATCCCTAAGCGAATCTTCCTATGTTTTCTGTGTAGATTGATGTACAAAGACATGCCTACGACTTCCCAAAACGGTGTATTGCTTAAAGCCATATGGGAAGCCAGGTATGGTGCGTGTAATCTCAGCACACCGGAGCCTGAAAGGGGAGGATCACCAAGGGTTTAAAACCAGGCTGTGATACCAATCACAAACACACACCAGGGGCTAGTGTAAAAACACCCAGAATCAGCCGCCCTGATCACTGTGAGTTTGACACCAGCCTGGTCTACAAAGCAAGTCCAGGACAGCCAAGGCTAGGACAGAGAAACCCTGTCTTAGGGAAACAAACAAACACACACACACACACACACACACACACACCCCAAAAAAACATAAAACAAGAAATGGGGCCAGGCATGGTGGCACATGCCTTTAATTCTAGCACTTGGGAGGCAGAGGCAGGTGGATTGCTGTGTGTTTGAGGCCAGCCTAGTCTACAGAGCGATTCCAGGACAGCCAAGGCTACACAGAGAAACCTTGTATCAAAAACCAAAACCAAACCAAAAAAAAAAAAAATTGTCATCCTTGGCCTAGAGAGATGACTCAGTGGTTAAGGGCACTGACTGAGTTCAGTGCCCAGTAAGCACATGAGGCTCACAACCATCTATAATATGATCTGATGCCCTCTTCTGGTATGCAGGTGTATATGTAGGCAGAGCACAGTGTATGTTAATAATAAATGTTTTTTTGTTGTTGTAGTTGTTTTTTGAGACAGGGTTTCTCTGTGTAACCTTGACTGTCCTGGACTGGCTTTGTAGACCAGGTTGGCGTCAAACTCACAGTGATCCACCTGCCTCTGCCACCCTAGTGCTAGGATTAAAGGCGTGTGCCACTATGCCTGGCTAATAAATAAATAAATAAATCTTTTTTTAAAAAACCAAAAACAAGGGCCAGGTGTGGTGGCGCACACCTTTAATCCCAGCACTTGGGAGGCAGAGGCAGGCGGATCACTGAGAGTTCAAGGCCAGCCTGGTCTACAAAGCGAGTCCAGGACAGCCAAGGCTACACAGAGAGAGACCTTGTCTCAAAAAAGCAAAACAAAACAAAACAAAACAAAAAAACAAAAAACAAAAAACAGCACAAAGTGAGGCTAGGACAGCCAAGGCTACACAGAGACACTCTGTCTCAAAAAGCCAAAAAAAAAAAAAAAAATTTTTTTTAAGCCAAAAAAAAGAAAGAAAGAAATAGGATATTATCCACTTCTGGTGAATAGAATTTTGCAGGAGTTACTTTTATAATTAATATATAAAGCAGTAAGATTATAAGGTAATAAGATACTAGATGCCAGATGTTGTTATAGAGGAGTGTATTAAATAAGCGTGGGGAAGAGAAAGAAAGGGGGAGGGGTGCCCCAGAGAGAGAGAGAGAGAGAGAAGAATGAGAGAGAGGGAAGAGAGAGTAAGGAGGGATAGAAGTGGGGGGGTAGAGAGAGACCACCAGGAGGGTTTGTTCTTTTATAGAGTCCTGGGCAGGTAAGCAATGGCATCACAGGTAGGCAGACTGAAGCAGAATGCTAAATTAGGGTGGCAGCATTTTGGAGAAAGAGCACTGCATCTGAGGTTAATTCTCCTAGTAGCTGGGGTTTGGGGTGATGCTCTTGTGTTGTTTCTTTGAGTTGTGTTGAAGTTATTTTCATAGAGGCGTGTGACACCACACCTGGCGTTAAGTCTGTTACTAACCATGTACGCTATTTTGTCTTACTCCCAGCAAACATCCCAGTGATATTTGCACGTTGTAGCTTTCTTCAGCTCCAGCTCCTTCCTCCCGATCTTCCTTGGACCTCAACCCATGGCTGAATCCCCTACTTCCTCCTCTAACTCCTCCTCCCCTGGACGACAGGAAGTCCAGCCCAATCTCTGGCTGTAAGCTGCTTTATTGACATATCGGGGAGTACAATTGGGGAGTAAAAGTTTATACAATCAGAATTTAAACTTCACAATAACCTGATGCCTACAGTTCTTAGTTATTTTGATTGTTTGTAAAGTATAACCTTTTAATTTATTTAGTTAACTACATTTATTTATTAGGGGGACAGTGCCTCAATGCACACATGGAGGTCAGAGGAGAAGCTGTGGGAATCAGTTCCCTCCTTCTGTCCTGTAAGTCCCAGGGAACAAACTAAGGTGGTTACGCTGGGCAGTTGGCACCTGCTGAGCCAGCTTTTTTGTTGTTGTTTTTGAGACAGGGTCCCACTGTGTGGTCTTGTCTGCCCTGAACTCACTATGCTGACCAGCCTGGCCTCTAACTCACAAAGATCCTCCTCTGCTTTTCCCAAGTGCTGAGAGTAAAGGTTTGTGACATGACACTATGCCTGGCTTTGGTTCAGCTTTTTTGAAATAAGGTTGCATGTAAGTGTTGTTTGTATTTCCTCAGATGATGGGCTGAGATGAGAGCCATACCCAAGCCTTATGAACATATGGCTTGGGCTTTGCCCAGAGTGTTTTCTTTCTTTCTTTCTTTCTTTCTTTCTTTCTTCCTTCCTTCCTTCCTTCCTTCCTTTCTTTCTTTTTTTGTTTTTTGTTTTTCAAGACAGGGTCTCTCTGTGTAGCCTTGGTTGTCCTGGACTCACTTTGTAGACCAGGCTGGCCTCGAACTCACAGTGAGCCACCTGCCTCTGCCTCCCGAGTGCTGGGATTAAAGGCGTGCGCCACCACTGCCTGGCTTTTTCTTTGCTATTTTCAAAAAAGATTTATTTATTCATTATACAGCGTTCTACCCACATGTGTGCATCCATGCCAGAAGAGGGCACCAGATCATGTTACAGATGGCTGTGAGCCCCCATGTGGTTCCTGGGAATTGAACTCAGGACCTTTGGAAGAACAGACAGTGCTCTTAATCTCTGAGCCATCTCTTCATCTCTCATTTACTTTGTTTTTTGAGACAGGGTTTCTTTGTGTAGACCAGACTGGCCTGAAACTCATAAAGATCCCCCTGATTCTGCTTCCTGAGGTGCTTGGATTAAAAGTGTGTGCCGCCACGCCTGGTTGAATGTTTCTATCTAACTAGCCTAGGCCTAGAAGTGTCTAGCCTCCATGAAATCTACTCTTTTTTTGTTTTTGTTTTTGTTTTTGGTTTTTGGGGGCTTTTATTTATTTATTTATTTATTGTTTTGTTTTGTTTGAGACAAGGTTTCTCTGTGTAGCCTTGGCTATCCTGGACTCACTTTGTAGACCAGGCTGGCCTTGAACTCACAGCGATCCCCCTGCCTCTGCCTCCCGAGTACTGGGATTAAAGGCATGCCACCATGTCCGATTTACTCTTTTGTTAAGACTGGACCTTGAAGGAATTCAGCTTCCAAGCCTCCTCTGCTAAGCCAGGCCTAGAATGTTTTCAGCCTCTGAGACTTACTGCTGAAGAAGCTCACCTTTTCTAGTTCTTTCTGAACTCTGGTTGGCTGAACGCAGCAGTTCTGACTCAAAACACCTCTCCAAGCTGACTGATTCAAACTGGCTTTTCTCCACTTCTCACTGAATTGCTCTGCTTGGAAATACTGCCTCTGAGGTCTAGGAACTGAACTGCACCAAACTGCCCTGCACTCCCAATTTCTAGTTCTGCCTGTTCCCGTGAGAGTTGCATGTGTCCTCTCTATACCTCCCTCTGTGAAATTGCTCTCTGCTTTGTCACTTTGTCTGCCCCTCAATTAGACGTCACTGTTTGGGATTAAAGCTGTGTACTAAATTCTAGCCAGAGGGACTGTGTGCTAAGGGTGTGCCTGTATTCCAGCCAGAACACACAGACCTAGGTCTTTGGATGTGATCCCTTGCCAGAGTAGCCATGTTGCTGGGTTAAAATGTCTGTACAGTTGTGCTACAAACTGGCCTTGAAGGTGCAAATCTTCTGCTTCAGTCTCCCTAGTCTACTGTGTCCGGCTCTAGGCAGCTGTTTGACTATATGTAAGGACTTCATTAAATCTCTCTGGACAGATGTGACCTTCTCTGATCAGGGCATGGAGTTGCCTTCATAAGGCATTCTTCAGGCTTTAAACTACTGAGTCATTTGCAGAGATTTTGGAGTGGATTTTACAGTCCAGGGGAGACGGTAGATCTCTTTCATTTTAATCAGCCAGAATAACCATGCGCAACAAGGAACAGATGGATTGATTAGAGGTAACTCTTAACACACAGCCTCAAGCCCTCAAGGCTCCAGCCAGGCCCTTATCCAAACTCTAACCCGGAGCCTCATAATTCCTCCTGGCTGTAGTCTACCCTGGGTAGCCAGAGTTAGGCAAGAGGCCAGCCCCTGAAGGGAAAACATGAGGCCTTTCCAAAGGACTCAGAGAACCCGAGCAACCTGGAGAAACTGAAAACCCGGGTCCCTGAGAATGGAGCTGTCCAATAGGAGCGAAGCACTGGGAGCCTCACAGGAGGCACCCAGCTCTCACCGCACAGAACACAGCTAAGAGACTCTCTGAGCATCAGTTTTGCCCACGGGGACCACAGCAGTAAAGATTGAGCTGGCCGCCATCTGTCCGTAGAGATACGAGCTAGTGTGTGTGTTCCTTATCTCTTCACTGCCTAGGGCTCCCGAGCTTCTGCAGCTGGCTGTGGCTGAGGTTGAAAGGAGAGATCCTACAGTAGGGCTTTTCTCAGGCAGGGCAGGTCCAGGCCTGCAGAAACTGGTTTAACTTGCTCCTGAGAGAGTCTTGACTGCACCTCAGACTCCTTAGGCCTCAGAGAAAGGAAGTGGAGGGGTTTGGGTCAAGACTGCATATTGCCAAAGAGATCTATTTGTTCTTAACAAATCTTAAGTCTCTGGAGAAGTGATTTTCAAAGTCAGGTCTCAGGTCACGTCTCTGTCTCTAGTTCCCATGGCTTTTGTTGTTTGTTTGTTTGTTTAGGTTTTTCGAGACAGGGTTTCTCTGTGTAACACCTCGGGCTGTCCTGGAACTCACCCTGTAGACCAGGCTGGCCTCGAACTCACAGAAAGATCTTGCTGCCTCTGCTGCCTGCATGCTGGGATCAAAGACAGGTGCCACCACTGATGGCCCGATTGTTCTTTCATTATCCCACTATCTTGGCTATCCTGGAATTGCTGTGTAGACCAGGCTGGCCTCGAACTCCTGTTTCTGCTTCCCTGAGTCCTGAATGCTAGGATTGCAGGCATGTGCCACCATGGCTGTTTTTGTTTTTGTTTTTGCTTGTTTGTTTGGTTTGGTTTGGTTTGGTTTATTTTGGTTTTTCTAGACAGGGTTTCTCTGTGTAGACATGGCTGTCCTAGACTCACTCTATAGACCAGGCTGGCCTCGAACTCACAGCGATCCGCCTGCCTCTGCCTCCCGAGTGCTGAGATTAAAGGCGTGTGTTACCACGCCCAGCAGCAGGGCCATTTTAATTCCCCAAAACTGTCTCCTGGAGGCCTCTGTTTCCTCTAACCATGAGCAGTGATGTTTCAGGAAAGACTTGAGCAGCCGCAGACTGCCAAGGCTCATCTACTGTAGATGCAGCGTTCTTTTCTTTCTTTTTTTGGGGGGGTGTTGTGGGGTGGGGTTCAAGGCATGGTTTCTCTCTGTAGTCCTACTTGTCCTGGAACTTGCTCTGTAGACCAGGCTGGCCTCAAACTCAAAGATCTGCCTGTCTCTGCCTCTCTACTGCTGTAATTAAAGGTGTGTGCCACCAAAGCCTGGCTCGATTTAGCGTTATTGAAGGCAGGGTCTGTGCTGTTGATTAAATATCAGGTCTGTGTGGAGTCGGCACTGGGCCATAGAGCAAAACAGTTCCTCAAAACTTCATTCTCAGCTGCTGGGCGTGGTGGCACACACCTTTAATCCCAGCACTCTGGAGGCAGAGGCAGGCGGATTACTGTGAGTTCGAGGCCATCCTGGTCTACATAGTGAGTCCAGGACAGCCAAGGCTACAACAGTGAAACCCTGTTTCAAAAAAAAAAAAAACAAAAAACAAAAAACAACAAACCTTCCATCCTGCCAGTCTCCTTACTTTGTTTACTTATTTAATAGTGGTTCCCAGTGTAGCAATTTTTTTTTTAATTGCTTTGTAGACCAGGCTGGCCCCGAACTCACAGTGATCCACCTGCCTCTGCCTCCCAAGTGCTGGGACTAAAGGCGTGCGCCACCACGCCCGCGTGTGGCTCTTACTAGTCTGGAACTCACAGCAACACTTTTGCCTCAGCTCTTCAATCTGCTATGATGTCTTCTGTCCTGCCGGTCGCAGTCTTTGTTTTTGTTAATACTGGAAGGTGTGGCTCCCTTACCCTCCAATTTTCTAAATTTTTACCGTATCTTAGTTTCCCAGAAGTTTACTCTGTTACACACTTTAAGGCCAAATTAAGATTGTAAACAACAATGGCTGAAATTCAGCAAATGTAGAGGGGTGGACAAGCCTGGGGAGGTGGAGGTGGGGCCAGATGCAGAGGGGAGGGAGAGAGAAGGATCTGTGAGTCTCTGCAGTGCATGTCCCACCTTCCTAAGAGTCTGCGCTGACCTGGCAGGTGGCCCTGTCCAGCTGTTCTCTGCTCCCCTCTGGGCTGTCCCCTCTGGCCCAGTAGTGATCTAGTCTCATCTTTGAAAAATGGCCTCAAGGTACTGAGACAAATCTTGTAACCCATGGTTCCGGGCTTGGTGGAGGATGCCTTTAATCCCAGCACTTGGGAGGCAGAGGCAGATGGATCACTGTGAATTTGAGGCCAGTCTGGTCTACAAAGTGAGTTCAGGACAGCCAAGACTACACAGAGAAACCCTGTCTCAAAAAAAAAAAAAAAACCAAAATAAATAAATAATAAATAAATAAACCTTGTAAGCCATGGCATGGGTTAACGTGAACAAGAAGCAGGGTTTCTCTGTGCTGTCTTGGCTGTCCTGGAATAGCTTTGTAGACCAGGCTGGCCTCGAACTCATAGAGATCTTGCTGCCTCTGCCTCTGCCTCCCGAGGGCTGGGATTAAAGGAGTGCACCACCAGATTTAGTCAAGGCCTTTAATCCCAGCCCTCTGGAAGCAGAGGCAGCAAGATTGCTGTGAGTTTGAGGCCAGCCTGGTCTACAAAGCAATTCTAGGACAGCCAAGATAGCACAGAGAAACCTTGTCTCAAAGGGGGAAAAAAAAGCACTTGGGAGGCAGAGGCAGGAGGATCTCTGTAAGTTATAGAGGCCAGCCAGGTCTACAGAGAGAGTTCCAGGACAGCTAGAGCTGTTACACAGAGAAACCCTGTCTGGGAAAAAACAAAAAAAACAAAAACAAAGGGGGGAAAAAAGATGTATACCACCATGCCTCGATGCCTGGCTGCATCTGTCTTTTTCTGTTAGAAAAATGTCAGGAAGCTTGTTTTGTCTGTTTTTTCTTTCTTTCTTTGTTTTTGTTTTTGTTTTTCAAGACGGTTTCTCTATGTAGTCTTGGCTGTCCTGGAATCACTTTGTAGACCAGGTTGGCCTCCAACTCACAGCGATCTACCTGCCTCTGCCTCTCCAAGTGCTGGGATTAAAGGTGTGCGCCACCCCCGCCTGGCCTCTGCTATTGATTTCTATGAGTCACGCCTCTACCTCTCTCTGTAATTCTGCTTTCTTTTTCTGTTTCTCTCCGTTAAAACCAAACAAAGTAAAGCAAAGCAAAAGACATCCATCTCTCCTGGCGCCCCATTCAGCTTGAGAGAAGTCCCTGATCACCACCCTTTGGCCTGCTTCTAAACTAAGCAGTCAGCCTGACCAGCACCTGGGGTTGTCACTCAACAGAAAATAATCCCACCAGGGCAGTTTTGGCCCCAGAGAAGTTTCCCCAGACTGAGTGGGGCCAAGCCTGACAATTTAACTTTGTTCTTTGGACTGAATCCACTTTGGATAGAATCCACCTGGCTATCTCCTGAGGGACCCAGGTGTCAGATACCTGTGATTTCCAGAAAGTACTTAAAAAAAAAAAAAGCGAGGAGTAGGATACAGCATCTTTAACTGGATCTAAAGTGCGCTTAAGATTGTTTGCTATGAAACTACTCTGAGGAGAGGAGGGTCTTGGTCTTCCTACCTTCAGCGAGAGCAGTTCCGTTCAGCCATAGCAGTTGCTATCTCCTGAAAGGACATTTTCCCCTTCTGACCTTTTGTTTTTTGCCTTTTGCTGCTGACACATTTAAATGTAATATGTTGTCGAGAATAAATCTAACTGCATAAGAAAGAAAAGTTTTTAAAAAAAGTTTGGCCGGGCGTGGTGGCACACGCCTTTAATCCCAGCACTTGGGAGGCAGAGGCAGGTGGATCGCTGTGAGTTCAAGGCCAGCCTGGTCTACAAAGTGAGTCCAGGACAGCCAAGGCTACACAGAGAAACTGTGTCTGGAAAAACCAAAAAAAAAAATAAAAAATAAAAAAAAATAAAAAAATAAAATAAAAAAAAGTTTGGTTCCAGTCTAGTTCTGTTTTTAAAATGTATTCATTTATGTGTTAACGTTTTGCCTGCATGTATGTGTGTTGTGTGCACCAAGGTCGGAAGGAGGGACTGACTATATGCTCTGGGGCTGGAGCTCCTCGTGATGGGGAGTGGATAGTGGATGCTGGGAATTGAACCCAGGTCCTCTGCAGAAGCAGCAAGTACTCTAAGCCCCTGAGCCATCTCTCCAACTCTGTCTAGTTGGTTCTCTTGATACTGAGGATCCAATCTCAGTCGTGGCTGTTCATTCTAGGCAAACAATCTACTGTTCCCCAACCCCCAACACACTGGGCAGGGGTGGTGAGGCAGCAGTGAGGACGCTGTGTGCTTCTCATGCAAGACAAGTTAGAGTACATGGCTCTTGGAAGCAGCTCTTTGCTGCCATGTGGGGGTGGGGACATCAAGAAAGGGTGCCGGAATGTCTGCCTTACATAGTGAAGGCTGAGGGTAAGCCCCTGCTCCTGGGCTGGAATTTTTCAGAACAGAGGACGGGGTATGCCAGCCACGCCCTGCAACAGGTAGGGATGGGGGAGGCTGGGAGAATGAGGAGCTGCTTGTCCCGGGTGTGAAGCCTTCAGTTGATAATAAATGGATAAGAGATCCGAGTGTAGTGGTGGCGCACGCCTTTAATCCCGGCACTAGGGGGGGGGAGGGGCAGAGGCAGGCGGATCTCTGTGAGTTCGAGGCCAGCCTGGTCTACAAACTGAGTCCAGGATAGCCAAGGCTACACAGAGAAACCCTGTCTCAAAAAATAAAATAAAATAAAATAAAAAAGACAAAACAAAAAAACACCTTCTTAGACCCTAAACTACTTTCTTAGGTCCTCACAATTTGAGCTTCTGTATCCTTGGGCATTACTTAAACTTTACACCTTCTTCAATTATTTATCATGAGATACAGGTGAGACTGCTGGGAACAGTCACTGTCTTTTAGCTAAAGAAATAGTAAAACGTTACATCTCACACCTGCTTTTTGAGTCTGGTAACAAGGCAGACTGTGTCTAGACCTAGCGGCAGCATCTCTAGGAAAATGGGGCTGAAGGGCTGAGTTTCAAGCAGGAGGAGGGCTGAGGAGGCATCTGAAGCCTGCTTATCCATTAATGTGAAGTGTGTGAGCAAGGCAAAGCTGTTTGCCTTTTGTTTTGTTTTGGCTTTTCAAGACAGGGTTTCTCTGGGTAACCTTGGCTGTCCTGGACTTGCTTTGTAGACCAGGTTGGCCTCAGACTCACAGAGATCCACCTACCTCTGCCTCCCGAGTACTGAGATTAAAGGCCTGTGCCCCCATGTCTTTTTGCCTTTTTAAATAAGAGATCTATTAGTTAGTAGTTTTAACTAGCTAATGAATTGACTAATAAACTAACATGGTAGATTCCCTTGGGGTAAGGAGCAAATTGCCTGTTCTCTCGATGTCAAACTACCATTGGGTTATCATGAATGTGATCAGAGACCTGAGAAGGATAAATTGTAACCTAAAGAAATTTATGTATCAATCAAAATGACAGAAACTAGTCTATAGTTCATAGTCCACTACCTAGACAGTCACCCAGGTCCCCGGGGTCCCCATGCCGACAAGGGCAGAGGCAGTCTGGCCATCAGGCACAGAAGATGAGAGGCTTTTTCTGTGGAGAAAGAACATGGGAGAGAGAGATTGACATCACTTCTTCTTCAGCAACATGAGACAATAATTCTCTGCATGTCCACTTTGTCCCAGAGTTCATGCTGGGCCCTAGCAGCGGTGAGGCACTGGGGCAGTCTGCCCAGTGGTTAGTGCACCACCATCCAGGGTTGAAGTCATCTGTCGTTGTGCCTAAATCTTCTCAGAGACCTTGGGAAATTATTGCTAGGATTTTGGAGTCTCTGCTGTCATAATAAGTTGAAGCATATTAAATGCCATATTCAGCAGGTCTCTGATAGGCTTGAGGGTTAGCATATTTGCATTAAGTAATCTTTGTCTTTAGTTATCTGTTCTAAGCTATGTTTTGCAAACACAAAACAGAACGTTATGATCTCTAATTATGCCACATTCTGCAGATAAGTGTCTGAGGACCATGTCTGTCTCAAGTAGATCTAAGTAGACAAACTTCACTGGTTTTTAATTAATTTCTGTCTTACTTTGAAAACATGTACAAGAGGCTAAATAAAGCTTAGTCTTGTAATTAGTTACATTGGTTCTTAGCATGACAACTATGAGTATATTTCTGGACACATCAAAGGATTTGATCATTTATAAGGTGCTGACTATTGACTTGCACTTCTTAACTGTTGAAGACTAGGACTCAGGTTTCATCGCTGTTAGGTTTACAGCCTTTCTGGACTGGAGCTCTTCTAGTATCAAAATAAAGCTTTGAGGGGGGCTGGAGAGATGGCTCAGAGGGTAAGAGCACTGACTACTCTTCCAAAGGTCATGAGTTCAGTTCCCAGCAATCACATGTTGGCTCACAACCATCTATAGTAAGATCTGTATACATAACAAATGAATAAATCTTAAAAAAAATAAAGCTTTTAAATCCATAGACACAGTTGATAAAGAGACTGGCCTTTTTATGATGTACTACTATAGAGCATTATAGTGTCCTGTATGACTTAGTTTATAAATAGTCTATAGCTATATTACAGATTAAAAGCACTACAAAAACAAGGCGATATATATATATTTGAGACAGGGTCTCTCTGTGTAGCCTTGGCTGTCCTGGACTCGTTTTGTAGACCAGGCTGGCAATTCTCCTGCCTCTGCCTCCCAAGTACTGGGATTAAAGGCATGTGTCACCACTGCCGGGCTGGAGACCCTATCTTGAAAAACAAAAACAACAACAACAACAAAAAAAGTGAAGATAGAAGAAGGACGGACGTGGTGGCTCATGCCTTTAGTCTCAGCACTTGGGAGGCAGAGGCAGGTGGATCTCTGTGAGTTCAAGGCCAGCCTGGTCTACCAAATGAGTCTAGGTCAGTCAGGACTGTTACACAGAGGCATCCTGTCTCAAAAAAAAAAAAAAAAAAAAGTGAAGATAGAGCGTAATAACCAAGTAGTAACATTGTAAATAAACAACTGAATGTCTTTAGAATTAATATATCTTAACATAAAAGCGTCTTTGGGCCTGTAGTGGTGTACCCCTTTAATTCCAGCCCTTGGGAGGCAGAGGCAGGTGGATCTTTGTAAGCTTGAGGCCAATTTGGTCTACAAAGTGAGGCCAGGGCAGCCCAGCCAGGGCTACATAGAGAAACCCTGTCTCAAAAAAAGCAAAGCAAAGCAAAACAAAACAAAAAACCAAAACGTGTGTAGTACATCAGCCCCATAATGCCAGCATTTGAGATGTAAAACAGTGAAATCAGAAATTCAACGTCATTCTTGGTAACATACTGAAGTGTCAGGTCAGGATGGCATAGTAAGTGCTTCACACATGTAATCTCAGCATTTTTGAGACCAAGGCTAGAGGACTGCTCACAGTCCCAGGCCATCTTAGCCTACTCAGGAAGACTGTCTCAAAACAATACAAAGTTGGACTTGGCACAGGCCTTTAATCTCAGCACTCTGTGAGGCAGAAGCAGGTAGATCGCTGTGAGTTCGAGGCCAGCCTGGTCTACAAAGGGAGTCCAGGACAGCCAAGGTTACACAGAGAAACCCTGTCTCTAACAACCAAAAAACAAAACAAAAACAAAAACCACCAAAAACAAAATCCAAAGCTAGCCAAGGCCACATGTGTGCCAAGACACATGGACCTCAGTTTCCTTGAATGTAAGAGGAGTGGATGGGATGGACGTGGTGGCACACATCTTTAATTCTAGCTCTCAGGGAGGCAGAGGCAGGACTGAAGACAAGGGGAATTTTAGAGATTTTGTTTGTTTGTTTTTGTTCTTGCAAAACCTTTTCTGTTTTTTTGTTTTGTTTTTTGTTTTTCTGTTTTGTTTGAAACAGGGTTTCTCTGTGTCGCTGTCCTGGACTCACTTTGTAGACCAGGCTGGCCTCGAACTCACAGTGATCCACCTGCCTCTGCCTCCCGAGTGCTGAGATTCGTTGTTTTGTTTTTTGAGACACAGAGTTTCTTTATGTAATATCCCTGGCTGCCGGGACTCACTTTGTAAACCAGGCTGGCTTCTAAGTCTGAACTGACCAGACAAGAGAGATAAGGCACATCTACATAGGAATAACTATGGTAATATGTTCTTTTTGTTAGAGCCTGAGCACTCTTTGATCAATGCAGGCAGAAAAACAAAGGCTTCCCTTTAAATAGAAAAAGTCTGCATGCCTTTAATCCCAGCATTCAGGAGGCAGAGGCAGGCGGATCACTGTGAATTCAAGGCCAGCCTAGTCTACAAAGTGAGTCCAGGACAGCCAAGGCTACACAAAGAAACCCTGTCTTGAAAAACAAAACAAAACAAAAAGTCTATTAGTAACTAAAAGTTAGTAATTAGTACTGTATCCCTATCAGTATAAACTAATTTCCTTTCCATTTGCTTAGGCCAGTTGAGCCTTGTGGGTAGGAACAGAAGGTGAACATAATTCTGTTTATTGAGGGCTTATTGTGTGCCAAGTGGATGAAAAAAAGAAAAGGAAAAGAAAGGATATGATTTCTCCCTGGTACGGTGAGGAGTTTATTATAGACATGAGACATAAGCACAGGCAGACACGTCTGGGAGAGCCCAGAGTGGACGTGACACTGAGCCATGTAGAGAGAGAGGGAGGGGAAGGGAGAACCGAGTACATCAGTCAGGAGGTGAGGGGTGGAGGTGACTAGTCTCTGGATTGTATAGGGAACAGCCTCTGAGGGACAGGCAGCTGAGCCTCTGAGCTGGAAAGTTCAGGGTAGAGGCCAGGGTAAACCAGCTTTATCCGGTAACAGGTAGGGGCTGAAGAATGCTGGGAGAACCTGGGGGCCAGTTCAGCTGCTTGTCCTGGGTTTGAAAGTTAACACCAAGCAGATATTTTACATAATCTTTTTTTCTTAAGTTTCACAATTCAGAAACGCTCAAATTCAGGGATTGTTTGCTGGATTCCAAAGTTGTGGCTATATCTAACCTAATAAACTACACACAGATATATTCACATTGTATTATACTTAAATATAATGTTTTTCATTTCTTTTTCCTTTTTTTTTTCTTTTTTGAGACAGGGTCTCTCTGTGTAGCCTTGGCTGTCCTCGACTTGCTTTGTAGACCAGGCTGGCCTCAAACTCACAGCCATCCGCCTGCCTCTGCCTCCCGAGTGCTAGGATTAAAGGCATGCACCGCCATGCCCAGCTTAAATGTATTTTTTTTCTTTCTTTTTTAAAAGATTTATTTATTTATTTATTATGTATACATTGCTCTGCCTGCTTGTACCCCTGCAGTTCAGAAGAAGGCATTGGATCACATTACAGATGGTTGTGAGCTACCATGTGGATGCTGGGAATTGAACTCAGGACCTCTGGAAGAGCAATCAGTGCTCCTAACTGCTAAACCATTTCTCCAGTCCTCTTATTTTATTTTAAAAATTTATTAATTTATTCAGATTACAACTCAATTGTTATCCCATCACTTGTATCCTCCCATTCCTCCCTCCCTCCCGCTTTCACCCTATTCTCCTCCCCTAGGTCTAAGATCAAGGGGGACCTCCTCCCCCACTAAATGGTCATAGGCTATCAAGTCTCATCTTGGTAGCCTACTTATTCTTTCTTTGAGTGCCACCAGGCCTCCCCACCAAGGGGAAGTGGTCAAATATGGAGCACCACAGCTCATGTCAAAGTCAGACTCTGCTCTCCACATAACTGTGGAGAATGTCCTGTCCATTGGGTAGATCAGAGTAGGGGTTCGATATTTACTATTGTATTGTCCTTGGTTAGTGCAATATTTTGAACACCCCCCCCCCCCACCGCCCAGGCCCTATCTACCAATCACGATGTTCTTCTTGTAGGTTTTTAGGACCCTCTGGGTCCTTCTATTTCTCCGTCTAAATATAATTTTTGATGCTAGACATTACATCCCTGACTTTGTGCTTGCTCACCGTGCACAGTACCACTGAACTATATTCTCAGCCGAGGCATCAACAGCCCAGTGCATCAGAAGCACTTGTTGGGGCTGTAGAAATGACTGAGCTGTTCAGAGCACTTGTCCTTTCATAGGACGTTGGCTTGAGTTTCAGCACCCAGAAGACCATCTCTAACTTCAGTTTCAGGGGGTCCAATCCCATTTTCTGATCATGTATGCACACGGTGTATATATGCATACAGGTAAAACATTCACTCATATACATTAAACACACACACAATTTATCATATTAACCAGGCATGGTGGGTGGCTCGACTGGAATTTCAGCATGTGGAAGACCAACGCAGGATGACTGCTTTGAATAAGAGGCCACTGCGTCCTGCATGATGAGCCTGGGCTGGAGAGAAACTATTTTCAACTTTTTTTGGCTTTTCAAGACAGGGTTTCTCTGTGTAATAGCCCTGGCTGTCCTGGAACTCCCAGTCTCCCCCTCCCCCCGACTTTTTTTTTTTAAAAAGATTTATGTAATGTATGTATATGGGAACTTTGTCTGCATGTACATCTGCACATCAGAAGAGGGCATCAAACAGCTGTGACCTGCCATGTGGCTTCTGGGAATTGAACTCAGGACCTTCAGAAGAGCAGTAGGTGCTGTAACCATTGAGCCATCTCTCCAGGCCCTCCTTTTTTTTTTTTTTTTAAAGATATGCTACAGTTTGCTGGACAGTGGTGGTGCATGCCTTTAATCCCAGTACTCGGGAGGCAGAGGCAGGCAGATTACTGTGAGTTCGAGGCCAGCCTAGTCTACAAATCGAGTCCAGGACAGCCAAGGTTAACACAGAGAAACCCTGTCTCGAATAAAGCAAAAAGAATTATGCTATGCTATAGTTATAAGGCACACGCCTTTAATCCCAGCACTCTGGAGGTAAGAGGCTGCCGATCTCTGTAAGTTCAAGACCAGCCAGGGTTACAAAGTGAAATTCTGTCTCAAAAAACAAAAACAACCAACTCCCCAAACAAACAAAAAACCCACAACAAAAACCCCATTATTTGTGCTCAATCCCTTGAGGTTAACATCTTGTTGTTGTTGTTTCTTGGTTTTTCTCCGCGTAGCCTTTGCTGTCCTGGACTCGCTTTGTAGACCAGGCTGGCCTCGGAGCCTGCCTCTGCCTCCAGCGTGTTGGGACTACAGGTGTGGTTAACATCTTTACTAAGAGGTGGCTCAGGTAATTTCGCAACAGGCAAAACCTGATTCGGGTCTGTTCCTGCAGACATCAACGCTCCCTTTTCCGCAGTCCATCACCGGGCCCAATGCTATTAGCACCTCTTGGGCTAGAACAGGATTGTACAGAACTCTAATATCAGGCGGGCATTTCAAAGATGTTAACTCATCTCCTGCAGGAAAATGCTGGGAATGCAGAAAGCAAGGTCTCGAGAAGCCCTTCTGAGAGAGGACGTTCCGGGTGTCTAACTCGGTCCGGCCGTTGGCGTTTTCCCGCGCTGAGGGCAGGGCGGAGCGCCAGTCCCGCAACGTGGTAGCTGGATCCACTCTCAGCCTGGACTACACCTCCCAGCAGGAACCACGCTGGTTCGCTGGGCGGGTGGCGCCCAGTGGTACTAGCCCGGAAGCTAGCTCTACGGTGCTGCTTGCAGGAGCCAGAGTCTGGGGTTGCGCTTACAAACTCGCAAGGAAGAGGCGGCCGTAGATGGTGGTTTTTTTTTTTTTCCCCCCGCACAGCACTCTGGGAGTTGTAGTCCGCTCCGGCAACGCTTAGAGTCCAGGCTTGCTTTGAGTGGTTGGGCTATGTCACGTGACGGGCGGAGGCGTCCGCGTGCAAGCAACTTGCAGTATCTCTGAGGTCATCACAGCGCGACGGCACGCTCTGGCCGTGGGTTCCCCTGTAGGCGGCGGATAATACGACCCCTGAAGCTCCGACCAAGAGCAATGCCGGCATACCCACCGCCCCGACACGGTTCCCCTTCACCCGGCTGTCAGAGCCGTAGTAGCCAACCCGGGAACGGAGCTCTAGCCTTGCCCACTGGCTCCGCCCTCTCCCGTGACGTAGGCACCACGTGACGGGCAGGGCCGCCTCTGCCGCCGCCGCCGCTTTGTAAGAGGCACATTGGCAGGTAACGAGCGGCGGCGGCGGCAGCGGCAGCAGCGGCAGCAGCAGCAGCGGCAGCAGCAGCAGCAGTAGAGGCGGCGGCGGCGGCAGCGGCGGCGTGTCCCGCGTCCAGCGAAGGCAGCAGCGGTAATTGCTACACCGTCCCCCTTCGATTGCTTTTCCTGCGTCCTGGACACTGCGGTGTACGTTTCTCGTCCTGGACTTAGGTCTTCTGAACTCCCAGCCCCCTTTGGGATGCCCCAGCGTCCGCCCGGGTGGACCGGGCCGAGCTTCCCTCTCCGGCTTCATGTTTCCTTAGTTGTGTCCAGGCCTGGGCACCCTCCTTCCTCTCCCGCTCCGGTTGCCCTAGGCTCCCTCCCCCCTTCTCTTCCGTCCCTCCCCCCCCCACGTTGGCCGGGCCCCACCCAGCCCCAGGGGGCGCCTTCCCCTCCCCCCACCCCTCCGGGTTTCTATCCTGGAGGGTGTGGTTTTCTCTCCCACCTCGGTCCCGGCGTGCTTGGCTGGAGCTCCCCCCGCCACGCTGTCGCCGGCTTCCTGACCACCTTTCCGCCTTCGCGTCTAACGCTGGTCCTGGGACTGGATTCGGAGCCCAACTTGTGCGCTCTAGTTTTTTTATCCCCCCTACTTAACCTGAAGGCATAGTTAAGTTTTACTAATACTTACTTTCTTATTCCGGAGGTCTTTGGTGGTAGTTGGAACTCAAGTTTCCCTTCCCTTCCTCCTGCCCCTGTTGTTGTAGTCTGGCCGTGCCACAGTTTATTCTTTTCTTTAACGTAAGTTAAGAGTACTTGTGCGCTGTAAAGCGTGCTCTTAGAAATCCACATGCTAATTACTTAACCTGGTGCATTCCAACTCGGTTTTCCTTATCACATCACTGTTTGGCTTTCACACCTTTCACCCTGAATCTTCAGTTTTAGTTGCCCAGGCACGTCAACTGTCACCACTCAGGACTCCTGTTTTCTATTGGGGTTGGTTTTACTTAGCATATTTAGCATCACCTCTGCTGTTTCCTGCTTTAGCATAACCTTGTACTTTACTACCACTTCCACACTTTTCTACTTTATTTCCAGGGTGCGCATTCTGCCTACATTTTTACTTTTCTGTAGCAATTGTATACAGTAACAGTTTAGAGATGCTCTTTTATTTAGAGACCATGCCCTTTTTGTTGTTGTTGTTGTTGTTGTTTTTGAGAGAGGATTGCACTACCTAGCCAAGGTTGGCTTTCATCTTTTTGGTTTGTTTGTATAGCTCTGGCTGCCCTGGAGCTCTTAGACCAGCCTGGTTTCAAACCTGCCTCTGCCTCCCAAATGTTGGGATTAAAGGTGTGCTCCAGCCACTGCCTGGGTCTGGCATTCATTTTCAGATCCTCTTGCCTCAGTTTTTCCATGGTGGGATTTCAGACTGCATGGATTACAAGCAAGCAGCACTGTGCCTGTTGTGTGTGTGTGTGTGGTTTTTTTTTTTTTTTTTTTTTTTTTTTTTTGAGGCATGTTTCTCTGTGTAGCTCTGTTTTCTAGACCAGGCTGGCCTCAAACTCACAGAGATCCACCTGCCTCTGCCTCACAAGTGCTGGTTAAAGGTGTGGGCTACCACGCCTGGCTCCCTTTTTTTTTAGTGAATAGTGTTTATAGGTATCTTTTCCATTGGTAAATCTCACCCTGGGAGGCATGAGTATGCCAGCACTCCTTCAAAATTTCTTGTTTCTTTTTTTTTCCTCTTTAGGTTTTTCCAGACAGTGTTTCTTTTTGTAGCCCTGATTGTCCTAGAACTTTCTCCGTAGGACGTGCTGGCCTTGAACTCACAGAGATAGCTTGCCTCTGTCTCCTGAGTGCTGGGATTAAAGGCCTGAGCCACTACTGCATGAAGCTGTTCTTTCCTTCTTTTTTGAGACAAAGTTTCTCTGTGTAGCCCTGACTGTCCTGGATTTGCTTTGTAGACCAGGCTGGTCTGGAAAAAACAGATCCACCTGCCTCTGCCTCCCAAGCACTGGTTTTAAAGATGTGCGCCACCACCACCACCGCCTGCCAGGGTGCCTGTTCTTTTTAGTGTTGGATTTTTATTTTATTTTTTAGTTTTTGTTTTTGAGACAGAGTTTCTCTCTGTTTGCCGTCTGGACTCGCTTTGTAGACCAAGCTGGCCTCGAACTCACAGCAATCCACCTGCCTCTGCCTCCCCAGTGCTGGGATTAAAGGCGTGCGCCACCATGTCCGACCCTTAGTGTTGGATTTTATTTTATTTTATTTTGTTTTCCGAGACAGGGTCTCTCTGTGTAGCCTTGGTTGTCCTGGACCCGCTTTGTAGACTACGTTGGCCTCGAACTCACAGCAATCCACCTGCCTCTGCCTTCCGAGTGCTGGGATTATAGGCGTGCACCACCACGCCCGGCTAGTGTTGGATTTTAAATAAAAGTAGAAGGAAGGTGAATATCACATCTAAGTTCTCCGCCAGCGTAGCTTAGACATTGTGCTGGTTCTTCAGTATGGTCTCTACCTATTTTAGCAAAGAATAAGTTTCACTCTTTGGAAGTGATCAGATGGATCTTGCCTCCTTCAGGGCCTCTTGGCTAGGACTGTCTTCAGCTGCTCTGAAGATTTCTCCTGTTGGCCACGGCGGGTTCTTGCTGACTTTGCTCCTTGGGGCTCATTCACGTCCTTCTGTGAGAGGCCCACCCCCACCCCACCCCACGGGTGACCCAGTGTTCCCCACACTCCTGATCCCTCCTCCCCAGTTGTTTCCTTGCTGCCGCTGACCTTCAAATCTAAACCTTTCAGAGAAAGGCAGGTTGTTTTGTTTGAAATATGGTGGAAATAGCATGGCAGAGAATGTGCCACGAGGAAGGATTGTGGTAATTGCTTCTCCGTCCTGTTTCCTGCTGCTCTGCTTTCCTCTGCTCTCTACGTGTGGATTGGGCCAGCCATGGCCCTGAAGCTTCCTTTAGAACTACTTTCCTTCTCTTTCCTGGTGACTGAAGTGCTCAGAGGAGGCTTTCTTAGGATTAGTGTGAGTGACTTTTACTGTTTTTGGAGAAATGGTGGAAGAACATGGTGAGTGAGGTATTTCAATGAAGGCACATTTCCTTTCCTTCTTTTTCTTTTTGAGATGAAATTTTAGCCAAGATGTCTAGCCAAGCTGGCCACAAAAAGAAAATCTGCCTGCTCCATTCTCTCGAGGGTTGGGATTAAAGGCATGAGGCATACCATTCCGGGCTCATTCTAGGTTAAAATCCTGCACTCGGGAGGCAGAGGCAGGCCTTGGGAGTTCTAGGCCAGCCTGGTCTATAAAGTGAGTCCGGGACAGCCTGGACTACAAGAGAAACCCTGTGTCTGGAAAAGCAAAACAAAGTATAAGCCTGTCCTGTCCTGCAGTATAGATACATGGTCTGACGTGATTTTACTTTCTTGTGTTAATCTTGACATTGTTTTTCTTTGAAATAGGAGGCTGACCTGAAAATTGGAGGTTTGTCTGTCTTTGCCTGGCAGTAGTGCAGCCTTGATGTGTGAGTGTTTGAGACGGAGCTTAGTCTGTATCCAGGTTGGTCTCAAATGCACCATGTAGTGGCAGACTTGTTGCAGTCCTGCCGTACAGCCTCCCGAGTGCCGCACTACAGGCCTCGGTCTCAGGCTCATCTCCTCAGGGAGTGCGTCAGTCGTGCAGCTGTTCTGTCCTTGTGTGTAACTGGGCAGTGGAGGGGAGCTTGACAGACAAGATCTGTGGAGAAATATCACCAAAAGCCTGTGCTAGAGTTTTACAAGTTTTACTAAGAAATTCATCTTTCTCTTTTCAGCCAATCAAATTTATTAGTTCCCAGTTCCCACAATCAGAATATGTAAAGCTTTATGTTGTTTTTGCCTTTTTAAATTTTTTAAAAGTAATTTTTGTCTTTTAGGCAGTGTTTCTTCCAAAATTACCTTTCCTATTTTTATTTCTTTGGGGTAGGGGGTGCTGGTGAATGAACCAGGGCTGAGAATGTACTCTGCAACTGAGCTATAGCCTTAACTTGATGGTTGTTTTTATTTTGAAACAGGGTTTCTTCATGCAGCCTTATCTGTCCTGGACTTGCTTTGTAGACCAGACTAGCCTCAAATTCATTAGAGATCCACCTGCCTCTGCCTCCCCCAGTACTGGGATTATAGGTGTGGACCACCACTGCCCAGCCTCCTTTTTTTTTTTTTTTTAAGATTTCTTTATTTATTTTATGTATGAGTGCTCTATCTGTATTTACACCTGCATACGGGGAGAGGGCATCAGATCACATTATAGATGGCTGTGAGCCACCATGTGGTTGCTGGGAATTGAACTCAGGTCCTCTGGAAGACCAGTCGGTGTCCTTAACCTCTGAGCCATTTCTCCAGCCTCCTTGTACTTTTGTTTTTTTGTTTGTTTTTTTGAGACAGGGTTTCTATGTGTAGCCTTGGCTGTCCTGGACTCCCTTTGTAGACCAGGCTGGCCTCGAACTCAGGTTGATCCACCTGCCTCTCGAGTGCTGGGATTAAAGGTGTGTGCCACCAAACAAACAAATGGCCAGGCCCCATTTGTTTCTTAACTGTGCTTATTTATGTGTATCTATGTGGGTTGTGAGTGTGTGTGTGTGTTTGCGCGCGTGCACGCACCTGCCAGAAGAAGGCCTAGTGTTCTGTGGAACTGGAGTTGTAAGCAGGTGTGAGCTGCCTGGAAGGGTGCTGGGAACTGAACTTTGGTTCTCTGCAAGAAGCTTATCCCTTCTTAACTGTTGAGCTGTGTCCCTAGCCCTTGTTTTGTATTGTTGAGACAGTTTCTCTATGTAGTCCTTTCTGTCTTAGATCTTAATCTGTAGACCAGGCTGGCCTTGAACTCAGATATCCTGCCTCTGCCTCCTGAGTGCTGGCATCAAAGAGATTTGTGCCATCAGGCTTGGCTTGCTTTCATTCATTCATTCATTTATTTTTGAGGCAGGATCTTAGTATATAACTCTGGCTGGCTTGGAATATGCTCTCGGCTGACCTTAAAGTTTCTGTGTTCTGTCTACCTCTGCTTTGTAAACATTTGTATTATATTCCTGGGCCACCATGTTGGGGCCTTTCCCCCATCCCCAGATAACTGCCAAGGATGGATGTCTCCGAACTGTCTCTGGACTATAAGAGGTAAAGGCAGGTGGCTCAGGTGTGCCACTTGTGGCATTCCTCTTACCTTGCTTGTCTCCCAAGTGTACAGGAATGCTCCAGAATCTGTGAGAAGGAAATTTCATTTGGATTTAGAGCAGCTTTTTTTCTTTTTCTTCTCTTTTCATTCTTTCTTTTTTTCTTTTGGTTTTTTTGGGACAGGGACAGCCTTGCCTGTCCTGGACTCACTTTGTAGACCAGGCTGGCCTCCAACTCACAGGGTGATCCACCTGTCTTTGCCTCCCAAGTGCTAGGATTAAAGACCACCATGTCTGCCTTTCTTCTTTTTTTTTTTTTGGGGGGGGGTTGTCCAGGAACTCACTCTAGACTAGGTTGCCCTTGACTTCAGTGATCCACCTCCCTCTGCCTCCTGAGTGCCCACCACGCCCGGCTCCAGCATTGTTGTTGACCCGGAGGGTCATGTCCCCTTTGGGAGGTTGTCAAAAGACCCTTTCACTAGGTGTCATCTAAGACCATGGGGAACAAAGATAATTATTACTATTCATAACAGCAACAGAAATACTTTTATGATTGGGGGTCCCCACAGCATGCGGGCCACAGCATCAGGGAGGTTGAGAATCACTGCTCTAGACCTTTTGCTGAAACTTTGTTTCCTGTTAGTTAGTCTTATTTATTAACTGTCTTTAGAACCTTCCCAGATTAAAGTTCTGCTGCATATACACAATTCAGTAATACTTGTATCTCTGTTTCCACTTTTTAAAAAAAGTTCTTTTAAATTATGTGTATATCCTGTATAAATACATGCTATGTGTGTGTACTTGTTCTAAGTGTGGGCTTACTCTTTTGCTCATTTTTGCCCCTAAGCCAGTTGGAGTTACAGGCAGTTGTGAGCTACCCAGCGTGGGTGCCGTAAACTACAACACACACTCTTTAGCTGCTGAGCCATCTCTAGGCCCCCCCTCCTTTTTTTTCTTACAATCTCACCGCACCCCTAGCTGATTTATAATTCTCCTTGTATACCAGACTGGCTCCACCACGGCCTCTTCTGAAGTGTGAGGTAAAAGGCTTGCCCCACCATACCTATTGTATACAAAGATGTGGGGTTTTGTTGTTTGTTCTGGTGGGGGTTGAGAGAGTTTCTCTGTGTATCCTTGGCTGTCCTGGACTTGTTTTGTAGACCAGGCTGGTCTGGAACTCACAGAGGTCCATCTGCCTCTGCCAAACTGCGTGTCGGCATTAAAGACCTGCACCACCATGCCCGTCTTTTTTTATTTTCAAATGCATCCTAATCTCATTTTGAAAGGCAGTGGAGGCATGAGATCACTGAGAGTTTGAGGTTAGCCCAAACTACATAGGGAGTTCCAGGACAGCCAGAGAGCTACACAGACCTTGACTCAAAAAAGAGGGCGGGGGGGGGGGAGAAAAAGAAACAGAAGGTTGGAGGGGATACAGCTCAGTGGCAGGGTGTTTGCCTAGACTGCCTTAGATTTGGTTCCTAGTACTGCTCCCCTCTTCCAAATGGTAGTGATTGGAAAATACCCCTGCACAGGGTAGGATAGCTAGAGCCACAGCCTTGTCAGTTAAATGGCCGCCCACTGTTTTATGACCATAGAAGATGGTGATGGAGGTAGCACGAGCTGTCCCTGACTCTCATAATCTGTGGGGAGTGAGGCGAGGAGATGACAGGTTTTATTTTATTTGTTAGATTTTGGTGACGGTTGCAATGCTTAGCAAATAAACTAGAAGTCATTTAATTACATGCTTAAGTGGATTTTATGTTTTGACTAAACCCCAGTAAAATTATTCAAGTTTTTTTGAATAGTGTGAGATAAGCAAATTGAACAGATAAAAAACTCAAGCAGCATCTTTCTTCTTGTAGTTATTACCGTGTGGGAGCCTAGCCTTATCACAAGTCTATGTCTCTTTTAGGGGCCCACAGGCTTGGGAGACAGTATTTGACCAAGGTTTTCTAATCTCAGAATTATAGATTCTAGGTCTGTGTGACTTCTTAATCATGCTACTTTCCTGCTTTGCCTGTCTGCAGTACCGCTGTCTGGGAGGACAGCCAGGTGCTGGCTGACCAATCAAAGCAGGCAGAGGAAGGAAGCCTAACACCTCTGGATAGAAGGCTGCGTCTTGATACTAGATACGGAGCAGGATGGGGTATAGAGGTGGGCTCTCTGCGCTGTGTGGTGCTGCACTAGACCTCACATCTGCCTTGCTATTTTATTATTCTATAGAAGGCATTTAGAATTGGTTGAACTTGAGTTCTGAGATTCAATACATTGGGCTACTTTTCGTTTAAAATTTTTTTTCCTGTCTTTTTTCTTTTTTGTTTTTTTCAAGGCAGGGTTTCTCTGTTAGCCTCAGCTGTTCTGGACTTGCTTTGTAGACCAGGCTGGCCTTGAACTTGCAGCAAACGCCTTTAATTTTTTTCATTCTGATTTTGGTGTCCTCTGTAATGGTCAAGCACATACATTGAGGGGCCTTTTTGTTTTCTCAAATGAGCTATGCCCCCAGCCTTCTTTTTATTTATTTATTTATTTATTTGGTTCTTCAAGACAGGGTTTCTCTGTGTAGCCTTGGCTGTCCTGGACTCACTTTGTAGACCAGGCTGGCCTCGAACTCACAGTGATCCGCGTGCCTCTGCCTCCCGAGTGCTGGGATTAAAGGCGCATGCCACCATGCCCGGCCCATCCAGCCTTCTTTTTAAAATGCTGCTGCCCTAGCCCATGCTAGGCACTCACTTTACCCTGAGCTGCCATACTTCCCGGGGAACTGCTGATGTTGGTGGAGCACAGAGCTTTGTGGCAAGGGGGATACACTCAGGGATTGACTTATTTCAGGAATAAGAGACCTAATTGCAAACATGGATGGTGTTTTCATTTCCTGAAAGGCAAGGGAAGGCTGTCTGAGACTGTTAAACTGCAGGGACAGACGCAGGAGAGCAGGAGGGACAGTTGTGTGACCTGGGGCAGCGACTCCTCTGTTGGAGTGATAAGGTGACAGAAACCAGGTAGAGATTAAGCAGGTGTTGAGAGAAGAGTGGGGGCAGTGAGTGTGACAGTGTGCTCCTTAGGGAAAGAGCTTGGATAGTCACTGCTTACAACAGCAGCATTCAGTTTCCAGGAGTAGTTGAAGTTTGCACATAACAGTGTAACAGGTTTTCATCAGTGAAATGGGTAAGGAATACTTTTCAGTAGCCTAGCAGGAGATTTTCTTATTAACAGATTTTGTGTTTTGGTGTTTAGTAAAAGCTGGCACTGGTGGCACATAAGCACCAGGTGTGTTTGATTAGATCACATGACTTAATTGGTACATTCTTTAGATAACTGATACTAAAATTTTTTTTGATGGCCTGATGGTGGCCTATGCCTCCCCCCCCCCCCCCCCCAGGGTTTTTCTGTGTAGCCTTTGCTGTCCTGGACTCGCTTTGTAGACCAGGCTGGCCTCGAACTTGGAAGTGATCCACCTGCTTCCGCCTCCCCAAGTGCTGGGATTAAAGGCGTGTACCACCACACCTGGCTAAGATTTATTTATTATGAATAATGTGCTCTGCCTACATGTACACCACATGCCAGAAGGCACCATATCTCATTATACATGGTTGTGAGCCACCACGTGGTTGCTGGGAATTGAACTCAGGACCTCTGGAAGAGCAGTCAGTGCTCTTAAATGCTGAGCCGTCTCTCCAGCCCCCTTTCTGTGATGTTTTGAGACAGTGTTTCACTGTATATCCCTGGCTGTCCTGGAACCCTGAGATCTGCCTGTCTCTGCTGGGATCAAAGGTGTGGGCTGCCATATTCAGTTAGACTAGCAAGTCATAGGGACTTCCCTGTCTCTACCTCTATAGTCCCAGGATATCCGGGCCCTGTTTTTTGTAAATGGGTTCTGAGGATCAAATATGGACCATATTTTTAGTAACCAGACCATTACCTCAGTCCCTTGTAGCCCTGGCTGTCCTAGAACTCAACTATGTAGAGCAGGCTGGCCGCAGACTCACAGATGTCCTCCTGTCTCTCTCCACCGTGCCCGTTTTAAAATTAGTGGGATTAAAGGTGTGCACCACAGTGCCAGGCAGGACAGGCACTGTGCTTCCTTTATCTTAACACTGTTGTAGTTTAGAGGTATGAGATAGTGTGTGCTTGCAGACAAGAAGAAAGCTGATGCTTTCTTTTTCTCTTTTTTTCAAGACAGGGTTTTTCTGTGTAGCCCTTGCTGTCCTTGATTTCCTTCGTAGACAAGGTGGAACTCACAGAGATCCGCCAGCCTTTGCCTTCCTGAGTCCTGGGATTACAGATGTATGCCATCACTCCTGGCTGGAATATAGCTTCTTAATTATCCAAGTTTGCAGGGAATTTAATCTGCAACTTAGTGAAACTCAAAGGTCTTTTGAGTGAAGGCTGTCCTGGACTTTATTTATATACCAGGCTGGCCTTGCCTCCTGAGTGCTGGGATTAAAGGCATGCACCACCACCGCCCAGCTTCCCACTCTACTTTAAAAAAGGTCTGTGAGTCAGTGATTTAAAACAGTAAAGATGTGATTCCAGCATTTGGGAGGCAGAGGCAGGCAGATCTCTGAATTCGAGGCCAGCCTGGTCTGCAGAGCAAGCCCAGGACAGCCAGAGTGACACAGAGAAACCCTGTCTTGAAAAACAAAACAAAAAACAAAAAAACCCACAACCCCCCAAAAAACCAAAACAACAACAACAACAACAACAACAACAACAACAACAAAATGTCTTAAAAAAAAAGATGGCAGGAAACCATTTGAAGATTTGCATTATCCTCCTGGGTTTGGAATTTTGGTTTTGGAAAGTAGCTATTTTATGCTGGCCAGAAGTTGTATATACTTAAGTTCTCCCACTTTATTTTTCTTTGTTTTTGTTTTTTGATTTGCTTTTTTGAGACAGGATTTCTCTGTGTAGCATTGGCTGTCCTGGGCTTGCTTTGCAGACCAGGGTGTCCTTGAAGTCATAGCAGTTTGTTTGCCTCTGCCTCTGGAGTGCTGGATTACAGGCACGCACCACTGTGCGCGGTAGTTCTGCCACTTTGAGAAATCAGCCGAGGACTAGAAAACAAGATGTGATGAATTTATATTAAGAAAGCAGGTACTAAGATATTCCTTCAAATAGACTTGGAGTTCTATCCTTTATTACTTATTACATAGTTATAATAATTGATAAAACAGAAAATGTGTTTATTTGGTTTTTCTATTTCTTTTTTCCAAAATAGGATTTCTCTGTGTAGCTTTCGCTGTCCTGGAACTCACTCTGTAGAACAGGCTGGCACTGAACTCGAGATCTGCCTGCCTCTGCCTCTTTAGACTGGGATTGAAGGTGTCATGTGCTCAGCAATACTGCATTTTAGAAAGAATTTATATTGAAAAAGGATAGGAGGGGCTGGAGAGATGGCTCAGAGGTTAAGAGCACTGACTGCTCTTGCAGAGATCCAGAGTTCAATTCTCAGCAATGGCATGGTGGGTCACAAGCATCTAATGAGATCTGCTGCCCTCTGCTGGCATGTGGGAGCACATGCAGGCAGGGCACTGTATTCATAATAATAAATAAACCTGAGCCAGGCATGGTGGTGCATGCCTTAAATCCCAGCACTAGGGAGGCAAAGGCAGGTGGATCACTATGAGTTTGAGGCCAGACTGGTCTACAAAGCGAGTCTAGGACAGCCAAGAGCTGTTACACAGAGAAACCCTGTCTCAAAGCGCGCGCGCGCGCGCGCGCACACACACACACACACACACACACACACACACACACAAAGAAAAAGGATAGGATCAAACATTTTGGGCCCTAGGCAGAGGCAGATGGATCATATTGGTCTGCAGAGTGTGTCCAGGACAGCCAAGTCTACAAAGAGAAACCCTGTCTCCAAAAAGCCCAGCATGGTGGTGGCACAGGCCTTTAATTCACAGTACTTGGGAAGCAGAGGGAGGTGGATCTCTGAGTTAAATGGCGTTCTGGTTTACATAGGTAGTTCCAAGCCAGCCAAGGTTACATAACTAGACAAGAGCATTTTGTTTATTTATTTATTTATTTATCCATTTATTTAGTGTAGGTGTGTGGTGCGTTGTGTCTATGAGTGTATGCTTGTGTGTCACACACGTGGAAGTCAGACCTGTGTGTGTTCCAGTGGCTGAGCTGAGGACGGCAGGCTTGCTGCAGGTGCCTTGGCTGTTGAGCTATGTCGCCGGCCTGCTCCCTATTGAGGTAGGTCGAGTGTGTAGCTCCAGGGGAACTTCCGCACGGGAGCACTGGGGTTTTGCTTTCATAGTCATCATACTGATTACTCATCTGGACAGAGTAAGGGATACGCTATACGTTTTAAGATTTGTTTTTGTATGCTGATGCCTGGAGAGGTCAGCAGAGCAGGGGCGCAAGTGGATGTTGGCAGTCTTTATGTGCTGGGGACAGAAGAGTGCTAAGTGCTTCTGGCATACAGTCCCTATGTGCTGTAATTCCAGTGCTGCTCTTTCTTATATTTTAGTTTCCTTATGTGCAGCCGTCACTACAATGCAAAAAGCTTTGGCTGTTTATTCACTAAGCTTTTATTTGTTCTGAGACAGAATTTCTTCGTAGTCCTGATCGACCTACATATGCCAAGCTGTCCTCAAACTTGTGATCTTTCTGTCTCAAGGTTACAGGCAAGAGTCACCTGGCTTGTTTGTTTTTTAAAGATAGAGTCTGAAGCCAAGCTGGCCTGGAACTTAACTGTAGCTCAGACTGACTTCATACTCTTGTTTAATGAGACAGTTTCTCTATGTAACAGCCCTGGTTGTCCAGAGATTTTTTTTTGTAGACCAAGCTGGCCTTGAGCTTACAAGAGATCTGTCTGGTTCAGCTCTGCTGTCCCCCGACCCCATACTGGGATTAATGCCACCATATTCTTGGCAAACATTGTAGTTCATTTTCCCAAGGGGGGATGTGATTTTAGGCACAGCAATCCTCCTGCCTCTGCCTCCTGAGTGCTGGGATTACAGGTGTGGGACACCACACCTGGCCATATTATAATATTCTAGTGACAATACCATCTGGATATTTGAGAAGTGCTTGTTTGAGTGAATATAAAGTACAAGGGAGATTTTGGGTGTGGGTGTGTGCATGTGGTGGCTTGAAGGCAGGCTTCAAGGTCCTTCATGCATGCTGGAGGAACACTGTAATCTTTAACTTGATAGGGCTTGTGAATGCTGGGTTTAATATGGGCTTTTTTTGTTTGTTTGAGACAGGTCTGTTAGAAATAAGGCTATGCAGGGGCCGTGGCACATACCTGTAGTCCCAACACTCAGGGAGGCGGAGGCAGAGGCAGGAGGATCTCTGAATTTGAGGCCAGCCTGGTCTACAGAGGGAGTCCAGGACAGCCAAAGCTATACAGAGAAACCCTGTCTTAAAAAAACAAAAATAGAAAAAGAAAAAAGAATATGGGTAAAGATTAACTAAGAATAGTGAGCAACTTTTTTCCTTTTTCTTTTTTTCTGAAACAGGATTTCTCTGTGTAGCCTTGGCTGTTCTGGACTCCCTCTGTAGACCAGGCTGGCCTTGAACTCACAGCCATCCGCCTGCCTCTGCCCCCCAAGTGCCTAGACTTAAAGGCGTGTACAACCATCGCCTGGCTTGTGAGCAACTTCTTAGGGGAATTGGAGGTCAAAGGATCCTTGGTAGCTCTGCTAGGTAGGAGGGTTTAAAGGCTGGGCCATGTGGCTTAGTGGTAGAATGGTTGCCTAGCAGATATGAGGTCTTAGATTTGATTTCTGGCACCATGAAAGACTAGAGCAATAAAGTAATAAGAAAAAAAGATGAGGCGTAGAGCTGAGAGAGCTGGGGGAGTGAGACATGTATGGAAGAAGCCACAGGCAGTGAAACTTCTTGTGACTGTAGGTAGCTGGAGGGAAATGTGATTGTACCAAGTAAAATCTAATGTCTTCTAGTGTTTAAGAGTTGGCCAGCACTCATCTTTTTCCATGGGCAGGTTATAAACATAGCCCAGCTGATAACATTGTGTGGGTGTAGGGAGTTCAGTCTTGTCCACCAGCTGTTAAGGGCCTGACCCTGCCCTCTGCAGCTGTGGAGAATAAAAGTATCAGCTTGGTCAGCTCCTGGCATGTGAACACTGCAGTTGAGCTGCATGGAACTCGGCCTCACAACCATGTTTGGCACCTCATTGCCTTAATGTCTTACAGACTGGCAGTGCTGTTGATGTCTTCTTGCTTCCTAATGGACCAGTAGAGATTATTTGGTAAATTGATTTCCTGCTTTTAAAAAAAAAAGGTTGAGAAGAATGGGTTCTGATAGAAAGTAAGAACGCAGATTGGAAAATAAATGAAAATAATGAGACAACTGGTCACAAGAGTACAATACTGTTAGAGACCTAATGGGAGTAATTGCTGGGTATTTGAAAGTCTAGGGAGCTTGGTGCGATTCTGGCCCAGACCAGCGATGCTGGATTAGAGATGAGGTATTCAGGTGACAACAGTGGCTGCCCCGTGGAGGGAGGCCAAATTGGGGACTGTTTACTTCCTTAATTGGACATTTGAATATGGTCTAGTGCTTAAGAGCACAAACTAGGGAGCCAGATGGGTTTGCATCCTTCCCTTTCTTTGTTACTTAATGGACAGTGCCTATAAGATGGGGGTAATATGTACTCCAGAGCCTGGAAAGTTTACGATTTATACCTTAAAGCCCTAAAGGTCAGGCTTGACGGCACATGTCAGAATCTTAGCACTTTAGAGGCTGAGAATGAAGGACAGTCAAAAGTTTGAGGGTAACCTGGGCAGTTACATAGCCAGCACTATGCTGCATAGCAAGGACCAGGTTGAGATCCTAAAATACCTGGCACATAGTAAAATGATACGTTTGCTGGTGTTGTTGCTTGCTGGGTTTAGGATTGTGGCAATGAGTGCACACACCTAGGATCATCTTTACCAAAGACAGACTCTCAGAGCTGAGTCAGTACTATCTCTGTGGGTATCCTTGTTCGTAAGTGTGCCTGGACGCCAGAGGTTGACGCTGGGTTGCAACCCACAGCCTGAGAACTACTGTTACAGGGTCTGTAATTGCTATATTACAAGCTTAAGGTATTTTTGCCTAAAATTTAGAGTCTTCATGATGAATTTGTGTTCTACTGTATAAACTTAAGAGGTACAGGTGGCTGTTAAAGATTTTCAATAGTTTCTAAACAGATATCCTATCTCCTCTCTTCCCCTTTCCACACCCGCCCCTGCCACTGTGCAGAGGCAGGGATTAGACCCAGCGCTTCAGGCATGCTGGGCAAGCAGTCTATTACTGAGCTGGATGCTCCTCCCGGCGTCTCTTGAAAACATTTGTTTGGCTGAAGTACTTTGCTTGTAAAGTCTAAGTGTTTTCTAGGGCCAGTGACGTGGTTCAGCAGGTAAAAGCACTTGTTTTAAACTTGATTACCTGAGTTTTGAACCTAATGGCAGAGGAGAGAGCTACTTCTCTATGGTTGACCTGACCGCCACACGTGTGCCAGAGCACTCCCCTTATATCACAAATACAGATCATTTTGTACCTTAAATAATGGGGGAATTTTCTGAAAAAAAATTTTTTTGGTCAGTAATTCTAAGTTAAAATCTACCACTGAATCATACCTTTAGTTTACTTTGAATATTAGAAACTTTGTTTGATTTTTCTATTTTATTTTTCATTTGTTTTTTGAAAATTCACTTGACAGATCAGAGTAACCTCATGCTTTCTGTAGCTCAAGAACCTGAGGAATGGAAGAGTTTCTGACAGATTATTTTTAGAAGTCCCTTGCTCTTGTCTGTTTCTATTCTAAGAATTCTCTTGGAACCTGTTCCAGAGTAGTAGCGCTGATGGAAAACACGTGTAAACGCAGTTCCTGGGCTCCAGCAGCTGGGCTCCTGCTGTGGACACAGATCTATTTACTACACCAGATTCTGTTTCCAAAAGAAGGCAGTTTCCCTGTACATTGCTTTGGTGTGCTAGTTGAAGGTATTCTTTTTAATTTTATTTATTCATTTTACATCCTGATCACAGATCCTTCCCTCTTCTACCCACCCACCCTTGAAGGTATTTCTTATTCTGGTTTCCATGCCATTATGTATACAGTGCTCTGTCTGCATGTACACCTGCACGCCAGAAAAGGGCACCAGATCTCTTTATAGATGGCTCTGAGCCACCATGTGGTTGCTGGGAATTGAACTCAGGTCCTCTGGAAGAACAGTCAGTGCTCTTAACCTCTGAGCCATCTCTCCAGCTCAAGTGGCAAAACTTTTTAAGGGTTTTTGATGATTATTTTCGGAAGTTCCTCCCTCCCTCCCTCCGTCTGTCCCTCCTTCCGTGTGTGTGTGTGTGTGTGTGTGTGTGTGTGTGTGTGTGTGTGTGTGTGTCCGTCCGTCCGTCCGTCCGTCCGTCTGTCTGTCTCAGTCAGAGATGTGAAGTGTAGTGGAGCCCTGGCTGTCTTGTACTTATGTAGATCAGGCTGGCCTTGAACTCTCAGAGATCCGCCTGCCTCTGCTTTCTGAGGTCACACCTATCTTGATTTTAGTCTTTTATACTTACTATAGGAATTCTGGGAACTGAACTCAGACTAGGTGATAAGTGCTATTACTTACTGAGCTGCCTTACCAGCCGTTGGTGCTTAAATTTATTTATATTATTATTATCATTATTATTATGGTTGTTGTTGTTGTTTCTCTGTGTAGCCCTGGCTGTTCTGGACTTATAGACCAGGCTGGCCTGGAACTCACAGCGATCCGCCTGCCTCTGCCCTAAGTGCTGGGATTAAAGGCGTGCGTCACTGCACTGGCTATAACTCACATATCTGAAAGATAATTATTTGTAGTGTCTGAAGTAGTATAATGACGTATGCTTAGTGTCTTAGTCACTGTTCTATTGCTGCGAAGTGACACCATGGCCAAGGCAACTCTTATTAAAAGAAAGCATTTTGTTGGGGCTTGGTTTTAGTTTCAGAGGTTTAGTCCACTATCTTGACGGCTGCAAGCATGAAGGCAGGCAGCAGGCATGGTGCTGGAGAGGGAGCTGGGAGCTCACATTTCAGGAGAGAGAGAGAGACACCCACACACACCCACACATACACCCACACCCAGGTCTTCAAAGCCCACCCCCAGCACACACCTCCTCCAACAAGACTGCATTTCTTTTTTGAGAGGGAAGCGTTTCAAGACAGGGCTGCTCTGTGTAGCCTTGGCTGTCCTGGAACTCACTCTGTAGACCAGGCTGAGCTCAAAGTCAGAGATTGAAGGTGTGCACCACCATGCCCTGCACTTCTTAATCCTTCCCAAAGACTTCCACTACTTGGGCACCATTCTCGTTTGTTTGTTTTTTGGTTTTAGAGACAGGGTTTCTCTGTGTAGCCTTGGCTGACCTGACTCTTTGTAGACAAGGCTGGCCTCAAATTTCAGAGATCCACCTGTCTCTGCCTCCAGAGTGCTGGGATTACAGGTGTGTACCACTGCACCCGGGTCTTTTGGCTATTTTTAATAAATAACTTGGCTAGAAACTTAGCTCATCAATTTGATGTGACCTATTTGATTTATTCCCCTTAATGTTTGGGGTGGTTAATCCAAAAAATTAAAATTATCCAGATATTTACATTTAATTTATTTGAAGTAGGGTTTCGTATAGCTCAGGATTCCCAGGCTGAATTTGCTTCTTTTCAAGACAGTACTTGGATTAAAGGCATGTGCCACCACTGCCCAGCAAACTGTAGCATATCTTAAAAAAAAAAAAAAAAAAAGTAGGGACTAGAGAGATGGCTCAATGGTTATAGCACCCACTGCTCTTCTGAAGGTCCTGAGTTCAATTCCCAGAAGCCACATGGCGGATCACAGCTGTTTGCTGCCCTCTTCTGATGTGCAGATGTACATGCAGACAAAGTACCTATATACATACATTACATAAATCTTAAAAGGGACTGGGTGTGGTAGTGCACTCCTCTAATCCTGTTACTTAGGAGGCAAAGGCAGGCAGTTTGAGGCCAAAACCTTGAACTTCTGATCTGTCTTCAGGCTTTATGCGCTACTATACCTGCATTTACGTGGCTCTAGGGTTGGTTTTAAGGTATGCTTCCACTCCTCACCCCCCAGACAGGGTTTCTCGGTAGGCTTGGCTGTCCTGGACTTATTTTTGTAGACCAGGCTGGCCTCGACCTCACAGTGATCCACCTGCCTCTGCCTCCCGAGTGCTGGGATTAAAAGGGTGCGCCACCATGCCCAGCTGGTATGCTGGGTTTAAGGCGGTTTTGACCAGAGCTTGGGTTAAAGGAATGCCTGTAGTTCTGGGGTATAGAACCCAGTCCTTACTGATGGCAGAGCACATGGTCTTAACTGTCTAGCCATCTCTGTGCCCCAGTGTCCCAAGCAGGTGCCACTGTGCCCACATTAACATAAACACTTCTTTACATTTGGTTTCTTTGGCTTGTTTGTCTTGAGGCAGGGTTTCTCTGTAACCCTGGCTGTCCTTGAACTCACAGGAGATCCTCCTGAGTGCTAGAATTACAGGCACCGGCCACCACTGCCTGTCTACATTTTCTTTCTTACTCTGTGTCTGTTTTCTGTGTATATTTGTGGGCATTGAGTGTCAAGCTGTATGAATAGAGGTGGGAAGACAGCCTATGAAAGTTGGTTCTTCTCAATTACAAGAATCCTGGGAATTGAACTCAGGTTGTCAGACCTGGGGGCAAGTTCCTTTGCCCACTGCAGTATTCTGTCGGTCCCAACCATAGCATCTCTGGATTAATGAGCAAAATTAACCTAAGATTCACAGGTAGCTGATGACGTAGCTATGTTGTAGAATATATGTTAAGTATTCATGAGGTCCTGGGTTCAGTCCTCTCTCACCTCCCAAATGACACAAATGTAATTTAGAATGCACTAGGCTGGCTTTGGGGGGGTGTTATTTATTTACTTCTATTTCTGTTTTTTTTTTTTTTTAAATTGAGATAGACGCTATGTAACCTTGGCTGGCCTGGAACTTGCTATGTAGACCAGGTTACCCTCAACTCAGATTTGCCTGCCTTTGCCTCCCAAGTGCTGGAATTGAAAAAAAAAGTGTGCTGCTGTATTCAGCTCTTTTTGAAAAACTATTCTAAAGTATTTTTATGTTTTATTTTGTGTGTATTTTCCCTCCCTGAATTAGATCTTTTTTTTTTTTTTTTTTTTGGTTTTTCGAGACAGAGTTTCTCTGTGTAGCCTTGGCTGTTCTGGACTCCCTTTGTACACCAGGCTGGCCTCAAAGTCACAGCGAGTCACCTGCCTCTGCCTCCTGAGTGCTGGGATTAAAGGTGTGCGCCACCACGCCCGGCTTAGATCTTTGGTTTTTAAGACCATGATTAGGAAGTTTTACTTACAGTGTCTTCTTTCTTGCAGGTTTTGTATTTTGTACATACATTGTTTTGTATATTCTGTATATGATGACTTCTGTGAGCAATGATCGTTGCCGAGGTGCTCGGGAAAAACCACAGATGCCAACAACACACGCAGCACAGTCACAGAAACAAGTGGTACAGGTGAGCTGGGGAGCCTCTGTCTCCTTTAGAAGTGAGAACTCTCAGGGAGAAGGAATGCTGTAATGTCCCCTTTTAGGAAGCTCAGATTTCGCCTCGTCCTGTAGAATAAACAGTGAGTGTAGGTATGAGGCGATGTGGCTGCCTGATGTGCTCCAGGACACCATCTGCTTAATCCTCAAGCGGCCGTCACCGTCTTGGCTGCAGCATCTCCTTCCTCCTTTATTTTTCTACTCATTTCCTTTCCCTCCCCTGCTTCTTTCTCTTTGTCACGGTCCAGTCAGTGGCAGTAGGAATGGAACCCAGAGCCTCTTGTGTCCCAGACAAGCACTCCACTACTGTGTGCTTTTGTTACTCTCTGAAGGGCAGCATTGAGCACAGTGTCTGGTACCGTATTGATTAAGTTCATAAGCTTCTTAACAGAAGCAGTATCTTTTTTCATATGTTTTATTATCTGTTATTCTTACATTGATTAGCTGTGTATGTGTGGGCATTTGTGCATGTACACATGCACATGTATTTTTTTTTTTTTTTTTTTGAGGTCAGACAGCAGTTTGAGAGAGCTGGTTCTCCTTCCCACTGTGAGGTCAGTGTTGGCCCTGAGGACCCTCCCCTACTGAACAACCTTGCTGGCCCTTAGACGCAGTATCTTTGAATCTTACGTGGTCCGTTTCAGTCTTGGATCCATGACTTGATGTATTTATTGCTCTTTGTGTGTTGTGAAACTGGGTCTCAGTAGGTCTGTTGACCAGGCCCTGAGCGCACTGCCTGTGCTTCAGCTCCCGAGTGCGGGGTTCTAGGTGTTTGCTACTCGGCCTGATTTTGATGATACTTGTATTTTATTGTTGGTATTGGGGTTGGAACACAGGGCTTTGCTCATGAGGTTATTGTTTTTTTGATTTCTGTTTTTGTTTGTTTTTCGAGACAAGGTTTCTCTGTCTCTGTGTAGCCTTGGCTGTCCTGGACTCACCTTGTAGACCAGGCTGGCCTCAAACTCCCAGATCCGTCTGCCTCCGCCTCCTTGAGTGTTGGTATTACAGGCGTGTGGCACTGCATTAGTCTGAGGACCATGCTGAGCGCTGTGTCCTTTAATCCCGAACTCTGAGGCACAGACAGACAGATCTCTTGAGTTTGAGGCCACCCTGGTCCACATAGGGAGTTCAGGCGAGCCAGAATAGAACAATATTGCTGTGAAGACACATCGTGACCAGCGCAGGCTGCTCCCATGCTTGTGTGAATTTCATGTCTGTGTCATAGGAACACCTGTGCTTCACTTTCTTTCTGTTGCCATGTTTGATGAGGTTGGGGCAGTTATATTCTACATTGCTTCTGGTCTGGGTTTGAATAATACTTTTTAGTTTTTTTAATTTTTTAAATTTTTTTTTATTTTTTGGTTTTTCAAGAGAGGGCTTCTCTCTGTTAGCCTTGACTGTCCTGGACTTGCTTTGTAGACCAGGCTGGCCTCAAACTCACAGCGATCCGCCTGCCTCTGCTTCCTGAATGCTGGGATTAAAGGCGTGTGCCACCACGTCCGGCCCGAATGATAATTTAAAAAAAAAATTAATTAATTTTTATTATTGTGCATTGGTGTTTTGCCTGCATGTATGTCTGTGTGAAGTTGTCAGATCTTGGGGTTACAGACAGCTGTGAGCTGCTGGGAATTGAACCTGGGTCCTTTGGAATAGCAGTCAGTGCTTTTAACCGCCGAGCTATTTCTCCAGCCCCTTAATGATATTTCTTTACTATTAGAATTATTATAATTTTTAAGAAACACATTTTTGATATAAGTAAATGTGATCTATTATTTGCCCCTTTTAGTACTAGGCATGAAGCTCGGGGTTTTAGGTATGTTAGGCAATGCTCTGCTGCTGAACCAGAGCCTCAACCGGATGCCGTTTGTTTCTAACTTATCATGTTATGACATAATATAATAGGGTCTAAGATTGTTTATTTGTTTTTTTAAAGATTTATTTATTTATTTACTGTATATGAGTGCTTTATCTGCATGTACACCTGTGGGCCATAAGAGAGCACCAGATCTCATTACAGATGGCTGTGAGCCACCTTGTGGTTGCTGGGAATTGACTCAGGACCTCTGGAAGAGCAGGTGGTGCTCTTAATTGCTAAGCCATCTTTCCAGCCCCTAAGTTTGTTTTACAACACAAAATGGAGTGTAATCTTTGCAGAATGATTGTAAGGAGTTAGAAATTATATATAACCGCTATCCACCAGGGGCAATCTTTCACATAAATTATAAAACTAATATTTAAAAGTGGAGGTGTAGCCAGGTGGTGGTGGAGCTTTGATCCCAGCACTGGAGAGGCAGAGGCTGCTGCTGTACAGGGAGAGCTCCAGGACAAAGTTCTTCTGGGGAAGGCCCCCGCTGCCCTCACATGATGGGGAAGGCAGCCAGCCACTCCTGTGGGCTATTCTTTGCTCTCCACATGGGTGCTGTGGGGGTGTGCACACCCACATGTTCACAATAAGTAAATTAATTAAAAACACAAGATGGCAGCTGTGATGATGCGTGCTTTAATCCCAGCACATAGGAGGCAGGCAGAGGTAGGCAGATCTTTTCAAGTTCAAGGTCAGCCTGGTCCACATAGTTCCAGGTCTTCCAGGGCTACATAAGAGACGCGATCTCAAAAACAAAAGAAACAAAAAAGAAAAAGTTACATCAAATATTGTAGAAAATGTGTCTTCTGTTTCGGAAAATATGAAAAATAATATTGTGCCTACAGATTTGTTTTGTTTCTGCTACTGTTTTGAGACAGTGTCAACTGTTTAGAAAAAAACTCACAGAGATCCGCCTGCCTTTGCCTCCTGAGTGCTGGGGTTAAAAGCATGCACCATTTCATGCCTGGCTTTGAGTACTAATGTTACTGGCACGAGTCACCATGCATGTTTATAAGGATGGTTTAACAAAAACAACAACAAAGGTTCAGTGGATAAAGGCTTTGCTGCTCAGTCTAATGACCTGAATTGTGTTTTTAGGGTCCATGTGATGGATGGAGAGAGCTGACTCTAGCAGTCTGTTCTCTAACTTCTGCATATGCACGTGTATGTACCTGTGCAAATGTGTACATACACAGATACAAAGAATAAATATATAATAACTCTCCTCCCCCCACCCCCGACACCCCAAGACTGGGTCTCTCTGTGTAGCCTTGGCTGTCCTGGACTCTGTAGATCAGGCTGGCCTCGAACTCACAGCGATCTGCCTGCCTCTGCCTCCAGAGTACTGGGATGATAGGCGTGTGCCACCGCCCAGCTATAATAGCAATTTTTAAAATGTTAAAATAATAAAGTAGGCTAACTAGGTGTGATTGCCTTTTATTGTAGTGCTAGGCTGATGGATGAGGATTGCTGTTAGTTCCAGGCTAGTCCACACACCGAGATTCTGGCTGCCTGGAGAGAAAGACCTCGCCTTAACCCCTGCCCCTAGACAAAACAAATATGAAACCTAGCTGGGTGGTGGCGGCGGCAGTGGTGCACTCCTTTAATTCCAGCACTCGGGAGGCAGAGGCAGGCTGATCGCTGTGAGTTCAAGGTCAGCCTGGTCTACAAAGCGAGTCCAGGACAGCCAAGGATACACAGAGACCCTGTCTCGAAAAAAAGAAACCTAAACCAAAAAGATAGCCCTACTTCAATAAATTATTAAAAGATATCTAGAAAATAAGTCCAATAAAAAGATAGGCTCACTAGGGAACCTTTCAGCATAGTTTTCTTAGAAATTAAAAGTTATACATGTATATGGTTGTTTTACCTGCATATATATCTATATGTACAATACATATACACATGTACACGCACACCACTTGTGTGCCTGGTGCCCTTGCAGAGGGCAGAAGAGGGCTTCTGTGTCCCTGGAAACTGGAATTACTGGAAAAACTGTTGGGGAGGGTGCACTAACGTTGTTTAAATTGGAATTATTAGTTGACCCTGCTTTTTCCTCTTTTTTCCCTAAGCTATACAGACCTCTTGACACTTCTTGAGCTCAGCCTGGTAACTTCCCTATTATACTCTTATGTTTGGTGCTCTGTTTATTGAATAGTTGAATTGTTTATTGAGTAAAGTAATCTTTTTAAATTATGGTTTATAGAGTATTTTATAAAGAACAAACTTTAACATTTTGACAGACTTATTGATGTATATATAGCATTACTGTTGCAACACTGTGCTTACTAGCAGCTGCTAACTGTATCAGCTGTGCTTTCAGAAGTTGTCTAGTCTGTACTCTATTTGGAATTAAAAGAGACGATTTCACAAAAACACAGAGAATGTTTGTAAAAAGTCATAATACTTAACCTAGAAGGGCTAAGTCTATGGAGCAGTAGTGGGCATTTACGAGTAAGACAAGGATCAGTGCCTTTATAGTCAGACATGTGTGAGTGAAACTATCACGGTGAAAGCAGACGCACCTAGGGACTGAGAGAGTGCTTATCTTGGACGAGGCCATCAGTAACTATTGTGCTGAAAAATTTTCATGTTTGTTGATGCAAATGTTTTTTTAAAATTAATAGTTCATATGGTATTTTTATTGGGTCAAGGAATAAAATGTCTTTAAGGTGTGTGTAATTATAGATAGTAGACATTTCTCAAGGAATTTTAAGCTTAAATGTTGCTGCATTGGCCCTGGACGTGTTGCTCACTGGTTGGGTATCTGCCTAGCCCTTGGTTCAATCCTTAGCACCGCAAAACAGAAATAGCATTCTTTACAGAGCCAGCGTTGGTTGCCCTTGTGGCAACTGTTAGTTTTTCATATCCCTTTTCAGAAAGATAATACCCCACAGTTCCTGGCTTTGTCAGTTCTTTGTATTCTTGGACTCTATGAGATTTTCTAAAAAAAGGTTTATCATTTTAAAATAAGATAGGGTGCTGAGTGTTGGCGGACACCTTTAATCCCAGTACCTGGGAGACAGAGGCAGGCAGATCTCTATAAGTTCGAGGACAGCTTGGTTTGTAAGTGAGTTCCAGGACATAGAAACCCTGTGTTGAAAAACCAACTAACTAAGGTGGTGTGTGTGCCTGCCTGTGTCTGTGTGTGTGTGGGCCTGTGCATGTTGGTGTGGGCAGGCTGTATGTGTCCGTGTGTGTCCGTGTGTCCGTGTGTCCGTGTGTGTGTGTGTGTGCATGTTGGTGTGGGCAGGCTGTATGTTTCCTGTGTGTGTGTGTGTGTGTGTGTGTGTGTGTGTGTGTGGGCATGTGCATGTTGGTGTGGGAAGGCTGTATGTTTCCCGTGTGTGTGTGTGTGTGTGTGTGCGCGCGCGCGCGCATGTGCATGTTGGTGTGGGCAGGCTGTGTCTGTCCATCCCTGTGTGGGCGTGTGCATGTTGGTGTGGGCAGGCAACCTCAGAGGATGTCTAGTCCTTGTGAGCTGTCAGATGTGTTGCTGAGAACTGAACTCTGATCCTCTGAAAGAACAGCAAGTGTAGCCTGTAATTCCAGGATTTGGGAGAGGAGGGGATGTAGAGGCAAAGGCAGGTGGATCTCTGTGAGGTCCAGGACAGCCTGGTCTACGGAGTCGGGGGCAGCCAGGCCTGGTATACAGAGAAACCCTGTCTTGAAAAACCTAGAGAGAAGGGGGGTGGGGAGGGAGGGGAGGAAGAGAAGGGAAGAGGGGAGAGAGGAGAGGAGGGAGAGAGGATGAACAGCAAGTGCTCTTTACCTTCTGGGCATCTGCAGCCCCTTTGTATTGTGACATTGCCTCATGAAGTATTTTCTCTCTGAAGACTCTCACACCAAAGCACCTTTACCCCACTTTTTTGAGTCAGGGTTTCACCATGCAGCTCTGGCGGCCTTGGAACTGCCTGGGTAGGCCAGGCCTGACCTCACAGAGAGCCACCTGCCTCTGCCTCGCAAGTGCCGGGATTAGGGGCGTGTTAGGGTCTACCAAGCTGAGCTGAGTTTGTTTCTCCCCTTCCCCACCCCCGCTCAAATTCTGACTTTTGAGTATTTTTTTTGCAAGAGTAACACGTGTTTTTAATCACTGAGTATTCGCTCCAGCCTCTTCAAAATGTATCCATTCACCAATGCATGCATACATTCATTTTTATTTTGAGGCAGTGTCTTATGATGCACTCTAGGCTGGTCTTGAACTCTCTGTGTTGCAGAGGCTGGCCTTGAGCTCCTGTCCCCTCAGCCCTTCTCTTTGTTTGGATTACAGGCATGTACCAGCATACTCATTTCTGGTTTTGTGTGGTACTGGGGATCAAACTCAGGGCTTTATATGTGTTAGATAAAGTGGTCTAGTGAGCCACATTCCCAGTCCGTTGTTTATGTAGTGTGTCGTCTACCACCCCCACCTCCACCCCAGACAGGGTCTCTGTGTAGCCTTGACTGTCCTGGACTCGCTCTGTAGACCAGGCTGGCCTCGAACTCACAGATCCACCTGCCTCTGCCTCCCGAGTGCTGGGATTAAAAGCACATGCCACCATGCCCAGCGGGTCTTCATACTTGTATAACAGGCACGTTACTGATTTAACCATCTCCCTAGCCCCTACTCTGTTAATATCCTAACTGGTGTCATTCCCATTTCTGTGTTTTCCTTTTCACTTCATAATCATGTGCATTTGCATGTCCTTAGTGTGGATTGTGCTGTGTTTGGATCCCAGGCTTTGCACTGTACAGTCATTTTACTCAGTTTTGAGTATCAAGTAACAGAAGTAGTTCAGGTCAGTGAGATGGCTCAGCAGGCAGAGCCAGCCACTTGATGTCGATCCTCAGAAACTGATTTGGTACTGTTTTGATTTTCGAGACTGGGTTTCTCTGTGTAGCCCTGGTTGTCCTGCTACTCACTCTGTAGACCAGGCTAGCCTTAAACTCAACTGTTGGACTCCCAAGTGTTGGGATTAAAGGCATGCCCTTGGCTGAGGACTTGAATTTTATTATCATTAGCCTGAGTAATGAAAGAAGAGACTAGAATCTCACAAATTGTCCTCTGAATTCCAGATGTGGGCTGTGGGATTATGACGCAGACATCCCCCCCACTACCCCAGGGACCAGTCAGTGGAAGAGCACAACTCCTGACCTTGCTGTCATAGCAGAGCTGCTGTCCTAGTCCAGCTTTCCGCTGCTACGTTGTGACATGCTAAATTAGCTTACTCAGTGCCTGGCAGGGAGCATGATTAGCGCATTTTCTACTGTGTACTTGAAGACCTGAGCCATTAGCAAATAGTGTAGGGCTGTGTCAGTTGGGTTGGGCACAGTAGGGCAGATTTGAGTTGAGTTACAGGATCCATCTAGCAGTGAAATAGAAGTTCTGTTGTGATTTTGTAATTTCTAAAATAACTGCTTGCCAAATTATTGTTATTTGTTTATTTTTATTGTTTACTTACTCACCTTACATCCTGATCATAGCCTCCTCCCTCCTCTCTTCCTAGTCCTACCTCCTCCCTCTTCCTTCATCCCCTCCCCCATCCTTTAGAAAAGGGGAGCCTCCCCTCCCCACCCACCCCAGTTTAGCATGTTGTATCAGGATTGAGCCTTGTAGTCTCCTGACAATGCCATCATGAGAGGGAGAAGTGACCAAAAAGCAGGCGATGGAGTCCGTGTCAGAGGCAGCCCCACTCCTCTTACTAGAGGACCTGCGTGAACACTGAGCCTGCCTATTGGCTACATCTGTGTAGGGGGCTAAGGCTAGTCCATGCGTGGTCCCTGGTTGGTGCTTCAGTCTTCAAGCCCCTCTGGGCCCTGGTCAGCTGGCCCTGTAGGCACTTGTGGAGCTCCTGTCCCTTCGGCGTCCTGCCCCCAGCCCCCCATCTCCAGGCTCCTCTGACATCACTCAATGCCTGGCGTTTCAGCATCTGTTTGATCTGCTGCTGGGAGGACAGCTATCTCAGGCTCCTGTCTGCAAGCATAGCATAGTATCCTTAACAGTGTCAGGGGTTGGTCTTGGGTTGGGACAGGCATTGGTTGGACATTCCCTCAATTTCTGCTCTATGTGTTCTATCTTTATAGGGCAAATTTCTGGCCAAGGTCTTGGTGGGTGGGTTGGTGTCCCCTCCTAGTTGGTATCCACTAGGAGTCCTGTCTATTTAGAAGGCGTCCTCTTCAGTCTCCATGAGCCTTGCTACAAAGAGTCTCAGCTAGAGTCACCCTTATTCCTAGCAGAAGCCTACCCTGACTTAGGACTCAGGCTTGTCACAGAAATGCCCCCACCCAGTTTCTCTTCTGCAGGCCTCTGTTCTCCCACTGCTGCTCTCCCCAGGTCTGATGGCAACCCTCACTTCTCTCTGCGCTCTCCTACCGCGTTCCCTCTCTTCGACCCCTGTCTATTCTTTTTTCCCTCTTCTGAGTGAGACTTAAGCATCTGGCCTTGAGTCCTCCTTGTTATTTTTATTTTTTAAAAGTATTTTAAGTATTTATTTTATGTATTTGAGCATTCTATTTTCATGTACACCTACGTGCCAGAAGAGGGCATCAGATCACATTATAGATGGTTGTGAGCTACCATGTGGTTGCTGGGAATTGAACTCAGGACCCGTGGAAGCATAGACAGTTCTCCTAACCCCTGAGCCATCTCTCCAGCCCTTTACTTAACATCTTTGGGTCTGCATTGTAGTATGTTTATCCTGTACTATATGGCTAAAATCTGTGTATAAGTGAGTACATCCCATGTGTGTCTTTTTGAGTCTGAGTTAGCTCACTCGGGATGATTTTTTTTTTCTAGTTCCATCCATTTGCCTGAAAATTTCATGATTTCTTTGTTTTTGATACCTGAGTAGTGGTACATTATGTAAATGTACCACAGTTTCTCTATCCTCCAAGGGGCATCTCGGTTGTTAACAGATTATGGCTATTATGGATAAAGCCACCATGAACATAGTTAAGCAAATATCCTTATTGGATGGTGGAACATCTTTCAGGTATATGTCAAGGAGTGGTATAGCTTGGACCTTGAGGTACAGCTATTCCCAATTTTCTGAAGAAGTGCCAGACTGATTTCCAAAGCGGTTGTACCAAGTTTGCACTCTGACCAGCAGTGGAGAAGTGTTTACCTTTCTCCACATCCTCACCAGCATGTGCTATCACTTGAGTTTTTGATCTTAGCCATTCTGATGGGTATAAGATGCAATCTCAGAGTCCATCTTTGATTTGCATTTCCCTGATGACTAAGGACATTGAACATTTATTTCTTTTTTCTTTTATATTTATTTATTTTTGAGACAGGGTTTTTCTTGTAGTCGTAGCTGTCCTGGACTCATTTTGTAGACCAGGCTGGCCTGGAACTCACAGAGATTCGCCTGCCTCTGTCCCTGGAGTGTTGAAATTAACCACTGCCCAGGTCAAACACAAATTTTAATATTTAGCCATAAAATTAGATTATGTTGAGTTGTTTAGTTTTCTTGTCTGTTGCCTTGCCTCTTTGTTAGTTCTCGGACAGATCTCCTTGGTTTGTTTTTCTTACTCTTTCCTTTTTTTGGGGGGGGGGGGGAACGACGGTGACAGCTTCTCTCTAGTCCTGCCTGTCCTGGTATTTACTTCATAGACAAGCCTGACCTCAACCTTAAGAGATCCTGATTTTGCCTGCCATTAAACACCATCCTCCCACCTCCACAGGGTTTCTCTGTGGAGCTTGGCTCTTATGGACTCAGAGCGATCCACCTGCCTCTGCCTCCCAAGTGCTGGGATTAAAGGAGTTTGCCACCATGTTGGCTCTTTTTGTTCTTGTTCTTTTTCTTCACCATCATCATCATTTTTGAGACAGGGTCTCTCTGTGTAGCCCTGGCTGTCCTGGACTCCCTTTGTAGACCAGGCTGACTTGGAACGCACAGCGATCCACCTGCCTCTGCCTCCTAGTGCTGGGATTAAAGGTGTGCGCCGCCACGCCCGGCCCCTGTCTGGTCCTTGAGTGTTGACGTTATAGATGAGCACTGCTGTCATGGCTCACTGCCAGTGTGTATTCTGTATGACTGTATCTTGGAGGACAACTTTGTAGAGCTGTTACTAGCCTGTCACTTTCATGTGAGTTCTGAGGATTGAGCTTAGGTCAGCAGGCTCAGATGACTATGCCTTTACCCGCTGAGCCATATTGCCTGCCCATTCACCTTGGTGGCTTTTCAGTTGTTTTGTTTGAGACAGAGACTCAATTTGTGTAGCCCTGGCTAGTACTGTTCTCACAAAGATCTGCCTGCCTCTGCCTCCTCAGTGGTAAGATTATAAATCTGTGTTGTGTTCATCTTTTTGTTGTTGTTGTTGATTCTAAAATTTGTTTTTGTTTTATATGTATGAATGTTTTGTCTGCATTTATGTATGTGCCTGGTGCCTGTAGAGGCTAGAAGAGACAGGGTGTTGGATCTCTTTCGTTCCCCTCTCCTACCCTGCCCCTCAGACATTTTAAATTGAAAAGGGATAGACAACATTTAGAGGTGCTGTGAAAAGCAGTGAAAGGCACTGTATTAATGAAGATGGCACAAACTGCTCTGATGGGCTTTTAGCACCAGGAGCAATCACAGTTTGCGCCTACTCGGCAGTGCCTTGCATGTGGACTCCAAGGGTAACAGGAGCACCCCACTTCAGGGGTTGTAGCTCTCTCCTTGTTCATGGATCAGGCTGTGGGGCCTTCTGTCTACAACACGGGGACAGCTCAGGCGATGGGTCCAGGGAATGGCTGTCTAGTATGCAGTAGGAATAGTGACAGTGTATTTAAGGTTTTGTGCTCACTGGGAAATTGCATTTCTGTACCGGCATCTTTCTGGGGGTGGTGCGATAGGAGTCGGCAGTTAAGCTGAGGTAGCAGCATGAATAGATTGGGATGGCAGGAGAGGGTTAGAATGGCTAGAATAGGCCACAGCTGATGGGATTTGTCTTAATCACCCTCCTTCGTGAAATGGATAGGCTGTGTAAAAGGTGTTTAATGATGCAGAAACTGCTGGTACTCCCCTGCATCTTAAGGTTCCTTGAAATGAGTGAAATATATAATAAAAGACGAATGGGCCTGGGCCGTGCTTCACTTGCCACAGTGTCTGGCTGGCATGCACAAGACCCTGCCTGGTCCAATCCCCAGTATCACATAAAACTGGGTGTGGTGGCACTCTTCGCACTTGGGAGGTAGAAGTAGAAAGGTCAGAAGTTTAAGAGTTTTGTTGTGTAGTGAGTTAGTGAGTTCTTCTACGTGAGAGTCTTTCTTAACAAAACAAACCTGAGAAGAAAAGCTTTGATGATGCTTTGACTGAAGCTGTGTCTTACTCTGTCACTCAGCTGGCTCCTGAGTTTGTCATCCTCTTGCTTCTTCCTCCTCAGTCGTGTGCATGTACCTGCTATTCTTGGTCAGGTATTTACATTTTTAAGTGTATGTTCAGGGGTTAATGCTGACTTTAATTTAGCCAGGCATGGTAGTGCACAACCTGAATCCTAGTGCTGGGGAAGCAGGGGCACAGGGATCTCTGTGTGTTCCAAGGCCAGCCTGGTCTGTAGGGTGAGGTCCAGGCCATCCAGGTCTGCAGCGAGACCCTTTCCAGAAAACAAAACAAAGAATGGTAGTTTAGGGCCAGTGGGATGGCTCCGCATGTAATGGTGCCTGTGATTAAGCCTGACCTGACTCACATGGTAGGAGAGAAACCTCTCTAAAGCTGTCTGCTGAGCTCCACTAAAGAAACAAACACGTAAATGTGTATACAATTAAAGAGTTTAGTTGGGCATGGTGCTTCACACCAATAGTTCTGGCATTCTGAAGGCTGAGGCATGACAATTGCCAAGAACCTGAGGCCAGTCTAGGTTACATAGTGACTTCAACTTCAGGCTGGAATACATAATAAGACTTTGTCCCAGCCGGGCGTGGTGGCGCTCACCTGTAATCCCAGCAGAGACAGGCAGAACTCTTGAGTTCAAGGCCAGCCTGGTCTACAAATCGAGTCCAGGACAGCCAGGGCTGTTACACAGAGAAACCCTGCCTCAAAAAAACAAAATATAAAGATTTAAAAGGGGGGGGGGGAGACTTTGTCCCTTGTCCCAAAGTCAACTGTGACAACAGCAACTCAGACAATAGCAACAAAACTTCCCCCTCCAAACAGTAGCCTGGACCTGGGTAGATAGCTCAGCCGCTAAGAGTGCTTGCTGTACATTCTTGACAACTGGAGTTTGGTTCCTGTACCCATGTGACAAGCTAGGGTTTCCAAGCATGCTGGTGACCTCAGCTCTGAGGGGTCATAGGCAGAAACTCTGTTGTTTTCTGGCTTCCATCTGGTCAAGGAAACATGGGCCCCAAGGTTGGGGAGGACTAACTCCTTCTCCTGGCCTGCTCACACCACACATCCACGCTGTGCCCAAGTAACAGTGGTAAAAGTGAGTAAACAAATAACATGGCTTTTAAGAAGAAAAGTAACCGAAGAAATAAACTTTGGAAGTAATGTTAGGTTTACTAGAAATTTGTACAATGATATGGGGGAAAGTTTATATATTTTACCTATTGTTGGCCTAATTCTGGTATTTTTAAAAAATTAAGATACTGTATAGGGGCCTAGCATAGTGGTCCATATACTTGTAATCTCAAGACTTTGTAGATTGAGGCTGGAGAAAGAGTTCAAGACCCACCCTGGGCAAGACTCAGGCTTGGTGTTGTTAGAATCCTGTAATCCCAGATACTATAGTAGGAGTTCAAGGCCTGTCTGGATTATAGACTGGATTCAAAGTCAGCGTAGGCAATATGTCTGTCTGTCTGTCTGTCCAACCATCCATCCATCTACCCACCTATGTACCCATCTACCTACCTACCTTTCAGTCTTTGAGACAAAATCTCTATCATGTAGCCCTGGCTGTCCTGAAATTCCTTATATAGACTTCTGACATCTAATTGACAGATCCGCTTGCTTCTGCCTCTGTAGTGCTCATGGGAAAGGCATGTGCCACCCAGTCTTGCTTCAACATGGGCAATTCAGAGAGATTTTATCTCAAAACAATAGCATACAACAACAAAAATGTAAAACAGTTTGGGGAGAGAAACATACACACGCACGCACGCACTTCTTACTGGTACAGTGCATGTCTAGCATGTAGGAGCCCCCAGATTCAATGTGTTAGTATAAAAACAAAACAAAACAAAAAGCAAACCATCAGCTACCCAAGCAAGCATTTTATAGTTGTGTCACTGTGCAGTGCTGCCAATATTTAATAGCTAAACATTATGAAGAAAGAAACCTTAAACATTCAGAAGTCTGGTTTTTTTTTTTTTTTTTTTTTTTTTTTAAAGGAACAGGGTTTTGAATAAGAATCATATTTTCTATGGAGCTGACATCCCCCCTCCCTTTATAAATTTGCAAGGTTGTAGTTTAAGAGAGAATTAACTTAAATTATTCTCTTCAGCTAAATGTAGCCTTTTCCCTTCAGAACCAATCAGAGCCAGTTGGGCGTCGTTGACAGTGTCTTGGTGGCTGCTTGCTGGTTTGGTTGAGCAGAAGCATCTCCTGAGTACTGAGCCCCAGGCACACCCACCACCACGGCACCCTGCCCTACTTCTTACCCACCTCCTCAGTGAGGAGAAAATCCAAACAAGCAGCATGATGATGAAGGTCAAGGGAATGAATCCTTTTTGCTATTTAATTTCATGGCAATTTTCTTATGGGAGCAGATTATATATAGTCCTGAGTCCTAAATTAAGTATTTTCCTCCCATCCTTTCTGAGGTAGGAACTCAACATAAACACAGCGCAGGGATGTAGTCGAAGATGAGTGATGCTGCTGCCGCTCAGGTGCTGGGATTATGAATGTGCAGTTACCACACTGGGTTAATCAGTGTGTCTCAGAGTGGTGCTTAGTATTTGAGAGTTCCTGTGACTTATATTTTAGCATCTATCTTAAAAATAGTTTAGTTGGTAAAATCTACTACTTTTTTGCTTCCTAGGCCACTGCTGAACAGATGCGGCTTGCTCAAGTGATCTTTGATAAGAATGATTCAGATTTTGAAGCTAAAGTTAAACAGGTATGTTTCTAGCAAAGGATACTGTAACTTTGTGCTTTATTTTTTTTGCCAGGAGTGGCTGTGCACATTTGTAATCCCAGCACATAGGAGGCAGAGGCAGGTGGCTCTTTGTCAGTTGGAGGCCAGACTGGTCTAGGACATGGTGAGTCCAGGACAGCCAAGGCGACACAGAGAAACCCTATCTGAAGAAAAAAGAAACAGCACATAAGTGGCTGTGCCCTCTGTAGCCCTGGCTACTTGGGAGTCAGAACCCAGAGTATTGTTTGAGCCCAGAAGCGTGAGGACAGCCTGTGGGGCATAGCCATGCCTGGTCTTCCTCCTAAAAGAAAACAGTAAGTGGATAGAATTTTTTTTTTCTTTCCTTTTTTTTTTTGTAGACCAGGCTGGCCTTGAACTATTGAGCTCACAGAGATCCACCTGCCTTTGCCTTCCGGAGTGCTGGGATTAAAGGCATGCACCACAAACTTTTTCTTTATTTCTAATAGATACCTACGTACAACTTGGGAAATCCTCCTGCATATTATAGGGCCAGTTATCTGAGTAGTGGAATGGATTTGGGAAGACTGCACCTGCCTTAAGAGCTCAGAGTGAAGTTCTGTTAGTTCTGTCTCTTACCCAGTCAGTAGGCAACGTCTGATTCTTAGTGTATGTCTTAATAATTGTGAGTGGCAGACAGTGCACAGAAACTCTTCGTATCAACAGCTGAACACTTGGCAAGTGTGGTGCAGGTGTGTGAGTGCATCTGCTTGAAGGGCTGAGGTAGCTTGGACAATTAGTGAGGTGTTGAGAGTTGCCTCGATGTAGAGTACTTGCCTCAGGTCCCTGTCACAGTGAAGAAAAGCCATCTGAACAGGAATCAGCGGGAGCTGTAGAGCAGCGAGAGTGGGAGGACCAGCGCTCGGGCGCAGAGAGTACGCCTGTGGGTGGTAGACCAAGAGGCCTGCTCTCTGGACTTCAGTTTATTAGTTTACTCTTGCAGTGCTGGGGATCAAGCCTCACCCATCTTCGGCAAGCACTCTTCCATTGAACTGCAGGTGCAGCCACAAGATCTGTGTTCTAGACAGGTGCTCCTTAGCACCACAAGCACGAGCCTCACAAAACACTGACGTGAACAGCACATAATAAAATAATTACATTTTATTAAAGCACGATACTTACGTCACAGATCTGCTCACTGGTACTTTAGGAACATAGGTTATATTTAGTATGTGGATTGTTTACTGAGGAAGATGCTAAATAGTTTCTTCGGCTGAGACTGTTTAGGAAAGTAGCTTGTGACAGCTGTTGAGTTCTACTTGTAAGACTTTAAGGTATAGGTATAAGGGTTTTTTGTCTGTTTGTTTTGTTTTTCGAGACAGGGTTTCTCTGTGTAACAGTCCTGGCTGTCCTAGACTGTATTTGTAGACCAGGCTGGCCTCGAACTCAGAGATCCGTCTGTCTCTGCCTCCTGAGTGTCGGGATTAAGGGCGAGCACCACCTTGCCCGGTTCAGGCTGTAAATTTTTTTTTGTTTGTTTGGTGTTTTTTGTTGTTGTTTTGTTTTGTTTTTGTTTGGTTGGTTTTTTTTTTTGGTTTTTTTTTTTTGAGACAGGGTTTCTCTGTGTAGCCTTGACTGTCCTGGACTCGATTTGTAGACCAGGCTGGCGCGAACTCATAGCGGTCTGCCTGCCTCTGCCTCCCAAGTGCTGGGATTAAAGTCATGTGCCACCACCGCCCGGCCTCAGGCTGTAAGTTTTTAGTGGGATGTTCTAATGCAGTTAGTGACTGGAAGCTATGTGCAAGCAAAGTCCCAGTTAATGTTTTGGGAATCAAACTTGGAAGCTCTGAGCTTCTGACCTAAGTTTAAGCATGGTCTAGGAGTTCTGAGCTTGTTGGTTTGTGCATATGTTGTGCTGGGGGTTTGATGAACTCCTTTAATCCTTGAACCTGGGAGGCTGCTCACTATGAATTTGAGGCTGGCGTGGTCTATATAACAAGTTGTTTCAGGCCAGCCACAGCTTCCTAATTTAAAAAAAAAAAAAGGTGACTTGTTTGAGGAAGCTGATTGCTGGTGAGTCTACTAGAGTTAGTTGGGGACACAAGGGGCACAGGAAAGTCAGCCTCATCTTAGCGCCAAAACTTACTGGAGTCTAGAAAAGGCTATCCTGTGGAAGGACAGCAGGGCTCTGTGAGGAAGGACAACAGTATTTGGATAGATATTGAATGCCTTTTCGTTTCCTTTAACCATTTTCGGATACTTTGGATAGCTTATGGAAGTGACGGGGAAGAATCAGGATGAGTGCATAGTGGCTCTCCATGATTGTAATGCAGACGTGAACAAGGCTATCAACACACTGCTGGAAGGGAACTCGGACACGGTGAGTACCCCTGCTTTGTCCCCGGTTTCATTCTGTTCACCTTGATGGGAGCTGTGGTGAAGGGGGTGGGGCATGCTGTGTTTGGAGGGAGCGCTCTAGGAAGCAAAGTGAGGCCATTCCCACTCAAGCACTAAAGAAAGGTTCCAACAACAGAAACTGGGCATTTCCTCCAGCCTCAGTTCGTAAAAGTGTCCAGGCCTGTGGCCATTACCACCACCTGAAGTGCCTGCTGCTCCAGGTGGCTCACGGCTGTTCATCTTAGTTGCCACTTGGCGCCCCCCCCCCCCCCCCCCCCCCCGTCTTTCTCTGCCTTAGCCTAGACCAGTCTCAAACTTGTTTTGAGGACGACATTAAACTTCTGATCTGCCTGTCTTCTCTTCCTTTGTGCTAAGATTACAGGCTGCATCACTATACTTGATTTATGCAGGGGTGGGGGTTAAACCCAGGGCTTTGTGAAAGCCAGGCAAGCACTCTCCTGACTTATAAATGAAGAAAATCATTTCTGCTTTGTGTGTGTACGTACATGTACACACATACCAAGCAAGTACCTGGTTCCCAAGGAGGTAATAAGAAGGCGTTACATCCCCTGTAACTAGAGTTGTGCGTGTGGTGCCTGTGGGGCCAGAGGAAGCACCAGGCTCCTTCCGTGGAGCTGGAGTTACGGGTGGTTGGGAACTATCTTGTGGGTACTGAGTGTCAAACCTGGATCCTTGCTCTGGAAAACCATCCAGGGTTTGCTTTCTTTTTCTGAGACAGGGTCTTACTATGTAGACCAGGCTGGCCTTGAACCCACAGATCTGCCTGTCTCTGCTTCCAAGAGTGCCCAACTCAGGCACATACTTTTCATCTTAAAGAAGGAAATAAATTTCTGTGAGTTCAGTGCCAGCCAGGTTTACACCGAGAGACCCTTGTCCCAACAACAACAACAACACAGCAGAACAACAAGAAGAATTTTTGTTTGCATAAAACTCATACAGTTTGGAAGGAAGTTCATTGTTTGAGTGAGTGCAAGGGCGCTGCCCCAACTGTAGGTAAGGTCCTGTGGAGGTGAGTCCCACTCACTCCCCGTCACTAGTACACCACAGATAGGAATTTACCGGGAAAATGCTTGTTGAATGATGAATTAAAATTTCCAAAAGGGAACTGGAGAGATGGCTCAGAGGCTAAGAGCACTGGCTGCTCTTCCAGAGGTCCTGAGTTCAATTCCCAGCACCCACATGGTGGCTCACAACCATCTATAATGTGATCTGATGCCCTCACAGAGCACTGTATACATAATAAATAAATAAATCCTTAAATTTTTTTCGTAATAGTGAGTTGGGATGTAGCTCAGCTGGCGGAGAGCCTGCTTCTTGGTTTTCCTGCTGGTCTCCATAGTCCTAGGCATGGAAGCAGCAGAAAGACCAGGAAGGTAGGTTTGTCTTTGACTCCATGTTGAGTTTGAGACTAGCCTGCCCTACAAGAAACCCTGTCTCCCCAAAGTACCTGCTTTTTAACGGTCATTTTGGGGTGCATTTCTTGGGTTTTGTACAAACTCAACAGCAGTGTCTTTTTTTTTTTTTTTTTTTTTTGAGACAGGGTCTCTCTGTATAGCCTTGGCTGGTTTTGAACTCAGAGATTTATTTTCCCCTTTGGGGTTAAGAAAGTCTTGACATAAAAAACAAGGCAAAAACAATTTCTTCAGATATATCTTACAAGTAGCAAAATAAAACTGTTGCCATAAGTTGCTTTGGAAATCTGTATAATTGCATTTTAACTTTAAAAAAAAAAAGCCTGTACATAGACTTGAGTACTGTTGTACATGTCATCTCTTAGTATTTATAACAATGTAAGACAAACTGCTGCCTTAAAGGATTCTTTTCCTTGCCAGGCATGGTGGCGCACGCCTTTAATCCCAGGACTTGGGAGGCAGAGGCAGGTGGATCCCTGTGAGTTAGAGGCCAGCCTGGGCTACAATGCGAGTCCAGGACAGCCAAGGCTATACAGAGAAACCCTGTCTCAAAAAGCAAAAAAAAAAAAAAAAAAAAGTTTCTTTTCCGCACTATATATACCGTCTATATACTGTTTACAAGCCGTGACTTGCTTAACCTTGGCATATGTTTTGCTGGTGATAAGGGATAATGTTTCTCTCTTAAATGCTTTGCATAGGATTCTGGCTCCATTATGGCGAATACACCTTTGGTCTGGTTCTGTAAAGATTTCGCCCGCCCACCCCCCACCCTCCAACCCAATCCCCCCAAAAAACCACACACACACACACACACACACACACACACAAAACACCTACCTTAACTCAGAAATATATCATTTTATTTATCTCAAATATGCTGAGGGGGGGGGGAGGGAGAGAGAGGGGTAAGAGGAGGCAGATTTTTTTTTTTTAACTGAGTCTGGAGCTTGCTGATAGGCTAGCCTGTCTGTTGGGAATCCCTGTCACTGGAGTTCAGAGACCTCTGCCTCTGCATGTGTCGTTGCCCAGCTTGGTTCTCATGTTGGAACCTTGCAAGTGCTCTAAATTACTGAGTCACCTCTCTAGCAATATTAAAGCATGAGTAGAAGATTATTCAGATAATGAAAATAGTTATCTTGAAAGATGGAATATCATTTCAAGTAACTGAGCTCTTTGAGTGGATCTGTGTGTTAGTATGATTGAAACCTGGGGATACATCTGGGTGTGGTGACGCACGCCATTAATCCCGGCAGAGGCAGGGCCAGCCAAAACTACACAGAGAGACCCTGTCTTAGGGTGGGGTGGGGGGAGCAGGTGCTTAACTGAGCAGCTCCAGGGCGGGGCCAGGTTCCAGGTTAATATCCTAGGATCAGTCTGTACTATGCACTGCCAGGCTTGAAAAACCAAACCAAACAAAAAAACTACTGATGTAGATAGAGGATATAGATGAGGCAGTTCAGGGAATATGATTAACTTTATTCCTGTATGTGTGTAGGGAACGGGTTGGTGTGTGTGTGGGGGGGTAAGTTGTCTATAATTACTGATGTACTGCATAGCCAGAAGCGCTTAACAAGGTTTGCTGTCCTCTGTTAGATGTAATATGGGTGGGTGTGTGGGGGTAGGGTTAGAGTTAGGTGCCAGCCTGAGTTGGCAGGTTTCCTCGTAGCTGAAGTTGCAGGTAGTTGTGAACTACCTGATATGTGAGTGCTGGGATTGAGCCATCTCTTCAGTTGAACTAAATAGGAAAGCTGTGTGAGCACTCAATGATTGTAGAACTTTACTTCTGATAGACTTCATGGGAGACTGTAGGAGGGAAGAAGAAGAATTTTGGAAAAGACAGCTCAGAAAACAAAGAAAACAGAGAGAAGAGACTGGAGAGAGAAGCGATTCGTGGACGGGGAAACAACAGCCGCAAAGGAAGAGGTGGCAGCCGCGGCCGAGAGTGTGAGTGTGGCTCTTCCGCTTAACTTTCTTCCCACTTTGTGCCTGCTCAAAGAGCGGCCAGAGAACACCCCTAAACCACTCATCTCATCACTGCCACTGGTACCGTGTCACGACTGCGTAGCCTGTAAGGTCCTGTGATGCGGTTTCCGATCAGTACCGACCTGGGCTGCAGGTAGTTCATTCTGCGTCCTCTTAAGACTGGTTAGAAATCAGGTGAACTGGGGCAGGGGTGGGTATAGGCTCATTCACTGATAGATGAAGCTGTGTTTTTTTCTTTCTCAGTTATAGATACTCCTGTATAGACATGGGTTAATTTAATAAGAGAGATCTCTGTGTGCCTTTGCTCCCAGGTAGAAGAATGTAGATCTCATTGAGTTTGAAGCTGTCCTGATTTACACCTTGAGTCCTAGGCCAGCCAGGGTTATATCATGAGACCCTGTCTGACCTAGGTCTCACTGTCCCCAAAAAATGAATAAATAAAAATTAAAGGAGATAAGTTTAGTAGGCAGAGTTTCCTTTGAGCCGTTTCCTTTATATCCATATTTTGACACTATTGTCTCATAAGTTCCATTCATATTTATCACCTGCTTGCTGCGTAGGGAGTACTAACGGTGGCCTATGGTGATGGGGAAGACAGATTTTTAAAAACAGTTGATAGCCAGGTGATGTTTATAATCCTAGATTTTGAGAACTTAGTAGGAAAATTGTGAGCTCAGAGCCAGCCTGAACTACATAGTTAAAGCCTGTCTCAAAAGAGCAGTGTCTGCTCTTTCAAAGGTCCAGAGTTCAATTCCTGGCAACCACATCCACCTATACCCTGCCCTCTTTTGTGAGGCAGGTGTACATGCAGATAGAACACTCAAATACAAAAAATAAATACATCCGTGGGTTTAAAAACAAACAAACAAACAAAAAACCACTCAGCAGAGGCAGGTGTATCTCTGTGAGTTCGAGGTGGCCAGGACAATCAAGCAAGTCCAGGACAATCAAGACCACACATAAAAACTGTCTTGAAAAACAAAAACAAAACAACAACAAAAACCAAACAAAAAAACCAAAGCCTCATCCCATGTTTTTCCCCTAACCTCATAAAACTAACTGGACTTTCAGTAGCTGTCTTGCGCTGGCTGTTTATTGCTTGTGTGCGGACACACATGCTGTGGCATACAGGTGGACATCGGAGAACAACTTCAGGTCTCCCTTTCTCTCCGACAACCATTTGGGTCCTGGGATCGGACTGAGGTCCTGAGGCTTGGCGAGCCCTGACCCACGGAGCCACCCTGCAGCCTAATCATTAAGCGAAGGCTAATTGGGTGCTAGCGTTAAGAATGAGATGTAAGCTGGGCGTGGTGGCACATGCCTTTAATCCCAGCACTGGGGAGGCAGAGGCAGGTGGATCTCTGAGTTTGGAGCCAGGCTGGTGAGTCCAGGACAGCCAAAGGCTACTCGGAGAAACCCTAAAAACAAATAAACAAACAAACAAACACACAGAAAAAATGAGACCTAAAGCATTTAGAGATGGCTCAGAAGTTAAGAACACTGGCTACTCTTCCAGAGGTCCTGAGTTCAGTTGTCAGCAACCAAATGGCGGCTCACAACTTAAAGATTTGTATCTTTTTCTGGCATTCAAGTATTCTTGCAGAGTGCTCCTGCATTAAAAAACAAAACAAAGCATAAGTTAAAAAAAAGTTGTCGGGCGTGGTGGTGCACACCTGTAATCCCAGCACTTGGGAGGCAGAGGCAGGCGCATCACTGTGAGTTCAAGGCCAGCCTCGTCTACAAAGTGAATCCAGGACAGCCAAGGCTACACAGAGACACCCTGTCTCAAAAAACCAAACAGACTTCCTCCCCCCAATGTATATTTTCAATTTTAGATGAGGTCACATCTAGACAGAGAAAGTAAAATTACCATATATATATATATATATATTTTTTTTTTTTTTTTAACACAGGGTTTCTCATTGTAGATTGATTGTTTTGGAGCTCGATATGTAGACCAGGCTGGCCTCACAGAGATTTTACCTCTGTGTCCTTAGTATTGGGATTAAAGATGCGTGGCACCACACCCAGCACCATGTTGTGTCCCACTGCCCTTATTTATTTATTTATTTATTTATTTATTTATATTTTGCTTTTCTTTTTTTGACACTAGGTCTCATTGTGCTGTTCGACTGGCTTTGACCTCAAAATTTTTTGGTTTCACCATCTTAGTGATAGACAAGTATTTGATCGCATCCTTCCAGTGCTATGCTTTTTATTTTTATTTTTTCTGGTTTCTAAATGTTGTTTATGTTTTAACCTGTTTTTTGACTTGTTTTGGCTTTTGAGACAAGGTCTCTCCATCAGTAGCCCAGGTTGGATCTTAGAGCATGCTGGCCTTGAACTTGTGGGATTGGAAGTACAGCCATGCCTGGCATGTTTCTACCCTTTTTGTTCATCTTATACATGGTTTTGAACATGTCCAATAAGTTAGGTAAAAGATTTGAAAATGAAAAGCCGAATGTCTGATTCTCCTCTTTAGTCAAAGGCGAAGAGAATGGCATTGACTGCAGCCGAGCAGGAGCAGATGGCAGGCGGGCCCGAGGGCGAGGTAAGGGAGGAGCCAGAGGGAATGCTGGCCAACAGGGGCGGGCAGGCGGCTGCTTTTCCAGGTTTTCAGAATGTGGGAAATGCATTATCAGAGAAAGAATGTTCTCTGAAATGTTTTGATCTACATACTGTGATGTCTGTGAAGGAAGCATTTAGATTATTCCAGGGTTTTTTTGTTTTTACATTTAGCTTTGGTTTTGTTATTTTTGTTGCTGAAGATTGAACCCAGTGTGTGTCCTTAGTAAGATTGAATTCCACCACTGAGCTACTGCCCAGACTGTGTTATTTTCAGATGAATTGTGAAAACCACTTTTATAGTCAGGTATACTTGGGTACAGATGCAATCGCAGTATTTAGGAGTTGAAGCAGGGGCATGGGCAGTTCTAGTATGCATAGGAAGACTCAGCAAAGTAAGAATAGCTTATTTATTTTGGATTTTGTGGGGTGTTTGTTTTGTTTTATTTTGAAACAGGGTTTCTCTATAGATCTGTCTGTCCTGGAACTCGCTCTGTAGATCAGGCTAGCATCCAACTCAGAGATTGACCTGCCTCTGCCTCCAGAGTGCTGGGGTTAAAGGTGTGCACTACCACGGCGAAGGCATGTGTATGCAGTGCCTGTGGGGGCCAGAAGAGGGCACTGGATGCCTGTGGGACTGGTGTGCAGATGGTTGTGAGCTGCCATGTGGGTGCTGGTAGAGAGACCAGTGAGTGCTCCTAAACACAGGGCTGTCTCTCCAGGATCTTACTCACTCATTTCTCTATTTATTTGAAAAAGATTCTCATCTTACAGTCTATGTTAGCTAAAAGTCACCCTACCCCAGAATGGCCTGAATCTCTGCTTGATTTAATCATTCAACAATATATACACAAAAACACCACTATATCCCACAATTGTGTCTTTTAAAGGATTTGGCCGTGCCAGAGGCAGAGGGGCAGGAAGGGTCTCTGCTCAGAGCATGGGGTAAGTCATGATATCCTAGCTATTCTAGTCTCTCTCCCTCATCCTGTCTGCATTCGTTCCCAACTAGTGCTTTTCTGTACTTCTAACAGCAGTAGAAATTGTGTCATTGTTGCAGTGGCTACTAAATCCTAGCCTGTGCAAGCTAATCTCCAAGCCACGCTTTGCTTCTCTAGTGCTTCACTGGGGCAAGGGGTGTGTAGCATCCCCTTCCTCACTAGTATAACACCCCGCTCTCTGTGAAGTTACTAAAACCTGCAGACACCAGTTGTTCCTACAGAGAAGTGGGTATAGGTGCCTAGTAGCCTCAGTTGGCTAGTTGAAGGCCACCGCACAAGTGCTGCTGGGCCCAGCTGTTGCACACGAAATGGTTACGTAAGTGATACGTGGTCCTGAGTGATAGTAGTAAAGGCTGAGTGTTCTAGGTAGGTGCTATAACTAGCTACCATTACTTCTAGGTTTTTTGTTTTCTTTATTTTTTGCCTGTGGCAGGATAACTCAAATATCAATCCCCAACTGTTTGTTAGTTACTTCTGTGTCTAGTGTAAAACTGAGTGTAGCCTCTCAGTCTCTGCAGCCTAGTGTGCTTGTATGCTGAACCATCTCAGTAGCCCTTCAGTTAATGAGACGATTTAATGAAAACTGAACAAAACATTTCCCTAACTATATTCATGTATAAAGAAGAATATAATCCCATTCAAATCAAGGTTGAGGCGCTAGAGAAACAGTTCAATAGCTAATATCCATTGCACTTTTCTGGCCTCTGGGCAGGTGGCATGCACACGGTGCCTATGTTTACATATAGGGAAAACACTCATACCCAGGAAATAAAAATAATCTTAAAAACATTGACTGTGATGACACAGACACTTCTTTAATCCCTACACTCCAAGGCAAGAGGCTGGCAGATCTCTGTAAGTTCAAGGCTACCTTAGTCCACGTAGAAAGTTCCGGGACAGCCAGTGTTAAATTGATATTCCTTTATGAAAAAATTGACCTCCCCCGAAAAAAGCCTGACAAACATAGATTTTGACACAGGGGGAAAGAGACATGTTAATTTTTTTAAATTAAAATATTTTAATTTATGTGCCTTGGTGTAAGGGTGTCAGATCTTGAAGTTACAGACAGTTGTGAGCTGCCATGTGGGTGCTGGGAATTGAACCCCGGTCTTTTGGAAGAGCAGGCAGTACTGTTAACCACTGAGCCATCTCTCCAGCCTGAGACATATTAATTCTTGATATGTTACTTGTCATTGGAATTTTTAAAAAGATGTAATTTTAATGTTTCACATGTGAGCTTGAGTGTATGGTTGTGTACCACGTACATGAAGGTTCCCCATGAGACCAGAAGAGGTTTCCTAGGCACTGGAGTTGTGAACCATTTTGAAGTGTTGTGTGGTGCTGTGTCTGGAACCAAGTGCTGCAAGAGCAGCAAGTGCTCTGGGCCACCTGACCCTTCTCTTCAGCCCCCAGTGGGAGTTTTTTACTGGTGTTCTTTCGTGGCTGGAAAGGCTTCCAGGCCTTCAAAGACCATATCATAGACACTTGCAGGCCCTTTATGCACGTAGATAACTTGGCTGGAGAAACACAGGCTTGGCTAGAGATGTAGTTGGTAGAGTGCCTCCCTAGCATAGGCAGAGTCAGCCCTGCGCTCAGTCCCAAGGACATTAGAAAACCGGGCATGGTGGTACAGCTTGTAATCCCAGAAAGTGTGTTAATGAGGTATCCACCAGACACAACCACTTGGACATGGCTTCAAGCCAATGCAAAGTCCTTATTAGCAACTGCTCTGGGCAATTGCAGCCCCAAGCCCATTCTCAGCCCCAACCACATCCTGGGTTGACACACCTCAGTGAGAACAGTTAGCCAGAAGGTGAACTACAGAAACCAAAGAGAAAGGTTAGTATATCTAAGGCATCTAGGGGCTTTCCCAGAAGTATAGATTTGGAGGATTGGCGAGTGTTGCTGCCCATGTGCTGTGTTCTGGGGTCTGTTAAGAGTGTCAGAATTTCAAGGTCATCTTCAGCTACAAAGTGAGTTTATACATGAGATGACTATGTCTTCAAAATGAAAAAAAGAGTCGGGGCCTTGTGCCTCCATCCTAGCATTTGGGAGGCAGAGGCAGGCGCATTTCTGTGAAGTCATGCTTGCCAGCACCACATAGTGAAACGCTGTCTCAAAACAAAAAACAAAACTTCTTAATTATTGGGCCTAGTGGTTATTAAAGATGCTTCTGGCCAAGACTTGTGACTTAAGATTTCTGTCCCTGGGATCCTTACAGTAGAAGAAGAGAACATTCTCCTGAAAGCTATTCTCTGATCTCCATGGAGCACATGCCAGTATCCCACACATTAAAAAAAAAAAAAAGAAAAGAAAATCTGTATCAGGCTGGTTGTGGTAGCACAAGTCTTTAATCTCAGCATTTGGGGGGCAGGCAGATCTCTGTAAGTTTTAAGGCCACAGTTGGTTTACATACTTACTCAGTTCTAGGGCAGCCACGGCTCCATTGAAAGACCCCGTCTAAAGCCAAACCAAACCAAAAAGACCCAAACAAACAAGATCTTCATTACAGGGGCTGGAGAGACTGCTCAGTTTAGGTTAAAAGCACTGGCTGCTTCCAGACAGATTGGGGTTTGGTTCCAAGCACCTTGCTCACAAACATCTGTAACTCCAGTTAAGGGAAACTCAGTGCCATCTTGTGGCCTCTTGAGGGTACTTCAAGTATGTGGTGCATAGATCAAAGTACACAGTTAAGAAATATCTCCATCACAATAGCTTAAAACTTACTTAGCTGCCATTAAGTACAAAGAGAGAGAGAGGCCTTTTACAGCAGCCTGTTGAAGGAACTGGAGCTGAATTCATTTGGAATATTTTCTTATTTTTGTGTTTTGTTGTTTGAGACAGGGTCTCTCGGTGTAGCTTTGGCTGTCCTGACGTTTGCTGTATAGACCAGGCTGGTCTTGACTTACAGAGATCTGTCTGCCTCTGCCTTCTCAGTGCTGGCCAAATTTGGCATGTTTTTATAAAGTTTATTTTGTGCTTTTGATGCTTGCTTTAGTTGCTTCTTTACTTCAAACCCCAGGACATTCAATCCTGCAGACTATTCAGAGTGCACGTCCACAGAAGGCTGCGGGACGAAGTTGGTGGTTTGGGAAGCTGCTCAGAATGGTACAGATGAGGGACCTGGTAAGTGTTTTGCTTTTGTTAGAAGTCTTTAATTCTGTGTTAGAAGTGTTTAATTCTGTCTGTACTGTGTACAACCACACTCTGAGGTGCTGTGAACCAAGATAATTTATTTGTGTGTATATATGCATATCTGTATGTGTAGGTAAGCACACACTATGGCAGGTATGTGGGGTAGGAGACAACCTTCCAGAGTCAGTTTTCTGCTTCCTAGAGGCTCCTGGGATCAAAGTGTGAGGTCTTTAGGCTTGGCATCAAAGTTACTGTCAAGTCTTGCCAGTACTTTTCCTGTTTGTTTGTTTGTTTGTTTCTTTTTTCTTGCTCTTATTTATTTACAATTCATTATTACTTATTTAGGTTTTTCAGGACAGAGTTTCTTTGTAATAGCTCCGGCTTGGTAGACCAGGCTGGGCTTGGCTCAAACTCAAAGAGATCAGCCTGCCTCTGCTTCCCAAGTGCTGGGGTTAAAGGCACGAGTCACTATGCTTGGTGTACTTTTATTATTTTAAAATCTGTGTATGTATGTATATGTGTGTATGTTGGTCTGTGCCATGGGGAGCTGAAATTACAGGTGCTTGACAACTACCTGATCTGGATGTTGGAAACCAAATTCATGTCCTCTGCAATATCAGTGTGCATGTTTAACCTCTGAGCCATCTCTGCAGCCCTGTCTTTCCTCTACAACAATGTGATGAAGTCCAGCCCTGCTTATGTCTTAGGCTAGCTTTGAGCTACTAATTTTATCTCAGCCGCAGGAGTGCTAAAGTGATAGATGTGTGCCAGCACTTCCAGCCAGGAGGAGAATTTAAGATGATTTATTTTTATGGTTATTGGTGTTTTTTTGTTTTGTTTTTTCGAGACAAGGTTTCTTTTGTATTCTTGCCTGTCCTGGACTCACTTTGTATACCAGACTATCCCAGAATTCACAGAGATCTGCCTGTCTCTGCCTCCTGAGTGCTGCGATTAAGCCTTTTTTTTTTTTTTTTATCTCTTTGAGGCCGGCCTTGAATTTACAGATTTCACTTACCTCAGACTCTGGGATTCTCTCTCTCTTTGCTATTAAGTCCGTGATGAGGCATTAACATCATGAGATGCTGGGCATAGGGGAATAAGGTTGGTCACCGCATGATAGCCATGTGAGGGAGTGTGAGTGAGTATACACACACATATGCTCTGAGGTCTGAAGACTTTCCACCAGTGGGTTCCAGGAATGGACTCAGGACATCAGACCTGTCAGGAAGCACTTTCACTCACTTACCTATCTTCTGGACCCAATGCTTTAATGGGTCAGTTAGGCGTAATAAGACATTAACAATTAGAGCTAATTAAGTGAAGTAAAAACCGTCATAAGTATTGTATGAATGTGGTTGATGCTTTGTTTCTAGAATTTTCCATTTAATACGCTTGGGACTTGGTCACTCTGTGGGGAGGACTGTTGTAATACATTAACTTTACCTGTTGACCAGCTTTCCTTTTTACTTCGACCCACAGAAGGGATGACAAAGCCTCACAGTATATGTCAGGAGCTTCCAAGTAAAAGTTCCTATGGACTCAAAGGTATGCTTTTGTTTTGAAATTTTGCGTAGTTAAGAATCAGAAGGGCTGGAGAGATGGCTCAGTGGTTAAGAGCACTGTCTGCTCTTACAGAGGACCCCAGCAATTCCCAGCACCCATCTATACTGGGATCTGATGCCCTCTTCTGACATTCAGGTGGATGTACAGATAGAACAGTCATATACATAAAAATAAAACTTAAAAAAAAAAAATCACACAGAAAGCCTGCCTTGGTGGTACACACCTATAATCCCAGCACTAGGGAGTTAAGAGGAAGGCAGATCTCTGTGTGTTCCAGACCAGCCTGGTTTACAAAGCACGTCCAGGATGGCCACATAGAAAAACCCTTTCTTTAAAAAGCAAAAAGAGCAAAACAAAACAAAAAACCCGAAGTGAGTATGTCATTCATGGCCAGAGTGTTCATCTAGACTGCATGAGGCCCTAGGTGTGACTCCAGTGCTACGTAAACTAGGTATGTTGCAGGGTACAGATTGGACTGAATTGGAGGCCAGTCTCAAAAGAGAAGGAATAAACCTTTCTGGAAATGGTAAAGGCACATGTCCCCAAATCCTGATGAGTTTGATCTTGGGAACGCATGAGATGGAGACAACAGGCCCTTAAAAGCTGTCCCCTGACCTCCTTACTCATGCCGTAACACCTGCAGCCCACCCTCCTCCCACCACAAAATAATTAAAACTAACAGCTTTCTTAAATTTTAAAGTTGTTTGGTTCTTATACAAATGTGTGATGTTCAGGCCGAGTTTAGTGCTGCACACCTTTAATGCAGCACTCTGCAGGCAGAGGTAGGTGGGTCTCTTAAGTTCAAGGCTGTCCTGGGAGTTTTAGGGAGTTTTTAGGATAGCCAAACTGAATGCTGAGACCCTGTCTCAAAAACCAAAAAAGAAGAAGAAAGAGATGTGGGGGGCTAGAGGCAGGAAGGAGACTGTGCTGTTTTTATTGAGCAGCTGTGTTACACTGCTCTTCCCCATGGCCTCGTGTGCACCTATTCTGCTGGGAGCGAGCTTTGCCTATATTGTTCCTTGTAATGTATACGTTACCAATTCACTGGTTGCAGCTAACTCAACTTAAACACACCGAAGCTGAAAATGATGTCATCAAATTATCCCATATATTTTGGGTTATAGGGCAATAGATCTGAAATTTGGTCATTCTCGTGAAATTCTTACTGTAAATTTTGAGTGTTGTAGAATTGTTAAGAATCCAAGTTCAGCTCCTTCCATAGCCAGTGAGTGGCGGTCTTACCCTGCAGGGTATATGGCAGGTTTTCCCTGACATAGCAATTCATAGTGCTACAGCTATCACTATGCATTATGTCTTTCTGCTTAGAAACCAACTCAGGGGGCTGGAGAGATGGTTCTGAGGTTAAGAGTACTGTATGTTCTTCCAAAGGTCCTGAGTTCAATTCCCAGCAACCACATGGTGGCTCACAGCCATCTATAATGAGATCTGGTGCCCTCTTCTGGCCTGCAGGGGAACATGCAGGCAGAATACTGTATAAAGGACTAAACAAATATTTTAAAAAATCATTTCATTAAAAAAGAAACTCCCTTAAAAAAAAAAAAAGACTTATTTATTTATTATTATGTATACAGTGCCTGTGCACGGCCTCCTTTGTGTGAATTCATCTTCCCGCTCCTCTGGCCTGGAACACGACCATGTTACAGTAATGCATGAACTTTGCAGGGAACCAGGTGGTGTAGCTAATATTTTTTTAGCCTTGCTCTCTAAATCTGATAATGAGTAATTTACTTGATATAGGACCTGGAACAAATTTGCATTAAAATAGTGTTTCTTTAATTTTTAAATTTTATTTCTGAAACACAATTATATGTTCAGGTGAGTACACATGCATGTGGAGGCCAAAGTCAAATTCAGGCGTCATTTCTTAGGATCACACCTGTTGTGTTTTGACTGGGTCTCTCACTTTCCTTGGAGCCTCCAGTAGGCTCAACTGGCCTGCCAGTGTGCCTCAGGGATCTGCCTGCCATCACTTCCCAAGGAGTGAGTGAGTGAGTGAGTGTGTGTGTGTGTGTGTGTGTGTGTGTGTGTGTATGTGTGTGTGTGTGTGTGGCCTGCCAATGTGCCTCAGGGATCTGACTGCCATCACTTCCCAAGGAGTGTGTGTGTGTGTGTGTGAGAGAGAGAGAGAGAGAGAGAGAGAGAGAGAGAGAGAGAGAGATGTGTGGTGGAGGTGTCTTCTTCCTCTATTGCTTTCTGTTTCATTCCCCTGGGACAGTGCTTCTCCCTGAGCCAGAAGCTCCCGTGTGGGTTGACCAGTGAGCTGCATGTCTGTTCCCCAACACTTGGCTGGCTGTGCTCAGCTTCTGCATGAGTTACTGTTAATGTAACTCCGATCTCTATGCTCACACAGCAAACTCTCTCACCCCCTAGCATTTCCCTAGCCCCTCTATGTCCGTAGCTCCTCTGTCTCCCCAGCCCCGCTGTCTAACTAGCCCTGCCTCATGGATACTGACAAATGATTTCAAGTCCTCACACTTCTACAGTAAGCACTTCACTGACTGAGCTAACTCTTCAGCACTTTGCATATTTATATCTTACTATTGGTTTTTTGGGGTTTCAAAACAAGTACTCTAATGTTAGGCTGTATGCTGCCCTGGTAATCCAGATTGTTTGTTTGTGTGGGTGTGTTTTATATTGTTTTATTTTTAGATAGGCAGGGCCGCACTCCTTAGTCCTAACTATGATGGAACTATATATGCCATAGTGCCCATGTGCCCTTGAACTGCTAGAGATACCTCTTGATTCTGCTGGGAGGAAGGTGTGTCCCACCATATCCTAGGACTCAATTTTATATCAATCAAATGTATATCATAAGAAATAAATTTATTGGTGATTGTGGGTTTTTTGTTGTTGTTTGTTGTTTTTGGCATGTTTGTATTTTCTTAACAGCAGAATTGCTAAAAATATTTCTTATTGCAGTTTGAGACCTTAATTTGATTTAAGCATATAGCTCTGGGTATTTTATAGAAACTTGTTTTGTTTTTATGTTTGGTTTGGTTTGGGTTGGGTTGGGTTGGCTTTTTTTTCAGGGGTGGGGGAGAGGGGCAGTGTTGGGAAACAAATTTCTCCATAGCCTTGGCTGTCCTGGGCTTGCTTTGTAGTCCAGGCTGGCGTTGAGCAGAGATCTGCCTGCCTCGGCCTCCCAAATGCTGTGCTACTGCACCTAGATAGAGAAGCATTTTTGTTTTTGTCAAGAGTAGACTTAAAGAAGTCATGGGCCTTAGATTGTTAAGTAAGCCCCTACTGAGGTGAGCTGTTATCCTACATGACTCACAGACTTAGTAGCTGCTGGCTGACTTTGACTGTCCTCTGTCAGGTGCCTGGAAGAACTCTGTGGAAGAGTGGACAGCGGAAGACTGGAGTGAGGATGTGAGTGTGTCGACTGTTCAGACTTCCTCTTGGTGTGTGCCACAGCATCTCTGCTTCAGAGAAGAGCCCGGTGCTTCTTATTTTCTTGGGTTTTGGGTTTGTTTGTTGTTTTTTTTTTCTTTCTTTCTTTTTTCTTTTTCTTTTTCTTTTTTTTTTTTTTTTTTTTTTTTGGCATCTGTCCATGCTTCTCAAAGAGTTGGCTTCTTTAGCACACGGGTCTAAGGAAAAAGATATTTGTTTGTTGAGACACTGTGTCTATAAGTGGCTTTGGCTGTCCTGGAACTCTAAACCAGACTGGTTAAACTCAGAGATCCTCCTGGTTCTGCCTCCCAAGTGCTAGGTTAAAGGGACATTCCACCATGTCCAGTGGTTTCTTTATTCTTGCCTTGTTTTTTGCTGGTTTTTGAGAGAGTTTCTGTGTAGCTTTGCTTGTCCTGGAGCTCACACCATAGACCAGGCTGGCCTCAAACTCTCAGAGATCCACCTGCCTGTGTCTCCTGAGTGCTGGGATTAAAGGTGTGGGCCAGCGCATGGTGCCAGTAAAGGCCAGAAGAAGACATTAGATATCTTGGGGCTGGAGTTAGAGATGAGTGTGAGCAACTGTGTGGGTGCTAGGAATAATTAGAAAATGGATTTTAAACCTGAGCCCCTTAAACTGTGGGTTAGTGGGACCTGTTAAGTGGTTGCATACCTATATGTGGAGGTTCTCTAACTAAACTCAGATCTGACTGTGCGTTGTATGTCTTCTATGTCACTTTAGTTCTGACACAGACCATAGATAGATGCTGGCTCAGGCTAGGGACTGTGCATACAGTGTTCTGTTGTTACAGAAACTAAAGGTTTACCACATAAATACAGACATCACATGGCTGCAGAGATGGCTCTGTGGTTAAGAGCACTGTCTGAGCCGGGCATGGTGGCGCACACCTTTAATCCTAGCACTCGCGAGGCAGAGGCAGGCGGATCGATGTGAGTTTGAGCCCAGCCTGCTCTACAAAGTGAGTCCAGGACAGCCAAGGCGACACAGAGAATCCCTGTCTCAAAAACCAACTAAACAAACACACCAAAACACTGTCTGCTCTTTCAAGGTCCCGAGTTCAATTCTCAGCAACCACTCGATGGCTCATAACCATCTATAATGAGATATAGCTCTTTTCTGGCCTGCAGGCATGCATACATAATAAAACATCATGTTTTCCTCCCATCATTCTCAGCATGAAAATCTTAAATTAGCACCTAACTCTTGATTATATTGGGTCAAATATCCAAAGTTGTTCTTTCAGTTGCTAGCTTAAGTTTCATTAAAAACTGTGAATTTTGGTTTAGGATTACAACAGAATTTCCATCTACCATTTTGTACTGTAGTTTTAGGTCAGGTCATTACACTATTGACAATAATAAAATCAGAGTATCAATGAACACTGAAAAATGCTGATGATATTGAACCTGAGCCAAAATTTAAACATTTTAAAAAATTATTTATTGGTGGGGGAAGAACTGTGCCTTCAAGTGTAGGCCAAGGACCAACTTGGGAATTGATGCTTCAGGCACACATGTGCAAGCATACGTTCACGTAATATTAAAAAAACAACAAACTGAAAATCACAAGCCTGTAACTTTAAGATGAAATAAAGATTACTATGAAATAGAAAAGATATCTGTCTTTATAGAAAAAAAATCAAGCTTTTCAAAGTTCCCTGCTCCTCGGCACTCTGCTGCTCTGTGGTGTCAGCTCACATGGGGCGCTCAGGCTAGGGCATGAAGGCTGCAGGCACACTGCACTAGTTCCCTTTCCTAGGCAGGCTTACCTGCTAGCTGCTGTGTGTTTAGTTTCCTTTAGACACCTTCTAGTTGACCGTATGCTTTGGTTTTGTACAGACCAAGAGTAAAGTTTCTTTTTCTTCTTCCCACAGCTTACGGAAACTAAAGTCTTCACGGCTTCGTCTGCCCCAGGGGAGAAGCACGCCACAGCTGGGCAGAGGTGAAGGCTCCTGCTGCGTTTGCTTTGCCTTGTTCTCACGCAAGGCATAATCAAAACTTGGCTTTAGGACAACTGTTTATGGTTTTTACTCTAGTCTTCCAGTTCCCTTTTCACATGTCTCTGTTTAGCGTCTATTTCCTCTCCCTGCATTGTCCGTAGGTTCACTCACTTCTTCCTGTTGTGTCCAGTGCTGAGTGAATGGCAGCTGTTCTCGTGATTTGTCAGCCTCGGTGCAGAGCTTATCCTAAACGTACTTACAGTTCATAGTTACTGATTTATTTACAGAAGAAGCCAGGTTGTAGTAGCTCACACTCTGTAAATTCAAGGCCAGCCTGATCTACTGAGGGAGTTCCTGGACAGTCAGGGCTACAGGGAGAGAGAGACTCTCTCCTGAAAAACAAAACGGAACAAAAAATATTTACTACATTAGTTTTTGGTTTTTCTTCATGCATTTGTTTAGATGGTCCCTAACCTAATTTAAACACTATTTTAAATAGGTATATAGTTTTAATGTGCTTAAGTTCCAGAAAAAGAAGGGCCTTTGAGGTTAGTGTCTTTCTGTGTGTGCCTGTGTGAGGATGCAGGAGGCTAGGGCACAGACAGCCTGTGGTGTTCTTCAGGAAGCCTGTCCACCCTGAAAAACAGCTTTTTACATTGTTTGTTTTGTGTGCTTGTCCCTGCACACATGCCCACGTGCCGCCTCACTTCTGTGGAAGAAGTCAGAGGTCAGAGGACACCTGTAAGCTTCCATTTTCTCCATCATTTGGCTTCCATAGATCAAACTCAGGTTGTCCAGTTTGGCAGAACCTACTCTTTCCCAGTGAACCATCTCGCAGACCCCTGGCCCATATTTTTTGTGGGGGGGGGGGGGGGGCGGGGCAATAAGTTTTCCTCGTCTGGATGTGGAGATTTGCTGGACAGAGGTCTTGAGTCCACTCCTCTCCAGAACAGCACTCCTGGTTCCCTTCAGATAGGGTATAACAAGAGGCCAGGCCCCCAGAGACAGGCTCTTAGGGGTATTTACTATAAACAAAAAGCATATCCTCAATCTGCCCACTGCTTTTTACAACCCAGGGCCTTAAAACCCCTGGGGTTCCCTGGTTTTTGTCTTTTACTCTGTTTTCCTGGCTTTTTCCTTACCCTTACCCCCTTTTCTTTAATCTTTAGCGTAATCTTTTCTCTAGTCGGAATGTATGAAACTTAGTGCATGGATTAAAACCTAGTTCTTTGTCTCCTGGCTGTCTTATTCTGGCAAGTAAGTTTAGGGCCTTCCTTCACTGCAGCGGCAGTGGAGGCTCCTCTCTGCTGAAGACTGCAGGGAGCCTTCAACTCCCTCACCAGGGCAGCAGCCACCCCACCTTGTCCCAGCGTAGCGGCATAAAGCATGTGGACAGTGCGTCCTTCGGGGGTAAGGGAGGCAGGCATGCCTGGCTAGTAGCAGCACCTTGTGCTTGCTACCTTCCCCAGGATATCTGAAGGCCCAGGGAAAACACCGGTCTGTGCCCAGCTGGGAACTATTAGGTAGTCTAGGCCGGCCTGGCCAGCATGCCCTGCATTTGGAGATCAAGCTTATATTCTCTCTCTCTCCCTCTCCCTCTCCATCTCTCTCTCTCTCTCTCTCTCTCTCTCTCTCTCTCTCTCAAACTTATATTCTTGGACTTGAAAAGAGATCGCTTTACTAACTGTTGGACGGTAAGGCTTGGTAGTTAAGGCTCACCTGTAATCCTAGCATTCCAGAGGCTGAGGCAGAAGGATCATGGGTTTAAAGAGAATTGGTTATTTATAGTGAAACTGAACAAAAATGAATGTATACATAGCTGAGTTAATTTATTTCCCCTTCATAGTTTTGATGTGTAGTCTAGATGCGACCAGTGACTGTTGTTAGAGTTTGGCAGTTCACTTTCATTTCAGTATACTGTGCATTTGCTTCTTTGCTGTTTGCTTGCTTGCTCTATATAGACTATGTTGGCCTTGAACCCAGAGACACACATGCACCCAATTGCTGGGATTAAAGGCATGGGCCACCATGCATGGTTTATTTCATTCAGTATGTTTTGAGGAATCTAGCTATTAGCAGTTGTCACTAAGCATTTATGACTCACATCTTGTTTATTTCCTTGTAAGTGCTAAAATGTTGGCCACAGATCTGCATCCCGGAAACAATGATGTTGTGATTTCCAAGCACATATCTGATGATTCCATGTGGAATTTAGCTACTGAGTTTCCTGGGTTGAGATAAAATCTTCTTTGCTTGTCAACAATCAGTAACTGGACTGTTCTTGGGGTTGCTAGGAATTGGAACTCAGGACCTCTGGAAGAGCAGTCAGTGCTCTTAACCTCTGAGCCATCTCTCCAGCCCAGAATGTTCCTTCTTATTAATGATTTTTTAAAATCTTTCTTATTTATTGTGTGTGCATTTTACTTTTTATTTTGGTGTATGGTCCATATGTGTGCAGAGGTCAGAGGACAGTTTGTGACACTTGGGTCTCTCCTTCACCACGTGTGTCCCTTGGATTGAACCATGTTGTCAGGCTTTGGTGGCAGGTGACGTTATTCTCTAAGCTTCTCCAAGCCCTGCCGGTCCAAACCCTGGGTTGGTTTTTGTTTTTGTTTTTGTTTTTTGTTTTTTGTTTTTTGTTTTTTTTTTTTTTGCTTATTTATTTATTTATTTAGTGGTTTTTGTTGTTGTTATTGTTGTCTTGTGTTTCTTCTTTGTTTTTTTGTTTGTTTGTTTGTTTGTTTTGATAGTTCTCTTATTTATTTTTGAGACAGGGTCTCTATATAGCTCTGAGTATCCTTGAAGTCACTGTATAGACCATAGATCTGCTTGCCTGTGCCTCCTACGTGCTGGGATGAAAAATCTGGGCCACCATGCCGAGGTGTAGTGCCTCTACTGGAGACCCAGCAGTACTGCTTCTCACTTGGGCCTTTCTACCTAACCTTTTGGAGAACTTGCTCTGGTTCTGGTAGTGCAGTTTTATGGTTACCATATATAATATACAGACAGAACTTATGTGTATCTCTGGAATTGGAATATCATAATTAGAGCACTAACTTAGGTTTTGGATTATTAGCCTCAGAATTGAGATTGGTTTCAGGAGAGTAAAGATGATTGGGTAAAAGGAAAGGAACTCTAGCTAGACGGTTACCCAGTGTGAGCAGTAAAGGCTGCATGGTTTAACAACTGAGAACCTGTCTCACTGGCTGGTGAGCTTCAGGCAGCTGTTGGGGGAAGCTTCTGCAGGGACTTTGGGACCAGCGTCCTAGAGACTCCTCTTTCAGGCCCCACTCCCCGGGGGGTGGGGGGTGTTGGTGTGGCAGGCAGTGTCTGTCCTGAACTTCAATCCTCTTGAGGCCACGGGCTCACATTGGAATATTAGGTGGTCCTTTGTGCAGAGTGCTGGGGCCATTATAGGATAACATTGTCGTTAGAGTCGTTGCTAATTTGTAATTCTTTCATTCTTAAATATTTTAAAGAGAAAATTACATGTTTAAATAAGTTATGGGACAGAATACAGAATTTATATGGATATTTAAAATAAATTTAAGACTTAAACTTGTACCATAGCTGTTTAAGAATATTAAATCACTGTTTCAAGAAAACTGATGCTGGGGGTGGTGGCGCACACTTTAAATCCTAGCACTAAGAAGGTGGAGGAAGGGGCACCTCTTTAGTTAGGGGTAGCCTGGTGTGCACAGTGACACTTGTCTCAAAGCAAACAAAAATCAAGAAGTTCAAAGGGGAAAAGAAGAAACTTGACATAAAGTAACAATGTGTGTAAGATGTTGGAGTCGTTGTATCATTGGAATTCCTCAGTGAAGCTTTTCCTAAGTTGGAGTTGACGCTGGTTATGTAACCTGTTACTGGTCACTCTGAGCTTCTGTCCTGATCTCTCTGAAACTCCATTTTCCAGTGGTTTTGCTTATTCAATCTCTAGCTTAAAATTTCTTTATATTGATTTGCTCTCTAGTTCACTGGCTGGTGCAACTTGCTCATGACAGCTGATTGCTGTTTGTCTTTCATCTGCTTAGCATTGATTTGGTGGCCTTGCTCCAGAAGCCTGTTCCTCCCACTCAAGCTGCGGAAGTCAACTCCTTTGAAACGTCCCAGCAGCAAGGCTTTGGCCAAGCCCTTGTGTTCACAAACTCTCAACACAACAATCAATTGGCATCAGGGACTGGCAACTCCACATCTGCCAACGCCTATTCTCCTCAAAGTTTGGTAATTCACTTTAATTTCAAGTTGGGGTCTTGAGGAATCCAGCTATTAGCAGCTGTCACTAAGCATTTATGGCTCACATCTTGTTTATTTCCTTGTAAGTACTAAAATGCTGGCCACAGATCTGCATCCCGGAAACAATGATGCTGTGATTTCCAAGCACATATCTGATGATTCCATGTGGAATTTAGCTACTGAGTTTCCTGGGCTGAGATAAAACCTTCTTGTTGAGTTCTTGTCAGTGAATGGTAACTGGGATGAAGGCATCCTTTTTATTAATGAAATATTTCCACTTCTTTATTGTGGGTGTGCTTGTGTATATGCACATGTGCACACAATGGCCCACTTGAAGAGAGTTGTTGTCACCCTCTACTTTGTGGGCCATCTTGGCAGCCCAAGTGATTGTTTTCCCAGTCATTTGGGAAGTCTAGGATAGCCAGGGCAGCACACTGAGAGACCGTGTCTGAGAAAACAAACAAAGATACATAAAGCAAAAGAGGAATCCTTGTTTTTGCTATTGCTTTGCTTACTTGTGGAGTGGCTGTTGTCCTTAATCAGCTGACACAGCACTGCTGGCGTTTCCCAGCCTCCTTGTGTCAGTGTGAGCAAGGAGCACTCTGGACTGACCCGTGCTCTTCCTGTCATTACAGGCATCACTGTTTGCAGGTTATAGAAGGTTTGTGTTTTGGTCTGTCAGCACATATTTTTGTCCTTTACTTGTTTTTGTTTTGTTTTGTTTGTAAGTTTATTTTGGGTTGGAGCAAGTGCCCAGCAGATAAAAGTGCTTATTACTCTTGCAGAGGATCCAAGTTTGGTTCCCAGCACGTATGAATTAAAAATAGTAAATAAGTACTAATAAATAAAATTTCCCCCAAGTTGGTAGTAAATGTTTCTGTTGTCTTAACCTCACATGAGTATCAGGGAGAATGCATCTTTATTTAGCTGATTGTTGAGGCATAGTCAATTTTCTTTTCTTTTTTTGTTTGCTTGTTTTGTTTGTTTATTTGATTGTTTTTTCAAGACAGTGTTTCTCTGTGTAGCCTTGGCTGTCCTAGACTCACTTTGTAGACCAGGCCTCAATCTCACAGCGATCCGCCTGCTTCTGCCTCTTGAGTGCTGGGATTAAAGGCCTGCACTACCACACCCACCTAGTCATATACTGTTTTTATACACTGTTTCTGAAACAAGTACATGAAAGCTCACCCATTCACATGATTCTAAAGACACTTGTGTTTGCATGCCTGGAGTAAACACTAAGGACTTGTTCTCTTTATATCTCTAAAGTCATCCGTCCTTGGCTCAGGATTTGGAGAACTGGCACCATCAAAAATGGTGGCTATCTCCAGCTCTCAGATTTTGGACAAGTTGAAAGCACCAGGTTTGAGCCCATTTCCTGCCACTTCAAGTGCACAGCAGAGCAGTGCAAGCCCTCCAGCCACTACTGCTTCCTGGGACCTCAAGCCCTCAGCGCCCCAGGCCTCAGTCCTCAATCATTTTGGTAAGTATATATTTTCTGAGCTGGTTTATTATATTGAATCATCAGCAGAGCCTGTTGTATGTGCACAGTATGGAGCAGCTTGTCCAGAGTCTCTTAGAATACATGCAGCTTTGGAAAGTTAAGTCAGTGGGCTTAGTGTATAGTGCTACATATAATAACAGGAGTAGATAGGTGCCTGGCTGGAAGAGAAGAGCAAGAATGCCGTGTGATGGCTCATTCTTGTGATCCCAACACTGAGGAGGTGGAGGCAGAAGAGTTACCAACCTAGGGTATAGTGTGAGAACCTGTCTCAGAAGCCAAGCAAAAGCCAGTGTGGGCCAGCTTGTCACATGCACTTGTCAGCACTTGGGAGGCAAAATGATCTCCTTCAGTTTGAGTATACATATTGAGTTTCAGGCCAGCCAGGACTAGATAGTGAGACCCTGTTAAAGACAAACAAACAAACCAACCCAAGCAGTTGGGGCTAGAGAGGTGAATTTAGCAGTTAAGAGTCCTGGTTGGTCCTCCAGAGGACCCTGGTTCGAATCCCAGCATCCACATGGCGATGCTCACAACTGTTTATAGCTCCAGTTTCAGGTAATCCTTTTCTGGCCTTCATGGCCACACCCACAAATATGATACATTGCGAAATACCTATACACAAAAAAATAACTACTTGGAAGAGCAAGTAGGCAAGCAAGTGTATGGGACCTGGAGCAGATGTGGGTAGTACTTGTGGGTTTTTATTAGAAGGGTCTAGGGATGCACCTCAGAGGTGCTTGGTTGCTATGTGTGAGTCCCTGGCCTCTAGTGCTGCACCACAAAGGACAAGAAAGCCCAACAAGAGCTGTGACACGTCCTCATCTGTCATTCTGTAGTGGCCATCATGACTTTACCAAAGCTTACTTTCTTTTTCTTTTTGGATTTTGGAGACTTAGTTTCTCTGTGTAGCCCTGGTTGTCCTAGAACTTGCTCTATAGACCAGGCTGGCCTCACAGAGATTTATTTGCCTCCACCTCCCAAGTGCTGGTTTTAAAGGTGTGCGCTGCCACCACCTCACCCAAGAATTACTTTCTGTTATAAAGGGAACATGTGTAAACTTGAAGTTTTCTAAATAAAACTCCCACCGAAGTCCCCTTTTAACACGGAGCTACCATTTGTCAGACGTGCTCATGTGAAAGATGGTGTGAGAGACAGTGGGGCTACTTCAGTTGATTACATGGTTGCTTTTGTGCTTCATGAAATGACTTGCCATGCTCAAAGTAATGCTTGTGAGAGAGACTCCTCTTCGGCTCTAGTGGAAGCTGGATTTATAGCCACCCTCTGCCTGACAGATAGCATAATTACAGATTTGTGGAAGGAAGGCAGATGTTAGGCCCAGACCATGTGTACATCCTAGGCACAGCAAGTCTACTGCATACAAACATGCTGGATCCAGCCACATCCAAACACATGTTCAGATAGTAGCTGTAAGCCTCTGCTGTTAGCTTTCCCACATAATTAATAACAAGGGAGGTTTATAGATAGAAGCAGGTTGTTTCCATGTTCTGATGAAGCTTTTTTGGCATGTATCTCTTTTTAAGTTGAAATGACCTTATTAATATGGGATGTGCTACTTTTATTTTTTCTTTTCAAGTAGGACTTTGCTGCCTTGGCTGGTGTCCCCGCCTTGCTTCCTGGAGCAGTTCTATCGTTGTAGGATTCCAGCGTGCACCCTAACACCCAGTTTGCATTTCTTTTACATGATTTCGATTCAGTACAACCAGAAAAGATTCTTCTGTCTTTTAAAATTGTAATCGACATGGTCTAACAATTGATTTTGTGGTATTGAGAAAAGGGTTGTATATTTATTCATTACCACTTTGCTTTTCATAGCTCATCCATATAATATCAGTCTGAAATAAAGACTGTGTATACTGAGTTCAGTGTCCTAAAGATGAGGAAAGACACTCTCTGCCCAATAAAACAGAGCAGCCTCCAAAAAGTGACTGACCTGTGTGAAATTTAGATAATTCCTGATATCAGGAGCCTGGGCACAGAGCTGCTTCCCTGGAGCAAGCAGGAGGACAGCAGAGGGAAGAGCTGTGATTGCCACACGTGCTCTTGATAGTTTTGTAACATTACACAAACTATATAGTAATCAAAACAGCGCTTTAAAAGTATTTACCAAATTGGTGGCTGGAGAGATGGCTCAGTTTGTAAAGTGGCTGCTGTGTACAGAGGAACATTTGTGTTTGGTGTCTCAGCACCCATGGTAAGGTTGGGTACAGAGACATCTAATCCTAGCACACAGCTCCCTAGAGCTCGCTGGCCAGCCAGCTTAGCTGAATGGTGAGTTTCTCTAAGTCCAGTGAGAGACCTTGTCTTAAGAAAATAAGGCGGAGAGCCACTCTGGTAGTGCTGACTACCTGTGCTGCACATGCACACGAGAATGCAGCAGAATTGGTAAAATAATCTGCATATAAATTTCAGCTAATGGGCAGGTGTGTGCAGCACTTCCTTGGACAACTCTACTTCGTGTCTTCCATGCATGGGAAATAAGGGACAAATCATTGGACACCTTTCTAGTAACCAATTATACATTTATATTTGTCTTGCTCTTTTCAAATAGGTAATTCAATAGAAGCCTCCTAACATGTGCTGCAGAATTACTCATTACTGCTGCTTTATTCTTTCCACATGTCATAGACTTCAAATCGCAGCCGGAACCGTCCCCAGTTCTTAGCCAGTTGAGCCAACGGCAGCAGCACCAGACCCCAGCAGTCAGTGTTCCTCCTCCTGGTTTGCAGTCCTTTCCTTCCCAGGCAAAACACCGAGAGTCAGCCCCTGGAGATGGTCCTGCTACTGTGAACAGACTTCTGCAGCTTCCTAGCATGGCTGTCGAAAATATGGTATCTGCCCACCAACCGCAGCCCAAACACATGAAACTCCCGAAGCGCCGGATCCCTCCAGCTGCCAAGGTAGGCATTCCACCATGAGTTTGGTCCTAAGGTAGTTATTCCACACTGGCTCATGTATTGGAGAACTAAGTGTTAGACACTGTGCTGCAGTGCCTTCCATCACTGCTTGAAATGGCTTCAAGTGTAGCTCAGTTTGGTCATTTCTCAGGCACTGGACTCGTTATTAGAGCGAATCCATGCTTGGAGTCAGAGCCTCCCTAGTTGAAGTGCAGACCTGAGGGCCTGATTCAAAGCACTTGTGGTTTTTTGTGTGTGGTATCTCATGGTTGGAAGATCTGTGATTACCTGACCAGTTAATGTTTTCATCACTGGTATGTCCCTGAAAACAGCAGACTGTCCTCGTTACCACCTGCCATGACACCCCCCCCCCCCAACAACCCTAAAGCCGGTTATAGTATTAACGTGGAGCGTTCCCCTGAGACCTGTTAAGTTGTTTGCTCATTTCACTCACTGTTTAAAAGGCTCTCTTTCTCTTCCTTTCCTTTTTCTTGTTTGTTTTTGCCAGTGTAGCCCAAGGAAGCTACTTGCTTGAGTCTTTGTAAGCCTTTGAGGCCTGGAGCCCCTCCCCTCTGTTCCTGATTAGCTTTGCTTTCCTAGGTTCCTGCATCAGCAGTGGAAATGCCTGGTTCTGCCGATGTCACAGGATTAAATGTTCAGTTTGGGGCGCTGGAATTTGGATCAGAGCCATCTCTGTCTGAGTTTGGATCAGCAGCTTCGGGCACTGAGAACAGCAGTCAGATCCCTGTCAGCCTGTACCCGAAGTCTTTAAGGTGCAAACCTCTTTTCTTGGTGTGACTGATCATATTCCTTTCTTTGCAAGTAAGACAGCACAGAGTCAAGAACTTGGAGAAGACAGTATCATACTCAGCAGTGCCGAGTTTGCTGTCACACGGGCTCTCCCTTTCTCCTCCTGCTCCTTACCTCCCTTTGACAGGGAACATGTCAGAACTTGTCTGATCTGGGTGTTTCGTGTGTGTGACTAGACTGACAGAAGATGTAGCTTTGGGGCCACTTAGCTTTCACTTAGCATTTGCGAAGGTCAAAGGTCATCCATACAGCGTGTGGGTTTCTATTGCCAACCATTTCACTGAGCAGATGGGGCACATCCCTAGCTGGTGGACACTTGTGCTCTTTTCTCGTTTTGCTTACAGTGAATCACACTGCTCTGCACAGCGCTCCTAGCAGCAGAGTTACTGAGTCCTGTGATACACCTGGAGAGCGCGGCAGACTTCATACAGTGGCAACAGCACTTTACACTCCCCTAGTTATCAAGGAGGGACCCCACTTCTCCACAGCTTTCCAACACTTAATTTTGCTTCAGTGAAATATTTTGCAAATAAAAGATTTGAGGTTTTTGTCCATTGGTTTTTCTCTGTCTGGAGATGCAACCTGATAAATTAAAAACTGTAGTGCAACGAGGATGCTGAACTAATTGGCTGACAGATGGCACCGATGTTTGTCTAACACCATGTGCTCTTTGCAGTGACCCTTTGAATGCCTCTTTACCAATGACCAGCGCTGTACAGAACTCCACCTACACAACTGCGGCTATCACCTCCTCCAGTCTGACCAGCTCCTCCCTGAGCTCCACCAGCCCAGTCACAACGTCTTCCTCTTACGACCAGAGTTCTGTGCATCCCAGACTTGCGTACCAAAGCTCTGCGAGCCCACCAGCTCCAGCTCCAGGGTCTGTTGCCGTAAGTGGCTCTCCTGCCTTCTTTTCTTCTCTTAGGACATATTCCATGGAAGTCAGTGGACAGTTTGGCAACACATGCTTTGCATTTTATTTATTGGTGAGTGTGTATTTGTATGTGCACTCATGCATGTGGAAGTCAGCAGGGCAACTTGTAAGAGTTGGTGTCTCCTTATCTTGTGTGTCCCAGATATCTAACTCAGGCTGTGAGCCTTGGCAGCTGGTCCCTTTGCTTACAGAGCCATCTTGCCGGCCTAACTTGGGAATTTAGAGAACACTGATGGGTACATCGTGTCATCCATCAGAGTAACAACAGCACCTACCTCCCAGCTACTGGCTTTGACGAGGTCTCCAGGGCCAGATGTGAACTGTTTCCTGTGGTACAGTCATCAGATCTAGTCAGAAGTGCTGTTGTCCTCATAACAGGCTTTTGTTTTGTTTTGTTTTGTTTTTTTGTTTTTCGAGACAGGGTTTCTCTGCGTAGTCTTGGCTATCCTGGACTTGCTGTGTAGACCAGGCTCACAGCAATCCGCTGCCTCTGCTTCCCTGAGTGCCGGGATTAAAGGTGTGTGCCACTCTGCCCAGCTCGCCTTGTTGTTTTAAACCAGTGGGTTCTCACCAAGTTGGTCTGGGTTGTTGCATGCAACTCCACAGCTGAGTAAGATTGTTGATGGCAGGTCTTCCCTAATGCTGTGAGAGCTAGCCAGCAGAGAACAAGTTTTCCAGCCCTGTCCACCCTGACTTACGTCTGTCACATAGAGCTGTAGGAATGGTGTCTAATGGGTCCATCAACAGCGATGAGGATTGCTCGTATTGTTTGGGAACGTTGGGATCTTTCTGGCAAGAACTATAGGATAGGGGGTCCAGGGGCTGGGGACGTAGCTCAGTGGTAGGACGCTCGCCTGGCAAGCACAAGGCCCTGGGTTCAGTCCTCGGCTCTGAAAGGAAAAAAAAGAGAGAGAGATAGGGTGTCCAGCTTCCAGTGCTGGCATTTTTGCTTACTAACCTGGTACTTCTGAGGATAGCTGGATGCGTGCATAGTACACATCACCCAGTTTCAGGAGCCATTTTGTTTGAATTTGAGAGAAAAGTAACAGGACAGACAAGGTGTAGATAGATCCTGGCTCCCCTAGAGCTGCAGTTAGACATGAGCTACCATGTGAGCACTAGAAATGGATCCAGGTCCTCTGGGAGAGCAGCCAGCTTCTTCCCACTGTGTCAGCTTCTTTCCTACTGCTGCTCCTTTCTGGGGAAGGTGTCTGAGCATCATGGCCTGCACTGTCGGTTGCACGCTCTGTGGCTCATCCCCAACCAGTGGAGGTGGGTATCTTTTTGTAAAGATCCCTGTGTCAGCCAGTCCCATCACAGTGTCTTAGGTGTTGATTTAGAATCTGCATTTTGTGGACAACATAGCCACAAGTTTTCTGTACTAACTCCCTCAGGAAAGCTGTGTCTTAGAGTCACATCTCATTTTTCCTTAGAAATAGTTCTAAGGAAAGTTTGATAGTTCCTGGTGTGGAGCCTCTGGGTAAGCAGCCTGCCTCTTACTGTTGTGCTAGAGCTGCAGCCCTCTTATTGCTGTGCTGGAGCTCCGGACCTACTTACTCTTTTATTTAGAAACTGTTTTTTCCCTTACAGAATTTGCATGAGGAATGGAAAGTGTCTCATGATTTACTTATAATGGAACTTCATCTTCCTAATACATTTTAACAACTTGGTGTATTTAGGGTTGCATTTAGCCTCCTGTACTTGTCTGATTCTGATTTTCAGAATGTGTTCTTCTTAACGATATATTAAATCTGGTTGTATTGCCTGTTCTCACTCTTCATCTTCTTTTATATTAAAAAAGAAAAAGACAAAAAGTCTGGCATAGTGGCGCACACATAAAATCCCAGCACTTGGGAGGCAGAGTCAGATGGATCACTGTGAGTTCGAGGCCAGCCTGGTCTACAAAGTGAGTCCAGGACAGCCAAGGCTACACAGAGAGACCCTGTCTCAAAAAACCAAAACCAAACCAAACCAAAGAAAGAAAGAGACATGGACTGGAGAGGCATCTCTTGTTGGTGCCCTTTCTGCACTTGCGATCACCCCAGGCAGCTCACCACCTGCAAGGCTGAGATTATAGCTGCTGCCGCTGCTGCTGAAGTGACGTGCACTCAGACACACACACACACACATACACACACACGCACACACAAGTGAAGAGAAAGCTCTTTGAAAAGAGATAATTGCTCCTTTGCTAACTTATTATACCTGTGGTTGACCTATTATGCTTATGGTTGTTGCTGTCCCAGTTGAGAGTTCACCCTGGTGATTGCCTGCACATGTCCATGTGTTTAACTCTTTCTCTCTGTTCTTTGCAGAATGGACATGGTGGTAGCCGAAGTCAGCACACAGTAGACAGTAAGTATAAGTTCTTTTTTTTCTTTCAGATTTACATATTTTAATTTTTAATTAAAATATAACTTGATGATTTTCTTCATCTCCTCCCTTTCCTTTTATTTTTTTAAACTTTTTTAAAATTATGATTCGTTTTAACATATACATTTATATTATTACACATTGAATAAAATAAACTACACACAGCGGGAGGAACCATGAGACAATCAGAAGTTATAAAAATGTTACATTCATAATGATTTGGCTGTTTGTATTTGTCAGACTTGAACAAAGCATTTTCCTATCTTGTCAGTCTAAATTTCTGGATGAAAACCAATATCTATCATATCTCATCTCTATTACTTAAAACACGTATCTTGATCTGAAACCATCTTAACCCCTAACCAACTAAGCTTAATTGTAAGACTAAACTATCTGGTCTTCAACCACATCAGAGACTTGAGAACGGTTAGCAGCTTCCAAACAGAGAAATGTGGCTAACACTACTGGAAAACACCAACTGATCAGTGGTTAGTTCCCCCAAGTTAGTTTGTCCATTTCCCCTGGAAAGCACTGTTTGTTTCTGAGATGGTCTCACTCCTAGCTCTGGCTGTGCTTGCGTCTGCCTCCTGAGTACCAGGGTTAAGGGTGCACACTACCACAGCACAGGTAGCTGTATTCCCTCTGTCAAAGGCTGGCTTCAGACTCACCTGGGAATCCTAGTGTGTAGTTAACAGGCTCTCTTCTCTAGCCCTGGTCATCCTCCCTTCCTGTTCTTGCAGGAGACTATTTATTTCTCTGTGCGCCTTTTATAAAGTCACCTATGGGTCATGTCTGGGGTGAGATGGTGTCTTCACTCAGTTTCTTTTACAACCAGTTTCATTTTCAGAATCATATGCAAATCATATGCTGTTTTTTGTTTGTCTAAGACATGGTTTCTCTGTGTAGCCCTGGCTGTCCTAGAACTCACTCTGTAGACCAGGTTGGTCTCGAACTCAGATTCGCCTGCCTCTGCCTCCTGGGTGCTGAGATTAAAGGCATGCGCCACCCCCTCCTGGCTAACTAGTGATCCTTCTTACAAGACAAAAAAAAATTAAAAACTACTCACATTACCAGTTCTATTCTAGAGTTATGAGTTAATCAGCTTTAATGTATTAATTTCTCCTCTATCCTATGGGGATCTAACTGGAGGCTGAAACGGCCTCAGCCAAACCTAATTTCAAAAAAAATTACAGCTCACTCCTGTTGCTTATGCTGGGTCAAATCATTGCTCCTCTTCCCTACAACCCAACTGTCGCACTCTGTAACCTAATACGCTGTAGCCTCCCTACAACTCCGCTGTTCACTGCTTTCCTTTTACTCATTTACATTGATTACTTCCTTTTCGCAGATAAGAAGTAAAATATACCTATTATGCTACTTATAGCCTCTACAATCCAGTTGTCACTTGGAGGCCTCTTTTCTCTAATATGACTTTTACCAACTGAATTATCATTGCAACATTTATAGCAACACCTATGGCTGTAATAGCCCTACTCAGTTAGTGCCGCCCAACTAATGGTCTTACTAGCAACCAACAGCATTAAAGCATTGAATCCTGGCTCAGTCACTAGAGTGCTCCCTGGTGTACATGTAGCTCTGCAGGGAGCTCCTGCAAGCCCTGCACGGAGCATTCGGCAGGCAAGAGATGAGAAGCTCCTGGTCGTTATTAACTATGTAGTAAGCTGAACCCCTGTGTCTAAAGAAACAAAACAAAATGAAACCTAACAACCTTCCCCACGAAAAAGACAAAGAGACAAAAGCAGTGTGGTGGTGCACGGTGTAATTCTAGCATTCCAGAGACGGAGGCAGAAGATCAGGAGTTGAAAGTCATCCTTGGTTACATAGAGTTCCAGGTCAGCCTGTGCTGCATGAGACTCTTGTCTCAGAAAAAAAGTGATTTGGCCAGCCTGCTCCCAGCCACTTAGAACTCTCCCTTCTTGTTAGAGGGCTTCGTCACGGAGGGTTCCCCAAGAGGGACAGCGGCTTCTCTTTGCCACCTGGAAAAGGCAATGATGTGTTTCCAAGCACATATCTGACTTGTATGTGTGGATGACCAGTAAAGCTGAGTCTTTTCCGATGGTGCCCAGTTGTTTCCATGTCATCTCTGAAACACAGAAACCCTTCTCTGTATCTTTTGAAACATATTCCAGATAAGTTCCCACTGTGCATTTAGAAGTAGATGTTGGTGTGAATTCTTGTGCAGCATTGAGATGAGGAGACCTGTCCACCTGTGCCCTCAGGTGCCTGCTCTGGAGCCGTGTGGTGGGAGCACTCTGAGGAGGCCTTGCCTGATTGCTCTTCATTCCCTCGTGTCGTGCTCTGAAGGGAAATTTGTCTGACTGTATACACAGCAGATTTGCCCACCATCTCTCTTCTGGGTGCTTGTGTCAGGGTTCTGGAAATGGGAGGAATAGTCCACATCAGGGTGATTTAAAAGGTGTCGTTGTCTGTTCTTTGTCCCAACCCCTCACATGTCCTTAATAGTCCTGTCTGCAGGAAGTGGAGCTGTCTGGTGACATGCTGAGCTGTCCTAGACCCTCTAGCATGCTGTCTCCATGCCTGAATGTGACTAGACACCGCGTGCCGCGGTTGCCATAGGCTTGCTTCCAGAGCTAAAGAGACGTGTTTCTTGCAGCTACTTCATCGGTTCCAGCTCCAAAGACAACAGACCCTCCTGCCCTCCCTTCTGTGGGCTCGCTGCCCAGCACCACCGCCTGCACTGCACTTCCGCCCTCTTCGTCCCAGCACACTGCCACTTTGCCCTCCTTGTCCCAGTCTGGTGACCTGTCCAGCAGCCCCCTTTCTCAACTTAGCAGGTGTGTATGTGGGTGATGGTGAGAAAAGAAAGAATGGGGACTTGTAGGCTCCATCCAAGTTGATGGATGCCTTGAAGAAATGCCACTTGTTGTCTCTGACAGGTTGTCACATGTGACTTGAATATATGGCTCACAGTGTAGCCTGGTGGTCATACCCCAGGGAGTCACTGGGGTGAGAACCTTGACGGCTTCCAGTGTTCCTGCTGTCAGGATCGGGGGAAACAGCGGAACCGCACGCACACACGGCTGTCCTGTCCCCCGCTGTTGACCCAGGCCACTGTACTGTAGAGTCAGGGTGACGGATTGGTATCTGACTTGAGTTTTTCCTGATTCTAGAGAGAAATTACTAGAATAGGGTGCAGGAAAAGGAGTCAGCTTGTTACCCACACCTTTGTAGAGATCTTGATCCATTTAGTTCAGAGCAAAAGTGTTTCAACTCAGGATCTGATTGGAATTCAAGCTCCACTCTTAGGTTTGGGCCAAGCCACACAGAGCCTCTCTTGACTTGCAGTGTTCTGGGTTCTTTATAGCCACAAAAAGGTTATAATGTGCTGAAGATGTGTTATATCTGACCAGCTGGAGGACGTTAGCCATAGGACTTTAAGGGTATAAAGTCTGATGTCCAGTGTCCTCAGGGATAGGATTGATTGAGTTTAATTATAGCCTGTCAAACCAGGTATGTCTTGCTTCTGTGGAAAAAACTCATTTGTTTGACCATGTGGTGTCTATTTATCTTCTAGTTCCCTCTGCAGCCACCAGAACAGCCTGTCCTCCGCACATGCAGCACGCCCCACAAGCACGCCACACACTGTAAGTGCCCACCCAGATCTGTCCACGGTCACCCGGGAAAGTGGTTTGCTTTGATCTGAATGCTCGAGAGTCTCATGCCTCACTCACTGCCTTAGGCCTTGTGCGGTGTCTTTGGAGTTCAGTGGTGTGCTTTCCTCTTTTCCTGACAGGACACCTCTCGTTAGCAGGGACAGCTTTGTTTCATAGGCTTTTTTATTTGACATTTTTTACAAAGACTAGGTTTGTTTCCTGTTCCTGTCTGCAGATCTCACTCATTGTCCAACCTCTTAGCCTAAAGATATAAATTAAGTTGCATTCTTATTAACTCTGTATTAATATCATGGGGCTTTGCTGTGGGCAGTGGGTAATTTTAATCTGCCTTCATACCGTCTTCCCCTGCTTAGAGATAGGTAGCTTGAGGAAACAAGTTTTCAGCCAGGCGTGGTTGCACACGCCTGTAATCCCAGCACTCGGGAGGCAGAGGCAGGTGGACCTCTGTGTGTTTGAGGCCAGCCTGGTCTACAAAGTGAGTCCAGGACAGCTGAGGCTACACAGAGAAACCCTGTCTCAAAAAAACTGGGGGTGGAGGGTGGGGCGGGAAGAAGAAGAAATAATCCAGTGGAGGTGTCAGCAAGGGAATGCCCTTCGTCTATTTCTAACAAACATGTAAAGCACGTATATCTCTTAAGTTTATGAGTGTTTGCCCAGTTTTTGTATGTGTACCTTGTATGTGGCTGTTAACCCATGGCGGTCAGGAAGAGGGTATCAGATGCCCCGGATTTAGAGCTACAGAGGATTATGAGACATCAGGTGTTTGCTAGGGACCAAATCTAGGCCCTCAGCAGGAGGTACTTTTAATCACTGTACCATCTGTACAGTGCCCCTTTTTAAAAACTTTAAAAAACTTTATTTACATGTGTGCATCTGTTTGTGTCTCTGTGTGACTGCAGGTGCCCACAGCGTCTACAAAAGGGTATTGGATCCCCTAGCATTGCAATTTTACTTGGTTGTGAGCCATCTAATGTGGTTGTTTGGAATAAAACTTGGCTTCTATGTAAGAGCCGTATAAATTCTGAACCATTAGCTATCTCTCCAGCACCCTATAAGTAGTTGGTGGTTGTTTTAAATGTGTTCAGATGCATCTCTTTCTCTCTGTCTCAGAGGGATTTTCCTTTGAGAACTTGCTGTCCTTTCCTTGAGGCTAGTTATGTGTGTGATTTGCTGTTCACATGTGGCACTGGGGTAAGGCCAGAGACACTCCCCCTCTAGAAAAGTAGCCTGTACTCTTAACCATTGGTTGGTTGGTTGGTTTGAGGCAGTCTCACTTTGTACTTGTGACTGGTCTGAAACTCACTTTGTAGACCAGGCAAGCCTGGACTTCTCAGAGACCTGCCCGCCCTGTCTGTGAAGTGCTGCTCTGGTGCCTTCCAGCCCCGGCTTAGAAAGCTTCATGCTCACCTTCAGTCCTGGAGGCTGAATCTGGCTACAGTGGCTCCCTCACCTTATAGTCACCAAGGACTGGCATCACTCACTGCCTGTTCAGCCACAGAGCTGGAGTCCTGGCTGTTCCAGCACTTTCTTGCCCTCAAACCCACATCTTGGCTTTTATTTTGCCAGCATGCCAGTGTGGAGAGCACCCCGTCCTCAGCCGCCTTTTCAACAGCAGCAACCTCTGCCCCAAGTGCCCTGCCCTCGGGAGCTGTCCTACCTGGGAGCAGCCTGTGCCTGGGTGGGGCCACTGTGAGCGTCCCCAGCAGCAGTACAAGGGCCACAGCCTTGGTGACCTCAGGTATGTGCCTCAGTTCCTGACCTGCTCCCTCAGCACTCACCTTCCAGGCCTGTGCCTCCACCTCAAGCCGCAAAGGAGCCTCACTGTAAAGTTGGTGGGTCATTGTGTTTGATTTTTCTTCTTTATAGGCAAGGCACCCCCAAACCTTCCTCAAGGGGTGCCTCCCCTGCTACACAATCAGTACCTCGTGGGCCCTGGAGGGCTGCTTCCTGCTTACCCGGTGAGCACACAGTAGGACTCAGTCCTGGTTGTTTGGGGGCTGGCACGTGAGTGGACTACCTGGTGAGGGGGATGTGAGTGACACCAGGGCTGCACACCTGAAGCAGCTCCCCGTCTCCCTGTCTCCGTCCATCTCATATCTCATGTGTCGCTCCCTCTAGACTCTTGGGCAGGATCTTTTCCTATAGCATCTTACCCAAGTCACATTCTTGAGTGCCAATTTTGTCCCCCTGGTGGCTTTGATGTGTGTTCCCTAATGTATCCACTGACTCCCCTGCAGATCTACGGTTATGATGAACTCCAGATGCTGCAGTCACGGCTGCCGATGGTGAGTGAGGACCTTGGCAGTTGAAGCGCACTCCCCCACAGCACCTTTGAGAAGCCGTGATGTGCTTGGTTTGATCATTGCTTTGCCAGATAAGGACTAGGGCAGCCCAGAGCGCTGGGTGGTTAAAGGCCAGGGTTAGACTTCTTCATCCCCAGAGCACAGCCTTCTTAGCCTTTTTTCTTTGCACTGCTGCACTTGCATTCACACGCATGGCTGGCGCACTGTCATGGTTGCTGGGGCTCAATGAGTTGGGAGAGGCGAGGCTAGTCAGGGCCAAGACCCAGGGCCTGTGCTTACCTAGCAGTGCTCTCTGCTGGCGTAAAGCCTCCTAGGCTTTGCCTCTTCTACCCTTCCAATAGCTGTTTGTTAAAGACCAGTAAAGTTGACTTGGCCTGTAGCATTTCACCAGATCTCCATGTGTGGTGTAAAAATAGGTGTGAGATTATCTCTGTTTGGTATCGGCATTTGGATTTGCAGTGTGCACACAGCAAAGACGCTGCCGTTTTGCCGCTCTCTGGGGCTGCTTTGGAGTGTGGCATCACCGGAATGCCCATGCCTGTTCTGCCAGCTGGATCTGCTCTCCAGGGTGAGACCATTGGCTCAGTGAGTCTTCCTTGGTCTTTCTAGGATTACTATGGAATCCCCTTTGCAGCACCTACCGCCCTTGCCAGCCGAGATGGGAGTCTAGCTAATAATCCATATTCAGGTCAGTTTGCTCACTGGGACAGACTGGGAGGGGCTGGGCTGGCCTGTCACTAAGACGTAGGAGGCCAGAGGTGGCTGCAGTGCAGAGGGGCTGAGGGGTCGTTGACGGTGTGAGTGTTTGAGCTGGCACTTTGACCTTTTGATAACAGCCAGCTGGCCTTTCCCCTGGTGATACTAAGGTCAGTGTTCTTTTAGGTGATGTCACCAAGTTTGGCAGAGGAGACTCTGCATCCCCTGCACCTCCAGCGACGCCGGCTCAGGCGCAGCAGAGCCAATCTCAGACCCACCACACAGCCCAGCAGCCCTTTTTGAACCCCGCTCTGCCGCCTGGCTACAGCTATACCACCGGCCTCCCCTACTACACAGGCGTGCCCAGTGCCTTCCAGTATGGGCCTCCTATGTTTGTGAGTATTTCTACAATGTTTCCTTGTGTCTGTCAGCAGTGTATGAGCGTCTATCGAGGGGTTATGGGTTCCTTTCCCACCTGCCTTTAGACCCATCGGGGGTCACACTGAGGAAAGTATGGGTCTCTTGGTGTGATTTAGTCTTGGCCAAGGCCTAGGCCAGGACTGATCTCTTTACCTCACCTGCTTGTCCTCCCAGGTCCCTCCAACTTCAGCGAAGCAGCACAGTGTGACTCTTGGCACGCCCCCTACCCCTTTCCAGCAGGCCAGTGGCTATGGGCAGCACACTTACAGCACAGGTAAGGGCTACCCCCAGTACTGAGGGGAACAGGCTCAGACAGACTTGTTTAGCCCACACATTGCCTCTTGTGCCCTGGGTGATAGGTTATGATGATCTGACCCAGGGGACAGCGGCAGGAGACTACACCAAGGCTGGCTACGGTGGATCATCACAGGCACCGAACAAGTCAGCTGGTTCTGGGCCTGGCAAAGGTAGTGTCACTCCTTTCCAGGACTGTCCCCTGGAATAGTGGTTTCCCGGCTGACTCTGAGGCAGGGCTACCCCAGGCTCTCTGGGACTGAATGCTATGGGAACAACTACTTTTCTTGCTAGGAGTATCCGTGTCTTCAGGCACCACTGGCTTACCTGATGTGACCGGTTCTGTCTACAGTAAGAACCAGGTGAGTGTACAAAGGTTGGGCAGGTAGATCAGAGAAAAAAGCACAGCTCAATCTCATCTTCTCGCTGTTGTCTTTGTCCTGTAGACGTTTGACAAGCAAGGGTTTCATGCAGGGACTGCACCGCCTTTCAGCCTGCCCTCTGCCTTGGGCTCCACTGGGCCCCTGGCCCCTGGAGCGGCCCCTGGCTACCCGCCCGCGCCATTCCTGCATATCGTGCCTGCGCACCAGCAGCCCCCCTCCCAGCTGCTGCACCACCACCTAGCGCAGGATGCCCCGGTGAGCGCAGTGATGGAGGCGGCCTCCTCACCTTGGGCCTGGTGTTCTGTTCCAGCCTTGATAGCCTTTTCTCTTCTTCCTCAGAGTGGCTCTGGTCAGCGCAGCCAGCCCAGCTCCCTGCAGCCCAAGTCTCAAGCCTCCAAGCCCACCTATGGCAACTCTCCATACTGGACAAACTAGACCCTGAAAAGGAGATGGTGGGCTCTTGGGCAGGAGAGAACACATGGAGCACACGTCTGGGAGCCCGGTGCCTGTCCTAGAATCCTGAGAAATAACTGTGTCAGCTGAGCCTCTGTGGGACGCCTGCCTCCCAGACCCACTATTGTATGTAGTGTATTTATGTATGTATTTGTAAATGTGACAGAAGCCTGGAGGAGCTGGGCTGCGGCCATGGGCAGCATACAAGTGTGCTCTACCAGTCTGGACACCCTCGCTGTAGCCAAGCAGGCCCCATCCCCACCCTTCTGCCTTCAGGCCTTCTATGTGGCCCCGGCTCAGTGGGGCGCTTGGGTGCCCCTGAAGGACTAGTGGCTTGGGGATGGGGTCAGATTCCAATGAAGAAGAATCACGACTTATCTCACTCACTCCCTTCTGACCATTATGGTTTTTTCCTTCTGTAATTACTTCATACTTGTTTTGAGAAACTGATCCTTTTGTCTTTTGTCACAGTCCCCGTTACAGCAAATCTTAATCTGGGAATAGCAGAGATGCCCCCTGTCCAACATAAACCTGGTGCCTGTCTGCCAGCGCACAGAGCAGGGCTTCTGCTTGTGGTCTGGTCTTGCCCTAGGAACTTGCCTCTTCTTATCGACCACTTAAAGAATATATGAACTGGGTCTCAGAGATAATCAGCCAGTCAGCTCCCTGGTAAAGAAATCAAAGATCTGCTTCCATCTCAGTGACAGCCTGTCTCCAAACAAAGGCTCCTCAACCAGTTGTCCTGAGCCAGGTGGACAACTGTTTCAGGGTTTTCTCTCGCCCAAACTCCACCTAATAAAGTTCTGAGAGCATGCTGGGTCTCTGTGTGCTGTGACTAAGGGATGGCTTGGGAGGCACCTCACACGGATGGCCACTTGAACTTGCTGTCTCCTTCCTTCTTCAGGGTCTAGACTGTGCTTAGGAAAGTTAATGTGCCTTTTCTGGCCACTTCTTAGTAAGACTTAGGACCAGGATTCATATAGTCAGTCAACGAGAGTGCCAGGCTAGTGCTGTCCAACCCCAACTTTGACTAGAGCTGAGGGCCGGAGAGCTGTCTGTGATGGTCCCTGTACAGAATGTAACTGGGTCCAGTTAGGGCCAGGCCAGTTTCGGCCCTCAAGCCACATTACTGTTTCAGCCCAGGACTGAATGCTTCCTGTGGGCCCTTGTAAAGGTCACTGAAATTGCTGCCCCCCCCCCCCCCCCAGCAGTTTAACTAATGGTCTCAAGCTTGGGGGGGAAGACTTGGGGATCACAATCACAGTGGTCAGGCCAGGGGACACTTGTAGCTTAGGATCCTGACCAGAAGAAAAGGCAGGTGTCGTTAACTGAAACAGGAACTTTGTCAACGATCCTGTCACCTGAACTTGGGGACTGAGCATAGTGCCATGCTCTCTTGCTTGCTTGATTCCTATTAACAGTGAACACAGTGTTTGCCTTTACAAAGTTAAACAAATGGCTTTGCCTTTTAATTCCTTAAGATTGAGGGCAGTGAAAAGGTCAGTGGAGCCCAAATAGTGGTGTTAACTGAGACTTGGTGAATGTCAGGGTGACAATGAGATAATATTTTTTTAACATGGGGGTGGGGTCAACCCATGGGGAAGTAGCAATACAGGTTTTTTTAATATCACATTTTTATTAGTAGACAGATGGGCAGAAAAAAGACAAAATAAATCACTAAAGGGGAAGTCAACACAAAATGCATTGGGACAAACTTCTCATAAGTTAAACTGAAAGACCATCTACATTTTTAGCTAAGAAAACTATTAAAGTCAGGTGTGTCCGCTGGTTTCAGTTGAAATTGCATCTGAATCTTTTCAGCTGTAAATGTAAACCTCATTGATGGGGGGAGGGGGGGGACAATTTTCCTTCCAGTGGACAGATCAAACATAAGGGAGCCAGCAAATGATGTCCGGGAACCACAGGAGGAGGGCTAAGAGAATTCTGGAATGGTAAGAGGCTGAGGAGACTGAGAAGCAACAAACAGAACCCTGACATACTTGCCCCACCCAGCCGCAGGCTGCATGCAAGTGCTGAGCCTTCAGTGAGGCCTTGATAAGCGATCCAGGCAAGCAGCACAGCTGGGCTCAGAACGTTCTACTTGCACCCAAGAGCTCCGTCTTCTCCCTAAAAAGAGAGAAACTTAACACACTCCAGTGGTTTCCCACAGGACACGTTCTTGGGATCTAGTATGGGCCAGCATATTATGTCAGTCTAGACTACAGTGTCCGCCTGGCAGCAAAGCCATGGCCTTGGCATAACCACACCCCATCAAAGGCTGAGAGGTCCACTTCCACTCTCTGGCTCCCTGAGTCAACATGCAGCACAGGCCAGCAGGGCACCTCCCACAGTGCCCAGGACTGGGGCGCTTGAGCACTGAAAGGCTTAGTTTTAGGGTACCAAGAGAGTTAAGACCAAACTACTGGCTGTAAACTTTTGGGGGTGGAAGATAAGCGCTGTGAGAGGGGTTGGCTCCAGGTTGCAGACTATGGGGAGCACTGAGGGGAGCCACAAGCTTGGTCCTTCTGGAAGTTTCTACTTTTCACAACAACTGTGTTCCCCAACCCACTAGGCTTGGTACAGGCCTGGCCCTGTGGAGATCAAGTTCATAGATATTTCAGGGCCAGACTAAACTTTAGAGGCCAGAAAGCTGCTGAGAAACAGCATTCATTCAGGAGAATTTCAAGAGTGAATGAAAACCCTGAGATCAGAAAGGAAGGAGGGTCGCCTTCCATCGCTAACCGAAGGGGGGAATCCACCCTTCCCAGTCCCCGGATGCCCTTTGGTTCTTTCTGAGCTGTGATCTGAGATAAGGGCTGACTCTGGCGCACAAGCATCCTAACGCCCTATCCTCCTCAAGTCTGGTTTTACTTAGACCAGTCCGCAAAACCAGGAACAGACATCTGCTTCAAACCTGAAGTGGCTGGAGAGTGGGGCTGCTGGAGCTCAGTCCCGATGGAGCAGCTTGTGATGATACCCGGGAAACAGCTGCAGCAACCGCGATGCCGAGACTGGAAACTGCCTGCAGTCAACTGGGCCGGCAAAGCAAGAAAAGCCCAGGGAAAGCTCCTTCAACACTGCGGCTTGCAACGCCATGGCCGAAGTACAGGAGAAAGAGTCCAGATCGTATCCAGCCAGTCTCAAGTTGCACACATCCATAATAATCACTATCAATATAAGCAGCTCAATTAAACCAAAATCTGAACACATGCACCTAGATTAATACTGAGTAATTAAAAGTGGCTACTTAAAGAAAAAAAAACCTCATGTGAGAGTATCTGAGATGTTTCCTCTCCCAACAGTGGCCACCAGCAGTTTCCACTCTTTCCCCCTTGGCAGCGTCACCCAAAACTGGTGTACTTTTTTGTTTTCATAACTAAAAATCCATACACTAGATCTCCACTTCCTCCCACTTGCCCCACTCTGGTGGAAAAAAGTTACCCTACCTTTAAAATAAATAGCAACCAAGTGCTCAGTTCTATGTAAAGTATGAATATTTATTTCAGGCTTTAGATCCCAATCGATTCCAAAAAAACAAAATCTGATTTCTCTCTTTAGAGTAGCTGCAGCCTCCATGTTGGGGCAATCTCATAGAGGCAGCACATTTCATCAGACTTAGCGAGAGGAAGTCCCTGATGCCCACCGCGTCCCAGCCTCAGGAAGGGAAAGAACAGAACTCACCACCACGGGGCTGGACAAATGCACACGCACTAATGTAAGGAGCAGCTAAACCTTGGCAAATTGGCTTTTTTTTTCCTTTTTTTTTTTTTTCCTTTTTTTTTCTTTTTTTGGTTTTGTTTTTTTCCCCCCATTTTATTTTGCTACCCAATATATGCAGCACTTGTGGACTCCCAGTGGGTTCCCAGCTTTCAACACCATGTCTTAAACAGACTAATTCTTCAAGAATCTAAAAACAGACACACGTGTTTGCTGTGAACACTCTGCAGAGATGAGGTGAGGTGGGAGTTCGAGGGGTGGGGGCTGTTTTAAAAAAAAAAATCAATACAGTGATGGAAGGGTAAAGAATGCAAGAATTCCGACTCTGTGGAGGGGACTTTCTCTCCATTAAAGGTCCATAGGAGGAGCAAACTGAGATCTGCGGGGGCAGCAGGAGCCGCGTTGGCTCCCCTCCCCCCATGAGTAAGTCCTTGCTGAGGGGCCACCATAGGTCCCCACTTGCTCCCCTCCCTTTGGCCTGAGACGCCAGGGCAGTACAGGGCACTGAAGGAGCAGTCACGACTCCTCGTTCCCAGAATCATCGTCATCGTAACAGTCGGCATCTTCCTCCTCCTCATCTTCATCATCGATGTCGTCGTCATACAAATCGTCGTAAAGCAAATCTGAGCTGTTGTCAGTGGAAGGCACTTTAGTTTTGATGCAGTACTCGGCCAGGGTCGTGGGGACCTTCACGCCGTCCTTCTCCGCTTCAGCCTTAGTGGCCGAGACCTGTTTCCTGGACAGAGTAACACAAGAATGTCGGTGGAGCTCCGTTTCTGTCTTGATTCGAGAGGGTTTTCACTCTAACCCTCCGCTTTCGTTTCCGCAGTGCTGGGATTATGAGAGAAGCCATCACACTCGGCTTAGAAAGCTGTTTTGGTAACTGACCATCAAGATTCCCTGTCACTCCCATCCACACTCCACACCCAACGGACACCTTGCACCACAGCAAGGCTCTCCACCATCAGGTACCATCATGGAGGTTAACATGTCTGCCCTGTTTGCGAGAAAACCTCCCAGAGGTAACCTCAGCAGACTCCACTGCTGCACAGATCAGGTTAGCTAACCCACAGCCATCTGAAATTCTCCTGTCGCCGTCTCCCCCACTTCCCCGTCTGCTAAGGGTTGGGGACTCACAGATGCATATGCACTGTGGGCTTTACATGTGGGTTCAGGCTTGCAAAGGGTACTGGGAATTAAACCCAGGGCAGGCAGCAAACATTCTACAACTGAGCCACAGGGCAGCAGTGGCTCACATGCTTGGCAAGAGCTTCTAACAGTCACCTTTACATAACCCTACTTAGATCTACTGGGCGCAGCCCCCTTTTATGGCCGCCCCTGGCTGCTTGGCTCCTGTCATTGGTCTTTTCCATTACCCAGTGAGGGCTTGGCTGACAACAGGTGTGCAGAAAATGTTACACTTGTTTAGTGTAAAATAGTTTCTTTCCAAAAGCACACAAAAATGGAGCCATCATCAAGGTTGGTGGGCAGGTGTGGCTACTGGAGAAACTGACAGAGTAAGGACACCACTTTCTGAAGCTTCAGTTTGTTGCCAGGCCTTGCACACTTCCTGCAGCTTCTATAGGCCTTTAAATTACCTTCAATTGTTGCTATGACTCATTCACCCCAGTGGCTGATCATTATAAACAAGGCACAGTGATGTACACTGCTATCCCAGTACTTGGAGACAGGCTGGATCTCTGTGTTCAAGGCCAGCCTGGCTAAACTGTCCCCTTAACCCTCCCACACACAAGACAACCAGCCAACCAAAAAATAAAAATAAAAAAAATCGCTGCAAGATTTCCACTGCTTTCCAGTGAATTCTCTTTATTTTTTATTGTCTTTTTTGTTTCTGTTGTGGGTTGTTTTTCAAAAGCTAAATTCATTAGGTAACTACTCCATAAATCTAATTTAGAAATTGTTTTAGAGTAAACAAGATACTGAACTTGGATGTAACCCCTGAGTTCCAGAAAGCCTTACCTAATGATCTCAGCGTACTCCTTGTCCTTTCCCTTGCTGTCCCTCCACTTCCTGAACATGACCGAAGCGTCCACGTTGGCTGGAGAGAAGGTGTTGGGCTCATTAAGCAGTGAGATTACACTTAACAGGATCGTCCTGGAAAGCAGAGGAGTACACTGTGAAAATCCATGTCTAGAAGTACAGGGTTTTGTTTGTTTTTTTAAATCACAATCCGTTTTAAACTTTTTTTTTCTTTAAAATATTTCTGATACATATATGACAGCTTATGTTTTCAGGGGCCGGTGAGATGAAGGCCCAGGTGAAGGTGCCAGCAGCCCAATGACTGCGTCTGATTGCCCAAGATGAACAAGACAGAGGAGGAGGAGAGCCAGCTCCTCACAAGATGCCCTGTACTTCTGTTTACACAAACACATAGTAAATGCAATTAAGCAAACACAACAAAACTAAAAAAAGAAAAACCTTAGGACCAGAAGCCACTTCAACTCCAGCCCCCAACTCTGGTGGAGACTCTGCTCAAGCACAGGCCACGGCGACCAGAAGACAAGAGAGAAGCAGAGACTGAGAAACAAAAACCCACCCAGCAAAGACAAACTCAGAAATCCAACATGCTGGTCTAACTGATGCCTGCATGTAGAAGAATGCAAACAGATCCTTATTTACCACCCTGCACAAAACTCACGTGCAAGTGGATGAAAGACCTCAACATAAAACCAAAAACACTGAACATGACAGAAGAGGCAACTTCCTGAACAGAGAGCACTAATAACACAGGTCCACAGATCAACAATTGATCAACGAGACCTTAGGAAACTAAAAGGCTTCTTTCTGTAAGGCAAAGGGCACTGTAACAGGACAAAACCACAGCCCTCAGACCAGAAAAAGATCTTTACCAACTCCACATCTGACAGAGGGCTAATATCCAAAAAATATAAAGAACTCAAGAAACTAAACAACATATTAAATAACTCAATTTAAAAATGGGATACAGATCTAACAATTCTCAGTGGAGGAATCCCAATGAAATGCACATCAAAACGACTCTGAGATTCCATCTTACACCTCTCATAATCCTAAGGTCACAGACACAAGTGACAGCTCATGCTGGTGAGGATGTGGAGCAAGAGGGCCACTCCTCCACTGCTGGTGGAGGACAAATGTGTACAGAATTCTAAGTATCAATATGGCCATTTCTCAGAATACTGGGGCTCAATCTACCTCAAGACCCAGCTGTATCACTGGAGCACATACATAAAAGAAGCTCCATCCTACCACAAGGAAACTGGGAGCCAGAGGAGTTGAGGACACCAGGAGAACAGGAGACTAAAGTGACAATTACAAAGCCTGCATGGGTCTGTACTGATATGGTTGTGTAAGCCTGGTGTTGCTGTGGACTCTGGTCCTTCTGCCTGCTCTCGGGACCAACTTCCTCCAACAGGTCTGATATGAGGGTTTGTACCTGGTCTTATTGTATCTTGTTATCTACCTTGTTCGGTTGATGTCCCTGGGAAGCGTGTGTGTGTGTGTGTGTGTGTGTGTGTGTGTGTGTGTGTGTGTGTGCGCGCGCGTGCACATCCTAGGAAAAAGGAAGATAGGAGGAAGTGGGAGGAGTGGAGGGAGAAGCTGTGGTTGAGAAATATGAGAAAAGAAATACGATTTTTGTTTGTTTGTTGTTGTTTTTTGGTTCTTTGAGACAGGGTTTCTCTGTGTAGCCTTTGCTGTCCTGGACTCACTTTGTAGACCAGGCTGGCCTTGAACTCACAGCGATCCACCTGCCTCTGCCTCCCGAGTGCTGGGATTAAAGGCGTGCGCCACCACGCCCGGCCGAGAATAAATACGTTTTAACAAAAAAATCTTAAATTTGGTTTGGGGATGGCGAGATGGTTCAGTTAAGAGTATACTGTTCCTCCAGAGGAGCACAGTCAGGACACAGCGCACACCATCCAGCAGGCTGCTCACCACACTGGGTAACTCCAGCTCCTTGGGCCTCTTTTGGCCACACACACACACACACACACACTCATCAACAGATACACAAATGCACAATTAAAAACAAAAGCAATCTTTTTAAAAATTTTGTTTTTCAGGGGTAAGCAGGCTACAAACAGGCCACTGAATGGGGCAGGGTGGTACAAGTGTGTAGTTTCAGCACCACTGAGTGAGGCCTGGTCTCAAGCAACTAACCAGCTAAGTTACAAGAGGGGGGCGGGGGCAGGGGACTGAGGTATTTGATTTGATGAAATTTTTTCCTAACAGGGTAGACAGAGCTTTTGTCATGCTCTGAATCACACAAAGCCATTTAAAACAACAACAACTCCTCTAACCAGTTAAAAATCTCTCTCCCTCCCTACCCCACCCCCACCCAACACAGAACACTCCTTTTCTACTAGATTAAAGATAATTTCTTGGGCCTTTCTCTAAAAGTTTGACTTCTTCAAAGAAATTCATCATGTAAACTATGGAAAATGGGCCCCCATATTATCCTAGAAGTAAAAGAAGGATGTGGGTAGAAAAATCAGAATAAAATAAGAGTAGGAAAATCACACATTACAGAAAACACAGCCATGCACCCATGCATGCAAAAAGTCAACTAGCCAGTTGTAAGGGTTTATAGGTTTCAGAACCCCTGGGTGTGGAGCGGAGACTTTCAGGCCGAGGCAGATGGGTGGCTGTGAATTCAAGGCCACACAGCAAGTTCTAAGCCATCTAAGGCTACCCTGGTGAGACCCTGACTACAAATAGAACAAATGAACGAAAGAGCAAACAGACAGACAGCCTGGTCTTCTTGTATCCCTCCCCAATCTACATATATTCCTAAACAACATTTGGAAAGCAAAACAAACAACAACTCATTCTTAAAAACCTAAGCCAAACACAGAGATTTGTAGATGAGATTTCTAGGCTTAGTAACATCTGGGTTTTTTTGCCAGAAGTAAACTCCACACACTGCTGGTACAACTTGCATCAATCAGCTTCAATATTCTACCTCACTGCTGACCAGAAGGATTCTTTGACAAGGTAGGTAATAATATGAGAAGAAAACCCGGGTTTAAAAACAAAAAACAGCTGGGCATAGCTGGGCGCACTCGGGAGGCAGAGGCAGGCAAATGTCTGTGAGTTCGAGGCCAGCCTGGTCTACAAAGTGAGTCCAGGACAGCCAAGGCTACACAGAGAGACCCTGTCTCGGGGGAAAAACAGAAACAAAACAACCAACCAACCAAAAAAACCCAACCAAACAACAGAAACTCTATCCTCATTAGGTTTCAACATGTTTAAAGAGGATGTCAGCACAGAGAACACAGTTCTAACTGGGGAAACAGGCAACACACGGCAGAAGGTAGAGGTTTAACTGGTTCGCATGTTACAAGCAGTTTTTATTTATGCTGCTAAATCAACTAAGACATTTTAACAGTTCCCGCTGAGCAATGCTGGAACTGTCAATGACGTAGTCCTAAGACACAATGCAAAGACAAAGATTTCCAAGTTAAAGGCACAAAAGCACAAAGTTTAAAAACTAAGACGGAAAGGCCAGCCTGATGTACAGAGTAAGTTCTAGGCTAGCCAAAGTTGTAGGCTAGTTATGTAGAAAAATCCTGTCTCAGAAACAACAGCCTCATCAACAACAAAACTTTACCTAAGTAAGATTGGAGGGGGAGGCGGCATGCCTCTGAGGGTCAAACTTGGCTTTACAAAAGACAGATAAGCAAAAAAGTAATTTAAGAAAATGTGTGCCTGCACTGTGTATGTATGTGTGCATGGTGTGTGTGCATTCACACATGCGCAAACAGCTCTGTGGAGTCAGTCCTCTTCTTCCACTTTCCTGTAGGCTCTGGGGACGGAACTTACGACAGCCGCACTTACAAGGCAGTGCCTTTACTCGCTGAGCTATGCATGGCGGCACAAGGCAGTATGGTAAGGAGTTCTAACTTAAAAGCTAGCCTGAGCTACATAGCAAGTTCCTAGCCAGGCTGAACTAATTGTAATGGTCACTTGTATTCAATACATTAAAAAAAAAAAAGAGGGGACTGGGGAGATGGCTCAGAGGTTAAAAGCAGCTCTTCTGGCTGCTCTTCCGAAGGTCCTGAGTTCAATTCCCAGCAACCACATGGTGGCTCACAACCATCCATAATGAGATCTGATGCCCTCTTCTGGCCTGCAGGCAGAGGGCTGTATACATAATAAATAAATAAATATTATTTAAAAAATTAAAGGAACAAATAAAGTCTCCCTGGCCACAAGAGGAGTTTAAGAAAATCCTAGAACAGGGTGATTATTACAGCGCCCCCCCCCCAGCTCTGCCTATTCAGTAGCAAATGCTGTAGGGGACCCTGGCTGCCTTCAGTGGGTGTGAACAACTAGACAGAAGAAACTCCGTGTGGCCTGTGGCTGCTGGCTTGGGTCCATGCGTTTGGCCCCGCCAAGACCACTTTTCTACCCTGCAGGAAGAGGAGGGGACATAGCTCTGAAGGCTGACTTCAGAGCAGCTGTGGACTGAGAACAGAGTCCAGCAAGTTCCCTGAAGGCCTCAGCGTGGCTACGGCAGAACAAGAGCGAAGGCAGGAGACAAAGACCACTCACCACATTGTCCTCACAGGATATCTGGATTTCCTCTAGAAATGAGGCAGCCAACCCTTCAGAAATGGCAAAGCCATTAAACTTTAGTGGATTTTTTTTTCTTGCTTATTGCTTTAGTCAATTCTTACAACTGTGTAGACTGCAGCTCTTATAGGTGTTATACTCTTTAGGTCACAGAAGCCCTTACACACACTGTACCTCATGAACACACCCACTAGCACACTCAGAAGCCCTTACACAACTGTACCTCATGAACATGCCCACTAGCACGCTCAACAGTCACAGATCTGAGCTCCAGAACACCATGCCAGTGCCATGCAGCAGCTGTCACTGATGACTCAGAGTCCAATCCCCTTAGTCAGACAAACTGCTGAACCCTGACAATTTAACAGCAAAGTGGTGTGAGAGAAAGAAGACCTGAGCGCACAGCCTGCTTGCCTCAGTAGTGTCATCAAACACAGGGTCTGCCAAAAAAGTTCCAGGCCAGCCAGAGCTCCACCGTGGGACATGGCAGTGTCACGAGTGGCCCTCAAGCCTAGCACTTTACCATCTTTAGAACCTCCTTAACAAGCTGGATGTGCTGGTGCACGCCTGAACCCCAGCTCGCAGGAGATGAAGCAGGAAGACTCATGAGTTTGAGGCCAGATAGGCTACATGGTAACACCTTGTTAAAAAAACAAAACAGGCCGGGTGGTGGTGGCGCACGCCTTTAATCTCAGTACTTGGGAGGCAGAGGCAGGTGGATCGCTGTGAGTTCGAGGCCAGCCTGGGCTACAAAGCGAGTCCAGGACAGCCAGGGCTACACAGAGAAACCCTGTCTCGAAAAACCAAAACCAACCAAACAAATACAAGTAGCATAAACAAAAGGGACGGGAAAAATATTCACTATTGTTCAAGTCATGAGGCGGTCCTTCCCTAATGACCCTCAAAGACTGCCAAGCGACGCCAGGCAGATGAGTTACAGTTCCCATGTGACCCTTAGAGACTGAAAAACTGAAAAGAGCTGATGCTGGAGTGACAACCAACAAGTACACGAGCACAGAGAGACACACAAGGTCCAAGAAAGCAGCCAGTTCCAAAGCAAATGTCAGATACTGAGCTTGTGAGCAAGGGCCTCAGGGCGTGACGTCAGAGCCTCCACAACAAAGCAAAGCTGTGTTAGGAGAAGCAGCTCTCCTTTTTCTCCCCTCTCTTGAGCCAGGCTCTGTACAGCCTGTAACTCATTATGTAGACCAGGCTGGCCTTGAACTCAGAGATCTACCAGCCTCTACCTGAGAGTTCGGATTAAACTATGTGCCACCACAACCGTCCCAAGGAAAAATATTTTGAATTCCTGGTAAATAGTGGGAATACACTATCCAGGAAAGAGTGTTGTGATGAAAAGTCTCTTTCCAGGTGTTCTCTCCAGGCAGAGGAGGCTCCTTCTCTCACAGCAGAGACATGGAGACATTGACTCAGTACTCAGCCTAAAAAGAAGTACCACCAGGACCTAGTGACCACATCCTCAAGGGCCAGGGTGTCCACTAGCCCTGAGAAATAAACACACACTCATACTTCAAGGGGCAACCGGGCGGAAGTGTGTGTGTGTGTGTGTGTGTGTGTGTGTGTGTGTGATATGAAATAAATAAGTCAATCCTCTAAACCTTTAGAGTAGTTCTTCTTACACCTGGGAGCAGCTTCCCAGACCCCAGGGGCTACCTAACTCCAGAGAGCAGCAAACTGCAAACAACACAGATGTCTGATGTTTGTCCCATGCACTAGGTACAGGGAATCAGGCACGGAGCTGCATTTCTGTAATCCCAGCACGCTCGAGGCTGAGACGAAAGGATCAGAAGTTCAAAAAGAACCTCAGCTAATAGCAAGTTCAAAGAGCTCAGAGCCATCCTGGACCACATGAGACCCTTTTTTAAAAAAAAAAAAGAAAAAAAGATGCTGGGTGTGGTGTGGTGGCACAGGACTTTAACGCCAGCACGGAGGGACAAAGGCAGGTCTGAGGTCAAGGCCATCGGTCTACAGCATCACTACCTGTTGCAAAATACCCCATTACAGCGAAGTACCTGAGACCTTTACTATAAGAATGAGTCCAACTGACTTGGAAACAGTGCTCAGGGCCAGGCAGGGCCTAGAAAAAGAGGAATTTGTAGTAAGCATAAAGACAGACGCTACTGATGGCGGATGCAAAGTGCATGGCCTCCTTCCTGAGCTCTGTTCACTGAAGGCAAAGCCCAGGGTTATAGCCTCAACAATTCTCAGGACTTGGGGGACTCAGGTGGAGGCTGGCTCCTAACAGCAAAGCAAAGGATCACCAAGTTGTTGGATTACTCTCTCTGCAGCGCTCCGGGAGACCAGGCACCGTTCTCCCTTCCTCTGAGGAAAGCAAGCTAGCTGCTCCACAGCCTGGCTCCTCCAGTGCTTCCTTTAAGCTGTGTCTTCTACAAGTACCAGTGTGCGACTCTGCAGAGATGGCTCAGTGGTTAAAAGCACCGGTTGTTCTTCCAGAGTTCCTGAGTTCAATTACAAACACCTACATGGTGGTGCCAACCACTGCAGGGCCTGACGTCTCACGGCATCTGATGCCCTCTCCTGGTGTGCAGATGCACATACAGATCTAACGTCCAAATACACAAAATATATAAACAAATTAAAACACAAGTACCTGTGTGTCAAGAGCCAAGAAAAATAAAGTGCCTTTTAACACAATATAGTGATTCCACACTGGTGAACAAGACAGCCACGAAGTGGCTAATGGATATGGCACACCCACTCAGAACACAAGGAAGGAGGTGCAATTTCAAACTTATTCCTCTTTATAGAATTTCTCAATACCTTCAGACCAAAGTTGACCATGGGTAACTAAAATTATAGAAAGCAAAATACACTATTCAATTATAGTCTCATATTAATTTGGAAAGCAGAGCATGGCAATCTCTCAAGCAGCCTCCTAAACACTTGAATGAACTTAAAAGTAGAATAAATAAAACCTACAACTTTCAGGACTTAAGAGCCTGCAAGGCCGGGCGTGCTGGCGCACACCTTTAATTCCAGTACTTGGGAGGGAGAGGCAGGTGGATTACTGTGAGTTTCTGGCCAGCCAAAGCTACACAGAGAAACCTTGTCTGAAAAGCCAAAAATAAAAAAGAGTCTGTAACTACAGCTCCTATACAGCATTTGCTACTCAGGGTTCTTCTCAAAACAACTAAACGGAAAGCATTTGTTGTTGTTGTTGTTGTTTTGTTTGTTTGTTTTTTGAGACAGGGTCTCTCTGTGTAGCCTTGACTATCCTGGACTTGCTTTGTAGACTAGGCTGGCCTCGAACTCACAAGGATCCGCCTGCCTCCCAAGTGCTGAGATTAAAGGCGTGCGCCACCACCGCCCAGCTCTAAATGGAAAGCATTTTAATAAAATGTTTAAAATAGGGCTGGAGACATGACTCAGAGGTTAAGAGCACTGTCGATTCTTCCAAAAGTCCCGAGTTCAATTCCCAGCAACCACTTGGTGCTTCACAACCGTGTATAATGAGATCTGGTGCCTTCTTCTGGCATGTGGGTGCACATGTAGGCAGAGCAGTGTATTCATAATAATAAATAAATGAATCTTAGCCAGCATGGGGGCACACGCCTTTAATCCCAGCACTCAGGAGGCAGAGGCAGGTGGATCACTGTGAGTTCGAGGCCAGCTTGGTCTACAAAAAGAGTTCCAGGACAGCCAGGGCTACACAGAGAAACCCTGTCTCAAAAAACCAAAACAAACAAACAAACAAACAAAAACCAGCCACCAACAAATAGACAGATAAAAGCAGAACAGAGTACAGGAAGTGTCACTCTGTATGCAGCCCCTTACCTCACGTTCTGAGTAGGGTTCCACCTTTCAGAGGGCAGCTCTCCACTCTGTGGGTCATCTACAGGCGGGTGAAGAATTGAAATACATACATCTCCATTCTACAAGACAACAATACGACACTCAGTAAATATGTAAAAAAAAAAAGAGAGAGAGAAAGAAAACCTGATATAAGCAATGTGTGATGACACATACCTGTAACCCCAGTACACAAGTGTAGGCAAAACGTTCAAGTATGAGGCCAGCCTGGGCTCACTATATAGTCACATCTGGTCTCAAAACACACACACACACACACACACACACACACACACACACTGTGATAAAAGCTAGGAATGATGGCACATGCCTTTAATCTCAGAACTTTGTAGGCAGAGGCAGGCAGATATATATATGAGTTTGAGGCTAGCTTGTTCTGCACATGAAATTCTAAACCAGTTAGGGCTACATAGTAAGAACCTGTCTTTATAAAGGAAAAAGGAAAAAAAAATGTCATGAATCTGCACATCGTTTTTTGATTAAAAAAAAATTTCCTCATTCCTTTTTACTATGGAACAAACAATTCTCCATATTCAAATTCAAAGCTGAAGAAGATTAAATATTATAAAATTTTATTTGAACCAGGCATGGTGGCATATACCTATAATCCCAGCACTCAAAGAGACAAGAGACAGGACAGCGTCTCTCAAGTTTGAGGCAACATGATCTACTGTCAAGCCCAGGCCACACAGGGCGCTACTCAAACAACACAGAACATCTAGGACTCTCCTACCTGCCTGCACCGTCCTTCTGAAACAAACGTAAAAAACCAAACACGGGAAGTCCTGAATACACGGTTAAAAACTAACTGCTGTGGTTATTATGGTTTGCTGCACATACACATTGTAAGATCTAATCCAACAAGTACATTCAGGGTACTTCAAACACATGTGCCACAGAGGTATACAAATATATATTCAATAGAAAATTACAGGCTAAGTAAAATATAGTTATTTGGTCCTCCTCTTCCCTCCCCTTCCTTTTCCCTGTTGTTTTTTGAAGCCAGGGTTTTGCTGGGCGTGGTGGCGCAGGCCTTTAATCCCAGCATTCGGGAGGCAGAGGCAGACGGATCCCTTTGAGTTGTAGGCCAGACTCACTGGTCTACAAAGCGAGTCCAGGACAGCCAATGTTAAACCGAGAAACCCTGTCGTGGAAAAAAAAAAAATCAAGACAGGGTTTCCCGGTGTAGCCCAGTCTATCCTGAAACTCTGTAGACCAGGCTAGCCTCAAACTCAAAAGATCTACCTGTCTCTGACTCCTGAATGTGCGCCGCCAATACTCGGCAAGTCTTTTTTTTTTTTTTTTTAATCAAAGCTAGGAGGTGAACTAAGATGTAAGAGTGTAATACAAAGTTATTATATGTAACTCAAATTTAAAAGAAATAGATGGGCTGGAGAGATGGCTCAGAAGTTAAGAGCACTGGCTGCTCTTCCAGAGGACCTGAGTTCAATTCCCAGCAACCACGCGGTGGCTCACAACTATCTATACTGTGATTGATGCCCCCTTCTGGCCTGAAGGTGTACGTGCAGGCAGATCACTGTATATAAAATAACAAGTAAATCTTTTTTTAAAAAAGAAATGAGAAAAATAGGTATTTACAGAATTATAAAGTAGAGCTTCCAAAAATGTCTGTGTGTTGGGCAGTGACAATGGCATTACATGTCTTTAATCCTAGCACTCAGGAGGCAGAGGCAAGTTGATACTCCAGAGACAGAGGCAGGTGGATCGCTGTGAGTTTGAATCCATCCTGGTCTACAAAGCAAGTCTAGGACAGCCAAGGCTATACAGAGAAACCCTGTCTTGAAAAACCAAAACCAAAAAACAAAACAAAACTAAAAAAAAAAAAAAAAAACCATTAAGGAATGCTGAGAAGAGAAATAGTCACACCAACTGATTATCCCAAACCAAATTGTCAGCCCTAAAAACATACATATAAGTAACATTATATAGACTGAGTGGGTTCTATTATATACATATGTATACACATATATATATAACAATAATTATTTTTTAAAAAAGAGACCATGAAATTGAAAGGGAATAAGGAGGGAGAGGTAAATGAGGGACTGTGGAGAGACAAAAGGCAAGGAGAAAATGCTTAGCTGTGTTATAATCTCACACATACACTTTTAAAGGTTTATAACAGCTAATTTTGGGTGGTGGTGGTGGAGGAAAACAGGGTATTACTATGTAGACCAAGGTGGACTAGAACTTGTTATGCAGAATAGGCTGGCCTCAAACTCAAGTATATCTGCCTGCCTCTGCCTACCAAGTACTGGGACTAAAGGTATGAACCACCACGCCCACCAATCAAATCTTTTGAAAAAATAATAGCACCTGTATTAGGCAGCTCACAATCACTTGTAGCTCCAGCTCTGGGGGCTGTCACCTCTGGTCAGAAAAGCTTCTTTTTGCTGTAGACAATGATTAACTTGCAAAGACTCATAACTACTCAAAGTGCAGAGAACAGGTGAGAAGTGACAGCTCAGTCACAAGCAGAACATCTCTATCACCCTCTGCACGCTCAGGGACATCACAGAAAGGCTGTAAAGTCAGGAGACTGTGGCCTGCTCGCTTCTGGACATGGCAACACTGCTGGCGCTCTCTTGAACTCACAGGAGCTATGACTGCCTTCCTAAGCCCTGCACGACATCATCCGGCCACGGAGAGGGAAGGAGCTGGTGAGGACCCACCCTTCCTCGAGGATTTATACAGTTAATGGTTGCTAAAGTATTGGCACTACTAGTAGTGTGCACCACTTAGAAGATGCCCAGGCTCTTGTGAGCAAGCACATGCAACTCGTCTACCTGTCTCTGCCTCCTGAGTGTGCACCTGCGTCTGCCTCCTGAGTGTGCACCTGTGTCTGTCTCCTGAGTGTGCACCTGTGTCTGCCTCCTGAGTGTGCACCTGTGTCTGCCTCCTGAGTGTGCACCTGCGTCTGCCTCCTGAGTGTGCACCTGTGTCTGCCTCCTGAGTGTGCACCTGTGTCTGCCTCCTGAGTGTGCACCTGTGTCTGCCTCCTGAGTGTGCACCTGTGTCTGCCTCCTGAGTGTGCACCACCAACACTCAGCAAGTCTTTACAACAGAAAAGTGAACAGGGTAGAAAGAGGACTAGATGGGAAGAGAAAAAGAATTAGTAAGGACAGAAGTGGGACAAGAGGGATTAATATGAGAGAAGACAATCAAAATTATATTCATGCTCATAATTGTCATAGTGAAACCCATTATGAATAGTCAGTAAATACTTTTTGTTTTTGTTGGGTTTTTTTTTTCTTTTGTTTTTTGTTTTGAGACAGGTGTCTGCCCTCAGACTCACAAATCTACTTTTCTAGAAGCAAAAACGTATCCCTTTAACCTGCTTTGTTGTTTTTGAGACAGGTCTCGTGATGTAGCCTTGGCTAGCCTGGAGCTCTATCTGCACTAGGCTGGCCATGAGCTCACTGAGCCCACCCGTCTCTACCTGCTATCAGCATGGCTGGCTAGCTCAAGCTGTAACATCAATAACTGGCGTGGTGCACACATCTGTAATCCCAACCCTTGAAAGGCAGGGGCAGAAGGACGGCTCCGGTTTGTGCTAGTCTAGTTTACACAGTGAGATACAGATCTGTCTGCCATAACTACAGAGGAAAACTGTTTCAAATAGACGCACACCTTTAATCCCAGCACTCGGGAGGCAGAGGCGGGCGGATCGCTCTGAATTCGAGGCCAGCCTGGTCTACAAAGCGAGTCCAGCATAGTCAAGGCTACACAGAGAAACCCTGTCTCAAACAAGCAAATAAAAGGGTGAGGAGATGCTGGGCTACAAGCAGAACTCAGTATTAGCACTCCCAACACCACAGAGCCACACTCCAGCGGTTCTTAGCACATTCACAGTGCTGTGTAACTGACGTTTCTAGTAGCTGTCAAGTTCTGTCCCACCAGTTTAAACCACTTAGTGGTTTTCCTTCATTCATTTCCCTAGTCTTTAGTCACTACCAACTTTTTTTGTTTTAATGCCTTATATATTCTGGACCTTTACTATAAATGTAATTAAGCAATGTGCAACCCTTCCTCTGGCTTTTTCCATTTAGTGGAATGTTCCAGAGTTGTCTTTACTTTGTAGCAGGTGCAGTGAGCTTATGCTGTATTTCCTGCTGTCTGAACAGTACTGCTCGCTACGCTTGTATGCTTGCCCTATGTTGCTTCTTTTCCCTCAGACTGGCACTGTGAGGTTAGTTGTAAGGGCTGTGTTTAACTGTCAAGAGAGTTTTTCTAAAAGCATGTGTGCCATCCTGTGAGTTAGCAGCAGTGTGTGGCACGCAGTTTCCTCACAGCCTCACCACTTGTTTTCTGTCGCTCAGTGCAGCTATCTTATCTTGGTGTGAAATAAAGTCTCACTGTGGGCTTGATGTGTGTTTCAGTTCATTAATTGTCACGTTCTTATAATCTCCAACCTGTTGTTGGCCAATCTGGCCTAAAACTCCTGGGCTTTGGTAATCCTGCCTCAGTCTCCTGTATACACACTTGTGGCTAACTTTGGTTATTTTTCAATTAGGTAAATCTTCTTATTACTCAGTTTTTTAGTCTTAAAAGAACTTTACAGACTGAGCTTGGCTTCAAACACAGGAATCCTCTCGCCTCTCCCTCTTGAGAATATTTCTGAGAAGTTTTTGAACAATATTATGATTTTTTGTTTGTGGAAATCCCAACTATAAATGAAACTGTTCCTTTCCTCTTGTGCTAATTTTTATGTCAACTTAACATAGACTAGAACATCTGGAAAGAGGCAACCTTAACTGAAGAAATGCCTCTACCAAATTCTCTGTAGACAAGTCATTGGGGCATTTCCTGACTGCTGACTGATGTGGTGTGGGGGTGCAGTGTCACCCTTGGGCAGGCGGTCCTGAGTTGTGTAAGAAAGCAGGCACGAGCAAGGCAGAAAGCAGACTTTATTTTTTTTATTTTTGATGAAGTTGTTTTGTTTTTTGAAACAGGGTTTCTCTGTGTAACAGCTCTGGCTATCCTGGAACTCACTCTGTAGACCAGGCTAGCCTTGAACTCATGGAGATGCACATGCCTCTGCCTCCCAAGTGCTGGGATTAAAGGTGTGCGTCACCACTACCCAGCAAAAGCAGACTTTCTCAACAGCCTCTGCATTAGTTCCTACCTTGGCTTTCCTCAATGGACAGTGATGTAGAATATGCAACCCAAATAACCCTTTTCCTCTGAAGTTGTCATGTTTTATCACAACAGAAATCATAGCCAGGACAACACTCAATATACTTGGTGCTATTTGTTAAGCCTATTGATTCTAACTGGACGTCATAGTTCCCACCTAGGACCCCAATATTTGAGAAGATGAGGAAAGAAGACCACGTGTTGGAGGCTAGTCTGCACTGCAGAGCAAGATCATGTATCAAGAACAAAAACTCTGGCAACTATAGATGATTTCAATTCTTCATTATGGTGGCACAAAATTCTCTTGGTAATAACAGATTCATACTATGTTGTAATTCTTTTGTGATGTTGTTTTGGCCTTCCAGGTCTCTTATTTCCTTATAAATTTTATAGTTATCTTGCCACTGTCTGCAAAAGCAGAGACAAAGATTTTGATATGGGGATTGTTTACGGGTCAGACTGCCAAATACTATCTTTAGTTGGTAAAGCAATTGCTGCACAACCATGAAAATTTAAATTCAATCCCAGGAGGCACATAAAAAGCTGAGTGCTGCCGGGTGCTGATGATGCACACCTTTAACCCCAGCACCTGGAAGGAAGGCAGAGGCAGACAGATAACTATGAGTTCAGCCTGATCTACAAAGAGTTCCAGGACAGCCAGGGCTACACAAAGAAACCGTCTTGAACAAACAAAATAAAACAGCTAAGTGACATGTATGACATAATAAAATAATAATAATATAGGAAGGGAAGGGAAGGGAAAGGAAAGGAAGGGGAGGGGAGGGAAGAAAGCAGGCAAAGGTGTATACCTGGGGCCCCCCTTAACTAGTTTGGCAATGAGGTTCTCTCCTGGTTTTCCATGTGTGCACACACAGGGACACCCAAAACAATTGCTTTTATTAGCACATATAAATGTACAAAACACTGGAGTTTGGTCTAATGTTTTCATATACAGAGACAGCACATTCAGATGGCACTCACACACCCTCTGCACGCTCTCTCTCTCCTCTCCTGACGGCCCCTGCCTCCTTCCAGGAGTCCCGCTCTCCTTCTATGTCTCTCTGTCTCATTCCTATTTTTAAGTTTTGAAAGAGAAAAAAAAAAACCCATAATGTCTGTCTTTCTGAATTTGGCTTATTTTGTTTAACCTAATAACTGCTGTTTCTGCTCATTTTCCTACAAATGACAGGACTTTATTCTTTTTGGCTGGGTAATATTCTGTGGTGAGTATACACTACATCTTCTTGTCCCCCATGTGTTGTTGTTTGTTTTAGAATAGGGTTTTTTTTACATAGTCCTGGCTATCCACAGGCCTCAGGTGGCCTCTACTCAGAGATATACCTGCTTGTGCCCCCGGAGCAGCACCACACCTGGTCTGCTAGGGCATGGCAGGAACACTATCTGGCCGGGTACTTGCTAAGCCCAGGACACCCTCACACTTGCAGAAATCATCCTGGTTTCATCCCCCTAAGTGTTGTAATAATAGGAATGTTCTAGTATGTCCAGTTTATGTGGTGTTGGCAATTAATTGATTAACTTAATTGTTGTGAACAGTGTCAAGGTAAGTGCAGGCAGGCAGGAATCCCCACTGTTTCTTTGATTCCCCTGAGTATATAGCAAGGAATAACACAACTAGGTCACATGATAGTTCCTTTTTTTTTTTTTTGAGGAACCTCCATGTTGATTTTTATAATGGCTTTACTAACTCACATGCACAACTATATTTAAAAAATTTAAAAAACTATGATTGGTGTGAGGATTAATGCTAGTTGTCAATTAGATGGAATTTGATTAGAATCTCAATGGGAACAATTTTTCTGAGCATATCTGTGAGAAAGTATCTAATTTGAGAAGATCCACCCTAAATATGGACAATGCTACTCTGATTTAAAAAAAAAAAAAGCAGAGTGAGGTGGGGGTGAGGTGAGGTAGGGTGGGGTGTGTCACACACCTTTAATCTCAGCACTAAGATCTCTAGGAGTTGAGGCCAGCCTGGTGTACAGAGTGAGTTCCAGGACAGCCAGCGCTACACAGCAAAACCCTGTCTTGAAAACCCCCAAAATACATACAAACAAAAAGCAAGAATGACCATGAAATACAGTTTTTTAAAAAAGGGCTGGAGGGGCAGGAGAGATGGCTCAAAGGTTAAAAGCACTGGCTGCTCTTCCAAAGGTCCTGAGTTCAATTCCCAGCAACCACATGGTGACTCACAACCATCTGTAATGTGAACTGGTGCCCTCTTCTGGCCTGCAGGGGTTCAAGCAAGCAAAACACTGTATACATAATAAATAAATATTTTTTTAAAAAGGAGGGGGTTGGAGAGATGGCTCTGCCATTAAAAGGCTAGGCTCACAAAAAGCTAGGTGTGGTGGCACACACTTGTAATCCCAGCACTTTGGGAAGCAGAGGCAAGTGGATTGCTGTGAGCTCAAGGCCAGCCTGATATACAAAGTGAGTCCAGGACAGCCAAGGCTACACAAAGAAACGTTTTCAAAAAACAAAAAACAAAAAACAAAAGAAAACAAAAAACAAACAAAAAGAGTACTGTTTACAGTTCATGTAGTAGAGTACTTGTACTTATCTAGTTTGCTCAAAGCCCTAGATTTGAGCTCCAGATCCTTTCAAAGAAAGATCAACCGGCCAGTGGTGGCACTCACCTTTCATCTCAGGAAGCAGAGGCTGGGAAGCTCTGAGTCCAAGCCCAGCCTGGCCTACAGAGTGAGTTACAGGACAGCCAGGGCTACACAGAGAAAAAACCTGTCTTGAAAAAAACCATTTACAAAAAAAAAAAAAAAAAAAAAGAAAGAAAGAAAGAAAGAAAGAAAAGGAAGGAAGGAAGAAAATTGAACACTATTAACTGATAACAAAATCTTAACACAGCACTCAGCACTTTTACCTAAGATAAAGTTACAAAGCTGAAGTACATTGTTTCCAGTAATTTAAAATGAGGCCACCCACAGACGGTGGTGGTGGTGATGGTGGTGGTGGTGGTGGTGGTGATGGTGGTGGTGGTGGTGCAGGCTTTTAATCCCAGCACTCTGCAGGCAGAGGTAGGTAGATCTCTGAGATAGAGGCCAGCCTGGTTACAGAGCCAATTCTAGGACGGCCAGGGCTATATGGAAAAAACCTGTCTCAAAACAAACAAACACATAAATGTAAGAAAATGAGGGTAGGGCCGGGCAATGGTGGTGCACGCCTTTAAATCCCAGCACTCTGGGAGGCAGAGGCAGGTGGACTGCTGTGAGTTCAAGGACAGCCTGGTCTACAAAGCGAGTCCAGGACAGCCAAGGGCTACATAGAGAAACCTTGTCTCGAAAAAAACTTAAAAAGAGGGTAGGAATTTGGTGCACAGGTATAACCCAACTGCTGGGGCCTCTGAAGCAGAGCTACACTGACTACGTTTCATGTATATATATATATATATGTATGCATGCATGCATGTATGTACATGAAAATGTACAGGTTAAGGCAATATAATAACTTTGAAAGCAGCATTGAGGTTTCTATAGTGAGTTCCTTTAACAGCCAGTCTCAAAAAAAAAAAAAAAAGACCTGGGGACTGCAGACATGGCTCAGCAATCAAACCTTGGCTGCTCTTACAGAGTACTCTAACTCAATCACCAACACACACAAGGGAGCTTGCAAAAACATCTAAGTCCAGTTCCAAGGGATCTCACACCCTTTTTTCTGGCCACCATATGTGGTAGGCAGACACCCATAAACATAAAATAAAACATAAAAAAAAAAAAAAAGACAAAGAACCAAAGCTGAACGCCATAGCTCTCACCTATTAATTCTGCGGATGTGGGAAGCAGAGGCTACAGGGTTCTAATGAGTTCAGGCCAATCTGGGCTAGTGAGACCTTATGTCCCTCCCACTTTCCCCAAAGCAACACAACCAAACAAAAGGGATCCTGGGAGTTAGGAATGGTGGTAGGTACCTTTAATCCCACCACTGAGAAAGACTAAGCAGGAGAATCGAGAGTCTGGTGCCACCCAGGAATGAAATCCTGACTCAAAATAGCCAAAGTAAGAGCTGTTTGTGTAACCCACCGTTCCTTAGCCTTTAAATCTGGCTTCATGTCAAGGAGTGTCTCGCCTTGTGATGTGTGTGTGCCCCACGTCTGCTGGGTGTCCAGAGGCGTCAGGAGAGGTTCCCAGAGCTAGAACCGTGGACGGCTGCAGCCGCCATTTGGTGCTGGGAGCCAAACCTGGATCCTCTGCAAGGGCAGCCAGTGCATTTAACTGCTAGATTACTCTCTAGCCCCACGTGACTTTTAAAAAGTCTAAGGTTGCTATAAAAAGTATTATTATTATATTTTATTTTATTGGTTTTTCAAGACAGGGTTTCTCTGTGTGGCCTTGGCCTTGACTCATTTTGTAGATCAGGCTGGTCTCAAACTCACAAAGATCCACTTGCCTCTGCCTCCTGAGTGCTAGGATTACAGGTATGTACCACCTTGCCAGGCCAAAAAATTACTTTTAAAAGTTTATCTAAATAGTTTTGGTTTTTTGTTGTTGTTGTTGTTGGTTGGTTGGTTGGTTTTTGGTTTTTCAAGACAGGGTCTCTCTGTGTAGCCTTGGCTGTCCTGGACTCGCTGTGTAGACCAGGCTGGCCTCGAACTCACAGTAATCCACCTGCTTCTGCCTGCTGAGTGCTGGGATTAAAGGCATGTGCCACCATTCCCGGCTATCTAAATAGTTTTTAATGTGCCTAAAACATTTGGGCAATGAAAACAAAGTTAACCTTAAATTTTAAAAATTTTGTTATTTAAATTTTTCATGAGTTTAATAACAATTAGATATTAAATAATCTCTAGTTTGAAAGATCATAAGACTGATGGGGCTGGAGAGATGGCTCGGAGTTAAGAGCACTGACTGCTGGGTTCAATTCCCAGCAACCACATAGTGGCTCATAACCATCTATAATGTGATCTAATGTCCTCTTCTAGCCTACAGGTGTCCATGCAGACAGAGCACGGTATACATATTAAATAAACAAAACTTTAAAATAAAGACTGCAATAATATAATCTTTCTAATAAATCCTAATATGTTATCTTTAGTTTTGTCAGTTGGTTTCTAATTAGGATAAATTATTTACTTAGTATTTAGAGAACCTAGAATCCCTTCAAGATAGCAGATAATTCTTTTTTTTTTTTTAAAGATTTATTTATTATGTATGTATACAGTGTTCTGCCTACATGTACACCTACAGCCAGAAGAGGGCACCAGATCTCATTATAGATGGCTGTGAGCCACCATGTGGTTGCTGGGAATTGAACTCAGGACCTCTGGAAGAGCAGCCAGGGCTCTTAACCGATGAGCCATCTCTCCAGCCCCAATAGCAGATAATTCTATCCACTGTGCAGAAGAAAGTGACGCAGTTTAGTCCAACCAATAAAATAATATAAACAATCAAAAAAGAGAAGTAGAAATGTGCTTTCATTTGTTTCACTTTCTGAACTATGCTGCTGTTGATTTCACCACCTATCAATGGCCTTGTTACCCAAATAACAACACAGCCAGGACTGGCACAGTGATTCGCCACACCCTGACAGCAGGAGAATGCTCAGACCCAACACTGGCGACTCTGGCAAAGTAAGCAGGTGGGACAAAGGAGAGGAAAGGGATCAAAAGCACACGCCACAATGCGGACCGGGGTTTTTGTTTGTTTGTTTTTTGACATCTATGTATAATTTATTTTGGGGGTGAGTAGTTGAAGGTGCCAATGGTACGTGTAGAGACCAGAGGACAACTCCGAAGAGTCAGTTCTCTGATTCCACCATGTAGGTTCTGGAAATAATTAAACTCAGGTCTTTAGGCTTGGTGGCAGCCCCACTGCTGTCCCCTACCTGATTATGTTAAACGCTTAAAACATTTCAGGAGGCTGTTGCTACAGAGGAAACCCATATCACGTTTTCATCATTTTTTTCTGTCTTGGAAAAAAACAAAAACTGTGCATGTCTAGTACCTCACCTGGGAGGCTCCGAGGACTAGAAGTTGGAAGGCAGCCTGAGAAGAGATGTACACGTGAGGACTGAGTGGAGGCAGGGGCGTGAAGACGCCTCACAGGAAAGGCACAGTGTGCAAAATAAAGGAATGCTCTACTAGGCTAATACAGTTCCCCAGCATTGTCACGATTTAGCCCAAAGCTAAATGTTTCGACCAACAGTTCTAGAAATGCCATAGGCCCACTGACTTGTCCAACAGAAGAACCTCACCTTGGGTTTATTCCAAAAGAGGCTCTCAAATGCTCAGCAGTAACTCCTGAAAGGAGGCCAGTCCAAATGTAGTAGGATAAATCCCCCCAAAAAGCTGGGTCTCTGACCATAGCAACAGGTGACCCTGGCTGTGAAGTTAGACAGGCACACAAATAAATTCATGTGACGTCACTAAACTCTTCAAGTGCAAATGTTAGCACACGTGCTTACAATCTTAGCAATGCACTGCAAAGGGTTCACACTTCCCTCTGTAACTGGAATGTGACTATACACATTATAAAACTACCCTTGGTTTTAAATAAGTAAGCCAGAGACTATAAAATAAAGTACAAAATCATGAATATTTGTCTATAGTTACTGAAAAACACAATTTACTGAGTGAGAGACACAGTCTATTTTAGAGGTGGTTATTGTGTGTGTGTGTGTGTGTGTGTGTGTGTGTGCGTGCATGCCTGTGCATGTTGCTGATAATCCAACTCAGGGACTGACTGTTAAAACCCTAGTCTCTTTTTAAAGAAATAATCTGAAAAATAAAAACCACAGAGAATATTATGACGAATGTCTCTTACCTCATAAATGTTGGGGTGCCACATTTTGGTCAAGAATCTGAAGGTAGGTGGTGAATATGGATAGTCAATAGGAAATTTAATATGTGCCTGGAAAGAAAAAAAAGATACGCTAATAAACGAGACAAGTTATTCACTTGCCTAATAATTCACCATATTATATCCCAAACAAACAAGGTTCCTTTCTAAAGAGCATGCTACTGAGAATAAATTATTTATAGTATCAGGGTTATTAGCATGTTCTTTTAGCATCTCATCAAATATTGATGCCTTTGTTAAATTATAAAAATTAACAGATACTATTATTTTTATGAGTAAAAATTCTACTCAAGAGAATGAAAGGTAAGATGCGCCCAATACTGAGGCTGCTGTTCCCATGCAAAGAACAGGCCCAAGGCCACTGAACACAGGTGTGCACCCTCCTGCTCAGCCAGTTCTCAGGCTAGGCTACCATTGTTTTATGGCAAACAAAACAATTAATATGGTTTTCTAGTAAAGACTACAGAACAAATACAGTTTTTCTTTTTTTTTTTTTTTTTTTTTTTTTTTTTTTTTTTTTTTTTTTTTTTTTGGTTTTTCGAGACAGGGTTTCTCTGTGTAGTCTTGGCTGTCCTAGACTCGCTTTGTAGTCCAGGCTGGCCTCGAACTCACAGCGATCCGCCTATCTCTGCCTCCCGAGTGCTGGGATTAAAGGCGTGCGCCACCACGCCCGGCCCAGTTTTTCTTTTTATTGTCATCTTGCAATCATTCTCCTCACTCAAACGATAATGCCGACATTTTGATATGGTTTCTTTTCAGTGGTTCTTTTCCATGTACAAGGCTCCCCCACTCCATACACACACACACTCTTAACAAGGCGCTTGCCAGCTGAGCGTGGTGGCGCACGCCTTTAATCCCAGCCCCTGGGCGGCAGAGGCGGGTGGATCGCTGTGAGTTCGAGGCCAGCCTGGTCTACAAAGAGAGTCCAGGATAGCCAAACAAAAACAAGGCGCTTGCCACCAAGTCTCATGACTTGAGTTTAATTCCCAAGTCTCACAGGGCCAACTCTCACACATTTCCCATCACTAAACAAAGTTTTTAAATCTTTTTTTTTTTAAAGAGTTATTATGTATACAGTGTGCACCAGATCTCATTATAGATGGTTGTGAGCCACCATGTAGTTGCTGGGAATTGAACTCAGGACCTCTGGAAGAACAGTCAGTGCTCTTAACCGCTGAGCCACCTCTCCAGCCTTAAATCTTATTTTTAAATTATGTATTTTATTTGCACTGAATGTTTTGTGAGCATGATGTATATGTACCGTATGTGCGCCTGGGAACTATGGAGTCCTGAGGGGTGTGACCCCCTGAACCTGGAGTTATGGGTGGCTGTGAGCCACCGCGTGGGAACTGGGAGTCAAACCTGGATCCTCTGCAAGAGCAACAGGTGCTTTTAACCATTGAGCCAAGTCAGCAGGTGCGCTTTTCTTTTCTTTTCTTTTTTTTTTTTTGATAGCAGGCTAGGAATGTAGTAGCTCAGTAGTACACTTCCCTAGCATGTATGAGGCCCTAAGTTCTGACAAAAAATGAAAAAATTGACATGGGGGTAGTAGATGGGGCAAAAATAAACAAAATTTTATAATGTATTTACATGAAAATATCACAATAAAATACATTTATGTTAACCAAAAAGATTCAGAAAGGAAATTTTAACACCCCAAAATGTAAGCATACAGAATGCTATTGCTCATATAATACCATGAACTTTTTTTAAATTATAAAATATTCTTATGGTGGGCCAGCCTGAGCCTCTTAAGATTGTCTCAAAAATACAAAAAAACTAGCCAGAGTGGGGCCCCTGTAATTCTAGCCACAGGAGACCTAGTGTTCAAGCTCAGTTTCAGCTGCATAGTAAGTTTGAAGCCAGCCTGGTGCTACATTAGACACCACCAGAAAGGTAAGTACTTGTTTTGTTTTTAAAAAGATTTTATTTAATTATTTATCATATGTGAGTGCTTTGCCTGCATGTACACCTGCAGGCCAGAAAAGGGGATTATATCACATTATAGATGGTTGTGAGCCACCATGTGGTTGCCGGGAGCTGAACTCAGGACCTCTGGAAGAGCAGACAGTGCTCTTCACCGCTGAGCCACCTCTCCAGCCCGTAAGTACTTGTTTTTGACAACACATGTTAAAACTGGAATGGTACAGAGATTAATGTGGCCCCTACCCAAGAAAGACACCCAGCTCATGAAGCAGCCTGTGTTTTTATAACAAATATTTTCTAAGTATGGTTATTCATGTTATTATAATACATATTAATAAGAGTGCTAAGTATTAGCATAATATTTGATTATATACAGATATAAGTGAACCCTTCTTTGAACACAGGCGTAGCCCTCCTCCTGCCCACACACTGACTAGGATCTGTGAGTATGTACCCTACATATGCTCGTATGGTTTTCTTACCTTGTGACAGGTTAGGTTAGGCCTTGCTCTTTTGATATAATAAATTCTTTACAATATATGTTCCTGGAAAGATCTCATATTTATGGAATATAAAGAAATATAAAATAAGGGGCTGGAGGATTGCTTACTGGTTAAGCACACTAACTGCTTCGCAGAAGACCTAGCTTCAGTTCCCAGCATGCACACGGTGGCTCAACTGTCTGTAACGTCAATTCCAGGGGGTCTGGCTCTCCTCTGACTTCCTCCCTGCATGTAAGTTGTATACAGACATACATATAGACAAAACACTCATACACATAAAATAAATATTTTTTACAAATCCAAAATAGTTGGGCGTGGAGGCACTTGCCTATAATCCCAGCACTCGGAGGCAGAGGCAGGCGGATCGCTGTGACTTCAAGGCCAAGGCTACAGAGATTCTGTCTGGGGGGGGGGTGTGTCCAAAATAAGAACCTTTAGGAGTTGTCTGGGGTTTGTTGTTGTTTTTTGGTTTTTCGAGACAGGGTTTCTCTGTGTAGCCTTGGTTGTCCTGGACTCTAGACCAGGCTGCACGCCAGAAGAGGGCATCAGATACCTGTATTGGCTGGGGATTGAACTCAGGACCTCTGGAAGAGCAGGCAGAGCTCTTGACCTATGAACCATCTCTCCAGCCCAAGATGTCTAATTTTTATTTTTTATTTTTTTGAGCAGGGTTTCTCTGTGTAGCCTTGGCTGTCCTAGACTCACTTTGTAGATGACCAGGCTGGCCTCGAACTCACAGTGATCCTCCTGCTTCTGCCTCCTGAGTGCTGGGATTAAAAGTGTGCGCCACCACACCCGGCCTTTTTTTTTTTAAAGATTAAAAAAAAAATCTATCTTATTTAATATATATAAACATTCTCCCTGAATGCACATGTATGTGCACCACATGCAAGTCTGATGCCTAGTGTGTATAGAAGCCAAAAGAGGGCATCAAATCCTCTGGAACTGCTGCTACCCTGAGCTCCTCTGTGGCCTTACAATGGTGTCAGCCTCCATGTGGCTGCTGAGAATTGAACCCAGGTCCTCCGCAAGAGCCAAGTGCTCCTAACCACTGAGCATCTATCTGTCCAGGGCCCCAGCCTCCCAACTTTTTTTTTTTTTAAGATTTATTTATTTTATGTATATGAATACACTGTCTTTATGCACAGCAGAAGAGGGCACCAGATCGTATTACAGATGGTTGTAAATCACTATGTAGTTGCTGGGAACTGAACTCAGGACCTCTGAAAAAGCAGACAGTACTCTTAACCAGTGAGCCATCTCTCTAGCTCCCAGCCTCCCAACTTTTAAATAAAAAGTAAAACTTGCTGGCTAAATAGTTAACACATCTACCCACCTTCACTCTAATCCTCACAAAGTCAAGGCCTGGAAACAAAATCTGTCTTCGAAAGCAAGAGGTAAAGAAAGGCCTTTGCATCCTCATAGTCTCCTGGCCCAATTCTCCAGGATTGTGACAAAGAATCTGGCATCAACAAACCTCACGTAAAACTGCTGCCAATGCCTACAAATCTTAGCCAGCTACATTTTTATTCTTAAGTAGACTACTGCCACCAGGTGGCGGCAGACTGTCTTCAAAATCAGACCAGATTCAGTGCACAAGGATTTCCTGAAACTCTGAGACAGAAATAGTATCTTACATTCTGTGTAAATTGTTTAACTCCACTTACTCCAGTAAGGTGGAGCTTACATATCAATCATATCTCTCTCTTTTTTTTTTTGATTTTTCGAGACAGGGTCTCTCTGTGTAGCCTTGGCTGTCCTGGACTCACTTTGTAGACCAGGCTGGCCTCGAACTCACAGCGATCCGCCTGCCTCTGCCTCCAGAGTGCTGGGATTAAAGGCGTGCGCCACCACGCCTGGCTTACATATCAATCATATAACCACCATTCTAGAACATGAAATTCTGAGCTGGACTTGGTGGCGCACACCTATAATCCCAGCACTCCTGAGGCAGAGGCAGGTAGATCGCTGTAAATTCAAGGCCAGCCTGGTCTACAAAGCAAGTCCGGGACAGCCAAGGCTACACAGAGAAACTCTGTCTCAAAAATAAATAAATAATAATAAAAAAATCTGGACTTAAGTCATATGCTACTACTTTTATATTGCTATATATAAACTAAACAAGATCACTTATGCCAATTTAATATGCATGCAATAAAACTACATGAATACATTCTTGTAATCATAGCAGTCAGAAGCTGAGATGGAAAAACAGCCCAAAGCTACCACGTACTACAGGGAGACCGTATCTGGGGCAGGCACAGGAGTCTTAGAGAGGAAGTCACGACAGACGAGGCACTTGTGGCAGAACCCTGGCACAATCTCTAGCACTGTTAAACAAAAACACAAGCTTATCAATACTATTCACTGAATAAGATAAATCTATATAATCCTGCTAATAAGTGAGATGCTGAGGCAGTGAGGAAAAGGCTAGCTAGCCTGGGCAACATAACGAGACCCTGTTTCCAAAAAATCGCTTAACTACTTGAAAAATAGGCCATGAAAACTGAGTGAGAATGCTTAGTGTTGAAGATGGTTGAGAATACTTATTGTTCTTCCAAAGGACCTAGGTTTACCTCCTAGCACCTACACATGGTAGCTTACAACTTTAACTCCAGTTCCAGGGACACAACACCTTCTGGCCTCTGGAGACACCAAGCAACTCATGTGGTACAGACACACAGCAAAACACTCATACATAAATGAGTTGTTTGTTTGTTTTTTTTAATAGAAAATGAGGAGGCTGGAGAGATGGCTGAGTGGCTAAGAGCACTGACTGCTCCTCCAGAGGACGCAGGTTCAACTCCCAGCACCCACATGGCAGCTTACAAATATCTGTGACTCCAAGATCTGACACTCTCTCAGAGACATACATGCAGGCAAAACATCAATGCACATGAAATAAAAATAATAATTTAAAAATAGTTTATGAAGTTCTAGAGAAATTAATACATAAATAAAAAGTTTAACACTTAGAAGACTGAAGCAAGTTCAAGGCCAGACTTGGCCACAGAGCAATTTCCACAGCCATAAAGCGAGACCCGTCACAAACATTAAAACAGGCCAGGTGGTGGTGGCACACACCTTTAATCCCAGTACTTGGGAAGCAGAGGCAGGTGGATCGCTGTTGAGTTTGAGCCAGCCTGGACTACAGAGCAAGTTCCAGGACAGCCAGGGCTACACAGAGAAACCCTGTCTCAAAAAACAAAACAAAACAACAGCTAAAGAATACAAAGCTGAGTAGGGTATGTGGGGGTTCATGTGAAGAAGTCCAGCATTTGTTAGGTGGCAGCAGAAAGTACGAGTTTGAGGTTAGCCTGGGCTACATGAAGCCCAGCCTCAAAAGCGGCGGGCAGAGAGAGGGAGTGCGAACAGGGAAGATGAGTAAGGAGGAGAAGTGTATAGACTAGGAATTACACAGAAAACTAACTACAGTGAAGAAGCCTGGCAGACATCCTCAATGACCAAAGTGGGTAGGTATTACCATTAATGCGACATGTGAAATGGTGGGCTACCTGAAAGGATCTAAGGATGTGCGGTAATTCCACAAGCTAACTGAAAGACAGCCCCCCAATAAGTGAACTGTTAAGCCCAAACATCAAGGTCATGAAAGTTCAGGACAAGACTAGGAATTCTAACATGCTGAAAGGGCCACAGACAGGCCAGCCAGAAGCAGAAAAAGACCCAAGAGGACCTTCTGCTACCATTAAGGAAACTGGAAAAAGTTAATGGAATCTGAGGACTAAATGGTATTTGTTTCAGCCTTAACTTCTCTTTTGGAGAGGAGGAAGAATAGAGGCTTGCTTTGTATCCCAAGCTAACCCCAAACTCACAACCCCCTGCCTCAGCTTCCCAAGCATGTGTGGACTGTCACAGCCAGCTTCACTTTAGTCTCTTGGTTGCTGCTAACTCTTCTGATGTGTAGTACACCCTTGTTTGTAGGGTATAAACTAAAATCAGATACCTTCAAAAAGTTCCCAAAAGTTCTTGGAACTTTTATCTTAAGTGTTTAGTTAATTAAGAATTAAAGTATCAGGGCTGGAGTGATGGCTCAGCGGTTAAGAGCACTGGCTGTTCTTCCAAAAGTTCTGAGTTCAATTCCCAGCAACCACATGGTGGCTCACAACCATCTATAATGCGATCTGATGCCCTCTTCTGGCCTGCAGAAATACATGCACATTCATACATTAAATATTTTTACAAAAAGAGTACAGCATCTAATAAAGAATATAATATATAGCCAGGCATGGCGGCGCACGCCTGTAATCCCAGCACTTGGGAGGCAGAGGCAGGCGGATCTGTGAGTTCGAGGCCAGCTTGGCCTACAAGTGAGTCCAGGACAGCCAGAGCTGTGACAGAGAAACCTTGCCTCGGGGAAGTGGGGGGGGGGACCAAAAAATTATTTACATATATAATATTATATATGTATAATTAGAATTGCTGCCCAAGGAGTAGCAGGAGAAAAAGAAGTAAAATGAATACATGGGACCAACAGAGGCCTAGAACAGCCAATCACAATGAACCATCACACGGGCCTTAAGATCTAGTTCAGAGCCTTGGTTCCTTCTCTAGATCTCAGAAGTAGAGTGGGGAAACCATGAACTGAAAAGTATGATTATGCTCTCAATGCTAGAAACAATAGTTTTTAAAATTTACTTTAAGTACTAAAGCATGACTGAATCTAGGGCTAGAGCCCTTTCAGGTGTGGATTTGCATTGGAAGTAATCAAGACTCTTAAGATGTTGCTACTGGGGCTGGAGAGATGGTTCAGCAGTTCAGAGCACTGTCTGTTCTTCCAGAGGTCATGAGTTCAATTCCCAGCAACCACAGGGTGGCTCACAACCATCTATAATGAGATCTGGTGCCCTCTTCTGGCCTGCAGGCAGAATACTGTATAAATATAAATCTTTTTTTTAATGTTGCTACTGGTCAGCAGGTGTTTCTTATGTGAAGACAGTGAGCAATCTGGATTGGCAGGATTTGAAGGGGAGGTCAAATTGTAAGAGGTTAAGCTAAAGCTAGAATTAAGGAATCCAGACAAGCAGGTCGGTTAGGTCATCAGCCACCAGGACGGAACTGACACTTAGTATTGCAAAGGACACAGAAGCCAGGAGTCCAGTGGTTCCGCTGGCTTCATCTCCAGGCGGTTACAGCTAACACTTTTGTTATCACCCTCTGTAGCAACTCATTCCTTGCCCTATGCCACTTTAAACAGATCTACATTGGTGTACTAATTTTGACAGGCATTTCTGATTTCATTTTAACAGTCCAGACCCTCAGCTTTGTTATAATGCTGAACAGCCTAATTACTACATTCTAGCCTCATTCCACAAGAACAGATACTAGAATGTGCCAACTTTGATTTTTTTTCTTCTGAGCAAAAGGTACACAGATCAGTGGCTAGCATACACAAGGCCCTCAACTTAAAATCTAGCACTGTCTACGCGCCCTCCAAAACTTTTATTAGTTATTCAGCTTCTGTTGGTCATGACCAGTGTACTTCCTGAGGGCTATATTCTGTCCCTCAAATTACAGCCCAGCAATAAAGATCTTTTTTTTTTTTAAATGTGCATTGTTTTGCCTGCGTGTAGGTCTTTGTGAAAGTCAGATCTTGGAGTTATAGACAGTTGTGAGCTGCCATGTGGGTGTTGGGAATTGAACCCGGGTCCTCCAGAAGAGCAGCCAGTGCTCTTAACTGCTGAGCCACCTCTCTGGCCCCAACAGCAAAGATCTTCATGGATCCCTTACCACACAACTGTCTAACAGATCTCCACAGCTGTGCTTTGAGTAGGGCAAAATATAGTTAAGGAATAAAACTTAAGCTACAGAACCCTGGGCGAGTCTGTCTGTCTGTCTGTCTGTCTGTCTGTCTGTCTCTCTCTCTTGTTTTTGTTTTGTTTTGGTTTTTTGCTTATTTTGCAAGTCTCTTAAAACTCCCTACAATGGCGCACACCTTTGATCCCAGCACTTGGGAGGCAGAGGCACGTGGATTGCTGTGAGTTCGGGGCCAGCCTGGTCTACAAAGTGAGTCCAGGACAGCCAAGGTTACAGAGAAGCCCTGTGTCAGGGGGGAAAAACCCACCACCACCACCACAACAAAAACCTCCCTACAAGCCTTGAGTCTACTCCTCACTCCCATTTACATAACTATGTTAGTGAGATCTCATCAAGTTGCTGTCCGAACGATATGAGGGTTCAGTCAGAAGAGGACGATAGCTCGGTGGGTAAAGTGCTTGCTGTACGAATGTGAGGACCTAACAGATCTCCAGCACCACACACAGGCTGAGCATGGTGGTACAGACCTTTAATGCTGGTTAGGGGCTTGGGGACAAGCCAGACTCAGGATGATGGAGGGGTGGGGGTCCTAACTAACCAGCCTAGCTGAAATGGCCACCTCAAGTTTCAGTGCGAGACCCTGTCTCAAAAGAGTAAGGTAGAAGCAATGGAGGAGGACACCTCCTCTGGTGCCTACACAGCATGCACAAGACAGTGCCCACAGAGACCAAGCACACCTGCTCCCACACACAGTAACACGTGTGTGTTAGGAGTCAGGAGCTAAGACTCACTGGGCATCTCCTATGTGCTGGACACTCTTCTAAAATATTTTACATGTATTAACTCATTTAATTCCTAAAAGTACCCTGAGTTATCAAAACCTTACTATAAGGAAAATAAACACAAAGTTTTAAAACTTGTATAAGGTCACATTTAAGTAACTGAGTCTGCATATTGTTTACATAAACCCCCCCCTCCCTGTATATATAAATACAACACAGTCCGACCGTTTTAGCACAGGGCAGGGTAAAGGCTTAGTGCAATAAACAGGAGCTATATCTTTGTAGTTCTCTATTGAGACAACTTTTTTTGTTTTGTTTTGTTTTGTTTCGTTTTGTTTTTCGAGACAGGGTTTCTCTGCATAGCCCTGGCTGTCCTGGACTCACTTTGTAGACCAGGCTGGCTGCGAACTCACAGAGATCACCTGCCTCTGCCTCCCAAGTGCTGGGACCAAAGGTGTATCACTAGCTGGACGCACCTGTAATCCCAGCACTCTGGGAGGCAGAGGCAGGTGATCTCTGTGATTATAAACCAAAACAAACAAAACTACTCTCCAGGATTTAAAAAAGAGGTTCTCCTTCCCTTTATAGTTTTGTCAACTTACTGTATTATCCCTTTTATACTTTGTTTATCATGCAGCCCGACTATTGTGGAACTCACTATCTAGATCAGACTCAAGACTTCCTCGGGGCTGGGCACGGGGGCTGGGGGGTGGGTGCACGCCTTTAATCCCAGCACTTGGGAGGCAGAGGCAGGGGGATCGCTGTGAGTTCGAGGCCAGTCTAGTCTACAAAGGGAGTCCAGGACAGCCAAGGCTACACAGAGAAACCCTGTCTCAAACAAACAAACAAACAAACAAACAAACACTTCCTCGGGCTGCCACATGGCCTATTAACTACATACAGAGCAGAAGCAACTATATACAGACCCTGACAACAACGTACGGACCACAGAAATCTGTCCTTTGAATCCTACATGCCCACCATGGCACACACATGCAACCTCCTGCTCAGCATGGACAGGCTCGGCTCTCACACAAAATACTTTTTTTCTTTTAAAAGATAGCTTAATTAGATGATTTTTCATTTGTAGGTCCAGAATTTTTAAAAAAAGATTTATTATTTATATAGTATTCTGCCCACGTGCCGGAAGAGGGCACCAGATCTCATTATAGATGGCTGTGATCCACCATAGTCGCTGGGAATTGAACTCAGGAACTTTGGAAGAAAAGGCAGTGCTCTTAACCTCTGAGCCTGATCTACAAAGGAGTCCAGGACAGCCAAGGCTACACAGAGAAATCCTGTCTCAAAAAGCAAAACAAAACCAAAAACAAACAAAAACCAAAAGCAGTTCAGTTTTCAGGCTGGAGAGATGGCACAGAGGTTAAGAGAACTAGTTAGTCTTCTAAAGGTCCTGAGTTCAGTTCCCAGCAACCACAGCTATTCATCCTGATCTAGTGCCCTTTTCTGGCATGCAGGTATACATGCAGGCAGAACACTATATACATAATACACTTTTTTTTTTTTTTTCGAGACAGGGTTTCTCTGTGTAACAGCTCTGGCTGTCCTGGAACTTGCACTGTAGACCAGGATGGCCGCGAACTCATGGAGATCCACCTGCCTCTGCCTCCCAAGTGCTGGGATTAAAGGCGTGAGCCATCACCACCCGGCCCCAATAAACAAATCTTTTAAAAATTGTTTTTCAAAGTAATTTAGGTTTTATAATTCTCCTTCAGAAAACTGGTTTGGCTTTAAGAACCAAAATCACAATAAAAAAGGTATTGTGCAGTTTACCCTGTAATCCAGCAACTGGACAGTTAAGGCAAAAGGGTTACCATGCATTTCAGGACCATGTGGGCCACGCAGTGCCAACTGCTGTCACCCCTTTCAATGCTACGTACAGGGACATCAGAACGTCCTTTGGGAAATGCACAGAAGTGAACGGAACTCCCCTCCCATCACTCCTGGTCCATTATATATACCTGATTCAGACACTTCCAGCTCTGGGGTACCTGCTAATGAACAATAATACCAAGCTTGAGGCTTCCGCTCCGTTCCACAGGCTCGCCAATTTGTCACTTTCTCTGTCCCACATGCCTTTTTACCATCATTAGTTACAATGGGTCTTCGCAGATTCTACTTTTGTGTGTACTGAATCTCTGAGCAAGGTTCTTCCAAACAAGGATTCATATAAAATCTTTTGTTTTGGTTGCAGTTTTGCGATCTGGCCTCAGGAGTATGGGCTTATAGGCATACCACCATACCTGGTTATTTCATTCAGCGCTGGGCAGAAAACCCAGGGCTTTGTGCATGGTAGACAAACATTCTAACCAACTGAGCTACATACAAACTAATCTTCAGTAGCTTTAAATCCTTTATCCAACTATCAAATAAACAGCAACTGAGCAGCGTCATAGAACATTTGCCAAGTCATCTGAAGCCAAGGAAAACTACTTGAAATCACTTGTATTTCTCAGTTGATTACTGATGCTGCTGTCAATACCCTCAACCTGCTCAGCAAAGGTCCTCAGCATCCTAAAAGTTTATGTTCTCAGTGTTTCCTGGTGTTGGAATTAAACATGAACTACCTCACCACTGCGAAATGGCTGTCCAAATGGATACAGTTTAATTTTGTTTTTTTAAACATTTATTTTTATGGCATTGTTGTTTTGGTGAATCTGTATCTGTGTGAGGTTGCCAGGTGCCCTGGCACAGGAGTTACGGGCAGTTGCTGTGAGCGGCCACACATGCTGTCCCGGTCCTTCGGAAGAGCAGCCAGCGCTCTTGACCCCCAGGCCTTCCTCCCGCCCTTCATTCTCATTTTTAATTTCATGAGCAAATTTTATGAGATAATCCATTTTAATTTTCTAGGGTTTGTTTGTTTGTTTTGTTGGTTGGTTTTTACTATTTTCTCACATAGTTACACTGTGGTGGCATGCTTTGCCACCTAACTTGATTTGATGACAGAATTCTCCACTGTGCCTGGAAGCCTGCCATTTTAAGTCAACTTCTGTCTTTTCGTTTTTCTCTTTATTTTGGTTTGAGAGAAGATCTTACTCTAGCTGGGCAGGCCTCACAGCTGTGGCAATTCTCCTTCAACTTCCTGACTGTTAAGATTATATGCATGAGTTTATGGGTTATAAAGTTATAATACACAAAAAAGTTAAAATGCCTAAGTATAGCAAACTGCCAGGCAATACCATTAGCACAACTGCATCAATGTCATTTTGTTTTGTTTTGTTTTGAGTCAGGGGTCTCACTGCATAGCCCTCTGTGGGCCTAAAACTCCTAACATAGACCAGGCTGGCCTCAAACTTGTGGCCATCCTCCTGCCTCTGCCTCAAAGGTACTCACCTGAGAGGTGTGAGCTATTATTAGTTGAGTCCATCGCTGGGATTTGTAGTATACCATGTGGCACCATGACTGCTGAGACCACTTTGTTCCTCCTGTGGAAACTACTCAACTTTGCCACTGGACCGCTTATAAATGCAGAGTTCTAGCAAAAATTTTATGGGCACTAAAACTTAAATTTCATATAATGCTCATGTCTCAAGAACATTTGATCACTCTGCTCCACTAATTATTCCTTCCAACTGGAATACTTTTGAAATGAGACATTCTCCTTTAGTCTAAAAAAGTTTATTTTAATTTTTAATATTTAGTTATATAATTATTCCAATAGTTCAAAACTGATAGCAAAACTTGCCATAACTTTAAACCTGACGGTGGTAGCACAACACCTTTGATGCCAGGACTTGGGAGGCAGAGGCAGGCAGATCTCCAGCCTGGTCTTCAAGCAAGTTCCTCATCTTCTTGGAAAATATGCTAATTGGAGCTGAGTGGTTAAGAGCATGTTGCTCTTCCAGAGGACCTGAGCTTGGTTGCTAGTCCCCATGACAACTCACAACTGCCCGTGACCCCAGCTCCAGAAGACATGCACCGCTGGCCTCCCCATGCACCCTCACACACATGGCATAGACATTAATGAAAAATAAAGGTATCTTTTATTTTGCTGTAGTCTAAGTCTGTGGTACAAACTCAAGGCCTAACACATACATTCCCATCTCCCTCTTTCCCTTCCTTTACCTGTTTACTTTAGATTATGTATTTTATTTTAATTTTTATTTTGATTTTTTTTCGAGACAGGGTTTCTCTATGTATCCTTGGCTGTCCTGGACTCACTTTGTAGACCAGGCTGGCCTCGAACTCACAGCGATCCGCCTGCCTCTGCCTCCCGAGTGCTGGGATTAAAGGCGTGTGCCACCATGCCCGGCTAGATTATATATTTTAACAGTCTATTCTGCCTGAAACTGCTTTTTTTCCTTTGCTTCAGTGTGAATGATCTGCTTCTATCTGTTTATTTTACAATACAAATATTATAAATGAAAAAATGACTTTCTTAATTGGCGGGCACAGTGGTACACACCTGTAATCCCAGCATTCTGGGAGGCAGAGAGAGGTGGGTCTCCTATGAGTTTGAAGTCAGCCTAGTCTACAAAGTGAGCCCAGGATAGTCAAGGCTACACAGAGAAACCCTGTCTCCAAAACACACACACACACACACACACACACACACACACACAAACACACACACATGAAGAAAAAGGAAGGAAGAAAACTGTCTTAAGTCTTTTTGAGTTGATATAACAAAAAATACCAGAAACTAGGTAGTTCTTTTTTCTATTCTGAAGGCTGAGAAAATCCATACCAAAGTGTGTCTATAAAGACAAATAAAGAGGCTAGGCAGTGGTGGCACACGCCTTTAATCCCAGCACTTGGGAGGCAGAAGCAGACGGATTACTGTGAGTTCAAGGCCAACCTGGTCTACAAAGTGACCAGGACAGCCAGAGCTACCCAGACCCTGTCTCAAAAAACCAACCAAACAAACAAACAAAAAAGCAAATAAAGAAGAGTAATATGTCAGGCAGTGGCTGCACATGCCTTTAATCTCACACTTAGGTAGAGAGGAAGCTTTGTTTTGTTTAAAGATTTGCTGAGCAGGGCCTGGTGTCCTGAGCGCTATAATCCCAGCGCTGGAATTAGCAGTGTGCATCACCATGCTCAGCTCCCAAATCTCCTCATACTTAAGTATGCCACTACCACTTGGTTTCTTACTTTTCAAGATTTTACATTATCTTGTGTCTGTTTGGGACACTGGTTGTATACAGGCCACAGCACGTGTGTGGTGGTCAGGAAATAATTTACAGGAGTTGATTCTTCCCATTTCGTGGTTTCGTGGGGTTTGCACTCGTCGTCAGGACTGGTGACAACACCCTCTGAGTCTGTCTACCCTGGTTTTAAACTTCACCTACAGTTACCTGTGGTGGGAAATAAGATTTATTTTTTTTAAAGATTTATTTACTTATTATGTATATAGTTCTGCCTGCTTGTACCCCTGCACACCAGATCTCATTATAGATGGTTGTGAGCCACCATGTGGTTGCTGGGACTTGAACTCAGGACTTTTGGAAGAGCAATCTGTGCTCTTAACCGCTGAGCCATCTCTCCAGCCCTAAAATCTTTCTTCCACCTTTTCCCATCTCTTCTCTGAGTACATTAGCTTTATCATACACACACAGGCTTGTGCTTGAGTGTGCATGTGTATTACTCTATTCTCTCAGTAAAACTGCCATAATTATAGACACAGGGGACTCACAACAGTCACTTCCTGTGATGCTGGTAATAAGACAATAGTGAGGCCAGGTGTGGTGGCACACCTCGTTAACCCCAGCACTCGGGAGGCACAGGCAGGCAGATCTGAGTTCGAGGCCAGCCTGGTCTACAGAGTGCAGGACAGCCAGGGCTACACAGACCCTGTTTCAAGAACCCAAAGCTGGCCATGGCGGCGCACGCCTTGAGGCAGAGGCAGGCAGATCACCATGAGTTTGGGGTCAGCCTGGTCTACAAAGTTAGTCCAGGACAGCCAGGGCTACACAGAGAGACCCTGTCTTGAAAAATCAAAAAGAAAGAAAGAAAATAGTTTCTGGCAGGCAGTGATGATGCATCTCTTTATTCCCTGCACTCAGGAGGCAGAGGCAGGGTGGATCTCTGAGGTTGAGGACCTCCCGCCTGATCTACAGAGTAAGTTTCAGGACAGCCAGGGTGTACACAGACAATCCTTGTCTTGAAAAACAAAACAAAACCTTCTCCCCCTCCCCCTTTTTGGAGATGGAGTTTCTCTGTATAGCCTTGGCTGTCCTAGAACTCTCTCTGTAGACCAGGCTGGCCCCGAGCTCACAGAGATCCACCTGCCTCTGCTTCCTGAGTGCTGGGATTAAAGGCGTGCGCCACCACGCCCGGCTCAAAACTGCTTTTTTATACTGGCAAGATGGCTCAGTAGGTAAAAGTATCATCAAGCCTAAGGACCTGAATTTGAACACTGAAACCCAAACTTTAAGAGGAGAGAACTGCCAGGTGGTGGTGGAGCACAACTTTAATCCCAGCACTCAGGAGGCAGAGGCAGGCCGTCTGCCTCAGCCTGGTCTACAGAGCAAGTTCCAGGACAGCCAGGACTACACAGAGAAACCCTGTCTCAAAAAACAGAAACAAAACAAAAATCCCACAAAAGATGAGAGAACTGAGTTCAGTTTGTCCTTTTCCACCTACCCACTATGCTACCACTGCATGTGTATATGTGGAGGTCCCAGGACAACTGGTAGGAATTGGTTTTCTCTTCCTGTTTTATGGGTCTTGAGGATGGAACTCAGGTTGTCATGGAGTGCAGGGATCAAACCCAGGGGTTCCTGCATTTAGACAGGCATTCCACTTTAGTCTTGGGGGTTTGTTTGTTTGTTTGTTTTTCATGACAGGGTTCCTCCATACAGCCCTGGCTGTCCTGAAACTTCAATCTGTAGACCAGGCTGACTTCAAACTCACAGAGATCTGCTTGCCTCTGCCTCCCGAGTGCAGGGATCACAGGCCTGTGCCACCAAGCCCAGCAAAATAAACTTTTAAAAAGCAAATTAAAAAATGGAAGGAGAGCCAAGCGTGGTGGCACACGCCTTTAATCCCAGCACTCGGGAGGAAGAGACAGGTGGATCTCTGTGAGTTCAAGGCCAGCCTGGTCTACAAAGAGAGGCCAGGACAGCCAAGGCGAAATGGAAAAACAAAAGAAAACAAAACAAAAGAAAGAAAGAAAAAAAAAGAAAAGAAAAGAAAAGAAAAGAAAAAAGGAAGAGAGGAAATGTAGAGGGATTTTAATTCAGAGCATGGCTGCTCTGGCAAGAGATCACAGACAAAAAAACTCCAAGATCTGTGTGGTCCTGCTGGGATACATTTACTCTAGGAGACAGGAGCAAGTAGATCAGAGTTCAAGGCCACCTTGGTATAGAAAGGTTCAGATAAAGGAAAGCTTAGGTCCAGGTGTGGTGGTACACTGCTTTAATCCCCAACAATGAAGGAAAGTTAGTTTGTAGAAGGAAGCACCAGGCTGAAGAGATGGCTCAGAGGTTAAGAGCACTGACTATTCTCCCAGAGGTCCTGAGTTCAATTCCCAGCAACCACATGGCGGCTCACAACCATCTGTAATGTGATCTGACACCCTCTTCCGGCCTGCAGGTGTAAATACAGGCAGAGCACTGTATACATAATAATAAATAAATCTTTTAAAAAGAAGGAAGCACCATGTCCAAAAGTGATGTTTAATTGAGTGATTTAACGAATCAGAGAAAGATCTGACAGACTAGGATACGCCCAACTCTCAGGAGAAGACACAGGAAAGGGAAGCTACTTAAGTCAGTGTGGAGAGAAGCAGCCGCTCTACTGGGACAGGGATGAAGAGGCAGGTTACAGACAGAGAACAAGGCACATTCAGGTGAAAACAGAAAGAGCCAGAAGATTAGAGCCTCTGCCTCCCAGAGCAATTCCAGGCTGAGAGAGAAGCCAGATTAAATAAGTCAGCCGGGAGAAGAGTTTGAGCCAAAACAGCTGAGTTGAACCAACCAGCCCAGAGCTCAGAAAAAAAACAAGAAAGGGTGCGCTTATTAAGCAATAAGTCTCAGAGGCCTAAGTTACGTTGTACAGAGGCTAGAAGCTTCCAGGACTAGGCCTAGGTTAGCAGACGGAGGCAGTAAGCCTGAGACAATTGAAACAGACTAATAAAAAATTCCCTTTACAAGGAAAGGAAGAAAGAAAGGGGGAGAGGGAGGAAGGAAAAGAAGGAGAGGGTGAAAAAAGTTAGGGAGAGGAGGCTGGAGAGATGCGGGCTTAACAGTTAAAAGCGCTACTGCTCTTGCAGGGAACCTCAGTGCAGTTCCCAGCACCAACTCCAGGTGGCAGCACCAACTCCAGGTGGCTCAGGGTCACTGCAGCTCCAGCTCTTAGCCTTCGTGGGCACCTACACTGTTCAAATGTTCAAGCCAGCCCAGTCTCTCTTCCTGATGCCTGCTGACCAGGATGTACAACTCTCACCTACCTCTCAGCACCAAGTCTGCACTGGTCCCACCATAATGACAGCAGACTGAGCCTCTGAAAACGGAAGCCAGCCCAATGGAAAGAGCTGCCAGGTCATGGTGTCTCTTCACAGTCACAGAACATGGACTAAGACGATAAAAAAAAATTTTTTTTATTTTTAAATTTTTTCGAGACAGGGTTTCTCTTTGTAACACTGGCTGTCCTAGAACTAGCTCTGTAAACCAGGCTGGCCTTGCCTCACAGAGATCCACCTGCCTCTGCCTCCTGAGTGCTGATTTAAGGCATGGGCAGCCACCCCCTGGCCAATCCTTTTTTAAAAAGGAAAAAGAACTAGATTTGAGAGTCATTCAGTTTCTTCTCCTTTCACCCCTATTGCTCTGAAAACCCAGGCTGGCCTAGAACTTACTATGTAGCCCAGAAAGGTCTCAAACTTACAGAAATCCTCCTGCGTCAGCTTTCTGGTGCTGGACTAAAGGCATGTACCACCATCCATGCCTGGGTTTTTTGTTCTTTGGGGTGGGGTTTTTTGTTTTTGTTTTGTTTTGGAGGCCGAGTGTCTCTGTGTACTCCTGGTTGTCCTCCAGGCTGGCCTCAAACGCAGAGATCCACCTGCTTCTGCCTCCTGAGTTCTGGGATTAAAGGCGTGCGCCATAGTGCCCAACTCCTGGCCTCGTTTCTTTCTTACTATTTCTCCTATTCTTGATCAAAAGTAAATCTCCTAAATTGCTCAATTCAAATGAACACACACACACACTTGGCTAGGGAGATGTCTCAGTGGTTAAGAGCACTAACTGCTCTCCCAAAGGACCCAGGCTCAATTCCCAGCACCCACATAGCAGCTCACAACTGTCTGTGACTCCAAGATCTGACTCCCTCACACAAACACACATGCAGGCAAAACACCAACGTACATAAAAAAAATTAATTAAATTAAAAAAAAACAAAACACATAGTGCGCTGGAGAGATGTCTTATCAGTGAAGAGCCCTTGTTGCCCTAGCACAGGACACAGGTTTGGTTCCCAGCATGCGCATGGTGGTCCACAATCATTTCCAACCCCAGTTCCAGGAGACCCCGGTCTCTTCTGACCTCCACAAGCACCAGGCACACAGAGGTAGCACCTGTGTCACACACACATTCAGGCAAAACACTTACGCATCTAAAAATAAATTATTTCTTGCATTATCAAAAACTGACCATAAACCTTTACCGCAAAAAAACAGCTTTTACTTTCCACCTTCTATCTGAGAGAGGACCACACGTTCCAGACCAGCCTGAGATAGTGAAACCTTGTCTCAAAAGTCAGGGAGGTTAGAGCAGAGGCCAGTGAACCTGTCACTTCCAGGCTAGCCTGATCTACACAGCAAGTTCTAGGGCTGCAAGGGCTACGTTTTCTTTGGAATAAATTATGAATGCTATTAGCATAAAAATTCCAAACTGAGAATAAAAGCTTCACTTACTATCCAGTCTGCTGTCCCCTTACAGTGTACTCAAACTAGTTTTAAAAGAATTTCCAAAGTAAAAAACAAAACAACAACAAACTGAATTAGGGGCTGGAGAGATGGCTCTGTGGTTAAGAGCACTGTCTGCTCTTCCAGGGGTCCTGAGTTCAATTCCCAGGGACCACAGGGTGGCTCACAATCCTCTATGATGTGATTGGACAGCCTCTTCTAGCATGTGGTGTACACGCAGACAGAGCACTCATAAACATAAAACAAACAAAAACTGAACACTTCACAAATGTATGTGTTTCATTATAAGACAGGGTACAGAATATTTTGGTTTTTTGTTTTTGTTTTTCAAGACAGGGTTTCTCTGTGTAATAGCCCTGGCTATCCTGGAACTCCCATAGATCCGCCCTCTCTGAGTGCTGGGATTACAGTGTACACTACCACACCGGATTTAATTTTATTTTTGTAAAATTATTAAACTTACTACCACAATCTCCAGACTTAAACATTATTGGCCTATAAAATTTCTATTAATTTATGTTAAAGCTAAAACCAAATAAGATTTGAAGTATTTGGACCAAGGCACAACAGCGGCTCTAAGGGCGCTCATTACGCTGTGTGTGACGGTGGCTCTAAGGGCGCTCATTTATGCTGTCTAGTGTCCTTTTGAGAAGGGCTCTGTGTAGACTGCCTAGATTAGACAGACCTGCTGAACTCTGATTCCATCTCCTCAATCCTCCAGCATCTTAATGGATGCACCTCTATATTGGGCTATATTTCTAAGATCTACAATATCTCATTGCAAGAGATATATTCTTAGGTTGTATGGAATAAAATTCCTTGAAAAATATTATAAGGGCAAAAGCTAAAATAAACTTTAAAAAGGTCTAACAATGTTGGCAGTACAAAATTATATCATGTACGTTAAATAGCAAGTTTAAAAACTGCAGCATAGCCAGGTGGTGGTGGCGCACGCCTTTAATCCCAGCACTTGGGAGGCAGAGGCAGGTGGATCGCTGTGAGTTCGAGGCCAGCCTGGTCTACAAAGTGAGTCCAGGACAGCCAAGGCTACACAGAGAGACCCTGTCTCGAAAAAACAAAAAACAAAACAAAACAACAAAAAAAGCCCTACAGCATAAACCAAACATGGTGGCATATTTGTCATCTCAGCACTTAGGAAAAACCAGGAATTCATGATTATCCCAAATTGTCTCAAAACAAAAAGAAAAGTGTTAAGTGTGGCAGAGACAGGTAGATTGCTGTGAGTTCAAGGCCAGTCTTGTTTACAAAGTGAGTCCAGGACAGCCAAGGCTACACAGAGAAACCCTGTCTTCTCAAAAAAACAAAAAGAAGAAAAGAGAAATGTTAAATGTGGGAAGATATGGGTCGGCAGTTAAGAGCACTTGTTGCTCTCACAAAAGACGAGTTCAGTCCCCAGTGCCCACATGGCAGTGCCAGTCCCCGGGCATCTATCTGACACCCTCTTCTGATCACCAGGGGTACCAAGAGACATATGGTGTGTGTGTGTGTGTGTGTGTGTGTGTGTGTGTGTGTGTGTGTGTGTGTGTGTGTGTACACATACATACACATACAGCCAAAACATTCATACATAGTCTAATAATGATAATAATAAAAATACATAAAATGACTCTTACCCCGACTCCCTTCCCTCTACCCCCTTTCTCTCTCTCTCTCTCTCTCTCTCTCTCTCTCTCTCTCTCTCTCTCTCTCTCTCTCTCTCTCTCTCATACCCCTCTCCCCTTCTCCCACAGGCATACTTAATAAACTTCATATAATATAAAAAAAAAAATTTTTTTTTTTTTGGTTTTTCGAGACAGGGTTTCTCTGTGTAGCCTTGGCCATCTTGGACTCACTTTGTAGACCAGGCTGGCCTCGAACTCACAGCGATCCGCCTGCCTCTGCCTCCCGAGTGCTGAGATTAAAGGCGTCCCCCACCACGCCCGGCTTATAATATAAAAATTTTTAAAACATAAAATGAAATAGAAAACAAAACTACAGCATAAAAAAGCCCAGAGTTGGGTACGGTGGCCCACACCACAGCACTAGGGAGGCAGAGGCAGGTGGGTGTCTGGGAATTTGAAGCTGAGTCCAGGTCAGCCAGGGCTAAATAGAGAAACCCTGTCTCGAAAAACAAAAACAAAAGACGATTCCCTTACATTAGAATTTTGCAGTGTTCACATAACTTCCTTTCCAGTTTACCACTTTTTTCTTTTGGTTTGTTTGTTTTTTGGTTTTTGAGACAGGATTTCTCTGTGTAGCCTTGCTGTCCTGGGCTCACTTCGTAGACCAGTTTGGTCTCGAACTCACAGAGATCTGCCTGCCCCCTTCCTAGGTCTTGGACTAAAGGCCTGCACCCCAAGTCTGGCTACTTACTATGTTTTTAAAGCGATCTTGTTAACTTATGCCACAATCCACCAAGAGTAACTTCAGCTGGAGTTGTACCTCAGTGGCAGAGTACTTTGTCTATAATACATAAGTCACCAGTCTTGGCAGCTGGCACCCTCACCAGCTGAGCCATCTTGTCAGCCATTGTGCCAACTTTTAACTGCAGCTGTAAAGGAACACACTAAAAGCCTTGTTTTAAGACAAAAGTACTGAAAAAAACAAAAAACAAAACCAACAGAACAGAAAGACCATAAATTGGCCTTTTCCAAGGAAGAACTAATCAAGTAACATATGGAAAATAAATAAATAAATAGAAGCAGAAAAACGCCACTGAACAATTTTTTTCACAAAGACTGAAACAACCTGTTAAGAATTTTCATACTCGGCCAAAGAGCTGATTCAACAGGTAAAAAAAGAATTTGTTGCCAACCCTGATGACCTGAGTTCAATCTCTGGTACCCACAGTGCAACAGCAGAGAACTGAGTCCCAGCTTGTCCCTCTGACCTCCGCATGTGCACCATGGACCACAGGCATGAGAACACACCAAAGACTCGGGGCCAGAGAGACGGCGCCGCGATGAAAAGCACTTGTTCTTGCAGAGGACCCAGGTTTGGCCCAACTGCCCACGTGGTGGCTCACAGGATGACATCTCAGAGCCCTTCACTCATCAGGCATACATCGGGCACACAGACACACATACAAGCCAAGCATTTTTGTCTGAGGAAAAAGAAAGCACAGCATGGGCTGGAGAGATGGCTCAGCTTTAAGAGCACTTGATGCTCATAAAGAGGAACCAGACTTAGTTCCTAGCACTCATTACAACAACCTGTGACTCTAGTCTCAGGAGATGCAATGGCCTCTTCCTGCCTCCTCAGACGCCAGGCAGGCCACATGATACACATACAGTCGTACAAGCACTCACACATACATATAAAAAATTTTTTGTTTTTTTGAGACAGGGTTTCCCTGTGTTGCCTTGGCTGTCCTGGACTCACTCTGTAGACCAGGCTGGCCCCGAACTCACAGTGATCTGCCTGCCTCTACCTCCCGAGTGCTAGGATTAAAGGCGAGCGCCACCACACCTGGCCAGATTTTTCATTTTTGAGGTTAAGGATGTAACTCAATTGGCTGAGTGCTTGTCTGGCACAAACCATGCCCTGGGATCAATCTCCAGCCAGGCACATACTTGGCATGGTGACGAGGTTGTAACGCCAGTACTTGGGAGGTGGGAGGCGGGAAGATCAGAAGTGTAAGGTCATGGCTGCCTATGTAGTTCAAGGCTGGGCAGTGAAGATGCTCACCTGTAATCCCAGCACTCAGGAGGCAGAGAGGGGTAGATCTCTGAATTCAAGGCCAGCCTTGTCTACAGAGTGAGTTCCTGGAGAGAGGGGGAGGGAGGGAGGGAGGGAGAGGGAAAGAGAGAGAGAGAGAGAGAGAGAGAGAGAGAGAGAGAGAGAATGAAAAAGAAGAAGAAGAAGAAGAAGAAGAAGAAGAAGAAGAAGAAGAAGGAGAAGGAGAAGGAGAAGGAGAAGGAGGAGAAAAAAAAAAAGGAAGAAAGAAAGGCAGGTGTGGTGGTGCACACCTTTAATCCCAGCACTGGGGAGAGAAAGGCAGGTGGATCGCTGTGAGTTTGAAGCCAGCCTGGTCTACAAAGCGAGTCCAGGACAGCCAAGGCTAGAGAAACCCTGTCTCAAGGGAAAAAAAAAATAAGAAGAAAGCTAGTACAAGGCCAACCTAGGTTACATGAGGCATGTCACAAAAAAGAAAAAAAAAGTATTTTCATACTTTGCCAAAACAGGATGGCACAGACCTATAACCCTGACTCTGGGAGGCCTGAGAAGAGGGTTGGTGAGCTGGAAGTCAGCACATAGAGTGTCTCAGGTCTCCATGAGCTACATAGCCAGATCCTCTCCAAATATACATACATACACGTATTTTTTTGAGACAGGACCTCATCCTTTGCACAGGCTGGCAGTGGGACTATATATATGTACAATGGGAATAAGGGGGCTCGGATAGGGGCAGGGAATGGGTATCATTTTTGTTGTTGTTGTTTTTCCAGACAGGGTTTCTGTGTAGCCTTGGCTGTCCTGGACTCACTTTGTAGACCAGGCTGGCCTCGAACTCACAGCAATCCACCTGCCTCTGCCTCCTGAGTGGTGGGATTAAAGGCGAGCGCCACCACACCTGGTAGATGTCATTTTTTATTGAACAGAGATACAGGTAAAAATGCTGAGGACATAGCTTCAGAGGCAAACTCTGGGAAGCCCTGGGTTCAATCCCCAGCACCAAAAAATTAGTACAGGGCACAAAAGATAAATCAACAGGCAAAGCTCTCGTCATACGAGCCTGCAAATCTGAGTTTAATCCCTAGAACCTACACAAAGATGGAAGGAAAAACCTACACCCAAAAGCTGATCTCTGACCTGACAAACAAGCTATGGCTTGCATTTACCCATATTCACATACACACACCCACACCCTCTCTCTCTCTCTCTCTCTCTCTCTCTCTCTCTCTCTCTCTCTCTCTCTCTCTCACACACACACACACACACACACACAAACTATATATATATTCCCCCCAAATTGGGACAGAAAAAAAAATAAGGCAAACATACCCTAAAAGTTAAAATTTAAGTCAGGCAGGGTGGCATATGCCTTTAATCCCAGCAACTAAGGAAGCAGAGGCAGAAAAATCTCTGAATTCCAAGCCAGTCTGGTCTACAGAGTTCCAGGACAGCCACAGCTACACAGAGAAACCCCTGTCTTTTAAAAAAAAAAAAATGGGGCTGGAGAGATGGCTCAGTGGTTAAGAGTATTGGCTGTTCTTCCAGAGGAATTCCAGGTTCAATTCCCAGCACCCACATGGCAGCTCACAACTGTCTGTAACTCCAAGATTGGACACTCTCACACAGGCATACATGGAGGCAAAACACCAATGCCCATAAAAGTAAATTATTTAAAAAAAAAAAAAAAAACAAAAACAGAAACAAAATAATGCATAGTGTCGCATGCCTTTAATCCCAGCACCTGGGAGGCAGAGGCAGGTGGATCTCTGAGTTCGAGGCCAGCCTGGTCTACAAAGAGAGTCCCAGGACAACCAGGGCTACACAGAGAAACCCTGTCTTGAAAAACCAAAAGAAAAACCAAGACAATAAAGAAAAGAAGGCTGGAGAGGAGGCTCAGCAGTTGAGCACACCAAGAGTTCTTCCAGAAGACCCAGGCTCAATTTCCCACACCCACACGGCAGCTCACAACTCTCTATAACTCCCTATGTGACATCCTCGCACAGACATACATGCAGGTGAGACACCGACAGACATACAATAAAAAAAGAAAAGAAAAAAGAAAGGCACTTAGACAGTGCCCAAAGAGTGTGCACTTGCTGCTCTTGCAGAGGACCCAAGTTCCCAGCGCCCACACGATACATGACCACCATCTCTAACTCCAACGACACAAAGCAAGTACACATGTGGCACACACACATGCATGAAAGCAAAACATTCCTACACAGAAAACAAATCTTTAGGAGGGGACACGAATGTGAATGAGAAAAGAATATGGAGGGGGAATTAAAGGAAGGAAACGGGGTATGAAATTAGAGTTTTAAAAAAATATTTTTTCTTGAAAAGGAATTTAAGCCGGGCGGTGGTGGCGCACGCCTTTAATCCCAGCACTCGGGAGGCAGAGGCAGGTGGATCGCTGTGAGTTCGAGGCCAGCCTGGCCTACAAAGTGAGTCCAGGACAGCCAAGGCTACACAGAGAAACCCTGTCTCAAAAAAAAAAAAAAAATCAAAAAAAGAAAAAGAAAAAGGAATTTAAACTAAATAAAGCCAGGGGCACATCTGTGCCGTTGATCCAAAACTAAATTTATCTCTGTGAGTTCCAGACCAGCGATCCAGGAATAAATAGTAAGATTGATTAGAAAAACCAAAAAAAAAAAGAAAAACAACAACAAAAACTTTAACAAATTGGAAATAAAGCCTTCTGTTTCTCTTTTTTCCCCCTTTCACTGCAGCCCCCTGGTTGGCCTAGAACTTATTATATAGACTAGGCTGGCCTCAGAGTTGCACAACTCCTCCTGACTTTGCTTCCTGACTGCTAGGATTTCGGGACATCTCTAAAGTTGGGTACTACCAAGCTACACAAGCCCTCTGCAACTGAGGTATGCCCCTGCTCCCCAAAGTCACCGTTTTCAAAAGGACTGAAGCTGTAATGTTTATTTTGCTGGAGTTTAAAAATCAGGGCTTCAGCTGCGGGGGTGTTGGGGGTGTATACCTTTGATCCAGTGCTTGGGAGACTGAGGCAGGCCGATCTCTATGAATTTAAGGCCAGCCTAGTCTACAGAGTGAGTTCCAGGACAGCCAGGGCTACACAGAAAAACTGTGTCCCAAAAACCAACCAACCAACCAAACAAACAAACAAACAAAAATCAGGGCTTCATGCAGGCTAGGCAAATACTCTCCCCACTCAGCTACAATCCCAGTTCAAAGTCTTTATTTTATTTTTTGAGACAGGTTTTTTTTTTCCTTAGTAGCCCTGGTTGTCCTAGAACTAACTGACTCTGTAAATCAAGCTGGCCTCGAACTCAAAGATCCATCTGCCTACCTCTGCCTCCTGAGTTCCAGGTATTAAAGGTGTGTACTACTACTGCTTTATTTTAAATTAGTATATGCTACCAAGAATATTTCCATATTATCAATTCCAAATCAAGAGTGCCATACTTGATTCCCTAATAGTAAGCAAAAGTATTGCTTTCTTTCATAGTTTTTTTTTTAATTCTAATAGAGAAAAATTAACTACAACCCATTTGCCTTAACTATGAAATGTTGCAGTAATAATATTTTTTGGAAATTAAATGGTATCCTTTTGGGGTGGGGGGGTGGGAGGACAGGGGGCAGTTTCAAGACAGGGTTTCTCTTACAGTCCTGGCTGTCCTGGACTGGCTTTGTAGCGCAGGCTGGCCTCCAATTCACAGCGATCGCCTGCCTCTGCCTCTCCCAGTGCTGGGATTAAAGGCGCGCGCCACTGCCACCTGGCCTTAAATTGTATCCTTAAACCTTAAAACAAGGGTGGTGTCCTTTTAACCCCAGAACTCTTGGAGCTGGAAGCAGATGCCGGCTGACCGCTGAGTTCGAGGCCAGCTGGTCTACAGATCGAATTCTACGACAGGCAGGGCTATATAGAGAAACCCTGTCTCAAAAAAACAAAAACAACCCTACCCTTTAAAATTAACCTGCAGTTTGCTTTAAAAAGTGTTTTCTAGGAAACTTATCATATAAACTCCACTTTGTGCAGTACTTCCAATATCTACGAATGAATGTTTATTTTTGACAGTGCATAGAGCACACCTCAACACGGAGACAATAATACCCTTCCCAATCTATCCCTAAGAAACCTAAACCTTTGCTTAGTAATTTTAAGCACCTGCATCTAAAAAATACAGTGTATGCTGACCACAAAAGATGAAGCAAACAGTTGGTAAGGATACCACACTCTTACATAATATTCTAAAAATGTCCTTTTACTAAGTATTCAGCAACTATCACATGCATGAATGTTAAGCATTCCCTATCAATCCTATTTTCAACAAAGTTGACCCAGTTTAAAGCCTGAAATTGAGGCTTTTGAACCTTAGAAAATAAGAGTTAAGTAATTGGGTAGTCCTAAAAATACACATCACAACTACATGACTAAGATATTCGTTTAAAACTTGTGCCAAGATAACCCCTCCCTTCAAAACAAACTAAAATTGAGTCATTGGCCTATTTTACTTAATTTTGGAAATAAAAAAATAAATGGATTCCTAAACACTCATTTCCCCAGTCTCTACCCCCACTCTATCTTCACTCAGGGATTCTACCCTCCAAAACAAACAAACAAACAAACACGCTTAAGTCAAATAGGACAAAAAAACACTCAAGTCTCTCCAAATACAGAACTGAGGAATAATTCGTGGAAAACAATAGAAACAATGTCCATAGAGTGGCAGCCACTGCACCATGGGAAACCCTCTCACCTCAGAGGCATCTCTTCTGCAGTAAGACCCCATTTGCTCTGGAGCTAACCACCTAAGCAAAAGCCTTTAATTCTGCCTTCCTGAAGTGGGAAACTATCACTGTGCCTGACAGATTCCACCCTCTTTGGATGTTTGTACACGGGGTGGGGGGTTTGCAAATAAACTCGGTAGAAGAGGACAAAGGGCACTGAAAGCAGCGGAGACTATAAAGTAAATGAAAAATGAGGGCAGAAAAGAGGGCTAAATTAAAGTTCCCTCAAACAAATGGGCTGCAAGACAACACCAACCACACCACCCTCCCTTTTTGGCCACCCACTAGGGTCCTCTTCCTTACCTACGGGAATCAAAAGTTGGACTACCGCTACCCCAAAACCAACAAATCCTCCAAATGTCAGGACACTAGCAACATCGGGAAAGACAGGCTAATGTTCCTTCCTTCCCCACCCCACCCCCACACACACACCCAAAAAAAGAGAAAAGTCCAATCCAATAAGTGCAGGTCACCCTGCCCTCTGGGGCAGTTCCAGCCTGCGCAGAGAAGGCTCGGATGGGTCTAGAAAGAGAAAGACAGACCACCTCTATTTCTACACACACACACCCCTCAGCTGGAGAAACAAAACAAAGGCAGCTCTCCTTCCCGATAGCCACTACCCGAAGCCGCAGAGGCTTTCCTATTTCCCGGTGCAGAGTCTGGCCTCCCGCCCCCGCCCCATGACAAAGAAAAGGCACTTGGTGAGCAAGCAAGGCCTTCCTGCCTCCACGGATGGGGGAGGGGGCTGCGAGGCGAGGAGCCCCCCCATCTCCAACCCCCCCCCTTCGGCTCCCCAGAGCTCACGCTCCAGGGCCGCGGAGGCGGACAGCGGAGACCCCCGGGAAGCTGGGCCGGGGTGGAGGGTTGGGTGAGGGGGGTGGGGGACACGGGGACGACGGTACCTTGAAGTAGCCGCCTTCGTAGAGGGTGTTAGGGGGTCCGAAGATGGCCACCTCCCAGTTGTAGAGGTCGGACTCATCCACCAGGGTGATCCGGAAGCCCTCCACCGGCTCCTCCTGCAGGGATTTCAGCTCGAGCATCAGGGCTTTCTGCGAGCTGGTCATCTGCTGCTGGGCCATCGCGGCGGCGGCGGCGGCCGTGCGGGGCCGCGGGCCCGGTCCTCGCGCACCGGCCGGGCCGGACCAGGCCCCTCCCCTGCGCTCGCCCTCGGGCCGGGCCGGGTCCCCTGTCCTCCTCCTCACACGCCTGGCGGGGGCCGGACCAGGCCCCAGACGGCCCGCGGGCCCGCCCGGGGTCCTTCCTCACTCACGACGCGGGCCGGGCAGGGGGGCGGGCCTAGCGGAGGTGGGGGGGGAATCCGCTCCGGGCCCCGGGCCTCTCCCCCCCCCAGGGGGCTTCTACTTGGGGGGGTTGTTGTGGGGGGGGAGAGTGGAGGTGGAAGCGAAGGAAGGCGGCGGAGGGCAAACGATGGTGAAGACAAGCTGGGGGGGATGGGGGGAGGAGGGCCGGGTCGGCCCGGGAGCGCCGTGCTCGCTCGCCCTCTCGATCTCCGCCGGGGGGCCGGAGGGGCGCACGAGGGAGGAGGGCGCGCCGTGCGCTTAGGGTCTCGGGACGGCGGCGGCGGCGGCGGCGCGGGGGGAGGGGCGGAGGAGGAGGAGGAGGAGAGCAAGCGCCTCGCGCCGCGGGAGCTACAGAGCAGAGAAGGAGGGAGGGAGGGAGAGGAGGAGGAGGAGGAGGGGCGCGCGCCAGGAGGGGGGCAGCTCGGGGCGGCGGCGGCCCGGTGCGCGTGCGCGCGCCCCTCCCTCCTTCCCCTCCCCTCCCTCTCTCCCCCGCCCTCCTAGCTCTGCCCGGCTCGGCTCCTGCTCCTGACTGCCCGCCTCTCCTCCTCCCCACCCCACCCCATCCCCCCCACCCCCTCCCCGGCCAGGCCCCACGGTGGCGGCGCTTTGTGACGCCTGCGCGTGTCCCCCACCCTTAAAGCGCCAAGCGGCGGTCGAGGATCAAGGGCGGGTCGCCGGGGATGGCTCTGGGCCCTAAGTGACGGTTGTGCGGCGTGGACGCCGCGGTTCCAGAGGCGTGCCCCGGAAGGAACCTCAGCTCCTAAAAGGCTCTTGGCGCCCTCGCCCGCCCTGGGTGTCCCCTGGCCTCCCTGGTCCTCTGCGGGCTCCTCTCGTCGACACCCAAGTCTGTAGTCCTTGCACTCAATAGATAGGTGCTTGAATAGGCTGCGTCTCCCGCTGACCGAGCGAGCCCCTAGGAAAGTCGCCCCCACTTCAGGGAAGGCAGTCTCTCCCAAAGGAGAGAAGGTTGTATGGGAAAGAATAGAAAACTCACGTTGAGCCAGATTACAGGTCCTCCATGAGATGAGGGCAAGAGCGCAGGCTATACTTTGGTTTATATCCGTTTGCAAAATACTGGTGTAGCCTTGGAAGGGGGAGGGGCACAAAAGCAGAAGGATCCGTGTGGGAGGCTAGCCTAGTCTACTTAAGTTGTTCTTTGCCAGTCAGTGCTGTATAGTGAAACTCTATCAAAAAAAACAAAAACAAAAACAAAAACAAAAGGCGGTGGTTGAACTTTCATGTCCTGTGGATGAGTTCTGCTTTACCTGGACATGGCATGACTGAAGAGAGATGGGGAGACACAGTCTTCAGACCCTAGGTTAGAATACTCAAGAATTGGTTGCACTTCCGAGCATGGTGGAGCACACCTTTGATTCCAGCACTTGATAGGCAGAAGAAGCGGATTGTGAATTCGAATGCAGCCTGGTCTACAAAGCGAGTCCAGGACAGCCAGGGAAACACAGAAACCCTGTCTCGAAAAACTTTTTTTAAAAAATGAAGAAGAAGAAGAAGAAGAAGAAGAAGAAGAAGAAGAAGAGGAAGAAGAAGAAGAAGAAGAAGAAGAAGAAGAGTGTGTGTGCCCGCGCGCGCGCATGTGCGTGTGTATGTTTATAATAAAGTAAGAAACGAAAGGTAAAAAGAAGCCAGAATACTGAGACAAATTCCAAACACACCACTTTGGGTTCAAAAATCTTCACTGACTCCTTACTTGATTAGCTTCTGTAAAAGAAGATTAAACCTAGCACAAGAAATTTTAATGGTTAAATTAAATCTACAGCTAACTAGACTTTATTTTTACAAAAGTTTTAGATTTATAGAAACAGTAAAGTTGCCCGGGCATGGTGGCACACTCCTTTAATCCCAACACTCAGGAGGCAGAGGCAGGTGGATCTCTGTGAGTTCAAGGCCAGCGTGGTCTACAAAGCGAGTCCAGGACAGCCAAGGCTATGCAGAGAAACCCTGTCTCCAGAAACCAAAAAAGAAAAGAAAGAATGAAAGAAAAGAAAAGAAAAAAGAACACTTGTTCCCAACTCAAAACCACCTGTAACTCCACTAACAAGGGGACCCAACCCCGTTTTCTCACCTCCATGGGCCCTGTATACACATACATACAGGTGAAACACCCATATACACTAAATACAAAGATTTCATTTTGATTTTTGTTTTGAGATAGGATTTCTGTGTGTAACCCTGGCCATCCTGGAACTTGCTCTGTGGACCACGCTGGCCTTGAACTCAGTACTTTGCTTGTCTCTGTCTCCTAAATGCTGAGATTAAAGGCATGCAGCACATCACCTGGCTGTAAAAGGGTTTGTTTGGTTAGTTTGTTTTGGTTTTTTGAGACAGGGTTTCTCTGTAATAATCCTGGCTGTCCTGGAACTCTCTTTGTAGACCAGGCTGGCCTCAAACTCACAGAGATCCGCCTGCCTCTGCCTCCCCAGTCTTGGGATTAAAGGCCCCCCAGCTGGCATTCTCTTAGTTAGCTATTGATTGGGAAGTGCCAAGTCCACTGTGGGTGATGCCATCCTTGAGCTGGTGGTCCTAAATTTGTAAGAGAGCAAGCTGAGTAATCCAGCCTGAACAAGGCAGTAAGCAGCACCCCTCCGTGGCCCCTGCACAGCCTCCGGGTTCCTGCCCTGCTTGAGTTCCTACCCTTATTGCTTTTGATGCTGAGCTTTGGTCATGAAGTTTCGTCACAGCAGTAGTAGGGCAGCCTCCAAGCTAAGGAAGCACTTTGAGATTTGAGCCATAGCCTGCGGCCAGCTTGCATTGTGCTTCTTCTTTTTCAAATCCCCGCCCCCAAACAAGATTCCCTCTTTATTCACTTATTATACTCTGCGTGTGGTGTCCTACATGTGGAGGTCAGAAGTAACTTCCTGGAGTGTGTTCTCTCCCTCCACCGTGTGAGTCCTGGGGAATCATGAAGCTCAGGCCTCAGGCTTGCCCAAGTGCCTTTACTTGTTGAGCTATCTCTTGCAGGCCCTCTTTTTTACTTTCGGGGGTGGGGGGGGGGGACAGGATTTTACTATGTAGCCCAGGCTGACTTCAACTAGCAACTTGGTGGCCTCAGTGTTTGATTATGAGGCAGAGCACCACACTTAGCCAGATCAAGTATTTAGTAGACAAACCCTCTGAACTGGGATTTGTGATGTTTTTCTCATAACTAAGACAGGTTTTGTTCCCAGCACTCAGGAGGCAGAGGCAGGTGGATCACTGTGAGTTCAAGGCCAGCCTGGTCTACAAAGTGAGTCCAGGACAGTCAAGGCTACACAGAGAAACCCTGTCTGAAAAAAAAAAAAAAAAGACTGGTTTTATTGTTGTTTTGCTAAAGGGGATGGTCACAGAGGTAAATACGATTCGCATCACATCATACCTAGGCATATAATAGAACTCAATTAGCTTTGCTTTGTTTTGTTGTTGTTGTTATTGTTTTCATTTTTGTTTTTCGAGACAGGGTCTCTCTGTGTAGTCTTGACTGTCCTGGACTCACTTTGTAGACCAGGCTGGCCTCAAACTCACAGCGAGCCGCCAGCCTCTGCCTCCCGAGTGCTGGGATTACAGGCGTGTGCCCCCACGCCTGGCTTCAATTAGCTTTGTTGATGTTGACCTTGGTCACCTGGCTGAGGTAGTCTGTCCAGTCTCTCCACTGTAAAGTCACTCTGCTTTCCCGCCCCTTCTTTTTACTGTGTTGTTTGACAGGGAGTCACTGTACAAAAATCCACTTAATGAGCCATTTATTTATTTATAGACAGGCTATGTTCTTGCTGAATAGCCCAGGCAGGCTTATAATTCGATATGTAACCCCATTGTCCTAAGACTCATGAGCCTCCTGTCTCTGCCTGCCGAAATCTGGAATTACTGGCATGTGCCACCACCACACCAAGCCTAACTTTTTTTCACCCTTAGTTGAGACGTCAGTACTTTAAAGCATCATCCTTTTATCCCGAGGTCACCTTTAGCTATATAGTTAACATCAGCCAGGGCAACCTAAGACTCTATCTCAAAACATTTTCTTAAAGGATAAATTGATGGGCTCCCAACTCTGTCTAGGTCATGAGACCAAGTTCAACCACTGGAATCAGAACTCCCCTCAAGGAAGGAGCATAGTCTAATTAAAGCATCCTCTCCTCCCAAGATGATGACATATGCCGAGTTCTAACTTCCTTTCCTCCACTGTTCAATTTAAGGACAAGAAGATTGCTGACCTAGAAACCTGGCAGATGATGTTGACACCTTTAATAGCACAGCTGTGAGTAGACAAATAGGCAGAAAGATCACCTTCAAAGCATTTCACCCACATGCAGTCACGGTAGCCCCACCCTGACCTATACGATTATAGAGCCCTAGACTAAGCCATGCAAACATGCACCTGCATTCCTGGGCTCAAGTCAGTTCACAAACTCATCCGCTGGAAAGCTGGCATCCTCCTGTCTTAAAGGGTTTTATACTCAAGTCTCTCCGCTGTCAGTACAGAACTGCAGCCCTGCCGTGCTAGCTACTGCCTTATTCTAGCCAGTCGAGACTTTATCTTTCAGTAAACTGCAACTGTTTCTTATTCATCGCTGTATCTCAACAAAAGCATGACATCGGATACAAAGTAGACACTTGGGTATTTGGATATTTTGTTGCTTTGTTGTTGCTACACTTATTTATTTTGTGTGCAGGGGAGTTCAGAGACTTGCTGGGACTTCCTGTGTGTCTATTCTCTGATAGAACTCCAGTCATGAAGTCTGGGAGCAAGGGCCTTTCCTCTTTAGCCATTTTGCCATCCCCTGTTGTTTGTTTGTCTTTTGAGGCAGGGTCTTCTCTTGTAGCTCAGGCACTTAAGTATTTGTTTTCAAAGCCAACAAGGCTTGGTGGCATAGTCTGTCATTTTAGCATAGTCTGAATGGCAAGGCTGAAGCCCAGGTCAAGCACTTGGGTGGCTAAGGCAGCAGGAAGACCCAGTACCTCAGGTGGGAGCTACCTGGTGAGTATCAGGTCAACCAGGGCTCCACAGCAAGATTCTGTCTACACACACGGGAGGGGGGAGGGAAGAGAGAGAGAGAGAGAGAGAGAGAGAGAGAGAGAGAGAGAGAGAGAGAGAGAGAGAGAGAGAGAGGAGGGAGAAAGAGGGAGAGAGAGGAGGAGGAGAGGGAGAGAGAGGAGAGAGGGAGAGAAAGAGAGAGAGAGGAAAGGGAGAGAGAAAGAGGAGAAAGAGAAGAGGGGGAGAGAGAGAGGAGAGGGAGGGAGAGAGCGCTCACCAAGAAGATAATCAGTATCACAAATGAACACACTGAACCCCACCTTTCACTCATGGCTAAGCTGTCTCTAGCACATAGTAGGCATTCAAAACAACAAAATTCCTACTCATATTTTCCGCTAACATTTGTCACATATTAAATTCTGAAATAAAGCCGGGCGTGGTGGCGCACGCCTTTAATCCCAGCACTCGGGAGGCAGAGGCAGGTGGATCGCTGTGAGTTCGAGGCCAGCCTGGTCTACAAAGAGAGTCCAGGACGGCCAAGGCTAACACAGAGAGACCCTGTCTCGAAAAACCAAAAAAATAATAAAAAAAAAATTCTGAAATAAAAACTGACAGACCTAGGGATGTAGGAAGATGGAGGGTTCCAAGTTTAAAGGCAGCTACAGAGTCACTTGAGGATCAGTCTGGGTAAGGTAGGCCCTATCTCAAAATGAAAAGTCTAGGATTGTATAGCTCAGTGGTAGAGCACTTGTGCAACATGTAAGGTCCTAGGTTTAAGGCCTGTTACTGCAAAACACAACCACTACAGAGAAATGACTGGCAGAAACTACAGCATTCTCTGCTGTTTCCTAAAGGCAGGAAGAGACCGACTTGATTGACTGGTGCCCTCTTGTGGCCAAGAAAACAAATACTCTTAGTCCAAGGCATCATCACTTGGAATGGGCCAAGCCGGGAACTCCTGTAGAGTCTATTAACTTTATTTCAAATGAGAAGAGACATAATCTAAACAAAGGAAGAAGTATTTCACTTAGGAAACTTAAAAAATTTAAGACAGAGAGCTGGAGAGATGGCTCAGAGGTTAAGAGCACTGGCTGCTCTTCCAAAGGTCCTGCGTTCAATTCTCAGCAACCACATGGTGGCTCACAACCATGTATAATGAGATCTGATGCCCTCTTCTGGCGTGCGGGTGTACATGCAGGCAGAACATTGTATACATAATAAATACGTCTTTAAAAAACAAAAAAACAAAAACAGGTAGCAACAGGCATGGTGTCCACACCTCTAATCCCAGCATTCAGGGAGGCAGAGGCAGGCAGATTTCTGTGAGTTTGAAGCCAGCCTGGCCTACAAAGTGAGTCCAGGACAACCCTGTCTTGAAAAACCAAAAGAAAAAAGAAAAAGAAAGAAATGAAGGATTTGGTATACATGAGATTCTGTATCAAAATATATATATGCCCAGGGGCTGGGGAGCTGGGTCAGTGGTTAAGAGCAGCTACTAGTTTTGCCGAGGAGTTGAGTCCAGCTTGCATCATTCGCATCAGGCTGCTTGGTTGCCTGTGACTACAGCTTCAGGGAATCTGAAATCTCTGGCCTTGGCAAGTACCTGCAGCCATGCTTTAAAAATAATATACCTTCAAGGCTAGGCATGGTGGTGCACACCTTTAATCTCAGCACGTGGGAGGCAGAGGCAGGTGGGTTGCTGTGAGTTTGAGGCCAGCCTAGTCTATAAAGTGAGTCTAGGACAGCCAAGGCTACACAGAGAAACCCTGTCTCAAAAAAAAAAAGAAAGAAAGAAAGAAAGAATAATAGTGTAGCTTCCTTTCCAGCCCCCCTCTTGGACCCTGTAGCCACTGTGACACTGATGCCTAAGAAGAACTGGATTGCCTTCTAACAAACTTTTTTTTGGTTTCTTGAGACATGGTTTGTCAGTGTGATAGCTCTCTGGCTGTCCTAGACTCACTTTGTAGAGCAGGCTAGCCTCGAACTCAGAGATCTGCCTGCCTCTGCCTCCAGAGTTCTGGGATTAAAGGCATGCGCCACCACCACCCAGCTTGGTGAACTCCTTTTAAAGTAAAGAGTGATGGTTTCCAAGAAAGATATCCATATGCCCAAACATACAGAGCTAGCAGAATGTGCCCAGCCTTCCTGTAAGGAAGGTCATGCAGTCTCTCAAGTCTGGAGGCTACTTGAAGGAGCAATTTGCCTGCAGACATTTGTATTGGTACCTTATGAATGAGGGCGTCCAGTATTTCCGAGATTACTTTCCCCCTGTGCGGCAGCCGTTCTGAGACTGGCAGGCCTCTGCCCAAAGGTCCAGAGGGTGAACGACCTGCAAGATTCACAAGAGGGGCAGGGTAGACAGAGACACTTAAAGGCGGGCTGTGCCCCCTGGTGCTGACAAGCTGAGGCTGGGGTTGGCTCAGCAGTGGAATTCCAGTTTAGAGGCAGCTTTGGTCAGCCACCTCAGTGAAGTTGAAGATTGTGCTGTGTTGAATTACATTTTAAAGAAAAAAATAAAAATAATAAATGAGGCCAGGCTGTGGTGGCGCATGCTTTTAATCCCAGCACTCGGGAGACAGAGGCAGGTGAATCGATGTGAGTTTGAGGCCAGCCTGGTCTACAAAATGAGTCTAGGACAGCCAAGGCTACACAGAGAAACCCTGTCTCAAAAAAACAAAAAACAAAAAAAGAAAAAGAAAGAAACAAAGCGAGGGTGGTGTGTGTGTGTGTGTGTGTGTGTGTGTGTGTGTGTGTGTGTGTTGGGGGGTGGCACACACCTTTAGTCCTAGTACTCAGGAGGTAGAGACAGGAGGATCTCTGAGTTCAAGGCCAGCCTGGTCTACATAGTGAGTTTCAGGACAGCTAGGAACAACACAGAGAAATCCTGGCTCAAAAAAAATAAAAAATAAAAAAATAAAAATAAAATAAAATAAAAATAAAAAAGAAAGAAAAGAAAAAGAAAACAAAACAAAACAATGCCACCCCCCGGCCCCCTGGAAAAAAAGATTTACTTTCAACACTGGAAAGATGTCTCAGAAACTAAGAGTGCTGGCTGCTCTTCCAGATGACCTGGTTCAGTTCCCACCACCTACATTGTTGGCTCACAACCATCTGTGACTCCAGTTCCAGGAGATCCAGTGTTCATCTGGCCTCCGCCAGCGCTGCACAGATGTACATGGAGGAGTATGCATGTGCCGATTCACATAAAATAAAATAAACATTACTTGCCTGGTCCATGTCTCTAACCTCAGCAGGCAGGAGGCAGAAGCAGATGGATCTCTGTGAGTTCTAGGACAGCCAGGGGTACACAGTCATTCATATGAGGAAAAAACTATATGCATGTGGGTATGTGTACTGTGGGGGTGCATGGTGCCCAAGGAGGGCTTCCGATTTCTGAGAACTGGGGTTGTAGGCAGCAGTGGTGAAGCCTCAGTGCTGTGTGGGTGCTGGGCACCAAAGCCTGGGCCTCTGCAGGAACAACAAGTGCTTTTAACCTCGCAGCCATGCCTCTAGGGGTGGAATTGTATTTTTCTTGTTATTTGTTTTCCAAAGTTCCCTTTCCCCCCCATAATTACATTTTTCTTTTCTGTGTGTGTAAAGGCACACAAGTATCACCTGAATGAATGTGGAGGTCAGAGAATAACTCGCAGAAATCACTTCTTCCTTTCTACCATGTGGGTCCCAGGCCTGAGTGGCAGACGCTTTTACCCATTGAGTCGTCTTGTATGTCTTAAGCTGCCAACTCACTTTTTGTTGTTGCTGTTATCTTTTTTATATTATTTTTCTTTTTTATATATACATTTATATTATTACACATATGTACAATGAACTACCTACAGCAAGAAGAACCATGAAACAATTAGGAACTATATAAATGTTACATTCATAGTGTTTTGGCTATTTGTATTTGGCAGCCTTGAAGAAAACATCTTTCCTATCTTGGTGAGTCTAAAATTCTGAATCTAAATCAATATCTACCATATCTCATTTTTATCAACTTAAAACATTTAGACCTAAAAACATCTTTTTAAAAAATATATAATGTATGCAGTGCCCTGGCTGCACATACACCTGCAGGCCAGAAGAGGGCATTAGAGCACATTATAGATGGCTGTGTGCCACCATGTGGTTGCTGGGAATTGAACTCAAGACCTTTGAAAGCGCAGCCACTGCTCTTAAGCTCTGAGTCATCTCTCCAGGCCCTGACCTAAAAACATCTTAACCCCTAAACAACTAAGCTTAATTGTAAAACTAAACTATCTAGTCTTCAACTCCATCAGAGTCTTGAGAAGAAATAAAACTGAGTAGACAGGAAGTGCAGGTTAGCAGCTAAAAACAAAATGAGAAGATGACAGAGACAGTTTGCTGCCTGAACAGTCATCCCAAACTTTTTATAACATTGGAGCATCATCTTCAACCTTCTAGCCCAATATATCTGACAGACATATTTGTGAGCAGGTACTATTGAGGACTTGTTTACCCTGTCTTGGCAGAGTTTGGCTATTGACTCTGCCTGCATCCAAGCTTGCCCATTTTTAAGCAGAATTCTGTGTGTGGCAGAAATGAGGGCATTTTGTCCAGCAGCTGGTTTGCCACATTTGAAGCCATCTCCATAACGAGGTTCATTGATGCTCATCATCCTCTTTGGAGTAGGCTGAGTGTTGCCAGGAATTAACCTGTTTCATTGTAAATGTATCTTTAAAATAATGTCTTTAAATGCCATATACTGTAGTTCTCTGAGGTTTTTGAAGACCTTACTATTTTACTTTATCTATCTATAGAATCATATCTATCTCTTACACCTAGAATGTATATTCTTGTGATAAAAATAATTAGTAATTGACATGGCCATGATTTGAACAACTAACAATTAGCTTGTATTTCTAATGATCCTAAGCAGCCTGCAATAGCACTTCTAAAATATTGGAACTTAACCTTATATTATAGTTGAGTTGTATGAGCTGCCAACTTTTAATTTTTTTTTTTTAACTTTTAAGCTGCCAACTCCTGAACTCCTCTTCTTCCTACTCCCCTCCCCTGGCCTGAAACTCCCTGTGTAGACTAGGCTAGTCTTGAACTTAGAGATCTGCCTGCCTCTGCCCGCTAAGTGTATCTATTCCTCCACTGGAGAGCTTGGATTAAAGAGATGCATCATCATGTTTAATTTATTTTATTTATTGAGCCAAGGTATCATTAGATAGCCCTGGCTAGTTTGGAACTCCCGGTGAGACTAGGCTGGCCTTGAGCTATAAGAGACGGATCTGCCTGCCTCTGCCTTGTAAGTGCTAGGATTAAAGATGCATGAACCACCATACCTGGTCTAGGGAAGAGAGGTCTGAAAAGGTAAACGCCACAGTGTCATTTTTGAGAGTGTCCCTCATAATTCAGGCTCAACCTCTTGAATGAGGTTACTGGGATGAGCCTTCATGTCCAGGCCCAAGCAGCTGTTTGTGTTTGTTTGTGTTTTTTGAGATAGGGTTTCTCTGGGTAGCCTTGGCTGTCCTGGACTCACTTTGCAGACCAGGCTGGCCTTGAACTCTGCCTGTCTCTGCCTCCCGAGTGCTGGGATTAAAGGCGTGCACCACCATGCCTGGCTCCAAGTAGTTTTGTAAAATAATATATAAATAAAGGTAAAGTAAATGTGCCAAAATATTAATACGGAATAAAGATGAAAAGTATTTAGAAGTTCACTATTACGATGTTTCTGTGTTTAAAGTTTTAGTGGTTAAATAAGTTATATAACATTTTAAGAAGTAAAAGCTGGGGAGAAGCTGTTAGAATTCTAGATACTTGAACTTAACCTGGCTGTAAAAACAGTGGGGAAAAAAAAAGAGAGAGAGAAAATTTTTCAAAATCTATTTTGGAGGTAGAAATCACATGACTTGCTCATAGACACGATAAGTGCGATGAACTACTAACGAAAACAGACAACAAAACAAAACCTCCCAAAAAAAACCCCAAACAAAGCCAAAAATTTAAGAATCCCAAAAATCAACGATAACAACAACAACAACAAAAAACCAAACACCGGAAGTCAAGGCAAGCCCCACCCTTCCCTTCCGAGAGTGGGAAGTGAGGAAAAGAAAGCGACCCGCTGTGGAGTCACACGCGCTTCCGGTCTGGAGTCGCGGAGCCTGAGACCCGCCTTTAGCCCCTCCCATAGTGGGCGGGCCCCCTGCGCACAACTGACCAATACTGAGCGAGATATCACGCACTAGCCCAATGGGTCTGCAGTGGGCGGAGCCCGGGGCAAGGGGTTGAGACCTGGAGTTGGTGTTCCGGCCCACGTGGGGAGCTACGCGGTGTGTCCCGCTTGAATCCCAAGTGCGGGAGAGTGAGCGGCTGTGAAAATGGGGCCGGCCCCCACCGGAGAGCAGCTGCGCGGGGCAGCCGGGGAGCCAGAGGTTGGTTGCTCAAAATGTGCTTTCTCGGCTGCCTAACCTGGGATGGTCAGGCCTGACAGCTAGTCTGTGAGGGACTTCAGGGCGGCCCACTCCGGGGCATTCGTGGTCACACTTGTTTTTTTTTCCCCCAAGATTTTAGGCTAGCCCTGGCCAGATCTGCATAGAGCAGGAGTAGAGGTGATGTTTAACTGAGACAGCAAAAGATTTGTGGGGTCTGGAAACGCGAGGGCTTTTGGACACTGTTTACGGCAGCAACCAGTAAAGTAACTCAGCCAGGTCTACGCAGGATTGCGTGCTTGTCAGAGGCCTCCCAGCGATGGCTATCCCAAGTTTTAGAAAATCCCACTGAAAGGTTAAAACTACAGTAGATGAGCCATTGCCCACCAACTGTCGGCCGCCGATAAAGATACCAACGATTTCTTTTTCTTTTTTTCCGAGACAGCGTTTCTCTGTGCAGCCTTGGCTGTCTTGGACTCGCATTGTAGACCAGGCTGGCCTCGAACTCACAAGAGCTCCGCCTGCCTCTGCCTCTCAAGAGTGCTGGGATTAGAGGCGTGCGCCGATACCCACGGTTTCATCTTGCCTTTGCTCTCTCCCGTCATAGGTGATGGAGCTTTCCCTAGAAGGCGAGGGCAAGGAGAAGGCACCCTCGAGGAAGCGAGCCAAAGCCGAGCCGCCCGCAGAAGGCCTGCTGCAGCCAGTGAAGCTCAGTCGGGCAGAGCTGTACAAGGAGCCTACGAGCGAGGAACTGACCCGCCTCAGGGAGACCGAGATCTTGTTCCACTCCAGCCTGCTTCGTTTACAAGTACTTGGGTGGCCAGGGCAGAGGTTGGAAAGGGTTCCCTTGGGTTCCCCTGGGAGCCCGAGGCTCAGCCATCCCTTCTTTCCCTCTCTCACAGGTGGAGGAGCTGCTAAAGGAAGTGAGGCTGTCACAGAAGAAGAAGGACAAGATTGATACTTTCCTGAACGAGGTCAACCAGCGGATCCAGAGAGTGCCCCCCGTCCCCGAGACTGAGGTAAGACGGGTGGCCTTGGGAACAGCGAGTTGTCTGCCACACTTTGGTGTCCTCCCAAGAGAGATTGGGGTGCCAAGGAACTCAGTCGGACTGCAGGAAAACAGCCGGGACACCAGCTGCTCACTCATATGTCCATCATGCCTTGCACAAATTTTGTAGGTGTTTTTTGTTTGTTTGAACGAGGTCTTATGTAACTCTGGTTGCCCTTGAGCTCCTAATAGTCAGTCCTGCCACAGCTCTGAAGGATTCAGATTGAGGGCCTGAGTTTTGTTTTTTTGTTTTGTTTTGTTTTATTTGTTTTTGTTGTTTTTTTAACACAGGGTCTTAACTTGGTAGGCCATGTTGTCCTCGAACAGGTGGCAGTCCTCCTCAAACAGGTGGCAGTCCTCCTACTTCAGCCTCCTGCGTGCTGGGATTGGCAGTTGTGAACCTTTTCTTCCAACTGAAAAGGGATATTGTGTTTTATGCATCTATTTATTGGGACACGGCCTCTTACAATCCAGGCTGGCCTTGAGCTTCCATAGTCAAGGGTGACCTTGAATTCCTGACCCTTCCTGCCTTTCTCAAATGCTGGGATGATGGGCGTGTGCCACCGTTCTTAGCCTGAAAATGGCTAACAGTAGAAATAAGTCATAGTGGTTTCGATGCCCGCCCCCCCCCCCCCATCAGTCAAGTTGTCCTCACGGAAAAGACATTTAGTATGGAAGACCGAGGGTTTAGCTTTTAGCGTACTGATGTACTGGTATATGTTGATTACTCAACATCGGGTGGTTTGTGAGGAAGGCAGTTGGATACATGTTTCCTGTCTGTCCTTACAGCTCACTGACCAGTCATGGCTTCCAGCTGGGGTTCGCGTGCCCCTCCACCAAGTGCCCTACAGCGTGAAGGGCTCCTTCCGCTTCCTGCCTCCATCCCAGATCACTGTCGTGGGCAGCTACGTCCTGGGCACTTGTATCCGACCAGATATCAATGTGGATGTGGCACTGACCATGCCCAGGGTAAGGCCCATGGTTTCGGGGGTGGGGTATAGAGGCCCACCGCTCCAAGGGTTTAGCCTAGATGGGCCCTTGGCTTGGTTGCTTCTGGGACTTTGTGCTCTTTGTCTGAGAACTGAGTGTGTTGATCCTGTTGGTTCAGGCACTCCTGAGTCCGTGAGCACGGGAGGGGAAGCCTAGCTTAGGTCTAGCCCCCAGCTGCATGAGCACTGATGTGTCTGGCCACCCTCTTCTCCCCTGACCCCTTCAGGAAATCCTACAAGACAAAGACGGGCTGAACCAGCGCTACTTCCGCAAGCGAGCCCTTTTCCTGGCTCACTTAGCCTACCACCTGGCCCGAGATCCCCTCTTCGGCAGTGTCCGCTTCTCCTACCCCGGTGGCTGCCACCTGAAACCCTCGCTGCTGCTGCGGCCACATGGTGAGAGTCACACACTGGGCTTAGCACACGGTGTGGGGTGGTAACTCTGGAGCGGGGCGCAAGGTCCTCAAGGTCTAGGGAGCAGAAATAGCCTCAAGGGCAGCTGAGAGGCAGTGGTCTCGTTCTAAGGTGCGATGTCATGGGTCTCCGAGTATGAGGGGGGCGGTAAGCGGATCCCTCCGGTTTCCAGAGCTGTAGAATCTCCACGTTCCTCGCCTCTACCCAGGGAAGGACGAGCACCTGGTTACTGTACGGCTGCATCCATGCCCTCCTGCGGACTTCTTCCGCCCTTGCCGCCTGCTGCCGACTAAGAACAACGTGCGCTCCGCCTGGTACCGGGGGCAGAGTGCTCCAGAGAGCGGTGAGCAGGCCCTGCTGTGGGAAGATGTCGGCGGACAGGAGGAGTTTGTAGAGGCTTCTTTTCTCATGGCTTCAATTTTTCTTTTTTCCCCTGTACAGCCAGCCCAGAGCCGCCTACCCCCCACTATAACACGTGGATCCTGCAGGACACAGCTCTCGAGGCTCACATGCGCCTGCTATCAACTGTCTTGGGCTCTGCCCAGGGCCTGAAGGACGGCGTGGCACTTCTGAAGGTTTGGCTGAGGCAGCGGGAGCTGGACAAGGTGAGTTGGGGTTAAGTCTGGTCTCCTGGCCTCGTCCTGTGACGGCTTGCTTCTGAGCTCCGTTCTGTCGTGTCTTTCTCTCTCTCAGGGCCTGGGTGGTTCAGCGGATTCCTTATGTCCATGCTGGTCGCCTTCCTCGTGTCTAAACGCAAAATCCATACCACCATGAGCAGCTACCAGGTCCTAAGGAGTGTCTTGCAGTTTCTGGGTAAGGCAGCTAGACTGGAAAGGCCAGGGGTTCGGTCCTTCCATCTCCAGACAGATGAGAAAAGCCAAGCTGAGACAGGCAGTTGTAGCCACCCAGGCTGAGGGAGGGAGGGAGGGAGGGAGAGAGGGAGGGAGGGAGGGAGGGAGGGAGGGAAGGTGGGTGGGTGAGTATCACCACAGCTGGGTCCCAAAAGGCCCTTGTAACACACCTCCCTCCTCTGGTTCTCTAGCTACTACAGATCTGACGGTCAGTGGCATCAGCTTATCTGTCAGCTCAGATTCCTCCCTGGTGAGTTAGGGGAGGGCAGGTGTGCGCCACGCCAAAAGGCCTGAAGATAAAGCTCAGCCCTGATTGGCTCCTCTTTGCCTCCCAGCCAGCCCCGGCTGACTTCCACCAGATTTTCCCAGTCGTGTTCCTGGACTCTTCAGGCCGCCTCAACCTGTGCGCTGATGTCACGGCTTCTACTTACAAGCAGGTACCAATGGGCTCCTGCTCCCGTGTCCTCCCAGCTCAGACTTTGCTACTTTGTCAGTGCCTGAGCCCCAAGCTACTGTCCCAAGAAGTAAAGTCAGCTGTGACCCTTCCGGACCCGGCTGGGGAACTTTAACAGTTGTGCTTCCCTCGTTACCCCGCTGCCCAGGTGCAGCATGAGGCGCAGCTGTCTATGGCGTTGCTGGACAGCAAAGCTGAGGACGGATTTCAACTGCTGTTGATGACTCCCAAACCCATGAGCCGGGCTTTTGACCATGTTGTCCAGTGAGTTTAGGGGTGACATAGACTATGGGTTACTAGGGATGAGTGGGTCCTGATGGGTCCTCTTTGTCCTTCTGTGCCCTCCAGTCTCCGTCCGCTGAGTCGCCTGCAGGCAGCATGTCACCGGCTCAAGCTTTGGCCGGAGCTTCAAGACAATGGTGGGGACTATGTTTCAGCCGCTTTGGGTCCACTAACCACCATTTTGGAGCAGGGTCTGGGGTCCCGGCTGCAGCTGCTGGCTCATTCCCGGCCCCCAGTCCCAGAGGTGAGACCACCTAGACTGGGGAGTTTGTGGGGTCCCCAAAAGGGCTGGATCCGGGATCCCAAAGGGACGCAAAAGCCATGCTGCCCAGCTGGTTAGTTCCCAGGCCAGGCGTGGGAGCTTTTGGCTTGAACTCAGCCTTTTCACATCCTCCAGTGGGATATCAACCAAGACCCGCCGAAGCACAAGGACTCTGGGAGGCTGACCCTGGGGCTGCTCCTCCGGCCTGAGGGACTGACCAGTGTGCTCGAGCTCGGTCCAGAGGCTGACCAGCCTGAGGTGTGGAGCCCCAGCCTTCCCGCGGGGAGGGGCGGGCGGATGGTCGCCGTGCTACTCAGAGGCCTGTGATGGTGGAGGTTTCTGAGGCAGCCTGTTTCTTCAGTGCTGGGAATTGAGCTTGGGCCTTTGGCATGGTTCTAGGCAAGTCCTCTACCACCAGACTACACCCCAATTTAGACTTCCTTCCTCGATCTCTCCTCCCAGGCTGCTGAATTCCGTCAGTTCTGGGGGTCCCGCTCAGAACTGAGACGATTCCAGGACGGGGCCATCCGGGAAGCTGTAGTGTGGGAGGCAGCGTCTATGTCTGAGAAGCGCCTTATTCCTCACCAAGTGGTCACCCATCTCTTGGCACTGTGAGTGTTAGCGTCTTTATGCCAGGAGGCTGCTGTGGTTAGGGCAGCCGCATTAGCTGGCATAGCCCCTGATGCCCTCATTGTGTCTGTGTCCTTCAGCCATGCTGATATCCCAGATACCTGTGTCCACTATGTGGGTGGCTTCCTCGATGAGTTGATCCAAGGCCCCAAAGAGGTAAGAGCCTGAGTCTAAGGGAGTGATTGTGGTGTCAAGCCTGTGGCAAGACAGGAAAGAGCCCTTTCTCCCTCAGCCAGCTGCACCTCCGGGTGTCCAGCAGGGGGTGCGCTGGTCCTGCTGCAGCCTGAGCCACGACAGGAGCCTAGAAGATGCTGGGCTTCTGTAAGACCCGGGCTTCCTCCTGAGTGTCTTCTCTTCACCAGCCCTCCAGCACAGGAGAGGAGGCCCTGGCAGTGGCCGTGCGTTGCTATGATGACCTCAGCCGCCTGCTGTGGGGGCTGGAGGGTCTCCCACTCACTGTGTCTGCTGTTCAGGGAGCTCACCCAGTGCTGCGCTATACAGAGGTCAGGTGTGGGGGGGCAGGGAGTCCTCTCTGGTTGCCTCCCCATGTGTCCCCATCACTTAGTTTTTCTCCCTTTTACCTCTTGTCTCTGTATTTTCCCTCCCTGCCAAAGTCACTGTCCTCATTTCTTCTCCCGCAGGTGTTCCCTCCAGCTCCAGTGCGGCCTGCCTTTTCCTTCTATAACCGTCACCAGGAGCGGGCCTCACTGTTGCCCCGGCTGGATAAGCCCTGCCCAGCCTATGTGGAGCCTATGACTGGTAAGGGGGTCCTCGGGAGGGAGTGGGAGAGCAGCGGCCGCACTCTTAAATCTCTTACCCCTTTTATCCATCAGTGATTTGTCACCTGGAGGGCAGTGGGCAGTGGCCACAGGACGCAGAGGCTATCCAGCGGGTCCGAGCTGCCTTCCAGCTGCGCCTGGCAGAGGTGTTGACACAGCAGCACAGGCTACAGTGCCGTGCCACAGCCACACACACTGATGTCCTCAAGGTCAGGCTGGTGCGGGGTGGGAAGTCAGCAAAGAACAGGCTCCGGGGAAGATGCCACGGGTAGTGTGCTGGGGAACCAGGGATGCAGGCAGCAGAGTACTCACTGCCTTGGCCTCATCTTCTTCCCACAGGATGGGTTTGTGTTTAGAATTCGAGTGGCCTATCAGCGGGAACCACAGATCCTGAGGGAGGTACGGAGCCCTGAGGGGATGATTTCTATGAGAGACACACCTGCCTCGCTCCGCCTTGAGAGAGACACCAGGCAGTTGCCCCTGCTTACCAGTGCTCTGCATGGGTAAGGCTACACGCATAGGCTCTTCTGGGATGTCGGCTTTCTCCTGCCCCCAGTCTGCTCTCCTGGCTCTCGGGGAGGCCAGATAGCATGATCTCATTTGTAAAAAGGTAGTAACTGCACTAGTAATAGTCTCCAAGGTGTTTGCTAGAAGAACACGGAGTAGCATATGTAACACAGCTGCACAGAGGCCAGTGTTGGGCTGACACACTGTTGGGGGCCCTGAGTTCCCAAGTCTCAGTACTGTTCCCCCCTCCCCCCAGACTCCAGCAGCAGCACCCAGCCTTCTCAGGTGTGGCCCGCCTGGCCAAGCGGTGGGTGCGTGCCCAGCTGCTAGGTGAGGGGTTCACTGACGAGAGCTTGGATCTGGTGGCTGCTGCCCTCTTCCTGCACTCTGAGCCCTTCACCCCTCCCAGGTAATTACTTGTATACTTCCCTTACCCAGGAAGTCGCCTTTCGTCATGCAATCCTTGTTCTAAATGGGGGAGGGCGGCTGAGAATGGTTTTCAGACACCCAGACCTCCTGCAGCCTACGCTCAGGGATTATGGGAAGATTCTTTCTCATTCCATCCACTCAGCTCCCCCCAGGTTGGCTTTCTTCGATTCCTTTACCTGGTGTCTACCTTCGATTGGAAGAACAACCCTCTCATTGTCAACCTCAACAGTGAGCTGACTGGTAAGTGGGAGGACTGAGCCCCCCGTGGAGGTGACAGGGTAAGACAGGAGGGCCTCCCTGTAAGCCTGTCACAGAGCCCTCCTGCATCCCAGATGTCTAAGCTTAGCAGTCTGTCTTGGGGAAGAGAGTTGTCAGGCGGAAGAGGCCCGTATCAAACCTGGCTGAGAGCTTTGCCGTGTGGTCCATGACAACATGCCACCCAGGGGTCTGTGGAGCAGGGGGAAAGCTTGTGTGCTAGGTGAGAGGTCTTGAGTGGGAGCAGGAAGGTGCCCACAGCTTGGAGGTGGTACCGTTGATTTCCCATTGTAATCCTAGGAGCTCTGGGCCTCAGCAAAGGGCAGGGTGTCGGGTTCCTAATTCTCCAGGTGTGTGAGAGCCCAGGATTAGGGGGGCCCTGGGCAGGCCTTAGCTTGTGCAGGCCAGAGACTAGTCTGGGGGTGACAAGCAGTGGAAAACTCTGAAGCAAGGAGATTAACACCCCACCCTGTTAAGGCGAATGTGGTGTCCCTTTTACAACCTTTGTCCTTCGGGAGAGGGGTGTTGGGAACCCCTGTGATGGACAATTGCTGGGGACACTGCGGGAGGTCTTCAGGAGGCTGACTTCTCACCCTTGTCATTCCCAGCTGAAGACCAGGTAGAGATTCGAAGTCGGTTCCTGGCAGCTCGGACACAATTCCCAGTCATGGCCATCATTACTCCCCAGGACCGCAGGAGCTCTGTGTGGACCCAGGACAGACCCTCTGCCCAGGTTCAATCCCACACATGTCCCTAAATTTGATTATTATTATTATTATTATTATTATTTTTTTTTTTTTACCCTAAGAAGAAAGTAGGCCCAGCCTAAACTGAGAGAAGCATGGTCAATCTCCGTTTGGCTTTTCTGTGTCCCAGATCCTTCAGCAGCTCGTGAGCCTGGCGGCTGAGGCCCTCCCTATCCTGGAGAAGCAGCTCATGGATCCCCGGGGGCCTGGGGACATTAGGGTAAGAATCTGACTCAGTAACTCCTAGGGTCCAAAGCCTGTAGCTGAAGGGACCTTCTCAGGGTGCCCAGTGGCTGTTGGTGAGACTGGACACAGAGAGGGCTTTGAAAGTGCTGTGGTGCCTGGCAGTACTGGAGCCTGGTGGGATCCTGGGTGTCCTTTTACCTTCTGTTTCTGGACTCACGGTGGCCGTGGCTGCTCTCTGGGGTTCGCTGGTCTCGCCTTCACGGACCACACGAGCCCATAATGGGATGGATGTGTGGGAATGAGGTACTTGGACAGGTAACTTGACGGCTTCCTTAGACAGTGTTCCGGCCGCCTTTCGACCTGTATGATGTACTGATCCACCTGACGCCACGCCACATTCCCCGGCACCGCCAAGCTGTGGACCTTCCGGCCTCTTCCTTCTGCCGTGGTCTGCTCACTGAGCCAGGGCCTTCATCTCTGATGCCCGTCCTCGGCTATGACCCCCCTCAGCTCTATCTGGCACAACTCAGGGTAAGTTCCTAAGGAAGGGCTGGGCGGTGGAGGAGCCCTCGGGTGCCTGCTGTAACCTTGCTTGTGTTTGCCCTTTCTAGGAGGCCTTTGACGATCTGGCGCTTTTCTTCTATGACCAGCATGGTGGAACGGTGATTGGCGTCCTGTGGAAGCCAAGCAGCTTCCAGCCCCAGCCCTTTAAGGTACGCGTGATTCTCTGTGGGTATGTGTTTCCGTGTGGCCCTGGGTCACGTGCACGTAGGGACTCCTATCTGTCTGTGCCGCCCCGACCTGCATCTCAGGTGTGCCTTTGCACACTTCACCTCAGACTTCTTCTCTGATTCTTCAGGCCTCCAGCGTAAAGGGGCGCATGGTGGTGTCTCGAGGCGGGGAGCTTATGATGGTACCCAACATAGAAGCAATCTTGGAGGACTTTGCTGTGTTGGGGGAAGGCCTGGTACAGGCTGTAGAGGCCCGAAGTGAGAGGTGGACGGTCTGATTCCAGCTTTGGGACAAGCAGTCGTAGACCATGGGGCTTTGGACCTCCGGAGCAGCCGCTCCCACTGCAGTATGGACACCTGCTGGCCTGACCATCCTGATCACCCCTAGATTTTTCAGTCTGATGCTTCAGCACTGGCACAGGGGCTGTGGGGTCCTGTGTCCCCTAACCCTGACCATCCAAATGCCCAGAGGAGGGGGAGGAGCCAGCTCCAAGGAAACTGAATCCACAAGATCCATTTGCCTGTCAGGCCTGGGTCACCCTGAAATGTTTTTCATCGTTTTTGTTTTTTCTCTCGTCTTCATCTTCCCACGGGCAGGGCATACATGGCCAGATAACCGTGTGGTTCTCACTGGTGCTGTTCTAAGTCTTTAGATGGGGTTCTGAGAGTCCAGGGCCAGCACTGAGCAGTGGGGAGGGGGCTGTGTGAGTGGAACCCATTGAGTAGGCGCCAAGCTCTCCCACGTTAGTGCTGCTGCCTCCCAGGTAGTAACAGCAGAAAGAGACATAGACCAGGCCGGGAGCTGCGTGGATGCCATTGAGGGGACCCTCCAGTCCCAAGAGACACAGAAAGCACTGATGTTGCCACCTCTGCTCTCAGTGAGGGCCCTGCCTATCCTTTTCTGCCACTTGTCATTTCCCCTTACTGTGCCACACACCTGCTCTCCAGGCTCAGGCTGATCCACACCCCCTGCTGGCAGCCACGCCCTGCTTTCCTCCCCTAATCCTGCCTGTTTTTGTTTTTTGTTTTAGATTCAGCTCAAATAATGCCCCTCCTAGTCCCTCCCCTCGCTCCCACCCTCCCTCCTGTGAACTGTGAATGCAGTTACTCCTTGCTGAGTTCACTTGGCAGGCGTGCATACCAGTGTGCACCTTGTCTTGAACTCTGATTTAAAATTAAATGGCTTAATTCTTTCTGGGTGTTTGACTTTTCTCATATCAGCCTGGCCTGTGAGGACAGCATGCTGAGCACTGATGACCTAGTGTTCCTCACAGCACCTAGAATGAGACTCAAACAGATATGTGTAAAGGGAGTACCAGCCCGAGCCTGTGGAGGCCAGAGGACCACAGGAAGGCCCCAAAGAAACAGGAGTCAGAGCCAGGCAGTGGTGGCGCCCACCTTTAATCCAGCACTTGGGAAGCTGACGCAGGCAGATCGCTGTGAGTTCAAGGCCAACCTCGTCTACAAAGCAAGTCCAGGACAGTCAAGGCTACACAGAGAAACCCTGTCTCAACCCCCCTCCCCCAAAAGTAGTCAGAGCTTGTGGACTCCCCTTAGAGCAAGCGAGGTGCTGATGAGGAAAGAAAGCCTAAGGCTGATTGGGTGTTGGGGTGCTCACACCTGTAATCCCACTACTTGGGAGGGGCAGGCAGAGGTTCTCTCTGAGTCTGAGTCCAGCCTTATCTATGTAGTGAGTTCCCGGGCAGCCAGGGTTGCACAGGGAGGCCCTGTTATGCCTCCCAGCACTTGGGAGGCAGAGGGCGGTGGATCTGTGAATTTGGGACCAGCCTGCTCTACAGAGCAAGTTCCAGGACAGCCAGGGCTACACAGAGACTGTCTTGGGGGAGGAAAGAAAAAAAGAAACTTAGAGAGGACACAAGTTTGGTTCCAGCACCCATATCAGGTCCCTAACAATCACTTGTAACTTTAATGCCAGGGCATTTCAGTGCATGTGTGCACATAAGTACATGCAGGTAAAAATAAATGTACTTGTCTTTACTCCAGCGCTTACAGAGGCAGAGGCAGGCAGATCTCTGAGTTTGAGGCCAGCTTGGTCTACAGAGTGAGTTCTAGGACACAGAGAAACCCTGTCTCCAAACCAAACCAAAAAGATGGATGATGATACATGCCTTTAATCTCAGCATTTGGAAGGCAATGTGATTCTCTGTGAATCTTAGGCCAGGCTAGTCTAAGAAAAAAACTACTTCTGTAAGTCGTCTTTTGACCTTTAACCATTATACATGTTCCCCCCCCCAACACACACAAATAAATGTAATGGAAAAAGAAAAAACCTGAAATTTAAAGTGTTTTTTTGTTTTTCAAGACAGGGTTTCTCTGTGTAGCCTTGGCTGTCCTGGTCTCTTTATAGACCATGCTGGCCTCGCACTCAATGATCCACCTGCTTCTGCCTCCCAAGTGCTGGGATTAAAAGCATACTTCACCACATCTGGCTAAAGGAGGTACTTTTAACTCCTTTCTAAATGAGGAATTAGGCTCAGTGCTAGGTGGACCAGTTGTGTAGGGACTCAGGTGCCTGGTGGGTGAGCTCCATCACAAAGCCATATGCAGGAACTCTGGTCTCCAGTTTTGTCTTTGTGGACTTTACTGTCCCTACTGTCACTAGACAGCTCAGCCCAGCTTGAAATCAGCATAGACTCTACAGCTGCCACCATCCTTGGCTTGTCTCTGCCCCTTTTGCCCTTGGCTCCTTGGCCTATATCTGCAAGTTCCTCTGTGAACTCCAAGGAAAGCTGTGATTGGCTGGCCCATTTCCAAACCGTTGTGTTTCCTCCCCGAGGCAGCTTCAGGTCCTTGTACCAATCTGGCTCTGGTTGGAGGAAGGGGTGGGTAGTGTGCCCTGGAGGCAGGTCTGTAGCAGGTAGCTCCAACAGGTGTAGATCAGTACCCACCATGGCCCTCAGCATGCCCAAGTGGCAGGAAAAGAGGCTGAGATCTCAAAAACCCAAGGAGCTATACCAGTCCTTCCTGCATAGTGCTCTTGCCAGAGGCAGGGCAAGAAGCCTAAGCTTTCCTTTAAATTCCTCACATGGCAGCTCCAACCTGTTTTCCGCAGATCTTCTCCAGGAGGCCAGGAAAGATGACTGTGCCCTGGCTCCTTGCTACCGTGCAGGGTGATGCTTGCTGGGCATTCACTCAGCCCGCTGAGGAAGTCATTTGGGTTTTGACTCATGGTTGGAGACAGGAGCTCGAACCTGGAGGAGAGGGAAAGAAAGAAGCTGAGATGGAAGAAAAACAGAGAAGGGAGGGAAGGGGAGGCTCAGAGAAAGCCTTGTTGATGTATGCCAGAGGCAGTGTTAGGGTACACTCCCACGGGGCACCGGCCTCTGCGTGCTCCTCACTGCGCGTGGATGTAGATGGGTGGACTTTACTCTGTCCCTACTGTCTGTTAGACAGCTCAGCCCAGGCTTGAAATCAGCCCAGGGTCTGCATCTGGTACGTAGTCTGATCATGGCATGGCCTGTTGTGTGTGCACTAGGCCTGCACATGCACACATCTGTGTATGCCCTATACCTGTGTGTACATAGGGTTGCTTTATCTCCAGCACAAGGAATCGTTGCAAATGGGGAAGCCTGACTTTGGAGAGCAGGGTAGGATTAAAAAAGAAGGCTCTCGAACAATAGGCATCCTGGACTCCTCCCTGTGGCTCCGAGAAAGGCCTTTTCCCTTTGGGAGGGGGATGTTCAGACGTCCAAAGTTCTGACCTTTGAATCCTCTTTTGTTTGATGTGGTGAACTCTAAAACCGCCCTCCTTTCTGGCTGCAATATGTCAGCCTCTCAATGCAAATCTTAACTGAAGATCCTCTTTTCCTCCACCCAGCTTCTTTCTTTGGAAGAAAAAGCACGAGTTGTCCCCCCCCCCCCCCACTTCCAAACCCAGTGTCTGTGCGCAGGTTACACTCAGTGAAGTTCTTAAGTCACATTTGGGCTAACTAGCCTCTCCCCAACACCCCAACCCCCACCCCAGCCAACATCCGGTACTTATTTTATGAGTCAAGCATTAATCCAGGTGAGTGATAAGGTAGGGGTAGTGTGGGGCGCGTGAGTCAGGCAAACCGTCCACGGGAAAGGCTGCTCTGCCTATTCCCCTGCCTCAGAGGAGGAGGCACCTCATATTGGCCCAGGGACCTAATGGGACCAAGAAAAGGGGTGTTCCAGAGGGAGAGACTTCCTCTTGCTCCTCAGCTTCTGAGCGGTGGGTGGGGAACATAGTTTTTCTGGTTTATATGAGGTTCAGCCATGTAGGAACTTGTCCAGAAAAACAGGGAGCGGGGGAGGGGGGGTGAATCTACAAGCTGCACTAGCTGTGCTGAGCCTACCCTTCGGGGCCAAGGAGTGAGGTGAGGTGAGGTGAGGGGGCAACAAAGGAGAAAGAGGCAGACAAGGAGACACCTGGCCTGCTTCTCTGTTCAGGCCTCATAGCTCTCGCCTTCACCTCTTTCCTGGGCCAACACTTAGAGGGGCATTCTAGGGAGAAGACACAAGGGATGGAGACATGTGTGCTCAGGTGCACCCCCGCTCAAACCTAAACATTTCCCCTCAGAAGCAAGACCTAGCTCTCCCCTATTCCCAAGGATGATGAGGTCAAGATTGGGCCTTGACTAACAGGCAGCATTGAGAACCATCACTTGACAGCGTGGGATGAAGAACATTGGCAGATACGGTGTCCTGGCTTTCTCTAACTGTCCTTCCACAGTATGCCCACTGACTCCAGATGTAGAGAGAGACCCTCAGGAAGAAATTCCTTAGCTCTAGCTGCAGAATCTTCTGAAGCAGCCTGTCCCCTCCCCTGGAACCTTCCCCTGTGACTCTTTTCCCTTTGGGCGGGTAGCTGACTACCCTGTAATTAGCAGCCAGCCTGGGCTTGGATGAGGAGAGCGCTGGGATCCAGTGCAGCACATGCGTAGCCTTTTTGGCATTGTCACATGTGGTGCTTCCTTCTCGGAAATCTCTATGAATGACGCCTTCCGTTGTGCGCCTGTGGTCCAGCTGGTCCCTGGCTCAGACCTCGGGTCCAGCTCTTTTACACCCACTTCTGCCCACCTGTGCTCCTCAATCCTCTCGTCCTCATTTCCATGTACCTGGCCTCTTCTTCCTTTCAGATTTATATTTTTATTATGTATATGGCATTCAACCTACACATGTGCCTGAAAGCCAAAAGAGGGCATCAGATCTCATTACAGATGGTCGTGAGCCACCATGTGGTTGCTGGGAATTGAATTCAGGATCTCTGGGAGAGCAGCCAGTGCTCTTAACCTCTGAGCCGTCTCTCCAGCGCCTCTCTTTCTTCTTTATGGCTCCTGGGCCTCCTGGCTGCAGTCCTCCTCCTTCCAATCCATCCAGCACTGAGCACTGTGAGGTCCTTCCCTGTGCAAATGCTTAAACCCTTCACAGCTTCCATAAGCCACTGATCCTGGTAGGTGAACGTCTGCCAGAGGTCCAGGCTCTCTGCCTTCTGGCTTTTTGTCTCTCGCTTCCAGCTGCACCTCTCTCTGGCTGCTTCTTCCTTCCTAGGCCGATGATAACCCATTAACTCTCACCTGGAACCACTTGCCTCTATCTATTCTTCTGCAGGAAGCCGATTAGTCTAGCCTGTCTCTTTCCTGGCTGCAGGGATAGGGGACTGAGACGCTTCTCAGCTCTAGTTTGGACCCAAGAAGCCTGTGAGCGTTTCCATCTTCTTCACTGCTGGTCTTGACCTCTCTCCTCTTCCAGAAGAGCCCTCTAGGCCCCAGTAGTTTTCCTGTCAGTGAGAAGAAGGAGGGAATCAGAAAGCAGAGCTTCAGGTGTCTGGTTCCTAAGAGGCACGCTAGAGCCCTCCAGATGTCCTGTTTCCACAGGTGGCTCGGTCTGTCCCAACTCCATATATTCACTCTTGTGCCCCAGCAGCTGGCATAGGGTAAGCCCAAATGTCAGCCTTTGCCTCCAAAACCTTCAACAGAGTCCCCCCTCACTTATCTTTGGTTTTTTCTAAATACCAGACCCAGACCAGGTCCTGGCAGGGACACACGTGAACATGCCCATGGGTGCAAGCATGGATTCCCCATGAACACGGACACAGGATGCACACATGTCTAAGCATGTACCTGGACATCCATGGATATCCATGAGGACACGTGGCAGAAGGCTCAGCACCTGGGCATGGCCCTTGAAGACAGTGTGGTATACTAAGCCTGGAATATTCCTAATAGTATCCAGCTCGTGGGGACAGAGACCTCTGACACACCCCAAATGTGAAGGTTTTGTTGTTGTTGTTTTTTTGGGGTTGGGGCTTTTTGTTTGTTTGTTTGTTTGTTTTTAGAGACAGGGATTCTCTGGACTCCTGACTGTCCTGAACTCACTTTGTAGACCAGGCTGGCCTTGAACTCATAGAGATCTGCCTGCCTCTGCCTTCCAAGTACTGGGATTAAAGGTGTGTATGCCATCACTGTCTGGTCTTATTTTTTAAATTTATTTTAACATTAAAGAAATGCCTTAGTGCCTTTAATCCTAGTGCTCAAGAGGTAGAGCAGGCAGATTGCTGTCAGTTCAAGGCCAGCCTGGTCTACAAAAGTGAATCCACTGTTTCAAAAAACAAAACAAAGCAAAAAAAAAAAAAAAAAAGGGAATCCAGGATAGCTAGGATTGTTACACAGAGAAACCCTGTCTCAAAAACCCTAAAAAAAAAAAAAAAAAAAAAAAAAAAAGCAAGGCACTTGGGAGTCTCAGCACTTGGGAGGCAGAGGCATGTGGATCTCTGTGAGTTCGAGACCAGCCTAGTCTACAAATTGAGTTCAGGACAGTCAAGTCTACATAGAGAAACCGTCTCAGGAAAAGAAAAAAGAAATAGCTTACCAGTTAAGAGCACACATGAAATCAGTTCTCGTCACCCACATAAGGTGACTCACTAATCTGGCTAGGTACCTCCATTCAGGTGCACAGCCCCCCCCATTTAAAGTCCCCCCCCCCAGACAGGGTTTCTCTGTGTAGCCTTGGCTATCCTGAACTCACTTTGTAGACCAGGCTGGCCTCAAACTCACATCGATCCGCCTGCCTCTGCCTCCCGAATGCTGGGATTAAAGGCGTGCGCCACCACGCCCGGCCAGCAAAACAGTTTTTAAAAGTATTTACTTTTATTTTCTGTGCATCGGTGTGAGAATGTCAGATCCCTTGGAACTTGAGTTACAGACAGTTGTGAGCTGCCATGTGGGTGCTAGGAATTGAACCCGGGTCCTTTGGAAGAGCAGACAGTGCTCTTAACCACTGAGCCATCTCTCCAGCTCCAGCAAAAACCCTTTTTAATTCATTTATTTTTATGAATGTGTGTACATGCATATGTGTATGTGTAGGTGAGTGCAGGTGTCTGGGGAGGCCAGAAAAAGGTGTAGGGCTCTTTGGATCTGAATTCAAGTTGTTGTGAGACATCTGCCGGATGTGGGTGCCAGGAACAGAACCCACGTCCTTTGGAGAAGAGGCAAGCACTCTCAACCATTGAGCCACGTCTCCAGGCCCTGGGGTGCTCTCATTCAGTCCAAAAAAATTCGGGGGCAGGAAATGAAAGGTGTGCCACCCTCATCTTTTGAAGGGCGCCAGCCAGCCCCTCTGGTCCAGCAGGCTCAGACTTGCTCATTCCTAGGCTGGGGACCCACTCCCCCTGCTCTGCGTGGAGGAGTCATGGCCTCCTACAGCAGGATGGGCTGCCTAGGTCCCATCCCTATCTCTTGCCTGGGTGAGACATAGGCCTTGCTCAAGGTGTGGCCTCCTCTTTGCCTCCCAAGAGCTAGCTCTCAGAGGAGCTGGTTGGCCACCTGCCCTCAATCTTGGCTGTCCTTCCCAAAGAGCAGGCGGGGAACCCACAGCTGTGTGACTCAGAGGGTTGGGACCGACCTCACCAAGGTGCCTCTTCTCTGTGACCTTCTCCTCTGCCTTTTGTCCCAGGGGGGTACCAGTCACATGGACTACACTGAAAATGATGCCCTACAGTTACTCGGCAGCGAAAGAGGGACTCCCTCTTGTCCCCCACACTCAGGCTAGCCTGGTACTTCTCTGCAAGTGCATCCTTTATCCTCTCGCTATCCCAGGTGCAAGGGCTGATGGGAGTCAAGGGCCGTTGGAAGCAGAGTCCTCTCTCCCCCATTAAGGAGTGCAGAGATCCACTCATCTGTAGAATCCTAAGTCAGACCCTGCCCATCCCAATGGGCCTGCGTTTGGATACCTGTATATACCACTGCCATAGACACAAAGGAGTCTGGTGGAATCACATGGAATCATAGTCCTGTATGCTGGTCTTGACTGAGGAGACAAGGGAGAGTTAGGGCCTTAAGATCCTGGCCTCGGGGCTGCCAGTGGTGAGATACACTTTTTATCCCAGCATTTGGGAGGCAGAGGCAGGCGGATCTCTGTGTTTGAGGCCAGTCTGGTCTATAGAGTGAGTTCCAGGACAGCCAGGGTTATAGAGAGAAACCTTGTGTCAAGAAGAAGAAGAAGAAGAAAAAAAGAAGAAGAAGAAGAAGAAGAAGAAGAAGAAGAAGAAGAAGAAGAAGAAGAAGAAGAAGAAGAAGAAAAGGCTCATGGCCTCGTGTCACTTACTATAAGCTATGTGCCTTGGCGCAGGGCTATGTCTGATGGAGGGTGTCACAAAAATACTTTGTGTTGACCTGTAGCCCAGGATTCTAGACAGGTACATGTACACACAGACACACGGTGAGTGCATAGAACTGCTCACATGTAAGTAAAATGGAACTTGGTGAAAATGAGACATATATCTGCAAGGTTGTGCCAGCCTCCCCCATGCACTCCCGTATGAGCTGGGTAGAAACTCAGGATACGTGGCTTTCTTTCTTTCTTTCTTTCTTTCTTTCTTCTTTTGGTTTTTGAAGACAGAGTTTCTCTATGTTATCTTGGCCATCCTGGACTTGCTTTGTAGAACAGGTTGGCCTCAAACTCACAGCGGTCCATTTGCCTCTGCTTCCTGAGTGTGCATCTCTCTCTCTCTCTCTCTCTCTCTCTCTCTCTCTCTCTGTTTTCCGAGTCAGCTGTTTCTCTGTGTAGCCTTGGCTGTCCTGGACTCGCTTTGTAGACCAGGCTGGCCTCGAACTCAGCGATCTGCCTGCCTCTGCCTCCCAAGTGCTGAGATCATGGGTGTGAGCCACAGTGCCAGGCGACACGCACACATGTTAACACACAAACATGTACCTGTGTTTTTTGTTGTTGTTGTTGTTGTTGTTTTTTACTTTGCTCTGGTTTCTGGGCCAGTCTCTGCTAGTAGCAGGCTAGGATGGACAGGGTGGGCATGGGGATCTGTGGACTGGGTTCTTGTCTCCTTTTTATTTTTTATTTTTTTGAACCATGGTTCCTCTATGTAGTGCTGTCCTGGAGCTTGATGTAGACCAGACTGGCCTCAAACTCAGAGATCCTCCCAAGTGCTGGGATTAAAGGCGCACCCCCCCCCCCCCCCAGATCTCTTGTCTCCTTTTCATGCTGAGGAACTCCTGCTTCCTGCAGTGTTTGCAGAGCCACTTGAGGTGGTGAGAAGCCTAGAAGCAAAGCAGGGGTGGAGAGCAGAGGGCAGCCTGGCATGTTCCCCGCTCCCACAGACCGCAGTTGGAATTCTGGCACCAGGAATCTTGTGTTCTGCTTTGAGTCACAGGTTGGCAATAGGGCCAACAGGCAGGTACTCAGTGATGGCTGCCTGATTCACCACGGGGCCTCCCAGCCCAGGGGGGAGGGGGTGTCTGGGAAAGAAGCATCTCTCTGGGCTGAGGACCGAACAGAAGTTTCATGTATTGATTTTATGTACCTGTGAGCCTATGGGTAGGCTCTTGAACAAAGGGAAGTATCTGTAGGCTAGAATGTTAAGTACAAGCTGTGTACGCATGTATGTGTGCATGTGTATGCATGTATGTGTGTGCATGTGTACGCATGTATGTGTGTGCATGTGTACGCATGTATGTGTGCATCTGTATGCATGTATGTGTGCATGCATATGCATATATGTGCCTGAGCATCTGTGAATCTACCTTATGTGTTGCTATATCTCAACACTAGGATTTTCTTCTCCACTTTTTTTTTTCTTTTTCTTTTAAGATAAGTTCTCATCATGTAACTTGGGCAGGCCTGGAACTTGCTATATGGCTGACCTCAAACTCACAGAAATCTCCCTGCCTCTTTTTCCCACAAGCTGGGATTAAGTGTTCACCGCACCACTATGTCTGGATTTTTTTTTCTTTTGGTGTTTCTGTTTTTACATGTATTTTTGGGGGTGGTGGTGGTGGGCATGCCACAGTGCATGCAGGAGGGTCAGAGGACAGTTTCAAGGGGTTAGTTCTTACCTTACACCTCCTCGGGCCTGGAGGGAAATGCTTCATCAGTGGAGTCTTCCCACTGCTCCCTGGAGCCCATCGTGTGCTCAAACTATATGCAGCCAGGAATGAGCTTGAACTCCCAACTCTCTTGCTTCCACCTCCCAAGTGCTGGGGTTATGGCCCAGCCCCTCCATACCTTGCTTGTAGTAACCACTGTTTCCTCAGAGAACAAGTCCCCAGGGCCCTTAACTCACCCAGATTAAGTTCTCCTGAAAAATGTAGTTTCTTGGTCTTCCCTGGTAATCAATGCTCCTCTACAGACTATGGGGAAAGCATACACACATTACTCCCAGTCACGTGGGACTGGGGCACAGGCCACTAAGGCAGTTTCCAGATGATTGGTTGACTGGCTGATCTTTCTGATGTCAGGCGCAATCTCAGGACCTTAGACATGCTAGGTAAGTAAGTGTTCTACCACTGAACTACATCTTCAGCCCAATTTCTCAGTTACTAAATGAAGCATTAAACGGAGTAGAGTGGTTCACACCTGTAATCCCATCATTTGAGAGATTTAGGTTAAGAGTGGCCAAGAGCCGGGCGTGGTGGCGCACGCCTTTAATCCCAGCACTCGGGAGGCAGAGGTGGGCGGATCACTGTGTGTTCGAGGCCAGCCTGGTCTACAAAGTGAGTCCAGGATGGCCAAGGCTACACAGAGAGACCCTGTCTCGAAAAACCAAAAAAAAAAAAAAAAAAAAAAGAGTGGCCAAGAGTTGGAGGCCAGACTGAGCTACATAGTGAGTTCAAGGTCAGTTTGGGATACAGTTTGTGTGACCTTATCTCAAAAACAAATAAACAAAAGACAAAGCCGGGTGTGGTGGCGCACGCCTTTAATCCCAGCACTCGGGAGGCAGAGGCAGGCTGATCGCTGTGAGTTCGAGGCCAGCCTGGTCTACAAAGCAAGTCCAGGACAGCCAAGGCTACACAGAGAAACACTGTCTCAGAAAACCAAAAACAAAACAAAACAAAACAAAACAAAAGACAAAAAAGACAAAATAAACAGAAACCAAGCAATCAATCCACCAAGCAAAAAACAAAAACAAAAACAAAAACAAAAAAAAGTAAATATGTAAATAAATGCAGGACTGGGTGAGCATATCACTCAATACGTGCTTAGCACGACATGATCCAGGCCCTGGGTTTTAATCCTGAGCACTGGAGAAAAAACAGAAGAGGAAGGGAAGAAAGGAAAGAAGGCAACACTGAGAGCAATGCTGCCTTGGATGCTCCTCTGACTGATCGATCCAATAGTCTTGTTTTGCTTGTTTGTTGTTTTTGGTTTTTGAGACAGAGTTTCTCTGTGTAGCCCTGGTTTGTCCTGGACTCGCTTTGTATACTAGGCTGGCCTCGAACTCACAGAGATCCACCTGCCCCTGCCTCCCAAGTGCTGGGATTAAAGGCATGCGCCACCACGCCCGGCTGGATCAGATAGTCTTAAAGTTTGATGTAATCTCTCTCTCTCTCTCTCTCTCTCTCTCTCTCTCTCTCTCTCTCTCTCTCTCTCTCTCCGCCCAAATTTTAGATTTTTGAGACATAGTCTCTCTCTTTTGGGCAGGAGGGGAATTGAGATAGGGTCTTGCTGTGCAGCTCTGGCTGTCCTGGAATTCACTATGTAGACCAGGCTAGCCTAAAACTCACAGATCCACACACTGCTGGGACTTAATGAGAGCACCACCATGCCCCCTTTCAACCATCTAAAAATACTTATTTTTATTATTTTTAATTACATGCCTGCATGTGGGTTGGCACACTGGAGGTCCAAGGTGTAGGATCGAGAAAGGATAGGTTTACTTTGATGGGAGTAAGAAAGCCAAGATGGGAGAGAGTTCAAAACAGCTGGAATTCACCCTGCTGGCATGCTGTATGCGGTATGTCGGGACAACAGCAGCTCAGCCTCGGGAGCCACTGGTATAGTGTAGGAAGGCTCACAAGAGAAAGCCCAGGTACGCCAGCCGCCGGCGTGTGCACAGCAAAGGTGTGATCGGGCACACAGGACAAATGCCATGCACTGTGAGGGCTCTTCCCCCAGCGGCCCTCCTTTTCAGTCGCCTGACCTGTTCTATCGAGTCCTGGTTCCTCTCCGTTATTTCAGGTGTCATCATCCGTAGCGTGGGACGGTGTCCACAATGCTTACTGGGACCGGGCCCAGGAGATCGCTAGCTTTTCCCTTTTTCACAGGAACCTCAGATCTTTCAGGCCAGGACTCCCTGCCCTAAGTACACTCCAGAGCCAACCCATCACCCTTAAAGCTCCTTAGGATCTTCCTCACGGCTCCTGTCACCCCCGGGTCCCACCAGCGCCCCAAGGCTAGCGGGCGGGTGGTGACCGCACTCCGCCCCCGCAGGGCTCTGCGGGTGGGGCTCCGCGGGCGGGGCTGGCCGCGGGTGCATGTGCATATAAAGGGCGCCACCTGCGCTCTCCAGTACCCTCCGCTAGTCGCTTCGCGCCCGCTCTCGCCCACGTCGGACCGCGCTGCTGCCTGCCTCGCCATGGGTCGACAGAAGGAGCTGATGAACCGTTGCGGGGAGATGCTCCATATCCGCTACCGGCTGCTCCGCCAGGCGCTGGCGGAGTGCCTGGGGACCCTCATCCTTGTGGTGAGTGCAGGGAAGCGAGCAGCCCTTTCTGTTCTCAGCCTCTCTCCCCACCCGCCCCTCACCCCAGTGCTCCCCGACTCCGTATACACCCTGGGGACCGTTTTTTCCCCCAAGTTTTCAAGGCAGACCCGACCAGGCTTTAACCCTCAGGGTCAAGCTGACCTCCAAAAAAAGCCCTGTCTTCACTGTTCTAACTCAATTCCTGACAGCGGAGAATGACAGTGTTACTCACCAGCGACAGCTCTGCTCTTTCCACTGGAGACCGGGACCACAGGCTGCGGGGAAGGGTGACCCTGTAGTGTGGGACTTTGAGCCCTTTCTCTTCTCAGTCTCCCAAGCTTCCCAGAGTCCCAGCCCCGGGACACAGAGGTGGCAGAATCAAATGGACCCCTATTAAGTTATTTTGGGTCTTGGGTGTTTGGCCCCTAATGAATAATTAAGCCTCTGAAAGTCCAAAAGTTGCAGTGAAGTGAGGACAGATTACCACAGGTGGGGGCAGAGGGCGCAGGCCTCTTGGGCTGTGAGCAGCAAAATTGCAAGGAAGGAATGTCATGGAGATTGTGGAAGGAAACCGGCTCCAGCGGAGGGCTGGGTGTGTGCGTCTCTGACTTCGTTCCTCACGTGCCATGCCCTTTAACCCTGGACCCTGCCGGTTCCGGAGTCCTTGCAGAAGACGGCTGGCCTTTTGATCCCTCCTCTGCCTCTCCGTGGCTCTTGATTGGGCTTCCCCATCCTCCACAGCTTCTGCAGTTTGGCCCTGAGTTGCTGTGCGTAACTTGGGGGTGCACTTCTCCGTCTGACAGGCAGTTATGTTTTTTGTTTCCTGTCCCAGTTACTCTCTCTGATTTTTCAGCCACTGATGTCATTACATTTGTTTGCCCCAGTCTTCTGAATTCAGTTGCAGCACAAGCCTCAGTCCTGGGTGACATAGATCAGTTGAACCAGCCGGAAAGGATGATGGTCCGGCAGGGTACTCGGTGAGAAGAGGCCTAAACTTGCCTCTGACCTCATAGACCGGTGGCCTATCAGTTGTCCCCACTCCTCTCTTCTTTGTGCCAAGAAGGGAGTGGAGAGGTGCATTTGTCGCCTTTCCACCTCTGTCCTGTTCCCTATCTTGATGTGTGAGTTCAGCCACCTGTTTGGGAGCAGCAGGCACGAGGGAGGGTGTCTTCCGCCTCTACAGAGGGGCCTCCTCCTTCGCCCTTCCCAGTTCTCAATTCCACTCCACTATGAAAAGAGCAGTCAGTCCCCCGCTGAGCCCCAGGACCAGTTGGCTTATCCCAGGCCACAAAAAGAGGGTGCTGGATTTGTGATGAAGGCTTTCAGGCCTAGGGAGATGTGAGGCATCAGGTGTCTGGTGAAAAGCAGAGCTTAGGGGGGAGTCACACCAAGGGGAATCCCCTGATGGGTGAGCGCTTGCTTGTGTGTAGCTGTGTTGGGGGACCCAGGACATTACCGGGTCAGAATCCAGGGTAGCTTTGGGGTGAGAAAAGCCCCTTTCTCTGAGGTACATAGTTGGGTAGGGTGAGGGGCTGGCTAAGAACCTGGAGCCGGGTGAAGGGGGGAGGAGAAGGAAGAGGAAGATTAGCCCCAAGGTGGTGGAACTGGCTTTCAGAGCTCCTCCCTCCAGTGCCCCTTGGCATGGTACCAGGTCTGGGCCTCAGGCAGGCAAAGAGCTCAGGCCAGGGTCTGGCTGGGCACAGTGTCCCAGACCTCCACATGCCTCCACCCTGGACTCTGACAATCACTGACCTTTGCTCTCACCTGTCTCCTGCACACCTTTGCCCTGCACTGGGAAGCACCACTGGCTTCCCCTGCCTCATCCTTCTGAGTGATAAGAACCAATGCTTGACAGCTCAGCACCCATCAGAGAGGAAACGGAACAGCCACTGCCTGCTGGCCAGCATAGCAATTTTTATTTTATTTTATTTTTTAGACAGGGTCTCTCTGTTCTGTAGACCAGGCTGGCCTCTACTTCGAGAGTGCAGGGATCAAGGCCGGGCTCAGCACAGCACTCTGAGTTCTGGAGAGGTGGGAACGGAGACCCAGGGACTTTTGAACATATATTACGCCCTGTATATGCTAGATTTGAGGGACCCTAGTCCCTTTCAGTCCCTCTATCCCAGGCGGAAGGGTTTGAGCAGATCTCATTGGAGTTAGAGAGAAGAGCCAACTAAACCTTGTATTTAGGACTCTCCGGATCTGAGTGGGAATCCTGGAGGCAGAGGGGCGGCAGCAGGAAGAGGAAGGTTCAGCCTGGGAGGTGCTGAAAGGGACAGATTAGGAGAGAGGGCACTGAGTGAGGGGCCCGGGGAGGACCAGGTGTGCACAGAGGCTTCTAGGAGATTCACCTTCACTTTTGTTCTCCCTCTAATCTCTGTATCCCCCCCTCCCCACGCTGCCACCTCCACTATGACCTCAGCTGTGGAAGAGCTGGAGGTTAAGGCATACTTCCTGCCTCTGTGTGCCAGGTCTGGAGGACAGAGACAGAAACTGCTATAGTGACAGTCTCCCTCCCCCTCCCCCCTCCCCCCTCCCCCCTCCCCCCTCCCCCCTCCCCCCCACCCCCCACCCCCAATCCCCTTCTGGGATTGAAGAAAAACCAGTGAATGTTATTATCCAACCATCTGGGTTCCCAGGCCCTCCTATAGGGCTCTGTTCTCTCTATTCAAGATGGAGACTAAATGGGTGAAGACAAGTCTCCTCTTTCTGGGACTTGCAGTTGCAGCAGGAGGATCTGGGTTATTTTCCAGGAAGGACTTCCGGTCTTCTCTGGTGGCAGGCATCCGCTGTTCTCAATGGGGTGTCATTTGCTCTGCTTTCTGACAGATGTTCGGCTGTGGCTCCGTGGCTCAAGTGGTGCTCAGCCGGGGCACCCATGGTGGCTTCCTCACCATCAACTTGGCTTTTGGCTTCGCTGTCACCCTTGCCATCTTGGTGGCTGGCCAAGTGTCTGGTAAGGTCTCAACCCCAGCCTCAGTTCCCAGCCCTCATCAGCATTTCCAACAAGTGTCTGGCTAGAGCAGGGGGGGTGAGGGGGCACCCTCAAGCTTGGGGTTCTGACAACACCCCAGCTTTGGGCCCTTTGGAGGCAAGGTTGGAACAGAACCATTGACTCTCACCCTGGAATCAAAGGTCAGTCTGTGACATAGTCCAACTGCCACCCAGGCCAAGAAACCCTTCTGTACCCCAGAAAAGAAAGAGGAGTGCATGGGAGCCCTTACGAGCCCCTCAACCCCCCATAGTGGTGGGCTGTGGCCAACAGATTCTATCTCCTCTCCTCAGGAGCCCACTTAAATCCTGCTGTGACCTTTGCCATGTGCTTCCTGGCACGCGAACCCTGGATCAAGCTGCCCATTTACACACTGGCACAGACGCTGGGGGCCTTCTTGGGTGCTGGCATCGTTTTTGGGCTGTACTATGGTAAGCGGTCCCGTCCCGCCCTTCTCCACGCACCTTTCCCTTCTGAAATTCTGGCTGGCGCCAAGCCCACTGATGACACCTGGGGCCTGCCCAGGCCCAGTGCTCATGACTCACTCGTTAACACTCAGGCCCAGGTTCGGGGCTCTAGGGGAAAGAAACAAGTTGGGCAACAATAGGATCTCGGGTCTTCCGCCCCACCCTGTCTCGGTGCCTCCAGAGTATTATGTTTACCCGTGACCCCTGGCAGGGTGGGGAAGGCAGGTCTGAGACGGGAGGCTGGGCCATCACTCACAATGGGCCTAATCTGTCACCAGATGCCATCTGGGGCTTTGCCAACAATCAACTTATCGTCTCCGGACCCAATGGCACAGCTGGCATCTTTGCCACCTATCCCTCTGGACACTTGGACATGGTCAATGGTTTCTTTGATCAGGTACGGGGCTGGGGAAGTGTGAAGTTAAAAGCGGAGGGAGGAACAGACCTGTTTGGGACAACGCCCCTTGATTGTAGCAGGGCACCTCAGAACATGCGCAGAGCCTCCCAGTGAATGTTTGCTCCGTGCATTGCGAGCATCCCAGGATCAGCAGGGCAAGGAGCCGTCCCTCACCTTCCGCTCCCCACTCTCCAGTTCATAGGTACAGCCTCCCTCATCGTGTGTGTGCTAGCCATTGTCGACCCGTATAACAACCCTGTCCCCCGCGGCCTGGAGGCCTTCACCGTGGGCCTTGTGGTCCTGGTCATTGGCACTTCCATGGGCTTCAACTCTGGTTATGCGGTCAACCCTGCCCGTGACTTTGGCCCCCGCCTTTTCACCGCCCTGGCTGGCTGGGGCTCAGAAGTCTTCACGTGAGTACGCCCGCCCCCAATCCCACCCCCCACCCCCGCCCTCAGCTTACCTTAGGTCGCCTCCCCTCTCCCCTGCCCTCCTGTTTCTGATCACCAGTATCCGCCCTCCAGGACTGGCCGGCACTGGTGGTGGGTACCCATCGTCTCCCCACTCCTGGGCTCCATCGCTGGCGTCTTCGTGTACCAGCTCATGATCGGCTGCCACCTGGAGCAGCCCCCGCCCTCCACCGAGGCAGAGAATGTGAAGCTGGCCCACGTGAAGCACAAAGAGCAGATCTGAGTGGGCGGCCGGCCGGCCCCCACTGTCCACTCCCTTGAGTATCCACTGACTGTGTGGGGGCCACTCCTTTAAAAGCCCCCCTGGGATGCCTCTCACGGAGAAGCTAAGAAGCTCCCTGTATCCACCCCGGCTGGACGGCCCCTCCAGAATGTCAAATGAACTCTGCCCAACGGGGCATTAGGTTCCCAGTCTTAAGCCAAGGTCTGATAGCAAGTAGGACCAAATGTCCTTTCGTTTCCCAAAAGGAAGAGAATATACAAAGAGAGGAAGAGAGAGTATGTGTGTATGTGTGTGTGCGTGCGTGCATGCATGCATGTGTGTATGTGTGTGCGTGTGTGCTGTTTTCCAGGCATTCAGGGCAAGGGACCAAGTTTTCAAAACAGACCAAAGCAGTTCAAGGGAGCCCAGGGGAAGGGAGGTGAGGGAGGAAACTGCCAGCGTGTGCGTGGGTCAGGGAGTCCGCGTGGAGGAGGACCCGGAAGTGCGTTTCTGAGTATGTGTGTGTCTGGTCTTTATTGGAAGTGGATTTCTAGGCTTGGGGGTGGGGGAGGGGTAAGAGGGATGTAGCTCCTATCTGGAGCTATGATCCTTGAGTAGGGGCTGTGTAATATTTTTCTGATATAAGATAGACACTAGGAGGGGGAAGAAATTTAGGTCGTAAGTTTCATATTTTCTGTTTTTTTAAAATAATATATACATATATACATACATATATGTTACAGTCTTAGGACTAGGGGTAGGGAAACCCCACTTTTTAAAAAGGTTTTCCTTCCTTTAATCCTCCAATCAACAATGTGCTGTTGCCTTTTATATACATAAAGAATAAAATGTATCCACAAAACAGAAACTGTGCCTTTCTGCTTGCTTTTGTTTGTTTTCAGACAGGATCCATATAGTGCAGGCTATCCTGGGACTCACTATGTATCCCAGGCTGGCCTTGAACTCACAGAGCTCCCCTTGCTGACACCTTAGAGCTTTGGTGTCATTTAGCCATAAACTCCCAAGTGTCTAGTTCAGGGTCTAGGCTTAGTTTGTATTCAGTAGCCCCAGATTCCAGCCCTCCTGAGCATCTGAGGAATCCTTCCATCTTATCCCAGTCCCCAGGGAGGAAGTTTGGAGCCCCTGTGGCAGGCAGAGCTGCCTGGAGAATGGAAAGGCTAAAGCTATGGCTTGAGGAGGCCAAGCAGACTGGGGGCCTGTATGGTCCTCTACTCAGGCTTTTGGCTGTGCACTCTTAGCAGCCTCCCTGCAGGGTCAGTCCGCACAGGTTCCTAAGGGTACCACCCTGAGAATAGGGCTCCCTCCACCGTCCTCATCACATCTGAGACGACACCAAAGTCCTCCTACTGCCCAGGGTCTCTCGGCCGTGTCCCTCTCCTTACCCACCCCACCCCAATGCTCCACCTTGACTGCTGCCTACTTTCTGGGCCCCTGGGCTTCCCTACTTTGGGCCTCCACTCTGAAGTTCCTGCTCCCATCTTTGCTTGTTAATATTATGGTCTGCATTAGTGCTGCTCCCTCCTCTAGGAAATGGGTCACTCTCCCTTCCAACCCAAAGTCACTTGCCTGAACCAAGAACCTCTGTTGTGTTTACTCAAGTCCCTTTCTCTGCCTCATTAGTTAGGGACATGTCTGTGCCCAGTAAGGCACGGGTTGTGTGACTAGCCTGGCACACCTGAGCCCAGGAAGTGTGCCTCATTTCCGCCTTCCTTACTAGAGCTGACTTAAGTTTCACCAGGAATACGAGGGAAACCGTCCTGCACAGTTAACCCTGGAGGAGCCGGAGGAACCTGGGCCTGCAAAATTGTGCTTTTCAAGGTCAAGGGCTCTTGCGCCATAGCCCCTTCACCGCTGAACCCCAGGCCCAAGAAAGACCTCACAGCTAGGACTGACTTAGGAGTCAGGGTGGGATAAGACATTTCTTTTTTGTGGGGTAGGAGAGTGTTTCTCTGTGTAGCCCTGGCCGTCCTGGACTCACTTTGTAGACCAGGCTGGCCTCTGAACTCACAGTGATCCACCTGCCTCTGCCTCCCGAGTGCTGGGATTAAAGGCGTGCACCACCACAGCTTGGCGGGAGAAGACAATTCACTGAAAGATCCCAGCCTTTCCTTGTGCCCCCAGGTCCCAAGAGGCATCTCTGGAATGCTGGAGAGGCCTGAGGCAGAGGGACCCTGAGTCGGGAGAATGTGAAACCTGGGAGCGGGAAGGTGCCTGCAGGGTTCCCTTCAGCATGCCACACCAGTTTCACTCAACAGCCACAGCGTTTCCTCCTTGGGACTCCATCCGTAACCCTGCCGCACCATCCTTCCTTTCAGATCCCACCAGTCAGTGGGTGGCAGTGGTGGCAGGAGGCCTTCAGGTGCCGTGGCTGTAAAACAGTGGAGTGGTGGCGCACGCCTTTAATCCCAGCACTCGGGAGGCAGAGGCAGGTGGATCGCTGTGAGTTCAGAGGACAGCCTGGTCTACAAAGTGAGTCCAGGACGGCCAAGACTACACAGAGAAGCCCTGTCTCGAAAAACCAACCAATCAAACAAACAAACAAAAACCAAGACAAAAAACAAAACTGGCCCCTTAGGACTGCTGGCAGACGCAGGATGGGATGAGAAAGTGGAGGGAAAGGAGGGTGCTGAGAGCTGTTTTGTAAGGCCACTGAATTCAGCAACCATCTTTCACCTCAGATCCCTCTTACACTCATGAACTTACTGAGAGATAGAAGAACTGGGCTCCTCCTTATGCTTCTGTGCCCAGACTCTAGAAGGCTCTTGGGATGGGTTTAGAAAGGCAAGAGTGAACCAGGAGCTATGGCACACGCCTGTAATCCCAGCACTCTGGGAGCCAGAGGCAGATGGAGCTCTGTGAGTCTGAGGATAGCCTGGTCAACAAATCAAGTTCAGGAGAGCCAGGGCTACACAGAGAAACACTGTCTGGAAAAACCAAAGGCGGCAGGAAAAGAGAGAGAGAGGGGAAAAAAAAAAAAAGAAAGAAAGAAAGGCAAAATTGAGGCACAGGTGAGCAAGGCAGAGGTGAGGAAAGGAATGTTGGTTAAATACTTGCTTAAAGCCAGGAACAGTGTGTGGAAACATGGGCTTGGCAGCCACTTTGTGACTCTTCCGTGCAAAGAGCTCTCATGAATACTCCACTCTGAATCGACAACGTTGTGGCTACTTGTAAATTCTGGAAGGAAAATGTTCTACCTCCAATAAGAAAGTTTCTTGGCCAGGCATGGTGGTGCACACCTTTAGTCTCAGCACTCGGGAGGCAGAGGCAGGTGGATCGCTGTGAGTTTGAGGCCAGCCTGGTCTACAAAGTGAGTCCAGGACAGCCAAGGCTACACAGAGAAACCCTGTCTCGAAAAAACAAAAAACAAACAAACAAAAAACCCCGAAAAAACAGAAGTTTCTTCTCCCTTTCAAAGAATTCCCCGCCCCCCACTCAATTTGTAGACCAGGCTGACCTTGAACTCACAGAGATCTGCCTCTGCCTCTGCCTCCGTGAGTGCTGGGATTACAGGCATGCACCACTGTGCCCGACTCTTTCTTCCCTCCCTCCGTCTTTTTTTCTCTTTTGTTTTTGAGACAGGGTTCCTCTGTGTATCCCTGGCTGTCCTGGACTTGCTTTGTAGACCAGGCTGTCCTCGAACTCACAGCGGCCCACCTGCCTCTGCCTCCCTGAGTGCTGGGATTAAAGGCGTGCTCCACCACGCCCAGCTGGAGCCATGTGTCTTAAAGCACTGACTTGCCCTATTGAAATCAGCTCCCTGAAACTGGCTGCTGTTTGGCTAGTTGGCTCTGTGTCTGTGCACACAGGCTTCTTGCGGGCTGTCTTTCTCTCAGCAGCCTAGGCCATCAGAGTCTCTGGCTGTCTTCATCTTTGGCTCTCTCTGTGCGTTACTGCCTAATTCACCGTGTCCCTCTGTGTGCACCTCAGTCCATTTCTCTGTGTACTCGCAGCGCACCTCTGAGTGGAAATGACTGCAGCCAACCATCTGTGCCCCGGGGCATGTCTTCTTAATTCCTGGTAATGAGTTCTGGCTTGCCACTAACTCTCCTTTGCTTTTGTTTTTTTTCTGAAAAAGTTGGGTGGGGCATCCCCAAGCTTGAAGAAACTCGGGTGAAGTAGAGTTGGGTGTGGTGGGAAGGCAAGAAGAGGTCCTGCCCCACCCAGTATAGAAACACCAGAGCAGTGGTTCTCAACCTGCGGGTCATGACCCCCTCGTAATCATCTATCACATACCCGGCGTTCATGCGCATGACATGAAGCTATGAACTATCAATGAAATAAGTTTATGCCTGGGAGTCACAACATGAGGAGCTGAACTGAAGGGGTTGGGAGGCTAGAGAAGAATCTGAGCCCCCAAGGACCTGGCTGAGGAAGGGGGAGGAGTGAGCTGTGCCAGGGAAGGGAGGAGGCGCTGAGATGCTCCCACCCCCTCAGACCTAAAGGGTCTTTACAATAGCATGCTCGAGCCCTGGGAGGGCAGAGGAGTGGGTGTGTCTGCAGGTATCTGGGAAGGGCCTGCTCAGGGATGCAGGGAGGGGCTCAAGGGGAGCAGCAGAAACAGACTGGCTTAGGCACCGTGTGTGTGTGTGTGTGTGTGTGTGTGTGTGTGTGTGTGTGTGTGTGTGTGCATGCATGGGGTGGGGGTGTTCTTCAAAGGAACACCTCCTCTTCGCAGGAAGCAAGAACTGGACTGAAAGTCTCTTAGGGTCATGGAGCAGAAGAACAGACTGCAAACCAGACCCCTAGGTCTCCGGGCTTGCAAGCTGACCCTTGGCAGCAACCGGACTCGGGGTAGGTAGGCGGCTCTGTTAAATGTGGCTCCGACCTCCCCTCACTCAGCTCTGTCCCTAGGAGCCAGATCCCCTGAGCTGTATCACCTCTTGCCATGGTTTCCTGTTGACTTTGGCAAGTAGGAGGCATATCTAGGAAACAAGAGAGCAAGGAGGGCGAGGGAGGAAGGTCCAGGTATGTTTGTGCCTGTTCCAAGAATCCATCTTCTGAGTTCCAGAATGTTGCCCATCTTGCTCCTTCTGAGTGAGGGCCAAACGGCTGTGGTTGCCCTTCACTCTTCTGCCCCCCCCCCCATACAGGGTTTCTCTGTGTAGTCTTGGCTGTCCTGGACTCACTTTGTAGACCAGGCTGGCCTCGAACTCACAGCGATCCGCCTGGCTCTGCCTCCCGAGTGCTGGGATTAAAGGCGTGCGCCACCCGGCTCACCCTTCACTCTTAACGAAGCCCAGCGAGGTTCCTACGCGCTCCTGCGGGATCCCTTTCTATGGCTGGGGCTCTTCATCTGTAAAGTGGGAGCAGAGATGGGACCAACACCGGTAGGTTGCGAGAGATGAGGATGAACTGGGTTACCAGTCCTGGGACAAGGGACAACGCCAGACGGAGGAGGGGTAAATGCTAGAGGCGATGATGGTTGATGACGGGCCTCCTCTTCTGTGCTGAAGAGGGACAGTGCCCGCAGCCAGTGAGACACCCAGCCTTCCAGCACCAGGAGCCTGCACAGGTGGGATTGAGAAACGGTCTAACCTAAAACCCCCAGCCCGCTATTTCCACCCCAATCACTGCCTTAGTCAAAGTGCCAGCTTGGAGTGAGATAGGCTGCAACACCAAGAAGGGAGGAGAGAGTTTGGACATGGTGGCGCACGCCTGTAATATCCCAGCCCTCGGGGAGACAGAGGCAGGTGGACCTCTGTGAGTTCGAGGCCAGCCTGGTCTACAAAGTGAGTCCAGGATAGCCAAGGCTACAACAGTGAAACCCTGTCTTGGGGGGGGGGGGAAGATGAGCATGACCTTTCCCTACCTTCAGGGCTGTCTGAGGGAGAAAACCTTACTGCAGTCATCTTTGAAGAAGGTAAGACGTGTCAGTCTCAGCCCCTGGCCCCCTGTCCTTCCTCACCACCTGTCGATGATGATGCTGGGGCTGGAAGGGACCCAAGGCGTCATGCGTGCTTGGTAGCCCGCAGCCTCCACCCTATTTTGAAGGCTTCTATGATCTGTGCTGAGCTCTAACTTGCCTTCCTTACTGTTGAGAACTGAAGAGGGCTGGCTGGAGACTGATAATCATCTGGTTAGAGTTCACTGCTCATCTCCATGGAAACGCCCCCCCCCCCATAGTTGAGAAGGCACCCAGAATGTCAACCTGTACCTTCTTCCACTGCTTCTCCTATTCAGGTCGCTGCCGAGCCTGCTGGGGTGGCAGGGAGGAAGGGGTACCAGGCCTGAATCTACAAACACGCTGCAGGCTCCAGACCATGGCGGCTCTTTCCCTGACAGAGGTAGCCTTTAGCTGCTTTCATGTCAGGGCTGGGGAGAGTAGTTTGACCCCTGACCCAGAGGCAAAGTCATCCCTTTATCAGGCAAAGGGTTTATAGCTTGCAACACCTTCGGTCTTGGGGTTGTGCGTGTCCACACACATGAGAAAATGCATCTCCTGGGACGAATGAAGAACTGGGAGTGTGCGGATGCTCACACATTCACACCCCTCCCCGCCCCCTCCCCGCCCCCTCCCCGCCCCCTCCCCGCCCCCTCCCCGCCCCCTCCCCGCCCCCTCCCCGCCCCCTCCCCGCCCCCTCCCCGCCCCCTCCCCACCCCCTCCTCAATACTCATCTCACACTTGGGCCCATCGGCTTTCAGCAGGCTCTCAGGCTGATACAACTCAGTGCTGTGTGACGTTTCCTGGGGAGACAGGAGCAAACGTCTGCTCATCCTAGATAAGGCACAGGGGACAGAGCAAAGCAACAACTCCGTCCAAGTCTAGCTTGGTCGGATAGAGTTTCACTGCGGTTACTTGCAGGAGCATGGGCAACACACAGACTGCAACACCGCCAAAGACAAGTCCCCCAAGCCAGGCGCGGTGGCTCATGCCTTTAATCCCAGCACTCGGGAGGCAGAGGCAGGCGGACGGCTGTGACTTCGAGGCCAGCCTGGTCTACAAAGTGAGTCCAGGACAGCCAGGGCTACACAGAGAAACCCTGTCTCGAAAACTAAAAACAAACAAACAGGAAAAGTCCCCCAAATCATATATCCTGCAGGGGAAGCTGAGCCTTGATTGCCTCCCCACTTCCAGGGGGAGATGTTTGTGGGCCCAGTCTTGCGAAGGTCACGTGGCACTATCTAATCCCAGCGTCTCTGATCTCAAGACAGCAGCACTTATTCAGGCACACACTTGGACTGATGCTGCAACACACTCAGATGCACCAACACCCTTGCACGCCCACATTCACAGGCTTGCACACCGACGTCCTTTCATTCGTGCTTAAGCACATGTAAGAGAACCCTAGGCTCACTCACACTCAGGTACACACCCACACTTCTCCTTGTAGGGGGTCACACTCAGGTACACACCCACACTTCTCCTTGTAGGGGGTCACACTCAGGTACACACCCACACTTCTCCTTGTAGGGGGTCACACTCAGGTACACATCCACATTTATCCTTGTAGGGGGTCACACTCAGGTACACACCCACACTTCTCCTTGTAGGGGGTCACACTCAGGTACACACCCACACTTCTCCTTGTAGGGGGTCACACTCAGGTACACACCCACACTTCTCCTTGTAGGGGGTCACACTCAGGTACACACCCACACTTCTCCTTGTAGGGGGTCACACTCAGGTACACATCCACATTTATCCTTGTAGGGGGTCACACTCAGGTACACACCCACACTTCTCCTTGTAGGGGGTCACACTCAGGTACACACCCACACTTCTCCTTGTAGGGGGTCACACTCAGGTACACACCCACACTTCTCCTTGTAGGGGGCCACACTCAGGTACACACCCACACTTCTCCTTGTAGGGGGTCACACTCAGGTACACACCCACACTTCTCCCTGTAGGGGGTCACACTCAGGTACACATCCACACTTATCCTTGTAGGGGGTCACACTCAGGTACACACCCACACTTCTCCTTGTAGGGGGTCACACTCAGGTACACACCCACACTTCTCCTTGTAGGGGGTCACACTCAGGTACACACCCACACTTCTCCTTGTAGGGGGTCACACTCAGGTACACACCCACACTTCTCCCTGTAGGGGGTCACACTCAGGTACACATCCACACTTATCCTTGTAGGGGGTCACACTCAGGTACACACCCACACTTCTCCTTGTAGGGGGTCACACTCAGGTACACACCCACACTTCTCCCTGTAGGGGGTCACACTCAGGTACACATCCACACTTATCCTTGTAGGGGGTCACACTCAGGTACACACCCACACTTCTCCTTGTAGGGGGCCCAGAGCCACCCGGTTATGCTCTGAGAATGCCTGGAAGTGGTGTTTATGGGAGTTAAGTATCGGGGTGAGGAGAAAGGGGGAGGGGGACACAGAGGCCAACAAGTGGGTTTGGTGGGCTGGCTAAAGAGCACTGATTATTCTTGCGCAAGAGCTGGGTGTGATTCTCAGCACTCACACAGCAGCTCACAAGCATCTGTATAATTCGAGTTTCCAGGGATCCAATGCCCTCTCTTGGCCTCTGCCAGCACTATACACATATGATGTGCTTGCACACCTTCAGGCAAAACACTTGTACACATAAAAGAAAAACAAATAAATCTTAAAGAAGAAAAAAAAAAGAGCACGCCTATAACCCCAGCACTAGGAGAGGCAGAGACAGGAGGATCTCCCTTGAGTTCGAGGCCAGCCTGGTCTACAAAGTGAGTTCAGGACAGCCAGGGCTGTTACACAGAGAAACCCTGTCTAGAAAAAAAACAACCAACCAACCAATCAAAAAAAGTAGCACTAGGGGATTTTGTTTGTTTGTTTGTTTGGTTTTTGTTTGTTTGAGACAGGGTCTCAACAGGAAGTTCTTCAAGCCACTGAGCTATACTCTCCAGTTGTTTTTGCTTTTGAGACCAGGCTTCTCTGTGTAGCCTTGGCTGTCCTGGACTCGCTTTGTAGACCACGCTGGCCTCAGCTCAGCAATCCGCCTGCCTCTGCCTCTGCCTCCGAGTTCTGGGATTAAAGGCATGCCACTAGGGGAATTCTTTAGATTTTGGGGTTACAGCTAAGATTTTTAGAGTAAGGGGTAAAGAGGCCAGGAGGGTTGAGCTTCCTTTCTTTTGAAATGGCATCACTATGTAGCTCAGGTTGCCCTTACACGTGCGATCCTCCTGCCTCCCAGGTACTGAGATGAGAGGTTTTTACCATCACATTTAGCCTTAGAGGTTTGGAGTCTGAGTTGCCTCGTCTGGGTGGGGCAGATTCTTGCAGGATAAGCCAACAGCAGGTTGACTGAATGCTCAGTGTTCAACAGGAAGAGCTGGCTTTTCACTGGCCTGTCCCACAGAAGCTTAGAGTCCCAGGCCACCACAGAGTCTGAAGTCACCTGTGTCCTTGCTTCCATTTCCCAGAGCGAAGACGAGTCTCAGAGCAGAAGGAACGTGCATGGAGCAGCTAGGCAAGGAGGGGCCAGTCGGGTCTGCGTCATGAGCGTACGGCTTGTCTCCTAAGCCCGAGGACATCTGACTTCTGAGAGAAACCTTACAGACCAGCTGGCTTGGGTGAATTAAAAAAAAAAAAACCCAAAAACAAAACAAAACAAAACAAAAAACCAGACTGCTTTGGGCTGTGCCGAGGATTTGAGGCCTAGCTAGGAGAAAAGAGGTAAGATTTATTTTTATTCTTTTTTTTTTTTTTTTTGAGAAAGGGTCTCTCTGTGTAGCCTTGGCTGTCCTGGACTCACCTTGTAGACCAGGCTGGCCTCGAACTCACAGTGATCCGCCTGCCTCTGCCTCCCGAGTGCTGGGATTAAAGGCGTGCGCCACCATGCCCAGCTCTATTTTTTTTTTTATGATGTATTTATTTACTACATATAGTGTTCTGCCCTGCATGTACATCTGTACACCAGAAGAGGGCACCAGGTCTCACTATAGATGGTTATAAGCCATGATGTGGATGCTAGGAATTGAACTCAGGACCTCTGGAAGAGCAGACAGTGCTCTTAACCACTGAGCTATCTCTCCAGCCCTTAAAATGTATGTATTGTCTTGTGTATGTGTGTGTGCTTGACTGTGTGTATGTGTACCACGCACATGCCTGATCCTCTGGGAGGTCAGAAGAGGAGGCAAGTCTCTGGGCCTGGAGTTACAGATAGCTGTGAGTCACCACGGAGGACCTGGAAACCTAGTCCTCATAACCACTGCGCCATCTCTCCAGCCCCTGAATTGATGATTTTATTTATTTATTTATTTATTCATTTATTCATTCATTTATTTATTTATTTTAACTTTTTAATTATTACTCTCTCTATATATTGTTTTTGTTTTTGTTTTTTCAGTCAAGGTTTCTCTATGTAACAGCTCTGGCTGTCCTGGAACTTGCTCTGTAGACCAGGCTGGCCTCCAATTCACATTGATCCTGTCTGCCTCTGCCTCCTGAATGCTGGGATTAAAGGTGTGTGCCACCACCGCCCAGTGAATTGACATATATATATATATATATATATATATATATATATATGTGTGTGTGTGTGTGTGTGTGTGTGTGTGTGTGTGTGTGTGTGTGTATTTATATGTATATGTGTGTATATATATATATCTTGAGGTTTTGCCTGAGTAGGGCTGAAATCAATGAAATATCTTAGAAATTATCCCAGATGCTCACTTGGCTCCGAGGAGATCACCCAGTCCTTTAAAAAGGGCATCTAGGGGCTAGAGAGATGGCTCAGAGGTTAAGAGTACTGTCTGTTCTTCCAGAGGTCCTGAGTTCAATTCCCAGCAACCACATGATGGCTCACAACCATCTATAATGTGATATGATGCCCTCTTCTGGTCTGCAGATGTACATGCAGGCAGAGTACTGTATACATAATAAATAAATAAATCTAAAAAATAAATAAATAAAAAAGGCATCTATTGAGCAGAGTGTGATGGTGCACACCTTTAATACCAACGTTTGGGAGGCAAAGGCAGGCGGATCGTTGTGAGTTCGAGGCCGGCCAGCCTGGTCTACAAAGCGAGTCCAGGACCAGCAAAGCTACACAGAGAAACCCTGCCTTGAAAAACCAAAAAAATAAGAATATTTAAAAAAAAATAAAAACGGGCATCTATCATGCTCTTAGTGTGGTGGTGCATGCCCTTGGTCTCAGGACCTGGGAGACAGAGGCAAGTGGGTCTCTGTGAGCTCCAGGCCAGCCTGGTCTACTTAGTGAGCTCCAGGCCAACCTGGTCTACATAGTGAGCTCCAGGCCAACCTGGTCTACATAGTGAGCTCCAGGCCAACCTGGTCTACATAGTGAGCTCCAGGCCAACCTGGTCTACATAGTGAGCTCCAGGCCAACCTGGTCTACATAGTGAGCTCCAGGCCAACCTGGTCTACATAGTGAGCTCCAGGCCAACCTGGTCTACATAGTGAGCTCCAGGCCAGCCAAAGTTCCACAGTGAGACCTGGTCTCAAAAATAAAAACAACTGGAGAGATAGCTCAGTGGCTTAAAGAACTTCTTGTTGAGTCAGATGGACCTAGTGGCTCACATCTTTAATCCCAGCACTCCGGCGGGAGGCAGAAGCAAGCGGTGAATTCACTGTTGCCTGCAAGCCCAGTTCCAAGTAATCTGAGGCCCTCTTCTGACAGCCATGAGCTACATGGTCACATACATACAGGTAAAGCAAGTGGGTTTTTTTGTTTTTTGTTTTTGTTTTAGCAAGTGTTTTTTTTAAAATACCAAGAATTATAGGACATGTACAGAGGTTGCCAGGGGCTTGGTAGAGGGAGAGATGGGGTGTAACTACTGAGGATTTGTAGTTACTTTGTGGGGTGACAAAATGTTTTGGGATGAGAGCATGGAGATAGTCTCATAAATCTATGAAAACACAAAACCTCACTGACCTGCCCATGGCAGCACGTTTTTAGGATTGACACAGGTCCTCAGACTCGCTAGGCAAGCACCCTCTCACTGAGCTATGTCCTTACCCCGAATTATACCCTTTTGTTGGGTAAACTGTTATTTAGAAGGGTAAAATACTTGTCATCAAACTGTACCTCAACAAAGAATATAAAAAGGACGCATGCCTTTAGTCCCAGCACTTAGGAGGCAGAAGAGAGTGGATCTCTGAGTTCGAGAGTGAGTTCCAAAACAGCCAGGGCAACAAAGAGAAACCCTGTTTCAGAAAAAAAAACAAAAACAAAAAAACCAAGTCACAAAAACAAATAGTGAAAGGAAGGGGGGCTGGAGAGATGGCTCAGAGGTTAAAAGCACTGTCTGTCCTTCTGGAGGTCCTGAGTTCAATTCCCAGCAACCATATGGTGGCTCACAACCATCTATAATGAGATCTGCTGCCCCCTCCTGGCATAGATAGATTGCTCAGATATGTAAAATAAACAAATAAATCTTAAAAACAAGAAAAGAAAAGAAAAAGAAAAAGGAAGGAGCCTGGCGTGGTGGTGCACACCTTTAATCCCAGCACTCTGGAGGCAGAGGTGGGAGGATTGCTTGAGTTCAAGGCTAGCCTGGTCAACAAAGTGAGGCCAGGATAACCAGGACTACACAGAGAAACCCTGTCTTGAAAAACCAAAATAAGGGGATGGAGAGATGGCTCTGAGGTTAAGAGCACTGTCTGCTCTTCCAAAGGTCCTGAGTTCAATTCCCAGCAACCACATGGTGGCTCACAACCATCTGTAATGAGATCTGATGCCTTCTTGTGGTGGGGCAGGCACACGCATGGGCAGAATGCTGTATAAATAATAAAATAAATCTAAAAAAAAAAAAAGAAAGAAAGAAAGAAAAACCAAAATAAATAAACAAATAGATAAGTGAATAAATAAGTAAAAGCAAGGGAGTAGGGATGGAGGGGCAAAGGAGGAAAAATGTTCCTGTTTCGCAGGTTGGTCTGTGTCAGCACAAACTGTGTGATAGTTTGGGGATGCAGGAGTTTACTATAGTCAGGAGTTAAATACTGGAGGTGTTCTTGTTCTTCAAAAGCATCTTAGTTAAGATGCAGAGGTAGCTCAGCGGTTGGGACCAGGCGGTCTGTTTCCAGCACCCACACTGGGCAGCTCACAACTCGTAACTCCAGCTCCAGGTGACCTGACCCCCTCTCCTGGCTTCCAAAAACCCCTGCACTCACCTGCACATATATTCCTAGGCATGCACAGAATGTTATGAAATCAGCTGGGGCAGGAGAGGTGGCTGGGCGGTTACAGCACTGGCTGCTCTTCCAGAGAACCCTGGTTCAATGCTCGGTACTCACAAGACTGTAACCCAGTTCCAGGAGATTGATCACCCTCTTCTGGTCTCAGTAGGCACCTACCATGCTCGTTGTACACAGACATAGATACAGGCAAAACATTTATGCATGGAAGTGTTTTTAGTTTTTGTTGGTGACTTCACCCCTCTTAGTAGCCTAGCCTATCAGTGGCTTTAGCCTCCTAGGGCACCTGGCGCCCCCCCCCCCCTTTTTTGGTTTTGGTTGGTTGGGTTTGGTTTTTTTTTTTGAGACAGGGTTTCTCTGTGTAGCCTTGACTGTCCTGGACTCTCTCTGTAGACCAGGCTGGCCTCAACCCCACAGAGATCTGCCAGCCTCTGCCTCTCGAGTGCTGGGATTAAAGGCGTGCATCACCACACCCGGCTGACTGTTCGGATTTGAGGTAGAGTGTTTAGCCAAGCTGAAGGGGAACAGACCTGAGATGTCCTTTGTTCTCTTCAGGGCTTCAGAAGCAGTTTGCTGATCTGGTGACTCATAACTGTAATAATCTCAGCACTTTAACGCTGAGGCAGTAGAACTGCTGCAGGTTTGAGGCCAGTCTGGTCCAGCTGGTTCTAGGCCAGCCATAGTTATTGAATGAGATCCTCTCCCAAACCCAATAAGGAGTAGCTTTAGCCAAGTAGCCAGATCTACAGAGCAAGTTCCAGGACAGCCAGGACAACACACTGAAACCCTGTATCAAAAAAAAAAAAAAAATCCCTCAAGTACAGGTGAATAATACAGTCCTGATGCAAATGCATTTACAAATCTGTCCCCCCAGATACAGCCTTGTGCAGACAGGGAAACAGGCCTGTTATAAAAGCCACTCCTTGCCGGGCGTGGTGGCGCACGCCTTTAATCCCAGCACTCGGGAGGCCGAGGCAGGCAGATCGCTGTGAGTTCGAGGCCAGCCTGCTCTACAAAGTGAGTCCAGGACAGCCAACGGCTACACAGAGAAACCCTGTCTCAAAAAACCAAAAAAAAAAAAAAAAAGATAAATAAATAAATAAAATAAAATAAAATAAAATAAAAGCCACTCCTCAGGGCTGGAGGGATGGCTCAGTGGTTACGAGCACTGGCTGCTCCTCTTCCAGAGGTCCTGAGTTCAATTCCCAGGAACCACGTGGTGGCTCACAACCATCTGTAATGGAATCTGATGGTTTCTTCTGTCATGCAGGTGTACATAGAGTGCTTGTATACATAAACATATATAAATAAGTAAAAATTTAAAAAGACACTCAATATGTTAACATCTTTGGGATGAATAGATGGGTTAATTCAGACTACACCCAGGCCCACCTTTCTTTTTCTTTCTTTCTTTCTTTCTTTCTTTCTGTCTGTCTGTCTGTCTTTCTGTCTTTCTTTCTGTCTTTCTCCTCCCAGTGAGTATATGAAAGTCAGAAAACTAGCGGGGTGAGCTGTGGACAAAGCCCGGAGCAGACAACGCTTCCAAAAGAAAGTTGTGGCAAAAGTTGCGTTCTCCGAATAGAGCGGGACCTTGGTGGAACACCTTTGGGTGGATGTAAGACCCAGAAGGGAGGAGGTGTCAGTGACACTAAGGTTCCACGCCTGAGTCCTTCTAAGGGCCTGGACACAGTCAGGACGAGCACTCAGCCCGCCCTCCCGCCTGTGGCTGGGCCTGGAGATCTTATCAGTGACATGGCTGACACATGGGACTGAGTCATAGGCCCGAGGCCTAGAAAACAGTTCTGATGCTGAACAGGCCCAGGGGAGGGAGTAGGGTGAGTCTCTATTATGCACGCACATCATTACCATTCACATTTCCTGTCACCCTGGGCCACCTGGACCATCAGTCCTTTTTGATACTGTCACTTACTTGTCACCCTTACTGTCATCCCTGCATCACAATCCCTGCCTCTTTCACGCCCACGCTGTCACACGACCCAGTTCCCATCGCGGTCCCCACGTTCCCCAGCCCTACGCCTGAGGTCCTTGCTAATCTCAGCCAACCCTGCTATCCCTCAAGTGCCTCCACCCTGGTGCTGTCACTTCTAGCTCCCTTTCCATTCCTTTGTCTGTCACCAAGGATTACCCTCACCTGTCCCTGTCACCTTAGTCATCTTTGCTGTCACATCACAGCCCCATCCTTGTTGTCATCCCATTTCCCAGCTCTCTCACAGCCGCCTGCTTCAGGCCGTGTGACCCCTGAGGTCCTCTGGATTGTCCCGCCCAGCCCCACCCTGTTTGCTCTTAGCTCACCTTCACTGATCCATCATTGCCTCTACTCCTTGCCAACTCCTCTTTGTCTCAGGCTCCTCACCTGGGTCCCTAGCTGGCACACAACACACGCCCACCTCTGAGTGGCTGACGAGACCTTCCAGGTCAGGGCCTCTGCTGGGCTTCCCCACCCGGCTTTCCCGTGTTCCTTACCACTGCAATGTGTCCTAGCGAACGGCTTTCATTTTCACCCTAGGTTGTCTGGGTCCAGGCCCTTCTCAGGGTTCCCAGGCAGAGGGCTGCCAGGAACCCCAGATTTCTCTTTCAGCTACTGCACTTGGCCGTTGCCTCTGCCCAGCCTGGCTCTGAAATCCACCCCGCCCCAAACTAGAATCACACCAGGCAGCCCTATCTACCTATTATTCTTGCTGGCCTCAAAAGAGATTCTCCTGTCTCAGCGTCTGGAGAACAGAGATTGACAAGATTCTACACTTGGCTAAAATTCCTTTCTTCTTTCTTTCGTTTTGTTTTGTTTTCCAAGACAGGGTTTTTCTCTGGGTAGCCTTGGCTGTCCTGGACTCGCTTCGTAGACCAGGCTGGCCTCGAACTCACAGTGATCTGCCTGCCTCTGCCTCCCTGGGTGCTGGGATTATAGGCGTGCGCCACCATCATTGTATTGGCTGTTATTTCCTCTTTCTCAGTCCTCAATGCTTGTTTAGACAACTCCCTATCTATCCACTATAACCCACCTCACTTTGCATTTATGAAACCTCTTTGGGTAGCTGTGTTTGAGGCTGTCCTGACAGCAGACAAGCTCCGCAGGAAGGCAGCAGCTACGTCCATCTTAGTGACTGGCAGGTTCCTGGGACCCAGGACAGGGCCCTGTTCCTGATTGGGGCCCAGTGACATCTGTTGAGTGAATAAGCACCATTTACTGATTGATCCCTTTATCGTGTGCTGGCACAGTGGTAAGTGCTTAACATCTGTCAGTTTGTCTCCTTTTGTCATGTGTCTTTTTCAAGTTTTGGGCCTTTCAAGAATTTTTAAATGAGTTGGCACAGATTATCCTGACAAAGTTGAAGGCTGAAGCACATTTCCAATTACTCATCAGAAAGTGAAGAGGCAGAGAGGGCTGGTTACTCACAGAACAAGGAGAGCACTTTCTTGTAATTAGGGCAAAGGAAACCTCGGCTTGTAACATCGCCTCTCCATTTCATCCTCCCTCGGCTTCCCGAGGCGAGGCTAGCAGCAGGCCAAGACGAAGACAGCGTCTGGTCCATGGGAGGCAGAGATCAGATCCTCACCTCACACCTTGAAACGCGTGTGTTCAAGAAGTAAATCATCTAAGTTTATCTGGATTTCCCATGTGATTTGTCTACACTATTTCTGAGGATTTGTCCTTGGGAAAAGGCTTAGAAAAGCCTTTGCCAATTGCAATCTTCCGTGGTCACATATCGTGCTACTTTTAGTATTTAAATTCATAAATACTTATTTATAAATGCCAGCCTGGTCTACGGAGTGAGTTCCAGGATAGTTCCCCATGGAGAAACTCTGTCTTTATAATAATAATAATAATAATAATAATAATAATAATAATAATAATAATAATATCAAACTAATGCACCAGCCAAGGACAATACAGGCGGTAAACTTTAAACTCCTACCCAGATCTAGCCAATGGTCAGATCAGTCTCCACAGTTGAGTGGAGAGTGGGATATGACTTTCTCACGTACTCTGGTGCCTCACATTTGACCATGTCCCTTGGAGGGGGAGACCTGGTGGCACTCAGAGGAAGGACAGCAGGTTACCGAGAAGAGACTTGATACCCTATAAGCATATACAGGGGGAGGAAATCCCCCTCAGGAACAGTCATAGGGGAGGGGAATAAGGGGAAAATGGGAGGGAGGGAAGAATGGGAGGATACAAGGGATGGGATAACCATTGAGATGTACCAAGAATAAATTAATAAAAAAAAAGAGCCCCCCACACACTGTGGTGCATACCTTTAATCCAAGCATTCAGGGAGACAGAGGCAGGCAAAGCACTGTGAGTTCAAGGCCAGCCTGGTCTATAAAGTGAGTCCAGGAAAGCCAAGGCTACACAGGGAAACCTTGTTTCGAAAAACCAAAGGGGGGGGGGGGAGAAAGAAAGAAAGAAAGAAAAGAAAAGGGCATTATACAAACAGGCTTATATGGAATTATTTTTGGAGATGCCAACAGACTGGGTGGGTTCATGGATGGCCATCAGCGCAAGCATTACCGGAATTACACTGTCCTTAAATGTGAGCAACTCTTGCTGTTCTCATTTTCCTTCATGGCCATGATTACGTTTATAATAAAATAGCTATGCTTTCCCAAGAGAGGTGAAGACGACGCTTCCTTTGTGATCCAGTCCCTCATTATTTTTTATTTTACTAGACTGTAAATCCCATGAGGACAGGAACTTTGTCTGTTTCCCACAAAAAAAATATGCTTTTTCTTTTTTGTCTCTCACATTTCTCCTTTTTAATTTTTTTTAATAGACAGTGTGTCACTGTGTATAAAGGCAGGAACTTGCTGTGTCACCCAGGATGACCTACAGTTCACTACATAACCCAGGATGGCCTTAAACTTGTGAGGATTCTCCTGTCTCAGCCTCTGGAGCTGATGGATGATGAGGCCACACCTGACTCTTTCAGTTTTCAGAGTAATGCTCTCCTGTATAAAGTCCTCTGGGAGCTGCTGTGATCTCCAAACCCCAATCTGTGCCTGCGCAGCCGCTGCCATAGGAAAGCATCCCGATAAATTGGAAAGAACCATATCAGATGTGACAATAAGACCTGAGCAGGAGGGCTGCAGAGATGGCTCAGAGGTTAGAGCGCTGGCTGCTCCTCCAAAGGTCCAGAGTTCAATTCCCAGCAACCACACGGTAGCTCACGACCATCTGTAATGAGATCTGGTGCTCTCTTACGGCGTGCAGGTGTTAATAATAATAATTTAAAAAAAAAACTTAAAAAACAAAACGAAACAAAAACCCCACCACTGTAGCCAGTCTCAGGGTTCCCCCAGCCTCTTGTCCCTGAACCCTTACGGGGAGTCGTTCCCCACGCTGGGCCAAGACCCCTTCCTCATCTTCAAGCTGCTTCTCCGACCAGTCCCTCCGCTTCACCACTCACTCACCGAATCCGCGTCTGGGATTAAAGGCATGTGTACCACCATGCCCGGCTCTTTTCTTTTTGTGTGTGTGTCTCTATGTGGGATTAAGGACTGAACCTAGGATCTCACTCATGCTTGATAAACAAATTCCGTACCACAAGGCTATTGCTCCCCCCCCCTTTTTTTTCCTTTGTTTTGAGACAAGCTGTCACTGAATCGCTCAGGTTGGGCTTGGACTCAGTCAGTAGGTCAAGCTGGTCTTAAACTATCAATCCTCCTGCCTCAGCCTCTTGAGTACCTGGAATTACAGGTCAACTGGCTCAGTGACAAATCTTTCTCAGCTTGCAGGCTGGGTTTGGTTTGCCCGGTGTGGCTTTGAGCACCCCCTGAACCTCAGCCAGTTAAGTGGCGCCATATCGTGATAATTAGTTTTAATGTGGCTTTTTCCAGCTGTCCCTATGACATCACTGAACAAGGAGCTAGGGAGAGAGAAGCAGCCTTGCACAATTATGTGTTCCCTTTCCACCCGGAGGACACAGTAGGTGCCAGTGCTTTGAAGAGCACAGATAATAGCAAAATGCAGTAATTATCGGCAAGTGACTATATATCACCTTTGTTTTTAAAGATAATTTAATTATATGCTTGCATAAGTTAATTTCTTAAAGTATGAAACAAGCAGCCTCCCAGAGTCCCTGAAGATCTGACGCGTGGCTTCCTCTGAGCCTGCTTGCACGTCTCCAGCGCACCATGCATACAATGGAACTGCCCTCAATAGCTCTCCCTGGCAAATGCCAACAGGCTTTCTGGGGTCAGGAGCCACAGAACCGGCTTCCCCTGGGCTGGGCGTGAAGCCTTCTGTGGGTTCCTTCTCTCACTGACATGCAGTCTGGGGTGTTTCCGGTGCTTTCTTGCCAGCTTTGTTCTGGAGGAGCAGGGAACACAAGGCCCCACGGTTTCCCCACTTCAGAATGTACTGGAACAGCAGGTAGAAGACCCTTTATAAATCCGTGTCCAGTGAGGGCCAGAGAGAGAAGTTCTGAGGTTAGAAAACAGAGGTGAGGGAGGTCTGATGTGAAGGATTTATCCCCGGGGCCTCTGAATGTCTGGAAAGGTTACTGTGACAGCCTTCGGGTCAGTTGGTGTCATCCTGCTGTTGGCACCCTCAAGTCCCAATCGTGCTCATGTTGCAGCTGTGTTTTCTCTCAGTTCCCCAGGACTTCAGCAGAAACACATCCAGGGGGGGGTCTCCAGGCTTTCTGTGTGGGTTTTCCATAGCTAAATATGGACCAAGGGGGCTCTCCCTGGGTCCTCCAGGAACAACTGGGGAACACCCAGATACGGCCTGGGTGTTTTCCTTGCCTATGAGTTTACCAAACCCTAGCTGAGGCTTCCTCCATTTTTCCCCCAGCCACCTCCCCTGCTTCAGGGGCCCCCTGTCTGGGGACATGGCTGTCTGCTGTGGTTTTTCTCCTTCCCTTATTAGGAGCAGCAACACTAAGGGGGCAGCTCGCTCTTCCTGCTCTGCCATTACCTGGCGTTCCTGTCAGCCAGCACTAACCCCCTCCAGCTCTCATGACCCTGCCTTCCCTTCACTCAAGCAGTGACCTCACAAGCGGGAGGAGGTGGGGGAGGGGGTGCTGCATTCAACCCCCTAGCTCTTCCCCAACCCCCATGGCAGAGATGTGACCCAGCCCAGCGTCAATCTGTACAGTTCTTGGAAGCAGTCTGCGGGAGCCATCCTTCAATCTTTGACCTTTGCTGGGGTTCCACCTCTGCCTCCGCACCCCCTATGACTAGTGTACACACCCCACCCCACAGCCTAGGCTCCACTGTCCACCTGTCCGGACTTGCCTTCTGTCCTGCCTCCTGATGTGCCCAACCCAGGCCACCCCTTGTGGCAGAACGTCTCAGTTCAATCATAGAGCATCAGGAATCCTGACGGGGCGCCACCCCCCATGCCCCTTTGTCTCCAAGGCTAACATCCCTTCCCCAGCTCGGCCAGGCTTGTGAAGGACTCTGAAGCCTGGTTCACCACACATCTGTTTTCCTATTAGGCAAAGTAAGGCTCTGAGAGTCGCTTCTGATCTCTGAGGTTCGGTTGGCAGGACAGGATCCTAGGCCATGTCCCACAGAGCCCAGCCTACAGCCAGGAGACTCATGGGCTATCCTGGCTATCTTGAAGAGCCACAGCAGGGAAGTGGCCCTGCACTGGAAGAGAACACCCTCTGCCCTACAGTGTCTGGGGGAGGCTGCAGCTTAGATTAGTAAAAGAGGACGGAAGCAGATCAGTGCCCCAGGAATCAGGGGGTCTTAACAGGGAGGGCGGGAGGGGTCCTCCACCAGGCTGGTGGTGCGTCAACAGCAGAGATCTAGAAAGCGCTGCAACTGACCAATCTGCAGAGCTCCAGCTGTGACCTCCAGCACAGTGACCAAAGCGTGTGTTGGGGTGGAGGGGCTATGACTAAAAACCAGTCTGTCCCCATGTGTCATTGCAAGCAGCAATTCAAAAGGATGTCCAAGGTAAGCTACGCACAGGGCAGGCCACTCCCACTGTCTCCCCGCCCCCCCCCCACACACACTAGGGCTCCTAACTATATAATCACCCCCATCCCCACCTACAAATCCACACCATTTCTTTTTTTGTTTGCTTGGTTATTGATTTTGAGAGCAGGTAGACCAGGTTGGTCTCAAACTCCATCTTTAGTTGATGGCGACCTTGAACCTTGACAGCCTTCTGCCTCTACTTCCCAAGTGCTGGGAATATAAGCATGGGCACATTTGAAACCTAGTTCTTTTTTTTTCTCTCTCTCTCTTTCTTTCCTTCCTTCCTTTCTTTCTGCTTTTGAGGCAGGGTGTCACTGGATAGTCCTGGCTATCCTGGAACTCACTATGTGGACCAGGCTAGCCTCAGGGATCCTCCTGTCTCTGCCTCCTGAGTGATGGGATTAAAGGTACGTGCCAGCAAGTGTGCCAAAATGATTTTGTTTGGTTGGCTGTTTTGTTTTTTTATTTTTGGTTTTTGGAGGCAGGGTTTCTCTGTGTAGTCCTGGCTGTCCTGAATTCCCTCTGTAGAGGGAATTCTGCCTCCTTGAGTGCTGAGATTACAGGCATGTGCCACCACTGCACAGCAATCCTGTCAAACTTTACTAAGAGTTTGTTTTTGTTTTGTTTTGTTTCTCTGAGATGGTTTCTCTATGTGGCCTTGGCTGTCCTGGACTCACTTTGTAGACCAGGCTGACTTCGAATTCACAGCGATCCACCTGCCTCTGCCTCCTGAGTGCTGGGATTAAAGGCGTGTACCCCCACCGCCAGGCAAAGACTCCAGAGTTTTAAAGGCAGTCAGACTCCCCGTAGCTGCTCACGGGCTCTGCATCTAGTTCTGCAAAAATGGACATATAGCTCCTAAATCCTACGGGTGATAATCAGCTGTGCTTGGCAGTTCACCTCTGTACTCTCCACACTTGAGCCCACTGGGGACTGAAGCAGGAATAGTGGCTGCAAGTTTGAGACCACCCTGAGCTACAGGAAAAGGAAAAGAGGAGGATGTTTACACTGCTTCTGAACTCCTTAGCAAGAAAGGACGGTTTCTGCTGGGGATGACACTGGGTCCCGTGGAAGCTAAGTCAGTCGGTGCTTTGCTATGGAGCTATATCCCCTGCCCCAAGCATTACTCTCCTAAGGGCACACCTTTGTTATTCCTCATCCGGGCTTTCAGTGGCAGTGGACATCCTCTCAGAGGCTGGATGCCAATTGGCTGTGTGGAAGAGCAGGTCCGCCTCAGCCTTGGAAAGGCCTACAGGGCACACGGAGGAGCTTTTGGATAAACAAGGACTTGCAATTCAGGCTACAAGCACTGCGCCAAAGGGAGTTCCAAGCGGGAGTGGACCCAAACGTGGGGGTGGCGGGCATAAAGAACACTTTCTAGAAGAGAGGGCATCCGCTCTAACAGCAAGGGGGCGGGTACAGGAAAAGAGGGGTGGGTCTCCTTGTTCCTACACCGAAAGGGCCTGAGAAATTCTATGTGGCTGCAGCAAGGAGAATGCCACAGGCACGGGCCATCTGCTCATTGCGTCTTGTGTCTGTTCCTGAGAGTGACGGGGGTCGAGTGGGGTGGGGATGGGGGTGGGGGTGGGGGACGGGACTGGAGCCATGAACGGCCTGCGAAAGGCCGAGTAGCAAGAGTAGACTTCTGTTCTAGACACTTCTCAAGCAAGGTGGCGCACACCTTTAATCCCAGCATTCAGGGAGGCAGAGGCAGGAAGATCTCTGTGAGTTCGAGGCCAGCCTGGTCTACATAGTGAGTACAGGACAGCCAAGGCTACACAGATAAACCCTGTCTTAAAACCCAAACCAAACCAAACAAAAACAAAAAACTAACAAACCAAAACACAAAACACAAAACTCAAAGACAAATGAACAAAAACACCTGAGAGAGATGAGCATTCAGGAGGCAGAGCTAGGATGACCTGACTACAGGTTCAAGCCCAGTTTGGTCTACTTAGCAAATTGCAGGCCAGCCACCATTATGTAGCAAAATCTCAAAAGAAACAAAACAAAACAATTAAAACCAACCAACCAAACAATCCCCCCCCCCCAAAAAAAAGCCAAAAGGTGCTTGGTGTCAAGCCAGACAACTTCAGTTAGATTCCTAGGTCCCAGACTGTGGCACAATTCTCTCTCTCTCTCTCTCTCTCTCTCTCTCTCTCTCTCTCTCTCTCTCTCTCTCTCTCGTGCCCACATTAACAAAAAAACAAAACAAAACAAAAGTCACACAGCCAGGCACAGTGGTGCACGCCTTTAATCCCAGCACTCAGGGAGGCAGAGGCAAGTGAATCTCTCTGAGTTCGAGGCCAGCTTGGTCTACAAAGTGAGTCCAGGACAGCCAGAGCTACACAGAGAAACCCTGTCTGGAGAGAAAAAAAAAAAGTCACAGAAAAAAATTAAGGCTAGCCTTCCAAGTTCTGGGATTACAGGCATGTACCACCCACCACGCCTGGCTTTATTGGTGCTTTTTAAAAATCTATTTTACTTTGGGTTTCTTATATTTCTTCCTTCCCCTTGTCTATCCCAATTCCTTCTAACACGCCAACCACAGGTAGGAAAGAAAGAAGGTTAGTGAGGAGGAGGAGGAGGAGGAGCAGGAGGAGGAGGAGGAGGAGAATAGCTCTGTTTTGCTACTTCCGGTTGCTTAGGGATGTAGCTCCTTGGGGCAAGTGCAGTCTTCAAAGTCAGGATATCCAGCTGTCCGGCGAACCAGCAACAGGAAATGAAGCAGCAGGGAGAACCGGCAGCCACCACCGGCCTCCCTCTCAGGGTCCTGGCATTTATTCCTTCTCCGATTTCCATAATTAAGCCATCTGCAGCTGGCACATGTCATGTCCCTGCTAGAGCATGGGACGGTCCTCGTTAGTGGGCACACTGAAGCGGCACCATCTCCCACACCTGTGATTAAAACAAAAGCATGTGTACATAACATAACTGAGTTTTTATTATTTTTTTCGAGACAGGGTTTCTCTGTGTAGCGTTGGCTGTCCTGGACTCACTTCATGGACCAGGCTGGCTTTGAACTCACAGAGATCTGCCTTCCTCTGCCTTTGCCTCTGCCTCCCGAGTTCTGGGATTGCAGGCGTGTGCCACCACCGCCTGGCCTAAGTTTTTAAAGAAACCAAAACTTCCACTCCTGAGACTTAATTAGTGTAAGGAGGGGAGAGTAATAGAAAATGTGTAAGAGTACTTACTACAGCTGCTGTGGTGGTGAATTTCCACATGACACAGTCTAGACTCTTCTAAGAAGAGTATTAGTTGAGAAATCATTTCAGACCAGGTTGACCTGTGGGAATTATCTGAGGACCTTAACCGATGTGGGAAGACACAGTCCAGGGTGGCTTGTGCAATTCCCTAGGCTTGGCGTCTTGGGCTATATAAGAGGAGAAAGCTAGCTACAAGCAAGCAAGCAAGCACAGATGTGTTTGCTTCTCTCTGCTCTTGACTGTGGATGTGATGTGCTATACCACTGAGATGCACCTCTGACCTCTCAGATACATGTTTTTTGTTTTGTTTTAAAGATGTATTTATTTGTTATGAGTACAGTGTTCTGCCTGCATGTACACCTGCAAGCCAGAAGAGGGCACCAGATCTCACTATAGATGGTTGCAAGTCACCATGTGGTTGCTGGGAATTGGACTCAGGACCTTTGGAAGAACAGCCGTTGCTCTTAACCCCCGAGCCATCTCTCCAGCCCTTGTTTTGTTTTTTGTTTTGTTTTGTTTTGTTTTGTTTTGAGACAGGGTTTCTCTGTGGATGGGCTGGACTCACTTTGTACACCAGGCTGGCCTCGAACTCACATTGATTGACCTATGCCTGTCTCCAGAGTGCTGGGATTAAAGGCATGCACCAACCACCACACTCAGCTCCAGATATAAGTTTTAAAAGAACATAGGTGCTTTGTTTACATGTATGAAATTGAGTAACTTTAAAAAGGGCTTTAAAAGGAAAGATTGCCTCTTTTCTGTAGGCGGAGAGGAGGTACAGGGTGATACAATGAACTTGGGGCTTCCTCCCTTGATGGCTCAGCAGATCCCCAAAACTGGCAGGTGACTCATCTCGTACCCTAAAATGACCTTGTTCAGGAAGTGTCTGAGGTCTACAGAATGTATGTTGTGTTGCACACGTGGGTCTGTAAAAACACAGGATATCACCGTGCGCTCAGCTGGTGTGGCCCCAGCTGGGGAGGGTACTCGAGGCAGAGACGCTACACTGTAAATGAACCAGCAGTACTTCCCAGAGTACGTGGGCAGGGGTGTGAGGATTTCACACTGAAAGAGAGGGGTAGTCTGGTGAGCCACCAGAGGAGGCGGCCTGGGCGGTGGCAGTGGCAGGGTGTAAGGGTTGAGGGGAGACTGATGACAGCTGCTTTTTCAAAAAGCCTGGCTGGCACAGCTGGCAGAACCAGACACCCTAAGTCTGTGGTGATTATGGCATCTGTCCTCTTTATTCCTTAAGGCCCCAGCTGCAGGTCATGGTGGCTCCCACACCCGGTCTATTAGAGGATATACACCGGCTATAGCCACAAGCACAGGCCTAGAGCAGTGCGAATAAAAGGTGGTGAGAGAGCCGGAGCTCCGCCTTACCCCCTCTGCAGACACTGTCTGTTCTGTGGAACTGCAGAGAGCGCCTCTGGTTGCCCACGTTCTTGCTTGGAGAGAGGTTTCCGCACTGGCTTGTGCTATGTGCAAACACCACAAGTGGACATGCTGGCCCCTGCCCCACTGCCTGGTCCTGCCTTCCTGTCTTGCTCTGTGATCTGAGAGATGTCTGAAGTGGGGAAAAGAGTCTGGGCCAGGAGCCAGGGAGTGTGGACTACTCCAGGCTATGACACAGGGACTGCCAGAGGTTTCCTTAACAGCTAGAGGGCCAGAGATCCCTTCAGGGTCGCCATACAATCCTGTTGGGCTGTCATAGGTGTCACGAGTATATGGGAAATTAGGAAGACGGAAGACAGGAACCCCTGGGCCTCCATGGCGGACAGTGGCATTCCTTGAGTAATTTAACTGAAGGACTAGAGGCTGCAAGCAGGTAGCCATCAGAGGGCTTGTACTCTGCTGAACAATATGTTCAGCTTTTCAGAGATGTGGAACCTTTAAGCATTCTAGGTCTGGGCTTCAAAAACAAATTAGCAATGTGGCAGGTTAAGACCTGCCTGTAGTGAGGCTGGGAAAGTCTCTCCACCCATTCCTGCCCCTAGGCCCTGTCCCAGAGGTGGAGAAGGAGTGTGTGTGTGTGTGGGGGGGGGGGTGTAAGAACAATAGTGCTCCCTCCAACTGAGAAGCCTGGACTAGCTTCTATCTCTCCCTCCCTGTTTCCCCACCTCCACACTTGTTTGTTGCCTTTTAGGTTCACACTTTTCCAAGTTCAGAGGTTTCATCCTGAGGCTGGATGTAGGCTTAGCCAGAGTAAATAGAGACAGCGCTGAAGTCAACACACGAAACCAAGTCCGCAAAGGTGATTCGTGGTGGGTAAGAAAACTGGGAAGCCACAGGAAGGTGTGTGGGCAGCCCTGAACGGAGCCAAGTTTCTCTCTAAGAGGAGGACCCTGGGGCTAAGGCCAGGCCAGCTAGTCTCTCAAGGCAAGGTGGAGGTTTCCAGCTAGGTGGGGTTCCCAGCTGGTTGGTGCCAGCAGGGATCTCCCACCAAAGGAATCAGTGTAGATCACCAGGAAGGGTGCTGGCCCCACCTTTGTGGGGACGTGGTTGGGGATCTGAGGAGAGTGGAGAGTTGCCCTTTACACCTACCCTCACCTCAGTTGTCCCATCGAGGGCTCAGGCTGGCTGCTGCAGGAAGGACAGACAGAGGCTAACTGGGCCAGGTTGTTGGGAGGAACAAACAGCTGGGCGTAGAGTCCGGAGGTCTGCTGTTCTCCCCACCTCTCCTAGGATCTTGGAGCCACAGATTCACGCTGATGCCCAAGACATCATCTGCATCCCATTCACACACGATATCTCTTCCACTGAGGGAAGAAAAACTAAGATCGATCTTTTCTTTCTTTCTTTCTTTCTTTCTTTCTTTCTTTCTTTCTTTCTTTCTGAGACAGGGTTTCTCTGTGTTATCTTGGCTGTCCTAGACTCTCTTTGTAGACCAGGCTGGCCTCGAACTCACAAGGATCCACCTGCTTCTGCCTCCCAAGTGCTGGGATTAAAGATGTGCACCACCACGCCCGGCTGGAACTCAGATCTTCGAACATTCAATTATTGCGCACCTGTTGTGTTACCTGTGAAGGCGGGATCCTGGAATCTCTGTCCCAAAGAACTCAGAAGGCCCCTGTGTCCTTAAAAGGCAGCCTGCTACTCACTTATAGTTGGGCACTAGCCCAAAAGGCATGTCCCAAGAAAATCTTCACTTACCAGGAGATTGGGACAGTTGTGAGGACATCCTACTGAGACTCTAGGTAAGAGAAATATAGGAGATGGGGAAATAGAAGGACCCAGAGGGTCCTAGAAATCTACAAGAAGAACATCATGATAAGTGGATTGGGGCCCAGGGGGCTCTTCTCAAACTATTGCACTAAGCAAAGACAATACAATAAACATCAAACCCCGACTCTAATCTACCCAAGGGATAGGACATTCTCCACAGTTATGTGGAGTGCAGGGACTGACTCTGACATGAACTCTGGTGCCCCATATTTGACCACCTCCCCTTGGTGGGAGGCCTGGTGGCACTCAAAGAAAGAATAGGCAGGCTACCAAGATGAGACTTGATAGTCCATGACCATATAGTGGGGGATGAGGTCCCCCTCAGTCTTAGACCTAGGGGAGGGGAATAGGGTGAAAGTGGGAGGGAGGGAGGATACAAGTGATGGGATAACAATGGATTTGTAATCTGAATAAATTAATAAAATTAAAATTTAAAAATTAAAAATTAAAAAAAAAAAAAAAGAAAAGAAACTAAAAAAGGCAGCCTGCTTAGGGCCTTGTCACGCCTGGGTCCCCCAACAGTTCAGTGAGTTTGAGGCAGCTGCCTGCTGATTACCCTGGAGATTGGAGTGTGCCTGAGGCAGCTGGGCCTCTTGGCTATGCTGGGGGTTCATGTTGAGAGGCCGGGCTGCAGAGGCAAGGGCTAGAAGACCCTGGCAATCCATGGGCTTAGATCTCACTGCCTGAAATGAGTGTACAACGTCCCACCACTGGCCCCACTGGGCAGCAGATTCTTGCTGAAAATGCTCTCACCTAACACCAAATGTTACCAGGCACCTACCACAGTCCTTACCAACTCAAGCCACGCCGCCAACACTGATGACGATACCCAGATAGGTCTTGTACTAAAACTCACCAGTATTAATGAAAAGGCTCAGCTGCATCAGGCTTGGTGGTGCACACTTTTAATCCCAGCACTCGGGAGGCAGAGGCAGGCAGATCTTTGTGAGTTCGAGGCCAGCCTGGTCTACATAGTCAGTCCAGGACAGCCAAGGCTACACAGAGATACCCAGTCTTGGGGCTGAAGGGATATCAAGATGATGGCTTGCCGCCAGGTGGTGGTGGCGCACACCTTTAATCCCAGCACTCGGGAGGCAGAGGCAGGCGGTCTCCATGAGTTCGAGGCCAGCCTGGTCTACAGAGTGAGTACCAGGACAGCCAGAGCTGTTACACAGAGAAACCCTGTCTTGAAAAACAAAAACAGACAAACAAAAAAGATGAGGGCTCATAGCTCGGCTTGGTTGTGCATACCTGTAATCCCAGCACTTGGGGAGACAGAGGGAGGCAGATCTCTTGTGAGTTCGAGGCCAGCCTGGCCTACAAAGTGAGTCCAGGACAGCCAAGGCTACACAGAGAAACCCTGTCTCCAACAAAACAAAACAAAACAAAACAAAAAGAGTTAAGGGCTCAGAAGTCAGGCACAATAATGTGTGCCTTTAATCCCAGTAGACAGGAGGCAAAGGCTGGCAGATCTCTGTGAGTTTGGGGCCAGTTTAGTCTATGTAGTGTGTTCCGGGCTATTCAGGTTATAGACATCAGACAGACCCACAGCAGGCAGGAAGACGAAAGCTGAGCTCTTGCACCTAGCCAGGAATCCCTAGACCATCTCCTAGATGAGGAGGGACATGGTGGGGAGAGCAGCTCTTTAAATGCCCTCCTCGGTGTAAAGCAGGACAGTGGAGACACTTAGACCAAGAGCCAAGACTGATGAGCTGGATTCTCTCGCAGGAGAGTCTTTTCCGAAGCCCTGATCCAGATTTGAGGAACACCCTCATTTTCTTCTTATCCCACCCGATCCTCGGGCCGCCAAAGGCCTCCCTGTGCCACAGTGATACCATCCTCCTCTACCAGCAACGTCCTTCAGCTAACGCCGCTGGGTGCTCACGGCCTGCGATGCTCCAGCGAAAGCAGGTGGTGCTTGTCCCAGCAGCCCAGATGAGAGGGCAGCCAGGAGGACGCTCATGGGGGCAGTTAGGGCTGTGACGGAGGTGCAGCTAGGAGCCTTGGAACCAGGAAGCAGTGAGTGGTGAGCACTGAAGACAGGATGCTGGGGTTGCTCCCGGAAGTTGGCAGAGTTCTTCCTGTCCCCCGGGAAAGTAGAGGTGGTGCCACAGCTGTAAAAGCGGCAAAGGCACGACAACAGTACATCGTGCCAGAAGCTGTCTGCTTGCAAGCCTGGATCCCTGTCTACGAATGGTGGGGAGGGAGGGAGTTAGTTCAAGGACAGATAATGGTTTAAAAAAAAATGCTTGGGTGTGTTAGTGCACAACTGTCAGCTCAGCACTTAGGAATAAGAGCAGAAACAGCTCAAGTTCGAGGCCAGCTTGAGCCAGGCAGCAAAGAAGCCAGGCCAGCTAGGAAGATACAGTGAGATCATGTTTTAGCAGTTTCCTTCCCCCTCCCCGCCACAGAGTTTCTCTGCGTATCCTTGGCTGTCTTGGACTTGCTTTGTAGACCAGGCTGGCCTCGAACTCACAGCGATCCACCTGCCTCTGCCTCCCAGAGTGCTGGGATTAAAGGCGTGTGCCACCATGCCCGGCCCCCACTAGATTATGTTTTTAAAAAACATGAGACAAGGGGCTGGAGAGATTGCTCGGCAGTTAACAGCACTTGCTACTCTTGCTGTGGGCTGTATGTAGTTCAGTTCCCAGCATCCACCCTGCTTGGCTCAGAACCACCTGCAACTCCAGCTCCAGGGGCCACTGATGATGCCTCTGGCCTCCGAGGGCACCTATACAGACAGACAGACGGACAGACGGACAGACGGACACACACACACACACACACACACACACACACACACAGAGTTAAAAATAAACCTTAAAGAAAACAAAAACAAAAACAAAACTACTGAGCAAGGCAAGAAAAGTGGGCTCAGCAGGTACAGCAGCTTTGCTCTTACAGGGGACCTGAGTCTGGCTGCCTGCTCTCACACTAGGCAGCTCACCAGTGCCTGTGACCCCCAACTCTGGAGGAGCTGGCATCCTTCTCTGGCCTCTGCAAGCCCTGCATTCATGTGGCAGTCCTCACACCAGTCACTCCATCAGGCCAGGCTTCCTGACTGCTTGCTTCAAACCCCGAGGAAAGGAACGCATGAGTTGTTTATCCGTAAGTGCTGTAGGGCAGCAAGAGCTCAAGGACTCCCACCTCACAGGAGTTTCTGTGAGGCACATAATCACTGTTTTCCTTCTTAGGTTCAACACACACACACACACACACACACACACACACACACACACACACACACACACTTTGATGCTTTTTTATAATATCATTAGCCCACTTCTCATAAATTTTTTTATATAAAAAAAGATGACAATTTTAGCTCGTAATTCTTTTTTTTACTGGAGGAAAAAAAAAAAAGCTAAAAGTTTATGACTCAGAATGCGTGTTCCCCTAGGCAGTTGGGGAAAGCTGTCCAGGGAGAAGGTTCAGGGTCCGTGCTGTGAGAAATTACTCCAGTGGTGACAGCTTTCTCCCTCTCTCCCTCCCTCCCTCCCTCCCTCCCTCCCTCCCTCCCTCCCTCTTTCCGTCCTTGTAGCAGCGTCCTTGTTGCTCATGCTCAGATATACACTGGGGCATCCTCAGGCTGGCCCAGGAGCTTGGACACCTGAGTTTGACTCATCCTGCGTCTTGGACTATGGCAGGCGACACAGCATTTGCCTGCCCAACCCGGTTGGCCCAGCCTACACCGCAGGGACCAGTGTAGGTGTGGGAGGACCCTCAGATGACACAGGGAGACGCCCAGGAACAGGGAAGGCCCCACCCTGCTCGGGGTCCTTGTGTTTTACTAAGCCTTCCTGGCTAACGCTCAGTGCCCACAGATGTTGGCATCCCAGACGTTGCTCACACAGACCTCTGAGCAGGTCCTCCATGCAGTTACTGGCAAGCTGGCTCCAGAGTCCCACAATGCCCAAGGCTCCCAAGGCCATTTCTAAGGTGCTCTGCTGTTAAAGAGTTATTTGTGAGCATTTCTTAGGGTCTCTGCCTCTATTTGCCCCTAAGGGGACAGATGTGTACATGACAAAGATGTCAGACTGTAACAGGTTGTGGCGGGGGAGGGGGGCCCACTTGCAGGGAGGCATCATGGCTGGGAGCCCCCAGTAGATGTGGGGAGGCAGGCAGTCACAATGTTAGAGCTGTGTGGCCTCTGGGCCTGCCTTGCTCCTCAGGCTGCGCAGGGAGTGAAGAGTGTGGCTTCCCAGAGGGAGCTGAGATGGGCTCCTTGCCCACCCTAACCCTGACTGTTCCAGGTCCACAGCCCCTAACCAGATCAGATAGGGCACGTTCCCACAGCAAGCTGCCTGCTGCCTGAGACCATGCTGACGCAGGCAGGAAAATATTAACCCAGCCCAATAGGAGCACGCTCACGTGTACACAACTCGTGTGTGTGTGTGTGTGTGTGTGTGTGTGTGTGTGTGTGTGTGTGTGTGTGTATGTGCTGTTGCCAGCCTGGGATACACACTGAGGCCCTGTCTATCAGCTGGGTGGTGAAGGCTCATGCCTTTAATCGCAGAGAGTTCCAGGACAGCCAAGGAGACACACAGAGAAACCCTGTCATAGAGGAAAAAAATTGCTGGGCATGGTGGCTCACGCCTTTAATCCCAGACCATGGTAGGCAGAGGCAGGTGGATGGCTGTGAGTTCGAGACCAGCCTGGTCTACAAAGTGAGTCCAGGACAGCCAAGGCTACTCAGAGAAATCCTGTCTCAAAAAACAAAACAAAACAAAAAACAAAAACAAGAAAGCCAGGTGTGGGGGTGCTTAACTATAACGTCAGCACCTCAGAGTGGAGGCAAGATCAGTAGGTCCAGGCCACACGAGGCTGGCCCGGCTTGGGCTACTTGAGACCCTGGATCAAATGCCAGAACAGGGCCAGTGAGATAGCTCAAGGTGTAAAAGTGCTTACCACCAAGCCTGGTGATCTGAGTGTGACCTCAGAGATCCACACAGTGGAAGGAGAGCCAAGTCCTAAGGATTCGCCCCTAACCTCCACATGTGTGTGCTTGTCTAACCATGTTAAAAAAAATTTTTTTTAAAGGAAGAAATAATTAAATACATATGTGTGTGTCTGTCTACAGTTTAAAATAATTATGTATATGTACACATACACATATTATATGTATTATATATATATCAAAAGGACCCAGATATTCACACCCCACCCCCACACATAAGACCTCCCTTTTATTCTTCTCACATATGCAAATTTTGTGTTATCTCCCCAGCTGCCTCTGTCCGTGAGTACCCACCTCTTCTAGGCTTCAGGAAGCCTTCCTTGGAAGCTTGCACTAGAGAGAAAAGGTCCACGTCGTCTGGCTGGTTCCTTACGCCCGACAGCTTGACATTTGCTTTTCTCTCCCTTCCTTCTTTTTTTTTGTTGGGGGAAGGTTTTGAGACAGGGTTTCTTTGTGTAACCTTGGCTGTCCTGGACTCGCTTTGTAGACCAGGCTGGCCTCGAACTCACAGAGATCCGCCTGCCTTTCTGCCTCCTGAGTGCTGAGATTAAAGGTGTGCGCCACCATGCCCAGCTTTTCTATTTTATTTATTTATTTATTTATTTATTTATTTATTTATTTATTGAGACAGAGACTCACTATTTTGCAGCCCTGGTTGGTCTGGAACTCTCTACTCTTACAGACCCGCCTGCCTCTGCCTCCCGAGTGCTGAGATTTAAGGCACGTGTGACATCATACCTAGCTTCATTTCCATTTTTATTTCTTAGACATCTCACAATGTAACCTGGCCTGGAGTAGAGCAGGGTTAGGTTTAAATTCTTATTCCTCAGGGCTGGGGTACACTTGCCTAACGCATGAGGAAGGCACTAGGTCGAATTGAAAAAGTATACACATTTGTGCACAGAGACACACTCATTTCCTGGATCCCTTATGCTTGGTCCTGTCTGCCTTATTACCCCAGCCTCCACCCCGTGTGTCCGTGCTGAGGCTCACGCATGCCTTTGGGAAGGTGGGCTAGGCATGGACGAATTCTGGCAGCTGGTGAACGTCAGGGTGGAAGTCCATCCGGGCCTAGTCACCCAGGCCTCATCCTCCTGCTGTGGGATGCGGGTACGGGGTCCTGGGCTGGATGTTCCAATTCTGAGCGACCTTGGGAAAGGAAACTCAGTTTCCCTTTGTGAAAGAGAGAAGTGGGTGTGGCTGTAGGGCGAGGACGTAGCTCAGGGGCAGGGAAACTCTCCAGCTTGTGGAAGGCTCTGGGTTCAATCTCCAGTGCTCCACAAAGCAAAACAAAGCCACTCAGAAAATGGAGACACTCTCACTGCTAGGGGGTCTCACATCACAGAGGAGCAGCCAGCTACACACTGCAGGAGCTTGTGCACCGACTTGGAGGCAAAATAATCTCAGGACTGTTTGAATGAAAAAAGTACACCGAAGACCTCGTGCCTTTGGGGGCGGTGGTTACCCCGGCCCTTGGGAGGCAGAGGCAGGCAGAGCTCTGTGAGTCTGAAGCCAGCCTGATCTACATAGTGAGTTCCAGGCCAGTTGGGGCTACCTACCCCCTTTATGTAAGACCTATTTCCAGGGGGGATGTGTGTATGTGTGTGCAGAGAGAAAGGACTAGAAGATCTGCTAAAAGGTCAACAGTAGTTGTCAGTGAACATAAAGGGTCTGGAAAGGCTCTCTTGGCTTACTTGTATTTTAGGTGACTAAATAGTAAAAGAAAGTTATTTTATTCCTGGCTCCCCACCCCCCACCCCCCACTACCCGTTTCAAACTTTCCAGCCCAATGGACAATTATTATATCTGATGAATTTGTTTGGCTATGTGTCAATAGTTAAAATTTTCAGTTAGGTAAACATTAATGCTCCCAGGCACCAGCTTGCACTGTCAGATTCTTAGTGTGGTACCAAGTGAGAGGTCAGTGGGTAGTGAGTGGATGACTGCCAACCTTCCACTAGCAAACAGCTGGACGGCAAAACAGATTGTTGGAAAAAACATATCTGTGTTCTGGTGGCGCATGTCTTTAGTCCCAGCACTCAGAAGGCAGAGGCAGGCAGATCTCTGAGTGTTTGAGGGCAGCCTGGTCTACAGAGGCAGCCTGGTCCACAGAGGGCAGCCTGGGCCACAGAGGGCAGCCTGGGCCACAGAGGGCAGCCTGGGCCACAGAGGGCAGCCTGGGCCACAGAGGGCAGCCTGGTCCACAGAGGGCAGCCTGGGCCACAGAGGGCAGCCTGGTCCACAGAGGGCAGCCTGGGCCACAGAGGGTAGCCTGGTCTACAGAGGGCAGCCTGGGCCACAGAGGGCAGCCTGGTCCACAGAGGGCAGCCTGGGCCACAGAGGGCAGCCTGGTCCACAGAGGGCAGCCTGGGCCACAGAGGGCAGGCTGGTCTACCATAGTAAGTTTCAAGCCAGTGAGGCCCTGTCTAAAAGGGGAAACAATGTTTATGGAGATGTGGTCTTGCTCTGTAACCCAGTTTGTCCCGGAACGCACTGTGTAGCTCAGGTTGGTCTCAAACTCATGGCTATCCCCCTGTCTCAGCCACATAAGTGCTAGAATTATAGGCATGCACTGCCCTGGCAGCCAAGATTTTTGTATTGTTTTTGAAGTGCTGGGCTTGATTCCCCACCTTTCCGCCCCCACTTTCTCTTCTTCTCTTTTCTCTCTCTCTCTCCTTTCTTTTTTTTTTTTTTTTTTCTTTTTGAGACACGGTTTCTCTGTGTAGCCCTGGATGTCCTGAAACTCACTCTGTAGACCAGGCTGGCCACAAACTCAGAGACCCACCTGCCTCTGCCTCCAAGTGCTGGGATTAAAGGCGTGTGCCACCACTGCCTGGCTCCAGAATTTTTTTAATGGTGAACTTGAGTTTTTAGTTTCAAGTTCCCCTTTCTAGGATGTTCTGCATTCTCACCCTTTTAATACAACACACACACACACACACACACACACACACACACACACACACACACACTGGTTTTTTGAGACAGGGTTTCTCTGTGTAGCCTTGGCTGTCCTAGACTCACTTTGTAGACCAGAATGGCCTTGAACTCAAGTGGATCTGCCTACCTCTGCCTCCTGTTTATTTTTATTTTATGTATATTAGTGTGTCTGTGTGAGGGTATCAGATCTTGGAGTGACAAACAGTTGTGGGCTGCCATGTGGGTGCTGGGATTTGAACCCAGGACCTCTGGAAGAGCAGCCAGTGCTCTTAACCACTGAGCCATCCCTCAAGCTCAAACACATCCCTTTTTAAAGGCAGGGCCTCCCACCACCACCACCATCCCTGTTTCTGAAACAAGGTTTCTCTGTGTAGCCCTGGCTGTCTCTGTAGACCAGGCTGGCCTAGAACTCAGAGATCCACCTTCCTCTGCCTCCGGAGTGCTGGGGTTCATGGTGTTGCAGTAGTATACCCGACTATTGCTGGGGCTTGATTCTAGGGCCTTAGGCTTGTTAGGGTAATCAACGCTCCACTACGGCCTGCTGCTGCGGTCACAACCCTATTATCGTAACGGAGCAGAAAAGCTCAAATCCTCTGGCCCTGGTTTCCAGGTGGAGACGCAGAGGCTTGAGGCTAGGACTCAAATCTAAATCAGTGTGCAGGACGCCAGAAGCTCTTCACCGCAGAGCAGAGTGGCCAGATTTGACAAATAAAAATACAGGGTAGACAGTTAGGTAAGAGTTTCAGGGGTACGGGTGGAAGAGATGGCTGAGGCCGGCATCTGAGTTCAAGCCCCAGGAGCCGTGCAGCGGAAGGGGGAGACCCATGCCTGTGGGCTACCCTCGGGACCTCTGCCTGCACCCCTGACTCACTTCCCACAGCTGGGGTGAACAGCACACGACTTTGGGGATAAACAGGAGGATCTCGGTGAGTTCAAAACTACCCTGGTCTACATAGTGACCTCCACCCCATCAAGGGCAACACAGCGAGACTTTGTTTCAACAATCACTTAGACACACACACACACACACACACACACACACACACACCAACCAAGTAAACAAAAATAAAACCAAACCACCACCACCCCTCCCATCCACCCACCCACAATAAAATGTAGTTAAAAAAAAAAAAGAATTTCAGGCATATAGCTCAGTAGTAGAACATTGGCTGATTTGTATGTTTGTTTTTTTGTTTTTTGTTTTGGTTAGCAACAACAGTGCCTCAAAAACCTTGTTGGCTATGATATGGTATTTAGAAAAGCTTGTTTGTGTTTTTTATCTTTACTTTAGTTATATATATATATATATATATATAAAACATTTGTTTGTTTTTGTTTGTTGTTTTTTTGTTTTTTGTTTTTTTAGACATTCTATATAGCCCTTGCTGTCCTGAAACTCACTGTGTAGATCAGGCTGGCCTCAAAGTCACAAGGAGCGGTGTTGGGTTAAAGGCATAAACCACCACTGCCAGGCTATTTGTGCTTTTTAATTTAATTTAGCCTGGTGACGTGGTGCACACCTGTAATCACAGCATTCTGGGAGGCAGAGGCAAGCAGATCTCTGTGAGTTTGAGGTCAGCCTGGTCTACAAAGTTAAGTCCAGGATAGCCAAGGCTACACAGAGAAACCCTGTTTCAATTTTTAAAATTTTTAAATTTATTTTGGTTTTTAGAGACAAGGTTTCTCTGTGTAACTCTGACTGTCCTGGACTCGCTTTTTGGACCAGACTGGCCTTAAAGTCACAGAGATCCTCCTGCCTCCGCCTCTCAGAATGCTGGAATCACAGGCGTGTGCCATGGCACCCGGCTCTGTGCTTTTTTAAAATTTGCATTTTATTTGATTTTTGTGTGTATATGTGGAGGTCAGAGGGGGCAACCCATGGGAGTCGCTCTTCTTTTTCCACTACCTGAGTCCTGGAATGGAATGGGACTCAGGTCATCAGACTTGTATTAAAATGCCTTTACACACTCAGCCGTCTGTCTCACCTTCCTTTTTTAAAGAAATGTCAGTTTTTAATGTATATGGGTGTTGTGCCTGCGTGTCTGTACACCACCTGCATGCTCACATGAACCAGAAGAGGGCGCCAAATACCCTGGAACAAGCTACAGGCAGTTGTTTACCTGTCTCGTGGGTGCTGGGACTTGAACCTGGGTCCTCTGGAAGGGCAGCAAGTGCTCTAAACCATTGAACCATCTTTCTATCCTCTGTTTTTGTTTTGGGACAGTCTTGTTATACAGATCTGGCTGGCCTGGTACTTGCTATGTAGCTCAGCCTGGCTTCCAATTTATGTGCTTCCTGCCTCTACTTTACCAGTGCTGGGATTAAAGGTGACACTGTCACACCAAAGTGAAGACCTGGAATTGATTCCTGCACAGATAAACACACACACAGTACCCCAAAAAATGATAAAAAAGAAAAAAAACCCTATAAACATATTATAAACATTGCAAATACTGTTTCTCTGAAACTCAATCTAACCCTACTCAGAGCATACCTACCTACCCTTAGGAGAAAGGAGTCTGGGTGTTTTTTTCTTTGTCCCCAATTATCTGCATTGGTCCTGTCCAGACTAGTGTGACTCTGAGCTGCGCCTCCCTCCCTCCTGGTGCCGTGGGCTGCCTCTCCTTGCTCCACCATGGAGCCTCCTGACTTCCAGGTTTTCAGCCAGGAGCGCTGGCAGACCTTTGGCCATCCCAGGCAACCCTCTGCAAACACTGGCCCCTCCACAGCCTCTGGGCAGCCCGGTGCCTAGACTCCTTCTTGGTCCCCCACAGTCCTGGCCCTGGCCCCGACTCCCTGTGAGTCCTGGATGACTCTGAGCCACCTTGGCTGAGTGTCACCTGCGCATTCCTTGACCGGGCCCTCCTCTGGAGGTTTTTTGGGAAGCCCGGGGCCTTGGGGATGTAGGGAGTCAAGGCTTCACTCTGTTCCTTGCTTGCTTCGATCCCTTCACAGGCTTGTTTGGCCCTTGGGATAGCGCAAAACCCAGGCAAAGCCTTTCACGCAACCCCAGCCTGTTCCACGGCCTCTGTAAACCGCTCTCCGTCCCAGATCAGGTTTTCACGGTCCTCTGGGGGCTTTAGGCGGCTTTAAGAGCGAGTCTCTTCCTCTGTGGCTGAGTCTTGGAGGACTCAGCTTCCATGTTGCCTTTTCTGGAAGGCTCGTGTCTCTAGACTGGATATCCCCCTGCCTGTTCCTGTTGTGGGTCTCCTCTTCCCTGGGGGGGGAGGGCGGGGGTTGGCCACCAGCCCACCAAGGCAGGGGCAGCAGAAAGCGAGGGGAAGAGCCTGGAAGGCCGCAAACTTGAGGGAAATCAAACACTCTCTGGGAACCACCTTGGTTCCCACACCAGCTATGTAAATGTGTCCATGGCCTGACTCTAACCTAGATTCTTGCTCTCTCTCTTGCTAGTCTAACAGCCAAGTTCTGGCTTCATATAAGATCTTAGCTTGAGCCAGGCAGTGGTGCTGCACGCCTTTAATCCCAGCACTCGGGAGGCAGAGGCAGATAGATCGCTGTGAGTCTGGTCTACAAAGTGAGTCCAGGACAGCCAAGGCTACACAGAGAAACCCTGTCTTGAAACAAACAAACAAACAAACAAACAAACAAAAAACCTTAGCTTTACTTATTTGACTCAGTTTCTCTGTGTTGCCTAGGCTACCCTCAAGCTCAGTACCTCTGCCCCAAGCCTTCCAAGTGCAGGGGTATACCCCCATACCCAGTTCCATAGCCCCCTTCCCTTTGTTACCCCCAAGAAAATGCTTTTCTGTATACCCCTGGCTGTCCTGGAATTCATTCTGTACCCAGGGTGGTCCCAGCCTCAGAGATCTGGGATTAAAGGCGAATGCCACCACCAACTAGCCATAGCTCACTCTTAACCTTACCTCATCTCTGACTGGGTAGCACACGAAAGACAGAGATGAAGGCAGGTGTTTCCGCTTTCCCAGGGTGCAGCTCTCCTTTCCTGGGAGAAATGCAGCACTCTGAGTCCACTTAGGATCTGCTACGGGGGAGTGAGGCAGAACCTTTGGCTTCTCTGGCCACAGCTCTGAGCTGCTGGGAGAATTGCTTTGGGCGTGGGGATATGAACCAGCCCTGCAGGTTCCAGACATGGCCTGGTCTTTGGCGCCCTCTAGAGGACATCTACTTTCCTCTCTTTGTCTTTGTACACCAAACCCACCCTGCCCTGTCCCAGCTTCAGCTTTCTTTTCTAACTCGGGTCCAGTCTCTGCAACACTAAAAGGAGCTGTTCCAAAGCTCAATTAAAAAAAAAAAAAAAAAAAAGAGCTGGGTGTGGTGGCGCACGCCTTTAATCCCAGCACTTGGGAGGCAGAGGCAGGTGGATCACTGTGAGTTCGAGGCCAGCCTGGTCTACAAAGTGAGTCCAGAAGAGCCAAGGCTGCACAGGAAAACCCTGTCTTGAAAAAAAAAATTGGAATGCTTCTAGAATTTGCGTGTCATCCTTGTGCCGGGGCCATGCCAATATATCTGTCAGTCCAGTTTTAATATATGTGCTGCCAAAGCGAGCACTTTTTCCTTTTCTTCTCTTTTTAAAAAAATTGTATTTAGTTTTTTTTCCCCATACAGTTTCTCTGTGTAGCCTTGGCTGCCCTGGACTCTCTTTGTAGACCAGGCTGGCCTCAAACTCACAGCGATCCGCCTGCCTCTATCTCCCGAGTGCTGGGATTAAGGTGTGCACCACCACCGCTGGGCTGCGTGACTCTTATAAGTATCCCACATTCACATTTGGGCTGTACTTTCTTTTCTCTAAGTCAGTCTCCTTTCCTCCCTCTCATCTCTGTGCTTAAAAGTGTTTAAAAATCTCCAGGTTGGAGAGATGGCTCCGTGGTTCAGAGTGCTTGTTCTTGCAGAGGATCCAGGTTCGATTCCCAGCACCCACACGGTTGCTCGCAACCATCTGTAGGCATGCATACGGTACACACGCATACATGTAGGCAATATACAAAATGCTCATACACATAAAAGAAACACACCTAAAAATTAATACTATGTTAAACATCTCTTCAGGTTTTGTTTGGTTAAGACTGTATCCCGTGGAGCTGGAGAGATGGCTCAGAGGTTAAGAGCACTGGCTGCTCTTCCAAAGGTCCTGAGTTCAGTTCCCAGCAACCACATGGTGGCTCACAACCACCTATATAATGAGATCTGGTGCCCTCTTCTGGCCTGCAGGTGTACATCATGCAGATAGAGAGTTTGTATACATAAATAAACAAATCTTAAAAAAAAAAAAAAACTTTCCCAGACTGATATCAAACTTGCTATTTAAAGTAAGATGGTTTTGAATTCCCCATCTTCCTGCCTTCACTGTCCAAGTGCTGGGTTTACAGGCGTGGACCAGTACGCCCACTCGTCCCCAGACCCCAGGGCTGAGGACTGAACCCAGGGCCTTGTGCTTGCTAGGCAAGCGCTGTACCCTTGAGCTAAATCCCCAACGTCCATGCCCATTCTTCTAACGTTGTGCTAACGCACAGGACAAACATTCTCTAAATTGAGCTACAATCTCAGGTACAGGATATCTCTTCCTAATAAACTCCAACTCAGGGCTGGAGAGATGGCTCAGTGGTTAAGAGCACTGGCTGCTCTTCCAGAGGACCAGGGTTCAAATCCCAGCACCCACATGGCAGCTCACAACTGTCTGTAACTCCAGTTCCAGGGGAGCTGACACTTTCATATAGACAAAACTCCAATGCACATGGAATAAAAATAAATAAATCATTAAAAAAAAAGCCAGCAGGGAGTGGTGGCACACGCCTGTAGTCCCAGCACTCGGGAGGCAGGGACAGGTGGATCACTGTGACTTTGAGGCTAGTCTACAAAAGGAGTCCAGGACAGCCAGGACTGTCACACAGAGAAATCTGTTTCAACAAAACAAAACACAACAACAACAACAACAACAACAACAACAAAAACCCTAGCTGGGAGTAGTGGCACACACCTTTAGAGGCCAACCTGGTCTACAAAAGGAGTCCAGGACAACCAGGGCTATACAGAGAAACCCTGTCTCGAAAAAAATAATAATAAAAAATAAAAATAAGCTCTACAGAGTGATTCCAGGACAGCCAGGGCTACACACAGAGAAACTCTGTCTTGAAAAACTAAAAATAAATAAAAAAATAAAAATTAAAAGAGGCAGGTGTGGATCGCTGTGAGTTCGAGGCCAGCCTGGTCTACAAAGTGAGTCCAGGACAGCCAGGACTACATAGAGAGACCCTGTCTCGAAAAAAAAATAAATTAAAAAAAAATAAGTAAAGAAACCTCCAACTCTACCTTATGCTGACTGACTGAGTCCCTGAAATTGCTTTCTGTGGCACGGGCAGGACTCCTGGCTTCACCTGAGTGGAGGTGTGTGAAAGGGCTGCTGCAGGCCTTTAAGCTCAGCACTCCAGAGGCAGAGGCCGGCTACCTAAAGAAACCCTGTTTTAGTTACAATAAATAAATAAATAATAAATAAAAAAGGAATGTGTGTGTGTGTCTCATGTAGCTGGAGTTATGTAGATGAGGATGGTCTTGAACTCTTGACTTTAAGCACATGGCTCTTCATTAGCCTTTGAGACAGTATTGAGATGGTATAGCATCATCTGGCCTGAACACACTACATTGGCCTGCTGACTTCATTTCCCACTGCCCTGTCCTCCCCCCACTCCCCCCTCCACCTTTCCATGTGCGTGCGCCGGGGTGGGGGGGTGGGGGGGGGCGGTTCCTGTGTAGTAATGGGCTGGAAATCACTACATAGTCCGGTCTGTGCTTAAACGTGCATTCCTCTAGTCTCTGCCTCCTGGGTGCTGGCTACAGACACGTGTCACCACGCTCAACAATCTCTAGAAGATGGTTTTATTCCCGCACAAGACTTTTTTTGGGCAGGCACAGCTTCTCCCATCAAGGTACTGTGGGTCTCTCTGGGCTTTCTCCAGGAGCAGGCGCCCACCCTCGTCCTGCCGACACTTCCGTGGTCCTCACGCCCCCCCTCCTGACCTCGCTCAGATCCCACTACTGTCCTGAGTGCCGGCCAGCTTAGGTTTTCCTATGGAGCTTTGGGCATGCCTTTCCCAAGAGAGGCGGTGTCCAGACACACAGCCTGGGGTGAGGCACTCAGGAAACCAGCTCTGGCTTTTCCCCTCCTCTCCCGATTGGGGACCACCTCCCCTGAGGACAGGGTCTAATCCTCTTCTTCAGATTGGGGGCTCTTTGAAGACTGACCCAGGACTGCTGTTGCTACTCTTCCATCTCTCTGTTGATTTCTAGAAACTTCTACCTGCAAACCCCATGTACACAATTTTTTCTACGGCCTGGGTCTCAGGAGCCTCTGTGGCCTTCTGCAGCCTACCTCTGCCTGGGGCCTTAGAAATAAGCCAGACACTTGGCTCTCAGGCCTTGCCTTTCCCTCTGGGACCATGAGGCCCAGAATGCGCACCTGGAACTCCACCTCTGACCTCACAAGGACAGCCCCAGAACTCGGTCTCCACGGAGCCACTGGCAAGAACAGGGGTGCTATTTCGGGCAGTGTGTATGGACCTGGCTTAAGTGGCATAAGCCCAAACCCCTGCCCTACTGACCTCTCGCCTGCAGGAACACAACAGGGCTCACGGCCATCCTGGGGAGGGCTGAGAGGCAGGCTCTGAGTGAGTTCCAGCTCAGTTGCAGCTTGAGCCTGGCACGGTGACGGGAGGAACAGAAGCAAGGCCGGCTTTGACATTAACGGAGGGGCCCGGACAGAGGCTGTAAAGCCCAGGGCATTTCAGCAGAGCCAGTGTGGGGCTGCAGGTAGGCCTTCTTGGGGGCAGCAAGCCCAGCAGGGGCCATATAGGGGCCATATAGGGGTGACCAGGCGGCTGTCTGGGAAAGAAGGCTTATTGACTCTCTGTCCTGCCCTCTGTGGACATGGGCAGATCGGGCCTGACTTGGCTGTGGGTGGGGGGGCCAGAACTGCAGAGTGGAGGAGCAGAGATCAGGAGGATGGATTGGGCTGGGCCGGCAGAAAGGCCTGGTGGGGCGAGGAAGGGAGATCAGGTCTGACAACTGGGCAGAGGGAGGCAGGGCTGAGGGGGGTCATTTGCTGGCTTCTTCCATGGAGCCTTCCTGAGAGGCTGGGCCAGGATGCAGAGTTTCTGCCTTTAGGGCTAAGGATATACAAGGAAGCTTTATCCAGAGAAAACTGGGTAGAGCCTGCCTGAGGGCCACTCGGGAGTTACCCTTACCTTCTGAGAGCAGGATGGGACAAAAGATAAGGTTTAGGAAAGGCGGGAGGGCCAGACTGGGCACTGTATTGCCCAAAGTGGGGTAGATGGCAGATTTTGGGGAGGCCAGGAGGACCTCTGAAGAGCCTGGTCTTGAGGTCCAGGATCCTGGGGCAGCATGGGGGGGGGTGGGAGGGGGGCAGGAGAGGCTACCGGACCTTCACAATTGCTTGAGGCCCTCTCTCCCTCCCTCTTCCCTCCAGCTTGCCTGGGTTTGGGATAGCACTAGCAAGGGCTGCCTGTTGGCTTCTCCACTGGGAAACCGAGGTCTAATGGAAATGTGGGGCCAAGTTCTGTGTCTCTCAGCCCTAGGTTTCCCCTCTGGTTCCACAGCATCTAAAGGTCAGAAAAAATTATGGCCCAAGCAGACCAGCGGAGGAGGTAAGCATCCCTCATACCCCCATCCTTGGCCTAGAACAACCCAGTTGCCCTTCAGTCCTATGCCAGCCTTTTCCTCAGGGTAGCTGCTGTCCAGAAGACCCTTTCTTTTCTACCCGCCCAGCAGCCCAGGGCCCAGCCTACCTGCCTCTGACGTCACACAGCATAGCATAGGTTTGGCCCTGGGGTCAGGGGAAGCTGTGAAGATCAAGATGAGGGTCTAGGACTGGCGAACAGGTTCTGCCCGCCCTGTGTAACTATTTCCACCACCTGTTGGTTGCCTCTTGGGTGCAGCCAGCGTCTGCCTTGGCCACAGCCCAGTCCCCTTTACCGCGTCGTTGTCCTCCTCCGCCTGCCCTGCGGCTGCACTGCCTCCCTTTGCTTTCTGTACGCATGCGCAGACTCCTTCGGCAGTTGTTCCCTTTTCCTGAGGTTTCACTCCCCACACTTAACCCACATGGTCAGTCCTTCGCCTCCTCCACTCATTTCCAGTGAGGCACATCTGCTGCATTCCCAGTCCCCCCTTCTCTGGTTCCCAGGTCTCTGTAGGACTTACTGCCCTCTCAGCGAAGCACGCTTATGCCACGAGAGTACAGGTGTTTGCCTGCAGCGCCTTCTCTTGGACGTAAAGATCCCGTGGCCCCTTCTGCACTGATGCACTGATGACGACATCCTTTCTTGGCTGTAGACTCACCTCCTAAGACCTGCTGGGGTCTCACTGGCAGTGAAAATAACCTTCTCCACGCCCCCAGGCCTACTCCTCTTCCAGTGGTATCAGCTCAGGCAGGGGTTCCCTTCCCCTCAGCTCCAGCCGGAAGTCAAGCCATGCCCTGGATGTCCCCTCTCCCTCAAGGCTCTCATCTAGTCGCCAAACCCTAAACTACCTAGGCTTTGTGTCTCCCACCGTGGAGTCTCTCACCACCTAGCCACATCTGCCCTGTCTTCCTCCTCCTCCTCCTCCTCCTCCTCCTCCTCCTCCTCCTCCTCCTCCTCCTCCTCCTCCAGACACGCACTTTCCCCAGCTGCCAGCCCATCCCCATCCCCCACAGAAGACGCTGGCACCTGAGTCTTCACTTTTCTTCATCCATCTGTCCATCAAAACGGAGCTTTTTTGTTTGTTTTGGTTTTTCGAGACAGGGTTTCTCTGTGTAGCCTTGACTGTCCTGGACTCACTTTGTAGACCAGGCTGGCCTCGAACTCACAGTGATCCGCCTGCCTCTGCCTCCTGAGGGCTGGGATTACAGGCGTGTGCCACCATGCCCGGCTCAAACGGAGCTTTTATTGAACAAACACTCATCAAGTGTCAGGCCCTTTAGGAAGCTTTGGTGTCAATCTGGTTAAAAGCAAGAAGTATTTTGCTGGATTCTTATCCATTCAGCCAATGTTTACGGCCCATTTGCCGGCCTGGCGCTGAAGGTACACTGGGAATTAAGACTGTCTCTCCTTTCTTCCTCTGTATTGCTTGTTCATTCATTCAGTCACAAGCGTCTCTGTGCTGGCCTGCTTGTACAGCCCAATGCAATTGCTGAGCCCCCATCTTCAGAACAACCTAGTATTTGTTTTCGGCTCCTGTGCTGCTGGGACAGCTCTGCCCCGCCCTCGCCCCAAAGCAGATGGCACTTTCAGCTGCGGGTCTGTAAAGTAGCCACATTGTCACACCACTCCTACCTGTTCAGTCTGGGGCCGAAGGAAGAGGCCTAGCTGGGTCATCTTTCCCTTCCATGTCCCTCTGTCTCTCAGGCATCTCTCATCTCCTGTCTCTCTTTCTCTCTCTCTACTGTCCTGGGCAGGAGAAGGCACATGGGGAGAGGCCATTGGGTTACCCATTAACTCAGCCAAGAGTTGAAGGGCCGACGGGCAGGAGGCAGACTTGAATCTCCTTTCTCTTCCTTGGCCCGGCCTGCTGCTTCAGGTCCACCCACAACTCCGAGATGGCCTCTGGGCCTGTGCTCAGGGCTGTCCAAGGAGTGCTGCAGAGGGAGATGGTGCGGGAGTTCCTGTCAGAGTTCATGAGTACCTATGTCATGATGGTGAGTGCATGGGTGGCCTTGGGGGAGGGGCCCCCACCCCCTAACCCCCACCCCGCCAAGGGCAGTGGCCCCAGGGGTCATATCACCTCTTCCCCTGCCTCTGAGCTGGGAGCCTGGGAAAGAAGCAGAGGCCTTGCTCACCAAGTCTTTTTAGGATGGAAAAGGGTTCCTGACAGGCCAGGAGAGAGTGGAGGCAGCAGCTGGTGGATGAGGCGGAAAGGAAAGCCAATAGTGAAGAGATCCAGGAGCAAGGCGTGGTGGTGGTGCTGTGACGTCAGCACTTGGGAGACCGAGGCAGGAGGATTGAAGCAAAGTTGAGGCCGGCTGCCTGCGGTACATAGCGAGTTGTAGGCTAGTCACGGTTATGCTTCAAGGAACTGTCTCAAAGACGAAACAAAATACAACGAATCAACCAATCAAACGAAAGGAGAAAATGGCAAAAGATCTGGGCGTGCTGGCACACGCCTGTGCTATGAGGCTGAGGCAGGGCCACTGGGAGTTTGAGTCCTTTGTCTTGTTGCTACTTGGCAAGTTCAATATCAGTCTTGAGTTTCATACTGAGAGGTGGTGAGACCTTTGAGAACTGGTCTGAGGGAAACGGCAGGGAAGGTGAGATGGCTCAGCAGGTAAAGGTGCCGGGTGCACAAGTCTGAGTGATGCCCTGAGTTCAGTCCCTGGGGCTAAGGTAAAGATGGAAGGAGAGCCTCGTCTCCGTAACGTGGTTCCCTGACGTTCACACGTGCACGGCAGCATGTGTATCCTACTCTCATCACACACCGCGTGCACACACACACACACACACACACACACACACACACACACACACACGATTTTTAAAAAGTAGAAGAGCGTGAGGTAACTGTGGGGCGGAGCCAGTCTCCAGGCTGTTGTTATGGAGATAGGAGAGTGGGAGGTGATGGAGCCAGGCATGGAGGAGAAGACGGATGCTAGGAGAACGTGGATGTGACAGGGAGACTTTCAAGCCACAGATGGAAGGTAAGCTCTGAGGAGCCATTCTGAAGTGCAGGCCCAGGGCAGGCCCAGAGATGAAGCTGATTTGGATACAGATGAGACGCCAGTGAGAGATCCAGGAAGTAGGGGGCGCTGGCACTCAAGGGAGGCTTGGGCTGGACCGATAGAGGTAAAGTTCACTATGGAGGGCGGCGGTTGTAAAAATTGTTCAGCATTAGTGACGTGGGAGGGACTCTGGACACCGAGGCTCCTGTCCTGACTCTGGCCATCAACAGCTGGCCGGAGCCGTCTCTTCCTGGCCCCGAGCTTCACTTCCCAGTTTCCTAGTGTGTAGAATCCCAGCTCCTGGGTTTGGGAGTTGGTTCTGAGTTCTGGCTCAGCTCTACACCGTTCCATGGGCATTTTAACCCCTCACAGAGTTAGAGTCTTTTGTTGGCAAGTGTGAACAGTAGCATGGATTGAGCTGGCAGATTTACATGAAGGCGGTCAAGTGCCAGCACCAGCATAAATTGTACATATATGTGGATGGTTCCTTGCTATTAATTAACTACATCTATCTATCTATCTATCTATCTATCTATCTATAATTGTATGATTTAAAAAATTGTGTCTGTAGCCAGGCATGGTGGTGCACACCTATAATCCCAGCACTTAGGAAGCAGAGGCAGGTGGATCTGTAAGTTCCAGGCTAGCCTGGTCTACAAAGCGAGTCTAGGACAGCCAAGGCTACACAAAGAAACTCTGTCTCGAAAAACAAAAATTGTGTTTGTAGCCAGGCGTGGTGGCGTATGCCTATAATCCCAGCACTCGGAAGGCAGAGGCAGGTGGATCGCTGTGAGTTCCAGGCCAGCCTGGTCTACAAAGTGAGTCCAGGACAGCCAAGGCTACACAGAGAAACCCTGTCTCGACAAACAAACGAACAAAAAGTGTGTGTGTGTGTGTGTGTGTGTGTGTGTGTGTGCATGCGCGTGTGCCCCTGGATATGATTCTGACAGGAGCTCTAGCTATTCTTCCTTCTCTGCATCCCTCACCTCCATCCTTCATTTCTTTGGCTCCTGAGCTGTGGGGAGCACAGCCTGATCTTAACCCAGAGCAAAGTAATTCATTTATGACAATACATTCCAGTCCTATGAGGGCTGTTAAACCTTGGAATGTGGGAGGCTGGAGGGTGCCTCCCCAAAGAGTTCCCTGGGAAAGCGGGAACTGCCCACGTGGCTTGATGCATGCCTACATCTGCTTTCTTTTTCTTTTTCTTTTGGCAGTGTTGGGGATCAAACGCAGGGCCTTGTGCATCTATGACTGGCACTTTATCACTGAGTCACAGGCTACACCCCTAGCCCTTCCTTTGGAATTTTTGCAATTATTTTTTTCTTTGGTGTAGATGTGTCTTCGTATTTTGTGCGGGCACAAGCTTGCCACAGTGTGAGACGGAAAGCCAGAGGACGTGGGTCCTGGAGACTGGACTCCAGTTGCCAGCAAGTGCTTTCACCTGCTGAGTTATCTCACCAGCTTCCTTTTATTTATTTTTATTTTTACTTTATTTATTTACTTATTTTTGGTTTTTTGGTTTTTTGAGACAGGGTTTCTCTGTGTAGCGTTGACTGTCCTGGACTCGCTTTGTAGACCAGGCTGGCCTCGAACCCACAGAGATCTGCCTGCCTCTGCCTCCTGAGTGCTGGGATTAAAGGTGTGTGTGACCAGGCCCAGTTTTCCTTTCCTTTCTTTAGGAATTTTTATTTATTTATTTAAAACAGAATTATTTCTGTAGCCTTGATTGACTTCAACTTTGAACTCTTCCTGCCCCAGCCTCCCGAGTGCTGGGATTAAGGGTGTGTACCACTATGCTAGGCGTCTTTTTATTTACTTATTTATTGCTTATAATTGAGCACTTATAGCACACCAAACACTCTGATGCTAAGCCCCTTACAAGCAGCCCTTCCCAGATCTTTACAGTGGCCTATGAGATAGGCACTACTATTAATATTTTGGACAGGGTCTCTCTACATAGCCCTGGCTGTCCTGGAATTCACTTTGTAGACCAGGCTGGCCTCGAACTCACAGAGATCCTCCCACCTCTGTCTCCCCAGTGCTGAGATTAAGGGTGTGCGCTAGCACGCCCATCCTGAACAGGTATTATTAGCACCACCACCCCTCCCCCGCTTTACAGTTGGGAAATTGAAGAGGTCTATGAGGCTCAATCAAATTGCCCAAGCCTAAATGGAATCCAGGCCAGGCTATCGTCTGTCCTGACCCTTCCTCGCTTTGCTCTACCCTCCAGCTGAGAGACGGCAGGCTTGCTAAAATCCTGGCAGGAAGAGCACCTTCCGGGCTTCAGGTCCCGTCTGTGGACCGGGAGCAGAAGAATTTGCTCTACTGGTTTTCCGTGCGGGCCGAGAAGCAGCGCCTGTAAACAGAACTCAGGCTGAAGTTCTGTAGGGCAGCGTGTGGTTGTTATTTTTAGTTTCTAGTCTCGTGCCAAGAAGTGGGGGGGGGGGGCTTTTTTGGTTATAGGAAGCTCAGGGAATCACTAGGGTAAAGGTTCTGCCAAAAAAAAGGCTGATGTGACCTTGGGCCCCATTTACTGCAGCTGGGATGTCGTAGGCTGTTCCCAGAGCTGGCTTCCTGGCTGGTGGTGGTGGGACTTTGATGGGCTGGGCTGCATTCTCTGGCCCGGGAGGGGGGCGGAGCCACCAGGGCCCTGGGACCCCAGCTGTACTCGGAGCCGCCACGGGCTGAGGGGTGGGGTGAAAGGCTCTGGCCCCAGTCTGTATACGCATATAGCTGCTGGACCTGCTGTCAGTTGGGATGGAGAATGGGACGAAGGCCGGTACTCCGGGATTGTCTCTTTTCTCAAGAGCAGCTGAAACTTCCAGAATCAACTATCCAAACAAATCCCGTGTGCTGGATGGATCAGGGGGATGCGTTGCCGGTTGGCAAACCCTGGTGGCGGCAGGGTCACATCAGGTGAAGTCCGTTCACTCACTCATCATCCTTAGCAAATGGTTTTGAAGCCAGGTGCGGTGGCACACGCACGTAATCTCAGAAGCTGAGGCAGGAGGATTGCCATGAGAGGGCCTGTCTCAACAGCAAACATCCAAGTCAATGGCTTTGATGTGAGTGGAATGGAAGTAGGACTCTGTCTGAAACCCTCCATGCTTGTTCACCCTGTCACGTCCTGTAAGCCCCAGCCTGTCAGCTGGTTTGGCCTTCTACACCATCAGTTCCTGTCTTGTCCAGCATTTTCACTGTGACTGCAAGTCAGGCCATCTCTGGGCTCCCCTGTACCTGTCCTGGGCTCCTACTTGGCCCAGTGAGCCCTGCTCAACCGCCTCTCTCTGCTTTTGGGTTGGTTTCACTTTTCCTCCTAATGTTTGTTATTGTTTTTGAATTATTTTTAAATGTGAGAAGTTGGGTGTGGTGGTGCACATCTGTAATCCCAGCGCTCAGGGGGCAGAGGCAGGCAAACCACTGTGAGTTCGAGGGCAACCTGGTCCACAAAGTGAGTTCAGGGCAGCCAAGGCTACATAGAGAAACCCAATCTCAAAAAACAAACAAACAAACAAATTATATATATATATATATATTTTAAGTGTGTACTGGTGTGTATGTGCAGGTGAGTTCAGGTGCCATGGAGGCCAGAGGCATTAGATTCTCCTGAAGATGCGGTTACAGGCAGTTGTAAGCCACCTGACATGGGTACTTAGAACTAAACTTAGGTCCTCTTCAAGAGCAGTCTGTACTCTTAGCCACTAAATATCTCTCCAGTCTTCCCCGCCCCCCCCCCCCACTCCCCAGACAGGGTCTCTCTGTGTAGCCTTGCTGTCCTGGACTCACTTTGTAGAACCAGGTTGGCCTCGAACTTATAGAAATCCACTTGCCTCTGCCTCCCTAGTGCTGGGATTAAAGACGTGCGCCACCATGCCTGGCACTTGGCTCTTTATTATTACTATTATTATTATTATTATTATTATTATTATTATTATTATTATTTTAGATAAGGTCTCACTATGTAATTTAGGCTCGAATCTGGGATTACAGGCGCATATTACCATGCCTGGCTGGCTTGTTTTTTATTTTTTCCTATTTTGTGTATTTGGTGTGTGTGTGCATGTGGAGGTCCAAAATTAATGTTGAGAGTCATCCCCTTTCCACCTTACTGGCTGAGACAGGGCCTCTAATCAAGCCCAGCGCTTGCTGATGGGGCTAGTCTTCCTGGCCTGATCACTCTGGGCATATCCCCTGTCTTTGCCTTCTGAGCTTGGGCTTACCGGTGGGCCGACACACCCTTCAGGATGTAAGTGGGTCTCTGCAGATGTGAACTCTGGTCCCCACACTTGGATGGCACGTGCTTTCACTGCTGAGCTCCCTCCCTCTTCCTTAGAGACGAGGCCGCACTACATTTGTAGGCCGCACTACATTTGTAGGCCTGGCCCCTGGTTGGCCTGGAATGTACCGCGTAGACCGTGATGGCTTTGAACTGAGGGTAGAATCCTTTGCCTCCGTGCATCACCGTGATAGGCCGGGTTCTTCCCAACCGTGCTCCCCTACCCCCACCCCGATATGTTTGATCTCCTGATCACCAGAGAAAATCGTCAAGGAGGCTCCCTACACCCAGCAGCCCACCCTCCCGTTCCTCCCAGCTGCCCACCCTCCCGTTTCCTCCCCACCTCTGCACCGGTCACCCACACCCACCCAGGCACACTGTCCATCTTACTCTCTTATCCTTAGCTCCCTCTTTCTCTCCCTCAGCCTGTGAGCATACCAAAGTCTCTCTACCCCAAACAACTCAAGACAGACTCAAACATGCCATCAGTCTGCGCAAGCTCCTCCCAGTTCCTCCTCATCCCCTGGGGCTGGGGCTCAGAGGCAGAAGAATCCAGCAACACCTTCCCTCAAAATTATCTTTGCTGGACACAGTGACTTGTGCCTGAGATAGAAGGGATGCATTGAGCTAAGGAGCTTGAAGCTATTCTGGGCAATACAGTGAGACCTTGCATCCGAAAACCAAAACGAAACCAAAAGTTCGCCTCTTCTCGCTGCCATTTATTTACCTCTCAGTCTTGGGGATCCCGCACTCTCTGACAACACAGCACTCAAGGCCTGTGACTTTTGGAGCGTCACACCCGAAGGAATGCTCTTTAGACTTTTATACATGTGACTCAGCCTGCCAAGGCAGAGCTGACCATGCCCTCCTCAGGACGCCATCTCTCCCTGCTGTTCATGACATCACTTCTCCATTCTTCCATTTCCACATATGGTCCAGCTGAGATTTCTTACACCCAACATCAGTCCTGCTCAGTTCAGCCCTGGGCCTTCTCTTAGCATCTTTATTCACTGATGGAGCTGGATGCAACTCTCTCTCTCTCTCTCTCTCTCTCTCTCTCTCTCTCTCTCTTTCTCTCTCTCTCTCTTTCTCTCTTCCCCAAGACAGGGTTTCTCTGTGTAGCCTTGGCTGTCCTGGACTTGTCTGTAGACCAGGCTGGCCTAAAACTCACAGGGATCCGCCTGTCTCTGCCTCCCAAGTGCTGGGATTAAAGGCGCGTGCCACCATGCCAGGCCATGGTGTATTCTTTATACATATGGCAGATCTCAGTTTATGGTAGTCACCCTTAAGCACGTAACAGCCACACATGGGCAGTGCCTGCCATGCTAGAGGACATATGTTAGCCTCTGGTTCCCAGCAGCCTGACCACTAGAGATCTATTCACAGCACATAGACACATTACAGGAAGCACTGTCTGCGTGTATCTTTTTCTTTTTCTGTTTCTTTTCTCTTTCTTTCTTTCTTTTTTTTTTTTTTTTTTTTTTGGTTTTTTTGAGATAAAGGTTTCTCTGTAGTCTTGGCTGTCCTGGACTCACTTTGTAGACCAGGCTGGCCTTGAACTCACAGTGATCCACCTGCCTCTGCCTCCTGAGTGCTGGGATTAAAGGCGTGTGCCACCATGCCCAGCGTGTTTGTCTTTTTAAAAGTTTACTGTGCATCATTTATTTTAGTGTGTGTTTGTGTGTATACATGTGTGCCACATAACACCTGTGGGAGTCAGAAGACATCTTTTTGGAGTTGGTTTTCTCCTTCTGTACGTAGGTTCTGGGATCAAACTCAGGACGTCTTTTCCTGCTGAGCCATCTCTGCTCCTTTAAGTGTTTTATGATGTAGGGTCAGGTGTTCCAGGAGGGGTTAGGGTTTCTAAGAACACAAAGATGTGCATGGCAGTCGGGGCTGGCATCACCGGCTTCCTCGAGTCGTGCTTGGCTCATCAGTTCTCAGGTCATTCAGTTTCTCCACCCCCGCCGTCCCCTCCTTGAAGTCCTGCTCACACCCCCACTTCAGGTGGTTTGTATCATAGACCCAGCCTCAGGCTGTGTGATTGATTCCCTACCTGGAATTTTTTTTTTTTAAATCCCTATCACGCAGCTCTCACTGACTCGGGTCTGAGAGGTCTCACTGGGGGCCAAGGAGGACAGTTTATAAGACGAGACTCTTATAGAAAGTAGAAAAAAGACAAGGTCTTCATAAGTGAAGTTTGGGGGGGCCCAGGCAAGGGGGCACGGGGTTGGGGTGGTTGAGGACGGGAGACTGAATTTTGGTCCTTCTTCCGATGGTGGTGGGGGGGGTTGTGTGCCAGGCAGGCTGCTCCCTCAGAAGCCCTTTCTCACAGGTGTTTGGCCTTGGATCTGTGGCTCACATGGTTCTAGGAGATCAAAAGCTTGGAAGCTTCCTTGCTGTCAACTTGGGGTTTGGCTTCGGAGTTGCCATGGGAGTGCATGTGGGAGGTGGCATCTCTGGTGAGTAAAGCCCATATATGGCCGTGTGGTCAAGGCCGAATTTTCTCACTGTGCCATCTCTACCTCCTTCACCAAACTCCTTTTCTGGCACGGCTGGAGCTTTAGGTGACCTATAGGGAGAAGAGCCCGTGAGAGGCCCTGGCCTCTGCGCATGTCTTCTCCCAGCTCTGTATGGGCGCTTTGACTCACTGTTTTTACTACCTGGCTTATCTTTTTTTTTTTTTGGTTTTTCAAGAAAGGGTCTCTCTGTGTTAACCTTGGCTGTCCTGGACTTGCTTTGTAGACCAGGCTGGCCTCGAACTCACATTGATCCACCTGCCTCTGCCTCCTGAGTGCTGGGATTAAAGCTGGGCGCCACCACGCCCGGCTCCTGGCTTAATCTTTTTTATTTTTTTTTAATTTTTAATTTTTATTTTATGTGCATTGGTGTTTTGCCTGAATGGATGTCTATAAGAGGGCTTCAGATCTTGGAGTTACAGACAGTTGTGAGCTGCCATGTGGATGCTGGGAATTGAACCTGGGTCTTTTGGAAGAACAGTCAGTGCTCTTGACCACTGAGCCATCTCTCCAGCCTTTACCTGGCTTATCTTAAGCAAAGGGTAAACCTTCTCTTCCCTCAACTTGCCTTAAGGTGAAAATGAAAATGGGGATGGTGGTCCCTGCCCTTGTGTGGTCTTTTAAGGGTCAAACGGAGCCAGGCGCGGTGGCGCACGCCTTTAATCCCAGCACTCGGGAGGCAGAGCTAGGTGGATCGCTGTGAGTTCGAGGCCAGCCAGGATTACAAAGTGAGTCCAGGACAGTCAAGGCTACACAGAGAAACCCTGTCTTGAAAAACCTAAATAAATAAATAAATAAATAAATAAATAAATTAATTAATTAAAAAAAGGGTCAAACGGGAGCTCTTGTCACGGGGAACACACTCCATAAACTCTGAATTACTGTTGCTGTTGCTGCCAGTCTTGTTCCTTTCGCTGCTTGTGTCTTTTAACACCCTCCCCCCCCACTGCACCGACAGGGGCCCACATGAACTCAGCGGTGACCTTCGCCAACTGTGCACTCGGCCGGCTGCCCTGGATGAAGTTCCCTGTCTATGTGCTGGGTCAGTTCCTGGGCTCCTTCTTGGCGGCAGCCACCACCTACCTACTTTTCTACGGTGAGCATTCCTCCTGGGTTGTCCGCCTCTGGCAACTTTTTCTGAAATATGGATGGGCTCTGTCTTGGTATTCTGTTCTGGAAGAAACAAACCAACAACAAACAAAACAAACCAAACAAAACCAAAACCCTAGCAGAGTAAAGCTGTTGAGGTAGTCTGACCGCCCTGCTTGGGACCCCCATTGGGAATGACTCTATCTTTGTCTCCACAGGCGCCATTGACCACTTTGCAGGCGGTCGCCTGTTGGTGACCGGTCCCAGGTCCACCGCAAACATTTTTGCTACCTATCTCCCTGAACACATGACGTTGTGGCGGGGCTTCCTGGATGAGGTCAGTAATCGGGGTGTCCCCACCTCAAGTCCCGCATGATAAAGAGGACAGAAGGAGTCTGGACGGGATTGCGTTAGGACACACGTCTCTGCCGCTGCAGAGCTGGGGTCCTGCTGAGCGCCTGTGACTCTGGCTGTGTTCCCACTTGTCGGCCATGGCATTTACTCCTCAGGTGTTCTTGACCGGGCTGCTACAGCTGTGTATCTTCGCCATCACGGATAAGGACAACAGTCCAGCCCTCAAGGGGACAGAAGCCATGGTGATAGGCATCCTTGTTTCTGCTATCGGGGTGTCCCTAGGCATGAACTCCGGATACGCGATCAACCCATCCCGCGACCTGCCTCCCCGGTTCTTTACTTTCATTGCTGGCTGGGGCAAACAAGTGTTCAGGTACTGCCCTGCCAGGCCCCCATCCTGTCAGCTCTCAGGGGGCCCCTGCATGTAGAGGCGTGAGCTGTTAACTTGTTTGGGGAAAAGTCTCACAAAAGTCTCCACATGGTCTTGGAGACAGGCGGGGGTGGGGGGTGGGGCAAAGTCTTGCTGTGTGACTGTCGGCTCGGTCCATGGATCAGGCTAGGGATGAGAAAGTCCCTTACAATTGATGGGGGCAGCTTCTCTGCTCACCCTATGTGGGTCGGAGCTGGGTACGAGTGGCACCCTGGACGTCAGCGTCCTCAGCAGGCCTCCCTCTCTTTGCCTGCAGTGCTGGGAACAACTGGTGGTGGGTGCCGGTGGTGGCACCCATCTTGGGTGCCTACATAGGTGGCGTCGTGTACCTGAGCTTAATTCACCTCAGCATACCACAGGAGCCTCCTCAGAGACTGGAGAATTACGTAATGGAACAGAAGATAACCGTATCACCCAACGAACTCCTAAGCCCCCTCTCTTCTACCCCAGCTCCCGCCCAATCTGTCCCACCCCTGAGTGGCTCTATACCTCTAGAGCGCTTCTAAACAGAGCAAGCTCATCTGTGACCACAATCCTACTGCAATAAAGTGCACCTCACACCCAGTGGCCCTCACTCCCTGAGACCTCCAGCAGCTGGACTTCATCCTGAGCTCGCCTGTGACTCTCCTGAGTGTCCAGCCTGGAACTTGTCACATAGAGCAGGCTGGCCTTGAACTCATAGCCCTCAGCCTGCCTCTGTCTTCCCAGCGTTGGGGATACAGGCAGGTACCACCCTGCCTGCATAGTCCAGGCTTATCCTGAGATCTTTTCTAATCCTGGGGCATAAGGCCAAAAGACTCCATCTCTTTCCAGCTCCAGGAGGTGAGGTGTCCCTGGGGGAACGTCTCCTTGGGGCCTTAGGGTGATATAAAGGTATCTGGTGGGAGCCAGATTTGGGAAATCTTTGGGGGTGCCTTGGGATGGGAATACAACATCTCCTGGATTCTCTTTTCCTCCAGTTTTGAGTCAGAGAAGGCGAGGCCAAGAATTCACATCAAAATTCATCAGCTTTTTTGTTTTTTTATTTTTGGAGACAGGGTATTATGTAGCCCAGGCTGGCCTCGAATTTAACTCTATGTAAGCAAGTCTGGCCATGGACTCTTAAACTTCTGGCTTCTACCTCCTGAGCTCTGGGATTACAAGTGTGCAATACCACACCCAGTTTATATGTGGTGCTGGGGACCGAACCCACGACCTTGTGTATGCTAAGTAACATCTATTAACAACTTACATCCTCAGCGCCAATGCTTTTTTGTGTTTTTGTTTTTCTTGACAGGGTTTCTCTGTGTAGTCCCGGCCGTTCTGGACTCACTCTGTAGACCACCTGCCTCTGCCTCTCACATGCTGGGATTAAAGACGTGCGCCACCACCGCCTGGCCCATTTTTTTTTTCTTTAAAAATTTTAGTGCCACATGTGTACTGTGTGTTTATGTCTTTTATCTGTGATACATATGTGTGTATGTGTATTTATTTCTCCTTCTCCTCCTCCTCCTCTTCCTCCTTTGACAGGCTCTCACTGTTACTCTGGCTGTTCTAGAACTCCGCTATGTAAATCAGGCTAACCTAAAACTCACATAGATTGACCTGCCTCTGCCTTTTGTACTACTGTGCCTGGCTGAAAAATTTTAAACCCAACTCCAGAGTCATTTTTTTATTTTTAGGATTGCTTGGTAGGGAGTGAGTGAGAGCTTCTAAGGAGTTGTTGGCCTCTAATTTCCTCCTTCCCTCACTAAGAGGAAATAACTCCATGCTCAGGGAGGAGGAGACAAGGAAACAGGTTAAGAGACATGAAAAAGCCTGAGTGAGCGAGGAGGTTCAGAGAGGCCCAGCTGCTGCTGGGGTCAGGCAGCTGCAGCTCACAAGGCTGCACCCTCGGTCCTGTCATTACTTTTCATAGCTGCTGAGCCATAGGAAGAGCTGGCCCTGGGGCATGATGGAAGAGGCCAGACCTTTGAGGACTATGGTGTATGTGCATGCATGTGTGTGTGTGTGTGTGTGTGTGTGTGTGTGTGTGTTTGTGTGTGCGCGCGCGTGTTTGTGTCTATGTGAATGTGTGTCTTTGTGTGAATATGTGCGTGTGTGTCTGTGAATGTGTCAGAGAGAGAGAGAGAGACAGAGAGAGAGAGAGAGAGAGAGAGAGAGAGAGAGAGAGAGAGAGTGTGTGTGTGTGTGTGTGTGTTTGGATAGATCCTTGCAGGGAAGGAGCTAAGCAATGGGGAGAGGGGCGCCCCAGAGGTTCTGGGATTGGTGTGAAGCTCACAGACAGCCTTGCAAATGAGGCCAGAGATTGGCTTCCACAGTGAAGACAGAGCCGAGGGCTGTCAGGTGTCCTTTACTGGAGCTGAGAGCCACATATTATAGCTCAAAAGGACAGGACAGGGGAGGTCCTCCTGGACCTCCTGGAATTGGAGGAGGGTGGGGTAGGGGACGACAAGGTAAGATTTTATTTTATTTATTTATTTTTTGGTTTTTCAAGACAGGGTTTCTCTGCGTAGCCTTGACTGTCCTGGACTCACTTTGTAGTCCAGGCTGACCTCGAACTCACAGCGATCCGCCTGCCTCTGCCTCCCGAGTGCTGGGATTAAAGGCATGCGCCACCACGCCCAGCCCAAGGTAAGATTTTAAAAGCTCACCTGAGCTGCAGAGTCTATAGAGCAAGTCATGAGGCATATGCTAAGAGGAGCCAGCAGGGCGCGGGCAGATGGGCCCACAAAGGGCCGCTGGCAGGGCGACACAGGAGGTGATGCCGGCGGGGGGGGGGGCGGGGGGGGGCGGGGACACTGTGGGGCGGGGCTGGAGGTCGAGTGCTTGCCTAGCCCGCGTGAAGCCACCGGCTAGATCCGCAGCACAACACTGAAGTGATGGTGTACACCTGTACCCAGGACTCAGGAGGCTCGGGCAGAGGGCAGCCATGAGCTTGAGGCCATGGCCTACAGAGTGAGTTCCTGGACCAGCCTGGACTAAAGAGTGAGGCTCTGTCTCAAAAGAAACAACAGATCCAAAAGCCATACAGTACAGTTGAAAATAAGCAGTATATTTTTAGGACTTTCACATGTATGTAATAACACCTTTGTTTGTTTGTTTTTTGAGATAGGGTTTCTCTGTGTAGCCTTGTCTGTCCTGGACTTGCTTTGTAGACCAGGCTGGCCTTGAACTCACAGCGATCCACCTGCCTCTGCTTCGAACTACAGGTGGGCGCCACCACCACGCCCAGCTAGTTTAATGATTCTCTAGTTCTAGAACTAAGTTTATGGACTTGTTATGTGATTTTTGTCTGATAACATTGTGATATAAACCCGCATGTGTACTCGTCATGTATTTAAAACAAAAAGAGCCTTGGCTGGGCTGTGTTCTTTGATCGCCACACTGATGCTGTGGCAGGTATGATGTGAGTGTGCATGCACGCGCACACACACACACACACACACACACACACACACACACACACACATGAGCACACACACAGAGATTAGGATGTGGTTAGGTGGTAGAGTGCTTGCCCAGCCTGAGGCTCTGGGTTCAATCTCCAGCACCACAAAAGAAATAAACAGAAAACTCTGAGGAAGGAGTAACCACAGCCTGTGAGTGGAGGAAGGTTGTGAGGCATGGAGCCGGCTCAGACACAGAGTCCAGGAAGGGAAGAGAGAGGTTTGAATGTGTCTGGTGTCCCATGATAGGAGGATGGAAGGCAAATGCTCCAGAACTGACCAGGTGACCAGGAAAATGCTGGCAGCTACAAGTCTCCAGCCAGCTGTACAGTGGCCTCTCCACCCAGGCCAAGCTCTTCCCCAGGGGCCCTCGGAAACCCACGACTTAATGAACTCATGAATTGACACTCCAAAGGAACATATGACAGACTATACAGGCCCCAGGGATGAGGGGCTGACTCTCCTCTGTTTATTGGTGGTTCTCCCATATCCACTCTGTGCAAGTGTCTTCACCCGCTAAGTCATCACACTGGAAACAAGCTTTTTGTTATTTTGAGACGTGATCTCTTTATGTAGCTCAGGCTAGCCTCTAACTTAGAACCCTCCTGCTGGGATCCCAGGCCTGTGGTATCATGGTTGGCTCCTGGGACACCTTGCAGTTTCTGGTCTCAGCGTCAGGTCACAAGAGCCTTGACCCCAGTCACAGATCAGTAGACACTGGTTGAAAGCCTACCACCATGGCTGACACCCCCTCGCTTCAGGGCTAGAGACACAAGGAAGCACACTCCATGTGTGTGAGTGATGATGCCCAGGAGCCAGGCTGACGGTGCAGCCAGTACAGAGTCCATGAAGTGAGAACGAGGTGAGGTCACAGAAGTTAGGCCTGGGAGCCTGAGGCCAGGCCCACCGGACAGCTGAGGGCGTCTCTGGAGGAGAGAGAGCAGGTCTCAGTGCAGGAAGGAAGGAAGCAGGATGGGTGAGGTGGGCGTCCCACCACCTGCGGGGCTTTGGGCTGTTGGCTTCCTGTCCCCGCACATGCTGGCTGTGTGCCCTCCCGACTTGGGCCTGTGTTTTCCCATCTAGACAATGAGACTTGGATCTGTTGGTGTTTGGTGGCCACCCAGATGACTTTTCCAGCACCTCGAAGACCCATGGGTCTCTCCATCCTGGCCTCCCTCTCCAGTGGAATCTGCTGTTGAGAAGCGGGTAGGGGTGTGGCGGGAACAGCTAGTGCCATGCCAGGTCACTCTAGGACTCTGGGGTAAAGGCTTGGCGCTCAGCCCAGGGGTCCAGCTTTGGGAACCAGAGTCCCCGACTCCTCCTCTGGCCAGTCCTTCCACTCAGTTTAGGTCTTGCTAGGGACCGCAGCTGCACTCTGGCCTGGCTGGCCTCACTGTCTTGCAGCCTGGGAAGACGAAGAGCCACCTCAGCCCAGGCCTCATGCTAATGCCCTCTATGTGGGGGAGGCTGTGGCGCCCCCTACTGGTGTGCCCTTTGATGCCACACCCACCCTTGCCCTGATCTTGCAGGCCTTAGATCTCAGTCATCTTATATATATAAGGAGCATCCTGGGACACTTAAAAGCACAGCGAAGCCACCAGCCTGGATCTGAGTCCCTGCTCTGCCGTCCACTAGCTGTGGGACCTGAGGGAAGAGGAAAAGAGCTCCGGCCTCAGGCTGCCGCTGCCGTGAAGGGCATGTGCACGGCACAGGGGTCTTTATGCCTGCTGCATTTACAATCTCACATCCAGTCCAGTCATCCAGTCCTGCCTGCCCCTCCCCCGCAAACAGGGTTTCTCTGTGTAGACTTGGCTGTCCTGGACTTGCTTTATAGACCAGGCTGTCCTCGAACTCACAATTCGCCTGCCTCTGCCTCCCTGAGTGCGGGGATTAAAGATGTGTGCCACCACACCCGACTCATCCAGTCCTCCTTACATTCAAAGGAAACTGAGGTCCACGTGTCTTGTCACCCAAGGGTAGCTTTGGGTTTTAAATTGTCAAATATCTTCTGTAACAAGAATGCAAATAACGGGGAAGGGGGGTGCTGGAGAGGTGGCTCAGGGGTTAAGAGCACTGGCTATTCTTCCAGAAGACCTGGGTTCAATTCCCCGCACCCACAGGGCTGCTCGCAAATGTCTATAAGTCTAGTTTCAGGGGGATCTGTCACCCTCACATAGACATACATTTAGTCAAAAGACCAATGCACATAAATACATTTTAAAAAAGAGTAAACAAATGTAAATAACGTATTGGAACAATTACACACACACACACACACACATACACACACACACACACACACACACACACACACACCTCACGCATTCACACACCAAAATAAGCCAGCTAGGCATAGCGGCGCAGAGCCTGTAAGTACCAGATACTCAAGAGACTGAATCAGGAGGATTGTTTAAGCCCACAAGTTAGAAGGCAGCAGGGCAACATAGAAACACACTGTTTTAAGAACAAAACAAAGTCAGTTCTTGTATTAGAAAGGCTGACATTCAAGTGTCCACTTCTGGAATCCCAGCAGGCTGTCGGCACTCTGTGGCCTTCAGTCGGCTTACCGAGGCAGAGGAGTTTCAAATTTAACTTTGCTGCCAGCATTTCCCTGTGATAGAGCACGGCTGGGTAGTGCCTGCAGGAAGAGTCCCATTCATCAGAGATGTGGAGGCTTCGGCTTAAGGGAGCGAAGTAAGGTGTGGAGGAGCAGAGGCGGCCAGGCAGGGAGGGCTAGAGGCACCGCTGCCCTGGTCCCTGACCTGTCCTGTCCCCTGAATGACAGATGAAGTGCTCAGGGCTTGTCCCAGCACCACTTCTTCATCCACTTTCTGGACCTCAAAATTCTCTAAATACTGTTATGTACCACAGTTCCCCAAATTAACTCCTCGGCCCAACCCTGTCTCCAGACTTCAGACTCCCATGTAGAGCCACCTGCTGGACAGATTGCCCCCCCCCCAGCCCCCGTGCCTGCCCCTCCCACACTTTCCCAAGTAAATGGTAAATTCAATCTTTCAACAGCTCTGGCCAAAAACCAAAACCCAAAACAAAAAACCTTTGAAACTACCCCCGACTCTTCCTCTCACATCCCACACCCCAGCTGTCAACAAACCCCTTAGGTAGTATCTGCAAAATGTACCCAGAACCTAGCCCCGTCTCACCACCCAGCCGCTGTCACTGCTGCTTCTCTTGGAGGACAGCAGTGTGTGACAGCCTCTTTGTTTGAAGGTGTGCAGCCTTGCAGTCCAGCCTTAATGCTGGGCTGGATCCCTTACGGATTATCTTTATTGCTCTAAAGTGTCCTTTTGTATGTGGATGGCATGCATACCCACGGGAGCCGGCGTCACAGGGTCCCTCTGAGCTGGGGGAGATTGTGAGTTGCCTGATCTGCGTGTTGCAAACTAAATTTGGGTCATCTGGAAGGCCAGTGGATGCTCTTCATTGCTGAGCCCATTGCTCTGGCCCTGGAGACTTTGTAAAAAGTGAGCTAGAGCTTACACATTATTCTGCCCAAAGTTTCCCATTGGCCAGCAAGGCCTGAGGCCTGACATCACCAGGTCCCCTCTGCTCCCTTTTGGATACTTGCTAGTCCCTGTTTCTGGCTCCCTCATGGCCTTTTGGTCTTGCTGTTTCTCCATAGTTCATGGCATGGTAGAGCCCTTAAGCGGCTGTTCCCTCTGGGGAGAGAGAGAGAGAGAGAGAGAGAGAGAGAGAGAGAGAGAGAGAGAGAGAGAGAGAGAGAGAGAGAGAGAGAGAGAGAGAGAGAGAGAGAGAGAGAGAATGGTTTGCTAACTGTTACTAAAAAGTTTGAACTGCTGGGCAGTGGTGATGCACGCCTTTAATCCAAGCACTTGGGAGCAGAAGCAAGCGGATCTCTGAGTTCGAGGCCAGCCTGGTCTGCAGAGTGAGTTCCAGGACAGGCAGGGCGACATACCCAGACGAAACCCTGTTTCGGAAAAACAGAACAGAAGTTTGAACTATAGTGCTTTCCTGACGCCAGGTAGGTAGGCCCCGCCCTCTGGTTTAGGGTTCTATTCTGCCCTCTAGTGGCCAATCTAGAAAAAGTTCTGTCTTCTCCGCGGGGAGGACAAGATCCCAGATTCCCCGTTGTTCATGAGTGATCTTGAGGAAAGTGACCTAACATACTTTCTGGGGTTTTGAGGAGTCAAAGATGAACGTGGTGGCTGTGTTTGATGTGGATGAGGTGGTTACCTTGGTAACTGCCATCCACTGTTAGAAGAGATTCCTGGGAAAGGGTGGAGAGATGGACTTTGGATCCCCACCCCCACTCGTGCGCGTTGGCACAGCAGCAGAAGCAAATGGCTTCACTGAAAGCTCCTGGCCTCGTCAGGGCCACTTGACTACTGCTCCATCTCTCCCCGGCCCCAAGCTACCTGTGGAGACTGTCCAGGGTTAGGCTGGAGGCTTAGCTCTTCAGATGGTCTGTGGCGTGTGGAGACTCTCCACCTCTTTAATCCTAGTACGCCACTCCGAGTCCCCCCTCCCCGCCGCCAACTGCCCCCACCCCCACCGCCGCCAACCGCCCCCACCCCCACCGCCCAGCTCCCTTACAGTGGCTTGGTGCAGCACACAGACTCATTGTCCCACTGAGCAGATGGAAGAAAGCGCCATGGGCAGGAACCATCAGTCCACGGATGGATGCAGAGCCTGATGCCCACTGTGATAAAGTGCCTGGGTCAGAGCAAGCCGAGGCAACAACAGGGTCACCGCCCAGCGATAGAGCTGTCTTTTCATCTTCAGCCATATGCATACCATCCCACTGGCCACTCGGATGGCCCTAAAGTTGAAAGGAGCCGACTGTGCCAGACAGGGTAGAATCACCAAGAACTCAGTCTCTGGCAAGCCCTGGCCCATAAAGAACACTCACTCTCTGTCTCTGTCTCTGTCTCTCTGTCTCTCTCTCAGATTTAGATTACACAGAGAAACCCTGTCTCAAAACAGAAACAAGAACAAAAACAAAAACCCAAAGCATTTACTATGTATACAACATTCTGCTGGGCTGTGGTGGCGCACGCCTGTAATCCCAGCACTCAGGAAGCAGAGCAGGTGGATCTCTGTGAGTTCGAGGCCAGCCTGGTCTACAAAGCAAGTCCAGGACAGCCAAGGCTACAAAGAGAAACCCTGTCTCAAAAAAACCAAAACCAAACCAAACCAAAACATGTACATCTGCACATCAGAAGAGGGCCAGATCTCATTATAGATGGTTGTGAGCTACCATGTGGTAGCTGGGAATTGAACTCAGAACCTCTGGAGGAGCAGCCAGTGCTCTAAACCTCTGAGCCATCTCTCCAGGCCCACATAAAGAACTCTTGCTGAGAGCATGGGGCTGGGAGCCAGGAGCCAGCTGTGCCGGCTCCCTCCATGAATGCGGTAGAGTGGTGGCTGCCTTTCTCAGTTTGCCTTTCGTGTCCAGCGCTGCTTAGTGAGCAGTGCAGCAGACCCATGAGAGATAGCTTGCCTTCACTGGGGCCTGGGGGGCTCCTTGGGGACAAGAGAGAAAGGAACTTCCTGCTGACCTTTGGCTTACTATCCCACTTCCCTGACTTGACTTTCTTCCCAGTCAGTGGGGCTGACTGGGACTGCCCCGACTCTTTCATCGGAGTCACTTCTGCAGCCTCTAGGACGGGCCGCTTGCCTCAGAGCAGCCTCCAATCCCTTCTACACACTGCTGCCTGAGGTCAGGGAGACAAACTAAGGCAGATTTCAGTGACTATAGCCAGGGCCATGCTTACATAATGGTGGGGTTGGCTAGTTACAACAGCACACAGAAGCATTGTTCCCCCCCGCATGGGCATGATCCTCTGGACTGAATGTAGGCAATGAGGTTGGCATAGGGCATCCACTCACCCGGAGACGCCCAAGCGGCATCACATCCTCTACTTGGTTAGTGTTGTAGACGAAACGTGTTCACGCACTTCCCTCTGTGCGTGGCTGATGCACCAGGCAGTGTGATTCCCTTAATCCTCACATCCCAGGCCAGGCAGGGAGAACACACACCCTGTCAAGTGGCAGGGCTAGAATCCAAAGTCAGATTTGCCTCTCTTGCTTTTCTGAGAAGCACCCAGCCTGAGCACCCACTTACACAGGCTTCCTGTTGGGTGTGGGGCCCAGAAGGAGGCTGTTTTCATCACTTCTCTGTAGCTACCTGTCTGTGCGGCCACACCCTCATGCCGTCCATGCAGACTGTGGTGAGGACAAAGAGCAGCCCAGTTGTCCTATAAAATTAAGCACCTCTCCGCTGGGCTTGAGGGTAGAGGTCTGCACTCCTCTGCTCGGGAGGCTGAGAGTTTAAGATCTGAATGGGTTTAAGTAATCTCAAAAAGCAAAATAAAAATTAAGTGCTTTGTTTTATGAGTCCAATTTTCTAGGGCTCTAAGCTTATTTTAAAGCAGAAAAGAAGCCAGGTGGTGGTGACATGTATTTTTGATCCCCAGCACTTGGGAGGCAGAGGCAGGCAGATCTCTAAGTTCAAGGCCAGCCTGGTCTACAGAGTGAGCTCCAGCACAGCCAGGGCTACACAGAGCAACCCTGGCTTGGAAAAAAGAAAAAAGATGTCTAGACTGTGCTGAAGAGGGACCAATGCAGACGGCCACACAGCTGCCTTAATGGAAGCTGAGGAATGCTCTGGACTGTGTCTTCAAATATTCAAACAGCGGCTCAGAGCTTAGACATAAGGAGAGCCCGTGTGTCTGCTGAAGGCCTAGGAGAAAGCAACACAGAGCAGTTGTCTATGTACGAGTCTTTATTAAAGAGAGAGGACTCAGGGCTACAGGGTCAGCCGTAGACCTACAGTGTGAGCGTGGCAGAAGAAGAGCTTGCCTCAAGTTCTGACCATTATGGGAGACAGCCAAACTGTCCCTGTAGACTTGGGGACATGGTAGAAGAACGCCAGGGCATTCTACAAAGCAACCTGACCACTCTAGAGAGATGTACAGGAGCTTTCGGCACAAGTTTAAGCCTCGTGACTCCAGGGGTGGCTTCCCGACAGCCACTAATTCATGTGTCTTTCTGCATAAGGAGAGTGACATCCCCCAGGGGAACATCTGGGACAACCAAGACTACGGCTAGATGCCACAAGGCCAGCTTGGGATACAAATTCTGGTTTATCCAAATTAGATACTATACCCCCAACCTCTTATTAGTCATGGTGACGGTGTGACGTCTCTTCAAACCCACGACTAGAAATCCTGTGGCCACACGCCCCAGCGAGATCCTCGGGATAGGAGTGACCAGGGGGTTCTGCCACGCAGGAGGCACGGGCATGGCTTGTGTGCTGCTGGCAAATGAGTCTCCACTACACAGAATCACTCTTTTATCTGAGTATCTCCATCTTCTCAGTCCTGGACGTCAAAGTAGTCGATCACTGGCTCCTTCACTATCTTCTGTAAGTTACTACTCCCAGGGGTCCTGCAAAGCAAGCAAAGGACGATCAGGGGAAATAAGCCAACATGTGTGCGCCCTGCTGTTGTAACAGCGGGAACCTACCGCCAACATGTGTGGCTCTGCTAACAGCCTACTGGTGTTCATTATATTATTTTTTTTCTACTCTAAAAAAATTTCATAAAAAAGTTTTGTATGAAAATCAAGCAAGCAGGGAGGGTAAAGAAAGATTGTGGCACGGGCAGGCTAACGGTGCCCCACGGCTGTGTCTAAGCAGAACTGAATACAGCTGTGGCTTCATGCTTCACAATCCTTAGCTGTCACCCCAGCACTGGGAGGGTGGAGGCAGGAGGATCAGGAATTCAAAGTCATCCTTTGAGACCAACCAACCAGGGCTATGCAAGACCCTGCCTCAAGAAAACCAAACCCAAACCCAAACCCAAATAATAAAACCACTGCCTGTTTGGATATAGACTCTGCTGACCCAAACCGAGGCCGCTTGGCTTTCAGGAGTGAAGAGAAGACACTGCTGGCGGAGGCCATGCCTGCCCTCTGCCCACGCCAGTTCCACGCAAAGCGGCTTTCTTACTTGTCTGTCTGGTGTCGGTGGTGGGGAATTGGTGGTGGAGGCCGTGTCTGCGTTTCCCTTTCAATCACGCTGGTCAGTGTGGCAGGAGGACAGACGGACTTCCCTCTGAGGAGTAAAGCGAGGTCTGAGGGTGAGTCACGAGCAGAAACCGCAGAGCCGGAGCCCGGCCTTTGACCGGGCAGCACACTCACACAGCACCTGCCTCAGTGTGGTCAGCGGGCAGCCAACCTTGTCCCGTCCAGCCACCCTGCCAGCCCTGCTGGCCACGCTTCACTCTTTTTCACTGTGAAGTTCTCTCAACACCCTCAGGCACAGACGGTGATTCTATGTCCTTCTTGTCCCTTCCTGTGTCACACGACCACCTCCATTTTCTCTGATGGCAACACTGAGTCAGGGTCCAGTGTCTCTTCTGTTCCCGTCATACCAAGATTAGAGCCAGGGAGGTCAGGGGGAGAGCCAGGGGACAGAGGGACGGGAGCACAGGAGTGATGAGTGGGCACTCTGCTCCACCTCCCTCCACCTGCAGAGATGCCACCTCCAGTGTCCACAGTGGATGGGGGCAGCTGTGAGACCTGGGCACTTGGCTGTACCTATTCCTCCCGGAGGAAGAGCAAGTAACGGAAGCACACGGTGACTCCCGTGGTCATGCCTGGCCTGCTGAAGAGCTCTCCCTGTGACAGCAAGGTCAACCCACCTGATGGCGGTGACCACGACGTTCCGCTTTGGCTCACTGTCATAGCTCACGCTCTCCAGCCCATATACTTGGGCCAGGTCGTGGATGACCCGGCGGTGGTCTCTGTTCATGGGAGGGAAGCTGTAGCTCTTCCTGTTACTCTTGCCCTGGTTGGAAGGAGAGAAGACCGATTAGGGCCACCGCCCCTGGAAACACAGGAACGCAGCCACTCGGCGGTGACTGAGCGTCACTTCATGTTTCCTGCTTGAACCTTTATTAGTGTTAGCATTACTGTGCAGGCCAGATGATTATTTGGGGAGTTGGTTCTTCCTTCAAACTCAGGCTGGCAGGCTTGTGTGCCGAGGGCTTTGACCGTGGAGCCGTCTCGTCAGCCTGTGACTGAATTTTAGAGGTTCAAAATGCCTAAGGGTTCTGTGTGAGATGGGATCTGACGCAGACGGACAGGGCTAGCAATGAAGAGTGCGTGGTGGGGCGTAGTGGCTCTTCCTGAGGGAGCCCATAACTGTGGAGTGATAGTCCCAAGAAACACCCCTACCCCCCACTTCCTGGAGCAGTCTGTTCTACTGAAGCCATTGAGTGTGCAGATATAGACACATGAACAGAAATGCATTTGCTCAGGCTTCCTACGCAGAAAAGGAAGGAAGTGGGAAGCCGGTGAGGGAAACAAACACTGGGAAGGGCAGCTATTGTTAGATAAACCCCCAAAACAGCCAAACAGCCACTTTGACCTCACACCCAGTGACTAGAGAGGGAGCCAAGGCAGGACTGGCTCCCGCTTACCAAATTATCTTTTTTTTTTTTTTTTAAATACAGGACCTTATTATGTAGCACTGATTATCCTAGACTTTGCTATGTAGATCAGGAAGCCTCCCACTCACAGAGATCCACCTGTGTCTGCCTCCTGAGTGGTGGGATAAATGGTGTTCATCACATACCCAGAGCACTAAATTACTTTCCCACGCAAGGTTCACTTTGCTGTCCCCGGCAGGCTGGAGCCCACGCCTCAGCCTGCGCCCCCCTATCCTAGGCAACCTTGCCGTCATCTGAGGGCCTTGAACGGCTTCTAACTTGAAGTCATTCTCCTAGGACTGTTGAGCACCTTTTCTTCCCCTACAGACAGGGTCTCTCTATAGCCTAGGCTGTTCTGGAACTCACTCTGTAGACCAGGCTGGCCTCGAGCTCAGACATCCGCCTGCCTCTGCCTCCCGAGTTCTGGGATTGAAGGTGTGCACCACCATGTCCGGCTAAAGATTATCGTTAATGTACACTCAATTAAATTGTAGACATCTTTTCTATAATGACAGAAGCGATCCAAGCTTCCATAAATGTTATTGGCTGAGCATTGAGAATCTGCATCCTTTTCCTACAACCCCCTAGACTAACACTGTTTCTGAAACTTATTTACTAATATTAAAAAAAAACAAAAAACAAAAAAGCAAAACAAGCTGGAGCCAGCTGTGGCGGCATGTGCCTTTAGTCCCAGTAATTGGGAGACAGAAGCAAGCAGATCTCAGTGAGTTCAAGGCCAGCCTGGTTTACAAAGTGAGCCTGGCCAGGGCTGTTAGAGAAATCCTGTCTCAGGGGGGAAAATCAAGTTGGTCTCAGAGATGCCGAGTTGGATGCGTTTAGTTCTACCTTATTCACGGCCTCCACAAGCATTTCCATTTCCTTCTCAATGTCACTGACAAACTTTAAGTCTTTCCTGAAATGAGAAAGCATCAGTTAATTCCTTCTGTTCTTGCTGTCCTGGGAACCTCTACTCCCCTAGTGCCACCACAGGATAGCGAGGACAAGGCTAGCAGAAGTGCAGAGCTGAGGAACTGCCGGACGAGAGAGGCATGGCACAACAAACAAAAGAAAGAGGAGAAAAGGAGGAGGAGAAGCAGCCCCCAGACAGCCAGAAAAGGAGATGGTCCTACCCCAGATAAGGACCTCACTACGACTATGAGATGGGTGAGAGGCGGCTCAGCTACCCCTCTTCAGAACATCCTGGGTAGCCCTTGGGAGGCCCGGACTATGACTGCAGGGACCACCCTCAACTACTGCTGCAGGGACCACCCTCAACTACTGCTGCAGGGACCACCCTCAACTGCTGCAGGGACCACCCTCAACTACAGGTTGAGTTCTGCAAGGGGCAGCTAAACAACATGGGATTTCTTACAATGTAAGTTAACTTTATTGGCGTAATAATGGAGAGAAACACATTAATTACCACATCTTATAATACTCATTAGACGGGTTCATAAGCTTCAGCTGAGAAAGTGGGTAACCAGTCACATACCTGGCGTCATCTTTCAAATTGTCGCTGAATTTTGATGCTGAGGAACGTACATTGAAAGGATCAGAATCATCACTGATGTCAAATGCCTCTGCCAACCTCCTGAAAGTGACAGACAGGGAAGTCATGTAGTATTCCTTTCTTATTACAGGGGCTTTGTCTCAAGACTCCCTACTGACGCCCGGATCCAAAACACTCTGGCTGAAGTGCCTACTGTGATGCTCCTATCTCTCCCTGAGATTACCACCACAGCAGGGTCATGTGATGCTGGGATCAGACCCAGGGCTGCTTGCATGCCAGTTAGCCAAGCTCTCTACCAGCTGAGGCACACCCCTGGCCCCATTGTTTTCTATACATGCAAACCTACAATGAAGTTTAAATTATGAGTCTGGTGCAGTAAGTGATGGACATTAGCTTTCTATAGATTGCAGTAAGCTTGGCACACGTTCTTACATAACTCAACAGCTTTCCCTTTTACTACAGAAATCACCTGTGGCACACACTTTTTATTTTATTTTTGGGTCTTTTGAGACAGGGTTTTTCTGTGTAGCCTTGGCTGTCCTGGACTCACTTTGTAGACCAGGCTGGCCTCCGCCTGCCTCTGCCTCAAGTGCTGGGATTACAGGCATGCTCCACTGCGCCCGGCTACATTTTGTTTTTGAGACATCTTGTACTTCAAGCTGGCCTCAAACTCATTAAGAGTTAAGGAAGGAAGGGGGAAAAAAAAGAGCTGAGGAAGGCTTGAACTCCTGATCATTCTGCCTCCACCTTCCAAGTACTGGGACTATAGGTATATGCAGCCATGCCTGGCTTTTTGGCTTTTTTGGTTTTGTTTTGAAACAGAAAAACACTGGCAGGATGGCCCTGAACAGCAGCAATCCTCCTGTCTCGGTCTCTCAAGCACTAGGATTGTCATATCTCAAAAACCAGCCAATCAACAAAATCTCACTGCTGCTCCTCAGGCACATGCACGCACACACACACACACACACACACACACACACACACACACACACACACACACACACACACACACACACACACACACACACACCCCTAGGTAAGCAAGCAAACAGTGAAAATAAACACCCAAACCAAGCAAACCCCAGGACCAGGCATTACTCTGAACTACTACAAGGGTTACTTGGACACAAGCGCTCTGCTACTGTAACTAAGAAGCCTAGGTGACAACGGTGCGGATAGCTTATTCAGTGTGGATACATGGTGCAAAGGAGTGAGTTGTATCCTTCCAGGACGGAGTGGATAGCATGAGGTTTTATTGTTTTACTTAAAATAGTGTGGAACCAGGGCTGGAGAGACAGTCAGCTGCTACACTGCTGCTCTTCCAGAGGGCTTGGTTCTCCGCAGCCACATCGTGGCTCATAACCATCTGTGACTCCAACTCAGAGGGTCTGACACCCCCTTCGCCAGAGACGCAGGACATGCAAGTGGTGCATAAATATACATCCAGGCAAAACACCTATAGACATAAAACAAAAACAAAGCCCATCTAGGCAAAGGTTACAGAATTGTTTTCATAAAAAATATGCAAAAAGATGGGTCTAAATAAATTAGCCCGCCGGGCGTGGTGGTGCACGCCTGTCATCCCAGCCCTCAGGAGGTAGAGGCAGGTGGACCACTGTGAGTTCGAGGCCAGCCTGGTCTACAAAGTGAGTCCAGGACAGCCAAGGCTACATAGATATGAAACCCTGTCTTGGAAAACCAAGAAAGAACAAGGGGCACTGGAGCTGGAGAGATGCTGAGGTCGAGCATGGTCTCTGTTCTTCCAGGAGATCTGAGTTTAGGTCCCATCTGGGTAACTCTAGCTTCTTAGGTACCTGCACATATGTGACACAAATTCACGCAGACACAGGAGTACAATAAACATAAATCTCTTGGCCTAGAGAGACGGCTCAGTGGTTAAGAGCACTGACTGCTCTTCCAGAGGTCCTGAGTTCAATTCCCAGCAACCACATGGTGGCTCACAACCATCTACAATGAGATCTGGTGCCCTCTTCTGGTGGGCAGAACATGTATAAATAAATAAGCTTTTTTTTTTTTTTCAGTTGCAACACGCAAGAGGCTTTATTGCAGGGGGTCGGGTACCCGGGCGTCTCAGTCTCTGGAGAGGCTGGCGTGCCGATTTTTTTTTTTTAATAAAGCTTTCAAAAATAAAGGGAGTGTCACTGGTTAGAGTGTTCACTGCTCCTGCAGATGAGCCAGGCTCAGTTCTTAGCACCGACATGTGGCTCCCAACCATCCGTAACTCCAGCGCCAGGGCACCTTACCCCCTCTTCTGACACCTGAAGGCACCAGGCATGCACACAGTGTCCATACATACCAACAGGCAAAGCACTCATACATATAAAATAAATACATCTTAGCACAGCTGCACAATTCTGTACTACTCCAAGTTGGGAGGAGGAGGTGGGAGAGTCAACAAGTATGACAAGATGAAAAAGACTGACGATTCCAAGTATGACAAAAAGTGTATAGCAACAGGAAATCCTACCCTGCCAGAGGCAGGGTAATGCAGTTTGGGACACTGAACAGAACCTGGATATATGAACTCTAAGTTCCTATCTGACAGAAACAGACACTGCCAAGTGAAGCAGGAGGTGGGCACGGTGCCGTACACCTATGATGGATGGCAGCATCCCAGCTCTTAGGAGGCGTGGCCTACACAGGGACTACGGGGTCAGAATGAGTTACATAGTGAGACCTTGTCGGACAAAAATCAAACAGCCAGCCAACAAACAAGAGCTGGGGGTGCAGAGACAGAAAGCTTGGGACCTCCCAGCCAGCCAGCGCAAAGTCAGCAGTGAGGAGAGACCTTGTCTTGAGAGATGAAGTGGATCCCAGCACTCTGGAGGCAGAGGTAGGTGACTGAGTTTAAAGACCAGTCTGGTCTAATGTTTGCCTAGTATAAGCAAGGTCCTGGCTCTGATGCTAAGCACTATGAAAAGAAAAAGACATGGGGTGGGGGATTAGGGTGAGAGAAGCAAACAAGAAAAAAAAATGGTTTTTTGGTGGTTGCACTGGGGACTGAACCTAGAGCCTCACGCGTGTTAGTTGCCTCTACCATTTGGCTATAGCTCCAGACTTTTTATTTTGAGGTAGGGTCTGAGAACGTTATCCAGACTGGCCTCAAACTCATCCGTGTATCCCTGTCTGGCCTCAGATGCTAGGAATGCCCCAGCCTGTCTCCCCGGTCCTGGGCTTACAGTGTGCGCCACCACGCCTGGCTTATACTGTGCATGTCTAGGCTGGAGGTTGATGCTAGAGGTTTTCCTTGGTCACTCTCCATTTTATTTTTTTTACTTTTTGAGACAGTCTTTCTACACATCCCTTGCTGCCCTGGAACTCACTATGTAGATGATGCTGGTCTCAAAGTCACAGAGACCCACCTACCTTATGTTACACTGCAATAGAACATCCATTCAACCTTTTTTTTAATAGCCTCCTGCCTCTGTTGGATCAGGAGGGTGGCCTGACACAATGTCAGCATGTGTGGACATGTGAAATCTACACCACGCCGAAACCACGCAGTGCATGTCTCTGAACGTGCTGAAATTACCTGAGTGGTTTATCTTAGCCAATCCAACCCTACGGCCACATTCCTCTGCCCATAGCAGATCAGACTCAGAACCGATCGATGCTGAGTGAAGGAAGGGTTGCCTTGTCCCATTACACCTGGCTGGAGGAGCTGGTGACAAGCTACGGAAACCACTTACTTTTTCCTTTCCAAGGCCGAGCACTCCTCATCACACTGCAACCTTGACAAACAGATGGAACAAGTGGTCAGGGCACAGCGCGACAGCTCCCGCCCAGTAAAAAAACCCCAGGCGGGCGATGCGTGAATACAGCAGCCCTTGGTGTGAGGCCATCTGTTTCCCAGGCTTCACTAGCACCCCTGCCAGTGGGCTGCTGCTGTCTTCCCTAAGTTCAGAGATGGCTCGATGGGTCCTTCTGGGGGTGGCCTGGGGGATGTGGGGGGTGGGGGGTGGGAGGCCTCCTGGTTACGGAGCCTAGCAGTCCTTGGCAGGCGTCCCTTTCTAGACACGGTCACCACTTTGGATCTCGGTCCTGTGGGCTGAGCTACACAAATTCAGGCCTCTGCTGCTTTCCCTGCCAGCAGGCTGAAGCGAGGCTCGGAAGACCACCTTTGGTCTCTGCTGCGTCCTGAGCAGGACCCACGGTGGTTGTGTTGTATATATATGGTCTCAGCATCCTAGTCTGTTGGACACCCACTGTGAGACGCTACAGCGAAGGGCTGAGATGCACAGATCCCTGTTCAAACTGCTCAACTGGAGGAGGAAGAAAGCACACACAGTCAGAATCACCTGGCTTGCTGGACTTCCTTCTTGGTAATGAACTTGTTGATCTCCACAGAGTCTCCAAGCTGCATGTCTGATAGTTTAGAGGCCATAGAAATAGCAGCGATCCTGAAATATATGAAAGAAAGATGATGAGGCACAGCAGTGCCCTAAGAACCTCCCGGTGCTGGGGATACGGAAGCTCCCTCGGAGCCCAGCAACCACAGGGTAGCTGTGTGGCCTTGGAAGCTCACCTACCGTTGATGCTTACTGTAGCACTACACATAAGCTCCTGGCACGCTTATGGCGCGCAGCTCAGCTAGATTCTAAGCAGCTGCACAGGAGGTGAAGAGTTATCACACCTTCTGTCTCCAGAACACCCACGCCCAATGCTTTATTCAAACAGACCATCAAGCAAGACACGGGGTGCACGCCTTTAGTCCCAGCCCTTGGGAGGCAGAGGCTGGCAGATCTCTGTGAGTTTGGGGTCAGCCTGGTCTACACGCCTTTAATTCCAGCACAAGGGAGACAGAGGGAGGAGGATGGCTGTGAGTTTGAGGCCAGCCTGCTCTACAAAGTGAGTTTCCAGACAGCCAGGGCTGTTACACAGAGCAACCCTGTCTTGAAAAACCAAAACCAACCAACCACCAAAGAAACAAATAAACCCTTGTTTCCGAAGACAAATGAACAAAACCAACTTAATGTCCAATCAGCTATCTGTGTAATCGTGTAGTCCTACAGCCATGGCCAACACCTTCATATCTATGTATGTTAGAGATGTGTGTAGCCAGCCACTCACTAACAGCCATCTCTATACTCAGATCTCGGTACAACGGCATGGGTACCAGTACTTTAGGAAGCTGTAAGGCTGTGTGCCAGAACAAGTGGAAAGCCCATGCTTGTGATGGCTGAGCCACCGACAAGAAAAGGTAGAGCATTAAGGCACTGTACCTGACTTCACGACATCTTCCCTTCTCTCTTCTGGTGTAATTAGATGAAAAGGGGAGGAAAGAGTGGGAAGGAGGAAGCAAAACATTTCCTTTACAAACTAAAGGGGAAAGGCACTTCTGTTTGTTTTTTGTTTTTAGAGCCAGGTTTTCCTCTGTATATCCTTGGCTGTCCTGGACTGGCTTTGTAGGCCAGGCTGGCCTCGAACTCACAGTGATCCACCTGCCTCTGCCTCCCAGAGTGCTAGGATTACAGGTGTGTGCCACTGCTCCTACTAGAATAACCTTTTTCTAAAGACTTAGTACTTCACTTATTTACTTATTGTGTGTGCATGTGTCTGTGTGGGTGTCAGGGAGGGCACTGGATTCCTGAAGCTGAAGTTATGACTGACCAGGAGCCGCCTGGGATCCAGACTCAGGTTCTCTGGACCAGCAATAAATGCTCTTAACTGCTGTGCCACCTCTCCAGCCCCAGATGTAAAAAATTCTACTTTAACATTTTTCTAGGGACTGGCAAGATGGCTCAACAGGCAAAGATGCTTGCAGCTAAGCCTGACAATCTCACTTTCATCCCTGGCACCCACACAGTAGAGGGAGAGAGCCAGTTCCCCCAAGATGTCCTTTTGCTTTCACCTATGCACTGTGACACACGTGTGTACATGCCTGTGCATGCACATGCACAGGAAACAAATAAATAAATAAATACAAACCTTCACAAAACCCAAGGCAACTAGTGACAAGCCCCACCAACTCTGTAGGGCTGGAGATGCAGCTCGGTGGCAGAGCCCTCGTGTGTCTAGCTTTAGAGCAGCTAGTAGAGGAATGCCCTTCAAGCAGACCCACCCACCACTTGAGCACGTACATCGCACTGACCTTTGATAAGTCCCGGATGCCTCGGAGCAAATCACCATCTCTTTTCTTCTCCCACACTCACACTGTAACTCTACCTGAAATATCAATTAGCACGAAGTGACTCTTCCCGCCAGAGAACTATATGAGAACCAGGCAGGTTTTTCCCTTTTTAAAGCCTTTCCTAAATCAAATCATAGCAGAGATCAACTGGTGATCAGCATCTCTCGAGGCTGGAGACGCTAGTCACCAAGCACGCGCGTGCACACACACACACACACACACACACACACACACACACACACACACACGCTGATGACACGGCTGTGGACATGCTGGGGGCGGGCATGCCCAGATCAGAACGCTCCTTTCTGGAAAGCACCTCTCTTCTTACTCCCAGTGCAAAGGGCAAACCTAGAAGGAAGCTTGTGCCACCGAACCCAGTGTACAGAGTGGATGCAGACACAAGCCTAGCTGACTCAGGTGATCCCTCTGCGTTCATCTCCTCAGGGTGGCCTTTTGTGACCCCTCAGAGCAAACTGAACCCCCCACTTCCCTGCTATGAGATTGTAACCACTCCTCTACAATAACACAGTCCTAGTTACACGAGTCATCATTCACCCGTCGTCTGTCCTATCCTAAGGGACCACGTGTGTTGTGCTCACTAGATTCAGTGCCACCACCTCACAAGGTATCATGCAGACTGTATGATTTCTCTTGATGACTGGCAGTTCCTAGATGCACATAGTGGGGCCACTGAAGTCAACACTGGACCCACACTTACCTTGGCTTTACAAGCTGTCACAGGACAGGGTAAACCGGGGTGGCAGGGCGCCATACATGGGTGGCCACAGTCAGCTCTGGATGTGGTACAGGGCTGCTTGCAGGCCTCATCCGCAAGACATTCTCCTTTGTGACAAAGTCTTTGACATTTGTGCATCCCACAGGGTAGCATGGCACTGCAGGGTAATCCGCAAGAGATATCAACCAGGTGACAGGGGATGTTGCTTCGTAGCTAGGAGAGACAGAAGTAGCCAGATTCTCATCTCTGTGTGGGTTCCGGGTAAGTTTTCACTCTTAGAATGCATTCTTTCCCCTTTTATGTTTTGCAGCTCTGAGACTGAGCCAGGAGCTTCAGGCAGGCATGCTCTGCAAATACTGTACCACTGAGTTATGTCCCTGGATTGTAAGCTCTTTAGAAAATGAGCTGTAGCCGGGTGTGGTGGCGCACGCCTTTAATCCCAGCACTCGGGAGGCAGAGGTGGGCGGATCGCTGTGAGTTCGAGGCCAGCCTGGTCTACAAAGTGAGTCCAGGACAGCCAAGGCTAACACAGAGAGACCCTGTCTCAAAAAACCAAAAAAGAAAATGAGCTGTATGTTTTGTTTTGACATATAAACTTAGTGTGTATGAGCTGGGTGTGGTGGTGCACGCCTTTAATCCCAGCACTCAGGAAGCAGGTGGATTGTTGTGAGTTCGAGGCCAGCCTGGTCTACAAAGCAAGTTCAAGACAGCCAAGGCTACACAGAGAAACCCTGTCTTGAAAAAAACAAAAAACAAAAACAACAACAACAACAACAAAACACCCCAAAACTTAGTGTGTATGTTATAGCATCCATGTAGAGGTCAAAGAAAGGTTTACAGGAGTTGGCTCTCTGCTGCCACCATGTAGCTCCCAGGAACTAAACTCAGGTAGTCGGAGGGTTGGTGGCAGGTGCTTTTACCTGCTAACCATGAGGCTAGCCCTGCTTAGGAACTGTTGAGACAGGATCTCCAATAGCCCAGGCTGGCCTCAAACTATGCAGCCACAGGAGGCATCATGCCTTGCTTAAATAATCATTTTTTTAAAAAAATTATTTACTATGTATACAGTGCTCTGCCTGCATGTACACCTGCACGCCAGAAGAGGGCACCAGATCTCATTATAGATGGTTGTAAGCCACCATGTGGTTGCTGGGAATTGAACTCAGGACCTCTGGAGTAGTCAGTGCTCTTAACCCCTGAGCCATCTTTCCAGCCGCCCCCCACCCCTTTTAAGGCAGGGTCTTATTATGTAGATGGGGCTGGTCTCAAAGCACAGAGATCTACCTGCGTTTGCCTCCTGAGTGTTGAATTAAAGCTGGACACCACCACACAGTCATAAAGACTTAAAAACTCCTTCTAACTGAAAGCAGATTCCCCCTCACCTCCAACTCCTGCCAGGGTTTTTCTGTGTATCCTTGGCTGTCCTGGAACTCACTCTGTAGGCCAGGGTGTCCTCGAACTCAGAGACCTGACTGCCCCTGCCTCCTAAGAGCTGGGATTAAGTACCATCACCAATCGATAACAATTACATTTTCAAAGTTAGGAGAGAAAAACAAATGCCGACGCTGTTTAAGGATAACACTGTGGGGATCCCACATGCACAGATGAGACCAGGTAACTAGGGAACACCTTTTAAAATGCTGCAACCACTAGGGCAGACAGGCCTACTGTCCAGGGACTCAGGAGGCAGGGCCAGGGTGACTGGTGCTGAAGTTTGCCTTTCCAGCTTTTCCTTCCTCCCCTCAAAACCACCTGACAAACCAAGGGGATGAGATGGTGTCATTGCCCACTCTCCGAAGGCTGAGGTGAAAAACTAGTGGACAGGGGCAGGGTTGGCACTGCTGCAGAGCTGTGTTACGTGGTTATATCACATCTCAACTATCCCGTCATATCTCCTAGCTGAGGGTCTCATAACTTCAGGTAAGCTTGGCGTAAAGGAAGGGAGAGGTGGGGACCGGCAAATTGGCAAAAACAGATGCTGCCAAGCCCAGCAACTCATATCCAATTCCTAGGACCCATACAGGAGGAGACAAGCAACTCCTGGGAGCTGTCATCTGACCTCCACACACAACTCTGTGGCACACAAACCTTTCCCCCATCACACACATAATGAGGAGGCAACAGGAACTCCCAATTCGTTTTATTTCTTGAAAAATTACCTGCTTCTAGGCCTCCTATTGCTGGAAAAACACACTGGAAATTTATTACTAATCAAATATTATTAAATAATAATAATAATAATAATAATAATAATAATAATAATAATAATAATAATAAATAATAAATAATAAATAAATAAAGACAGGGTCTTATCTTGATCTCCTGCTTCCACGTCCCTACATGCTGGGATTATAGGCATGTGGTACTATGCTCAGCTTCAAGATTATTTTTATATAATCATTACAATTCCTTCAAGAGCCCTTGAAATTTGGAGACTCTCTGTTTTGTTTTGTTTTCCTGTTTTTTGAGACAGGGTTTCTCTGTGTAACAGAGCCCTGGCTGTCCTGGAACTCACTTTGTAGACCAGGCTGGCCTTGAATTCAGAGGTCCACCTGCCTCTGCTGCTGCCAGTATTAAAGGCATATGATACCACACTTGGCTTGGAGACAGTTTTATTCCAGTAATACATGACTTTTTGACATGGAGTCTTGCTATGTAACCCAGGCTGGCTTCAAACTCTCAGCCTTTCTTTTTTTAAAATATTTATTTTTTGATTATGTATACAGTGCTCTGCCTGCACATATACCTGCAGGCCAGAAGAGGGCATCAGATCACATTATAGATGGTTGTGAGCCACCATGTGGTTGCTGGGAATTGAACTTAGGACCTCTCGAACAGCCAGTGTTCTTAACCACTGAGCCGTCTCTCCAGCTCCACTCTCAGCCTTTCTAACACTGAGATTAAGCATGCGCTATCACATCCAACTCCCATGACATCTAACTTCTCACTTTGAAGAGGCCACCAGCTCTAGACCACACATCCTTCCAATTGCTTTGGAATTAGGGATACCTTCTGTTAAGTTCTGAGCTCTTGTTACCACTCCTCACGACTTGCTTATTCTATCTCAGTGTCCCTTACGGGGTTGTTTCCTCTAGTATGCCTTTCTTTGGCAGGATCTCTGCGCCCATGCACTTCCTCTGCTCACAGTGGTCAGTTTCTCTCTGCCCACTACCCCTGAAATGATGGTTCCATAAAAGCAGGGGTGTGTCAGCCTTGTTAACTTCTGAGTTACCTCACACCTACTCTGTTACTTGGCAGAAAGTAGGTATTCAATTACTATTTATTCAGTAAAGGTAACACACGAGTATTTCGTGGTAAATAAATTAACAGTAAGTACAATGCAGATAGGGTGGGACATGCTTGTAATCCCAGTACCTGAGAGGTAGAGACAAGGGGGTCAGGAGCTCAAGGCCAATTGGAGCTATATAAATCCTGCCTCAAAGCAAACACATGCGCGAGCGCGCGCGCGCGCGCACACACACACACACACCACATACACACACACACACACACACACACACACACACACACACACACAAATTACAGAGAAGTAACATAAAGAGCTATGATTTAAGAACTACGGCAGGAGACTGGGCATAGTGGCACACGCCTTTAATCCCAGCACTTGGGATGCAGAGGCAGGTTGATCTCTGAGTTCAAGGCCAGTCTGTGCTACAGAGTGAGTTCCAAGACAGCCAGGGCCACACAGAGAAACCGTCTCAAAAAACCAACCAACCAACCAACCAACCAAAAAAACCCACCCCAAAATAAGCTACCACAGGATATAAGTACAGAAAAAATGTCTATTAAAGATAGAAGAATATTGAAAACATGTTACAGATAGCAAGAGTTACGAAGGAACAAGAGCAGGCCACACACTCCATCATCTTGGAGTAGGAGGAGCATGTACACATTCCCTGGTTACACAACAAAATGTTAGAGTATTTCTCTCACTGCCCAGGGGTGCAGGTCAGCCACAGGGCCCTTGCCATTCCTGCTGCTATGATAAAATAGCCTGACAAAGAGAAACAGAGGAAGAAAGGGTTTATTTGGCTTACAATTCCAGGTTACAGTTCATTATTGCGGCTAAGCAAGGGCAGGAACTGAAGCAGCTAGCACATCATCCCCACAGCCAGGGAAGAGAGGGATGAACGCATGCACGTTGCTCGCTGCTCAGCTTCATTTCTCCACTCACACAGTTTAGGATTTTCTGCCTAGGAAACGGTGCCTCTCACAGTGGGCCGTGGCTCCCCACATCAATTAACAATCAAGAAAAATCCCCACGGACATACCCACAGGCCAAATCTGATCTAAGTAGTTCCTCAGTAAGACCCTCTTTCTATGTGGTTCTAGGTTGTGTCAAGGTGACAGTTACATCAGCACAATTCATCCCTTGTCAAGTTAACACACAAACATGTCACTTTGAGCTTTTCATTTCTTGTCCTCAAATCTCATGGTAATATCTTAGTATAAAATATAGTCCAACTCCAAAAAGCCCCCCAAAGTCTTCAAAAATTCCAACACTTCAAAAGTCCAAAGTCTCTTTAAAAGTCCAAAGTTTCTTAATTGTGAGCTCCTGCAAAATAAAAAACAGGTTACATACTTAAACATTCTTATTCCAAAAGGGAAGAACTAGGGCATAAAAGCAGCTACACTAAAGCAAACCCAAAATCCTGCAGCTCACTGTCCAACACGTGGAACTCAATCATTACGTCATCTGCCAGGCTCCTGAGGGCTTAGGCAGCCTTGTCTCCTGAGCTCTGACATCCCCAGGACACACGGCTCCTCTCTTAGGCTGATCCATTCCATACCAGCAACTCTCACTGGTGGACAGCGCAGTTCTGGTATCTCCAATACTATGGGGTCTCCACTGCTGCCGAGACTTCACTTTCACCAAAGGCCTCTCAGGACTCTGCAGGGACATGGACCCTGGCTGCATGGTGTCTGGCTTCTGTGGCTCCCCATAGCCTCCTGTGCCTGCAAACCCAGCACCATGTGGCAGCTCTTACAACGTCAAGTTCTGCTGCAGGCTTGAGGTGCAGCCCGGCCCTTGGACAACAGCTATGTTCGCATCTTTGTGCTGACCGCAAGGAAATACTTTCCTGTTGTTTCTAGGAGGCACAGAAGGTTCTGCCTTGGTGGTGCTGATCTCTTATCAATCATGGCTGTTCTTCAGCCCCAGGCTGATCGCCACATACAGATTATTAGCCATGTAGGAAAAGGCCCACTTCCTGATAAAGTCCTCCCTTCTCTCTGAAACCTCAAGAACTAGTCCTCAAAGGGCACATACTTCGCCCAAGCTTCCACACTGGGCTTTGCAGCCCAGTCTCAAAGTCTTACATATTCTGCCTCCAAAAAACATGGTCAGAGCTTTCACAGCAACAACCTCACTCCTCAGTACCAATTTCTGGTCTAGGTTCAATGTGTTGCTGTAACAGAACAGCCTAAGGAAAAGCCACATGGTAGGAAATGGTTTGGCTTTCGCTTCCAGTTAACCCTTCATGGCAGGAAGCCAGGGGAGACTAAGGAGCTGAGAGGGAAGGGATGCTGCTTGCTTGGGTGTCTGCTCACTTGCTGCTCAGCTTGAAGTCTCCACCTACATGGCTCAGGACCCCGTGCCTAGGGCACTGTGCCTTCCACAGGGGACTGGGTTTTCTCATATACATTAACAACTGACAATTCTCCACAAACACAGGCCAACCTGGTCTAAGTAATTTCTCTTCAAAACTCTCTTCTCTCGCCACTCTAGGTTATATCAAGTTGTGTTGGTTAAAGCTACCCAGTACAGCTAACACGTGCAAAGCTCTTGGTTTAGTGCCCAGCACAGCAAACAAACGAAAAGTGTTTGGTGCTGTTGCTTTGTTTTTTGTTGCATGAGAGCAGTACTTTCTCAGTTTTCTATAATAAATATGCATTTAAGAAATAACATGCAAGGCTGGAGAGATGGCTCAGTGGTTAAGAGTACTGACTGCTCTTCCAGAGGTTCTGAGTTCAATTTCCAGCAACCACATGGTGGCTCACAGCCATCTATACTATGATCTGATGCCCTCTTCTGGCCTGCAGGTGTACATGTAAATAGAATACTCACATACATAAAAAATAAATAATTCTTTTAAAAAAGAAAAGAAATAATGTGCAAGTGTGTGATTTTGTGTGGCCACACATGTGCCATGCTGTCCGTGTAGACATCAGAGGACAATTGGAGAAAGCGGGGTCTCTCCTACCATGTGGTTCAAGGACTGAGCTCAGGGTGTCAGGCTTGGCAAGCACTACACCATCTTGCTGGCTCCTAAATATATATTGATCTATAATTTTTTTTAAAATTTATGTAAGTGTTTTACCTGCATATATGTATGTATGCATGCCTTATGCCTCTTCCAGTCAGAGAGGGCACAGGACTTCTAGAATTGGAGTGACAGATGGCTGTGAGCTGCCATGTAGGTGCCCGTGGAAGGGCAGCCAGTGCTCTTAACAGTGCAGCCATCTTAGAGATGGTTCAGCAGTGAAGAACACAGACTGCTCTTCTAGAGGACCCAGGTTTGATTCCCAGCACCTACATGGTGGCTTATTGCCCCATCTGTGACTATAATTCTGATGGCCTCCGCTGGCCTCCATGGGCATGAGGAACGCAGTCATACATGTAGGCAAAACACACGAAAAAAATAAATTTTAAAAAATGTATTATTAGCCAGCCATGGTGGCGCATGCCTTTAATCCCAGCACTCGGGAGGCAGAGGCAGGCGGACTGCTGTGAGTTCGAGGCCAGCCTGGTCTACAAAGCGAGTCCAGGACAGCCAAGGTCACACAGAGAGACCCTGTCTCAAAAAAAAAAAAACAAAAACAAACAAACAAAAAAAGTATTATTACTGAGTGTGTGCGTGCGTGCGTGCATGTATGTGTGTATGTATGTATGTATGCGTGCATGCATACAAGTGTGCTACAGCATCTATGTGAAGGTCAGAGGTCAACTCTGTGGAGTCAGTTTTCTCCTTCCATCTTTTATGTAGGTTAAACTCGGGCTGTCAGGTTTGTATGGAAAGTGTTTTACCTGCTCAGCCATTCTGCCAGGCTCTGGTAAATTTTATTATATGCAAATTTTAACATAAAAATGAAAATTGATAAAAGAAAGCATCTGCTTCTTGGGCTATAGTTTGAGAAACGAGACTAACAATACTTAAGCAATTAAATTATACGCGTCTGATGGGAACACAACACCAAGGAGAGAGACTTACCTCGTGCTTGCCCATGCACCACTTCTGAGTCAGGAAAGTGCAAGGGGGACACTTCTCCTCACTGTGACAAGTATGATACACTGCAAAAACAGGAAAATAACTTTAGGAATAATTTCCTAATAAGGTCACAAATACTATAAACATGTTATAAATGGCACATAAGATGGAACGTTCAAGTTTTTAGAGTCAGGACTTTTTCTAAATGGTCACAAGGAAGTAAAATGTGTCTGGCTTTGTATCCGAGTACTGAAAAGTGGGCATTCAGGACCTGCTGTTCTTCCAGGACTCAAATTTGGGTCCCAGCACCCACATCCGTGGCTCACAATTGGGTGTAACTCTAACTCTAGGGGATGAAATGCCCTGTTCTTGCCTCTGCTGGCACTCACACACACAGGAAGCACACACAAACACACGTACACGTACACATACACACACACACGCACACGCACCAGCTGGAGATGGGAAGGATCCCAGGAACAGGGCAGCCTTCTATCACCCCCGGAGAGCCATCTGGTCTGCCTGTTCTGCATTTGACTGTTAGCTTTATTTTATTTCTCTTTAATTTTGTTTTTCCAGACAGGGTCTCTCTGTGTGGCCTTGATGTCCTGGACTCACTTTGTAGACCAAGTTGGCCTCGCACTCACAGAGGTCTGCCTGCCTCTGCCCTGGGTGTTAGGATTCCAGGAGTGTGTCATCACTAGCTTTGTTTATAAAAATAATTTATGTATTTATTTATTTTATGTGCACTGGTGTTTTGCTTGCATGTATGTCTGTGTGAGGTTACAGGCAGTTGTGAGCTGCCATGTGGGTGTTGGGAATTGAACCCTGGTCCTTTGGAAGAGCAGACAGTGCTCTTAACCACTGAGCCATCTCTCTAGCCCCAACTGTTAGCTTTATTTTACACTGCAACTGCTAACTGATGTCCAGACATCTGTCATTTAGTCTGTGTAAAGTGCTTCTTCTGTGGGTTGCACAGATGGCTCAACATTTAAAAGCATTCACTGCTCTTCCAAAGGATGCAGGTTCAATTCTTAGCACTCATGTAGTAGCTCACAACCATCTGTCAGTTCAGTTCCAGGGCATCGGATGCCACCTTCTGGCCTCCACACTCAGCAGGCACACAGGTGGTGCACAGGCACACATGTAGGCAAAAATTCCATTCATAAAAAAGTAAATTGTTTTTAATTATTTAAAATGCTTTTACTGATTCGTGCTCTATCCGGAGCTCCACCCCTCCCCCATCCCAGATCTTTAGCGCTCCAACACAAGGCTGGCCACCTTGTTAGCTGGCCCATCTACACGTGTAGGCGTTGGTCACCAATCTCTAGCTCTCAGCAACGTAAGACACTCATAATGGGAGATTTTTTTTCATCCTCTCAAGTTCCCTCTGCCTGAAACCACGCTGGATATTCAAAAGACACTCGAGAAAATGAACACAAATGCTGAACAAGAGCAGGATTTGGACATCGGCTGTAAGTCCTGCAAGCTGGTGGAAAAGAAGGGCTGGGTAGGGACTGGCCTGCACGCTGCATGCCAGCTTGACCGCCAAGAAAGGAATATACAAACCATGGTGGGAAGACTATTCAGGGCTTCCCAAAAAGAGTGTTTCACTTAAAGACACATTTGCTTAGTTCTGTTTTATTATTAAAAAAAAAAAAAAAGAACACAACAACAACAAAAAACAAACTGAAAGTGCAGCTGGCACACGCCTGTAATTCCAGCACTCAGAAAGGCAGAAGCAGGTGGATCTCTGTGAGTTCAAGGCCAGCTTATTCTACAAAGTGAGTCCAGGACAGCCAAGGCTACAGAGAAACCCTGTCTCAAAAAAACTAGAAAAAATGGGAGTTCTTGGAGCATCAGTGTACATGAGAAAAGGCGTTGACAAACAGACACAAAACTTAAGATCAAGTCTGTTTCTGAGTGCCACTACCTGGAGTCTTTTGAAATATTCCATTTCTTTGTAAGCCATAGTATAACTTATTAACTAATGATTAATTTCTAGTCATGTCTCTTTTAATAAGTGGAAGTGAAGCAGAACTCCTCCGGACCCGGACAGTCCCTGGCTGCAGTCCGGAGTCAGCGTCTCCTAGCGACCATGGTTACGCTTGAGAAGTCCTACTTTGGGAGTGAAACACAGTTAAGAATAAAGCATAGGGAACAGCTTCCCGCAATGAGAGAACTGAAATTGCAGGTTTTCTCCTGGCAGAAACATCAACTCCAGTCCAGGAGACTCCTCCTTTTTGGGGGTCTTAGCCTCAGGCCCATGTAGTATTTGTCACACAGACTCCACTGGAGGGGTGACATATGGGATCTGGTGCCTTCAGTTACTATTTCACAGGGGCTGATAAATGAAACAATGTCCCTGTTGCGTACCAGTTTCCTCTGAGACTGAAACACTGCACTCTGCAGGGAAGCTCCGTAAGCTACAAGTAAATTCACTCAAAATAGCTTCAGGACGTCCCTGAAACTGACCAGTCCCCAGGTTGGTCCCTCTCTCCCTCCCAGAGTAAACAATAAAGACAACAGAGAGTCATCCTCACACAAGACCAGCTGCCTGCAGGAGGCTTGGACCAAGTGAGGCCCTGATAAAGCACTGTTTATAACGTTGAGCTGCCTGCAGTCTGTCAGGGTGCTCCAGGTTCCCAGCTTTTGTGAGCTGTCACCTGTGCTGGTCGGGCTATGCTAATCCAGCTGTTACTCAGTCATTTTGGGTCCTTTGACTAACCCTCACCAGCATTCCTGTAAATAATACCAATAAAATTCACTGGTTAGAGGCAGAGGCAGGTGGATCACTGTGAGTTTGAGGCCAGCCTGGTCTACAAAGCGAGTCCAGGACAGCCAAGGCTACACAGAGAAACTTTGTCTCGAAAAACCAAAAAAAAAAAAAAAATAAAAAAAATCACTGGTTCACCAAGGTGGAGTTTTATAGTATTTGTACTTTGGTGTGTTGTGGGCTCTCTATCTGGGGGAGTAGATGTCTCCTCAGGAAAAGTCTATCACACAGCAGCACCTAATATGATCACAGACAACAGTTAGCAACACTTTCTAGACAAAGAAAATGTGATGTGGGTTTTGGCCTGGTACCTGTAGCAGTTTATCAGAGAAATACTGAAAACAACTTAAATATCCAGCAACATAAAAATGTACTAGAAGGAGCTGGGAAGATGGCTCAGTGGTTAAGAGCACTGCCTGCTCTTCCAAAGGACCCAAGTTCAATTCCTAGCACCCACATGGCAACTCAAAATGGTCTGTAACTTCAAGATATGACACCCTCACATAAACGCACATAAATTAAAATTAAATAAAATGTTAAAAAAAAAAGGACTAGAAAAATGGTGGCCTATCCAGTAACATCGTGGTTCTCAACCTGTGGGTTGGGACCCTTTGGGAGGGGGTGGTGGTGTCAAATGACCCTTTCACAGGGGTCACCTAAGAGCATTCGTTGCAGCGGCAAAATCAGAGTTTGGAAGTAGCAATGAGAACAATGTAGTGGTTGGGGTCACCGCACATGAGAAGCTGGATTAAAGGGCTGCAGCATTAGGAAGGTTGGGAACCACTGATGTAACAGGTCACTCCACTGTTATTTAAACATCAGCGTTAGGGAGAGGGAGAGATGGCTCCGCAGCTAAGAGTAGAGGACTCCAGATTGGCTCTACACATCTATACGCTATATGCTTACAACCATGTGTAACTCCAGCTCCAGAGGACCCAAAGCCCTCTTCTTTAGTGGACACTGCATGTAACTGTCAGACAGACAAACAGTCAACACCCATACACATAAAAATAAAATTTAAAAAATTTATACTGGGGGGGAAAGATAGCTCAGTGGATGAAGATGCCTGTCACCAAATCTAACAGCCTGAGATCTGTCCTATCCTTAGGGCCTACATGGTAGACAGACAGAACTGACTCCTCCTCCTCTTCTTTTTTTGTTGTTTTGTTTCACCTGGCTGACCTAGAACTAGCTCTGTAGACCAGGCTGGTCTCAAACTCACAGAGGTCCACCTGCCTCTGCCTCTTGGCTGGGATTAAAAGTGTGCGCCACCAACACCTGGCTCAAAAACTGACCCTTGTTGGTTGTCCTCTGATTTAGTGTACCAGTGTGTATTCACAAATAAATTTTAAGTAAATAAATACATTCACAAATAAAATTTTTTTATTTTTATTTTTAAAGATTTATTTATTATTTATACAGTATTCTGCCTGCCTGTGTGCCTGTATGCCAGAAGAGGGCACCAGATCTCATAGATGGTTGTGAGCCATCTATAATGGCTGGGAATTGAACTCAGGACCTTTGGAAGAACAGTGTTCTTAACCTCTGAGCCATCTCTCCAGCCCCCAGAAATAAAATGTAACCTAATTACATAATTTAGAAAATATAAATTGGTATTATATTGTTGATATATGGTGCTGTATGCTTGTAACCTCAACACTCTGGACGCTGAGGTCGAAGGATCAAGAATTTGGGGCCAGCCAGATAAGATATGGCTGGAGATCAGGCTGGCTACAAACTAAGACTGTCTCAACTCCTGAGAAAACACCCCAACAAATTACACTGTAAAAAAGTAAAGATAATAACAAAACCAACAACTTTAAAATCATTACACTCAGTAGAACCTCACTTTTAGTCTAAGAAAAAAGGCAAACACACATATAATATATACACACATACATACATGCACATAGAAAATTATTTCTTAAAATGTATCATAACAGAAAGCTAGAGAAACAGCTCAGTGGACTAGAGTTCAGTTCCCAGGACTCTAATAGGCAGCTCAACAATAGAACCCTAGGGGATCTGACACTGACTTCTGGCCTCTGCGTTCATGTATGTACCCACACACATACACATAATTAAAAATAAATTGTTTAAAAAGTGCCATAATAGATGACTGAATATCAATCTTTTGGCTTACTTTTCAAAAATAATTACTTAATAAACATATTGCTTTCCTAACAAAACCAAGTTCAAGAATTTTTTTATAATATTTACTTATTTGCTGTGCATGTATGTGTGTATGAATGTGTGTGTGTAAGAGTATGTGTGCTGTGTAAGAGTGGGTGTGCGTGTGCGTGTGTAAGAATACATATGGCATGGCATAGCTTTCTCTTTCCACCATAAGGGACCAGGGAATGAAACTCAGGTCATCAGACTTAGAAGTAAGCACAGTTACCTGCTGGGCTGGCTCACTGGCTTTAACTAAGTGATTTTTAGTTCTGTAAAAACAACATTCAGTTCTGAAATATGCATCAAAAGTAAAGGCAACAAAGAAAGGGAGTCTTTGAAAGTCAACAAACTAGGGTCTCTTCCAAACTGTTGGATGTGCTTAACAGCTACGGGACAAAGAAACAGGAAGTGAGCATGCTGTGAGTCCTGCTGTGGCTTAGATCCTAGACACATCTTCACAGAACAGAGGAGCATGGACAGCTAACCAGCAGCAGCATTCCAATTCTAAATGACAGGGTGTGAGTAGGCCACGAGGTGTGGCCACACGAAGTGACTCACCTGGATGGTCACAGTCATGGATCCTGGCACAGGTCTGGGTACACTCAGGAGGCCTGGTCCCACAGGGAACTGGTGGGTAGATCACAGAGGCACCACAGTGGCAGGTTAACTCATCAAAACCTGAGGAAATAGATTAAACAAAACAAGCCTTCATAGTTTGTACATAGATATAACAATATGCACAATTCCTATAATTGTTCCCTGCGCTTTCATTATAGGAATGCACTACTGTGTTTGGTTAAGAATAACTAAGTCGCGCATGGTGGTGCACGCCTGTGATCCCAGCACTTGGGGAGGCAGAGCCAGGAGGATCTCTGCGACTGTGAGACCAGGCTGGCCTCTCAGAGTGCTGGGATTAAGAGTGCGCTGGCCCTTGTCAGTCTAAGCAAACCAATTGTTCAAAAAGTTTCTAGGAAACTTTCGTTTTGTTTTTGAGATGGGGGTATGTCTACGTAGCTCTGGCTACATGGAGTCCGGGAATTCACTGTGTCAGTTTGAGGTTACCTGGTCTATACAGTGAGTGACAGAGATCTGCCTGCCTCTGCCACCAGTGCTGGAAACAAAGAACGCGCCCCTAGGCCGGCTCCAGAAACTAAGTGCACCGTGAAAGTACTCACTGGCTTGCCAGCAGGTCTGACAGTTCCCTCGATGACAAGGTTCTTCACAGCGATGAAGGCCACAGCGGAGTTTCCTCCCACAAATCAAAGGACACTTGTGCTCCTTGTCCTAAGAGGAGAGATAGATATTTGTTCAGGATATTTTCTCCATTTTACAAACGAGCATTTCCTGTAGTGGACACTGCGGATGAGCCTCACTATCATAGCTCTGCTTCTGTCTCAAGTTTCTCAAAATTAGAGGAAGTTTTTAGGCTCCCAAACACTGTTTATCAACCTTGGTATAAAACACGACACTGTCATTCTTCACCTTAACAAGAGAAAATGTTTTTTCAGTGTGTGTGTGTGTGTGTGTGTATGTGTGTGTGTGTATGTGTGTGTGTGTGTGTGTGTTTGTACTACCTTGTTATTATATTATCCTGTCTTGTTTGCCTACACATATTCATATACATATGCATACATGTTGCCTTATTCATGTATATTGTAAAGCATGCATCCATCCATCTATCTATCCATTCATCCATCCATGCATCTATCCATCCATGCACATATAGATAACACAATACCGGTGTGAGGTAATGGTCCTACAATTAATTCTACAGAAATAAGTATTTTAAATAAACAGAACTTGTGCCTTTAAAAAACCCATAGTCAGTTAGGCACGGCAACTTCACGGCAGTAATCTCAGCACTAGGAAGGCAGAGGCAGGAGAATGGGCCCTAAGTTCAAGACCAGTCTGTTCTACAGGGCAAATTCTGGACCCATTAGGGCAAAATATGGAGAACCTGTATTTACAAAGCAAGCAAATCAACAAACCAACCAACAAACAAACCCTAGCATATTCATTTTGGCCTCTGATCTGCCGAATGAATGCATGAAATGCAAAGCTCAAATTGCTAAGCTCATGCCAGTGTTGGGGCAACAAAGTCACTCTCTCAAGGGACCAATCTTATCTAAAAGTTGTTTTGGAAGCTGGAGCGATGGCTCCATAGTTAATATTTACTGCTTTGCAGAGGACACAAGTTTGGTTCCCGGAGCCCATGTCAGGAGGCCTAAACTGCCTGTAATTCCAGTTCCAAGGGAATCTGGCGCCTCTAATTCTGCACTCACATACACAGGCCAACGTAGACACATACCTACAAGACTAAAGAAACAAAACGAAATCTTAGAAAGAAAAATGAAGTTGTCTTAGGACTGGGGTCAGAGTCCTTCTCTATAGCCTCTTTTTTCTCTAGGCTAGTGGGCACCCACCAGCCACTAGAAGCCTAAGAGGCCGTGTGTGCTGAATGCTCAGAGACTAGGAGAGCTCTCTGTTTAGGCCCCTCCTGCTGATTTTTAAACCTGGGTCGAATTCCAGAGGGCTGAGGCTTCCAGATGAATGGAATCAGATAACAACAAATACGACAAACGCCAAGTCCACTTACCACACAGCAGATCTCATTACATTAAATGCGACAAATGCCAAGTCCACCTACCACACAGCAGATCTCATTACATTTATGCCGTCCACACAATCGTTTCTTGTTACATCGCTTGTCGCACATAAATGTAGCATCTGTTATAGCCAATTAAAGAAAAAAACATGCAAAAGATGTTAATATTCACTCAACACATATTTGATTGACTATATGCTGAAGAAAAACAAATGTAATAATGTAAATAAATTACTGATTAAGCCAGGTGTGGTGGCACACACCTTTAATCCCAATACTCGGGAGGCAGAGGCAGGTGGATCCCTGTGAGTTGGAGGCCAGCCTGGTCTACAAAGTAAGTCCAGGACAGCCAAGGCTACACAGAGAAACTCTTGTCTCGAAAAACCATAAAAAAAACAAAAACAAAAAACAACAAAAAAAATTACTGATTAAAACTGCTTTTAAAATCTTATTTTCACCCATCAAAACAGAAAACCCAAAGCTGATTAATACATGTTATGGATAAGAGTGTAGAGAAAAGGTACACTCATTCTTTGCAGATGGAGTACACTGTATCCAATAAAAACCTAAGTGGGCTCTAGAGACACCTTAGACAACTCTAGTAGTGCTCAGCACTTTTCTAGTGTGTATGAGGCCCTGGGCTCAATCCCCATTTAAAAAAAAAAAAAAGAAAGAGAAGAAGGAAGAGACGAAGAGGGGAGACAGAGGCTGAGAAGGCTGAGGGCAGGGCGCCTACGGTGCACACAAAAGGTAAAGAACCATATATTGGACTCAACTTATGGACTCAAAAAAACCTTCTGTGTATGAAATTGAATGAAGGATACCATCAAAAAATGGCAATAACTCACAAAACAAACACATTTGCAAATTACATACCTCATAAGCATCTAAGATCCAAATACATATTACAAAGTGACAACAGAAAGACCAGCAACCCAATTTTTAAAAAAATATCAATGACTTAGAGGTCTTTTCCCCCAAAAGACACACAGACGGCCATAGAAACACAGTACGGTGTAATAACATCGTTAAGGAAATGAAAGTCAAAACCCCATTCACACCCAGCTGTGACAGTTAGAGGGCTTTTGGTCACTGTGCAGCCAGGGTCAGGCTGGACCTTGCATAAGCCAGCGGTGGGGGTGCATGTCTGTCATCCCAGGACTCAGAAGGCATAGGAGGAGGATTACAAGTTCAAAGTTATCCTTAGGTGCATAGTGAACTCTAGACCAGCCCTGGATATGTGAGAACCTGGCTCAAAAAACGAAAACAGTATTTGGGTGTTGGGGCTTATACCTACGATCACAACACTGAAACAAGAGGCTAAGACAAGACCAGCACGAGGTACAGATAGTGAGCTATAGGCCAGAGCGAGACCTTGCCTCAAAAATAAATAAAAACTTATTGAAACATAACCGGGCACAGTGGCACACACCTGTAATCCCAGCACTCGGGAGGCAGAGGCAGACAGATCTCTGTGAGTTTGAGGCCAGGATGGTCTACAAAGTGAGTCCAGGACAGTTAAGGCTACACAGAGAAACCCTTCCTCAAAAAAAACCAACTCCCTTCCCTGAAAAGCAATGGAAACAAAAGCTTGTTTAGTGCATGCTTATAACCTCAGCATTCGGGAGGTGGTTGTGAGGATCAGAAATTCACTAGCACCCTTGACTATACGTGAGTTAGAGGCCAGCTTGGGTATAGAAACCCTGTCTCAAAAAAGAAGAAACCAAAATCATGTGTAAGTTTTGTAACAGCATATTCACAGTAGCCAAAAAATAGAAATCACCTAAGTAGCTATCAGCTAACGAATAGATAAATAAAATGCAGTATATTAACAAAATGAAGTTGTTATTCAGCCATAAAAATGACAACCTTCAAAAAAATAATAAATGAAATAAACCATCAAGATTATACATTGCATAACAATTCGTATGTAATAATCCATAAACTCCATAGAGATGGAAGGTTGGTAGTGGTATGTGGGGAAGGCTGGAAGAAGAATGAATGCTTAAGAAGTATGGGGCCGCCAGGGCTACACACGGAGAAGCCCTGTCTCCAAAAACCAGAAAGTGTAGGGATAAAGAAATAAAGAAGACATTTTTGGTGTGATAGGTGCCAATATGGTAATATGGTAAGGGAACTGAATTTCACTGAACTGTGAGCTCTAAAGTGGCTAATTCTGTACTGTGAATCTGACCACTTACTTTCAGAAGCATCCTCATCAACACTGCTCTCCTGAACAGAATGTCTACTTTGTGCTATTGGGGTGACTAAGACAAGACCCTCTGATGGCTTTCAGGACAGACACTGTCAGGTGTAGACTGGGAGACCAGGGCACGGCTAAGGCAGGCCCTACAGGCAGTCCTGCAAGCACCAAGGGTCAGGCATCAGAGCATAGAATAAAATCAGCCTTACTCATACCTACTTCTTCTTCTTTTGGAGACAAGGTTTCTCTGTGTAGACCTGGCTGTCTTGGACTTGTTTTGTAGACCAGGCTGGCCTCGAACTCACAGCGATCCACCTGCCTCTGCCTCCCAAGTGCTGGGATTACACAGCGCCTGGCTACAACTTATTGTTAGGTTTGCAAACATACTGCCAGATATGGTCGTGTGAGCCTATAATCCCAGCAACCAGGCCAGGCCTTGTCTAAAACAAACTTTCAAAGCAATAAATAAACAAACGAATAAATATAAATAAACTTGAAATTTTGTACTGAACATCCAAATATACCTAACTGCTATTCTCTATCATTAACATAACTATTTTTCCCATTTATCTTTTCTACTTACCTTTTATTTCATTTAAAAATTGTTTTTGTTTTAAATTTTATTTTATGTGTATGTGGCCAAGGAGAGGCCAGAAGGGTGCATGAGATCCCCGGAACTGGAGTGACAGATGGCCCTAAGCTCCTCTGGGGGTGTTGGGAACCACGCAGGTCCTCTAGAAGAGCAACTAGTTCTCTTAACCTCTGAGCCGCCTCTCCAGCCCCTTGCTTTGTATTTCTTTTTTAAAGAGATGTGTGCATGTGCATGGAGTGTGAACACATGTACAGGTGCATCAGATGTGCTCTGCAATTCTGCCGACTCTTTTGTGGTCTCCCCTTGAACGTGGGCCCCAGCTTGCCAAGCTAGGCTTGGAGCCAGCAGCATGTAGCTGCTGGAGCTGCGCGTACACCGTGCAGACGATGCCTGGGGATTACCTCACCTCCGGCTCTCACGACGGCACAGCAAGCACTCTTACCACTGGCTTCTCTCTAGAGAGACCCCTTTAAGACATTAATTTTGTTTTCGAAAACAAATGTGCAGTGAAGATCAAAAGGATGACTTTTGGGAGCCAGTTCTCTCTCTTCACCTGGCAGATATTTTGTTGTTTCTGTAGCTTTAAGACACTCTCCAGAGCCAGGTGTGGTGGCACAGGCCTATAACCCCAGCACTCAGGGAGGCAGAGGTAGGTGGATCTCTGAGTTCGAGGCTAGCCTGGTCTACAAAGTGAGTCCAGGACAGCCAGGGTACATAGGGAAACCCTGTTTCGAAAAACTAAAACAAACAATAACAAAACATGCTCCAGACCAGCTGCCCGTGAGGGTCTAGGCAGTTCTCCTGTCCCCGCTGCCCACCTTGCAGTGGGGTGCTAGGACAGACCACACCGGCTTCTGTGGGCTCTAGGGCTGGAGTCCGGTCATCAGGCTTGTGTAGCTTTTACCAGCTGAGGCAGCTCAGCCTTATTTTTATCTCAAAATCGCTGACTATATAGAGTAATGCAGGTGGGCCTGAAATCGCTATGCTAGAGGCTCAGCCAGGCTTCAAATTCTCAATTGTCCTACCTTCACTTCTAGCACGCTGGGACTTGAGGTATACACTACTACACCTGGCTTAAATCTATTTTTAAAATGTATTTCAAATTAAACTGTAGACATAACTGTATTTAAAAAAATTTTAAAAGAAATCTACTAACTCGAATTCAATGTATGATTTTTCTCATTTTATCTTAACTTATAAATGTAATAAAAGTTATAAATGTAATGGATATATCTTAAATGTTTCTTCACTGAACTTTGACAAACTCACAACTCAATATTTAATGAATACACAGGACATTATCTTCATTCCAGAAAATTCTCCATTACAGTCATACCTTCACTTTTAAGACTGGTACATGGAAGCTCCTACAGAAAAAGAAAAAGAAACAGTCGCTACTTTAGGAGTAATAAAAATGAGGAGAATACCGAGTACAGCATGGCTATCACCAACCCCAGCAGGAGCCAGCCCAGCTACGTCAGCGCTCCACTCACAACCGCCCCAGACTTCCCCAGGCTTCATGCAATACGATTCCAACACTCTTTATGGTCTGGTCTCGAAACTCAGAATTATAAAGTCTGAAAAGAAACAGGTGGCTAAAGGTATTAAAACACGATTGCCTGACCAGGCAACAGACAGAAAAACCCATGAGAAGCAGACGTAAGAATGGTAGATCGAAGATGAGTGTGCAGGTACACGCCTGTAATCCCAGCAGCTAAGAGGCAGGGTCAGGGCAATGAATTCAAGGAGAGCCAAGCAACACACCGAGACAATATCTCAAAAAATTACTTTTGGCAAATTGAAAATAGGCAATAATCTGCTGTCATTTAACATAAGGGCAAACACTTAGTGCCCCTAAAAATTGCAGCACAGCCAAAATGTAGTAGGCCTTTGAAACTTTCAAAGGTTTACCACATGCCACTTGCTGAGCCATGATAACGTGGAACATGAGTGGTAAGTGTGCCAGATGGGAAAGAGCATGAATGAGAGATGGGGAGCAGAGAGGGGACTGCTGGGGAGAGACGGGGAGCAGAGAGGGGACTGCTGCGGAGAGACGGGGAGCAGAGAGGGGACTGCTGGGGAGAGACGGGGAGCAGAGACGGGACTGCTGCGGAGAGACGGGGAGCAGAGACGGGACTGCTGCGGAGAGACGGGGAGCAGAGAGGGGACTGCTGCGGAGAGACGGGGAGCAGAGAGGGGACTGCTGCGGAGAGACGGGGAGCAGAGAGGGGACTGCTGGGGAGAGACGGGGAGCAGAGAGGGGACTGCTGCGGAGAGACGGGAGCAGAGAGGGGACTGCTGGGGAGAGACGGGGAGCAGAGACGGGACTGCTGCGGAGAGACGGGGAGCAGAGACGGGACTGCTGCGGAGAGACAGGGAGCAGAGAGGGGACTGCTGCGGAGAGACGGGGAGCAGAGAGGGGACTGCTGGGGAGAGACGGGAGCAGAGAGGGGACTGCTGCGGAGAGACGGGGAGCAGAGAGGGGACTGCTGCGGAGAGACGGGGAGCAGAGAGGGGACTGCTGGGGAGAGACGGGAGCAGAGAGGGGACTGCTGCGGAGAGACGGGGAGCAGAGAGGGGACTGCTGGGGAGAGACGGGAGCAGAGAGGGGACTGCTGCGGAGAGACGGGGAGCAGAGAGGGGACTGCTGCGGAGAGACGGGGAGCAGAGAGGGGACTGCTGGGGAGAGACGGGGAGCAGAGAGGGGACTGCTGCGGAGAGACGGGGAGCAGAGAGGGGACTGCTGCGGAGAGACGGGGAGCAGAGAGGGGACTGCTGCGGAGAGACGGGGAGCAGAGAGGGGACTGCTGGGGAGAGACGGGGAGCAGAGAGGGGACTGCTGCGGAGAGACGGGGAGCAGAGAGGGGACTGCTGGGGAGAGACGGGGAGCAGAGAGGGGACTGCTGCGGAGAGACGGGGAGCAGAGAGGGGACTGCTGGGGAGAGACGGGGAGCAGAGAGGGGACTGCTGCGGAGAGACGGGGAGCAGAGAGGGGACTGCTGCGGAGAGACGGGGAGCAGAGAGGGGACTGCTGGGGAGAGACGGGGAGCAGAGAGGGGACTGCTGGGGAGAGACGGGGAGCAGAGAGGGGACTGCTGGGGAGAGACGGGGAGCAGAGAGGGGACTGCTGCGGAGAGACGGGGAGCAGAGAGGGGACTGCTGGGGAGAGACGGGGAGCAGAGAGGGGACTGCTGCGGAGAGACGGGGAGCAGAGAGGGGACTGCTGCGGAGAGACGGGGAGCAGAGACCCGACTGTTAGGAGGACAAGCAAAGGGCACTGTTTGTAGCTTTTGTTCACAAAAGTCACTAAGAGCACCTGAAGGCATCACAAAATTGGCGATCATTAAATCGTAACAGCTCACAGCCCTGTTCTCTTTTTGGGTCTGGGACGTGAACTCAGGCCTCATGTGCGAAGCCCATGCTCCATTGTGAGCCACTCAGCTCCTTCCCAGCCCCTGATCCAACACTGAGGAAGTAAAACCAGATGCCTCAGAAGATAACACAATTTCTGTCACAGGTTATATTGTGTTTTATTTTTTTCTTTTATTCTGAAGCTTATTTTCAAATAACTTGGGAATCAGTTGTTGCTCAGACCCTGGCTACTTTAAGAAAAACAATTCCAAGAAGAGACTTGATACCCTATGAGCATATACAGGGGGAGGTAATCCCACTCAGTCACAGTCATAGGGGAGGGGAATAAGGGGAAAATGGGAGGGAGGGAGGAATGGGAGGATACAAGGGATGGGATAACCATTGAGATGTAATAAGAATAAATTAATAAAATAAAATTAAAAAAAAGAAAGAAAAACAATCAATCAGGGCTGGAGAGATGGCTCAGTGGTTAAGAGAACTGGCTGCACTTTCAGAGGACCCATGTTCAATTCCCAGCACCCACATGGCAGCTCACAGCTGTCTGTAACTCCAGTTCCAGGGGATCTGACACCCTCACACCTATGCACATGAAATAAAATTAAATAAATTATAAAAAGAAAAACAAGCAACTGTTGAGGTCTGTCTCCACCCCAGCTCTTCAGCGGAAGTCCTGACAGGCAGTGAAATAATTTCCTGTTAGAAGTGCAGGACAGCTCATTACTTAGGAGGCTCCATCCCAAGACAGCCATGGGAGATTTTATGCTTGGTTAAAGAAAGAAATGGGCACTAAAGCCCAGTTCCAAAATGGCCAGCTGCCTCGCTATAACACCAAGCACAACCATACTACCCGGGACTGAAGTCAGAAACTGAAATCTGGCTTCTGTACTGGACTCCCAAGAGGTACTATTTAGTCGAATGCCAGTATTTGTCTATGGCTTGTGTCAACTGGGCAGTGTAAGCAATGACACAGAAGCAGGCCGGCCACACTGGATGGTCTTAGGGTCACACAGTAGCCACCAAGTCTGGGGAGACTGAGACTGGCTTTGTAGGTGGTTAGTCACACCAGTATGACAGTAAACATTCTAAACGCATAGGCTGCTGTGAGCGTCCCTGGGTGGAATAGTATCCACATGCTACCACACAGAGATACAGAGACGCAACGCTGCCCTGACTCCATGGGAAGACAAATGAGGCATCACGTTTGGTCCTTTGCTAGATTCTTTTCTCCATGTTTTCTATTGACTCATTCTAATGTGTGTCCTTTCCTGGTAATAAAACTGCAACCATGCCTTTGACAGTTTTCAGTGCATTTGAAGAGTCTAACAAATTATCAGGCTGTAAGTGGTCCTGGGGCCCACTGGCCTTCAGCTCAGATGAATAGAAATGTTGGCTACGTTAGCAGCTGTCTCAGCTCTCAAGGGAGGAGTTTTGTGGGTCGTGTTCAGTTCTCACGCGGCAGTGCTTTGCTTCTTTCTTCGCATGTGCATTTGGTAGCGTTGCCTCACCCCCGTGACTGGCCCCCCAACTGCAGCCTATCTATGTGTACAGTGACGGGGTTCAGGGTATCTACACTGGAGCAAAACTGGGTTAGCTTGGTTCCTCCTCTCCCAGCCACCACTTAAGAAGGCGACGACAGCGGTTCTAACTGCTGAGACTCACCTTTGTCCTGAAGGAGCACCTGCAGGGAATCACGGACGTGCGGGAGCACGGCCCACAGTCTCCCTCATGGCAGAGCTTTTCACAGGTATGGATGAAATCTTCAGGAAAAAGGAAAAGAGCCGGGAGTGAAAACTGCAGTGACTCCAAATTCACCAGCAACAGTGTTTTTCACCTCTGCTCACAGAACTGGAGCTGAGGGAAGAAGGTGTGGCCAGCGAGCCCTCCTCAGCTTCCCTCCCCTCGGAAGGCTGGGCACTTCCACGGACAGAGCATGCGCTGCATACATGCTGCTTGCTGAGGCAAAGCACACGGTCTTCTTTTTTAATATAAAAACTTTTCTACGTTTTGTTGCTTCTAATTTAAATGGAAGAACTTGCTGAGCTCTCCTCCCCAAATTCACCTTTTCTTTAAAACAACTACCTTTTCTTTAAAACAAACACTCTAGGTTACTTAATGGTAACAAGAAAAAAAAAATTTTTTTTTTTGAGACATAGTCTTGCTCTGTGGTCCAGACTAGACTTGAACCTCTGATCCTCCTGCCTCAGCCTCTCCAGTGCTGACTTGATAGGTGTAGACCACCAGGCTGTTGTAATTATCTTAATAGTGTATTGTTACTAAATTCTTTTTCAGTACTGGCAAAGCAGACTTTCTGATCTTTGCTTTCTATTAGATTCAGACCTCCCTAAAATTTAATCATGGAAGACTTCGATGAAATGCTCTGGGCTCTGAAAGTTAGCTGGGGATCACAGACGACTCTGAAGGCACAAGCGGTAACTCCATCAATTGGGGGTTTTCTGCATGGCCACAGACAGCGTGCATTCAGCTGATAGGTAACTAGATTTACAGCAAACACTTTTCCTTTCTTCCTTTCTTGAGACAGGGTGTTAGTATGTAGCCTAGGTGGCCTCAAACTCATAATCCTCCTGCCTTTTGGCCTGTGTGCTGGGATCACAGGGATGCAGCACCACTCCAGGCCCAGGACAAATCCTCTCTCAGAGGCTCATGGGAGGCCAAGCAGAGCTGTTTCCACCTTTGCAGTGCTGAGGATGAGCCAGGGAACGGTGCATGCTAAGCGACTGCTCTACCACGGAGTTATACTCCCAGTCCAAGTCGGTATTGCGTACATTAATTTGTTATTGCAATTTATAATTATCCTATTTATATTTAGGCCAGGTGTAGTGGCGCAGCCCTCAGGGAGGCAGAGGCAGGTGGATCACTGTGAGTTCGAGGCCAGCCTGGTCTACAGAGTGAGTTTTAGAACAGCCAGAGCTGCATAGTGAAATCCTGTCTCAAAACAAGCCAGTTAATTTATATTTATTATTTACTGTGTATGATGTGTACACGTGCCACAGCATATGTATAAACCGAGCTGGCCTTGAACTCAGACCTGCCTGGCTCTGCTTCCTGAGTGCTGGGAATGAAGGTGTGTGAGCGCCACCATTCATTTAGTGTGTATGCCTGCACGCCACGGGGCAATGTGGAGGTCTGAGTTGGTACTCTTTCTCCACCAGGTGGGGCTCAGTGGCTGAATTCAAGTCATCAGTCCTGTTTAAACACTGAGCCATCTCACTACTGCTATCAATATTTGTTTTAAAAATAAATTGGAGGGCTGGAGAGATGGCTCAGCAGTTAAGAGCATTGATTCCTCTTCCAGAGGTCCTGAGTTCAATTCCCGACAACCACATGGTGGCTCACAGCCATCTATGTGATATGATGCCCTCTTCTGGCCTGCAGGTAGAGCACTGTATACGTAACGATAAATAAACAAATCTTTGGCTGGGTGTGGTGGAGCACACCTTTAATCCCAGCACTCAGGAGGCAGAGACAGGCGGATGGCTGTGAGTTTGCGGTCTACAAAGTGAATCTAGGACAGCCAAGGCTATACAAAGAAACCCTGTCTTGAAAAACAAAACAAAAATAAAATAAAAATAAATAAATAAATTGGAAAAAAAAACTTTTGCTTTTAAAGACATGGTCTCATGTAGTCCAGGCTGGCCTGAAAAATACAATGTAGCTTAGAATAACACTGATCTGAAAATTCTCTCCTCTACTTTGTAAGTGCTGGACACTCAGATTTGTTCCGCATAGCTGGTTTGTGTGGTGCTGGGACTGAACCCACAGCTTCACTCGTGCTAGGAAAGTGGCCTATTAGCTGAGCTACAATCTTAGCCCAAGGGGAAAAAAATCTATACCATCTTTCATAACGAATGACCTTTCTAGTACCCTAAGTTTTTTTGGAGTGGATTTGAATTTCCATCTGTGTTTATTTGCTTTTAGCCTAAAGAATTACATTTAGGGGCTGGAGAGATGGCTCAATGGTTAAGAGCACTGTCTGCTCTTCCAAAGGTCCAGGTTCAATTCCCAGCACCCACATGGCAGCTCACAACTGTCTGTAACTCCAAGATCTGACACCCTCACACTAATACACATAAACTAAATAAAAATATTTTTTTAAAAATTACATTTAGTATTTATTTACTGTAAGGCTAGTAATGAATCCATAGTTTATATCATTTTTAAAAGACTGTTTTGCTACATAAAAGAGCTTTGGTTAGAAGGGTCTTATTTTTTTTCTTTTTTCCTTTCAGCATTTTGAATGTGTTGTCTCTCTTGTAGTATCACAACTTATTTTTATCTTGCTGCTTTTAAAACTATCTTTTTGTCTTTGAATTACAGTATTCTTATTACCTATCTTGTGAATTTCTTTGCATTGATAACATTTTCTTTTTCTTTTGGTTTTTTGAGACAGGGTTTCCCTGTGTAGCCTTGGCTGTGCTGGATTCGCTTTGTAGACCAAGCTGGCTTTCAAACTCATGATTCTCCTGCCTCTGCTCGGATTAAAGGCCACGCTACCATTGCCCAGTTTTGTTTTGTTTTTTAACTTTCTTGATATACAATGTTTCCCAATAAATGTGAAAGTTTTCATCCATTACTTAAGTATTTTTCTTTTCCTTCCAACCTTCTTAGTCCCTCTCTATGTATAACAATGTGCTTAATAATATTTTCCTGAGGCTCGATCAGTTTTCTTTCCTTTATATTCTCCCTTCCCAGTTTTTCAAAACAGGGTTTCTCTGTGTAGCCCTGGGTGTCTTGGGACTCGCTCTGTAATCAGGCTGGCCTTGAATTTAAGAGATCCGCCTGCCTCTGCCTCCTGAGTGCAGAGATTAAGGGTGTGCACCACCATGGCCACCAGGCTCCACTTATTTTTTTTTCCTAAGATAGGGTTTTGTGTATCTTAGAATTACCTAAAACTTGCTATGTAGCTGAGACTAACCTTGAACTGATTCTCTTTTATGTAGTCAAAGATGGTTTCGAACTCCTAGATTCTCAACCCTCCATCTCCTGAGTGCTGGAATTACAGCCACACAGTCCACATAGGACTTCATGAAGTGCTGGGGATAGAACCCAGTGCTTTCTGCAGGTTTGGCAAGCACTCTACTGAGCTCGATCTCCAGCTCTCACCCACACCTGCCTCTCTGTGCTACTTGGGATTGAAAGCAGAGTCTAATATAAATACCAGGTAAGCACTCTGCTGAGCCACTCCCTAGTCCTATTGGTCATTTCTTGTCAGGTTAAATCAGTTGGTGAGCACCTTTAATGAATGCAGCTGGTAAAATTTCAACTCCAGAACTTCCATTTGGTTCTTCTTGCTGTTTTTAAACAGCCTCACTACACAGCCTGCTAGAATGGCGTCCACCTCAAGCCCCTTCTGTCTCAGCCTCCGGATGCTGGATGCTGGATGCTGAATGCTGGATGCTGGCCGGTGCCACTACTTGCAGACATGTGGTTTCTTCTCTAACGGCTCTTTCTTCAGTATCCCAGGCTGGCCTAAGGATGGTCTGAACTCCTGACTCCCTTGCTTCGGCTCCCCCAGTGTGAGGAGTACAGGGGTACAGCACCATGCCCGGCTGTGTCTTTTTCTTTACTGATATCCTATTTGGTGTGACTCTGTCTTATACTTTCTTTTACCTCTTTAACATGGTTTCCTTTGGTTTAATGAACATACTTATTTATAATGGGGATCTTGAAGTTTTTCTTAACTCTGACCTCTGGCTACCCCCTCCCCTTTTTTGAGACATCGTCCCAATCATGTTGCCTGGGCTGGCCCTCTTTAACTAGACCAGGTAGACTGGCCTCTAGCTCAGAGACTCGTTGCCTTTGTCTCCTGAGTGACCGCTGGGATTAAAGGCATGTGACAGCACCCCAGCACTTTCGTTGTTGATTTACTTATTTGTGATGTGGTCAGACTACTTTAAAGCCATCTACATCTTCTTTGGGCAGCAAAGCCTTGGAAGGACAGACTTACCCAGGATGACAGGTGTTTTAGCAGGTGTTTTTCTAAGCACCTCTTTCCTTCTTTCCAGTTCAGCTGGTTTGGGTAAATTGTGCCCTGTCTGGACTACATTCAGGCCTGAGGCTCTGTTAACCCAGCAGCAGCATTTTTAACTATACCTCGGAGCACAGACTGCTCAGCAGCCCAATCCTATTAAATGTGGTCAAGAGGACAGTCTTTGAGATTTGTCCGACTCCAAAAAGGCTCCTTTTAGATATCCCTTTTTCCTTGGTTCTTTTCTAGTGAAGTGTAGTACAGTGGCCTATCCTCCAGTCTAGTGTATTGCTTTTAATTAAGACCATCTATTATGTTCTTAAGGGCCCTTAGGCCTCCATCTCTCAAGTGCTGAGGTTACAGGTGTGTATCGCTACATCCTTTCCTTTCTTTGAGACAAGCCTCATGTGGCCTAGGCTGGCCCTTGACATCCTGATCCTTCTGCCTCCAGTGTTAGAATTACAAGCATATACCACTGTACCTAACTTAACAACCTGCTGGGGCTGGAGACAGCTTGGCGGTAGAGCAATGGCTGAGCCTGTGCTCAACATTGAGCTCTGGGTAAATCCCTGCAGCAGCATGGCTGCTCCCTGCAAGCCCTGCATCTGGGCCACAGCTCCTGCCCTCGGTTCCCTTCACTGCCCATGTCTCGGTTGGTTTTGCTTATTGCCAGCTGAGCCTCAGGGGAGGGCTTCTGGTTACTGCTCTGCAGAACTGTTATAAAGCCACACCCTTCCAGAAAAGGGAAGCCTTTGCTGCCTTTCTTGACTTAGAAGTCATTTGGTCTTCATTTGACACACACACAAGTTTAAGGCTAGCCTGGGCTACACGAGACTGTCTCCAAAACAAATCAAACCAAAGAAAAGCCCTGAAAATGACAGTAAGTCAAACAGAACATGGGGTTAAAATCAGACCATGGAAAAGGATAAGACGGGTACGTCACTGACTCCTGCTGGCACTCAGGAGAAATGCTTTTTACTAAAATAGAACCGAACCAAGCCAGTCTACTTTTCCTAGGAAGACGAATGATTATCAATGGAATTCTTCCTCATCTCAGTTCCCTACTGTTATTTTTCTAAAGCTTCTGTCTTTAACAGAAACCATTTTGGTTTTATGTGTCCATTTTGATCATACTTACAATTCAATTCTTGTTGAACATCCTGCTTGATAATGATAATCTATGTTTTACTTAAACACGACCACAGTACCTGCTATGTTCCTTTTTCCTGGAACGGCAGGGACTGGAAAGTGCCCAAGCCTATATCCTAGCCAATCAGCTCAGATTGTTTTGTCTAGCTGCCTGAATACACTGTTCTCAGAACAAAATGGATTCCTCTTATGTTTAACTGGTCCAAATGCTGTAATGCTGGCCTCCCCTTGCTTCCCACCTGGTTACCTGCTTATGGTTTTTCTTATAAAAAGCCTACCTTAGAAGGAGGTCAAGGTCACAGTTAGGCTCCCGAGTCCACTGTGTCCCTGGCCATGGCCAGTCTTGGGATGTGGCGTTCTAATAAACCATCAATATCTCACTGAGGTTGGTGCTCGAGTAGTTTGTGTGGCAATCCCTGTATGACAACACTGGACTACCTTTGTAGACCAGACTGGCCTGGAACACACAGAAATTCGCCTGCCTCTGCCTCTGCCTCCCTGAGTGCTGGGATGAAAGGTGTGAATTTCGGTTCTTAACTATCCTACCATAGTTGTTTTAGCATGTTCCTATTACAAACGATGACATCTAAACACTTGTGGAATGCCAGATTGATAAAAGTACTTATGGTGTTTGTCCTGGAATAGGCTGCTAAGAAGAGAACTGATAATGTTGGCAATAAAACTGGAGAGATTACTGGGGAATCTGTATTTTCACAAGTGTAGTTTCAATAAAAGAAAAAAAAAGTACTTATCCAAATTTGATCATTATATTTATAAGAACCTCTGCTCTTTAAAAAAAAAAAAGATTTATTTATTTATTATGTATACAATGTTTTGCCTGCATGTACACTTGCAGGCAAGAAGAAGGCACCAGATCTCATTATAGATGGTTGTGAGCCACCATGTGGTTGCTGGGAATTGAACTCTTAACTGCTGAGCCATCTCTCCAGCCCAGAACCTGTGCTCTTATGAGTGGTATTTAATACTACTTAGTGAAAGTGTCATTATTGCTAAACATTTACATTCTTTTTTTCTTTAGTCTCTTTAATTTTTATTTTATGTGTATGGATATTTTGCCTTCATGTATATCTGTGGAACCTGTGTCCATTTAGGTCAGGAGAGGGCGTCAGATCCCTTGGAACTGGAATTACAAACAGTTGTGAGCCACCATGTGGGTGCTTAAAAACTGAACCCAGGTCCTCTGGAAGAGCAGCCAGTGCTCTTAATCACTGAGCCATCTCTTCATCCCCCAATTAAATATTTTAAAAACAACTTTATGTCCACTAGTTACCTGAGGAGCCGCAGGACAAGGGCTTGCCGCACACTTTCCCACACGAAGGGACAGGATCCATGCATGTTTTCCGACCGTTACTTCCCAGTTCCAGCAACTGGCTGAGAGGTGTTTGGCCACAAGGGCAGCATCGCAGCAAATGGGGGAGCCGTGGGCAAGGCTGGCAGGGCTGGGGGTGGCACACTTGCGAACAGGTATGGCTGCCACATTTCAAGTCCCTATGAAGAAAAACAGCAGATAGTTGTGTGACTGTTATATAAAATGAAGCTTTTATCTAAAAGCAACTTTAAGAGCAAAAAATGGAAAACCTTACTTGCCACATATCTTTAAACAGCTGAAGTCCCCAAATCCATCCGACTTTCCCACATCTGTTCCACATAACACATCTCGGGAGGTGCTGCCACAGTAGCACACTTGAGGACACAATTTAAAACAAATTAATAACCTCTCCATGCTTTAAAAATATTCCCAGTAATCTATAAATGTTCATTAGCGCAGGTCAGACAGCAGCTCTCCAACCACCTAAGAGCTTCATATAGGAATACAGGGTGTTCCTCCTTGGCCAAGCTCTCAGTGCCGCTGCAGCGCACCCTGCAGACAGGCTGCCTCGGCCAAGCTCTCAGTGCGGCTGCAGCGCACCCCGCAGACAGGCTGCCTCGGCCAAGCTCTCAGTGCGGCTGCAGCGCACCCCGCAGACAGGCTGCCTCGGCTAAGCTCTCAGTGCCGCTGCAGCGCACCCTGCAGACAGGCTGCCTCGGCCAAGCTCTCAGTGCGGCTGCAGCGCACCCTGCAGACAGGCTGCCTCGGCCAAGCTCTCAGTGCGGCTGCAGCGCACCCCGCAGACAGGCTGCCTCGGCCAAGCTCTCAGTGCGGCTGCAGCGCACCCCGCAGACAGGCTGCCTCGGCTAAGCTCTCAGTGCCGCTGCAGCGCACCCTGCAGACAGGCTGCCTCGGCCAAGCTCTCAGTGCGGCTGCAGCGCACCCCGCAGACAGGCTGCCTCAAGTTAAAAGGGCACAAGTCAGTAACTAAGGCCACAGTGGAGCAGCATGGGTTGCGGACTCCCTGGGATGTCATAGGGTGTCCACGAGCTAAGCTGATAGCAGTCGTGGAGAGGTTCACTCCAAATCCCCATCTTTACCTCAACACAAGCAAAAGGAATTTGAAACTTTAAATATTAGGGTCCACATAAAATGCTTCCAATGGTCCATGCTTTTGAAAAAAACTTATTACAATATGAAATTCTTAATAATTTGGATACTACTGTTAAATTTGAAGAAAGGGATTAATTCTCATTAGACACATACTTTTCTGGTATCACTGGATCTTTTTTTCCACAATGAATATTTATCACAAATTAATCTATGCACGCATCCCTTGCCCACATGGTAAATGGTGACTACAAGTAGAAACAAAAATGAAATTCTATAGAACTAATTAATGGTAATTTCTTCCTAAGGACAATTTAGGTTATCTACTGGCATAGAAAATCAGCATGTAATTGAGTGCAAGGCCAGCCTGGTTTAATAGCAAGTTCTAGGCAAGACAGGGCTATAAAGTGAGAGCCTGCTAAAACAGCCACAGGGGAAGAGGCCACGTCAGTCCTGATGCATTTTGAGACGGCATGTATGGTGTAGACACCAGCATACCCACACACATGCAGACAAAGCAAACGCATGCATGTACACACACGTACACGTACACACACACACACACACACACACATTCTGTCTTCTAGTAAGAATATGTGCATTACTATCCACAACTCTGAATCTCACCAAAGAAATAGCTGTTGGATGAATTAATATAGTTGCAGGAACAATGAATAATTTTAGAATCAGTGAACTGATGCAGCAGCCAGGAGCTTCTGTGAGCAGCCCTTTATACAAGCAGCCTTTTCTTTGCTAAGTTTAGTTCCTTCTTTACTTTTCTTCTGTTCTGAGGCAGCATCTGGTTGGTAGCCCAGGCTGGCCTCCAACTCTCCCTCTTTCTGTCTCAGCCTCTAAAGGCACAGGTTACAGGAACAGGCCTCCGTGCCTGGCTCTCTGTTATGTTTCTATTCAAACACACAGAGGCGTTTGTTAGAGGTAATGAAATACAGCTATCTAGGAGAAAGAGTTAACTGAGCCAGGCGTGGTGGCGCACACCTTTAATCCTAGCACTCAAGGAGGCAAGGGCAGGGAGATCGCTGTGAGTTCGAGGCCAGCCTGGTCTACAAAGTGAGTCCAGGACAGCCAGTTACACAGAGAAACCTTGTCTCAAAAAAAACCCAAAAAAACAAAAACAAAAAAAAAAAGAAAGAAAGAGAGAAAGAGTTAATTAATAAGCAGAACACTGGGCTGAGGAGAGAGCTTAACTGAGAAAAACTTGACAAACAAGCAAGACAACCAAAGATCTAATACCCCAAACCCTCATAAAAAGCCAGCTAGATGAGACAGAAACAGGAGCCCCAGGGCATGTTAGCTGCCTACACTAGCTAATCATTGAGCTCTAGGTAAATTGAGAGACCTGACTCAATAAACAAAGTGGAGAATAAAGCTGGTGAGACGGCTCAGTAGCTAAGATGCCTACTGCCAAGCCTGATTAACCTGAATTTGATCCCTGTAACTCGTGAGGTAAAGAGAGAGAATGGACCCTCACCTCCACATGTTATGGCATGTATGCCCATACATGCATACTCTCACGCATAATAAATAAGTAATACCATGAAACTTAAAAGAATAAAGTAGAGAGTGATCGAGGAAGGCACTCAGTGCCGATTTCAGGCCTCATGCACACAATGATGACACCTGTCTGAACACACTGGTACCCACATACATGTCAACATGTTTATTATACACATATACTACACAGTCATATAGAGGGGGTGGGGTGAAGGCAGTAAAATCATAATAAAAACAAAATGGAGCTCTCTAATCAACCAGAAAATGACCAGAGTACAATACCAAAAGGCTGCAGGTATGCTTAGTACAAGAGACAAAGCTACAAGATGGTGGCAGCAGCGTCAAGGGGGACTCAGCCGTAATCTGTATGTTTAGATTAGCAGTTAGTGATCAGCAGAAGCAATGGTCATCATGTGTCTAGATGAGGCTCAAAGAGGAAAGACAAGTCACCACCTGACAAAATTGATGACATATGGCCATAATACCATAATACCATAATTGGTACACTCCTTAGCCCCAGCTTCTTGGGAAGTTAAGGCAGAACCCCAGGAATTGGAGAACAACCTGGGCAACAAAATAAGGCCAGTGTCACAACAAACAAAAAAAGAGAAAGACAGAAAATTACATAAGATGTCTGTTCTTTCCCCAGTTAATGGACATTTGGACTGTTTCCAGTTTGAGGTTCTAGAGACACATATTCCTGTACAAGCCTTTCTCTGCATATTAGCTATGCAAACATCAAGGAGCGGAGTGTCTGGGTCACAGCATACACATGTGCTTAACTGTGTACGTTTGCTTATAATTTGTAAGCATGCTCAAATTGGACAAAGAGTTGTCCAAAGTGACTGCAGCAGCTCATACATCTGTTGACATGTATGAAGATGCCAGCAGCTCTGCCCTTGCCAACACTTGGGCTTTAGTCTCTCTTTACCCTAGACACCTAGTAAGGACAGATGCCTCACCATGAGCTTGCTGTTGATGCCCCTTCCTCGCACCCTCCCCCTAGTGCAGGTTTCTGTGAAGCAGTCTTGTTGTTAACTGACATATCGTATAATTCCAGAAAAGCACATGAGCATTGCTAACAAGTGTATACACCACTTACCCTGGTTAAGTATGATCCGGCAAGGCTGGCACTGACCCCCATGGCATAGCTCAGCACAGTGATGCTGTCCACAGTTCAAAATATTCTCACACGGATTAGAGCAGTGGACTGAGACAGCCTGACCACAGCGAATTGTGTGCCTATAGAGACAGACACAAACACATCACCCTCAAGTTCCTACTACATGGAACTAAACAGTGGTGATGCCCAAGCCCTTCCCTCAACACCCATTAAACCTCTCTCTTGATTTTGCTGTTCCCAACTTTTTCTAAGTGTTTCCTTCTATTTTTATTGTATTTGTTTATTTATTTTTGGTTTCTCTATGTAGTCCTGGCTGTCCTGGACTCACTTTGTAGACCGCCTGCCTCTGCCTCCCAAGGCTGGGACTAAAGGGTGCGCCACCACTGCTCAGCTAATTCTTAAACATTTATATTATTTTGGGCTGGAGAGATGGCTCAGAGGTTAAGAGCACCGACTCCATAAGCAGCACACAGGAGGGCAAAGAACCTGAGGAAACCGGAAGGATGGACAGCCCTGAGCCCTTCTCACTCTGCCTGCAGTTCCTCCTCTTACAAACAGAAAGAGGATAGTGTGTCCAGATCTGATCCCTCAGACCAGAAGCACAGTAGCATTTTCCTGGGATCAAGCATGTTTACACTGCACACAGCCATAAGACTACAAGGCATGAGAAAGAACTCTGATTCTAGCCTGTCCTAATAATATCCTGATTTTGCTGGTTCATTGCCTTTAGTCCCCAGGGACACCAAGGGATGACTTTATTTATACCCACCGCTCACTTTTACCTGCTTACTAATCTTTTACGTTAGACATTCACAAGTAAATCATGCATATGAAACCAGGTTCTTCTTTGGTGCAATTCTAACTTTACCTTGTCCGTCCGCATTCACATGTTTTAGTTGTAAAAGCAGGGCAGGGTGGGCAGGGTCCAGGATGGCAGAGGCTGGGGGGGGGAAAAAGATTCAATGAATAAACCATCTCTGTGTACTAAAACTGAAACAAAGCTGCCGTAGCTGTGTTCTACTGTGATTATGGCAATGTGGCCGTTAATCTTTGTTGTCAACTTGACACAACAGGGAAGATGAAACTTCAGTTGAGGAACATGTCTGGGGACACTGTCTTGACTGATCATTGATAGGAAAGGGCCTAGCCCACCGAGGTAGTGCCACCTTGGCGGGTGGTCCTAGGTGTTCTAAGAAAGCTGGCTGAGTACAAGTAAAAGAAGAGAGGCAATGCGCAGGGTTCCTCCTGGCCTCTGCTCCAGGTCCTGCCTCCAGGTGCCTGCTGAGCTTGTTCCCTGGCCTCCATCAGTGATAGGTTCTGATGCATAAAATTAACAAGCCTTTTCCTCCCTAAATTTGTTTTGGTCAGTTTTTTAAAAAAAATTTATCACAGCCACAAAAACAAACTAGGACAGGCAACAAGTAAGTCTACTATGGAACGTCTTAGTGCTTCTCAAAAGCTATTTAAGTAAATTTGCAGGAGGATGACTGTAAATTTGAGGCCAGCCTGATCTACATGTGAGTTTTAGGCCAGCTAAGGTAACACAGTAAGTCTGCTTCAAAAACAGCAAGAATAAAGCCAGGCAGTGGTGGCGCACACCTTTAATCCCAGCACTCAGGAGGCAAAGGCAAGTGGATCACTGTGAGTTCGAGGTCACCCTGGTCTACAAAGTGAGTCCAGGACAGGCAGGAGACACAGAGAAACCCTGACTGGGAAAAAAAAAAAGTAAGAACAAATATTTTTACGTATAAAAGTTGGCGGCATTATCATTTCTAAATAACGATCATTTTAGAAAAAACAAACAAACTAAGAGTAAAACCTAACTCAAAATATTGGTTTTGTTTAGGTTTAAAATATAGGCTCTTTGTCCAATTGTAACAGTATGTGTGTATAAAAATACCTTGCCACTGTTAGAGCACTACTAGCCTAGCATGTGGGAGACCCTGGGCTGGATTCTCAGAAGGGAGGGAGGGAGGGAGGGAGGGAAGGAGAGAGGGAGGGAGGGAGGGAGGGAGGGAGGGAGGGAGCAACAACATCTGCTAAGACCATGAGAAGCACAGAAATGTTCTCATCAGATGGTGACCTGCTGGCTTGGCACTGGGCTGACAGTGGTAACAGTGAAAAGAAGGTGACACAAGGGACAGCATGCTCGTGAGCACCAGTGAGTGGATGAGGTGGCACATGACCCAGGACAGGGGCATAAGGTTGTAGGAAGAACTGAGCTTAGTGATGTGCTCCAGGCTAGACCCTGCACAGAAGCCAGAACAAGAAAAACATTACACAATGCAACTAAAGCATATTCAGATAAATGCTGTCTTCATGCAGTGTCAGTTAGAGACTGCTTAAGAAATTCTACTTACAATATTTTTGGAACTTAAAAAAAAAAAATCACATTTTGTGTGCATGCGCGCACACACACATGGTCCATAGTGCCCATGTGGAGGTCTCAGGACAAGTTGTGGGAGTCAGTTTTCTTTTTTCACCATGCTGATTCCTAGGGTTCAAACTCAGGTCTCAGTCTTGGCAGCAAGAACTTTTACCCACAAGCCACCTACCTCACTTCAACCTATTTTTGGGATTTCTACAACTTGGGGAGTTGTTTTTTTTTAAAGATGAATATATATGCATATACATACATACATACACACATGTATGTGTGCATATACATATATATGTATGTATGTATCATATAAAACAGTGGTTTGTGCTTGGCACAGTGGCTCACACCTGTAATCCCAGCACTCAGGAGGCTAAGGTGTGAGTATAAAGAGTGGCTGGGGGCAGCCAGGGTTATAGCATGAGATCTTTGTCTTGAAACACAAAACAGGGTTGGAGAGATGGCTCAGCAGTTAAAAACACTGGTTGCTCCTCCAGAGGACCTGAGTTCAACACCCAGAACCCACATGGCAGCTCACAGCCATCCGTAACTCCAGTTCTGGGGGCAGCTAATGCCCTCGGTCCTGCCTTCGAAGAAACCAGGCATGTCTGTGGTGTACAGACATACGTACAGGCAAAACATTCACACAAAGAAAACAAAACAAAACAAAACAAAAATCAAATTCCCTGTTTACCCAGGCAGTTGTGGCTCCCAGCATTTGGGAGGCGGAGGCAGGAGGATCTCTGTGAATGAAGCCAGCCTGGTCTACAAAGAGAGTTCCAGGACAGACAGCCAGGGATACACATGAAACCATGTCTCGAAAAACTAAACCAAACCAAACCAACCCCAACCAACCAACCAACCAAAACCAAACCAAATGAATAAAACACAAAATAAAGTAAGGCATGGCAGTGGAGGTGGCTTAGCAAGTAAAGGGGCTTTTCTCTGAGCCAGGTGGCCTGCTAGATTTCGTTCCCAGAACCCATGTAAGAGAGACGGACAGCACTGACTGCAGGAAATGCTCCACTGCCTCCACGTGTGTGCTGTGCCATGCACACATACAGACAATAAAGCCAAAAAAGTAAGATAACTGATTTGTTTTTTAAATTAATTTATTTTTATCTTATGTACATTGGTGTTTTGACTGCACATGTGTCTGTGTGATGGTGTCTGAGCCCCTGGAACTGGAGTTACAGACAGCTGTGAGCTGCCATGTGGGTGCTGGGAATTGAACCCAGGTCCTCTGGAAGAGCCATCTCTCCAGCCCCAAGATGACAGCTTTCTTTATGACAGCTCCTTACATGTGTACATGTAGTTCTGATGATGCCCACCTCTCCTCAGCTGCCTTCTCCTGTCCCCTCCCCACTCTAGCTGGTCCCCTTCTCCTTCTATGTCTTTAAAAACAAAAACAAAAGCAAAAAACAAACTAAAAACTACAACAAAAAACTAAAATCTACATGCTGGAGAGATGAGTTGACAGTTTAGAGCACTTGCTGCTCTTCCAGAGGACCTGGGTTCGATTCCCAGGACATAACTGTCTGCAGTACGTAGTCTGGGGAGGAACATACTAAATGACAGCAAATATAATCCTTTGGGAATGAACGGCAATCAGAGGAAAGTCTAATTTATCATGTGGGTAATGGAATTTTGTGAGAAAGAAAAACAAGTATTCCTCACACCCTCAAGGTCCTGCACAAATGCCTTCCCCTGGCTCCTATCGGAAGCTCTTTTCTCCCTAGAGCCGGCAGGATGGAACAATGGAAGGGTCATTGGGTTCTGATACCCAGGCCCATCACATCCTAGCACTGCGACCCTGTATGTGATGCTCACAGCCTTTCTGAGCGTCCTCCATAAGGGGAAGGGATCACACGTGTGCATCACATCATGGGCTGTGGGAAGGGTTTAAGCACTGTTCATGTAGAGCGCCTGCTAAAGACGCAGTGCTCGGCAAAGGGCCCCACCCTCTTTACCCCAGCTTGTTACATGATAACAGACGTGTACTTAAAGTCACTAGCAAAGCACCCCCACAGGGAACCCCCAGAAGCCTGTATTTCCAACTTACAGGTTACAGGAGTGTGGACAGTCCTCGCCAGGCTGTTTCTTCCTACAAACCTCACCACAACTATGTGGAATTTCATTTCTGCTCCATTCAGGATTCTTTACTTTACCTACAACATGTCAGATGAGAGTCAATGCTATAAATTTTAACCACAGTCTCTACTTTTATAAAACCACACAGTACAACTAGACAGTGTAAAACATATATGTGGTTTCACCACTACAACTATATTATTGCTTATCTTAAAACAAAGAGCTGGCTATAATGCTGCTTGTCAAGCAATCTACTGACTGTGATAAATCTTAATGTCAAGATTACCTGAAAACATAAAATAATTTTTTACCTATAAAAATGGCATTTTGAAAAAAAAGATGACATTTTTAACTACTGAACACAACCTATTTTTTAAGGCACTGACTAGATAAACCATTAATAAATCTTCTTAAATAGTGACAAAGAAGTTAGGGAAGAAAGGAAGAGTGCCACAGTTCAGCTCAGTGGTTAGGGAAGAAAGGAAGAGTGCCACAGTACAGCTCAGTGGTTAGGGAAGAAAGGAAGAGTGCCACAGTACAGCTCAGTGGTTAGGGAAGAAAGGAAGAGTGCCACAGTACAGCTCAGTGGTTAGGGAAGAAAGGAAGAGTGCCACAGTACAGCTCAGTGGTTAGGGAATAAAGGAAGAGTGCCCCAATTCAGCTCAGTGGTTAGGGAAGAAAGGAAGAGTGCCACAGTACAGCTCAGTGGTTAGGGAATAAAGGAAGAGTGCCCCAGTTCAGCTCAGTGGTTGGGCGTTTCCGTAACATGGTCCATGCCCCGGGACCTAGGCTAGCCTGTAGGGGAGCTGAGGGACAGCAGCTCTCGAGTGAACCAGGAGAGGCTGAGATGGAGGAGGAGCCTGGCTCCAAAGCATCACAGTGGGCACTGAGGAGTTGCAGTAAGTGCTGGGATTAAGGTGTGTAAATGCACGTTCTCTAAGGTAACTAAGCCTTGCTGTTGTTATTGTCTGCCTAACTTCTCAGTGATTGCTTATTTCTACCTCACATTACCCTCCTAGTGTAATGCTGAAGAATATTTGCTCCCGTCACGAATACCAGTTAATGTCCAGAACTCAGATTTTGGTAATAAAACATTTACAACCAGCAGATTCCACACTGAGAAGCTAAAGAGAGAAGGAATTAACAAAAGGAGCTTCCTTTGGGCAAAAAAGGCATTCAAAATGAGCCGGTTAAGTGGAGATTATAATGGAAAGGGGTCTGGGGATGTAGCTCAGGGGCAGAGCGCTTGCCTGGCATGTGTGAAGCCCTGGATTGGACCCAGAACCACAGAAAAGGTGGAAGAGAGAACATGTTTGCTAGTTAAAGAATCAGGGATTGAATACGCCTTGTCATTATGGGGAAAAAAGAGGACCATGAGCAAATTGGCTAGGACAATAAAGATAGTGTACAAACAGAAATGAACAAGCTGAATTTTTTATGAAGGGAATGGTCAAAGGTGTCAAGGGAGCCATTCTGCCAAAAAGCTACCATGTACACAACCCATGTGGCCACTGTCATCGACGACCTTTGAATACAGGCAACAAAGGCAGCTGCCAAACCTAACGGCTTAAAGAGAGAAACAAACCATCACGAAATGACATCAACTAGAAGGAGATTAGTTACTAAAAGGAAGGAGGAGGAAAAGCGATGGATTGCCAGCAGGGGGGATTGGCATCTGTATCAAAGAAGGCTGCTGCTGTTAAAAAACAGGAAAAGGGGGCTGAACAGGGTGGCACAGCTTTTCTTGTTTTTCAAGACTGGGTTTCCCTGAGTAATAGTCCTGGCTGTCCTGGAACTCTCTTTGTAGACCAGGCTTGCCTCAAGCTCACAGAGATCCACCTGCCTCTGCCTTTAATCCCAGCACTTGGAAGGCAGAGGCAGGTGGAGCTCTGTGGGTTGAAGTCCAGCCTGGTCTACAAAGTAAGTTCCAGGCCAGCAAAGGCTGCACAGTGAGACCCTGTCTCAAAACAAACAAAACCAAGAAAAACTATTCTATAGAGAGGGAAGATACAGTTTACAGAGGGGCTGGAAAGATGGCTCAGAGGTTAAGAGCACTGTCTATTCTTCCAAAGGTCCTGAGTTCAATTCCCAGCAACCACATGGTGGCTCACAACCATCTATAATGAGATCTGGTGCCCTCTTCTGGCATGCAGGCCTACACACAGGCAAAACACTATGTAATAAATAAATAAATCTTTAAAAACAAAACAAAATAAAAAACTGTTTACAGAACATCCTCTCCATTATAAAGACAATGATTAATTTTTTAAGTACTATCTTTACTCATGCTACATAAATCTAGAGTGTCAAAGCTGTTACAGCCAGCACTGAGAGGAAACCCATATCTTACCTGCCTCTGCCAACTGACTGCTCTGGTGTCACACTAAGACCCAGAGGTCGGCATGACAGCTTCGGATCTATATGGGCCTGGTTGGCACCATGTGAAGACCCACCTCCAGAACAGTCTGCCAAGAGCACCAGGGCCTCTGACTCCCCTGTGACAGGATGCATGAGGACAGTAGTATAGTGTCTTACAACTTTGAAGTCTTTTTTAAAAAAGATTCATTTATTTAATGTATGAATGTGTATGTACACGCACAGGCCAGAAGAGGGCATCAGGTGACATTATAGATGGTTGTGAGCCACCATGTGGTTGCTGGGAATTGAACTCAGGACCTTTAGAAGAGCAGCCGGTGCTCTTAACCACTGAACCATCTCTCCAGCCCCAACTCTGAAGTCTTAATGGTAACTTCTAACACAAGCCCAGCAGACCACTGAGGTACAGGGTATGAGTAAAAAGTGCTCCAGTGTGTGCAAACAAACTTACCACAGAAACAAGTATAGGTGTTAGGAACATATGCAGAAACGTTCTGACAAGCCGGGCACCTCCAACCACTTTGGCCATCTGTCGAGTGGGGTGGGGGAGAAGAGAGAAGGGAAAGGAGAGAGAGAATATTAAGTACAGTCCCTCCCAACAGTATATACAGCTCACTGGTAGGAAGTGCACTTTGTATATACAAGGCCCGAGGTTCAATCCTTTGCAACCTCCTGAAAAGCAGCACAGTTTTTAAAAAATTAAAATCTGGCCAAGTATAATGGCATACGCCCTTAATCTGAGCACTCAGAAGGCAGAGGCAGGAAATCTGTGATTTTGAAGCCAGCCTAGACTAATGAGATCCTGTTTCAAAAAAAAAAAAAAAAAAAAGTAGCATTCACATCATGAAGTAGTTACAATTAAACAGATCCAGGGTCTTAAGTAGCTTCCACCAGGAGCTGCTCCCCTGTAGCATATGAATTCTGTCCTACTGCTTCTGAATAAAGTTCTTTAAAAAAACAAAAACAAACAAACAAACAAAACACAGTGCTGAATGTGTCATTAAGTGTTGTGTTCAGGTTATAAAGACTTACTAATATGGTGAATCAAGTAGGTATCCCTGTATTCAACCATTTCTAACATCAACATCTGAAAACAGACTGTTTGGGTGTACAAGAACACCCACATGTCCTGAGTTAGAGAGCCCCGGCCGGGAACATATTATCAGGAGCATGTGCATTACCCATAAACATGAGCATACTGTAGAAAGGGCTCTAATATACAGAGACTTGTGAAATGCAGAAACAGCAGCCAGAGGATATATTTATATAAATGTCTAAGCAAACTATATACATAGCTTTGGGGGGGGGGGGTCTTAGTATATAGCTCTGGCTATCTGAAACCTGCTATGTAGACAAGGGTGGCCTCACAAGTGCTAGGATTAAAGGCGTATACCACTACACTAACTTAAATCTAGTCATAAGACACGTGAATAAGTAAGTCTACCTACAGATTAAATGTTTAAAAGATTTTTTTTTAAAGAGATAGACCTGGCTGCCCTCCAACTCAGAGATCCACCTGCCTCTGCATCCAAAGTGCTGGGATTAGAGGTGTGCACCTCCATACCCAGCTTAGAATTAGTTGTTTTTTGTTTTTGTTTTTTTAAATATATTTTTGGTTTTTTCAAGACAGGGTTTCTCTGTGTAGTGCTGGCTGTCCTGGACTTACTTTGTAGACCAGGCTGGCCTTGAACTCACAGCGATTCACCTGCCTCTGCCTCCCAAGTGCTGGGATTAAAGGCCTGCGCCACCACTCCCAGCTCTAAGTAAATAGTTTTTTTAAGTTAGGCTTCTAATCCAAATTAATCAAAGCAGTGAGTGAAAACAACTTAGCAAACAGAAGTAAACGACCTGCGTGAGATGCTGGAGACCGTGCCCACTTCTTTATGCAGTTTAAATGAAAGACGTGAAAACAGCTCTGACAGCTCCACACGGGCGCTGTAACTTGAACCAACTCACAGCACACCATACACTCGTATTTTTCTGCAGTTAGCTGCTCAATTAGGGAACCTGTTAAAGAAAAACAAACAAACTGAAATATAGAAAACTGTCCCCCACACTAGTAAAGAAGAGACACAAGGCATTTGAGAGGCTATCGTATAAAGAGACCCCTTACTCTGAGTAACTGGCTACTCATTCTTTGAGACCAAGCAAGGGCAGCTGTTGCTGACAGAGAAAGGAGACACTTCGATAGGGATTCCTACAGCAGAGGAAACTCCCAAATCCACCCAGATCACTCAGAGCTGTAGCTCAGGCCTGTGGTCCCAGGAGACTCACTTTGAGGTCAGGATTTCAAGACCAGCCTGAGCTATATAATGAAACTTTTGTTTCAAAACGCCATGAACAAAATAGTAAGTAAATAATAGTAAGCATTGAACAGACTTAATAGTACTACAACCACCTGTTGTTTTGATCTTCCCCAGTAGTGTGTCACTGTAGTTAATTACTTGTTTAGCATTTCTGAGACAGGCTTCTGTTCAGCCAGGCTGGTCTTGAACACCCTTTCCTCCTGTCTCTGCTTCTCCAGTGCTACCACACCCAGCCAGATTTAATCTGACTCATTACTCTTACAGTTTATTAATAACTAACTTTTCTGTTGCCGTTGCTGATAGTCCTGCTGTACTGCTCAAGCTAACCTCAGTCCTCTTGCGTCAACCTCCAGAGGGTTGCAACTGCAGATGGCACTGCCACACCTGTCTGGTGACCGCTGTTTTATAACCCAGCTGCAGTGAAGTTGGTACCAAGATACATGTCACACAGATGTGCCGATGGATGGCTGCCAACTGTGGAAACCCGCACGTTACGTGTAAGTCCTTTACAGACGCTTTCTCTCACATGTTCCACATTTTGTCAGCAACTAGCAGACTATGCCTAGGATCCAGTTTCTGCTGTCCCAACTCTGGCCTAAGCTGCTTTCTGCTTACCTGGGTTATCACAGTGCCCTCCTTACTAGCAGTCCAGTAATACGAACAGTAAACTGCAAATTAAGCCTGGCCTGGTGGCTGTAAGCCAGCAATCCCAGCTACTTGGCACTCAGGCAGGAGGATCACACGTTTATGAGCTTCCTGCCAGAGTAATGGCAAGGCTAGTCTAGGCTACTCAGTGAGACACTGTCTCAAAACAAAAAGGAAAAGGAGGCAGAAATACAAGTCAGCAGTAGAGTGCTTGCTTGGCACTGATGCCCCACATTCAAGTCCCAGTTTGGGTACAGAAAACTAGATGTAGTCTTCCGGTCAGAGCTTACCAGTTAATTAAACGGTAACAACAGTCACCACCACCGTCATGTGTATGAGTGTTGGCTTGCATGCGCCCTCGGAGGTTAGAAGACAATCTCAGCTACCCTGGCACTGCAGTTTCAGACTGTCGTTGCACATGGGCGCTACAACTGAAGCTCCTCATGCCTGTTACGGTTATTAATGCCCTCGTTGGCCTCCTTCCTGTCTCTCATACCGCCAGGGATGCCCCTGCCTGGGGCCTTTATGCCCCATACTCTGCCTAGGAGACCTAACTTAAATATCTGCATGGCTCAGCCCCTTACTCAAAATGTGGCTTCTTCATGAAGCACTCCTCAGCCATACTTATAAAATTATAGCTCACTCCGTGAACATACCTGTTCTTCCTCCTCTCTGCGTTTCCCCAACAATCTACAGCTCTCTGGTAGGGCCGGGCGCCATGGTACACTCCTGCAATCCCACCACTCCCACAGGGTGCTGAGACGGGAGGACCGAGACTCTCAGGCTCACCTAGGCCTGACAGCATGAGGAACAGGAAGGCCAGTGAGGGCTTGAATCACTCTATGAGGCACAAAGAGGAGCAGTGGGACTGGGAGGAGGTGGCGCCACCGTGAAGGTTTGGGCTTTTATCGTCAGACCTGATCTTATAACTCACTCCATGGACCAAGTTGGCCTTGAACTCAGAGACCCACTGTGTCTGCGTCCCAAGTGCTGGGATTAAGGCGTGTGCCACCGCCACCAGCCCAATTTCATGTGCACTGACTTTTTTTTTTTTTTTTTTTTTTTTTGCCTGCATGCACTTTTCTGAGGGTGTCAGATCTCCTAGAACTGCAGTTACAGACGTTGTGAGCTGCCATTTGTATGCTGGGAATTGAACCCTAGTCCTCTGGAAGAGCAGCCAGTGCTCTCACCACTGGGCCATCTCTCTAGCCCACAGCTATATCCCCTAGACTATCTGCCCAGGGGTAGCACTGTCCACAACAGGGTGGATCCCAACATCAATTACTAATCAAGAAAATGCCCCTACAGACGCCTACAGGCCAATCCCACCGGGGCATTTTCTCAGTTGAGATTCCCTCTTCCCAGATAATGCTAGGTTGCCTCAAGTTGACAAAAAAGTAACCAGCACACGAACAAAACCACAAAGCTAACACTTGGCAGCATATACCGCTCATCTCAGCACTAAGGAGGCTGCAGCAGTTCAAGGCCAGGCTGGACGGCATAGAATGCTTGAGCATAGGGAGCAAATAGAACACTGTTTTATAAAGCAGAAAACTAGCCAGGCAGTGGTAGCGCACACCTGTAATCGCAGCATTAGGGAGGCAGAGGCAGGCAAATCTCTGAGTTCGAGGCCAGCCTGGTCTACAGAGTGAGTCCAGGACAGCCAGGGAAACCCTGTACTCAAAAAGAAACAAATAAAAAGACAAAAAACTAAAACTTTCAAGTCTCAAGTGTACAAAGATTTTTTTTAAAGATAACCAAGGGATCTGAGTATTGACTATGTGCTAGATATATCACTGAAGTATTGTAATTTTGTGTGATGGCAGCACTGTGATCATGTAAGAAAACTGGAGGATTGTCTTTTGGATAGATGCAAACTGAGAATAGTTGCATGTGGGTAAAATAACTTGATTATCATAATTTTACTTTAAAATATAAGAACAAACAAAAAAATTATATATGTATAGAATATATAGAGCCAGGAATGGTGGCACTCACCTTTAATCCCAACACTTGGGTGGCGAAAAGGTTTGAGGCCACCCTGGTCTACATAGCATTCCAGCCAACCAGGACTACAACAGTGAGCAAAGCCACATCTAATTAAACAAGTAGCATGGTACAGTGCCTGCCTAGCCTGCACCAGGCTCTGCATGAGCGGCTAGGATGCAATCAGGTGCAGTGGCACACTCCTGCAATCCTGTCACTCTAGAGTGGGGACTAGAGGACCGCAAGTTCAAGGCCGTCCTCCTTTATAACTGTGTGGTCAATTCAAGGCCCATCAGTTCTACATGAGACCCTGTCTTTAAAAAAAAAAATAGTAATTTAAAAGCCTTTTTCCTCCTCATTGGCCCATTCTCAAGAGTGCTTTCCTTTTCTTAATAAACTGTCTGTATTTCTAAACAATCAAGGAGTAAACAGCAGCGACAGAGCTCAACACCTGACATCCTCCGCTGGCCTCAGAGCATGTAGACATAATGTGGACACACAGCACACACGATGTGACAGATAGCGTGGCTAGCAGGATGGGACCATAGGTGGGAAAATTCTGTCGCGAGGGCTATAAATCTAGCTCAGTGGTAAAGTGCTTGCCGTATTCATGGGGCCTGGGGTTCAATCCCCAGCACAAGGGGAAAAAAACCTACAAAGAAACAGGTGGTAAGAAGGTAAGAATTGTCTCATCTGGGGGCGGACATGAAATAATCTTCCAGCGGAGGGAAGGGGCTTTAGTAGGTTAAAGCACTGCAAGTAGGCAGCTGTTCTTAAAGAAGATGATATAACCTAAGATGTGGTCAGCTACTTCCCCTATAATCTCAAGAGGATGATGTGAGATGGTCAAGAATTAGTAGCTAACCTGGGCTATATGGCCAAACCCAACCCTGTGTTAAAAAACAAACCTCTTTACACCCATGCTTGAGTCCCAAAAAGGATTTGAGGTCAGTGAAAGCCAGGCATGATGGCACACACTTTAAATCCCAGCACTATGGAGGGCAGAGGCATGTTGATCGTTGAGTTCCAGGCCAGCTTGGGCTACACAGAGAAACACTGTGGGGTCGGGGTGTGAGGAGGTTAGTGAAAAAAACAGGCCCTGGGCAGGTGGCAGCTTCATTGATTAGGTCAAAGTCTCACATTAAAGCAAAAGGAGACCAATAGGGCACAATTCACGAGGACTATCTCATGTCCTGAAGGTATCCACCCCACCCAACACACTTAGCAGAGGGTCTTGCTAAGTACCCCAGGTTGTTCTCAAACTCAGTCTTCTTCCCTTGGGCTAGGACTGAAGGTATGCCCGCCGCCATTCCCAGCTCTCTGCCTGATAAAATACACACTCAGCACAAAATGAGGAGTGGCTCTGAACACTGTAAAAGGCTTATTTGCAAAGAAGGGGGCAGGATGGGAACTGTGAGCAGAGAGAACATGTGCTTCTTCGGAAGATGAAATCTGAACCAAGGACAGAATGTACTGACAGCAAGGTTTTCAGTACAACCTAAGTTCTGTGTAACAGTCAGAGCTGACTATCCCAAGAGTTGTGTGGCACGAGCACCGCAAGGAAAAAAAAAGAAAGCAACCATGATAGATATGGTAACTAGGCCAAGGATAGTGGCCCATGCCTCCAATCCCAGCACTCAGAGGCAGCGAAAGGAAGCCTTTTGTTAGTTCAAGGCCAGCCTGGTCTAGATAACAAGTTGCAGACTGGCGAGGGCTACAAAAGGAACCCTATTTCAAAAAACAAGCAAAAAAAGCTGGTTGTGGTGGTGCATACCTTTAATCCACCACTGAGAGGCCAGGGCTGCATAGGGAGTCTCAAAAAAAGCAAAGTATCTTCTTCTTAGCTAGTCTGAGATGAGTGGCACTGTCGTGTAAACAAATTATGGTTTCAGGTGATAAATCTGGAGACAGAGTATATATGATGACACAAAAAGACATGTTTGTTAAGGACTGGAAGAGGTAAGTGCTGCAGGGCTAAGACAAGGCTCCCTGGAGAGTGACTAAGTTAGCTTTTGAAGCATCAATAATTTGAGCCGGGCGTGGTGGCGCATGCCTTTAACCCCAGCACTCGGGAGGCAGAGACAGGCGGATCGCTGTGAGTTCGAGGCCAGCCTGGTCTACAAAGTGAGTCCAGGACAGCCAAGGCTACAGAGAGACCCTGTCTCGCAAAAACCAAAAAAAAAAAAATAATAATAATTTGGTAATGGGGGCTGGAGAGGTGGCTCAGTGGTGAAGAGCACTGTCTGTTCTTCCAGAGGTCCTGAGTTCAATTCCCAGCAACCACATGGTGGCTCACAACCATCTATAATGAGATCTGATGCCCTCTTCTCGCATGCCAATGTACATGCAGATAGAGCATTCATACACTAAATAAAAAAATAAACCTTTAAAAAAATTTGCTAATGGAACTAGAGCACAAGCCTTCCATCCTGGCACTTGGAAGGGTAGAGGAACTCCAAGAGTTCTAGGCCAGCACGGTCAACACAGAGACTTCCAAGCAAGCCAGGAATCCACAGTGAGGACCACCTAACAGCAGTTCTCTGTTGAGATGGCCCAGTGGTGTACGCATCTTGCTGCTCAGTTCCCAGCAGCCCAGGCCAGCTCACGACCACCTGTAACTTCAGTTCCAGGGGATCTGATACCCTTCTTCTGGCCTCAGAGGGCTTCTTGGCACACATAACTGGTTCTGGGGATGAATGCCTTTAATCCCAGCAGTCAGATTCCTGTGAGTTCAAGGCCAGCCTGGCCTACATAGCAAGTTCCAGACTAGGCAGAGCTACAGAGTGAGACCCTGTCTTAAAAACAAAAAACAAGGAGCTGGAGAGATGCTCAGTGCTTAAGAGCACTCACTGCTTCTTCCACAGGCCTCAGGTTTGGTTTCCAATCAGCTGCAACTTGAATTCTGGGGGGGGGGTGGGGGGGGGGGAACTGACTCCCTCTTCTGGCTTTCATGTGCACCAGGCACACACACAGTACACAGACATAGATACATATAAAAACATAAAAATTGAGAATAAGCCAGGCAATGGTGTACATAGTTTTTATCTCAGCACTTGGGAGGCAGAGGCAGAGGAAGGTAGATCTTTTAGTTCAAAGACAGCCTGGTCTACTGAGCAAATTCCCAGATAACCAAGGCTACAGAGAAATCTTCTCTCAAGAAACCAAAACACACACACACACACACACACACACACACACACACACACACACACACACACCAACCAAAACCTCAAACAACAGCAAAAAGTTTACCAGTGAGCTGAGGGGCAGGAGATGCACAGGGAAGCGTGGCCAGACAAAGCAGAAAGGCATTTAGAATGAACGGCAGAGCACGGCAGCAGGGGACGGGGATGCTGAAGGAGCAGAAGATGGAGTCTGCTGGTGATGAGAACCAGAAAGCAGACAAATGATGGGTTCAGGGTGTGTTTTGAAAAAACTGTTCGCTGATGGTGGAGCAAAAGATGAACTTAAAAAAGAATTAAGACAAAAGACAGGACCATTGCAGTGGGGCAAAAACGACGCGGAAGCACAGGCCATAGTCAGCGAAGGCACGCCTGCTTCTGCTACCACAGTTCAGAAAAGCGCACTAGCAGAAATGTGTGCTGCCTCTGGCTACATTTAAAGCCCTCACACAGAATTTACTGGAGGAAAACGTGCAAATGAAAAAGTGCTGGGCCTGGTGATGCAGGCTCGTAATACCAGCTACTCAGGATGCTGAGGAGGATCATGACCAAGTTCAAGGCCGTCCTGGATAACTTATAAAGACTATGTCTCAAATAAAAGATTTGGGGATATAGCTCAGTGGTAAAGAACTTGCAACCTTGTCCCAAATAAACAAAGGGGGGTGGGGAGGAAAGAAAAGAAAAAAGAAAAAGGAAACGCAGCAATGGGAAACTGCAGAGTCCAAGCAGATGCTGAATTGAGGGAGAGACTTCACCGTATTATCTTTACTTTCTGGCTTCTACTATGTTAACATACTGCTTAAAGATGAAAGTCGAGCAGCATCTTTCTACCCTCCAAGCACACGTACCTGTGTGTGTCTCCACATTCTTCAGCACATGGCTCTGTTTGCCTCTGGAGAAAGGAGACAGGACTTGAGGAGCCTGTCTCCTTACAGCACTTTTCTCTTGGTCAGCCCTTCGGGAAGGCTTGTTGACAGCCGCCAAATTCCCAGTGTCACAGGGTGACTTTGTTGGTCTTTCTCTGAGGTTATCCTTTGGGATGGGGGACATGCTGGTTTTGGGGCCTGCATTTACATGTCGCTGGCTCTCCTGCTTCGGTGGGTTCCTGCCTGGCCGTGGTCTGGCCCCCTCCACTTCCCAGGGAGGCCTTTTCTGCGGGTATCTCCTCTGCTCGTTCCGTCTGGACACACATCCGTCCACCACAGCTTTTCTACAGGAGGCATCTGCAGGGTCAGTGTGGGAAATCCCCACAGGTCTGGTATTTTCATCCTCAGACTTAGGGCTCACTCTATTACCCCACTCGCATTTGAGTTTCCCTTTGGCCTTTGGTCCCCTGCCATAGCTGTATGTAAGCTGTGCTGCCTTTTTGGGCTTTGCTCCCCTGGGATCTGCAATCACCACCTCCTTTTCACTCTCTGGAGGGCTGTGCTCCCTAGGGTGTGCTCCACTCTCTGACCTGGTCACACTCTCTGAACTGGACGTATCTGCCGTCTGCTCGGCGAGCCCCTGTGCTTTCCTGACTCTGCTTTGGTGCTTCTCGTTCCGTAACTTCTGCCACTGCTGATGCTGAAAGCCATGGTTCCTGAGTGACTTGCTAGGCGGCTGGAAAAAACCCTGCTGACTCTTAGGTTTGCTTCCAGAGGCGTAACTGTGCTGATGGAGAACAGAGATGTCATCGTAAGGGATGTGTCTGGGAAGGTGGCAGGGAGGTGAGGAACTATAATTTCTTCTGCTAATCCTATTAGAGTCTGGTCGTCTTTGGGTCCCACAATTCAGACCAGAATTTTTTCTCTCCTGAGGAATGAACTCAGCAGCATCTGTATTGAATGTAAAAGTGCCTAGGAAACAAGAAAGAGACATTCAGTAAGAAATTAATGTCACTTATGAAGCCCACAGGACTCTAAAAGGACATCTAAAAAATATTTTCCTAAGGACATTGTATAAAACAGACTTAACGAGACTGGTCTCTTGTGAAGGTGTCAGGCTCTCAGTCTTGTAGAAGACGGTTAGTATCTCATGTCTAGTGACCACAGATGGCGCCTGACGCCCTAGGCCATCCAGCACTACGGACACACATTCATCCAAAACTCTTAGGAGACCTAACTTGGGATTCAAAATCAAAGAACGCTTATAACCAAAACCAAAGCCCAGGAAGAGGGCAGAGCATGTTGGTACACGCCTCTAATCCCAGTGCTGGAGAGGCCAAGGCAGGTTCCAGAGTGAGATTCTGTCACAATAAAATATAAAGGTCAGATCTAGGGATGAGACATTCCATGTGGTCTTTCAGAACACTAAAGCAGCGTTGCATAACAGCAAGCAAACAGGCTTTGAAGTCAGCTAACATGGTTAAAGTCTGAATGAGCTTAGGGCTGTCACCTGACCACCTGAATCTACAGTAAAGGATAACAATGTTATTTCCAAGGATCATTATGCACCTAAAAAATTCCACACAGATAGTATCAGAACACCGAGCACTCGGCCTCTCTCTTCCCACTAGAGTACAGTCTGGGTTTTTCATATGTAACTCCCACACTGTTTAAAATTCCAAGCCTTAACATTTAACCTTGCTTTCATTTCAGCCCACTCATTTCCCTCCCAAGGTGACTGTGAGTACAGGCCGCTCAGTTCCTGAAGCCCAGAGGCATCATCTGCTAGGGCAGGGCAGAGCAGTGCATACTTTAAGCCCAGCTCACAGGAGGCAGAGGCAGGCAGAGCTCTACGAGTTTGAGGCTGGTCTACACAGTGAGTTTCAGGTCAGCCAGGGCTACACAGAGAAACCCTGTCTCAAGAGGAGGGGAGGGGACAGAAAGAGAAAGAAGAGAAACTATCTGCCCAATGACACAAAACCAGTCAGCAACAACAGATTCTGTAAGACATAAAGTTGACTGTTAAAATGGTGCCTTACTATTGTTCTTAGAGCTACTGATGATCTGAACACAGACTCCAATAGTACCCTGCACAGCCTGTGCATTTAAGTTTAAAAATAAGGCCTGGCACTTCCTAGGTACTTGGTAGGTGCCACACAATCCTCTAAGCCCTACATATGTTAACTTCTTTATTCTGTTTTAAATGTGTACATCTGTGTGTGTGTACACCATGATTGTGTAGTCTGAGGCAAGGAAGGTATCCAATCCCCTGGAGCTGGAGTTACAGGAAACTGTGAGTCACCTGGTGCTCAGAACCAAACTCGGGACCTCTGGAAGAGCAGAAAGTGCTCTTAACAGTAGAGCCATCTCTGGCCCCATTAACTCATTCAGTCTTCACATTCCTGAAGAAAAAAGCAGCATCGAAGGCCACAGGCACTCCAAGGCAAGCTCAGAATTCTAACTCAGGACATGTGGCATTGGTGGCTTTGTGCTTGTACCCACATGGCACACTGACAGAGGCAAGGCAGCAGTACCATAGAAACATGGTGAAGAATTGGTGAGATCATAAAGGCCATGGAGAAACACCTCACTCCCTCCAGGATTTGTCCCTAACACACGTAGGGAGTGGTTCTAAGGCTGGAGGGAAGGGCCTTACAAAATGGCAAGAGGATTAGACGAACTCAGAGTGGCACAGGTATTCTGGAAACGTGAGATAAACCTAAAAGTGGGAATGGGTAAATGGTACCAAGAGGCGCTGTACAGTTCTCTCCTCTTGAAGAAGCAAGGATGGAGAGTGGGGCTAGAAAGAAGGGTAGTAAAGCTGCTCATCAGCCTGGCACAGGGAGCTGCCCATCAGCCTGGCACAGGGTGCTGCCTATCCGCCTGGCACAGGGAGCTGCCCATCTACCTGGCACAGGGAGCTGCCCATCCACTTGGCACAGGGTGCTGCCCATCAGCCTGGCACAGGGTGCTGCCCATCCGCTTGGCACAGGTACTGCCCATCCGCCTGGCACAGGTACTGCCCATCTGCCTGGCACAAGGTGCTGCCCACTGAACAGTAGTGAACAGATCCAGACAACGCTGTCCTTAGCCATAGTTACGTTTTCACTAGACCTAAGCCAAAGCCCTCAGAAAGACGGGTAGAGGGGGTTGGAGAGATGGCTCAGCTCACTGGCTGCTCTTCCAGAGGATCTGGGCTCAATTCCTAGCACCCATTTGGCAGCTTCTAACTGGATGTAACTCCAGTTCCAGGGGACCCAATACTCTCACACAGATACAACACTGCGCAGGGGAAAAAAAATTTTTTTTTAATGAAAGATCCTTAAAGAGACACTAGGAAAGGGACACATGAATCAGGAAACGGTCCCATGGCACGGGTAAGACCCTTTTTACTATTTTAAATGGAAGCGCCTCAGCAAGTGAGATGTCTTCTGAGCAAAGCATCATTGTAATACCAGTAAGGGTTACCAGAGACCCAGCAAAACACAGCATCCTGAAAGGAATCCAACCAGTGATGTTATCCACAAAGTTGCCATTAGAAAGTCTGATCACTAAAAAAAATAAAATAAAATAAATCATCCTGGCTTAGTCTATTTAAAGACCTCAAGTGCCAGGTGCTGTGGTGCAAACCTTTAATCCTAGCACTTGGGAGCAGAGGCAAGAGGATCACTGTGAGTTCGAGGCCAGCCTGGTCTACAAAGTGAGTCGAGGACAGCCAAGGCTACACAGAGAAACCCTGTGTCAAAAAACCAACCCCCCCCCAAAAAAAAAAGATCTCAGGCCAGTGTGGATCTCAACCTGAGTCAATCCTATGACTACTGGAAAACTGATATTTATATTACAATTTACAACAGCAGCAAGACTGCGGTTACGAAGTAGCAATGAAATAATTTTATGGTTGGGGATCACCACAGGATGAAGGCTGGGGAGCTCCACTTTAGGGAGTGGGGGAGCTAGAGATGTTAAAGCAAGAACAAAGACTGTAGAAACAAGGAAGTAGGGCCTTCTTGACTGCTGGGACTCAGCAAACACTTTAGGGAGTAGAGGTGGTAAGCCCAAGGCACAGTCTCAGAGGCCAGGACTCTGAGTCACACAGCCCTCGCTCAACTCTGCCTCAAGTATCTGATCAGCTTAGAGGGCCGGTGACAGCCTAGCGGAAGGGACTAAGGATGATGCATCTGCCTAAAGGTTGCCACTCCCCAAGCTGGCTTTTATATCCAAGTCTGGACCAGGGTACACCAATGCAGTATGTTCTTCCACTCTTTAAACCCAGGCAGGAATAAGTACATCTCACCTGTTGCTCAGTACACGCACAGCCTTACTAGTGGCCCCCATCAATTATCAGAAGCACAGCTATAATTCAAGGCAATGCTGGACGTTGCTGTGCTGATTTTTTAGAAAGAGCAGCCCATTAAATGAAATCTACGTAGTGGGTTGTGACAAGTGTTTCATTAAATCATAACGTTAGAGTATGCTGTTGATTGTAAAAGAAACCACCGCCACCCCCATTCTGCTCTTCCGAGACAAATCTCACTATATGTAGTAGCCTTGGCTGGCCTCGAACTGGCTATGTAGACCAGGCTGGCCTCAAACTCACAGATCGTCCTGCTTCGGCCTCCTGAGTGCTGGGATTAAAGGTGTGCGCCACCATGCCTTAAAACACTGAAACATTAGTTTACTTTTTTTTTTTTTAAGGGTTGTTTGTTTAATCGTGTGTGCGTGTTAGTAAGTGTGCGTCAGGGAAGTGGGGAGGGCTGTAAGCCCTGTGTGCGGATGTCCCTCAGGCAGGCAGGGAGGGCGTCAGACCTCTTACAGCTTACAGGTAGGTGGATGTGGGCGAACTAATGTAGTGCACTAACTCTCCAAAGCTTCACGGTTCACTCTTTAAGTAAGTGTGCACGAACACCCCAGTGCAAAAAATGCTTCTTTTTGATAGCTCTTCACAAAATTTGCATCCCCGGATCTAACCAGTACACCATAAAGAAAAAAACAAAAAACAAAAAACAAAAAACGGAAACAGTCTGTATTAACAGTCAAATAGAGGCTCTCTCGACCTCCGGGGTAGCTCCAGGAGGGAACAGGGAGGGGCCCGGGAATTAAGTTTACTTAACTCCGAACTGACAGCTGGGGAAACTAAGGCTGGACCACGCACGGCGAGACGGGAAGGCTGGATCCGCTCGCTCGCGCGCGCGCCACTCGGGAGAGGTGAGGAGCACACACACCCCCAGCCCCGCGCGCACGCACACTCCCTCCATGGATTCCAGGGCCCACTACGGGGACTCGCCTACGCGCGCCGGCCGGACTCCGCGCCGCGCGGCCCCGGGAAAGCCGAGAGGAGCCCCGCGAGGGGCGCAGGACACCCGTGTCCGCTCGCTGGGCGCCGGGGACCCGCCCCGATCTATCTCCTCGGAAGCCCAGAGGCCGCGCCTCACCGCCCCTGTGGAAGATGGTGGAGGGTTCCGTACGCGCAGCGCGCCGTGGCTTGGCCCTCGCGAGCCGCGATCCCCGCGCAGCGCTCGCCCCACCGAACACTTCCACCAGGCCGCCCACCCGGACCCTCGAAGGTCCCGCGCGGGGAACCAAGACGGTACCTGAGACCGGAGGTGCCTCCGCCATCCCGTGCCGCAGCCGCCGCTGCTGCCGCCGCCGCCGCCGCCGTCGCCGCGCGAGGGCTGTCACCTGGTCACGTGCCCCGGATTTCCGGCGCCCGGAGACTATTAGCTCCAGCGCGCGTGAAGACAGCCCCGGGGGAGGGCGGGGGGTGGGGGAGGATGCTGTGGAATGGCGCATTTGGGACGTCAGGCCAATGCGACTGGCTGAGCGGAAGGCGAGGGGGGCCGGAGGGGCGGGAGGGGACCAGAGGCTGGAGGGGGTCGCATCGCGGGAGCTAGGGCCTTCACTTGCGTAATTGTTTTGTTTTGTTTTGTTTTGTTTGTTTTGAGAGGTGCGGTGTTCTTCAGCTGCGACGCCTTTTTGTTTTTGTTTTTGTTTTTGTTTTTTTTTCTTGACTTGCCATCCGTCTGCCTGGAGTGGCTCCACTCCGGCGGCGATGAGGGTCCGCTGTAGTAATCAAAGGGCAGTGTGGAGGAAAAGCCTGCCAAAAACGATGAAAGGTTACCTGGCAGTGGTGGTAGCGGACAACCCCAGGCCGTCGGAGGCTGAATGGAGGTTCGGGGGTGGTTGTGGGTGGCTACCTATCTCTAAGTAAAACGAAACGAAAACGGTATCTAAAGGGGCTTATTGCAAATGAGCCACAGAATGGATGCGCAAATAACAGACACAAATGAAGCCGGTCGGGGTGGCACAGTCCTGTATCCCAGCACTCTGGAGGCAGAGGAAGGCGGATCTCTGTGAGTTCAAGGCCACACAGAGAAACCGTGTCTCGAAAAACAAACAAAACAACAATAACAAAAATAAAATGAACACCAATTGAGGGTGAAGGTTTGAAGTTACTGTTTGTGGGGCGGGGGAGAGTGTCACAATGTAACTGCACGTTGGCCTTAAAGTAGGATCTTCCTTGTGAGTTTGAGGCCATCTTGAGCTACAATGCGAGTCCCAGGTTAGCCAGGGCGCATAATATGACCCTGTCTTAAACAAACATCCTCCACGACGTCTATGACCTCTGGTTACAGGGCTTTGCACTTCCTTATAACACCTATAGGCTAAGAAGCCCTTTCTACTGGGCAGCTTAGCTTTCCCCTAACCCAGAAAATTTGGGAATCCTTTAGGAATTATATTTGAAAAAGGTTGTCTCGGAAAAGTGGGGCATGATCGTGTTGTATCACTTGCAGTAGCGAGACCATCAGAGAGACAGGGGGAGGGAGTGAGGAAGGGAGAGGGTGGAATTTTGTGGGAGAGCTGCAGACTCTCACCTGGCGTCTTTGGTATTCAGTATGCCACTTACTCCTTGCTTTCAAATGACATCTCACTCCGGGTCCCTGGAGCACAGCAAAGACCAAGCTTTAACGTCTTAACACTCTTTGAACAAAGGCTTGACAGTTCCAGTCAAGTGGCGATGGCAGTTTACCACTGACGGCCTAAGAGCCCAATCCTCTTTCTACAACCAGAAGTTCTTTCTGTGGCAGAGCTCTGGCTTAATTCTCAGCAGCAGCAGCAGCACACACTATGGTCATCTCACGGAATTCTACAACGAACTCTGAACTGAAGCTCTGTAAAGGCTGAAGGTCCTGCACTCACTAGAGTTTTGTCATTGTGTTATCCTCAGTCCCTCTAAGAGTGGCTTACCACCAGCCTCTGTATCTGAACTAACACTTTTGGGACTGTTAGGTGAAACCAGGTGAAACCTTTGGAATGTACTGTTAAACCCAGCAGACCACCTAAAGCTAAGAATGAGAAAACATCTGAACTGTAACAGTTTCCCCAGGTTGCTGACACTCACCTACCTGATAGCCCTACCACTGTATTTGATCAAAGCACTGACTTAGGACTTCTTTCATTCTGCAGCAATGAAAGTCCCCATAACCTCTTTTCTCTATAGGGTAACTTGAATCGTGTTCTCTAGATCACGGTCACTGATACTTGGTCCTGAATATATAGTATTATTTATGCCTTTTAAGCAGGAGCTGTGTTTTGACTAGAAGAAATTCTTTCCTACTTTCCTATTCATCCCAAGGCTTTCCAGAAATGACTGATGGGGAGCATCCACTGCCATCCACGATGTAGGCTTGATTGCTTAACCAAAACAATCAGTAATGGACAGGATGTCCCCAAGACTGGGACACTCAAAGTTGGCTAAGGACGTACCACATTAGTCTCTGTTGGGGGGCAAGGCTCAGAGAAGCCTTGTGTATGCTCTTTTCTGTCATCCAGCACTCTAATTTTTGAGAAAATTCTCATGGTTCAACATACACAATTCTTTTTTTTTTTTAAAAAGATTTATTTATTTATTATGTATACAGATCTCATTATAGATGGTTGTGAGCCACCATGTGGTTGCTGGGAATTGAACTCATGACCTTTGGAAGAACAGTCAGTGCTCTTAACCTCTGAGCCGTCTCTCCAGCCCAACATACACAGTTCTTGAAATAACTTTCAGAGATAAGATAGTGTAGGCTACACAGAGAGACCCTTTCTCAAAAACAAAACAAAACAAAACAAAACAAAAAACAAAAAAAATTAAAAACCCAAACAAACAGAAAAAAGCAAACACAAGGTAAAAATCCAATTTTGTAGAACCCAACTTTCCCTGAGCTGTACCACAACACTACGTTACTAGATGGGCTACATGAAGAATCTGCATTTGCCAAATAACTCAGGCTTCTTCAGGAACATGAAGTAGAGCCATCTTGAAACTTTCTATGTAGACTAGGCTGGCCTTGAACTCAGATCTATCCGTCTCTGCTTCTCAGGTGCTGGAATTAAAGATGTGTGCCGCCGTGCACAGCAGGTATTACATCTTATTTTCCTTTTCTCTAAATTATTGAGTTGGAAGATTTTTTAAAATTCAAAATTGGGCTAATTTTTTTTCTGGTTTTTTGAGACAGGGTCTCTCGGTGTAGTCCTGAGTGTCCTGGACTCTCTTTGTAGACCAGGTTGGCCTGGAACTCACGGGGATCCCCCTGCCTCCTGAGTGCTGGGGTTAAAGGTGTGCACCGTCACATCCGTCTCAATAATATGACTTTTTAAAAGGACGGTTTAATGATTTAGTGGCTGTGTAGGATAAAGCAAAATGTAGGCACTGAAGACAATTCTAGAGCATTCTGCTTGGGTGATAGGATAATGTTTCACTAGCCGGAGGGGAAACCAGCAGAGATGTGGATGTAGAAAAGGGTGATGGGCCGTCTTTGCCACGTGACCATGAAATGCTTGTGAGAGTCTGGGGCATCCAAATAACGGTCAAGCAAAGAGCTGGATATTTGCAGCTAACACAGACTACCAGGGATCCACAACTGGAAGTCTGATGCTTTACTGACTGAGATATCCAGGCTCTAGAGATCCACAGTTGGCTAAAATGTCAAGAGTAGGTGATCATGGTGTGCCCAGCTCCAGTGGGTCCACCTATAACCCCCCTATCTATACCTAAGGCTCAGGGAACATGTCGGTAGAGGGGACATAAAAGATTTAAGAGTTAGAGAGCCAAAGCAGATGCCTGCCATGACTTAGTGTCTTCCAGACAGGACAGAGATGCTTCACTCATGAAATCGAAACAATATGGTTGCCTATACAAGACCTGCATAATGACAACTCCAGCTGACACGCCAACAGGAATGGAGGGAGTGTCACAAGGCTCCAACACTAGATGAGGAGCTGTAGGCACACAATGGCTGCTGAGGAAGGCAGCCATCAGCTGTCTCCAAGGATAAGCCCCTGACAGGTTACACAATCTCAAATGTTCAGCCCTGAACACAGGCACATGCCAGCAACATGAGATGGACTCAGGAGGCTATATATATATATATGCATGTAATAGTTATAGAAGTCATGTGTAGAAGAATGTTAATTCAGAACGTGGCTGTTATTCTGGCAAGAGATCACATCCAAAGGTCTTCTAGGTCTGTGTGATCCGGCTGGAATACAAACATGCCTTTAATCCAGGAGACAGAGGCAAACAGATCTGAGTTCAAGGCCAGCCTGGTACAGAGCAAGCATCAGGTAAAGAAAAGCTTGGATCTTGTGTGTGTGGTAATACATGCCTTAAGCCCAAACAAAGGTAAACTTAGCTTATAGAAGGAAGCACCCATGTTTGAAAGTGATGTCTAATTGAGTGGCAGAAAAGGTGATGGATGAGTCAGAGAAGAGTTGACAGAATAGGATGCACCCAACTCTCGTGAGAAGAGAGAGGAAAAGAGAAACTACCTAAAAGAGGCAGTTTTATAGGGAGAGGAGGCAGTTTTTTGCTTTTTTTTTCTTAAACCAGGACAGTAATAGATGAATTGCAGAGAGCTCGGGTAAAGATGGAACAAGCCAGAAAATGAAAAGAAACCACAAGATTCAAGCAATCTCAGGTCAAGAGAGAAGCCAGATTAAATAAATCAGCTGGGAGAGGAGCTTGAGGCAGAACGGTTGAGGTGAACCAGCCAGCCCAGAGCTCAGAAAGAACAAGTAAGGGTGAGCTTATTAAGCAGTGAGTCTCAGAGGCTAGAAACATTCTAGGCCTAGGTTAGAGTGTACCTAGGCTAGAAGTTTCCAGGACTAGGTCTAGGTTAGTAGGAGGCATTTAGCCTCCCAGACAATTGAGACAGGAAAATAAAATTACTTTTATAGTCACGAGTTCAAGAAAGTGGGGGGGGGGGGAGTATGGGAGGAACTGAAGCAAGGAGATGGGGGTGACAGTGATATAAATATAATGTATTCACATAAAATTCTCAAAAAGGATAAACATGAAAAAAAAAAACCAACTAGGGTTCTGAAGCTCAGGAGAAAGACCAGAGCTAGAAGCATTGGTTTGATGGTGAGCAGGAAGGCCATGAGGTCACTAACAAGCAAAGAAAGTATGGCACGTAAGAACCGGGATCCTGGAACACAACACTACCTGCTACTACAACTTCTCAGCTCACACATGGCAGGACTCGTGCCTAGGAACGGTGTTACCCACAGGGGCAGGGGCTTCCCATACCAACTAACTCACTGAGCCTCTCTTCCCTTGGGAATCCAGGCTGTGTCGGATTGAACATTAAAGCCAACCGTCAGAGACATTACAATGGGAACACCCAGAACTGAACATAAGAATGGCGAGATAGGGCTGGAGGGATGGCTCAGAGGTTAAGAGCACTGACTGTCCTTCCAGAGGTCCTGAGTTCAATTCCCAGCTACCACTTGGTGGCTCACAACCATCTGTAATGTGATCTGATGCCCCTTTCTAGCCTGTAGGTGTACCTTAGGCAAAGCACTATATACATAATAATAAATAAATAAAATCTTTATTTAAAAATAAAAGAATAGGGAGATAAGGCTACTGACAATTATTCTGGGTCATTAGGACATATTATGTACTAATACAGTAATATGTACTAATGCGTATTTGAGTACATAAGCAATATGTACTAATTGAGTATACATTATAACTATAATAGAAGAAACACCTCAGGGGCTGAGTGAGAAAGAAGAATCCATGCAAGAGACGAAGAGGCTAGATAACTAGAAAAATTCAGACAAGTCAGGAAAACCAAGGAAGGCTTCTTGAGGAAGCCTTGAGGTTTGTGGGTCACAGGTATGCCCTAGCCCCACTGGAAACCAGGCAGTGAGTTTCTGAAGGGAGGGCTGACTACACTTCATAGTCCCTGGGCTGTTATAGAGTTTGAAGCAGCCAATATTCAATGTATATTTATTGATTTGTTCCACAGACACCACAACATGAATTGCCAAGCCAGGCTGGAGAGGGAATGGATTCATTAAAAGTTGGTTTTAAAAAAAAGGAAAATGGCCGGGCGTGGTGACGCACGCCTTTAATCCCAGCACTTGGGAGGCAGAGACAGGTGGATTGCTGTGAGTTCGGGCCAGCCTGGTCTACAAAGCGAGTCCAGGACAGGCAAGGCTACATAGAGAAACCCTGTCTCAAAAAACCAAAAAGATAATAAATAAATAAAATAAAAAAAGAAAAAGAAAAAAGGAAAACATATCAGCTACTTGCCTGGTTGCTGTGACAAAACAGTTGACTAAAAAGAAAGGTCACAGCCCATTAGGGCGGGGAAGTCACGGTGCAGAAGCTGGAGGCAGCTGATACACGGCATCAGGACTCAGGAAGCAAAGAGTGATGAACGCTTGTGCCCATCGGACCCCATCCCAGGGACCCCACCCCAGGGAATCCCGCCACAGCAGTTAGGGCGAGCCTTCTACCTCCATGACCTGCTCTCACAGTCATGTGCAGAGGCTTGTCTCCTAGACGATTCTAACTCCCACCAGGCTGACTGTCAAGAGTAATCACCAAAGAGAGATCAGGAAAGACCCTGAGGTTGGGGGCAGGAGAGCTGGCTCAGTGTTCAGAGCACTGGCTGCTCCTGCAGAAACGCTGGGTTCAGCAGTGTAGGTAGTTCATGAGGACGGTGTTCTGGGTTTTCTTTTATTGTCAGTCCCTCACGGGAGAAGAGCACACTAGAGTTAACCAAGTACTTAGGACTAGTTCCTCACTTATGCACGAGGGCCTTAGTGAGGCCAGCACAACTGTGCTAATAAGAAATAGTAGTTTAGGGGCTGGAGAGATGGCTCAGTGGTTAAGAGTACTGCTAGTTCTTCCAAAGGTCCTGAGTTCAATTCCCAGCAACCATATGGTGGCTCACAACCATCTATAATGAGATCTGGTGTCCTCTTTGGGCATGCAGGGGTAGATGCAGTCAAAACACTGTATACATAATAAATAAATAAATATTTTTCTAAAAAAAAAAAAAAAAAGAAAGAAAGGAAACAGTATTTTAAGAAAGATACGCCCAGAGCCCAGGCTCAGGCTGCTCGCTGCTCTCTCTTTTGTATCTCAAGGCTACTGGTTAAGCTTGGATTTGTAGTGGAGGTTTTAGGCTAAAGTGATATTACAACTATATCCTTTTGAAAAATATTTATTGAGTATAAATAAATGTCCTATACATTAAATATCAAGAAATATTCATTATTCATTACAAGTCAGGCTATAATACTGAGGGAACCATGGAATCAAAATAGCAACTCATGATACAGTAGTGACAGTTCATTCCAACATTAGACAGAGTAATGACTCACTCACGTGACACAACAGAACCTACCAAGAGAGGCCGTCACTTAAACCCACCTACAACATCACAATAGACAATGATTTTGAAGCATACTATCAACAGTCTCAGTCTCATTAATAATCTTTACCTTATCAATGTATCAAGTCACACTGAGGCTGCACTTACACTACCATAGAATTTAGAGAGTTTCATCTCCTTGGTTTTATTTCAAATTATTGTTAATGAATGAAAATAAGTCATACAGAGTCAAAGGTACTTTTCAGTTAGTCTTTCCCAAGAGAGAGAGAGAGAGAGAGAAAAAAAAAAAAAAGAATCAAATTTTAGTAAAAGCTTCCCCTAAGCAATGAAGTTCCTAACGGAAAAAATAAAAATACAGGAGCAGTGTAATTAGCTTTTCCTTCAAAGAAAGGAAAGAAACCTAAGTCTGTTTGGCGAATTGGGAAATATTTCCTAGTCCCAGAACACACTGATGATGTTGTTGTTTTCACATCGTGTGCTGGATGCTGCAAGTCTATGAAGCTGGGATCTGTGGCAATCCAAATTCATCCACCAGTACTCCATCCTGTGAGAAGAAATTGAGGATCAGGGCGTCAAAATGTACAACTTATTACATTTAGTGGTCAAAAGTCACATTCAAGTATTCAAACAATCAGGACCAAATCCCAAGCAGAAGCTGCGATGGGCTTTCCATGAAAGGCAAAAGCCGGTTGACGAAAAAGGAAAAGAACTAAAAAGGATCCGAGGAGGAGGCCTGCTGCAGGGTGAGGATACAAGGAGGAGGAAATATACAAGAGTCAACCCAGAGAAACCCTTGGAGGGCAGTGTCTCAGGTGGCCAGTCACGCCTCACACCACGCTTTGCCCCTAACCAGCCGGTACTGCTAAGAGTCCCACACACAGTGACCTGTGTCCTAAGAATGCAAAGAGCTGGAGACACAGCACAGTGAAGAACACTTGCCTCGTACGTGTGAGGCTCTGAGTGAAAACAACACAGATGCTTCAGGGACTTGTTACTAGGAAACTGCAAAGGCGAGTCACACTAGTGTTCACAAAAATAGCTTCAGCATAATTACTAAATAGTAGATAATTACATAATTATCTAAAGCAATCTGTGCACCTGGGACTTTAAGAAGTCAGGTGATGGAACGGAGTGGGTAGAAGTTGAAGTTGAGACCACCTACTCTGAGCTCAAGGGAGAGGCACATTCAAGGAGAAACACATTCACAGACCGCCTATGAAGACTATGAAACTCTGCCCACCACCTGTTGCCCCGCATATTTTACAGCGAGGGAAAGTAACATTTAGAGCTGTGCTGGCTTGTTTGTTAAGTCGATACAAGCTATAGTCACCCAAAAGGAGGGAACCTCAGTTGAGAAAATGCCCCCATAAGATCAAGCTGTAGGCAAGCCTAGTGAACATTTTCTTAATTAATGACTAATGAGGGATGGCTGAGCCCACTGTAGGCGGTGCCATTCCTGGGCAGGTGGTCCTGGGTGCCGTAAGAAAGCAGGCTGCAGCAGGGTATGGTGGCGCATGCCTGTAATTCCAGCACTCAGGAGGTAGAGGCAGGTGGATCGTTGTGAGGAGGCCAGCCTGGTCTACAAAGCGAGTCTAGGACAGCCACGCCTACACAGAGAGACCCTGTCTCGAAAAACCAAAAAAAAAAAAAAAAAAAAAAAAAAGAAAGAAAGAAAGAAAGAAAGCAGGCTGAGCAAACCATGGAGAACGAGCCAGTGAGCGGCACCCTCCATGGCCTGTGTCAGCTCCTGTCACTAGGTTCCTGCCCTGTTAGTGGTCTTGCCCTTCAGTGTGGAAGAATAAGTCAAATAACTCTTTCCTCCCCAGTTTGCTTTTGGTCATGGTGTTTTATGATAGCATAGTAACCCTAACATATGAATTTCTAATTTGCTCAGAATTACATAGTTAGTAAAGGCAGGTTTAGGATGGACCCCACTCAAACATTCTGTTAACTGTACTGAGTACTCAGTAAGCTTATGAGGAGACGAAACCAGAGCTGTAAACACCCAGTGTCAAATTATACATTCTACTGGCAACTAAGAAGGAGTGAGATTTTATAAGCAGTGAAGTACTGTCTATGAGGACAATTATCCAGTATAAAATAGGGTTTTATGACCTTTGCATACAAGACCTAAATTGCTCTAAACCATAATCTTGTGAGATACTTTATCTATGCAAGGAATAGAAAAGCTCAAACAGCTCAGTGATCTCAGGGTGGGGAACCCTGATTCTCTTCCTTTGTCGAACTAGGATCTTTCTATCAGTAAGACTTCTCTCGCACGCGCAAACAGGGTCTTCATGTACCTCAGGTTGGCTTCCAACTCACAGTGTAGCTAAGGATGGTCTTGAACTTCGAATTCTCCTGCCTCTACCTCTCCACTACTGGGATCACAGGTCATGGCAGCACACCTGCTCTATGAGGCACTGGGGATTGGATCCAGGGCTTTGTGAGGGGTAGGCAAGCACTCTGTCCAATGAGCTACAGCCTAGCCTTACTTATTTTTATACTTAAATTTTGTACTTCATAGTTTGAGCAATCCAATACATAATTAGCTAGTGTGTCCAGAGTGGGGCGCTCTTTCTCCTCTCTCCTTCCCTGTCCCCAGTATTGGTTTTATGTGTATGAGTTGCCTGTGTGTATGTCTGTGCACCGTGTGCACGTCTTGTGCCTGCGAAGGTCAGAAGGCATCGGACCCCCTGGGACTGCAGGTGCAGGTGGGTGTGAGGCAACATGTGGGTGCTGGGAATTGAACTCAGGTCCTCTGCAAGACAGCAAACACTCAACTACTGAGCCAATTTGCCTCTTTAACACAAGCACTCAAAAGCTAAGTAGAGAAGTGGATTGCCTACAGGCCCAGCTCCTTGAGAGGATACAGCCAAATGACTGCTTGAGTTCAGGAGTAAAGGACACCTGAGACCCTGTCTCTAAATTAAGTTAACAAAACCAAACAAACAAACAGACTGGGAAGCTGGCACGGTGGTGCATGCCTTTAATCCCAGCACTCAGAGTCAGAGGCAGATGGATTTCCGGTGAGGCCAGCCTGGTCTACAAAGTAAGTCCAGTCAGCCAAGGGTAAACAGAGATACCCTGTCTCAAAAACCCAAACCAAACAAACAAACAAACAAACAAACAAACAAACCAGGCTGGGAATATTACTCGGTATAATGTGTTTGCCTAACATATGTGAGGCCTTAAGATAATTTTCCAGCACCAAAAAATTCCCCCCCCAAAAAACCCAACTACTACTTCCACTAAGCAAGGCTAATACATGTGTCATAATGCTTTCCTAGGAAATGGTAAAGCCTGTAGAATAGTACCCAGTGCTAGCTTACAAGTTGGTTACATATATTGTACAAACTGCCATTGTGTATATAAAGACAGCTGGCCTAGCGGCAGAGCCTGAAAGCTCACGACCAGCCTAGACAACCTAATGAGCCCCTGTCTCAAAAGAAGACATAGCTCCAATGGAAGAGTGCTTGCTCAGCAGGCACAAGGCCCTCACTACCAGGAAAAACAAAATATTCCTTAGCCTCAGTGGCACTAGTAATGCAGGTAATTAGTTGCCCAGTGCAGGACAACTGGACTGCCAAGGGTTTCCAAGATAATCATCGGGGCTGTGAAACTTAAGACTGTATTTCAGATTTCCAGATTGGTGGACATAAAACCTTCACTATGTTGCATAGAAATATTTAGTTACATACACAGAAAATAGATAAACCTTGAAAAGCGAGCGCCCCACCCGTGGACACATCAGTTAACGTTCTGTTAGACTGTTTACACTATAGGCAATAACTTAAGTATAAACGCAAGGGCAGACAATACCTTGTTTTTCGTGTCAGTGGGAACGCCTTCTGGAATTGCAGGTGCAGACGCGGCTTCGTCCAGGTAAGAGCTATCCTCATCGGCCAGCAGCTCGTCGCCCAGAGCATCCAACTCTGAAAAGAAACAGGCTGCACTATAGACACAAGTGAAGAGAAGCTGGCCTCTCGTGTCGCAGAGCTAGCCAAATGATCTGTAATGAGTACATATGGCGGACTCATTCAATTTTTTAAAAAATTTTTAAAATTTTATTTTAGTGTGAGGGTATCAGAGCCATTGGAAGTGGAATTACAGACAGCTGTGAGCTGCCATGTGGTTGGGAATTGAACCCGGGTCCTTTGGAAGAGCAGACAGTGCTCTTAACCACGGAGCCATCTCTCCAGCCCCTCATTCAATTCTTAATCTTTCCATTTGTTTTTTAACATAGGGTTTCAGTGTGTCACCCCAGTTGGCCTGGAACTCAGAGACCCACCCACCATGGGGAAGGGATTAATTTTCAGCTGTACAGTGAAAGGTGACCATTATAAGAAGATTTCAAGGAAACTAGTAAGTACATAACATTTATGAAAAAAGAAAACAAAACAGTCAATCGGTTCCCTACAGGTTTACAGGGTCCCAGACTTGATGGCAAAGCTAGGCTAATTCAAACTAGATAATTGTAACACTTATGTGTAAAAAAAAAAAAAAAAGGAAAAAGAAAAAGACAAATCTCACTCACTGACAGACTTAACGCAAAGCAGTGCAAGGCCGCACAGGACGATTGAACAGTACATGACCTCAGGCTGGAGGACTAACTGAGGGAAACACTAGAGCTGTGGGGGACGGCAGCCGCAGGCCGGGGGGCATCACGGAAAACTCAAGACAGAAAGACTTAAAACTAAGCTAATGGAAAAATGTTCTAAGTAAAAATGAAACCTGCAGAGAACAAGGAGGGAAGGAGAGGAAAGGCAGAGTGGGAAGAGAGCCAAGAAACTCCAGTATGGGCTGGTTCAGCCGTCCAACCAATCGTCCCTTTCTCTCTGCCTCTGCTAACATCACACTCGTCCAGGCCACTCGTCATGTGACTACGGCGATAGCTTTTCTTCTCCCTAAGCCCACTCAATGGCCCTCCCCGTTTCTCACAGCAATCCCTCCTCAGCCACAGGTCCCATGCTTGTCCCCTGCCACTACCAGGTTAGAGTCCCTGTGCTTTCAATGGCATCTTATCCTTCTTCTCAGTCATGTGTGTGCTTACAGATGGGAATCCAACCAGTGTATATTTTTCTCACTGCTAGTGGAGAGGTTTTGTAAATACAGGGGTCAGGCTGGTGAAACAGCTAACCAGGTAAAGGCACCATCTGGCAAGCCCCATGACCTGAGTTAATTCCTGGGACCTGCATGGTAGAGAGAAGCGACTCCTGCAAAGTGTCCTTTGACCTCCACAAGCATGGCAGGACACCAACATGCACTCCCCCAATAAATAAATAATGTAAGCCAAGTGCCTGCAATCCCAGCACTCAGGGAGGCAGAGGCAGGCGGATCACTGTGAGTTTGAGGCCAGTCTGGTCTACGAAGTGAGTCCAGGACAGGCAAGGCTACATAGAGAAATCCTGTCTCAAAAAACCAAAATAATAAAGTAATAAAAATTTTTTCAAAATGAATGCTGGGCTCACATTGTTTTCTTCAATGCTGAATCTATCCCAGAGGGTTCAAACCCTAGTACCATAAAATATCCCAAGTCAAGGAGAACAATAGGGGAAAAGACTAAGCTGAAGACACAGACACCAAGCACAGTGAGTCTTGGCAGTTTCTCCATCCCAGTGCTGCTGCAGAGGCAGCAGAGAGGATGCAGGGGTCTCACAGGCACTTTGTCTGCAGCCTGTACCATAACCAACACCTCCAGGATCCTGACAGGAACTGTTTTTTTTTTTTAAGACTAGAGTCTCTCTACATAGCCCTGGCTATCCTGGAACTCAATCTGTAGAGCAGGCTGGCCTTGAACTCACAGAGATCTGCTTGTCTCTGCCACCTGAGTGTTGGGACTAAAGGCATGTGCCACCATGCCCAGCAAAAAGCTGGGCTCTCCGGTGGAAGCTGATGCACACTGCACAGCACACACTCACCTGCTTCCAGGTCATCCTCATCCAGCTCTGGGGTGCCGTAGCTGCGGCCCAGTGCTTCCTGGATTTCATTTGCATCTTCCATCATATCTTCCAGCTGGTCTTGTAAATCCTATAGAAATACAGATGACAGGGTTTTCTTTCTTCCTTAGCCTTTAAATGAGTTGGTTTAGGCTGAGCGTGGTGGCGCACGCCTTTAATCCTAGCACTTGGGGGACAGAGGCAGGTGGATCACTGTGAGTTCGAGGCTAGCCTGGTCAACAAAGCAAGTCTAGGATAGCCAAGGCTACACAGAGAAACCCTGTCTGGAAAAAAACAAAAACAAAACAAAAAAAGAAGTTGGTTTTAACTTAAGGTGACACAGAATTCAGAGCACAACAAAGTGGGACAGCAGGCTCTAGCAGGATTCCAGACTCAGTTTACTTTAAACTCATAGCTGAGGTAGGCTGAGCTGAATGAAAACTAGAGACAGTGAGCCATTGTATAATTTTTTTTTTACGCAGTAGTTTATTATAATAACGTACAGCAGGTGCTAACAGATACAAGGAACAGCTTCCTTTTTGCCGGCTACCTGAGTCCCCTCCACTTTGGCTTCCGCCTCCTGAGTCTCCTCTGCTCCTCCTCCGTCTGCCTGAGAGCCGTATATCTTCCTCGTTCATCTCCTCAACCTCAGCCTGATGTGACACTGGCGGCCCCTGCTCCAGACTCTTACGTTAACATAGTTATTTGTGGATCTGTGTATGTGCATATGCATGTGCCTGCAGGTGCCTGAGGAGGCCGAAGAGTTGACAGATCCCCTGGAGCTGGAGTTATAGGCAGTTGTGGGACACAAACGCTGGACTCTGGTCCTCTGTAAGAGCAGTAAGTGCTGAACTGCTGATCCATCCCTCCAGCCTCCTCCTCCTCTTCCTCATCATTATTACTATTACTACTACTACTACTGTTGTTTGACATGTAAGGAAGCAAGGTTTTGAGAGGAGATAGTAGGTCCCTGCAGCAGGTAAGGGTCCCCAAATGGGCTTCCATGATGAGGCTTTCCCTCATTTTCCTACTATCTTCCTCTACTTAGTCTCAGCCTCAACGGTTTCCTTTAGAGATGAGAATTAAAAATTGTTTTTTAAATTTTATTTATTTGTTTATATGCATGTGTTTGTATGTGTATGTGCACGGATATCAGAGCATGTGCCATTAGTGCACAAGCAGAAGTCAGCACAACCTGTTGGAGTTGGCTCTCTCCCTCCACCGTGTGGGTCGCAGAGTGAACTCAGGTCCATCAGCCTTGGCGACATGTGCACTCACCTGCTGGGCCATCTCACTGGCCCGGAGTGAGAAACTGAAAATGCCAACTACATAAGCCGTTCTCAGTAATCATCAGTTCACCTCTCTACCCGACAGCCGCTAGAAAGGCTTCAGTCACCTGAGGAGATGCTCAGAGGACTCCTGATGGTGGCCCAGGCTGACCTCAAATGCACTTTGTAATGAATTAGGGATGACCTTAACTTCCTCACTCTCCACCTTCCAAATTCTGGGTTTAAGGTGTATGCCACCAGGCCCAATTTCCGGCTTCCACTTTTCTTATCTCCTCAGTATTTGAAATTGAACTTAATCTTGATGGTGGTGGTGCTGGAAACTGACTGGGGGGCAGGGGCAGCTTAGGCATGCTCAGCAAGAACTCCATCACAGAGCTGCAGGCCCAGCACAAGTCTTGGCACTGCTTAGTATCTAAGCCTTGTGGGGACTCGAGAGACGGCCCAGTGGTTAACAGCACTGGGTTAGCCAGCGGCTGCTCTTCCACATGCCCTGCATTTGATTCCCAGCACCCACATGCAACTCCAGTCCTGAGCTGGAAAGATGGCTCAGAGGTTGGGAGCACTGACTGTTCTTCCAGAGGACCCGGGTTCAATTCCCAGCACCCACATGGCAGCTTACAACTGTCTGTAACTCCAAAATCTGACACCCGTAGACATACAATGCACATAAAAAATAAATAAATAAATAAATAAAAATAAATAAATAAAACAAAAACAAAGCTCCAGTCCCAAGGATCTGATGTCCCTGTGAGGTAGATGGTGCAGACATACAGGCAAACACTAATACACATCAAATAAAAAATTTTTTAATCTTTTTTTTTTTTTTTTTTTGGTTTTTCAAGACAGGGTTTCTCTATATTAGCCTTGCCTGTCCTGGACTCACTTTGTAGACCAGGTTGGCCTCGAACTCACAGTGATCCACCTGCCTCTGCCTCTGCCTCTGCCTCCCAAGTGCTAGGATTAAAGGCGTGCGCCACCACCGCCCGGCAAAAATTTAAAAATCTTAACAACTACAACCAAAACCCTAAGTCCCGCCTACCATTCTGGTGGTGCTGGGATGGAAGCCAGACTCTTGATCATGGTCGCAGGTGCTCAACCACTGAGCTCTACCCTCAGCTCTATTTTTCTCATTTAAAAAATGGGATTATTGGACTAAGAGATAGTTCCTGGTTAAGACCACACACGATTCTTCCAAGGACTTGAGCATGGTTCCCAGCATCCAGGAGGGAGACACTAACTCCAGATACAGGTGGCCTGGCGCCCTCTTCTGGGCTCTAAGGCCAACTGCACTGACTCACACGTATACACTCCTCCTCAGACACACATGTATATATATAGTTTAAATCTTACACTACCATAGAATTTAAGGAATTTCATCTCTTTGGTTTTATTTCAAATTATTGTTAATGAATGAAGACAATCTTTTAAAGAGAGGGGGGCACTAACTACTTACAACTCCAGTTCCAGTGGATCTGATACCTCCTCTGGCCAGGTACACACAGAGTGCACATACATACATGCAGACAAAATACTCACATGCGTTAGATAAAAATAAGTAAGCTTTTTAAAACTTTTAGAACTTTTTTCGGTTCTTTTGAGACAGGGTTTCTCTGTGGAGCCCTGGCTGTCCTGAACTCGCTTTGTAGACCAGGCTGGCCTCGAACTCAGAGAGATCCGCCTGCCTCTGCCTCCTGAGTGCTGGGATTAAAGGAGTGCGCCACCACACCCTGCTGTAAACCTTTTTTTAAAATGGGATCATTAAGAGCCATATTTCATATAGCTACTACAAAATTTATTGAAATTTTATATATATATATATATATATATATATATATATATATATATATATGTGTGTGTACTTATTTTAAGGCCAGCTTGGGCAACTTAGTGAGACCTTGTCTAAAAACTAAATGAATTTTAAGCCTGGAGTGGTGGTGCACGCCTGTAATCCCAGCACCTGGGAGGCAGAGACAGGCGGATTGCTGTGAGTTCAAGGCCAGCCTGGTCAACAAAAGCAAGTCCAGGACAGTCAAGGGTGTCTCAAAAACAAAACAAAACACACAACAACAACAACAAAAACAAACAAACCAAAACCAAGACAAAACAAAACAAAGCAAAAAGCCAAAAAGCTAAATGAATTTTAGAAAGTGGGAGAGAGGAGGCATAGCACTTGCCTAGCATGTACAAGGCCCCATGTTCAATGTTCACTCTCCAGTACCACCACCACCAAAAGAAGCAGGCCAAACATCAGCATGTTCTTTCTAGGCAGGGAGCGTGAGGCCGTAAGAACTGGTATTTCCTGTAGGAGGCATGTAGGGACTTGTGTTCTTGGATAAGCACTGGGAAGGCAGGAATGTTAACCGCAAAGGGTTGTCTCTCCAAAGGGAAAGATGTATAGCCTGTTTTCTGCCCAGCAGGGTGGAGGCAGAGGTGGCGGACAGCCTGGTGACCTCTGCACTCCCTGCACAGGCAGGCCACAAGGCTCCCAGAGACCCTCATCATGAGCATTTGACTTCAAGCCTGCTTCCTTAGTTAATTTATAGAACCTATCGTTATAAAATGACACTTACACTTTCTAAGAACTTCAATGCTATCATGTCTTAAACTCTGTTTTACACTTGGGATGGAGCTAATTATCAGCAGGGATCTTTTTTCCAAATTGTACTGTGCTTGAAAATGCCTCCAATAAAGCCTGTGGTGTCCAAATCCTGATGTCTGACCCAACACCGGCTACTGAGTCATGCTGAACCAAATTTCCTTCTTGCCTGCCCTGGAACAACACCACTGACTGTGGTGTTTGCAGAAACTACCCCACCACAACTTCTAGAGCAACAAAGTCATTTGTGAATTCTTTCCTGGCAACCTAGCTTGTCTTCCCTATGAAAGTGGAGAATGCGGAGTAGAGTGCTTTTCTGCACTGCTGAGTGTCAAACCGCCGCGGTGCATGAGTCGGCCTGCCATGGAGAAGCCCGGGTAAACACAAAGAGGACCGGAAGTCACAGGGGAGGATCCCAACCATGTTCATGGTGTAACATGTGAGGAAGCTTCCCAAGCTAGGCATGGGACTCCCAATACTTTAAGGCTGAGGCAGGGGGATTGTCATGAGTTCTAGACCAGTCACACCCACATGGTAAGGCCCTGTCTCCAGAAAAAAGGGGAGGGGTCTTCTCAAATCATTTGGTGAGTAAGATTTCCTTTTTCTTTTTTCTTTCTTTCTTTCTTTTTTTTTTTTTTTACTTTTTTGTGGACAGCTTTGTGGTCTATGCTGGCCTTGAACTTCTGGTTCTTCTGCCTCTGCCTTCCTAGTGCTGATACTATAGGCCTATACCACCATGCAGCTTACAGAATCTAGTATAGACACAGAAAGGAAAAAAAAGTCACCACACAAAGTATCAGATTAATCTACCTTAAAATTCAATACTGCACAAACAAAAGCAAACATAAACAGAAGTGTTAATCTAAAAAGCACAGATGCCCTAATGTTCTGAGGAATAAAAAGATAAAAAAAGCTTAAAAAGGGAGTTGGGGTTGATGGGAGAGACAGAAATAGCTCATGGGCCAGAAGCGCCAGCAAAGCCCAGCTTCTCTCTTGTGGTTTCTATGAGGCCTATTTAATATGAACATAAGAGAAAGTTTGCTCATTCTGGCTTCTTTCTTTCATTTGCTTGGTTGGTTTTTAAGATTTTAATTTTGTTTGTAGTTATGTGTCCATGCATGTCTGCATATGGGTTGATGCATGTGCATGCAGCCTCTTCCGAGGCCAGGAGAGGGTGTTGGATCCCTTGGAGTGAGAGTTCCCGGTGCCTGTGAGCTGCTCTGACGTGGATGCTGGGGACTAAACTCGGGTCCTTGGAAGAGCAGCACACGCGCTTAACCACTCAACTATCTTCTCAGCTCAGGCCTGGCTTTGAGACAGGATGTAGTTGTGTAGCCCAGGCTCTTCCAGAGCTTACGATACCCCCTAGGCTAGCCTTGCACTTGGGGCAATCCTCCTGCCTCAGCCTTACACATGTGTACCACCACATTTAACTTCATTGTCTTTTCGGATGTCTCCCTAGCTCCTTCCCATTATCCTTTGCTGCCCCTAATGGCTGTCAGCATGACAGACCCGTATCTGTATCTTTTGGCTAAGCTATAAACTTTGAAATCTTCTTAGGGTTATTTTTCTATTATAATTATAAAACATTTTTATTGTTTTATGGCTCCAACTTTTTAAATTTATGTGTGTTTAATCTGTTTTTATCCTTAAAAAAAAAATGACTTCAGGCCAGTTGTAATGGTGTACACCTTTAGTCCTAGCACTTAGGAGGCAGAGGATGGAGGAGCTGTGTGAGTTTGAGGCCAGCCTGGTCTATCCAGTGAGTTCCAGGACAACCAGGGCTATATAGAGAGACCCTGTCTCAAACAACAACAACAACAGCAAGAATACATTTTTATTTGTAGGTATCTGTACGTGTGTGTGTGTGCCAGCCTGCCATGTGGGAAGTTTACCTGACAGCCAGGCTCATGGGTTTTTCCTTCCTGAACCAAAATATAAACCCTAAAAAAAATACGAACTTCAAGAAGCTAATAATTTATTACCAAAATGTAAAGAAAATTACTGTAAAAGAGGACTAACTTGGCAAGAAACCGTGCTAGCCACTTTACACACACATCCTCATGTAACGTTCTTGGTGCACACCACTAAGCACTCAGAAGGCTGAACCAAGAGATCACAGGTTCAAAGCCAGCCTTTGATTTTCCTTGCAAGATCCTTTTTCTTAATGGGTCAAACTGATGAAAGTTCGCTTGTTTTACCTGAGTGACAATTGTGTGTGGCGCTGGGGTCTTTGCATGAGCAGTGAGGAAACTGACAAGTCTGGTGCCCCTTCCTAAAGCCACAACACTAGCAAACAGCAGGCCCAGGGTTTCATCCCTTTCTTGTGCGTCTCACTACACACACTTATTCTCAACCTTGCGGCAAGGACACATCTCCCAAAAGCCAGCAGATGGACAGCTCACCTCAATCTGGTCAACTTTCACTTGCTTGTACGCCTTCTTCATTTCCTTTACTCCCAATTTCATGGCGTCAACCTAAAAGCAGGTAAAAGAAAGCATATGTAGTTGTTGCTTTATTTTCAAGTACTGAGGAGCTGAGGCCAGGCCCTCATGCATGCTAGGCGACCATCCCGCCACTGTGTTGTCTCCAGCCCAGAAGACACACTGTCTTGAGAAGTCATGTTTGCGCTGGAGAGATGTCTCAGTGGTGCAGAGCATCTGCTGCTTTTGCCCAGGACTTGGGTTTGAGTCCCAGCATCCACAAGCCCGTAACCATCTGTAACTCTAAATCCAGGGGACATGATGCTCTCTTCTGACTTCCTTTGGCACTAGGTACACATGCAGGCAAAATATCTAAACACAGAAAGTCATGTCTGCTGAACCATCTTTTGAAAACCACAGGAGCCAGGCGTGGTGGCGCACGCCTTTAATCCCAGCACTCGGGAGGCAGAGGCAGGCGGATAGATCGCTGTGAGTTCGAGGCCAGCCTGGTCTACAAAGCAAGTCCAGGACGGCCAAGGCTACACAGAGAAACCCTATTTCGAAAAACAACAACAAATTAAGATGGGAAAAGGAGCTTTGGGCATACCGTGGTCTTGGTGTCCTTCAGTGTCTGGATGGTGTAATTAGCCTGCTCCATGTTAAAGGACTGTTGGGCAAGGTTGTCTCGCTGCTGCTCATACCTTTTTGGAGTCAAGTGAAAAGTAGAAATGTGAGCCAGAGATAAATCCTTAGGAAGACGCACCCTTAACACAAATAAGCAAAACCAAAACCATTTAAGAACGACCCACGCTTACAAAATCCCTCCAGTCTTTTCCCCTTGCATACACTTGAGTTTTAACTATCCTCACCTAACACACAGTGTTTGCTCCTTTTTTCTGGTTTTGAGAAAGGGTCTTATGGTCCAGGCCAGCCTCAAACTTGTGGTGATCTTTCTGTTTCAGCTTCCCAAATGCTGGTAACATAGGTGTGTCTCACCACCCCTGGCCTTGCTCCATATCTTATTTCGTCTTATTTATATTTCTCTAACGATTTCCCAAGATGAATTCCCAGAAGTGGAACTCTTGAGGAAGGAGGTAAGACTGTTTTGTTTTTTTTTAAGGGTCTTCATATATATAGCTAAAGGTTTTTCAGGTAGACTCAAAATAACCCTGTATGCATAATTAGGTTATCCAGTGGACTTAATATAATGTCTGATGCTCGAAATACGTTTTAAAAATATATTTTATTAATTTCAAAATACTTTTAAAATTAAGTTTTCTATCATTTTTATAATAGTATGTCCAAAAAACCCCTTATGTCACCATGTCTTTACACATATTTGGAAACCACCTAATTAGCAGTAGAAAAATAGGCAATTCGTGATTCAGGAAATTGGCAGATGATTCCATTCTATTAGAAATGGTGGCACACAGTTATAATCCTCGCACTTGGGAGGCTGAGCCAGGGGATTGGGGCTGGGGGCTAGCCTGGGCAAAACCCTCTCTCTATAAACAGAAATAGGCAGGGGGGAAAAGGATAGCTTATATAGAAGGCACATTATAATCTTAGTTTCCTAAGAATCTAGATAAATTTACTTTACTTCTGTTTGATATATTTTCCAAGTTTCTGCAATAAATCTATATTCCTTTTCTTTTTTGCTTTTTATTTTTTTGAGGCAGGGACTCATAGCGCAGGACAGTCTAGAATTTACTAGGTAAGGGTAGCTAAGAATCCCTGCTCTTCTTGCCTTCACATACCATATTTATTTACTTATTTCATTTCAAACAGGGTCTTAGGTAGCCAAGGCTAGCCTTGATTTCTCCATGTAGGCAAAGCTCGCAGGCTCCTGGGCTTTCTTCCTCTAGCTCTCAGGTGCTGGGATTACAGGCCTAGAGCATCAAAGCCAAGTTGTATTCTTTCCATAAGAAAAAAAACACTTTAAAACCGATTACTACTAAGAAAGTAACATTTGTAATGCAACATATCTTCGTCATTTTAGCCATTACTAGTTTTTTTTCCCCCAGTGTGATTTACTATTTTTAAAAAATGGAAGACAGCATCTGATATGTTACAAAGTCATTTTAAAATTGAAGCAAAGCTGCTGACAATTTTCCTGGTTTATTAAAAGCTGACTATACCTAGCTTCCATAACTCCTCGGATCATCTCATAGGCTAAGCAGTCCACATATTAATTGGGGTTTGCACAAACACTGGGACACAGTAATCAAAAACAAATTGTGGGCCTTTACATTTCCTCTGGTGAGAGAGAATGAATACTTAGCCCCCCTAACTTTACAAACAAAACCAAAAAGACCGTATTTACCAACAAAACCAAAAAGGCCATACTAACTACACAATAGGAAAGCCAAACTCTACAGATGTAGAGCCACTGGTGCCTATGGATACCTAAACTTAAGTTAGTAACATTAAATATTCGAATTTAAAAAAAAAATTCTTAAGAAAATCGAGAATACTTAGAAACTGATATGAGAGCTGGGAAGAGCAGAAGACCTCTTCACTTTAGCTTGCACTGTTCTTAGAAAGGAGGTGGCGCATACGACTTACATCCGCTTTTGCTTTAAAACCCTCAGGGCTTTCTGTTTGACCATGTTCTGAGGAGAAAAACAGACTTAATAAAAAAAAGAGGGAACACATATGGCAAAGGAAGTCTCCCATGTGCTCAAACTTGTACACACCTACTTGCTTTCTTCTTCAAAATGGTAGGCGCAGAGGCTCCTAGGGTCTGTTCCACCCTCTCAAGCACAGAGACGCCTTAGCACGCCTTTGCACTCCATGTCTCAGGGCCCTAGACTACTCTTGCTTTTCCTGGTGAATTTTATTTCCACTTCCAGCCCCAAAAGTGCCCGCTGTGTATAGCCAGCTGCCCTCAATTTAAACACAGCATGTCCAACCTCTAGCACGTCCTCATGTTAGAAACAATTCACAACAGCACCCCCCCAACCACCCTCCCCACCCCCCACCCCCCCGCCACACAATCTCTCCCTTTCAGAATCTGACAACCTCTACATCAACCTTTGTTTCCCCTCCTTGCTGGTTCTTCAGGCAAATTTATCAAACACTACGATGTCCTGACATAGTGCCACGTAGGTGACTTGTTATCCATCCTCACACTAGAAGACAGGTATTATCCTAACAGACGAGAAGCCGAGTGATGGGCTGGTTCTCACTGCTAATAAGTTACGGAGTTGGAAGAAGAAAAGATAGATAGATATATCCATAGTCTACTAAGTAGTGATAGTATTAGAACACTGGTCCTACATGCTAATTTAAGACTTTTCCCCAGCCTGGCACTGTATTATATCTACCTGAATCCAACCAGCTGGACCACATCTGGATTCTGAGAACAATCAAGCCGTCCTCTCCAGAGTGAGAGTTTTCCAGTAAAGCATGACAAGTCTCATTACCGGCTTTTGGAGACGCGATCAGCATCTTCTACCTACCACATTAAGAAACCCAGCATTCCCTCTTGTATCTGACTGTACTGGGTCTTCTCAGAAGAATCCATCCCCGCATGTATTTTCTCCTCACCAGATTGTGTGTATTTTTTTTCTGTATCCTTCACCGTTCCCTAGACAGCACTTCCTACAACAGTAGCCACCAGCCTTACCTTGGCAGGACCCTCTCTCATCTTCTTGATTTGATCCTTATATTTCACTAGCTCAGCGTCCAACCGGGAAATCTTTTTGTCAATGGATTCTGCCCTGCTATCCACCTTGGAGGAAAATGTCAGACACAGTGGTAGTTACTGTAATATATTTACACGGGAAGGGGCAGGAGGGAGAAGGAATACAGACGAAGAAAACAGAAAGAAGAATATGGCCAAGGGCCGAAAACAGGAGTTTACTTAAGGGTGGGAGATTCCACCCAGAACCGCCCACCTCCCAGATTCTAAGGAGACAAACAATTTGGGAATCACTTGGCTGCTTGGGATTTCCCAAGTGAGAGACTAGTCAGTTTGGGGACTCAGCATGAAGGAGCACAGGATGGGCCAGTGGACACAGGCTACGGTTAAGATCTAATGCCATTTCTCCAAAATTCTGTGCTATTCCGATCCAGGACTAAGGTACAGATATGTTAACCCTGACATGGGCGAGGAAAGAGGAATGAAAATAGGATTTTTTTTTTAAAGGCCAGGTTAGACGAAGTGGGGTGTAGGGACCCTAAGTACGGTAGGCTGGAACGTGAAGACCAAAGCGAGAGGGATGGATAGGGGCACAGTGGGCATCAGAAAGGGTTAAGCGCAGTAAGGGTGAGTGATGAAAATAGGGTGTCTCTGGTTTGTGGGGTCAGGAATGACCTGGAAAACAGGGATGAAAGGTGTGGGGATGAAGAAGACCGAGGTTTAATGGGCCCGAACCAGGAATAGGGTGGAGTAGGAATTCCGGATGGGCGGATCGGAGTGTCAGAGGCCTTGGGTCTAGGTATACAAAGTCAAATGCCCACCGTCCCAATGCAGTCAGTCAGGCTAGGTGGCGGAGCCTTGGGTTTCGCTTTTCCGAAGAATCGGTTCATCTTGGCCGGCGGCGAAGAAACCTAAACACTAGAGGAAAACCAGAAACGGAAGCGTAATCGCTCCGGTTTTAGTTTCCGGCCCCGCCCCGCCCCCCGCCATGCGCAAGCGCACAGCTGCGCTAAAGTTTCCCCGATCCTTTTTCCGGGTTTTCAGCTCCTCCTTCCGGAGAAGGAGCGCGGAGCTCTGGGAGAGGTGGAAAGACTTCTGGAGGCGGGGCTTAGGGGCAGGGCGGGGTCTCAACTGAGTGGGTGTGGCCTAACCGCGGCTGGGCGGATGGGGCGGGGCCTGAAGCGGGGGTTGAGGGGGTCAGTTCCGAGGGCGTGGCGAATAGATGGGGCCATTGAGTAGCAGGGCGGGGTTGCAAGACTGCGCGCAGGGCGGCAGCCACCGCTGGGCGGTGAAGAAACGCGGGCCTGGCTGATCGCAGAGGCGCGCGGAGATCGCGAGGCGACCGGGAGCCGCTGGGACCCCGGCTGCGCGCCCCTCGGCCCGGCCGGGAGCCGCGCCAGTCGGAGCCCCGGGCCAAGCACCGTTCGCCTCCCTCTCTGCGTTCATCTATCTACAGTGCATCCAGCGGGCATGACGGATCCACCAGGGGCGCCGCCGCCGGCGCTTGCAGGCCGCGGGTGAAGAAGAAAGTCCGGCCCCGCTCTACTCAGAGCGTGAAGGTGGCTCGCAGCAGGGAGTTGTCCAGAGGTAAGAGAGTAAACCGTAGCAAGAAAGTGACCCAGACCAAGGAGGAGACCCAGGTAGAGGAGGAGGAGGTGACCAAGACCGAGCAGGCAACCCAGACCGAGGACGTGACCGTGGCCGAAGAGGTGACCCAGACGGAGGACATGGCCCAGGCCGAGGACATGGTCCAGACGGAGGAAATGGAAACAGCCAGACTCAGCGTGACCGTCACCCACAGTGAGCGCCAGGGTGGGCTCCGCAGGTCGGCTTGGGATCTGTGGCGTTGGCCACGTGTAGTCCTGGGGGGAAGGAAACATGGGTTCTTGGCTGCATCCCTGGGGATGTTTTTTTGCCCGGGGCTGGTGTCAGGACATCTTTCCGTGTGGCCAGTCTGTTTTGTCCCTGGACATTGTTGGCGCCTCTACTTGGAAGCATAGTTGAGTGTTGTGACGCTAGTAGTTGGCGGGTCTTTGTGTCAGGCTTGTATTTGACCTTCTTGTGTGTAGAACTCGTGTGGTTCCGGACTTGGTGCCTGGTTGGACTGCTCGTTACTTACTGAGTACTCTCTGTGTTGAATGTCATAGAACCACAGTGGACACTTGGTGAATTAACACAGAACTAAACACTGAGAAGAAGTACACGAGAAAGCTGAATGAATCCCAGAGATTACCTTAGAATCAGTTGAGTCTGTGTCTGGAAGTTGTCAGGGACCTTGAGGATGGAAATCTCAATCAATCTCAATCTCTCTCTCTCTCTCTCTCTCTCTCTCTCTCTCTCTCTCTCTCTCACACACACACACACACACACACACACACACACACACACACACACACTCTTGGTCTGTGAGGCACAGATAGGAACTAGGGCTCCTTCAGCCTGTGGGTGGGTTGGGAGAGCAATCTAATAAAGACTGTATAGAAAAGAATTGGCAACGACCTCTTGGTCGTTGGCTTGGAATCATTCCTTTGGCTTCACTAAGCATTAACTATGGTATTACTTATGTGTGCCCAGTAAGAAAGATTTGGAGGAAAATAGCCCCTTGCTGGTGACCTCAGGGGGTACAAGACTAATGCCATAGAGCCCATGGGGCAGTCAGGCCACAGGAGGCAGGCAGGTTGTGATGGAAAATGTGGACTTTGGAATCAGCTGGGTCTAACATCAAATTGACACTTGAAGGTTTCCCAAGGCAAGTCTTAATTAGACCAATAGCTGCCTTATGGTGTTGTCCTGGGGTTTTAAGATAAAGCATAGAACAAGTCTTGTACGTCTCATGTTAGTGGAGGCAAATCCATGAGAAGGGCACCAAAGGCAAGCTTTGTAGTAGGTAGCATATGAGCTGTGCTTTGGAGACAAGTGTGACCCTAGCTAGACAGAGCTCAGTTAGTAGGACACTAGCCTAGCAAGCCCACGGCACTGAATTCAGTCCTCAGCTTCATACGAAAGCACCTGCTTATGTTTAGGCTTCCGTGAAAGGGTTATCTTGATGGAATGTTTTTTGTCTCTCCAGGCAATGAGAGGTATGACCTTCTTGTTACCCCACAGCAAGGAAACAGTGAACCAGTTGTCCAAGACCTGGCTCTGCTTGTTGAAGAGGCCACCGGGGTTCCACTACCTTTTCAGAAACTCATATTTAAGGGTAGGTGTTTTTCTTTCATCTTTGAGTACTTATGGCTAAAGGACAAATTTTATGTATGTATGTATTTATTTATTTATTTATTAGGGTTTTGTTGTTGTTGGTTTGTTTGTTTGTTTGTTTTTCCTCAAGACAGAGTTTCTCTGTGTTGCCTTGCCTGTCCTCTAGACCAGGCTGGCCCTGAGCTCAGAGATCAGCCTGCGTTTGCCTCCCAAATGCTGGGAAGAAAGGTATCCATTACTGCTGCCCAACGAGAACAGATTTTAAACATTAGTTTAAACATTTTAAATACTAAAATGTAGTCCTAATGGCGACTTTCAGTTTTCTGTTTGTTGGTGTTCTGCCTGCTTACGTGTCTGTGTGTGTGTGTGTGTGTGTGTGTGTGTGTGTGTGTGTGTATGCGTGTGTATGGGCGCGCGCGCGCGCGCGCAGTACCCACAAAGGCAGGGTGGTGGGGATGTCATATTCTCTGGAAGTGGAGTTGCTGAGGGTTTTGAGCCACAGCGTGGGTGCTGGGACTTGAACCCTGTTTCTCCGCAAGAGCAATAAATGCTCTTAACCACTGAGCCATTTCTTCAGCCCCCATCTTTCAGTTTTCACACCAAACCATTGTCTTTCATTCATTCATTCATTCGTTCAACAGATATTTATTAAGGACCCGCTCTACACTAGACTTTGCAAACAGCTGGCTGAGTATCAGATTTGAGGTAACATGTCGACAGAAATGTCAGCTTCATTGAGGAAGCCTATAGACAGGCTTCCGGCTAGGGGTTATGGATATACATGCACACGTATTCTCCTTTCCCCATTGTATGTTCTGTGTGTATGTAGCTTCCAGCTAGGGGTTATGGATACACATGCACACGTATTCTCCTTTCCCCATTGTATGTTCTGTGTGTATGTAGCTTCCGGCTAGGGGTTATGGATACACATGCACACGTATTCTCCTTTCCCCATTGTATGTTCTGTGTGTATGTAGCTTCCGGCTAGGGGTTATGGATACACATGCACACGTATTCTCCTTTCCCCATTGTATGTTCTGTGTGTATGTAGCTTCCGGCTAGGGGTTATGGATACACATGCACACGTATTCTCCTTTCCCCATTGTATGTTCTGTGTGTATGTAGCTTCCGGCTAGGGGTTATGGATACACATGCACATGTATTCTCCTTTCCCCATTGTATGTTCCTGTAGTGCCCCTGCTGCTTCTGCGTGTTTGTATTGAGCATACTATTAAGCTGCCCAGATCTGCTTTCTGTTAGTACGCCAACAGGGAGACTGCTGTTGCCAGTTCCTGACACCACGCTGAGCAAACTGAGTGGGAGCCTGGATGGGCAGGCGGCACTGGGTGATGCTGACGGTGCTGGTTTCTGAGGCGCTGCCTCCTCCCCACCCCTGTGCTCGGCCTTCCCACTCCCATCGGGACTCAGATAGAGCCAGATTTATCCCATGAGGTTTCAGTCTCCGTTAAGAATTTAATGAACATTATAGCAAAGGTATAACAGCGGTAGCGCTGTTGGCTATAGGAACAGGAAGCTTTTTTACTTATATTTCATATTATAGATCTTTGCCTTTTTTTCTTCTTCTTCTTCTTTTCCCACTCCCTGGGAGGGAGAGTGACAGTTTCCTATAGCCCAAGCCATTTGGAAACTGGCTATGTAATAGTCACTGCCATGCCCCAGGTCTTTTTCTTTTGAAACAATTTAATTTCTGAATTATAAAGACAAAAGAAACTTACCTGTCAAAATTGAGTATGGCAGCACATACCTGTAACTCTGGAAACCGACACCAGCTCCGTGCCAACCTGGGCAAAATGGTCAGACTCCGTCAGAGAGAAGGGAGTGGGGAGGCCAGGAGGAGAAGGAAAAAAGAAAGAAAAAAAGAACCAGTTTCAAAATAGAAAGCCCAAAGAAGCCCAAAGAAGAAAACGTTCCTTGGATAAAACTCCTTAATAGTTTTTTAAATGTTACTCTGGATCAATTGAACATGCTAGGCAAGTACCAAACCACTAAGCCCTACCCTCAACCCATGTATTTTACGCTTTCATTTTTATAACATTGAGTTTACCAGCATCCATTGATGTAGCCTCAGGAAAAAAAAGAGCTTTCATGACTACAAAATCTTTTTTTTTTTTAAGATTTATTTATTCATTTTATGAGCACTCTATTTCCATGTACACCCTCAGGCCAGAAGAGGGCATCAGACACTTTAGACGGTTGTGAGCCACCATGTGGGTGCTGGGAATTGAACTCAGGACCTCTGGAAGAACAGAAAGTGCTCTTAACCACTGAGCCACCTCTCCAGCCTCAACATCTTTTATATATAGAAATTATCTGGTGGGGCTAGAGAAATGGCATCTGTATTCATGTGCATACACACACAATTAAAAATAAAATAAATCTGAGCCGGGCATGTTGGCGCATGCCTTTAATCCCAGCACTTGGGAGGCAGGGGTAGGTGGATCACTGTGAGTTTGAGGCCAGCCTGGTCTGCAAAGCGAATCTAGGACAGCCAAGGATACACAGAGAAACCCTGTCTCAAAAAACAAGACAAAACAGACAACCAAACAAAAACCCCAACAACAACAACAAAAGAAATCTGAAAATTAAACCTTTAGGGCTGGAGAGATGGCTCTGCAGTTAAGAGTGCTGGCTCCTCTTCCAAAGACCCAGGTTCAATTCCCAGCACCCACATAGAGGCTCTAAACCAGTCAGTAACTTCAATTCCAGGCAAAATACTCATACATATAAAACAATAATTTAAAAAAGTATTTTAAAAGAAACTTATCTACTATATGAATTATTGTTTGTCCCTTAATATTATTTTCAGTAACTATTAATTATATAAGCACATTCCCAGTTATTTGTTTAGGATAGAAATCTAGAAATGACATCAGATAAAGACAGTTTCCAAAAGAAAAGTTCCAATTTATCCTTTTTTGTTTGTTGGTTTGGTTTGGTTTTTCTAGGAAGGGTTTCTCTGTGTAGCCTTGGCTGTCCTGGAACTTGTTCTATAGACCAGGCCTTAAACACACTTTTTAATCCCAGCCTCTGCCTCCCAAGTGCTGGGATTCAAGGTGTGTGTTACCAACATCGAATTTATCCTTTTCTTGTTAGCAACCATGACATGGATTGGTTCGTTGGTTGGTTGGTTGGTTGGTTTGAGACAGGGTCGTCTTATGTAGTTTGTGCTGGTCTGGAACTTGGTCTTGGTCTACAGACTGTTCTAGGCTTGCGCTCACAGAGGCCTGCATGCCTCTGCCTCCCGAGTGCTTGGAGTGGGTGGGCATCACTATGTCCAGTTGTCTGGATTGCGTGGGAGAGCAGCCACTGCTGGTAACAATTGAGCCATCTCTCCAGTCCCCTTTTTTAGATTAGATTTGTGTTTCTGTTTTTAAGTAATATTTTTATTAGTTTTATGAAACTGTTACACAATGTACGTGATCAGATTCATGTCCTTGCTTGCATCTCCCCTCCTCTTCCATTTGAGTCCAGTTTGTGTTGCCCAAATACTCTTGGGTGCAGGGCCTGCCCTGGAGTGAGGTGGGCCTGTCAGGGTTACACCCTTAAGAAGATTGACTCTTTTCCACAGCTAGGGGTAGGGCTTGAACCCCGCCTCTTATTCCTGTGCGTTGGCCAAACTCCGTTTTCAGTGTTGTACAGATGTTACAATTTGATGTGTGTTTGTTTTTTCAGGAAAATCTCTGAAAGACATGGCAGCACCGCTGTCAGCACTCGGAATACAAAATGGTTGCCGGGTCATGTTAATTGGGGAAAAGGTAAATTCATTGCATTTTCCATCGGCGTTCTTCAGAACTGAAGGACTAAAGTCTTTTTGTATAGAATACTGAGTTGGTCACCCAGGTTCAGCATTGGTGACCCACCTCATTAGCAGTTTAGGTTTTGCATTATTTGTGCGTTTCTTTCTTTTGATTAGATTTTTACTCTAGGACTTAGGAACCACAGTGCCGCCTCTATGGTGTGGCTTTTGTATTTGGTGACTCCTCAGTCTAGTTAAAATGTGCCAGAGCCAGGCTTTACTTAGAATTTTGAACACAGCTTTTGGTTAAAGCTGTAAGTAAGTACCCTTGTTCAGTTATTAGAAGCCTTCCTTCCTGTGACTACGCTTCCTATTAAAAATCTACAAGAAAAAAAAAAACAACAAACCCTCTTTGAGTGGAAAAATTCAGCCGGAAGAACTGAGGGGGGCAAGAAAAAGAGTTAGTTGTGGACAGGTGAGGGCTGTGGCCCCTGAGGTGGTGGGCACTGCCCAGCCCTGCATTATGACACAGCGGCATTACTGAACTTTGGAGAGCTTCTTACTTAGTGATGTGGCGGAGCAGATTGGAGACAGGGATGAGCTAAGTGGGAGCTGTCAAAGTCTGACCCTGACTTGGAGCCTCCAGGAGGCTTGAGATTTGGCTACAAAGGAAGAGCCGATGGTTCAGGGAAGTGTAGCTAAGTAGGGAGCTGCTGGCCCTGGCTGCCAGCTGTGGGTGAGAGGAGGGAGAATGTTCCAGGTGTCCGGCTGAAGGGTCTGAGAACAGCATGGGCAGTAGGTGGCCCATTGAAGAAGCTGTTCTCTGTTGGCTCTGTTTATTAACAATTAAACTTTATTGTACAACCCAACTAGCATACACAAGAAGGAAAAAAAAGGTTAAAGGGACAGAAAAATGAACCTTCCGGTATCCGTTCCACAGGACGGGTCCTTAGGTGTTTCTCCGTCCCAAGTGCTGGTCCGGCCGCTCGCTCCTCTCCGCGCTCTCCTTCTCTCAACCTCTTGTTTTTCTTCCCACCACCTTCCCAGTCACATGCAAAGGGCGGTCTCCTTCTCCCTTCGAGGGTCAGTTAGGAAAACAATAGCCACGGTGGGGTTCCCAGGTAGGCTTCCTGAATTCCAAGCCCAGGAAGGCTCCAAACAGCCTCTCACAAGGTATTCATGGTGTGCCCCAAGGGTTAAGCCTGCCAGGACTGCTTCTACCTGTGACAAAGCTTAATCTTTCCCACACATCCCCCTTCTCTTTTAAAAAATTAAAAACTATATACACACATATACATATATACATACTCATCAGGTATCAAGAACATAACAAAGTCCTTTTATACTTGTTAACCTAAGGGAAAGTATTCCACTATCCTACCAAAGAGAGTCCTTTTTTTTTTCATGAGAAATTGCAATTATTAATCTATAAATGTGTTTTTAATTCTTAGACTAAAGCTTTTAGTAACACTGTGGCTATCTAGTCTTCAATCCCATCAGAGACCCAAGAAGGAAAATCTATCTAATAAAGGAAGTGCTGGCAGGCAACTTCCAAGTTGCAGAGTACAGAGAGAGTAGACTGCCTGGATAGTCACCGAATTCTCTCCTTCATTGGGGCAATCAGTCTTCAGCCTTATCAGCCCAAAACATCCAACGAACTGCTTTTTGAAGCAGGAAATCCGATGATCTGGTCCATCTATTCTCTTTAAAGCTAGACAGTCATCTTTCCAGCATCATTGTTGATCATTGCAGACAGTCAGCCTGTCATCAGCAGTAGAGATAAGAGCAGTAGTAGAGCAGTTTTTCCGGCTAGTGACCATTCTGTCACCAGCGTCTCTTGAAGTCCCCATCTTCAATGATGCAAATGGAGAGGCGGCCAGGAGCGGATGTCTCTCTCTGTCAGGAAAGCCCTCATCATTAAATGCCATATTCTGTGGATCTCTGAAGAGTTTGAAGAGCGAATCTATCTATTCTTACAGTTATCAGTCTATTCCTTTGAAGACATATACGAGCTATTAAACAAACCTGTTCTATAACAAAGTGAGTATCTAGTAGGATTTCTACGTAACTAAATACCAACTTTTATCCCCGATGATCCAGAACAGTTCTTTATAAGACATTAGTGGTACATGTATAATACATTAAACAAACATTGAACAAAAAGAACTTAAATTTCTAACATACAATATACAATATTTTGTCAACATATAACATACAATTCATAAGGCAAAAATGAATGGAATATACAATTTAAGTTCATATCAGTGTGAAGCAAAAGTTGAAGTCTTAAATTTCCATCAATCAAAAGTCTTAAATTTCCATCAATCTACAATACCAATGTAGAATTTTTGAAGTTAGTAGATTCAATAATCTACCTTTTATTCTACAACCCTGTATCCTCCCTTCCTTCCCCCCTTTTCCTTAATATTAAAAGGGATAGAAAGTAAGAGAGAAAAAGATAGAAGAAAGAAATCTCTAAATGAACTTTTATTAATTGTAAATTACCCCGTTAGGCAAAGATGAGCATTGGTAACCCACCAAAAACACACATCCCACCTACTGGGAATGGGGGCGTCGTGTTCTCAAAATTACTTTATGCTGTTTAGGAGAAAAATCTTTTTTTGGGTACCCAAGAAAAATAATATATTGGCCAAGCGCTGGAAAAGCTAGCTGTTTTTGTCCAGTCCTTTTGGGATCGATCCTTTTGGCTAGCCGATTTATTGTTAATATGCATGCAATTTTTGGAAGAAGCAGTAGTGCCAGAGGCAGAAGTTCGATCTTTATAATTGTCCTGTTTTTTGTTTTGAAAGTAAGCAGACTTTTGAAATCATTAGTACAGGTATGTTAGTACATATATAATTTTTCAAGGGAACATCAGTGGAGGCATCTTGCTCAAGGTGCCAGAGGCATGTTTTTGGGGTTAAATCACCCATGTTGTCTGTTGTCTTTAGCATTGTCCTGTTTTTTTTGTAAATACAGGGCTCTACCTGCATATACACCAACAGGACAGAAGAGGGCATTAGTTCTCCAAGCTGTAAGGAACAATGTCAAGCTGTTAAGAACCAGGTAGCTCTTAAGATTTACTTGTTATATGGTCAGATCTAATCTTTATAAGTTTAGTTGGTAACCATATATTTTTACTTCCTGTGGAAACATACGCATACCCACAACCCCATCTCAAAACTACTGTAGGTTTTCATTTTATACTGGCCAAGTCCTTGAATAATATTGGTTGTCCCAATTCCTTAGGAGAGACACCCAATGTCTCTCCGCAGCTGACGTCCCTTTATCATTCACATTAAGAAAATTTAGAGTCAACAAAGCATTATTTAATCGGTCCCTGGGTGTCTTTACCCTTTCCTTTTGATTAATAAGCATTTTTTTTAAAGGTACGATTAGCTCTTTCCACAACTGCTTGTCCTGTGGGGTTGTGAGGTATACCCAGTAACATGTTTTATATTATAATACATAAAGAAGTTTTTTATCTTAAGGGACACATATGTAGGAGCATTGTCAATCTTAATTTGTGTAGGTATTCCCATAAATGTCATTATTTTTAGCAAATGAGTAATCACACAGTCAGCCCTTTTAGAACTTAAGGCAGTTGTCCATTGAAAACCTGAATAGGTATCAATGGTATGATGCACATATCTCATTTTTTTTAATTTTGTAAAATGAAACACATCCATCTGTCAAATTTTATTTCTTTTGTTACCTCTAGGGTTAATTTTAGCAGGTAATGGTAGTTGACTATATAAGGAACATGTAGGACACTTATTAATTATTTTTCTGGCTTGTTGTCAAGTGATAGAAAATCTTTTCTTTAACCCCTTACCATTGACATGATGTTTTTTGTGAAATTTGGAGGCTTCAAATACATTACCTATCAATAATTTGTCGATCTCTTCATTTTTTTTGTGTCAATGGACCTGGTAAACCTGTATGGGATCGAATATGAGTAATATACAAGGGATAATTTCTGTTTCTGATGACCTGTTGCAGTTTTATAAATAAAGTAGCCAATTCTGTGTTATCAGGAGTAAATTCAGCAGTTTCTATATGTAAAGCAACCTTTTTAGCATATTGAGAGTCAGTAATTATATTAAGAGGTTCAGGAAAATCTAACAATACCATAAGGATAGTATATAATTCTGATTTTTGAACTGATGTAAATGGGCTTTTAATCACCTTGGTCATTTTTTCAGACTTATAACCAGCCATACCTGATTTATTTGTATCAGTGAAAAAGGTGGGTGCCCCTGAGATTGGTGACCTCTTTACAATACTTGGAAGGATCCAACTAGTTTTTTTTATAAACTGTATACGTTTGTTTTTTGGGTATCTATTGTTAATGTCTCCCAAATAGTTACTACAAGCTTTTTGCCAATCTTCATTAATTACCCATAATGACATAATCTCAGAATCAGTAAGAGGCACTACAATTTCCGCCGAGTCCGTCCCTGACAGTTGGCGCAACCTTATTTTTCTCTTTGTAATCAATTCAGAAATTTTTTCTATGTATGTTTTTAATTTTTTGTTTTGTTTATTTGTCAGGAATATCCATTTTATGATCCTGTCTTCCCTTTGTATGAGAAGCCCAGTAGGAGAATGTTTTGAAGGCAAAATAACGAAAATGTAACCAAGTTCAGGATCAATTCTATCCACATAAGCCTTTTGAAGTTTTTGTTTCACCAGAATTAACTCCTTTTCTGCTTTAGCGGTTAAACACCTAGGACTGTTTAAATCCGAATCCCCTTGTAAAGTCTGAAACAAGTTACTTAACTCATAGGTAGCTAACCCAATTGTAGGCCTTAACCAGTTAATATCGCCCAATAATCTTTGAAAGTCATTAAGAGATTGTAATTGATCTCTACGGATTTGTACCTTTTGTGGTCGAATTTTTTGTTCAGTTATTTTATAGCCTAAATAGGTAATTGAATCTCTTCTTTGTATTTTTTCCACAGCAATCTGTAATCCCCAGCATGGTAGAATTCTTTGTGCTTCCTGAAACATTTTTTTACAACTCTAGGATCAGAATCAGCTAGCAGAATATCATCCACGTAATGGTATATGATAGATTGAGGAAACAGCTTACGAAGTATTTCTAAAGGTTGTTGTACAAAATACTGGCATAAAGTTGGGCTATTCAACATTTCTTGTGGAAGTACCTTCCAATGATATCTCTTCATTGGAGAATTACTGTTCAGAGTAGGTACTGAGAAAGCAAACCTTTCCCTGTCCTTTTCATGTAGAGGATGGTAAAAAAAAAAAACAATCTTTTAAATCAATTGTAATTATATGCCAAGACCGAGGTAATAAGGAAGGCAAAGGAATTCCAGGTTGAATCGAACCCATGGGTTGAATCACCTTGTTTATGGCCCTCAAATCTGTTATCATTCTCTATCCCCCTGATTTCTTTCTTACCACAAACACAGGGCAATTCCAGGGACTGGAAGATTCTTTGATGTGTTGAGCCTCCAGCTGCTCTTTCACTAAACCTTGAAGTGCCTGTAACTTTTTTTTTGTTAAGGGCCACTGCTCCTGTCATACAGGTCTGTTTGAAATCCATTTTAGGGGCAAGGCGGTTGGTATGTCAGCAGTGGCCCCTCTTATAAATTTTGACATTCTAAACCTGAAGAATTCTGATGTTGGACAATGGGCATAGCTTGTGGTAGCCTCTGATCACTTACGTTAATCTCTTCCCTAGAAGCCATACCAATTCACCCATTGTTTCAACCTTGTTTATCTCAGTATTTGCAGGAATAGTAATCTGAGTACCCCATTGCTGTAAAAGGTCTCTTCCCCATAGATTTATAGGAATGTCAGCCACATAGGGTTTCAGCCTCCCTAACTGCCCGTCTGGTCCCACACACTCAAGCCACTGTACACTGTGTTTTATTTGAGATAACTTACCAATTCTTACAATTTTTGTATAAACCTTTTTAAGTGGCCAAGTTTGGTTCCAAGACTTCTGGCAAATGATGGAGACGTCGGCTCCACTGTCTACCAAGCCTTCTATTTTAATACCATTCAATTGTATAATTAACTTAAGTCTCTGATCATTAATTACTGTTTGCCAGAACACATGTGTCCCGGTGCTTTTGAACGCACCAGTCCTTTCTACTGGAGCGGTTTTGCCCTTAATGTAAGGAAACAGTAGGAGTTGAGCAATCCTATCCCCGGCATCGATTTTTATCTCCTTTTTCACACATACCAAGATTTTTATTTCCCCTTTAGAATCTCCATCTATAATACCGGGATGCACAATAAAACCCTGAGAAGTCAGCCTGCTTCTTCCCAGAACCAATCCTACTGTGCCTGAAGGCAAAGGTCTGAAAACACCAGTATTTAATTTGTAACATTCAACCTGAGGAGTTAGGGTAAGAGACATATTTGAAGCCAGATCCAAGGCTGCACTGCCTTCAGTAGAATGCATTAGATCACTAACACTCAGTTTCCGTTTTCCTGCGGGTTTGTCACTTCCTGACTGGCCAAAGGAATTCGGCTAACATTGTTTACGGGGGCCCTAGCCGATGGCCCCCTCCTGCCGTTTCCCGTCGGCAAGATATTGCCTTGCACATCTCACTTAGACTGACAATCCCGCGCCCAATGTTTCCCTTTTTCACAGCGACTACAGTACCCTGGGAGTCTTGGTACCTCATTACCATCATAACCAGAACCTCCTTTTTCTCTTCTACGAGTTACGTTTTCTCCTGGGTTATTGCGCCTTCTATCTCTACAGTTTTTTTGCACATGCCCAATTTGACCGCAATTGAAGCACCGAGTATTATGATATCTGGGCTCTCTGACTAAAGCTTGTCCCACAATATTATTCTGATATTCCTGAGAGTTGATATTAACTGTCTCCTTTACCCAGTCATCTAGTGGAGTGCCTCTTTCCTTTAACGGTCTAAGCACCTTCTTACATTCAGTATTTGCATTCTCATAAGCCATGATAAGTTTTAATGCCTTTTTGTTGTCAGAATCTGGCATCACCTTATCCATAGCAGATCCTAATCTCTGTAAAAATTCTGTAAAGGGCTCCAGAGGTCCTTGGAACACCTTAGTAAAGGGAATAGTTGTTTTCCCAGGTTCCTCTATCAGCTCCCAAGCTCTTAAGGCTGCCTTACGACATTGTTCAATCACTCTATCGTCAGATTGAACTTGTTCTCTCATGTTAGTATATGGTCCATCACCAAGTAATTGATTTCTATTAATATTTATTCCCTGTGCCATATTTTTTTTGTTTTATTTTTATAGCCTCTGTTCGCCACCATGATAACCATTGTAACTGTTGTGCTGCTTCCAATACCGCTGAAACTAAATTTTTCCAATCTTGGGGAGCAAGTCTATTCTGATAGGCCCAGCTGTTTAACATTTATTTAACGAAGTTAGAGTGCATACCATATTTGATGACGGATTCCTTAAAATGTTTTAAATCCATCATGTCTACAGGACACCAGGCTATTTCGTCATGACCCTCAGTACCATTTTGCTCGAGTACATGTCTTACAGTGACTGGAAAATTTGAAGGTGCCTGGGTGACTGTGGAGGTATCTTCCACTGGTACATTTACTTCCAAAGACCTTTTGGTCGGTCTGGCTTCCTTTGCCTCTGGTTTCTGACCTTCTCCACCCTTTTTAACCAAAGGTGCCTTCTGCTTTTCCAGCCCTTCCAGTTTTCTCTGCATTTTGCCCATTTGTTCAGTCAAGTCAGTAATTTTTTCCAAAAGGATAGAGCTTATTGACTCTTCCTGGTTTTTCTGGCTTTCTGGTCTCTCTATTTTCTGTCCTTCACCACTACCAAATGCCAAAAATTCTATCCGCTTTCCCATCCCTTCGTTTTTATTCTTCAGCCTTTCCATCTGTCCAGTCAAATCTGCAATCTTTTTCAAAAGGATAGAACTTACCCTTCCGGCTTTTCTACGTCATTAGCCTGTCTTCTAATCCTTCTAAGCATGAAATATTGTAATAAAAGGACAATGAGAAAACAAAGAATTCCCTCTAAGTGAAATGCAGGAAAGAGTTTTGCAACAGCAGTTGCAATTTTGCCAATACCCTGAAACAACATTTCTATCCCTTGGAATACTGAATCTTCCCTCATATCATTAAGGACTGTGGAACCCATCGGGCCCCACGTTGGGCGCCAGATGTTGGCTCTGTTTATTAACAATTAAACTTTATTGTACAACCCAACTAGCATACACAAGAAGGAAAAAAAAGGTTAAAGGGACAGAAAAATGAACCTTCCGGTATCCGTTCCACAGGACGGGTCCTTAGGTGTTTCTCTGTCCCGCCTGCTGGTCCGGCTGCTCGCTCCTCTCCACGCTCTCCTTCTCTCAACCTCTTGTTTTTCTTCCCACCACCTTCCCAGTCACATGCAAAGGGCGGTCTCCTTCTCCCTTCGAGGGTCAGTTAGGAAAACAATAGCCACGGTGGGGTTCCCAGGTAGGCTTCCTGAATTCCAAGCCCAGGAAGGCTCCAAACAGTCTCTCACAAGGTATTCATGGTGTGCCCCAAGGGTAAAGCCCGCCAAGACTGCTTCCACCTGTGACAAAGCTTAATCTTTCCCACAGTTCTCACTGGTTAGGATTGGGGAGACACATTTAAATTGTAGTCCGTTCCCCCTCTTTGGGCATTAGAACCTTCGGTCACATTACTACATTACACACCAGTTTCATTATTGGTAAAATAGTTTTTACCCCTTAGGGTTGTGGTAAGGCTTTAAAAAAAATAGCACAGGTAACATGCTAAGCATAGTACCTGGCATTTAAGGGACATTCAGTAAAAGTATTATTGTCAGGATCATATTAAATAGTAGAGTTCAACTGGAGGTGACATCCCACTTAAAACAATGTAATCATAAACCAAACATGGTGGCACATGCCTGTGCTTCTGTCATGGGGAAGGTAGAGGCAGGATCAGAAGTTCGAGACCATCCTCCCCTTACATAGTAAGCTGGAGGCCACCCTGGGCTATTGACACACTGCTTTGTTTACTGCTGGGCATGGTAGCACACTGTGTGTAACCCCAGCGTTTAGGAAGCTGAGGGGTGGGGGGTGGGAATTGAAGACTGCATAGTGAGGTCTTGTCTCAAAACAAAGGACTACTTGAATTCTGTCTGTCTTTCCATTCTGTCTCCTTAGTGACATTCACTTGAACTTGTTAACACTTTTTTTTTCTTTTTTAAAAAATGATTTATTTATCCAATTTTTTGTATGAGTATTTTTTAAAGATTTGTTTATTTATTATTATGTATACAGAGCTCTGCCTGCATGTACCCCTGCAGGCCAGAGGAGGGCATCAGATCACATTATAGATGGTTGTGAGCCACCATGTGGTTGCTGGGAATTGAGCTCATGACCTCTGGAAGAGCCATCAGTGCTTTTAACTGCTAAACCATCTCTCCAGCCCCTTGGATGAGTATTTTGCCTGCATTTGTGTGTGTGCACTTTATGTGCATGCCTGTTGCCCATGGAGGCCATAAGAGGGGCTGGACTCTCTGGAACTGAAGTTATAGAAGATCGTAGGCCACCATGTGGGTGCTGGGAACCGAACCCACCCTCTCTGGAAGAGCATGGGCTCAATGCAGTCCTTGGCTTATGCTCTAATCCAGCTGTTGGGGTTGCCGTTGGCCCGAGGCTGAGGCTGACCCTTGGACTGGCTCCATTCTCTGCACATTTATCAGGATTCCCACCAGAGCGCTTGCCTCACAGCCCCCCTCTCTGCACTAGGCTGTGTGGGGAGGAAACCTTGTCTAACCCTTTGCTTTCCAGAGGTTGGTTCAGTCCTCTGGGTGAGGGTTTAGCCCAGCTGGCCTCCGATTCTCTTCTGACAGAGGCTGCTGGTCTTTGTGATTACTGACCCCATTTTTATTCTTCATGTCAGAACAATCCAGAGGAAGAGGTTGAGTTAAAGAAGCTGAAAGACTTGGAGATATCTGTAGAGAAGACAGCTAGCCACCTGGAAGAGTTGAATAAGGAATTCTCTGGCGTCCAGCAGGTGACTTCTCTGTTCTGTGGATTGAGGGGTATGGTATTGTTGCCTGGTTGGCTTAAAAAAAAAACATTTAAAAACCATGTATGTAGTGTGTGTGTCTGTCTGTCTGTCTGTGCCTGTGTGGAAGTACATGCATGTGAGTGCTAGAGGGACCACAGGGGGGAGACCTGAGGTCTCAGATTCCCCCGGAGCAGGAGTTACACGGGGTTGTGAGCCTCCATGTGGATGCTGGGAACAGAACATAGGTCGTCTAGAAGAGCAGTACAGTCTTTATCACTGAGCCGTCTCTCCAGCCCTGTTTTGCGTGTGATGCTTACACAGAAGTTTTAAATGTCCACATAGCTAGCTGAAAATGGAGGCCTCTCCCCTCCTGAGCTCTGTGCTCTTACTGTTGCTTCTTGTGTGTGGGTATTACTTGTGATCCAGAGATAACGTTATTCTGAAAATATTTTTCCTTTTATTATCATATTAAATTTTAATATGATGTACATTTGGCAAATTGTTTTTGTTTTTTGCGGGGGGCGGAGGGAACGTTGGTTTTTCGAGACAGGGCTTCTTTGTGTAGCCTTGGCTGTCCTGGACTCACTCTGTATACCACAGAGATCTGCCTGCCTCTGCTTCCCCAAGTGCTGAGATTACAGACGTGTACCACCATGTTGGTTAAAAAAAATGTTTTTAATAGACTAAAATTAATATTTTCCTATGTTGTTGAAAATGGCCATATTTGAGGGCTGGAGAGATGGCTCAGTAGTTAAGAGCACTGACTGTTCTTCCAGAGGACCCTGGTTCAATTCCCAGCACCCACATAGCAGCTCACTACTATCTGTAACTCCAGGATCCAATACCCTCACACAGACACACATGCGAGCAAAACACCAATGTGCACAAACAGAAAAAGGAAATGGTTGCGTCATATTGCACATGAGTAATTCATGGTTTATCTGGCCTGCTCTTTCTTCTCTGTGGTTTTTACCTAGTTATTTTTTCTGTTATGTGTATACTTCTTTGAGTGCCCTTAGACATCAGTCTCTTTTGAGCAGTTGTGATTGTTTTAGTTTGGATATCTGAGCAATGTTTGAACTTCTTGCTGTGTGTTGTCAAATACGCATTTGTCTCTCTGGTTTGATAGGCCCCCTTCAGAAATGCCTGTGTTTCAACTCAGCTACCAGCTAACCGATCAGTAGGTAAAGAGATGTGAATAAACAGCAAGGTGGCTTAGTGAAAATAACTGCCGCTTGAGCTGGGTGTGGTTTGCACACTCCAGCTCTTCTGAGATGGAGAGGACCAGGAGTTCAAGGGCAGCATTGACTATGCCGTGAGCTGGAGACCAGCCTACACTACATGAGATCCCGTCTCAAAACAAAACTAAAAATCCTGTTCTCATCTGTATCTGTCTGTCCCATGAGTTATGTGAGCATTTGCGGTCTTCCCCTTGAGCATCCCATGAGACGTGGAAAGTTTAAGTAAGTCGCTCAGCTGGTAAAGTTCAGATTCCCAGCATCCATGTTGACATTTGACATGATGGCATGTTCTGTAACTCCAATGCAAGAGAATAACCTACCACTCACTGGCCAGATTGGGCAAGCTCCAGATTCAGTAAAAGATTCTGTCTCAAAAAATAAGGCAGAGCCAGGCAGTGGTAGTGCACACCTTTAATTCCAGCCCTTGGGAGGCAAAGGCAGGCAGATCTCTGGGTTTGAGACCAGCTGGTTCTACAAAGTGAGTCCAGGATAGCCAAGGCCACACAGAGAAATCCTGTCTCAAAAAAAAGGCAGTGTCTTAGTGTCTTATTGCTGTGAAGAGGCACCATGACCACAGCTACTCTTAAAAAGGAAAATGTGGGGGCTGGAGAGATGGCTCAGTGGTTAAGAGTGCCGCCTGCTCTTCCAAAGGTCCTGAGTTCAATTCCCAGCAACCACATGGTGGCTCATAACCATCTGTAATGTGATAGAGCGCCCCCTTCTGTCTTGCAGGAGTACATGCAAGCAGAGCACTGTATACATAATAATAAGTAAATACATCTTTTTTTTTTTTTAAGTGGTTAAAAAAAAAGAAACACTTGCAATGGTCCCTTATTCCTCCGCAGGGCTTTCTGGCTAAGGAATTGCAAGCGGAGGCCCTCTGCAAACTTGATAGGAAAGTAAAGGCCATCATTGAGCAGTTCATGAAGATCTTAGAGGAAATTGACACAATGGTGAGTAACTCTTCAGCTCTGAGGTCCTAGTCACCAGTGACAGTCTTTCCGTCCGCTCTCCCTGTCAGACCACACTTGTGTTCCCCAGGGGGTGTCAGGCATCGCCTTGTGTCCAGGTACTATGTCCTGGTTAGCTCTCACTGTCAGCTGAGCACAGCCTAGCGGTTGCTAAGAAGTGTGTTTTAATTGAGGGGTTTCCCGGCTCAGCTTGGCCCATGGGTGCACGGGGGCAAGCTTGTTTTACTAGTTACATGGCCTGCACCCTCCCTAGGCAGGTGTTCCTGGGCTGTACAGGAAAGCCAGCTGTGAGCTGGAGAGGTGGCTCAGTGGTTAAGAGTACTGCTTGTGTTTCCAGAGAACCTGGGTTTGAGTCCCAGAACGTGTATAGCGGTTCTCAACCATCTGTCACTGTAGTTCCAGGAGGTCCAGTGTCCTAGCCTCAGGGACCGGGCATACAGGTGGCATAGACATACACGCAGGCAAAACACCCATAAAAGAAACTGTAAGAAGGAAAGCCAGCGCGAGCCAGCAAGCCATGTTCCTGTGTGGCTTCTGCCTCACGTTTCTGCTCTGACTTTATTGACAATAGACGGTGACCCGGAAGTATAAGCCAAATAAACCCTTTCCTCCCTAATCGATCAGAGTTTTATCACAGCATCAGGGAGGGAACAAGGGCAGCATGCTAGGTTCTAGATGGATATGTGGGCTTTCTGATCTGTAGGCATTTACAGCCCACCAGCACAGGGATTTTGTAATATATATGAGGTGTGTGTGTGTGTGTGTGAGTGAGAGAGAGAGAGAGACAGAGAGAGAGAGAGAGAGAGAGAGAGAGAGAGAGAGAGTGTGTCAGGGAGAGAGAGGGAGAGAGGGGAAGAGGGGGAGGGGGGGCCTTGAAAGGAGCCACATAGGATGCAGACCTAGAGAAATGTGCCTGCAAATGCACATCCTACTCACTGCTGACCTGTTGCGTGTATCGTGTGCATTTCCAGTGCCTTGTGTCTTTGTCACTACTGGTGTCACTTGTTCAGTGTTATGTTTCTTCCATAGGTCCTACCAGAAAATTTTAAAGACAGCAGGCTAAAAAGGAAGAATTTGGTGAAAAAGGTCCAGGTGAGTTCTGTGGTAATGCACAAGCTATACTATAGTAGTGCATTGGTACGTGTGTTTGTCTGTCTGTCCAGAAGAGGGCAGTGTGGAGTAACAGGATAGTCTGTTGTTAGTGTTTATTTATTAGTATGAGCCCAAGAAGGAGATTCTTGGCCCTGTGTAACTGATTTAATCCATTTGGACACGTTCACTGGAGAGTAGACAGGGCCATTGCTTTGTCCCTTCCTCCCCTTCAGCCTGGAGTCCAGCCTGCAAGCCCACGCCCTCCCATGCACAGCCTGTGTAGGGCCTAGTCTACAATTACCCAGAATGGCTAAATAAAGAGCCTTGTACGACCAGTGGCTGGCTTGCCCTGGGCGGCCCTGGATTTCACTGCCTGTGTCTGTCTTGTAGGTGCTCCTGGCAGAGTGCGACAGGGTGGAGCAGTACATCTGCCAAGAGACAGAGCAGCTGCAGTCTACACACTTGGCGTTTGCTGAATGAAGTGTGGTAGAGCGCGGCTGGCCTGGCCTGAAGAGCGGCTTCCCAGCCCTGTGTAGAACAGAAGTTGGTTGTTTCTCCCAGGCTGCCAGAGGCGGCTGGCCAAATGTCAATTTCCCTACTCCTCCATCGGTTCTCAATGAAGAAGCACTGTCTTTGCAACTTGAAGTAGACCTGCTGTTTTCTCATTCTGGCTCTGTGTCGCTGTGCTGTGCACCAGCTGCCTTGGTAGGAGAGGCCTCCCTGGCCCTGTGTTACCAGCTCTTGACATTCAGGGGCCTTCTAGGCTGTGGAGAGCCTGAGTTTATCTGGAGTTAGTTCCAGGTTTGTAGGGCACCCTGGCCTTCAGAGTCATGACCTCGTGGTCTCAGTTTGTAGATGTAAGACCAGGAGGAAATGTGGGATAGAAGTTTGGCACAGTCTGGACAGTCCACTGAGTACCTTGCTGTGGCCTGATTCCAGAACATCTGGCTGGATTGTTTGCTTAAAGGCTTTGCTCCTCTCATCTTCCACCGCTTTTCCCAAGCCACAGGCCTTCGTTTCAAGGTAACATTTTCCCCCCTGTGTAGCTCTGGCTGTCCTGAAATTCACTATGAAGACCCAAGATCCACCTGCCTGTGCTGCCCAAGTGCTGGGATTAAGGGCAAGCACCACCATGTCTTGCTTCAAGGGGTTTATTTTGTTTTGTTTGCTGTTTGTGACAGGGTTTCTCTGGGTAGCCCTGGCTGTCCTGGAACTCACTCTGTAGACTAGGCTGACCAAACTCAGAGATCTACCTGCCTCTGCTTCCTGGGTGCTGGGATTAAAGGTTCTGTTCTGAGATGGGTCCTGTGGTTAGTATATGACCATGCCTTCAAATAAATCTCCAGCCTGTCAAGAACCCAGGATCAGCTGAGTCTGTCTGAAACCAGTTCGGAACCAGGGCTTAGGAAGGCAAAGCTGGTAGTCTGAGTGTGTAAAGTAAGGGTGAAGCCAGCTGGCAGCCTCTGCTAACCGTACCCTCTCAGCTCTGGGTGTCCTTTGAGGCTGTGTCTGTTGGGTTTTGGGCTTCTACTTTATTGTTTTGTTTACTTGTTTTTAGATTTTTTTTTTATTAATTATTTTTATCTTGTGTATATGACTGTTTTGCCTGCATGTATGTCTGTGTACCATGTGCATGCAGTGTTCATAGAGGCCTGAAGAGGACATCAGATCTTCTTAGAACCGTGTGTGTGTGTGTGTGTGTGTGTGTGTGTGTGTGTGTGTGTGTCCCTCCTTTGATAGAGTCTTGCTATATAGTCTAGACTGGTAGTGAACTTGTAGTCCTTGCTTCCTGTATGTAGTGCTTGCTTTTGTTGTTGTTGTTGTTTGTATGAGAAAGAAATGCTTGCCAGCATTTACGCCTGATGAAGCTGAGAGTAATTGTGTGTTAGAACCCTTTTAAGCTAGCCAGTTGCTGTCAGCTCATTTTTTCAGCCTAGTACTCAGGAGATAGCCTCGCAACAGGCCACTCTGAGACTTATCCTGTAACCAAGAGGGAATCACTGAAGTCGCAGGGGCTTAGGACTGAGTAGTTGGTAAGACATCAGATGGTGGTAGTAGAGGCAAACAGGTAGACAGGCTTCAGAGTCCAACCCAGCCCACTCCCAACTTTGCCAGTCACTGTCTGTTATATGGCAGCTGTTTGGCCCTGTGTCACATTTAATAAGTTACTGTGGGATTTGGGGAGATAGCTTAATTGGTAAAGTGTTTTGTTTGTTAGTTTGTTTGTTTTTTAATTTCATGTGCTTGGTGAGAGGGTGTCAGAATCCCTAGAACTGGAATTACAGACAGTTGTGGGCCACCATGTGGTTGCTGGGAATTGAACCCGGGTCCTTTGGAAGAGCAGACAGTGTTCTTAACCACTGAGCCATCTCTCCAGTCCCCTTGTTTTGTTTTTTAAAGCTGAGAATAGTGGCACATATTTGTAGTCCTAGCACTGGGAAAGTAGACCAGAGGATCTGGGGCTCACTGGCCAGCCAGTCTAGCTACTAAGACCCTATTGAAAAAAAGTAATAAAGACGGTGGATGGCTCCCGAGGAACAAAGCCTGAGGCTGTCCTCTGGCACCTGAACACAGAGCACACAAGGTTACTCAGCGCCAGGCACTGGCTTGCGTATATATCAGTGATTACACTTACCTAATCCTCACAGAATGACAAGGTAGAGGACATGGGAAGGGTGTCAAAGCTGTGTGTGTGTGTGTGTGTGTGTGTGTGTGTGATTCGTTTGTAGTATGTGTGTGGAAACTTTGACTGCATTCATAGCTGCGCTCCATGTGTGTGGTTGGTGGCTGCAGAGGCCAGAAGGGGGCATAGATCCCCTGGGACTGGAGTGACAGACAGTTGTGAGCTGCTGTGTGAGTCCTGGGAACTGAACCCAGGTCCTCTGCATGAGCAGCTAGGGCACTTAACTGCCAGGCCATCTCCAGCTAGCTAGCACTCCCGTTTGTGTTCTCCCTCCCTTCCTCCCTCCTTCCCTCCTTCCTCCCCCCCCCCTCTTTTTCCCTCTTTCTCTGATTCTTCAGTAGTGCTGGCAATCAAACCAAGGGCCTTGTGCATGCTAGGCAAGCTTGTTAACATCCTCCATACTCTGCTCTTCTTCCTCCTCATTGGCATGGGGTCATCTGCATTTGGGGTGTGCGTGTCTGTGTGTCTGTGTGTCTCGTTTATGCAGATACCCATAGAGGTCAGCTAGCTAGTGCTGGATTCCCCTGGAGCTGGCGTTACAGGTGGTTGGTTGTGATCTGCCTGACGTGGGTGCTGGGAACCCAACTTCTTGTACAAGAGCAGTGTGTGCTCTTACCTGCAGAACAAGCATCTCCAGCCCCTTGGTGGTTAGTTTTGTCAACCTGACAATATAGTCACCTGGGAAGGAGTCTCAGTGAAGGATTATCTGGAGTAGGTTGGCTGTGAACAAGACTTGGAGGGGATTATCTTGAGCATGGTAACTGAGCTGGGAAGACACATCCACTGTGGGCGCCACCATGCCCTAGGCTGAGAATTCTGAACTGTGTGAGTAGGAAAAGCAAGCTGAGCACTAGCATGCATGCATTCATCCTTGCGTGTGCAATGTGACCCTCTCAGCTCCTGTGACTTTGTGCCGTCATGGACTGACCTGGGATTACGAGCCATATAAACCCCTTTGTCTTTAAGTTGCTCTTGTTGGGGGTATTTATAGCACCAGGATACAAAACCAAGACAACTGGTCTCTGCCCCTCTCCAGCTCATTTCAGAGCAGACTTAAGTGATGCTAGCTTACTTACACTTATAATCCTAGCACCAGAGAAGCTGACGGCAGGAGGCTGGCCATAAGTTCAAGGCCTGCACCCCACTGTGAGACCCCGTCTCAACACCCGTCATACGCTTCAGGAGAAAAGACAGGAGTCCCTTTCTCTGCCTCCCCTCACCTCACCCTGGCCCTCTCTTGTCAGCCACTCTGTTCTCTCAGGTCCCCAGATTCACGGACTCTCCTACTGCCCTGGTGTCTTTGCATCTGCTGTTACCTCTGTGGACCGCCTCCCATCATCTTTCCTCCGTGGGGAGATACCACCTCCCAGAGACTGACAGTTCAGACCCAGCTGCTGTCGGCCAGTCATCCTGCCGTGCTAGGAGCTGGCCTGAGACTGGACCTGAGACCCAGGCCTCTCCGGGTGACTCACAGGGCATGCAACGTTGTCCGGTTTTGAATGCTTACTAATAAACACCTAGTTTGCAGCACTCTGGAGGCTTGAGAGCTTAAAGCCAGCTTGGGCTGCACAGTTGTGATTGTGTCTTAATCCAAAAAACAAAATAGTTTGATATTATAAGAAGTAGTTCGGGGCTGGAGAGATGGCTCAGCAGTTAAGAGCACTGACTGCTCTTCCAGAGGTCATGAGTTCAATTCCCAGCAACCACATAGTGGCTCACACCCATCTATAATGTGATCTGATGCCCTCTTCTGGCCTGCAGGTGTACATGCAGGCAGAGCACTGTATGCATAAATAAATAAATAAATGTTAAAAAAAAAAGGTTCAAAGCTGGGTGATGGTGGGGCACATCTTTAATCCCAGCACTTGGAGAGGCAGAGGCAGGTGGATCTCCCTGAGTTCAAGACCAGCCTGGTCTACAGAATGAGTTCCAGGACAGCCAAGGTTACACAGAGAAACCCTGGCTTGAAAAAAAAAAACAAAACCAAAAAAAAAGGAAGGAAAGAAGAAAAGAAGAAGTTCTTCAAGGCTGGATGTGGTGACACACACCTTTAATCTCAGCACTCGGGGAGGCAGGGGCAGGTGGTGAGTTCGAGGCCAGCCTGGTCTACAAAGCAAGGCCAGGAGAGCCAAGGCTACACAGAGAAACCCTGTCTTGGGGGCGGGGTGGGGGGAGGGAGAATAGTTCAGTTGTACAGTGCATACTGCCTGAATGCCAGCTGTGCCCTGTCAAACTTGTGTGCATGTGTCTGCCTGCAAGTGCTGGTCAGCCCAGGAGAAATCCAGGCCTGGATTCAGGTGCCACTGGACCACTCACCCCGTCTCAGGTTGCTCATCTCTGGTTCTTGGCCTGAGGTAGGTAGAGCACTGGGCAGTACCCTGGAGTCAGAGTCTGACCTCTAATGGGGACATGTGACAAAGCTGAGGACCACCATTCAGCTGGGAGGGCTGTCGAGGCTGATCCCATCCCTTGCTGCCACCCCCCAAGAGTTCCCAAAGACTGGTCCATGTCACTGGCCTGGGCTGCATCTTTTTATTTCACATCATAGCCTCTGGAGCATCCCTGTTCTCCGGCTTGAAGTCTTATGGGCTCAGCATTCGCCATCCTTCATGATCTGGATGTCCTTCCTGGTTTTCCTAGAACCAGAGAAGACAAGGATGACATCATTAACTGTAGGCACTATAAGGGATGATCGAAGAACCAAACCCCACCCAACTGGACTCCCTGCTGAGCCCCTCCTTGGAATGACCCTCTTACACACACTCTGAGAACTCCCAGCTTCCTGGGCTTCCAGCTCACAGTGTTTGCTGATGGTCACCGAGCCTCTGCCCTGCCTGCCCTGGCACCTATAGCATGGCCCCACCAAGACATGCCAGAGGCTGCCCTTAGCAAGTGGCACCACTACCCACCCAAGGCCACAAGTAACCTACTAGGGCTGGGACCCCTTACTAAGGAGGCTGGGCAAAGGATTCTAACTTCAAGGCCTATGCAACTTAACAAGGCCCTGTTTAAAGATCAGGAGTAAAACGGGTGTAGCTCAATGGTAGAGGGCCCGCCTAGCATGTTCCTGTGTTCAAATCCCTAGCACTGAAACCAAACCAGGAGTTCGGGATCAACCTGGGCACTATAGCAAGGCCCTGCTTCAGAAAGAGGGAAGGGAGGAAGGGGGGTTGTTCTCAGCTAAGGACAACCCCCCTTCCTCCTCCCACCTGTCACACCTAATTGTAGACTGAGCCTGTCAGTTCTACCTCCATGAATTTTGACCATGACCTTTTCCCAGAGCTGGGCCCCTGTCTATCTTCTTACATTTCTTCTGGTACAGACTTTCACATCTGCCTGGGCAGCTTTGTAGTCACCCCACCCCCCACCCCGATCTCGCTAGGTTCTCGATCTGATCATTTTGCTGGTGAGGAAACTGAGGTGGAGTAGGTGATGTAATGTACTGAGGTCCGGATCTAGCCCCGCCTCTCCCCATTTCACAGCCGCCTATGTCCAGCTTCCTGTATTTCCTCAAGCATAAACTAACCTTCCTGAAGACAGGTTATGTGCCCTTCTTTTTTCTAGCTGGTTTTTACTTAGAACTGGGGTGAGCTTGGTTTTACCTCCACCCCCCACCTGCATCTGAACCTGGCTGACTGTTGCCTTGGCTGCTCTCCTCATTAGCCTGACAAGAGGGGCTCTCAGGGAGTAGCCATAGTAAGTGCTCAGTAAATAATAGTTGGCCAGAGGATTGAAAGATCAGATAAGCTTTAATCCCAGCACTTGGGAGGCAGAGGCCGGAGAGTCGCTGTGAGTTCGAGGCCAGTTGGTCTACAAAGTGAGTCTAGGACAGCCAAGGCTAATACAGAGAAACACTGTCTCAAAAAACTATAAATTAAAAAAAAAAAGAAAGAAAAGAAAAGAAAGTTCAGATCAGATCGGCTAGTCAGTCAGGGACAGAACAGGGCAAATGCCTGCCGGTTTCTGGCCCCCAGCCCCATCCCCAGTCAGTTTCTGGCTTTGGGCCTGGGTCCCTGTGCTTCCTTTGAAGTGCATTTAGCTCATTCTGTTAGACAAATGTCCGAGGTCTCTTCTCTGTCAAGTCAGCGTGTGTGAAGGAAGAAGTCGGGCCCTGCTCCTGTCAGACTTGCATGTCCCAGAGAGAGGGGCCATCCGAACAAGCTGGGCAGGGGGAAGGAACTTACATCCGGGCCACGCAAAGATGGCATTCGTTTTTATACGTGAGGCCATCCGTGCCACAGATGAGGTGAGGTGTCTGGGGACAGCGTGGAGACTCTGCCATGTGCTCACAGATGGGCTGTGGAAAAACAGAAGAAGTCGGGGGCCATTCAGAGGCAGTGGTCATGGTGCCAGGGACGCTGCTTGGAACAGGAAACCAACTACTCAGGACTCCATGGTGTGTCTGCTTATGTGTGTTCGTGTGGCTGGATGTACGTATATGAGTTGGAGCCTATGTCTGCTGAGCCGTGGTGTGTGACATCCCGCCTGTGGTCGTGTGTGTGTGTGTGTGTGTGTGTGTGTGTGTGTGTGTGTGTGTGTGTGTACAAGCAGAGGTCATTGCATATTGGATATTGTTCCTTAGGAACCATTAACATTATTTTTGTTTTTGTTGGTGGTGGTGATGGTGGTTGTTTTTTCTTTGGGGGTCAGGACAAGTCCTCTCTTGGCCTGGAACTCACCGAGCAGGCTAGGCCAGGTGTCCAGCAAGCCCTAGGGGTGTTCTTATCTCTGCTTACAAGCACTAGGGCTGTGTCGGTGCTGGAGGTTAGACTGAGGTCTCCACTCTTGCAAGGCAAGCAGTTACTGACTGAGCCCTCCCAGCCCCTCTTAGGTCCTTGTGAGAAGGCGGGAGAAATGGTGCAGAGCTCACAGCTCAGACTGGAAGCTTCTCAGGCTTGAGGGGGAAACCGAGTCAAGTCCAGCATTGCAGCCTGGGGCAAGGAGAGGCGGAGGGAGGCAGTGCAGGGTAGCGGTAGCGACCCACGTGCTCCACAGCTGGGTGAGGGGCTGCGCACCTGTCACCCCAGCAGTTGGAAGCTGGAGGCAGGAGGTTCGCAGTTCAAGCTTATCATTAACTTAGCTAGTGAAAAATTCAGCCTCTGTCACATAAGGCCCTGCTTCAAACAAAACACAACTAAAGTCCAAGGAACCAAACGAGTGACCCTGGCTTCTGAAGGGCTAATGAACAGGGCCAATCTGAGGTGCTGCCTGGGCCTGGGGCAATCTGAGGTGCTACCCAGGCCTTGTCACTGAGGGCGTGAGACCCAAGGTGGGGTCAGGCAGCTCTGTATTTGCCCTCTTAGAGTGAAGGGATGAACCCTGAGATAGCACTTGGCAAAGGCCGATGTGTTCTATGGGAAGGGGGGAGGGGCGGGGGGGGGGGCATTCAGTGTGACCTCTTTGGCCTGAAACCTGTGACCTGTCTTGCACCACACAAAGTCCGGTAGGTGAGGTCTCCTGCTGAGCTGGGTGGAGTTGGCACAGAGGAAAAGACCTTGGAGACCGAGTTGGGCCAGAGCCTGAGGGCTGAGGCCTCCGAGCTTGGGCCTCCTCAGGAAGTGTTCCGAGGGAAGTGGAAGTCCAGCAGGCCACCTTGCCCACCCTGGGACCATGGATGATGCCAGCAGAGGGATGCGTGTCCTAGAGTGCATGAGGACCTGCGGAGTGATGGCTTACCATGCGCGAGAAAAGAAGTTTCCCCGCTGACACCTGCAGCTCTGAAAGACAAAAAGAGCAAAAGAGGGTGCTGTCAGCTCAGGCAGTCGGTGAGGGCAGTCGGCGTGTGAGGGCGGCACCTCCTGATCGCCCTGGCGCTGCCCATCGGGACTTCTCAAGGAAAGGTAGTGAGACACGCATGGCAGCACTGCCAGAGAGCTGCGGTCTTGTTGGGTTACATAAATAAGGGCAAAAGGTCTGGAATTAGGGAGTGATGACCCAGCCTGCTTCTAATTACCCAGATCCCAGTGGAATTTTTGTGTCCCGTATAATAATTAATAATAATAATATGGTGGCGCAGGCCTATAATCCCAGCACTCGGGAGGCAGAGGCAGGCGGATCGCTGTGAGTTCGAGGCCAGCCTGGTCTACAAAGCGGGTCCAGGACAGCCAAGGCTACACAGAGAAACCCTGTCTCGAAAAACCAAAAAAAAAAAAAAAAATAGAATCAGTAGTTAGCTGTGTGGCGGACACTGTGAATACATATCTTTGGTATTCTCCACATCCCTCACCACTGTATCAAGAAAGAGTGGACATGGGAAATGCTGTATCTGCAACCCAGAGTCCAGCACAGGCCTGAGGTACCAGCCCCAGCTGCCAGGAGTGCTGGTCGTCCTCGACCAGTCGCTCCCCACCTTTCCTTGGGGAATGGAGCTGCTTCGCCCAGCCTTGCCTCCCATGTTGTGGACATCCCCTCACAATGGTGTGGCTGCAAGACCCAGCCCTCGCGTCTCTGGAGCCTGCTGGAGGTGACACCCAGCTCCAAAGCTTTCCTGCAGGGCCTGCCTGACCCGTGGTTACACTCAGCCAACTTCCTCGTCCTGGGTGTGTAGCACTCCCACAGTTCCCGGTACTGCATGCAGTCTCAGGTCTGTCTGCTGCAACACCTGACTGACCTAGGAAAGGCTCGAGAGCTCGAAAGACACAGTCGGGTAAGGCAGAGCTAGGATTTACACGCAGATGCCACCCAAGCCTGGCTCCCTACACACACAGGTGTGGCCCTCAAGGTTTGCCTGAGCTGCTTATAAGACATGAGCAAAGCCGTGTGACCATGGGCCTGGCGCATAGGTAAGAGAACTTGAACCGAGGCTAAGGTCCAGGTGGAAGGAGGGATGGCTCTGAAGGTTAGAGAAGGGATAGATCCTTCCAGATGCCTCTGAGGGGCTGTCCAGAGCCTGATGGCAACATGTAGAGGATTCTGTCTGTGCAAGAAGTTGCAGGGGGGCTGGAGAGATGGCTCAGAGGTTAAGAGCACTGTGTGCTCTTCCAGAGTGCCTGAGTTCAATTCCCAGCAACCACACGGTGGCTCGTGAGCACCTATAACAAAGGGATCTGGGGCTGGAGAGATGGCTCAGAGGTTAAGAGCACTGGCTGCTCTTCCAAAGGTTCTGAGTTCAGTTCCCAGCAACCACATGGTGACTCAATGTGATCTAAAGCCTTCTTCTGGCGGGCAGAGACACATGCAGGCAGAACATTGTATACATAATAAATATATAAATCTTAAAAAAGGCGGGGGGGGGGGAGGGAGATCTGATAGCCCGGGAGGTAGTGGCACACGCCTGCAATCCCAACACTTGGGAGGCAGAGGCAGGTGGATCACTGTGAGTTCAAAGCCAGCCTGGTCTACAAAGCGAGTCCAGAACAGCCAAGATAACACAAAGAAACCCTGCCTTGAAAAACTTGAAAAAAAAAAAAGATCTGATGCCCTCTTCTGGTGTAATATGCAGAGAGTGCTCATACATACATAAATGAATTTTTGAAAAAAAGACGCTGCAGGGGGTGGACTATGTTTCTGTGTGGAGCAGAAAGCTGTGTTGTCATAAAGGAAGCTATCTCCGGCACTGGTGCGCCACATCTACTGCAAGCTTAGCTTATGTGTCCTTTGCTTGAGGTTTCCCCAGAGAGGAAAAGGGGACTTAAACTGTCACCTCCAGTATGCGCTGTCATCTTGGCAATGGGAGATAAGAATGTAAATCTGAGCTTGTCACCACGCTGCTTGAACTTTTCTATCATAACTGCCATAACTAGAAATGACCTAAATGCCCTCTCACAGGAGACCTGATAAAGCGTGAAATGTGTATACAGTGGAATACTACACAGCAAGGAAAACAGATGCACCCAAGAGGCAGATAAGGAGGATTACCACAAGTCTAGGGCCAGCCTGGGCTACAAAGTGAGTCTAGGACAAGCAGGGCTGTTACACAGAGAAACCCTGCCTCGAAAAACTAAAAAAAAAAAAAATAAATGTTTTTGGTCATGATGTTTCATCACAGCAATGAAAAATAACACACCCACAGCCACTAGTTGCTTTTTTGATGTTTATTTGTGTGGCTTTTGTTTTGTTTTGTTTTGTGTTTTGTTTTGTTTTGTTTTTTGCTGGAATTAAAGGTGTGGGCCACCACTCCTGGCTCAAAAACAACTTCCAAAACAAGGAATTTGTCTTTTGGTTCCACTGAGGTAAGAGTCTGTCACGGCAAGGAATCATGGCAGCAGGCAGTAAGCATAGTGGCCGGAGCAGAAGCTGAGAGCTCACATCCTCAACCACAAACAAGACTGTAAACTCTCAGGGCCCAGCCCAGTCATGGACTCCCTTCACCTCACAGAGGTTCAACAACCTTCTCAAACAGCAATCGAACTGGGGGGCAAGGGCTCAAGTGCCCGAGCCTGTGGGGGACACGCTCATTCAAACTGCCATAGTGAGAACACCAGGACAGCCAAGGCTACACAGAGAAACCCTGTCTGGAAAAAAACAAAACAAAGGGCAGGATGCCCCTTCTCTGGCTCTGAGTCTCCGTCTGCACCAGCACTCCACCGTCACAGGTTTAGGGACCGTGCGAATTGAACACCAGCCTTGCTCCCTAATATAATCCTCCGCGCCCTGAGGACTCAGGGGTTTCTCGCTGCTCGCCACCCTAGACCAGGGGCTTCTTTGACTCACAGAGATCTGCTGCCAGAGATGCCCCACCCCCACTTTCCTCCTATGAAGTCACAAAATCCTCCCAAGGCTCAGAAGCTTTCCCTACTGTCTCCACAGTTCTCAGAGAAGACCTGGGTTGAAGCTTTGTCACAAAGCCAAGTGCTGCCCCACTCACTGGGTCACTGGGTCGCCCCCCTCCCTATGAACCCAAGCTTCTTGGGGCTCCCTGTGGCACCTCATTAATCTCCCACCCAGCTCAGGACTTGAGCACAGAAGTGTGTTGCGGGAAAGGAGAGCACAGAACCGTAGACAGGGTCAAAATCTCCTCCTAGGATGTGAAAAGGTTCTGCTCGACCCCAAGGCTGCTTTCTTCATTCAGCCAAGGCCGGAACCTGAAATGAATGCAGGGATCTTCAAGGCAGGTTCCTAGTGTTCCCAGTGGAGGAGCAGGAGGTGCTGGGGGAGTAGGGAACAGGAGCGGGGTGCGGGGCATGCAGCCTGTGTCTGACTGCAGCCTGCAGGCCGGTTCCTCATCAGCCCAGCTGCCAGGGCTGTGGCTAACGAGGTAGTGAGCACTGAGTCAGTGGCCCTGAGGTCCTGCCAGGCTTGCTTTATAATGTCATGACTCTTGTCTAGTGGGTCCCGGCGGGCCTCTCTGCTTCTCTATTCTGTTTATTTTCAATGTATAAGCCAGAACACGGTTTCTCTGTGTAGCCTGGCTGTCCTGGACTCTCGCTTTGTAGACCAGGCTCGCCTCGAACTCATAGAGATTCACCTGCCACTGCCTCCCAAGTGCCCGGCTTGCTAGAACATTCTTTTAGTGTGTGTGTGTGTGTGTGTGTGTGTGTGTGTGTGTGTGTTTAAGACGGGGTTTCTCTTATAGCCCTGGCTGTCCTGGACTCGCTTTGTAGACCAGGCTGGCCTCAAACACAGAGATCTGCCTGTCTCTGCCTCCTGAGTGCTGGGATTAAAGGCATGTGCCACCACGACCAGCTGCTAGAACATTCTTTAAAGGTCTAACTACACTCCAAATTTGACACTGGCTCCCACTTAGAGGAAAAAGGTTCTCAACATTAAACATAGTTCCCAGCTGCCTCTCCTCTCCTTTCCCCTCCCCTCCTCTCCCCTTCCTTCCCCTCTCCTCCCCTGCCCCCTCCCCTCCCTCTGTACCAGGCCCTTCACTCCCTCCCTCTATTCACACAGTACCACAAACACTCCCGACATGCTTCTACCTCAGGGCCCTTGTATTGGCTGGTCCCCTCCATCAGAACTTTCTTGGCCAAAATACTTTCATGCTCTCACCTTCTTCACGCTTTCCTCAAACCCAAACCTCTCTAAGAGACTGCCCTTGATTTAAAACTGAAGCTCTCTCTCTCAGCCCCATCTCCCAGTTCCAGGTCTTCTCAGCCTTTCTCGCGCTCTTACGACTCGTTACCTGTTTCCTTCCTCTACACACTAAATTTAAGATCTGCTGGGAGGATTCAATTCCGTTGTTGTTGTTGTTGTTGTTGTTTGGGCTCTTCTTATGTTTAAGGGCCAGGAAAGTACATGACAGTAGCTGTGAGGTCGCTGAGGGGCCCCAGGCCAGCCTGAGGGAAGCCCACCTCTGAGGTATGTGTCTAGCCACCCAAGGACCCCCCCCCCCACCATATGCTTAAACGGTTGTCCTGAGTTCCATACTACCCCTTGTCAAAGCAGAACAGGACCCCGAGGGCCCAGGCCAAGTCTCTCTTAGCACTTGCCACCGCACAGTCCACCTGAGGCCTGACTGCTCTTTGTGACGCCTCAGCTGCCAGTCTGTAATTGCTCGAGGCAGCCTCAAACTGAACCGGCACCCTACTCCACAGTTCCGAGCGATGAGGCCTTGGCAGCTCTCTGGTCCAGAGTCAAGACTAAGCCCGTTTTTGTTCTCCCAGTCACAGTTTTGCCTACCATAGTAGAATGTCACAGAAGGAAGAACTACACAGAAATACACCTACTTAAGATCAAGCTTCAGAGAGACCAAGTTCTGCCCACTCACCCCTGTCCGTGGCAAGGAAGGAAACCAAGGTCAGGGTGACCAACCACAGATGCACAGCCATGCTGCTTGTGAGCTGAGGTGACCTTGACCGACTGCGACCTGGGCCCAGCGTGAGACTGGGACCTATTTTTATTGTGCCGATCTCCACCCTTATCTTATCTGGAGCCAGTTGGCAGCCAGAGTGTCACCCCAAGTTAATCCCTTCATCCTGGCACCTGGAAAAGGCTTGCTGAAGGCATGATGCTGACTTGGTGCTGGGGCCCCGGGCCAGGGACAGAGCTAGGAGCTGGCAGGTGTCCAGAGTGAGCAAAGGTTTGGATGGGTGGCAAAGCTGACTCTGTTTGTCGATCAAAGCAAGAAGCGAGAGGGAGTGGAAGTAGAAACACAGAATAGAGCAGAGATGACAGTGGGGGCGGGGGTGGGGGGGTTAGGCAGGAGGCAGAGATAGGGGTAGGGAGTCATCGGTGCCTTTGTCAGTACCGCCTCTGCCAGTCTGGCACGTCAGAAAAGCCACGTTCCTTATGTGCCTTACTCAGACCTCAGTGGGGTGTTTATTGGGTTTGGGTGCTGAGAGTTGAAGTGTGTGTCTCCTGAGGGCTGGGCAGAGGCTTTTCTGCTGATACATCCACAGCCCACTTTTACTCCTTGACACTTAGCTGCTTAGTCTGGTCTCGAACTTACTCTGTAGACCAGGCAAGCCTTGAACTTGAATGTTCTGCCTCATCCTTCCAAGAAGTACAAACAGTCCTGCCCAACCTGGCCTCAGTTTACCCATACACAAAATAAAGATGACAGTTCAGACTCTACCTCTGTCCTAGGACTGCATAGAGGACAGTGGTGGTGACAGTGGGCAGGAAAACATTTTGCCAGGTGCGAAATAAGGTAAGTAAAACTGATTTTTTTTAAACAAAAGGCTTATTTATTATGTATACAGTGTTCTGCCTGCATGTCAGAAAAAGGCGCCAGATTTCATTACAGATGGTTGTGAGCCACCATGTGGCTGCTGGGAATTGAACTTGGGACCTCTGGAAGACCAACCAGTGCTCTTAACCTCTGAGCCATCTCTCTAGCCCCTAGAACTGATTTTTAAAACTTTTAAAGAGGAAAACAAAAACAAAAACAAAAACAAAAAGAGGAAAACAATTGAGATGTAATCTAAATAAATTAAATAATTTTTTTTAAAGTGTAAAACTTTTTTTTTTTTGAGACAGGGTTTCTCTGTGTAGCCTTGGCTGTCCTGGACTCCCTTTGTAGACCAGGCTGGCCTGGAACTCAGTGATCCACCTGCCTCTGGCTCCTGAGTGCTGGGATTAAAGGTGTGCACCACCACACCCGGCCTAAAAAGTGTAAAACTTTTAAAGGGATTTTCCAGATTTACTTTTTTTTTTTTCTGAGACCGTTTCTCTTGTAGTCCTGGCTGTTCTGGAACTCACTCTGTAGACCAGGCTGGCCTCAAACCCACAAAGATGCTCCTGCCTCTGCCTCCCAAGTGCTGGGATTAAAGGCATGTGCCACCATGTCCGTCTCTTTTGGAGGCAGGGGCTTATTTTTATTTTGTGTGTGTGTGAGTGTGTTCTGCCTGCATGTATGTATGTGCACCAAGTGTATGTTTGGTGCCTTCAGAGGTCAGAAGAGGGTGTTGGGTCCCCTGGAGTTATGAGTGGTTGTGAAACACTGGGTGGGTGCAGGAAACCAAACACTGTGCGGGTGCTGGAAACCGAACACTGTGTGGGTGCAGGAAACCGAACACTGTGTGGGTGCAGGAAACCGAACACTGTGTGGGTGCAGGAAACCGAACACTGTGTGGGTGCTGGAAACCGAACACTGTGTGGGTGCAGGAAACCGAACACTGTGTGGGTGCAGGAAACCGAACACTGTGTGGGTGCTGGAAACTGAACACTGGGTGGGTGCTGGAAACCAAACACTGGTCCCCTGGGAGAGCAATAAGTGCTCTTAACCCCTGGTCCATCTTTCCAGCCCCTAAAACTTAATTTTTATTTTGTTTTTTTTAATGGTTTTTCTTCTACACATGTGTGCGTGTGTGCCTGTGTGTGGGTACGCACAGGTATGGGAGCCTGTGGAGCTCAGAATAGCTGGAGTTACAGATGACCGAGCCATCTGACGTGGGTGCTGGGGACTGTGCTCGGGTCCTCTGCAAGAGCAGTGCGTGCTCTTACCTGATGAGCCCTTTACCTCCACCCCCATTTCTGATGCCATAAAGTGGGTGCAACTAACTGACTAAACACACACACACACACACACACACACACACACACACACACACACACACATCATAGAGGGGCTGGAGAGATGGCTTCGTGGTTAAGAGTATTTACTGCTCTTGCAGAGGCCCCAGGTTCGATTGCAAGCACCCACATCAGATGGCTCCGTCATCTGTAACTCTAGCTCCAGAGGATCCGATGCCCGCTTCTGAGCTCCACAGGCACCTGCACTCATGCCTGTGCACACCCACACACAGCGTGTGTGGTGAACATGGTGCACATGAGCATTTGCAGGCAAAACATACGCATGAATAAAATCTAAAAAGTATGTTACAGCATACTTCGCATACTTTATGGCTTAGCCCCATACCCTGTAATCTCCTCTCAGTAAAACATAGTAAGAAAGGCGTGCTGAACTGGCCATCAGAGACTGAGGCAGGAGGATTGCCTCATAGCCCAGCCTAGAATATAATTGAGATTCTGTCTCAGAGAAACAAAAATACTGTTGAGGTGGCTCAACAGGTAAAAACATGGGTAGCAGGCTGGAGAGATGGCTCAGACGTTAAGAATACTGCTTGCTCTTCCAAAGGTTCTGAGTTCAATTCCCAGCAACCACATGGTGGCTCACAACCATCTATAATGAGATATGATGCCCTCTTCTGGTATGCAGGTGTATATGCATGCAGAACACTGTATATAATAAATAAATCTTAAAAACAAAAAACTACAGGTAGTAGCTAGCTGAGCATGGTGGCATACACCTTTAATCCCAGCACTCAGGGAGGCAGAGGCAGGAGGATCTCTGTGAGTTCAAGGCCAGCCTGGTCTACAAAGTGAGTCCAGGACGCCAAGGCTACACAGAGAAACCCTATCTCAAAAGAAGGAAAGGAAGAACAGCAGTACCTATAAGCCCCCATGCCTATATAATTTATAGAAATGAGCAATTTGGTTGTCTGCTTTGAAATTCCTAATGTGCTAAAAAATAGCAATTATACTTACAAACTATTTTCTCCATAGTTTGATCAGGATTTATAAGCTCTACCTGCAGATTAATTTTCCCAGGGAAGAGAATTTTAAAAGACAGATGCTAGCCAGGAGTGGCAGTGCAAGACTGTAACCATAGCTACTTTGTAACTCTGCAATAAGTGTGCGGCAAGTTTGAGGTCAGCCTGGCAATTTACTAAGGCTTTGTCTAAGGACTTCAGACTGGGGCTGGTGATGTGCCTCAGTTGGTGCTTGCCTAGTACTCATGAAGGCCTGGCTTCGGGTGGCAGCACCCTGTCACACAGGTGTGCTGAGGGCCACATGTAACCCCAGGACTTGGAAGTCGAAGGCGGGAGAATCCGAAAGTCAGCATCGTCATCAGCTACCTAGAGAGTGTGAGCCTGTCTCAAAAAACCAAGCCAGGGCCTGGATAAATGGCTCAGAGGTTAAGAGCACTGATTGCTCCTCCAGAGGTCTTGAGTTCAATTCCCAGCAACCACATGATGGCTCACAACCATCTACAATGTGATCTAATACCCTCTTCTGGCCTGTAGGCCTACATGCAGGCAGAGTACTATATAAACAATAAATAAATAAAACCAACCAGCCAAACAAACAAACAAAAGGAATAGTATAATGAATCAAAAGGAAGATTCTTTGGGCGTCCTCAGGCATTGAGGCAGACACCTCTACAGCCCAGACTGTGGTAGAGCCCTGCCTGAAGTCCCTCTGGTCCTTGACACAGGTTCAAGTCACCTCTTTGGGAACCCGCACAGGTGTATGGATGCCTCTGAGGGAGGTAGCAGACACCTTCCCACTGCTGAGCTGAGCAAATACTTAATGATGGTTTCCTGGCACGAAGCAAGGTAGAGGGGAACTCAAAATGGCTGTCAAAGTCCCATCACCATCTTCCACTCAGGTCCTCTCCCAGCAGCTCCAGACAGGGACATCCCCCGCCCCTGCTCTCCCCGCCCCCTCCCGAGCAGTGAGCGGGATGGAGTACGTCAGCGACCACTTTTATCACTGGATGGCTTTGAACAGAATTCTTCATCCAAGAGATCTGCTGTCCCGAGGCTCATGGTGGGGGAGCCAGCTTTGACCCAGCCCCCTGAGCTGCAGTAATACCAGTGAACAGACTGGCCCCTTGCCTGCCCCCCTCTCACTGCACGCAGTGAGGTTTCTGGAAAGCTCCTCGATGCTTATATGATCTCTTGCCATGTCTGTCAGTGTCCCACATCAGAGCAAGAAAGGAACGGAGGGGACACAGGGACTTGTCTCGTCCCTCATTTTGAACTTCAGACTTCTCTCTCGGTATGACAGGAATACCTACGAGTGTCTCTACTTGCTGCAGGAGGCTTGAACCGTGCATCCTTCAAAGCGCAGAGAGCAGCCCACATCATGCAAGTCCACCGTTCCTCCCTGACAAAGATCTCTGTCTCTGGGGGCTTCCTAGATTCATTCCTAGTAATTCCTTTTTAAAATTTTTTTGGTTTCCCCCCCCCCCCCTCGAGATAGGGTTTCTCTATGTTAGCCTTGGCTGTCCTGGATTCGCTTTGCAGACCAGGCTGGCCTCGAACTCACGGTGATCCCAGCTGCCTCTGCCTCCGAGTGCTGGGATTAAAGTCATGCGCCATCATGCCTGGCTAGTCCTAGTAACTTCTTAACCTGTCATCCCAACCAAGTATGGGCCTCACTGCTGTGTCCACCAGCCACTGCACAGCACCCCATGACAGCCAGTCTGTCTGAATGAACCTCACTCATGAATGCACCGCCACCCATTAATACGTGCGTGTTTAAGAGCAGCTAAACACCAAGCTCAGTGCTGAAAGTGTCACTACATTAGGGGATAACCATGGCAGGAAGCTTGTGGCGCCCTGGAGTGACAGTCAGTGAAACTGTATGGTCGTCATCGCAATAAACCCTCTAAATGAGACATCCTTGGTGTCATATGCAAGAAGTCATAATGGACCCAAGAAAGCCTGGGGTTAATAAGTCAGGCTGTAACTTACCGGCATGGTGCTGGAGACAGAGGAAGCAATGTTCGAGACCCGAGGCAGGCTTGTCATATCCAAAGAACAGAAGAGTCATGGGAGAGGTAAGGTCAGTGGGCTGGACAGGCGCGCAAGATAAGCCTGGGATAGCCCAGGAGCCAAGTCTGCCTTGATCTCCGCTGCCCACCCTATGCTCCAGCAACTTCTCGCAGTGGGAATCTCAGAAACTCACCCTCAGCCTTGCTTGTCTTACCACTGAGTGCGCACATATGCCTCCTAAACAGTTCTTGCTTGTTTTCACACAGGGTCTCCTCTAGCACAGGCTCGCCTCAAACTCACTATATAGGCAAAGATGACCTTTGAACTACTGATCTTTCTTCCTCTACCTCCCACGTGCTGGGATTACAGATGTGGGCCACCATGACCAACGATCCTGGTGTTTTTTGAGACAGGGTGGTTTCTCTGTGTAGCCTTGGCTGTCCTGGAACTCACTCTGTAGACCAGGCTGGCCTTAAAGTCACAGAGATCCACCTGCCTCTGCCTCCTGAGTGCTGGGGTTGCAGGCGTGAGCCACTACTGCCAGACCCTGAATAACTCTTGTACCCAGCTCTACACCTCCAAATCTACTGGAGTTGCCCCAGTCTCACCACCACCATCTCCACCCTGGCCATTTTGACGATGCCTTCAAGTCCTTTCCTTTGCTCACCATCTACCACTCCAAACTCCCCTGAATAAAGCGACCCGAATAAACCACTAAAATAGTGCAAAACCAACCAGGTCACCTGCGCCCCAGACGCTGCAGTGATGCCCCACTACCAATAGCATTTTGCTTAAGCTCCTGAGCCAGGCGTTCAAGGCTCTTCAACGTCTAATTCCACCCTGCCTCGCTGTCCCTTGGAATTACATCTTTTTTTTTTTAGGTCAACTGCATCTTCTATGGAATGTATCCTCTATCGTGTGTGTGTGTGTGTGTGTGTGTGTGTGTGTGTGTGTATGTGTGTGTACACACACATGCTGAGGATCAGACTCAGGTCTTGGAACACAGCGTGAGTGCCCCACCCTTGGGCTACTCCCCTATCCCTGCACAATGCGTGCCTGGTATGCTAAATCTCCCCTCTCAGCCCGACTCCCCACTGCAGTCCCGTCCCTTTGGAGCAAGCTTTAGATGCTCTTCTGAAACCTTCCCTAACAGCCCCTTGTCACCATGACGTTGCTGTCGGTTACCCACAATGCTCTGCTCCCATGACTCCACCTCCTCAGCCTTGCAGCCTCTCCTGCTCTGATGCTGTCAGCTTTGCTGATATCTCTGAGACCCCTGAGAGGGGGGGGGGGTCATACTTCATCTCTCTGTTGTACGTCTGGTACACAATAGGTGCTCAATAAACAAAAGCAGAGGGCAGAGAAACCATAGAAGATAAGACGCCCTGGGACCACCAGACCCAGGGCCATGATCTGAGTCAGAGGGTCTTCTGTGACTTTAGCAAGAAACAAGGTTGCTTTTCTGGAGCCTGAGGGAAGTGCTCCTAACCCCACTCCTCCCCTGGCAGCTCTGGGATGCACAGAGGGACAAGCAGACAAGCCTGAAGCAGGACTGAGGCAGACTGGGTTTGTTCCTTTGTTCAACGAATGTTTGTTAAGTATCCCTCATGTTCTATGGGATTTTTGAGGCACAGGGATCCAGCTATAAATAGGATTAAGTCGCTGTTAAGAGGTGCTTGGATCCACTGGGTAGACAGACATCAAAGACCACAATAAACATACAGCATGCCTTGGAGGGGAAAAGCCAAGTGCTTCAAGGCAGAGTGATACAGGGGTGAAGGCTGTTCTTTTAGATGGGACCTGTGGACAGGGAACGAGCGAGCCTTGCAGATCTGAGGGAAGAGCTTTCCAAGCAGAGGGATGTGAGTGCAAAAGCCCTGGGGGGGGGGGGAGAGAAAGCTCAGCAGGCACAACCAGTAAACACCAGGGATTCCTTACAGCTAGGGTGAGATGAGATTACTAAAGAAGATCGCTTATAACCTGTAGAAGGTGAAGCCAGACCACACTCAAGTCCCAGACAGCCACCAACTCCTCCTCCCACCCCTCCTCCTCCTCCTCCTCCTCCCTCTCCTCCTCCTCCTCCTCCTCCCTCTCCTCCTCTTTGGACTTGCACATCTTCATCCATTCAAGAAATGGGCTTGAGCTGGGGAGATGCTCAGTGCTTAAGTAAGGGCAGGCGATGCTTTTGTACAACTGCCTGCAACTCTGGCTCCAGGGCATCTTCTGGCCCCTGAAGGCTCCACACTCACACTCAAATATCACCCCAACACATACACATAATTAAACATAAAAATAAGACGCCAGGCATGGTGGCGCACGCCTTTAATCCCAGACAGAGGCAGGTGAATCTCTGTGAGTTCGAGGCCAGCCTGGTCTACAAAGTGAGTCCAGGACAACCAAGGCTACACAGAGAAACTCTGTCTCGGTAAAAACAAAACAAAACAAAACAAAATCTTACAAATAAATGGACAGCCCTGAAAAGGCTATGAGGATGGCCGTGTGTGGCCGCGCACACCTTTAATCCCAGCCCTCAGGAGGCAGAAGGAGGTGGATCTCTATGAGTTCGAGGCCAGCCTGGTCTACAAAGTGAGTCCAGAACAGTCAGGGCTATATAGAGAATAAGCAAATAAATGAATAAAAAGGCTATGAGGGCTCTGGAGAGAAGAATGTGAGATGAGCTAGGGGCAGCTCATCACCCGGGAAGGGAAGTGAGCAGGGAAGGAGCATGGTAGAGCCTACGCAGGTGCTGGGTTCTGTACAGGTAGAACCCTTCATGCCATCTGCTCGGCTTAGGACAAAGCTAGGTCTCCTGGGAGCACTGCCACCCATGAATGACAGCACCCGCTCAGCTGTGAGGTCTGAGTCACAATGCCAGCTTATACGTGGAGAGGGAGCAGGATCTTCTTTGTCATCGGATGGATTAACTGACGTTCAAGCAGGCATTGATGGCTCCAGCATGCCAGATGGCGTGGTCAACAAGGCCAGCTTGTCACTGGACCACTTTCCCTGGCCCCAGGCCATATCCTGCTCCACCCTTCCTGAATCTAAAGTGCTCTGACCTGCCCACACACCTGCCGTGTTTGGCAGAGGTGATGGCTCCCACTCTTAACCAGACAGGCCTGGTCTGAACCCATGCAGCTGCATAGCCTGAGCTGACCTTGGCTCCTCAGACACCCAACTCTGAAACTCATCATCCCCCGCGGGGCCTCTGTTAGGTAGATGGATGCCATTCACTTGTTTGAGCTTTGAGTGCAAGGAGGGTTTCTTTCTTAGCTTGCCATCAGCAGGGATTGCAAGCAGGTGCCACTGTGTCTGGTTTGTGTGCAGTTAGGGGACAGAACCCGGGACTTGGAGCAAGCAAGGGGAACAGTCTACTGGCTGATCTGAAGCCCCAGCTGAAGGAGGAGCTTTTTTGTTTTGTTTTGTTTTTTAAAAGAGATTCCACCAGGTCTAGCTTGGCAAATTAAGGAATGAATTGGAGTTCTTTACAGGACTCCCACAAAGTGCCACCCCCTGTTAGTGACACGCTTCTGCATTTCTGACTGGGGCAGGGTGGCGGTGGTGGCTGGGTCCTCGTGGCCCTCCCTCATGCTCCCCAGTAGGGAATGCTAGCTTCTCTTTACCTCTTTTGTCATTCAAGGAGGACTTCGCAGGTCACGCCATCCTTCCATAGGTACATCCGATCTTACCCCGCAGCACACAGGACGGAGCACATAGAACTGTGTGGCACACCAATCACGTGCCAGCTCCTAGAGCAGGGGTTCTCAACCTTCCTAACACTGCGGCCCTTTAATAACAGTTCCTCGTGTTGTGCTGGCGCCCCAGCCATGAAATTATTTTCGTTGTTACTTCGTAACTGTAATGTTGCTACTGTTATGAGTCACAATGCAGACAATCTATGTTTTCCAATGGTCTCCGGTGACCCACAGGTTGAGAACTGCTGCCTTGGAACTACAGCGACCAATAAGGCTCAGAGCCTAGGCTTAAGGAGCTGGCACTCTCAGCGGCGCACAGTTGGGATGGTGACAGCTAAGCTGTGGACAGGACAGTAGCAGCAACGGTGACAGGTGTTGCAAAAACAGCTCCCAGCACAAAGGCAACACGTGTTTAGCGTTGAGTCCAGTGTAAAGGACAACAGCCCTGGAACGTGAGCGCACGTTGGCCTAAATTACGTGTTGCGAGGTGGAGGTTTCATATGAGTTGTTATGGTTACAGAACAAAAGAAAGTCACAAATGAATGAAGGGACTTTGGTGGGGCTGGAGAGATGGCTCAGAGGTTAAGAGCACTGGCTGCTCTTCCAGAGGTCCTGAGTTCAATTCCCAGCAACCACATGGTGGCTCACAACCTTCTATAATGTGATCTGATGCCCGCCTCTGGCCTGCAGATGTACCTGCAGGCAGAGCACTGTATATGTAATAAATATTAAAAAGAATGCATTGGTGCAAGCATCAGGTGGGTGGGCTACAGGGAAAAGGGAAGTCTCAGATATTACCTGATGACATTCTTAGCTTTGGAGTTGGTGAAAACTAGTGGTCTGTTAAATAACATTCCAGAAGATTCTACCTGATAGACACAAGAACATTAGGCCAGGAGCATGTGAGTGATAAATAGCTACTTGGGGAACTAAAGATAGTCCAGGGTAATTCGGCTCTGTACCCAAAACATTCCAACTCTACACGACCACCAAGTTCTAATCAGTCAGCCAGCCGTGCAGAGTCCTTAAACATAGCTACGCCATTTCTTTTTCTGGAAATTGCAGTTCTCGTATGGAATACTTCTTCTTCTTCCTTGGTATCCTATAGACTTCATTATTCAATATGTGCAAATATCTACCCAGAACTACTCAAACTTACAGGTAGACAGCACCACCATGACCCTGGCCCTCAAGGCAGAGCTGAGCACCACCCTGAACTTCTTTCTCTTAGGGCTCTCTTATTTCGACCACATCCTCTATGTTACGTTATGTGTAGTGAGGAAGCCTCTGCGACCCTCCACCTCCATTGCTTAGCTTATTTCTCTACCTCCAGGTTCAGTTCATTTATTTTACAATGATTTTGCTTCTAGAGCAGTGGTCTCCTTGTCTTCCTCCTCCTCGCTCCTCTTCCTCTTTCTTCTCCCTCCCTCTTCCTCCTCCTCCTCCACCTCTTCCACCTTCTCCATCTCCTCCTCCACTTCCTCCTCCTCCACCTCCTCTTGCACTTCCTCCACTTCCTCCACCTCCTCCTCCTCCTCCTCCTCCTCCTCCTCCAGTGGGTTGAATCCAGGACCTCACACATGCTGAATATGCACTTTCCTGCTTAGCTACACTCTTAAACCCAGAGTGATCTCTCTAAAACTCAGGGTTAAAGTCAGGGTTGGAGGCCATGTCATCTATGTGTTTAATACTGTTCCATTACAATTAGCCAATCTAAAGAGAATTAAGCACCACTGACTCAAAAATGAGAACTGGATTCTTCAGCATGACCAACCAGTTCTTCCGTAAGTGGACAGCTGGTGGCTCCTCTCAGACGCTGGACACCCAGCCAGCAGACAGGCAACCTCCAGGCTTCCATGTGGACACATCTTTCTTTGTGCTTCTCCCTCTGCTGTACTGGAAATCACCTTTCCTGGTTTTCTTTCCAGCCCACCCACGTCTGGGTACCATACATAGACCAGATGTCGACCCCTAGGCTTCCTGCAATGCCCCTGACCCTGTCTTGTCATATGTGACATGTGTGGTTGGCATAATTCCCAAGAGAGAGAGGGACAGAGATACCCAGATCACCTCATATCCCCAGTGGTGGTTCAGTACACTCTCTGGTGTGTTCTTGTTAACTCTGTGAATATGTCTGGCATTGGGGGAAAACCCCAAGACAGTAGGGACCCAGGTCTAGAGTCTTGGTCTTCTGGTCCAAGGGCTTCAGGGGTTTTGATTGGTTCTCTGTGAATTTCACATCATGCACCGCTGTCCCACCTATCTTCCTGTCCTTTCATATCCGCCCTCTGTCCTTGTAACCTCAACCCCCCAAGAGAAAATTGAAAATTAAAACATAAAGAAAACCCATCTCGTTGTGAAAGCTGCGGTGTGTCACCGTGTGTCCCACAGTGAGCCCTTTTGTCCACACATCTTTACTCACAGATGTTCATTGCAATGAGTCACTGGTCTGGTTTGAGACCTGGCTTCAGTACTGGGTCCTCAGTGGGGCTCCTCTGGGATGCCCTGTTGTTGTCCTGTGTCACGGAGATCTTGCAGCTTAGGTTCTGCTGGACCAGCTGCTTTACCTGATGCAGCAGTTCACAGATGCGGAGGATGTTGCGGTGGACCAACATCAAAGCCCTGCATCTGGGCCTGGGTGATTGCTGAGGTGGTCAGCCCACTCACTCTCCTGAACCCACAACACCAGGGCCAGCTCTCCAGCACTGCCCTGGCTAGCTCACCCAGTACCACAGCTGGCAAGTGAGTGGGACCAGCTCACCTATGCCTCTGCCACCCCGGGCCAGCTCTACTGTGCTACCCAGGCCTGCTGCAAGGCCCATTCTCTCCAGTGCTGCAGTCGGCATGGGAGGGGCTAGCTCTCCCAGCCACCACAGGTGATGAGAAGACTGTGCTGTCCAGGCAAAGTATGAAGTACGAGGCCACTCTCCTGAGAGCTGCAGCTAGTGAGGGGCTGGGTCAGCTCTGTGCAGCCCTTGAACATTAACATGGTCCCAGGCAGCAGCCCAGCCCAGGGGCGTTGTCATGGCCTTTGGTGGCAATATGGACCGTGGACATTGACACAGACCCCTGCTGTGCCATGGCCGCGGGTGCAGACTTGGCCATGGGTCAGGATTTCATCATGGCGGCAGGCGGCAAGGCAGGCTGCTCATCAGGCTGTTCCTCTCCACCTCCTGTCCCATCTCTCCACCACATCGCATCTGGGCGTCTCCCATTGCCTTCATTGAGAGACGGCAGATGGGCCTGCTCGTGTGTGTGTGTGTGTGTGTGTGTGTGTGTGTGTGTGTGTGTGTGTGTGTGTACTTTTTTAAGGACTTATTTGGGGCTGGAGAGACAGCTCAGCAGTTAGGCGCATGCTGCTTTTGATCAGGACCCAAGTTCAATGCCCAGCCCCCACATTCAGTGGTTTACAGTGGCCTGTAACTCCTAATTCAGGAGCCCCACTTCCTCTCCTGGCCTTCTCAAGCACTTCCCTCACCTGCACACACACACACACACACACACACACACACACACACACACCACATACTACACACACACCACATACTACACACATACCACACACCACACACACACACCACATACTACACACACACACCACACACCACACACACACCACACACACACACCACATACTACACACACACACCACATACTACACACACACACACACACCACATACTACACACACACCACATACTACACACACACCACACACACACACCACACACACCACACACACACATCACACACACACCCATACCACACACACATATACCTCACATACATACACACGCATGCACACGTGGATAAAAACAGGATAAGCTGGGCAGGGCTGGAGGGATGGTGGGTAGGGGCATGGGTTGTTCTTAGAGGACTTGCGCATCCTTACCAACACCACGGTGACTCACACTGTAACTCCAGCTGCAGGAAACCTAACACCCTCTCTGGCTTCCATGAGCACCAGGCATGTGCGTCATACATAGACACACATGCAGGCAAAACACTCATATGGGAAGAAAAAAAGGCTAGACATGGTAGTTTATACCTTTAATCACAGTGCTCCAGGGACAGAGGTGGGCACATCTTTGTGACTTTGAGTATAGTCTGGTCTACAGAATCTAGGACAGCCAGGGATACACAGTAAGAACTTATCTTAATAAATAAATATATAAAATCAATCTTTAAAGGTATTTATTATTTGAGTGTGTGTGTGTGAGTGTGTGTGTGAGTGTGACTGTGTGTGCATGTGTTATGCTCATGCCTATGCAGGAGAGGAGACCCAAAGAGGGGATGGCTTGGGGCTGTAATCTTGCTCACCTGCTGTAGACAGGTGTAATGCACACCACGAAGGTGGGGTGGGGTGGAGGACACGGACAAATATGGCTGCAAACTGCAATCCCAGGCCAGGCTGGGGAGATGACTTGGTGTAAGAACGCCTCACCAGTGAGTGCCAGGACAGCCAGGTCTGCATAGAGAGTCCCAGGACAGCCACATAGACAGACCCTGCCTCAAAAAGCCCAAACCTAAACCAAACCCAAACGACAAGCATTAACACAAGCAAGCAAGCAACAACAAAAACCCCAAAGCCAACTGAAGGCTGAGATTGGATTTGTGTGACCCATATGCTTCTCCCTCGGCCGATCAGTGTGCCATAGCATTGGCTAAAATAACGTGTGCGGCGTTGTTGCCATAGGAGCAGAGTGAAATAATTAGCAGAAGTTTTTAACCCAAGGATCCTAAAAGCTAACGTCCTTTGTGCTGTTCCTGGGAGTCTGGGAAATTCCATCACTTGACGGAGGTGCCGGACCTGTTCCACCTCCTCTTAGAGAAAGCCACTAACTTCCGGTGGTCCTTTCAGTAGCTCATGGGCATTGGTCCTGAGACAGGTGAGGAAGAGATTTCTTCTGCTCCGACTGCACTCGCTAAATATTTACTATGCTAGTGAGCTGATAGGTGAGGCAACAGAGCTGCTCAGTCCCTCCCCGATGATTTGCCCAGCCTGAAAGCTAACCAAAACTCGCGCTGCCACACTCTGTGGTGGGTGTGGGCAGGGTGTGGTCTCTGCTCTCTTTATCCTTTCCGCCTGGCGCAAGGGGTTCTGGAACCCTGCCACGCAGCTCTTCCTTGTAACTTGTCGGGCAGCTCCAAGTTCTTCCTTCCAGGATTGCCACGAAGGCCAGCTGGGAGCTAGAGAACCTGACTTTCATAGCAGCCCTGTGGCTTTCCTGCTGTGCGGCCTTGTGTCCTGGCTTCCTTTTTCTGAAGGGAGGATCTCTCAGCTACTGCTAGACTGGATGGATGGGGCGGGTTAAGTGCTGTAGCCAAGCTCGCTGCACGTTGACGGTGTCTCTTCACGGTGACTATCTCAGCTCCCTGATTTTATAGACCTGGATGGTGAGGACGAACCCCTCTCAGAGAGGCTCCAGACGTACCCCAACCCCCAGAAGACCACCTCTCATCAGCCTTTCCGTCTCCCAGGAGCAATCAAAGGCCTGCGCCTTCGCGCCCACCTCCCATCTTCCCTGTTGGGATTTTGTCTGGCCAGAACCTGCGCAGGTCTTGTATGCTATGTCGATCGCAGCCCCGAGGGTTCAATCGTGCGTCTCCTTTGCCTCTGGAAATACTGTTTCCATGGATCCCCACCCCCTCCCCCGTCCTCCCCCGTCCTCCCCCCCCCCCCCCCCCCGCTCTCTTCCCCATAGATCCCTGCGGCTCGAGTGTGATATGGACACCTCACTCAGGGCTAAACACTCCAAAGTCTCTTCTTCTCTCTTCGCTGAGCATTCAGGGAAGGAGAAGGGATCTTTCGTGGGCGAGGAAATAGAGAATAGCGTTATAAAGGGATAAAGCGGGGGGCGGGGGGCGGCGGCAATGGAACAAAGATGAAATAAAGTGGTGGAAACGGGAAGTCAGGGTAGAGGGGAACATGGTGAGAGAAAATTAAACCTAAAGGGCTTTTGAGAAGCCGTATGAGAACTTGGTACAGTAGAAACATCCTAAAATATATAATTAAAAAAAAGATTTTATTTATTTGATGTATGTGAGTGCTCTATCTGCATGTACACCTGCATCTCAGAGGAGGGCACTAGAAGTGAGCCACCATGTGGCTGCTGGGAACTGAACTCAGGACCTCTGGAAGAGCAGACTACTCTTAACAGCTGAGCCATCTTTCCAGCCCCAAAATATATAAATTTAAGAAAAAGAAGTTTAAATAGAGAGAATAATACCCTAACTAGACACTTAGAATAAAGTCCCCATACTGCTAATGTGTTCTCTTAGACTATTTTATATATATATAAGAGATTGTATATATATATATACAATTTTTTGCAAGACAGATTCTCACAGTGTAGTCCTGGCTGTCCTAGAATTCACTTTGTAAACCAGGCTGGCCTCAGACTCACAGAGGTCCGCCTCCTGAATGCTGGGATTACAGGCATGCGCCACAGTGCCCGGTTCATACTTTTTATATATTGTTTAGAACATTAGTTACAAAGGTGCGTACATCACGTTGCTGCTGGGGACATTGCTCCGTGGTAGAGCATGTTCAAGGCTGTTGGCTCCAGGCCCAGCACTGAGAAAAATGAAGCAAATAAACATGACCCCTTTACAATTAAAGACAGGCAAGGGCAGACACCAGACAACACATCTAACCACAATCTGTAGGATTGTGAGGAAGCTGGGAAATTCTTGTCGTCTAGCGGTCTGAGCCATGGTAACGTAGTGCAATGCAACTCCCACGATTGTGGGAGTGCTAGCAGACAAACCCACCGCAGCGCCAATTGTATAGAAACGTGGCTTAGGGCCTGCCAAATGGCTCAGCGGGCAAAGGTCAGCTGCTAACCCTGACAACTGAAATTCAATCCCAGGGACCCACACGGTAGAAGGAGAAAACAGTCTCTTGCAAATTGTCATCTGACCTCCACACATATGCAGATTAAACAAACATAATAAAAGTATACCTCATTTAAAAAAATTTTTTTTTTAATTTGCTTTTTGGTTTTTCGAGACAAGGTTTCTCTGTGTAGCCTTGGCTGTTCTAGACCCACATTGTAGACCAGGCTGGCCTCAAATTCACAGGGATCCACCTGCCTCTGCCTCCCGAGTGCTGGACTCATAAAATTATATACAGTACAGGATGCTTGGTACTGTCAGTAAGTGGGCAGGTGGCCTGGCTTGAGGTTGCGTGCATGCTTATATTCCGAGCAGGAGGGGTAAAAAGAGAGAACTGAGTTCCGGGCCACCCTTGCTTACAAAGACAAATTCTGCCTGAAAGCAAACAAACAAACAAACGATAATTTACCATGTTATCAGTGTATGTTTTATCATGATATGCCTTTTGTTAGCTGCAGCCACCTTGTCTGCTTTACTGTCTCTTTTAGTTGCCTCCAAGGCCGTTGTGTGTGATTAACTTGTAAATATATGTAAATATGTAAATCTATTCCCACAATAGCCTCCGGAGACACGTTCAAAACACGGACAGCTGACCTGAGCTATATATGTATATATACTGTATGTAAATTTTTGTTTGCTTTGTTTGATTGCTTGTTTGTTTTTAAAGGGAGCCTAGCAAAGTGGCATACATCTTTAGTCTCAGCACTTAAGACACAAAGGCATGTCGATTTTCGTGGGTTCAAGGCTAGCTTGGTCTACATGCAAGTCCAAAGTCAGCCAGGAATACACAGTGAGCTCCACCACAGGGGGATGGGGGGGTGGGGGTGGGGGTGGGGGGAAGGGTGGTGGAGAGAGGGCTGGTAAAATGGCTCAGCAAGTAAAGAGACTTGTCGCTAAACCTGGGACCTAAGTGTGACCCCTGGAACACATATAGTGGAAAGAGAGTACCGACTCCTGCAAATTGTCCTACAACCTCCCCCATATTACCGTGGCATGTGCACACCCACACAATACTCATTTTCTCCAACCAAGCAGGCAACCAAATTCTTTTAAAAATAAATGAATACATTGGAATTCTGGCTCAATTTGGAGTTACTACCACAAGGTGGCAATGATACCTAGTTCACAAAAGTTTTAACTGTTGAGTGACGAAGATTTTTATGTCGCTCTATTGCGAGAGATTTGTTGTTGTTGTTGTTTAGGTTTTTTGAGACAGTGTTTCTCTGTGTAGCCTTGACTGTCCTGGACTCACTTTGTAGACCAGGCTGGCCTCAAACTCACAGAGATCCACCTTCCTCTGCCTCCTGAGTGCTGGGATTAAAGGCTTGTGCCACCACTGTGCCCCCTGCCCCCCCTCACCCCGCCCTGGCTGTTGTTGTTTTATTTTTTAATCTCATTTTATTTCTGGGACTAACCCAGATTGCCTTGAACTCCGTATATAGCTGAAGCTGACCTTGAACTCTTAATCCTTCTGCTCACATGCTCACACATCCACCGGTGGCTAGGAAGTGCTTTACTTCCTGTTTTCTTTCCTTTTTTTTTTTCTTTTTTCCTTTTTTTTTTCCTAACAGCCTCACTGGATAGCCCTGTCTGGCCTGAAACTCACCGTGCAGACCAGGTTGGCTTTGAACTCACAGATATCTCCTGGCCTCTGCCTCTGTCTTCTAGGGGCTGGGATTAAAGGTGTGCATGGTTTTTTTGAAAGCAGGAGGCATTGTTTTGTAGTCATATGCTTTTATTTTTTTATTTTTTACTCAAATCATTAATATTGTGTTGGAGGTCTCTCTGTTTCTTCTTCTTTCTCCTCTATTTGGCACCAGGCTTTAAGAATCCATTTTTGCAGGGCACAGTGGCACATGACTGTAATACCAGCACTCAGGAGGCAGAGGCAGTCGGATTGATGTGAGTTCGAGGCCAGCCTGGTCTACCAAGTGAGTGAGTCCAGGACAACCAAGGCTACACAGAAAAACTCTGTCCCCAGAAAGAAAAAAAGAAAAGAAAAGCAAGCCTCCAAATTTCTTTTGGTGCTAATCACAGCTGAATTCAATAAATGTCCTAAAGTTTTATTTATTTACTTTTTGTTCCTGTGTGTGTGTGTGTGTGTGTGTGTGTGTGTGTGTGTGTGTGTGTTTTGGGGGGCCTCTGTGTGTGTGTGTTTAGGAGTGCATATGGAGAACAGAAGTCAGCATTGAGTAAGACTCCTCTATTGTTTGCACCTTGAAAAAAATATTTTTTTTTATAATTTGGGAATCTTACATCACGCACCCCAACCACATTCCCCTCCCAGTCTTCCTATGTCCTCCTCATCCCCCATGGCCTCCTATTCCCGCCCTCCACACTCCATCCCACCCCACCCCAAAAAAGAAAGGGGAAAACAAGAAAAAAAAAAGGTCTATTTTGTGTTGCCATATACACACTGGAACATGGTCACATTCCTAGTGGTCAGCCCCTCCTCCCAAAAAGGAGGATGAGTTTCTCTGTGCCTGCATCCTTGCCAGAAGCCGTCAGCTGTGGAGAGCTGTGCTGTGGGCTGGGGAGGATTGGGGCCAGCATTCCCGGCAACCAAGGTCATTAACGTGGATTCAGGCGGCAGCCCAGACCACAGACATGCGCATGCGCTTCAGTGGTAGCACAGACCACAGACATCGTCCACACGACCCTTTGTCGTATCTAGACCACCGGCTGAACGCGGCCGTGGGCCTCAACATGGCCCTCAGGTGGCTACACATGCCACTCACATCAGGATGCCCGCCCTCCAACCTCCCAGGCAGCAGAGTCTGAAGACACCAGGTACAGATGAAATACGTCTACAAGGATCTGAGGCTTTATCGAGACCTGGGGCCACAGCATTGCCACAGACACAAGCATGGCCTCCCATGGCATCGAGGACCATGGTAGTCCTTTGAGGGGGTCCAATCCAGAAAGTGAAACTTTCCTCATCTTGGGCTTCTAAGGTTGCCCTGAACCACGGTTATCCCGCAACTGAGTGGCAGGTTCAGGGCCCGAGTCTGGATGGGCATAAGCTCCAGGGTGCTGCACAGCACCCTGCGGACCCTACTAGGCGCCCACAGCCCTCTCTCTCACGCATCACTGCCATCAAGTCTCAGATTCTGCCTCTCTCCACGGTGCATACACTACTCCGTTTTCCTGTCTTTCCTATCTCTCCATCACGTATTTGCTCATCGTAGATGTGCCCGCTGGTCCCCAGCAGAAGCCGCGGCAGCTTTTGCCCCAGGTTTCTAGGGTAGGTCTGTGCTTAGGTCTCATTTGCTCCTTAATTATTTTTTTAGATTTATTTCTTTTATGTGTGAGTTTGTTTTGGCTTTTTGAGACAGGGTTTCTCTGCATAGCCTTGGCTGTGCTGGACTGGCTTTGTAGACCAGGCTGGCCTCAAACTCAGAGATCCGCCTGCCTCTGCCTCCCAAGTGCTGGGCCTGGCAATGTGTGAGTTTTTTTGTTTTTGTTTTTGTTTTTTGCCTGCACACATGCACATATGTGTGCCATGTACCTGTTGGGTGCCTGTGGAGGTCAGAAGAGGGCACAAGGGCCTCTGGAACTGGAGTTACTGATGATTGTGAACCAAATGTGGGCGCTAGGAACCAAACCCAGGCCCCCTGAAAGAGCAAGTGCTCATAACTGCTGAACCATCTCTCTGGCCCTTGATTCCTTCTTTTTGAGACAGGGTCTCTTTGTTGAACCAGAAGCCTGTCTATTTGGGTAGACCACATCCTTTTATGGACACTAGGTTGCAATCGTTTCTTGTATGCCCCTCAGCACACTCACCCCACTAGATGTTTCTCCAGAGATGCGCAGTGTGGTCAAGAAACAGGCAGGTGCTGTGCTGTGCACTGGCTTTCTCCCTCTCTCTCTCTCTCTCTTTCTCTCTCACTCTCTCTCTCTCTCTCTCACTCTCTCTCTCTCTCTCTCACTCTCTCTCTCTCTCTCTCTCTCTCTCTCTCTCACTCTCTCAGACACTGGCCACAACCAGTAGTTCATTGGGAGTTTTTTATAAAGAGATTTATTTTATTATTTATACAGCATTCTGCCCACTCATGTCCTGCCCACCACAAGAAGACACCAGATCTCATTACAGATGGTTGTGAGCCACCATGTGGTTCCTGGGAATTGAACTCGGGACCTTTGGAAGAGCAGACGGTGCTCTTAACCGCTGAGCCATCTCTCCAGCCCTCATTGGGAGTTCTTTGGGTATTCATTTTCTATCCAGTAGTTTCCAGTTTAAGTGACTGGAAAATTTTCTCCCTTCCCACCCTCCCAAACAAATATCTATCTATTAACAATCCTCAGAATGAATACCCTCTGGTAGTTTGAATGCAATTGGCTCCCATAGGCCCTTAGGCAGGGGCACAACTGTTGGAGTAGGTGTGGTCTTGTTGGAGGCGGGCCTTGAGGTCTTAAATACGCTCGAGCCATGCCCAGTGGGGCAGTCTCCTTCCACTGCCTTCGGATCAAGATGTGGAACTCTCCCAGCCCCTTCTCCAGCACCATGTCTGTCTGCACTCCACCATGTTTCCTGCCGCAGCTGATAACGGAAGGAACCTCTGACACTGTAAGCCAGCCCCAGTTAAATGATGCTTTGGTCATGGCATCTCTTCACAGCAATAAAACCCAAACTAAGACATTGCCTCAGTTGTTAACCGTCTACGCCTTTTGTGAATTGCCTTTAAGGGCTATCTGTCTATTTAGTCAACAAGCTGTCGAGCATCTACCATGGTACGTATTAAGGCTTTAATGAGTCCTTATCCCCGGGGCCCAAATACCAGCAAGGCGGGCATAGGCAGACTTGGGACCAAGGCTATGACGAGACACAATACAGGTGGAGACAGGCACTTAAGAAATAATGGGGTGGAGTGCTTAATTGCTGTACCAGGGGCTCCGATAATCTTTCCTGAAACACAGATGTCCTATCTGGATCCCTGGTGCCACTTCAGTATTGGGCACTTGCTAGAAATGCAGACTCCGAGGCTCTCCCTATAACTACCAAGCGAGAGCCCGAGCATCAAGGAGACCCTAGGTAGTTTCCTGGCTAAAGGCTCTTCACTAGGCCAGGCAGGTAGAACAGGAAGGAAACGCAAAAGAAGAAAAGCAGAGACCGTGAGCATCGGTCTGTCCTGGTTCTACCCAAGCACTGACTGATGTAGCAAGCTAGGGAACAGGGAGCTCCGCAGCTGCAGCATGCAAGAAGCAAGGACAGCCTGTGGTCCTTCCTGCCAGGCTGCCTACAATGGTTGTGGGGAAGGGGAGGAGGAGAGTTCAGGTGGAAAGAGTTGCTCCCCTACACTCATTGCTGTGACAGAACGCCCAAGAGAAACAACTTGAGGAAGGAGGGATTTGCTTTGAACCACAGTTTCATCACAAACAGTCCAGCCCATCATAGTGAGGAAAGAGCTCAGCGTGTGGTGTCCGGAGCTTTACAGCATAACTGCTCACGGTCTGAAAGACCAGAAGGTAGGGAACTGGGAACCACTGGTACATACCCCGTTCAAGACAGTCTCTTAGCAGTGCGCTTTTGATTAATTAGGCCACATGCCCCGAAGGTTCCATAACTTTCTAAAATATCCCGACTCACAAGGCCAAGTGTTGGCTCAGTTTATTAACAATTAAACTTTATTATACAACCCAACTAGCATATACAAGAAGGAAAAAAAGGTTAAAGGGACAGAAGATTAAAACCTCCTGGAATCCGTTCGGCAGGACGGGTCCTTAGGTGTCTCAATCCCACGAGCTGGTCCGATCCCTTCCTCTCTCTCCGCGCCTTCTTCTTCTCTCCTTCTACCTCTTGTTTTTCTCTCCCCCACCTTCCCAGTCATATGCAAAGGGCGGTCCCTTCTCCCTTCGAGGGTCAATTAGGAAAACAATAGCCACGGTGGGGTTCCTAGGTAGGCTTCCTGAATTCCAAGCCCAGGAAGACTCCAAACAGTCTCTCACAAGGTATTCATGGTGTGCCCCAAGGGTAAAGCCCGCCAAGACTGCTTCCACCTGCGACAAAGCTTAATCTTTCCCACAGCCAAGTATTTTAAACATGTGAGCCCCACACAAAGACTATTTAACATTAGAACCATGGTGCCTTCTCAGAGATACCGTCCTTGGTCAGAACCAGGCCTGTGGCCACCCACAGGGTCACAGAGCCCAAAGCTGAAGAGTTTTTCTAGCCTCTTTTTCAGGATCTTCAGGTCTGGGCACTTGAGGAGTTGGAGAGAGGTTCTGGGGCAGCCTGACCTGCCAGAACACAGGGACGTTCATGGTGTGCGTACTGGAAGCTGAGCGAGCTGCTCCTTCCTGGTCCTGGACACAGCCGGGGCAAGCTCTGAGGCTGTCATAAGACTGAGGCTAAGCTGGGTCCTGGAGGTTTTGCCAGATCCTTGAGGCCTGTGCTGGGTGAAGGCTGCTGTCTTAGCTACTTTTCTATTGCTGTGAAGGACACCTTGACCAAGGTAATTTATAGAAGAGTGTGTCGTGGGTGCTTATGGCTGCAGAGGATGGAGTCCATGCCTGTCATGGTGGGGAGTACGGCAGCAGGCAGGTAGGCAGACAGAGAGCTTACATCCGATCCACAGCTTGTCAAGGCAGAGAGAGCTAACCGAGAACAGCCCATCCTCAGTGGCACACTTCCTCCGACATAGCCCCGCCTCCTCCCAATCCTTCCCAAACAGTTCTGCCCACTGGGAACCAAAGATTCAAACATATGAGCCTACAGGGGAACTATTTTCATTTGAACACCATAGCTGCCCAGCCCGGGAGAGAAGTAAATAACTGGAAAGGAAACAGAAAACCATGACAACAAAATAACACAGACACACCAACACAGCACTTTGCCTGCCCTTGGCCCTAGGGAGAGGTCTAGTTTTTCCCAGCAGGGGGAACCTACCCACCTTCTTCATAGAACTAGAACAGATATGAAACCTTTAATGTCTAGTTGTCATGAGGAAGAAGACCTCTTGTTTGTTTGTTTGTTTGTTTGAGACAGGGTTTCTCTCTCTGTGGCCCTGGCTGTCCTGGACTCTCTTTGTAGACCAGACTAGCCTCAGACTCACAGAGATCTGCCTGCTTCTGCCTTCTAGACTGCTGGGATTGCAGGACCCAACAACTCAGAGAGAGGCAGGCAGGAATGCAACAGACAGAGGGGGGATGGGGAGGCGGCATCTCTTGCAGATGGCTGGAAAGCATAACTATATTTACACGGAGAGGAAGCGGGATATCAATTTACTCTAGTTAAGCTAGGTTGCGCTTTCTTTTCTTCCTTCCTTTCCCTCCCTCCTCCCTTCCTTCTTTCCCTAACCCCCTTCCTTCCCCTACCTTCTTCCTTCTTTTCTTAGGACAGCTTCTGACTAAATAGACCAGGCTAAGCTTGAACTCTTGTAAAAACAACAAACAAAACAAAACAAAAAGGGAGAATAAAGGTCCAGCGGCTTTTGCTGTAGGCCTATCAGGGTTAGGAGCTGGCGGCCTCTAGTGTTCCTCTCTGTACTTTAACTCTTTTTCTTTTTCTTTCTTTCTTTCTTTCTTTCTTTCTTTCTTCCTTCCTTCCTTTCTTTCTTTCTTGGGGCCACTCGCTGATCACGGCCAGAAACTCTCTCTTATCTATGCCTTAACTCTTAAACTCTCAGGCTGGTAGCCTTCCTATTTGGGAGCCACTGGTTGCATTGAAAAGAAAGAAAGAAAAAACCATATACCCACACAAACACAGGGAGCTCCCAAAGATCAATACATAAAGACATAGACAATCAGACAGACAAAAGCATATTTCGTGGATGGTGAGTGAAAACTCCAATCAACCAACAATATCTTGATTTCTGTCCTGGGTTTTTGTAACATCTATGAAAAAAAAATCACCTCGTTCAAAAATAGATACAATCGTCGCATAAAAAGGGAGTTACAAACTGGGCGTGGGTGGCACGTGCGTGTAATCCAAGCACTCGGGAGGCAGAGGCAGGCAGATCTCTGTGAGTTCGAGACCAGCCTGGTCTACAAAGCGAGTCTAGGATAGCCAGGGCTACACAGAGAAACCCGGTCTTGAAAAAAAAAAAAGGGAGTTACAGTAGGACTATTGACTCTAAGTTCTTTCATTAGAACTATATCTAACTAGATTTTGGGGGGGGGTTGTTTTTTTGTTTTGTTTTGGTTTTTTAGACAGGGTTTCTCTGTGTAGCCTTGGCTGTCCTGGACTCACTATGTAGACCAGGCTGGCCTTGAACTCACATCGATCCACCTGCCTCTGCCTCCCGAGTGCTGGGATTAAAGGCGTGCGCCACCATGCCCGGCTGCTACTTTTGTTTATTATGAGTTTAAAGCAGTGGTTTTATCTATGTGCTCATTATGAGTTATTACCTGTTCAAAGCAAGAGTTTTTTTATGTCAAGTTTTTCTAAGAAGCAGGTGTCTGTCTTGTCTTGTATAGATAACCGTTTAGTCTTTGTTTCCATATCCATATGGTCTTCCTTATTGTAGTGTATGCCTGGGCATTAGCCTGGACTAAACCTAGAATGAGTGCGTCTCCTTGACTATTAATTTGTCTCCATCTTGTTTTCCTTCTTGGTGTAATTCTTATGGAGGTTCACAGAGCTCCTAACAGCTTTTGTTATATTGCAGGGAGGGTTTTTTAAATCACCTGGATCAATTCAGGAACCATTATCAAGAATTATAAAAACGATCTGTGGGACATCTGCCCAACAGAGAGAAGCAGCGCCTATGGAGGAATACTATTGTGCTGTAGGCAGTGAGGGTCTTTTCATGACCAACTGCGTCATGCCAGGCATATGAGACACGCATGGAAAAGCAGTGCGGCAACAATTAGCAGTCTTGAGGCAAACAAATCTCTCGGGCTCGGCCAAAACCAGGGACTCACCCATTCGTCAGCCCTGCAGGACCGAGTGGGCTGCCTGCAGGAAGCTCGCCGCCTGTTTGCTTTTGCCCGTCCAGTGTGTGCTTGCTCCCAGCAAACTCCTAAAGCTGCAGAGTGCTGTGACTCCAAGTGTGCCCTACCACACCTCTCCCTACGCCTTTCCGGAGAGAGTTCACCCTGACTGGTCACTCAGGGTGCCGCCCCTAGACCTGCCAACTGTGTATCAGAGGAGGCCGGCTCCCTGGCTGGGAGTTGCCAGGGTCAGGCTGTTCCTGGCGAAGGAAGCAGCACAGGGTGAGTGTTCACTTCAGAAACAAAGCTCTGCCTAAAAAGGAAAACATTCTTGGGACAGTGAGATGGTTTGTTGGGTTAAAGGAACTTGCAGCCAGGCCTCCACATGATAGAAGGAGAAAAATTAATTCCCTCAAGTTGTTCTCTGGCATGCACGTGCATACCATAGCACTCAAGCACACACACACACAAACAAACAAACAAACAAATACTTTTTTTTAAAGAAGAAAAATAGTTTTGCTCCTAAACTCACTCCCTAGTGACAATTGCTATGCCTTTTAGTGGAAAAAAATAATTATTTTTACATGTTCTTTGCCCCAAGTATGTTTGTACACATTTCACATAACTGAGATTGTAACAACTGAGATTGCATTGCACACTCTACTTTTTCACCTAATACACTATAAATTCTTCGTTGTTAGAATCGCTGTAAACATAATTAACATGCTGTCCTATGGTTCTGAGTTAATTAGCCATGTCCCTGTTGCGGGGACAGATGTACATCTCTCTGTGACTGGGCTGTGTAGAGAACTTGAGATTGCTAAGGGTCCCCACCCCCATCCCCTGCCTTTGAAACTTAAAAAAAACTTATGTTATTCATTTATTCCGTGCGAGTGTGTGTGACACATGCCACAGTGCTTGTATGGAGGTCAGAGGGCCACTTGCAGGAGTTGATTCTCACCTTCTGAGGCAGGAGAACAAGAAGAAAGGGAGAAGAAGGTTCTAGAAGTTAACATAGGAAAGGCAGCAAGAAAGAAAAGACCAGCAGCCCAGAGCCCAGCTGCCTTCCTTCCAAGCACGACTGAGAAATAGAGACGTTTTCTTGGAGGAGGTGGGAACTATGTTAATGAGCCATAAAAGAGGACCACAGGCTTTCTCTCCTTTCTTGCCCTCTGGGAGCCAGGCCCCTGGGGAAGCCAGGTATACCTGTAGGCTCCTCTGTGCCTCTAGTGATCGGGTGTCCTGTAACTCTCCTCGGGTCTCTGTACAGTTCATAAGAGGCGTGGCTTTGTGGAGATGGCTCTGCGGTGAGAACCCAGCACCCACAGGGCTGCTCACTATTATCTGTGGCCCTACGTTCCAGGGGGTCCATTGCTCTTTTCTGGCCTTTGTGAGTACCAGGCACGCACCTAGTGTAGAGACAGACATGGAGGCAAAACACCCATGCATAAATAAGAACAAAGAAAGAATTAGCTGGGGCACAGAATCCTAGACACTAAAGAGTCTGCGGTCCTGGGGAGCCTGAACTCAGGTTGTTGGCTTGGCAGCAAGCGTTCCTAGCTGCCGAGCCATCTCCCCAGCCCTGAGATTTCCAAATTCCTCATTCTGACTGCTGAAGTTCCTTTCCCAATAATATGAAGCAATACTTTAAACAGCCCAGCTCTAAAGGCTTTGGGGGGCGGGGCTACTTCTGTTCCATCTTTGTCTTCTCCTCCCTCTCTATAAGGCATCCTAAATTTTTTATTTTTATTTATTTATTTATTTATTTATTTATTTTGGTTTTTCGAGACAGGGGTTCTCTGTGTAGCCTTGGCTGTCCTGGACTCGCTGGCCTCAAAATCACAGTGATCCACCTGCCTCTGCCTCCCGAGTGCTGGGATTAAAGGCGTGCACCACCACTCCCGGCTGGCATCCTAAACCTTAACACCCCTGTTCTGCTGGGATGTCAGATGAGGCTCCTACCATGTCATGGAGGAGTCTGGTGAGGATCTGTTTACAGAGGGGCCAGTGAGGTTCAAGTATCAAACAAATGAGAGTCTGTGCTGCACTTAGACCAGCGTCCTAGGATGGAGATGTCCTCCCAAGAGGCACGCAGGGACAACAGCATCAGAGGCTGTTCTGGGAGAGGGGGCTGCAGAGGGATTTTAGGAGATGGAAGGCACTGAGGTCTGCCAGGCAGTCCGGAGGGAAGGGTGAGGGCGTGGGGGGGGGGCGGGGTAGGGGGAATGGGGTACGGGGCGTAGGGGCGTGGGTTTGGGAGGTGGGGGGCGGGGCAGCAGCAGCGTGGAGCAGAGTGGAGTAGAGGGAAAGCTGCGGCAGTAAACACCTTGACCTCTCTCTAAGGAGCTTACATCTCCTTCCAGCGTCACTAATGGGCAGAACTGAACCCGAAGGCAGAGAATTAAGAGTTCTCTAGCCAGCCTCCCAGTACATAAGGAAGAGCAGAAGACAGTGAAGGCGGCTCTGAAGGGACAAGTGGAAAATACCCATCTTAACGATTTGTGCTTCTAAGACAAAATTATGGGCTGGAGGTGTGTGTAGCTCAGTGGCAAAGGCTTGCCTAACATTGCATAAAATCCTAATGGGGGGAATATGTCAGAGTGTATCACACATTTAGTTGTAGATCTGACCGGCTTTATTCGTGATTCATGAATCGAGTCAACTTCTGGTTTGTGGAATAAAGTTGTCCCTTGGTTGGTTGGATTTCGGTTTTTTCAAGACAGTTTCTCTGTGTAGCCTTGACTATCCTGGACTCCCTTTGTAGGCTAGGTTGGCCTCGAACTCACAGAGATCTACCTGCCTCTGCCTCCCGAGTGCTGGGACTAAAGGTGTGCGCCACCACACCTGGCCAACCTGGAAGTTTTAAACACAGTTTTGTTTCTTTGGTTGGGTTTTGATACAGGATCTCTCTGTGTTAGTCTTGGCTATCCTGAACTCGATTTGTTCACCAGGCTGGCCTTTAACGCACAGTGATCCACTTGCCTCTGCCTCCCTGAGTGCTGGGATTACAAGTGTGTGCTACCATGTCTGGCAAATATCTTTCTTTTAAGTAAGGGGGGGAAATCATAAGTATTTTGTGTGTGTATACTTCCAGCCATTTCTCTTTTGATTTTAAATATTTTTATTTTATATGTGCGTACGTCTGGCTGCGTGGTGTGTACCACTTTCATGTCGCTCTTGGAGAGGCCAGAAGAAGGCATCAGATCCACTGTGATTGGAACCATAGACATCTGTGAGCTGCCTTATAGGTTCTGGGAACTGAACGCACTGTCCTCTGCAAGAGCAGCCAGTGCTTGTAACTTCTGAGTGTCTCTGCAGCTCCAACAGCAGTCTTTTCAGCAGCCATGGATATGGCTTGTGGCTTTTGAATCACACCTCAGTTTCATTCTTTTCTTTTTTCTTCTTCTTCTTCTTCTTCTTCTTCTTCTTCTTCTTCTTCTTCTTCTTCTTTTTTTGTGGTTGTTGGTGGTGGTTTTTCGAGTCAGCGTTTCTCTGTGTAGACTTGACTGTCCTGGACTCACTTTGTAGACCAGGCTGGCCTCGAACTCACAGCGATCCGCCTGCCTTTGCCTCCCGAGTGCTGGGATTAAAGGCGTGCACCACCACCGCCCGGCTTCCTTTTCTTTTTCATAGGTGATTTCTGAGGTACCTTGCCTAGACAGGATTATAATCTGTTAAAACAAAACCACTGGTCACAAGAAGCTGAACAAGGGGCTTGGCATGTTTTTTGCTGTGTACATGGACCTAGTGAGGTTCCTAGAAAGTTACGGATTTATAGCTGGAGAAAGACCATTCTCAGGCAATATACTCTTAAGACTTAAGTGGGGTTCATTGCTATTTGAACGTCCTTATTTTGTCTTTAAAAAATGTACTTTTAGACTTATTTATTTTATTTTATATGTATGAGTGTTTGCCTATGTGTGTGTGTGTGCACCACATGCATGCCCGGTGCCCCTGGGGATCAGAAGCGGACTTAGGAGCATCGTTCAGTGTCCAGCAGTGTGGCCTGGGTCCCACCTCCTGTGGGGTCAGTCCAGTTGCTTGCTTGCTTCTGGATGAGAATGGGCACACCGCAGGGTCAAAGGTCCGAAGGTCCCGTTTCTTGCTCAGGGTCAGCATCAAGTGCTCAGGGTGAGGCCCAGGCACCGGGTTCCCATGTTTTTTTTTTTTCCTGTGAGTTTTCCACCAAGCGTTACCGTTTAGCTCTTTTAGAATGAGGTGGCTGGTGTCAGATAGCAGTGGAAGCTCGGGAGCCCCACAAGCTCACGGTGGGACCAAAGTGCTGCAGCTCCTTGTTTGAGAGCACAGGAAACAGGCAGATGTTCAGAACCCACTGGCAGGCAGGTCCAGTGAGACGCAGGCCCAGCAGCCCTTCACCAGAGGCTGGCGCTCAGCCAGGGGCAGCGATGGAGTTCTGCTGGTGGCAGTTCCGCAGCCATTGCTGTCTGATCACTGGGCATCCAGTGGCGGTTCTCCCTGGAATAAATGGAATCTCAGGTGATCATGGTAGAGGAGTGGCAAGCAAGAGAGCCCCACACCCCCAACCCCCCCCAACCCCCCCAGCACACCAGCCTTGGGCGGTTGAATATTGGCCGGCTTGTGTGTATGCGAACCATGTGCCTGCAGATATTGACCAGAAGAGGGCATCAGATCCCCAGGTCCTCTGCAAAAGCAGCTGCTAGTGCTCTTAACTGCTAAACCATCTCTCCAGGCTCTGCTATTATTATTATATTTCGTTTTGCTTTTTGAGACAGGCTCCTTTGTAGCCCAGGCTAACCTGAACTTCCTGTGTAACCTGGACTAGTCTTGAAGTCCTGGTCTTCTTGCCTCTACCTCCCGAGTGCTAGGATTATAGTCATGTCCCTTCATGCCCAACTCAGAGCCTGTTTCCTTCTTTTCTTTTGCTCCACCCAATGGCTGCTTCTACACTTTTTGGTGTACACACCGAAATGGTGGCCACCTGCTACTTACACTATAAAATTCAATCACTCACATAGAAAGACTAAATTGGGGGCGCTGGAGAGATGGCTCAGTGGTTAAGAGCGCCACCTGCTCTTCCAAAGGTCCTGAGTTCAATTCCCAGCAACCACATGGTGGCTCACAACCATCTACAATGTAATCTGATGCCCTCTTCTGGCCTGCAGGTGTACATGCAGGCAGAACACTGTATACATAATAATAAATAAATCTTTTTTTTTTTTTTTTTGGTTTTTCGAGACAGAGTTTCTCTGTGTAGCCTTGACTGTCCTGGACTCACTTTGTAGACCAGGCTGGCCTTGAACTCACAGCGATCCGACTGCCTCTGCCTCCCAAGTGCTGGGATTAAAGGTGTGCGCCACCATGCCCGGCTATATTAAATAAATCTTAAAAAAAAAAAAAGAAAGAAAGAAAGACTAAATTGTATATCTTAGTTCTTCTACCAGTTGGGTTTCAATCAGGAGAGAGAAGCCACACAGTAATCAGAATGGAGAAGGTTTAATCTAAAGAATTACTAATCTGGGCAGTGGTGGCGCACACCTTTAATCCCAGCACTCAGGAGGCAGAGGCAGGCAGATCTCTGAGTTCAAGGCCAGCCTGGTCTACAAATCGAGTCTAGGACAGGCAAGGCTACACTGAGAAACTCTGCCTCAGGGGGAAAAATCATTTTTTTCCACAGTATTTCTTTAGAACAGTGGTTCTCAACCTTCCTAACACTAACCTTTAAAATATAGTTCCTCATGCTGTGGTGTCTCCCAACCGTAAAAAGTGCTTTGTTGCTATTTCTTCACTGTTATTTTGCTACTGTTATGAATCCTAATGTAAATATCTGATATTTGACCCTTGTGAAACAGTCTTTTGACCCTGAGCCACAGACTCTAGAGCAAGCCGTACACACTGAATTTGGACGTGTGAGGCAATATCTTGAAAATTAGCACAGTCCTGGAGTCGGATGCCCAGAGAAGGAGTGCTAGCTGGTTTATCACCTTCCGTCCTGGAGTACTCGCTCACATGTGCTAAGAACAAAACTGCATTAATAAAAGAATCAGTGAGCGCGGGACAGAGAGTGTGGAAAAAAACAAACTAGCCAGTGGGCCCCACTTGGGGAGAAACACTGAAGAAAGAAACAAACTACTGGGCAGGAGAGATGGCTCAGAGGTTAAGGGCACTGACTACTCCTTTAGAGGTCCTGAGTTCAATTCCCAGCAACCACATGGTGGCTCATAACCATCTATAATGAGATCTGATGCCCTCTTCTGGCCTGCAGGTGTACATGCAGCCAGAGCACTGTGTACATAATAATAAATAAATAAATCTTAAAAAAAAAAAAGAAACAAACAAACTACTGTCTCTTGTAGCTCACTAGGTTTCACCACTGTCTTCCTTAGGGTTTTATTGCTGTGACAAGACACCATGACTGAGGCAATTGTTACAAAGGAAAGCATTTAACTGGGGCTGGCTTACAGTGTCAGAGGTTTAGTCCACTATCGTCATGGCAGGAAGCATGGCGGCTCACAGGCAGACATGGTGCTGGAGAAGGAGTTGAGAGTTCTACATCCAGATCCAAAGGCAGCCAGGAGGAGACTCTCTTCCGCACAGGGAGGAGCCTCAAAGCCCACCTGGACAATGACATACTTTCTCCAACAAGGAAAACACCTCCTAATTGTGCTTGTGGGTGAAACACTCAAACACATGAGTCTATGGGGGCCAAACCTATTCAAACCACCAAAACCATGGTCTTCACAAATCAGTAAGGAAGCTGGGCAGTGGTGGCGCACGCCTTTAATCCCAGCACTTGGGAGGCAGAGGCAGGTGGATCACTGTGAGTTCTAGGCCAGCCAGGTCTGCAAAGAGAGTCCGGGACAGGCAAGGCTACACAGACTCAAAAAACCAAGAACAACACAACAACAACAAAAGAAAGAAAGAAAGAAAAAAGAAAAAGAAAAGAGAAGAAAATCAGTACAGTTCTCCTCTTCATTTGTTTTTATTCACCCATGATGCTTAGTAATATACCTGATTTTTCTTCCCCTAGTCCCGATACCATCTGGACAACTTAGGCCCAGTAGCTCTATGATGCTGTGCTGTTTAGAAAGGGACGCCATCCTCTGTGAACTAAGATAACAGCTGAAGAAGCCTTCCCCAGTGACCACTCTTTTTTTTTGTTTTGTTTTTGTTTTTGTTTTTTCGAGACAGGGTTTCTCTGTGTAGCCTTGGCCATCCTGGACTCACTTTGTAGACTAGTCTGGCCTCGAACTCACAGTGATCCGCCTGCCTCTGCCTCCGAGTGCTGGGATTAAAGGCGTGCGCCACCACGCCCGGCCCAGTGACCACTCTTAACTAGTGTCCTAGGAGAGCCAAGCACTGGGCGTGGGTGTCAAGCACTCCATCAGGGGATTTCCTTACCAGCTCTGGAGCCTACACCCTAGACAAGGCTGCTGACATAGTCCCCAGAAAAGAAGCCTGCAGGACACAGAATTGGACACGGCCACCACAAGTTCTGCTAGCGTGAGTCCCCTGATTGACAAACTGTTGGACTGGTTCCAATCTTCACTTTTGCCCAGAGCCCTGGCCACAATTTTGTGAGCAGCATCCAGCTGGTGACTCACGTTTACCTTTGTTTTTGTATTTCAAGTGATTGCCTGAGGGCAGATCAGGGTTAAAAAGAAAGTAATAGCAAATAGCAGCTCCCTCCCCACGGCCCACCTCACCCCTACTCTTTCTCTCAACAGGTTCTTCTGTATCCCACGCTAATCTCAAACCCATTACGCAGCTGAGGAAGATTTTGAATTCTGTATCCACTTGCTTCCTCCTCCCAAATTCAGGCAGTACAGACCTGTTTTACCACCCCAGGTTTATGGGGTACTGGACTGGAAACCAGGGCTTTGTGCATGACACGCAAGGACTGCCGACTGACTTAACAGCCCCGGATTCCAACCTGCTCTCTTCTTGGGAAAAAGTATGACATGAGATTTTATGGACCTTTAAGATCTAGTATCCATGGGGCTGGAGAGATGGCTCAGAGGTTAAGAGCACTGACTGCTCTTCCAAAGGTCATGAGCTCAATTCCCAACAACTACATGTTGGCTCACAACCATCTATAACAAGATCTGTATCCATAATAAATAAATAAATCTTTAAAAAAAAAATCTAGTAACCAGTGACTTCAGAAGAACTGTGCCAAATTTCATCCTGTTGGGCCAGTTTAAATCATTTCAGGACTTCCTGATACACACAAAGAAAGTGTGTGTGCATACACACGGACATTCAAGTGTGTGTTGTCTTCTATGCAAACGCAAACTCATGAAGTTTCCTTTTGCATTTCTTTAGCTGATATAGGGGTTAGGTAATCACACCCAATTTGTTGATCTCTTGCCCTCTCTTGAGGTCCTTCATGTTTAAGAAGTTTCCATCGCTGGGCGGTGGTGGCGCAGGCCTTTAATCCCAGCACTTGGGAGGCAGAGGCAGGAGGATCACTGTGAGTTGGAGGCCAGCCTGGTCTACAAAGCAAGTCCAGGACAGCCAAGTCTACACAGAGAAACCCTGTATCGAAAAACCAAAAAAAAAAAAAAAAAAAAAGACATTTCCATCTCTAGGGAAGTTCATGACCCAGATTCTGTATTTCTGTCTCTTTCAAATGGAGATGGACTCTGTCTTTCTATTTCTAGAGCCTTTGGAATTTCCCCCACTAAGTCCCAGTTTCTCTGACACAGTAGGAGGACTTGGGAGTCTAACAGCTTAGATGAGACTGAAAGCAAGTGCACGCAAGTCTGAAGCATGCCGAGCCAGGCGAGCTCGATCTTGCTGGCATTTCCTTCACGGGAAGAGAAAAGCCTTGATCAGACCTCTTTTCTGTTTCCGAACAGTCCAGAGAAGTTTGGGATTTTCTTATCTTTACTGTGACTCAATTTTAGTCTCTAAACTCTGCTACTTACTAGGCCAAGCTACATCTTTATAGAACATATTCGCTTAAAAAGGTTTTTCCTTTGTTTTGTTTTGAAGTTGTGTAATAAATTATCAGAGTACGAATCTCACCATCCACACAGAGCCCCAGGGTGTCTCTGGCTGTCCCTGAGAGCACGTGTGCCCTGGGTAGTGTAAGACCTGGAGGCTAGGGCCTACTTCCTGGAGCCCAGTGAGTCCAGTGAGTCATGGAGTCCAGTCCGATGCAAACAGCAGGGGATGCTTTATTGATCCGTCGCAGCGGGGTCTACCAAGCTCTGTTGAGCTGGATACCCCGAATAGGCAAAGCTGGGGTCTTTTATACCCTTACAGAAGCTGAATTGGCTGTTAAGTAGAGTTGTTGGACCATAATTGATTCTTAAGAACACCCTTTAAAATGATTGGTTACTAGTTATTGTATCCCTGAGGGAGCAAGAGCTCAGCTCAGGACATCATGTTCTGTCAGGTGTTGGGGACAGGTATGAGGGTGTGGTTTTTCTCAGAAAGTATAGAACAGCCCTGAGGTCATCTCGGAAAGTACCGAGTGGCCATGGTTAAAAAACAACTTTTCTATCTTTTCAACATCTTTAGTGTATTTCTGTTGGCTCTGTTTCTTTCTTTCTTTCTTTCTTTCTTTCTTTCTTTCTTTCTTTCAGTTTTTTGTTTTGGACTCGCTTTGTAGACCAGGCTGGCCTTGAACTCACAGTAATCCACCTGCCTCTGCCTCCAGGCGTGATTAAAGGCGTGTGCCACCACGCCGGGCTCTTGGCTCTGTTTCTTAACAACTAGACTTTATTATACAACCCAACTACCCTATATAGGAGGGAAAAAGGTTAAAGGGAAACAAGAATAAACCTTCCAGAATCTGTTCCACGGGACGGATTCCCAGGATCCTGCACGCTGGTGCAGCCTGTACACTCGTCATCTCGCTGGTTCACGTGCGCTCGTGCTCCGAACCTGCAGCCTTCTCTCTCCTCTCTGCCTATATCTCTCTAGGGCACAGTGGCGGGTCACAATCCCCAGGTCCCTCCTCCCATCAATGTCCCATCAAAAACACAATCGCCTGGCTGGAGTTTCTGGTGTGTTTCCTGAATTCCAAACCCAGGATGGTTCCTCCCAGCCTTCAAAAATGTCCCTCTCAGTGGAGGTATCGGTGGTGTAAGGTCTCCAGATCTTACAATGTCAGCTAAGTTTCTACTTTTGTCTCATTGGTGCCACCAGAAACCTTAGGAGACAGGATACACAAGGAAAAGTATGGAGACATAGGGAGAAAAATGCTTCACTGCCAGGCAGTGGTGGTGCACATCTTTAATCCCAGCACTTGAGAAGCAGAGGCAGGCAGATCTTTGTGAGTTCGAGGCCAGCCTGGTCTACAGAGTGAGTTTCAGGACAGCCAAAACTGCACAGAGAAACCCTGTCTCAAAAAAAAACAAAAACAAAAACAAACAAAAAAAAAAACAAATAAACCATAACAAAAAAAGCTCACTGAGAATCTGTCGAGCCTTTTGCCAGCATTCTAGCACAATGGATAACATTTTTCTGCCAGCGGTGAGAACAAATTGACATTTCAAGCAAGAATGTTGCGGGGCTGGAGAGATGGCTCAGAGGTTAAGAGTACCATCTGTTCTTTCAAAGGTCCTGAGTTCAGTTCCCAGCATACAGCTGGACATGGTGGCCCACGCCTTTAATCCCAGCACTCATGAGGCAGAGGCAGGCTGATTGCTACAAGTTCGAGGCCAGCCTCGTCTACAAAGCCAGTCCAGGACAGCCAAGGCTACACAGAGAAACCTTGTCTCAAAAAACCAAAAAAACAAAACAAAAACAAAAACAAACAACAACAACAAAGACAAAAATTCCCAGCAACCACATGGTGGCTCACAACCATCTATAATGAGATCTGGTGCCCTCTTCTGGCCTGCACGTGTACATGCAGGCAGAACGTTGTATACATAAATAAATAAATAAATAAATCTTTCCCCCTCTTCTGTTTAGAGTCCTGTTGTGTCTTAGGAATCCCATTACAGCAGAAGACACACCCTAATGTTCCCAAGCAGCCCTACTCGTTCTTGGTTTTATCTTATCAAATTGTAATTCCATTCAGAGCGCCTCCTGAGGAACTCTAAAATTGTATTCATTGACAAAGAGGAGAGCCAGACGAGGTGGCATATGCCTTTAACCTCAGCGCACTCCGGAGGCAGAGGCAGAGGCAGAGGCAGAGGCAGAGGCAGAGGCAGAGGCAGAGGCAGAGGCAGAGGCAGAGGCAGAGGCAGAGGCAGGCGGATCTCTGAGCTCCAGGCCAGTCTGGTCTACAGAGCGAATTCCAGGACAGCTAAGGCTACACAGAAAAAATATGTCTTGAAAAACCACAAAAAGAGCCGGGCGTGGTGGCTCACGCCTTTAATCCCAGCACTCGGGAGGCAGAGGCAGGTGGATCCCTGTGAGTTCGAGGCCAGCCTGGTCTATAAAGTGAGTCCAGGACAGCCAAGGTTACACAGAGAGACTCTGTCTTGAAAAACTAAAAAAAAAAAAGAAAAAAGAAAAAAGAAAAACCACAAAAAGAAAACAAACAAGCAACCCCTCCCACGCAAAAACAAAACAAAACAAACAAACAAACAAAAAACACAACCCCCCCCCCCAAAGAGCCATTAGGGGTGGAGTTGGGCTTTTAGCCCTGCTGCTTCTGGTATCACCCATCTGTCATTCTGGAAATGATCAATTTTCCCCCAGGGAAAGTCCAAGCACTTTGGGCCTTCCAGGCAGAAAAGGGTGAAACGCTGGGTCAAAGGTTCTGCCTCTCCCCAGGAACGCAGGTCTCCGGGTGGAGAAGGGTGGAACACGGAACCAAGATCCACACCAGGAGATGTCTAGTTCAGCTGGAAGTTCAGGAGAAAATATTTCTCATAATAAGCATTACTGCTCTTATTTTTTTCCCCCGAGACAGGGTTTCTCTGTGTAGCCTTGGCTGTCCTGGACTCACTTTGTAGACCAGGCTGGCCTCGAACTCACAGCGATCCACCTGCCTCTGCCTCCCGAGTGCTGGGATTATAGGCGTGCGCCACCATGCCCGGCTACATTACTGCTCTTTTAGGGGCGCTGCCAGCACCAGGCCAGCTGCCTGCCTGCCAGGAGCTCGGGGCTCCGAAACCAAGAGCGGTGGCGGGAGCCCAGTTTGGTTTGAGCAGCCAGAATGGCTGCTTCGTGTTTCGAGAAAGGTGGTGGCAGCAATCCCCGCCGACACGCTGGGGAACGACCAAAACCCCAGAGTTCCGAAGCCTCCGGTGATACCGCAGTGTTACAGTCCTTCGGCCCTTCAGTTAAGCCGCTGAGCCAACAGCAGAGGGTTGGAAGAATCCAAGTTAGCTTACGTTAGCTATAGCTCAGCCTTATTACTTATGTGTTTGCTTCTGAAAGTAGCCAAATAGGACGAGTTAAGAAAAATTTCCACTGCTGCACCCTATTGCTTCTACCGCACCCTACTCGGAACCCACTAGCTCAAGATAGTTCCTAGAACAACCAAACCTTCATGCCCACCCCTGTCTCACCTTGACATATGCTAAGCCAACGGCCTCCAGGCTGTCCCCGCTCCCCTCCGGGCTGCTCCCTCGCTCCTTCCCGCGCTCCAAGCAATTTACCCAATCCCCTTAGAGGTTAATTTTGTTAGCCAGTTAGGTTTGTACTAATTACTGTTGCTGAATCATGCTTCTGTAAAGGGTATTTAAACCCACTGCTTTGGCTACCCGAGGTCCTCAACTCTTCTGAGCTTGGTGGACCCTGACGCGTCAGCTTAATTAAAAATTCCTTTGCTTCTGCATTGACTCTGGACTCTGACTCTCAATGGCTTCCAGGAGTAGACTCTGAGGACCTGAGTCTAACAGGTTCAGACAAATGCCGGTGCCTGGTAAGTTCACGGCTGGAACTGAGGCTAATCCTTGAGGAGGGGAGCCCTTCCTTGTCCAGAGTAAATGACAGGTGATCTCTAGTGAAATAGATGGTGATGGCCCCCATTATTTCATGTACAACAGGGACACAGACGCCGTGGGCAGTGGGAGGGGTTTCGGGGTGTGCGGGACTGTGTTAGTTTCCATGGGGCTAGGAGTGCCGGGGATATTTTGTTTACATGCCGCAGCTCAGTCCTGTCCTAAGAAGGGAAACACAGCACAGGTGGGGGGTTGGGGGCAGGAGGGTGGGGGGATGGGGGTGCTGGGGGAGTGGAGGTGAAGGAAGAACTCTAGGTTTGGTTAGAGGTATGGGAAAGGGTCACTTGGCTGAAAGCTAAGGTACTAAGACGTCTCGTGACCATGGGAGGATGGGGGAAGATGGTATTTCCAAGAATTCTCACGTGCACAATGAATGGATTTCTCATCAGGGAAAGGTTGAGCCTGTAACCTACCTGAGGGCTGCGAGACACTCCTTAGAGGATCTGTGGTTTCCCCAGATCAGGCAGAGAGGAGGAACCCAGCTGAGGATGGAGTCTGTCATTTTCACAAGAAGCTCAGGTGCTTTCTGGTAACAACAGACTTTGACCTTAATAGAAGGTCAACATCCATCCACTTATCCATCCATCCATCCACCCACCCACCTATCCACCTATCCATCCACCTATCTATCCATCCATCCACCCATCCATCCACCCACCCACCTATCCATCCATCCATCCACCTATCCATCCATCCATCCACCCATCCACCTATCCATCCATCCATCCATCATCCATCCATCCATCCACCCACCCACCTATCCATCCATCCATCCATCCATCCACCCATCCATCATCCATCCATCCATCCATCCATCCATCCACCCACCCACCTATCCATCCATCCATCCATCCATCCATCCACCCATCCATCATCCATCCATCCATCCATCCACCCACCCACCTATCCATCCATCATCCATCCATCCATCCATCCATCCATCCACCCATCCATCCATCCACCTATCCATCCATCCATCTATCCATCCACCCATCCATCCATCCACTTACCCATGTATGCATGTATGCATGTCTGATTTCCTATATTTCATTTGTTTTTTGTAAGAGCTACCATCTTTTTGTTCGTTTGTTTGTTTTTGTTTTGGCGTTTGGAGACAGGGTTTCTCTGTACACATTTGGCTCATAACTGTCCTAGAACTTGCTCTGTAGACCAGGCTGGCCCTGAACTCACAGAGCTGCCTCTGCCTCCCAAGTGCTGGCATTAAAGTCGTGTGCCACCATACCCAGTTTATAGGTTTATATAACAAAGCTTTGTTTATGTGGTGGTGAGGATTGAACCCAGGAAGGCCTTGTTTGGTATCTACAGGGATCTAAATTCAATTTCCAATATTTTTTTTTGAGGAAAGTTAAAATTAAAAAGCAAGACAACTCAGTAAGTGTAGCTCTGTTTTCAGAAAGTACACCTGCATGAGGTAGGGATGGCAGGGCTGGCTAATACGATACTGAGGAAAGAGGCATGCTTGAGCCTGTTAATGCTTTTTGTACAAAATTGTGTTTGCTTCTCAGTTTCCCTCTTAACCCGGCTATAACACAAATAATTGAGACTCTTTTATGTTTGTTTAATAATAAGCTCCACAACACAATAACTGAGCAGTTATTACTTTATTCTTAATCATCTAAACGAGTCTGGTTTCCTCCCAGATTACATCCTCGAGATACAAAGTTCAAGAATCTCTCCTGGTGTCTCCTGGACCTCTCCTGTGATGGCTCAATCCCCTGCTTCCTCCTTCAACTACCCCCCCTGCCCCCCCCCCCCCCGGCTGGCAGGAAGTCCAGCCCTATTCTCTCCCCTGCTCAGTGGTTGGCTGTAAATTGCTTTATTGGCATATCAGGGGACAACTGGGGAGCAGTGTTAACACAACATTGAGACAGGAGATTCTCAGAACAAGGATTGCAACTAGATATGGGGAGGGGTGGGGGAGGCAGTGTACAGAAATCAGTATTTGAATTATATAATAATCTTACATGCCTACATGAACCCAGGAATGGCACAGCGGCATAGTGTTTCAAAAAATAAATCTTAAATAAACGCCCCTTCCAGCAAAAGGTCTTACCTGACCAACCAGCCAAAATCAATTTTGTCTTATCCTTCCTCATATACTTTCAACTTCGGATCAGAGCGCTTATCACGGTTTGTCATCATAGTCTTACTGGCTTCTCTTACATTTATCTAGTATGTGCGTACGTATGTGCACATGTGCCACAGTGCACATGTGGAGGTCATAGGACGATCTGTGGGCGTTATCCTCTCCTCCTGCCTTTACATGGGTTCCGTCCATCTGGCCCTTGTCATTATGGTTTTTTCATGCTCTGTTTACTTGATGATTTTGTCTCTTCCCAGTTGCCTGGAAGCTCTGGATAGGTGAAGTCGCTGCCCAATTTGCTCATTAGTGAACACTCAAAACCTGGGCTAGGTCCAGCCCAAGGTCTGTCCTCAGGAGACAGGAGATGAGAGAGTTAACATAAACACCCACCATATACATGAATCATAGGACCTCGTGGTAAGTTAATGACTCCCCATGTGTTTTTCTTGGATCAGTAGCAGATTCAACAAGTGGGAAATCTTTGCTCTGCTTAGAGCAGAATCAGACTCAGAAACCTGTTTTGTTTTGTTTTGTTTTGTTTTAAACAGGGTCTCACTATATAGTATTGCCTGGCTTGAAACTTTTTATGTCGAGCAGGCTGACCTCGGACTCACAGAGATCTGCCCCCCCCCCCCAAGAAAGAGGATTAAAGGTGTGTGCTACCACACCTAGTCAGAACTGAAACTTAGAGTCACTGTCAGAAATCTGAGTTTTAACCAGCCTTCTGGATGATTTTGATACACGCTGTTTGAGAAGACTGTCGTGAACTAATAAATGACCATTTTACCGAGCCTTAGACATCTATGGATTTTTGCTTTGTTTTTGTTTTTTTCGGTCTGTATAGCCCTGGCTGTCTTCACTCTGTAGACCAGGCCTGCCTCTGCCTCCTGAGTGCTGGGATTTAAAATGTATGCCAACGTATCTGTCTGAGACTATGGATTTTAGCACAGAGGCAAGTGCAGTTCTGCCTGATTTGCAGAATACTTCATGGAGAAGGTGCTGTTTCTCAGGAATACCATATTGTATCACATTATATCATTGCAGCTACATAAACAGAAGAGCAGTTCAGACAGAAAACTACACACCCCAGAGCACATAGCAACACGTTAGTCTGGGTATTGAGTGGATCTGTCTGTAGGAAGTCCTGCGGTTAGTTAAGCCGCATGGTATGAGATGAGAGGGAGGTGAAGGTGTGGCCTCAATGCCAGGTGTCACACAGGTAGGGCACATGCATCCCACCCCCCACCCCCCCCACCCCCCCCAAACTTCTGCTCCACCTCTCCTAAGCCAGGCTTCCCTGGGTGCCGTCCAAGCCTTGCTCCATTCCTGATGACATCCCTCTGGACCCGCCCTCTTTTTTTTTCTTCTCCTCTCTTTCTTTGTTGGCGAGACAGCCTAGCTGCTACCAGCCACTCTCTGCCTTCGTCTGGTGGGCCCCGTTGATGTCTGCTCTGCCTGGCATGCCTGGTTTGCAGCTTTGAAGCTTGTCAGGGCCACCGGGACACTGGGGAAAAGCCAGGATGCTGGGGTTCTCCCAGGGATCTTTGCCAGGACACCCGCTTTTTGGTTGATTTGGAACTTCCAGGGCTTCAGAGGCACAGTTCCCTCGGAGACTTCCCTCTCTAGGAGGAAGTAACATCAGATGACAGGCTTCTCTCAACCACCTGGTGCCTCCCAACACATACACACAAATTTTTAAAAATATTATTATTTTTTTTAAGAACGAGGAAAAGGAGGCCATAAGAGAGCCACATTCATCAGTATTTGATGTGACTCTGCATGGCTCAGCTTTTGTCTACCTAAGGGCTGCCCATGACCCTGAACCTTGTTTTAAAGATTGAGCGGTGGACCCTTTGTGGTGGCACACACCTTTGATCCCAGCACTCAGGAGGCAGAGGCAGAGCTGGGAAGCCAGCTTGATTTACGCACTCCTGGCTAGCCAGAGTGACAGTGAGACCTTGTCTCAAAAAAACAAAACAAAACAAAAACAAAAGCAAGGGTTGAGAGTTGGGTTTGGATGGGGCTCCTAGTATTGGGAGATAGGGTGGGAATAATGATAACGTGTGAACTTGTCCCACAGGTAGAGTTTATTTATTTTAACTTCCTGGTTGTGCTGGTGATGGAACCCAGGGCCTGGTGGACAATAGGCAAGTCCCTATTAATGAGTCTAGCTCCGAGCCCGAAATGTTCCTTTTTGTGGCTCAGTCCTCTACGGAAGCTGCCATATTCCAGAGTATTGAAATGTCAGGGAGGAACAGCTGAGGTTAAGGTAAACCCTGCTCAGGCCCTCTGACCTGTGACCCTCACTCTCCTCAGAGGACCAGGGTTCTGAGGGGCTAGCCACTCAAACCTGACAGTGACTGGCAAATCCCAGGCTCCAGTGAGGACCCATCCTCCCAAGTTTGTAGGTGGATGTCAGTAATCATACACACATTTGTGTCCCCACTAGGGGACAGCCACTCAGGGCAGGTCCTCCTCAACAGGCTCACACTGCCGTTCTGTTTCCACAGCTATGGTGTACAGCTGAGGCATCGCCGTCTCTGGATCCCCACAGGTGACTGGCCTTTGCCTAATTTCGCACTGTGAGGAGCTGGCATGGGTTCCTGGCACAAGCTTTGACCGGAACAACAGTTTTCTCAAGAGTCGGACTGAGGAAACGTCAGGGCAGAGGAAAACAGAGACTGGTTAGGAAGGTAAGCTCCAAGAGTGAGTACCAGCAGCAGGCAAAAGGGTTTCCAGATTAAAAGAGAAGCAGGACACATGGTGCGGGCTTGTCTCCTCTCCAGAGGACGCACTGTGTGGTCTGCTTTGACGTTGGTACCACAGATGTGCTGAGGCTGCTCAGTGCATTGGTTCCAGACCTGGGATTCAGCTGTAACTGAGAGCAGAGGTGGGAGGGAGGGGGCAGAGACCACCTAGATGCTGCATGTGGTGTCCTGAGAGGGGGGCCTGAGGTGGATGGTTAGCAGGTAGAGACAGGCCCGAGCGCCCGAGTTTGCTTCCCAGAACTCATGTTAGGTAGAAGAAGAAAACAGACTTGGGAGCCATCCTCTGACTTCCACATGTGTACCATCTCCCTTCCCAGAGAGAGAGAGAGAGAGAGAGAGAGAGAGAGAGAGAGAGACAGAGAGAGAGAGAGACAGAGACAGAGAGAGAGACAGAGACAGAGACAGACAGAGAGACAGACAGAGACAGAGAGACAGAGAGAGGACGAAGATTCCCAGCTGGAGGTATTTAGCCGCAGTCATTACCCATACCGGCTAAGCTTGAATCATAACTGCAGCCTGCATTTTCCTGTTCTCCCACACTCCTTATTTCTGAGTCAACAGCAGCATTTCAGGACAGTGAGGGCCAAGATCACCAGATTTACTGCAACACTGGATAGTGCTGACTAACCCAGACCATCCTCTCCTTGACTCTGTTCCTGAGGGGGTCAGGGAGACATCAGGAAAAGCCTCCTGAAGGAGGAAGCCTTGGCTATCTTTGGGGCTGGCTTGGCAGGCTGTGCTAGACCAGTTCTAGCCAAGTGATTACAAGGAAGAGTGCTGAGCCCAGCAGGGAGTGCTCAGGTCAGGGGGCAATGCGTGCCACAGGCCCGGAGGCTGGAGGTTGAGCCCTTGCTTTCCCACAGATCTCTTGCCCTTTCCGCCCTCTGGCACCTAGGGCGTCAACAAAGAGGGAGGGCCCCACCAGACTTAAGTCTCTCTCGGCCTTGGCCTTTTCACACTCTAGGACTGTGAGATAGCCATCTGTACCCTTTATAAATGGCCCAGCCTCAGGTCCAGATGGCGAGGAGCTCTCAGAACAGTCAGTTATATGCGAACGCACGACTTCCTCGTATCGAGCTCAGAGGCCAGCTAGCTGCTGCCAACTGCGTTTGGCTCCTTGGGGCATTTTGCATTGCTTCCTGTGCCCAGGGTCCACTTCCCTGAGAGCTTGACTGCCCTCGTAGTCCTTGCCCTAGAGACTGGCCAAGAGCTTCTCTTTTCTTGAAACAGGTGTTCCTCCTGCAACTAAGGTTCTTGGAAATGCTGTGTTAGTCACACTTGCCTGTCAGTCCCTCAGACTCTCCATGTCCAAGACTGAATTAGCCGTTTCATTTTTTTTCTTTCTCTTTCTTCCGTTTCTGGCCTTCCCCGGCTTACTGACTAGGATCGCATCTGCCTACCACCTAAGCAATCCGGACGTCTTCTGAGACAATGTCTTTGAGGTATTGATACATATTCTTGGAACTCCATATTGTAAATCAAGCTAGTCTTGAACTTATAGTGGTCCCCCTGCCTCTGCCTTCTGAATGCTGGGATTAGTGCAGCTCCATCACTTTGCACCTGAGTGTCTCAAGCCTAGGGTCTCACGTTAACCCAAGCTGGCCTTGAACTTACTACGTACGTAGCCGGGGGTGACTTTGATTTCTTCCTGCCTCAAGCGCAAGTGCTGTCACCACATCCAGTTTCTAGGGCTCATTCTTGTCATCTTTCTCCTTTCATCTAACCTGCCACCCTTCCTCTCCTTCTCACCTGACTGACTAACAATTATCCATTGTTAAAGAGGAAGTGTACTAGCTGGGCGTGGTGGCTCATACCTGGAACCTCAGCATTTAAGAAGCCGGGGCAGGAGAATTGCCATGAGTTTCAAGCTAGCCTGCTCTATATAGTGAGTTCCAGACCAGCCTGGGTTATAGAGTGAGACCCTGCCTCAAATGATAAACAAATAGGTTGGGCAGTGGTGGCACACACTTTAATCCCAGCATGTCAGAGGTAGAGGCAATCAGATTCCTGTGAGTTCTAATCTAGTCTGATCTACAGAGCAAGTTCCAGGACAGCTAGGGGTACACAGAGAAACCCTGTCTCAAAAAACAAAAACAAAAACAAATTTCTCATCTTTGGAGCTAGTAGCCTGAAACCAGATATTGGGGCGGGGGTGGGGGTGGGGGTAGGGGTGTGTGTGTGGGGGGTAGAGAAATGGTCCATCGGTTAAGAACACTGGCTGCTCTTCCAGAGGACCTGGGTTCTATTCCCGTACCCATGTGATGACTTACAACTATCTGTAACTCCAGTTCCAGAGAATTTAATTCCCATGACTGGTCTTCACAGTCACCAGGAATATATCAGGAACACAAACATTCATGCAGGCGAAACATTCACACACATAAAATAAAAATAAAAATGACCTTTAAAAATTGTCATCGGGGGGCTGGAGAGATGGCTCAGAGGTTAAGAGCACTGTTTGTTCTTCCAGAGGTCCTGAGTTCAATTCCCAGCAACCACATGGTGGCTCAGAACCATCTACAGTGAGATCTGGTGCCCTCTTCTGGGCAGATGTACATGTAGGCAGAACACTGTATGTATAATACATAAATAAATCTTAAAAAAAAAAATTGTCATCGGGGTCTTCACTTACCAGGAAATTGGGATAGTTGTGAGGACATCCTACCAGGACTCTAGGTAAGAGAAATATAGGAGATGGGGAAATAGAAGGACCCAGAGGGTCCTAGAAACCTACAAGAAGAACATCGTGATGGGTGGACTGGGGTCCTGGGGGTCTGCTCAAACTATTGCACTAAGGACAATACAATAGTAAACATAGAACCCCTACTCTGATCTACCCAATGGACAGGAAATTCTCCACAGTTATGTGGAGGGCGCGGACTGACTCTGACATGAATTCTGGTGCTCCATATTTAGGCTATCAAGATGAGACTTGATAGCCTATGACCATATAGTGGGGGAGGAGGTCCCCCTCGGTCTTAGACCTAGGGGAGGAGAATAGAGTGAAAGTAGAAGGGAGGGAGGAATGGGAGGATACAAGGGATGGGATAACAATTGAGTTATAATCTGAATAAATTAATTAAATAATAAAAATATTTGTCATGCCAGGCATGGTGGCACATGCCTTTAATCCCAGCACTCGGGAGGCAGAGGCAGGCGGATTGCTGTGAGTTCAAGGCCAGCCTGGTCTACAAAGTGAGTCCAGGACAGCCAAGGCTACACAGAGAAACCCTGTCTCAAAAAACAAAAAACAACAACAAAAAAATTGTCATCAGGGACCTTTTCATGGGAGGGTTATGTCCTGCTCCATAAGAAGGGGACACAGGCTGAGTGCTGGCAACTATCTGAGCTCCCTGCTTCCAGACTAAAACTGGACCAGAACACAAAACAAAACAAAACAAAGCTTTCCATGGACACACAGCTGTTAAAGGAAGGCAAACTGATGCGGAGGCTAAAGTCGTTTTTAATAAATGGACACCCCTTTCCAGTCTCTGAGAAGGGAAATATAGAGCAACAGAAGCAGCAGCCAAAGCCATGGGCGCTCAGTGTGCAGGGCGCGTGAGGAAGACACCATGGAGACAGGCGGCACAGAAGAAAGACGGGTGCTGCGGCACAAGCCTGCAATCCCAGCACTCAGGAGGCAGAGGCAGGAGGATCGCTGTGAGTTCGAGGCCAGCCTGGTCTACAAAATGAGTCCATGTAAGCCAAGGCTGTGCAGAGAAACCCTATCTGGGGGGCAGGGGGGTGGGGGGTGAAGTGGCGAAGAAAAGATGAAGTCGCTCGTAGGGGGAAACGATGCTGAAGATGAGCTGTGGTCAGTGATGCAGCCGTTTGCAGTGCTGATGAGTAAATGAACACCGCTGGTGTAACTTCACGCACACTCTGACATACATTTACATGCAGATTAACTTATTAAGCAGTATTATGGGATAAGCTAATGTGAGACACAAAACAGAAAGGAGCCAGTCTCAGCAGGCTTGGCCCCTTCCAGTGGCTGTAAGGGAAATCTATTCCATGGCCCTTTCTAGCGCCTGGACACTCAGTCCTTGGCTTTTATGTCACTCCAACTTCTGTGTCCATGGTGCTGTGGCTTTTCCTTGTGTGTCATGGCCAGGACGCTCTGGTAGGATCTCATTTCAACTTAAAAGTAATGACATCTGTAATGACCCCATTTCCAAAGGAAGGCCACTGGCTGTGAAATTTTGTGAGGTAAGAGCGCAGCATGTCTTTTATTTAAAAAGATTCTTTTTGGCGTATGCAGACAAAATTCAAACCACAACAGGCAGAGAATAATCTGATTTTACATCAGTCTCAAGAGCCGCATTGATCTAATTAGCCTTATTTTTTGCTTAGAGAAGGAGACGCAAGCTGGTGAATCAGAAATGAATTTGTCTCCCAAGCATGTTTGTCAAGCTAGCGTCCTCTCCATCCTGTGTTGTGTGCTAGGCACTTTACAAAACCGCATTGTCTTTCTGGCGCTGGAAGGAATTTGCATTCACGACATTTTGGTTGGAACTAATAGCCTCTGAAAACTGCTTCATCGTTTTATTCTTAGCCCCAAAACTATGTTGAGGACCAGGCAAGTAGGCTCCCATTTCACTGACCAGAAAACAGGATCACACTAAAGGGGAAGAGAAAAACAAACAAGAAAAAGTTGAGAGCAGTGGGGCCAGGCCTCCACCCTGTGTCTAGCAGTGCTGACACCATGTCAGCAGGGCTAACAGACTCCCCGTGCTTCCCCGTGCTTTTCCCAGGGAGTTAAAACACTCTCTCCTTTTCTCCAGTGTAGTTGAAACATGAGAATTCTTGAGGCCGAAAGCTCTAAAGCAGGCACGTTCCCACAAAGGGAAACCTTTGCAGATGCTTCCTCCAGAGAGAAGAAGGCACAGTGTGTTGTCTACTCTGCGAATGTCTGGCTGTCAAGCTGACTAACGGTTCTCTCTCAGGTAAGCCCTGAGGGGGGCTGGGGAGGAGGGTGAGAGGGAAGCTAGTCAGTGACAACACCCCCCCCAAAAGAAAGAAAGAAAGAAAGAAAGAAAAGCCTGCACGCCTGTAATCCCAGCACTCAGGGAGGCAGAGGCAGGCGGATCTCTGTGAGTTCGAGGCCAGGCTTGTCTACAGTCATCGACAGTGACATTGATTCCTATGACTCCTCTGCGTCTACCTCTAGGTTGTTAAGCCAGCTCCAAAGCTGCCTTCGGGGATAATTTTGGTCATTTCCGGCTGAGAGGGAGGACAATCTTTTTGTCTTTGTGAACCTGTGGCCTGCCTTTAGGCAAATGGGAGGGCAGAAATTCAAGTTTGTTCCCTCTCAGTTCACTTTAGGTCACAATGACCACTGTGGTAAAGTGACATATCTTGGGAAGATGTGTTTCATGGCCTTGCTTTATAGTGTTGATTTGACTCAGTAATTTATTTAGTAATTCTATACAAAAAAATTTGGGAGGTGGTGGGGTGCTGGGCAGTCAACCCTGTTACAGGTAGGCTAGTATCTCCTGCTGAGCGACACTCAGCCTCTGTTCATCTTTTAACCAATCAATCAGTCAATTAATTAATTATTTTTTGGTTTTTCGAGACAGGGGTTCTCAGTGTAGCATTGGCTGTCCTGGATTCACTTTGTAGACCAGGCTGGCCTCGAACTCACAGCGATCCGCCTGCCTCTGCCTCCCTGACTTCTGGGATTACAGGTGTGCATCACCACGCCTGGCTTAACCTTTTTTAAGGCAAGGTCTCCTATGCAGCCTTAGCTGGCCTGCCACTTCCTGTGTAGACCAGGCTGGTCTTGAACTCAGAGAGATCTGTCTGCCTCTGCTTCCTACACCTTTAAAAAAAAATTTTTTTTTTTAAATTTTGTGTCTGCAGGTGTTTTGCCTGGGCTATATGTCTGTCTGTCCACCACTACTGCGACTTGGGCCTAAATGGGTCAGATTCCCTGCAACTGAAGTTACAAATGGTTGCATTTGGTGCCAGGAATTGTTGGATCCAGGCCCTCTGGAGGAGCAGCCGGTGCATTTATGCACTGAGCCATCTCTCCAGCCCACTCACTTCCTTCAGCTTTTAGTTGTGCGTTCTTGTTCTTGATTATTCTGTTTACTGAACCTACATATAGTAAGCTTTCAAGAGGAGTGGAATGTGCTCAGATATATATACTGGAGAGACACCCTGTGACAGCTGCCTGAGCAGGGGAGGAGGGGGAGGGGAGGGGGAGGAGGGGGAGGGGAGGAGGGGGAGGGGGAAGGGGAGGAGGGGGAGGGGGAGGGGGAAGGGGAGGAGGGGGAGGGGAAGGAGGGGGAGGGGAGGAGGGGGAGGGGAGGAGGAAGGGGAGGAAGGGGAGGGGGAGGAGGGAAGGGGGAGGGGGAGGGGAAGGAGGAAGAAGAGGAAGAGGAAGAGGAAGAGGAAAAGGAGGTAGAGGAGGAGGAGGAGGAGGGTGGTGGTTGCCTCAGCTACTCCAAGTACAGTTGGCCAATAAACTGCTCCAGGGCGTGGCCCAGGGCTGTCTTCCTTGTGCCCATCAACTCTGACTTCAGAGGTCTGCCGTAGTCTTCTACTTTGCCACAGTCTTCTTTTTCTCAACTGGTACCATTTTTTTTTTGGGTGCTAAACTTAGAACACTCCTCTTTCGTATACTTTTTTATACTCTTCTTTCCTTCCAGAACTATAAATATCCACCTATGTTCTTTTAATATTTTTATAATTTCATGTTTTACATACACAGCTTTATGCCATCTGGAATTTATTTTAACGCTCGCCATGACTGGGCTCCAAATTAATTTTGTTCCTAATGGTGAGTTTTTCACGTGTGGGCTTTTTTAAAGTATGGCTCAATTCTCAGAGCTCCATAAAAGCTTCAAAGTCAAGAACTTAGATGCTAAACTATAACTGTGCCAGCTCCTAATTTCTGTTCCATTACCGCTCACTCAGAGGCTCAGGCACCCCCAGGGCTCCTCAGGGGAGAAGCTCCAAACACCGATCGCAGAGTGGGAGAGCTGAGGCGGAGAGGACACTTACAGAGAACTCTCTGGAGAAGCCAAACATTTGCTGTGTTCCTGCCAGCAGGCACCGCCCCTTGGGAAACAGCACCCAGCCCTGCAAGAGGCAGCACTGGCCCCCAGAGCTACTCCATAACTCACTTTCTTGCTCCCCACGCCCCTTCTCCACTGGCCACCCAAATTGTTACTGCTTAGATACTCTTTTTCCTTTTTTATGTATTCATTCATTTATTATGTATACAGTGTTCTGCCTGCGTGTGAGCCAGCAAGCCAGGAGAGAGCACCAGATCTCATTACAGATGGTTATGAGGCACCATGTGGTTGCTGGGAATTGAAGTCAGGACCTTTGGAAGAACAGCCAGTGTTGTGTGTGTGTGTGTGTGTGTGTGTGTGTGTGTGTGTGTGTGTGTGTGTGCGTGCGTGCAGCCAGTGCTCTTAACCTCTGAGCTATCTATCTCTCCAGCCCTTAGATACACACGTAACTCTAGAGTAGTTTGTTTTACTTTTTTCCTTTTCCCTTTTCTGTTTTTCCTTTTTCTAGACAGGGTTTCTCTGTGTAGCTTTGGCTGTCCTGGAACTCACTCTGTAGACCATGCTGGCCTCGAACTCTCTGGCTCCTAAGTGCTGGGATTAAAGGCATGCGCCACCTCCACCCCACCCCACCCCCATCCCCCCACCGGCTTTACTTTATTTTTGGAGATCAAGTCTCATGTCGCCCACAGCTTAGAACTTGTTAAGTAGCTGACACTGGCTTTGAACTCTCTCTCAATTTTTTTTTTGGCATTTTATTTTAATTTTATGTATATAAGTGTTTGCACGGATTTGTGTAGACACACACCAGATGTCTGCGCACCAAATGCATGCAGTGCCTGTAGAGGCCAGAAGAGGGAGCCCGCGTCCCCGGAACTACAGTTACTGAAGGTTGCAAGCCCCCCGTGTGGGTAATGGAACCTAAGCTGGGTCATCTGGAGGAGCAGCCAGTGATCTTACCGCTGACCCATCTCTCCAGCCCCGGCTTTGACTCCTTGATCCTCTGCCTCCACTTCCCAAGCGCTGAGATGACAGGCGCAGCCTTCACACTACCCTAGGGCTCTAAACTTTAAACTCTTAACACACATTTCGTTTGGTTTAAAAACAACGGAAACACGCAGGTGGCCTTATTGGTTCCATTTACTCAAATGATGAAACTGCGGTTCAGAGAGGGGAACTGATTTACTTAAGGTCACAAAGAGGAAGCCACGTTCAGAAGTTAATCAAAGGATTAACTTTGCTGCTTCTTGAAGCTAGTTAGTGGGGAGGAGCAGGGTTTTCAGTTTTAAACTGTTTGCTTGCTTTTTTTTTTTTAAGATTTATTTTAGATTATGAACACGTGTGTGGCTGTGTGTGGCGTGTGCACACTCGGTGCAGCTCCACTGTTAAGAGTGCCTACTGCTCTTCCAGAACACCTGAGTTTGCTCACGCAGGTGTGGCGGCTGACAGCTGGGCATTGCAGAGTTAGTTCTCCCATCTTTTGGTGTAGTTTCCTCTGCTTGCAACGCCTGTCACAACCCTTTGGCTCGAGTGCAATTGTTTTCCTTAAAGGCAACCTCTAACGCCCACCTCCCTAACCCTTGCCTTGTCCTGCTCTGAGGACACCTCCAGGGTCCTGTTGCTTCCTGAAGGGAGAGATGAACACGACCCCCTCCTACCTTCCTTAATTAATTAAAAAAAATTTTTTTTTAATTTCTGGAGCCCGGTGCAGGGCCTGTCATGCATGCTTGTCTGTCTTAGTGTACGTTGCACTACTCAAAGGTTGATGCTAACCAAGAAGGTTTGTTTAATTCCTGAGGTTCAAGAGCATGGCACCAGGGGCTGGAGAGATGGCTCAGCGGTTAAGAGCACTGACTGTTCTTCCAGAGGTCATGAGTTCAATTCCCAGCAACCACATGGTGGCTCACAACCGTCTATAATGTGATCTGATACCCTCCTCTGGCCTGCAGATGTACATGCAGGCAGAGCTCTGTATACATAATAATAAATAATAAATCTTAAAAAAAAAAAAAAGAGCATGGCACCACCAGCATCTGCTTGGCTCTGGGGAGATCCTCATGGCTGAAGTGCCGCAGCAGTGGGAACCGGATGGAGCTAGCATGCACATGGCCCTAGGCTCCAGCCCCGGTAGCCTCCCCCTCCCTAAGAAAGAAGCAAGTTGTCAGGGAAGAGGAATCAGCCTTGCTCACTCCTGTCGTGGCATGGTGGCCCACAGCCTGCATCCAAGCACCAGGAAGCTGTCACAGGAGTAATGTAAGTTCAAGTTCAGCCTTGGCTACATAGTAAGACCTTGTCATAAACAAAGCAGCGGCTGTAGATGCGTTAGTGGCAGGACACTGCTCTAGCACACACAAGACTCTGGGGTCCATCCCCAGGCCGAATGCAAGGTGTCGGGTGCACAGCTCTATTCTCAGGGGGAACTGATGTAGTCCCACCACTGATGGATTCAGCCCCAAAAAGGTCATCTGCTCCCTGCAGCCAGACTTAATCAGGTCCTACCAAGCCCCATCTGCTCCAGGTTCTGCAGCCTCATTACAGTCACACTAGAAGTGGGACTGAACCAGCCGGGCGTGGTGACACACACCTGTAATCCCAGCACTCGGGAGGCAGAGGCAGGTGGATCGCTGTGAGTTCGAGGCCAGCCTGGTCTACAAAGTGAGTCCAGGAGAACCAAGGCTACACAGAGAAACCCTGTCTCAAAAAATAAAATAAAATAAAATAAATACAAAAAGACAAACAAAACAAAAAGAAAAGGAAAACAATTGTGTGTGCACGCCCGTGTGTGTGTGTGGTTGACAATGTTAGTCTTGGATCTTGCAATGTTTAGTATCTATTACTCTGTCACTGTGACTCTTCACCTTAAGATAAGGTCCGATGTAGAAACATAATAATGATCGGCCCAGAAAGATGGCCGATCAGGGAAAAGCTCTTGCAGCAGCCAAGGCAGAAGTATTGAGTTCTTTGATCCCCCAGGAACCACACAGCGGAAGGAGAGTGCCAACTTTACAAAGTTGTTCTCTGAGCCCTGTGTTTGCCATACTTATGCCCACATGCACACAGGCATACAGGTATGTAAAATAATAATCGCAACTTTTAAAGGCCTGAAACCCTCTGACTTGCCTTGGGAAGTGTATCTTGTTTCCAAAACTCATTTTGCACTTTAAGAATTAATTGAGAGGGGCTGGAGAGATGGCTCAGAGGTTAAGAGCACTGGCTGCTCTCCCAGAGGTCCTGAGTTCAATTCCCAGCAACTACATGGTGGTTCACAACCATAGAGGCAGGTGGATCACTGTGAGTTCAAGGTCAGCCTGGTCAACAAAATGAGTCTAGAACAGCGAAGGCTACACAGAGAAACCCTGATTTGAAAAACCAAACAACAAAACAAAAACAAAAAACCAAGCATCTACAATGAGGTCTGGTTCCATTTTCTGTTCTGCAGGCAGTACATGCAGGCAGAACACTGTATACATAATAAATACAATTCAAAAATAATTAATTGAGAGTTCCTTTTTCTTTCCTCTGTGTGTGTGTGTGTGTGTGTGTGTGTGATGTTAGCCTGGTCTGATAACAATATTGCAACTGCTGCTTTCTTGTTGCTTCTGTTTCCAGTGTGGCTTCTGTTTTGTGTTCTAGTTCTCGCCTGAGGAGCGCTGCCTTACATGTGTCACCCTCGGAGTGCTGCCTTACATGTGTCACCCTCGGAGTGCTGCCTTACGTGTGACACCCGAGAAGCGCTGCCTTACATGTGATACCCGAGGAGCGCTGCCTTACATGTGATACCCGAGGAGCGCTGCCTTACGTGTGTCACCTCATGTGTCACATGAGGCTTTACTGTGGGAGTCTCCACTGTTTCTCAAGGCCGAGATTATGGGGTCAAAGGTAAAGAAAGCTTTTCCCTTTGACATCTGTGACCAGATAAATTGTTGTTCATGGATTACAAGCATACACACTATCTTCTCACCAGCTGCTTAGAAGCTAACCATTTCTCCATCACTGCCAGGATGAGTATTGTTTTTTTTGTTTTTTGTTTTTGGTTTTGTTTTTCTAGACAGGGTTTCTCTGTGTAGCCTTGGCTGTCCTGGACTCACTCTGTAGAGCAGGCTGGCCTTGAACTCATGGAGATCCGCCTGCCTCTGCCTCCCTGAGTTCTGGGAGTACAGGCGTGCGCCATCGTGCGCCATCGTGCCTGGCTACAGCTTCATGCTTGATGCTGAGGTTTTTTTCACTCCTGATTGTCACGGAGACACAAGATCAACTTCTTCCTAGAGGCTCCTCGACCTTGCCTTTGGATTTTCCTGGGAGAAGTTATCTCAGTCCCTTCCTTTCCACGGGATACCTTTTTCTCTGATGGGAACCCAGGCTGCTGCTAGCCACGTTTCCGTCCGGTCAAGGAAGCCAGGTGCAAGCACAAGGCTGGTGTGCGGAGAGGAGCAGACATGGCAGGGCCAGAAGAGAACTTGACACTGCTGCAATCTCCGGTTGTGGCTGCTCAGAAAAGTGTCTCACGGAACCAATACATAGCCCCCCACCCCCAACAAGCTCACTTTGAGTTTTTGTCAGTTGCCACCCAAAAAGAGCCTTTAGTATACTTCCTCAGGCACCTAAGGATGATACAGATTGCAAGGTCTCCGTCAGATAGGCACCTCTCCAAACACTTGAAAAGCTCTTGCGTGTATTCCCCTAACCCACACAGAAATGATGGCTATTGGAACGCAACCAGACCAGGACACACACACACACACACACACACACACACACACACACACACTCATCGATTTCTCTGCATGCACTGCACAGGTCACACCAATACTCGGGCCTGAGGATGCACCCGGCTAAGCAGGACACCATCCCCGGAAATCCACGCCGCTCTCTGTACACCTGTTGTCAGTAGCGTCACAGGCATCTAATAAACGCCTATCAAAAACCGTGTCACTCCAGAGGCCACAAGAGAGACAACCAACAGTCTGTGCTGTCAGGAAGCTCGAGGCCCAGGGCTGTCAAAAGACAGCTCTGACAGAGCGGAGGCGTGAGGGCTGCGCAGATGTTTTTGCCAAGTTCTGCAGTTGCTCATAGGCTTTGTCACTTGTTGCCTGAGACAGTTGTCTGGCTGGTTTACGGGCCTGCCCTGCATGCCAGTGCCACGGTGGTTTCCTGAACACAGCTGTGCTAGCCCCCCGCCCCTCTCTCTCCTCTCTCCCTGCAGGCTGAGAGCAAATTCCTCAGCCTAACCAACAAAACAAAAATGATATTGAGTTAGAGGCTGAGGTTTAAGGTATAGATAGCTGAGCTGTTTATGAGACAGCCGATTTGGGTATTATAGGGAAAGAGGGGCTGGAGTTGCAGCTATGTATAGTTGTGCTACTTGATTGATGGTTGCAGCTGGGTGGTCTTTATTTATTGGAGTTTTTATTATTATTAAGATTACTCGAGATAATTAGGCAGGAACAACAGGAGTGTAAGGGGTTAGTGAAATTAGAAATGATAGAAAATAAGATTTTAATTAGCAAATCCTGATAATGCCTCAGCCTCCTCTCTTAGCCACGTTACCCACCGCTCCCGTTCACAAACCTTCCAGTGTGACCAGCCCTTCCCACGCTTCCCCCAACCACTGTGTCTCTCTTCTCCCCCGCGCGTGTCTCAGCTGCACACACCTCCTCCCAAGGTGTTAGGATGGCGGGTGGGTTTTCTTCTCGTAGGATGTCTTTGGTAGTCTGGCTGGAGAGTTGTGTGGGAAAGAATCCCATGGGTGCGCCCAGAGTCAAACGGAAGAGAAGATAGGTAGTTTGCCACGGATCTGAGGTTGGGAGTGCACTGAGGTAGCTCTAAGAACACTGGCTAGCGTTCGTGACGCCCCGGGTTCTACTACCAGCATAGCAAAATAAGCAGATTAAAAAAGAAAAAAAAAAAAAAAAGCTAGGGATCAGGGCCGTAAAATGAGTGCAAGGGTAAAGGGACGTACTGGATGCCAAGCTGGGCAACTTGAGTTCCGACTCTAGAACTCAGATGCTGGAAGGACAGAACTGATTCCCAGGAGTCGTCGTCTGACCTCTGCATTTGCAGTGTGGTATGCGGGCCTAGGCTCATACACATGTGCATATAAATAAGTAAATGTGACCATTAAAAAAAAAACCCTAGTAAATAAATAAAAATGAAAAGGCAGGGGAGGAAAAAGAGCAGTGTGTGCCTAAGGGGAACAGCACATCCTTATTCTACAGTCAGCCCAGTGTCACTTGTCCCCATGAAAACTTCCTTATTCCTCCAAGTGAAATTGACCTCATCCGCTTCTAAACTTTCATAATGCAATCTATAGTTCAGGTCCTGTGCCCTGACACAGATGGCTCCTACCTCCTTATGGGTGCTTGTGGTTTTCTGTGTGTGAAAGACAGATGGCTTCCTGTGGTGTATGAAACAATCTGTTTACTGACGAGTTGGAACTGTGTGAAACCTCACTTGTTCCTCCACAGGACGATGCACAGGTGCTTCAAGTTTTGTCATAAAGAACTGGCTTTACACGTCACACTCTGCGTTTGTCCAGCAGACTCTGAGGATGGTGTTACTGTAGCCATGAGTGTGTGTGTGCACGCACATGTGTGTATGCGTGTGTGTGTGTGTATGTGTGTATATGTGAGCACCTGTGTGTATGTGTGTGTGCACGTGCACCTGTGTGTGTGTGTGTGTGTGTGTGTGTGTGTGTGTGTGTGTGTGTAGGACAAAGGTCCATGTCAGATGTCTTCTGTCCTCCACCTTATTTTTTGAGACAAAGTCCCTCATTGAACCTGGAGCTTGCCTTTGGGCTACACCGGCTGACTAGGAAGCCCTAAGTGTCCTCTGGCCTCCATCTCCCTTTTCCAGCTCTGTGGTTAGAGACACGCCCCTGCCCGGCTTTACACAGCTGTTGGAGATGAGAAATCAGGGCACCACTCATGCAACAGCAAGTGTTTTTACCTCTTGTGCCATCTCTTCAGCCCTCTCTCTTCCTTCCTAAGATGGATTTTCTTTCTTCTTCTTCTTTTTTTTTTTTTTTGAGACAGGGTTTCTCTGTGTAGTCTTGGCTGACCTGGACTCCCTTTGTAGACCAGGCTGGCCTCGAACTCACAGCGATCCCCCTGCCTCTGCCTCCCGAGTGCTGGGATTAAAGGCGTGCTCCACCAAGCCCAGCTTTAAGATGGATTTTCACTATGCAGCCCTGGCTGGCCTAGATCTCAAAAACATAGATCAGGCTAGCCTTGAACTGCCAGAAAGCAGCCTGCCTTTGCCTTCCATGGGCTGGGATTAAAAATATTTGCCACCATTGGCCTCCATTGGCCTGGAGTGATGGTGCACACCTCTGCCCCCAGCACTTGGGAGGGAGAGGCAGGTGGATTCTCTGAGTGAGTTCCAGGACAGTCAGGGCTACATAGAGAAACCCTGTCTTGAGAACTAAATAAATATGTGCCACACACCCAGGGCCAGCTGAATGTGTGTTTTGATAGATTCTCACTAAGTAGCCCAATCTGCCCTGTAGTTTATGACCTCTGCCTTCAGCCTCCCAAGTGTTGGGATTACTGACCAGCACCACGATGCCCAGCCCTCTTTTCACACCTGAAATCATCTACTCCCTGGCAGGTTACTCACTATATTCTTGTGGTCCGTAACTGATCACTGAGCTCCCAGCCTCCTTCACCCACCCCTTTCTTCAGGAAACCATTGTCCACGTCCCTTAGCGGTCAGCTCTGTGCTCACTGTTAGGGACACAGGAGAGTGTCTGGCCTTGCAGCCAGTCTCTGACTTACAGAGAATAAGGTGAGCTACTGCTCTTCAGACATAAGTAGTAGATAGGAAGACATGATGTGTGGGCCCTCAGAAAGAGCAGAGACTGCTAAGGGGGCATGCTGGAAGGCCCAGGGGGATGTGCTGTGGTGGGGTTCACTGACGCACGCACATCCACATGCTAAGTTCCCTCCCAGTGGTTGCAAGCTCTGTGCTCCTCGGTTCAGGACCTACACTAATAGGAAGCATTTAAACAGCCTCCATGCATCTCACCCTAACACACACACACACACACACACACACACACACATACACATACACACATACACACATGCACACATACACACACGCGCACACACACATATACACACATGCACACACACGTACACACATACACATACATACACACATATGCACACACATACACACATATGCACACACATACACACATGCACACACATATGTACACACACATACACACATGCGCGCGCGCACACACACAAACACACACACACTCAGCACTTACTGTCCTCCAGCATCTGGGATCTGGACGCTGGACTCCCTTTAATTTCCTTGACTGCACTCATTCCTAGGAACCAGCCAGACCCTTGAGCTGCATCTCCCTCTCCCCCTCCCCCCCAGAGTCCCTCACCCCCTCACCCTGACCCCCGGTCCCCCCACAGCCCCTCACCCCCTCACCCTGACCCCTGACCCCCCCACAGCCCCTCACTCCTTCACCCTGACCCCTGACCCCCCCACAGCCCCTCACCCCCTCACCCTGACCCCTGACCTCCCCACAGCCCCTCACCCCTTCACCCTGACCCCCCCACAGCCCCTCACCCCTTCACCCTGACCCCTGACCCCCCCACAGCCCCTCACCCCTTCACCCTGACCCCTGACCCCCCCACAGCCCCTCACCCCCTCACCCTGACCCCTGACCTCCCACAGCCCCTCACCCCTTCACCCTGACCCCCCACCCCCCCACAGCCCCTCACCCCCTCACCCTGACCCCTGACCCCCCCACAGCCCCTCACCCCCTCACCCTTACCCCTGACCCCCCCACAGCCCCTGACCCCCTCACCCTGACCCCCGCCCCCCCACAGCCCCTCACCCCCTCACCTTGATCGCCCACCCCCCACAGTCCCTCACTCCCTCACCCTGACCCCCGCCCCCCCACAGCCCCTCACCCCCTCACCTTGATCGCCCACCCCCCACAGTCCCTCACTCCCTCACCCTGACCCCCGCCCCCCCACAGCCCCTCACCCCTCACCCTGACCCCCCCAATCCCCCCACAGCCCCTCACCCCCTCACCCTGACCCCTGCTCTCCCCCCACAGCCCCTCACCCCCTCACCCTGACCCCCCACCCCCATTTCCTGTCTCCAGGACTGAGTGGCCACTATGGTCACCTGTGGTGACCTTAAATTATTAAGGGGCTATAGAATCCCTGGCCAGTTCACTAAGGCTGGGCCTCTCTGCCCCTGGCCCCGCCCTAGGCCCCTCCCCCTCCTCCATTCTCCGCCTACAGACAGGTCTAGGCTGCCAGGCTCAGCAGGAGAATCTTACAGCCTTTTTGGCAGGAGCCCCCCCCCCCCCCCCCCCCCGGTTGGCTCCAGAGAGCAGGCTGGAGAGAAGTGTAGTGAGCGGATCACATTTCCCCAGCTTGTGCCAAACATTATTCAGATGTAGCTTTGTCAGACACACACAAATTGCTCGTCCAATAAACACAGAAGGGTGAATCCCAGGACATTTATCAAAGTTGAAAGACTTCCAGCAACAGGCCTTCAAGACCTGGCCTGGTGAGGTTGGCCTGAGGGGAGAGGGTGTGAGCCTTCTGTATTCCTGGCCTTTTATTCCACAGAGCCGCCAGACATTTACTACCTGGGCTTTGGAACCTGCTGTCATCACGTCATAGAAAGCCTACACTGGTGTATGCACGCCCCAGTGGCGAACAGCAATGGAGAAGCCACTCGGGACCAGGCTGTCCTTGTAGGAGGACAGGCCTCACCCCAGGTAACCATGGCCAGGCAGAATAGCTGGCTGCAAGGACTTCGCGAGCTACCACCACCAAACACGAGCCGCGCTTCTGCCTTTTGTGTCTTCTCAGGATTCCCAGTCTCTCTAGCTCTGCCTGGCAGGTGTGAGGACGGCAGCTGGGAAAGCAGGTTACGGGGCCGGGCCTACACAATGGCAAAGGGCAGAGACATGCGGTGTCCTGTTCATGCCCGAGGACTGGTCACACAGCTCTCAGCTCTGGCCAGCTTTTTTTTTTTTTTTTTTTTTTTTTGCTGAGTCCTTCTAACTAGCAGCTCTGGGAGCTCTTCCCTCCAGGGACTCAGCCCAGAAATGAGAGAAACCAGGCCCTCTTCTCAGACCCAACATCTGCAGCCAGAGAGAGCAAGATCAGACGAGGCCTCTGGAGACAGCCTGTGTCCTCTCGCGGCCTTGCAACAGGGTCTGCCTCACTACTGACATCTTGTCATGTACTTGCGGGGGGGGGGGGGGGGGCTGTCCCCTAGAGGGAGGAGGCAGTGATTAGAGCAAGGGAAGCGAATGAAAAACGATTGCCTGGCTAGACCTGTGGTGTATTCGTTTAATCCCAGCACTCTGGAAGCAGAGGCAGACAGAACTCGGGGAATTTGGAGCCAACCCTGTCTATATAGAAAGTTCCAGGACAGCCAAAACTGCATCATGAGACCTGTTTTAAAACAACAACAAAAAGCCGGGCGTGGTGGCGCATGCCTTTAATCCAGCACTCGGGAGGCAGAGGCAGGTGGATCACTGTGAGTTCGAGGCCAGCCTGGACTACAAAGCGAGTCCAGGACAGCCAAGGCTACACAGAGAGACCCTGTCTCGAAAAACCAAAAAACAAACAAACAAACAACAACAACAACAACAGGGCTAGAGAGATGGCTCAGAGGTTAAGAGCACTGCCTGCTCTTCCAGGAGTCCTGAGTTCAATTCCCAGCAACCACATGGTGGCTCACAACCATCTACAATGAGATCTGGTGCCTTCTTCTGGCCTGTTACATTCAGGCAAAACACTGTGTACATAATAAATAAATAAATCTTTAAACAACAGCAACAACAAAGAAACTGCAACAGAATCTGATGACCACTACAAAAGGGTAGTCGCTGACTTTGATGCCGTTGGAGTATCTCTAACCTTCGGCAGCAATAAAAAGCAAGGGCACCGTGGCCTCCAAGTCAGGATGAGGGAAGGGGGCTCCTGGTGCAGCTGGTTCAAACCCTATCAGGAAGGCTGGGGTGGTGGTGATTCCCAACAAGACAGGTGTGGGTGTGCTGATCTTACGACTTTCTCAGGTGAAAATGCTGTTTTAGTCACTGTTCTATTGCTGTGAGGCGATACCGTGGCCAGGGCAACTCTTATCAAGAAAGCATTGAACTGGGGGCTTGCTGACAACTTCAAAGGCTTAGTCCATTAGCATCTAGGGGAGCAGGGTGCTGGAGTAGGAGCTGAGAGCCACACCCTGGTCTATAAACCAAGAGTGATACTAGGCTTGGCACAGGCTTTTGAAACCTTAAAGCCCACCTTTGGTGACACACTTCCTCTAACAAGGCCACCTCTCTCTACCCTTTCAAGTAGTAGCAATTCTTGGTGACTAAGTATTCAAGCCTCTGGGAGCATTTTTATCCAGACCTCCACAGGTTCTGAGAAGGCTGAGGGTGGGATGATTCAGTCTGGCACAGGACTTAGCCAGCACGTGTGACTCCCAGGGTTTGGTCTTCAAGCCTGTAAAAGAAAACAGAAATACGTCCAAATAAGGCTCTGACAATCGAGGTCATTTATCCAGCCAAGGTCAGGCGAGTTCTGAGTGTGAGGCTTCTGGAACCCATGTGCTTTCTCTCTCTCCCTCCCTCCCTCCTTCTCTCTCTGTTTCTGTTTCTGTCTCTCCCTCCTTCCCTCCCTCCCTCCTTCTCTCCCTGCCTCCCTTTCTTTGTCTCTGTCTGTCTCTGTCTCTGTCTCTGTCTTTCTGTCTCCCTGTCTCTCTGTCTCTCTCTCTCCTTTTGTTTTCTTTCTGGTTTTTGGAGACAAGGTTTCTCTCTGTAACCTTGGCTGTCCTGAAGCTTACTCTGTATAGACCAGGCTGGCCTCGAACTCACAGAGATCCACTGGCCTCTACCCACTAAGTGCTGGGATTAAAGGTGTGTGCCACCACTGCCCCGGGAAACATGATCTTATATAGTCCAGGTGGGTCTCAAACTCTCTACATAACCTAGCATGAAGGACTCTATGCTGCTTCTAGTCTGACCTACTCTATTGCTAGAAACTTCTGAAGAGATGTAATGGAGTCAGGAATCAGTTTAAAACTATTCAGAGAGGCTGGGCATAGAACATGTAGGGTTCTACATTCAGCCCCTAGTGCTACGGAAATTCCCAGTTGTATGACAATCCTTAGAGCAGGTTTGGGGATTTTAGCGGGCTTGCATTTGGAACAACCCCTTTAAGGAATAGTATTCAGGCAGGTTTTTAACTGAGACCCTCAAGCTGTTGTAATCATCTTAGTTTTCCTGGTTCTGAGAGGGAAATGGGATTGTTTTGGACTTTCACCCTTAAAAGTAGGGCAGTTCTGGACAAACCAGAACCACCAATTGGTCATCGATCTGTAAGGAAAAAGTCTTGAGCTCTGCAGCTCAGTGAAGCCTCGTCCCTCCTCCACCTCCCTCAGTCTAGGGACTCAGAGGCGATATGTTGATTACAGGATGCTAGGCAGAGAATCAACCCCTTGGGAAGAGCTCTTCCTAGATACTTGGGAGAGCCGGGCTCTGAGCAGCTGCGTGTGGCAATAAGGCGAGGACACTCGTCCCCAGAGCTTGATGGAAGAAAGGGGACTTTCTATGTGCTTGGTGTTAACAAAGCCAGAGAGGCTGATAGAAGGTCCCGGAGGTTATAATAAAGCTGGCTGCACTATAAAGCCAGCCTAGAAACAGGGCGTGGCCCTCTCAGTCTGCAGAAAGGAGCGTGGCCCGGCAAGTCTCTTCCCTGGTTTCGGAAACTTTATTCCTGTTAGGAATTGCTCCCACCTTCTCAGCCGGGGGACCCATTTTGATGTGTGCTTGTAGGCCGATCCATTTCTCCTCAGATTTTGCTCTCATTTTTGAGATTGTAACCATGTATCATTCGTTTCCTGTGGCTTTGAGGACTTGAAGCTCACTGATACCTGGAAGACTTTAATACAAGGAAGTGATATATGTGTGCGCTGCTAGGAATCAAATCCAGGCTCTTGTCCACACTGGGCAAGAGCTCTATCCCTGCGCTCTATAGTAACCCAGGAGACTGGGTTCTGAAGCACACGTCCATGGGCAGAAAGGTTGCTAGGCTTCAAGAGGGAATGAGGGAAAGAGACAAGGAAACTCAGGAACACAGGCGAAGTCCTCTCTTCCTGCCCATGCCCGCTTCACTCTGTGGTGTTTCCTTCTCTCAGTGTTCTTGGCTTCTCTGCACACTGGCAGGAGAGGTAATGCCAGCCAACCCCACCACCTCGGACTTACTGGACTTACTGGTTATCCTGAATTTCAAATCCAAATACTCTGAATGGAAGTATAATCTATCTGACTGGCCTAGCTTGGATCAGACACTCTCCCCTAGTCTAATCAGCTGCAGTTGGTAGGTGAGGTGAAAAGGGAGAGAGGGGAGGAGAAAGAGAGAGAGAGACAGAGACAGAGACAGAGAGGGAGGGAGGGAGAGAGAGTCAGAGACAAAGAAACAGACAGAAAACTACCAAGGTCCATTCTTGAAAAAGAGCAAGTTTTTGGTTTTTTTTTTTTGTTTTTTGTTTTTTTTTTTTGTTTTTTGAGACAGGATTTCTCTGTGTAGCCTTGGCTGTCCTGGACTCACTCTGTAGACCAGGCTGGCCTCGAACCCACAGAGATCACCTGCCTCTGCCTCCCAAGTATTGGGACTAAAGGCGTGCGCCACCACCGCCCGGCTGAAGAAGAGCAAGTTTTAAGAGAAACCAGGCAAGCTGGGCGTGGTGGCACACGCATATAATCCCAGCACTCGGGAGGCAGAAGCAGGTGGATTGCTGTGAGTTCGAGGCCAGCCTGGTCTACAAAGTGGGTCCAGGACAGCCAAGGCTACACAGAGAAACCTTGTCTTGAAAAAAAACAAAAAACAAAAAAAAAAAAAAGAGAAACCAGGCATTTTGAGTTACTGGACATGCTTACTCTGCCACATTTCCTAGAACATCACATAACTGTGCCTTCACTTCTTAGAATTTCTCTATTTTCTCCTGGGTGTCATTGACTGAATCCAGCAGGGGCCTGTGCACAGCCAAGGAAGTAGCCTGCCACGCAGCTGCCGTGCCAGCTTCTTCCCAGAAACTGCAGGACTTCCCTGCGTCTCCTTCAGTGCTTGGTCCAGGGTCAGCCTCACTCTGGAATATTTTATACGTTAGTTTGGGTCACTATAAGCTCCCCAACAAACCGGTTCTTAAGCTCTGTGGCCCATTACCTCTCCAGCAGCGTGATTTTCTTCTCCGTGTTATGGTTTAGGGCCTTACAACTTTGTAATCCACAGACACACAGAGTTTGCATCTCCTGAGAGTTGCTAGTTGTGCAGAATCCCAGCCTGTAACCTCAGCACTTGTGAGGCTAAGGCAGGGCAATTTCAAGCTGAAGGGTAACCTGGGCTACCCGGTAAGTCCCAGAGTAGCCTGGGCTATACAATGAGATCCTGACCCCACAAAGCGAATAAATAGGGCTGGAGAGATGGCTCAGCAGTCACGAGCACTTGTTCTTGCAGAGGACGTGAGTTCGGTTCCCAGCACCCATACACATGTACAACCCATACATATACGACTGCAGTTTCAGGGGAGTCAGTGCCCCTTCTGACCTCCCTGGGCACCAGGAGTGCACATGACTTACATACACATGTACAGGTAAGGCACTCATGTGCGTATAATAAAAATAAGTAAATCCAAAAACAAAATGTAAAGCAAAGAAAATCAAAGCAAAACAAACAAATGAACAAAAGATGCTGAAGAATCCGTCTTACGTGTTTCACTTATTTGCGATTGTGTGGTGGTCAGGAAACAACTTTCAAGAGGTCCCCTCCTCCCGCTGTGTGTGACCTGAAGGTCCCCTCCTCCCGCTGTGTGTGACCTGAAGGTCCCCTCCTCCCGCTGTGTGTGACCTGAAGGTCCCCTCCTCCCGCTGTGTGGGACCTGAAGGTCCCCTCCTCCCGCTGTGTGGGACCTGAAGGTTGAAGGCAGATAGTCAGATGTGGAGGCAGGTGTTGTGACCTGCTGAGCCACCTCGCTGGCCCTAGATGTTCTGTTTTAAATAAAGTGACAGAAGCATGCTCTTCTCTCAGCTTGGTATGCATTTCACGTTTTCCATAACAAAAACGAAAACATAGTCCCAGCATTCGGGAGGCAGAGGCAGGTGGATCTCTGTGAGTTTGAGACCAGCCTGGTCTACAAAGCGAGTATAGGACAGCCAGGGCTACACAGAGAGACCCTGCCTCAAAGAACAAAAAAACAAAAGAAAATCAAACAAACAGACAAACAAACAAAAACGGAAAGAAAAGAACAACGGGCAAAGACACTGTCAGGGCTCCCTCCATCTTCTAGCTGCTCAAAATAAATTTGTTTCACTGCCAAATGAAGCAAGTCAAGGCACTAAGCCAACTTGCAGATGAAATTGCTGAGCCCTGACGGAGGATTTGGGAAGTGAGGACAGCACAGGAAGTCTGGGGCCCTGATCACCACAAAAGCCTTTCTAATTCTACCAACTTCAAGAAAAACAGGGAGAGCCTGTAATCCCAACCCTCAGGAGGGCAGAGACAGGCGCATCTCTGTGAGTTCGAGGCCAGCCTGGTCTACAAAGTGAGTTCCAGGACAGCCAGGGCTACACAGAGAAACCCTGTCTCAAAAAACCAAAAAGAAGAAAGGAAGGAAGGAAGGAAGGAAGAAAGGAAGGAAGGAAGGAAGAGGGGGAGGCAGTGCTTATAGTAAGTGGAGCTCAGGGAGTCTGGCATGGCATAGGAGAGCATATTCTTTCTTCTTCCTTTTTTTTTTTTAAGATTTATTATTTATTATTATGTGTACAGTGCTCTGCCTGCATGTACACCTGCAGGCCTGAAGAGGGCGCCAGATCCCATTGTAGATGGTTGTGAGCCACCATGTGGTTGCTGGGAATTGAACTCATGACCTCTGGAAGAACAGTCAGTGCTCTTAACCGCTAAGCCATCTCTCCAGCCCCCACCCCCTTTTTTCCTTCCTTCTTCCTTGTTGGCCTCACCCTTGTCAGTTTCTTCTACACACAGACTGCGCTTGGTTGAACAGTGGACTTCCAAATCTCACCTTATTCAAAGCTTTCAGAATTGTATTTATTTGGAAATGCCATCTTTGCAAATGCACGTGCTAACTGAAGATGACGTCATACTGGATTAAGGTAGACCTCAACTATCCTTATAACGAAAGGTGAAGCAGGGTGCACTGTGGACATCTTTAACCCCAGAACTCAGGAGACTGAGTCAGGAGGATTTGGGCTGGAGGACAGCTGGGCTACATACGGAGAATTGCTCATGACTCAAAGTGACGCAGTTGGGTGTGAAGTTGACAAGGAACTCAATGTGGGGACTACTCTTGTCAAAAATGCCCGTGGAGCTGCCGATCTGGGTGTGCCTATGAGAGTGCTTCCAGAAATGTTTACAGAGAAAACACTCATTCTGACTATGGGCAACAGTGCCCAGACTGAATAAAAAAAGAAACATCAGGCTGAAGACCTCCAAACTCCCCCTCTCGACTTCCTGCCTGTAGACGCCTGTGACTAGTCTCACAGTCTTGCTGCCTTGCCTTCCTGGCCATGGCAGACTGTGGGTCCTCAAACTGCAAGCCAGACGTTGCTTTTGTCAGGCATTTGTGGCAGCAGTGAGAAAAGCCACCAATTCAAGAACCATAAACAGGAAGACGTCTACGTGAAGACTAGAAGTACGAAGCTACAGATCACAGGGTGCCAAGGATTCCTGAGAGCCACTGGACGATTGCATGGGAGGGTTGTTGTTTTTTTTAAATTATTATTATTTTAGATATATTTGCCTGTAGAAATGTTTTGCGTGCATGCACATGTATTCGTGTATACATATATATGCACACATATATGCACACATATGTATACATATATATATATACACACACACATATATACGCCATGTGCACACCTAGTTACCCAGGAGCTCTGAGGAGAACCCTGGATCCTCTGACCTGGGGTTATGGATGGCTGTGAGGCCAGCATGTGAATTCTAGGAACCCAACTCAGGTTCCTCTGAAAGAGCAGCAAGCACTATTTTTTGTTTTGTTTTGTTGGTTACACAGGGTTTCTCTGTGTAGCCTTGGCTGTCCTGGACTCACTTGTAGACCAGGCTGGCTTCGAAATCACAAAGATCCACCTGCCTCTGCCTCCCAAGTACTGGGATTAAAGGCGTGAACCACCACGCCCGGCTCGTAACGAGTACTCTTAACCATCGAGCCACCTCTCCAGTCCAAAGGATTCTTTAGCACATTTAAAAGGACTATGGCCCTATTGTCACCTGGATTTTCAGAACTGACCTCCAGAACCATGGAAGAATTGTTTCTGGGTTTTGCTTGTGAGACAGGGTCTTCTTGTGTAGCCCTGGCTGGCCTGGAACTCCCAGACCCACCTGCCTTGCCTCCTGAGTGCTGGGACTGAAGGCGTGCGCCACCACGGAATTCCTGTTGTTTTAAACCATCATGTCTGTAGCAGTTTGCTCCAGGAATCCCAGAGAGATAATGTAATAATGTAGTGATACAGAATGGCAGCTGCAGAGGAAAGGAAAGGCCCTTTCTCAGCACTTATAGCAGAAAATCTAAGGAAAGAGTGGACATTGCTCGGCAGTCATCCTTGGGCGCATGTGGGTCCCTGAATTAGCCACTGTTGTCTGAGGATTTAGTGCTGTCTAAAGTCTGCTGCCTGATCCATTCAGAAACCCATGGTTAGCCTGGCCTAATCACATGGCAAAGAAAAAGGGGTCCCTCTTTAAAAAAAAAAATAGGGCTGGAGAGATGGCTCAGTGGTTAAGAGCACTGCCTGCTCTTCCAAAGGTCCTGAGTTCAATTCCCAGCAGCCATATGGTGGCTCACAACCATCTATAATGAGATCTGATGCCCTCTTCCCGCCTACAGTTGTACAAGCTGGCAAACATCATATATATAATAAATAAATAAACCTTTAATATACATATATATATATATATATATATATATATATATATATATATATATATTGCAGGGTATGGTGGTGCATGACTTTAACCCCAGCACTCAGGAGGCAGAGACAGGTGGATCACTGTGAGTTCAAGGCCTGGTCTACAAAGCAAGCCCAGGACAGCCAAGGCTAACACAGAGAGACTCTCTCTAGAAAAAAAAAATTTTTTTTATGTGCATGGCTGGTCTCCCCTGCATGTATGTCTGCGTACCAGTGTGTGCCTGGTGCCTATAGAAAGCAGAAGAGCATGTTGGATCCCCTGGGACTGGATCTAAAGATAGTTGTGAGCCACCTTGTGGATGCTGGGACTAGAACCTAGGTCCTCTGGAAGAGAAGTTAATGTTGAGCCATCTTTCCATTCTGCAGAGGTGGGTGTCTCATTGGAAGAAATAATGCATAGAAGTCAGACCAAAACAATGCCTGCCCATTCTGGAGAATAAGTCAGTCAACTTTGGGTTACGATAACAAACACCAAAGATAATCAACTTATAAACACAAATTCATTCAGGCCTATACTCTTGGGAGATTTCAGCCTATAGCTTTGTTGAGACAAGGTCTCGTGCGGCCTGCGCTGCCCTTGGATTTGCTATGTTGCTGTGGGTGACACTGAACTCCTGACCCTCCACCAGCAGAGGTTACAGGGGTAAACCTTGGCACCCAGCTCTCAATCCATAACTGACTGGGCCTGTTCCTTTAGGTGCGTGGCACAGCAGCAGATGATGGAAGGACAAAGCCACGCACCTCGTCACGGGGAGTGGGAAGAGAACCATGAGGGGACCAGGGTAAATCTTCAAGGACTGCTCCTGATTATCTGGAGACTTCTTAGTAGACCGCCCCCCCCCACACACACACACACATACTTCTAATGCTCGAACAACCTTCCAGTAGCACTGAGCTAGGGCCTAAGATGATTCACACAATGGACCTTTTGGGGACACTCTGGATCCGCATTATAATAGGGAGGGGAAAAAAACTGATTCTGCAAACTGTAGTCTTATATGAAGGTGGGTTTTGAAAGACATAAAGGAGTGGTGAGGTCTCAGAATCAGCCAGGACAAACATAGTCACATTTCCTATTTGACCCTGAATGGACAGACTGTAGAGATCTACGTGTTCATCTGTTTGCACACTGGCTCCTTGGCAGGGCTCTCAGTCTCAGGCACGGTGTTCTTATAAGCAAAACAGAAGACGTGGATACTACTATAATCAAGGGGGAAAGTGGTCATGGTGGTGAATGCCTGCAGTCCCAGAACTGAGGAGGTAAAGGTAGGAGGATCAGAGGTGCTGTACCCAGATCTCGAGACCCCCCCAAAAAAACTACCAGGACTCAATACCGATGCAATATACATGAGGATTTTTAACAGACTCAGAGCTGGGCTCTGACCAGTCACCAGCACAGTGGTACCCAGAAAGAGCCCTGAGCTCTGGGCTGAGGGTAAATTTATAGGTTCCTATCCCTCCCAGAACCCCAAAGCAGGGGAGTTCCAACTTGGCAAGCATCTATTGGTTGAGTAACATAAAGAGGTCTAATGTCTAAAGTGATAGGCTATAGAAAAAGGCTCCAAGACCACCCATGGCTTAGCTTTCTTTGTTCACTACCTTGTCCAGGGAAGTATCTGGTTTCTTATTAACCCTGTACCCAGTGGGCAGAAAGGAATGTGGCCGTAAAACTGGGTCTCTTATCAACTCTATCTCCAGTGGGACCCTTCAGGTCAGTCCCTAGGCAATGCTATCTCTAGTGGGGCTGCTCTTTGCAGCTGGCCAGATTATCTCCTGTAGGCTTATTTCTTAACCTTTGCCCCAGTTACCCTGAAATCCAATTTTAGTTCTTCTGGTATCTTAGGAGTTCAAGGCCAGCCTTGTTACACAGCCTGGCCTATATGAGGCCCTATCTCAAAAAACCAACTGAGATTGGGCTCAAGAGATTGCTCAGGGCACGCCTATAATCCCAGCACTTAAGAGGCAAAGTCAGGCATATCTCTGAGTTTGAGGCCAACCTGGTCTACAGAGCAAGTTCCAAAACAGCCAGGGCTACACAGAGAAACCTTGTCTCAACAGAGAGAGAGAGAAAGAGAGAGAGAGAGAGAGAGAGAGAGAGAGAGAGAGAGAGAGGGATGCTAAATCTTAAGTGAATCTTTGTCACTATATTTTCCCATCAACATGTAATTCTCTTTCTTATTTGGAAGAATATTCCAGTGTACACAGTAAAGGAGAGCTGCAGAGCCCCAGATCCTACCATGAAAGCAGAAAGGGGAAGATTGTTTTGTGTCTGACAGAAGGGTCCAAGCGTGTGACTGGGACTTGAATTCTTAGGCAGTGATGCTACAGTGGCGGCAGCAGCAGTCCTGAGGTAGCGATGTTGAGTGTGTTCACTCTCAACAGCAGCCAGGCCAGGCCAGACCGTTACGCAGTCTAAAGCCTTTCTGGCTCAGTGATCTTGCTCTCTTACAGGAGTGTTTGCAGAGCACCGGGACTCCTGAGACTCGGACTTCCATCCTCAGTTTTTAGTTTAACATGAACACCGAGAAGCGAATATGGGCTGGCAGTGTGGCTCAGTGGATAAAGGTGCTCGCTGTCAAGCCTGAAGACCTGAGTTTGATTCCCGGGACCCTCATGATGGAAGGAGAAAACTGACTCCCACAAGTTGTCCTCTGACTTATATATGAATGCAGTGCCCCCACTAAATAAAAGTGCATTTTTTAAAAAGGTGGATATTATCCAAGTACATTGGCTCCCAGCACACTGTAAACTGAAGCAAGAAGATGCTGAATTTAGTCTGTATAGCGAGTAATAGGCTAACCTAAGCTATAGTGTAAGACCTGTGGCGACAAAACAAAACACACACACACACACACACACACACACACACACACACACACACACACACAAACCCAAGCTCAGTGGTGGTGGTGGTGCACACCTGTAATCCCAACACTCAGGGAGGTGATTGCTGTGAGTTCGAGGCCAGCCTTGTCTACAAAGTGAGTCCAGCATAGCCAAAGCTACACAGAGAAACCCTATCTTGAAAAATCAAACCAAATCAAACCAATCCAAAACCAACTAGCCAACCGAAAATAAAGCAAAAAGTCAAATCAAACCCCACAAAGGAAATTAAACAAAACAAACCTCAAGGGAATAATTTTGGGCTAGATCCTGGGTTACATGATAGGACCCTGCTTTTGTTGTTGCTGTTTAAAAAAAAAAAAAAAACAGCAACCAAAAGAAGTGACTATTTTTAGTATGGGGTATTAAAGCTGAGGAGGCCCCTCCTTGGTAGGGAAGCACAAGAGAGGTTCTAGCTTGGAGACCCAGAACTGTGAGCCAAACGCGTCAGGGTTCCCAGCATACCAGGCCTGCCTGCAGTCTCCTGCCTGGATTGCCTCCCCAGGCCTAGAATGTTCCTTCTTAGAACCCTGCAACCATGTTTGGGTACACTGTGTGTGTGTGTGTGTGTGTGTGTGTGTGTGTTGAATGTAGGGCTGTTCATATTTTTTTTTTCTTTTTGAGACAGGGTCTCTCACTGAGCCTGAAACTCACAAGTTGCTTAGACTGTATGGCTCAGCCAGACCTTGGAATCCACCTGTCTCCACCTTCTCAGTGCTGGGGTTACAGGAACAACTGCCTTTTATATGGGTGCCGGGCACCTGAACTTAGGCACAGCAAGCGTTTTACCCATTGAGCCATCCGGGCCCCTTGTTGCCTTTCTGTAAAGAAGCTCAAGCAGCCACATGAAGACCCACATGGGGTATGGGCAGTGGCTGAGGTGGCAGGGAAAGACAGCAGGCTAATAGCTCTAGGTGAGCTACCAGCTACCAACCAATAGCAGTTTTCAGCCATGGGAATAAAGCAATTTGTACCTTCCACGCACTCAATAATTCCAGAAAACACTATATGAAACAGAGTAACACCTGGTTTTTGTTTGTTTGTTTGTTTGTTTTTGGGTTTTTTTGGTTTTTCAAGACAGGATTTTCTGGGTAGCCTTTGCTGTCCTGGACTCACTGTGTAGAGTAGGCTGGCCTCGAACTCACAGCCGCCCACCTGCCTCTGCCTCCCTGAGTGCCTTGTACCACTATGCCCATCTTGAAGAACACCTGGTTAACACACAGACTCATAAGAGATATTGTCGCGAGCAGAGAGTTTACACTCAGAATCCGGAACAAAAGAGTCAGGCCAAGAGCAAGTGGTACGATTTAGCAAGAGAGGTTTATTAGCAATACAAAGGCAACTACAACAAAAGGCAGCGGCTAAGGCTCCAAGGCCAAGCCACCAATACCATTTCATTACACTCTTAAAACTATCTTAATTCTAATAGGAGTAGCATTTAGCATCTTATAATATCAATGTTCTGGGAGCTTATGCCATTAGGGTATACGACCTGATATCGCGAAGTTCTGTCGAACAGGTTCGCTGCTGCGACTTGAAACAGTTCTCGGGTTGTTATCTGACAGCATGTCTGTCCGCTCCGTCCGGGGGGGAAGCGCCCCGTTGGCTGGCAGCATTTCAAGTGATCATGGTGGCAGCGAGAGAGAGAGCTAGCGAGCGAAGAGAGCTGGCTGCTTCTTCTCAGGGTTTTTATACTTACTTTTACCTTACCCTCTCTAATTCACACATCTAGCTTTCTGCGGCACTCTTATCACCAACTTGCAGTCCTGGCTGCTCCTAGGTCAGAACTTACTACTAAGGTTTTATCTATCACTCACACATCTGGTCAGACGTCAGCTTTTTGGGCTGTCAGCTATTTTCTACGCTGGGCTTTGAAACAAGCCCAGGCATGTAGCTGCTTCCTACACTGGGCTTTGAAACAAGCCCTGACATGTTTATTACAGATATATAGTGCTATTGTTTTAAGAAACTCACTTTTGGGGACTGGAGAGATGGCTCAGAGGTTAAGAACACTGGCTGTTCTTCCAAAGGTCCTGGTTTCAATTCCCAGGAATCACATGATGGCTTACAGTCATCCATGAGATCTGGTGTCCTCTTCTGGTGTGTAGGTGTACACACTAGCAGAACACTGTATACATAATAAACAAACAAACAAATGAACCCTTTAAAAAAGAAAAGAAAAGAAACTCACTTTTGGAGTCAGGTGTAGTGGCACATGCCTCTAATTTAGCACTCATAAGGCAGAGGCAGGAGGGTCTCTGAGGTCAACTGATATACAGAGTGAGTTCTAGGACAGCTCAGAGAAAGTCTGTCTAGAAAAACTAAATGAAAGGAAAGAAAGAAACTCACTTTGGAACCATTTTTGGTGGCAACACTTATGGGGTTGAGGCAGGAAGATCAAGGGTTTTGAGCCAGTCTTGGCCTCAAATAGAGAAGTCAAAGCCAACAAGCATTAAGGGTGTGGGTGGGGATCATTTGGGTCAGAATTTTTCTTTGTTTAGCTTTGTTTTACATAGCAATAAATCAGAGGTTGGCAAAGCCCCTTTTCTGTGAAAAGATGAGATAATACAACACACATTTTTGGCTTTATAGGCATATGGTCTCTGTTACAACTCCCCAGTTCTGCAGTTGTAGCTCAGAAGTCACCATAGACAAGATATAAACAAAAGTACACAGCTAAATTCTTTTATGTGTTTGTTTTTGTTTTTTGTTTTTCAAGACAGGGTCTCTCTGTGTTAGCCTTGGCTGTCCTGGACTCACTTTGTAGACCAGGCTGGCCTGCCGCTGCTGCTGCCTCTGCCTCTGCCTCTGCCTCTGCCTCTGCCTCTGCCTCTGCCTCCCGAGTGCTGGGATTACAAGGGTGCGCCACCATGCCGGGCCCACAGCTAAATTCTAAAGCATTATCATCTACAAAACAAAATCAAAACCACAAAAAGCTACGCCAAGTTCAGTGCATGGAACCTGACTTGCCAAGCCCTCCAGACATCGCAGCCGGAATGGGATGCTTCCATCCTCAAAACCGAAAAGCGACCTTTGACTTTGGGCCCGGGAATTTTGCAGAGCTCCGAGCAGTGAGGATAACCCAAGCCCAGTGAGCGAACTGCTCCTAGTGGCTATTCGCCTACATCGCCCACTGACAACAGACCTCAGCCAGAGAGTTACCTGGACAGATTTCACCGACTCCACGGAGGATGTCCAAGTTCCAATGGATTCCTTTTAGCAGCCAGCAACAGAGTACAGCGCTGGGCTCAGGCTGTGCTCCGCGCTACGTTGCTACATATTGTATAGAACAGTGCTTTGCTTGTTTTGTTGGTTGTTTGCTTTTGGCTCTGCTCTGCTCAAGGAGACTCTGTTTTGAGGGAAGAGGTTGAATGCATCTCCCTCAAGTGGACCCAGAACCTGCACTGCCTGCCAGGTACCACCCATCCAGAATGACTGACTAGTGACTTATTTCTGGGACTGGAAAGGGACCACCCTGTAAGTCTATCGAGACACATGGCCTATTAAAATCGTACTTGGTGAGCTAGACCCAAGAGCTTATGGGGCATACACGAGCAAAGCAAAGGTACACGTGACCCCCTTTCCTCTGCCCCGCACAGTGATGGGCAACCCAACGGCACAATGGTACGGTCCTGCGCCAGCCTATCGCCTGATATCCGGTGTGAGTGTCAAAGCCGGAGGGCTCGCTGACTCTGTCTGGACCTGGCTCTGACCTGCCATTTCCTGCTCTGGACTCAGTCCCATCTGGCCTTTTACCTTGAAGCTGAACCCCCCGCGGCTTCACTTTCAAACTGGATTCTAGCAGTTTCAGTAACAGCTTCTCCTTGCACTGGTCTGGCTCATTCATTAGCTTATCAACACCCACTTCCGTAACCTCTGGATCCGCTCCAGTCTCTTTTTTTTACATATATGTATAAAGCTATATAGGTATATTTGCTCTGTGATAAGAGAGTTAATGTCAATAACTAAGGAAGACGGATTTTTATGACAAATCGTTGTCATAAAACCTTCTAAACCTTGTAAATTTACTGTTACTCAGTAACTTCTGACATTGCGCAATAACACAAAAACATGATCAACTATATGTTTTTAGCTTATTGCACTCATGACAAGAGAAAGAAAAAAAAACATAGCGGTTTGACAAAATTTAGAGGATGTAAAGAGAGTTCACCCAGGACAGTCTTTCGAGGAGTCTTTCGAGGTAGGGAAAAAAAAAATAACCTAAATGTAGGGCGGGGTAGGTGTGGTAACAATCTCTAGTGAGGCTGAGGCAGGAGGATCAAGAATTCATATACACAACTGATGAAAAAAGAGGCCATGAATTTGAAGAGAGTGGGGAAGGGTACATGGGAGGGCTTGGAGGGAGGAAGTGGAAAGGAGAAATGTTGCAATAAAATCACAGTCTTAAAGTGAAAAACAAAGGGCTGGCGAGATGGCTCAGAGGTTAAGAACACTGACTGCCCTTCCAAAGGTCATGAGTTCAAGTCCCAGCAACCACATGGTGGCTCACAACCATCTATAATGAAATCTGGTGCCCTCTTCTAGCCTGCAGGCAGAATGCTGTATATATAATAAATAAATAAATCTTTTTTAAAAAATTGAAAACAAAATCCTAGTCTACAGAGTGACTTCTAGGACAGCTAGGGCCAGCTACACAGAGAAATCCTGTTTCAGAACAACAACAACAAAAATCTATTTGGCTACACTGAATTATATTTTTATGTTACACATACTACATTATTATAAGTATATATTAAGATTTTTCTCTCTTTGTTTGTTGAAAGGAGATAATGATATAATTGATATTCAGATATTGAATAAGCCTGTAATAAATCTCACTAGGCAAGGTATATTAAAGAAAATTCGTAGACAGTCCAAACTAATAACAAGACCCTATTTTCAAAAGCCAAAAAAAGAATTTTATTTTAAAAAAAAATTAAAGATTAGCCGCACATGGTGCGCACACCTATAATCCCAGCACTTGGGAGGCAGAGGCAGCCTGGTCTACAAAGCGAGACTAGGGCAGCCAAGGCCACACAGAGAAACCCTGTCTCGAAAAACAAACAAACAAAATTAAAGATTCATTCATTGGCCAGGAGGTGGTGGCGCACTCCTTTACTCCCAGCACTCGGGAGGCAGAGGCAGGTGGCTTGCTGTGAGTTCGAGGCCAGCCTGGTCTACAAAGAGAGTCCAGGATAGCCAAGGCTACACAGAGAAACCCTGTCTTGAAACACCCCCCCCCAAAAAAGATTCATTCATTGATGTGTGTGTGTGTGTGGGGGGGGGTGTTACCTGCATGTGTGTATGTGTACAACGGATGTGCCTTGTGCCTCTGGAGGTCAGAAGAGATCAGCTCCCCTAGAACTGGGGTTACAGATCGTTGTGAACCACCGTGTTAGTGCTAGGAATTGAACTTGGGTCCTCTGCAAGAACAAGTTGCTGTCAGCTCCTCATCCATCTCTCCGCCCATGCACCCCACCCCCACCCCCTACCCCCCAAAAAAAAAATCTTAAGGGAAGCTGAAGTGGTAGCTCAGTTAATACAGCGTCTGCCCCCCATGCACATTGCCCTGGTTCCATCCCCAGCAGTATGTAAAGCACAGTATGGTGGGGGGGGGGCTGGACAGATGGACAGGTGGACAGATGGACAGATGGCCCTGCGGTTAAGAGCCCTTGCTGTTCTTCCAGAGGATCTAAGTTCAGCTTGCAGCACCTACATCAGAAGGCTCACAACCACAGATGCAACATCCTCCTCTGACCACTTCAAGTATCTGCACACACACAGTGTACATACGGAGTGTACAGAGACACAGACAAATATACAGAAGGATAGAAATAAATCCTAAGCAAACAAACCATCAGCTGTGGCGGTACACAGCTGTAATCTCAGCACTTGGGAGGGGGAAGGAAGAGAGGGATAAGAAGGTCAAAGGTCATCCTCAACTAGCTCGCAAGTTTCAAGCCAGCACGAGATACTTGAGATTCCGTAAACAAACAAACAAACAAACACTTAAGTGTTTTGTCCTTCCAGCTCTCTCACTCAGAAGCCAAGACAAAGAAGGGAACAGTTTCTCTTGGGATTTGAGGCTGTGGTTTTGATCTAATGAGGGAAGTGCAAGAAAATTCATGGGGAAAAAAAAAACCACACCGCCAACACGCATGCGCGCGCTCCCACACGGGCACACCAAGGAATACACAAAGATGGTTCTAAACGAAAAGATGTTACTGGGAACCCTGGAAATCATCAGCAACAAGTTGCTGGACAAAAACACGCACAGTGTCTTAGGAACCAAGAGGAATGACTCACAGGAGTAACTGCTTTCTGAGCCAAGAGTTCAGCCGTGAGCAGAAAGGAGAAAGAGCCAGGGGCCAATCCGCTGCCCTGGAGCAGAGCCGGGGGCTGTCCGAAGGGGCGCGGTTGGCTTTCAGATTTGCTAGTGGCTGCTACGTGCTTCTAAATAACTTCCTTCTAAACGGGAGTTTCGGTTATGGTTTGCCTATTGTCTGTTTCCCCATTACATGCTGGGTGGTGGTGAGGAAGATAAGTTACAGAAGAGTCGCGGCATAAATACAAATAATGCTGTGAGCCGCTTGAGAGTCGGTTTGATATGATTCCAAATTATCCCCAAATCCTTTTTAAGAAATTGAAATCTGTACAAGTTCACACATGTGCATAATGTATTTTGCTTTTTTTCATTGCTCATTACCCTGGGGCTCATGCCCCTCCCGCTGAACCCCACCCCCCTCTTTGGTTTTTCTAGACAGGGTTTCTCTGTGTAGCCTTGACTGTCCTGGACTCGCTTTGTAGACCAGGCTAGCCTCGAACTCACAGCGATCCGCCTGCCTCTGCCTCCCGAGTGCTGGGATTAAAGGTGTGCGCCACTGTGCCCAGCTACTGAACCTCTCCTTAAGTTCCCTTCTTCTGTACTATCTTCATGTCTTTGTTCTTGTTTTTGTGACTACTGAGTTTAATTAGGGTTGCTTGCCTGAGCATGGGGGTCGGGGGGTGTTGTTTCTTGAAGCATAAGCAACTCATTAGTGTGTACACCAATGAAGAAAATGGTTAACCTGCCTATACCCCCAAACCTTTAATATAACCTTAATGTATTAATGTATCGACATATAATATATATTATGTATTTACTATATATAATGATGTATAAAAATCAGGAAATTAACATTGACACATGACTATAAATTCTGCCCTTAGTTCCTACTCAATTTCACTATGTAGCTCAATACTGTACTTTGGCAAAGGATTCCCTTAAGGGTCACATGTTGCATTCAGTTGTTGTTCCTCTTTATTTTACAATTAGAATGAAAATAGTTTTCCAGTTTTTCCTTCACAATCATGATATTGACATTTTGGAAGGTTCTAGGAAGTGGTCATTTTATAAAATATCTGGCCATTTGGATTGCTCTGTTTCCCTTAGAAATTATTAGCATTTCATTGAGCAATACTTTGAAATTATATGTGTGCTTTATCAGACTTGTATATATTTACTCATGTGATGATTACATCCTCTTGAATTCTACTCTTCAGCTGAAGCTCTTTCTGTCAATATTTAATTTCATGCTTAAGCTGTTCTGACCTTGGCCATCTGGAATCTTTTGAACTACGTTCTGAATCCTTTCACATATAGTCACCTTTGATATGATATAATTCATCGTCCTCTTAATTTTATCCTCCTGGCTCAGTTGTTGTCTGGGTGGTTTACTGCCTCCTTCTGCTGGCCTAGGCCTAGTCCTGGAAGCTTCCAGACTCTGTATAATCTAACCTGGGCCTAGAATGTTTTCAGCCTCTGAGACTTCCTGCTGAATAAACTCATCCTTACGTGTTCTTTCTGAGCTCTGGGCTGCCTGGTTCAACTCAGCTGTTCTGGCTCAAACTCCTCTCCCAGCTGACTTATTCAATCCGGCTTCTCTCTCAGTCCAGAATTGCTCTGCTTGGCCTCAAACTAACTCAGCAATCTGTCCTAATCTTCCGGCTTCTTCTCATTTTCTGGCTCATTCCTTATTCACCTGAGTTCTCTCTCTGCAACCCATCTCTCTATTACTGTCCTGGTAAAACTCCTCCTCTCTCTGTAAAACTGCCTCTTAAGTAGCTCCCCTTTCCCCTCTTCTCATGAGAGTTGGGTGTATTCTATTTTGTCAAATCTTCTCTGATTTGTCACCTTTCCTGCCACTCAACTAGATGTCATTTTCAAACATGGGTGCTTTCTTCTACAAGCTACCTTTACCTTCATTTGGGGTTAAAGGCATGCACCTGGATCCAAGCTTTTCTTTACCTGATGCCTGCTCTGTACCAGGCTGGCCTTGAACTCAAATCTGTTTGCCTGTTTCCTGGATTCAAGGTGTGTTTGTATTCCAGCCAGATCACACAGACCGAGAAGGTCTTTGATGTGATCTCTTGCCAGAACAGCCATGTTCTGAATTAACATTCTTCTACGTCTTCCTTATTTTCTGACTTAAGATTTTTCAGTTTCTTGTTTTTGTTTTTCTGAGACAGAGTTTCTCTGTGTAGCCTTGGCTGTCCTGGAACTCACTTTGTAGACCAGGCTCGAACTCATAGTGATCTGCCTGCCTCTGCCTCCCGAGTGCTGGGATTAAAGGCATGAACTGTCACACCCGGCTAGATTTTTCAGTCTTATTGTGTAATTTTTCTGGCTTATCATGAAGTTAGGCTTTTCTCCTGAGTCCTTTTGTGTAGGATGGTGTTGAGGTGTACTATGTGAAGGTGCGTCTCTGGTTATATTCCCCCCAGTTATATTTTGCCACAACATACTGTATATATTATTCAACTCTTGTTTAAGGTATTGTATATACACAACTCATTTAAAATGTACTTTATTTAATTACAGAAATAAGCTTTATTTAGCCTCCTGTATATATTTTCAAAGTTAAACAGAAAGTAATAAACAGATATAAGCAACATTTGTCTACTTAGATACACTTTAAATAGACAGATGGTCCTCAAACACGTCAGAGATCTGCAGGATATGGCATTTGATAACAAAAGGCTTTTTGTGACAGAGAGACGCATCAGCTCTTGGCATCTCCCCAGTCTACTTCAAAGACAATGGTGGGTGCTGAAGAGCCTCCTCATGAAGCTTGCTACAAATGTGGCAAAGCTGGCCACTCGGCAGAAAAGTGACCTTCCATATACTGCTGACAGCATGCAGTCTAAACTGTGTGAAGGCAGGACAGGGCAAAGTCCATTGCCCCACTTTGCAGAGTCCAGGTAAGACAGTTCTTCAAAAGTCTTGCCTCACAGAAAAGCCTGCCAAACTTCTGGGCCTGGCAGCCAAAGATGGATGCCCCACCGATACAGAGGAATCTTGGACGGCTATCTAGGTAGCCAACAGTCTCTGTCATGTCTAGTTTTGGAAGCTGATTGTTCAGCACTTCCCGTTTACTCAGGTAAAATTTATCCTTCTCCGGTTTCTGAAGACTAGATATTTATAGTCCTATAGTTTTCCTTGTTATCAAATGCAAAAAGAAAATTCACAAAAGAGTCGTAAGTTGATAAAGATATAAGCTTAAGTTGTGAAGGCTCTAAAAAGATGTTTTAAAGCCTGATAAATGCAAGTTATAGAGGCTGAAAGGTCTAAGAAGATGTTGGTTTTTTTTTTTTTAAGATTTATCTATTATTATTTATACAATATTCTGTCTGCACATATACCTGCAGGCCAGAAGAGGGCATTAGATCACATGTGAGCCACCATATGGTTGCTGGGAATTGAACTCAGAACCTCTGGAAGACAGTCAGTGCTCTTAACCTCTAAGCCATCTCTCCAGCCCCAGAAGATGTTTTAAGATTGGTAAATACACATTATGATTGTTAGAGGGTGATTTAGGTACAGAACTTCGGACTCATCAAGATAAAATAGTGGAATGCTTTTTCCAAAGTTGCCAAATACAAATGGATTGGACTAAACATTGTGACTATAACTTTTTTTTTTTTGAGACAGGTTCTCTGTACAACAGCCTTGGGTGTCCTGGACTCTTCTTGTAGACCAGGCTGACCTTGAACTCACAGTGATCCTCCTGTCTCTGCCTCTTGAGTGCTGAGATTAAAGGCATGTACCACCACCCCGGGCGTGAATATAATTCTTACCTGATATTTCTCATAATTGGTCATATTATTTACAGTTTATTGATGTTAGAGAAAAAGCCATTTATTGGACTAAAAGGAGATGTTAGGATGCACTATGTGAAGGTGTGTCTCTGTATATTCAATTGTAAATTCTGTTTCTACAGAGAGTTAAATACTAGCTGGATCTTGGACTTGTTATTTCTATGGCCCATCACTGGTCTCATTTTGTAAATATCGATCCTTCTTCACTGGCCTATTGGCTGTATTAAAGATCTGGCAGCCAATTGCTGGGCAGGAAGTGGAAGGGATCTTCCAGGGAGAGAGCGGGACTCTGGGAGAAGAAATCAGAGGTGGGAGACTCAGGATTGGACATGGGGAAGTGGGTGGGGTTGGGAGGGAGGGTGAATGGAGGGACCAGAGGGAGAGGTGGACCTAGTCACCTGGCAGTCGGAGTGTCAGGATTAGTCAGGTTAGAATAGTCAGGAGACTGCCCAGCAAAAGCCCTATGTTTTAAAACATTTTTTTCTCTTCCTTCCTTCCTTCCTTCCTTCCTTCCTTCCTTCTTTCCCTCCTCCTCCTCTTCCTTCTCCTCCTCTTCCTTCTTCAACAGGGTTTCCCTGTGTAGCCCTGGCTGTCCTGGACTAACTTTGTAGACCAGGCTGGCCTCAAACTCACAGAGATCTGCCTGCTTCTGCCTCCCTGATTGCTAGGATTACAGGTGTGCATCACTGCACCCAGCTAAGTTTTAAAATATTAATAAACCTGTATTTATATAGTTGGTGGGTCCAATAGCCCCACTATAGGGTGAGGTTCAAGAAATTAAGATTTAAAGCCAGGAGTGGTGGTGCACGCCTTTAATCCCAGCACTCGGGAGGCAGAGGTGGGCGGATCGCTGTGAGTTCGAGGCCAGCCTGGTCTACAAAGTGAGTCCAGGATGGCCAAGGCTAACACAGAGAGACCGTGTCTCGATAAACCAAAAAAAAAACAAACAATCAAACAAAAAAAAAGAAAGAAAGAAAGAAAGAAAAAGAAAATAAAAAGAAATTAAGATTTATGTAGGCAGTGGTGGTATATGCCTTTAATCCCAGCACTTGGGAGGCAGAGACAGGAGGATCTCTGTGAGTTCCAGGCCAGTCTGGTCTACAGAGTGAGTTCCAGGACAGACAGAGAAACCCTGTCTCAAAAAACAAACAAAATAAATAAAATTTGGTGGCTAAATGTGCTCATTGCCTTGGTTAAATTTTTGCTTCCAGATAGTCATAATCATTTTCTTTTTTTCTTTTTCCATTTTTCCTTCTTTTTTTCTTTTATCAAGGCAAGGTTTATCTGTGCAGCCTTAGCTGTCCTGGAACTCACTCTGTAGCACAGGCTGGCCTAGAACTCACAGAGATCCAATCCACCTGTCTCTGCCTCCCAAATGCTGGGATTAGTGGCATGGGCCACCACAGCCCGTTATTATACGTGTGGACACCCTGCCTGGTTATTATAGGTGTGGACACCCTGCCTGGTTATTATAGGTGTGGACACCCTGCCTGGTTATTATAGGTGTGGACACCCTGCCTGGTTATTATAGGTGTGGGACACCCTGCCTGGTTATTATAGGTGTGGACACCCTGCCTGGTTATTATAGATGTGGACACCCTGCCTGGTTATTATAGGTGTGGACACCCTGCCTGGTTATTATAGGTGTGGACACCCTGCCTGGTTATTATAGGTGTGGACACCCTGCCTGGTTATTATAGGTGTGGGACACCCTGCCTGGTTATTATAGGTGTGGACACCCTGCCTGGTTATTATAGGTGTGGACACCCTGCCTGGTTATTATAGGTGTGGACACCCTGCCTGGTTATTATAGGTGTGGGACACCCTGCCTGGTTATTATAGGTGTGGACACCCTGCCTGGTTATTATAGGTGTGGACACCCTGCCTGGTTATTATAGGTGTGTGGACACCGTGCCTGGTTATTATAGGTGTGGACACCCTGCCTGGTTATTATAGGTGTGGATACCCTGCCTGGTTATTATAGGTGTGGACACACTGCCTGGTTATTATAGGTGTGGGACACCCTGCCTGGTTATTATAGGTGTGGACACCCTGCCTGGTTATTATAGGTGTGGACACCCTGCCTGGTTATTATAGGTGTGGACACCCTGCCTGGTTATTATAGGTGTGGACACCCTGCCTGGTTATTATAGGTGTGGGACACCCTGCCTGGTTATTATAGGTGTGGACACCCTGCCTGGTTATTATAGGTGTGGACACACTGCCTGGTTATTATAGGTGTGGACACCCTGCCTGGTTATTATAGGTGTGGACACCCTGCCTGGTTATTATAGGTGTGGACACCCTGCCTGGTTATTATAGGTGTGGACACCCTGCCTGGTTATTATAGGTGTGGACACCCTGCCTGGTTATTATAGGTGTGGGACACCCTGCCTGGTTATTATAGGTGTGGACACCCTGCCTGGTTATTATAGGTGTGGACACCCTGCCTGGTTATTATAGGTGTGGACACCCTGCCTGGTTATTATAGGTGTGGGACACCCTGCCTGGTTATTATAGGTGTGGACACCCTGCCTGGTTATTATAGGTGTGGACACCCTGCCTGGTTATTATAGGTGTGGACACCCTGCCTGGTTATTATAGGTGTGGGACACCCTGCCTGGTTATTATAGATGTGGACACCCTGCCTGGTTATTATAGGTGTGGACACCCTGCCTGGTTATTATAGGTGTGGACACCCTGCCTGGTTATTATAGGTGTGGACACCCTGCCTGGTTATTATAGGTGTGGGACACCCTGCCTGGTTATTATAGGTGTGGACACCCTGCCTGGTTATTATAGGTGTGGACACCCTGCCTGGTTATTATAGGTGTGGACACCCTGCCTGGTTATTATAGGTGTGGGACACCCTGCCTGGTTATTATAGGTGTGGACACCCTGCCTGGTTATTATAGGTGTGGACACCCTGCCTGGTTATTATAGGTGTGTGGACACCGTGCCTGGTTATTATAGGTGTGGACACCCTGCCTGGTTATTATAGGTGTGGATACCCTGCCTGGTTATTATAGGTGTGGACACACTGCCTGGTTATTATAGGTGTGGGACACCCTGCCTGGTTATTATAGGTGTGGACACCCTGCCTGGTTATTATAGGTGTGGACACCCTGCCTGGTTATTATAGGTGTGGACACCCTGCCTGGTTATTATAGGTGTGGACACCCTGCCTGGTTATTATAGGTGTGGGACACCCTGCCTGGTTATTATAGGTGTGGACACCCTGCCTGGTTATTATAGGTGTGGACACCCTGCCTGGTTATTATAGGTGTGGACACACTGCCTGGTTATTATAGGTGTGGACACCCTGCCTGGTTATTATAGGTGTGGACACCCTGCCTGGTTATTATAGGTGTGGACACCCTGCCTGGTTATTATAGGTGTGGACACCCTGCCTGGTTATTATAGGTGTGGGACACCCTGCCTGGTTATTATAGGTGTGGACACCCTGCCTGGTTATTATAGGTGTGGACACCCTGCCTGGTTATTATAGGTGTGGACACCCTGCCTGGTTATTATAGGTGTGGGACACCCTGCCTGGTTATTATAGGTGTGGACACCCTGCCTGGTTATTATAGGTGTGGACACCCTGCCTGGTTATTATAGGTGTGGACACCCTGCCTGGTTATTATAGGTGTGGGACACCCTGCCTGGTTATTATAGGTGTGGACACCCTGCCTGGTTATTATAGGTGTGGACACCCTGCCTGGTTATTATAGGTGTGGACACCCTGCCTGGTTATTATAGGTGTGGACACCCTGCCTGGTTATTATAGGTGTGGACACCCTGCCTGGTTATTATAGGTGTGGACACCCTGCCTGGTTATTATAGGTGTGGACACCCTGCCTGGTTATTATAGGTGTGGACACCCTGCCTGGTTATTATAGGTGTGGACACCCTGCCTGGTTATTATAGGTGTGGACACCCTGCCTGGTTATTATAGGTGTGGACACCCTGCCTGGTTATTATAGGTGTGGACACCCTGCCTGGTTATTATAGGTGTGGACACCCTGCCTGGTTATTATAGGTGTGGACACCCTGCCTGGTTATTATAGGTGTGGACACCCTGCCTGGTTATTATAGGTGTGTGGACACCCTGCCTGGTTATTATAGGTGTGGGACACCCTGCCTGGTTATTATAGGTGTGTGGACACCCTGCCTGGTTATTATAGGTGTGGGACACCCTGCCTGGTTATTATAGGTGTGGACACACTGCCTGGTTATTATAGGTGTGGGACACCCTGCCTGGTTATTATAGGTGTGGACACCCTGCCTGGTTATTATAGGTGTGGGACACCCTGCCTGGTTATTATAGGTGTGGACACCCTGCCTGGTTATTATAGGTGTGGACACCCTGCCTGGTTATTATAGTTGTGGACACACTGCCTGGTTATTATAGGTGTGGACACCGTGCCTGGTTATTATAGGTGTGGACACACTGCCTGGTTATTATAGGTGTGGACACCGTGCCTGGTTATTATAGGTGTGGACACACTGCCTGGTTATTATAGGTGTGGACACCCTGCCTGGTTATTATAGGTGTGGACACACTGCCTGGTTATTATAGGTGTGGGACACCCTGCCTGGTTATTATAGGTGTGGGACACCCTGCCTGGTTATTATAGGTGTGGACACCCTGCCTGGTTATTATAGGTGTGGGACACCCTGCCTGGTTATTATAGGTGTGGACACCCTGCCTGGTTATTATAGGTGTGGACACACTGCCTGGTTATTATAGGTGTGGACACCCTGCCTGGTTATTATAGGTGTGGACACCCTGCCTGGTTATTATAGGTGTGGACACACTGCCTGGTTATTATAGGTGTGGACACCCTGCCTGGTTATTATAGGTGTGGACACACTGCCTGGTTATTATAGGTGTGGACACCCTGCCTGGTTATTATAGGTGTGGACACCCTGCCTGGTTATTATAGGTGTGGACACCCTGCCTGGTTATTATAGGTGTGGACACACTGCCTGGTTATTAAAGGTGTGGGACACCCTGCCTGGTTATTATAGGTGTGGACACCCTGCCTGGTTATTATAGGTGTGGACACCCTGCCTGGTTATTATAGGTGTGGGACACCCTGCCTGGTTATTATAGGTGTGGGACACCCTGCCTGGTTATTATAGGTGTAGGACACCCTGCCTGGTTATTATAGGTGTGGACACACTGCCTGGTTATTATAGGTGTGGGACACCCTGCCTGGTTATTATAGGTGTGGACACACTGCCTGGTTATTATAGGTGTGGACACACTGCCTGGTTATTATAGGTGTGGGACACCCTGCCTGGTTATTATAGGTGTGGACACACTGCCTGGTTATTATAGGTGTGGGACACCCTGCCTGGTTATTATAGGTGTGGACACCCTGCCTGGTTATTATAGGTGTGGACACACTGCCTGGTTATTATAGGTGTGGGACACCCTGCCTGGTTATTATAGGTGTGGGACACCCTGCCTGGTTATTATAGGTGTGGGACACCCTGCCTGGTTATTATAGGTGTGGACACACTGCCTGGTTATTATAGGTGTGGACACCCTGCCTGGTTATTATAGGTGTGGACACACTGCCTGGTTATTATAGGTGTGGACACCCTGCCTGGTTATTATAGGTGTGGACACCCTGCCTGGTTATTATAGGTGTGGACACTGTGCCTGGTTATTATAGGTGTGTGGACACCCTGCCTGGTTATTATAGGTGTGGGACACCCTGCCTGGTTATTATAGGTGTGGACACCCTGCCTGGTTATTATAGGTGTGGACACCCTGCCTGGTTATTATAGGTGTGGATACCCTGCCTGGTTATTATAGGTGTGGACACCCTGTCTGGTTATTATAGGTGTGGACACCGTGCCTGGTTATTATAGGTGTGGACACCCTGCCTGGTTATTATAGGTGTGTGGACACCCTGCCTGGTTATTATAGGTGTGGACACCCTGCCTGGTTATTATAGGTGTGGACACACTGCCTGGTTATTATAGGTGTGGGACACCCTGCCTGGTTATTATAGGTGTGGACACCCTGCCTGGTTATTATAGGTGTGGACACCCTGCCTGGTTATTATAGGTGTGTGGACACCCTGCCTGGTTATTATAGGTGTGGACACCCTGCCTGGTTATTATAGGTGTGGACACCCTGCCTGGTTATTATAGGTGTGGACACCCTGCCTGGTTATTATAGGTGTGGACACCCTGCCTGGTTATTATAGGTGTGGACACCCTGCCTGGTTATTATAGGTGTGGACACCCTGCCTGGGTTATTCAGTACTGAGAATGGAACCCAGGCCCTTTAAGCACAATAAGTAAGCACTCTATCTACTGAGCTACATCCCCAGCCCTGTATTCAGTTTCCTTTTTTTTTTCCCCCGAGATAGGGTCTCATATATCTCAGACTGGCCAGGAATTCACTAGATAGTTCAAAAGCTAAAAATCTGAGTCCTCTTGCCTCTACCTCCTGAGCACTGCGATTACACTTAAATACTATGACACACAGTGCATACCAGACATTTACTGATGTCTTTTTTTTTTTTTTTTTTTTTTTTTTTGGTTTTTTCAAGACAGGGTGTCTCTATGTATCTTAGGCTGTCCTGGACTCACTTTTGTAGACCAGGCTGGCCTTGAACTCACAGCGATCCGCCTCCCTCTGCCTCCCGAGTGCTGGGATTAAAGGCGTGCGCCACCACGCCGGGCTTTTACTGATGTCTTTTATCAATTCTATTCTCTGTCTTTAACGTGACAGATGGCAGGCACAGTTCCCTGGTGGATCCTTTGCTTAGCACCTGTGAGGTTCTGGGTTCAAACATCAACAGTGCAAAAGTAATATCTCTACATGGGAAGTTATGAATTCATATCAGTTTTGTGTATCTAAATAAAGTATTAAAGGATTCATTCTGTTTTTTTCTCTCAGTGGTTACCTCCCTTTGGCATACAGTTGAAGACTTGGCTAACTCTCTTTATCCACATACTTATGGAGTTTCTTTTTGAAATTATCTGCCTGTATTTAAACAATGTCCTTTCCCCACCTTGGGCTACCCTGATTTGAATTGCTCTACATTATAAAAATCTTTTCTGCTGGGCGTGGTGGCGCACGTCTTTAATCCCAGCACTCGGGAGGCAGAGGCAGGTGGATCGCTGTGAGTTCGAGGCCAGTATGATCTACAAAGTGAGTCCAGGACAGCCAAGGCTATACAGAGAAACCCTGTCTCGAAAAACCAAAACCAAAACCAAAACCACAACAACAACAAAAATCTTTTCTCCTGCACATTACTCCTGAGCCACTGTAGATGTCCCTTTACTCTGTTGGGTGTTTGTACTATGTCAGGCTGCGGGCCTCCTTACCCAGCCCTGCCTTCCACCTCTTGGCTGGACTCTGCCAGCCTGTTCTTACCTTGTTTAACTAGTCACTGAATTTCTCAGGAAAGGTGGGAAGAGGAAGAAGAAGGCGTTCTAGCTCATAACTCATAGGTTCCTGTACCTGGAACTCATTTAGATGGTAGTGATGATGAAGAAATTTTCCACTTGAATGAGCTTTGGGAGAGCAGGACTTGGAACCGTGTGTGTGTGTGTGTGTGTGTGTGTGTGTGTGTGTGTGTGTGTGTGTACGTGAGTGTGTGTGTGTATGACTGTATGTGTGTGTGTGTGTGTGTGTACCTGAGTGTGTATGTGTGTATGTGTGTGTGTGTATGACTGTATGTGTGAGTGTGTGTATGTACATGAGTGTGTGTGTTTTGCATATGAGAAGAATCTAAATAATTTATAGCTGCTGAAACAACTGGTACATTGAAGATGTACCTCCTCCTACATCTATCAAGAAATCTTTTCTCTTTAACTCTCCTTGAATCTAGACTGCCCAATAACTTTCTCATTCACTTTGCGACAGGGACGTCTGTAGCCCAGGCTAGACTAGAACTTGCTATTTATCTAAGGATGGTTCTCCTGCTTCCACCTCAGCTGCACGACACCATGTCTGACTTTTTTTTTTTTTTTTTTTTGAGACAAGAGTTTCACTATGAAATCCTGACTGGTCTCAAACTCAAGATTCTCCTGTCTTCACTTTTAAGTGCTGCTAGGAGGACAGGCCTGTGTAACTATACCTAACTCTGAGATTTATTTTTAACCAAAAGAATTCTCTAAGAAGCAATGCTTTGGGGCTCAACAAGTTGGCTCAGCAGCCAAAAGTGCTTTCCATCCAAACCCAATGACCTGAGTTGAATCCTCAGGTCCCACAGTGGAAGAAGTGACTTCTGGAAGTTGTAATTTGAACTTCAAACCCTTGTTGTGATGTATGAAAACACACATACATACCCCACAAATATGACAAACAAAAAAATTTTTACAAAGAAGTGAAGTTTCAAGGCTGAGTCTTAGGAAACGTTCCTCCGTTTGTCTTGGGCACTTTTGGAATGCGTCCTCCACTTTGTGGGGGAAACCTAAGCAGTTGCTAGCCTAAGTCATTACATGCAAAGACTTTTGGGGAAGGGGTCGACTTCAGGAATAAAAGTCTCAGAACTCAAGCCAGCTGGGCCTCACGAGCTCCCAGGCTCCACTGGCACAATCACCAGGGCACACATAGGAGCGAGGAGAAACATTGAATGAAGCGGTTTTGAAGTTTCTAACAGTATAGTATCTGGTTATCACTACAGGAATCAGAGCTTCCAGCTAACAACCCACTGTGGAAAGCTGTTGTCACACTGTGTGGGAGCTGCATTGCAGACCTGTGTGCACGCTGGGTACTGTTCTCAGCTCCTCTGACATACTGAGTGAAACAGGAGTGCAAACTGGCAGGCATACACAAGGCTTAGTCCTTGGCGGGCTCTCTGTCTTCCTCCTCAGTAGACGATTAGAAGGTGTTATTTTTCCTGGATTTCTGGCCCAGAAGGCCCTGAGATAGATCTGTGGTCTTAACACTTTCATCCTGTCTCCTGTCATCGGTACCTGGAAAGACTTGACTCCATTTTCCTCTGCCTACTTTTCAGGTGGGGAACTACCCTGCTTTGGCCTAGCTCACTCCCAGGCAGCATTTCCCCACTAGCATAGGCTGGTCGAGTCAGCGCTTCACCCTGACCAACTCTCAGAAGGTGCCGGGTGGCTTTGTGCTCTACAGTAACTTAGCAATCAAGGCTCGCTTTTCCTTTTCCTATGCTGAGCCAACCATTTCTAGAAGCCAGGTACGGTGGCTCACACCTACAATTCTGGCACTTGGGAGGCTGAGGCAGAACGAATGTTCTCAGGGTTCATGGCCAGCCTGGATTGTCGCGCCTCGCTTGACCAGCAAGAAAGATGCGATCACCAGTTCTTCTCTCAAGCGGTTTATTCAGGCTTTTCTTTCCAGGAAAATCCCCCGAGCCACTCCCATCACGCTCATTTATACCACCCAAACAGCCAATCACACTAAGCCACGTCTCACACGCTGATAGGCTCGTGAGGCGGATCTAATGCAAGCAGCGGGCATCTTCCAAATAAGGACTTGTTTACCTCCACCGAGGCAGCTCTGACTCATGCCAGGCACCATCTTGGGGTGAGGTCCACAAAGGGCTCTGTGGCTCTCTACAGTTCCTCCTTTTTGTTTTATTAGCACTGACGCAACAGGTGAGAGTAGAGGTCTGATCTCCAGGAGGACACTGATGTATAACAGCCCACAATCTAAGCCCTCCACCAGATTGAGTGCTGAACCCGTCCTGTCGAATGGACACTGATGTACAACAGTACTCAGCCAAAGCCCTTCACTTGGCTCAGCACTGGACCCATCCGGTACCTTTTTTCTGGAGGTGGGTTCTGGGGTACCAACCCACATGCAATCAGACTTGCTCCCCAGGAGGCCATTAACTGCAAACAATGTACCTCCAGTGCAGTACTCTGCCTTGCACCCTGAGCGTGACGAGGTGATCAATTCTTCAGGACCGACAACCACACTTGTGGAGATTGCCCCGCCTCAACTGCTGCAAATGCCTGAGCCATCATGATTTGAGTACGCATCTGAGACGCATGCAAGCGACAAATACACCAAAAGCATACCACACATACTGCAAGCATCAAGAACCCCAGGGCTCCTATTCCCGCCCACTCTTTCAGGTAGTTCATAGCTGCCGACATCCAGGGGGAGAAGCCCAATGCCATGGGAGGATCCACTCGCACTGAATTCACAGTGACAATGGCGAGGCGCAGATCTCTTAGGGTATGTTCAAACTCGGTGGACCAGTTCCCCTGGAGATAAGCTGAAAGACTTTTAGACAAGTTAGCAGCTCATGTAAAATTGTTATATGGCACAGATGTAACGCATAACCCTGACATTTCCATTCGCATCCGAGCTGAACCACCAGTAACAGGATATCTACTTGTTCTTGTACCAGATCAACGCGTTGATTTAAAATCATGATGCCACCTTTCAAGTGTGCATTTATGTTGGTCTGAACCTCTAAGGCGGTGGCCAAACGCATACAGGAGTAGGGCCAAAAGAAACATTGCGTCCTGTAGTCACTAAAGCATTAGAAGTTTCAAAAAGGTCAGATGTATTCCAGCTGAAAGTAGTATTACCAAATGCTCCTCCATTAATCATGGCCATTGGCGTCAGCTGCCATTGACCCCACAAAGGAGCCAATTGTTAAAAGGATTGGACGGTATCGGGAGGTTAGTTGACCTGAATACGGCAAACCAGGGGGCTATGGGATCACATTCTGACAAAAAGGTTCCCAAGGTTTTACTCTTTAACTTGATTCCCTTTGATTTTAACAGCTCTTGATTTTGTAGAGAGCTTTAGGCTAGGTTAAGCTATAGTGTAGGCTCCTGTTGAAAAAGAAGGCTGGCCTCTCTGCCAGATCGCCGCCATCATGGACACGAGCCGCGTGCAGCCCATAAAGCTGGCTAGGGTAACCAAAGTGCTGGGCAGGACCGGTTCGCAGGGACAGTGCACGCAGGTGCGTGTGGAATTTATGGATGACACCAGCCGCTCTATCATCCGAAACATCAAAGGCCCCGTTCGAGAGGGTGATGTGCTCACCTTATTGGAGTCAGAAAGAGAGGCTCGGAGGTTGCGCTGACCCTGCTGCTGGGTCCTGGATATCCACCACTTAACCCATGGAATGACCTGCAACTGTTAAATAAAGCATTTGTATTTGTCTGGTTAAAAAAAAAAAAAAAAAAAAAAAGAAGGCTGAAGCTGGGCATGGTGGCGCACACCTTTAATCCCAGCACTCGGGAGGCAGAGGCAGGTGGATCGCTGTGAGTTCGAGGCCAGCCTGGTCTACAAATCGAGTCCAGGACAGCCAAGGCTACACAGAGAAACCCTGTCTCAAACAAAGAAACAAAACAAAACAAAACAAAAAGGAAAGAAAAGAAAAAGAAGGAAGGAAGGAAGACAGACAGAAAGATGGATGCTCACAGGTATTCCTGGTCATAGTAACGTAGGCCTACTTATGTCAGATTGGTGAGGCTGAGGCAGGAAGATGCTAAGTTTGAGAGCACCCAGGACTAATGCAGAGAGATCCTAATCTCAAAACAGAAAACAACTCAAGCAGGTTGAGCAGATTTTGCAAGAGCAATAGAGTAGTCCAAGAGGGTCTTTTCCACAAGGTAGCATTTGAGGACTCTGAATGAACTGAGGGAAGAATAGCTCAGGTAAAGCACAAATGTCCTGAGACAGGAAGAAAAGACACCTAGGGGAGGGGTGGAAACAGGTAACTGCTTAGAAGGCAACCTTACAGCCCAGGCCAGGATGATAGAGGCTTGGCTTGTGGCGATTGCAACAGAGTTGCAGGTGGTGTTTGAAGGTAACAGTAAGAGATGTGCTCAGGGGACTGGGAAGGGCATTTGGGAGAGCAAGGACAGCTTTCAAGTTTGGGTGTTAGGGTACTGGGATCACAATGGTGCCTCTCTCTGAGGGAGACGAGGGGGGCGTGGAATGTAGGGGTTAAGTTGTTGTGGGCAGGACTCCTTCCGTTGAGATGGTACAGGAAGGGGGGCTGCTAGTGAAGAGATGTGGCTGGAGACAGAAATTCGTGGTGCCAACACCTAAGGAAGGAGTACAGATCTAAAAGAGCCTAAAGATGTCATCAACAAACAGGGGAGGAGCAGTCCAAATAGAGGCCAGAGGGGTGGTCAGGAAGTCAGGCGAACAAAAGTGCAGTTTGCACGACTGCAACCATATGTCAAACTACTCAGCCTGCTTTCTCACCCATGAAGAGAGAGTTAACTACCCCTATTTCGTGGCATATACTGGTTGACAATAAACTCGCCAAATACAGGAGTAGCTAGAACTAGTTAGCATTCCTTGTCCTAAAGGTTCTCACTATATTCAAGGACAGGTGGGTCAGAAGTCTTGTGGTCAAGGCCTCAGGGGCTTAAGCCTCTCAGGCATTCCAGGCGCCACCTTAAAATCAACAAGGAGTAAAGGAGTGTGTAGTGACAAAGTGTTCAGGAGCCCGAGTTCCACAGCTCATCAGCTGTGAGATCTTACAAGCAATCCTATTTTCTCCCGGTACCCAGTGAACTCTGTGTGCTGTGTAGTCCCGCCTGACTCCAAACTCTGGCTTTTCCAGTCTCCGCAACCAGAGTCCGGTATTACAGGTGTGCACTGACCGATCTCGGATTCCTGAACTCTGCAAATTGGGGGCTGTTCTGCACGCAAGCTTGGGAATTAAAGCAGCTGCCAGGCCCATCCCCACACGCACGAGTCTCCTCTTCCGGCAGCACGCAACAGAAGCTCTGTGGCACCCAGAACCAAGTTGGGCTGACCCCCTGCGTTTCCCAAACTCGGCAAACACCAAAGTGGGAGTAAGAGTAAGGCAACTTGGTCATTTCCCTAGCAAGACTCCCAATAAGCCGCTCCCCCTTGCTAGCCCCTCACAGGCAAGCAGACCCAGCTAGGCTAATAGGATCTTTGGAACGCCCCAGAGAATCGGTCCGCTGGCCTCGCAGCCGGTTTCCTAGACGACCTTTCTCCGCTCCAGCTTCTCACTACCCCCAGGGCCACCCGCCAGCCCTCCTGGCCTCACGCGCTGCTGTCCCAGGCCCACACCCGAGACTTTGGGTACGCCAGGAAGTGGTGGGGCCGCCGAGAGCATCTCGTTTGAACGAAGAGGCGCGGTTTGGGAGAGAGTTAAGCCCCATGGTGACGGCTATGGAAGAAAAGCTGAACGCCTCTGGGCGTGAGATGCCGGTTCAACCCAAGGATGTAGTCGGGCTGGCGGAGCGCCACGTTTAGTCCTAAAGAGCCGGGGCGTCTTGTATCCCACCCTCCCGAGGCCCCGCCCCTCAGGCCCCGCCCCTCAAGCCCCGCCCTCCCCTAACGGCCAGAAAAATCCCGGCTGAAGGTTCCGCCCCTCAGTCCCCTCCCCAAGCCTTGTCCCTCAAGCTCCGCCCCCCACTCAGAAGACCCGCGTTGCGGCCCCGCCCCTCAGGTCCCGCCCCCTCAGGTTCTGCTCACTTCGCCTTCGGGAAACCCGGTCGGGGCCCCGCCCCCATCATAGGCCACGCCCCCACCCAGGCCCCGCCCCGTGCCCCTCCGCGCCGGTGGTGCCCTGCTGATCTCTCTAGAGTACCGCGGCCCGGGGTGTCGGCTTTCCGCCTCGGGCAGTCGCCGCCGCGCTTCTAGCCCCCTCCTCCCCGGCCCCTCCCTCGATCGCTGCGGTCGGGTAGAGCCTGGCGGGCGGCCTGCGGGCGGGCCGTCCTCCTCTGAACCGTAGCCCACCCCCTCTTAAAGCCGCGGCGGGAAGATGAGGTTTCGTGAGCCGCTCCTGGGCGGCAGCGCGGCGATGCCGGGCGCGACCCTGCAGCGGGCCTGCCGCCTGCTCGTGGCCGTCTGCGCGCTGCACCTCGGCCTCACCCTGCTCTATTATCTCTCGGGCCGGGACCTGAGCCGTCTGCCCCAGCTGGTGGGAGTCTCCTCCACGCTCCAGGGCGGCACGAACGGCGCCGCCACCGCCAGCAGGCAGCCCTCGGGAGAGCTCCGGCCCCGGGGCTTGCGGCCGCCGCCGCCTCCTTTAGGCGTCTCCCTGATGCCTCACCCGGGTCCCGACTCCAGCTCTCCTGGTGCGGCTTCTGGCCCCGGCCTGAAGAGCAACTTGACTTCGGCTCCAGTGCCCACCACCACAGCACTGCTGTCGCTGCCCGCTTGCCCTGAGGAGTCCCCGCTGCTCGGTAAGAACTAGGATCCGAGGACATGGGCTCCTCGGATTTCCTCCACCGGGGTTCCCAGGACGTTACCTTAAGATCTCTCAGGACTGCCAGCCTCCAGGTTTGGTTCAGAGCCCATAATCCCCAAGATGGGCTTCCGGGCTCAACTAAAAGAGAGCTTGGTTGGTGTCTCAAGAGGCTGGGGCCCTGTTGGGAAGACCGCAAGCTCTTCTGGCCCCCGGCACCAGGGAAGGCCCTGGGGACACCCTTGTTCTGGCCCAGGGCTCAGGAAGTTTTGAAGTTGGGGTCAGTTTAGACTTTTCCTACCTGTAGCAACACCGGGACAGGACCGGCAGTGAGCAAACCATCTCCTTCAGCCACCAGCCTCCAGCCCGCCTTTGAACAAGTGGCTTAACTTTCTCTTTAAGGGTTCTTTCTGGTAAATGGAGCCGACACACCGCATGGCTTTAGGCAGTTGCTTTGAAGGAATAAACGAAACACTGTAACTAAGGATTTAAATAACGAGAGCGAACTTTTTAGAAAGTTGCTACAGTTGTGGGCTTGATTTCCTGCTAGTCCTGGGCCAAAGGCGCCTTCTGTCTCCCACCCTGGGTTCTTCCTCCTCAAGGTTCCTCTTTAACCAAAGCGAGCTGGGCCCTCTCCAGGGGCAGAGGAGGGGCCTAAGGACTCTGGGGGACTGGAGGGCTAAAATTAACCAGATCGCTGGGGGTGGGGGTGGGGGGGACTGCACTTTTCTGACATTAATTGCCCAGCTGATCTGAACCCTGGCCTTCACCGGGCAGGGTACCAGGTCCATGGGTTTTCGTTTCTTATACTAGGAGAGCGTCCCAGGGTAGACCTCGGTTTGACCTGCAGACCACAGGTTGTTTCCGCCTTTACCAGCCAGGTGGCTGCTCATTTCTAATGCCAGGTTTTGGAGAATGTGGTCCAAGTGAACCCCCACCTCCCCAGGAACAGCCAGGCAGCGTGCCAGGAGTTTCGACACGTTCCAGAGAGCTGTGGCAGAGCAGGCCCTCCTATAGTCTCTTGCTCAATTTCCCCAGTAATTACTTCAATATTTTCGTATCAAGTTTGGGAGGAAGTTCTTGGAATTGGCCAAACATGAGCAGAAAGTTGAATTCCTCTGGACTTGGTTGTTAATCTGAGGAACAGGAATAGTCAGTCCTGCAGAGAGTAAAGTAGAATATTTAAATGACCCAAACTAAAAGCCTGTTAAGAGTTAGTGTCCCTCCCTAGTGTGTGAAGTGGCCTTGTCTGAGCTCACCCCACAGGTTATTTTAGGACTCACTGAGATTGTGGACACCGTAGGCGCTCCATACAAGATAGCAAACAGTCAGCAACCCAGCTGGAGGATTTGAAGTGCCAGTCCCATGGCAGCAAACAGCACAGAGGAGGAGAGGAGTCCCCCACACCATGGAGTGTCTGGGCCCTTTTGCTTTTGTTTTTGGTTGTTGCCTGAGCATTAATGCAGGAGAGGAAGTGGGGTGGGGAAGAGACAAATTAATTAGTAAAATGAACTACCCTAGGCCAGGCCCAGGTGGAGTGCTTGCCTAGCATGCAGAAAGCCTTGGGTTTGACCCCCGCACATACAACTGCATGGCTGTACATGCCGGAAACACATGAGAGGTGGAGGCAGCAGGATAGATCAGAAGTTCAAGGTCATCCTCTGCCGTGTAGTAAGTTGGAGGCTAGCCTGGGGATACATCAGACTCTGTCTCAAAAAGAAAACTAGTACCCACGTTTATAGTGGTTTAAAGGAGTCCAGCGACAGTGGTAACTATAGTTCTGTTAGGCTTGGTTTGGTAATGTGTGTTGCTACATTGATTCTGAAATAGGAAGCTGGAAAAGGTCTTTTCTGAGAGAGAACATTTTTAGACTGTGGAGCCAGAGGCTGGTCCTTTTCTAGCCTGGCTACTTTGATGTGACTTGCATGGGACTGATGTTTGGGCTGCTGCTGAGGCTACAACCTCAGAAACGGGGTGAAAGGTTTTTTGTTTGTTTTGTTTTATGAATTTTATAAATTGAGTCCTTAGATTTGAATGATTAGGTGCAGCTTTTGGAGGGTGTTTCCTGGCAGGAGGAACCTCAAGAAAGCTTTAACTGTGTGCGTGTGTGCGCGTGCGTGCGTGCGTGCGTGCGTAGGGTGGGTCAGGCCCATCTGTTCCCACTGGGCAGGTGTCAGCCAAAGCCCTAGGCGGTGGTGGTTTTGAGGTTTGGTGGGAGAAAGCATCCCTGGAGGTTAGCGAAGTGGCCTTTTCACTACTTGCACTTCCTTTCCCTAACTTTCCTCTACTTTCTGGTGTCCAGCAGTCTAAGCCAGGTGGCTTGGATCCTTTTCAGTTGATAGCTGGTGACGTTGAAGTGGTAAGGGGCCAGACCAGGTTGCTGATATAGGCGGCTGTTCTAACCTGTCTTTGGTTAGTCAGAACGTTTGCGTGGACTTTAGATAGCCTGAGGTTAGCACTGTGCTTCGGCAATGTGCGCGACTGGGGCAGACTGTATTTCGTGGTGGTGGGGACTCCTTTCTTCTGTGGGGCTTGTGCAAGTCCCTGGCCCCCCAGTGTGGCCTACGGAGGTGGGGGCGCTAGCTGGCCTTGCCTGAAAAGCTCTCCAACTTGCCCAGAGAGCTCTAGTGAGTGAGCTCAGGCTTTTTTCTCTAGCCCTGTGACAGGCCTCAGGTAACTGTGCACCACGCACTCTGCCGCTGACTGTCGAAGAGGTGCTCCTTTCTGGTCACCTGGATGTTTGCCTGAGGTGGGAGGAGCCGCAAGCCTTGTGGTTCTTTCCCGGAATGTTTATCTTTTTCCAGAATGTTTTATCTGCTCCAGTTTGGCACAGCTCAACAAGATTTGACTGGCTGTGGCACAGACACATTGGGTGTGGTGTTTGTAGAGAAGACGGAGAGCGTGAGAGGCAGGATTGATTTGGGGGAGCCGGGCTGGCCCGCTCAGCGGGGACCTAGAACAAATAGAGCAAATCCTTCAAGGGGGCAGTGAGTTCTGGGCAGCTGAAACCTCAGAGGCTCCTCTTGCCCAACTGTGCTTTAAGGAGATACCCTTCATTTGTGCAAAGGGAAGGTTTGTGTGTGTGTGTGTGTGTGTGTGTGTGTGTGTGTGTGTGTGTTTTCTCTGGAGGCCATAATTTATGGATGTACACACAGATCGCACTGTCTTTATCTAACCATCATATTAGACATACCCTAAGCAACCCGGAGCAGAGATGTACATCCCAGGAAAAGCATGGCAAGGCCTCAACTCTTCCCAGCTCAGGCAGTCAGGCGGCCATAAAACAGAAACCTGATTACCAAGGTCATTCAGAAATACCATCCATGACAGTTTGGATCTTTTTCATGGTGAAACCTGTTAGTTTCTCCCAAATAGTGTGAGATGTAATCCCACCTGTCATTTATTCTACACTTGCTAGGGATGTGGCTTAGTGCTTGCATATATAAGGCCTTGGACTTAATCCCAGAACTAGGGAGAAATATCCCAGGTTCTGAACAAGTGTGGGAGCCACCTTTGGCAGAAGGGCATCCGATGAGCACTAATGTTTCTGCCACCCCCCCCCCCCCCCTGTGTGTGTGTGTGTGTGTGTGTGTGTGTGTGTGTGTGTGTGTGTGTCCCTTTCTCTAGTACTCTATCCTACCTTACATTCGTTCAGAAAGAAACTCAGGTTTAATACCAGAATTCTTCTGTCCTGGTTTTATTTGATTGTGTGAAAATTTTTTCCTTTTCCCTGAAGCCGTCCATTAGCTCTGCTGGGTAATCTTAACCTGCTGCTTTATAATAATCATAATGAGATATCAACAGCCATCTGCCTGGGTATTATGGTCTTTGAGGAGCAGCAGGGTAGGGATTTCCAGGCTAATTTAGGGCTTGCGAATGATGGAGCACTCTGAGCTCTCCCACAGGCTCTGCCCTGGGACGGTCAGACTTTGGAAGCACAGTGAGCAGCTTAATCTTGGGCTCGGTGGACCGAGGGTCTCTGTGACCGCGGCAGTGGACAGAGGGTCTCTGTGACAGTGGCCTAGCTATGTTTTGGTCTAACCTGGTAATTCCTTCACCTGTTCCCATTCCTGCTAGGCGAGATTGGAATTCTGCCGAAATCAATGTCCACTTGCACCTTGCAGGGTTTTTAATGCAGTGGAGTGGTAATCGTTTATGAGGAAAAGAAGTGTGTGTGTGTGTGTGTGTGTGTGTGTGTGTGTGTGTGTGTATGTGTGTGTGTGTGTGTGTGTAGGCATGCTTGCAATGGTACTCTCGGAGGGGTCACAGGACAGTTTCAGGTATTAGTGGTTCTTGCTTACACCTTGTTTGCTGCTGCGCACAGCAGGGAACCTGTCCCATGGGCTGCTCAGGAGTCTCCGGTCTCCACCTCCCAGGCTTGCTGTAGGAGCACTGGGAATACAGACATGCTGTGGTCTGGCTTTCCCACGGGGATTCAAATTCAGGGTCTCAGGATTTCACAGCAAGAGCTTTACCCGCTGGGCCATCTCCCCCGCTCTGGAATGGCTTTACAACAAAGTGACTTCCATTTTGGTTCAAATCCTCGGAGACTCTGGCACTGTGGTGACTTTACATTTGATTCTGCCATAGCTGATGTGTCCCCTGAGCCAGTGGCCAGCCTGCCCCTGTAAACTGAAGGACCATAGCAAGGCATGGGTTTGAACTTGATGCTGTCTATAGAGATAGCCTTCTTGTATCTCAACTAGGCAAAGTCTCCTGAAAGCTGATTGCAGCTGTGACTGAAAAGACCTCGGTTGTGGAGCCTTGTTTGTTGAGCCTTGTTTGTCTGGGTCTGTGCAGGGTGAGGTGCGGGTGCCATTGTCCTGAGGAGAGTTCTCCAAGGCCTGTCTGAAAGTCAGAGAGAGGCTTCTGGGTTAGAGGGCTGCTGTGGTTTGGCCTGAGCTGGTTCTAGGTGAACGTGGCCTGAAGGGATTCGTCATTAGAAGACAGAGGAGTGAGTCATGCTCGGTGTGCAGCTTCCATGTTTTCAGCTGGGCCTCAGCCCTCCACTTCCTTATACAAATAGGGGCCAGGGGCTGTTATCGAATTGTTTGGCAGTGATTTCAAGTATGTCCTGGGTGTGTTGTGTAACTATAGTGACTTGCCTCATAGGTGTCAGGACAAAGGCTGTGGTTCTTCGTTATTTTGCCTTCTTCTCTTTTCTTTCTTTTGTTTTGTTTTGTTTTTTTGGTCTTTTGAGACAGGGTTTCTCTGTGTAGCCTTGGCTGTCCTGGACTCGCTCTGTAGACCAGGCTGGCCTCGAACTCACAGCCATCTGCCTGCCTCTGCCTCCCGAGTGCTGGGATTAAAGGCCTTCTTCTCTTTTCTTTTTCAGGGTGGGAGTAATCATTCTGTTTGTGGAGAGTGATCGGGGGTAGGGGTGTATAACAGTGAAGAACACTTCTGTGAAGTCCTAGATTTAATGATCCCCCAACTCTGAAAACATGCAAACAAAAAACCAGGCACATTGAAAATAATGTGCAACCACGTACCCTGGATGGGGAGACCTGGTGGCACTCAGAGGAAGGATAGCAGGCTACCAAGAAGAGACTTGATACCCTATGAGCATATAAAGGGGGAGGAGGTCCCCCTCAGTCACAGTCATTGGAGAGGGGAGTAAGGGGAAAATGGGAGGGAGGGAGGGATGGGAGGATACAAGGGATGGGATAACAATTGAGATGTAATAAGAATAAATTAATAAAATAAAATTTGGACATCTTAAAAAAAAAGAAAATAATTTGCAAAGTTAAAGAAAGAAAACCATACTCACATTTTTTCACCTAAGATAGACAGACACTCCTATTTTCTATTAGTCTTTTCTTTTTGCGTGTTTAAGAATATAGTTGAGCCAGGCAGTGGTGGCGCACGCCTTTAATCTCAGCACTTGGGAGGCAGAGGCGGGCTGATCGCTGTGAGTTCGAGGCCGGCCTGGTCTACAAAGTGAGTTCAGGACAGCCAAGGCTACACAGAGAAACCCTGTCTCAAAAAAAAAAAAAGAATAAGAATATAGTTGATGCCTTGTGTATATGTGTGTGTGTGTGTGTGTGTGTGTGTGTGTGTGTGTGTATTTTATTTATTTATTTATTTATTTATTTTTTTTACGATATCTGGCAAAGTCACCTAGGATTTTAACTTCTGCTTCAACTTCCCTAGGGCTTGAACTCCAGGTGTGGTGGCATCGTACTTAGATACTGGCTAATTTTTATGTCACTTGACACAAACTTAAATCTTTGGGAAGAGAGAACCTCTATTGAGCAAATGCTCCTACCAGATTAGTCTCTGAGTAAGCTGTGGTGCGTTTTTTCTTAGCAATTAACGTATGTGGGAGGGCCCAGTCCATTGTGGGTGGTCCCACACCGGACAGGTGGTCTCGGGTGTATAAGAAAGCCATGAGGAAGGAGCAGCCGGTGTGCAGCATCTCCCCGTGGCTAGCTGTAAGATGAAATAAACCCCCCTCCCCAAGTAGCCTTTGGTCATGGTCTTTATCAGGCTATAGAAATCCTAACTAAGCCCTCAGTGTTAGGTAAATCAGTTAAAGCTGATATCTTTACAAGAGGAAGAAACGGATATAAATTCATGTACATGCCTGGTGATCATGCTTTTTTCATTAAGGTTCTGGTTCAGTGTTAGTCCTGCATCTTTTTAAACACATCACAGAGGTAGGATGGGGATGCAGTTCAGCAGAAGGGTGATCGCTCGTAGGTGTGAGGCCCCAGGCTTGGCCCCAGCGCTGCAAGAAAATAATAAAACATAACTAACCAATAAGTGACAAGAGCACCTAAGCGTAGCTTTCTTATCACTTGGTTGTTGTTAGATAGGTGTATTTTTTGTTTTCCTGGTGATGTGGTGAGTCTCGTGCACAAAACTGTACTTTTTGTATGGTGGAGCTTTTTTCTCTCTCTTTTTTTTTTTCTTTTGAGGAGTACTAGGTTTCACGCCTCCTTACAAAGGGTTAAGTGTGATGGAAAATTACAGGTTTGCACAATGCTGTCAAATGACTATCACTTATGTGGAATGATATGTCTAGAATTCTAATCAAAAAGAGAGCAGGTTCAGGAAGCGTCTGGGGCAGGGCCAGTGGACAGTGGTGAGCACATCTGTAGATCTGCCTGAGCAGAGGTCTGCTGTGACTGCGACCTGGGACCATGCTTCCTCAGTGACTTCTCCACTTTCCTTAGCTGCCAAATCCCTGGGTGGGCTTATATGGCCTAATATGGCTCCAGGGCTGAGTGCTGGATGCATACTACTGGGCTAACCCAGCGTTGTTGACGTCATCGAGATGTGACACAGATGAGGCAGCAAATCCAATTCTGAAACATGCGACATTCTTTTTCTACTACCACATGTTCCTGAGTTCTAGGGAGGGGCTGGGGAGTGAGAATCTGTTACGTTTCCGGGAATTCTCTTAAGGGAAGCCTGGGAGAGCAGCAGAGGCTGGCTTTCTATGAGGATGTGGTGGATTACGTCAGTAAAGCCTCAGACTGCTATGCCTGGCTGTTCCCAGGGCGTATATTGTGATGTTATTATTCCATGTTGAATGCCCTCAGTGGAGCTAGATTCTCTTCTGAGGGGGATGCTTGGTGTGGAGACTCTGCTAGGGTGCATCTCGCTGAGCTTTGGGGGTTAGAGGAAGGGTGACGGCAGGGGCAGGGTTCTGCCGGACCAGCTTGAGCCATGCACGCAGCGTCTAGGGTCAGGCTCCTTCCTGCCTTTCCATGTGAGCCTGGAGGGGCCTAGCAGGGCCTTTAGTAAGTGCTTGGCCCAACGACAGAGCTCATTCGAAAACTGCCTTTACCATTTCCTTTAGAAGTTCCTCCCTCCTTTGCTTAATACCCTTTTGACTTTGACACCGTGAAACCACAGAGCTGCTGCTGGTGTGACAAGACACCAACAGCTTGAAAAAAGAGACGGACAGACAGACAGGGACTCTAAGATAAGGGAGACTCAGAGAAGCCGGCGTTGGTCTTAGACAAGCCCGGGGATATAGCCTGGTGGCTTCTTATATTCGGATAAGCACTGTAGGCATTCTGAACAGAGGCCCTGCTGGCTGACATATTTAAGAAAGACCCCCAAGGGCAGGGACAGACATGGACTGACTTGCTTTACGGCAGATTTTTATAGGGAACTGTATTATATGAAGTGCAAAAGTTATGGGTGACTCTTGGCCAGCCACGTGCAGAGGCCTTGACGTTCAGGGGCTCCAAGGGGCAGGGAGTAAAATGGACTGGGGCCAGCTGCAGAAACCAAGGGGCGGGAACACACACTGTTGCTGGCGCCCTGTCTGTCTCAGCCTGCCTGAACACCCTGCCGTGTTGTGGTGGGCTGGGGGTATTGCTGGAAACAGCCCATGGTTTCTTCTCGTTGCTGTTACACAGTCAAATCTCCAGCTGCTGCGAATAGTTACCCACAGGGTAAGGGATAAACGGAAGTGCAGGCAGAGGGGGTGCAATAAGATAAAAGAGCGGCCGTGGTGCAGTTCAGACTGTTGGGCACTGCTGTAGGATGCAGAAGGCCGAGGGACCTCGGGGGGGGGGGGGGGGGGAGGAAGGGCCTCAAGAATGGCTGTGCAAGCCGAGCGTGGTGGTGCACGCCTTTAATCCCAGCACTCGGGAGGCAGAGGCAGGTGGATCGCTGTGAGTTCGAGGCCAGCCTGGTCTACAAAGTGAGTCCAGGACAGCCAGGGCTACACAGAGAAACCCTGTCTTGAAAAATAAAAAGCAAAGAAAGAATTGTTGCACAGTCTGCAGAGGGCAGGGGCACGCCTGGACCAGCTGTGGATTCAGAGTTCTGCCTCTTTGGTGTTAGACTGATCTAGACTCTGAAGTTCAAGCGGACTGTTTTTCTCCGCTTCCTAAATCCTGGTGGCGTGTGTGTATAAAAGTAGTAGCTCTGTGTGCAGTGTGAGAGGCCTTGTGAATTAATTCTTGGTGAAGCTCACCGCCCACTACTTTCAGAGCATCTGTGGTGAGGCTTCTTCTGAGGAGTCTGTCATCTCTGTCAAACAGGCATGATGATTTTAGCAGGTGAGAAATGGAGCAAGGGGGCTGGAGAGATGGAGCACCAGTTAAGCGTGTGCTGCTCGTCCCAAGGATCCAAGTTTGGTTCCCGGCACCAGCACTGGCGGGTCACAGGCACCTGTAACTCTGGCTCCTGGGATCTGATGCTCTCTTGCCCTCTGTGGGCACTTGCACACATAGAGTATGCACTCACACAGACACCAACCAAAAGAAAATGACTTTATAAAATGAAGTGAGGCGCCGGGCGTTGGTGGCTCACGCCTTTAATCCCAGCACTCGGGAGGCAGAGGCAGGCGGATCGATGTGAGTTCGAGGCCAGCCTGGTCTACAAAGCAAGTCCAGGACAGCCAAGGCTACACAGAGAAACCCTGTCTCAGAAAAACCAAAAAAAAAAAAAAAACAAAAAAAAAACCCCGAAGTGAGGAATGTCTCTGTCATCCTAGGCAGCTAGGAGTATGTGAGAAGGCTGTTACTATATGTGCCTCAGTGTTCTCATGTGTAAAATGGGGATAGGAATGGTATCTCCTTAAGAGATGAGAGGGTTAGGAGGTGGCTATGAAATTGCCTGAAATACTGCCTAACATATGTGAAGCTCTGAAGGTGTTGCTTATCATTGATAGTAGAAATACTATATAGTCCCTTGGGTATACCAAGGCCACACAAATTGTACTGACCCCCATTTGCCCAAGACAAACCTTCCTTCCTTCCTTCCTTCCTTCCTTCCTTCCTTCCTTCCTTTCTTTCTTCCTTCCTTCCTTCCTTCCTTCCTTCCTTTCTTTCTTCCTCCCTTCCTTTCTTTCTTTCTTTCTTTCTTTGTGAGACAGGGTTTTTCTGGAGCCTTGGCTATCCTGTACTCTCTTTGTAGACCAGGCTGACCTTGAACTCACAGAGATCCACCTGTCTCTGCCTCCCGAGTACTTGGATTAAAGGCGTGCGCCACCACTACCTGGCCAAACCTTAATTTCTAAATCAAGCATAGTAAGAGACAATAGCAATAAAAATGGAGAAATTTTATAATTGTTGCCAATATGTTGTAATAAAAGTTATTTAAGAATGGTGAATTACTTCTGAGATTTTCCATGTAGTATTTTCAGACAGAAGATATTACTAGAATGGGCTGGGAACCTGAATAAGGCGGGGCTACTATAATTTTTGTTTTGTTTGAGACATGGTTTCTCTGTATAATAGCTCTGGCTGCCCTGGACTTGTTTTGTTGTAAAAGTTTTTTTTTAATTAGTTCATTCATATTACATCTCAGTAGTTATCCCATCCCTTGTATCCTCCCATTCCTCCCTCCCTCCCTCCCATTTTCCCCTTACTCCCCTCCCCTATGACTGTGACTGAGGGGGACCTCCTCCCCCTGTATATGCTCATAGGGTATCAAGTCTCTTCTTGGTAGCCTACTATCCTTCCTCTGAGTGCCACCAGGTCTCCCCATCCAGGGGACGTGGTCAAATATGGGGCACCAGAGTTTGTGTGTAAGTCAGTCTCCACTCTCCACTCAACTGGAGAATGTCCTGTCCATTGGCTAGATCTGGGTAAGGGTTTGATGTTTACTGCGCGTATTGTCCTTGGCTGGTGCCATAGTTTGAGCAGGACCCCTTGGCCCAGATCCGCACGTCATAATGTTCTTCTTGTAGGTTTCTAGGACCCTCTGGATCCTTCTATTTCCCTATTCTCCCATGTTTCTCTCACCTAAAGTCCCAAGAGGATGTCCTCCCCTCTGTCTCACTTTCCTGATAAGGAAGACTTTTATGGGACATACCCCTTGGGCTAGTATGCAGATATGAGTATATACTATTTGAGTCTTTCTGTTAACTCACTCATTATCATTTCTAGTTCAATCCATTTGTCCACAAATTTCGGAAATTCCTTGTTTTTAATAGCTGAATAGTATTCCATAGTATAAATGTACCACAGTTTTTTTTTTTTATCCAATCTTCTACTGGGGGACACTTAAGCTGTTTCCATGTTCTGGCTATTATGAATAAGGCCTCTATGAACATGGTTGAGCACATGTCCCTGTTGTGTGCTGGAGTTTCTTCTGGGTATATTCCAAGGAGTCGAATATCTGGGTCTTGAGGAAGCCCTATTCCCATTTTTCTGAGATAGCACCAGATAGATTTCCAAAGTGGTTGTACTAGTTTGCATTCCCACCAGCAATGAAGGAGTGTTCCTCTCTCCCCACATCCTCGCCAGCATATGGTGTCACTTGAATTTTTTATCTAAGCCATTCTGATGGGTGTAAGTCAATAACTAACAGCAAATTAAATGGAGAGATACTCAAGGAAATTCCTCTAAAATCGGGGACCAGACAAGACTGCCCACTATCTCCATATCTCTTCAATATAGTTCTTAAATTTCTAGCCAGAGCAATAAGACAACAAAAGGAGATCAAGGGGATCCAGATGGGAAAGGAAGAAGTCAAATAATCCCTATTTGCAGATTATATAATGGTGTACATAAGTGACCCCCAAAATTCCACCAGAGAACTCCTACAGATGATAAACACAAACAGCAAACTGGCTGGATACAAAATTAACTCAAAAAAATCAGTAGCCTTCCTATATACAGATGACAGTCTTACAGAGGAAGAAATTAGGAAATCTATACCTTTCACATTAGCCACAAGCAGTATAAAATATCTAGGAGTTACTCTAACCAAGCAAGAGAAGGACTTGTTTGAAAAAAACTTTAAGTCCCTGAAGAAAGAGATTGAAGATGGCATGAGAAGATGGAGGGATCTCCCTTGTTCATGGATCAGGAGAATTAGCATAGTAAAAATGGCCATTTTACCAAAAGCAATTTACAGATTCAATGCAATCCCTATCAAAATACCTATACAATTTTTTAAAGACATTGAAAGGTCAATTCTCAACTTCATATGGAAAGACAAAAAACCCAGAATAACTAAAACAATCCTATACAATAAAAGATCCTCAGGAGGAATCTTCATACCTGATCTCAAGCTGTACTATAGAGCAATAGTAATTAAAATAGCATGATACTGGCACAGCAATAGGCTGGTTGATCAATGGAATCGAATCGAAGACCCAGATACAAATCCACACATATATAGTCACTTGATTTTTGACAAAGAAGCCAAATGTATTCAATGGAACAAGGGTAGCATCTTCAACAAATGGTGCTGGTCTAACTGGTTGTCTACATGTAGAAAAATGCAATTAGACCCAAATTTGTCACCATGCACGAAACTCAAGTCCAAGTGGATTAAAGACCACAACATAAAACCAGAGACACTAAATCGGTTAGAATAAAAAGTGGAGAAGAACCTGGAACACATTGGCACGGGAGACAACTTCCTGAGCAGAACACCAACAGCCCAGGCTTTAAGGTCAACAATTAATAAATGGGACCTCATGAGGCTGAGAAACTTCTGTAAGGCAGGAGACACTGTCAACAGAACAAAGCGACAGCCTACAGACTGGGAAAAGATCTTCACCAACCCTACATCTGACAAAGATATAATATCCAAACTATATAAAGAACTCAAGAAATTAAACACCACTAAATCAAATAACCCAATTGAGAAATGGGGCTCAGAACTAAACAGAGAATTCTCAACAGAGGAATATCGAATGGCTGAGAAACACTTAAAGAAATTCTCAATGTTTTTAGTCATCAGAGAAATGCAAAGTAAAAGTTATTTTTATAAAACTGGTTTATTTCTCAGTTTCTTAACCTGGCTGTCATACAAAGAATTGAGACTCTTTTATATGTGTTTAATAATAAGCTTCACAATACAATAACTGAGCAGTTATTACTCTATTCTTAACCCTCTAAGTTCACTTGGCTTCCTCCCAGCTTACATCCCAGAGATACTTGTACTTTGTAGCTTCCCCTGTTCCAGCTCTGTCTCCTGATGTCCCCTGGACCTCTCTGCTGGTGGCTGAATCCCCTACTTCCTCCTCTAGCTCCTCCTCCCCTGGCCGGCAGGAAGTCCAGCCCTGTTCTCTCCCCTGCTCAGCAATTGGCTTTATCAGCACACCAGGGGACAACTGGAGAGCAGTGTTTACATAACATGGAGACAAGAGAGTCTCAGAACAAGACTTGCAACAAGATATGGTGGGTGGTATACAGACATCAGCATTTGAATTACACAAGGGGCTGGAGAGATGGCTCAGGGGTTAGGAGCACTGACTGTTATTCCAGAGGTCCTGAGTTCAATTCCCAGTAACCACATGGTGGCTCACAACCATCTATAATGTGATCTGATGCATACTGTATACATAATAAATAAATCTTTAAAAACAAAAATAATTACACAATAACCTTATGGCTACAGTTGGTAGCCGCTGTCTCCCAAATGCTGGAATTAAAGGCATGTGCCATCACGCCCAGTTCATAATTCTTGTTTTTGATGAATTTCCCCCTTATCAGGGGTCAGGAATTGAATTGGAAACCTTGTATGTTCTAGACATTTTACCACTGAGCCACACCCTCAGCCTGCCTCCTGAGTATGAGTGCGCGGGCGCGCGCGTGTGTGTGTGTGTGTGTGTGTGTGTGTGTATGGAGTCTAGAGATTGGAGTCCTAAGTCTTCCTCGTATTTCTCCAGTTTAGTTTTTAAGTAGGTCTCATTAAATCTTGAGTTTACTGGGTAGTCGGCTGGCAGCTCAGGGTCCTACTTATCTCATTCTTCCCAGCATTAAGGTTACAGACATGTGCCACCATGCCTGACTTTTATAGGATGCTGGGGGTTTGAACTCAGATCATCAGGCTTGCTCAGCAGGCCCTTTTCCCACTAAGCCATCGCTTCCCTCCCACTTACTTGTCCTGTCTTTGATTTTTGCTTTATGGGCTCTCTTTCCTTTATAGTTGAAAATGTAAAGGTACCACATTAAATATTTTAAAAAATTTTCCCTGCCACTGGAACAAAACTTCTACTTTGAAATATATGTGTAGCCGGGCGTTGGTGGCGTACACCTGTAATCCCAGCACTTGGGAGGCAAAGGTAGGTGGATCTCTGAAACTAATTTATAGTCATCTGTTTCTGTCCATTACCTTCCAAAGTATAATTTTGCCTATAATTAACCTGATTGTGGCTGCCTAGTATTTTTTTAGCTTTTAAATTTTGTTTGTTCATTTGTTTATTTACTTATTTATGATTTTTTTTCTAGACATTGTTTCTCTGTGTAGCCTTGCCTGTCCTGGGACTTGTTCTGTAGACCAGGCTGGCCTCCAACTCAGAGATCTGCCTGCTTCTGCCTTAAGTGCTGGGATTAAAGGCGTGTGCCACCACCACCAGGCTTAACTGTTTCCTTAATAACACAATTTTACTTTTCTAATTAAAAATTTTCTCATATGATATACTCCGATGACGTTTTCCCTTCTCTCAGTTCCTTTAGTTTTTGTTATGTAGTCTAGGCTGACCTGCAGTTCATAATCCTCCTGCCTCAGCCCCTGCCTGTTTACTAAGCTCACTGCTACTCTTAGTGGTCTTCATTCCAGGCTTCACCATCGGAACCTTGAGCACATTTTGTAGGGCATAAGCTTGTTATTTCAGTTGTGGTACATTTTTGAGACGTTACTCCCTTGGGTGACATTCTTGGAGAAATCTGTAGGCCAGATAAGGCCATCGTGACAGCATGGCTCCAGGCTGCCACCTTGCTTTCTGCGAGGTTTGGGTTCACTCATGGGCTCCAAGTTTGAAATTCCTGGCTTAAGAATGTGGGTCCAAAGAGAGTGATGACTCTGTCTTGATCCTCATATGACATCTCTGGTGTCCCCTCCCTCTTTCCTGCTCCCTTGTTATATGTAAAGCCAAACCTGTAGAATAGGATCAGACGTAGAGGCTGTTACTAATAGTTTTTGGTAGGCTAGCTTGGGTGCTTGGTCATTTAACCTGAGTGGACAAATTGCCATAGAACAGCTCAGATTTACAGACTCCAATAACTGCCCTAATCAAAGAACACTGAAATTATATTGGATTAAAAATAAGTTGCTGGGCATGGTAGCACATGCCTGTAATCCCAGCACTCGGGAGGCAGAGGCAGGTGAATCGCTGTGAGTTCGAGGCCAGTCTGATCTACAAAGTGAGTCCAAGACAGCCAGGGCTACACAGAGAGACCCTGTCTTGAAAAACAAAACAAAACAAAAAAAGGGTGATGCAATTGCCTAAAATCTGCAAATATGAAGAGTTAGTGTTTCTCCTTCACGTGGCTGACAGGGCTGGAGACGGGATTCAGTGCCTTACGCGTGGCAGGACAGGCCTTTAGGGAGAGGAATAGAAGCCTGCGTAATTGCATAAGTGGTAAAGAGAGTAGAGCCCGTGCTTCCAAATGACCACAGTTTATAGATTCAGGAGATGGGGACGCTCTCAACTTACAAGGAACAGCGCCTTTCTCTTCTAACAATCATTTCCTGTATCTTCTACCAAATTCATAGTTCCCTTCTGACTGTAATAGGGCACCGTGTGTCCACTGAATCAGGCCAGAGGTGTTCTTTCCTCTGTGAAATAGCATCATGTCTTTCCTTGGAGGGTCAACAAGAGGATTTGATGGCACGAAGCATATAATTATTGATCAGTACTGTTCCTTGGGCACAGGAGGCAAACATTCAGTTCCTTGGGCTGACATGGTAAAGTGTCTTCCAAATGAAGAGGCGTGAAACCGTGACCAAAGTTTAGGGCAGTGTGAAAGAAAGCTCTGGGTTGTGGGCTGGGGGAGACGGCCTGGCCGGGGTGGACAGACCTGCTGCAGGCCATAAGGAAAAAGGCTTCGTCTTGTTGAATCCACGCTGGGGACTTGGAGTGGATGCTTCCATGCCTTAGGTGGGCCGGGTATGTGTGGCTGTGTCCACGGGCTTCTCTAGGTGGACACAGTCTGTTGCGATAGTCAGACCACACACGTTGAAAGCTTTTTGGATGTTTTGTGGAGCCTCAAGAGATGAGAAGATATGTTGTTAAAATAAAAACATGGGTTGGAGAGATGGCTCAGCAGTTAAGAGCACTGGCTGTTCTTGCAGAGAGAGAGGGTCCTGGTCCTGGTCCTAGCACCCACATGGTGGTTCAGAACCATCCGTAAACTACAACCACAGGGCACCTGAAGCCTTCTTCTGCCTTCCTCAGGCACCAAGAACATATGGTGCACATGCATACTTATGGGCAAAGCATTTATACACATAAAATAAATCTTTTTTTTTATTTTAAAAAGTAAATAAAATGGAGAATTCTACACAGAGAAACCCTGTCTCAAAAAGAGAAACAATGAAATAAATAAAGAATGTAAGTGCTTTCAGCTAGGTTGTATGTCCGGCACAGGCCTGGGGTAGCCTTGTGTGCTCTACATGGGGCTGGAGTTGAAATCCAGAATGCCCAATCCAAAAGTACGCTCTGTTGCCAATGTACTGAGTAATATCTGGCTAAGGTGGGGGTTGCTTTGCATGCTCATCGGAACATCTTCCTGCTTGATGTTACTCGTGTAGCCATGATTAGCTAAAAGGCTTTATTGTAAGACACTGGAGTGCTTCTTAGGGCCAGCCTTGTACTGCTGGGAGAGTGGTCGTCCGGCCGGAACTGAGGGATACACGCCTGCCCTGCCCTGCCCTGCCCTGCCCTGCCCTGCCCTGCCCTGCCCTGCCCTCACATAATGCTGTCATCTACAAACCCACACTCGAGAACTGTGCAATGGTAAAAGTAACATTTACTCACCTGATTTAATTGTTGCATAACTATTATTCCCCAGATCTAATTGTCACCGCAGAGGCTTACTGCCGCTGTCTGCTAACCTAGGACTAGTCCTGGAAGCTTCTAGCCTCCGTACAATCTAATCTTCTGGGACTCGTTCTGTCGAACCTTTCTCTGGTTTGTCACTTTGCGTCTTCAATTAGATATCAATTTCAAACATTGGTGCTGCCTTCTACCAACTAACTTTACGTTCTTCTTAGGGATTAAAGGTCTGTGCTAAGGGTATGTCCGCCAGCCACTGTAGCCATGTTGCTGGATTAAAATTCCTCTTCATGCAATGGAGTTACAAGAAATTCTCTCTCTCTCTCTCTCTCTCTCTCTCTCTCTCTCTCAAACACACACACATGCTCTTAATCCCAGCACTTGAGGGGCAGAGGCAGGTAGATCTGTGAGTCTGCATGTGAGGCCCTGTTTCAAAAACAAAACAAAACAACAAAAACAAACCCCAAACAAGCAAACAAACACAAACAATTGTGTTGGGTGCTGGCAAGATGGCCCAGGAAGTAGAGGGGCTTGCTGCCAAGCCTAACAACCTCATTACCTGAGTTTGGAAAGAACTGACTTCCTCATGTTGTCCTCTGTCCTCCATGTATATACTGTGGCTTGTGTGTACACACGCACGCACACACACACTTAAGTAAATGTTAAAAATGAAAAAGAATGGTGTTAGCATTGGCACTTTCACGAATACGCCCTTTTGATGTTGAGAAGTCCTCTCCATCCCTAGCCTGGTGTTTTTATCATCGAAAGGTTATGGGTTTTGTTAGTGCTTGTCAATCATGTGGGTCTGTTTGTTTGTTTTTTCCTTTTTGGTCCACTCTATTAATGTGACATATTTTACACACCGAATGGTTTTTAGATACTAATCAACCTTGCATGACCAGATATTTAAGTGCTTATTTATTGTTTGAGTTTGAAAGTGTGTTGAGTTTTTTTTAACTGTAAGAGAATTGTGGTTTTCTTTCCTTGTGACCTTTGTCTGGTTTTCTTTTTGTTTTGTTTTGAGACAGGCTTTCTTTTCTTTCTTTTTTACTTTATTTGAGACAGGGTTTCTCTGTGTAGCTTTGACTGTCCTGGACTCACTTTGTAGACCAGGCTGGCCTAGAACTCACAGAGACCCACCTGCCTCTGCTTCCTGAGTGCTGGGGTTACAGGTGTGAGCCACCTTGTCAGCTTTTGTCTGTTTTTTTATGAAGATAATAATGCCTCAGAGGACAAGGAGGGAAGTATTCTGTGTAGTCTTGGCCGTCCTAGACTCGCTTTGTAGTCCAGGCTGGCCTCGAACTCACAGCAATCCGCCTGCCTCTGCCTCCCGAGTGCTGGGATTAAAGGCGTGCGCCACCACGCCCTGCCCTTTTCTGTATTTGAAAGACTCTGTAGTCAGTTTATTTTACCCCTTTAAGCATCTGGTAGAATTCTCTGATAAAGCCACCTGGGACCCAACTTTTTGTTTATATAGAAAGTGTCACTCATCTTTTAATTTTATCTCTGCTATCTTTAGCTACACAGACGTTCTGATTTTTCATCTCTGAACTGTGACTTTAGGTTATTTTCAGAATTGGGGAAGGCTTCATCCTTTCTGAGTTGGCACCCTGAAGTTTCAGTGCTTGTTACTGGCACTGGGTGGTGAGCAGAGTAGCTGTCCCAGTGTGCAGTGCCTCTGGCCATGTCTGTGGGGACCCTCGGAGGTACCAGACTCTTCCAAATCCACCCCAGATGCCCATGGACCAAAGTTGAGCTGTGAAGTTTTTACATTTATGTTAATAAAACTGCACTTACCTGTAAGGTTTGATGTTCTAGGGAGTTTGATGGGAAAGGAAAGCTAACAGTGAACATCTCTAAGTGCCAGGCACTGTGATAAGACTGTGTGCGTGTGTTATTTCACTTATCTCTTGAAAGGAAGATAATTGTGGAAGGCATAATTATCCCCGCCCTTAATGGAAGAGCCGCTTATAATGGTTCTGATATCTTAGTGTTGCTGGGAACGCGTAGTTGGCTGACTGCCCAGATGGCTTACAAGGCTTTCTACAGAATAAGGTTTGAACCTAGGAGGAGGGAGAAAGAGGTACATGTAAGTACCGTTGCTGGTCCAGAAATTGCATCAGGGCTCCAGAATTGATCAAAGGTCTAACTGACTTAGAAATACAACTTTGTGTATGTATATGCTGGGGTGCTAGAAAAGTGGAAAGAGCAAAAGTGGCAAGTGGTGTAGGATTCTATGGATGGGGCTGGGCAGTGGCGGTGCCCTGTCTAATTCCAGGACTTTGCGGGCAGAGGCAAGTGGACCTCTGTGAGTTTGAGACTAGTACGGTCTTCCAGGATAGTCAGAGCTACACAGAGAAACCCTGTCTTAAAAAAAAAAGAAGAAGAAGAAGAAGAAGAAGAAGAAGAAGAAGAAGAAGAAGAAGAAGAAGAAGAAGAAGAAGAAGAAGAAGAAGAAAAGAAAAGAAAAGAAAAGAAAAAGAGAAAGAAAGGAAAGGAAAGGAAAGGAAAGGAAAAAAATTCTGTAGATGTAAACAGCCCTACAGAGGTCACAGTATGCTCAGAGAGCCGAGGAGTCAAAAGCCAGGGTAGAGCAGTAATTTTGCCCTGGCCTCTGATCGTATCAAGCTGTTTGCGGTGGCTGACAACCTAGATCTGCAGGCCCAGGAGGAGTCAGATGCCTTCTTCCTTCCTCCCCTAGCAGCCCTCGAAAACCATCCCACTCTAGACTGTCACTCCTTATTTTCTTCCTTTTGTTTTTATTTTCTTCTTTCCCATCCACTTATCAAACGTCCATGGCCTATTATGATCATTGTTTTGCTCATGTATTTTCTTTTTTTCTTTTTTTGCTCATGTTTTTTTTAAAGATTTATTTATTTATTTATTTATTTATTTATTTATTTATTTATTATGTATGCAGATCTCATTATAGGTGGTTGTGAGCCAACATGTGGTTGCTGGGAATTGAACTCATGACCTTTAGAAGAGCAGTCAGTGCTCTTAACCTCTGAGCCATCTCTCCAGCCCGCTCATGTATTTTCTTGCTTTATTTATTTTTTGCTGTATTTTGTCTTTATTCTCATTTCCGTTATTGAACCCTACCATAAGCAGCCCTCCTCCTCTGCTTGCAGCGTATGTGTTTTCAGTTGCCACATAGAAACAACTAGAGTGTGCATGTATGTATTTCTAACTTGAAACATTGAATTGGATTATTTGTCATGTAGTTGTATGGGCTCGAACATGCTTATATTTGTGTGAACACCACCATAATCAAAATACAGAGCAGTTTAGTCCCTTCAAGCCCCCACGATTCGCCATATTCTCCTCCCATCTTTAACCCCAGACAACTCTTTGTTTTGTTTGAGACAGAGTCTCGCTTTATAGTCTATACTGTTCTAGAACTCACTGTGTCGGCCAGGCTGGCATTGAACTCAGCATATTCTTCCTGCCTCAGCCTCCCACATGCTAGAATTCTAGGTATGAGCTATCATCCCTAGCCATCTATTTTCATTCCTTCTATCTCTCTTCATCCCAGGGCCTTACACATGAGCGGTAAGCAAGTTACCACTGAGCGCCCGCTTTAAAAGAAGGGAGTGGTGTGTGTGTGTGGAGTGTGTGTGGTGTGTGTGTGTAGGGTGTGTGTGTGTGTGGTGTGTGTGTGGAGTGTGTGTGTGGTGTGTGTGTGTAGGGTGTGTGGTGTGTGTGTGTGGTGTGTGTGTAGGGTGTGTGTGTGGAGTGAGTGTGTGTGTGTGTGTGTGTGTGTGTGTGTGTGTGTGTGTGTGTGTGTTGAAGCCAGATCTCTGCTGTATGGTCTTGGCTGGTCTAGAATTCATGTTCTTTCTCAGCTTCCTGAGTCCTGGCCTTACATGCACCACCATGACTAGCTCCTTATGAAAATTTGTCTGTTGTATCAGTAATGTGGTAAAAAGAAAAGAAAATCAGAAATCACGTATTATATTCAGCCTCTCCATCAGGCACAGTAGCACAGACTTCCTTTGTATTTTGTGGCAGGATGTTGTTGAAGAGCACAAGCCAGTTATTTTGTAGAAGTTTCCTCCGGTTTGCAGTTTGTTAATGCTTACACTTTTCATCTATTTTGCTTGAACAGGGTCTCACTATGTAGCTCAGGCTACCCTTACACTTAGGTTCCTCCAGGGCTACTGCCTCAGCCTATTATTATGTAAATATTCTGTTTTTCCTCCACTGGATTTTAAAAAACATCTGTAGTTATTTTCTTATTCCCAAATCAATTACTATGGTGGTTGATTTCTTTGCATTTGTTACTTAAAACAGCCCCCCCCCAACAATTGTCTCTTTTTCTCAACTCTGATTTATAGATCAATACAGACTGAATTCTTTAAAAAATTTTTTTGAGACTATAATATAATTACATCATTTTCCTCTTCCCTTTCCTCCCTTCAGACACTCCCACACACCTCTCCCTGGTCTCTTTCAAATTCATGGTCTTCTTTTTTTCATTAATTGTTGTTATATGCGTATGTATATGCATCTATATTCCTGAATGCCTAAACAACCCGCTCACAGACTGTTGGGTGCTGGTTTTTACTTTATTCAGTAGGTTACTGCGGTTGTTGCTTTTACTGTCCTTGTTTGTTCTGATGGCTGCCATCCCGGTTACCTGGTCACCAGCGGATCCTCCTGGCAGCTCCTGTATCCGTCATTAAAGGATACAGCTTTTTTTAGGAAAGAGTGTGGTATTCCAGGAGGTTGCTGTTTCCCCAGCTCTGCCCTGCTCCAGCCATTTCTCCAGTAAGCTCTGGTTCTTTTCAGGAGAGGATATATTTAGAAAACAAGAATTAGCTGCCATGGGTTCACTTTTGTTTTTAGGCTCCAATCCTGTTACCATGTGTGCACTTATTAGCCTGTTGGCTGGTACCCAGGGATATTCTATGGTATCTGCCCACTCTGATTTCCTCCTGTCTTTTCCTTAATGGCTTCCTGCACTGCCTGCCCATAGACCACTCTGAGGAGCATCCTTAAACACAGGGCTGGGGTTACAGATGTATGATGCCAAGCCCAGCTTTGTGTGGGGTCTGAGGATTTGAACTCAGGTCCTCATGCTTGTGCAGGAAATGCTTTTCCCACTGAGCTGCCTCACCAGCCCACCATGCGGTTTCTAGGAGCCTTCTTTCTGGGATTGACAGCTAAAGACAGGTACACTTTATACAGATCCCAGCTAAGGGGTATAAGAAGGAAGTTAGACTTGCACCAAATGAAGCAGAAATTCATTCTTGGATTTCCCCCACCGAGGTAAACACCAAGCTAATTAATTGGACATTCTTGACCTCCAGCCACAGACTTAGTCTCAGAGTTTAGGGCCTCTGTTTTCACCGTGGATAGAAACCTTTTTATCTTCGGACAGAAGCAAACTGTCACATCTCCAGCTCTGGGATCTCCGGGGGGGTTTCCCTGCACTGTCTTGTTCCTAGTGTACCCATTGAATTCAAGAGCCACAAGCAACATATAACATTTGAAAAGAGTTTATCACAGTAAAATCAAGAGCAACTTTATGCTGCCTCCGTCAGTTTACTCCCTGGAAGCCAAGAAGGCTTCAGAGCCAGACAGAGGACATAGCGGAGGCGGTACTGCTACCACCTGCCTATCCTCCACTTACCTGTGCCATGACCACCAGAACCCTAAAGGGTTGGTGAAGGCGACGCAGGGCAGCTCTTCAGATCTGAGACTGCGCCTGAACAACTGTGTCAGCCTCTCTTGTCTTAACTTCTCTCCATTTGGGGGAACTGTGGTGTCTGGCCCTGGGCAGGATGGGCCCTGACATACGGTCATAATCTGGTCATAATTTTGTCTCCTTACTTAAATTTAGATCTTAGCACCTTTAATGACAGCTCTATGTATGGAATGGCCAAGGCTGAAGCTTTTCTGGTCCCCCCACAGTCTGAATCAGACTTTGGGATTTAGTGTTTTGGGCTTATTCAGGGTGAAGAGCCTGGTTTGTATGGCAGTGTGAGGTGCAGATGAAGAAAGGCAGTGTTGTTTCATTAGGTGGGGCCATTCTTTGCCACAACTCAAATTATAGACCTAAAGCCTAAAGGAAATTCAAATTTTAATTTTAATTTTAAATTTATTTTGGGCCGTCCTTGCAGCTGATGAGTCTGGAGCTGTGCCTGGAAACAAAAGGCATGCTGAGAGTTTAGAAATGAGTGGTTTCGCTATACGGAACCCTGTCTCAAAACAAAACCCAACCATTTAGCCAAGCAAACAAAAAAAAACAACCTTAGGTCTCATGTTAAGATGCAGCTCCATGGCTAAGACCAGCTGCTGCTCTCTCAGAAGGCCTGGGTTCGATTCCCAGCACCCACATGGGGACTCATAACTGTTTTAACTCCAGAGCCAGGGGATCTGATTGTGTTTGTTTGTTTGTTTCCAAGGGCTCTAGGTATACATGTGGTACGAGTACAATGAGATAAAACACCCATACACATACAACTAAATAAATAAAAGTAAAAGATGTGTTGCGGGTGTGGTGGCACACGCCTTTAATCCCAGCACTTGGGAGGCAGAGGCAGGCAGATCGCTGTGAGTTCGAGGCCAGCCTGGTCTACAAAGTGAGTCTAGGACAGCCAAGGCTAAACAGAGAAACCCTGTCTCGAAAAACCAAAAAAAAAAAAAAAAAAGTAAAAGATGTGACTTTCTGGGCTACTCAAAATGTCTGGGTGGGTAGATACGTTTCAGTGTAAATTTCCCTTCACTGCACAGCTTGAGTGTGAATCAATGGCAGGCTCACCAGCACTCAAAGCCAACCACAGCACCTGGCCTTTGAAGCCGGGGTAGGTCTTTAGTGATATAGATAGCCGTATGTCACTGTGTGAAAAATGACAACTCCCTAACCTTGGTGGCTCACTGATGGTGAGGCCTCTTTCTGTGCATGGAAGGTTACTAAGTGGGGCTGTGTGGGCGAGTGACAAGACTTCCCCCCCGCAGAGAGATGAAAATTAGCCCCACTGTGGTGCAGCTTCCGGCTTGACTTTCTAGTCTTTTCTTGTAGGTCTGCTCTGGCAGATTCCTTTATTTTTTGAGCAAATACTTTGTTTTTCTCTGTCTCTAAGTGTAGAACTCTTGTGTGTGTGTATAGAACTCTTATACCACAGATGTGTTCTGTTTCCTGTTGAAAATGGGCTCTTTCCCCCCCTCCCCCCTGCTCCCCCCCCCAGGACTAAGAGTGGGTGATGAGGTGGCAGAAAGAACAGGGGATGTGGACCGTGCATTCTGTGCATGTGCCTAAGATGCCATGTCAGCAGCAGGGAAAGATAAGGCCTTTTCTTTTGTGATAGCCAAGTCTTGTGGCTTGAAACTAGGCATGGTTGTACACACTTGTCATCCCATCGCTTGAGGGGTAGAGGCAGGACCAGCCTAAGGTCACCCTCAGGTCACCTTCAAGATCATCCTCGGCTCGTAGTGAGTTTGAGCCTTGCCTGGGCTGCATGAGACTCTATCTCGAAATAAGATAAAATAAAAGTTATATGATTTGACTCTTTAAATTTTGTTTGCATTTATATATTTAGTGTGTGTGTGTGCTTGAGTGTGTGTGCATGGCACACTTGTGGACAGCCAGTGGAGGGTGGCGCTTCCCTTGCTCACTGGGCTTGTGTTGTCAGGCAGCAAATAGCTTTACCTGTTGCCAGCCCACAGGTGCAGTCTTTATACTGGATGGTGTTTCCTTTGGAGATTAAGTAAGAGCTGGAATCACCTTTCTTTGGGTTATGGTTTAAATTAGTCTTAGTTCAGTTTTAAAGACAAGCCCCAAAAGTGCAATAAAATGATACAAATGTATGATTTAAGAAGTAAAATTATGCTCACCTTTAACCCCAATGCTCTGAGCAGAGGCAGGCAGATCTCTGGGAGTTCCAGAAATTCAGCCAGGATTGTCTTTTAAAAAAAAAAAAAGAAAAGAAAAGAAAAAGAAAGACAGAAAGAAAAAAAAGATAAGCCATTTATAGTGCCTTTGAAATCTTTCTGAGTTAAATATTTGTTTGTTTGCTTAGGTTTTTTTGAGACAGGGTTTCTTTGTGTTTGCCTTGGCTGTCCTAGACTCACTTTGTAGACCAGGCTGGCTTCGAACTCACAACGATCCACCTGCCTCTGCCTCCCGAGTGTTGGGATTAAAGGCGTGTGCCACCACGCCTGAGTTAAATGTTTTTTAATCAAAACTTTCAGATGGCATTTTCTTTATTTTGTGTGTGTATGTGGTGAGCACATGCCATGTGTGCATGTGGAGGTCACAACTTGTGAGTGATAGTTTCCTCCATCTACCCTTTGGATCCCCATGTTCAGGGCTGGGATGCCCTCAGGTCTCAGGCATGGCAGCAGGTGCCTTCATCCACTGAGCCACCTCACTAGCTCCATTCTTTTTTTAAAAAATGAGCATGTTTATTAAGTTGTATGGTGTGTGTTGGTGTTTATATGTTCTGTGCCATAGCACAGGCGTGGTGGTCAGCGGACAACTTGGAGGAGTCGGGTCACTTCCTCACCACATGGGTCCTGGGGGTCATCTGGTCATTAGTCATGGTAGGAAGCACCTCCCCTCTGAGCTATCCCCTGCCCAACTCAGTAAGAAACGTTCCCATGGGAACTGGGAGTCCATTCTGATGGTCTTCACCCATGGTTATCAAGTCTTCACTTGGACTTTACTGAGATGCTTTGTTGTCTGTGTCAGCTGAAGAGCCACAAGAACAGCGTGCAGGGACAATTGATATGGGTTTCTCCCCCCCCCCCCCCCCCCCGTTTTGGTTTTTTTGAGGGAACTCACTGGCAAGTGGATGCAAATCTGTATGATGAACCCTCCGCAGGAGGCACAGAGGGCCCAGCTGAGCCAGCTGCTTGTCTGCGCGTTCCTTGACTCCTCCCTGGCACTGCTGCTGACTGTCACACACCCGCCACCTCATGCTTTGTCTGTGCTGTCCCCAGCGGCTACACTGAGGGCAACAGGCACTTCCTGACCTACCCTTTGTCGGCCTGGTACCCCTGGAGCATGGTAATTACTAATGGGGTAAAAGTTTGAGTGAATTCGATAGTGTGACTATTTTGATTAAGTGGATGAAAATAAAGAACAAGGGCAGGAGAGATGGCTCTGGTTTAGAGCGCCGCCTGCTCTTCCAGAGGTCCTGAGTTCAATTCCCAGCAACCACATGGTGGCTCACAACTATCTAAATGTGATCTGATGCCCTCTTCTGCAGATAAAGTGCTCATATACAATAAATAATAAATAAATTTAAAAAAGAAAAGAAAGAACAAACCTCCTGGGAAGGCATCCTGGGGGGCAGGGGTCACGTGAGGCGTGAATAGGTTTGGTGATATTAGTTAGTAGGTGGGCATATCTAGAGAGCTTGTCTTCCTCAAAGTGCTGGAGAGAAAGGAGGTTTGGGGTGAGCTCTGCAGCAGCTCTCATGTCTAGGCTAAAGACCATTTGAGTCTTTTTTTGGGGGGAGGGGCTGCTGATGTTCTTGAGATAGCGTCACAGGTAGTACAGGCAGGTCTTGATCCTCTGATCATGCTACACTTCCCAGGTGGTGAGACTATTGGCTTCCGGTGCATTCCTGCCATTCAGAATCACAAAGGGACAGAGAAGAAAGGCTGTGTGTGCGTCTGTCTGTGTGTGTGTGTGTGTGTGTCTGTCTGTCTGTCTGTGTGTGTCTGTCTGTCTCTGTGTGTGTGTGTGTGTGTGTGTGTGTGTGTGTGTGTGTGTGTGTGTGTAACAGCACCTTATTGAGGGAGAAAGTCAGAAAAGGGACCAGACAGTGAGATTGACACTGGCTCCCAAAAGACAAAAACAAAACCCCAGCTCTTGGGTGGCAGCCTCTGGGCTCTGTCTATTCCCACACATGTTCCCCAAATGGTAGAGTTTCTTGCTCAGAAAAATTTCAGAAGAAATTTAGGGGCCTGACCCTTGAATATCAAGAAGGATATTTTAAAAGTAAGATTTTAAAAAAATCATTCCAACACCAAAAATCCATCTAAGAAGAAAAGACATTTGACGAGACTAAGAAGCACTCAGTCCTGAAAGAAAGAAGGCTGTGTGGGTAGGTTATGTCAGCGTGCTGTTCTGTCCGTGCTTTCAGCACTCAGCCTGGTAAACTGTTCTCACGACCCAGTCTCAGGCTATGGATTATTTCCTAAACCACTCACTGGCTTGTCAGCTGGAAATCAGGAAACTGGATGTTCCAGCTTGTTCTGCTGAGGCTAGGGGATTGAACCAGTGCCCAGCCAACATGAGAGTGAGGTTTGAGCCTGTGCTGGGGTCGGTTTAGATTACCTCTCCTTTTGTTGTTATTTTGTTTTGGTTTTTTCAAGACAAGGTTTCTCTGTGTAGCCTTGGCTGTCTTGGAACTCCCCCCTGTAGACCAGGCTGGCCTTGAACTCACAAAAATGGACTTGCCTCTGCCTTCCCAGTGCTGGGATTAAAGGCATGCGCCACCACACCTAGCTTAGCCCTGCTTTTAATAGAGGGGCCCATGTGTGTTTGGGTTTGCTGTCTCCTTAAGGAAGCAGTGGAATTTGTAAAGTTGAACTCACATATTGAAGTTATTGAGCAACTTACACAAAAGGGCATGACCTGGGCTCCCAGCCGCGAGGTCCACGTGGCAGTGCTTGGGCCTGAGGAGCTGAGGACAGCCGACATCTGTGCTTACGTAACCCTGCTTCCCAGCTTTCAGAGCCAGCCCAGCAGGGCCGAGAGCCTGTAGAAGCACACGCCATGCGCCACACAGCAAGGGTGCCCTGGCCCAGCCTGAGGCTTATCAGTAGTGCTCAGGCCTCTTGCTGCCTCTGCTCCTCTTCCTGTGTCCATCAACAGTAGCTCTGAGAAGCAGGAGCAGAGGCTCTTGTCTGGGAATAGTGTCAGTCCTTGGAGTCTAGCTCTGGGGGGTTTTCTCATTGAGGTAGAATTGGGTGTGTAGTGGAGGCTAGCCCCTACAGTAGAGCTGGCTGTGTAGTGGAGGCTAGCCCCTACAGTATGGCAGAAGGTCTGCAGCTTCCTGGCTGACACTGGACCCAAGAAGGCACTCACCCTCTAGGCCTGGTGCTGCTGCATACTCTTCACTCTAGAGATGTGAGCGGCAGGATCCCCCCAGAATGTTGGGATGTCATGGGGGTGGGGGTGGGGTGAGGTGCTCTCAGTCCACTGGAGGTGTGATGGGCTTGTGAGCCTGGTACAGAGTGGAGCAGGAACATGAGAGAGGCTGACTAGTGGCCAAGCTCTGTGCAGCCTTTGGAAGAACAGGTTCCGTGGGCAGCTGGTGACCAGGGTGTTCTCACTTAGGGTTACCCAGCAGGCAGCTCCCGGGAGGTGGCCGCCTCCTCCTGTTCCCTCGCTCGCTCTTCTTGGGCCGTGTACAAATTGACATTCAGTTGGTGCCCAGAAAGCACTGACTGATGGAAATTGAAAACTGTTCTTAACTTGTCACAAGGTGAGTTTGAATGAAATAAACATTTCAGAGAGAGTAAAGGCTGATTTCATTCTTGGTGGGCTCTTTATACTTTGTTTGTGTATGTGTGTGCATGAGTGTCTCGCACATGTGCATTCATGTGATAGAGGCAGACAGAAACGGAGGGAGGGAGGAAGAGAGAGAGTGTGCGTGAGTGTGTGTGTGAGTGTGTGTGTGTGTTGTGTGTGTGTGAGTGTGTGTGTTGTGTGTGTGTGAGTGTGGGTGAGTGTGTGTGTGAGTGTATGTGCGTGTGTGCGTGTGTGTGTTGTGTGTGTGTGAGTGTGTGTGTGTGAGTGTGTGTGTGAGTGAGTGTGTGTGTGAGTGAGTGTGTGTGTGAGTGTGTGTGTGTGTGTGTGTGTGTATGAGTGAGTGTGTGTGTGAGTGTGGGTGTGAGTGTGTGTGTGTGTGTGTTGGAATTGGGTGGGAAGAGGAAGGAATGGAAGGTAGACTGCCCGTGTCACTCCCTCACTTCTTAGATAGCCGCGTTGTTGCCAAGGGAACCTTGGAGGAGAAAAGTCAGCCAGTAGGTGCTGAAGGGCAACCTGGCCACGGGCTATTGGAGCAGCTCTATTACGCTGTCTGTGGCACCTAGGTAGCCAGCAGAAAGGGAATGGAGACAGAGCGTTTAAGTCAGAGACCTGAGCAAAAGGGAGGGTGGCTGCATCAGGGAAAGCGGCTAAGAAGGCATAGGTGGTAAGGTAGGGGCGGGAGTGGGCAGGGCGCTGCGTAGCTGGTTCCTTCTTCCTCCTCTCCCCATCTGGAACATCTGTCCCTTGTGCTTGGTCATTCGCGCTGTCTTGGAAGCAAGGGAAGTGAGAAGGAGGGGTTTCAGAAGACCCTGGATTGGGGCCTGTCCCACTCTGAGCCTGTCAGGACCTGAGTTCATCTAGCCTAATCCTTGCAGTTTACGAGTGGGAAAACAGGCACCCTGAGAGTATGTGGACACTGTCCCAGTGTCACCCAGGAAGTCACCGATGCGGCTGCACTGGGGTCCGGGCATCCCCTCTTACTTGGGCCTCTGTGCCTCAACACATCTCTTCCGGGGCAACCCAGGACACTTTTCACCCTGCAGGTGTACACCTGGGGAGGCTCGGCAGACCACATGTCAACGCCTGTCTTCTGGGTCAGTTTCCGAAAGCATAAGCAAGCCAGGAGGAAGCCAGCCCAGGTGCCTCTTGGGTTCTTGTAAATAGGGTTCTGTCTTTCAGTCACTTTAGAACCAAAGGGTAGTGTAGGGTACAGACAGTGTAGGGACTCCTGAAGGAAGAAGAACCCGGTGTTGGGCATGGGATCTCCCAGAGGTCGTGTGCTAGGGCTGGGGAGTTGAACCCTAAGCCTAATAGGTCTTGCAGAAAAGAATGGGACTCCCTAAGGCCCGAAAGGCCTGTGAAAGCGAGCGGGCCATCTCTGTGGTCAGTTTACCCAGTAAGAAGTATTTGGGGCTGAGGAGCCGCAGTCAGTGGAGTGCCTGCTGCGCACGCGTGAGGACCTGGGTTTAGCTCCCCAGCACCTAGGCTCGGCAGCAAACACCACAGACTCAGTGCTGCGGCCCAGAGCAGGAACAGACATGCAGATCCCTAGAGCTCAGCCTGGCCGCGCCAGTGAGCTCCAGGTTCTGTGAGAGACCTTATCTCAAAAATTACAGTGGAAGCGGGGTGTGGTGGTGCACGCCTTTAATCCCAGCGCTGGGGAGGCAGAGGCAGGCAGATCGCTGTGAGTTCGAGGCCAGCCTGGTCTACAAAGGGAGTCCCAAGACAGCCAAGGCTGCACAGAGAAACCCTGTCTCGGAAAACAAACCAACCAACCAAAAAACCAAAAAATTACAGTGGAAAGCAATCAAGGCGGGGGCGAGTGGGAAATGATGTTGACTTCTGGCCTATGGATATATACACTTACACATACTCAGGAATGCATAGATACATAGCATACAAACAAATTAAAACCAAAGTCTCTTGGGCTTCTTGTTAATTATCCACTCAGCCCTTCCCAAGGTTAGCTGAGTCGGACTGAGCGAGAGTGAGTGTTTGTGCCAGTTACTCCAGGAGATTCTGTTGCTAGGCTGGAGTTAGACTGTAACAGGTGAGCACTAACATAGACCTAGAGCAGAGCATCATGGGAGGACAGAGCCAGGACAACAGCAGTATTGTTGAGAACTGGCTCTGTAAGACCCCTGGCCTCCAAAAGGGATGTCCTAGCCTGGATTCAAGGCACAGCTTGTTTGAGTGAGGCTCCCCTGCCTTGCCTGAGTCTTGTGGCTATCAGCTCTGCTGAGATCTGCCTTAGTTGGTTCAAGGAGAGTGTGAAAGGCTAAGGAAATAGGCGCCGAGGCGGGGAAGACAGCTGAGTGCTTGGGCCTTGCTGCCCCATTTCATACAAGGCCACATGGCTTTCACCATGAAGGGGATGATCCGACCTGTGTCTCAGAAGAAACAGCACTGATGGGAGCAGGTCCTGGGAAAGGGGCAGAGAGACAAGAGGGAGGAGGATCCCAGGAAAGGGACAGCAGGCAGCAGCTGTCCAGAAATACTTTGCAGACAGGCATGGAGGCAGCTCATAGCTTCCTTTGCTAGAGGAAGACTTGAGGAAGACAAATAATCCCTGGGCATATGAACTGCATTAAAAAAAAATAATAAATGGGACAAATGGGAGTCTGCACGGGTGTGGGCTGAAGTGAGTGGTTCTCATGAGTGTATTTGAGGTGTCTCTGATCTGGTTAGTGTTCCCGCCTTCTGTGGGCTCCTCTCTGTGTTCCCCTGCCTGGTGTGTTCCACATGTGAAGCTGGTCCCAACACAGTAACAGTCCCCCCAAAAGACAGCATTAGTCCTGTGATGACGCACATCTAGGGACTGATGACATAGTGACTGCAAGGGATCTCGTGACTGCAGCTTCCGTTGTCGCTGCTGTTCCTTCACTGCCTATGGCTGCAGCTCTCACCCTGCCTTGTCCCAGCCGTAGTTTTTCCCTGTGCAGCATCTTGCTGGTGCTCAAGTTTCTGGGACCTATTTTGAGGCTGTCTGAGGAGCGTGGAGTACCATGAGCCGGGCTTACAGTTTTGGGGCTCTACTGGATTCCCCATGTTTGCCTGGACCACTTGGTGCCCTACACAGCCTCATTTTCCCCCTGTTCCTGACCACCGAGCCAGCATCTACTGTCCGCCTTTCCCTAGTTGTCTGAGCTAAACACTCTCTTACTGTCCCGTTTCCCTGACTTGTTTTTCCAGGACAGGAGCTCTGGAGCCATCCTGGCCTTGCCTTTTGATGGATACGGTTGCATTATCAGCCACTGTCACTAAACCTGCTTTCATCATCTTTCCAGCTGTTCCTTTTGTCTCCTTTTCCTCTGGGGTCTCACTGCCCTTGCCCTTCTCAGTCCTTCCTGCTCCCGACCACCTTCATTTTGAAGCTAATTTCCCCACAGTGACCGCCCCCCTTCCCCACAGTGACCACCCCCACTTTTCCCCACAGTGACCGCCCCCCTACCGTTCTCCACAGACCACCCCACCACCACCACTGTACCCTTCTTTCCTTTCTAGTTAGATTAGGTTTAGAAAGAGCCATGTTAGTCCTTGGTCTAAAGCCACGCAGATGACATGGGTGACTGTCTGGGTTTGCCCGGCACTGGGAGTTTCTGGAGCAAGAGCTTTCCGGCAGTGATTGGTCACATTAGTACTGGTCACGAATGCTCTTTTCTTTTTTCTTTCTTTTTTTTCTGTTTTTGTTGTTGTTTGTTTGCTTTTCAAAGACAAGGTCTCTCTGTGTAGCCTTGGCTGTCCTAGACTCACTTTGTAGACCAGGCTGACCTCGAACTCACAGTGATCCACCTGCCTCTGCCTCCCGAGCACTGGGATTAAAAGTGTGTGCCCCCATGCCTGGCACCAATGCCCCTTCTACAGCACCCTGTCTCCGTCCTCCAGGAGGAGCCGTCTTCTCTGTAGCTGTGGTCTGCTCAGCTAATGCAGTCTGTGGCATAACGGACCCTGTGGCTGGCTAACTTTTTCCTTCCACCTCTCTAGTTGGCCCCATGGTGATTGACTTTAATATTCCTGTGGATCTGGAGCTTTTGGCAAAGAAGAACCCTGAGGTAAAGATGGGCGGCCGTTACTCCCCCAAGGACTGTGTCTCTCCCCATAAGGTGGCCATCATCATCCCATTCCGCAACCGGCAGGAGCACCTCAAATATTGGCTGTATTATTTGCATCCGGTCCTACAGCGCCAGCAACTCGACTATGGCATCTACGTCATCAATCAGGTAAGGTTTGGGAAGAAGGGACGAGGAAGGTAGAACTCAACACACAAAAGTGAGATCAGTCAGTGCTGAAAGAAGGGAGTGATCTCAAAGAGCACAATTTTACAGGGAAATGCCAACTCTGTCACCGCTGCTGTCCTTATGTAAACAGTGCAGTGAGCCAAACTCCAAACGGGGTGCCTGCTTGTCGCTATCTGCTCTGCTAGCCAAGGGAAACAGGTAGGGTGTGTTTGGGTTTGTGGAAGTAACCTTCTGGCAAAAAGTAAAGAAAAAGAAAGACATCTCCAATTATCACAAAGTAAAGCACTGATTATTTATCATTTTTAGGTAGCTATAGTTTTCTTTCTACTCTACAAAAATAAATAAATAAACAAATCCCAAAGCAATAATCCATTTTTATGTCAGATTTTTGGACAACTCTGACATTGATCCAACTGGACTGTGTCTTTCTCCTGGGGCATCCATAAGAGACCATATACCCAGAGGAGGCTGTCGCTCCTGGGTCTGGGAAAGTCCTATTCTGGAGCCTCAGAGACTGGTGTGGACTGGGCTGCGTCTCCCCCTGCGCATCAGATCATGGGTGTGAGGCTGTCATCTGTTAGGACACGAATGCTGAAGACACCACAGCCTGTGGAGACTCAGATAGCTACCAAACCTTCTTAAAGTTTCTTTGGAGACAGGGTCTCACTATGTAGCCCTGGCTGTCCTGGAACTCACTTTGTAGACCAGGCCGGCCTCAAGCTTCTAGAGATCTGTACCTGCCTCTGCCTCCCGAGCGCTGGAACTAAAGGTGTGCACCACCACCGCCTGGCTCACGTGATAGTTCCAGTTGTTAACAGACTGCCTCATAACAAAGTTTCAGCTGCCGTCAGAGGGCTGGAAGCTTGAGGGCGGCAGGCTCTTACACGTCTAAACATTCCTGTGGTAACTGAGGCAGCGCCTTGCTACAGCAGCCCTCAGCTGGACGAGCAAACAGCTATCTTAGCTTCCCGGAAGTAACATCACGCTCCCTGACTTTGATGGAGGCAGAGGACTGTTAGCAATCTTACCACCCCAGGCAGGTTCAAAGTTTAGCTTGAAATAAAACATTTGGTACACAGGCAAGTCAGACTCGTCAGTGTGCCCAGATTACAATATAAACATGCATTTAAGTACTGGGGATAAGCCAGGCATGGTGGTGCACTCTTTTAATCCCAGCACTCGGGAGGCAGAGGCAGGGGGATCTCTGAGTTTGAGGCCAGCCTGGTGTACAGAGGGCGTTTCAGGACAGCCAAGGCTACGCAGTGAAACCCGATTTGAAAAAGGAAGGAAGGAAGGAAGGAAGGAAGGAAGGAAGAAAGGCAGGCATGTGCTGGATGGTGAGTGTCTAATGCTTTGGGTGCTCAGAGGAAGGAAGGGCAAGAAGGCTGTGCCCTGACACAGCTAGAACAGGGGCTCCTAAATATGCCAGGATGGCAGATCTCAATGATGGCGAACTCTCCATCCACTGGCATACTGCGGCCTCCGGAGGCTTTCCTGAGCCAGTCTAGAGAGAAAGCTGTTTGCCAGAATCATCTCCAGTGATGAGAATGTTGTGAGTCACACTACGGAGAAAATAACCCTAAATGAGCCCACTCTCTGCTTCCTCCTTACTTTCCCCAGGATACCAGGGACTCCCCTCTCTCTTTTTTCCCCCGCTTGTACCTCTGTAACAGAAAAGGAATCTTTTTTTAGGCGTTGGGGTGTGGCTCAGCGGTAGAGTGCTTGCCATGCATTCATAGGGCACGGCTTTGCGGGTCAGCACTGCCGCAAAGCCAAAAAGTAATGTTTCACTCGTCCCCTTCGCTGTTTGCCAGGACTTGCCTAGACCCTGGAGGGCAGAGAGCGGGGATGTCTGCTCTGTGTCACAGGCAAGGGGCTCAAAGAGTAATTAGTCACATAAGTAATAGTGGGCTCAAGTGAACCCCAATCCAGACTCGGAGTTTAATAATCCCCTCCACTGGGGAGCTCTTTCTGAGGCCATTTAGCCTCTCCCTGGGGTGTTCCTCAAATCCAGGGCTGGGAATAAGCCCCGTACCTGGAGAGCCAAGCCCCTGATAACTCAGCTCCCTCCAAGAAAGAAAAGGAAGTTAGTATTTCCTCGCTGTGCTGGGGAGCACCTGTACAGTGACAAACCCTTAGTAAATATTAGCTGTTATTTCCCCTCTCCCCGGGCTTCCTGCCTCAGGCCGCAGCCTGGTGCTTGGCTGATAAACTCTTTATTGTCTTCCTGCCTGCTCTTTACCCCACCGTAGTTCCAATATCAGGGTCCTGCCTCCCGCCTGTTAGGCCACTATAGGGTCAGAAGACAATGAATTCCAGTGTGAGTCAGACGACAGGTTCTCGGAAGACTCCGGGGCCATGCCTTGTCAACGTCTTTAGGGGAGGTTTGTGTCCTGAGTCCCACACACAGAAGTGAGCTCCCATGAGTTTTTATGGTTTGTACTTCTGTCTGTAGGGAGCTGTTAACCTTGCTCAATGTAGCCCCCTTCCCCCCGCTGCTATGAAACTTAAAGCTCAAAACAAGTGTGCTGGAGGGGTGTATGCGAGGGGCGCCCCAATTGTTGCAGGGAGGAGCAAGGGTGTCTTTTGAGCTTTTTTTCTCCTCTTGCCTTGACATCCTAGGTAGGTTCTGCTAGAGTCCCTGCACGTCCTACGTAGCACTGTGGATCCCCGCTCTGAGACATAGGTATCCGGCTGAGTCCAGCACTGGGATGGGGCTTGGTGTGGGAAAGAATGCGAGGTGTCATACAGGAAGGAAGGAAGGAAGAAATAAAGAAAGGCAAGCATGTGCTGGATGCTACTTCCTCGTACTTTAGTTAGGAATGACAGAGCCAGGTAATAGGAAGGTGCCACCAGGTAGCACCAGACTTAAATGGAGAAGAAAAAAAAGAAAGAAAGAAAGAAAGAAAGAAAGAAAGAAAGAAAGAAAGAAAGAAAAACAGAGGCGAGAAGCCTCAGGGAATATCCATCATAAAAATTACACAGTCACCACCGTGACAGTCCTTTGTCCCAGAGTCAGCTTTGTCCAGTCTCACTTATTTGCTTCTGACAGCTTTTGTCTCCTCTCTCAGTCGCTTAAGATCTTTGTGGTTCCACCCTTGTCACTTGTCTTTAAAATGACTTCCCTCTGCCACTGGCAAAGGCCTGAGTGATCTGAAACCTTAGCGGGTGATACCATCTGGGCTAGTCCTTCCCTGTCACCCTTCACACAGTGTGCCACCCAGACACTTGTCTCCCCCACCTCACACCCCCACACCCCACCCCCCCCACCCCCGTGCCTTGGCTTACTCTGCCCATGGCCTCCGCCAGTGACATTTTCTGGGTCTGTTTTCAGCTTTCCATTACCTCATCAGCTCTGTGAAGCCCCTGGAGGAGAGGTGACTTCTCCCCCTTCACAAGGGACAATTAACCATTTTTGTGCCTCATCTTGGCCCTAGATTCCCAGTCCCTGGCCAGACTGGCTCCCACATCTCTGACCGTGCCCCTCCTCCACCGCCCACTGTGGCCTCTATAGGGTTTCAAACATGGATATCTTCCCTGGAGCCCTGCCTATTTACTGATGGCTACACCCAGGACCCCTGTCCTTTCCTACTTGGCTGTCGTGACCCTTGTAGAACTGGCACAGCGCTCCTCCAGGACCCCTCCGCTGAAGTCCCTGTAGATTGCTGACTAGGACATGGGCTACTGTAGTAAAACCCCTTAGGGGAGACTTTTGGTGAGGGAAAGTACATGTACGTTAGCCCTGTGTTGGTTCATGATCACAAAGCTCATTTTGGGGCCAGACATGATAGGTGATTGAGACCTGTAATTGTAGTACAAAAGGGGGGGATTGCAGGTTGGAGACTGACCTCACTACATAGCGTGTTCAAGGCTAGCCTGGGCTACATAGCAAGACCAAAACCAAAAGCAAAGTGTTTTGTGTTCCTTTGCATTTTGACTTCCATAGCCCTCCAGTGAGGGCGCCTGATTGTCCCTGCTATGAAGACTGCAAAGATATCATGGCCAGTAGCAGAGCTGGGACTAGACAGGGGTGCTAAGGAGTGTACGGCTTGCCATGTTTGTTACTAGAATGTACCACATTCATTTGCCGTACTGTGAGGCTTGTTAGATTATGTGAGGGGGCAGCAGCTTGTGAGGGATAGCTGCAGAGCCCCCAGGAGCCTTTCTGACTTATTATGCTTCCAGGCAGACCTAGCTGGACAGGCTGGGGGAAGCAGGAGAGCCAGCCTGGGCTAGGAGGGCAGGTGGTGCTGGCTGGCTGGCTCGATTTTTTTGTTTTGAACAATTTTTTTAATGTGTGTGTGTGTGTGCCCACACACATGAATGCAGGTGCCCACAGAGGCCAGATCTGCTGGAGTTTGAGTTGTGAGCAGTTGTTAGCCTTCTGATGTGGGTATTGGGAACCAAACCCAGGTCCTCAGCAGGAGCAGCCCTTCACCCTGAGTATAGTTTTGGGCTAATAAGATGATAGTTCCGGGGACTGGAGAGATGGCTCAGAGGTTAAAAGCACTGACTGCTCTTCCAGAGGTCCTGAGTTCAATTCCCAGCAACCACATGGTGGCTCACAACCATCTATAATGTCATCTAATGCCCTTTCTGGCCTGCAGGTGTATATGCAGGCAGAGCACTGTATACATAATAAATAAATAAATAAATAAATAAATAAATAAATAAATCTTAAAAACAAAAAAGAAAGATGATAGTTTCTGTCAGCTTGTGGCTGTAATTAGAGATAGTTTGTACCCTCCTGGAGCAAGAGCAGCCACTACTGCACCTCTCTGGGTTATGGTCCACGGGGGCAGGGCCGTGAGCATGCCTGCCTATGGCCCATGATGTGACGTCTGTCTTGATTATCTTACGTCACCTGTCACCTCTGTCTTCTATTTCTTCTTCCAGCTGTCAGTGGATGTGTGTATGGAGTGGGGGGACTTAAGGACTGTGGGGGCTCATCTGTTCATCCTCCCTTTCCTTGGGACATTTGGACCTCTCAGCTTGCTGACATGGATGTGCTGTGGGAAGGTTGAGGGTGTCTGTCACCCCCAGCCTGAGTGCCACCCTCTGCCCTGTTGTCTCCCTCTCTGAACACGTCTGTGTACACAGGAGTGTGCCACAGTACTTACAGGTATTCGGTTGCTACTGAGTGGCCCTCAGACACTGTGCCGGCAAATGCCATTTTTCTTTGTGTGCCCGTGGTTCCACAAAGAGGGAATGACAGCTTACTTGGCCTTGGAATAAGGGTGGTCAGGGTGGGTCCTTTCTCTGCTGCAGCTTGGAGTTTACCTTTCTACCCATCTCCTTTGCATGTGCTTTTCCCCCCTTCTCATTGGGGAGTTTTGCCTTTACTTGTTACTCCTATTTGTAGCAAAGCAAGCTGAAGGAGGAGCTCCTATTTGTGGGCGACTTCTTACTCTGTACCCACCTTCTCTTCCATCCTCTCTGCCTCCTCTAAAGAAAGAAAAGGCGACTTATCTACTGCCGCTATCCTAACTACTGCCACCCACCGCTGCCGCTGCCGCCACCACCGCTGCTGCCACCGCCACCCTGGTAATGTCCTCACATCTGACACAGTGCCAGGCCTTGCTGGACAAGGGAAGCTGTGACTAAGCCTGTGGCTGTGCTGTCCTCCAGCTGGGGGGGCCTCCCAAGCAAGCGCAGGGCTGCTATGGGCTTGCTGGGAAAACATGAAGATGCGTGGAAGCCAGTTCATGGCGTAGAGCCTGAGAGACCTCGCTGTCTTTAGAGCAGACCCTGGTAGAGCTCATAGTGCATGTATGTAAATGTTCCTGTCTCGCCTCTCTTTTCAGGTCCATGTCATTAGCGTCTCCCCATGCTGTCTCACGGTCTCGCATTCATTAGCGTCTCCCCATGCTGTCTCACGGTCTCGCATTCATTAGCGTCTTTCCATGCTGTCTCGTGGTCTCTGCATTCACAACCTCCATGCTTTCAGAGTTGATCGTTGAGTTCTACCACAGTTACCTTTTCCTTTATTAGAAGCCTAAATAAACCCCAGCAAACATCCTCAGGTCTCAAGTTTGCTCTGTGTTGGCTTCTTCTGCATTCAAGATTGTTTCCTCTGGTTGGTTTGCAGATACAGAGTTGTATGTTAAGAAATAGTTTACAGCCAGGCATGGTGTAATCCCTGTAATCCCAGCACCTGGGATTGCTGTGAGTTCAGGGCTAGCCTGGTCTACAAAGCAATTCCAGGAAAGCCAAGGCTAACACAGAGAAACTGTCTAGAAAAACCAAAAGAACAAAAAGACAGACAGACAGACTTAAAGTTAGCTGATACAAATAGACAAATTGCCTTTTGAAAGAGAAGTCTCTGTTTTTAGCTTGTGTCTTACACATTCTAGAAGTGCTTAGTGCCACCTTTTGCTGAATTCTGCAGAAGTGTCTATATCCTGAGCCCAGGAAGGGGGCAAGCTTTCTGCTCTGGCCTCTGTGGAACTGGGGTTTTGCCTACACCACTCAGAATTCCCACAGCTTTTTCCCCAGCCTCTGTTCTGGGAAGCAAATGTGCTCACCCTTGTGAGTGACTACTGTAGCTAACAGAATATTGCCTCCCAAGAGTATGGGCCTTCATTCTGAAGAGCCTATGTCTTTTACTTATTGGGGGAAAAAAAAAACCCTCAACCTCAGAGTCAAGTGTTTTGGCCATGTCTAAGCCCAAGGCAACCATTTTATTATGGATTAAAAACCAGGACTCAACTAGGAGGTAAAAGAAGAGTGGGTATTAGCTGTTCGGCGATTGTGTAGTCCCAGGCTCGCACATCACTCTGGGTACCACTTCCAGCCTATCTCCTGTTAAGACTGGGGCTTGCAGGGCTGCCCAGCCAGAGCTTCTTCAGCTTCTCACAGCCCACTCAGCCCAGGTCTTCTCGGCATCTGAGGAGGCATGGAAAGACACTTGGGGCATAGTTACCATGTGCCATTGGCTACAGACCTACCCCTAGATTTGGAGGTAACTGTCTGAGTGGAGATGGCTTTGTAACGGCACCCCAGCAACCAAGTCTCTTCAGCCGCAGATCCTCTGATTCATAGAGAATCTTGGGAGCAACTTTGTTGTTGAACTGTCTTTTGCTGGAGAGCATATATGGTATGTCCCCAATCCATCTGGGTCTCAGCATATATCTGCTGGTGACACATCTGAGCCTGCATCCCTAAAAGGCAGATGGGTGGATGAAATGAATATTCTAGAGGCTGTTGGGACCTAGACAAGTAAAACGTGGTTTTCTTTAGCTGGTTCTCTGGCCTTTGTTGTAACCAAAGGAAGTCTACTCTTGCCCTCCTTAGTTGCCCTCAGGATTTTCCTGCAGATCAGACTAGACTCCAGTACCTGTCCTGGCTCCCTCCCCTCAAAAGGCTCTTATGGCCAGGCGTGGTGGCTCACGCCTTTAATCCCAGCAGAGGTAGGTGAATCTCTGTGTTTGAAGCCAGCTTGGTCTACAAAGCAAATCTGGGACAGCCAAGGCTACACAGAGAAATCCTGAATCAAAACAAAACAACAACAACAACAACAAAAAGGCTCTAGCTGGGCGGTGGTGGCACTCAGGAGGCAGGGGCAGGCAGATCGCTGTGAGTTCGAAGCCAGCCTGGTCTACAAAGGGAGTCCAGGACAGCCAAGGCTACACAGAGAAACTCTGTCTCAAAAAACAAATAAACAAACAAACAAAAAAAACCCAGAAAGGAAAAAAAAGGGCTCTTATGAGTGCACATGCTTAGGGCCAGGAAGGCATGAGGAGTGAGTGGAGCCTCTTCCTTGATTCCTTAGAGGAGGAATTAAAAACTTAACCACCATTGCTTCCTGGACATGGCTGTCTTACATGATGCAACAGCTTTCTAATTGAGCTGGTCTCCCTGCCTTTACTTGGATTGAGACACAAGTGCCTCCTGACATGCAAAACATGTGGGCCTACCTCGCCTGTTTTAAATCCTTGTAGTTTCTAAAATGGTCTTTTTTCTTCAGTCTTTCCAAACCCTCTTTCTAGACGATGCCTTTGTACCTCTACCCCCAGAGTCAGTCTGGTCTCACCCACATCTTCTCAGTCATTTAGAGATTTTGCTATTTGGGGCCTTTCTTCTTTTTCCTGTTTTCTCTCTCTAGTTAGGAAGGGGTAACTACAGGTCTTTTCTACCAGTGTGAGATGTGAGAAGCCCATTTTTAAGAACTGGGTCATGCTGGGCATGGTGGTAGGTACATGCCTTTAATCCCAACACTCAGTCTCTAATTTCAAGGCCAGCCTGGTCTTGTCTCAAAATACCTAAATAGACAAAAACCAAAACAAGACAAACACAAAAATCCAACAAAAAGCCCAAGTCACTTTTTAAAGAGGTCTTTGCTTCAGGACGAAGCCTTTCGTCCCCAGACTTGGCAGTGTGCATGCCCACCTTTTACCTCCTCTCTAAAGCTCTCTCCCTGCTGCTGCTAGAGTCTTAATCGTGTGAGTCACAGGCTAATTCAGTTAAGCCTGATCCTATTTAGAACAGACCTGTGTGTCAGAGAAACAGGAGCTGACAGGGACTCTTGAAGCTGGTGGGAAAGGCCATAAGCAAATGCTAAGAAATGTGGGGTCCCCTGTTGGAGCTCAGCGGTTAAGAGCACTGTCTGCTCTTCCAAAGGTCCTGAGTTCAGCCAGGAGTGGTGGTGCATGCCTTTAATTCCAGCAAGTGGGAGACAGAAGCAGGCAGATCACTGTGAGTTCGAGGCCAGCCTGGTCTACAAAGGGAGTCCAGGATGGCCAAGATAACATAGAGAAACCCTGTCTTGAAAAACCACAGACAGAGAGAGAGAGAGAGAGAGAGAGAGAGAGAGAGAGAGAGAGAGAGAGAGAGAAGAGAAGAGAACAAAACAGAAACCCCAAAAACAAAGGTCCTGAGTTTAATTCCCAGCAACCACATGGTGGCTCACAACCATCTATAATGTGACCTGGTGCCCTCTTCTGGCGTGCAGGCATACATGCCGGCAAAATACTGTATACATAATAAATAAATCTTTTTTTTTTTTTTTTTTTTTTTTGGTTTTTCGAGACAGGGTTTCTCTGTGTAGCCTTGGCCATCCTGGACTCACTTTGTAGACCAGGCTGGCCTCGAACTCACAGCGCTCCACCTGCCTCTGCCTCCCGAGTGCTGGGATTAAAGGCGTGCGCCACCACGCCCGGCTATCTTTTTCTTTTTTTAATAAAAGGAAGATGGAGTCCCCAGGAATGTTAGCAAACGGCTACAGGACTCAAGCATTTTGGTAATCTGGTAGTTCCAGGTGGATAAAAAGCGTGTTCCCATAACTGTGGTGGTAGCTGAACTGTCAGCAGGTAGGGCACTGAGGCCTTTCACATACTATTTGATTTCTCACAACTCATTTTGCATCATCCCCATGTGACAAAGCAAGAAACTGAGGCACAGGTATGACTTAGCCAGTCAGTTATCCAGGAGGTGAGGAGACCGGAACGAAAGTAAGGGTCTCCCTGTGTTTGTCTCCCTGTGTGTGTCTCCCTGTGTGGGTTTGGCCCGACCTGGCACTAGGTGCTTAGTCAGTTTGCACTTAGATGAATGAAATAGCAGGTGGTCAGGGTCATGGGGTGGGAAGGAGGCTTTGGGGAGAGAGAGAGAGAGAGAGAGAGAGAGAGAGAGAGAGAGAGAGAGAGAGAGAGAGAGAGAGTGTGTGTGTGTGTGTGTGTGTGATCCCAGCACTCAGGAGGTGGAGGCAGGTGGATCCCTGTGAGTTGGAGGCCAGCCTGGTCTTCAAAGTGAGTCCAGGACAGCCAAGGCTACACAGAGAAACCCTGTCTCATAAAAAACTAAAAAAAGAAAAGAAAGAGATAATTGAGTTTGTCATTCTGACCAAGAAATGTACGAACTTCACCCAAAGAAAACTAGAAATCTGCAATCTCAAAGGAGGAAGAGGAAAACACACTTTGCCCATCTTCCCACTTTAGGTTCCCAGTGGGCCCCAGCCTTGCCGTGTACTTTCCTTCTTCCTGCTTCATAGAGATGACGCTAGTTGGAGAGGAGACACAGGAGGCAGAGCGTAGGTCAGGTTATTTGGAGAATTGTCTGACCAGTTCTAAACGTGGGCCCTTCCTGAGCTGAAGGAACTGTGTTACACTGCCCTCAGGGAAACTGGCTGAAGCAGGCCTGCTTGGACTCTGCTCCAAAGCTACCATTGTTTATGGGCTTTGGCCTCCAAGGTGCTTGCTTGTTCATGGTTCTAAATTTTTAGCTCCTGGAAAGCGAACACGGTTTAGTCTCAGGCAATGCTTAGCTCAAACAGTCATTGCCAGCAGGTCCTGTGGTACAGCGGAGGCCACCAGGGATCCCCAGCCCGGGTCTCTGGAGTATCCTAAGGAGGAAGGGCATAGTTGTGGGTCTGGAGATACTCTTAGGGTATAACCACAGAGGGATTAAAGAGCCTTTGGGCATGCGTTCCTTTAACTTACTAGAAAAGTGGTCATTTGGAGCTTTGTGTTCCAAAGTGGAATTTGGGTTGGGACAGTGATTGTTAAAAGAGTGTCAAGATGATCAAGCCATACACCCCTAGGGTAGAAACACTTACTCTATGCCTTATATATGAGATCTCCCTATGGACATGAGCAATATGTTGTTACAGTAACAGTGGGTCCAATAACTTCTTGGTTTTCCTATTCAGTCTCTACTATTTGGACTTTTTGCCCTGTGGCTTACATGGAATTAGTTCCACCCAGAATTTCAGATCAACTCTTTGTGGTGGAGCAGCCAAAGAACAGAGTGTTCCTTTAGGCACAGCTTGCTCTCCTTGTGCATGGGGGAAGGGCTTTGTTAGGGCTAGAGAAAGAGCTCTTGACCGGGCGTGGTGGCGCACGCCTTTAACCCCAGCACTCGAGAGGCAGAGGAAGGCAGATCACTGTGAGTTCGAGGCCAGCCTGGTCTACAAAGTGAGTCCAGAACATCCAAGGCTACACAGAGAGACCCTGTCTGGAGAAAGAAAGAAAGGAAAAAAAGAAAGAAAGAAAAAAGAATCACCTGTGTGCCAGATGATTCTTTAACCCATTCTTGGTTGTCTTCTGACTTCCTGGTTCCTGCCTTTCCTACATGGTTTCTGAGTTATCTAGCTGATGGCCTGGCTGGGGAGTGCCAACATTTCCAAGTTTTTATGCAGGCGCAGGGAGAGGGGAGTTTTCGTCTATGGACGTCAAGTCCTTGTGATGCTCAGAGTAGAAGCTCCAGTCTTTTGATCCCAAGAATTTTACGGAAAGGTGCCTTAGTGATGGAGAGTCCAAAGTGTGTGTGGGGGGGGGGTCCTCTGTGCATCACATGCTTCAGTGAGGTCAGAATGAAAGCACAGGCTCAGGAAATGCTGTGTGAACTGCTAAGGGGCCGTCCATGCTGGGACATCTCTGCTAACCCTGGGTCACTGGTAAGAACAGACACCCTAGAGTGACCCTCAGGGAGATGCTTAGGTTGGAAATTTATAGAAAGTGCCATCCTCTGCCATTGTACATTGAAACTTGTCTATCTGTCTATCCATCCATCCATCCATCATCCATCCATCCATCCAGCTATTACATTTTTATTTTATGACAGTGGGGCACCAGTTGAATGAAAAACAAAAGTGTAAGTCTTTGTGACACGTTTTTTCATGGGTGATACTGGGGGAAAAAACCAGGGTAAGTCATTTGAAATATGAAGGGTCTTTCCACCATCAGGCTTGGGGACCTGGAGCAGGTGCTTTGTCTCTATCATGTGTCGCTGACTGCTTCCTGCTCTATACCGTGAGCATTACAAGGGCAGTCCTCCAGCATCTAGCTGGTGGTCTGGTGGGCAGGTAGAAGTCCAACCATGTGTCAGTCAGGCTGTAACAGAGAGCGGAAGTGAAGAGGCACCCAGTTTTCACTATTTCCTGTGTAGTGTTGCTGGGGTCTGTTTATAATACTATACATGACATTTAAATGCCTGTCACCTTTTCTTTTAGAGCTGCACATAGTTCTCAGACTCATAATGTACACACTTTGGGCGCCTGGGTGCCAGATTACAGGTGTGTACACCTGCCATGCCTGGCCCTTATTTATTTATTTATTTATTTATTTATTTATTTATTTATTTATTTAATTTATTTGCAGCTCTGTTTCACTATGTGGCTGCACATGGCTTATTTAACCAGTCCCCCAGTGATGCTTATGTAACTGTTTGCGATCTGCTGTTCTGATGGGCACTTGACACTGAGTATTGTTCCCAGTTTGTCACACACATGTAAGCCCTTCCCACTGGACAGGCTCCTGGGAATGGGCTTGCTGACTCAGAGAGCTGACGCTCAGGATGGATTTGGGAAGGAAGGGCAGAAACATGAGGCCCCAGAGTTAACTAGTGACATCGTGTAGCAGACACGTCACCCACCCTTGTGCGCGCTACGCTTTAAGGGCTTGTGTGGCATCTCATACCGCTTGCTGTTTCTGCACCAGGCTGGAGACACCATATTCAATCGAGCTAAGCTCCTCAACGTTGGCTTTCAAGAGGCCTTAAAGGACTATGACTACAACTGCTTTGTGTTTAGCGATGTCGACCTCATCCCGATGGACGACCATAACGCCTACAGGTGCTTTTCACAACCACGGCACATTTCTGTTGCAATGGACAAATTCGGGTTTAGGTAAGACACCCTCGGCCAGAGTCTGCTACGAAGGTGCTGTGTTTTTAGGGGTGGACTAGAAATTGCAGTTCCTCTGCAGTGTCCCTAGGCTCTGCATGGGAATGCCACTTCTGAGAATTGGTTGCTTTTTTAAAAAAGCCTGGAGTCATATATTGCCAGAGAAGGAAAGAGTGCCTGTAATTACTGTGTACCCTGATAACAGTGGTTAATACTTGGCTTGACTCCTATCTTTGGGCTCCCAACAGTGGCTGGATTTCCTCACCTTCTACTCCCCTCTGCCCCACATAGTTTGGGAAGCAAAGTGGACTCTCCAAAGCTCACTGAGTCTAGTTATTGGGTAGCTTGGTCTATATCGCTCAGCACTTTCAAAGAAACACGGTTCTGTTTCCAAAAACAAGGACTGCTGTTCGAATGTGGGGCTCTAACTTTATTATCAGTGTGCTAGTGAAGAGGACAAATGTTCCCGTCCCCAAGGGCAGCTGTGTGACCCAAACCTTATTGACACATGTGGAACATAGTCTTTTTATTTGTTTGTTTCTCTGTCCCGGACTCACTTTGTAGACCAGGCTGGCTCCAAACTCACAGTGATCCACCTGCCTCTGCCTCCCAGAGAGATGAGATTACAGGGGCGTGCCACCACGGACTGCTTGGAACATAGGCTTCTAGTCATTTGTTTAATCTTAAAAGGGCGTGGGCTCCTGCTCAAAGATGTGGCTCTGACGTTTCTATCAACCTGCTAGTGAAGAGGATAAATATTCCTGTCCCCAAGGGCAGCAGTGTGACCCAAAGCTTATTGATATATGTGGAACATAGTGTTATAGTCAGTTGTTTAATTGTAAAAGTCAAAAGCCCAGGCATACTGGTGTATACCTGTATTCCTCGCACTCCAGAGCCAGAGGCAGGTGGATCTCTACAGTTTGGGGCTAGCCTGGTTACATACTGAGTTCCAGGACAGTCAGAGCTTCAAAGTAAGACCTGTCTTTAAAAAAAAAAAAAAAATCTAAGTCAGTGAGTAAATGAATATTCGCTTTGTTTCACAGTCCATCCTTGTTTGCACTGAAGAGTTGAACACATATTTGAAAAGCATTTATCTTCCCTTCCTTAAGTAAACTTGAAGCTCCAGGAAGCTGTGCTGCAGCTATTTGAGCTTAGGCTGTGCTAGTAGCCTTTGTGTGAATACAGCTGCCCTGTGAGATATTCTCGTCCTCTCTTCCTCCCCTCCCTTGATGGACCACATAAAACATAGGTCTCTTTATGGTCAGAGCTGTTCAGGCTCTATACAGAACGTCATATTTAGACTCCTCAGGAATTAATCTGTGGCCACTTGTCCTCCTTCCCTCTCTTTGAGTGTCTTCCTTTTAAGCGGCTTGTACTCTGACCCTCTATTCTTCTCCTGAAGTGTGATGGTGAGGCCCAAGTAGACACTGAACCCTTTACCATAGCACCGACAGCGGTTTGCAGACACCCTGTGATGCTCTGTAAATAATGCCGGTAGATAAGAAAAGTAGGAGAGGCAGCACAAGTGAGTCTAGTGAAGAGAGCAGTACTCCACTGAAGTAGGAACCTATTTCTAGAAAAGCACTGATTAACAAGACCTAGTGTTGGTCTAGGTGCCTTTGGCTTTAACCGGCGTCACAGATGTAGAAGCGGAGCTATAACTCAGTGGGGGAGCAGTTGGTTGCCCAGCATGGTTGAGGCCAGGGCTCAGTCCCCAGTTCTGCATTTGACACCTTCCCAACCCCCCAAAAATGTATGTGAGGTGTGCCAAAATGGATAATATGAGCCCTTAGTCATAGCATCTGACTCTGAATCCATTGCTTTAGATTCATTCAAGCAGAACTCCAGAGGTCCTTTCAAGCCAGCGAGGTGTTCTATCCCTGTAATTGTAGCAACTGGGAGGCTGAGGTTGGGAATACCATCTGTTCAAAGATAGCCTAGGCAGGTGAGAACAAGGCTGTGACTCTGTGACTGTGTGTGTGTGTGTGTGTGTGTGTGTGTGTGTGTGTGTGTGTGTGTGTGTGTGTGTGTGTTTATGAGAGAGAGAGAGAGAGAGAGAGAGAGAGAGAGAGAGAGAGAGAGAGAGAGATGGGGGAGGTAGGAGGGGGCCCAAGTTCTACGCAAGTGCACATAACTATAATCTTAGCACTTAGAAAGCCAAGGCCAGTGAATCATGAGTTCAAGGCTGGCCTGGGATACAAAGTGAGTCCCTTTCTCCACATACAACTTCCTCTCCAAAAAGAAAAGGAACACAGCTGATGTTCAGTAGTGTTTGTTCTATATGGCTCATTTGTGTATGCTCTGCATTTTCCTTAGTTTATGTAGTTATATAATGGTCTCTTTAGAGTTCAATATGTACCAAAGTATAGTTTGGAGTTGCACTTAGTTTTATGTTTATATAATATAAGATATAAGGCAATAAGATAATAAGGTACCAGGCAGCAGATATTATGTTATAAAGGAGTTCATTAAATGAGTGTGGGAGAGAAGGAAAGGGGGGGGGGGGGAGAGAGAGAGAGAGAGAGAGAGAGAGAGAAGAGAGAGAGAGAAGAGAGCCACAGGAGGGTCTATCCTTTTATATAGCCCTGGGCAGGGCCACGCCCCCAAGCAGGTAGGCAATGACGTCACAAGTAGGCAGGCTGAAGCAGTGTCCTAACAGGGTAACAGGAAGGCTCTTGTGTGGCCTTTGGGGCAGAATCTATCTTTCCTACTATGACGCTTTTAAGATATAAAAGGGTATAGAAGGACAAAAGTCCCTGGTGTCCCAGTACTTGGCAATGTGGAAAAGTAGACTCTGCACCTTACTACCTCAGAATAAAGTAGAAAATTTGAGGCAGTTTCCAGAGATGCAGTTGCCACATTAGGGCTAGTGTTCAAACCTTGTGCTTTTGGGAGGAAAAGTGATTGGCCGATAGGGTAAGCAGGGAAGACAGCGAGCAGGGTCGCCTGCCTAAGTGGTTCTCTGCAGGAACAAGGTTCACAGAAGGTACATTCCAGAACCACAGGGCAAAAGCTGGACTTAGCCTGCTTGTAACTGGTTCCTAGAGAACCAGAGGCTCAGTACTGTACTCTTAGGAAAGAAGGAGATTCTGCATATCTGAACCCTGATATAAAGCAAATTAAACGTCAAAAGCTAAGCGAACTGGTTTGGCTCAGGGCAGGTTGTGAAAAGATAGTGAGTAAAGGAAACAAATTAAACAAAGATAACTCGCAGTTATGGAAATTTCCTCCCAGTGCCTAAGGAGAAACTTCAGAAATATTCTCATGGCCAGGTACCTTTAGTCTCAGCACTCAGGAGACAGAGGCCTGAGTCTGTGAGTTCAGGGCCAGCCTGCTCTGCATAGTGAGTTCTAGGTCAGTCATTACTTGGGTCAAAACTGACTAACCATGGCCCTCTGTCTGTCTTCCTCCCCAGCCTGCCTTATGTTCAGTATTTTGGAGGTGTCTCTGCTCTCAGTAAACAGCAGTTTCTGGCCATCAATGGATTTCCTAATAATTACTGGGGCTGGGGAGGGGAAGATGACGACATTTTTAACAGGTAAGGTTCACGGTTTCTGTCTCCTCTCGGGCTTCACTTCTGGTGTTTGGGTCAGGGGCTGGGTTATTCTAGAAGGATTGGCAGCCAGGAGGAAGCAGTCAGTACTCAGCCTGTGCTGAGATCACGCCAGTGTAGGTCTTCAGGTGCTTAGCAGAGTCTGTACAAAAGTGAGCGTCTGCCTTGGAGTATCTTAGGGAAATGTGAGGTGGGGAGGAATTGGAGGGGCAGGTTTACCTGGACTCCCTCCATGGCTTTCCGTACTGAAGAAGCAAACCTGTGTCCTGTGTGAAGGCACCGTCACAGAGGAGATGCTTGGTGTGGAAAGCACTGTCCTAGCGAGCATGAGAGCGTGAGTGCCACGTAAACCCAGATGTGGCAGTGCACGCTCTGTGAGATGAGGCAGGGGAAGCAGGGCGATCCCCAGATGTGAGGGTCTCTTTCAAAGAAGACTTTAGCTCGCTGTGGTCCCTTTCTGCTGTAAAGCAAGTTTCCTTCCATGGCATCTTAGTGCTGCGGTTTTATTTTGAATAATTTTAACCACAAACAAGGAAAGCCAGAGTAGAAGCTGGAATGACAGCTCAGCAGTTAAAAACACACACTGCTCCTGCGGAGGACCTGAGCTTTGTTCCCAGCACTATCTTAGTTTAGGTGTCTCACAACTTCCTGTAACTCCAGCTACAGAGGATCCAATACCTTTCTTCTGGAGTCTTCAGGCATCAGCACTCAGATGTGCATACACACATGTATGCGCGCGCACACACACACACACACACAGTGGCACACACCTTTAATCTCAGGACTTGAAATGCAGAGACAGGCTGATGTCTGAGTTTCATGAGTCTGGTCTACATCGAGAATTCCAGGACAGCCAGAGCTACATAGCGAGACCTTGTCTTTAAAAAGACAGTAATTTAATGAGCCTACGTAGAGCCACGTGATCCGTGCTTATTATGCTGTGGCCAGTCTTACCCTATTCGCACATTCCCCAGGCACTTCTTAAACTAGCAGCTTGTCTCCTGTAGGTTGTGGGTAGTAAAAGCCATCTGGGAGCCAATCTGAACTTGTTGCCTGCATCGGGATGCACTGGCTGAGTTAACAGAAAGTGGCTGTCAGAACAGCGTCCATGCTGCTCAAGGTTACCGCTGTGAGAACTTGCCAAAGCTCCAAATCCTTAATAAAGGCCTTGACAGAAACTTGAGTGTTAGCGTATGCAAACCGGTTATCAGGCATGCGCATATTGAATATGTACTGCATTTAGAGCATTGTAAAGCCCGTCCTGATGCTAAGAACCTCACCACAGGGTTCAGACAGGACACTTGCTCCTCCATACCCCTTACCTGGGAAGCCGTCTGGACTGCTGGGGCAGAGCATCAGGCTCACGGGGTAGCACAGCCTTGAGTGGTCAGCAGGATTGGGGAAGGGAGGCGTGTAGAGTAGGACTGGAGAGATGGGTGGTACATGGATAGTGTAGCTCTCCAAGAGATGAAGATACACCTGCTTACTGTATGCCAGACAGGAAGATGAGCCTACAGGGACAGCATGGCTAGACACCCGCCTCTCACCCAGAGCCGCCAGTCCCCTTGGATATTTGATGTTTCACTTTGGGGCCTTAACGAGGCAAACACTACAAAGGTTGCAGAATCTGTCATTTCTGTATAATTGGGAAAGAGTCTACATTTTTACCTAAAGCCTTCTGGGCTGTGTCCCAGCATGATGCGTATGGTTTGGGCTTAGTGACCATCTACAGGCCCGTGGCTGGGTCCATAGTCTTGTAGCCCGGCTCCTAGAGCCAAGCCTTCTGACAGCTGCGGTGATGACTGTGCCTTTACTCTCTGCAGATTAGTTCACAAAGGCATGTCTATATCACGCCCAAGCGCTGTGGTGGGGAGGTGTCGCATGATCCGACACTCAAGAGACAAGAAAAATGAACCCAATCCTCAGAGGTATGTTCTCTGTATGTGTTCTCTTCATGGAAGAGTTATTATATGTGTGTGCATGTTTTTACCTGTGTCTAAGTATGTGCACCATGTGTGCCCGGTGCCCTCGTGGTCAGAAGAGGTTATCGGATCCTCTGGAACTGGAGTTGTAATCCACTTTGTGGGTTTCCTCGGCAAGAGCGGCCAGGGCCGTGTCTCCAGCCCCCCTCCCCCCCCCCCCCCCCCCGCCCGGGTATGTTCTTATTACTCTTCCTTCCTTAAAGGGGGCAGGCTGCGAGTGAGGCTTGCACAGTGGTCCGGGTAGCCAATCTGTGGTAACCATCCCGGGCAAAACAGCTGTTGGGAAAGAAGTACAGATGTTGTTGACCAGTTTCTTCCAATTACGTTTTAACCCATTCCCTTCGCACTTTTTTTCCTGGTAGGTTTGACCGGATTGCACACACAAAGGAAACTATGCGTTTTGATGGTTTGAACTCACTTACCTACCAGGTGTTGGACATACAAAGATACCCATTATATACCAAAATCACAGTGGACATCGGGACACCGAGATAGCATTTTGGTACAAATAAGAGACCTGAAAATGGCCAGGGACCTCAGATGCGTGTCTCTGCCAGTCGACTGGGCTGGTCCCTCTCATTTGTACAATCTGAGTGATAGTTTTCCTTGCTTATCGTTCAGACATCTTTCCAGATGCCCGAGGTGAATGTAATGTTTACCGCCTGGCTCGGCACTGGATGAAATTCTACAAGGCGTTTGTCAGTGTAAAACGGTCAGCCTTTGGAGGCTTCTTGGACTTGTCCATAGTCTCGCCCTCAAAGAGTCAGAACTGTACACAGGACAAAACCTAGTGACCCGGGTCACATTCGCACCGCTGAGACAGCTAAGTTGTGAAATGGATAAGAACTTTGCTTTAACCAGTGATGTTCAGAGTGCATGACAAATGAAGGCTGCTGTTGGATTCACATTAATGCGATATTCTCTGAATATTTTTTTTTTATACAAAAATCAAAATTTTAATCAGTCTTGTGTTCTGTCCCTTTCCTACTTTCTTTCACCGGTGTGCAACTATTACAATCACTGTGTGTGTGTCTTTTCTTAGCAAAAGAATTTTAAAACTTGAGCCTGGAACTTGGTATCCTGTTGTTGTGTGGATCCCAAGGCCTCATACTCAGAGCAGGCACTCTCACTTATGCGACCTGTCTCCAGGTCCCTGTCTGATTTCTGAATGTAAAGTTTTGTTATTTTGTTTTTGTTTTTAAAAAGCAGTTTGTAGTATTTTAAAGAATAAATTGAATTCTGATCATGTTATAGCTTGATTCTGTGTTGATCCAAATTGGAATAGCTATTGAGTGTTAAATCATGACAATTTATTTTTCTGGGCATGCTATGTTAAACTTGAATTTCCTGTGTATTTTTATTGTGGTATGTTAAATGTGTGGAAGGGGTTGACTGTTTTGGGGGTGGTTAGTGTATGCTGTAGGGGTCACAAATGAGCGTCTGATTTAGCTGACGGGCGAGATTTTTATGAAGAACAAAATCACTTTCAGGTCCCTTGATGAGGGCAAAGCCTTCAGGCCAGCATCATCCTGCCAGGGTGGGTCAGGGACAGAGCTCTCCCTCCACTCCCCTAGGTGGGCAGCATGGAAGGACCCTCAGGCTCCCAGAACTGACGCCTCAGAGCCCTAGGCTATGAGGTTGAAAATCTTAAGAGTCAGGTTGTTTACCATCCCTCTGAGCTTCTGCACTCCCAACCTCACCCTCACCCCCGCCCGACCCACCCAAAGTAACCAGCCCTGACTTTTCTCCTGCTCTTCCTCCTTCTCCCTTTTCACTCTGTTGCTTCCTTCCCTAAAATTTCCTGTGGCACTCAGGGTCAGACTGTTCATCCTCCAGCAGGATTGTGCCTTTTAATTAGGTCTAGAAAGTTCACCCGAACCCACACCCTCATCTTTCCTGAGAATCCTGGTGCCTATTACGCCCCTCATCGCCACTCAGGGTTTTAGCGGGTGCTCCCACTGCTCAGCCACGAACTCCCCTGTGTGGAGATGCCTGAGGTGAGCTGGCTAGAGGTGCTCAGCGCATCAGGCCGGGAGGGCTTGAGAGATGCAGCCTGGCCTGAGATCCTAAGATGCGGCAGGCCGTCTAAACCCAGAGCTAAGCCCTTAGTGTATAGGCTGAGCAGATGGCTGGCCCTGATCCTACCTGTGCCTTTGTTGCTTTGAGCGGCACAGTCCCTAACTTGCTGCTTTTTCCAGAAGCTTTCTAATGTGTGAGTTAGAAACTACTTTCCCCAGCCAAAGCAGCCAGGTTGTACAAAATCTCTGCTCGCTCACTTCTCCATACCTCTAGAAGGCCGTTAAAACTGAGACAGGCTGCACGGAGGGGACTTCTGGGGAATGGAGAGGGTTTTGTTTTGTTTTGTTTTGTTTTCTGTCCCCAGATCCTGACTTTTCTAAAGTGCCTTAAAAGAAGAGAGGCAGATGCGCTGCGTGCTGTCACCTGCGTTTCCTCTATCACTCCTAAAGCAAAGCTCTGACTTTCCTCTGTGCTGTCCCTGCTGGGTTTTATTTCATGTCAGGTCTGTGGTCCATTCTCAAGCACCAGGGAAGCTGTCCCGCCTGTCCCTTGCATCTGCTGACCTTCCAACAGTCTCTGGAGCACCTCAGGCCCAATGCACAACCAAAGCACTGCCGGGCCTGCGCCTGCACCCGGCCTAGCATCTTCGCTGGGGGCTGGAGGATTTAGGAGTTGGGGAACACTTCCTTTGCCTGGGAGTTCTGACCCGGGTGCAGCCCACGCTGTGCCTTTCTCTGTGTGTGTTTTTGCTGGTGACCTGTGCAGCACGGCCTTTGGGAAGGATGGGAGGCACAGGAAGGCGAATGAAATGCTGCGTTGGCCTTCAACCCGCCAGGGTCTCCACTGCCCCCTGGGCTGTTCCACAGACCTGTGATACTATGTATGTATTTTGATATCCCATGTATACAAATGTATTTACCACTGGGGCTGGGAGAGGGTGGCTGTCTCTGACCTTGATGTTCAGAACAGACAATTTTTGCCTTTGAAATGCAGTAATATAACATGAATAAATGACCCTATCTTTGTAACTGTGGTTTCTCTTCTGATTTAAGGGGTTTGGGTTGGTGGAGGGAGGGGACACACGATGACAGCAACAGGCTACACACAGCTCCTAGAAGTCAGATGCTTCCTCCTCGTGGGACCTTCATTATCTGTAAGTGGGTACGATACCATGTAGAGACGAATTTCAGGCTTAAAAGAGATGCTAAGTTTAAACTAATGACCAATACTACACAGGTACTCACTCACCACACAGTACCTATTTCCAACTCAAAATAAAATTGTCCCTAGCAGCTCTCTGGCCATCGTCTGCTGTTCTCAACAAATGTCAGGTTGGTTGAGGATGGATCTGAGAGCCATTTGTGCAAAGTATTCACGGTGTGCGTTACTTGCTGTTGCCTCATGCAGGGTCTCTTGCCAGCCCAGGAAGTTTAGCCAGTGGCTCTAAACTAGTGATCCTGGAGTTGGGGGGGCATCAGAACCTAAGGGTTGCCTGTCCTCAGTAAGCCAACTAAAGCAGCAAATAAGAGATTGGTTCAGTGTGGGAACTTAGGAGGATCAGTGCCCCTCCCCAAGTTGTCAGCATCAGTCCTAACATAGGTTTAGGGTTAAATAGAGGGCAGGAGTTGTATACTGCAAAATAGGCCTTGCCAGGCTGTGGTCCTACCTATCACCAGTGTCTTAAGCTCCCAGTCTCTCCTGCAAAGTCACCTGACAAGATGCTGGCAGTGGGGGAAATCTCTTCCCAGGAGACAACTTCTCTCTCTGGCTGACAGGTTGGCTCCTTCCTTCCAGCATGAGCTTTCTGAGGAAATTCTAGTTCTCTGAGGTGTATTGTCACAGTGGCGGGCGTGATTCCCTAAAAGAAGGCAAAAATGGCCCCCTCTTATGTCTCTCACACAAAATTTGGTTTTTGTTTGTTTGTTTTTCGAGACAGGGTCTCTCCGTGTTAGCCTTGGCTGTCCTGGACTCACTTTGGAGACCTGGTTGGCCTCGAACTCACAGCGATCCGCCTGCCTCTGCCTCCAGAGTGCTTGTTTCTATTTTTAACTGAGGGTGTATGCACATGTAGGCAGGTGCCCGTGGGGGCAGCCTGAAGTGGGTGCCGGCACCGCAGGCCTCTCACTGGCTGGTTTGCTGACCCTGACACAGGCCAAAGGAAGTCAGTGCACAGGAGAAGCTGCTGTAGCTTTCCTACCGAATGCCAGGTCTGTGAGATGCAGCCCCCTGCAGCCATCTGGGTTGTCTACCCTACAAAGGAATCTTCAGTAGCCTCTGGCCTGAGAATCCATGGGAGATGGTTAGATACGGCCTTCAAGCACGATACACTCGGCCCTTCTGACATAGTGTTATCAAGTCTGATCGAAAAAGCAGTTCACTGCATCTTTTTTTTAAAGATTTATTTATTTGGTTTATGCATATGAATGCTCTGTTTTTTTATACACCAGAAGAGGGAATTACAGATGGTTGTGAGCTACCATGTGGTTGCTGGGAATTGAACTCAGGACCTCTGGAAGAGCAGCCAGTGCTCTTAACCGCTGAGCCATCTCTCCAGCCCCCGTTCACTGCATCTTCTGACAGTGTTCCAAGTGTGTGGGCTTTCTTCCTACCAAACAGGTGCTTCCAGTCCAATGGCCTGTAGTGTCACTCATTCAGTACCATCTACCTGGAGTCCGAATTGCACGCCACAGGCTAAGGACTCAGTCACAAGATTGTCTCGCCACCACCAGCAATGGCAGGTAGCAGGCTGAGGCCTGTGCCCCTGGCCAGCTGCCTGTAGATTCCTGGGATCCCTACGGCAGCTTCAACTAATTTGCCAGAAGGAGTCACAGAACCCAGGGAAACATACATTTACAGTTTCTTATAAAATGACAGTTCCATCCAGGCCTGTCGTCCCAGCCTCTCAGAGCTGACATAGAAGGACCACAAAAATCCAAGGCCTCCCTGAGCAAACTAGTGAGACACTGTCTCAAAATTAGGGGAAAAAAAAGGAGGGGGGGATGGGGAGGTGGGTCGCACGGGCTGTGGAAATAGTTCCACTTGCTTTGTGTATGTGAGACCCTGGGTTCAATAATAATAAATGTAAGTGTAATAAAATGGAATAAATAAAGGATATTGGGTCTGGGGAGGTGGTGAGTGGATAAGGGGGCTTGTGCGAGAATGAGAAGCTGAGTTGGAATCCCCAAAATCCGTGTGAAAACCTCAGGTGAAGAAGAAGAAGAAGAAGACAAAGCAGTGTCCTCTGGCCTTCTCCTGTGTACACATGTAGCTCTTAAACAGGCGTGCATGCACATACACGCACACAAATATTTACAGAAGCTACCACTGAGCAGTCAGATAATAGGCAGAGGGTGAGGCCTGTGGGAAGGGGAGAGGGGACTCCATGCCTTCCCTGGCTATGCCCTCACACACTTCTCTGTATATTGCCCAGAGCCTTTGGAGTGTTCTGCTGGGTTCACCTTGTGATGCTGATTCCATAGGGACCATCGGTGATGTGCCGAACCTTAGCAGTCATCACTCCTTCCGGTGTGATTGGACTGGGGGTGAGGGGGGTGGGGGGTGCAGGGTCCCACGTTCTCCTCATGATTTGTCCTCCTAATGGCCACTTCTGTCCAGGAGTCCACCAGGCGTCACCTCACCAGAACATAGGTCACTCCGGTCCTGCAGGGGAGTTCACGGGATGTGAGCCAGCCGCAAGAGCTGAATGTGAGACCAAAGGTTCCAGCAGCGCTACTTGTAAGAAAGTAATTTTTTCTTACAAGTGAGAGAATTGCAAAGGCCCTAGGCCAGGAACCAGGGCTGTTTGTCCCACCAAACCACAGAGAACGCAGGCCTCGGCAACTTGTAAGGTCTGGGTTAGAAGAACAGAATGGGGGGCTGGAAAGATGGCTCAGAGGTTAAGAGCAGTGACTGCTCTTCTAAAGGTCCTGAGTTCAATTCCCAGCAACCACATGGTGGCTCACAACCATCTATACTGTAATCTGGTGCCCTCTTCTGGTCTGCAAATGTACATTCAGGCAGAACACTGTATACATAATAAATAAATAAATCTTTAAAAAAAAAAAAAAAGAACAACAGAACGTTTACATATGGGGGCTCGTAAAAGTAGTCTCACCACTCAGGAGGCTGAGACAGGAGGATCGCTATGAGCCCAAGACGAACCTGGACTACACGGTGAGACCCTAGAACTTCTTACCCTGTCAGATGCAAAGTGAGATCTGGCTGAACCGGTCCCGCCAGGCAACCCTCATGTTCTTCTTTGACCGTGTTTCCAGCCGGGGAATGTGGCTGTTGCATTCCTCACGAGACTGAGAAAGCTCTGTGGGTATGGTTGGTGTTACAGGGTGATAACATCATTCGACCAGAACTCGGAGGCATTTGAGGGGGCATGCGCACACCAGCGAGACACATACCATGGTGGCTGGAGGTGAAGGGCAGAAGGCTGTCGCGGGTCATTAGAGGTGGTCATTACGACTGTGCTGGCTTTCTCTGCCTTTACCCTTGTGTGTCTCTGGGAAAGTCAGGCTCCCTTTCCAGAACTCTACGTGCTCTTGATTTTTTTTTTTTTTTTAATGACCTGCCCTCAGAACTCACCCTTGGGCTCCTGCATAATTCTGCCTTCCTGACACACAAACTTCCAGAAGCTCTCTAGTCTAACCTTTCCTGTGATCCGAAGGAATTCACTGTAGCTCTGGTCTTCACTTGTGAAAACAGCAGGACCGAGCCTGACCCACACCCACTTTTAAAAAAAAAAAAAAAGAAAGGAATCGGCTAGAGCCACATGCAGCCTCCCTGCCACCTGAGGACTGACAAGCGCTAGAGGCACACCTTGATTTCTATTTTTTTGTTTTTGTTTTTTGTTTTTGTTTTTCGAGACAGGGTTTCTCTGTGTAGCCTTGACTGTCCTGGACTCACTTTGTAGACCAGGTTGGCCTCGAACTCACAGTGATCCACCTGCCTCTGCCTCCCAAGTGCTGGGATTAAAGGCGTGCACCACCACGCCCGGCTCAGCTTGATTTCTAAATCAAGTTTGACACTGTCCCTGAGGCCTGGCTTTTCGGTTGCTACTTTTTCCTAAGACAACCAGCCTTCCTCCCCTAGGGAGGCTAGACCATGCCAGGTTCTGACGTATGTACACACCCATCCTCCCTTCGCCAGGTGGGACTTGGGTGCAAAAAGTGAAGCCAGGGCTTAGGCAAAGCAAGATGGCGGAGAGCCCACTCGTTTCCATCTAGTGTGGGAGAAGGCTGGATTAGCCCTGGGGTGAAGACAGCGAGAAGCACCCAGGCAGGTTCTGTCTAGATAGTGACAGGGGTTCCCTGGCATTGGAGTGTACTAGAGTTTGCAGGGAAACGGAACCGTGACTTGGTACTGTTGAGCATAGTGCTGAAAAGCTAGGAGTTAGACAGACGTCCTAGTGGGCAGACACACAGGGAGAGGGGCCATGGCGAGGTTAGGAAGGTGGTGCGCTTCCATGGTGGCGAGCCTCTTTCTCACCCTCCCACTCTGAGGCGAAAGCCTGGCAGCTTTCCTGTGATGGACTGGCTCGGCAAGTTCGTATAAAAGTAACTTCTGTTCTCCTGACTCAGTTGTGGTCTGTGGAGGCTAACTGCCTCCTTCTGCTAACCTAGGCCTAGAATGTTTTCAGTCTGAGACTCACTGCTGAATAAGCTCTCCCTTAGACGTTCTTTCTGAGCTCTGGGCTGGCTGGTTCAACTCAGCTGTTCTGGCTCCAACTCCTCTCCCAGATGACTTATTTAATCTGGCTTCTCTCTCAGCCTGGAATTGCTCTGCTTGGCCTCAAACTAACTCAGCAATCTGCTCTAATCTTCTGGCTCTTTCTCATTTTCTGGCTCATTCTGTCTTCACCTGAATTCTCTCTCTCTCTCTCTCTCTCTCTCTCTCTCTCTCTCTCTCTCTCTCTCTCTCTGCAATCCATCTCTCTATTACTGTCCTGGTAAAACTCCTCCTCTCTCTGTAAAACTCCCTCTTAAGTAGCTTCCCTTTCCTCTCTCTTCTTGTGAGAGTTGGGCATATCCTATTCTGTCAAATCTCTGATTCGTCCCCTTTTGTGCTACTCAATTAGACAGCACTTTCAGACATGGATGCTTCCTTCTACAAACTAACTTTACCTTTGTTTGGGATTAAAGGCATGTACCACCATGCCTCCACCTAAGCTTTTCTTACCTGATACCTGCTCTATACCAGGCTGGCCTTGAACTCACAGCTGTTTGCCTCTGTCTCCTGGATTCAAGGTGTATTTATATTCCAGCCGGATCACACAGACCTAGAAGGTCTTCGGATGTGATCTCTTGCCAGAGCAGCCATGTTCTGAATTAACATGCCTCTCCATGCCATCAAGAGGGGACTGTGCAAGTACATTTTACTATAGCTATAGACAATAAAGTGGACCTATATTCATTTATTAGAAAGAGGCGTAAGGGAAAAAATTAAAAAAGACTATTTCCATATATGGCAGGGAGTTGTGTCAAATTCTGCTTAATTTAGTGCAGATATTATTGTGAAATTGCTGGTGGGCATCGAAACATAAGCAGAATATTGTGAGTGTGTTTCACCTTCCTTCACAGACTAGGCCTAGGCTCTCGTTCTGGGTACCCATGGGTAGCTGGTGTTCATGTTTCAGGAAATGCCAACATTGAGAAAAATAAGCTGAATGCTGCAGGTGTAGCATGTGTAAACCCCAGATTCTCAATCCCAAACACCACAAGAAAAAGCAAAAAAAGAGTGAGAGTGGAGGCTAGCTAGACAGTGTGGGAGTGGGACAGACAGGGAAGGGGGTGCCCCTGGGATGCTATGGGTCTTAACAACACCTGGAGGAGAGGAAGGCCTCTGTCTGTCTGTCTGTCTGTCTGTCTGTCTGTCTGTCTGTGTCTCTCTCTCTCTCTCTCTCTCTCTCTCTCTCTCTCTCTCTCTCTCTCTCGTGTGTGTGTGTGTGTGTGTGTGTGTGTGTGTGTGTGTGTGTGTGTGTGTGTGTAGGCCTGAGTCCTGTTAATGTGTGGTAGGATGTGGCATCACTGTGGAATCCCTGAGGGCCAGATTGGAGAGACTTCTAGAAATTTCTTGCCACTGTCCTGAGTGCAGCAAGCCCCCCATGCCCATTTCTCTTGTGCAATAAAAACATTAAAGACAGAAACATTGGGAAGGGAGCACAGAACCCTGGGTCTGGAGAAGCAAACCTGGCTGAGGCCCTTGATCAGGGGCGCCGGGAGGAACAGCAGCCTCGGAGGAAATGAACAGACCCTCTTGCCAGTTAGAGCCTTGGCCTTAGACTCCAGGAGCCCTGGACTCGGCCCAGGCAGACCCTGACATCTGGATTTTGATGTAGACTTAAGCCCCAGAGCTATGGGAGTCTCATTTCCCGGCCAGATGTAAACACAGGACGCTTGGCCTGTGCTCCTGGACTCAGTCCCTGCGTGAGAGGAATATTCCAGGGCACAGCCAACTAGAGGGCATGCCTTTATCTGTGAATCCTGTGTGGTAGGGTGTGAGGGCTGTGTGCCTGGCCTTGCCAGGCTCCTGTCAGTTCCATGACACCCAGCCAGCAAGAGTTTCCTGCAGCTCAAGGATCCAGTCAAGGCCACTGGGGCTTGCAAGGACCTTTGGAGTGCTTCCTGCCTGGCTTTGGCCTCCTGTGATGACAGTGGCACAGGAGACAATGGAGGGAAAATGCCTGGGGGACTCAGTGAATAGCTGTACACCTCTGATCCCTCCCCTGCTCTGTGATGCTCTTACAGCAGCCCCATCACCGAAAACTGAGGCTCGAGGAGGTCGCACATCCTACTTGGGGTGACACAGTGCCTGACACCGACCCCTCCTTCTCCTCCATCAGCCCTGTAGCCAGCCTCAGTGGCCCTCGCCGCGGCGCTGAGGACCCCACATGGACCTGAAACAATCGGGTTTTCAGCCTCTTGACGTTCACTGCGAGCAGCGACACCACCACGAGTTCACAGATGGCACAGATCCTCCCGGACTGTGCTTCCCTGGGGCCGGGCCGGCACCTGTGGTCCTGGGAAGCCCAAGGTAGAAGCCACCGCGAGGCTGCGGCAGGAAGTGACTGCGCAGGGGGAGAGACGCCATCCTCAAGGCTGGATGCCTGCCTCCTCCCTCTCCTCCCCACCAAGCACCCTCTTCCCAAAAGGAAGGGTAACTGCCACTCTCTTCCTTAACCTTCTGCATGTTCCCAGCCATAGGCAATGTTAGGGCTCATGTTTTGTTTCCAGCAAGTCTAGGGCCCCGTGGTTTGCTTTTATGAGCCACAAGCAGGCTGGGGGGGGGGGGGGGGGGGGGATCAACTGCATCAGCCCAGACCTCAGGTTCTACTCTGCTTACTCCACATAGATATTTACCCAGCCACAGCGACAAGGGGGAGGGCTACACATTGAGGACAAAAGAAACCTCTCCTGTAGCCAATTTATCTGTTGGGCCAGCTGTCCCAGACACCAGCCTGCGCCGTACCTAGCTCTGTATGGGGACACTACTAACTGAGATTATGTCCTCCGAGTCCCTGGCTTGGCTGTTGTGAGTTTGGTTGCTGGAGTTCAGCTCTGCTTCGCTTCGCTTCATGCGTCTGGGCACTCTCCCTATGTTGTACCTACTTTTTATTTTTATTTAATTTAATTAATTAATTTTTAAATTTATTTTTATTGTATGTGCATTGATGTTTTGCATGCACGTATGTCTATATGAGGGTGTCAGATCTTGGCGTTACAGACAGTTGTGAGCTGCCATGTGGGTGCTGGGAATTAAACCCCGGGTCCTCTGGAAGAGCAGTCAGTGCTCTTACCCGCTGAGCCATCTCTCCAGCCCCATGCTGTGCCTACTTTATGGCACAGGTTCGCTGCCCACAACCTCTGAGAGTTCTAGGGCTCTTCCTCAAGGGAACAAGGACCCGCAGGGCTTTTTGAGCCCCTCCCTAACTCTGAGGTCATGGTTTATTTTGCCAAGCCAGGAAGCCAGAGAGAAGAGAGGGGAGAAGAAGAAGGGACAGCCAGTGGCAGTTGTGAGGCAACCCCTAGGGGCATGCCACAGAGTCCTTCTGGAACCAGGCCTTTTGCGCAAGTTTCTCTGGAAAGCAGGCTTTCGTGTTTTCCGTCTGGCTCATCCCACAAAAGGAAGCTCCAGATATGCAAAGTTCAGCTTCCAAAATGAAACGCTGATCCTGTCCTGAGGGTATCTGGTGGCCTACATCCTGCTGCCTCCCAAACAGAGCTCATAACGCAGGAAACCCTACCTCAGACAAGCAAGGGGCTGAAAGGGAGACTCAGCAGCTGAGGCCTGGGTTTGATTCCCAGCATCCACATGGGCATTCAAAACCATCTGTGCCTCCACTTCCAGGGGATCTAATGCCCTTTTCTGACCTTTTCCAGCACCAGGCATATAAGTGGTGCACGCACATACATACATACATACAGACAGACAGACAGACAGACATACACATACATACAAGCAAAACACTCATACACATAGAATAAATAAATATAAACAAATAGACCAAGCTAATGATGTAATCTCAAAGGATGAGCCCTTTTTTGTTTTGTTTTTTCGAGACAGGGTTTCTCTGTGTAGCCTTGGCTGGCTGTCCTGAACTCACTCTGTAGACCAGGCTGTCCTTGAACACACAGCGATCCACCATGCCCAGCTTTTTGGTTTTTTTGTTGTTGTTGTTTTTTGTTTTGTTTTTTTTTTTGTTTTTTGTTTTTGTTTTTTTTGAGGATGAACCTTTTCTGTACTCACTACGCTTCTGCAGCCTTTATCACAGCACTGAATGGCCAGTCCTCAGGACAGTCTGTCAGAGACGGGCCAGAGAGATGGCTCAGCAGTTCAGAGCACTTTAGTTGTGCCAGCGGTAGAGGCACACACCTTTAATCCCAGCACTTGGGAAGCAGGTCTCTGAGTTCGAGGCCAGCCTGGTCTACAACGTGAATTCCAGGATAGCCAGGGGCCTACATAAGAAACCCTGTCTCAGTGGGGTGGGAAAAAACCAAAAACAAAAACAAAAACAAAAACAAAACTGTGCTCTTTCAGAGGACCCGAATTTAGTTTCCAGCACACACATAGTTGCTCACAACCTTTTGATCCTGCAGTTCTGGGAGATCTGACTTTCTCTTCTGACCTTCTTAGGGATCAGGCACACACGTGGCATACACACGTGCACGTGGCATACATGCAGGTAAAGCCCTCATACACAGGCTGTGGCAGTGGGAGCTCACATCTTTAATCCAGCACTCTTGAGCCAGAAGCAGATGGATCTCTGAGTTCAAGGCCAACCTGGTCTACAGGACTACACAGAGAAAGACACTCTGTCTCAGGGGTGGGGGAGGGGGACGGGGAGCAGCGGAGCGACAAAATCAAACCTTGATACACATTAATAAAAAAAAAAAAGGTATGTGAGGGAAAAAAGCTAACCAGAGGACCATGCCTTCTCAAGGGAAGTGGGTGCTCTGTGCCAGCTGCACTTGGTGAGAGGAAGGGACAAAGCACATGTGTAACTAGGACCCTGCTACTCACTGCTGGTTTAGGAGGTAACAAGGAAGTTGTGAATGCATGAAGACTATGGACCTAGGAGCCCTTCACACACACAGTCAAAGCCTGGCTTACCACAAAGCCACCATGGGACTTTGGGAAAATAGCATTTTTTGTCACTCAAGTACCCAATTATCCCAGGCCCATGTACTGAAAAAGCTGTCACTTTTTGTCCGCTCTTCTGTGGTGCGAGCTTTGTCATAAACAAACGTCCACACGTGTGAGCAGCCGATTCTGGACTCGGTTCTAGTTCATTCTCTGCTGTCCTTGTGTCATTGTCGCACTGTGGTAATCGAGTGTTTCTCCTCCTCCTCTTCCCAGTCCTTCTGCACTCACTTGCTAAGCACTGGGATTTCAGGCGTGAGCTACCACACCCAGCCTGTGTTCAGTCTTCCAATCTGTTGCTGACTTTTATTTACTTTTTAAATCCTCTCCTTGTTCCCTTAGACGTTTGTTCCCCTAGACAGACATTTTGGTTTGTTTGTTTGTTTGTTTGTTTTCAGACAAGGTCTCTCTGTGTAGCCTTGACTGTCCTGGACTTGCACTGTAGACCAGGCTGGCCTCGAACTCACAGTGACCCGCCTGCCTCTGCCTCCCGAGTGCTGGGATTACAGGCGTGCACCACCACACCTGCCCCACTAGACATTTTGATTCTGCTTTCATGTCATATGTAAATGACTGCATCTGTCCATCTACATTCTTTTTTTTTTTTTTAAGATTTATTTATTTATAGTGTTCTGTCTGCAAGTACACCTGCAGGCCAGAAGAGGGCACCAGATCTCATGATAGATGGTTGTGAGCCACCATGTGGTTGCTGGGAATTGAACTCAGGACCTCTGGAAGAGCAGTCGGTGCTCTTAACCTCTGAGCCATCTCTCCAGCCCTGTCCATCTACATTCTAAGGACCACAAATGAGAAGAATTGCGTGGCATCGTGGCATCTGTCTTTCTGAAACTGCTTTACTTTGCCTTCTATGGTTGATCATATCCAATTGTAGTCACTTTCCTGTGAAGGATGTGACTTCGTTCTTCATGGCTGAAAAATATATCCCTGAGAGAGAGAGAGAGAGAGAGAGAGAGAGAGAGAGAGAGAGGGAGGTAGGTAGGTATGGATGCTCAGGTTGGTTCCATAACTTAGCTCCCATGAACACTGCCACAGTAAACACTGGCGTGAAGCATCTCTGTAATGTGTCCCTTGGAATTCTTTAGGTAAATGCCTAGAGGTGCAGTAGCTGAGGCTTGTCGTAGGTCTCGTTTTAGGCTTTTTTCTCAAGATTTACTCCTTTCTTTCTTTCTTTTAGTTTTTTATTTTTTTAATGCTTATAAGTACTTTGCCTTCAAGTATATGTGCAACGATTGTGAAGGCCGGAGGAGGGCATCCCGGAACTGGAGTTACAGAGGGCTGTGAGCGGCCATGAGGATGCTGGGAACTGAACCTGGTCCAATGTAAGAAAGGAAGTGCTGAGGCTGGAGAGATGGCTCAGTGGGTAAGAGCGCTGCCTGCTCTTCCAGAGGTCCTGAGTTCAACTCCCAGCAACCACATGGTGGCTCACAACCATCTATAGTGTGATCTGATGCCCTCCCCTGGCCTGCAGGTGTACATGCAGGCAGACATTGTATATATAATAATAAATAAATATTAAAAAAAAAAGAAAGAAAGAAAGAAAGAAAGGAAGGAAGGAAGTGCTCCTAGGTCTAACTTAAAGTTTTTTGCTTCTTTGGGCTTCTTCTTCTTCTTTTTTGGTTTTTCCAGACAGGGTCTCTCTGTGTAGCCTTGGCTGTCCTGGACTCACTTTGTAGACCAGGCTGGCCTTGAACTCATATCAATCTGCCTGCCTCTGCTCCCAAGTGCTGGGATTAAAGGCGTGTGCTATCACTGCCCAGCTTCTTTGGGCTTCTTGTTTGATGTTTTGCTTGAGACAGGGTCTCTGGTAGGCAAGATTGGTTTTGAACTTTCTATGTAGCCAAGGGTCACGTTAAACTACTGAATTTCCTATGTTTACCTCTCAGAGTACAGACTAGTTTTTTTCTTTTTAGGTTTTTGAGGGACTTCTGTACAAATTCTCAGATTTACAGAGATGAAACTGTCTTCTTTCTTTCTTCCTTTCTTTGTTTTTGGTTTTTCAAGACAGGGTTTCTCTGTGTAGGCGTGGCTATCCTGGAACTCACTCTGTAGACCAGGCTGGCCTCGAACTCAGAGATCCACCTAGCTCTGCCTCCTGAGTGCTGGGATTAAAGCCCACCACTGCCCAGCTCTGAACTGATTTTTGTAACAGGGCCCCAGAGCTTAGCACAACTAACTCCATGATGAAATATCATTCAGGCTGTAAAACTCAGCACGGAGACAGAAACGAAGTGAAAATGAAAACAAAGACCTAATCCATCAAAGTCCACAGCTCTGGGAAAGTCTGTGAACGTACCACCTTGCTTTTTGGTTTCTGTAGCTCTGCTTCTGGCAGCCTCTCTGGTGGACACCCCACCACAGTTTTCATCTCCACCAGCCACGTGTAAGAGTTTCCCACATCCTCACCCAACAGGGTTTTTTTTTTTTTTTACAGTTTGTTTTTTTATTGACTGCTATTCTATTCTCACTAGGGTGAGATAAAATCTCAACCCAGTTTTAATTTGCATTTCTCTGTCAGGTTAAGCAACTTGCTTCTTCTTCAGAGAATCCATGAATGTGTCTATATCCGTGTTTTCCCTGCGTTTCCCCTTCATACTTGCAAAGTTTGGGGTTCTACTTGAAGGCTGTTTTGTGTTTTCAAATGAACTGTTCCCCAGTATTAGTAATCTGAGATAAGAGGTTTTTGGCCACAACCAGCTCTTGCTCTAACTCAGTGAAACTTTTTGGTCAGTGACTAAACTCTGTCCCTAATGGTTTTGGGTTTCAAAGTTTATAAAATAGAGGCTCCAAAAGCTCCCACCCTACAAGCACAGGCTCGCGACTTTACATGCCCTCTCCCATCAGCCACCCCCACAAGCCTTCAGCCAGCCGCCTGGATGGACAAATTGATTTTTTTGTAACTTTGTGTGTAGAAATGAAAGAGCCTTCCGCCTACTTCTAATTTGGAGAATTAACAACTCTGGGGCAGTATGTCCTGCTGGGTCCACTCTCTAACAAAGACTTCTCACTCAGTTTACATCCCCCAGGCGGGGCCAGCACACCTGTAATCTCAGCTCTTGGCATGCGGAGGCAGGAGGGTCAGGAAGGAGTCCAAGGCTATCCTCAGTACAAGCCAGTTCCAAGCCGGCCCCGGCTACATCAATAGTGAGCCCTTGTCTCAAGAAACAAAACACCCAGTGACAGCAAGTTAACTCGGAAACTTAGGGGGTTTTGTTTGTTTGTTTGTTTGTTGTTTTGAGGCAGGCTCTCTATGTAGACCAGGTTAGCCTGTAACTCTGCCTGCCTCTGCCTCCTGATTGCTGGAATTAGTGGTGTGTGCTGCCACGCCTGGCTTCGTCTTTTGTTGTTGTTAAGGTCAGGCAGAGGACACCTTTGCCTGTAGGTTCGGGCTGTAACAGCTTTCAACAGTAGCTCCCAGCCCTTGTTTATGGTACCATTAAATTATTTAGAAAAGATAAAAACATTCTGGGCATAGAACCAATACTCTACTTGTTTCTATTATCTCACGATTCCCCCAATCAGACCCCAAGTTTTAACCAAAGTGTTCCTCTTTCATCTCCATTCCTTTGCACTCTATTCTTTCCACTCCCAAATAATATACCAACAACAGCCCCGAATTATACATATGGTACACCGTTAACATGGGGCGGTAAAGCCAGACACATAGCATACGCGTCTAACCTCAGCTCTCTGGAGCAGAGGCTGTCCCGATCTGTATGAGTTCAATGCCAATGCCAGCCTGTTCTACCTAGTGAGTTTAAGGCCAAGCAGGGCTTACATAGCAAACCTTAAAAAAAAAAAAAAAAAAAAAAAAAAAAACCAAGGTGACACAATTGGGAAGAAAATTGGAGTCATAAGCCATGTTCTTTGACATGCTGTGGTTTCTTCTTACTGCAAGTTCCGTCCTTCAGAGATGGCCTTTTGCTTTTCTCTGCAAAGTACAATAACAGCATGAGCTGCCTTCGAAGCTTGCTTTCCTTTTGTGTATGAATCACAGAGCTTTGAACATCTTGAAGACATTTGGGCTGCTGTGCAGAAATCATTCTGGCTCCTCCCCTCCCCTCCCCTCCCCTCCCCTCCCCTCCCCTCCCCTCCCCTGTCCCCTCCTCTCCCCTCCCCCCTCCCCTCCCCTCCCCCCTCCCCTCCCCTCCCCTCCCCTCCCCTCCTCTCCTCTGCTTTTCCTTCAGTATTGGGGATCAAACCTAGGGCCTTGTTCACTCCAAGCACACATTCTACCACTAACCAATGCTCTCTCTCTTTTCCCCTTTATTTTGAGACAGGGTCTTTCTCAGTTCCCAGGCTGGCCTTGAACTCACTCTGTAGCATAGGCAGCCCTTAAACGGAGGATCCTGAGTAGAGTGGCTGGTGGTGCTATCAGCCTGTGCTACCAGGCCTGGCTGTACTGGCTTTTCAAAGATCATTCTCAGGCTACCTTTATGGTGTCCTTTGCCCACTCGGGATGCAGGGGCGGGTACTCTGAAGGGTGGGAATGCCATGTCAGCTTTTCCGGTGTAGAAGAATGGTAATCCTCAGGCCCTTCCTTTGTGGCAGTCCGGTGGGCCTTCCAGGGGCTTGCTCATTGTGATAGGAGCGTGGGCGCTCCTCTGGAATCTTCACCTCCAATAACTGGCTCTAGCTGCAAGCCCAAGGCAAAGCCTGGTCACAGTCCCCCTGCGCCCCCCACCCCCACCCCCATCAGCTGCTTCTGTCTCATGTGCTGTGACTTGGAAGCCCAGCTTGATGTCAGGCAGTCCAAGGTCTTTTCTGGCACTCGTGTGTTGTCCTTATATGGGAAATGCTTCTACTTGAGGAGGTGCCCCCCACACCCCCCACCCCCTCCCCACCCCCCCACCCCCCCCACCCCGCCCAGCCCTTCCATTTATGACTCAGGGAAGACTTCATGTACCACAATTTCTTTCTTTTCTCCAACTGTACCATGATTTTATTCTATAGTGCCAAGTGGCTTTTTAGTGTAAAGGGTGCTGCTGCTCAGAGCAGCACCCACGAGTCCTGGATGAACTGCTTCTGTGTGCTACTGGCAAAGACAGAGACCCCAGTTGCTGGGAGCAGAGAAAGCCTGAGGGGATGTATGTGTTGACATGAGCCTGCTGGGTCGGGGACCCCAGAGCCTCAGTCAGACCATGGAGAGAGAGAGCAAAGGCTGCCTGAGAGTGTGTGTACTAGCCCTGTCTCCTTGCTCAGCTGTACATAACTATGACCTCTCCTCTCTGTGCAGCCCCATATAATAAACATGCTGAGCTTTTGAGATGTTGTGGTCTCTCCAGTTGACAGCCCAGACCATTCAATCCCAGCGTCCTGTCTGCGTGTCTGTCTGTATTTGTCTTTTCTTCATTCCCTTGTCACCTCAGTCTGGTCCATCCCTGGAGTGGTACTGGATGAGGCGCCCAATAGGGAAGCTGTGGCTTGATGTAGTTCCTCTGTCTGCCAATTTAGCCCCTTCAGGTTTCTCCTCTCCCTCCCCCCCACCTCCTCTCTCCCTTCCCCCTCCCTCTCTCTCCCTCCCCCTCTCCCTCCCCCTCCCCCCCATGTGTGTTAGCACTGACCTCCACATCCTTTAGGAACCATCTCCTTTCTTTTGTTTGTAATGCTCTCATTTTTGTCTTTCTTCACCACCTCTGGTTATTTTTAAAGTCATTTTCTACTCAGAAAGTCTCTTGAGCTTACTGAGTGAATTGTAAATCTCTCAATGACTTACTATTAACTTGCTTTTTTTTTTTTAATTCTAGGATTTCTGTTTCAACTGCTTTTTATTGTTCCCAAGTCTTTACTGAAATGTTCAGTCTTGCTTTCGAACACAGAAATAAACACAGAATTTAAAGTCCACTCATTATACTTCCAACAGGGTGGGAAGCTCTACAGCCTCAAGTTTTTGCTTGTGTCGTTCACCTCTTCAGGGGTGAAACATTGTATTTACAAAACACCATGACTTGGGAGGGGGTGGGTGAGCAAAAGTTGTAGCAATAATTTGAGACCACTGATGTCCTCTTCCAGAGAGCTTCGAGGTTTGTTTCTTCCAGACACTTTGGAATGACCAAAACTTTCCCAACTTTCCTCCAACTTTGGGGATTAATGGGGGAGATGTGGCACAGAGCTGTGATCCTAAGACTTCAGGCGGCTGAGGCAGGCAGACCCTAAAGAGTAGAGTGAATTTAGGCTGCATTCTAAGGCTCTATCTCAAAGCAAGCCAAGTCACAAAGGCAGAGCTGACTGGGGCTGACCCTTGTCTGAGCTGTCTGCCTTTCACTCACTGCCCAGTCCCCCTTTAATTTGTTTTTATTTTTAGAGAAAGGAATCTTGAGCCAGATTAAAAGTCAGAGAATTAGCCTGGCGTGGTAGCACACGCCTTTAATCCCAGCACTCAGGAGGCAGAGGCAGGCAGATCACTGTGACTTTGAGGCCAGCTCGAGTCCAGGACAGCCAAGGCTATATAGAGAAACCTTGTCTTGGAAAAAAAACCAAAAACAACAACAACAACAAAAAAAAAACCAACAACAAACCCTCAGACAATTAAGGAAAAGTGAGAAAATGGAGAGTTCCTACTCTGACATCTCTGAGAATCTGGTTGCCACATGTCAGCATCAAGAATCAGGAAGTGCAGCCCAGTCAACAACCTTTGCCGTAGGCGGCCTACATAGAGACAGTATTATTTTATTTTGTGTATGAATGGGTTGCTTGCCTATATGTACGTATGTTCACTACATGAATGTACAGTGTCAGTGAAAGCCAGAGGAGAGGGGTCAGGTACTGTAGAGCTGGAGTCATGGACAGTCCTGGGTTGCGACATGGGTGCTGGGAATCAAACTCAGGTCCTCTGCAAGAGCAGCCAGTGCTCTTCACCACTGAGCCATCTCCCCAGCCCAATGACATTCTTCTTATCTGGAGACATTCCAAATTAGAACGTCAAAATTCACTAGGTGGTGGCGGGGTGGCACAAGTCTTTAATCCTAGCAGTTGGGAGGCAGAGACAGGCAGATCTTTGAGTTAGAGGCTGCCCAAGTCTAGAGAGTGAATTCCAGAACAGCCAGGGCTACACTGAGAAAGCCTGTCTTGAAACACCAAAAGAGCCAGGTGTGGTGGCGCACGCCTTTAATCCCAGCACTCTGGAGGCAGAGGCAGGTGGATCACTGTGAGTTCGAGGCCAGCCTGGTCTACAAAGTGAGTCCAGGACAGCCAAGATAACATAGAGAAACCCTGTCTTGAAAAACCAAAAGGAAAAAAAAAAAAAAAAGAAAAGAAAAAAAGAAAAAGAAAAAGAAAAGAAAAACCAAAAGAAAAAAAAAGTGGCTCACACTTAAACTTAAGGCCTCGGTATGTGGTTAAGTGTGGCCTTTCTCCGCACCCATTTAAACCTGCAATTTTTTAGCAGTCTCACAAGCAAAACCTGTTATAAACTGCCTTGACACTAAAGGACACGTCTCAGCCCCGTGGACCCATGACGTCCTCAGTGGATTTTGGTCTTAAGCAGCGCGTCTCAGGGGACCACCCTACGATCTCACTTAACCTGGAGGTGAGGTGTTGCGGAATAGTTGCCCCCATTGTGAGCCCCGAGATTGTAAACTGTAAACACCTGTTTCTTGGTTCCGCTCTAACACACACCTTTAATCCAAGAGCTTTCCGTACACAGGGCTTAATAAAGTCAACCCTAGGTCAAGAGGTGGAGCAAGAAACCAGCTGACAGGGATTAACGAGGAGGAGAGACTTTGAGGTGAAGGGTATTTAAGACTATGCAGCTAGGCCTGGAGAAATGGTTTACGGCTTAAAAGCACTGTGTGCTCTTCCAGGGGTCCTGAGTTCAGTTCCCAGTAACCGCGTGGTGGTTCACAACCATCTATAATGTGATCTAATGCCCTCTTTTGGTATGTAGGTATACATGCAGATAGAGCTTTCATATATAAATAAATTTATTTTTTTAAAAAAAGACAGCGTGAGGCCGGGCGTGGTGGCGCACGCCTTTAATCCCAGCACTTGGGAGGCAGAGGCGGGCGGATCGCTGTGAGTTCGAGGCCAGCCTGGCCTACAAAGTGAGTCCAGGACAGCCCAGGCTAACACAGAGAGACCCTGTCTTGAAAAACAAACAAACGAACAAAGACATCGTGGATAAGAAGAAGGGGCTTTTGAGCTTTGAGCTAGCAAGCCTTGGGTTTTTGTTGCTTTTTGTTTTTTTCCCTTGCCTGTCAGCTGAGCTAGTGAGCTTTTGGGCTTTTCCCTCTGAGACATGAACTAAGTCATGACTCAGCTAGGTGCTTTCTCTGCCTCTCTGGTAAGGTTTATCACCTCAGCATCTGCCTGCTGAGTCTTTTTTTTTTTCCTTTTCGGTTTTTCAAGATAGGGTTTCTCTGTGTGGCCTTCGTTGTCTGAGACTCACTTTGTAGACCAGGCTGGCCTCGAACTCACAGCGATCCACCTGCCTCTGCCTACCAAGTGCTGGGATTAAAGGCGTGCGCCACCATGCCCTGCTGCCTCCTGAGTCTTTATTGGCAAAACCTAACAGTTGGGATTTTCATTCTTTTTAACAACAGAGGGGGTGGGGAGATGACAGGAGGAAAAGGTACTGATGGGGGTTGACCCTCGGCAACCCTTTAAGTGACGGAACTTAAGAAGCCCCCAAATTGTGGCTACTGCTAAGACATGCAGCTTTTAAGTGAGCTTTTAAAAGTCCATCTACAACCCCAAACTGATCCCTAAGAAGCAATTTGAAAGGCACTACTAGACAAGGCGTTGGGGGGGGGGGGAGTACGGGGCGGGGGTGGGAGGGGTGGGGCGCAGGGGAGCTACAGGTACAAAATGCATGATAAAGGAGTCTCACAAAGCGAGCCTGAGTGTGGTGCTTTGGGTAAAAATGGCCCCCAGAGGCTCCTGTACTGTCTGAGAAGGATTGGGAGGTGTGGCCTTGTCGGAAGAGGTGTGTTGCTGGAAGCGGTCTTTGCTGGTTCCAAAGCCCATACCCAGCCAGCCCAGCCTGTGTCTCTGCCTGCTGATCAGGGTAAAAACTCCTAGTTATGCTCCATGCCTGCCTGCAGCCATGTTCCCTGTAATGGCCATAGACTAATCCTTTGAAACTGTAAGGAAGCCTCCAATTAAATGCTTTCTTTTGTTTCTTGGTGTCTCTTCAGAGCAATAAAACAGTAACTAACTGAAATAGGCTGGGCACCATCGTAGGCAGTGCATCCCTCTGAGGGATCTGGAGGCTGCCATGGAGTAGCTCCAATTCTTTTATTTATTTTTTAATATATCTAATTTTAATATATTATTTCACAAACTTTAAGTTTATTTTCAATTTGTTTTTCGTTACTTGGTTTAGGCTAACCTTGATAACATATACAGAGAGCTATAAAATAAGAGATGTAAATTGGTCTCTTCTTCCAAGCTTGTTCCTATAAATGGATTACATTTGTGCTTATCATGACTAGAAGCATAGTTCTGAGCACACTGAAGAATTTGACCACTTAGCTAAGGTGACTGACCCTTAGCTGGCATGTCTTAATTATCTCCAACTGTTTACAACAAGTTAGTAGGATTAAGATTTGATAATTTTATCCCTGTTAAGTTTGATCCTTAAAGGTTATAATTTTGAGTTGAAGATCTTTAGTATCAAAATAAACTTTAAATTGTAAATACAGCTGGGTGTGGTGGTGCATGCCTTTAATCCCAGCACTTGGGAGGCAGAGGCAGGCAGATTAATGTGAGTTCGAGGCCAGCCTGGTCTACAAAGCGAGTCCAGGACAGCCAGGGCTACACAGAGAGACCCTCTATTGGAAATGGTTTCTCTTAGCTCTTCCCCGGCACATAGCTTCTTGCTTTCCTTGGCTGCTCTGTGTTGCTCTCCTCCCTGTCACAGAGTCTGGGGCCAGCCTGATCCAGGACAGAGGCGTCAGACCAAAGCTGTAAATAAGCGTGCTCAGCTGTGGAGCAGCCAAAGCTCATCTCCAGACCCAGCTCTCTAGTACAGTAAGACAACGTGACATTTTCCCTATTTTATCCAACCCAAAAGACATTCGAATCTTAGTAAGACTTAACTCAGTGATCAGAGAGAGAAGCAAAGAAGGCTTAGAAGAGATTTTTAAGGACAGAGAGTAGAGGAGGCTTTGAGTTACACTTTTGAACCATTTGCTTCATTAGGTAGAATTTGTCATAATCTGTGAGAGTCTGGAAAACTTGAGTGTGCGATGTTCTGGCCATTGAGACTGACTCTGTTTTTCTTTTTTGTTTTTTCTTTCTTTCTTTTCTTTTCTTTCTTTCTTTTTTTTTTTTTTTTCTTTTCCGAGACAAGATTTGTCTGTGTAACAGCCCTGGCTGTCCTGGAACTCATTTTGTAGACCAGGCTGGCCTCTAACTCACAGAGGTCTTCCAGAAGAGTGCTAGGATTAAAGGCGTGAGCCACCACTGCCTGCCAAGACTGACTGACTGGTGTGTGCTGAGGCTGAGCTGTTTGCAACCAGACCGTGTGGCTCAACAGAATCCCTGAGTCTGAGGAGGGAAAGAAAACCAGAGAAGGCAGATGACTAGCGAGCAAGTCTAATAGGAGCCCACGGTTAGCTCAGTGAGGTAGGTCCAGTGAGGTAGCAAGAAGGACAGAAACATGTCCAGGGGCAGGACCAGGAGGATGTGGGAGATACCTGGAAGAGGGGTTGGAAGTGGGGACCCTGCCAGGAGGATTCTGATGGCACAGGAACATAGGCACAGAGAAGGTCACATGGTAAGGGGCACTCTCATGAGACAGAGTCAGTCTCTCTCTCTGTCTCTGTCTCTCTCTCTCTCTCTCTCTCTCTCTCTCTCTCTGTCTCTCTCTCTCTCTCTCCCTCTCTCTGTCTCTGTCTGTCTCTCTGTCTCTCTGTCTGTCTCTCTGTCTCTCTGTCTCTCTGTCTGTCTCTCTCCCTCCTCTCTCTCTTCTCTCTTCTCTCTTCTCTCTCTCTGGTTTTTTAAGACAGTTTCTTTCTTTCTTTCTTTCTTTTTATTTTTTTGAGACAGGGTTTCTCTGTGTAGGCTTGGCTGTCCTGGACTCACTTTGTAGATCAAGCTGGCCTCCAACTCACAGTGATCCACCCGCCTCTACCTCCCAAGTGCTGGGATTGAGGGTGTGCGCCACCACACCCAGCCCAAAGACAGAGTTTCTTTTGTGTATCCTTGGCTGACTTGCAATTTGCTCTGAAGACCAGGCTGGCTTCAAACTCACAGAGATCTGCTTCCCAAGTGCTGCCACAACCACTGGGCTGAGACAGAGCCTCAATCCAAGGGTATCCCCAAGTAAACAGACTTGTCACAATTATGTCCAGATGGGTGGAAGGGGATTCTTCCTCCACAGGATGGGGCACCCAGAAGGGATAGAGAAGCAGCCTGACGTGCCAGGATGAGTTCTATAGCAAATTCTAGTAAAAGAGAGAGAAAATCAAAGCAAGGCCCAGCAAGGCAGCTCAGAGAGGACACTTAGCTAAGTAGGTGAGGAGAGAGCGGAGGCTAGAAAAAGTGCACAGAGAATGTTGCGGGGCGGCAGCAACCAGCAGAGGCAAGTGATCCTTATCCACGGAGGGCCCGTTTCAGGAACGTGGTTCAGGTAGGAAGGACAAGGCTTCTTTTTGGGAGGCAGGGGCAGTGTCTATTCTGGGTTTTGACATCAAATGTAAGCAAGAACGCAGGGAAACTACCGACCTGGACCATTCCGTGGGTAGAAAGGACGATTTATTGAGACAAACTGCCAAGGCTATTTCTCAGGGCGTGGGGGTGGGGGGTGGGGGGTGGGGGAGGGTCGCAGAGAGAAGCAAAGTGAAAAAAAAGCAAGTGGATTTCGGCGATGGTCCGCAGAGTGGGGTTTTTGAGCTGATACAGGCTGTTTGGATTGACTGGGAACTAGATGCCCTTGCCAGGAATAGTTCATCTTTGCGGGCAGATTAAGGAAGGTCCTTGATAAACAGAAACGGTCCTTACAGAAACCCACCTTTAGGCTCTGCCAGTGTCCCGTTCAGCACAGTGTCACCCACACTGCCTTTTGGGGGTGCTCTTTGACCCTAACAACCCCCTTTATCTTCTGGAGTTCAGCTTTTAGTGTCGTAGCCAAAGGGAGCCTCACACCAGCGCTCACTCGGGCAGTTCAAAACCATCTCAGTCCTTGTTCTGTTCATCAAACAAACACAAAACCAAATCAAACCCACAAACACTTCCTAGCTGTCTGCTGTAGCTGGCGTTGATTGGCAGATACCATTCAGGGGAAAAGGAGTCAGCATCCTTTAGTTTTCTGTGCCTTCAGATATTTATATATTCTCCATTTGTCTTCATTGAGCCCAAACTGTGAGAAGTTAAGTTCTCCATCTTCCAAGCGTCACCTTTCTGGAGTTGAGAACTTACATATTCTTATTGGCTTTTTTATTTTATTTTATTTTGGTTTTTTCGACACAGGGTTTCTCTGTGTAGCCTTGGCCATCCTGGACTCACTTTGTAGACCAGGCTGGCCTCGAACTCACAGCAATCTGCCTGCCTCTGCCTCCCGAGTGCTGGGGGATTAAAGGTGTGCGCCACCACGTCTGGCTCTTTTTTTTTTTTTAAGCTTTATTTATTTATTTATTATGTACACAGTGTTTTGCCTGCATGTACACCTGCAGGCCAGAGGAAGGCACCAGATCTCATTGCAGATGGTTGTGAGCTACCATGTGGTTGCTGGGAATCGAACTCAGGACCTTTGGAAGAGCAGACAGTGCTCTTAACCCCTGAGCCATCTCTCCAGCCCTTCTTATTGGCTTTGGTAGCATGGACATCATTAATGACTTTGCCATGACAAGGCTCTGGCATATAGAGATAAAAGTCCTGTACGGGCAAAGTGGTTGGGCGGCAAAGTAAAAGCACATAGTACTCAGGGACTCCAAAAGCTTGGCAGGAAAGACAGCAGAGAGAGAGGGTTGGAGATGTGAAGGGGCATGATGGGAAATTCAGAGAGGGGAAGAAAACAGTGCATTTCTATACATTGTTGTTTCTCATCTCCATAAAAGCTGCGCTGTCCTTCCCTCTCTATGTCGGCCTCACAGTAGGTGCTTTAGTTAGCATTAGTAGGAGCCCATGAGCTCACACCAACCAGCTTTTCTTATCAATTTTTGTTTCTTTGTTTTTGGGTTTTGGAGACAAGGTTTCTCTATGCAGCCTTGGCAGTCCTGGACTCACTTTGTAGACCAGGCTGGCCTCGAACTCACAGCGGTCCACCTGCCTCTGCCTCCCGAGTGCTGGGGTACTTCTCTGCTTTCTCTTTTCACCCCAGTAGGGTGTTGATCCCAGACCAAACCCCTGCTCTTCCCTTATCAGATGCTTCTGTTTGGATTTCCTACTTCCAGGGCCACTGGTGTCCAGCCCCTTCCACATTAAGCAGTCATGTTTATTGGTGCCAGGTACTATCTGAGTTGGCAGCTCTAAATGGAAATTTTAGCATGCCCCTTCCCTCTTAGCAACATCTATTGCCTCATAGTTTCCTTTGGCTGAAGCATTTATTTATTAGTTAGTTAGTTCTTTCTTTTTTGTTTTTGCTTGTCAAGATAGGGTTTCTCTGTATAGTCTTGGCTGGTCTAGACTCACTTTATAGACCAGGCTGGCCTCGAACTCACAGAGATCCACCTCTGCCTCCCTGAGTCCTGAGATTACAGGTGTGTGGGTCACCTCGCCCAGCTTAATTTATTATTTTTATCGTTTGTGGATGAGTGGGTTTTTTTCTGCATATATGTTTGTATGTTACATGCATGTCTGATGCTGAGTCCAAAAGAGGGCATTTGATCACTTGAGAACTGGAATTACAGGCAGTTAAAAGCTACCAGAAACCAAATCCCTGATCTTCTGCAACATCAGTAAGTGCTCTTAGCCCTGGACGTGTCTCTCCAGCTCTTAGAAGGTTAATTAACTTTTTAGTTCCACTCACCCGCCTTGCCCTGGTCCCTCCTTCCAGGCTGACTGCTTTGTGAGGTAAGGCTGCTTTGTTGAGCTGAAAAGAGTGACTGGGTTGGGGAAGATCTTACTTCCCCAGGTTCGTTCAGTGCAGGCCACTGGCTGTCTTGGTGTGCCTTGGGCTAAGAAAAGGCTGTTTCCTGTGACTGGGAAGCCCTGGGGTAGCATTTGAGACCAGTTCTAAAGAAAAAAAAAAGTGGTAAGCCAGGGATGGGCTGGGCCAAGGCCTTTCTCTCTAACTTGAGAGAGATGTCAGGCGTCTGTCTGCCTTTCCCCCCAAGAACTGTGAATGTGCCACGCAGGCACCACAGCCAGAGTCAACAAGAACGGCAACACCCAGGGGAAATCTTACTCACAAGTCACAGGACTGAGGGGAGTGACTCAAAGATTATGAAGCACATGATTATGCACGTCTGCCGCAGACATAAGGATAAGTCATAGAGGCTTTGTTTGCTTGACAAAGTTCCAGAGACCTCCGGCTGATGACCACTGCCCCTAAATATTATGTATGGTCCAGTTGTAATGTTGTTTAGAAATCTGTGCTATTTCTCCTAAAACTTTTTTTCTCTTTATTTCTCAGCCCTGAGGAAAATCATACAGGGAAAACTTTTTCCCATAGAGAATGTTGAAAGAGGCCATCTGGCCAAGAGCTTGAGACAATGATAAAGATTTTGTTCTGACTGTGGGCACCCAAGCAGAAACTGCATGAAAGAAAGTTGAGACCTTGGTATAACAGTACCTGGCTAGATACTGTTAGCTGTAGAAACGTTTCCTTAGAATCTGCTTTGAGAGCCCTAGAAGGGGGGCTTGGAGCGTCATGTTTTACAGATATTTTATAATAGGTGACCCCTTGGTAGTTAGCCTAGGCTTGGATAGCACACTTGTAGGTCTGGGACCAGAATTGGGTCAGTTTTTTTCTTTACAGAATATTTAGCTCAAGCTATGTTGCTATGGCCATCTTGTAAACACATTGGCTTTAGCCCGGGGAAATTTATGATTAAACTTTCCCATGTATTGTTTAAAAAAATAATGATCAGACCATGCTGACCATTGCTTGGAAATTAGTTGATTATTTTTGTAGGTTACAGGCCCTTTTGTATTTCCTTGTAACTCTATTGATTTTTGATTGTCCTAGTAATTGTAAAGATTGGGGGGGGGGGAATCATGATGTAATCTGTACTGAAAAAAATTGAACTTCATCTCAATAAAATACTGGGGTTGGCCTGAGGAGAAGAAAAGGGGGAAAATAAGTAACAGAAATGAGAAAGAGTAGGGCTAGAGTGAGATGCGGAACAGCAAGAGAGATAGAAAAATGGGAAACATCAAGCAAGAAGATAGATAGAAAAACAGCAAACAAGCGAGCAAGAGGGGAAGGAGTCAGACGGGCAGCAAGCGAAACAGAGATAAGAGAGAGAGAGAGCCAGAAGAAAAGGGCTTTTAAGACCTTCATCTTGTACTGCATATGCCTGAGTCTCGAGTATTTCCTTTTCCTCTGCTCCTCAGCCTCTCCTCAGCAGCTGCTTTCTCTAGCTAGTTGTTCAGCCAACACTTGGTTTACCTTAACCAGCTGTTCCCCGCCTCTCAAGTCTCCCTACGGTCATCCACTTGTCTTCTCTCCTCCTTTCCTCGTCTCTGTTCCTGGTCTTGGGGAGCAGCACACATCTCTACATACGTTCTTCCTAGCTCTACACACACATGTCTCTGTGTCCCTGTGAGAGCCTCTCTGTGTTGTCTGCTGGCAGGGAAAAGAAGTAAGTGAAGAGAAATAAACAATGATTGGGTTGGGGAATTGCTCAGAGCAGGTGACTTGCTGTCTCGGTGTGCCTTGGGCTAAGGAAACGCTGTTTCCTGTGACTGAGAGCCCTGGGGTAGCATTTGAGTGGGAAGACCAGTTCTTTCTTTCTTTCTTTCTTTTTCTTTTCTTTTCTTTTTTTTTTATTTTGAGACAGGGTTTCTCTGTGTGGCCTTGGCTGTCCTGGACTAACTTCCACCACCCGGCAGGAAGACCAGTTCTAAAAAGACAAAAGTGATGTAAGTGGTAACTACTGTGTGAACGCCGTCCTGTGCTTTGTGTCTGCACGTCTGTGGTTCTGTCTGGTAATAACCCATGTGTTGGTTTCTGTTCTTCTGTGCTTGTGTGTAGCTGGCCCTCGTGTCCTTAACGCGCCCCCAGCCTGAGGCTTCCCCTTGATTCTAGCTGTTCTCGTCAGTCTCAGCTACTGCCACAATTAAGAATGGCTCCCCCGCTGGGCGGTGGTGGCGCACGTCTTTAATCTCAGCACTTGGGAGGCAGAGGCAGGCAGATCGCTGTGAGTTCGAGGCCAGCCTGGTCTACAAAGAGAGTCCAGGACAGGCAAGGCTAACACAGAGAAACACTGTCTTAAACCCTTCCCAAAAAGGGGGAGGGCTGGAGAGATGGCTCAGTGGTTAAGACAACTGTCTGCTCTTCCAAAGGACCCAGGTTCAATTCCCAGCACCCACATGGCAGCTCACAACTGTCTGTAACTCCAGTTCCAAGGGATCTAATGGCTTCAACCAATCCAAATAAAGCAAAAATAAATAAAAAAAATTTTTAAATGGCTCCAGCTTAGTCTCAGAATCCAATGTTTTAGGTTAAAAATTCACTTCGGTTCTTTCATACTCTGAGTCTCAGCAAACCAGTCTTCCATCTCTCTGAGACCATCACCCCTACACAGTGCCTCCCGTCTCTCTGAGACCGTCACCCCTACACAGTGCCTCCCGTCTCTCTGAGACCGTCACCCCTACACAGTGCCTCCCGTCTCACTGAGACCGTCACCCCTACACAGTGCCTCCCGTCTCACTGAGACCGTCACCCCTACACAGTGCCTCCCGTCTCTCTGAGACCGTCACCCCTACACAGTGCCTCCCGTCTCTCTGAGACCGTCACCCCTACACAGTGCCTCCCGTCTCTCTGAGACCGTCACCCCTACACAGTGCCTCCCGTCTCTCTGAGACCGTCACCCCTACACAGTGCCTCCCGTCTCTCTGAGACCGTCACCCCTACACAGTGCCTCCCGTCTCTCTGAGACCGTCACCCCTACACAGTGCCTCCCGTCTCTCTGAGACCGTCACCCCTACACAGTGCCTCCCGTCTCTCTGAGACCGTCACCCCTACACAGTGCCTCCCGTCTCTCTGAGACCGTCACCCCTACACAGTGCCTCCCGTCTCTCTGAGACCGTCACCCCTACACAGTGCCTCCCGTCTCTCTGAGACCGTCACCCCTACACAGTGCCTCCCGTCTCTCTGAGACCGTCACCCCTACACAGTGCCTCCCGTCTCTCTGAGACCGTCACCCCTACACAGTGCCTCCCGTCTCTCTGAGACCGTCACCCCTACACAGTGCCTCCCGTCTCTCTGAGACCGTCACCCCTACACAGTGCCTCCCGTCTCTCTGAGACCGTCACCCCTACACAGTGCCTCCCGTCTCTCTGAGACCGTCACCCCTACACAGTGCCTCCCGTCTCTCTGAGACCGTCACCCCTACACAGTGCCTCCCGTGTCACTGAGACCGTCACCCCTACACAGTGCCTCCCGTCTCTCTGAGACCGTCACCCCTACACAGTGCCTCCCGTCTCACTGAGACCGTCACCCCTACACAGTGCCTCCCGTCTCTCTGAGACCGTCACCCCTACACAGTGCCTCCCGTCTCACTGAGACCGTCACCCCTACACAGTGCCTCCCGTCTCTCTGAGACCGTCACCCCTACACAGTGCCTCCCGTCTCTCTGAGACCGTCACCCCTACACAGTGCCTCCCGTCTCACTGAGACCGTCACCCCTACACAGTGCCTCCCGTCTCTCTGAGACCGTCACCCCTACACAGTGCCTCCCGTCTCTCTGAGACCGTCACCCCTACACAGTGCCTCCCGTCTCTCTGAGACCGTCACCCCTACACAGTGCCTCCCGTCTCTCTGAGACCGTCACCCCTACACAGTGCCTCCCGTCTCTCTGAGACCGTCACCCCTACACAGTGCCTCCCGTCTCTCTGAGACCGTCACCCCTACACAGTGCCTCCCGTCTCTCTGAGACCGTCACCCCTACACAGTCCCTCCCGTCTCTCTGAGACCGTCACCCCTACACAGTGCCTCCCATCTCTCTGAGACCGTCACCCCTACACAGTCCCTCCCGTCTCTCTGAGACCGTCACCCCTACACAGTGCCTCCCGTCTCACTGAGACCGTCACCCCTACACAGTGCCTCCCGTCTCTCTGAGACCGTCACCCCTACACAGTGCCTCCCGTCTCTCTGAGACCGTCACCCCTACACAGTGCCTCCCGTCTCTCTGAGACCGTCACCCCTACACAGTGCCTCCCGTCTCTCTGAGACCGTCACCCCTACACAGTGCCTCCCGTCTCTCTGAGACCGTCACCCCTACACAGTGCCTCCCGTCTCTCTGAGACCGTCACCCCTACACAGTCCCTCCCGTCTCTCTGAGACCATCACCCCTACACAGTCCCTCCTGTCTCTCTGAGACCGTCACCCCTACACAGTCCCTCCTGGCCTCCCTTGATGTCCCTGCCTGCTTCTCCTAACTGCAGGCAAGCCTAACCTGGAGCGCCTGAGAGCTGCTTGTCCTTTCTTGTTTACAGCAATTCCAGTTTTCCAGCCACCAGGCACCTTTCCTCACCCCTGAAACCTTGCTTTGAACTACCTCACAGATAAAGCCTTGAGGTTAAAGGGTGTGAGCCTCCTCCACTTCCTGTCCCTTCAGCCTCCAGCTCTGTCTGTAGCCACTGCACCCTCTGCTGCTTAGTGTTGTCTTTCTTTTTTCTTTTTTAAAGCTTTATTTATTATTATGTATACAGTGCTCTGCCTGTATGTACACCTGCAGGCTAGAAGAGGGCATCAGATCACATTGTAGATGGCTGTGAGCCACCGTGTGGTGGCTGGGAATTGAACTCAGGACCTCTGGAGGAGCAGACAGTGCTCTTAACAACTGAGCCATCATCTCTCCAGCCCAGGGTTGTCTTTCTTCGCATCTAGATTCTACAGAAACTGCCTGATTCAGGAGGTGGGGGCCGTGGGAGGATGGGGGGCATAGCTCAATGGTAGAACACTTACCTAGTATGCAAGAGGCCTTGAGTTCAGTACCCAGTGTATACCCATACAACACGCACACACACACACACACCATTTTAGACAGCCTCGTCCTCTTTTGGTTTTTCAAGACAAGGGTTTCTCTTTTGTAGCTCTGCCTGTCCTGGAACTAACTCTGTAGACCAGGCTGGCCTTGAACTCAGAGATCTGCCTGCCTCTGCCTCCCAATTACTTCCACTAAAGGCATGTACCACTACTCCCAGCTAGTCAGGCCTTCCTTAATAAAAAGTATCTCAATCTAAATCGTTCTTTTTATTTATTTATTTATTTATTTATTTATTTATTTATGCATTGGTGTTTTACCTGCATGTATGTCTGTGAGACAGTGTCAGATCCTTTGGAACTGGAGTTACAGACAGTTGTGAGCTGCCATATGGTTGCTGGAAATTGAACCCTGCCTGGTCCTCTGGAAGAGCACCCAGTGCCTCTTAACCGCTAAAGCATTTCTCCAGCCCTAAGTCAGTTCTTATAATTAATTATAGGTGGAGAGAAGTGATGGGCATTGAACCCAGGCTTCATACAAACCTAGGCTATCTACCACCGGGCTACATAGCTCACACAACTAGAGAACCCAACGTTGTACGTTTCTAGGACTAGCTAGATCATCTGATGCCATTTAGACAATCTGTCGCTTCTGTCTCACTTTCAACATCTGTAAAATAGGACATTAATACTCCCTACTATGCTTGGCTATGGTGGTGCATGTCTTTAACCACAGCACTTGGGAGGCAGAGGCTGTGAGTTCAAGACCAGCCTGGTCTATAAAGTGAATCCAGGACAGACGGGGCTAAAATTCCCTACCACATGTCTTTATGAGGAAGAAAAGCAATCAGAACCCAGAAAGTGTCTTGGCAGCTCTGATACCTCGTTTGCTCTATGGTGAGGGTCTTAATCTCACTGTAGCTTTCCTTCCTAGTCATGTTACAGAAAGGAAAAGCTCACATCTCCACCTGTCAGGCTGGTTAGAAACAGAATACTTCAGTATTACTTTAAAAAAAAAAACAATGCTATTTTATTTTATGAATGTGCACCGCCTGCATGCCTGGCATCTTCAGGGGTCAGAAGAGCATGTTGGGTCATCTGCAGCTGGAGCTAGGGTGGTTGTGAGCCACCATGTGGGTGCCGGGAACTGAGCCCCAGTCTTGAACAAGAGTAACAAGTGCTCTAGACTGCTGAGCCATCTCTCCGGTCTCTGCTGTCCCTTAACAACCACAAAAGAAAATCCAGGCGGGTTACCTTGGCTCACTGTCTACCCCCAGGCCAGCTAAAGACCGTGGGAAAAGAGATGCCTGATGACAAGGTGGTTCCCATGACGCACTCCTGGGTGTGGCTGGATGGGCACAGGAATAAAGGGTAATTGTGATGAGGCAGGACTTTAAAAAGTAGGGATATCCAAGGAGGACACCAACAAGGGGACCAGAGTCCTGCATTGGAGAGATGGCTTAGAGGTTAAGAGCACTGGCTGCTCTTCCAGAGGTCATGAGTTCAATTCCCAGCAACCACATGGTGGCTCACAACCATCTATAATGTGATCTAATGTCCTCTTCTGCATGCAGGTGTACATGCAGGCAGAGCACTGTATACATAATAAATATTTTTTTAAAAGGGGGGGGCGCCAGAGTCCTTTACCCTATGACCCTGTCTGCACTTCCAGATGGAGAGCCAAGAACTTCAATAGGAGATAGCCAGGGACTCTGCCTTTATGGAGAGAGTGCTCACTTTCCTGACACATCTAAGAGTCAGAACAACAGATGAGCTGTTTGCTTAGGGCCTTGGTCTGGAGCCCAAGAGTTTACAGATGCTATTCCTCTCTTGTCCCTAAGCCACCTCACAAGTCCAGCTACAAAAGGGAATTTTCCAGGAGAAAAACAAAGCTGATCCTGGTGGCGCACACTTGTGAGTTCGAGGCCAGCCTGGTCTACAGAGTGAGTCCAGGACAGCCAAGACTACACAGAGAAACCCTGTCTCAAAAAACTAAAAAAAGAAAAAGAAAAAAAAAAGAACTCTTCCTTCTCTCTTTGAATTTAACTATTTATTTACTTATTCCAAGACAGGGTTTCGCTGTGTAATAGCCCTGGCTGTCCTGGAACTCTATTTGGAGACCAAATTTACTTTTTGTTTTGTTTTGTTTTGTTTTTCGAGACAGGGTTTCTTTGTGTATTCCTAGCTGTCCTGGACTCGCTTTGTAGACCAGGCTGGCCTCGAACTCACAGCGATCCACCTGCCTCTGCCTCCCGAGTGCTGGGATTAAAGGCATGCGCCACCACGCCCGGCTCTTATTTTTATTCTCTATGTATGAGTGTCTTTTTAAAAATTAATTTATTTATTATTTTGTATACAGTGCTCTGCCTATATGTACACTTGCAGGACAGAAGAGGGCATCCAATCTCATTACAGATGGTTGTGAGTCACCATATGGTTGCTGGGAATTGAACTCAGGACCTTTGGAAGAGCAGCCAGTGTTCTTAACCTCTGAGCCATCTCTCCAGCCCTATGTATGAGAGTCTTGGCTGTATGTATGCCTGTGCACTGTGTGTGGTGCCCATGGAGGCTGGAAGAGGACTTTGAGTTCCCAGAACTATAGTTAGAGCTGGTTGTGAGCCACCATGTGGATGCTGGGAGTCAAACTCTTGAAACAACAGTCAGTGCTTTTTCTTTTAACAGCTGAGCTGTCTCTGTAGCTCCATTTTTGTTTGTTTGGTTTTTGTTTTATGGGGATACTTTTTTTGTTTTTATATTATTTTGTTTTTTTTTTTTTTAAGAGACAGGGTCTCAGTGTGTAGCACAGGCTAGCCTTGAGCTTGCTGGACTCCTTCTATTTCAATTTCTTACATTCTGGCATTATAACCATGAGCTACCATGCTCCATTTAGCTTTTTTTTTTTTTTTTTTTTTTTTTTAATGTAACCATAAGGCTTTTGGAATCTTGGCAAGGCTGGGTGCCATACTGGTATCACATTCTACTAGCTATTCAAAGAATATGCCAGATTTCTCTTCTAACTCTTTGTCTATGAGTGGTTCATTTGGACCCAGCGGGAGCTCATCTAGATGAATTCTGTAATAGATGACATCCCTGTGCACAGTAGGCAATAATCTCTGTGACCTGTCTAGTGTGTCTTATAGAGGAGAGGTCTGAACGGGCTGCAGATGCCACATATAAACACATAAATAGATTTTCTCATCATTGTTGCCTCCTCTTCATCTCTCTTCTCTTAGCGCATTTTAAAACTTAATACAATATTTTCTTTTCTTTTTGTGGGGGGGTTCTCGAGACAGGGTCTCCGTGTAGCCCTGGCTGTCCTGGAACTCTCTTTGTAGACCAGGCTGGTCTCAAACTCACAGAGACCCACTTGCCTCTGCCTCCCTGAGTCCTGGGCGTGCACCACCACTGCCTGGCAATTAAACAGTTTCTTAAAATTGTATTCACTCGTGTGTATGTGTGCATACACTTACTGAGGTCAGAGGACAGCTCTCCGGAGCCTCTCTCCTTCCATCTCATGAGCTCAAAGGACGGAACTCACATGTTGTCAGGGACATTGCCATGGATCTTTTAAAGATTTGCCTAATCTTTGAACTTGGTTGTAAATTACATCCTTTGAAAATGTAACTTCAAGAGTCGGAAAATTGGACTGGGGAGTGCAGCTCAGTTGACAAACATCTTGCCTAGCACAGAATCACAGTCTGGGTTCAATCCCACACACTGCTTAAGCCAGGTGTGTTGGTGCATATCTGTAATTCTAGCACTTCGGAGTGTTGTAACCTGCTTAACCTGCTTACACTCTATAGCCCCTCCATTGAGACCTACTTTAGTTCCTAGCATAACAGAAACCATTTTGACTCCAAATCTCCATTTGGGTCATAAGGTGAAATTAAGTTCAAGTTCTCAGGCCCTAGGAGCCTGAAACCAGGAAGGCTCAATGCTTGCTGCTTAGAACAAAACAATAGATGAGAAACGCACGTTCTGCTTGGGTTAAAGATAAATGATGCTCTATTAGAGTTAAGGCCACAACATCCTGCTATGGCTGGAACGCCCCCAAGAGTTCCCTAAATCCCAACCAGTCAGTTTAAAATGCATTGTGCTCAGAACAAAATGGATTCCTCTTGTGTTTAACTGTCAAAATGCTGTAATGCTGCCCTCTTTCTTGCTTCCCACCTAGTTACTTGGTTGCCTGGTTATGGTTTTTCTTATAAAAAGCCTTCCTTAGGCCCTGCTCTGATGACACGGGAGCAGGAGAGCCGGCCTTGCCCTGAGGACAAGGGAGCAGGCCCTGGTCTAGGGCTCTGAGTCGACCTCACCCCAACATCTACCCCATGTATGACCTGCTGGAACACATGAAGGGGCCAGACCTGCAGATCCAAAGATTAAGAATCTCCTTGACACACAACGGGATATCCGACAGCAGTCCCAGTGAGGATCCAGTAATGATAGTGTAGGCCTCCAACCAGACCCATGACTCATAGCAATGAACATTTGAAAGTAAAATATGTGAATAAAAGGCTATGCTGCGTGATAAACTACAGCTCCTGTGATAAGATTTTTCCTTTGTCTGTTTGTTTTATTTTACTTGGGGGAGGAGAGGAATTTTGGTGCATGACGTGTAAATCATACACCTTCAATAAAAGTAAAAAAAAAAAAAAAAACTTGCCTTAGAAGCAGACCAATGTCACTGCTTGATTCCTGAATTCGAATGTTGGCCTTGACTGATCAGTGATTGCTCGGCGTTCAAATAAATTTCCATCAACCTGAGTCTGGGGCTGGAGTGGTCAGTATGTGGCTATTCCTGAGCCCTAACAAGGAGGATGAGGAGTTACTTTAAGGTTGCCTGTGGTTACATAGCAATTTTGAAGCCAGCCTGAGGTACATGAGACCCTGTCTCAAGTAAACGGGAAAAGCCACAAAATAGACACATAGCCATTATTGAGATACTTAGAGCCCCATCTCTCCTCTGCCTGCACTTCAGATCTAAGTACGTGCTGGAGGTTGGTCTGATGTACTTTGATTCTAATTACTGCTTGTTGTCTCTGCCCCACCTGTACTTTGCCTAAGAGCCTAACCTGTTTGACCAATAAAAGGCCATCACACGTGGGCAGGGCAAATGGGATGGGCACGGCTTGGGAGAGAGAGAGACAGAGAGAGAGGGCATAGGAACCTGGGGAGGAGGGGGAGGAGAAGAAGGCCATGGGTTAGGTGGAGGAGAGGCACATGGCCAGCATGGATGGAGACTTGGCCCAGATGACAATTAGCAAGTATTTGGGATTATGGATGGGAGGTAGTTTGATAGAAATTATTAGAACCAGATGGCATGGGATTGGGGCAGGAATCCCATACCTGCCCCACTATGGGAAGTAGTTTAGGGGATTAATACCTGCCCTGCCCACGTTAATTAAGGCTATTTTATTTTTTATTTTTTATTTTTTTGTTTTTCGAGACAGGGTTTCTCTGTGTAGCCTTGGCCATCCTGGACTCACTTTGTAGACCAGGCTGGCCTCAAGCTCACAGCGATCCGCCTGTCTCTGCCTCCCGAGTGCTGGGATTAAAGGCACGCGCCACCACTGCCCGGAAGGCTATTTTAAAATATAACAGATGTCTGTGTCTTCATAGATTAGATTAGAAAATCTAATTAGATTAGGTTAGAAAATACTGCCTTAAAAAATTATAGGCCGGGGGCTGGAGAGATGACTCAACAGTTGAGAGCACTGCCTGTTCTTCCAAAAGACACGGGTTCAATTCCCAGCACCCATATGGCAGCTGGCAACTGTCTGTAACTCCAGGATCTGACACTCTCACACCAATGCACAGAAATTAAAAAACCTAAAAAAAAAATTATAGGCCTAATAATAAACATTATTAGGCCATACTGGTAAATTAACCACAACAAGTACACACTTTCTTACTTTTAAAAAAAAATCTCTTTTTAATAAATCCAACTTTGCAGCCAGGCAAGGTGGCGTAAGCCTATAATCCAAGCACTAGGGGAGGCAGAGATCTCTGTGAGTTCGAGGCCAGCCCGGTCCAGAAAGAGAGTTCAGGACAGCAAAGGCTTCACAGAGAAAGCCTGTCTTAGGAAAAAACAAAATAGGGCTGGAGAGATGGCTCAAAAGTAAAAAGCATTGGCTGCTCTTCCAAAGGTCCTGAGTTCAATTCCCAGCAACTACATGATGGCTCACAATCATTTATAATGAGATTACATGCAGGCAGAATACTGAATACATAATAAATTAATAAATCTTAATAACAAAACCAAAATAAATAAATCCAAATTTGCTTCATAATGACTCATTCTGAAAAGTGAGTAAAAGAACCAAACCAACCAACAAACAAAAACAATCTAACAAGCCAGGCATGGCAGCGGGAGGCAGAGGCAGGTGAACCTCTGTGAGTTCGAAGCCAACCTGGTCTACAAAGTGAGCCCAGGACAGTCAGGGTTACACAAAGAAACCCTGTCTCCAAAAACCAAAACCAAACCCAAAAACGCTCTACCAAAATAAAACAAAACCCACCCAAAACAGCCAAGTTTCATCTGAGTGAAGCCTGCAAACCAACTCACTAGGTTTGGGCTGTGCGTCCCACCCTGTTGCTGACAGAGAGCTTGCCTGCCAGTCCCCCAGAACTTGTTGATTGATTAAATGAGTGTGCCATGTGCTAATTGGCGACGAAGCTATAATATATAAGTGCAGGTTTGTTGGGAGAAGCGAGGAGGGGGAAGGAAAGGGAAGAGAGAGCTGGTTGGTAACCGGGTTTCTGGGGCGAGGGGAAGCCCCGCCCCTGCAGCGGGACCTAACATCCCCGCCTTTTGTTGATAATAAATGGATAACTGGACAAAGAAATAATCTGGTTTTTGACTGCTTCCTGCTGACAGTAGGGCGGCGACAGGGGGTCAGAAGGCTGAGGTGTTGGCCACGTCTGGGAAGGGCAGGCCGTTGTATTTGCTGTTCAGGATCTGTGAGACCATCAGTAGCTAAGAAACTGCGCTCAACAGGGTTGAGTGGGAGCACCTGCTGCGTTCTGGATGCAGCACCTGGCATTTTGCTGGGACATAATATATATGTTAGGAGCAGAAGATAAAGTTAAGGAGTTTACATTTGAAACTTTTAGGCCCATAGTCTTGGTAGTTGGGGGAAGGGAGTCCCAAAACCAGGGAACAGGGGTGGGGGTGGGGGGGTGGGGGGAAGAATCCCACCCTCTGGAGTGTGACCTGTGGATTCCAGTGCATCTCCTGAAGCTTACAAGAATCTTTTTAAGTTTACAAAAAGAGATGAATTGGCTTGGGAGACAATTTAAAATCCGATTAATGTTAAAGCTCTGAACAGTCTAAATACAACAGTAGCATAGTTGGAGAGGGGGAGTTTTTATGTACCTTAAATCACTTTTATTTATTTATTATTTTTTTTTTGAGACAAGGTTTCTCTGTGTAGCCTGGGCTGTCCTGGACTCCCTTTGTAGACCAGGCTGGCCTCGAACTCACAGCAATCTACCTGCCTCTGCCTCCTGAGTGCTGGGATTAAAGGCGTGCGCCACCACACCTGGCTTAAATCACTTTTTTATTACCAGCCTTAAAACATCTTCTCACCCTCAAACACTTCTTAGATCCTCAGGCCTTACACTTAGCATTGCGTTTGGACAGAGACTTGGTGTTCTACAGGCAGGCTAGGAAGAGGAGCAAGGGCAGACTCTTCCGCCTCATCTAAGCCAGAGGAAAGGGAGAAATTTCGGGTGTGTAAGCGGAGAGCTGATTTTGTGCCCCAGAGTTCCCTGAGGTTGTAGGGAAATCATTTGGGGAAGGAGGGCCAAAGATGCCATTTAAAAGGCAACTCTGGGAAATCCCTGAAGAGAAAGTACAGGAAGCCGCTGGGGCTCCTCGTGACCTGGCCCTGAGGAGTCTGTTTGCTCAGATCCCAGATCAAAGGAGTGTAGGGGAGAAGCCTCTGGAAACTGGAAGTGCCAAGTGGGTGGGGGCTGGGGGCGCCAGCCTCACATTCCAGTTCCAGCCTGTGCCAAATAAAGGAGGTGCCAGCCCCATCCTTCATGTGGCTTTGTGTCTCAAAGGCTGAGTTGGCCAGCGGGACCCACGTAGTGATGCTGGGGGGGTCAAGACAAAGTAGAGAGCCACAGGAGGACCAGCTGACAGGAATAGGAGGCAGAGGATCTTCTTAAAGAGGACACTGTTCCCTCACTCCAGAACCACACAGACAGTTTTAGACCTCGTTCCAACTTACAGTACTCATTTTCTCTTTATGTTAAGAAATATAAGCAATGGGCTGGAGAGATGGCTCAGTGGTTAAGAGCGCCGCCTACTCTTCCACAGGTCCTGAGTTCAATTCCCAGCAACCACATGGTGGCTCACAACCATCTATAATGTAATCTGATACCCTCTTCTGCAGGTGAAGCATTCATATGCAATAAATAAAATAAATAAATCTTAAAAAAAAAGAAATATAAGCAACACAAAGGTTTTTTTTACATCTTTCCCCCCCCAAAAAAAAACTTAAAAAATAAATTATGTATAGGTGTGTATGACAGTTTGAATGAATGGCTCTCTCTCAAGCTCATAGGGAGTGACATTATTTGAAAAGATTCAGATGTGCAGGAAGTGTGTCCCTAGGGGTGGACTTAGAGGTTTCAGAGCTCCAGCAGGCCCAGCGGCTCACTGTCTCTTGCTGCTGCCTGCAGATGCAGATGCAGATGCAGATGCAGAACTCTCAGCTACCCCGCCTCCCCCCAGTACTATGTCTGCCTGCACGCTACCATGCTTCCCAGCAGGTAATGACGGTCTAAACCTCTGAACTGTAAGCCAGCCCCAATGACCTGTTTGCCTTTATAAGAGTTGCTGTGGTCATGGTGTCTCTTCACAGCAATAAAACCCTGAGACAGTGTGTGTGTGTGTGTGTGTGTGTGTGTGTGTGTGTCTGTGCACGCGCACATATGTGTCTATAGGTATGTGCACATGAATGTAGGTGCCCTCAGAGGTCAGAGGCATCAGATCCCTGGGAACCTAGAGGTTACAGATGGTTGGGAGCTGCTACGTGTGTGCTGGGCATCACACATGGGTCCTCTGGAAGAGCAGCTCGTGCTCATGAGGGCTGAGCCATCTCCACAACTCCAGAGGTTTCACCAAATGACAATGACAGCACAATCCTTTTTTTTTTTTTTTTGAGACAGGGTCTGTCTGTGTAGCCTTGGCTGTCCTAGACTCACTTTTGTAGACCAGGCTGGCCTCGAACTCACAACGATCCGCCTGCCTCTGCCTCCCGAGTGCTGGGATTAAAGGCATGAGCCACCATCGCCTGATCTTCAGGAATTTTGAAAGGTCCTAAGGGCACACCCTGGAATTGCCAGTGAGGCCTCTTGGTGCTGCTGCTCCCTGAGGGAGGTTTACAGTAGCTGGTTAGGCTCTTTTGCAAGACAGAGCCCCCTGTAAGGTCACGGGAGGAAGGGTCAGCGAAGGCTAGACACAGGACTAAAAGGAAGAAGTAGAAGGCACTGAAATCTGAGAATAGATAGGTTGGGCTTTTGATTGGTTGGCTCAGTTTGTTTGTTTTGAGACAGGGTCTCACTATGCAGCTCTGGCTGCTTGGAACGTGCTATGTAGACCAGGCTGGCCTCGAACTCACAGAGATCCGTGCGAGTGCAGAGATTAAAAGTGTGCAGCAGTGGCAGGGGAGCCCTTCCAGGCCTGGAAAGTGAAGTTCTCTGGAGTTGCACATTCTTGGCAGCAGGGCGGGGCCAAGGCTCTCCTTTGCGCATGTCTGGATGGATGGACATACAATAACAGCGCACTTCCTTTCCTGCCTCCCGCGCTCTTACAGGCTTCACCCCCTCAGTTGCACCTTTTCTCTCAGCTAAAGCTGCCTTAGACCTTAGCACTCGTTCCCAAGTCCCTTGGTGTCCCTGCTCTCTCTACCCGCTCAGCTTCCAAAGCCTGAAAAACCGAAGAGCTTGATTTGGGACTGTGAACCAGTGCAGGAAGTGAGACACTGGTCAGCTATGGCTTGTCCGTTCTTGGTCTGGTGTGCATACCACTCATCCAATGGGCCGGGACCACCATGAAGTTTGAAATTGCACGATGTAGTGCACAGTCACCAGTGCCGAGAAGACCTTCAGCGACAGTCCCTCAGCCTTACACCGCCTGGTTGATAAGCATGTGAACTAGGCATGTTCTGACCAAGCATCGCGTCCTCAGTTTCCCTGCTAATCCCATTCCCTCATCTTCTGAGAAAGGCTTCTTGTAAGCCATCCTGTTCTCCTCCCATGGGTCTAACATCTGGGACAGTGAAAATGGAATTTCCAGTCACTGATTTGGATATTTCTGCAAGAAGGAAGGAAGTGGGCTTCTCCATCAGTTGGTAGAACCATTACTAAGCATTTGCAAGGGCCTGAAGTCAGCATCCTTAGCAGGGAGCCTTGAACACCCAACTCCAGTGTGCCTTTGTCCAAACGTGCACATACACCATGCGTCCACCGCTGAACCACAGTAACAAAGAACAACAACAAAAGTCCCAACTAGGTCTTTTTTTTCTTTTCTTTTAATTTATTTATTAATTATGTATACAGTGTTCTGACTGCATGTACACCTGCAGGCCAGAAGAGGGCATCAGATCACATTACAGATGGTTGTGAACTACTATGTGGTTGCTGGGAACTGAACTCAGGACCTTTGGAAGAGCAGGCGGTGCCCTTAGCCACTGAGCCAGCACCCCCAACTAGGTCTTATGGCTGAACTGGTTTTCTATGAGCTCGGGGGTCCCTCACTGTGAGGTTTGAATAGGCCTTTTCAATTCCCCCTCTCTCCTTCCTAGGCCAGAAGGTGAGGCTCTTGAGAACTCCTTACCAACTTTACAGCGCAGACCAGGAAGACATCCCACAGGCTCTGTGTCTTCCTTGCCAAACGATCTGCAGCTGTGTGCAGATGCTTAGGAAAGCGGTCCTCCACTGCCTCGGGGGGCATAGCCCTGTGGCCTCGTCAACCACAGTCATTCCGTTCCCTTTGCCAGCGATGTCTTTAACTCAACAAGGAGCATGTGAGGTTGCCTTGGCCTGTGGATCAGCAGAAATGAGGGTGTGGGGGGCGTGGCTTCTGGGGGATTAAAAAAAAAAAACCCAGATCGGTGAGGAGGAACTCTCTCCTTTTACTCTGAGATCAGGACACAGTGCAACCTCCAAAGGGAACAGGCTCGCCCTTCGGGAGTTACAGGAAGAGCATATTGGGTATCAAGTTAAAACAGATGGCTTTCATACACCAACATTTCAAAAACGAACTGGGTCCTTTGTCAAGAGCTGGGAAATGAACATTCAACGCAGGAGCACGCCATGTTCTGCCATGAGCCGCGAGAATTGCGTGCCGTGCTGGCTTTTCCCCAGCCTTGGCCTCAAGTTAGGACACGCTGGCCTACATCAAGAAAATGAATCTAACTTCGCCATTAAGACACCACGAGGCCTGGTTCACACAGAGGTTTCAGTGTGGTTCTCCTGCCCTCTGCTGGACTGAGAAGAATTTACTGAAGCGGATCTCTGGAAAGAACTGCCCAGGATGGGGACAAGAGCAGGAAACAGGATTTCCTGGCCCGGTTCATTTATCTTCTACAGATCAGACTGAGGAAGCTCTAAATTAGTAGCCCAGATCAGCCTCAAATTTGGAGTCGTCCCGTATCAACTTGTTTGAAGTTTGGGGTTTTTTTTTTTTTTTGTAAATTTTGTTAAAGATTGATTAATTGATTTTGATTGATTGATTACATATACTGTATTCTGCCTGCATGTGTGCCTGCACACCAGAAGGGGGCACCAGATCTCATTGTAGATGGTTGTGAGCCACCATGTGGTTGCTGGGAATTGAACTCAGGACCTCTGGAAGAGCAGACGGTGCTCTTAACCTCTAAGCTGTCTCTCCAGCTCCATGTTTGAGCTTCTTCTCTTTCCTCCTTTCTCCTTCCCTCCCCTCCTTCCTTTCTTGCCTCCTCTGGAGTGCTAGGATTAAAGATGTGCACCATCATGCTCTGAGGTTTTTTTGTTTTGTTTTTGGTTGTTATTGTTTTGTTTTTAATCCAATCCATGGATGGATGGAGAAGTAAAAGACATAGTTCTTCTTCTTCTTCTTCTTCTTCTTCTTCTTCTTCTTCTTCTTCTTCTCCTCCTCCTCCTCCTCCTCCTCCTCCTCCTCCTCCTCCTCCTCCTCCGATACAGGGTTTCTCTGTGTAGCCTTGGCTGTCCTGGACTGGCTTTGTAGACCAGGCTGGCCTCGAATTCACAGCGATCCACCTGCCTCAGCCTCTGCAGTGCTGGGATTAAAGGTGACAGCCACTGCACTGGGCTCAATCTGAATATCTTTAACAATTGATAATGTTTATCATGTTGTTAGCAATGGGACAAGAACTTACTCCTTGGAGAGTGGAAAGAACATAAAGTTGACAAATTATATGTAGTTGAAGTATTTATATAAGCAACTAGTTTAGAAGGAGAAGAAAAAAATCTCTCTTAACTGGGCAAAGTTTGCACTTTTGAGGCTGATGCGTTTAGTATTCATGAAGTCAAGGATTCCGTCTCCAGCACCACAGGGTGGGGTAATGGGTGGAGTCCGCCTCTCGGTCTCATTACCTACGCTAGTGAGCGTCACCGTTCTGTTCTCTCTATTATTAGAGTGGAAACATGGGTGAGCTAGGTGGGGCTGTCAGTGAGAGAGTCAAAATCAGCGCAGATGAAGCTTACTCTGCGACTGTCAATAATGATGTGATCCCTCTCTCTCCCTCCCCCCCTCTCCCCCCCTCCCCCTCCCCCTTTTCTCCTTCTCTCTCTGCAGGCATGATCTCATCTCTCAAGGGCGGTGTCTGGCCTGATGGATGAGCTGTCTCTGCTTTAGGCACAGCTGAAAACAACAAGCTGTGGCCCCCCTTCCTGCCCCCCTCCCGCCTTCCTCCCTTGCTTCTCTCTCTCTTTTTTTTTTTTTTTTTTTTTTTGGCTTCTCTTTTGTTCGTAGGGTTGTTTTTGTTTCCCCCCCCACTGCTGAATTTAAAATCAGTAGGAGCTGGATATTTCCCATGCATTTTCTGGTAACTGATACAACTTTTAGTGCTATAATTTTTCTTCTTGAAGTTTTTTTCCCCTTTTTTCAGAGGAATGCTGCAAACTGAACTCATGCTAAACACTTACTCTGTTATTGAAGTATAACCCCAATATTTTCTTGATTATTTTTCTTTTTTAGTACTAGAAAAGAAGCAGTTTATTAAGAAAGGGGCACTCCCAAGTATGGAAGTGGGCTAGTGAGCCGCGGAGAAGGGGGGATGGGGGGTGGGAGGGTGGGGGGGGATGGGGGGTATGGGGGGTGGGGGGGTGGGGGGAGTGAACCAAGCACTCAAAAGTCTCTTGAATAAAAAAATATTTTCCAAATTCTTTTTAATTATGGGTGTGTGTGTCCGGGGGTGTGTGTGTGCATACTACAGGTGTCAGCTGAGCTCAGGAAAGGGTGTCAGATTCCCTGAAGCCGCCACCACAGAGGTCTGAGAGCTACAAACTCCAGTCTGCTGCTCATTTTTGATTGTGAGCCTAGCCTTTAAAGGCCTAGCCATCTCTCCAGCCCGTAGCACTCACTCGTTTTTTTTTTTTTTTTTGGAGCACCCACTCTTAACCACTGGACCACATAGCTTCTTCTTGTCTAATTTCAAAATAATGATGCATCTTTTGAGTGTTAGACAAATACTCTTATCAATCACTAAACTGCGATTCCAACCCACAGTTATATTGTGATTTATTTTGAGACATGTTACGTATCTCAGAACTCTTCCCCGCCCCGCCCCGCACCACCCCCCCCCCCCCAGATATGATTTCTCTGTGTAGCCCTTGATGGTTTTGCCAGCTGCAGATAGTTGTCAGGGGTTGTAAGCTGCCTTCAGCCTGTGGCTATAAATGCTGAGAAGAAGCTGCACTTCTGCCTGAAATCTCTGTGCTGTGCTTTGTGCTATCCACGCCTGCTGGGAGGTTCCGTTGAGGTGCACAATGCATTCTTTGTGTTGCTAATCTTTGTGTGGTTTAAGAAACAAGGAGCCAGGTGCACCTTTAGTCTCAGCACTCAGGAGGCAGAGGCAGGTGGATCGCTGTGAGTTCAAGGCCAGCCTGGTCTATGAAGCAAGTCTAGGACAGCCAAGGATTAAAGAGAGAAACCCTGTCTCAAAAAAAAAAAAAAAAAGAAGAAGATATGGCCCTCAAACCCTTCTGAGATCTGCTGGATATGGCATTTAAAAGGTTTATTTAGGCTTTCTACCACTCCTCACAGTAACCTTTTAGGTTTATAAGATGATGGGCCGGGGCAATGATGAATCCACCTGGATTGTGTGACACCAACCACTGGGAAAAATTGCTCCATGCTTTTTCTGCTGCCTGGTTCTGCGCAAACAGTGGACACCTTTGAGTTGACTATTACGTTCTGCCTAGCCAGGATTGCCACTGAGCTGACAGACGCCACGCAAGGATCAGCTTCGGACTGCAGGCTGCTCAGGACATTCAAATTGCTGAGTTCATATGAGCCCAACATTTTACAGAACTTTGAACTCAAAAATACTTAATCCTAAAACTTCCAAATACAACCAAGCTGGACACTGTGGAAAACTTTAAAAAAAAATGCTTAACTTTCGTAAATAGTTCTACTGTAGTAGAGGTTTGTTTTTTGTAAGACAGGGTTTCTCTGTGTAGCCTTGGTTGTCCTGGGCTTGCTTTGTAGACCAGGCTACCCTCGAACTCAGAGTGATCCACTTGCCTCTGCTTCCTGAGTGCTGGAATTAAAGGCCTATGCCACCACGCCCAGCTTGTATTAAAGTCTTTCTTTTTTTATTTAGACAAAAAAGGAGATATAGAAATAACAAAGGAATGATAGGAAAAAAGGGTAGATTATTAAGTCTACTCTTACAGACCTCTGTATATTGATACAAAGTTAAGGTTATATTTGGTTACAATGATATAGATACAAAGTTAGGTTATATTTTGGTTACAACGTACTATGTATCAATTCTTTTTAAGTTATTGTGCCTATGTAATTCTTAAAAACTGCAATGTGCAGCTCTAGTCCTTTTGAACTTCTTACTGATGGGAGCTGAAGCCAACACAAGGGAAATAGCCCCTCACATTTAGAGACTCAAGGCAACAATACATAGAAACAGGGTCTCTCTGTGTAGCCTTGGCTGTCCTGGACTCACTTTGTAGGCCAGGCTGGCCTCGAACTCACAGCAATCTGCTTGCCTCTGCCTCCCGAGTGCTGGGATTAAAGGTGTGCACCACCACGCCTTGCTGGAACTGTTTACCTTAGGGAGAAAAACAACAACAGAAAGAAACAGACCAAACCTTCCATCTCCTAGAAGTTGTCCCGGCCCTGAATGTGGCAGTGGTGCACTGCTACTCACAGAGTCACATTTGAGTGAGTTAGAGAAGGCAAAGGGAGCCGGGCGCACGCCTTTAATCCCAGCACTCGAGAGGCAGAGGCAGGCGGATCGCTGTGAGTTCGAGGCCAGCCTGGTCTACAAAGTGAGTCCAGGATGGCCAAAGCTACACAGAGAAACCCTGTCTCGAAAAACAAACAAACAAACAAACAAACAACAACAACAACAAAAAAAGAGAAGGCAAAGGGTAGACCAGATAGCCAAACAGACTGCCCTCCATGAGGACACCGTATTGCAGTCCCTCCTGTTACCCCCTGAGGAGGTAGGTTTGTACTCTCACTGCTCCCAGAGCTGCCCTCATCTAAAGCAGAAGAAAGAAAAAGAGCAACCAATGAAGGAGCCACTGAAAAGTAGGAATGCTGCCTGATCACCACAGATAGAACAGTAATGATTCTAGAGATGACAGCTCCCAACCTGGTCTGGTAAGCTTATGAAGCAACCCACCCTGAAAAAAACTGCTCTATAAGAGTTGCTGCAAAGATATCTGATGGTCCCACGGTAGCCACCACTGATCCAACAGGCTAGCAAAGGCTGTTGCCAGTGTGTTCAGAACAATCTCAAGCAGTGATGCAAGGTCCCATGCTGACACAAAAATAGGAGTCCTGCCGGGTGTGGTGGTGCAGAGGCAGGTGGATCACTTACACTTACACTTTGGGGTCCTAATGGCTTATAGGGTCAGATAACAGACCGGCCTTTGTCAGCAAGGTGGGCCAGACAGTAGGATTAACCTGGAATTTGCACACAAGGTACCACCCTCAATTTTCAACCTGGGTTGAGAGAATGAATAGGATTTTTTAAACTGCCCAACATCGCCAAGAAACAGACCTCCTATGGCCAGAAATTCTGACACTTGTACTATTTAGAGTGTGTTGCACCCTCTTTTTTTTTTTTTTTTTTAGACAAGGTCTCTCTGTGTATCCCTGGCTGTTCTGGACTTGCTTTGTAGACCAGGCTGGCCTCGAACTCACAGCGATCCACCTGCTTCTGCCTCCCGAGTGCTGGGATTAAAGGCGTGCGCCACCAGGCCTGGCTGTGTTGCACCCTCTTAAATGTAGTTTCCTTGTGAGATCATGTTGGATCTCACCTCCACTGCTCCTAAAAGCCTCAGAGGACCTCCAAGACCTCATAAAGCCTCAGAGGACGACCAGCAGTGCTGGAAAGACTCAGCTGACAGTGAACAAGGAGTTGCCCGATCCCCACCATTCCCTCAGCTCTTGAAGTTGCAGATGTCATGCCGTGGTTGCACCATGCCCACACCAAGACTGATTAAAGACCAGAGCCAGGAACAGACAGTGTGAGCCAATCCAGGCCAGCCTCTGAAACTGACCAGTTCAAAATGTCTTCAAATTCCAGAGGACACCTCTCAGCTCCTGCTTTGGTCTTGACGCCCTTCCCAATACCACTGTCTTCGTGACTGTTCTATTGCTTGGTTCTCAGACACCACGACCAAGACAGCTTGTAAAAGGAAGCATTTAAGTGCGGGCTCGCTTACGTTTTCAGAAGGTGGGTCCATGGTCATCAAGGTGGGAAGTGTGATGGCAGTCAGGCATGGCACTGGGGCAGCAGCTAAGAGTTTAATATCCAGGTTCACAGGCAACAGGCAGATGGAGAGAAAGACCGGGTGTGACCAGTATGGGCTTTTTTTTTTTTAAAGATTTATTATTATGTATACAGTGCTCTGCTTGCATGTACTCCTGCAAGCCAGAAGAGGGCGCCATATCACATTACAGATGGTTGTGAGCCACCATGTGGTTGCTGGGAAGTGAACTCAGGACCTTTGGAAGATCAGGCAGTGCTCTTAACCACTGAGCCATCTCTCCAGCCCCAGTGTGGGCTTTTGAAACCTCAAAGCCGACCTCAGGGACACACCACCTCCAGCAAGGCCACACCTTCTAATCCTTCCTAGACAGTCTACCAACTGGGAACCAAACATTTAAATATGTGAGTCTGTATAGGGCTTTCTCATTCTTAGCCACCACAGCCATTGATTCAAATTTGAACTGGACACCATGCTTCCTGCCACGCTGATAATGGAATAAACCTATGACACTGTAAGCCAGCTCTAAAGAACTCTTTGCCTTTATAAGAGTTGCCTTGGGGGCTTGGAGAGATGGCTCAGAGGTTAGGAGTACTGCCTGCTCTTCCAAAGGTCCTGAGTTCAATTCCCAGCAACCACATGGTGGCTCACAACCATCTAGAATGAGATCTGGTGCCCTCTTCTGGCTTGCAGGTGTACATGCAGGTAGAACTCTGCCTGTACATAATAAATAAATAAATCTAAAAAAAGAAAGAAAGAAAGAAAGAAAGAAAGAAAAGAAAAGAGTTGCCTGAGAGCCAGGCATGGTGGTGCACACCTCTAATCCCAGCACGTTGGGAGGTAGAGGCAGGCAAGGCTAGCCTGGTCTACAGAGTGAGTTCCAGGACAGCCAAGGTGACACAGAGAAACCCTGTCTGAAAAACCAAACCAACAAACAAAATATGAAGCTGCCTTGGTTATGGTGTCTCTTCACAGCAGTAAAACCCTAACTAAGACAGACGTTAGTACCAGGAGTGGGCTATTGCTCTGACAGACCTGACCATGCTTTTGTTTGGAAGAACGAGGATTTGGGGATTTTGAATTAAGAAAGCAGTGCAATGCTTAATGGGCCGTACTAGTAGAAACCTGGAAGCAGTGTGCTAAGGGTGACTTGAACTGTGGGAGCCCGGCTCAAGAGGTTTCAGCAAAGAAGAAATTTAATATGTGACCTGCAGACCGTTCTTATGATTTTGGCTAAGAATGTGGCTGCGTCTTGCCCGTGTCTGAAGAGTCTGCCCAAAGCTAAAGTGAAGAGATTTAGATTCATTGCATTGACAAAGGAAATCTCAAAACAGCCTAGATAGATTGTCCTGTGGTTCACTTCCCTGGCCCCTCTACCCTTCACCTCCAGAAAAGGCTCTTTTTTAAATTCAAGTAAATGCAACTAGGAATCCAGAGAGAAGCCTCAGGCAGGGACAAACATGGCCACCCCTCCTCCACAGAACAAGGGGAGAGGGTGGTCTGAGACCCTTTCCTATCAAAGTGGGCCTTCACATTGCTGCAGCAACCATGGGGCAGGGCCCCCCTCTTCCCTGGTGTGGGGTAGTCTGCACCCAGCCTGCTGTGCCCCAGGCCCCCTTCCCTAGAGCCCTAGAGCGTCTTGGGGAAGAGAATGCAGGCAAGACGGGAGGATACATGTTGGTGATGCTATGCAATGGCGGGTGTCTACGAATGAACACTGAAAACAAAACCAAACCGCAACTGTCCAGAGATGTTTGTGAATAGAGGAAACGTTGGAACCAGAACCTTGGGGAGGGGGAAGGGCAGCAGGTCAGGAAGAAGCATGAGGGGCAAGGCCAGCTCCTTAGTGCCCCACTGGAGGAGGGGAGCTGCCTAGAGCGGAAGTGGGGGAGGTGAGTTAGTGCCCCATGTGCCTTGGGTGGAAGGCAGAATAGGAGGACCTCACTGTGCAGATGCTTGGTAACTTCCATCTGTCACTGTCAGGTCCCAGGTGAGAACAAGGTGGGTGGGGATAGCATCTATTCTACTTCCTGTGGGATCTAGGTAGGGTGCGGGCAGAAGGGACTGAAAACCCCACCTGGTGACAGTTTGGTGGGGGGCTTGCTGCTGCCGGGTCATCCAATGGGGCTTGTCAGCGTGAGATGGGGCTGGCGACCCTTAAGGCCAGGGAATTCTCCCAGGACCCTCTACAGGGAAGCCGGCAACAGCAGAGCAGAAGGGACCCGCAAAATAAAGCGCCCACAGGGCGGTGTCTCTACGCATCGTGCTGCTGCTAAGTGGGAAGTCAGCCTTGTCAGGAGAGGGCAGGTGTGGTGCGGGGAGGGCACAGGGACTGAGCCAAGTCCTGCTCCCACGGGTGCCTCAGGTCTGCTGTGCAGTAGCGTGCAGTGGGGGACGGGGAGGGGCCTGGGAGCAGGGCTTTCTTGTTCCAAGGTAAAACTGTTCCTTGGTGGCCAAGGAGGAGGCGGCGCTGCACGTGGTCACTGCTCTCCTCTGAGGACTCCTGGGAGGATGCCCTTTGCTTCCTGCTTCGCCAGCTTCTTGGGTCTGCCCCTTGGCTTCCTCCCTGGAGTTGTAGCTGTGCGTGTCTTGGCGGCACCCTTATTTTTTACTTCCTTTTGGTCGGCCCTGAGGTCTCTTTGGTATTGGCATTTCACTGGGCTCCTTGGGAGGTCGCTTGTGTCGCTTGCCCCTGGCCGCCCTCTCTTCTCACTCCTTCTCCTGCTTGGAGGCCAGGGGCTGGCTGGACTTTGAGCCCGACTCACTCATCTTCCTTTTCTATGGGGCAGTTAAGAGTGACTGGGCCTTTTTGGAGCCGTGCCAACGCCAGAAATAGCCCTGACAATGAGTCCCCAGTTAGAGGAGCGCAGCCCCAATTCAGGGGTGCTTCCTATGGTTCACTTTTGTTTGTTTGTTTTTGTTTTTGTTTTTGTTTTTTTTCGAGACAGGGTTTCTCTGTGTAGCCTTGGCTGTCCTGGACTTGCTTTGTAGACCAGGCTGGCCTCAAACTCACAGCGATCCACCTGCCTCTGCCTCCCGAGTGCTGGGATTAAAGGCGTGTACCACCACCACCTGGGCCCCCCCCTTCCTCCCCCCCCCCTGCGCGAGACAGGGTTTGTCTGTATAGTCCTGGCTATACTGGAACTCTCTTTGTAGACCAGGCTGGCCTTGAACTCACAGAGATATCCCTGCCCCTGCCTCCGAAGTGTTGGGATCAAAGGCATGCATCACCACACCCAGCCGTGGTTTACTCTTATAGAGAACATTTTTTTAAATCCAACATAGCAAGCTGCCAAAAAAAAAAAAAAAATACAAAATATATCATTCAAGAGTTAAAGGAGAACCAGGAAGTTGGTAGAATGGCGCTAAATCCTGTGTTTAAGTAGATAAACAGATTAGAGATTTAAATGCAATTAAGATAGTGATGACCTTGGGGCAAAATCTAACATGGCTAAGCTTCCATCTAATGAAAACGGTAGTTGCCCAAGAGACACTGCCAACTATTCTAAATTTACAGTTTGTTTGTGGTTGTAGGCGCTATTATGTCCTGGTTATTGTTTTCATTTGGTCATAAAGAGATATGATTGTGTGTCAAATGGATAAGGCGTTGTTGGAGCAAGGCCCAACTGTGTTCTCAAATGCTGATGTCAGTACCTTGAGATCTGGTTACAGCCCAGCCACGGGCATTGCTATGAATGTTGAACTGTCTCCTATAACCAAGTGATGATAAGGAATGTTCCCCAGTTATCCCTGACTGGCTAAATAAAGATGCAGAAGCCTATTGCTGTAACCTGCTTAAACTCTATAGCCCCTCTGTTGAGGCCTACTTTAGTTCTTAACATGACTGTAGCTCCTCACATAACAGGAACCATTCTGTCATTAAGTCTCCATTTTGATCATTTAAGGTGAAATTAAGTTTAGGTTCTCAGGCTCCACCTGCCTGGTGGAGCTTGAACAGCCTTTAACTTACAATTCAATAAGTGTTGAATGTTCTGCTTGAATTAATGATATATGTTCCCTTCTCCCGGAATGATGGGGAACTGGAAAGTCCCCAAGCCTATATCCCTAGCCAAACAGCTTAAAATACTTTGTCTGGCCACCTGGCTACAATGAACTAGGAACAAAATCGATTCCTCTTGTGTTTAGCTAGTCAATGATGTAATGCTGCCCTCCCCTTGCTTCCCACCTAGCTACCTGGTTACGGTTTTTCTTATAAAAAGGCCCGCCTTAGAAACAGGGCCGGCGTCACAGCTGGGCTCCCGAGTCCTGTCTGTGGCCCTGATTGCAATCAGCCTTGTCCTGGAGTGTGCGTTCACTCAATAAACCATCAACATCTCACCGAGATTGGTTTGTGTGGCCACTCTTGTACTGCAACACCTATGAGTGGATAGAAGAGAGGGAGGCGGGGTTCTAGGTGCCTGGGCTTGGGTTCGAGAGAGGAGAGGAGCGAGAAAAGAGGACCAGGAGGAGAGGAAGCTGGAGAGAGAGGAGCCGCCATCAGGCAAGGCAGCGCGATGAGAGGGGAGTCACCATAAGACAAGAGGTGGTGAGCTCGTGGCTGTAAGGACAGAGTGATGGAGCACAAGCCCTCCAGGAGTCACCAGATTGATAAGTGATTGGTTTTTAGGTGGATCTCAAAGATATTAGGATTGGAATAGCTCAGAGCCTGCCCAGCATAGTGCTTACAGCTTAATAATAAATCACAGTCTCTCTGTGTCAGTCATTGGAGAAGTAGCTGGTTAAAGAAAACTGCTGCCATAATATTTTACTGCATTGATTAATATAGAAAGAATAATTGGTCTCTCTACAAGGAGGGGATTGTGATGGCTGTTCCCAGTTGTCAGTTTGACTATATGCGGAGTGAACTACAGTCCCGAAGTGGAGCGCACGCACACCTGATCTGGATCTTGAGGCAAGGAGACAAACATGCCTTTGATATCTGGCTTTTGAGGGTAGAAGACACAGGCTTTTGATCCAGACCTTGAGGTGGGATTGACACATCCCTTTAACCCAGATCTTGAAGCATGGTGGCTATGTTTATAAAGATCTACAATGAAAATAAATGAAAGAAAAGCTTAGGTCCAGGGGTGGTCCTACACACCTTTAATCCCGGCACTCAGAAGACAAGCATGCAGATCTCTGAGTTGAAGTTCAGTCCACAGAGCAAGTTCCAGAACAGCCGAGCTTAGGCAGTGAAGGAAACCATTGGAAACAGAATGCTGGTGAAGATGAAACTGAGCAACGAGGCCACACGATCCAGCCCCAGCAAGCAGCAGAACATGGCAGCTTCAGCCACGTGGTTCCGGCTTTAGGATCAAGGATGCAATTTCCCTGTGTGACTAAGGAAAAGATGCTGAGGCCCATGAATGTGTCAGGGGTGTCCCCGCACAGAGGCCCAGAAAGGCCATTGTGTGAGGCGGCCAAGGTTGTACCTTGTGCTGGCAGCCAGACTTGGTATTATGAAAGAGTCACCCAGGAGGTACTGGTTTTGAAGGCATAAAGGAGACCTGGGGAGCAGCTGAGGCTTGGCACTGTGAGACACTGGGAGAGGCCATCGGTGAAGATGCAGCCTCAGTGGAAGGCAGTTGAAGGCTCAGGACTAAAGGGGGTCATGCAGAGAAGTAGGCTTGGCACCATGAAGAGAGCTTGTGAGAAGCTCCTGATGAAAGTGCAGCACACCTGCTGCAGAAGGCCCCATCGCTGAGGAGATGCCAGGCCATGGGGTGCCCACCAAGAACAGCAGCAGCAGCTGTGTTCAGGAGGTTAGAGACCCCAGAGCTGTGGGGTACCAGCTGAGGAAAGCCTGCTAACAGGGAGTAGAACCAGCCCAAGAGAAAGAAGTGTGCTGCACCCAGCAAAGCTGAAAGGGCTGGAGATCTGAGGAGAGCTTTGACGTCACACACGTCGATGCAGAGTTCAGAGTTCGTTCGCCCAGCTGATTTTCTGGGCTTTGCTTTGGGTCCAGTGTTTCCTCACTGGGCTCCCTCCCCTACAGTTTGGAATGGTGATGTATATCCTGTGCCATGGTATGTTGGAAGTCTGGGATCGGCTTTTTGCTTTTATAGGGGATTACCGTTAAGAGATTGCATGAATCTCAGCAGAGACTGAGAACTTTGGACTTTTTTTAAAAAATATTTTATTTAACTTTAATCTATGTACATTGATGTGAGGGTGTCAGATCTTGGAGTTACAGACAGTTGTGAGTTGCCATGTGGGTGCTGGGAATTGAACCCGGGTCCTTCGGAAGGACAGGCAGTGCTCTTAACCACTGAGCCACCTCTCCAGCCCTTGAACTTCAGACTTTTAAATACCGTTGAGACCTTTGAAGTTGACTAAGTGCATTTTCCATTATGTTATAGCTGTAAGCCTATGGGGGCCAGGGAGTGGGGTGTGGTGGTGTGAATAGGTTTGGCCTCCACAGATTCATGTGTTTGGATGTTTGGCCAGAGGGAGCGGCACTATTTGGAGGGGTGGGGCTTAGTGGAGGAGGTGTGGCCTTGTCAGAGCAAGTGCGTCACTGTGCAGGTAGGGCTTTGAGGTCTTAAATGCTCAAGCTCCACCCAGTGTGGAAATCCAGTCTCCACCTCGATGCCTCTGGATCAAGATGTGGAGCTGTGATCCTTCCCCTGCACCATGCCATGCTCGCTGCCAGGTGGTCATGGACTCACCCTCTGACACTGTAAGCCAGCCCCAGCTAAATGCTCTCCTTTATAAGAGTGGCCATGGTCACGGTGTCTCTTCACAGCAACAAAACCCTGACTAAGACACAGGGCAACTCCAACTCCTAGACACCAATCAATAACTGCCCCCCCCACTCCTGCCCCAGAGGGATTTTTTTTTTTTTTTTTTTTTTTGCCTTAAGTCCTTTAGGTACTGCTGTTTGGGAACAGCCAGCCTTGGATCATCCCTCAGATCTCATCATGCAGCGATGGAACTGCCCACACCACAGTGGGCAGTGATTCCTTTTGGAGGGGCCCCAGCTAGTGAGAGCCTATGGAAGAGTGGCCAGGGCACAAAGGGTGCTTATGGAAGAAACCGGGAGGAATGATACAGAACCTGACCATAGAGCGACGGCCTGCCTATCCCTAGGTCATCACACTGCATATGCTGTGTTCAAGCAAGTTACCTGTACTGGAGCAGGAATGGCTATCCAAAGCCTGGCTAGCAACACAAAGGTGCATGACTAACCTGCTCAGGTCACAGAAGAAGCCAGTGTGTGGGAAAGGAAAAGGGCTGTGCCAGACCAGTGCTGCTGCATGCATAATCCCAGCACTCGGAGGCAGAGGCAGGTGGATCTCTGAGTTCCAGGCCAACCTGGTCTACAGAGCGAGTTCCAGGGCAGCCAGGGCTTCACAGTGAAACCCTGCCTCGAAAACCAGACAAACAAAATATAAGAGGACTCCTGTACTTTCACCAGTCCTGTTAGGAATGTGCCTGATGGGGTCCCTGACCCCCTGTGTCACTGCAATACGCATTCAACAAGTTTAAGAGAGCCAGTTCTTTACTAACCCGTCAAAAACAGCACAAGAGAACACCAGTGAGTTCTTTAAAAGGATGAATGGTGAGGTACAGAGGAAAGCCAATGGAATGCAATAAGGACACATGGGGACCCTGGCTGTCTCTGTTAATGGGGCCTCTTATTTTTTTTAAATATTTATTTATTTATTTATTATTGTGTGCAGAGCGTTTTTCCTGCATGTACACCTGCAGGCCAGAAGAAGGCATCATATCACATTACAGATGGTTGTAAACCACCACGTGATTGCTGCGAATTGAACTCAGGACCTTTGGGAGAGCAGGTGGCGCTCTTAACCACTGAGCCATCTCTCCAGCCCAATGGGGCCTCTTAAAACAATAATGTTAAGACTTCTATTAGGGCCCAGCAGTGGTGGTATATGCCTTTATTTCCAGAACTCAGGAGGCAGAGGCAGGAAGATCTCCGTGAGTTCAAGGCCAGCCTGGTCTACAGTGAGTTCCAGGACAGCCAGAGCTGTTACACAGAGAAACTCTGTCTGGAAAAACCAAAACCAACCAACAACCAACCAACCAACCAAAGACTGTTAGGGCTATACATCTTGAACACCCCATCCAAGTTCATCGAAACTGGAATGAAAGCAATAACCCTCCTGATGATATTCCAAGAGTACCAACTAATATCTTCAAGACAGATTCATAAGAGGAAATAAAGTAGAATAAGGTAGAAAAGACCAGCTGCTAGATTCTGAATTGTTGACATATTTAGCCAACCGTTTAAACCACTGCTTGTACTGCCTGTTGCCAAGTGTGATTTGCTACCTGGAACAGCATGACCCGGAGAATAGCTGAAACAATAGGTCATTGTCCACGTGGATCACAACCTCACCACAAAAGCTTACACCAGTCAACTGCAAAACACCCTTGAAAGCCAAAAGCCCCCAAGCTAACTGTGGGCGTGTGCTTCTGTTTGCTTGCTTGCTCACTTGCCCCACCTTGTGGTTTTAGAGGGTAAAATAAAAATGCAAACTGGGTTCTGGAGTCTTTGAGGAGCTATCCTGGCTTTGGGAATGAATACATCTCCTACCTTCCACTCTCATTGGTGTTGGACTGCTTATTCCAAGAGAGACTCTGGCAACATTTTCACAGAGATTTTCTAAAAGATGTTCGTAATGTTAAAGTAAATGAAAAATTAAGAGTGTGATTATTTGCTTCTCACCCCCCTCCGCACCGCCCACCCCTGCCCTTTGACCCCTAGCGGAGCGGAAGTGACGCAAGGCGGCCGCCGGATATGTGGGGATTATGTAGTACTAGCCTAAACAAGCTCTACTACTCTGCTACATCCCTAGTCCTCCTTTCACTTTTTATATTTAGACAGGTATTCACTAGGTTGCCCTTGAATTCCTTGTAGCCTGAGAAGGAGTTGAGTTTGTGACCTTCCAACCTCACTTTCTGAGTCCCCGGGGATCACAGGCCTACGCCACCAGGCCTGACTGTTGCAACTGTTTCTCACAGGGGTTTCTGCAGCATGTTCTCAGAAGTATTTGGTTCAAGGACCTCCAAATGTGTCGCAACATTCCTTTCAATATTCCATCACATGGTGGAAGGAGAGAATCAGCTCATTCCCAGGACAGCCAGGGCTACACAAAGAAATCCTGTCTCAAAAACAAAATGACAACAGCACAACACACCCCCGCCAAAAAAAAAGAAACTTGGTTTTATAAAAATATTATTTATTACATATACAGTATTCTGCCTACATGTACTCCTGCACAACGGAAGAGGGCACCAGATCTCATTATAGATGGTTGTGAGTCACCGCGTGGTTGCTGGGAATTGAACTCAGGACCTCTAAGAAGAGCAGGCGGTGCTCTTACCCACTGAGCTATCTCTCCAGCCCTCATTATCCTTATTATTGAGACCTATATAAGGTTTCTCTGTGTAGTCTTGGCTGTCCTGAAACTCACTCTTAGACCAGGCTGGCCTTGAACTCAGAGAGCCTCTTGCCTCTGCCTCCAGAGTGCTGGGATTGAAGGTGCGTGCCACCACTACCTGACTGTGACTATGTTCTTTAGAGCTGATGGGAAGTAGATGATTTGAAAACTGAAAGAGAGCTGGGCACAGTGGTGTAGCCCTTTAATCCAAGCACCCTGAGAAGATCCAAGTCACTGTAACAATAGCATATGTAATTTTCTCTATCTAGTGCCATATATCTCTTTTTTAAAATTTCAAAGGGCTTAGTGGTGCACACCTTTAATCTCAGCACTCAGGAGGTGGAGGCAGGCTCAAGGCCAGCCTGGTCTACAGAAGGAGTTCCAGGACAGCCAGAGCTACACAGAGAAACCCCGTGTCCGAAGAGTAAACAAAACAGAAAGCCAAGCTGGAAGGAAGGAAGGAAGGAAGGAAGGAAGGAAGGAAGGAAGGAAATGTAACGGTGTATGAGAGGCTACATAAAACGACCCTGGTTTTGATGGCCAGCACTGGGGAGAAACGGGAGGCTGTAAAGAAGTTATGTGGTAGATAATGTTTAACAGGCAAGAGAGTCATTATAAACCCTTAAATAAATGATCTCAATATGTAATTTTACAAGATAGATTTGTCACTGTGCTGTAAATATATTTAAACATATATTCTTTGTCAATCAAGTTTAAAAATAGCCCTAGTTGGAGCTAGGCACGGCGATGCACATCTGTAATTCTAGCGCTTGGAAAGCAGAGACATCCTCACTTATAACTGTTTGAAGGCAGGCAGACTGGACGGCATGCGCGTCTCACCCTGTCTATATACTTCGTTTGTAAAATTTATCAATATTTATGTGTGTGTTTTTCCCCATAAGTGGGGATTGAACCAGGACCTCTCACTTACTAGGTAAGCACTCCATCGCTGAGCCACATCCGCAGTCCTGTAATTGCTATGGTATGGCTTGGTATGCTATGCTATGGTATGATCTGAGGTCTATATTGAAAGGAGTCACAAATCTGCTCTACCTTTGCATTTCTTTTTCCGAACTGCAGCCTTTTCAACTTAATACTTAGCTGGAGCCGGGCATGACGGGGCACGCCTTTAATCCCAGCGCTAGGGAGACAGAGGAAGGCGGATCTGTGCGTTCCGGGACAGCCAAGACTATATAAACAGACTCTGCGGCGTGAGTTCGTGCGCACTGGCAACCTCGCCACAGCTCAGACTGGAAGAGGACAACAACCGCCTCCAGCACAAGCGGCCAGGATCAGCTGCAAGCGCCTTCCAGAGTGTCGACAGGCAGCGAGGTCCCACCCCCCTCCGCACCGCCTACCCCTGCCCTTTGACCCCTAGCGGAGCGGAAGTGACGCAAGGCAGCCGCCGGAGGTGTCGCGCGGTGTTGTGCGACCGGGTCTGTGTTGAGTAGGGGCCCCGGACCGGGAGCGGTGCCGCTATGTCGATCGAAATCGAGTCTTCCGAGTGAGTCCCGCCGTGGCGTGAGTGTGTGTGTGTGTGGGATGTAGGGTGGAGGATGCTCGGGAGGGCGTCCGTGGGCACTGCGCGCCGGAAGCTCCGGCCTCGAAGCTCTTCCCCGCTAGGCTCCCTCTGAGCTGGGCCCGCGAGGAAGCAGCTCCGCGGCGGGAAGCCCGGAGCCCCACGGCCGCGGCGAGGGTCTGTGCTGGGGCGCCCCGAGCAGCCACCCCCAACCCCCCGTCACCACCACTCGCTGCTGTCGGTGTGTCGCCAGTCGCCGAGCCTACCGGTGAGGCAGCTAGTTAGCGTAGAGGTTCGGCCGCTTCTACTGATTTGGTCAGACTCGGTGTGGCGCCGTGTCTTAGGGTTGCGGCTTGTAGATTGTGAACCTCTGCGTGGACAGAGATGGGGTTTGAGTATTGGGGTACGAAGACGGGCCGGCGGGGGGGGGTTACTGACCGAAGAGGATTTCCTGGACCCCATCTGCCACTTTTTCTTGCCGACAAGTAAACATTAAATTAGCAAACTTTTGTGATCCGAGCGCAAGGGAGGTAGGTGTGTTCTGAAGATCTGCAGAAAAGGGAGCTCTATAAAATCGGCTGACACCTAAATCTGCTTCGTGTTGTTTAAGACTGGCGGCTGGGCGTGGAGTGTGCACAGCTGTAATCGCAGCCCTAAAGAGGCGGATAGGAAGGTCTGAACGCCCAGCCTGGCGTGATACATGTTTTTAATTCACAGTTATGTGTAAATCTCTTTTCCCCCCGTTTGTTTGTTTGTTTGTTTTGTTTTGAGGCAGGATTTCTCTGTATCTAGCCCTAGCCTGCCCCTCCAGGTGCTGGGACTAAAAGCTTGCGCCACCACCACCCTGTTTGTTACCATTTCTATAATGGACCAACATTTCCTACAGAAACTTAATTTTGTGCTTTGCTTTGTTTTTAAGACTTATTTATTTATTTATTTTTGGTTTTTCGAGACAGGGTTTCCCTTGTAGTGCTGGCTGTCCTGACACTATCTCTACAGACCAGGCTGGCCTCCAATTCAGAGATCCACCTGCCTCTGCCTCCTGAGTGCAGAGATTAAGGGTGTGAACCACCGCCACTCTGCCAGTTGATTTATAAAAAGGAAAAAAAAATTAGTGACTATTGTAGGTTTAAAGTGTCTCACACCGGGAACTGGAGAGATGGCTCAGAGGTTGAGAGCACTGGCTGCTCTTCCAAAGGTCCTGAGTTCAATTCCCAGCAACTGCATGGTGGCTCACAGCCATCTATAATGAGATCTGGTGCCCTCTTCTGGCCTGCAGGTGTACATGTAGACAAAATACTGTATGTAAAATAAATCTTAAAAAAAAAAAGTGTCTCACACAATGTCCAGTAAATCCAGTGACCAGAGGAACAATGGCTACTAACTCCCTTTCTGAGTGGGGCACATTAGGTGAATGATTTTAGTTCAGAACCCCAGTTCTCCTGTCTGTAGATGGAAGTCCTTTGGAACCTGGATTCTGCGATTTTTGGAAAGGTTTGCTATCATAATTCGATGGAAAGTGGGTAGTAAAATGACTAATCAGGAAGATAACCCAAAGGGTTATTCCCTTTGGCCTGGGAGGACTGAAGAGCTCTGCACTGAACGGCTTTGTTTCTTTCAGTGTGATCCGCCTTATCATGCAGTACTTGAAGGAGAACAGCTTGCACCGGGCCTTGGCCACCTTACAGGAGGAGACTACGGTCTCTCTGAATACTGTGGACAGCATTGAAAGTTTCGTGGCTGATATTAACAGCGGCCATTGGGATACTGTTTTACAGGCTATACAGTCTCTGAAACTGCCAGACAAAACCCTTATTGACCTCTATGAACAGGTAAGAATGAGAATGTTCCTGAATCTTTTGGTTGGTCCTTTAATTAGGAAGTGTCAGGTGTCAATCACTTAAGGGGTATAACTGGCTGTAAAATATACATTCTCAAGACTCAATGGTGTATTTTTTTTTCTTCCTTTTTGGAAGATTCAAGATTTTCTCAAACTGAAGTTACTTCTTGGTTTTGAGGATCAAACCCAGTGAAACTGAAATTACTTTTGGGTGGTCATTAAATGAGAGATTCTAAAGCTGAGTATGGTGGTTTGAGGCCAGGTGGTATACGTAGTGAGCTCTGGGCCAGCTAGAGAGAGAAAATACGTAAGACCCTGTCTACTATCAAGTCATATAATGCGATTCCGTTCAGGCACTGGCCATCTGGAGTTAGCACCCACCACTAAGTCTGACGTGATTTCCCTCACTTCACATACTGCCTGCGGGGTGGGGTGGGGGCCATATTTAGGCCTCTTAAGCGCTGTCTCTCTTTCTCCCTCTCTTCCTACCCCCTACCCCCCCCCCCCCCCCCCGCCAGCTTTAGATAACTTAGCCTTTTGCCAACTAAATTTGGGGGTTCACACGACATGTTCACATTTGATAATTCACTAGAATGATCCATAGAACTCAGTAGCTCTGTTTATGTGATTAGAGTTGTATTATCAAGCACACAGATCAGGACCAGCCAAAGGAAAAGGCAGAAAGAGCAAAGTCTGAGAGAGGACTGAATGTCGAGCTTTGGTTCTGTCTCTGTGGAATTGGGTTGTGCCGCCCCGCCCACATGGCAGATCCCCAGCCAACGGGTTCTGCTGAGATTTTATTCTATAACCCTGAGTCTTCATCCCCCACCTCCCCATTGGCCGTTTCCCCAGACGTGGGACTGGCTTAAAACCTTAACCTAGTAACATGGCTTTTCTGATAACCAGTCTCTGTTTCAAGGCATCATTGTGGCACAAACGGGTGTAATTCAAAGGGCTGTTGAGTAACATAATTTTGTTACTAGTAGAATTCTCAGGGTTTTATAAGCTCTAAAGCAAGACCCTAGGACAAACACCAACTTATTATATATATATTAAGATTTTATTTATTTTATGTAAGTAAGTGCTCTATCTGCATGTACACCTGCAGGTCAGAAGAAGCCATTAGAGGGTAAAGATGGTTGTGAGCCACCATGTGGTTGCTGGGAATTGAACTCGGGACCTCTGGAAGAGTAGACAGTGCTCTTAACCTCTGAGCCATCTCTCCAGCCCCCAACTTATTATTATAAAACAACATTTTTTTTTTCTTTAAAAGCTAGGTGTGATGTTACAGAACTTTAACCTCAGCACTTGGGAGGCAGAGAGTGGCCTTGTTTTGTCTAAAAACAAAACAAAAAAAGCAAAACCGAAAAGAAAATGAAACAAAAAGAAAGATGGAATTTGAGGGATTGGGGTTATTTATTGTTTTATGAGTCAAAGGGCCGACTGCTATGCTATTGTGACACATATTTATAATTTGTCCACTTGAAATTGCTAGGGATGAAGAAAAGTGATGTTTCCTAGTCATGGGAATTGCTTTTGAAGGCTATGTCTGTATCAGATTTTACTGAAAAAGAAATACTAATAATGTGGGTATGCTGGTGCATGCCTTAACCCCAGCACTTGGAGGCAGAGGCAGGTGGGTCTCTTGAGTTCCAGGCCAGCCAGGGCTATGTAGAGAGACCCTGTCTTGGGGGTGGGGTCGGGGTTGGGGGAGAAAGAAAGAATGATAAAGAAGATGTGCTTAAATTTTGCTTTTCTTTCCATTGTCTAGGTTGTTCTGGAATTGATAGAGCTTCGTGAATTAGGTGCTGCCAGGTCACTTCTGAGACAGACAGACCCCATGATTATGTTAAAGCAAACACAACCAGAGCGGTATATTCATCTGGAAAACCTCTTAGCCAGGTCTTACTTTGACCCTCGTGAGGTATGACTACGGTAGTTAAAAGGCAACTTTGTAATTGTGGAAATTAAATTGTGCGGTCTTGCAAAAGTTATTTATTTATTTATTTAAAGATTATTTATTTTATGTGAGTACTCTGCCTGCATGTACACCTGCACGCTAGAAGAGGGCATCAGATACCAGGATAGATGGTTGTGAGCCACCTGTGGTGGCTGGGAATTGAACTCAGGACCTCTGGAAGAGCAGACGGTGCTCTTAACCTCTGAGCCATCTCTCCAGCCCACAGAAGTTATTATTTATTTAATTTTAATTTTTTTTGGCTTTTCGTGACAGGGTCTCTCTGTGTAGCCTTGGCTGTCCTGAACTTCCTTTGTAGACCAGGCTGACCTCGAACTCAGTGATCTACTTGCCTCTGCCTCCCGAGTGCTGGGATTACAGGCGTGCGTCACCACACCCGGCGTTATTTTTTAATTTTTGCTAGTCTGTGTATATGTGTCTGGGCAGGCACATGTGTGGAGGTCAGAAGACAGTTTACAGGAGTTGGTTCTTTTCCACCATGGGATTTAAACTCATCATGCTTGGTGACAAACGCCTTTTCCCACAGAGCCATCTCATGCACCAAGAATAGCACCATTTTATACACATAAACACAGTTTCTTTCACATGACCTTCCACTGGAGGGCTATTAAAATAAAATAAAGGAGAATGTAATAGGAACTGGGTAATAGAAAGTTAAAAAGATTTCTGAAGAATATGAGTCTCTGGCCCTGCAAATATTTCAAAAACTAGACTCACACCTCTGTCTTTGAGGCTTACCTGGGCTCTTCAGGAGTAGCAATATGGATTGGCTTTTCAGTGTGATACCAGCTCTCTCCCATAGTTCTGAAATGCAAGTGTGCAGAGTTGGAAAGTTATTTGAAAACACTAATTTGCTTTAATTAGTCACCCATTTAACTAGATTATTTTGTTTTCATGTTTTCCTCTTTGAATGTCTTGTTTCCTTTGGTTTTGAAAAATATTAAAAATAATTTCTTTTTGTTATAGTTGAGTGTGTGTGTGTGTGTTTGTACATGTATGTATGTACATGCATGTGCATGCCTGAGGAGCCCAGAGGCATTGAATTCCTCCCAAAGCTGGAGTTGGAGGCAGCTGTGAGCTGACTGGTGTGGGTGCTGGGAATCAGCCTTGTTTTGTGGAAGAGGAGTACTTATTCTTAACTGCTGAGCCATTGTTCAGCTCCCTCCCCCGCAAGATGGGATTTCTCTGTGTAGCCTTGGCTGTCCTGGACTTGCTTTATAGACCAGAGATCCGCCTGGCTCTGTCTCCTGAGTGCTGGGATTAAAGGCATATGTCACTATGCCCGGCATCATCTCTCTAGCTGTAAGTACATACATTAATGCTGCGCTTCTCCTTGGAAATGATGCTTCCTTTTCCCCCCAAGGCATATCCAGATGGAAGTAGCAAAGAAAAAAGGAGAGCAGCGATTGCCCAGGCTTTAGCCGGGGAAGTCAGTGTGGTGCCGCCTTCTCGTCTCATGGCGTTGCTGGGACAGGTAATTGGACGTCTGTAGAACAGATTACCCTGTGTGCTTTCTGTGTGTAAGGCATCTTCTGTGCTAAGGAAATGACACAGCCTGGGAGTAGAGCCTATCTATAAAGCTGACTGCTCAGCAGCTGTGCCGGGGTGCCCTTCCTTTTTCCCTGGGGCAGCAGTGTAGTCTGGGCATCAGGACGTGAGCTCTGGCATTGTGTAGAATTATGCTGGAACTGTGCTGGGGAACGTGGAATAATGTTGGTGCTCCACAGAACCCACACTCTTGTCAGGCTGGGGCTGTAGCTTATTCTTTGTGCATAAGTCTGTAGATTTGCTCCCAACCAAAACCAACAGTGAGGCTTTTATTTTCTGACATAAAAATATGTGTATTTATGGCATTGCTGTAAGGATTTGTTGTGCATGCATGCGCTTAGGAGATGGAAGGGACTTAGGGAGGGAAGGATTTGTTTGATTATACAGCCGGCCATCGTCTAGGGAGCAGGGGAAGAGTGCAAAGCAGGAGATGAAGCAGAGACCAGTTAGTTATGCTGCTCACTGTCTCATTCTCATGTTTTGCTCATCTTGCTTTCTTATACAGCCTGGGCTCATTTGTCCAGGGGTGGCGCTGCTCACAGCAGGCTGCGCCCTTACATCAGTTTTTACTCAAGAAAAATGCCCTCAGCTCTGGCCACAGGCGAGTCTGATGGAAGTGGTTCCTCACTTGAGGTTCCCTCTTCCCAGATGACTGGTCTGTCTGCCAAGTTGGCCCACATTAACCATCGGGAGTTCAGAGCACCTCAGCCTAGAGATGTTCAGGGTAGCAGTCATTAGATAAGTAAACAAGTTGGAAGCAGTGCAAATGTTCACTAGTATATTGATTAGGTAAACTGAAACATCCAGTAAACAGTACATTTTACAGCCATTAAAGTGATAATTTTGCAATCCCTAATAGATATGAATAGGCATATTAAGGTATGTCACAGTATAATGTGTTATGAGGTGAAGACAATATAAGTTTAGTATATAGTATAGTTTCTAATAGAGCAATTAAGTGCATCATGTAAGAGGAGAGTGACTAGAAAGAGTTATGTAAAATGTTATTAGTGGCTGGCTTTGAGTGTTGGAATGCTGGGAAGTTCCTGCTTGCCACATTTTTGGCTTATATTAAAGGGAAATAATAAATAATGGTGTGAGATAGTTTTTGCCTATTCTGTGAGAGTCCCCCATGAGAAGCCCATGCTCTTGGACACACTTGATTTTTGGATGGTCAGAAATGGTGGTGACCGGAAAGCCTAGTTTCCTCTGGACCTCATTCTTTCAGGCATATTTTGCCTAAGCAATAATTCCTGGGTCCTCAAAGCTTCTGAGCAGATTTATTATTATTATTGTTGTTGTTGTTATTATATTTTATTTTATTTTTATTTTTTTACAGGCTTTGAAGTGGCAGCAGCACCAGGGATTGCTTCCTCCTGGTATGACTATAGATCTGTTTCGAGGCAAAGCAGCTGTCAAGGATGTGGAAGAAGAAAAGTTTCCAACACAACTGAGCAGGCATATTAAGGTAGGATCCGATAACTTAAACATGTAACAGTTGGTAATCAGCTGTTGAGTATTCATCGTGCACAGAGCCAGGCCTATCTCAGGAGCTGGTCTACCAGGGAGGTGAGCTCTGACGATATTCAGGGGTCTCTTGGTGTCCATTGGGCACTGCTGTAGCTGGCAGTGCTACACATCAGTTGTATACACAAATAGATACATATTTGACATCCAGCCCATAATCCTACATTCGAAGAATGGTCCACTCTCTGGTTAGGTCTGGGAGTATATGAGCTTTCTACACTCATGCTCTGCAAACATTTGTGCTTAGTCTCCTTTATGTCATGCGAAAAAGGCCAGTCATGGGTTGTAAAGATGACTTGGGATGTTAAGGGAAATAATTTTACCTTATGGCTTATTTAGTTATGGTGTGAGTGCATGTCAAGGATTAGACTTAGAACCTCAACATTCCACTGTGCTACATCCCCAGACCTTATTTTTTTTTTTTTTTTTTTTTTTTTTTTGAGTCATGGCATTAAAGGCATACACCACCACACCTGGCCCCAGAACTTACTTTTATTGGGAGACTTGTTTTGTTTTTTGAGACAAGGTCTCTCTGTGTAGCCTTGGCTGTCCTAGACTCACTTTGTAGACCAGGCTGGCCTTGAACTCGCAGGCCTCTGCCTCCTGAGTGCTGGGATTAAAGTGTGTGTGCCACCATGCCTGGCTTCCATGGCTGTCCTCGAACTCACGCTGTAGATCAAGCTGTCCTGGAACTCAGAGATCCACTTGCCTCTGCCTCCCGAGTACTGAGATTGAAGTTGTGCACCGCTGCCACCACCACTACTATTTGAAGACTTTTAGCAAAGGGCACAATCAAGTAGTTTGGTTCTCAGAATTAGAGCTACGCTTGGTAATGTTAGCATCTCTTATATTACAGGCTCTCTGTAATTTTGTCTTAGTTGAATTCATAGATTTAAAAATGCTGTATATTTAGGGAGCTAGGGAGATGGCTCAGTGGATAAAGTCCTTGCTGTGAAAAAATGACAACTTGAAATTGGAATTCCAGTCCCTACGTACTGACGGTGACAGCGTGCATGTGTAAGCCCAGTGCTAGGGCCTGAGGCATTCTATCAGAATGACTCTAGGTTCAGTGAGAGACTCTTGTCATGAAAAATAAGGTAGGGAAAGCCCGGGCATGGTGGTGCATGCCTTTAATCCCAGCACTCAGGAGGCAGAGGCAGAGGCAGGTGGATCACTGTGAGTTTGAGGACAGAGATGCTGCACATTCCTTAACTCTTTGACTTTGGGCTAGTGTTTTGCATTTGTCTTTTCTGCTCTGTGTGTTCTAACTTGCATGTGATAATATTTTTGAGTAGTAACTTTATTTACCTTGTTTGAAGACTTCATTCAACTAGAAATTATTCTATTGGTGCCACTGGGCTAGAGCTTTTCTGGCATGAATATGTGACAGGAAAATATAGCTTAAAGAAAATATAGCTAGACATAATGGTGCATTCCAGTAATTTCTGCAGGCTGAGGCAGGAAGGACTCAAGTTCAAAGCCAGTGTAAGCAACTTATTGAGACCTAGTCTCTAAAAAAGAGGACTGGGGATATATTTCAGTAGAAGAGCACTTGCCTTGTAACTGTGGACCCTGGGTCTGCTCCCCAGCACTAAAAAAGGGAGAAATCACCCTTAGTCTTCCCTTGCCATTGTCTAGGGCCCTGTGCTTCCTTGACATAGGCGCGTTGTCACTGCAAATGCTTGGAAGGCACTTACCAAGCAAATAGCTCATCAGGTAATTAGTCCTAGTGCACCCCCACCCCCAACCCCCACACACAAGGTTTTATGTTTTATTTATATGGGTGTTTTGTGTACATGTATATCTGGCCCATAGAGGCCAGAAGAGGACACTAGACCAATCTTCAGATGGTCATGAGTTCCTTGTGGGCTCTAGGTTTGAATCCAGGCCCTAACTGCTGGCCATCTCTCCAGCACTAGTCCTAGTTTGATGAGCCACACAATAGTATGATTAGATAACGGCTGTGAAATAGGGATAGAGAGTTTACATATAACACTCTTATTTTGAAAATGAGTCCTCCTATGCAGATACACAACAGAAACATATTAAGCCATATTAATTTATGAGTGGAAAGCCATTCTAATAGCTGATTCTGGCAGAAAGTTAATTGTTTGAGCTAACTGAATTATTTGTTCTACATCTCATATTAAAACAATTTTTTTTCCAGCTAGGTGTGGTGATGTATACTTACAATCCCAGCGTGTAGTAAGTACTGAAGGAGGAAGATCTCAAGTTTGAGGATGATGTAGGCTATTGAGGTCTTAGCCAGCTTAGGCTGCATAGTGAAATCTTTGAAAGAACAAAACAGAGTGGTCTCCTTTTTTTTTCTTTTAATAATTTCATTAAAACAACATTTAGAAGCTGGGTGTGGTGGTGCACGCCTTTAATCCCAGTACTTGAGAAGCAGAGGCAGGCAGATCAAAGCAGAGTTTGAGGCCAGCCTGGTGAGTCCAGGACAGCCAAGGATACACAGAGAAACCCTGTCTCAAATAATAATAATAATAACAACAACAACAATAACAACAACAATAATAAAAATAAACATTTAGATGTCAGAGAAAGCATCTACTAGGGTAGAAATGCCCTCCCATACATCATAATAGGGGCCATATGTGATTATATGTAAGGGCAGGGTTTCTCAAAAGGTTAAAATGGGAATTGTTTTAAAACCATTACATAAAAATTTATGTCTTCATTGTTTTCACTTGGAACAGTTTGGTCAGAAATCCCATGTGGAGTGCGCTCGGTTCTCTCCAGATGGTCAGTATCTGGTCACTGGCTCTGTTGATGGATTTATTGAAGTGTGGAACTTTACTACTGGAAAAATCAGAAAGGTAAAGTATTTTAAATGCATTATTATTATCTTTTTTAAAGAAAGGATTGCTAATTTTCTGTTAATTATATCTTATTTCTGGGTTAGATGATTTGAGAAGGATCTTTATGAAGCAAACATGCATTTTATAGTTTAAAAGCTCATTTTGTTAAATTCTTTTTTTAAAAGATTTATGTATTTAGCTAGGTGTGGTGGCACACGCCTGTCATCCCAGCACTTGGGAGGCAGAGGCAGGCAGATCACAGTGAGTTTGCGGCCAGCCTGATCTACAAAGTGAGTCCAGTATGGCCAAGGCTACACAGAGAAACCCTGCCTCAAAAAACCCCCTCCACCCCCCCAAAAAAGGATTTATTCATTTATTATTATGTTTGCAGTGCTCTGCCTGCATGTACACCTGCAGGCCAGAAGAGAGCATTAGATCTCATTATAGATGGTTGTGAGCCACATGTGGTTGCTGGGAATTGAACTCGGGACCTTTGGAGGAGCAGTCAGTATTCTTAACCACTGAGCCATCTCTCCAGCCCCTAAAGTTAGATTCTGGTCTATTTGTTTTACAAAACAGGGTTTCTTTGTGCTAGCAGTTACTTATGTGTCTTTTTATTAATGTTCACAGATGGCAGCATACATGCCATGTAGTATATTATGCCCCTCTTTTTCCTCTTTGTTTGGTGTTTTTCGAGACAGGGTTTCTCTGTGTAGCCTCGGCTGTCCTGGACTCACTCTGTAGACCAGGCTGGCCTGGAACTCACAGAGATCCACCTGCCTCTGCCTTCCGAGTGCTCGGATCACAGGCATGTGCCACTGCACCTGGCTCCTCTTTGTAGTGTTTTGAAATAATGGCCGAATTACATTGCGTTGTATGGAATGAATCATGATCTATGTATCTAGTCTGTTTTAAGATCTTTGTCAGTCTCACCTAATTGTAGTCTAATTATGTTTTTCTTAGGAGTGAAATTTATATGTTAATAGCCACCAAAATTTTTTGTTCTGTGAAGTCTGAGTACCACACTCCCTGTGTGTATGCATGTGTGAGTGTGTGCAGGTGCCCGTGTACATAGGCATGTATTTGTGTGGCGGCTAGAGGACAGCCTTGGGTTGTTACCGAGGTGCTGCCCACCTCTTTGTTTTTTGGTTTTTGACATAAGATTTCTTTTTGGCATGGAACTCCTCTAGTACCCTAGCCTTGGGTGCTCAGTGAGGACAGACCTACCCCTGCTTTCCTCGCTGTGGGATTACAAATGTAGACTGTGCCTATTTGTTTTTTCCACATGTGTTTTAGGGATGGAATTTAGGTCTTCATGTAAGACAACAACTCCCTAGCACCTTTGTCCATTTTTAAAAAATGGGTTTGTAGGCCGGGCATGGTAGCACACGCCTTTAATCCCAGCACTCCGGGAGGCAGAGGCATGCGGATTGCTGTGAGTTCAGGGCCAGCCTGGCCTTCAAAGCAAGTCCAGGACAGAGAAACCCTTGGGGCGGGGGGTTGGTTGTAGGAACTCTTTCTGTCTTAAGGGATTTAGAATATGCAGCGCAGGGGCTGGAGAAATGGTTCAGTGGTTAAAGTACTTGCTGTGCACGTGTGAGGGCCTCCTACACAGGGCCCAGAACCCATGAAATGTTGGGCAGTTGGTTTGGCAGCTCACCTATAACTCCAGTGTTTTGTTTTGTCTTTTAGTTTTTCTTTTTTTCTTTCTTTTCTTTTCTTTTTTTTAAAGATTTATTTATTATTATGTATACAACGCTCTGCCTGCATATACATCCACAGGCCAGAAGAGGGCATCAGGTCATATTATAGATAGCTATGAGTGGCCATGTGGTTGCTGGGAATTGAACTCAGGACCTCACCAAGCCATTTCTCTAGCCCATCTTTTGGTTTTCGAGACAGGGTTTCTTTGTGTAGCCCTGGCTGGCCTCAAATTCAAGATATCTGCTTGCCTCTGCCTCCTGAGTGCTGAGATTAAAAGAATGTGCCACCACTGCCTGGCCATGCTTTAGGTTTTGATTCATCTGGAATTTGTATAGGAGGGCAAAGTTAGTGTATAACCAACTTATTTTTTTTCCCTTCACATCACTGTTTACTCTCATCCATTAATTTAAGGATAATTTTCATTACTAAATACTAAATTTCAATCCATAGATAGTGGTTTCTTTGTTGTTGTTTTGCTTTTTAAATGGGTGCTTGTGTACTAATGTATTTGTGAAGTCAGAGGGCAGCTTGTGGGAGTTGGTTCTCTACTGATCTCTTGTAGGTCTCAAGATTCAAACTTTTTGTAATAGGTATTTGTGCTGGCTAGTTTTGCCACCTTTACAGTAGATAGTCATTTGAGAGAAAGGAAAAAAGTTTTTAAATGATTATTTTTATTTTATGTACATTGGTGTTCTGCCTGCTTGTATGTGTGAGTGATGGTGTGAGATCCCCTGGAACTGAAGTTACAGACAGTTGTGAGCTGCCGTGTGGTTGCTGGGAATTGAACCCAAGACCTTTGGAAGAGCAGCCAGTGCTCTTTACCACTGAGCCAACTCTCCAGCCCCTAGAGGAAGATATCTTAACTGAGAAAATGCTTTCATAAGATGGGGTTGTAGGCAAGCCTGTGTGGCATTTTCTTAATTAGTGATTGCTGTGGGAGGGTCTAGCCCGTTGTGGGTGGTGCCACACCCCTGACTCCAGGCTGAGCAAGCCATGGGGAGAGAGCCAATAAGTCGTGTTTGTCTGTGGCTTGTGCATCAGCCCCTGCCTCCAGGCTCCTGCCCAGCTTGAGTTCTGCCCTTACTTCATCATTGAAGTTAACCTTGATGTGTAGGATGAAGTGAACCCTTTCCTCCCCAGGTTGCCTATGGTGTTTTATTATAGCAGTGGAAACCTTTTTACCCATTGAGCCCATCTTGCCTGCTGGAGTAGTGGATATTATGGGTGATTTTCCCTTTTCTTTTTTGGATTTTTGGTTTTTTTGAGACGGTCTCTCTGTGTTAGCATTGGCTGTGCTGGACTTGCTTTGTAGACCGGGCTGGCCTCGAACTCAGTGATCTGCCTGCCTCTGCCTCCTGAGTACTGGGATTAAAGGCGTGCACTACTATGCCCTGTCTGCGATTTTCACTTTTTAGGTTTGGTTTAAAAAATATTAACTTGTTTCTCTCCTTTTACCGTAACATGAGTTCCAGAGATCAAACTCAGGTGGCCAGGCTTTTGTGGCAAGTGTCTTTACCAGCTAACTCATCTCTCTGGCCCCTTTGTTTAAGCCATTAAATAATCTCACTTTATAATTAGAAAAAAAATCAGTTTCATTTTCCATGTGTGGTAATACATGCTTCTAATCCCAGAACTTCCTTGCCACAAAATGAGACAAAGAAAAAAATGAAACTTTCATTTGATAGTGATAGATAAATGAAATATCATACACAGATATGTCAATAGATGATTTTAGGAAATGACAACTTGAGACAGATGTTTGTTTACTTTATCATGTCATCCCCCACATGAGCAAATTTAGATTCATTAAAGACAAAAAAAGGTCAAAAGCTGTGAAACTGGGTAGACATTTTGCCTAGAGAAGCTCAGTGAGTCACCACGTCCACCTTGTGTTGGTGCTGTCTATAGTGTAATTTGAATTGTGTAAGTTATGTATCCCTAGTTCTATCAGTTCAAAAGGGACCTGTACGTGGCACTGCTATTTGCTTTGGAGGTTTAAAGTAGACACAACCCATCATCCTACTTGTAGTCAATTTTAAGATTTCTGGGTGGGGCCACTGGGATATTGGTTTGGCTTTTGTATTATTTTAATCCTGTAAATCATCACTTTCTTTAGGATCTTAAGTACCAGGCCCAGGATAACTTCATGATGATGGATGATGCTGTCCTCTGCATGTGTTTCAGCAGAGACACTGAAATGTTAGCGACTGGAGCCCAGGACGGGAAGATCAAGGTATGGGTGGAGCAGGGCCAGGGGCGCTGGTGTTTAGACAGTTTCAAGTGTTTTGTTTGTTGGTTTATTTTGAGGCTGGGGTTTCTCTGTAGCTTTGGTTGTCTTTGAACTCAGAGATGCGCTTGCCTCTGCCCAGGTGCTGTGATTAAAGGTGTGCGCCCAGCTTCTTTTAATTTTTTTAATGGTGTTGTACACATGACATTGATTATCAAAATAGCTCCTATGTGTTGAGCATCAGCTTGATGCTAATCCTTTTTTCTTGTTCAGTTTTACTAATAATTCTGTCTAGGATGGTCTATTAACATGTTTAAGGTCACACAGCTGGTAAATTACAGATCTAGCACTTCAAGTTTGTCCATGTCTGTTTTGGTTGTAGCTCACTGTGTAATGTAATACATGTTGATACATTTAAAGAGAATGGCACACAGTCTTGTGGCTGTGGCTTGTTTTTAGTTGCTGCTGATGGACTCAGGGCTAGATAAAATACGGAAATGGTCACTGCTTAATGGATGTAACTACCTTTTTATTTGTTTCTCTTTCTCTGTGTTCTGTCTGTCTGTCTCTGTGTTGCTAGGGATTGAATTTATGGCCTTGTGAATGTTAGACAAACACTCTTACGCCTGGGGTTATTTTTTTGTTTTAAAGGTTTATTTGTCTTAGTTTAGTTTTCAGATTATTTATTGTATATGTATGAATGTTTTCCCTGCATTTATATATGTACACCATATGTGTGCCTGGTGCCCAAGGAGGTCAGAAGTGGGCGTCAGAGCCCCCCAGGAACTGGACTTACAGGCAGTTCTGAGCCACTCCAAGGATGTTGGGAATTGAGACTGGGTCCACTACAGAAACTGAAGTGCTTTTAACTACTGAGCTGTCTCTCCAGTCCACACTGAGGGTTTTGGTTTTGGTTTTTTAAATTCCTGGTCTTGAATCTTATTTCACGTTTGAAAGGATTTGATATCATTGTACTGTGTAGTAGACATGTGAGGTTGAACTGTTGACATGCAGCTTCGATGCTGTCCTGGTATATTAGAACTGTATCTGCTAACACTTTATTCACCTTTTTTATTTTCTTAAGGTGTGGAAGATCCAGAGTGGACAGTGTTTGAGAAGATTCGAAAGGGCACATAGTAAAGGGGTCACCTGTCTAAGCTTTTCTAAGGATAGCAGTCAGATCCTCAGCGCATCTTTTGACCAGACCATAAGGTAAGAGGAATCCTTCGTGTCCTCGTGAAGATTTGGTAAATAAAACAAGGCCCCAGAGGGAGAGGTTACTAGTGAGTCCTTGTGCTGTTTCCAGGGCGGGCTGACATGGAAGGCTAGAGTACGTGAGGCCTTATTCCACCGCAGTCAGGTGACATAGTGCTGCTCTGTTTGAGTGTTTATCTAGAAGAGATCTGAATGGTGAAATGACAGTGTTTGGCGTCTCTCATGTGTGGAGGTGGAAGCTGGACCCCAGTGCTTGGAAGGCAGAGACAGATGCACCATGAATTCCAAGCCAGCCTGGACTCCTAGTAAAACTCTGTCTTGAAAAACAAAACATGTGGTCTGAGGAGCCGCCTGTGTTGTAAGCACTTTAGAGGCCTCAGATTCCCTGGGCGTGTCCCGGGACGTGGTTGAGAGGGACTAGTTACTAATCTCTCAGCTACTAGTCTGGACAGAACCTTGTGGTTACTGACATTCCTACAGCCTCTTGTGCAGTTTGTATTAATTCTGTTTCATTGTTTGACACAATGAAAATTATACTGTATGTATTTTTTCATTTGATATTGTAATGCTTTTATAACTCATTTAAAATGCATTTAACACTTTGCTCCCTAAAATAACATACTAAGTACTGTTCTTTTTATTTTATTTGATAGAATTCATGGTTTAAAATCTGGAAAAACACTGAAGGAATTTCGAGGCCATTCCTCCTTTGTTAACGAGGCGACATTTACACAGGATGGACATTACATTATCAGTGCGTCTTCTGACGGCACTGTGAAGGTGACGTCTCAGTGCTGACTCATTGTGGGGCGTCTGCTTCACTACTGCTCTTTAGGAAGCTCGTGTTGGTCAGGATGGTGGTGATGGAGAATGTGATCTGAGGCACAAGTTGGTCTTTATGATACACAATCATATAACCTCAAACGTATACATCCCAAGCTGTATCAAATGTAGAAAAAAGGGTTTTAAACCTAGTGATGTCATAGACACATGCAGGAGTTCCATCTCTTGTCCCATAATGATCAAGTCCAGAAGACCCAGTACCCAAGTAAATCCCCCTTTCTTGTGTTTCTCTTCAAGTTTAGGGCTTTCCTTACATTTGAAGAGGAGTGTGGAAAAGAAAGCATAGAAGTAAGAGCCGCCCAGCAGGGGGAGTCCGAGGCTGCCCCCCAGCCACAAGTTAAGCCAGCCTAGGCTGTAAGGCCGTGTCCTAAAAGACAAGGGGCCACGGGTGGCAGTGGCAGTGCACACCTTTAATCCCAGCACTCGGGAGGCAGAGGCAGGCAGATGGCTGTGAGTTCAAGGCCAGCTTGGTCTACAAAGTGAGTCCAGGACAGCCAAGGCTACACAGAGAAACCCTTTTTCGAAAAACAAAACAAACGAAACTCCCCAAAAAGCAAATCAAACAAAACAAAACTCATTAAGGGTCGGAGAGACAGCTCAGTGGCTGAGTGCTTGCTGCTCTTGCAGAAGACTCCATTCAATTCCCAACACTGGCATGGTGCTCTTAAACACCTGTAAGTCCACTTCCAGTTGGTTCAGTGCTCTCTTCCGGTCTTGGTGGGCATTGTATGCATATGGTGCACATCCATAAACGCAGGCAAAAACACTTGCATCCATAAATAAAAATAAGAAATTATAACTTTGAAATACCCCTTGCTGAACATATCTCAACTGAAATTATTGGATCTTTCTTTAATAACTTGAAAGATGTAGTTATTTCAGAGGCTGGAGAAATGGATCAGGGGCTAGAGGCATTTCCTGTTCTTTCATAGAACCAAGAGTTTGATCCTTGTACCAATGTTGTGCAGCTTACAGTCGCTCATGTGCCTAGTTCCAAGGGACCAGGTGCCCATCTGGCCTCCTTGAGTACCTGCACATATGTGACCTATGCTTACAGAAACACATACACATTTAAAAGTTTTTTATTTAAGTTTAAAATTTTTTTATTTATTTTGGCTGTCCTAGAACTCATTCTGTAGGACTGGCTGGCCTTTAATTTGGGAGCGAGCCACCTGCCTCTGCCTCCCTAGTGCTGAGGTTAAAGGTATGCACCACCATACTCACCCTATAAAAAGGGTAAAAATTTAAAGAGTAGGCCTCATGTCTTCTAAAAGTTGAAAAACTGCAGTAGAAAATTGTTGGAGACCTTAGAACACTTGATCACTGAAATGTTAATTTTCCTTAGGCTGGTCTCTAGAAGATTGTGGTAGGTGACCAACTTTACCCTTGACATGTAGCGGGGCAATTATTTCTCCCTGTTCACAGGTGTTTAGAAGACATCTGTGTTGTACAGAGCTCTGTTAGTCATGAAGGAAAAGCGGCTGGGGCATGCTATAGAGGCTCTCCACCTCCTTAGTGAGGAGCGTCTGAACAGGGCCATGCAGCCCTTGGCCTTTTTCTTCTCTCAGCATATCAGACTTCGCGGGCTGATTGCCTTAGTTCATAAAGCTAGAAGGACAAGGCCCAAACAGGTAGTACAGGCAGTTGAATGGTTCAGCCTTTTAGATTCCCATGCATGTGCCAGTGCTGTGATTTCTTTTTGACCATATTTGATATAAGCTGTACATTAGAATCACTTGTGGAACTTTAAGAAAATGTGCAACAGCTCTAGCTGTCCTGGAACTTGCTCTGTAGACCAGGCTGACCTCAAACTCACAGAGATTCACCTGCCTCTGCCTCCCAAGTGTTGGGATTAAAGGTGTGCGCCACCACTGCCCTGTTCTCTTTTGGTTTTGATACCTTTTTGAGTACTTAGGTTTATGTGTTTGTACATATGGGTGTGTGCATGTTTCCTTGTGCACTTAGAAGCCAGAGGTGAACATTGGGTGTGTTCCTCAGTTGCTTCTCCATGTTATTCAGGAGTTTTTGGGGGTCAGGAGAGATTTCAGGCATGTACTGCCATGCTCAGATTCCAACTTACTGAGACAGGATCTCTCTCTGAACTTGGAATTGGAAGATTGAGATGGACTGGCTGGCTGGAAAGCCCCAGGATTGCCCCCTCTCCCCAGGGCTGGGATCACTGGCACTCAGTATTACCGAAGTGCTGGGAATCCAACCTAAGCCCTCATGTTTGCCTAGCAAGCTGTTTCGTTTTTATTTTGTTTTTTTGAGACAGAGTTTCTCTGTGTAACAGTCTTGGCTGTCCTGGACTGGCTTTGTAGACCAGGCTGGCCTCAAACTTACAGAGACCCACCTGCCTCTGCCTCCTGAGTGCTGAGACTGTGGCTTCTAGCAAGCACTTTACTGAGTCATGTCCTCAGTTCCTGGGTAATTTTTCCCCTTCCTTCTTTCTCAGGCTATTTTAGAATATACTCTTTCTCAAACTAGGGATCCTTCTGCCTCAGCCTCCTGGTGGCTGAAATTACAAGCATATACCATCATGCCTGGTATTTTTGTTTGTTTGCTTTTGTTTTTACATGCCTAGTATTTTGTTTGAGACAGTATCTTGCTATACAGTAGCTCAGGCTGACTTTGAACTCTCAGCTCCCTGAATGCTGGAATTACAGGTATGTGCCACTGGGCTAGCTTCTGGAAGATAGCAGTGACACATAGCTAATTTCAAGGTATGTGGTTCTGTTGGCTATGGAAGAATGTATAAGAAAAGATCCTGGAGCATAAAGAGTTTTTATTGTTTAGTTTGTAGTTTTCATTTCATTGTGCTAGTTAAATGCTGAAGAGTACTTACTATGCACGTGGCAGTACTGATTAATTGATATTCTTAAAGTCAAACAGCTTAGCCAGGCATGGTGGCGCACGCCTGTAATCCCAGTACTTGGGATGCATAAGCAGATGGATCTCTGTGAGTTTGAGGCGAGCCTGGTCTACAAAAGGGAGTCCAGGACAGCCAAGGAAGACTACATAGAAACAAACAAACAAACAAATCAAGTAGCTTTGTTTGAGTTAACTTTACCTATTTTTATTAACCTGTTAATTTTTAAGTATTAAAACTTTCGAGGTTCTCATAATCTAAATGTATATATATTCTTTACATTTTTTTGTGTGGTAGATCTGGAATATGAAGACCACAGAATGTTCAAATACCTTTAAGTCCCTGGGCAGTACTGCAGGGACAGATATTACCGTCAATAGTGTGATTCTGCTTCCTAAAAACCCAGAGCACTTTGTTGTGTGCAACCGATCGAACACAGTGGTCATCATGAACATGCAGGGGCAGGTGAGTGCGCAGAGAGACAAGGGCTCGCTGGCTCTAAGATGCACTAGCTGTGTGCATGTGCAGATACCCATAGAAGCACATCCTTTCTCCAGTGTATGATGCTTTTTCATCCTTCAGATAGAGTCTTGCTATGTAGCCTGATCTACCTCAATGACCTTCCTCTTTCAAACTCTTAAGTGTTTGGTTTATAGGTGTACACTGCTGTGCCCAGCTCTGGTCTTTCAGCCTTTCTTGCAGCACTCCCTTTTAGGGAAGTCTAGTGTAGTGTGGATTAAACCACACACACAAACAGGAAGAAAGCAGCAGTGTCTCGCTGTGTACCCAGGCTGGCCGTGAGCTCAAGTCCCCAAATGCTGAGACCGCAGGTGAACACTACCAAGATGAGTTTAATGTTGTATATCATAAAGTAAAGTCTTAGTTGGTGCATCCTGGGTGGGGGGTGGGCATTGCATCTATTAGTGTGGACTGGTGAATATAAGTCCAGGTACTGAAAACTACAAGTATATTGATTTAGTAAGGTACTGAATTTGCCTCATGAGAAGAGAATATGGTCAGTAAACTAGGAGATGGGATAGGTGACTTGGATGCACAATTCAAAAATTCTGTTGGCTGTTTAACTTAGGTAGCCTATCTGTTGAATATTTTCAGGCAGGAAGGAAGAACACATGTCTCTAGTCCTAACACTTGGGAGGGTGAAGGCAGAACGATCAGGAATTCATAATCAATCTTGGCAAGCTTGAGACCAGCCTGGCTACTTGAGACTGTCTCAAAACAGAAAGTCCTTATTATATGCGAGGTCAGAGGCAGGGGGAGTTGTGACTGCTGCAAATCTTGTCCTGCTTTAGTTTGGATTGCTCTCTTCTAGATTGTCAGAAGCTTCAGTTCTGGTAAGAGAGAGGGTGGTGACTTTGTTTGCTGTGCCCTCTCACCCCGGGGTGAGTGGATCTACTGTGTTGGGGAGGACTTCGTGCTCTACTGCTTCAGCACAGTCACTGGCAAGCTGGAGCGAACTCTGACGGTGAGTAGTGGCTGGGAACGCATGTTCCTGACGTACGGCTTCTCCAGTCTGACTGCCATCAGTGAGAGACTTTAGAAAACATGCAATGTAGGCGTTTACTAAGAAATAGTTAAACAATTACATCAAACAATTGTATCATATGTTAGAGTTCAGGTGTATTGTGCAGTTTGGCTTTAGGGAAGATGGTGACCATCCAGAGGGCAGAGAAGGGACATACTGTCTAGTTAACTAGGCCAGATCTTCTGGGGCAGAGAGTTGGAGACAGAGGCTTTCTCTAATCCTTTTTAAAGGCAAGTTACTTGCATATTATCCTCCCAAATTGATTGGTTTTGAAACTTACAGCTTTAAACTATTAAGTTTCAACTAAATTGAAGATATGAGGAGTGATTTTTCTTTTCTTTTTCCAAGACAGGGTTTCTCTGTGTAGTCCTGGAACTCATTCTGTAGACCAGGCTGGCCTTGAACTCAGATCAGCCTGCTTCTGCCTTCTGAGTTCTGGGACTCAAGTTATTCACCACCACCCCGTTTATGAGGAATAATTAATGCCGGTTGTTTTAGTAAGCAGCCACCAAATATTAGTGGCTTAACAAAATACAAACTTTGTGTGATTATGTCACAGTAACTGGAGCGAGCCCTCTTGAGCAGTGCCAGTTCAGAACATGTGGCCTCTCAGGGTCTCTTCTTCCTTCTTACCCAACCCTGGAGGCCTCTTGAGAGTGCTTTGTTAAGTAAGACCTGTGTGCCTGACTGTGCTTCCCACGCTCTAGGTTCATGAGAAGGACGTGATTGGAATTGCACATCACCCACACCAGAACTTGATCGCCACCTACAGTGAAGATGGACTCCTGAAGCTCTGGAAACCCTAGTGAGCCTTTTCATGCGGCCGAGGAGCTTGCATTTAAGTGGCATTAGTTTATCTGCTTTTAACTGGGGCAGTCACTTCCTGTTTTCATTAATCTCCTACCAAAAGATTTGAAATACTGGTATTTCTAGAAAGAACACTTCTTTGTTTGGAATGCGAAGTAAAACCTCCATCCTAGCATAAAACTTGTAAATAACCACGATTGCCATATTCAGTAGCTGTGGGTTTTTTAAAAAAAGATTTTAATAAACATATACCTTTCTGAAGACTTTCCCTGTAAGTGTTCGTATAGGAGGGAGACTCATCATTCTTGAACCTCAAGTCTGGTGGTCAAATCCTGGGATAGTGGGAAGTACACCAACATGGAAAGGCCTGTGATGGCGTGACCTTATTCTGTTGTCAGCCATCTTGTTCTGAACTACACCTTCTATGTTTAGGCCTGCTTCACGGAACTTAGCTCTTGTATTTTAGTTCAAACTAGTTACAGGCTTATGGGATCTGGAGTTTGGTCACCTCTCTTTTTTATGTGGATGATTTAGCACCAAAAATGTATGGTTGGGAGAAAAATTATAAAAGGTCCCAAGATTTGTCTCTTGTATATAGCTGAAGAAAAACATTTCACTGTCAACAAAACTCTTGAAAATGGGTCCCACATTGGTGTCCTTCACATCTAAAGCCAAAGATGTAGAGAACATTTATAATATACGAAGGTAACCGTGCTAGGTTGTATCAAGGAAGTGAGGCCTTATTCTCCTAGGCCCCCCCCCCACCCCCGCCAGCCCCCCAAGACAGGGTTCTTCTGTGCAGCCTTGGCTGTCCTAGACTCACTTTGTAGACCAGGCTGGCCTTGAACTCACTGTGATCTGCCTGCCTCTGCCTCCTGAGTGCTGGGATTAAAGGTGTGTGCCACCATGCCCAGCTTCTCCTAGGCTTTTTATTGAGAAAGTTCTGACTAAGTTTTACATTTGAACTGGGGCAGGGGCTCAGTTGGTAGAATGCTTGCCTAGCATGTGTGCCTTGGTTTGATTTCCCTTGCCACATAAACTGCAGGCCTGTACTCCCAGCAACTGGGATGTGGAGCAAGGAGGATCAAATTAGCTCTATAGTAAATTAAAGGCCAGCCTGGTCTTACAAATAGCCAGGCTGTTCCCTTTCTCCTTGTCAGAGAGACCTTGTCTTGAAAAACTGAGAGAAAGGAAGTTAGAAAGTTCAAGGTCAACCTCGGCTGTAAAGGGCAGCCTTGTCTTTGTCTGCCTCAGAGGGGGGTGGGGTGGGGGGCCAGGGGCAGGATGGGACCCAAGAGCCAGTAAGAGTTTGCCAAGCTAGACATATGCCCATAATCCCAGTACCCACAAAGTGGAGGCACAATCAATTTTAGGACCACTAGGGCTGCCTTATAAGAACTTGCCTCAAAACAGGAACTCCAGTGTGGTATACCAGTAAGCTAAATATGAGACAAAGTGGTAGTGTTTTTAGTTGCTGGGAATATAGGTGTGTACTTGGAACAGTTTCAGCAAACCATCTTTGCTCATTCTTCAGTTACAGCTGGAAGGACTTTTAAGACTGTAAAAAAGTAACTTATATTCTTCTGGTTCAGCGGTTGTCTGGGAGGCTTATTGCTGCCTCCTACTAAGCTAGGCTTAGTTCTGGAAGCTTTTGGCCTCCGTACAATCTAACCTAGGCCTAAAAACAATTTCAGCCTCTGAGACTGTTTTAAGATAGCATTCATTGTGAGACCGTCTTGAAGACAAAAAAGGCTCAACAGCAAAAGCCTGACTTTTAACCAGGTTTGTGCTTTTACCAGTTTTTGTTGAGTGCTGAAGATGTGGTAGATTTCTAAAATTGGGACACTATTACCAATGATGGAATGGCTTGACAGCCGAGGCTGGGCTTTAAACCCAATACAAATCCTGTGCCTTATCTTGCCCTCAGCCTCCTAAATGCTGGGAGGTGATTAATATAGCTCCGCATTGGTAGTCTTCAGCCTCAGCTACACCGTCATCTTCATGTCGAGGCTACTACACACAAGCAGTGAGCCCAAACCTGACCAGTGCTCCCTAGGCAGGGCGCCGGAGAGATGTGTCAGTAGTTAGAGCACTGGCTGCTCTTTCCCAAGGACACACATGGCAGATAACAACTATGGCTCTAGTTCCAGGGGACCTGACACACATCAGAGCACGTAAGGTTTCCAGCTGGGTATGGCAGCACACTCTTATGCAATCCTAGTACATGGCACTTGGCTTTGGGGTGGCAGATCTCTAGGACTTCAAGGCCAGCCTGCCTGGCCTACAAAGAGTTCCAGGGCAACAGCCAAAGCTACACACAGAGAAACCCTGTCTCAGAAAAGCAAACCAAACAACCCCTCCACTCACAGCCAAAATTGAAAGCCAATGAATGACATTACTGAAGGCTTGAAACCCTTTTCTCTGCCAAATTTTAATGTTTTGTCTGCATGAATGCTTGTACATGTCTGTCTGTCTACTGCCTGAAGTGAGTTTCTGATCCCCTGGGGACTCATTTGAAAACAGGTGAGCTGCTTTGTGGGTGCTTGGAACTGAACCTGGGACCCCAGTGCTACCATTGAGCCATCTCTTCACTCCTGGGTGTTCCCCCACCCGCCAAACATCTTGTAGCTCTCATTAATTCACTTTGTAGACCAGATTGCCTCTGCCTCCTGAGAGCTGGGATTAGAGGTGTGCCTGGTCTCTTGCTTTTAAACTCATGTTCTCCCCATAATGGGAACTTCAGTCTACTTGGAGGCTGGTGTCCTTAAATTCCCCATTACAGAAGATGTAGCAGACCCCGTTGACTGGCATGAGGTTCACGTTCTCACCCAGGTGGTTCCAGTTACCTTTTCTGACTTGGGCTCAGATCTATACTTTCATTTCCTACCCACATAAATTATTTGCACATTTTAGGAACAAAGTAACAAGTTTCATCCTGAAAGCCCACAATGCTGTGATTTAACTGAGAAAGAAAGGCCTGCAGTGACACATTGGAAGCACTTTGTAATCAGTGTATTAGGAGACGATCATACATTTCAGTAACTGCTTAAATTCTGATATCCAGATTTAAGCATGTGAACATGTGACTTAAGTATACAACAGCGCTATTCATAATTTGCTATACTACCAACATTAAATTGCAGTTACGTTGGAGCCTAAGTCAAACAGCAAGCCTGTAACAGACCTCAGGAACACCCTTCCTAGATTATACATGCAAGTCACCTCTCCACATACAGGTCATGTCACTTTAATTTGCAAATTACTTGGGCTTTAGAAGTCACTACCCAAAGGTTGAGAAGGGAAAAAAGGTGACCATGTTTTCTATCTCTCTTTGTGTGTGTGTGTGTATGTGTATATATTTTAAAGATGGCACAGCAGAAGGGAATGCAATCTAGTAGAAGCAAGCCCTTAAGCAGTAGCTTATAATAACTTCTTTAGGAATGTATCATTTCTATCACTAATAACACAGGCGAAATTATATATTATACCACCTTTTAGTAATGGCTGACGCAATACAATGCAGATGCATCACAATTAATTCACGTCATACAACTAGACAGACCAACATGTTGCTAATAATTCTTTTTCTGATTACCAGTTAAATACAGAATTTTAATTCCATAGCTTAACAATGAATGGTCAAACAAGACATACCTAGCAGGTCAGTCTAATGAACACAGCTATTATCAGTTACACAAGAAATGGCCTAACAAATGCTAGAGAACTTTTAAAGTACTTTTTACAAGTATTAAACTTTCATCTTGCACATTGAAGTCATCATACATACAGGGCAAAGTCAGAGCTTTTATATTTGTGTTTATTCTTCATTTAACCTTTAAAACACTACTATAGTTAAAACAAAAACAATAGCCAAGTAGTGAGCATATTATGACTACAGTCCTTCCCACATTCACTACTGCATATAGAATGTCATAGTGACTGGCCTATTAAGAGGTCTGACACTGAACACCACCTCTAGGGTGATGTTCATCATCCTCATATGCTTCTCCATTATAATGACGCCGTCTTTCCTGATTTGGATCAAAGTCCACCAGTTCTACCTGATCCATTTCATCAGTCTCTTCTACTTCCTTCCTTTCAGGAAGAAGTTTTTCCAGCAAAGAGAGTTTATCAGGAGAGAGAAAGCCATTTTCAGGGAAGTTTACCTGCAAAAGAGAAACCGCAGTTATATTCCACTCTATCATTAGATCCTTTAAATACACAAATGATTTCTCCCAGAAAAACGTGTAATTACCCATCTCTTTAGATGAACCTTGCAACTATGGCTTAGAACCACCCTGAATTTACTATGCAGCCAAAGATGACTTTTTGTTTTTTGAGACAAGGGTTTTCTCTGTGTAGCCTTGGCTGTCCTGGAACTTGCTTCATAGACCAGGCTGGCTTGGAACTCAGAGCAGTCGGTCTGCTTCTGCCTCTGGAGTGCTGGGATTAAAGGTGTGTGCCATCAATGCCCAGCCAGATTATGTAACCTCTTACCTTCCCAATTCAACTCTCAAGTGCTAGATTACAAGCACATACCACCCAGGCCAGGTGCTAACACAAGTTAACTGTCATAGTACCAGTTGTGATTATTCTTAAACTGTGGCTTCAAGAATTCGTACAGTGGTGGTGCCCACCTTTAGTCCAGCACTCAAGGAGGCAGAGGCAGGCAGATCTCTGAGTTGGAGGCCAGTGTGGTCTACAGAGTTTAAGTTCCAGGATGGACTATACAGAGAGAAACCTATCTTTGACAACCCCCACCCCTGCCCAGGCTAATCACAAGAAGTAGGCCTTTTTGACCCTAATCCCAACCAAAGGGGAAAAAGGGTCATCTGATGTTCCAATTCCTGGATAAAGGGAGTAAAAATGCATTTGCTTGGTCTGTATTACATTTTAGTAAGCTAATAAACTAACCGTTCTCAAATGCTGTTGAGTATTATAGCTTACCTTAAACTCAATGATTAGACGTCCTTTCTCATATGGCCGACGGTATATTGGCATACCTTCATTTAGCACACACTTTATATCTCCATGCTTGACAATCTGACCTAAAGACATTGAAACCAAATTCTTTCTTAGGTATGGTTACATTTGTATAAGGCAAAGAAAAACCAAAAACAAAAACCTGTCAGCTTTGGTCCAACAACCCTGTTGCCTTCATTTATGGCTTTTCCAATATGTAACCAACATTCACTCAAGGCCCTATAAACTTCATCTCAACCCTAGAAAGAATATATATAACCAAGGAAGGAAAGGAAGGAAAGGAAGACACTTCCCTTAATGCCCACTACTAATTACTTCTTACGTATCAAAATGCCAAGCAGGGAAACATGTTCATTTAGTTATTGTACCTGGATGAGAGGTGATGACTATGGTTCGGTTGTCAAGAGTGGATATTGGCTTTTGGAAGCCACACAATGCTTCAACCAGCTGTATGTCCATACACATGAAAAGGTCTTCTCCTCGTCTACAACAATACAAGTGAGGCACAGTTACAAATGACTACACACCCCAGTGGGCAAACTTCTCTCACCATTCTGAAAACGAAGCAACCAACTGCTGAGATTAGCACCAGCAGTTTGCTGAACAAGGCTTCAAAATCCTACCTCACAGCTAGGCACAGTGGAGTAGGCCTGTACTGCCAGCACTTGGGAGGTGGAAGGCAAAGGCAGGGAAGATGAAGGCCTGCCTTGGTCTTAGAATGTTTTCAAACATTCTAAGCAATGTCTTTTTCCCACGTTGTTGCCTAATTTTAAGTCCAGTTTCTTAACAGGCGAAGAGAAACAACAACAACAAACATACTGGGGCTAAAAGAAGCCAGATCCACATTGGGAACACAGGAATCAGTGTAGATTTAAACAGACTTGGGCTGGATTTTAGACTTAGCAATTATGACCATTTTCTAGAGACAGTAAGGATTTCTTTGATACACATATTCAGTGTTGTGCCTGCTATATCATTTTGTTACATGTATTTAGTACTGTGCCCACTATGTCATTCTGTTTATTTTTCCAGACAGGGTTTCTGCATAACAGCCCTGGCTGTACTGGAACTTGCTTTGTAGACCAGGCTGGCTTCCAACTCAAGAGATCTTGCCCCAGCCTCCCAATGGCTGGGATTAAAGGTGTGTGCCACACCACGGCTCAACTCTCATGAGAGCATTTCTTTAAAAAAAAAAAAAAGCTAACACCCCCTCCAGTTCATCCTTCTTTTCCAACACAGAATAGACACCTGTGAAACAGCCTTTCCTAATGAGTTCCTTCCCCATGCTGTTGTCTCCCCAACCTACCTTCAAAGTTCAGTCTATTTTAGTTTCTTATTCAGAGTTTGGATATTTACATATACAGCTCAGTATGAATCAAGGATGGGAAACAGTGAAAGGCATTACCTTGAATGACTATTCAGAAACTGAAGGAGAAGGCGCCCTACAGCTGCCTGCTACCCATTTATGCTCACAGAAAATCCAATCAACAGTTTACTTGAAAGACAAAAAGCTAAAGTCTGGATTCTACTTCCAGCCATTTACAACTGAAACAGAGCCAATAAGCTTTTATAGGATGTACTACAGCTTGTTATATATACCCGTGTTCTAAAAGTGACACTTAAACTAGAATTCAACCAAATATGCAACAAGTCAGTTTGGGAGCATGACTGAGGCTTTACCGTGTGAAAACAGCATGGTCCTTCTGGTCTAAGACAATGATAATGTCTCCCGGCTCCAGTCCTGGCTCTTGGTCTCCTTCACCATGGAATGTTATCTTCTGACCGTCTTTCATGCCTAAACACAGACAATTTTGTACTTTTACTAAGAGCAGGATCATAAAAACTACTAAAACACAATGTGGTCTGGGGAACGCCACTCAGTGGTACAGCGCATGCCGAGGCCCTGGGTTCAGTGCTCAGGACAACTGCAGAGGTCCTGACCTCTGCATACAGTCCAGTTTGGCACTGGAGCAAGCCGTCACACAGAGGAGACACAACTCTACAGAGTCAGGCGTCTAGCCTCAGAAATACCCAGCTGCATACCCATCTTAAGTCTCCAACTTTCCCACAGAGACTTATTTCACTCAAGAAGCTGAGGATTAAAAACAGCCATGCTAGAACCAAATTGGCAGCTGACAAACACTGTAAAATTACCTATTTTGATTGTGTAACAATCTTTAATTACTACTATTAAACTAAGAAGCAGTGTCAATTGGCTTTTTTGTTGTACCAACAGTATTCTAGTAAGAAAACTCGGTTTATATAAAAATCCACAAGTATTCTGAAGGCCCCCCCCACTCAGTTCTCATTTTCCCCACATCTATGTTTATTCTGCTCAAAATGTAAAATAAAAATTCACTATCTTGTACCATAGGTAGCCTGTAGTAGATTAATTATCCATGACATGCAAAGGTTTGGTTTCTACTAGCCTGGACTTAATAGCAGGACAGTGATAGCTGCAGGCCTTTAGCCTTTTTATCAAAGCCACTCAGGTCAGGAGGAAGAGAGAGATCTCATGAGTTTAAGGCCAGCCTGGTCTACAGATCAACCACCACCCCCCACCAACATCAAGAATGTTTACTACTGGATACCATATCTTAGCCCATGTGGCCCATATAGAAAATACTGAAAATTTTCCAATACAGCAAATACGGTTATTTTTGTTGTTTGTTTCTCTGTGTAGCCCTAGCTGTTCTGGACTCTGTAGACCAGGCTGGCCTCCAACCCAGAGATCTCCCTGCCTCTGCCTCCCGAGTGCTGGAATTAAAGGTGTGCACCACTACTGCTCAGCTCAGAAAATCTATGTTCACGGAGTTAGCTGTCCTTTCGTCTCACTGAACCAGGCACCCTGGCCACAAGGCCCAGTGATGCTGTTTCCAGCCCAAGACCAGGAGCATACAGACTAGTGTATGGCCACACCTAGCAATCTCCCACTTCTGTGCTGAGAATTTGAACTCAGGTACTCATCTTGTGTATTAGACATTAGGTGTTATCTATTGAGACCGTGGCTCAAGTTTAGGGGATGGGCTTATGATCACAGCAGTTGGGAGGCAGAAGCAGCCTGGGCTACATAGTAAAGTGCTGCTGAAAAAAAGTTAAGAGCCACAGAGACACAGTTGCGCTGTGTAACCCTGGCTATCCTGGAATTCCCTCTATAGACCAGGCTGACCTCAAACTCACAACCACCTGTTTCTCCCTCCCAAGTGCCAGAGATTAAAGGTGTTCACCACTGCTCAAGTACATTAACTACACTTTTTTTTTTTTTTAAGAATTGGCCAGATGGACTAAGTTTAGATGATCCCAATCTTGTTGGCAACATTCAGAGCATCATAGTCAGGAGCCAGCTGAACACACTCCTCAGGTCTTATCAGGGTATTGACTTGGCCTTATCAATATCACAGTTTCTTCATGGCCTGTTTGATCCGGTGCTTGTTAGCCTGGGCATCCACAATGAACACTAGTGTGTTATTGTCCTCTATTTTCTTCATGGCTGACTTGGTGGTTGGGGGAATTTGATGATGGCACAGTGGCCAAGTGTGTTTCTCCAGGGTGTGCTCTTTCGAGGGCATTTGGGCTGATTCTGGTGCCAGAGGGTCTTGAGCAGCCAGAAGGTGGGTGACATGTGGATCTTCTTTTTGTGGCTGTGGACACTTTTCGGCACTGCCTTCCTAGCTTTCAAGGCCTTTGCTTTGGCCTTGGGAGGGGCAGGCACTTCCTTCTTTGCTTTTGGCACCATACTGGTGAAAAGTTTTCAAGACAGGGTTTCTCTGTATAGCTTTAACTGTCCTGGACTCACTTTGTAGACAAGGATGGTCTCAAACTCACAGCGATCTACCTGCTTCTGTGTGAACCACCACACTCAGTCCCACTATCCTAATCTTAACTACACTATCCATCTGTAATCCCAACACTTAGGAGGTAGGGGCAGGAAGACCAGGAGTTCATGACCACTCTTAGCTGCAGGAATCCCATTTTTATCTCAAAATAAATAAGAAAAAAATTATCTCATCAAAAAGGACAGGGATCTGAGGCCAGCCTTGGCAACACAGAAAAACCTCTATTTCAGTAGAAAAAAAGAAAATTTAATAAGCTGAAGCACACACATTCCTTAAAAATGTTTTATTAGGTGTGGTTATATAGGCCTATAATCCCTAATAGCAATCTAAGTTGTAATGAGCTAGCCCACATCCTTTTATTATGCTGTTCTTTAATTCTTAAGAATGTGCACAGTATAATGTTAATTACTGCCACATAGCCAGAAAGATAACCCTTAAATATTAAGATGCTTATGATCATTCATATAACCTAAAGATAGTCTTTAAAATAATTGCAAATGAGGGAGGGGCTCGTAAGGCCACACCCTCTCTGAAGAATTATTGGCAGTTGATGTTTACTGGAGGAGAGTCCTTTTCTTCAATCAGGTAGCCACTGTTGAAACTGCCCATGTTCCAGTAAATAATCCCCACTCATGCTCATGCAAGCAATCCTTAAAAAACAAAAAATCAAGGCACCACAAACAACTCTACCACAAAAATGATGAGAACTTGATAGGAAGTGGTACAAAAGGGAAGGAGGGTTAAAAAAAAAAATCACTAAGGAGCCAGGCGTGGTGGCGCACACCTGTAATCCCAGCACTACTGAGTGCATGACAGCCAAGGCTACACAGAGAAACCTAGTCTCGAAAAACAAAACAAAACAAATCACTATGAATGAAATTGTCAGAATAAAAAAACATGATTCAGACTAGAGAGTGGATCAGAACTCACCTTTATCAATGTGAACTTCTAAAATCTTCTTCTCTCGAACTATTTTCCTTCCATTGCAGCTCTTACATCTGTCTTTAGGGCTGATGCGTTCTCCGTGACCCTGGCACTCCATGCACACAGACTGGATCTGCTGAACCATTCCCGGGCCAATCTGGTGGATCCGTATTTGCATGCCCGTCCCCCGGCAGTTGGGGCAGCACTCTACTGCTCCTTTCTTACCACCTCGGCCTGAACAGTTTTAGAAGAAACATATGTGACTCTAGCAGTAGAGAAGTCTAACTCCTTAGTGTTCAAGGCCTTATGGACTCCTGTCCTAAAATGCACATTCAGAGTCTAAAAGAAGCCATTTCAAAAAGTGAGGTAGATAAGTTGTAAATTTTAGCAGTTGCCAAGAGGGTGAGAAGTCTTGCCTTTTGACAGACACATAGTCAGCAATGGAGGTCAGCAAGCAGCTGTATGTGTTGGGGTATGTGTTGGGGAGCGGGCTAAGGGAAGGTAAGGGAAGGTGTGTCTTTAGATAAGAAAACACCCAAGAAGTCAAAGCATGTATTCTCTTAGGATTTTGGTAGAGGGGGACGGGGTCCAGGGATGGGTATATGGGAAAAGGCAGAGCCTGGAGAGAGGGCTCATTAAGAGCACTGGCTATTCTTCCAGAGGACCTGGGTGTGATCTCCGTAGCCACGCAGTGCTGATACCCTCCTCTGGCCTCCACAGGCTCGGCATGCAGCAGTGTAGGTATATACATAGGCAGGCAAAAACACTGGAGGGGTGGGGGACAGGTGAGAGGTGGAGTATTACGCCCTTCTAGTTAAGAGCTCAAAGAAGTAGGTAGGCAGGCCTAACAATGAAGAATTTTCCTTTTTTCCCCCTCTCCCAGACAGGGTTTCCCCGGGTCACCCTGGTTGTCCTGAACTCACTTTGTAGATCAGGCTGGCCCTGAACACACAGCAATCTGCTACCATGCCCAGCTAGAATTTCGCTCTCTTGAGAGGACACTTTAGGGAGCAGTTAGGCAGGCAGTAACTGCAAGACTACCTACACCACAAACTTACACTGTGTCTCTATACATTTTTTTCCTCTTGAGAAAATGTTTAGCTGGCTTCATAAAGAGACCTATCATGGACCACTATACCCTTTTCTAGTTAAGAGGCCAGCCTGGGCTACATGGTGAGACTGGTCTCAGAAAAACAAAGCAAAACTAAATAATTAAAAAAAAAAAGACAAACAAACAAACAAAAGCTAAACAAGAGCACGCCTTTAATCCCAGCACTTGGGAGGCCGAGGCAGGTGGATCGCTGTGAGTTTGAGGCCATCCTGATCTACAAAGTGAGTTCAGGACAGCCCCAGAAGCCACTAATAGCCCAACAGTAAGAACCCTTACCTTCACATTTGTCACAAATCACATTCTTTTGCAGAGCAAGTTTTCTTGTTGCACCGTTATACAAGTCTTCTAAGGTCACTGAGAGCTGATGAACAACATTTTTACCTGGAACAAAACACTGCCCATTAGAAACCCATCTGTAATATTTATTTGTTGAAGGCACTATAAAAATAGCAAAGGAGGGCTGGAGTGATGGCTCAGAGGTTCAGAGCACTCACTGCCTGCTCTTCCAGAGGTCCTGAGTTCAATTCCTAGCAACCTTCTATAATGAGATCTGGTGCCCTCTTCTGGCGTGCAAGCACACATACAGACAGAGCACTGTATATGTAATAATAAATTAATCTTAAGAAAATAAAAAAAGATAAAAAGGCAAAGGATAATGGAAAACCAGCCTCGTGCTGTCTATCTTTTTGAGCTACACACATATACAATATTCATCCAATCACTCGATCCTCAAACTGATCTAATCATAGACTAGGAGATTTATGTCAGAGGTTTATCTGCCTAAGGACAGAAGAGGCCCTCTTAGAAATGCAACATGGTGGCACACGCCTTTAACCCCAGCACTCGGGAGGCAGAGGCAGGCGGATCTCTGTGAGTTAGAGGCCAGCCTGGTTTACAAAGTGAGTCCAGGACAGCCAAGGCTACACAGAGAGACCCTGTCTCTGAAAAAAAAGAAAAGAAAAAGAAATGCAGTGATTGAAATACTACCCTTTCAAGTCACTCAATGTTCAGGCACATTTCACAATAATGCAGAGTAACGTATCTCTGTAGGGCTTACTTATCAGGCATTATTAAGCAACATGGCCAGTTACTTCATCCAAACATTCTTTAGCACAGTAAATTCTTTCTAATCAAGATTGGCTAGAGAAGGCAATACTGAGACACTACTAAAATAGCAATCCCTGCTTCTGCCTCAATGGTTTGCACTGCTAGGCTAGCAATAGTTGTCTCAAACGATACATTCCCTCATGCTTTTTGTAATAGTGTTGTCCAACAGAACTTTCTCTAAGAATGGACACTTTTTTAAAATTGTTTTTTGAGACAGGTTTCTATGTGCAGCCTTGGCTGTCCTGGAACTCACTCTGTAGACCAGGCTGGCCTCGAGTTCAGAGATTGCATCACCATGCCCAGCATGATGGACACATTTTATGTGTACAACATTGAAACCATTAGTCACAATTATTGGGCACAATATTAAGTGTGGTGGCTACTACAGCTGAGAGAATTCTTTTCCCTCTAAATTAATCAACTTAAAGACCCACATCTGGCTAATGACTACAAAAGAATGTCACATATAATTTACCTACAACAGGAAGTAGGCAGTTGAGATCACATAAGGACAACCAGGTTACAGAAATGGAATTGCCCACTGATGGTTAATAAGTTCCTAGCTAGTGAACCTTCCACTAGGACTTTATCCACCACCATCAGCATTGTCTGATGACTTAACTGAATAAAGTTTCAATCCTTTCTGCATATCATACCTAAAGGTGTTAAAGTATCATTATAATTTGCTTCTAGCTTCACTTCGGGTTTTTGTTATTGTGAACATGCAAACAAGTTTTCACAAGTTGAAGAAAGTCACCCTTTCTCAACTTTACAGAGTACAAGAAAGGAAAAATAAAGCTTCTAGAAATTGACCAAAGCACATATCCCAAAGTAGCAGCAATAACAAAACCCCCTCAAGCTGAGCTAAGCTGAAAAGGCTAGTAACTTTTCTGTGCTTAATTGGGATTACAGGTTTTTATCTTATTTTTTGTACCCATATGAGAGTTTATGTGAAATCCCAGAGGCCAGAAGAGGTTGTCAAGAGCCCCTGAAGCTGGAGCTACCGTCAGTAGTGAGCCATTTGGTTGTGGGTGTTGGGAAATGAAATATGGGTCTTCTGCTAAGAACAAGTGTTCTTAACCACTGAGCCATTTTTATCAGGCCCACAGTACGTTCCTATAAAAACATAGTAAACAATTCCTCAAGCCTTCCTTATCCTTTATAAGGGCCAGGTGAAATTTAATGGCCTGCCCATTTGTTCTAGAACTGAACTGTGTCTACCCATTATTTTGTACAAACTATATATTGATACCAAAGTACTATTTTGACTTCCCAGAGTATCTCCCCATGAAGCTGTCTATTACCTTGCCCATAGACAACTTTTTAAATTAAAACATTAAATGCACATAAGTTGATCTAGTAAAGCTGAAGCAAGATTAAACAGCAGTAGATTATCTGGAGGTAATGAGCTGTTTTCTGGAACTCACTCTGGAACTCCAACTCATTTTTAACAGAAAAAGGCCACTGCGCTCACCTGAGTTCTAAGAGTGGAGGATATCACCCAAGTTGTTATCCTTTGTTAACTTACTGCTTGGGAATCTGTGGAACTGGATATACCCAATAGACTGGCTTAGCTATTTTCTGATTACATAAAATCTCAATTATAAATGAATCAGAAGTGAGAGGCAGAGACAGAGAGTAATATCATACCAACATGTAAACAAGCATTTAATCAAAGTCAATTCTCAACTCTCAGTAGCAGCTACTACTTTATTCTGCTGCAAGTAAGCTAGATTTTTCTTACCTCTCCTTTCTCTTTGCATCCTTCCTCCTCCTCCAAAGAACATATCGAAGATGTCCATGGGCGAGCCAAAACCACCACCTGCTCCGCCCTCTTTAATCGCCTGCTCTCCTCCTTTATCATATAATTCCCTTTTTTTGGAATCAGCAAGAACTTCGTAAGCTTGAGAAATCTGTTTAAACTGTTTCAGAAAAGAAAGCCCCATTAGAAATAACTGTCACAGGGCACACAGCTACCTTGGCTTTCAGGCACCAGCAGCAATGGCGATACTGCTTAGCTATTTGAGAATGTACTTGCCTTTTCTCCTTCATTTGGATTCTTATCAGGGTGGTACTTCAGAGCCAATTTTCTATATGCCTTTTTCAATTCTTCCTGGGTGGCATTGGGTTTGACCCCCAAAACATCATAGTACGTGGTTTCTTTCACCATGGTTTACAGCCTGAAATGAGTAAATGGGAGTTTTAAGGCAGCTTTTACCTTTTTGTGTGCAAAAATCCCACCTGCCTCGGCCTCCTGAGCGCTGGGATTAAAGGTGCGCTTCATGACTGGCTCTTAAGTGGTAGTTTTTAATAAACTACCAAAACTAAAGCAATCTATTCTTTGCCATATCTAATATTGAGAACACGACCTTCCATAAACTTTTCCTCCCCTAAACTTCTTAAAAGGTAACAATTCCGGATTTGATTCAGCTGTACATTCTAACGGACTAAATATAAATTTCAGGGAACGCGAGAGCCTTTGTAGCAGCTGGTTCCTACTCTACGCACTAACACATGTACAATCGGGCTTCTTCCGGTTTCCTTTCCCCAGAGGTTGTGCTGAAACCAAAAGCAGCACGGATGGGCTCTGTCCACTGGTTAGTACATTACCGCTGCCTTTGTACATCTGATAAAGGCCATACATCCGCCGCAAAGAGACACTGGGCACCCAGGGGTGGAGGAGTGGCCTATGAGACCAGCCCCGGGGAGCAGGTGCCCGGGCCGCGTCGCCATCCTGCGGCTGCTCCAGCTTACCCAATCTCGCCCCTCAGGCCCGCGAAGCTGACTCGCTCTCTGGGTTTCCCCGGCACCTGGCGCCGACCGTTACGGTTTCCTTCCTTTCTCCCTCCCACCCTGATCGAGAAGGCGGAGGGGGAAGGCCGGATCTCAACAAAGAGAGGGAGGAGAGCCAGAAGCGCAAGCCGCAGCCTCCGCCCGGCTCCTCCCGCAGCCCCTCACCCCTGCCGCGGCCCGCGCGTGCGCAGCGCTGCCCACCCGGCACGGGCGGCGGGGCGCGGGGGTGCGCACCGAGAAGTCTGAGCCGGGAGCCGATGGGACTTGGGCCTTGAGCCACCTCGTGGCGTGAGGGCGGGCAGGGCGCCGCGCATCCCCGGCGGCCCTCCGAAAACCTAGCCCGGCTCGGCGAACCCGCAGTCCCCGCCCACGCGGGGCCAACTGCCTCCGGCTGCGGCTCCCCCGGCAGTCTTCTGCCCAGACTGCACGCTGCGGCCGCGGGAGACCCGGGGGCCGAGACTCACCGGTGAGCGGGCCGGTGCCGGAGAGCGGAGAGAGGAGCGTAGCACAGCGCGGTTCAGGCAGACGCGGCTCCTCCGCCACCCACCGAGCGTTCTGGAAAGTTCCGCCCGGCCCGCCGCAGCCGACTTCTTTTGTAGCCGAACCCCGGCGCGTCACTCGCCGGAAGTCCCGCCCTTTGCCGCTGCCACCGCCCCTTGGTTACCCGGGCAACGGCGCGGGGGCGCGGGAGGCGGGGAGTGACTGCGCCCCAGGGCCTTGTGGGTGTGGACTCGAGCCCAGGTTCCCTAGGCTCTTGGAATCTTCTAGAGGCGGCTCCTCACTGCTGAGGCCCAGCGTGCGGAAGTCTTGAGGCGGAGAGGTCATGTCCCGGAGCCATGGCCTCCCGAGGCCGGGATGTGTGCTGCAGGCGCTGTGCCGAAGGGGAGCTGTAGGAACTCAACCCTCACCCTATCCAAAGTCTGATTTTCTGCAGCCCCTGGTCCCCAGGCCAACTGTGCACGCTTGCGATCCAGTGGTTTCGCCCAAGTACACATCTGTCGGAGCTTTTTGGTTGAGCCCAGGCTTCAGATCCTTTTGGCTACAACGGCTTGGGAGGGAACCTGAGAGTGCAGTAAACAGGGAGACATTTAGGCTGCCTCTTGCAAACGGAGGGCCATGGACTCTTCTTTTTAGTCAGTTTTCCACCAGGTTTGACTACAGAGTAGTAGGAAAAGGAAAGAAATGAAAAAAATTTTTTTCTAGCTAATCGTTTTAGTCAGTGAATCAAAATCTATAGTTAGCAAAGTCAACAGACAGTGAGAAATGCAGTTGTCCCCCTCCCCTCCCCCCCCCAGGGTTTTTCTGTGTAGTACTGGCTATCCTGGAACTCTGTTTGTAGACAGACCAAGCTGGCCTAGAACATACAGAGATGCTCCTGCCTCTGCCTCCCCAGTGCTGCAGTTAAAGGCATGCACCACCAGACCCGGCGTTGTGGCGCTGGCCTTTAAGCCCAGCACTCGGGAGCAGAGGCAGGCAGATCGATCGCTGTGAGTTCGAGGCCAGTCTGGTTTACAGAGTGAGTCCAGGACAGCAAAAACTACACAGAGAAACCCTGTCTCGAAAAACAAAAAATAAATAAATATAAATAAAACAAGAAAGGCATGCACCACTGTGCCTGGCTGGAGTGTTTTTCTTATTCAGTAAGTCAATAGATACATCAAGGAAGCTGGAAAAAGTAGAGCGCACGTATTTTATAATGATTGATTTTCAGCCGGACGTTGTGGTGCACCTCTGTAATCTCAGCACTCAGGAGGCAGAAGCAGGCAGAGGTAGAGGCAGGCGGGATCGCTGTGAGTTCGAGGTTAGCCTGGTCTACAAAGCAAATCCAGGACAGCTAAGGCTACACAGAGAAACCTTGTCTCGAAAAACAACAACAACAAAAGATTTATTTTCAGTTCTGTGTGTAGGTGCCCAAGGAAGCCATAGGCAGGGAATACATGAATTTGAATGTTTCAGATAACTTTTATACTTAGAATCATATATTTTATTGTTTGTTGTTTGGCATTTTAAATTTTACTTTTTTGTGTTTCCTGTACGTATCTGAGTGTTTTGTCCACGTGTGTGTATGTATGTGTACCACGTGTGCCTGATGCCTACGGACGTCAGGACAGGGAGTCAGCCCCCCTATAACAGGTTACAGGCAGTTGTGAGCCACCACGTGGTGCCAGGAGCTGGACCTGGGGCCTCTAGAAGAGCAACTAGGACCTTTAACTGAGAAGCCATATCTCTCCCCTCCTTGGCTGTGTTTTTGAGACAGGGTCTTGGATCCTACACCCCAGACTGGCCTGGTACTCTCTTTGTAGCTAAAAGCTGACCTCCAGCTCTGAACTTTCCAGCCTCCAAGGAGCTGTGGAGACTCCCCAGCCTCCTGCTTAGGCTTCTGTTGGAAGCCGAACAAATCAGCAGATTACAAGAGAAGTCACAAAACACACGTGAGCACGTTTCCCGGTGTCTGGAGTGCAGACTGTGTTGTGTTTGGGCGTCTGGGCCATTGCAGTCCTCCCCTGCCTTTAAGCGGGTAACTCACCATCTTCTGCGCTTGACCAGCTGAGCTGTTGTCGCCGTGTCTTAAGGAGACCAGAGGTCTGGATGTAGCCAGAGCTGAGGGAGCTGCAAAGGCTGTCTCCAAGCCTATCCATAGATGTCTTTACCTCTTGGTCTTCCTAAGCTAAGGATTTTGGAATTCCAACCCTGTGCTTTTCTGTCTTTTCAGTCTTATGGCTTTCAGAAAACTCTACTTCAGTCACTAAAGCCACACCTCTTCCCTTACAAACTCTTGTTGTTGTTGTTGTTGTTTGTTTGTTTTTCAAGACAGGGTTTCTCTGTGTAGCCTTGGCTGTCCTGGACTCTCTTTGTAGACCAGGCTGGCCTCGAACTCACAGCAATCCACCTGCCTCTGCCTCCCGAGTGCTGGGATTAAAGGCCCGGCTCATTCCCTTACATACTTTTTATTATGTGCTTTTGTTTTGGCTGAAAAACATCGATTTTCCCCATCTTATGTGTTACCCCCTCGAGTGTCATGCCTAACAATAGGTTGTATCGAGCAGTGTGGTCTCACCCCTTAACACAGGTCCTCATGTTGTGTGACCCCCCAACCATAAAACTATTTTCATTGCTACTTTATATCTGTAATGTTGTTTCTTTTATAAGTTGTAATGTAAATATTTTTGGAGATAGAAGTTTGCCAAAGGGATCTTGACCCACAAGTTGAGAACTGCTGCTTTAAGCCAACACTTTTGAGTAAAATATCTAATCTGCCAGAAATATTCTAGGCCTTCCCAACATACAACTTTTGTAAGCCGTGGCTTCTACTCTCAAGGAACTTAACTTTTCATGAGAGATTACAAAAGCAAAACCAAGAATTAATAAAATAAAACAGAGCTAGGCTGACGAATATGCCTGCCTTTAATCCCAGCACCCTGACGGCAGAGGCAGCCAGATCTCTGTAACATGGAGGCTAGCCTGGTCTACATAGCAAGTTCCAGGGCAGCCAGAGCCTCAAACATTAGTAGAACTCTATATATGGTATTTTTTGCCTGGGAGTGAGAGCTGAACTTAGTGTGGAGGCTCACCTGAACTGTTAGTGCGAGGGAGCAGAACCTGCTGGGGAGTGAGTTCAAGGTCACCTGGAAGTAGCTGCAGCACGGTCTTTGGAGCTGGGAGTCTGACTCATAGAACGAATGGTTCTTAGCCTCCTCCCAGGACTGCAAAAAAGAAGAAAGCAAACCATACTGCACGTGTTGTTTGCAACCTGTCTTTTCACTTGTCTTGTTTTGTTGGGGGTAAATAAATCAGCCTTGGTTTTTAAAATATGGTTTGCCTGTTCCCTAGTGAATGTTTCGGCGGTTTCCAGTGACTTACAGCTGAGTGCTAAAGCTCTCCAAATGCAGCTTTAGGCACTCAGACAAACTTTTTTTTTCTGTTGTGGTTTTTCTTTTCTTTTTTCTTTCTTTCTTTTTTTCCCCCTTCGGAGGGGGTGAGGTGGTTTGAAACAGGGTTTCTCTGTGTAGCTCTGACTGTCCTGGAACTCACTTTGTATGCCAGGCAGGTCTTTTTTTTTTCTGAGACAGGGTTTCTCTGTGTAGCCCAGGCTGCCCTGGACTCGCTGTGTAGACCAGGCTGGCCTGGAACTCACAGCGATTCACCTGCCTCTGCCTCCTGAGTGCTGGGATTAAAGCCGTGCGCCACCACACCCGGCTTCTTTTGTGGTTTTTCTTTCTTTTCTTTTCTTTTCTTTTTTTTTTTTTTTTTTTGAGACAAGGTCTCTCTGTGTAGCCTTGGCTATCCTGGACTCACTTTGTAGACCAGGCTGGCCTCGAACTCACACCGATCCGCCTGCCTTTGCCTCCTGAGTGCTGGGATTACAGGCGTGTGCCACCATGCCCGGCTTCTTTTGTGGTTTTTCAATACAAACCCTCGTATAGTTGAGGTTGGCGTTAATCCTCCTTTGTAGTCCAAACCAGCCTCAAAATCACGATCCCCTTTGTTAGGTCAGAATTGATTGAAGTGACATGAAAATAAAAAGGGAAAAACTGGGTAGATCTCTGTTCACCTGAGGCTCTAGGTCACCAACTCTTTGTCCTTTACCGTCATAAAGGTACCATACTCAAGTTCTAGAACTATCGAGCACAGGCCGTCCTGTGTAATCCGCCTGTCTCACCCTGGAAGGAGCTGGATCACATGCACTCCCACACTTGGATGCAAATATTTCTTTTTTGTTTCTCGTTTGTTTGTTTTTTTTTCTCAAGACAGGGTCTGTCTGTGTAGCCTTGGCTATCCTGGACTCGCTTTGTAGACCAGGCTGGCTTGAACTCACAGCGATCCACCTGCCTCCACCTTCCAAGTGCTGGGGTTAAAGGCTTGCAAACATTTCTTTAGGACAGGCAACTAGGACTGAAGTTGCTGTGAATGCAACTTGAAAATTACACTGACTTTTTAATGTTGATTTTGCACTGCTTCCAGCAGTGTGTGAACGGGCCTTGCAAATATAGTGGATTTTGTTTTGTTCTCTCTTATGCTGCTAATTATTTGCCAGCTTTACAAGTAGAAGGAAGATCAGGAGATCAAGACCGACTAAAGCTATATAGAACGTATGAGGTTACTTGGGATATTTAAGACCCTGTCTGGGGGTGTATGTGACAACTTAATATCAATTGTTTTAATTTAAAGGTTTTTTTTCTTTGTATGCTGTGTATGCACAGGCAGAGACGTACATGCAGACAAAGCACACATACACATAAAGTAATAAATAAATCCCATATTTCTGTCTTATTCTGTAGTCTTGAACTTAGGTCAGTCCTCCTGCCTCAGCCTCCCAAATACTAGGATTACAGGTGTGAGCCGCCATGCCTGGCTCTTGTGTTCAATTTCCTCCCACTGCAGCTTTAGTCATTTTGTTTTGTTTTGTTTTTTAAGATTAAAAAAAATTATTTATTAAGTATGCATGTGCCCCTCCCCTCCAGAAGAGGGCACCAGATCTCACTATAGATGGTTATGAGCCATCATATGGTTGCTGGGAATTGAACTCAGGACCGTTGGAAGAACAGGCAATGTTCTTAACCTCTGAGCCATCTCTCCAGCCCTTTTATAAAAAAAGATTTTATTATGTATACAATGTCCTGCCTGCCAGTAGAAGGCACCAGATCTCCTTATAGATGGTTATGAGTCACCATGTGGTTGCTGGGAATTGAACTCAGGACCTTTCTGCCTTACAGAAAGAGCCTCAGCCTTCAAGTTTGCCCGTGTGAGGACAGGGTGAGAGAATATTTGTAGCTCTGTTTGTCTACAGTGTTTTAAGCAGCACTGACTTTCCATTTAAGTTATCCCTACCTCTAGTCTTTTCTCCTTTGGCACAGGGTCTCAGGTAGCCTAGGCTAGCCCCAATCTTGAATTTGGCACATATCTCAGGATGACCTTGAATCCCCAGTCTTCCTGCAGACACCTAGTGTGGAGCCATGCCCAGCTTCTCTTCTTTTTTTCTGGGTAGGGCACAGGTGGGGTAACAGGAGAGGGGCCTGGCTGGGCAGTGTTCATAGGTCCTCAGCCACCCCCAAGCTGGGGTTCTGGGCTCCTGAGGGCAGATAAGCATATTGGGCATGTCCCCGTCATCTCAGATGAGCACTGGGTGGTTGTAGGCTGTGAACTGAGTGGAACTGTAGTGAGGCCCTAGGCGTGCCCGGTTCCAGCTCTCTGGCACAGGCAGTCTTTAGGAAAAGCATCTGTCTCATGGCCTTTTGGGTCTCCCTCCTTTTCTTAAAGAGTCTGAGCAATATAAAGAGGTGTCAACAAATTGCACACAGAGAACTTCCAGAACGAGGCTAAGGTCTCACAGTATTTACAACCTAGAAAAAGTGATGAGTGTGCTCACTCCGCATCCTCTCACTCTCTAGCAGCGTGGGAAGTTACACCTTTGGGGTTGCAGTTATGGTTGCTCTCTGAAAGACTGTCAGGTATGGTGGCAGAGGGTGCCTGCCATCCTAACTACTGAAGGTTAGGGGTAGGGTTAGGTTAGGTTAGGGTTAGGTTAGTGTTAGGTCAGTGTTAGGGTTAGGGTTAGGTTAGGGTTAGGGGTTAGGGGTTAGGGTTAGGGTTAGATTAGGGTTAGGTTAGGGTTAGGTTAGGGTTAGGTTAGGGTTAGGTTAGGGTTAGGGTTAGGGGTTAGGGTTAGAGTTTGAGTTACATTAGAGCTAGGGTTAGGTTAGGTTAGCATTAGGGTTGGGTTAGGGTTAAGGTTTGGTTATTGTTAGGTTAGGGTTAGGTTAGGATTAGGGCTTGGGGTTAGGGTAGGGTGAGGGTCAGGGTTAGGGTAGAGGTAGGATTAGGGCTCATGTTAGGGTTAGGGTTCGGTTAGAGTTAGGGTTAAGGTTGGGTTAGGGTTTGGTTAGGGTTATGGTTAGGGTTAGGTTAGGATTAGGGTTTAGGGTTAGGGTATGGTGAGGGTCAGAGTTAGGTTATGGTGATGGTTTGGGTTACGGTAGGGTTAGGGTTAGGGCTCATGTTTGGGGTAGCGTTAGAGTTTGTGTAGGGTTAGGGTTAGGGTTTTTGTAGAGTTAGGGCTTAGAGTTAGTGCTAATGTTACGGTTAGGTTTCGGTAGGATTATCACTGGTGCCCAGGAGTTTAAAGACTGCTTGGCATGATGGCATCAACAATACAATGTTTCCGTTCCTTTCCTTTTTAATATTTATTTACTTCATTTCATGTGTATGGGTATTCTGCCTGTGTACACAGATGTGTGCACCATATGCCTGGGGACGGAGCCTCTGGAACTAGAGTCACAGACAGTTGTGAGCTGCCGTGTGGATGCTAGGAATTGAACCTGGGTCCTCTGAAGCTGCAGCCAGTGCTCTTAACCGCTGAGCCACCTCTCCAGCCCCTGTATTTTCTTTAAAGGGAGGAAAAAGATAGACAGATGTACTCCTGTGCACTCGTGACCTCCTTTAGTTCTGAGCCGTAGAGAACCTCCTCTTCCTTTTTCCCTCTCCTTTCTCCCTCTCCCCCTCCCCCCCCTTCCCTTCTTCTTGTTCTTCTTATCCTGCTAAATATTTAACTGAAGCTTTAGGCTTCCTGAGCACATGCTGCTGCCCCTGAGCCTTACCTTCAACACCACCTCCCCTTTTATTTAATAGCTTATATATGGGTAAGTGATGCATCTGGGGTACGGTTCAGGAGTGCTCACCTGGCATACCTGAGATCCTAACACTAGCAGCGTCAAAAAAGGAGTCATCTGTTAGAGTTTATAGCACTCCATTCCTAAAATCATCCAGAGCTTTGGAAATAAAAGTCCTATTCCTTAGCACAGAGCATGAATCATTACGATTTGAATTCTGCCCGCAGCCACCTCCAGCTGCTTGTTGTGATCTGGCCACATGGTTACTGCGAGTTACAGTGTACTCCATTGAAATATGCATCCTCCCGTCACTGCTCCCCCTGCCCTTCCTCTGAGACAGGGTTTCTCTGTACAACGGAGCCCTGGCTGTCCTGGACTCACTTTGTAGACCAGGCTAGCTTTGAACTCACATAGATCCACCAGTGTCTGCCTCCTGAGTGCTGAGATTAAAGTCATTGGTGGCCCCCCTTCTCATATATTACATCCAAACAACAGTTTCCCGTGACTACACCACCACCCCATTCCCTTAGAAAAGAGCAGTCCTCCCAGGGACATCAACCAAACAAGCTACAGTAAGACCAGGCACATTCCAGTACACCAAAGCTGGACAAGGCAACCCAGTAGGGCGGGGCAGGGGGTGGGGGGGGACGGTTCCCACAAGTAGGCAAAAGAGTCAGAAACAACCCTCCCCCATCCCAGCCTTCCCACTCCCACCCCACTCCCACTGTTAGGATTTTCACAAGAACACAGGCTACTCAGCCATAACAGACATGTAGAGGAGCTAGGCCAGACTCCCACAGACATCCCGATCTTGCAGTTCCCATGAGTCCCAGGCAGTTGATTCTGTGGGCTGTGTTGTGGTGGTGTGTCCCTGACCCCTCTGCTCCCTCCAGTCCTCCCTCTCCCTCCTCAGCAAACCTCCTTCAGCTCCTCCTAAGGTTTGTTTGTGCTTCAGTGGCTCCCATCAGTCACTGGATGAAGAAGTCTCTCTGGTCTCTGCAGGCAGGACACACTGTAGGTCAAAGGTTTTGTGGCTGGGTTGCTGTCCCAATCCCTCCACTTGAAGCCTTGCCTGGTTACAGAAGATAGATGTATGGCCCTTATTTCTAACCAAAATCTTTTTTTTTTAATTTATGTGCATTGGTGTGAGGGTGTCAGATCTTGGAGTTACAGACAGTTGTGAGCTGCCATGTGGGTGCTGGGAATTGAACCCGGGACCTTTAGAAGAGCAGACAGTGCTCTTAACCATTGAGCCAACTCTCCAGCCCCTCTAACCAAAATCTTTATATGGCCAAAAAGTATAAATAGATATAGACATTATATAAACAGCTAAAATACACAAAAATTGCAACATGTGATAAGCATCTACTATGCTGACTATAAAATGGCTATCACTTATCAGGAAATGGCCAAGTAATATAAATGGACAGTTGATAGAAGAGTTAGTAAACATTTAAGATATGATTAAGTACACTACTAAAGAAACTCAAAGGCTGGCAAGGTGGCTCGGTGGGTAAAGGCACTTCCTGCCAAGCTTGTGACTTGCGTTTGATTTCCAGAAACCCACATGGAGGAAGGAGAGAATTCTCACATGTTGTCCCCTAACCTCTGTATGAAAGCCATGGTCCTTGTACACACACACACACACACACACACACACACACACACACACACACGGTAAAAAAGAGAAAGAATTCAAGTCCTGAGTGTGGTGATGGCATTAGGCCCAGGCAGCCTGGGTTACATAACAAAAGCCCATCTCAAACAGAAAACAGCAGAGTGGAGAGATGGTTTGTTGGGGGAGAGAACGTGCTCTGTATATGTGAAGACCTGAGTTCAAATCCCCAGCACACATATAAAGTCTGGGTGTGAGGTAGGCTACGTGGCACATGCTTTTAGTCGCAGAACTGGCTGGGGGTGGGGGCAAGGGTTGTTGGGCAGAGGCAGCCAGATCTCTGTGAGTTCCAGGTTATCTATCCCAAAAAACAAAAAAGGAAAATCTGGGTGTAGCTGTTTGTGTCCAAAATCCCAGCTTTGTAAAGGCGGAGGCATAGACAGGAGGATCCCAGGAGCTCAGTCTAGTCAAGTCCTAGGCAAAAACTGGAAGTGCAGAGCCACAGAGAAGGACACCCCACACGGGCCCCTGGCTTCCTCATAGCACCCACAGACCCATTTGCACATGCCCTGGTTAGTTTGTTGTCAACTTGGCACACCTGGGGAAGGGGACCCTCAACTGAAGGATTGCCTCAGTCAGATTGGCTGTGGCATGTCTGATGCAGGAGGGCCCAGCTAACTGTGGGCAGCGCCATCCTCATGCATGAGGGCCTGGGCTGTATAAAAAAGCTAGGTGTGATGGATGGCTTTTGTTGCCTTGACACAATCCCAGGTTTATCTAGGAACGAACAGGGAGTCCTAACTGAATAAGTGCTTCCGTAAGCTTGGCCTGTATTCAAGTCTAGGAGGGTGTCTTGACTAATGATTCATGTGGGAGGGCCCCCTCACTGTGTGTGGTCGCTGTGGCTGGTCCCACCCCTTCACTGTAGCTGGCCCTACCCCCTCACTGTGGCTAGCCCCACCCCTCACTGTGACTGGTCCCACCCCTCTCTATGACTAGCCCCACTCCTCACTGCGGCTGGTCTTACTCCCTCACTGTGAGTGGTCCCCACCCCCTCACTGTGACTGGTCCCACCCCTCACTGTGACTGGTCCCACCCCTCACTGTGACTGGTCCCATTGTGTGTGGTCACTGTAGCTGGCCCTACCCCCTCACTGTGACTGGTCCCACCCCTCACTATGACTAGCCCCATTCCTCACTGTGGCTGGTCTTACTCCCTCACTGTGACTGGTCCCACCCCTCACTATGACTAGCCCCACTCCTCACTGTGGCTGGTCTTACTCCCTCACTGTGACTGGTCCCACCCCCTCACTGTGACTGGTCCCACCCCTCACTGTGGCTGGTCCCACCCCTCACTGTGGCTGGTCCCACCCCTCACTGTGGCTGGTCCCACCTCTCACTGTGGCTGGCCCCACCCCTCACTGTGGCTGGCCCCACCCCTCACTGTGGCTGGTCCCACCCCTGGTTATATCCTGGTGGTCCTGCATGGTACAAAAAAGCGGGCTGAGGAAGCTATAAAGAGCAAATCAGTAAGCAGCACCTCCCCGTAGCTCCTGTTGCAGTTCCTGCTCTGAGTTCTTCACGAACCTGAAAGCTAAAGAAACCTTTTCCTCTCCCAAGTTGCTTGGTCCAGTGTTATATTATCATAGCAACAGAAAAGTAAACTAGGACACGCGTTCATCAGAAGAGGGTGCTGGACCGCCTGGTACTACAGTTACAGACGGGTATGAGCCAAAACAAACAAACAAACAAACAAACAAAAAACCTCTGATCTGGATAATTTAAATTCTTAAAATCCATTTGTCTTCCCTGCCTGCCCCCACGTGCTTTGCATGTACCAGACAAGCACTCTACCACTGAGCTACATGTCTAGCACAGCATGTTTGTGTTTAATTATTTTTATTTTTTTGTTTTTTGAGACAGGGTTTCTCTGTTTAACAGCCCTGGCTGTCCTAGACTCGCTTTGTAGACCAGGCTGGCCTAATTTACAGAGATACACCTGCCTCTGCCTCTCCGAGTGCTCGGATTAAAGGCGTGTGCCTCCGCATCCGGCCACCCTAGCGTTTTTTGTTTGTTGCTTGGTTGTTGTTGTTGTTGTTGTTTTTTTCATGACAGGGCTTCTCTGTGTAGCCTTGGCTGTCCTGGACTCACAGCAATCTGCCTGCCTCTGCCTCCCGAGTGGTGGGTTAAAGGCCTGCGTCACTGCCCGGCTATTTGTTTGTTTTTTGAGGAAAGTCTTTCTAGAATCCACATAGGCCTAAACTCAAACTCGTCATTTCTTTCTGAGAGCTGGAATTACAGGCATATGCCACGATGGCTGGCAGAATCACTTCTTTAAATTATTCGTGCGGTGCGGTAGTATTTCATTTACACGCACAGCTATGTAGTGGTTTTAATTCTCTAGATCACTTTGCTATCAGGTGTCTTCTAAATTGTTTGATTTTTTTTTCCTCTAGATTCTTGGGAGCATAAAATCTGATCTGAATATGAACTGTTTCGCCTCATGGATTCTTTTTTTTTTTCCTTTGAGAGAGTCAAGTGGATCAGAATTCTGCTAGCTTCAGTTGTCACCTGGGAAGAGGAAAACTCGATTGGTGAATTGCCTAGATGAAACTGGCCTGTGGTTGTCACTGGGGCATTTTTTTGATTGTTGATTTATGTAGGAAGGTCTCACCCCACTGTGTGTGTTGCCACCTTAGGCAGGCAGCCCTGGGGTACAGGAAAGATAGCTGAGCAAGCTGGGGGTGGGGGTGTGGGGTGGGGTGGGGTAGGGGTGAGGGTGAGGGGGGAGGGGGTGGGGTGGGGTGGGGTGAGGTTGGGCCCAGTAAACAACACTTCTCTACGTTCTCTGGTTCAGTTCCGGTCTCCAGGTTCCTGCCTTGAGCTCTGGCTTCCTTCATTGATGCACTGTAATTTGTAAACCACATAAACTCTTTTCTTCCCCCAAGATGCTCTTGCTCACCATTTGGTTTGTTTACTGAGACATGGTCCCACTGTATAGCCCTGGCTTGTCTGGAACTCTCAGAGATCTGCCTGCCTCTGTTTCCTGAGTACTAGGATTAAGGGTGTATACCACCAAGGCCAACACTGGTCAGTCATTTTTGTTTTGTTTTTGTTTCTTATTAGAGAAAGTGTACTAGAATATTATGTATCTGTAGTTGGCTGGCTTGAAACTTGCCATGTAGCCCAGGGTGGCCTCACATGTGTGGCAGTCCTCTTGTATCTGTGCCCCTAGTGCTGGAATTACACACGTGTGCTACCAAGCCCAGCTCATTTTTAATGCTTTAATACTAAATTTCTCATATCATCTTTAAATATGGGATTGAAAATAGGAGAGTTCGCCGGGTGTGGTGGCGCAAGCATTTAATCCCAGCACTTGGGAGGCAGAGGCAGGTGGGTCGCTGTGAGTTCGAGGCCAGCCTGGTCTACAAAGCGAGTCCAGGACAGCCAAGGCTACACAGAGAAACCCTGTCTCAAAAAACCAAAAAAAAAAAAAAAGAAAATAGGAGAGTTTGTGTATATACTTTCTGGTAGTGGGAGTGGTGGAAAAATATCATACTTATCCAACTGAGAAATCAGTCCAGGAATGGCTTTATGTGACTGGATTACATCTAGGCTCTTGCATGTGTCCCAGCAGAGAGGCCGGAAGGGTAGGGTTCCAGGTTGGCGTTTATTAATGCTACGCCCAGATCGATCCCCCCAAAAAAGAATCAGAGAAACCAGGCCACTGTAAAAACAAGAGAATCTTTTATCCAGCCCCGGGCGCCGGGTCACATCCGATCCCCAATTCAAAGGTCTCAGAAAACGACCTCGGGTGCCTGACTGAGGGACTTCTTATAGTAGACATGAGCGGGTGGGGGGTGGGGGTGGGTTCTAAAATCTACTACAAAGACTACAGACTGCAGAGGGGAAAGGCGCCAGGACTGCTTATAATTTAACTTTCTTTGTTCTTTCTTTGTTTGCCATTTGCTCAGGGGCGTATAATCCCATCTCCGGGGGCAGGGCAGGTACCATCAGATAGGGCTATCTCTTAAATCCGTTTCGAAGAGTTTTATGGACTTCAGAGAAGCCATTTGTACCATCCATACTGCTAAAATCATTTGGTATTTGCTTACAGGGTTCTGTGTTTTGTGTTTTTGTTTTTTTTGTTGTTGTTTTTTTAAGATGTTAAGTGGTGTTTCCGGGCTTCCCAGGTTGGGGGGGGGCTGACCACTCTTCTTTCATTATCAGATTCTGTGCCTAGGCCGCAGCATAAGAGCTCAGATCTGGGCCAGCAGCTACAGAATCAGAGAACTTTCCGTTCCTTTCTGAAGATGGGTTTCGCTAAGCCCATGGGCTCTAGAGTGAGAAGCTGAGGGACAAAGCCTGTGCAAGTCTTCCTGGTGACTGTCATCGGCTTTGTCCTGACCCCCTCTTCCTCTAGTCACTGGCATCACAGAGGCCACCTACAGGAGGAGCTGGACCCCTCCCAGCAGTTTTCAACCTCTCTTGTTGTTTTAAAGAAAGAAAATCCTAATCGTTTGATTTTACCAACGAAAACTCAGGAGACAGAGAAAGCACCCAGCTGATCTTCCTTCTCAGCCAATGTCCCAGGAGGAAAAAGCCTTTCTACTCAGCTCACAGCCCCGGAGGAGAAAGCCTAAAGCCTCTTCTTCTTCGCCACGGTGTTTTAAACGCCTTCTCTCAATGTCCCTCGTTTCTGTTTAATCCCTGTTAGCCAGTTGCTTGCTCCGCCTCTTGACCAAGGGTTAACTTTACTTAGTCCTGTTTACAGAAAGCTCTTGGGTTAAAGGTGTGTATTAGGGCTGAGCCACACCAAACAAGAAACAGATTTTCACATTTCGCAATTTCAGGGTTCACAATGAGGTCAAATATACTGCAACACTCTCTTGCCATGGTGATGTCATTGTCACGATGAAAAAGACGCTGTTGTCTTCTGCTGTTTTCTCTTGCCATTCTCTTCTTCAGCAGTGCAGGCATGGGGAGAATGGGGAAGGCAGGGTAGTTGTTAAGAGCATATGGATTCCTTTTTCTTTTTCCCTGAGACAGTTTCTCTGTGATAATTATTACATATACAGTGTTCTGCCTGCATATACACTCGCACACCAGAAGAGGGCACCAGATCTCATTATAGATGGTTGGGAAGCTACCATGTGGTTGCTGGGAATTGAACTCAGGACCTTTGGAAGAGCAGGGAGCACTCTGAACCTCTGACCCATCTTTCCAGCCCCTCCCATTTAACATATGAATTCTTTTCTTTCTTTCTTTCTTTCTTCCTTCCTTTTTGAGAAAGCGTTTCTCTGTGTAGCCTTGGCTGTCCTGGGTTCATTTTATAGACCGGGCTGGCCTCGAACTCACAGAGATCCACCGGCCTCTGCCTCCGCCTCCCAAGTGCTGGGATTAAAGGCATGTGCCACCACCGCCTGGCATAACATATGAATTCTTAAGAAATAATATATTTATTCTAGAGGCCTGGCACAGTGGTACACTCCTCTAATCCCAGCATCTGGGAGGCTGAGGAAGAGGAACGGCGAGTTTGAAGACAGCCTAGTTTACAGATTCTGGAAGCTGGTTCCCTGTGTGTGGACCTGGGATCTGCCATAAGCAAGTTATTTATACTTTCTGTGCCTGAGTTTCCTCATCTGCAACAGGGAATAATAATAGCTCCAAGCTAACTGGATTATTATGAGGACTAAATGAATTAAGACAGCCACTTATTATATAATGATGTTTTGGTTAAGAACAGTGCTTCCGTAAGATTGCATTGCTGTGGTCATTTCAGTTTATCTAAGCACACCTTACAGTTTTTCCATAATGACAGAATCACCTAATGGTGCATCCTAGGGCATGTGCTGCCTGCTGTTAAGAGACACTACCTTTACTAATAATAGTAACAGTTGCGAAAATGATCATCCTGGAGGCTGGGGAGGCGGCGCCGTGGTTAGGATCTCTGGCTGCTCTTCCCGAGGACCTGGGCTGGGCTCACAACAGTTCTAACTCTGGTTCCAGGGGACCAAGCGCCATCTTCTTGGCCTCTGCATTCACATGGTGCCACACAGAGACACATGCAGGCAAAGCATCCGCACACCTAAAGGAAAACAAGTATCTCATCTGGGCAGGGGAGAGGACAGGCCTAGTGCATCAGCGCTGATTTACTAACGATTAATCCCAGGGCCCTCCGCACGTATGCGCTCTTCCCGTGAACCCTCCACTCTGCCAGGGGGTTAAAATGTTGATTGCCTACTGTATGCCAGGGTCTTTTCTAGACGTAATCCTCTCTCTCATGCATGTACAGATGAGTCTGGGATTGGACATAAACTGACATTTATTTATTTAATTATAGAAATGGTCATTTGCAGCCCTGTCTGCCCTGGTACTAGTTACGTAAGCCACTTTGCCAAAAATCCTCTTATCTCTGCTTCCTAAGCCACGTGGCTTGCTAAACTGACATATATGCAGGTATCTAAGACAGTTTTCATCTTAAGGTGAGCCTTGGTTCAAATTTCAGACATTTCAGCCTTAAACCCACAGAACAGTGGGAGCACAATGCATTCTCTCTCTCTCTCTCTCTCTCTCTCTCTCTCTCTCTCTCTCTCTCTCTTTCTGTCTCTCTGTCTCTGTCTCTCTCATTATTTAATGCAGTTTTGACACTGATTATTTAATGTTGTTTAACATATTGCCTCCAAAAGTGGTGATATAAAACAATATTTAGCAGCTAGGCAGTGGTGGTACATGCCTTTAATCCCAGTACTTGGGGAGGCAGAGGCAGGCATATCTCTGTAAATTCAAGGCCAACCTGTTTTACAAAGCAAGTCCAGGACAGCCAAGGCTATCAGTCCAGGACAGCCAAGGCTATCACAGAGAAACCCTGTCTTGAAAATTTAAATTTTTTTTTTTTTTTAGCTGCTTGACATTCTGCACCTAGGGCAGGCCTCAGCAGGGCAGCCACCTTTTATTTAAAAATTACTGTGTGTCTGTGTGGCATATTTGTGTAGGTGAGAGTGTCACATACAGTACCTGTGTGGAGGTCATAGGACAACTTGTGGGAGTCCCCTCAAGTGGGACTCAGGGATCAAAGTCTGTCAGGTTTGGGTAGCAAGTGTCTCTACCTGCTGAACCATCTTGCTGACACAGCCTGGTATAGCCCAGGCTGTCCTTGAACTCATGATCTCCCTGTTCCTCACCTATAGCATATCTATGAGCATAGCATGTACCGAATGTCTTGAACTTGCTATGTACCCAAGGATGACCTTGAACTCCAGATCCTCCTGCCTCTACCTCCCAAGTACTGGCTGAGATTTTAGGTGTATATGCTGCCGTGCCTGGCTTGTAAATTTTTTGAAAGCAGGAATTTTGTTTTGTTTCCTATGACAGCCCTAGCTCCTAGAACAATACAGGGAAGTTAGGGTTGAACAAACCAACAAATAATATACCAGCCTGTGGAGATTAAGGGCCGCATTCAACTGGCTGGAAGCCAAGATGCCCCTGCAGAGTATGGGACGCTGGTATCCATGTTGGCTCTGAGAGCTGGCCCCTCCCACTAGAGCAGTGGGAGGAGCTCAGCTGACAGTACCCAGATTCACCTGTACTGAGGACTACTGTGATCTGTGTTCCTGAGGCTGAGGACGGATAGTGCAGAAAGGATATGGGTTGGGGGTGGTACAAAAGGCAGCATCACTCATCTTTAAGGTAGTCAGAGGTATTTCAGGTTCCAACTCAAGAGCCTCCACGGAGTAGACTCAAGAAGTTGAATCAGTCAGGCGGCAGTGACACACACTTTTAACTCCAGCACAGGTAAAGGCAGGCAGATCTCTGAGTTCCAGCCTGGTCTACAGAGTGAGTTCCAGGACAGCCAGAGCTACATAGAGAGACCCTGTGTTAGGGCGGGTGGGTTTGGAGAGCTTTTCTAGGTTCTATGCGCGAAGCTCACAGCTGAGGTCTGTGAAGGGACATGAAGTGATCAGATAATGTGTCTGGAAACCAGCTCTCTAATTACTGTATATCTATCAATAGACTTGAGGGCCAAGAATGAATTACGGAGAGAAAAGACATTGCAGAGGTAAGAACACCAGACTCCAATAACTGATAGAGGGCTCGGGAGGTGGGGGGAAGGGAGTCCCACTTTGGTCGTACAAACCCCGCAACAAAAAGCCGGTGGAAGACAGATGGGTGTGGTCAGACAAGATTCCGGTGTTTTCTGTTTCCCTTATTTTTTGTGTCATTTTTAATGTTCATAAGAAATTTTAATCTAGACAGCAGGTACAGTTTACACAAATAAAGACTACTGGATCGACACACTTTCTAACGGGGCTGGCAGGCTGGCTCAGTCGGTGCCCTACAGTGTGCTGTATGAATGCTCCACTTTATCTTTGTGCCTGACAACCTGGGCCAGATTCCCAGGACCCACACAGAGATGAGTGAGAACCGATTTCTAAGGCTTGTCTTCCGCCCTCCATGCTCTTGATATGGCAGGAACACTCGAACACACACACACACACACACACACACACACACACACACACACACAAGTAAACGTTAAAAAAAGTCTAAAAAAGTGCTCTGTGTCCACTAGTGGAGTGAGTGTGAGCACTTGGGTTACAGTGGCTGGCTCCCCGCTCTTAGTAAGCAGGCTCCTCAGAGAGGTAAGCCATGCCGTAAGCACACATCAGGAGACAGTCACCAGAACAAAAAGCAGGGGTTGAAGACAGTGAAGTACAAGTGGCAGGTGGAGTTATTTTAAGGGAAATTTTAGGGTACAATTTATGAACATGTCCCATTTATAGGACAGAAACTCTCTACTGGTGGACCAAGTACAGATACGATAGCCAGGGATTTGAGATCATCACTAAGAAAAAAAAAAAAGAAAAAAAGAAAAAAAAAAGATTATCACTAAACTACAACCATAAATCCTATAACTACCTCAGCATGAAAACCAAAGTCATAAAAAGTCTCTCCAAAACAAGTTTCTCAAAATTTAAATAGTTTGCTAGTTGGCCAAATTAACATTAGTTTGCCAAGTATCTGTTTACTGTGGCCAGGCATCAAACATGACGCCTTGAGCATGCTAAGGAAGTTATGTGTCACTGAAATATGCCAGCCGCTACTACTGTGTCTTAAATATCTTTATTGAAGACGCATCACGGAAGTTCCTCAAGGAATTCAAGTCCCCTTAACTTATTCCAAGTTTTATGTTGTTTTTGGTTTTTGGGTTTTTTTTTTTTTGTTGTTGTTGTTTGTTTGTTTCTGAGACAGGGTTTCTCTGTGTAGCCCTAGCAGTCCTGGAACTCTCTTTGTAGACCAGGCTGGCAGCCAACTCAGAGTTCTCCCTGCCTCTGCCTCCCAAATGCTGTGATTAAAGGCATGTGCTGGCACACCCAGCTGTTTTTCTTTTTTTCCAGACAGGATGTCTCTGTGTAACAGCCTTGGCTGTCCTGGAACTCACTCTGTAGACCAGGCTGGCCTTGAACTCATAGTGATCCACCTGCCTCTGCCTCCAGAGTGTTGGGACTAAAGGTGTGCAACACCACGGCCTGGCTCAGGTTTGTTGTTGTTGTTGTTTTCTCAAGATAGAGTTTGTTTCTCTGTGTAGTCCTAGCTGTCCTGGAACTCACTCTGCAGACCAGGCTTGCCTTGAGCTCAGGGATCTGCCTGCTTCTGCCTCCCAAGTGCTGGGATTAAAGTTGTTTACCACCAAGCCTTGCCTTTTTCTTTTTTTACTCTTTAACACAGTCTCATGTAGCCTAGGCTGTCCTTGAGCTCTTGACCCTCCTGTCTCTAGTTTCCAAGTGTTGGGGTTGCAAGCATGCACCACCACACTGCACACAGTGTGTTCCATAAACGTTTCATGTTTGTCTTTATGTCACAGCATGAAACAGCTGGGAAGCAGTAGGAGTGATTGTCTAAAAGATAGCACATCGCCATGGAGACTGGCCAGGAGGAACGTCTCGGGTCAGACGCCTCCACAAGCAGATCCTCATGTGAGAATCTGAGCATTAATAGATTAGAGATGCTGGGTGGTGGTGGCGGCGGCGCACGCCTTTAATCCCAGCACTCGCAGAGGCAGAGGCAGAGGCAGGTGGATCACTGTGAGTTCGAGGCCAGCCTGGTCTACAAAATGAGTCCAGGAGAGCCAGGGCTATATAGAGAGACCCTGTCTCGAAAATCAAAAACAAAACAAAACAAAAAATATCCAAAAAAGTTTAGAGATGAGGCAAAGACATTTCAAAAGAGAGAAACGCAGTGAGGCAGAGATGGGAAGAAAGATGCACAGGGCAGGAAAATGTGCAGGTGACGTCTCTGGATACCTGGGTCCTCTGGGAGACAGTATGCTGTAGGCTTCAACTTTATTCCACCCCAGGCAAGGAAATGTTTATCCACTTCATGTCATTTTTCACCCCCTTTCTAACATGTATGTGGTCAGAGAGGACCCCTAGGACCAGAGGAAGCATGCAGGCAGAATCACATGTATGAAACATGGACCTAATTTTGTTTCAGTAAGTTTTGGGCCATCACTACCAGATACTTTAAATGATTTGATGTCCTGGTTGTACAGGGAAGGTGGCTGAGCAAGCCAAGGGGAGCAAGCCAGCAAGCAGCATTCCTCTATGGTCCCGCTTCACCTTCTGTGTCTAGATTCCTACCTACCTCAGTTGCTGCCCTGCATTCCCTCCATGATGGACCCAAAGCTATAAGCTAAAACAAAGCAATCTTCTCCCAAAGTTGCTTTTGGTCATGTTGTTTATTACAGCAATAGAAAGCAAACCTAGATACTCCTAGCTGACTCTCCATCGGTGTTTTGTTTTGTTGTGTGTGTGTGTGTATTCATGTTCACTTGTGCACACTGGCCTCAGTGTCTTCAACTGATAGCTTGCTATAAACTTTATAACCAGGGTAAGGAAGGTCTCTCCATTGAGCCCAGGGCTGATTTGGCTCTTCCTGCCAGCCAGTTTGCTTCAGGGACCCCATTTCTGCTTCTGTCCACTGCCACATCAGCAGGCTGTCTGTCCACTGCCACATCACCAGGCTGTCTTGTATGTGCTCTTGGGGTCCAGGCTCTGGTCTTTGTGCTTTCAGGGCAAGCACATTACTGCTTAGCCACCTCCCCAGCCCCTTTCCAGTTTTACTGTGGTCACTGAGTGACGAGCCCACATACCGTTCCTAAGTCATCTACTGTCCCGAATGTCCTATCCCTGCTCAGATCTGACCATTTTCTTCACACTAACAACTCCATACACACTCAGTTTCCTTGGACTTCTGTCACAGCTGAGAGGCCTGCTCTGGGCTCTTTGTAAATCCTGTGCTCCCTTTTTCTCTTCCTCATCCTCTGCCCCTAGGCCTAGAGCCTAGCACATCCTTGGCAGCACTCTGTCACTGAGCTACACTCTCAGCCCTGCACCTCTTCCCGTTCCAGCCACTGTTTGACTTTGCAGCTCAGGCTGGGCTTTACGTCACATAGGACTTGAACTCGTGATGCCTCTGCCTATACCTCCCAGCACTGGTGTAACAGGCTTATATACCATTACACTCAGCAAGAGACAGTGTTGGGTTTGTTTGTTTGTTTGCTTGCTTGCTTTTGGTTTGTTTTTTTCCCTCCAAGACAGGGTTTCTCTGTGTAGCCTTGGCTGTCCTGGACTCACTTTGTAGAGCAGGCTGGCCTCGAACTCACATCGATCCACCTGCCTCTGGCTCCTGAGTGCTGTGATCAAAGGAGTGGGCCACCGTGCCCAGCTGAGACAGGTTTTTCTTGACTGTTCTAATCCTTTTTTCTCTTTACTGTTTCTCTAGAGAATCTTTGTATAGCCTCCCTGAATACCAAAACAAAATACACTTTCCCCAGCTGTATTCTTTCTCAGGACCCTCTACTTTCCTTTGGAGCAAGTCTGTGGACCACTGGACCACAGCCTCTGGCTGCAATTGCCTTTCTCTTAGTCTTCTCTTGAAGTGAAGTCACCCAAAGCTCAAAGGCGATCTGTAATCTCTAAGAGAAACAGCCAGTGTGTCACCAGTTGAGTGTAGATAGGGCTGACCTAGAGAGCATGTGCCTTACTGTAGCTGTGTGTCGCCAAAACTTGCTAGATCTATTGATTTGTTTTCAAGAAACCACAGAGCTGGTTTTCATTTCTGTTTGACAGAAACAGCAAAATTCAGAGTAAAACGGGCAAAACAATTCAAACAGGAACATGGTTGGAGATCTCACGGTTCCAGATTCCAGACACCACGATGACGTTGTAGCAATTAGAACAGTGTGATTCTGGAGCAAGCACACAGAGACACCCACATAAAGGAGACACACCAGGGGCCCTAGAAATCAGTCCTTTCATACATGAGCAAGTGCATTTTTAAGAAGGATGACAAAAACCAATGAGGAAATGAGTCTTTTCAGTGGGAAAATGATAACCACAGGAAAAGATGCCGTTAGAATTCTGCTTTACACAGGGTAACAAACAAACACAGGATGAGCCAAAGGCCTAACCTAAGACCTAAGACTCCAAAGCCCTTCGAATGGAACACGGAACCTCATCGCACATTCGGCAGTGATTTCTTAGACTTGATACAGGCAGCAACGTTACAGGCAGGTAAGTGAGACACAAAATAAAAAGCTCCTGCGAATCTAAATTTATAGTTAACATATTGAAAAAGGGACCTGAAAAATGGGAAGAAATACTGGTCAATTGAATCAGGGGATAACATCTAGAGTATGTACAAAGTCCTACTGTGTGTGTGTGTGTGTGTGTGTGTGTTGCTGTGGCTTGAACCAAGGGCTTCGCATATTCTTGGCAAATGCTCTACTACTGAGCTGTATCACTCAGTAGTCCCCACAATGCCTACAATATGACACAAACACTAGTAACTTGATATTTATTTATTTATTTATTTATTTATTTCAGAGGCTCATATAGCCTAAACCAGTCTCAAACCCCCTAAGTAGCTGACTGAATCTGGCTTCCACATTCCATATACTGAGATTGCCCATTGGCAAAGGCCAGCCTGCCTTCCCAGGTCTCTGTACTGCCCTGTTTGCTCAGTCCTAGTGGGGAAGGGGGCAGACCTGAAGCCCTTTTCTGGGGTAACCTTGCTCCCTTCCCAGCTTGATTCTGCCCCATGGCACTTGTCAACATAAAGGGTATTCTATATACTGTGGAACAGCCTCAGCTGGCCTTGGGTTTGTCAGTAACTTGATTTTTAAGATGGCTAAAAGTTTTGGACATTTCTCCAAAGAAGATACACAAGTGGAAAATAGTCATATAAAAAAAAAAGTGACATCCCCAGTCATCAGGGCATTGTAAATCAAAACCACGGTAGGTGGCTGCTTTCAACAACAGAAACAGCTACAAATAAGTGCTGGCAAGCACACAGAGAAACGGTGTCTGGGCACTGTTATTGGAATATAAAACCACACAGCTGCTATGGAAAACATTATGGAAGTTTTCAAAGTATTAAAAATAAAATGATCAGGGTTGACTCAGTAAACTGCTTGTCCCTGAGGCACCAGGACCTGGGTTTAGATCCCCAGCATTCATGTTAAAGAGCCCAGTGCAGTCACTTGTGCCCATGGCACCAGCACTGGGGAGGCAGGCAGGAGGATTCTGGAGCTAAGGGCCTGACTGGTGAGTGCCAGGTTCAGTGAGAGACTCCATCTTTAAAATTAAGGTGGATGCTCGGCATGGTCATGGAGTCGTCTCACAGCACTCGGGAGGAAGAGACAGGTAGGTCTCTGTGAGTTCGAGGCCAGCCTGATCTACAGAGTGAGTTCCAGGATAGCCAAGGCTACACAGAGAAACCCTATCTCAAAAAAAAAAAAAAAAGAAAAAAAAAAAAGAAAAAACCAAAAACAACAAAAAATTAAGGTGGAGAGTGATTTAAGAAGACACTTGATACTGACTTCTGGCCTACACATTCACTTGCGCACACGAAAACACACACACACACACACACACACACACACACACACACACACACCCCGTACAATCCCATTTTCCAAAAGTAACTGAAGGCAGATCTTGGTGTTTGAACATTCACATTCATAAGCATTGCGTTATCCACAGTAGCCAAGAAGCAGGAGCAACCCGGATGCCCACCAATAGTCACACACAGCAGCACTCAGGAGACTGAAGTAAAGCTGGGTGCAGCAGTGCACGCGTGCCTTTAATCCCAGCACGCGGGAGGTAGAACTCAGGACAGCCGGAGCTATGCAGTGAGACCTCGTCTCGAAAACAAGGCAAGACAAAAGCAAAAAGAAACGGAAGCAGGAGTAGCAGAAATTCAAGGCCCATCTTTCAAGGCCAGCCTGAATATGAGGGTTGGAGAGATGGCCCAACAGTTAGGACACCGGCTACTCCTCCTGAAGACCCCGGCCCTGTTCCTAGCCCACACATGGTTGCTGCAATCCTCCTGTAACTCCAGTCCCAGGGATCCGCCTTCTCCTGGCCTCCTCTGGCCATGGTGTACACACACACATGCACACAACGCCTCTGTATACATAAACATCAGTACATTTAAAAAGGAATATACTCAAAATGAATAAAAAACTCAAAGAAAGCCAGTCTTAAAAGGAACTTTTGGGGGCTGGAGAGATGGCTCAGAGGTTAAGAGCACTGCCTGCTCTTCCAAAGGTCCTGAGTTCAATTCCCAGCAACCACATGGTAGCTCACAACCATCTATAGTGAAATCTGGTACCCTCTTCTGGTATGCAGGCATATATGAAGGTGAAACACTATACTTAAATAAATAATCTGTTAAAAAAAGGAACTTTTGACATGTGCTACATTGTAGATGAAACTTGTCAGGAAGTGAAGTAAGTCAGTTACCAAAACCGAACATCATGTGATCACTTAAACGGTATTCCCAGACTGGTCGGACCCACAGAAGCTAAAAGCAGAATAGTGGGGCTTTAGGGAGATAGTTGTTTGATTCATAGAGAAGTTGACATTTTTGTGGTGCTTAGTCCCCTGACAATGTGAAACCAGTGCGCGTCTTAAGTGCCTGCCATGCCCTTAGCCACGCATTGTTCCGCACAATCTTGCCTTTCTGCTCAGTGCGCTGCAGACAATGGGTTAGACCTAATACAGTGGCTATGAAAACACTGCCCAATTTTGTACAAATGACCCAGTTCAATCTGGAAGACACACAGAAGCCTGGGCTAAGAGGCTTAATCTTGAGGGAAAACCCAAACTGCTAGCTCACCAGAGCTGCCTCAATATCTTTTGTTTGTTTGTTTGTTTGTTGAGACAGGGTTTCTCTGTCTAGCCTTGGCTGTCCTGGAACTCACTATGTACTTAAACTCAGAGTTCCACCTGCCTCTAACTCCCAAGTTCTGGGGTTAGTTTGTGCCACCACCGACTGGCCAGCTTCCTCAGTATCGTAAGCAGCTGTTAACTACATTCTCAGCCTGGAAGCTGTATAGCTTGAGATGCCCCCTGCCCTCCTGCTCTGATCGTAATATACAGCAGCATCTTCTCTGGTGACAAAAGCATCCCTCTCCTGTGTTCCTGGGAACATCCTCCCCTCCTGCCTTGCCAGCTCCATCAGATGGGGGTGGTGGTGTAGTCTGCCTTTCCACAGAAGGAAACAATAGTAACCAATTTGATGGAGAAACAAAAGAGCTCCCAGCTGAGCGTGGTAGTGAAGACCTGAGATTCTAGTATTTCAGGGGTAAAGGCAAGAGGACCTTGAATTTGAGACCAACTTAGGGTACAGTGAGATCTTGGCTAATCGACCAAGAAAGGGGGGGGGGAAGAAAAAAAAAAAGAAAAGAAAGGGCACTCCTTAAGGTTCAGTTTCTTTATCTTTTCTTTTTTTCTTTTTAGTTTTTCGCGACAGGGTTTCTCTGTGTAGCCTTGGCTGTCCTGGACTCACTTTGTAGACCAGGCTGGCCTCGAACTCACAGCGATCCGCCTGCCTCTGCCTCCCAAATACTGGGATAAAAGGCGTGTGCCACCACCGCCCGGCTAAGGTTGTTTCTATTGCGTTTCAGATTGTACATGCTGGATTTACTCAGAAGATAGGAATTCTTTCATTTGCCAAGCAGTCTTTGTGATTTACAACACAAGACTTTTTAGGGAACTTACTGGAATTGCTATAAAAATCAGTACAAAGATGTCATTCCAACCTCCTGGCTTTTCTAATTGCCCTCAGTTCATTTAGTGAAGACATCATAAAAAAAAAAAAATCTTAGCAGGGTTTCGCTGTCTCTCTCTTGAGTCTTTTCTTCCTTAAAGGGAGAAAGCAAAGTGTAATTTGAACGTGGGTGGTAAGGCAATCGCTTGAACGATGGCCTCAAAGCTGGGTTTGGTGGCTCACAAGGGCAATCCCACCACTGGGGAGGCTACGGCAGGAGGATCTTCGCGAGTCCAAGGCCAGCTTGGGTTACACAGCGAGTTTGTCTCGCTACCTACAACCTCGCTCCTTCCCTTCAAAGATGGCCTTAAAAACATTGCAAGCTTCCTGAGGAGGAAGTGCTAAGACATGGCTGCGTAGATAAGTCACAGAAGACTGCTGCCTGAAATCTATCCGTATTCGGAGACAGGGGGGCAAAGGAGCTCTCTACTCACGGGGGACAACTACCTGCTAGTTGGGAGTCACCCCCTTGTGGACCTGGGATTCGGGCGAGAGAAAGTTTCAGCCAATTCTGGAAGAGATACTGGCCTCATCACTGGTTGCTAGGCAGCCATTTGTGACGTCATCTTTCGGCACCGGAAGCGGCGAGGCTCAGTGGAGTCGCGTGGGGGGTTTGTAGGTATCTGCAGTCGAGGTAAGCTAGTGGTCGGCCTGCCGTCTAGCTGGTTGGGTCGGAAGCTGCAAGGGGCGTTTGGCTCCGGCAGGTAGCCATAACCAGGAGCAGTAAGTAGCCTTGAGGGTCGAGGCTTTCTTCTGGGCCGAGCAGGCTCCGGTGGGCGTGTTTCAGGAATGCTGGTCTCCGCCCCATTGTTCCGTTCTCCTCCGCCCGCCCCACCCCCATCCCTACCTGACCCCTGTAGCTAGTTGGCCGCAAGATCAGCGTGAAAAGAGTTACAGATAAGAGTGGACACTGCCCATGCCAACGGGGCTGTTCAGCCTGTCGGGAAAGTGTTTCTGCCAGAAACGTCCATTAAGAGTAACTTGAGGTGCGCTACCGCTGTCCTCAGCGGGCCTTCGAATGCCGGAAGCAGGAAGGCCTTTCTCATGTAGTGCAGAGACTGGTTCAACAAGGAAGGGGTATTTGAAATAACACCCATTTGGAAGGGACGGAGAATTACTTTTGAGTGTTAGACATGTATTGGGGATTTCATAGAGCCCCTCCCGCCCCACTTAATTTGAGAGGTCTCATGTAGCCTAGCTGGCCCCAAATTCCTGATCTTCCTGTCTCCAGTTCCCGGTGATGGGATACAGGCATATACCACCGAACTTGGACAATTTCCCCTTTTTCTTTTTTTCAAAAAATTAATTTATTGAGATTACATCTCGATTGTTGTCTCCTCACTTGTAACTTCCCGTTCCCCCCACCCTCCCTCTTTCACCCTATTCCCCTCCCCTAGGCCTGTGACAGAAGGAGACCTGCTCCCCCACCGTATGATCACGTCCTGTCAGGTCTCATCAGGATAGCCTGCTTCCCCTTCCTCTGAGTGCCACCAGGCCTCCCCACCAAGGGTAAGTGGTCAAATAGGGGGCACCAGAGTTCATGTCAGAGTCAGTCCCCACTCTCCGCACAACTGTGGAGAATGCGCTGTCCATTGGCTGGATCTGATTAGGGGGGGCTTTTCTCCTTTTTTACAAGATGAGTCACAGTATCTAGATTAGTCTGGCCTCAAACTTCTGGATTAGCTGCCTGTGCAGCTTGAGTACTGAGATTACAGGTCTCTTTATACAAAATTGTTCATGCGGGGAAGAAATGCATGGTTATTTATTTATTTATTTATTTTATGGTTATTTTTTATACTTTTTCCCAAGAGGATCTTTGTTCAATTCTGCTTGGTCGTTACTGATTTGTCTGCTCATATGGCTGCCCTCTCCCCCATCCTTTCAGCAAGCATTCATTGTCTCCTGAAGTACAAAATCTATGGAAACTTGCAAATTAAGATTTTCGGCTTGTCAGCCAGTCACTTGGGGTGTTGCGCTGTCTGGACCTTGTCTGGTCTCTCGGCCGCCTCTGCCTTAAGCTTTGGGTTAACCTTTCTCCATGCACAGTGTGCCTTGTGTTTGTGGGTTTGCCCCGGTGGTTCGATTTGCCAAGAAATGTCTTCCTAATTGCATTTTCTGGTTCTTGTTGCTCCAGTAGGCTGCCTGTCTCTACCAAATTAACCAAGTTTGTAAGGCTCAGCTTACACCCAACTCCAGGATACCTTCCTTCACATGGGACCACACTGATTATAATTATTTCTGGGTCTCTTCTCAGTCCCAGAGGCAGGGCATATCTGTTAGGTCTTAAGTCCCAGTGCTAGGTTAGCATGAAGCATGTAGTAGGTATGAAATGATCTCAATCAAACAAATAGTGAGCCCCAAAACAATATTGTGTGGTAGTTAAGAACCTACTCTTTGGAAGAAGTTCAAATCTTAGCTCTGGCACACAGTGTCTCTGTTGTTTGACGTGGTACTTATTTGTCTAAGCCTTAATTTCTTTCTTTCTTTTTTTTTTTTCCCCTTGGTGTTTCAAGACAGGGTTTCTCTGTATAACAGCCTGGCTGTCCTGGACTCACTTTGCAGACCAGGCTGGTCTCAAACTCAGAGATCTGCCTGCCTTCGTCTCTTGAGAACTGGGATCACAGGCATGCTCCGCCTCACCCGGCTTAAGCCTTAATTTTCATAGGGTGAATATGAGAGGATGTAAAGGAGACATTTGGCGTAGTGCCCACCTTGTACTACATTCTTTAAAAAAATTTTTTTAACATTATTTTTATTTTGTGCCTGAATGCTTTGCCTGTGTGCATGTCTGTTTACCATGCTCATGCAGTGCCTGTGGAGGCCAGAAGAGGGCATTGGGTCCCCTTGAACTGGAGCTAGAGACAGTTGCTAGCTGTCATGTGGGTGCTGTGAATGGAGCCTCGCTCCTCTGCAGGGGCAGTCATTACTGTTAACCACTAAACCATCTCTTAGCCCCCATGAAGTATGTAGCCCCCATAAGATACGCTGAACACTGGCGATCCTGGGCTACGAGACCAAGCCAGCAGTGCTTTCCAGCGGCCTTTCTTCCATGCTTCTTGAATGGGGATGCAGTCCCTACTGCTCCCTAGGCTCTCAGGACTGGGAAAGTTGTGCTGTATTCAGTAAGATGTGCAAGATGGCGACTCTATTGGCCTCGGAGGACATGGGACCTGAAATCAAAGACTTGGGTTTCTGGGAAGGAGAGGAGAAGAAGTCAGCATGAGTATACCTGTTTAGAGTAACTTACTCAGGAGCCGTACTGCGACACGGTATTCCTGAAGGATGTGTGTGGGTAAGGGTGCCTGCGCCTGCCTGCATGCATGCGTGTGCGGGTGTGCGTGCGTGCGCGTGCGTGAAGGGTGATAGGTGGGCCAGTTCTGTGAAGTAAGTAGCCTCTGAGGAATTTGAAGCTGAGAGTCTTAAATCCAAGTCCGTGTTGGACAGTAGTGGTCCACAATCACTTAAGGTTACGTAACTGAGTTTAAATTAGTTGGGCACGAAGTCTAAAATAAAAAATTCAGTTCCTTGTGCAGTCATGATGCTTGGAGTTTATGGAAAATTGCTGGAGGGTCTGGCTAAGATTGAGGAGCACCCGTCCTTCTGTGTTCCCTGTGTTCTAAAGTCACTAAATTCTACAGGTTGGGTCTGGATGCCCCAATGGGCCAAGCTACTGTGGAAGGTACGCTGTGTGAGCATTGTGCATTGACTGCATTGGCTTCCCACCACAGGGCTTTCCTCAGTGCCCAGCGAGGACATGCGTCACTTCCCTGCCCATTGCCTGCCCATCTGTCAGTTTGTAGCAGGTTCAGCAGATGCCCCACGGAGCACAGCGTTGTAAATGGCATCTGGTTTAGGATCTGAGATGAACAGCTGACTTTATACTCACATCAACTCCTCGCAGAGACCTGTTGAATTGTCTTTTGGACGTTCTGGCCTCTGTTGCAATAGCAGCTTCTAGATTAGTCTCTGACCCCAGCTCTCTGTGCTCCTTTGTCTACACACAGCTGTTGGCCAGATGATCTTGGGCGTCTGTTATTTCATCTAAAACCTGGCAGTTGCTTCCTGCTGATCATGTTGAAGCTTAGCTCCCCCCACCCCCCACTGACAGGGTTTCTCTGTGTAGCCCTGGCTGTTCTGGACTCACTTTTGCAGACCAGGCTGGCCTCAAACTCACAGCAATCCACTTGCCTCTGCCTCCCAAGTGCTGGGATTAAAGGTGCACTCTACCACGCCCGAGTGAAGGTTAGCCTCTTATCCTGGTGCTCTGCCCTTACTTTTGGCCTTTTTTTTTTTTTTTTTTTTTTAAAGACAGAGTTTCTCTATGTAGCCTTAACTGTCCTAGACTCGCTTTGTAGACCCAGCTGGCCTCGAACTCACAGCGATCCGCCTGCCTGTCTCTGCCTCCTGAGTGCTGGGATAAAGGTGTGCGCTGCTACGCCCAGCATCACTTTTTGCCATTTTTTGAGTGACCCTTGATGCAGCATTTGTGGTGCAGCCTAGCCTGCGTTCTCCTGGCCCATGCTTACCCTTGTGGACTTCTGTCTGTACTGTCACTTGTGCTCTTTGAAGTTGGCTGCCTCTCCTAGTTTTTCCTAATCGGTCCCCCTGGCTCCTGGCCTTCTCTGACTGGGTGGCTTTGGAGGCCTTCCCTGGCTGACAGGACTTTGCACCTCCTTGGCCTGCATGAGCTCACACTACTCCGTTCCTGAGGGCGTGCACCTCCGGCTCATCCTGCCTTGCACTGCCTCCTCTCTGCAGATGGGAACAGTGTTCCTTGTTCCGGCTACAGCATGTGCACAGAAGGCATTTCCGCTTCTCGTGTGGCAGGCACGGTTTCCCTGTGGTGTTAGAAGCTTGAGCAGAACAGTGGTTCGGAACCTGTGGCTCTCCACCCCTTGGGTGGGTGTGACACTCCTTTCTCAGGGGTCACATGTCAGATAGCCTGCATATCAGATATTTGCATTACAACTCATAACAGTAGCAAAATTACAGTTATGAAGTAGCAACAAAAACAATTGTATGGGGGTCACCATAACACGAGGAGCTGTGTTAAAGGGCTGCAGCATTAGGAAGGTAGAGGTTAGAGAGACATCCTAAAGACGCAGTCCTAGCCTTGCCCTGCTGCTCTCTGCCTCACTCAGATGCACCCAGTCCATCCATTCTCCTGAGTGCCCTACGTGTGTGTCTCAGCATGGCTCTTGGAGCTTCCACAAGCCATGGCAGTTAATTGTGTTCTGATATAAAATTCAGGGCTACGGATTTAGTTTAGTAGTAGAGTGCCTGTTTAGCAAGGGCAAGGCCCCGGGTTTCATTTCTAGTACACACACACACACACACACACACACACACACACACACACACATGCACGCGAACATAAATAAGCGTTACAAAAGACACCCCCACGAAGCACAGCACACAGAAAACCACACAAAAAGTAAAGAACAAAATTCACCCTACCCAACAAAACAATAGCGAAGGGAACCAATATGAAATTGCTCCTTCATCTCTTTTCTTTTTTAAAAGAAAAAATATTTATTATTGCTTTTAATTGTGTGTGTGTGTGTGTGTGTGTGTGTGTGTGTGTGTGTCATGCGTGTGTGCGCATGTGTGTGCATGCACAGGCATGTGTGCACGTGTTGTGGTGGACACACATGTGAATGCAGGTTCTCACAGAGGCAGAAGTCTCAGATCCTCTGCAGCCAGGACTAGGGGCACTTGCAGGCTGCTTTACTTGGGGGTGAAGAACAAACTTGGTGCCTCTTCAAGAGCAGTATGTGCTGTTAACCTCTGAGCAAGCTCTGTACTTTCACTTCTAGTTATAAATAGTGTCTTCCTATAAATCTGTCAGTTTGTCTAATGGTATTTTCCAAATAGAACCCTAGACACTGGGCTGGAGAGGTAGCTCTGCAGTTGGGAGCACTGGCTGCTCCTCCAGAGGACCTGGGTTTAATTCCCAGCATCCACATAGCAGCTCACAACTGTCTGTAACTCCAAGATCTAATACCCACAGACATACATGCAGGCAAAACACCAATGTACATAAAATTAAAATAAATAAATTATGAAACAAGAAGAACCCTAGATCCTCCCTCTCTTTTTTGCGACAGAGTCTTATGTATCCCTGGCTGTCCTGTAACTTGTTATGTAGACAAGGCTGACCTTGAACTCAGAGATCTGCCTGCTTTTGCCCCCTGAGTGCTGAGGTTAAAGCCATATATCATGTCTGGCTAAACTAGAAATCTTTTGTTTGGGGCTGGAGAGATGGCTCAGAGGTTAAGAGCACTGTCTGTTCTTCCAAAGGTCCTGAGTTCAATTCCCAGCAACCACATGGTGGCTCACAACCATCTAAAATGAGATCTGGTGCTCTCTTCTGGCCTGCAGGTGTACATTCAGGCAGAACACTGTATATACAATAAATAAATAAATCTTTTTTAAAAAAAGAGATCTTTTGTTTGATATCTCTTTACTCCTTTCTTATTTTCCAAATGTCACCAGAAGATAAGTATGACTTCTAGACAGGCAGGCAGATCTCTGAGAATTGGAGGCCATTTTTGTCTACAAAGTAAGTTCCAGGCTAGCCAGTGCTCAAGTGAGACCCTGTCTTTATAAAAAGAAAAAAGAAAAAAGGAGTGGGCCTGGAGAGTCGGCTGCACAGTTGGTGTAGTTGCAGCTGCATGGCGGCTCATAATGACCTGTGGCTCTAGTTCCAGGGCATTTGATGTCCTTTTCTGGCTCCTGCAGGTATTGCGTGCATGCGATGCACACGCTGACCAGCACACATGCTCTCTTTCTCAAATAGGATTAGGAATAGAGTTCAGTGGGACAACACTTGCTTAGCATGTGCAAAGCCCTGACCTCTCTCCCCCCAAACAAAGAGAAAAGTGAGAAAGACCTAGAATACTTGGCTACTTAGAAAGACACCCAAGATCTGAAGAAGGCTTCTTTTCCCTTTGAAAGATAAGTGTGAGAGTGTTCTGCGTGTATATGGCTCAGTGCACCATATATGCACAGGGCCCTTGGAGGTCAGAAGAGGGTATTGGATTCCCTGGACGGTTGTGACGCACGATGCAGGTGCTGGGGACCGAGCACGGGTCCTCTGGAGGAGCTGCAGGTGCTCTGACAGCTCAGCCATCTCTCCTGGTCCCAGAGCTTCATTGTTCAATTCTTGGTTTTCTAACAGGAACACTCCCTCACAACCCCAAACCCTCAAACATATCCCTTCTTCATGAAACCTCTTTTAATACTCTATAGAGTCCATCCTGTCACTGCGTTCATGTATTTGCCTAGAGTGCTTGTCCCACGTCACAGTAACTAGAGCCTGGACTATCTGCTCACATACCCTCCTCCAAGCTCCTCTAGTTACACGGACAGCCTTTCACTGCCTTCTGAAGGACCCTCTGCACTTAAATTTAACCTCATGCCCAGCATAGGATCTCAACAAATGAGTAACAAGGATTTGAATGCTTAGCATGATTGCCAGGTAAATATTTACCTGCATTATCTCATTAATCCTCAGTAGCCTCCTGAGTCCTGTCATTATCGCAGCTTTATAGGTTGAGGAAGTTGAGACTAGGAAGTGAAGTCACCAACCTGTGACCATCCTCACAGTCCTGTGTGGTGGGGCTCGGTGTGGCCCGGGTGATTTGTTTTTCAGTGATGCTCTTCTGTTTTCAGAATGATGATGCGACTGTGCTGGTTGGTGAGACAGGACAGCCGGCACCAGCGAATCAGACTTCCCCATTTGGAAGCAGTTGTTATTGGTCGAAGCCCAGAGACCAAGATCACAGATAAGAAATGTTCCCGACAGCAAGGTAACTGACTGGTCATAGCAATGTGGAGAGGACTGTGTTTAGTCACGGGGGAGGGGGGTGGGGGTGGGGGTGTGGGTACACATTTCCTGCTGTTCTTCATGGGAAGCCTTTTGTATTCCTGAAACAAGACCCATAAGTCGTGTTCTTTTCGTGAGCACCTGGGCTGGTTCTTCCTGGGTTCTCCTTCACAATGCAGTAACATGCAAGGCAGCTCAGGTGCCTGATGCCCTCTAACTTTGGGCTGGCAGGATTGAATCTGGTACCCTCCTTTGCCCAGTGGTTATCCACTAAGCAGAAAGATGAGCAAATTCTGGAATCTTCAAGCTGAAACCATGTCTGAGACACAGTGGTGTGGTGCCAGCCTTTATATATTGCCTTACACAGAGGGAAGATCTTAGTAAGACTTTGGCATCCAGCTTGTCTTACACACAAACACACACACACACACACACACACACACACACACACAGACACACACAGACACAGACATACACACACACAGACACATACAGACACACACAGAGACACACACAGATATACACACAGACAAACACACACAGACACACAGACAGAAAGACACACAGACACAGAAACATGCACAGACAGATACACATACACAGACACACAGAAACATACAGACACACAAAGACAGATAGGCAGACACACACACACACACACACACACAGACACAGACACACTGACACAGACACACACTGACACAGACACACAGACACACACAGACACACACACACACAGACACACACTTTTGTGCAAACTATGGCATGCTCACCACTCCTTGTAGTGTGACCCCCATGACCCTAAGGGTCTGAATTTAGAGTTGGGGTCTGTAGCAGTGAGCACAGACTTCACTGTATGAGTTAGTCCAAGTGGAGCTGGAGTGTTTGGGCTGAGTAGGCTACAGGCCTGCTTCTGTCTGCTCCCCTCCTCACAGCAGCAAGCGGGGTTCTGCAGCTCTTTGCCTGGCCTCTGCTGAGCAGCTGTGGTGCCCCTCTTGTTCCCTGTCTTAAGCCCACGTGCTTTCTTGACTTATCTGAATATGAGTGCTTACAGTTGGCCTTTCCACACATCCTCGTACTGTCCAGTCCAGCAGTGCTTGCTTGCTTTGGTTTTTGTTTTTTTGAGACAGGGTTTCTCTGTGTGGCCTTGGTTATCCTGGAACTCACTTTGTAGACCAGGCTGGCCTCGAACTCATGGAGATCTGCCTGCCTCTGCCTCCCGAGTGCTGAGATTCAAGGCTTGCGCCACCATAGCCCAGCTCACATTTGTTTGTTTTCATGATTTATTTTTATTAATTTAGAAAATTACATTCAGGGCTGGAGAGATGGCTCAGCGGTTAAGAGTACTGAGTGCTCTTCCAGAGGACCTGGGTTCAATTCCCAATACCCACATGGCAGCCCACAACTGTCTGTAACTCCAAGATTGGACATGCTCACACATATGTGCAGGCAAAGCACCAATGCACATAAAAAATTATATGTGTGCTGGGCGGTGGTGGTACACGCCTTTAATCCCAGCAGTGGGGAGGCAGAAGCTGGCAGATCTCTGTGAGTTTGAGGACAGCCAGGGATACACAGAGAAACCCTATCTCAAAAAAACAAAACACAAAACACAAAACAAAACAAAACAAACAAAGAGATTTAGGCAGAGGCAGGCGGATCTCTGTGAGTTCGAGGACAACCTGGTCTACAAAGTGAGTACAGGGCACAATACACAGAGAAACCCTGTCTTGAAAAAAGCCAAAAACAAACAAACAAAAAACAACATTTAGTTTAGGGCTGGAGAAATGGCTCAGAGGTTAATAGCACTGACTGCTCTTCCAAAGGTCCAGAGTTCAATTCCCAGCAACCACGTGGTGGCTCACAACCATCTATAATATGATCTGGTGCCCTCTTTGGCCTGCAGGTGTACATTCAGGCAGAACATTGAATACATAATAAATACATAAATAAAAATTATATGCTTATCTGAGTGTTTGTATATTTGAGTTCAATTCCCTGTAGAGGCCAGTGGCATTAGATTCACTGCTGCCGCCAGGCTTTCAGCCAGGATATTAGTAGTAGCTAAGGGAGTATATGTACTGCTATAATTTATTGTTTTTATTTTTTTGTGAGAAGTGAGGGTTAAGATAGCCTTACATATTCCAGTCTGACCTTGCACACTGGCTGTGCAGCCAAGGCTAGCCTTGGACTGACCCCGCTTCTCCAGCCTAGGATCACAGGCATGTGCCGCCATGCCTCGCTCACGGATGGACATTGATGGAAGGGTTGAAGCTGTTAGAAACCAGTGGTGTGTGCAGGCCGGGCGTGAGCACAGGAGGCTTGACTGGGGCTGCCTGCAGTGCCTGGGCTTCGTTGTCCTCTAGGAAAACGGTGCCTGGTCTGGGTTGCGTCTGTTTAATGCTGTCTTATGTCTTTTAGTACAACTGGAAGCGGAGTGTGACAAGGGATATGTCACAGTGAAGCAGGTATGTGTGTCTGTGACTCGTATCTCCACCTTCTACTTGATAGGTTTTTTGGTTTGTTTGTTTGTTTGTTTTAAGAGACAGGGTTCTCTGTGTAGCCCTGGCTGTCCTGGAACTCACTATGTAGATCAGGCTGGCCTCAAAAACAGAGACCTGCCTGCCTCTCGAGTGCTGGGGTTAAAGGCACGTGCCACCACCTCCTGGCTTTGATAGTTTTTTTTCTTTTCTTTCTTTCTTTCTTTCTTTCTTTTTTTTTTTGTTTCTATATTATCTTGGTTGTCCTGAAATCTCCCTGTAGACCGGGCTGACCTCGAACTCACAGAGATCCACCTGCCTCTGCCTCCTAAGTGCTGGGGTTAAAGGCGTCACCACCATGCCTGATTTTTGATAGTTTTCTTATACTGTTGCATTTGACTGTCTGTGCCAGCTAATGGAAGCTCCTCTGTCGTGGGTGGAAGTGACGGCGTGAACAGTAGGCAGGGTGACTGTAGAGTGAGGGGTTAATACAGAAGCAGGTCTATTGCCATTGCTCTTCTGTTTACGTTAAGATCGTTTATCCACAGGTGGGGGTCAATCCCACCAGCATCGACTCGGTTGTCATTGGGAAGGACCAGGAGATGAAGCTGCAGCCTGGCCAGATTCTCCGCCTGGTGAATGAACTGTATCCGTATATTGTAGAGTTTGAGGAAGTGGCAAAGAGCCCTGACCTAGAAACACAAAGGAAGAGAAAGAGGTCAGACAGTGATGGTGAGGAGATGGGTGCTGCCCAGGCACCTGGGGACAGCCATGGCCAGTGCTCTGTGCCCCCTAAGAAGGGCAGGGACGGAGCCACCAAACAGGTGAGATGGGTGTGATTGCCAGATGAGGAGGAGAGGAGTGAGACATAATGAGTGCTTAATTGCCAGTGAGGTGGTATTAATCATGATGAGGGTTGGTGGCCATGATGAAAGAGTCACTTGTTTGTGTTCTGAGAATCCCTTGGTGAATGTCCCTTTATATGCTATTTTATTAAATTCCTGGGGTAAGCCACTTGAAGGAAGGCAAGGAAGTCAGTGATGACAGTGTGCCACGCCCTCCCAGCTTAGTGATTGACCTAACTGGGCAACAAGGGAATGAAGAAAGGTCAGGGACACTTCCAGAAGAGCTGGGACTGGGCGGGTTGTGCTCTGCAGTGGAGGGGCCCCGCCGCCAGCCCAGAAACTCAGATGATTATTTTATATGTCTGAATTGGGGAGGCGGGTTTGTTTATAAGGCTGAACAAGGAGGCAGGCTTAGCTAACACTGGTAGGAGGTCTCTATAGGAAGCAGGCTCAGGCTGTAACATCCTGGAGGAGGAGCCGTGGTCCGTGGTTTCTGTGTACCCTACATTGCCAGCCATTTGTAAGCACTGGCACGTGGACCGCAGGAAGGCTTGGCCGTTTCCATGGGTTTGGGCACTGAGGTCCTAGACATGGCCGGCCTTGTCAACAGCACACACTCACTTAGGACCTTATCCACTCCTTACACACTCACTCAGGGTTTCCTTTACTCCCCATAATTGTGGGTCATCTGCTCCTCTAGCTATTGGCTAACACTACAGCATTTCACAGACGATGGAATTCACATGTTGACGTCAAAGGAGAAACTTGGGTAGGCTGCAGCCGGAGTGTGGGAGGGCAAAGGAGGCTGGTCCGTATTCTGGCAGTTCTGGCTTTACAGAACTTTTCCTGGGGAGATGTGAGCAAGTGTCTGTCCACTCCAGATGTAGCACTGATGACAGACCAACTGTTGCACCCACGTCTAATGTGATGAGCCAGTGAGTTTAGCTGTGGCTACTTACAGCAGCGCGGGCAACTTACGTGTGACTGCCCATCAAAGCGGAGCCTCCCTCCAGCAGCTGCTAGCTGCCTGTGTGTCCACTGGGAGGGGAGGAGCCTCCTGAGTCCTCCCGACCCCCAAACACGGAGTGTTGCTTGCTCCGGTCTTGCTCAGAATCACAGCTGCTCTTGTCTGGACAGCAGTCCTTGCCTAGGACAGAGTCCTCAGTCGGCCTCCATCCTTAGAACATGGAGGCTCTGCTTCTAAAGGGAGCCTGCTCTAATTCTCAACAGCCAACCTTACTTGCATGTTGTTTGGACTTCGCTGTCATGCAGCATTAACCACATTTGATTATGGGCATTTACGTTTACACTGTCTTTTTTTTTTTTTTTTTTTTTTTTTTTTTTTTTTTGCTTAGGAAGCACCAGGCCACTGGAGTCAAGGCTTGAAGATTTCTATGAAAGACCCCAAAATGCAGGTCAGAATAAAATTGTATAGTTTTAGTATCTGTCATTTATTATATGACTACTGTGCCAAAGTCATAATTATAAAATGAGGTCGAAGGATGTCAATTCTTCCCAGTGGGCTCTGTTTCCTGGCCTTTCCTGTGAGCACAGGTGACTTCCATGTTGGTACTGGAGTAGTAACAGACTCTATCCCTTTGCCTGCACTCTGTCCTTCATTAACACGACTGTTTCTTGGTCTCCTTTCTAAATGTTATACCATACTCACACTTAAAAAAAAAGGTTTATGTATGTATGTATGTATGTATGTATGTATGTATGTATGTATAAGCATACAGCCTACATGTACATGTGCACACCAGAAGAGAGCACCAGACCTCACCACAGATGGTTGAGAGCCACCATGTAGATGCTGGGAATTGAACTCAGGACCTTTGGAAGAACAGCTAGTGTTCTCAGCCTCTGATCCATCTCTCCAGGCCCCGTACTCACACTTAATAGCTGTTGCCACAGCTATTGTATATGTGTGTAATGTACATACATTATCGGCCAGGAGCCATATATAGGAGAGCATGTGGGTGTTTTCTTTTTTCTCTTTCTGATTTTTGGGCCACCTTGTTTCAATAGTATACTTACTAAGTCCATTCATTTTCCTGTCTATTTTGTGATTTCATTTTTCTTTCTGAAAAAATTTTATGATTTACTTTGATGTGTAGGGTGTTTTTCCTGTATGTATGTCTGTGTACCATGTATGTGCCTGGTGCCCAAGGATGCCAGGAGAATCCTGTGTGTGGGGCTGGAGTTACAGATGACTGTGGACCGCCACGTGGGTGTGGGGAATCAGACCTGGCTCCTCTGCAAGAGCAGCCAGTGCTCTTCAGGTCGTCTCTCCAGGCTCCTCCCAGCCCCTCAGGAGACAGTGTCTCTCTACAGCCCTGGCTGTTCTGACACTTGCGGTGTAGACCAGGCTGTCCTCAGCTCATACAGCTCCGCCTGCCTCTGCTCCCTGAGTGCTGGCATTAAAAGCGTGACTCCACAGCCAGCTCCTGATTTCCTGACTGTTTTTACATTATGTATATATAGCACATTTTCATTATGCATTGACCTGCTACGGACACGTGAGTCATGACAGAGCATATGGGCTGTTTTTCTCCTCTGAACTCTCCTAGCTTTTTTTTTTTATTGTTGTTGTAGATAAGTACATAAAATTGTACCTGAAAGTGTTAAACCCTAAGCGTAGCCCCACAGCTTCAGAACTGCCACTCTGGCTGTTGAAGAGTTTTCTGAGCTGTACAGCATTTGCTAATACGCGGGCTACCTTAATCCGTGTGATGGTTTTTATTTGTGAGTTTGTTACAACAAAGTGATTCTATAACATTTTAAAAAGCAGTAACAGGTCTTTGGGGAGAAGCTCACTTCTCAGATGAATATATTGTCTGCTTTGTCTCTTTTCAACGTCTGGGTGCTATTAAGAGACATTGCGGGCCAGCAGGATGGCTTAGTGGGTAAGGGTGCTTGCTGCCAAGGCTGATTACTTGTGTTCAGTCCCTGGCACCAACATGGCAGAAGGAGGCAACCAACTCCTTCAGTTGTTCTGTGATCACCCCACATAAATAGCAAATGTTAAAAAGGGAAGTCGTGCCAACCTGCGCATGGTCTCTTTGAGATCATCAGATACTGTGTGGCGACTGTAGTAATGCTTTCTTCATGCCAGAAATCAGCCTTCATCCTTGGAGGGGCCTTTGAGGTCTGTTTCAGTAAGAGCTCTGTGACGTCTACACACACATATTCCAGGTCTGTGTTAGAGAGGCTGGGGTTGAGTTCTCCCTGCAGAGATGTTAGCACCGAGCCCTTGGCAGCTCTTGTACTGTGTATCGTCTCTGCATCCTAGGTAGTGTCTGAATGTGTGATTTGGGTTGGAACCCTAGGTTCCTCACTGTGCAGTGAAGTGACTGGTGTAAGATGCTCACCTCTGACATCTTTTTGTACAAGTTTTGTGAATGTGTAGACCCCACATGCACAAAGATTCTCAGTGACGTCTCTTTCTTTCCCTTGTGCTCTCTGCTAGGTTTACAAAGATGATCAGGTGGTGGTGATTAAGGATAAGTATCCCAAGGCCCGTCATCACTGGCTGGTCTTACCGTGGGCTTCCATTTCCAGTCTGAAGGTTGTGACCAGTGAACACCTTGAACTTCTCAAACATATGCACTCTGTAGGGGAGAAGGTGATTGCAGATTTTTCTGGACCCAGCAAACTGCGCTTCCGATTGGGTTACCATGCCATTCCCAGCATGAGGTGAGCCTGGGCAGGGGTGCCGCACGCTGCTGGTCCAGGTGGCGAGCTTGGCTTGAGCGTTGGGTAGTTTCAAGCCCAGGGGAGTAGGTGGAATGTTTCCAAGGCAGGTGGGCTGAATCCTGTACCTGCCTCACTTGCCCAAGTTCCTGCTTCTACCTGTAATTCAGTCCCTTGTAGTTTTTAATTTCTCTCAAAATTTAAGCTTTCTAACATGCAAACTAGACGAAGTAGCGTCTCTACCTTGGGTGAAATCTTATTGTCAGTGGCTTGTTAGAACTCTTGGAGTTGTCTGTAAGTCCTAAATAGCTAAGGAACAAAACATCATAGACTTCTGTAAATATAAGCTCAGGGTATGTACAGTTTCAAATAAAATGAGGGTGGCGTTTGCTCCTCATTGACTTATTTGCAGAAGACTTTGGGATAAGCTGTAAATTTTGGAGGGCATGCGGGACAAACTCCTTTAGTTTATTTGGTTCAAGCAATAAGATAATGCACGGGCTATATGCTGGCGTACACCCTCAGTCCCAGTTTTAAAAAATTACAATAATCAACATAAAACTTACATTTTAGCTGGGTGTGGTGGCACATGTCTATAATCGCAGCACTCAGGAGGCAGATGCCTGGTCTACAAAGTGAGTCCAGGACAGCCAAGGCTACACAAAGAAACCTGTCTTGAAAAACCAAACCAAACCAAACCCTTACACTTTAAAGGTTTTTATTTTGCTGACCTCTTCTCACATCAGCGTCCTGAGGCTGAGGCCACAGGTCTTTCCTACTGTACCCAGATAAGTACTTACATTTTTTTGAGATGTCTTCATTTTCCTATTATAAAGCAGTATTTTTAATTTTAAAAAATGTAAAATTTGAAGCAAAGACCTGCCATACTTCCACCACTGACTAGATGACAGACTTGTTTGACTCTCACCTGCCTTTGTTGAAATGTTCTTTTTGTGCGTCACTGCAGAAACCCAGGATGGGCTGGGCCCTCCCGCTTCAATCACTAACTAACAAAATGCCCTATAGGCTTTCGTTTAGACTGATCTTACAGAGAGGCATTTTCCTTTTTTTTGTTGTTGTTGTTTTGAGACATGGTTACTCTGTGTAGCTGTGGCTGGTCCAGAACCCACTCTGCAGACCAGGCTTAACTGAGGTGCCTCCTCTCAGATGACTTCAGCTTGTGTCGGGTTGACATAACCTCTCCAGCACACCTGGAAAGCACTAACTGTTCTCAGCTAACTGACTGGGTAGCTGCACTGAATGAACGCAGTGGCAGAACTTTATGTACTTGTGCTGGCTTTGACTGGGGTCACTGTGGTTAAACCATGGTTTTTAACACTCAGTTCTTTTTCCTTTTTCATCTTTTACCAAGCCATGTACACCTTCATGTGATCAGCCAGGATTTTGATTCTCCTTGCCTTAAAAACAAAAAGCACTGGAATTCTTTCAATACAGAATACTTTATGGAATCACAAGGTAAATAGTATTCTGGCTTTAAATTTTTTTTTATTTTATTTTCTTAGCTGTTTACTGTCTGACTCGGTTGTTTCTCTAAGTAACAACCTGGCCTCAAATGACCCGCATGTGTTTAGTGATCTCTATAAAAAAGGCACTCCTGAAATGAACAAGGATGTTTCATTGTAATAGCATTGCTAGCTGCTTTGCTGCGAGCATCCTGGAGGTACCAAGTGAGCTCTTACGCCACAGCCAAAAGTGTTTCCTTTTGACAGCAGATGAGTTCATGGCTGCTCAGTATGCGGGGGGTTCTGAGGCGACTAAGCTGGCTCCCACCTCCTGTAGGTTGTACCATTTCACCGAGCAGTCCCAGCAGCTGGGGCCCACACTTTGAGTACATGAGGCTTTACAGGGGACACTTCCTGTCCACACACTGAAGAGCTGTTGGGTGAGGAGGATCTCAGGAGCTCTTTCTTCTGTGACAGGAGGTGAACATGAGTTTGGGGCTCTCTGCTGTCCGCAGTGGCTCATGGACGCTGTGTGTATTTGGAGCTGTAAGCATTTCCCAGTATGTTTGCTGTGCAGCTTCAGTGCTGCCGCAGTGTGAATGTGGCAGCTGCCAATTTGCAAAGAGCTACGTGGGGAAAGCAGGATAATAAGCTGTGGTGTGGTAGCAGGGAACGTGTCCTGCAGGAGTGCGTCATCTCACGGGGAGGCTGACAGACTCAGAGTCTGGTCACGTACGTGTTTTCCAGGGTGAAGTCTAACTTCAAGCTTACAATCTTCAGAGCACTGGGTATGTTGATCAGAGTCATGGTTTTTAGCCTTTTCTTGCGGTCCTACTGGCTCTCCAGAGTGGCAGGGATCTGAACTGTACTTCTTGCTTGCAGCTGTGATCAAGATGGTTCAAGAAGTTGGCAGAGTGACTGTTCAAGATGGGACTGGTGAGCTCTTGAAGCTCCCTCTTCGTTGCCACGAGTGTCAGCAGCTGCTGCCTTCCATCCCACAGCTGAAGGATCACCTCAGGAAGCACTGGGGCGGGTGACACTCTCCTTGGAGACTGCGTGCAGTGCTAGCATCTGCCTGCGCTCCGTTCAGTCCTGAACTAAAGCACACAGCTTTCCAAAGCAAAGCGTATTTCTTCTTGAGTGGCCACACATAGGGTGACTCTGGTTAGTTCAGGAACTGGGAATTTGGGTTTCTATAGGTGTGCACTCTGGTGATGGAGGCTGAGCCCTGCCTGATGACCCTTTCCAGGACCATGTCAGGCTGACGCACGAGGGCAAAGCCAGCTGGAGACTCAAGTGAAGGGCATGGAAGCGCGGGGCTGAAAGTATATTTTGTTCCTGCCCCGCCCCAGGTCAGGTGGTCTCTTTTCTTCAAGGTAGCTGAGGTTCTGAGGGGGCCTCGTTCCCCGACTTTGGTCTATTCTGTGATAGTCTGCTTCCTTCCCTGAGCCTTCCAATCTGCTGTACCAGGGTGAGTGTAAGTGAAAGTGTGTGGCCATCATCTGCACAGAGAGGACTTGTTTGTGACTGTGTCAGGGCAGAGCACACGGTGATGCTTGGGTGCAGTATGTTAACAGTACAGTCTGTGCTGAGAGCAGCCTGGGGTAATGTATGCTGTCAGTTTCAGGCTCTTTCTTTTTTTTTTCTTTTTTTTTTTTTTGTTTGTTTTTGGTTTTTCAAGACACAGTTTCTCTGTGTAACAGAGCCCTGGCTGTCCTGGACTCACTTTGTAGACCAGGCTGGTCCTGAACTCATAAAAATCCTCCTGTCTCTGCCTCTGGAGGGCTGGGATTAAAGGCATGTGCCACCAGGCCCATTTCAGCCTCTCTCTTGAGAGTTACAGAACATTTAATCAAACTTCAGATAAATTTTCCCCAGTGTACCTTGAAAAAAGCAGATGTTACAAAGAGTTCATTTAGTTTTTACCTAATGCTATGTAGTGTAGCAGTCAATACTAAAATGAATATTTGATTATAAACTGCAGGAGTGTCAGATGCAATGACAAACATTCGGAGAGTGAGGTGACCATGCCTACGTTCTTCATTCTGCCCAAAATAGGCTTCCTAGGGCTGGAGAGATGACTTAACGGGTAAGAGTGCACGCTGCTCTGTAGAGGACCTGGGTTTTGTTCCAGCACCCACATCAGGTGGCTTACAACCACCTATAGCTCCAGGGCACCAACACCCTCTTCTGACTTTTGGGGTACTGCATTCAAGTGCAGGAACCTGAATACAGACACACACATTCATACACAATTAAAATCTTTAAAAAATTAGATCTCTTAGCGGGGCAAAGACCTCTGAACTCTGGGTTGCTTGACAGCTTTATCATTGCACAGCTAGGTGAGACCTGACTTCAGAATCAGTGGGAGGGGCCAGGGGAGAAAGCAGGTTAGAAGCCAGCCAGCCACGGGTAAAGCCCGCATGGTGGCACACTCTCCTGTAACCCCCACATTTATGAGGAGCCGAGAGGATCAGGAGTTAGTTCAAGGTCATCTTGATTATACGGTAAGCTTGAGGTCTGGGCTATCTGTGGCCCTGTCTCAGATAAGTAAATAAGTAAATAATTTAAAAGGGGAAATAAAATTATATGTGAGGTGCCAAAGCATATTATTTTGCTCATTTGACCTTGGCCCCATCGTAGCCAGGTAGGACAGTTTTATCAAAGCAGTTAAGGTTCACGTCTGGAATAACTCGCACAGGCTCTTGTGTGGAGTGGTAGGCCCTCTTCTTGCGGTGCTGTGCAGATGGCTGTCGAGTCGTTAGGAAGTGGAGCCTGGCTGGGAGAAGTGGGCGTCCAGGAGCAGGCTTCTGAGGGTCATGCCCATCATAAAGAGATAAATGAGAACAAATTAAGAGTTAAGGCTTATAGCTGAGGCTCAGTTCTGTTACATGCTAGCTGTGGAACATTGGGGAAAGCGTTTAATTTTCCTGGCTTTGATTTTATCATCTGTGAAATGAAGTTAAAATATGTCCCTCCCACCAGGCGGTGCTGGATCTGAGTTCAAGGCCAGTCTGTGCTACAGAGTGAGTTCCAGGACAGCCAGGGCCACCCTGTCTCAGAAAACAAAACAAATCCTTCCCAGGCTGGCTGAAAGGCTTAAAGATATCTTCCCTGTGCCATCTCTGGAGCCACAGGGACCTTTCTCCCAGCAGGCTCCTTCTGGTTTTAAGAGGTAGATCTTCAGGGTTTACCTCATTTTTCCTCACTGCTTTGTTTTGAAGGTCTTTCTTTCAAAGAACACTATGCCAGATGAATTTTTCTAAGTTTCAGAAATTCTTTGTATTTGTGCCTCTACCTATAGGTAAGTTAAAAGAAAAGCATGTCTCTCCTTCTCTCTCTCTCCCTCTCCCCCCCCCCCCCTCTCTCTGTGTGTGTGTATGTGTAGGGTATGTCAGAGAACAGCATATGAAGCCAGGGCTCCCTTTCTGCCGTGTGGCTCCCTGGAATCAGACTCAGGCCATCTGCTTTAGTGATAAGCACCTTCCACTGAACCGTCTCGTCAGACCCAGAGTCAGTGTATAAAGGTCTTATCAGCCCCTCTAGCTACTGGACCCATGGTGGGGAATGAAGGACATAGCTGAGTCTGAGCGTTGACATGCCATGATTAACATTCTGTGTCCATCTCTTAGTTCTTTGTGTGTCTCTCATCACAGAAATACTCAGGGGCTGAGGCAGATGGCCATCTTGCTAACAAAGCACAGTGAAAACTTTAGATCCTTTGTTCCAGTCACCACCTGTCTCTGAGTTAGTCCCTGTGTGTCTGGAGGGTGACACATTCTGGACATCACGAGTAGCAGGACCACCTGGAGGGGCAGAGTGGAGGATCATGGGACTAATGGGTCCCTAGAGCTACAGGGGCCGGGGACAGCAATTCTAGAATATGTTTACACTCTACATGGGATGCACAAATCATCCTGCTTCTACAAGCTCCCTTGGCTGTGTGCTGGTGTCATGGGATCTAAGACCACTTCTGGAAGCTGTAGGTCCCAAGTTGACAGTCTATTACCTGTGCCCTCTCACCTATGTTGTTTGGCATTGACTGGAGGAAAAACGACATCACTTATTGTAATCAAATAGTTACTGTGCACTGGTTAGTTTTGTCAACTGGACACAATCTAGAGTTACTTGCCTCTATCAGATTGCCTTTAGGCAATTGGTGAATGACATAGTAGGGCCCAGTGCACTGTGGGTGGTGCCGCCCCTGGCCTGGTGGTCCTGAATAGTGTAAGAAAGGCTGAGCAAGCAGTGAGGAGCAAGCCAGTAAGCAGCATTCCTCCATGGCCTTTGTTTCAGCTGCTGCCCCAGGTTCCTGCCATGACTTGCCTCAGTGATTAGCCATGACTAGGATGTGTAAGCCAAACAAACTCTTTCCTTCCCATAAGTGAAGGCACAGTGATGTCATGAACTCAGCCACTTCATGTGGGGAAAGGTCTGTTTGATGTGGTGCTTTGAATAAGAATTGCCCTTGTGGGCATGTCCCATGAGAGTCTTCACTTACCAGGAAATTGGGATAGATAAGAGGACATCCATTGGGACTCTAGGTGAGAGAAGTATGGGAGAATGGGGAAATAGAAGGATCCAGAGGGTCCTAGAAACCTACAAGAAGAACATTATGACAGGCAAATCTGGGCCCAGGGGTCCTGCTCAAACTACTGCACCAACCAAGGACAATATGTGCAGTAAACATCGAACCCCTTCTCAGATCTAGCCAATGGACAGGACATTCTCCACACTTGAGTGGAGAGCGGGGAATGGCTCTCACACGAACTCTGGTGCCCCATATTTGACCACGTCCCCTTGATGGGGAGGCCTGGTGACACTCAGAGGAAGGATAGCAGGCTACCAAGATGAGACTTGATAGCCTATGATCATATAGAGGGAGGAGGTCCCCCTTAGTGACAGACCTAGGGGAGGGGAATAAGGTGAAAGCAGGAGGGAGGAATGGGAGGATACAAGTGATGGGACAACAATTGAGATATAATCTGAATAAATTAAAAAAAAAAAAAAAGAATTACCCTTGTAAGCTCATCTGTTTGCATGCTTAGTCACTAGGGAACGAGGCTGCTTTGAAAGGATTAGAAGGTGTGGGGGCTGATGTCTGTGTTGATGCCCATGGTTTGTGTTGCCACTGAAGGCCACATTGATGCCCACAGGCTATGCTGCCACCAGGGGCCACATTGATGTGAGGAGGTGCAGCCACCTGTGGCCTTGTTGATTGTGGTCCATGCAGCTGCTGAGGGCTGTGATGGTGTGTGTGACCTGTGCTGCTGCTGAGGGCTGTGATGGTGTGTGTGGCCTGTGCTGCTGCTGAGGGCTGTGATGGTGTGTGTGGCCTGTGCTGCTGCTGAGGGCCGTGATGATGTGTGTGACCTGTGCTGCTGCTGGGGGCTGTGATGGTGTGTGTGGCCTGTGCTGCTGCTGAGGGCTGTGATGGTGTGTGTGGCCTGTGCTGCTGAGGGCTGTGATGGTGTGTGTGACCTGTGCTGCTGCTGGGGGCTGTGATGGTGTGTGTGGCCTGTGCTGCTGAGGGCTGTGATTGTGTGTGTGGCCTGTGCTGCTGCTGAGGGCTGTGATGATGTGTGTGACCTGTGCTGCTGAGGGCTGTGATGATGTGTGTGACCTGTGCTGCTGCTGAGGGCTGTGATGGTGTGTGTGACCTGTGCTGCTGCTGAGGGCTGTGATGATGTGTGTGACCTGTGCTGCTGAGGGCTGTGATGGTGTGTGTGACCTGTGCTGCTGAGGGCTGTGATGGTGTGTGTGACCTGTGCTGCTGAGGGCTGTGATGGTGTGTGTGACCTGTGCTGCTGAGGGCTGTGTTGGTGTGTGTGGCCTGTGCTGCTGCTGAGGGCTGTGATGATGTGTGTGACCTGTGCTGCTGAGGGCTGTGATGGTGTGTGTGACCTGTGCTGCTGCTGAGGGCTGTGATGGTGTGTGTGACCTGTGCTGCTGAGGGCTGTGATGGTGTGTGTGGCCTGTGCTGCTGAGGGCTGTGATGGTGTGTGTGGCCTGTGCTGCTGAGGGCTGTGATGATGTGTGTGACCTGTGCTGCTGCTGAGGGCTGTGATGGTGTGTGTGGCCTGTGCTGCTACTGAGGGCTGTGATGATGTGTGTGACCTGTGCTGCTGAGGGCTGTGATGGTGTGTGTGACCTGTGCTGCTGCTGAGGGCTGTGATGGTGTGTGTGGCCTGTGCTGCTGCTGAGGGCTGTGATTGTGTGTGTGGCCTGTGCTGCTGCTGAGGGCTGTGATGATGTGTGTGACCTGTGCTGCTGCTGAGGGCTGTGATGGTGTGTGTGACCTGTGCTGCTGAGGGCTGTGATGATGTGTGTGGCCTGTGCTGCTGCTGAGGGCTGTGATGGTGTGTGTGACCTGTGCTGCTGAGGGCTGTGATGATGTGTGTGACCTGTGCTGCTGCTGAGGGCCGTGATGATGTGTGTGACCTGTGCTGCTGCTGAGGGCTGTGATGGTGTGTGTGACCTGTGCTGCTGAGGGCTGTGATGATGTGTGTGACCTGTGCTGCTGAGGGCTGTGATGGTGTGTGAGGGTGTGTGTGACCTGTGCTGCTGAGGGCTGTGATGGTGTGTGTGACCTGTGCTGCTGAGGGCTGTGATGGTGTGTGTGACCTGTGCTGCTGCTGAGGGCTGTGATGGTGTGTGTGGCCTGTGCTGCTGAGGGCTGTGATTGTGTGTGTGGCCTGTGCTGCTGCTGAGGGCTGTGATGATGTGTGTGACCTGTGCTGCTGAGGGCTGTGATGGTGTGTGTGGCCTGTGCTGCTGAGGGCTGTGATGGTGTGTGTGACCTGTGCTGCTGCTGAGGGCTGTGATGGTGTGTGTGACCTGTGCTGCTGCTGAGGGCTGTGATGGTGTGTGTGACCTGTGCTGCTGCTGAGGGCTGTGATGGTGTGTGTGACCTGTGCTGCTGCTGAGGGCTGTGATGGTGTGTGTGGCCTGTGCTGCTGAGGGCTGTGATGGTGTGTGTGACCTGTGCTGCTGAGGGCTGTGATGGTGTGTGTGGCCTGTGCTGCTGAGGGCTGTGATGGTGTGTGTGGCCTGTGCTGCTGAGGGCTGTGATGGTGTGTGTGGCCTGTGCTGCTGAGGGCTGTGATGGTGTGTGTGGCCTGTGCTGCTGAGGGCTGTGATGGTGTGTGTGACCTGTGCTGCTGCTGAGGGCTGTGATGGTGTGTGTGGCCTGTGCTGCTGAGGGCTGTGATGGTGTGTGTGACCTGTGCTGCTGAGGGCTGTGATGGTGTGTGTGGCCTGTGCTGCTGCTGAGGGCTGTGATGGTGTGTGTGACCTGTGCTGCTGAGGGCTGTGATGATGTGTGTGGCCTGTGCTGCTGCTGAGGGCTGTGATGGTGTGTGTGACCTGTGCTGCTGAGGGCTGTGATGATGTGTGTGACCTGTGCTGCTGCTGAGGGCCGTGATGATGTGTGTGACCTGTGCTGCTGAGGGCTGTGATGATGTGTGTGACCTGTGCTGCTGAGGGCTGTGATGGTGTGTGAGGGTGTGTGTGACCTGTGCTGCTGAGGGCTGTGATGGTGTGTGTGACCTGTGCTGCTGAGGGCTGTGATGGTGTGTGTGACCTGTGCTGCTGCTGAGGGCTGTGATGGTGTGTGTGGCCTGTGCTGCTGAGGGCTGTGATTGTGTGTGTGGCCTGTGCTGCTGCTGAGGGCTGTGATGATGTGTGTGACCTGTGCTGCTGAGGGCTGTGATGGTGTGTGTGGCCTGTGCTGCTGAGGGCTGTGATGGTGTGTGTGACCTGTGCTGCTGCTGAGGGCTGTGATGGTGTGTGTGACCTGTGCTGCTGCTGAGGGCTGTGATGGTGTGTGTGACCTGTGCTGCTGCTGAGGGCTGTGATGGTGTGTGTGACCTGTGCTGCTGCTGAGGGCTGTGATGGTGTGTGTGGCCTGTGCTGCTGAGGGCTGTGATGGTGTGTGTGACCTGTGCTGCTGAGGGCTGTGATGGTGTGTGTGGCCTGTGCTGCTGAGGGCTGTGATGGTGTGTGTGGCCTGTGCTGCTGAGGGCTGTGATGGTGTGTGTGGCCTGTGCTGCTGAGGGCTGTGATGGTGTGTGTGGCCTGTGCTGCTGAGGGCTGTGATGGTGTGTGTGACCTGTGCTGCTGCTGAGGGCTGTGATGGTGTGTGTGGCCTGTGCTGCTGAGGGCTGTGATGGTGTGTGTGACCTGTGCTGCTGAGGGCTGTGATGGTGTGTGTGGCCTGTGCTGCTGAGGGCTGTGATGGTGTGTGTGACCTGTGCTGCTGCTGAGGGCTGTGATGGTGTGTGTGGCCTGTGCTGCTGAGGGCTGTGATGGTGTGTGTGACCTGTGCTGCTGAGGGCTGTGATGGTGTGTGTGGCCTGTGCTGCTGAGGGCTATGATGATGTGTGTGACCTGTGCTGCTGCTGAGGGCTGTGATGGTGTGTGTGACCTATGCTGCTGCTGAGGGCTGTGATGGTGTGTGTGACCTGTGCTGCTGCTGAGGGCTGTGATGGTGTGTGTGACCTGTGCTGCTGCTGAGGGCTGTGATGATGTGTGTGACCTGTGCTGCTGCTGAGGGCTGTGATGGTGTGTGTGACCTGTGCTGCTGCTGAGGGCCGTGATGATGTGTGTGACCTGTGCTGCTGCTGAGGGCTGTGACGGTGTGTGTGACCTGTGCTGCTGCTGAGGGCTGTGATGGTGTGTGTGGCCTGTGCTGCTGAGGGCTGTGATTATGTGTGTGACCTGTGCTGCTGCTGAGGGCTGTGATGGTGTGTGTGACCTGTGCTGCTGAGGGCTGTGATGGTGTGTGTGGCCTGTGCTGCTGCTGAGGGCTGTGATGATGTGTGTGACCTGTGCTGCTGCTGAGGGCTGTGATGGTGTGTGTGACCTGTGCTGCTGCTGAGGGCTGTGATGGTGTGTGTGACCTGTGCTGCTGAGGGCTGTGATGATGTGTGTGGCCTGTGCTGCTGAGGGCTGTGATGGTGTGTGTGACCTGTGCTGCTGAGGGCTGTGATGGTGTGTGTGACCTGTGCTGCTGAGGGCTGTGATGATGTGTGTGGCCTGTGCTGCTGAGGGCTGTGATGGTGTGTGTGACCTGTGCTGCTGAGGGCTGTGATGGTGTGTGTGACCTGTGCTGCTGCTGAGGGCTGTGATGGTGTGTGTGACCTGTGCTGCTGCTGAGGGCTGTGATGGTGTGTGTGACCTGTGCTGCTGAGGGCTGTGATGGTGTGTGTGGCCTGTGCTGCTGAGGGCTGTGATGGTGTGTGTGACCTGTGCTGCTGCTGAGGGCTGTGATGGTGTGTGTGACCTGTGCTGCTGAGGGCTGTGATGGTGTGTGTGACCTGTGCTGCTGAGGGCTGTGATGGTGTGTGTGACCTGTGCTGCTGAGGGCTGTGATGGTGTGTGTGACCTGTGCTGCTGCTGAGGGCTGTGATGGTGTGTGTGACCTGTGCTGCTGAGGGCTGTGATGGTGTGTGTGACCTGTGCTGCTGCTGAGGGCTGTGATGGTGTGTGTGACCTGTGCTGCTGCTGAGGGCTGTGATGGTGTGTGTGACCTGTGCTGCTGAGGGCTGTGATGGTGTGTGTGGCCTGTGCTGCTGAGGGCTGTGATGGTGTGTGTGACCTGTGCTGCTGAGGGCTGTGATGGTGTGTGTGACCTGTGCTGCTGCTGAGGGCTGTGATGATGTGTGTGACCTGTGCTGCTGAGGGCTGTGATGGTGTGTGTGACCTGTGCTGCTGCTGAGGGCTGTGATGGTGTGTGTGACCTGTGCTGCTGCTGAGGGCTGTGATGGTGTGTGTGACCTGTGCTGCTGCTGAGGGCTGTGATGGTGTGTGTGACCTGTGCTGCTGCTGAGGGCTGTGATGGTGTGTGTGACCTGTGCTGCTGAGGGCTGTGATGATGTGTGTGACCTGTGCTGCTGAGGGCTGTGATGATGTGTGTGACCTGTGCTGCTGCTGAGGGCTGTGATGGTGTGTGTGACCTGTGCTGCTGCTGAGGGCTGTGATGGTGTGTGTGACCTGTGCTGCTGCTGAGGGCTGTGATGGTGTGTGTGACCTGTGCTGCTGCTGAGGGCTGTGATGGTGTGTGTGACCAGTGCTGCTGAGGGCTGTGATGGTGTGTGTGACCTGTGCTGCTGAGGGCTGTGATGGTGTGTGTGACCTGTGCTGCTGAGGGCTGTGATGGTGTGTGTGACCTGTGCTGCTGAGGGCTGTGATGGTGTGTGTGACCTGTGCTGCTGAGGGCTGTGATGGTGTGTGTGACCTGCGCTGCTGAGGGCTGTGATGGTGTGTGTGACCTGTGCTGCTGCTGAGGGCTGTGATGGTGTGTGTGACCTGTGCTGCTGAGGGCTGTGATGGTGTGTGCAGCCTGTGCTCTGGCAGAGGGCAGTGTCTGTATCTGTGGTCTCTTTGCCGCTGGAGACCACTCTGAGTCTGTGCCACATGCTGATGCTGAGATCGTGTTCGAGTCTGTGGCCAGGGCTCCTGCTGACTGTAAGGGGCGAGGAAGTTACCTTTGCAGTGGTATCGATGACTGCAGACTCACAGTTTAGAAAGAGGGCCATAGAAGGCTTCTATGATAGCCCCTAATCCCCCTCCCCAAAGTAACAGCCTAGACTGGAAACCATGGGAGGGAACTCTTAAAAACTGTGATAAGGATGCTGAAGTGTATTTCCCCACAGCTTCTTGTTGGGGCGTGGGAGGGGAAGGACTCTGGTTTATTTAAGGGTCAGGACACCAGGAGTTTGACCATGCTCCTGTGAATATATGGGCAACACAAATTAGACTTTTTTTTTCTCCCTTGTTTGGCAGGGGGTGGTCACAGAGGTATGTATGTGGGGGTATCAGCCCCGGGAGGACTGGGAAGTGAGTGTGATGGAGTGCATGACATGAAATTCCCAAATACTTAATAAAGATACTGTGTTGGAAGGAGGAAAGCTTCCCTTTCCACAGCAGTCAGTGACAGCATGGGTCATGACTTCACGTGGTTTCCGACAGCTCCAAGGATCACAGCCGTCTGTGTGCTCTCTGGAGGCAGCGTGGACCATGGAAGTCAGAGGTCTTGCTGCTGCTCTGAATCAGGGCAGTCCTGGGCTTGGGCAGCATGTTGCTGGCAGGGCCTGTGAGAGCTCAGGGTGCTCTAGCCAGCCTGCCATCTGCTTTGAAGCCCTCAGGCAGCCCCGAGATCTTCTCCCCCAAGCAGGGCAAGAAGCACGAGTGGCAGCAGCAGTGGCAGCAGCAGTGGCAGCCCCGTGTCTTGGGCCAGGTTCCCTCCGTGTTTTTGTTTTTCAAGACGGTTTCACTGTGTAACTCTGGCTGTCCTGGAACTCAGTCCATAGACCAGGCTGGCCTCGACCTAAGATCTACCTGCCTCTTCCTCCCTGGTGTCGGGATTACAGGTGTGCAGCACCCTCTGGCTGTTTGTGCTTTAAAAAAAAAAAGTTTCAAGTGTCTCAGGATGACCTTAAGCTCCCTGTATAGTTGAGGATGACGCCTCAGTGCTGGGTTTCAGGCCTGTGCCTACATACCTGGTTTATGCAATGCCAGGGATTGGAACCCGAGACTTTGTGCATACTAAAAAAGCCCTCTACCAACTGAGCCATATCCCTAACCCCAACAAATAACTGGTTTACTTCTTGATTTTGGAGATGGTCTCATGCAGTGTCGGCTGGCCTCAGACCCTGATGTTCTGGTCCTCCTGCCTCTGCCTCCTGAGTGCTGGGATTACAGGTGTGGACCACCCCACCCGGCTTAGTAGGCATTCTGGCATTCTTTTTAAACATTTGTTTCACATCTCAAGTACATGAGCATGGACTTGCATTTATTTACTTACTTTGTCAGCTGATTTCTCTTTCCACTGTGCCAGTCCTATAGATTAAACTGAGGTCATCAGGCTTGGTAGCAAGTGCCTTTACCCACTGAGCCATCTTGCTTTCCCTACAACTTGTGTTAGTCAGTTGCCTCCACCATGTGGGTCCTGAGGATCGAACTCAGCCTGCAACTGTCTTTACCCACTGAGCTCCAGTAAGTCAGAATTACTCTTTGAAAGAAAGTAAATACTTCATTGTGAAGCAAGCGCGCGCGCGCGCGCGCGCGCGCGCGCACACACACACACACACACACACACACACACACACACACACACACACTAATATACAGGATTAGGTAGACATTGGCTCTAATTAAAATTCAGTGTTTTCTGAGCGTGAAATATCATCATGAAATATGGCTTCCTTTTGTGGGAGCCTCTCTAGAAGATTCTTTCCTTTTGAATGTTGATAATGCATTAGTTAACCTCACATCCAGGTCAACTTGAAACTCCATCTCACCCAGCTCACATGCCCCAGCTCCTGGTGTCACTCTTCAAGGAAAGTGTTTGAGTGTGCCACAATTAGGACTCTAGCACTGAATAACAGGCCTCAGCTTCCAGCTCTTGAGTATTTCCCGTCCACGCAGTGGCTGTGGGGTTGGCTGTCACTCAGGTTTTATCATGTACCAGAGCATTCAAACTTTGGGGGTATACAATGGAACATTATTTAAGCCATGGATAACAATGAAATTGTGTCCTTTGCCGGAAGACACTGGAGATCATCCTGTAAAACAAAAGCAGCCAAATGCACAACCATGGGTACACATTGGTGCTTTCAGAGTTCTTGCCTGTCCTGACTCTAGGCCCACAGTGAGGCAGAGTATTGCAGAGGTAGAAGCATGCACAAAGCCTACTTGCCACATGGGACAGATAATCAGAGACAACACTTATTCTGAGATAGGTCTTACTATGTAGCTCAGGCTGCCCTTGAATTCAAGACCCATCTGTCTTAGCCTCCCAAGTTTTGAGATCACAGGCACGTGCTACCATGCCCGGCTAGGAAGTGTCCTCAGAGTACTGGTTGCAGGGCATGCGTGGGCCACCAGTCCGCTAACCTCCCTGTGGCTGGACCCTGAAGGTAAGGGTGGAGCCTAGAGCAGAGGAGGGGCTTCTGGGGGCTGTGTGAAGAGCCAGTGCATCCTTCCCTGCTGCTTCTGCCGGCATTCCCACACCACAGGCACTCCCTAGCTCATGGCAGCTGCGGACTCACTTCAGCTTTTGAGGCTCCAGCTACAGGAGGTCAGATTCTCAGATACAGCTGATTCCCATGGCCAGGGATGAGAAGAAACGCAGGGCTTTAGGAGGAGGCCTCAGTATGTAAACCTGACTGAACTTGCCTCTGACGAGCTGACAGTCCACATGCATCATCTTTCATGAAGATGAAGAAGGTGCCGTCGCATGTGGAAGCCTTTAACCTGAGCTCCCTTGAGTTGTGACCTTACAAGGTGGGGTCCTGTTTGTTTCCCATGGACCCTCTATCGCCCTCACAGTGGAATTTGGACTATCTGGAAATGAAGGACACAGATTTTGTTGAGGGAGCAAACCCGTGTCGTGTGCTTTGCAAGCAAACAATAAAGAGACTTCTCTCGTGCTGGAATGCACCCGGCAAGCATGCTGTCTGGTCAGCCGGTTCGTTCATCTGTTAAACCTCTTGATGCCACTGTGTACATACAAAGTATCTGTTGATGCTAGGAGGGAGGGGGATATAAAGAAGACAGCAAACCAGAGGTTTTCTGCTGCTGTGGTAGCGGTTCAGAGTTTTCTCACGTTGTCCACCAGGTGGCAGCACGTGAACAAAGAATTTTTAACCATCTATAGCCTAAGGTTGTGGGGGAAGCTATTATGTAAGTCTCCTGATTCAGAGTCAACACTTTACAGTAAAATATATACATATTTTAAGTCTTTTATCAGCATACCTAAATTGCACAAAGTAATTGTTTTGTTATGACACTTTGTCTTTTGTTTTTTTGAGACAGGTTTTCTCTGTGTAGCCCTGCCTGTCCTGAAACCTGTCTCTGCCTTCCGAGTGCCAGGACCAAAGGCCTGTGTCACCACCCAGCCATACCTACAGTGCATCTTGACCATATTCATCCTTCCCCCTGCAGTATCTGGCCCCACCCTCCTGTGTCCCCCGTTGAGTCCTGTTTGCGGTTTGCTAGGAGGAGAGCCTCAACCTGAAGAGGTTAACCACATCCAAAAACCAAAACCAAAACCAAAACCAAAACCAAAACCAAAACCAAAACCAAAACCAAGTAACCTCCAAAGCCAAGGAATAAAGACTCTCAGATCAGCAGATGAGAAGAGGAGGGAAAAGCCCACGTGACCACAACAAAATAATGGGGTCAACAAACATTCGCCATTGATAACTCTTAATATCAGTGGTTTCAGTTCCAGTAAAAAGGCACAGATGAGCAGATTGGGCTGAAAAGCAGGATCCATCCTTCTGCTTCACCCAACAGATACAGCTCAGCACCAGGGATAGACGCCACCTTAGGCAAAAGAATGGAGAAGATGCTCCAACCAAACAGGCTCAAGAGGCAAGGCAGGGCAGCTGTGTAATGCCTCACAAAATAGACCGATAACCAAAACTAACCAAGAGAGGAAAAACCCACCAAGAGGGTATTGCAACCCTAAACATCTAAGCACAAGGGCGCCCAGCTGTATAAAGGAGACACTGCTGCAGCTAATTGACCCTCACACAGTGATCGTGGTGATAGTAGGTGACGTCAATACTCTGCTCTCATCAAAAGACAGGTAATCCAAACAAGATCTAAAGAACTGCTGGAGCTAAGTGATGTCATAAACCAGATGAACGTTTGGATATTTATAGAACATTTCTCCCAAATAGAAAAGAATATGCCTTCTCAGCATATTATGAAACTTTCTCCAAAACTGTGTATATACATGGACCCAAAGCAAGTCTCTATAGAAAATTAAAATAAAACCTTGCAATCTATCTGACCACCACAGATAAAAGCTGGATACCAACAACAGAAGGCTTACAGACAATGGAAACGGAACAACTCATTATTAACTTAAAAATGGATCGGCTGGAGAGATGGCTCAGAGGTTAAGAGCACTGCCAAGAGCACTGCCTGCTTTTCCAAAGGTCCTGAGTTCAATTCTCAGCAACCACATGGTGCCTCACAACTACCTATAATGTGATCTGGTGCCCTCTACTGGCCTGCAAGTGTACATGCAGGCAGAACACTGTATACTTAATAAATAAATCTTTGAGCTGGGTGGTAGTGGTGGCGGCGCACGCCTTTAATGCCTTTAATCCTGGCACTTGGGAGGCAGAGGCAGGCAAATTGCTTTGAGTTCAAGGCCAGCCTGGTCTACAAAGTGAGTCCAGGACAGCCAAGACTACACAGAGGAACCCTGTCTTGAAAAACCAAAACCAAACCAAACCAAAACAAAAAAAGGGTCAAGACAGAGATTAAGAAATAAACTTTTCAGAATTGACTGAAAATGAAAACACAACATAGGCAAACCATGCGGCACAATGAAGGCAATTCCAAGATGCCAGTTCATATCAGTAAATAACTATATACATATAAAATTGCAGAGATCGCGTATCAGTAACTCAGTGACTCACTTGGAAGCTTTAGAACAAAAGAAAGAAGAGTAAATCCATAGGAGTAGAAGGCAAGAAATAATCAAACTCAGGGCTGAAATCAAGAAAATAGAAACAGCAAAAACAGAATCAATAAAAAAGTTGGATCTTTAATAAAAGTAATTAAGATTTACAAGCTCTTATCCAAATTAGCCAACTAAAAGGCAGAGAGAGGAGATACAAACTAGCAAAATTAGAGACAAAAGAGGACACAATACCAGACTCTGAGGAGACCCAGGCAAGTATAAGGACATACTTTAGGAACCTGTACTCTGCCAACTTGTAAAATCTAAAGGAAATAGATAATTTTCTCAGTGTATATCAGCTACCAAAGTTGTAAAACGTATTTTTATCTTCCTTTCCAAAGTTACGAACACAGCATAGTTTCTACATTATATAGACTATACGTTCTGAAGTGGAGAAACAACCCAAGAGGTGAATTTCCTCACAAGTGTGTGTGGGTTGTTGTCACCTGCTTACACCTGCTTTCGGCTTTAGCATAACAGAAGCTATTCTGTTTTTTAAGTCTCCATTTTGATCATAAGGTGAAATTAAGTTTAGATTCTCAGGCTCCGCCTGCCTGGGAGCTTGAATAGCCTTTTACTTACAATTCAGTACTTGATGAACATTCTGCTTGAATTAATGATATACGTTTAACTTAAACAAAACCACAACACTGTGCTAGGTTCCCTTCTCCTGGAACTATGGGGAACTGGAAAGTCCCAAGCCTTTATCCTAGCTAATCAGCGTGAAGTACTTTGTCCAGCTGCCTACACATTCCTCTTGTGTTTAGCTAGTCAATGATGTAATGCTGCCCTCCCCTTGCTTCCCACCTGGCTACCTGGTTATGGTTTTTTTTATAAAAAGGCCCGCCTTAGAAACAGGCTGCGTCACAGCTGGGCTCCCGAGTCCTGTCTGTGGCCCTGGTTGCAATCGGCCTTGTCTTGGGCTGTGCGTTCACTCAACAAACCATCAACATCTCACCGAGACTGGTGCTCTAATAGTTTGTGTAGTAATTCTTGTACTACAACGGGAGTGACAAGTAAGTTTAAGAGCAACAGTGAGTCTCCCCCCCCCCCCCCAGACAGGGTCTCTCTGTGTAGCCCTGGCTGTCCTGGACTCTTTTTGGTAGACGAGGCTGGCCTCGAACTCACAGAGATCCTCTTGCCTCTGCCTCCCTGAGTGCTGGGATTACAGGCGTATACCACCACGCCTGGCTGTAACAGTGAGCCATTTGGTCAGGTGTAGATTAACCTCCCGGCTGGTTTGCTGTACTCTTGGAGAAGGAAATGCTTTATAAAGCATGAGCACCTGATGTTACTATAATACTCATGTCTGGGGCCTTTTCGTCTCCACCTGTTTGGCCCCCCACAAACCTAGGAAGCTTAAACCAACATGATTAATAGCCAAGGTGGTCAGGGCCTCTTTTCTTTTTCCCTCACTGCTTTTTGTCTGGCTAACCCCACCACAGGCATTTGTAATTACATTTTGCATATTATCTATCCTTTATTTAAAACTGAAGCAGGAGTTATCAAGTAGAAGAATTGAAAGCTCATTAGCGAGGAACAATACAGGCAGGCTCTCCCCGTGATCACCTTGTAGTCCTGTGTAGCAGGACTTTGCATTTTAATAAAACGTGTTTTCAAATTGCCTTTTAGCTTCTCATCACCATATTAATTATGGCTTTGTTTCTTGAGAGAAAGCCCTATTTTAAAAAAACAGATTTACTTAATTATAATCATCTTCAACCACACAAAAGCCAACATCAATCAAGGGAAATAATTATGATTTTCGGGCCATAATGAAGCAAATGACATGATAGTCGGTTCTGGGCCTTGAGAGACCTGATTTGACATCAACAGAAAGAGAAGCATTTGTGTGCATGTGTGCACGTAAAGAAAAAAATTCTTGTAATCAAATCTGCTGTGTATTAAGCTCCATTTAGTTGTACATGAGTGGGCTTCTTTTATTTATCTATTTTTGGTTTTGGATTCATGTGGTGCTTAACAAAGGGCTCTCTTTAGCGCTTACATCTCGATTTATTGTAAAATTCCTTAATTACAACCCTCACTGACTAGTGAGATAAACAATAGGAGAGATCTTTTCGAATACATATCAAAATGAGACATTTCCAGGAGACAAACATATGTGACGACATAAAAGAATTAAACAAGGGCCGAGAGGATGTCTCAGTGGGTAAAGGGGGCACACGTCTGGCAACCTGAGTCTGACCCTGGAACACACAGAGAGGGAGAAGGGGAAGACCTACGTCACAAAGATGTCCTCTGACCTCTGCACACTGATTGTGCATGTATGTGTGCACATAATAAGTGAATATAAAGGAAACAAGAATTAAACACTATGATAAGTAAACTCCTGTGTGCATGTGCCTGTGTGTGCACCTATGTACTCAGATAGACAGGGAAGAAATAATCTGTAGTCGGAAATTTTGATTGTGTTCTTGAAAAAACACAGAAATGTTATAAGAATATGTTTTTATTTGAATCCCAGGTGTGGAGGTATGGGGCTTTTTTTTTTTTTTTTTAGCTGACTATAATTTGCCTTGTGCTCTGGTAGGGAAGGTCATTTCCTCAGCTGCAGATAGTTTATGTGGTTGTGTGACACTTGGAATTCTGGGAAGTTTTCAGAGGGTGTATAAATGCTAGGGCCCTGAGAGGTAGGTTTGGTTGTTGGTTGCTATTGGTAGTGACTTGCTGAATAGTTGTGTACAAAGAAGAAACAAGAAGAAGAAGAAGAAGAAGAAGAAGAAGAAGAAGAAGAAGAAGAAGAAGAAGAAGAAAAAGAGAAGAAGAAGAGCAGCAGCAGCAGCAACAATAAGAACAAGAAGAATATGAGGAAGAGGAGGAGGAAGGGGGAAATTAGATATCCTGACAGCAAAGATCAAATTTTCCCCAAGTAGCTTCATGTCCCTAATGAGCAGGAAGTGTCTAAGGATAACATGGCCTCCCTTCCTTTCTGTCCTTTTTTCTCTGTTATCTAATGTTAAGGGATTAAAAGGATGGAAGAAAAGGAGTGGAGATGGATGAGAGGAAGAAGAACCCACAAAGTATCAAATGCGGGCTACACAAATCCTTATGTCCATGGAGCAAGGGGAATACATTATCTCTTGCATATGTTTATGGAAAATTCATGTCAGCTTGACACAGCTAAAGTCATTCAAGAGGAGGAGCCTCAGTTAAGCAAATGCCTCTGCAGGACGGGGCTGTAGGCAAGCCTGTAGGGCATTTTCTAAATTAGTGATTGATGGGAGGGGGCAAGCCAGTGAGCAGCACCCCTCTATGGCCTCTGCATCAGCTCCTGCCTTCAGGTTCCTGCCCTGTGGGAGTTCCTGTCTGGGCTTCCTTTGATGAGAGCAGCAGCAATAAACTTCCTTTGATGAGGAGCAGCAACAATATGGAAGTGTAAGCCAAATTAACCCTTTCCTCCAGAACTTGCTTTCTGTCATGGCGTTTCATCACAGCAATAGAAACCCTAACCTAAACACTGGAGCTGAGATATGTACTTTAGAGATAGGGCATATGCTAGCCCGTGCAATACCTCAGTACCAAGAAAGAAAAGTGCTATGTGGCCCAAAGACATGTTTAGTGTTTTCTACAGTATACCAAATAGCTTCAGGGTAAGGCTGGTCACCAGAAAGACCATGGCATGGCTGGAGGATTAAGACTTTATTCCTGGGGGGCTAGAGAGATGGCTCAGAGGTTAAGAGCACCGACTGCTCTTCCAAAGGTCATGAGTTCAATTCCCAGCAACCACATGGTGGCTCACAACCATCTACAATGAGATCTGGTGTCCTCTTCTGGCTTGCAAGCAGGATATTGTATACATAATAAATAAAGAAATCTTAAAAAAAAAAAGACTTTATTCCTGGGTATGTCCTGTAGTGGTGCTGCCCACAATAGAGTAGGTTATATTGTATCAATCAGTGATCAAGACAGCCCCTCCCCACACATCTACAGGTTAACCTGATCCAGACAGTTTCTCAACCTAAGCTCTTTTTTTTTTTTTAACAGCAATTGCTGTAAAGTTTTAAGTTAAGTAAGAATATTAGAAACGTTACTTCAAACACAGGGTGACAGATATTTTTTGAAATGGCAAAACCTTGATGCAATCTCACTGAACTCAGGTGGCAGGGACATCTCTTTGTCACTATTAGGTTTCATGTCATAAGTATAGGTAGGTAAGAAAAATAAGTAGTTGCCATAAGCTTTGGAAAGGAAATGGTTAATGTTTTGTCTTGTTTATTATTTGGTTATTTGCTTAGGAACTCAAGGAACTCTACAAATAATTAGAGTTTAAATATTTTTGGCAAAGTGGAAAGATTCAAGATAATAAACAGAAAACATCATTTCTTTCTGTATTAACAGTCTGTACTCAGAAATGGAAAGTAGAGAGTATCATTATTTAAAAAATAATGATAAAACTTACACTATTTGGGAGTATAACATCAAAACATCTGAAAACGCACCAGAGCTCAGAGAACAGCACCCAGCAGCCACTGCAGGAATGGCCAACGTTCTGCCAACGTTGTTTTATTATGTTTTATCTTCTTTCCCTCCTGTAATGTAGTGTTTTAAAACAAAATCCAGGAGTCAAATCAGCACATTTATAAGGCATAACATTTATTTAAATAAATATTTAAAATCTCAAAGTTACAAGTACCTGAACAAGTGGGCATACGTTGTCCATGGAAGAGAAGGCGTGGCAGGGTGCTGACTGATTCCAAGTTAGCCATAACGTTAGTGAGGCTCCCGGATCGTGGGATGAGTTGTTAGGGGTCAGACTAGGACTGTGTCCATTTATCGAAACAGCAGTGGTAGGTTCTCCCACAGGGACACGCCCCGTCCAGCCGCGGGCTCTTGGCTCTAACAGTGGCAGGGACAGATATGGGTTTCAACTTGTAAAGTGGGTCTTAAATCCAATCAGAAAGTGGTTGTCATTTCCGTGGCGTTCATGTCACTATTGTGTCAGTGAGTGTGTCTTTCCAGAAAGTTCATTATTACAGCTTGCAGGGCTCACAGGTGGGTAAGACTGACACTTTTCTCCTACAGGAGCGTACACACATACATACATACATACATACATACATACATACATAGCACCTTCTAGGACCATGAAAGCTAGGCAGTTTGTTTGTTGTTGTTTTTTAAGAAAATGCTTTTTCTAGTTATTATATGATCGAGCCAGGATAAATAATGCTATTACAAAATTTGTATTTTCACATTGGTTTCAGAGAAAAATATGAATTTTGGGTGCTTCTTTCTTGGTGTTATGGACAGATTTCAACAAGATTTTTATGATAGCATTTGTCTAATAAATCTATAAGACCAATTAGTCTGTATCTAAAAAGGAATCAAAGCTAAATAAACAATGTAGTTAGGTTTACATTAAAATGTTAATATAATGCCACAGAATACACAGTTAAAGGTTGCCATAGTAACAGTAATTTTCACAAGATGATTTTAGGTACTAGATTCCTGAATGATGGCATACTTATTATTCTCTTTGAGGCATCTTTAATGCTTGCTCTTATACATTCTTCTCACATCTCCTTTGGGGAACAGAAAAGAGCCATCCTTTAATTAAAAGGGGGTAAATAATTAGGAAAAAGAGGTCCAGAGGAAGTAGAAGGAGACTAAAAGAGTCCGAGGGGGGTTTAATATGATAAAATGCACCATATACATATTTGAATTGTCAAAGAATAAATTAAAATATTAAAGATAATGAAAGAAGCCATTCAGCTTTGGTTCATTTATACAACAACACTGGTGAGGCGAGAGGATGGCTCATGAACTAGAGAATGCATGGGTGAGAGGGGATTCAGAGAGGTCAGGGATGCGGAGCAACCGTGAGGGCCTCAGAGGTAGCAGTCATGAGATAGCCTTTCCCGAGCAGCCGTAGGAGTGAGCTTTTAGAAAATTATTTCTTTATTTTTAAGTGTATGAGTGATTTGCTTGTATGTATGCATTTACATGTGCATGCCTGGTACCCACTGAGGCCAGAGGAGGGACTTTGACTCCTTGAAATTGGTTACAGATGGTTGTGAGCTGCCATATAGGTGCTTGGGTGCTATGAACTAAACTTGGCTCTCTACAAGAGCGGACAGCGCTCTTAACTGCTGAGTCATTTATAGCCTATGAGTAAGATTTTTGAGACAGGGTTTCTCTGTGTCATCCTGGCTGTCCTGGACTCACTTTGTAGATGAGGCTGGCCTCGAACTCACAAAGATCTGCCTGCCTCTGCCTCCTGAGTGCTGGGATTCAAGGCGTGCGCCACCATGCCTGGCATGAGTGAGATTTTCAAGTTGATTTGATTTCTCTGTCTTCAAGGTTTAAATTCTAAGGAGTCACTTATCTGCTTAGTTTGAGAAAGAATTGTTTGCATGTATGTACACGTATGCACACATTTATTCTTCTGGAGCAGTGGTTCCCAACCAAGGGTCATGACCCCGGGGCAAGTTGAATGACTCTTCTACAGTGGTCACTTGGGCTATGGGAAAACATAGATTGTCTGCATTGTGATTTGTAACAGTAGCAAAATTACACTTATGAAGCAGCAGGAAAAATTAATTTTATGGTTTGAGGTCACCACAACATGAGGAACTGCATTCAAGTGGCACAGCACCAGGAAGGTTGAGAGCCCTAAGTCATAAACAACAGATGATAGACAGAGGTGGTCATGCAAGAAATGAAACGTGTATTTTCTTTTTATTTATTTGTTTATTAAAATTTTTTTTGTTTATTTATTATGTATACTGTGCACATCAGATCACATTACAGATGGTTGTGAACTGCCATGTGGTTGCTGGGAATTGAACTCAGGACCTCTGGAAGAGCAGTCGGTGCTCTTAACCGCTGAGCCATCTCTCCAGCCCCAAAACGTGTATTTCAAAGAAACACATTCTCTGCATAATTCTCTTAAAAATGTGTCTTTCTCTGGGTTTGGTTTTATTTTCTAGTCCTTTATCTCTTGTGTAGCTTTTCTTAAATTCTAAATTTCCATCAGAGAATTCCACTGAGGAGGATGTTCTGTTTCATTATGACAAGTTCCAAGGACCTTCACTGTGGCAGCCTTTCCTTCTTTCCTGAGATGTGTCCCTTCTTCTTCTTCTTCTTCTTCTTCTTCTTCTTCTTCTTCTTCTTCTTCTTCTTCTTCTTCTTCTTCTTCTTCCTCTTCTTCCTCTTCTTCCTCTTCTTCTTCTGCAGCTACATATAAGGACGGAGATGTTACTGTGCTATTGATTAACAGTGAAGTCACATGAGTTTTGAGGACTTCAATGTTGTCCCAAATTCTTCATTCCTTTTTATGGTTCTATTTCTTCCCATGTAACTGTTTCTTCTTACTGGGATACACTGCTCTGTCTCGCTGGTTTTTAGGACTGGCTGTAGGCTTAGATTGTTGAAAAATGTACTTTATTTACAGTTCTTAAATGCTTCTACCTCCCTTCCAACCCACCGTCCAGATGTGATTCCAGCTCTGGGCCAGTGGGCCTGGACTATATAAGAGTTAGCAGAGCAAGGCAGGGGGAGTGGGCCAAGTAAGCAGTGTTCCTGCCTCATTCCTGCCTCCAAGTTTCTGCATTGATTGATGGACTGTAATTTGTAAAGTCCTCCTTTTTGTAAACTTTCCTCCCCAAGTTGCTTTTGGTCAGTGTATTATCACAGCAACAAAGAGCACACTAATAAAAGAGGGGTAATCTGTTAAACAGCGTTTTCTTTCTTTCTTCTTCTTCTTCTTCTTCTTCTTCTTCTTCTTCTTCTTCTTCTTCTTCTTCTTCTTCTTCTTCTTCTTCTTCTTCTTCTTCTTCTTCTTCTGGCACTACTTGTTTTTGTGTACTGAATGAAGGCCTTTTCCATCAGGAATGGAAGCAGATCTCGGAACACCTTGAGCGTAGCGTTTCTAGGGTCATTTCCAGCTATGCACCTTTCCCTGTCATCCGGTGTGGCTTAGTGATGGCTTTCATTATCGCAGCTCATGAAGGTTTTGGCTGCTCTTGAAACTCCACTTAATGAAATTTCCAGCAGATTTCTGGGCCAAAGACTCCTGGTAGGGTGAGGAGGGGGGATGACAGTTCCTGAAACTTCCCTGACTGTGACACTGACTTTGAGTTCAACATTCTATTTGTCCTGACATAAGAAGGGCCAGTGCTTGTTAGAAGGCAGCAAGTAGAGGGGCAGTTAGCTGTTATTAAACCTTCCAGAAGCTTCTAGGTGAGAGCTTGAATGTGGTTGGCATCCTTACTGGTTTTATGTGTATTGATTACTTCTCTGTTGCTGTGATAAAACACCATGACCAAGGTGTTACTGGGAAAAAAAAAAGAGCATCTTTTGCCTTGTGTTCCCAGGGGGATAAAGGTCCATGATGGCCTAGGAGCAAGTGGCAGGCATGGTGGCAGCGGAAGGAAGCCGAGAGATTGCATCTCTTTTTGGAAGCACATATCAGAGAAAGTGAATTGAAAGTGAGTAAAGATGTGAGCTCTCAGAGTCCACCCGGACTGATGTACTTCCCCCCGGAAAGACCACATCATCTACACATAACGATGCAGTGCCGCTACCCAGGGCGTCTGTGGGGGACATTTCTCATGTGTGGTGTCTTGAATAAGAACGGCTCCCCTAGTCTCTCATGTGTTTCAATCTTTCTTTCCCAGTTGGTAGAACTGTTTAGGAAGGATTAGGAGGCGTGTCACTGGGGAGTGGGGTGGGCTTTGAGGTTTTGAAGGCTCTCACCAGGCTCAGCCTTGCTCTTTTCCTGCCTGCTGCTTGTAGACCCGGATGTCAGCGCTCAGCTACTGTTCTGGCGACACCCCTGCCCGCTTCTGTGCTTCTTGCTGTGATAACTGCAGATGTGGGACTCTTCTGGAGAGGTCAAAGTCTGGCACGTCTGAATAGCCTCTGAGCTCAGTAGACAGCAACAACTTTCCCTTTCTCAGCAGGGGTCCCCTCTCTGAACCCTAGAAACTCTAAGGAGCGTCACATGGCCAGCAGAGAAGATTTCCTGATAGAACCTGTTCAGCAAGCACCTGGGGATTCCTGGAAATACCGGACCCTATGCTGAGGAGATCTCAGCCTTCAGCAAATGACCTTTAATTGTATCTGGAACTTCTTCCCCCACCTATAGGATAATTAGGCACTGTGCTCTCCTTCTTGTGATAGGACCCCGTGCTACCACATGTAAATGAGGTATTGTATCACTGCATGTAAATCAGATATATTCATCCTCAAACCCCTTCCGCTGCCCAAGATTTATACATTCCCGATTCACTAGCAAAGGCTGCCTTGCTCTCTCTCATGGTCACGCCATTCCTCTGCCATGACCATTTATTCTGGGGGAAAGAAATCACTGCTGGTGATGGTGGAGCTGTCTCGGCAGCCGCTGAAGCTGGCTCCATGGTAGCGAGATGGGTGGTGACTTCCTGTGAGCACCCACCGGGTCTGCATCTCACTGGACCTGCCTTCAGGGGCGTCCACTGCCATGGTTAGCACAGAAGCTCAGCTAAAGGGCCGCAGCACTGTGATGTCATCGCAGGCCTTTGGAAAGCCAGAGTTTCCGCTGTGCCTGAGACTGGCTATTACATTCTAAAAGGGCTGAACTGTAGCACCCTGTGGAAAACTCATTTCTGCCAACTCCTGTGAGACTGGGAACCTCGTCTAGAGCACGGGCTTCACTGAGTGACCTACGAAACAGAACCTTTGACTTTGAGGTCCATTTGTTCTCATCCGGAAGCAAGCAGTGCCTGGGTCTGCCCCACCAGAAGCAGAACCCAGTTAGTCGCTGGACCCCGAAAGACACTCACCCTCTGAAACTGTAAGCAAGGCCCTAATTAAATGCTTCCCTTTTTTTTTTGTTTTTGTTTTTTGTTTTTTGAGACAGAGTTTCTCTGAGTAGGCCTTGGCTGTCCTGGACTTACTTTGTAGACCAGGCTGGCCTTGAACTCACAGTGATCCACCTGCCTCTGCCTCCTGAGTGCTGGGATTAAAGGTGTGAGCCACCACCGCCCGGCTAGTGCTACCTTTTATAAGTTGTCTTCACAGCGCTAGAGCAGTAGCCAAGATACTTCTACACATCAGCCAAACAGTGTACAGATAAATGCATTAGAGGTAAAGGTTCTCAGTCATTCTGTGCCCCAGAAAGAACTACTCTCAGTTCCTTCATAGCTTTTCTATGTATATATAAATATATGCATTTCTTTTTTAAAAATAGGATTACTACCACAGTAGTCACTTTACAGCTTGCTTTTATTTTTATGTGTGAGTATGTTGCAGGTCTGTTTTCAGACCTACTCAATATTCCAGCTTTGTTTTGTTTTATTTCAACTTTTTTTCCCCCTACAGATAAAGCTATTTGTAAAGTGGTTCTTTTTGAGGCATGGTTTATGTTCTTTCCTAGTATCATATCATAAATCAACATATTGTTTATTGGCAACTGTTAAAAACAGAAGAAAAACAAACAAAAAAATCAGTCAAAATCAAATCACATATTAAAAAAAAAAAAAAAGTCCAGATTGTAGGCTTAGAGTTTTCAAAACCTGCTTTATTTAGTAGGGTTCTTAAACAGTTCACCCTCACGACTAACCCACCAACCAGAGGAAGGGGAGAAAGAAGATTAATATGAAAAAGGGGGCTGTGGACCTGTTTAGATGCAGTTCCTTGGGTCAATTCCACTCTGCACTGTCAGGACACCAGCAGTCCAGTCCAGTAGCGAACACCAAACAGCAGCGGGGATCCGTAGCCGTGGCGCGATCCAGCAGGAACAGCAAAGCTCTGTCGAATCGAGTCTGGGGAAGTGGCCGGAACCAGCCAGTTCTCTGGAACATTTCTCTCTGTGAAGTTTAGAGCTGTCCACAGGCTTCTATTTACTCCTCCCCACCATCACGCGCCCTCTCACGCGTGGGTCTGCTCCCAGCAAAACATCACGTGCCCTCCCACAAGACAGACATCTTCCAGAAAAACATCCTGTGTCCTCTCTCACAAGACAGCGCCTAGCAAAATACCACGTGACACAACTGAGTCTTCGAAGAAACCAGAAACTTCCATTTCATCAGATGTTGAAAATTTTTGTTCTTTACTCAGGGAAGGACATGACTGCTTCTAGGCTTGGTGGAGGAGATAGTTTACTATAGACATGTAGGAGAGTCCAGAGTGGACATGACAGACTGAGCTGTGCCTTGTGGGGAGGGGGAGGGGAAGGGAAGGGGGGAGGGGGAGGGGAAGGGAAGGGCGGAGGGGGAGGGGAAGGGAAGGGGGGAAAGAGGGACCAAGTGCAGTAGCCAGGAGGCCCAAAGGTACAAAAAGAAGGGGAACCTGTACAGGAGAGTTCAGGGTAGGGCGTGGGGTGTGCCAGCCATACCCTGTAACAGGTAGGACTGAGGGATGCTGGGAGAAGCTGGAGTCCCGGGGAGAGCCAATGCTGCCTCTTGCCTTCCACGGGGAGAGGGAGAGCTCTTCTCCCTTTCCTTCTCTCAGTCAGGAGAGTTGGCCCCTACGGGGTCATGAGAGCAGGAGAGCTGTCCCTGCCCTTCACCTGCAGCTGCAGCCCTGCGCCTCACCTGCGCAGCACAGTAGAGTTCACCCTAGCGGCAGAGGGTGCGGGTGTTGGACCCTGGCCCAAAATTTTGGACCCTGGAGTCCAATTCGGTAAGGGGGTCGCCGCGAGAAACCACTCAAGTCACACCAGCTGAGAGGTATAGGTAAAATTTATTACTGACACACCAGAAGTCCCAATTGTTGATGTGTCAGGGTCTCTCAGCACTCGGGAGGCAAAGGACCCTGAGTAGTTACAGACTGCTTATAAAGGCTAAAACCGCAAGCCAGGGGAGGACCTGACCTCTAAACTGATTGGTTGGGCTGCTGTATCTAAGGTTATGTGAGCAGGATGATTGGCTCGGGCTGGGTCAACTAGGGGACAGAGAGCAGGCCGTGTGGGGGCTTTCCAGGGTGGTTTCCTGGAGCTGTCTCGAAACAAACCAACAACAAAACAAACCAACAAAAAATTTAGCAAATTTAAATTTTAGTTTTAGTGTGTGGTACACACATAGAGGTCAGTGAACAACGTGCTTGGGCTGTTCTTGTGTTCCACTACGAGGCTGCCAGGGACTGAACTCAGGTATCAGGCACTGCTTCCTACTGAGGTATCTTATATCTATATTTTAAACTTGTGTGTGTGTGTATACATGCATGAGCATGTGCGTGCACGTGTGTGCTTGCCCAAGGGGGTGTACATGGAGGCCAGAGGCTGAATTCAGAATCTCTTCCTCAAATTTTTTTTTTTTTTTTTTTTTTTTTTTTGGTTTTTCCAGACAGCGTTTCTCTGTGTAGCCTTGACTGTCCTGGACTCACTTTGTAGACCAGGCTGGCCTCGAACTCACAGCAATCTGCCTGCCTCTGCCTCCCGAGTGCTGGGATTAAAGGCGTGCGCCACCACGCCCGGCTCTTCCTCAAATTTTTATATTATTATTATTATTGTTGTTGTTGTTGTTGTTGTTGTTGTTGTTGTTGTTATTAAAGACAGGGCCTCCTACTGAACCTAGAGATCACTGATTGGCTAGACTTGACACCCAGCTCTAAGGATCTGCCTGCCTCCAAACCAGTGCTGCGGTCCTGGCTTTCTGTGGGAGCTGGGGGTCTGAACCCAGATAGTTCCTATGGGCCATCTTCTCAGATCTTGGTTTCAGCACATATTTGCTTGATTGTTCATTATAGAAAAGTTACTGGTTTGGGCAATTCATTTTCCAGCTAGCTTCTTAGTGTGGGTCTTGGTTAGTTTTGGTAGCTTGGCAGTTGTACTGAAGATTTTAGGCAAACTGACATGATGAGTTTTTCCTTTTTATTAGTGATTGATTTTTATTGTCTCCCATCCAATGCCCATTTGCCAACATATTGGGAACACCTTAAAATACAACTGTAATATTGGATAGCTCTGTCTTGACCCTCAGACTTAGATAGGTATGAAAGGCTGGACTTCTTGTTTTCTATTTTTCTACTCAGAGCTTGTTAATTAAGGGAAACCATCCCTGCCTTTCATGCCGTGGAATAGGTTTAGAGTGTGGAGGCTAGCTGTACCTTGGAACTATGTTATTTTCTAATTATGTCAACTGATTTGTGGAAGAAAATTACATATGCTCTTCAAAAAGAAAATTACAAGAAGAGACAAAATTGCTTGTTGGCTTTGTATCGAATGTTCAGGAAGTCTGTGAGCATTTGTTTAGATTTAGATTTAGCTAGCTGCTATCCAGCCCCCAACACCCGTGAAGAGTAAATAAAGCCTGCCTTCCATCCTTCCTTCTTTCTTTTTTGGGTTTTTGAGAAGCACTTTTGTGTGTGTGTGTGTGTGTGTGTGTGTAGCCTTGGCCGTCCTAGAACTATATCTGTAGACCAGGCTGGCCTTGAATTCACAGCGATCCATTCTGCTTCTCCAAGTGCTAAAACTAAAGGCATAGCCACCATTGCCGAGCTAATTAGGGTTTTTCTACTAAATGTTCCTGCTCGTTCCTTTCTTGTTCACGCAATAAACTCTTTGCTTCATTTACTGTATCTAGTGCTTGGGAGAGATTTTTCAATATTTTAAAATTATTGTTGTTGTTGTTGTTGTTATTGAGACTGGATCACTTGTAGCCCAGGCTGGCCTTGAATTTGCTATGTAGCTTAGGATGACCTTAAACTCACGCCTCCAAAGTGCTACAATTACTGCACCACTGCACTATCTATGGTAATGTCTTACTTTGATTTCTCTTGCTGTGATAAACACCATGACCTGAAAGCAACTTGGGGAGCAGAGGGTTTGTTTCAACTTACAGTAACAAGGCCACTGTAAGAGACATAAACATGTTTCTTGTGTTGATCCCAAGTGTGGGATGGAGAACAGACTTGTGAGAGAGCAGGATGTTTAGCCCCTTAGAAGTCAAACCACTTCGTGGGAGAGCTTGGATGTTGCCAGCTGAAAACATCCTAGCAGAGACTTGGAAAGGAGATATATATATATTATACACACACACACACACACACACACACACACACACACACATACATATATGAGCAAAACAAGAAGCTTGAGAGAGGATTTGGGATTGTTTTGGCTGTTCATCAACACACACACATACACACACACACACACACACACACAGAGAGAGAGAGAGAGAGAGAGAGAGAGAGAGAGAGAGAGAGACTGACTCCTAGAGAGAACTGATATTCTTAAGGTTTCATTATATTGTGTTCTTTAATCTCCTTTTCCTATTGTTTGGGTTAGTCGGGTTGTAAGTGAGGTACGCTCTGTTAGTGAGTTCATAATAAAGTATAATTGTTAAGGAAATTGAGCCTACAGGTCAGGGCAGGAACTCAAGATAGGGTCCTAGAGTCAGGACCGGACATCAGGATGGAGACCGTGGAGAAGGGCTGTTCATTGGCTTGCTTCTCTGGGTTGTTCAGTTTGTTTGCTTATAGACCTTAGGACTACCTGCCTAGAGGTCACCACCTACAGTGGGCTGGGTCCGCCACATCATTCATTAAAAAAAAAAAAAAGCCTCATAGGCTTCCCACAGGCCAGTTTTGTTTTCTCAATTGAGAGCTCTACCTGTGTCATGTTGGGAAAAAAAAAAAACCAACCCGGACAATGACATTATTTTAATGTCTGTTTTAGTGATGAAGGATAATGATTCTCAGCGATGACTTTTGTAGTCACTGTTGTCCTGGGGACTGAGCCCAGGACCTGTGCTTACTAAGCGTTTGCTCTACCACAGCGAGCTGCAGCCCTGCTCCGTGCTTAGCAAAATGATATTTAAGTAACACATTGCAGACTCGGGACACTTGGCTTAAAGGTGAATGAATTGTCATGAAACTTGACATAAGAATGTAAAACCAGGCTTATTCGACAACAATACAATAGCAGATTCTATACTCTACAATAGTGGCGTACAGCTGTATTCTACAATACAAAAGAGTAATTCTTGACCTGTTGCTTGGTTATGGGTAGCCCCAGCTTACAGTGTAAGCTAAACTAAAGGTAAGGCATAGCACAAGACAGACTCATCGTAAGCTTAGTCAGCACCTATGGCCAAGAGCAGGCACCTGCTTCCTGCAAGTGTATTCTCAGCCCTGCATTCTTCCTTGTCACCTCTGCCCCACTGAGAACCCAGGGCAGAAGGACTTCCCTCTTCCCAGCTTTTCTCTCTCTCTTTTTTTCCCCTCCATTTTCCCTCCTAAGCTCTAGGCTTGAAGGCAGATGAGCCCGGTCGCAGTTGGCGTCATCTGTGTAGGTGGCTGACTGGGCGCCTTTCTCCTTGTAGGGACAGAAGCCATGCTTAGGCTAGACTGCAACATTCCTGCCTCACTGAAGCCCATTTCCTCTTCCCCTCCTGCAGGGGAACTGCCTCCTCTGCCCCCATTCTTTCTGAGTCACTCCCCTGTGCCCAAAATATTGCGGAGATGGATGACTCATGGTGGACTGGCCACGTTCAGAGAGACGTTTGAAGCCAGGGGGGAGGTGACACTGGATGCTAGACCATTTAATAGCAGACCTGAGCTACTAGGGAGATGCCCTCCACAAGTTCCCCACCCCTCAACTAGTCCGTGTAGCGTGACTGGGAGATGTAGATGTTGCCGAAGGCGGTAGGTGTGGCTAGCAGGCCTCACTGGGTACCACACTGCTGGCTACCTGTCTGACGAGAGGAAGGCTATCAAGGGCAGGCTGTGTGTGCCCACTCTCCAGAGTTGTATTGTCAACCTGCTTCCCAGTGTCATGGTGTTGGTGCTGGTGGTGACATTGAGATTAGGTGTGGGTAGTGTGATATGGACTCCTCATGATAGGATGATGTGTTTGATGGAACAGCAAGTCAGACGGCTGGGAACGTAGCTCAGTGCGAGGTAGTATGCTTGTCTGGCACACACAAGGCCCTGAGTTCAGTCCCCAGGAACACACACACACACACACACACACACACACACACACACACACATGCACACACACACATGCACACAGACATGCACACACACACATGCACACACACATGCACACACATGCACACTCATGCACACATGCACACACACATGCACACATGCACACACATGCAAAGGCAGAGATTTTTTTCTCTAAGTATGTGTATCAAGGAAAGTCGACATGAGCCCACCGTGAGAAGACAGCTAGCTGTCTTTAAGTGAGGATGAACACGTTTCGCAAGACCCAAATCTCCCATCACCTTCATCACGGGCTTCCTAGCAGCTATCTGAACTAAGCAGTCTCTGGCACTTTGCTATGGGAAAGACCGGAGCCATTTCACACAGCAGAGCATGATGGGATATCTGCCCCTTTGTGTTTTCAAACAGTGTATACCTTCTGAAGTGTGGGTTCTTGTTCCATATGCTCATAATTTAAAATTTTCTCACAATTTCAGTAACACATATATGTTTGTATGTTAATATTTGCACAATGCATTATATTTCTTTAATAAAGTATGGTTATGGCAGAAATTCACATTATTTAACTTGAAATGAGCCTCAGGGTAAAAAAATAAAACAAAACAAAACCAGCCCAAACTTTTCTGTCGTCTCAGATGATTTTAAATCGATCTCCTATAGCATGAGATGCTCCCCCCTCATTATTAAATCTTATATAAATGAACCTGAAACATGTTCACTCACCAATGAACAATTCAGAATCTCATTTACATGTATTTTTTTTACATGTAAATGATGTAAAATACCTTATTTTTTGTTGTTGTTTTGATACAAGTTTCATGTCACCTGTATGGGCTTTGAACTCACTATGTAGCTGGGCATGACCTTGAACTGATGATCCTCCTGCCTCCATCTTTGTGAGTTCTGGACTAGAGGCATGCACCTCTTGGCTTATGCAGGACTGAACCCAGGGCTTTGTGCATGCGAGGCAAGCAGTGTACCGACCGAGTTATGGTCCTAGTTCTCACACTGTGCATCTTTATAACCCTGACATTTTGAATAAATAGCACATCTAAAATTATTTGAACTTTTGTCCTGTGACCGCTACAGTGGTCACCGTGGTCTGATTTTCCTGTGACTTCCCAGGCTTTGCGTTCTGTCTGTTAGCTCAGGCAGCTTGCTGAGGAGTGACCAGGGAAGGCTGTGTGGGTGGTAGTGTCCTTGCTGGGCCTTGCACATCTCAGCAAGGCATGCTGCTTTTCTTGGGAAACACAGCTTGACAGTGGGAAGTGTCTGAATTACAACATTTGCCCTCTGATCTCTTGGTTTTTGTGTTGTGTTTTTGTGTTTTGTGTTTTTGTGTTGTGGTAAAAGTTTGCTTCACTGTCCTTTCTTTGCAGAGAAACGTTGATTTTACTTCCCTGATGCTTCACTGATTGGTTTATCTTGAAATTCCTTATTTGTATCCTCAAAAATCTGGGAGTTAGTTAGTCTTTGGTCATTAATTCTATGTGACTCTTAATGAGTCCTTTTCCCCAAGAGCCTATAGTTCCCTCCCTGCTCCCAGTTCAGACAAGTTTTTCCTTTCTCATAAGGATTGTTCCCCTACTCCCCACCCCCTGCCCCCACCCACCCCCTTTGGTCCTTTCGTTAGGTATACAAGTTAAGTACTGAGGTGCTGGTCCTGTTCTAAGTATGTCATATTTCCCCCCCACCCCCCTTTGACAGAGTTTAGCCCTAGTGCCCAGGCTGGCCTTGAACCTGTAACTGTCTTGCTTCTGCTTCCCAATTCTGCTAGGATTATAGGTGGCTGCCAGGACATCCATTAGTGATTCCTATTTCTGTTCTCATCATTTTTTAAAAAAATTTCTGTTCCTTTTTTTTTTTTTAACATTTCTGAGAAACATCTCAGAATGATCCAAACACCAATTTAGTTTTCTGCTGTGTTAATTCTACTCTGCAATCTTTTCAACTCTTCAAAAAAAATGTTTTTTTTTTAGGCTTATTGGTTTTATGTGTACGAACGTTTTGCTTGTGCGTGCATGTGTACGCTGTGCATGCCTGGCGTCAGCGGAAGTCAGAAGAGTCCATCCGGTCCTGGAATTATGAATGGTTGTGAGCCACCGTGTCAGTGCCGAGAACTGGTGTCAGGCCCTCTGCTAGAGCAACAATAACCACGGACACAGCTCCAGCCCTTTCTTTTCAACTCTTGTCACCATAACTTTGTCACAACATTCTTTTTTGATAGCATCATTTTTTTTTTTTAGTCCCTTTAGGTCTCAGCTAGACTTGTTTCTAGTACAGACAAATCTCTCAGCCCTTTGTGCCTTTGGAGCAGGTGCAGGTTACAAGAGGTGTAGGCTTCTATTTTTTTTTTTTTTAATTTGTGTTATTTGGGGTTTCTTAATGCCTCTTTGTCGGTACTGCCCCCGTCCAGCAGGAAAGACACCAACACCGGGAACTCTTCTTGCAGCACTTTTATTCAGGAACCTGGACTACCGGAGTGACCCTGGGAAAAGCTCCCACAGAACCTTTATAGTGTGCCTGGTCCTATCAGAAACTGCCACGTCGTCACTCCTGGTTGGTGCATTCGGATCACGCCACCTCACGTCATGCCTTCAGGCATCCGCATAAGGGGCTTGCTCACTGCGCATGCGCATAAGGCTTATTCACTGCGCATGTGCAAAAGGGGCGCGCTGCCCATGAGCAAAAAGGGGCGCACTGTGCATGCGCAAAAGGGGGTGTATTGCACCGGGGAAGCAGCAGGGGGCGCTGCTATCTGTGGCTCTTCACACTTCTTTCTCCCTTCCAACTCACAGACCCTAGGTAGGGGAGGAAAAAGGTTAGGAAGGACAGGGGATGTAGACCTTTTTAGATTCAGTTCCTTGGGGGTGATTCCACCGCTCATCTTCAGGATCACAGCAGTCCAGTCAAACAGTAAACAGCAGCATCAAACTGGAAACAGTAAACAGAAACAGCAACAATGGAACAAATCACCAGCAGCCTCTTCCAAGTTTTCTCCGGAGTGTTTCTGTTTAGGAGCATCTTGAAGTGAAGTGAAGCAGGGAGATGTGAAGTCAAGTGATGTGAACTCTCTCTGTCTCTGGGCTCTTATTTATAGCCGCTCAGAGTCAGCAGCAGGATGTTTTCCAGCTGGCAAAGACCACGCCCCTGCATGAGGCAGTCCCTAGCTGACAAAGATCACTTGGCCCTCTTACAAGTCTGTTTCCAGCTGACAAACATTACATGTCCTCTCATGAGACTGTTATCAGCTCTGGGTGTGCACCGCCATCACCGGGCTGTATTATTTGTTTTTGAAGACAGGGCCTCACACTGTAGTCCAGGCTGTACTGGAAACTTAGTCGTTAATTCAGACTATATTTGCAGTTGTGCTAATTCTCCTGTCTCATGCTCCTAAGTGTCTGCTGTGCCTAGCGTATAACTAATTTTTGAAGAAATTTATGAGAGCACAGGTCAGACTTGCAGCGAATCTCACTCAGGTACACGGGACTCAGTACACTTAAAGTTCTCAGTTGACCCCGTTGTCTTAATTTTGACTCTGGGCCTCACCCCATTAGATGGGTGAAGAATTAATGGTCTCTTTTATTTTGTGTTGGTGAAAGAGGGGTTTTACAGAGCTTTAAGCATTTAATTATCGAGGAACATCTCCCTCTGTAGCAATTATCTGTGGGCCTGCCCGGGACAGGACGTTCAGATCTGAGTTCTGCTGTCGCTGTGCTGGGCACGGAGCACTTGGCTGTGCAGTCAGGAACCTCACGGCATTTTTTTCCGCTGACTCCAAGCATGGCCAAGGAGAGAGCCCTGGGCTCAGTGTGTAGCTTCTCTGGGCTCAGGAGCCCCTGGCATGTTCCTGAAGTCATTTCTGAGTCTGAGGGAATGCACAGACACTTCCTCCTAGGCCCCACAGAGATTCTTTTCTCCCTCAGGACATTTGGCAAATCTCCCAGGTGCCTAAGGCTTTGGAGCCGCAGTTGAGGCAGGAAGCCCTGCAGCACCTGCAGCAGTACCTATTTGTCTTGGTCTCAATCTCACAGGAAGTGCAGGGCCTGCTCCTGCCTGAGGCCTCACAGAGGGGAGATCTTTGGAAGTGGCCCCCAATTCCTGTCCAGCTTCTGGGCAGTGCTGTCCCTGGTTTCCAGACCTGTCATGCTACCCTAGGAAGATATGGTTCCTCCAACAGTGCTGGCGCTTTGGGTTGCCACTCCTCTTCTGCCTTCTCCTCCCCCCCCTGCACCCCCCCTGCTCCCCCCCTACTGTCCCACCTTTCTGATGGAAGAGGGGTGTTTCAGAAATTAAGTCTTCCTCTTTTCTCTCTCCCGAGACTGTCTCAGGGCAGCGAGTGGGCGTTGGTTTCCGCTTTCTTTATCTCACTGTCTTTAGAATGTTCTGGTATGTGGGTGGTACCTTTCCTTGGTTTACCCCAGTTTTTTAGTTCTTTGGTCATTTGGACACGAAGGCCTGGTGTCCATCTAGGCTCTGAGTTCTCTGTTGGTTTTGATTAGCATCTAAACAGCCAACACATTTCTCCTATAATTACAGCATGGCCATGCCTGTGAATAAATCAGGTACATCTTTGGCAAATGCCTAGGAAAGAGTGGGGCTGGTTGAGTTCACGGTCAGGCATTAGGCCGTGTGCTATCTGTGCAGCCCGAGGCCCACTGGCGTTTGGGGACTGAGGTGAACACCGGCAGGCTGGCATGCTTTCCGTTTCTTTTGGCACCTGCTTACTTGGCACTGAAGGTCGAGTCTCCTCTTTGTAAATCCTCCTGGTTTGATTTGGGTTTTTGTCTACGACTCCATAGCCTCCTGGACGGTAGACACTAGAGTGGACCAGGCATCAAGAAAGGCAGTTTCAGCTGGAGTCACTGTCACAAGAACAGTCTTTTGAGAGTAAGTCAAACGTGACTGTGTGGTGACTTAGTTTTCTACTGTAGTGATGAGACGAAATGACCAAGGCAACTTATACAGGAAAGAATTTATTAGGGGCTTTCAGAGGGCGAGTCTGTGAGCATCACGGTGTGGGGCGTGGCAGCAGGCAGACAGGCGTGGCGCTGGAGCAGTAGATGTGAGCTCACACCTGACCCTCAAGCAGGAGTGAGGCGGTGAGCTACCTGGGGATGCTGTGGGCTTTTCAAACCTCAATTCTCACCCTCCCCCACCCGTGACACACCTCCTCCAGTAAGGCCATACCTCCCAACCATTCCCAAACAGTGCCACCAACTGGGGACCAAATATTCGAACATCTAAGCCGATGGGGGCCTTTCTTACTCAGACACCACCGTGGCACGATGCGAGTGTAGTGCCCGTAGTTGGAATAACAAACTGATAGCTGGTGCTGGCCACCTCGCAGTCCATGAAACACTCAACCTCTGCAAACTTCATTCTGCTGGTTTGGTGCACAGAGTGAAACAACACAGCCTCATGGGCTCAGCATATTTTCTGGATTAGAAGTGGGCTGGATCCAGAGGTCCCTGGGTCTGGTCTGTGGTCAGCAAGAAGTCTTTTCAGAATGACCTGTACAGAGCCTGTTTCAACTCTCGCACCTGAATCCACCCTGTAGATATGGCCTTGCGTAGGACATCTCTAAGTGTTCTGTGAACTGAAATAATTCTTCTTCTCCTTCTCCTTCTCCTTCTCCTTCTTCTTCTTCTTCCTCCTCCTCCTCCTCCTCCTCCTCCTCCTCCTCCTCCTTCTTCTATTTTTGGTTTTTCGAGACAGGGTTTCTCTGTGTAGCCTTGGCTGTCCTGGACATGCTTTGTAGACCAGGTTGGCCTCGAACTCACAGAGATCCGCCTGCCTCTGCCTCTCTGAGTGCTGGGATTATAGGTGTGCGCCACTGCACCAGGTGAACTGAGATTCTTAGGAAAAAAATTATACCTCTATCTGTTCACAGTTCTCCAAGGCTGAGTGACTGATTAGAACGTTGTAACTTTGGGGCTGGGGAGCTAGTTCAGTTGGTAAGGCTTGCTAGCAAGCTCAGGACCTGAGCCAGTGATGGAAGGAGAGGAGAAACGGTCACAAGGTGCCCTCTGCTCCACTAGGTAATGACATCCCATCTGCTCCTTAATCTAGGGACCGCCATTCTACTTTCTGTGCCTACGAATTCGGACAATGTAGGCACTTAATACAGATAGAATTGCATGGCATTTGTCCCGTATTGACTGGTTTATTTCACTTAGCACCATTTCTTCTAGGTTCATCTGTGTTGTGGCAATTCCTTTCCTTTGAAGACTGAATAACATCCCATTGAATATGTACTCTTGAGCCGGGCGTGGTGGCGCACGCCTTTAATCCCAGTACTTGGGAGGCAGTGGCAGGTGGATCGCTGTGAGTTCAAGGCCAGCCTCGTCTACAAAGTGAGTCCAGGACAGTCAAGGCTACACAGAGAAACCCTATCTTGAAAAACCAAAAAAAAAAAAAAAAAAAAAGAAAAAAAAAAGAAAAAAAAAGAATATGTATTTTATAGTCTTGGCTGGTCTTAAATGCACTGTGTAGCCAGGATGGCCTTAAACACGAAGGTTGACAGACTATAAAGGAAGCGACTTGCATGACTAAGGAGACCGAGAGGTCCCAAAGTGTGCCGAGCCAGAGGGCCAAGAGAACCAGTGTGTAGTTCTATTTCAAGTCTTGAGGCCCAAGAATCAGCAGAGGATGGTATCAGCTCCAGCCTGAAGGCAGCACAGAGAGCCAGCGATCCAGTGTGAGCCTGAGGTCCAGAAGAGCTCAGCCTCTACGCGGCCCCTTTCTTCTGTTTTACTCACACAGGTTGGTAATGGGATGAGGCTTCGCTCACACTGCAGGAAAAGGGGGCAGCTGTAATATTTGCCTAAATGTCTGGGTACCTGATGGCTTGCTGAAGTTAAAACTGTAACATTTTATGCCATTCTATGAAGTGATATTCTATGAGGGTGGGCAGCCGAAGGAGCTTCACGGTGTGAAAACTCACCACGAGGTTAGGTACCACGAACCCCACAGCCAGGCCTGGCTTGCATACTAAGGGTGTGGCTTGGGCAGTCAGTCACACGCCTGGCTGGCTCACTCTGCCCCTGGGCCTGGGGAGTGAGTGACTCCACTGATATTTATGATTTAAAATTTTCCAGATAATTCTATTAGGACATACACACTTATGTATGTATATATATATGTATATATCTAGCAACCATCATCTAAACGGTCTAGGGAAGGCTTAGAAGCACAGAAGGGGTTGAAATGTCACGAGTGAGGAATTCACTGTGACCGGTTTGGGGGCACATAACATAGAGTGGGGTAAAGTGAGGCTAGTGCCCCCCGGGGGGGGGGGACAAGGGCCTTTCACTTCTGCCCGAGAAGCTTGGGCTCTCTCCTGCTGGACAGAGGTGACAATAATCACCTGGGGACATCATTAAGAACGGGGATCCCTAGGACTCCTCTCCACGGAGGCGCACGCAGCAGAAGATGACAGTTTAATGAGCTCCCCAGTCGATTGGAACGCGGCTGGTTCACAGAACCCATCACCGCTGAGGGGTAGGAAAGCTTTACGGAAAAGGAATGACGTGACCCAATTTATTTTTCAGGGAGAGAAGTTAGGTAGCTGGAGAAGGCGGACCTATTTTCCTGGCAGGGGAAATCGAAAGAGGGTCCTTGAGGCATCCTGGTGAGAATCACTGGAGACTGAAGCCCAGGCATTGAGGAAAAGGGCTGCATCTCGGTTATACGGGGTGGGATGCAGGGTTGACTCTAGCAGGTAAAGGACTGAGAAGAGCAAAGGGCTGTTCTTCTGTGTCTGCCTTGGGGGAGTGGGTGGCCACTGATGCCTGGTCCTTGGTAACTGCCAGTTGAATGGGTGAGTGAGGAGACAGAGGACAGAAATCAAGGAGGATGGGCAGGAGCAAGGGAGATTCCGCCATTTTGGATGTGGATGCGTACATTTGATGCCAATGCAGAAATACCACTCTGCTGTCCGGGGAGGCAGAGTCCACACAGGGTTGGCGATATGGACCCGAGGGTTGCCAAAAGAAACAGAGCTCCAGCCGCAGCGGAGTCTGACCGTCTCGCACCCACCTACAAGGCATAAGCCTGAAAGAGAAGCAAGCTGAGGAGGCAAATCCACCGGGGTGTTTTCCTTTTTGTTTGTGATGTTGTGGGTGGAGTCCAGGGCTTTGCACATCGGAGGCCGCAGTACCACTGAGCTGCATCAGCAGCCTCCTCAGAGGAACCGTTGTTAGAACAGAAGGGAAAATGGCCAAACAGAGGAGGTGGAGAGGAGATATTTTTTGATTTTTTTTTTTTAAATAAAAGGAAGATGTTGGAAGTTGATCAGGTGCTAAGTATTTTGATGCTAATTACTGGCTCCCAAGATCTAGTTGCGGCCCTGAACTCTGCCTCCCTGATTGGCTGAATAAAAGGCCTATGCCTGGGCAAGGCGGAAGGAAGGGGCGGAAGCGGAGGTTCCAGGGCTTTGAGGAGAGGAGGATCTTGGGAAGGAGAAGCAGCCTGGCCTGTTGGAGGAGGAAGGCGAATCGCCATGGGACAGGGAAGAGCCATGTGGGTCCAGAGGAGGAACTCTGAAGCTCCTAATGGAAAGAAATGGTCCAAATGAACAACCTTAGCCAGTGTTTTGGTATTGTGGCTGGGAGGTAGCCCAAACAGAAATGATTAGAAGCAGATGGCTTGGGATGGAGACTGGGAGATAAATGAAGACGCGCAGGAGGTAATGTCTGCCTTGCCCCAGGTGGAATAGGCTATAATAATATATATCAGGTGTCTGTGTCTTTACTGATTGTAAAAGCGGGTTAGGTAATACCGTAATAATCATAAGCCTAATAATAAACAGTATTTAGGCCATACCATTAAACTAACAGCAACAGAAAGAATAGAAAAACAAGGAACGCGGATGAACAGGTACCTCCGTAGCAGGATACACTTTAGGGGAGTGGCCAAGAGTGGGAAGGCTGGTCACGTGGTAGAGCTAGTTGTAGCTTCCGGAGGAACTGCGCAGTCTGCATCCCACGAGCAGTGAATACGCTTTCCCTCCTCCATATCCTCGCCAGCATTTGCTGTCATTTGTTTTGGTGAGCTGAGCTATTCTGACTGGGGTAAAATGAAATCTCAAAGTAGTTTTAATTTGCATTTCCCTGATGGCTAAGGATGTAGAATACTTGGATAAATATTTCTTGGTGATTTATATTTTTTTATTTTGAAAAATCTCTGATTAGTTTCATACCACAATGTTTATTTGAGGGTTTTGTTTGTTTGTTTTTTAAAATATTTATTTACTTATTATGTATACAATGTTTTGTCTGCATGTGCGCCTGCCCATCAACAGAGGGCACCAGATCTCTTTATAGATGGTTGTGAGGCACCATGTGGTTGCTGGGAATTGAGCTCAGGACCTTTGGAAGAGCAGCCAGTGCTCTTAACCTCTGAGCCATCGCTCAAGCCCTGTTTGTTTGTTTTTGTTCTTGTTCTTGGTTTTTGTTTTTTTTTTTGGTTTCTGAGTTCTCTGTGTGTTCTAGCTCCTGTCAGATGTAGAGCTAGGAAAGTTGTATTTTTCCATTTTGTAGGCTGCTCCAAATGACAGTGTACAAAAGCAACACTTTTCACTAGGCTGCGTTTATCAGTTGTTAGTCTTTGGCTCTGTTCTCCTGGGTCCTGCTCAGGAAGCTGGTTCCTGAAAGCGGAAGTGTATTCCCTACTTCCTCTTGTGCCAGATTCTGGGCATCAGGGCTTATGCTGAGGCCCTTGGCCCATTCGGGGTTCAGTTTTGTGCTGGGAAGGAGATAGGGATCTAGCATAAAAGAAAGATGTTGTCACAGAGTTTTTTTTACGAGAAACTACTGGTAGTTCATTTTACAGAGAGTGGGAGACAGGGCTAGAGGCAAAGAGAGAGAGGTTTTTTTTTTTTTAAGGATGGGGCCCCTGACAGGTGGAGCAACACATACTCCTGTGAATGGCTCCATAGCCAGGAGATATGAACAGCAAACATTGGATTTCTTTTTTTTTTTTTTTAATTTTAAAAAGACATGAAGTAAGCCCCCTCACCACATGCATGCCATGTGTGTGTGTGTGTGTGTGTGTGTACGTGTGTGTACGTGTGCATCTTAGAGGGATATATTAGGAACAGCTTGTCAATCTAAATGCTGAAATATTTTCCACCCGATCCCTTCTTTCTAATATAGCTTGCCAGTCAATTTAGCTCCTTCTTAAGGTCATTTCTGAGTCATGGTAGAAAAACCAGGTCAGCAGCAGAAAGGAAGGCGCTAGTCTTCCCGCACGCTGTGGCCGAGCAGTGCTTATTTCAAGCAAAAGCTGTTTCAGCTTCTTTAGACTCCGTGTGGGCTGCCTCAGGCCCCTGACTTTGCCCCTCCACCCGGAGCCCCACCCTTACTTCCCAGCCCCCCCCTTCAGCCCCAGCCCCTCCTCAGGCCCCCCCCCCCACTCTTCACTCTGGCATTTGTTTCTTTATAGAAATTAGGTTAGAACCAGGCCTATTGGAACCCCCCGTCCCCCACCTCTCGTCAGCTTTCACAGATTTTAAAGATCTGTTAATACGCTCCCACCGTTGTTTTGGGAAATGGTTGTTAAAAACAGCTCTGCTCATAGGTTTGGTTAAAAAAAAAAAAAACCCAACCAGTTCATTTTCATTTATACGTCACATGTTACTAGGCATGCTGGTTGAGTTGGATTTCTGGGTTTGGGAATGCTGCTGGGGCTCAGGGCCCATTTGCACTTGGGGTGGCTGGAAGCCTTTGACGTTGGGCCTCATGTGTTCTTGGTATGTGCTGGGGTTAGCGGCCCTTCACGCCTCTTCCTCAGCTCTGTAGTGCAGGGAGTGGCTGGGTGAAGGGAGGACAGGCACAGTCCTTGCAGAGCACTTGACTCAAATTCTGGCTCTCGAAGTCTCTTCCGCTGCTGTTTTGACCTCTGGCTGGAATGTTCCCTGACCAGGTCCCAGGAAGATTTCGTCACCAAGGCCGAGACCCTTGAAAGCAAACTAGAGGGAGAGCGTGCAGACTGCCGCCTCCCTGGGACAGCTTTCGTTCTGTCTCCTTGGATCTCAGGTAGAGAGACTCGAAGTGCTGTGGCATCTGCAGAATTGGGCTTCCTTGAAGCTCGGTGTCAGAAGAGCTTTCTTTGGGCCTTGTTGCATTTGTTAGATAAAAAGCAATCAAGTACAGATCTTTGTTTGGGACTCCGAAGTGTCAAATTCGGCAGAAGATGGAAACAGAACAGAAAAAAAAAGAAATCTGAGTTCAACTGGGGAAGGGGTCAGTAAAGGCTAGTGACGTATCCTTCATCAGTTTCCTTTCCTAATACTTTAATTTCGCTGTTTTACTTTTGTTTTATTTTAATCTTGTTTATTGTTATGTTTGATAAACATGCCTTCCAACTGACTGTCCCCTCTGATGGTAAAGTTACTAGTGTTGTTTGTTCTGCTTCCTTAAATAGAAGAGGTGGTGGGGGTGGGGTGGAGAGCCAGAGAGCTAGGCTTTGGTGCATATGTGTAGGCCCAGCACTTAAAGTGGATGCAGGAGGATTATGTGCACTAGGTAGTGAGTTCAAGGCCAGCCTGAACCAGTCTCAAGAAAACCAGGCCTGGGGGGCGGGACTCAGAGGTGAAGGGCTTGTCTGGTATGTCCTGGACTCAGTCCTCACCCTGAAAACAAAAGCCAAGTAAACCAACCAATAGTACAAACAAAGAGATCATTTGGGGCCAGGGAGATGACTCAGAAGGAAAAGGCACCTTCTGCCAAGCCTGAGGTCATGAGTTCGATCCCTGCGACCCACATGGTGGGAGGAAAGAACTGCCTCCTGAAAATCATCCTCTGATGTCTGCGTCCACGCTGTAGATGGACACAGCTGCAGAGGCAGACAAATAAAGAGGACAATAAGTCGGCCGAGATCCCTTGTGGAGTAGTTGCAGTGGCTGATTCGTTTTCTTAGCTACAGAAGTATGCCGTGGTCAGTTTTCTAAGCTTCGTATTTCTAGGGCATCTTACGTAAATTTTCAGATGTACTGGTGTGATGTTGTTCTTCTACCCCTGTGGTAATCAGTGTGGTGTTTGTGGGCTCCATAGTGGGGTTATTTGTAAATAGTGCGTCTCCTTTTTCTTTTTTTTATTTTTATTTTTTATTTATTTTATTTTATTTTATTTATTTATTTATTTTTATTTCTTTTTTTTCGTCTCCTTTTTCTTACTTAGTCTTTCTAGAAGCTTGTCAGCCCTCCCCCCTTCGCTGCCCCCTCCCCGTCCCAGGCCTGTTTCTCTGGCAGTAGGCTCCAGTTCTGTGTCTCCTCTAGATTCTCTGCTGCCTGGCATCCACCCTTCATCTGGCTTTTTCAGCGTTTTCCCCAAGCCCTCTGCCTTACGAGTCATTAATGCTCTCGGGAAAAGATGCATGCAGCGCTGGAGGCATCTAGTGAGCTTTCCTTTCAAGTCTTCTGTATTTCACAGTTCTTGGATAACTTTCAACAGGCCCTTTAAACTCATGCTGTTAAGCTGCCCCTCCCTTCTTTGTTCCAGGCAGCATTTTCTTTTTTAAGTTATACATTTGTCTATTCTGGATATATGTGGCTCGTGATTGGCAGCTTTCACTTTGTGTGACGTTGAGGTTCACCCTTGTGGTGACACACATGAGCACTTTGTTCCTTGTGTCTTGGCAAATTGTCCTAATCCTTTCAAAGTCTAGCTTCTCTTTCAGTGTTTTCGCTTGTACCCTTGCACTGTTGTGGATCACTGTGGGGCGTCCCTGCCTTCCGGATGTTATTCTGACATTGCCAGCTGCTCTGGGGCATCTTCATGCTTTGGGCACAGCCACTTTCATATTCAAAGCTTTTAATTACATTTTCACTTTATTTTGTATGTGTGTGAAAATTGGTATGCCCAGATCGTGAGACACTCTCTCTTACCCGCCCCCTCCCCCAAGACCACCAGGACCATGGATCCGATGCAAACACACAGGATCTTTATTGCAAGCTCAAGCTTGGATTGCAAACCATCCCTGACACAGCAGGTTAGGAGAGCAGCTCCGAGGTGCAGGGTCTAGGGCTTTTTAAAGGAAAAAAAACTGCAAGTGGGGGTTTCCAAGCCTTGGCATTTTGTGATTGGGTAAGAGGGTGGGTAGAAGCATGACCTTTATGCTGATTGGTCCAGACATACAGGCCTGACCACAAAGAGGTATTTTTATCTTATAAACACATCTGATAGTGAAGTGGAGCCATGTGCATGCAAGTAAAACTGGAGATGTCTTGGCGGTGACAGGTATGGGAGGTGGACAAAGGAGCATGTTGTTGCTGAGGCCCAGTACTTGGCATGCTGGGAGCATTGGGGCAATGGGCTGAACATAGCATGAAGCCGTTGCTGCTGGTCTTGCTAGGGGTAAGGGAAGTGTGGGGCTATGGCACTGCCTGTGGGAGGAGATGTGCAGCAGCTTGGCACTCTCAAGGATCCTACCCCCTGGACGTGCTCCCCAGCTGCAAGATTACCCTGACTCTGGGCAACAACAGGGTATCCAAGGTGAGTCTCAGTGATAGTTCAGTATTTACTAGGAAACTTGAACCAGACCAATGACTTGTTGTAATAAATATTTGCATGTGAAGTTGTTTGGGATACATATGTGTGTGTGTGTATGTATGTGTATATTTATATGTGTATGTGTATATATATATGTATATATATACTGTGTGACACAGCATTTTGTAATGCCACTTTAATAAATGAATGTGCGAGAGAGAGGTGGGAAAGATGGCAGGATAGAGTGTTACTTGCACAGCAAAGAGAGGCAAAACTAGAGACGCACTAATATGGAAAGGTGGCTGAGGTGGACAAAGGAACGTGTGGCTGAGAAGGGCGGGCAGGGTGGTGTGCAGCAACTTGGCACTTGTGCAGGCTCTGCCTCCAAACATGCTGCCTAGTGACTCAATTGCTCTGGTTCTGAACAGCAGCAAGATATCCAAGATGAAGAATGGTTCATTTTCTGCATTAAGTCTCCTTAAAAGACCTCCATGGTCCATGATGCCTCTGGAGGCCATGTTGGTGTCTGTGACCTGTGCTGCTACTGGAGACCACGTGGTTGTCCATGACCTGGCCTTCCACCAGGGACCATGTTGAGGTTTGTGTTGGGCTCCTGTGGGAGACTCTATTGATGTCTGTGGTCCATGATCCTTGCTACCAACGGCTGTTACGGGCAAGAAAGCGTCTTTTGTAGTGATATTGACAACTGTGAATTGGAGGTATTGGAGGCTTCTATAACCTTCTCCGCCCCTGCCCCGCCCCCCAAACAGTCTAGACAGGAAGCTATTGAGGAGGGTCCTTAAAAGTTGTGACAAAGATACTGAAGTGTAGCTTTTTATAGTTGGTGGCTCTGGTAGGACAGAGGGGGAGGACTCAGTTATCTTTAAGGGACTGGGCATTGGGAGTGTGACCATGCTCTAATGAGTACAGGGGCAACACAAATCGGTCTTGGTGTTTTGTTTTGTTTTTTCTTCTTTGGGGAGTGGGGACAGGGTGCAAGCATGGGAAGTGAACCTGAGAGGAATGGGAAGCAAGTGTGATCAGGGGCATTGTCCTAAATTCTCAAGTCATCAATAGGTATATTATGGGGAGGGGGAAGAAGAAAGAGGAGGAGGAGGAGGAGGAGGAGGAGGAGGAGGAGGAGGAGGAGGAAGAAGAAGAAGAAGAAGAAGAAGAAGAAGAAGAAGAAGAAGAAGAAGAAGAAGAAGAAGAAATTAAAACAAACAAATGAACAAACCGAGCAAGCCAGAAGAAGCACGCCAGTGAGCACTATTCCTCCATGGCCTATGTGTCACTTTCTGCTTCTAGGCGTCTGCTCTGAGTTCCTGCCCTGCCTGTGGATGATGAATAAGCTGTAAGATGAAATAAACCATTTTCTTCCCAGGCTTCTTTTGGTCATGGTGTTTTGCCACATCGAAAGAAACCCTAAGTAAGACAAGACAACTTGAGTTGATGCTCCCCTGTAGCACAGGGACCCAGGAACTGAACTCGGGAAGTCCCTTCACATACTGAGCTACCTCACCGGTCCTCTGCTTCCATATTTGGGAGCACGAGGACCTGCCTTGACTAATGTTGGAGTTTGAGTTTAAGTGGCTTATCTTATTTCAGTTGGCCCCTTATCAGCCAGCTTGACATGAACCGGTTCATGCTGACATCTAAGATGATGGCCACCTTTTTATTGGCAGTTTCTTTGGTGTTCCTTTTTCCTATCAGGGTGGCAATTAACTTTAGCACTTTGCTCTGCACGGTAGGAAACTGATAGGGGCTATATTTTTATTGCATCCTTCTATACAAAGTACAAGTCAGAAGTATATTTTTGTTCCCACTGCAATTTCAGCTGCAACAAGTTGAAACAACTTTAACTGCGTTTTAAAATTAATTTCTTTTTTATAGTCTTCAAGCTTGGCCAGTGCATTTTTAAGGTAGTTTCGCCAAGGCCCAGTTCTCTTTCCATTTTCGCTTTGATATTGCTGCATCCAGATTTTCTTGTATTTTTGGTTGTGAGCCTAGCCTTTAACGGCTGAGCCGTCTCTCCAGCCCCACATCCAGGTTTCATTTCTTCCCTTCATTTCTTTAATCTGTGAAAATATTTCATAGTCGACACTTACCCTCAGAGGATGCTGTCTGAAACCTTGGATAATAAATACTATAGTATTATCTCTTCATTGTTAATGTTCTGGACTTATCACTGTGGAAACACACTTTTGGGCTTATGAGTGTGTTTCTAGAAAGGCTTAGCTGCGGAGGAAGGCCCACCGTGAGCGAGGCTGGCATCCTCCCACAGGCTGGGGTCCTAGTATAAACAGAACTGAGAGAGCCAGCTGGACACTGGTGCTCATCTCTCCTCGCTTCCTGTCTTCAGGAGCAACGTGACCGTCACACCATGTTCCCGCCACCATAGCTAGCGCTCTCCTGCCTTCCTCACTGGGATACACTGTGTCCTTAGGATGGTAAGCCAAGAAACAAAACAAAAACTCCTAAGCCAAACCCTTCCTTAAGTTGCGTCTTGCCCGATATTTGTTCATAGTGACATGAAAAGTGGCCAACGAGCCGGGCGGTGGTGGCGCAAGCCTTTAATCCCAGCACTCGGGAGGCAGAGGCAGGTGGATCTCTGAGTTTGAGGCCAGCCTGGTCTACAAAGTGAGTCCAGGACAGCCAGAGCTACACAGAGAGACCAACACACCTCCTCTACGGATGCGTTCACTAGGTATGAGGGCTTCTCCAGTTTCATTATGATCTTTAATTAAAAAATCATTATCATTTGAATTTTTATGTGTATGGGCATGTTGTCTGCATTTATGTACCGTGTATGTGCCTGGTGCACTTGGAGGCCAGAAGAAGGTGTTGGATCCCCTGGGTCTGGAGTTACAGACGGTTGTGAGCTTCCGTGTGAGCGCTGGGAATCAAACACAGGTGTTCTGCAGCAGCAGCCGTGTCCTTAACCACTGAGCCATTTCTCCAGTCCTTTCCATTACAATCTTGTGGAAACACTATGATTTATGATCTACTGTTGACTAGAAAACCATCATGCAGCGCAGGGCTAGTCTGTGTTCTCCTGATACGACAAACCTGTCGTAAGACGTAAGTTCTAGGATAGGCACAGGAGGAGGCCCGTGATCACAGCTAGCAGCAAAATAAAAATCATTTCAACATGACACCACAATAAAGTTCCTAAAAACTTATTATTATTTTTTTAACTTGTAAAAATTTCCATGGAATACTTCTGGGTTTTGTTTCCCTTGGGTAACTGTAACTGTGAAACTCCATGTACAGGTGGGAGTTTCCCCAGGACGAGGGGAGCTTCGTCACAGTGTGCCTTCCTTTCTGCAGGGATTAGCTGAGGCACAGTGAGCAATCAGGAACAAGCAATGAAAGAAGCAACGTGACTGGTTGCTGGTCACGGTGGCCATCTGTAACTTTCTTAGTGATTGGTGCCAGACATCTGTACCTGGTGTTGTTTCAAACTGCAGACTGAACTGCCTTGTGAGTGGCTGCTCTTCAGTTTAGCTGAGCAAGGATGACTGATGCGTGTATGTGTCACATCTGTGCAAAGGGAGGGATGCCTTTAATCCACTTACATGGTTTATTTATATTTATAAACACTTAAAGTCTCATATAACAACCTCTTGTTCCCAGATTGTAAACTAGCTGAGTATTTTATGCATATGACTTTTTTTTTTTCAAGAGAGAGTTTCTCTGCATAGCCTTGGCTGTCCTGGACTAGCTTTGTACACCAGGCTGGCCTCAAACTCACAGCAATCCACCTGCCTCTGCCTCCTGAGTGCTGGGATTAAAGGCGTGCGCCACCACTGCCCGGCATGCATATGACTTTTAAGTTTAGAAATTTCGGTTGTAGCTCCCTGGCCCTGATTGTCTTCTCAAAATGAGGCCTCTTTCTTGCCTCCCTCCTCTGTTGGCAGGCTTGGAGCAGCTACCTCCTTCTCAGACTAAACACCTCCATCGCCAACTGCCTCCCGCCATTCTCTCTTGTTATCTTGTGGTCTAGAACTGTGTCGCCCTCCAATTTTTGCCCTGGTCTCCAGTGTAGCTAGCCAGACCCAGATTTTGTGATGCATAGCTCATCAACGCTGGATATGCCCTTTTCCAGCTTGGAACATGCCTTGTGGTGCCTGCGAGACAACTATCTTTCAATCTTCAGGCCTACCTGAAAGTTTTTCCTCCTTAACTTTAAAAGTCCAAGTTTTAAGTAACCTGTGTAGCAGCATTTAACATAAGTTTCAAAAGCTCACAAAGGAAAAATGCTCCTGAAGAGTTCTGTTTCTCTCTTTTCTTTGGGACTTTTGGTGGATTTTTGCATAACAAAATAGGTTTAAAATGGACCCAGGGAGAGTCTGTGTGGTTCTTTTGTACTGAAAGTAGGCGAGGCGACAGCAAAGCACTCAACAAAAGCGTGTCACTTTAACTGACTGAAATCAGGAGCTGTAGGCCGCTCTGATGAACTAGTGGATTTGTTGTTTCTGGTGGGTGCGTGGGGGGACGGACAAGCTACAGGGCTGGGTGGAGGAGAGAGAAGCTTGCGTTCTGAATTCCCCTGTGGGTTCTTCTAACAGTGCTGGGTTCAGACTTACATTTGCGGATGCTTTGGGTAACAGTGGCTTGCTGGCAGACTATCTTTTGTTTAAGTCTGCATTTCAAACATTTGCTTTACACACAGCAGCCGTCAGTTAGGGAAACACCTCTGCAGTCTACACAAAGGCTTAGTACGGTGGAAGACAAGGCAGTAAGTCTGGGGGAAAGTGTGCAGTGCTTCTCCTGAGACCTGGTCCCTGGAGGGCTACCAGGAAGGCAGAGTAGGGGGGGTTCTCCTTGGAGACATTGCAGAGGGCCACACTAGCGAGCTCTCCACGAGCCCGGAGTCAGTTGCTACTTTTTTCTATATTTTGTCTCAAAATTCATAAATTGGAGTCTAAATGCCCAGCCCTCAGGGTGTGATTGTTTCAGAGCAGAGTGACTGTAGAAAATGAGGTCAAGGGGACAAATATAACATGTGCTCTTCTGAGACAGTATGACCCTGTGAAGAGCAAGCAAGGGTTTGGGACGTGGCCCGGGAGAGAGACCTTAGAACGCACCTGGTTCCACTGACAAGCAGTGAGGAGACCCATTTCAGTTGCTTAAGCCACCACTGCCAACAATGCTCAGGTGAAAATACGGTGGTGGCCACAGAGCAGGCAGCGAAGGTCAGCCTTTGTCCCACCCGTGGCTGGAGGACACCCTGGCCAGCCTGTTATAGATATGGGCCTCTCATGATCTCTAGTGCAGTTCATCTGTTTACAAGTATTTACAACACTTTGAAGACTTACTCAACACATCTCAAAAGTTTGAAGTGAGCTCACATGTTCTTTCTTTGCATTTATTTCACTAGAGGGTTAATATAACCACAGTAAAAGAGCTTGGAAAATAGTTTTGAAAACACCCACCACCCATAGCCCGGTCATTCTAGGGTGAGTTAATTTTGGTTGATTTTCCCTTTGACCTTTAAATGCCATGCCTAGAAGTCTCCACCTCTTTGCCAAAATTACTTCTAAGATATACATATATAATACATATATTATGTATTTTCTATAATATTCTTTTAAAAATTATTAGCTGGGTGTGGTGGCACACATACCTTTAATCCAGAGGCAGAGACAGGTGGATCTGTGAGCCCAAGGTCGGTCTGTCTTACATAGTGAGATCTAGGGCAGCCAGGGCTATGCAGAGAGACTGTCTCAAAATTCCAAGAAAAAAAAAAAAGGATAATATTGGTCATAAGACTTCATTAGTGATATAAGAGAATATTCTTAAATATAATTCTAGTGATTTATAATATAGCCACTGAGTGGACATAGTAGTTTAATGTATCTGTTTATCAATTCTTTTATTATCAATCATCTGTCTGTCTGTCTGTCTGTCTATCTATCTATATCTGTCTGCCTGCACATCTATCATCTATTTATCTGCCAATAATTTATCATGTATCACCTATATATGTACCTATGACCTCTCTATGTGACAGGAGTAAAAGCTGCCTCTGGTGTGAGCGCAGGGTGCTAGCTCAGATGGAAAGCCCATGGCCTGCTGCTGTTCATGGCTCATCTGGTACAGGCGAGAACCGAAGTCAAGAGGAAACAAGCCGACACAGCATATGTTAATTTTACAAATGCAAAGACTTTTAATAGAGTGGCTCTAATAGTTGGTAAAAAGAAAGAGACTGATTATTAAAAACAAAACAACAACAAAAAAAACCCACACCTTTCATCTCATATGTCATTTTTTTCTTACCATTTTTGTGGAAAAAGAATAGGTTTTCTTTTAAAAAGTAATTCTTTTTGTGGTTGGAGAGATGGCTCAGTGGTTAAGAGCACGCACTGTTCTTTCATACGACCTAAGTGTGACCTCTGCATCTACCTATTTCTATCTATCTATTTCTGTCTCTCTCATCTATTTATCTATCAGTCATCTATCATTTATCACACTATGTATCTATTTATGCATATATTTCTGCACCTCTATCATCTCTCTCTCTCTCCATCTGTCAAATTAGGATGAGGATGAAGGCAGGCTGGACCATTTGTGTGTTTAAAGGTAATAACTGTTCTTGGGGCACCCAGCTCATTGCTGTACCATTCCTTGAGAATAAGTTACAGAAAAAAAGATTCTTAAAAAAGAAAAGATAAATTCCATCTCCTCCCATTAGGGCCGTGAGACTGGGGAGCTAAATAACCCATTTTTCAAGCTTTTCAGTATGATTACAGGGCATTTGCTGCAAAGGGTCCCTGATGAGGGGGAGGAGTGTGACTGTTCCCCCGGGTGATCATTTTCCTGTTACTTGCTTTTTGCTGGTCGCTTTCTAGTCATTATGACCGAAGCCTCCATCATTAATGAAACAGTTTCCTTTTGGTGCACTATATGGTTTCCGGATCCCTGCCAGCAGACAGACAGACAGACAGTCACTCACACCCTGTTTGACGCTGGCAAGATGACCCAATGAAACTGGCGTTCAGGGTCCATGGCCTCTGTGCTGCCCAGACCAATGCACTAGATGTGCAATTCAAAGCTCTGGTCAGCAAGAAAATGAATTCCTAAAAAAAAAATTTTTTTTTATGCCTATGTGTGGACCATGAGTGCTGCAGTCACTGTGACAGGAGTAAAAACCGCCTCTGGTGTGAGCGCAGGGTGCTAGTGCAGACAGAAAGCCCATGGCCTGCTGCTGTTCATGGCTGATCTGGTACAGGCAAGAACTGAAGTCAAAAGGAGACAAGCCGAAACAGCATATGTTAATTTTACAAATGCAAAGACTTAGTGGCCCTAATATTTGGTAAAAAGAAAGAGACTCGATTAAAAAAAACACACCTTTCATCTCATATGTCATTTTTTTTTTTCTGGTCATTTTTGTGGAAAAAGAATAGGTTTTCTTTTAAAAGGTAATTCTTTTTGGGGTTGGAGAGATGGCTCAGTGGTTAAGAGCACGCACTGTTCTTTCATACGACCTGCGTCATCAGGTGGCTCACTACTGCCTGTAGCTGGCTCCTGGGCTCTCCAATGCCTCTGGCCTCTGAGGGCACTGAACTCATATGCACATACCCAAGATGTGTTTTTAATTTTTTATTATATCTCTGTGAACACAGGTGCCCGAGGAGGCTAGATCCCCAAGTGCTTGCGAGGTTGTGTGCGGATGCTGGGAACGTGACTGTGGTCTTCTTTAAAAGCAGGAAGCACTCCTAAAGATGTTACGGGTTTTTCAAGAAAACAAGTATTTCAAACTTACTGGCTGTGTGTGTGTGTGTTATGAATGAGTGTTAAAAGTAAGATTTTTTTTCAAGGGGAGGATCATCTTTATCTTTAAGGTGATGGTGATATTTTGTCAGTGAGAAAGCATCTGCCTTTCAAAAGTGCTCCAGCTATGGAATGAACATCTTCAAAGTCCACACTTGTCAGTGGGTGAAGATGATTTGCCGTATCTTCCAAACCTTGATAAATATCTTGATAGATTCTCTATCTTTTCTCGTTTTTCCAGACAGGGTTTCTCTGAGTAGTCCTGGCTGTCCTGGACTCACTCTGTAGACCAGGCTGGCCTCGAACACAAAGATCTGCCTTTCCAGTACTGGCATTAAAGGCATGTGCCACCATGCCCAGCTTTTAGTTATGTGTTCAAAAAAATGTCATTTTCAAAGTGGGTAGGGTGGTTATCGCAGGAGCAGGAGGACCTGTGTCCCATCCCCAGAACTCACACAAAAAATGTGGATGTGGTGGCTTGTGCTTGTAGTCCCAGCACCGGGGACACAGGGACAGACAGCTGGATTCCTGGGCTTGCCAGCCAGCCAGCCTTGATGAGTGTGGTGAGCTCCAGGCCAGTGAGAGAACCTGTCATAAAGCCACCTGTGGGTAAAGCCTAAGGACTCGACTTTCACCCCGTGACCCACATAGTTATGCTCTGACCCTGACATGCACAGTATAGCATACCCTACACACGATGTAAGCAGACAAATGCAACAAAGATTTGTAAAGCCACAAAACAACATGGGGATGCAGAGATGGCTCTGTGTGAAATGCTTGCTGTAAAGCACAGAACCTGAGAGAGAGAGAGAGAGAGAGAGAGAGAGAGAGAGAGAGAGAGACAGACACAGACACACACACACACACACACACACACACACACACACACACACACACACACAGACGAGTTCCTGGGCTCAGTTTCTGTTTCTTTATAAAATTCAGTTCTACTGATTAAACTCATGGCCTCGTACCATGCTACATGCGCGCTGTACCACTGAGTTACGTCCTAGCAGGGTGTAGTTTCTGGCTCTCAAAATCAGAAGGAGAGGCAGGGGCCATCGGGTTTTGTGTGGCTATGTCTAGCTGGGCCAGGCATCTGCTTTGCTTAATTCAGCAACCTCAGAATTTAAGTTTTCTTTTTTACCTCACTCACAACGGCTACATGGTTTCATGGGGGAAAGCAAAATGTATCATCACAGGAGCATAATCACCCATCAACTCATTAAGCAGGCTTTCTCTAAGAACGCCCTCTGCCAGCGCCTGCCTCTCTCTACGTGTCTCTGTTTATTTCTAGTCAGGGATTGTGATGGAGGTCACGGCACCTGGTAAGGCGAGGGTATGCTCAGGACAAGTTGGCTGTGGAGTGCATGTGTCTGCCTTGCAAACACCCCAGGACTCTGGAGAGTTGAGGGAAAAGATGTTGGCTTTGCAGAGCCAGAGATAGTAACGGCAGGAAGCCAGAAGGGATCATGGCTCAACCATCTTCACATTGCAGGGTTTGAATGCCAAAGGGGTTTGATGCTAGTAAATGAATAAATTCTTTGTACTTTGCATAACATTATATTTATGCTTGTTCTGTAAAACGTTATGCATGAAGGTGGGGCTGTTATGATGATGCTGTTAGGCCTTTCATTGTTCTAAACGCTGTGCCTCCTGGTTAGGGTTTGAATGTGCACTGTGCCCCATGAGCGCGTGTGTTTTGAGCATTTGATCCCTTGGTGATACTGCTTTGGGAAGTCAGGTGTGCTCGTGTTGCGGAATCAATATTAGATTCTCTACCCTAGCTAGTTCCCAAATAATCTTAGCTTATAAAAGCTTTAAAGTACAGTAACTGGGAAGAGATCAACCCTCTAAGCAATTGCTATTTCTCAGCTACACACCCCGAGTTACTGGCCGTAATTGTTCCTGCTTGGGGTGCCTCTGTTCCATCAGGCCAGGCCTCATGGCCACGTGCTCATGGTCCACACTACCCCATCACGGCTTCCTTCTCCTGCTTCCTGTCCTCCTGCCACATCTTCTGCTTCCTCTCTCCCTCCTCCCTTGTGGTCCCTCTCAGACCCCAAGCCTGGGAGCCTAAGCTCTGCCCACTCTCTTCTGCCCAGTTACAAGATTCTAGCTATTTTATCAACCACCCAACTTTCAACAGGGGAGCAAGGTTTACACAACATCACTCAGTGTGTGTGAGAATATGCTCGTCTGGATAGCAACCAGATGTTGGGGGTTGCTATCTAATGCTATATTTAGCATCAGAATACATAGCACCAGACCAACCTCCAACATATGGTCGTTTGAAAAAGGCCCTCATTGGTTCTTTTGCTTGAATACTTGGTTCCCAGTCAGCAGAACTGTTTGGGAAGGATTAGGAGGCGTGGACACGGGAAGCAAGTACGGCCTTGTTGGGGGAGAGGTGTAGCTGCTGGTGGGTTTTTAGGTTTCAAAAGCCCACGCCAGGCCAAATGGCTCCCTTTCTCTACCTGCTGCCTAGAGATCAGGATGTAAAGGTCTCAGGTATCGCTCCAGCGCCATGCTTCTCTGCTTTCCACTGCAATGATCACGGACTAACCCCTTGACACTGTGAGCAAGCCCTCCCCCCCACCCCCCAGCGAAAGGCTTCCCTTGATAAGAGTTGCGTTGGTCACGGTGGTCTCTTCACAGCAATAGAACAGTGACTGAGACATTATGGAACCTTTGGGACATCTGGTCCAGCTAGCACAAGTCACTGGCTGGGGCTGGGCTCTGAAGGCTGCCTTGGGTTTGTCCGAGCTCTCTGCATCTTGATCACCAGGACTGAGGATCTCCTCTTTCTGCCTCATGCTCCTGTTACCAGGAATTCCACGAGGCTGCACCTGAGCTGAAGTGGTGAGTCAAGATAAAGCCTCCCTCCTTTAATTTGCCTTCATCAGGCTCTTAGTCACAGAGATGAGAAAAGTAACCAGTATATTCCCTAACATAAATATCTGAGATTCTCGGGGCCTGGAGAGATGGCTCAATGGTTAAGAGCACTGACTGCTCTTCCAAAGGATCCGGTGGGTTCAATTCCCAGCACCCACATGGCAACTCCAAGATCTGACACCCTCACACCAATGCACATAAATTAAAACTAAATAAAAATATTTAAAAAAATATCTGAGATTCTCAAAGATTTTTGCACATGGTTATGCCAATTATAGCTTTCCTGGGCCTGGCGCCATAGGTGTAGTGGTGAGCAACTGGGCATGAGTGCTGTGAATTCTTGTCATCCGCAAGAGCAGCAAGAGCTCTTGACTATTGAGCCATTCCTCCAGCTGCTCATTGGCATTAAAAAAATGTTTATTATTTTGTGTGTATGAGTGAGTGCTTCGCCTGTGTATGTGTTTGTGTACCACACTTGTGTCTGCTTCCTGAGGAGTTCAGAAGATGCCATTAGATCCCTGGAAATGGAGTTAGGGATGGTTTTGAGTCACCTTGAGGATGCTGGGAACCAAACCTGGATCCTCCGCAAGAGCAAGTGTGAACCGTCTCTCCAGCTACCGTCTTCCTCATTTATGACTTAGTTTAGCAAGGTGAAAGAAGAAGGAAAGTATTAAAAGTTTGAAGGCTGCTTTTTAATCCTGCTAAGAGGAACCTACGTTAAATAAATTCTGTTACTCTAGTTTAATTTGACTTTAGACGACACCCTTACCTGGTCTTTAACCCACCAAAGCCTCCCCTCTGGATTGCAGCAGTTGGTACCTGACAGGTGAGGTGTGAGCCAAACCAGCCTGGGCAAGCCAAAACTTATTTTCTTAAATTAAAAATTTCTCCCTCCTCCTTCCCTCCCTCCCTCCCTCCCTTCCGTCCTATTTGGTTTTTGAAGCTGGGCTTCCCTGTATAGTCCTGGCTGTCCCTCTGGGGAGTGGTGTGGCAGGTAGGTGGGGCTTAGCGTTGCTCACAAGGCTTGGCATTGCTTTGACCTAATAGCTGATGGCTCTTCAAAACCAGAGCCATCTTGCACCCTAAATCATTTAGAGTCTTTCTGTTTATCTTGTTTGTTGCTAAGGAGTTGGAGCCAAGATATTTGTAAAAGACAATAGCTCAAAAGGTTGCTTCCTGAAAGTGCCCTTGTTTGAATGGCAGCGACGTGGAGCTGGGGGTTGTGTGGTATGACTATCTTGCATCTCCTGTGTGTACATGTCGTGTCTATGTCACTTGTAGACAGCCCCTCTGCTGCCAGTTTAATCCTGTGCCACCAACCCTACTAGCACCAGGTTCCCTTGGATGGGGCCTTTGGATACTCATCTCCCAACTGACCCTTCAGTATTGGCTCTGTTTCTTAACAAACTTTATTATACAACCCAACTAGCTTACACAAAAGGGGAAAAAAGGTTAAAGGGAAACAAGAGTGAGCCTTCCGGTATCCGTTCCATAGGACGGGTCCCTACGTGTCTCTGGTCTGTGCGCTGGTCCGGCATGCTCGCTCATCCTCTTCCTGATCTACAGGTGCTCAAGCCTGGTCTGACCCTGCTGCTTCTCTCCCCTCTCGGCCTGTCTGTCTCTCACGTGCAAAGGGCGGTCTCCACCTCCCATTGAGGGTCGATTAGAAACACAATAGTCCAGGTGCAGTCCCCAGGTCCGCTTCCTGAATTCCAGGTTCAGGATGGCTCTACCCAATCTGTCTCAAGGTTAATCTCAGGGAGTATCCATGATGTGTCCAAGGGCAAAGCCCGCCTAGACTGCTTTCACCTGTGACAAAGTTTACAATCCTTCCTGCACATCAGCCTTAATTCCCTCACAGAGTGGGAGGGACCGACAGACCATTTCACCTGCCAGCTGCCATCCAGTGCCAGTGAGAACTCGGGCTGGAACAAGAATGTTTCTGGATTGTGACTGGTTTAGCAGAAAGACTGAGTAGATTGACTAGTGATCTCTGTCAAGGGTCAGGGTGTGTATGGGATGAAGATGCACGCTGCATTCTTACTGTCTGTGCTAGATTGTGCCATGCAATGAATAACCCTGTAGCATTTTAGGTAAGTCATGTGTTGTCACTTAGCTCTTGACTGTTGGCTAAGACTTGGAGTTCGCTATTGAATTCTTAGGGTCCCTAACAGATACCAGTGTGTGCCTTATGTACACCGTATGACTATCACTGTGCACCCAGTGTTAGAGAGACTATTTTAATATATGTGGGCTGATTCACTAGTCCTGCCAATTAAGCTAAATACAAATGGCTTTGTTACAGGGCTTTCGCTGGTGAGTACCACGGCACAAAACTTTCATGTTTGAAGAGCCGAAGCTTAGGGAAGAGGTTGCCATTTCTCCCTCATCACTTCTAGCACGATGTGTTTGTATACTTTTTGTACTGTCAGAGAAATTTGAGCAGCTTTTAGAGATAAGGCATATTTTTGGTTAAGAAAAACCCCAGAGGGAAGCAATAAAGGCTAAAGACACATATTTTAGTGGACACACACAGAAATGAGAGAGGAGTTGTTTATTGTTGTGTTACTGGACTCAGGTTAATGCCCTACAAGTTCCTGCAAGAATATATGCCTCCTTAGCAGTGTGTGTGTGTGTGTGTGTGTGTATGTGTGAGTGTGTATGTGTGTATAAGTGTACATGTGTGGTATGTGTCTGTGTGGTGTGTGTGAACATGTATGTGTGTGAGTGTGCATGTGTGGTATGTGTATGTGTAATATGTGTGTGAGTGTGTATATGTGTGAGTGTGCATGTGTGGTGTGTGTATGTGTGATGTGTGTGAGTGTGTATATGTGTGAGTGTGCATGTGTGGTGTGTGTATGTGTGATGTGTGTGAGTGTGTATATGTGTGAGTGTGCATGTGTGGTGTGTGTGAGTGTGTATGTGTGTGAGTGTGCATATGTGGTGTGTGTATGTGTGGTGTGTGTGAGTGTGTATATGTGTGAGTGTGCATGTGTGGTGTGTGTATGTGTGGTTGTGAGTGTGTATGTGTGTGAGTGTGCATGTGTGGTGTGTGTATGTGTGGTGTGTGTGAGTGTGCATGTGTGGTGTGTGTGTGAGTGTGTATGTATGTATGGTGTGTGTATATGGTATATGTGTGAGTTTGTGTGTAGTATGTAGTGTATGTGTGTGTGTGTGGTCGTCTTGGAGCACTGTGTATAGTCTAATTTTCAAAGGGAATGTCCAAAGAACTCCAGCCATTTATTTGCCTTTCTTTTTACTCTTTAGTTAAGGAGACCAGAACATTTGTGTGTGTGTGTGTGTGTGTGTGTGTGTGTGTGTGTGTTGCAACAGGATCTTGCTCTATAGTTCAGGCTGACCTCCAATTTATGACCCTCTTGCCTTTTCCCAGCCACGGGCTGAGGTGACATATATGTCCCACCATGACTGGCTTCCGAACACCTTTTATATTTTTAGTTTTGACTTTTTTATGCCATATTCCTTTTTGTTAGTGTGGATTTCTTGTGTTAAGTTATGAGTGTTGTCATAGCGTTTTCATGCAAGTATATCATGAACTTGGACACATATATGCAGACAACAAAACAAACAAACAAAAACTCCAACAACCCACAGAGACTCTTCTGTGTTGCCGAGCTACTCCTGGGCTTGGGGCCTGCCCTGCAGTGTAGTTGCTATGCCTGGTGGTATAGTGATAACTGATTTTCCCTTTCTCAGCAGGGATCAATTATAAATAGCTTCTTGCTTGGGGATGGGACATTGTGTCTAGCTACCCTTCCCTGTCCTGGGACTTTGTCTGGTTTGATCTTATTCAGGCCTTGTGCCCGCTGTTACAGTCTCTGTGAGTTCATAATATATCAGTCCTATTGTGTCTGGAAGACAGTGTTTCCTTGCACTCACTTAGCACCTCTGGCTCTTACGATCTTTTGGCTTCTTCTTCCTCATAGATCCCTGAACCTCACACTAGGCTGGGACTCAAGTAGGGGACCTTCATCCTCCATTCTTTATTAAAAAAAAAAAAGATATATTTATTGATTATGTATACAATGTCCTGCCTGCATGTACACCTGCACACCAGAAGAGGGCACCAAATCTCATTATAGATGGTTGTGAGCCACCATATGGTTGCTGGGAATTGAACTCAGGACCTTTGGAAGAGCAGCCAGTGCTCTTTACCTCTGAGCCATCTCTTCAGCCCTCATCCTCCATTTCTTATGCGTATTTTAAATCTAGATTCCCCACAGGAGAGGAAAGCATGTGCCATGACATTTGTCTTTTGAGATTGGCCCCTTACCTCACTTACCCTCTCCTGAGACAAAATGTCCCCAAAGGCTTATTTTGACAAAGCAACACCGTTTGTGCCTGGTGGCGGCAGTGGCAGCAGCAGTGATGGTGGTGGAGTGGGGAAGCCAAGTCAGACTTTTCTCATGAGAGGAGAAGGACGGCTGGGCACTCCACCTGTGAGTGGGTTCTTGTTTGCCGGGTGCAGCAGCATACCCTCGAAGATGGGATTTCCAGTTGTCATGTGCATTGTACGGCAGTCACTAGGAAGAGAAGGTGGAGTCACAGCTATCACGCTGGGATCTCCAGAGGGTCTCCTCCATCCTACACAGAACTTACCTTTGGGATGCTGTTGCTCCTGCCTGTGTCTCTCTAGGCTGAGAGCTGTTGCTCTGGACCACATGCTTCATTAACTGGCCCTGGGTCATCACAAATCTGCTCATTGGAAATCTATTACAGCATTTTCTCTCTAGCATTAGGAGATGTCCTTTCTAGATGGTTCCTGTAGGGTGACTGTTTTTCTCTCCTAGTCTTCCTAGGCCCTCTTTTGGAGTATGGACATACATTCAGTTCATAACTTAGATCCATTGCTTTCTTTGTGTGCATGTGTTTTATTATATTTCTTTTTTACATATACATTTACATTATTACACATAAAATAAACTACATACAGCAAGAAGAACCACAAAACAATCAGGAATTATATAAATGTTACATTCATAGTGATTTGGCTATTTGTGTTTGGCAAATGTGAAGAAAACATATTTCCTATCTTGGTGAGTCTAAAATTCTGAATGAAAATCAATATCTATCATATCTCATCTCTGTCAACATAAAACCTCTATCTAGACCTAAAAACATCTTAACCCCTAAACAACTAAGCATAATTGTAATACTAAACTATCTGGTCTTCAACCCCATCAGAGACTTGAGAAAGAATAAAACTTAAATACCTGAGTGAACTGGAAGTGCAGGTTAGCAGCTTCTAAAATGAGAAAATGACTGAGACAGTTTGCTGCCTGAACAGTCACCTATAACTCTCTATAACATTGGAGCATCATCTTGAGCCTTCTGGCCCAATATATCTGACAGACATATTTGTGAGGCAGGAACTATTGAGGACTTGCCTACCCTGTCTTGGCAGAGTTTAGATGTCGACTCTGCCTGCATCCAAGCTTGCCCCTTTTTAGGCAGAATTCTGTCTGTGGTAGAAATGAGGACATTTACCCCAGTGGCTTGTTTGCCACATTTGAAGCCATCTCTATAAAGAGGTTCTCTGATGCTCATCATCTTTTTTGAGGTAGGCTGAGTGTTGCCAGGAGTTAACCTGTCTTATTGTCAAAGTATCCTTAAAACAATAAAAAACATCTTTAAATGACATATTCTGTAGGCCCCTGAGGTTTTGAAGACCTTATCTAACTGTTTTACCTTATCTAGCTATAGAATCATATCTATTTGTTGCACCTAAGATGTATATTCTTGTGATAAAAATAGACTAGTAACTGACATGACCATAATTGAGTTGTATGGGTACAATACCTCATATTAGAGTGGAAACATATATATATTATATGAAGAATAATCTTAAATTTGAATTCTGTATCAATGTATCAAAATTAAACTATTTTGCCTCACTATACAAAGTTCTACACCAATGAATTAAAAATAACCTTATTTGTGAGTAATAATCAAGGCCTTAGGTTGAGGAGCAGATTCAATAATATACTTTTTATTCTATTATCTCTATATATTTCCATATTCCCCTTCTTTCTTTTCAATCCCCATTCCTATACCTGTGAAAGAAAGATAAAGGAAAAGAGAGCCATCCCTGAGCCCTGCCTCATTTTCCCTCTGTATAAGACCAATAATAACTTATAACCAACCCCAATAATAACTTATAACTAACCCCCAATGAAAATAAGCATCTGTAGCCCAAGAGAGCAAACAGAAACCTACCCAAACCCCCTTAGGGGAAATGGGGCATCCTTCTGTTAAGGTTTCTTCTGGCTGATTTGGGGCAAATAATACCATTGTAGGGGCCAAAATAAAATTGAGGAAGATGGTTAAACAGGCCAGGAGCAGCATTTGGGGTCTAGCTTCTAAATGTTGACTCAATCCCAGGCCCAAGGGGGGGGGTCCTGTGTGAGACAGCTTGAAATGCTGCACCAATTGAGATCGGAAGCTTTCTTTGAAGTTGTCCTGGATCCATTGCCTTCTTGCATGGGCCAGCAACTGTACACAGGGGTGAACACATTCAGACGGCAGTCTCACTAATTAGCCCCCCACTTTCACAGCACCCGAGTATTTCACCCGGGAACGTCTTTAACTCCAACTCCAGGCAGTCTCAGGTGGATTAAGGTTTTCTTTACCACTTCCGTAGTCAGCTTCCTGTCTGAGTCTTCTTTCTGTTGATTTTTCTCTTCTCAGGAATTTATCTTGAGTAGCTGTTCCTTGATCTTAAGCCTTTATTTACTTCTTTTAGAACAGTTAAAATATTCCTTTATTGCGCATTAAGGTAAAAAAAAATGCATCTCGCTGTAGAAATTAGAAGACGATAAAAAACGCACAAAGAAAGGCCTTCCACATTATGTACGACACCAGAAATAACTGCAGGAAGGCTTTGTGTTCTTCACTTGTTTTGTTTTGAGCCAAGGTCGTCTTAAGTAGGCCACACTGGCCGTGAGTTCAGTCTTTCTGCTTCTGCCTGGTCAGCCCTGAGATTATAGACGTTCGCCACCACATCCTGCCCTCCTTTCAGTTTTCCAGAGTTGAAACACGACATATGTTCACATATGTGCTCTTGGTCTTCTGCCGTAGCTTCCTAGTCTGTACCAATTCTTACAAAGGTTCTGAGACTCCTGTGAAAATGTTGTTTGTGTGTGTGTGTATCTGTGCATGTATGCATTCATATTGCAGGACTCCATAGGTGACTGTCTTTGATCAGTGTATCAGTCAGTCAGGGTTCACTAGAGTTACAGAATTTATAGATCAAATCTCTCTCTGTCTCTCTCTCTCTCTCTCTAAACACACACACACACACACACACACACACACACACACACACACACACAGTTTATTGGAATGACTTACAGGCTGCAGAAAACCCAAAAAACCCAGTAATTGCTCAGTATACAAGGCTGGTTGTCTTGGCTGATCTGCAGTAGATGGTGGAATCCCAAGGACTCGGCTCCAATGTCAAGGGATGGATGTGCCGGCCAGGCAAGAGCAAGCAGGCAAAGAGCAAAGCCTCTCTCCTCCTCCTATGTCACTATGTAGGCTTCCAGCAGAAAGTGGGCCCAGGCTAAAGTGTGCCTTTCCTCCTCCAGAGCCATATCAAAGGTGTGTGTCTTTCTACCTCAAAGGTCTGGACTGGAAGTAGATTCACCCACTTCAAACCAAGCAAAAATAATCTCTCACAGGTGTGCCCTCTGTTTCTGGACTGTAGTTCATTTCAGTTGTGATCAAATTGACAGCCGAGAAGAGCCATCACAACCAGTTATCTTTTTCTTACTTGTCTCCTTCCTTTTTAACCTTTAACCTTATGTCTTTCTCTCTCTCTCTCTGTCTGTCTGTCTCTCTCTCTCTCTCTCTTTCTTTTTTGAGACAGAAGTCTTGGCTGCCCTAGATTTTCTTTGTAGACCAGGCTGGCCTTGAGCTCACAGAGACCTGCCTGCCTCTGCCTCCCTGAGTGCTAGGATTACAGGCATGTGCCACCCATGCCCAGTGGGTATATGACTTCAAAAATTTTTACTTTCATTTTATGTACATTGGTGTTTTGCCTGCGTATATGTCTGTATGATGATATGTCAGATCCCCTGGAACTGGGGTTGCAGACAGTTGTGAGCTTCATGTGGGTGCTGGGAATTGAACCCAGGATCTCTGGAAGAGCAGCTAATGCTCCTTCCTTCCTTCTTTTTGTTTTTTTGTTTGGTTTTGTTTGTTTTCTCAAGACCAGGTTTCTCTGAGTAATAGCCCTGGCTGCCCTGGACTCACTTTGTAGACCAGGCTGGCCTTGAACTCGCAGCGATCCACCTGCCTCTGCCTCCCAAGTGCTGAGATTAAAGGTGTGTGCCACCATGCCCAAAACAGCTAGTGCTCTTAACCACTGAGCCATCTCTCCAGCCCCGACAGATGATTTCTAAAGTCTAGTTTTAAACTGAGTGGCAGGCAACATATTACATAATAGGGAAATTCACTTTGTGTGTTGTTGTTTTAAAAAAATGAAGGTCCCAAACATTTGATTTTACCAACAAAGACTCAGGAGCCAGATGCTGGGGTGAAAACCTGCTAGCTTAGAGAGGCAGAGAAAGCACCCCGCTGACCTTCCTACTCAACTCATGTCTCAGAGGAAAAAACCTTAAAACCTTAAAGCCCAAAGCCCAAAGCTTGCTAGCTCAGCTGACAGCCAGGAAGAAAAATAAAAAAACTAAAAGCCAAAGAGCTTGCTAACTCAAAGCTCAAAAGCCCTCTTGTTATCCACGCTGTCTTAAACACCCTTCCACTCAAAGTCCCTTCTACTCTTTAATCCCTGTCAGCTGGTTTCTTGCTCCACCCCTTGACCTAAGGTTATCTTTATTAAATCCTGTGTACAGAAAGCTCTTGGATTAAAGGTGTACTCTAGGGCTGAGCCATGTGATAATCACCTGTTTACAATACACAGAAAGTGTTATGGTTAAAGGTGTGTGTTAGGGGCTGAACCACGCCAAACAAGAAAGAGGATTTTAGAGTTCACAGTCTTGGGGTTCACAATGGGATCAAATATCCTGCAACAGTGTGTGTGTGTGTGTGTGTGTGTGTGTGTGTGTGTGTGTGTGTGCGCGTGCGCGCGCACTTTTGGGCTTGAGTGGAGGCTTGAAGTCAGCCTCAGGTGTCATTGTCCCCAAACCATCTACTTTTTTCTTTGCAACAGGACTTTTCACTTGGACCTAGCCCTCACCCATCAGGCAAGTCTGGCCAGTGAGCCCCAGTAATCCGCCTGCCTCTGCCTTCACAACACTGAAGTTATAAGTCACAATTGGTATTCTTACATTGATTGGAGGTATCAAACCCAGGTCGTAGAGCTTGTGTGACCAGTAGTCTATATACTGAACCATCTTCCCAGACCCTCGCCTCTTCACGATTGCTTTTTTGGTTCACTTCTTGTGGTTTTTTTTGAACCTTGGTCTCCATCCACCCTCCCACAGACTTAGCTCCACCGCTTATTCCTAAGAGCCTTCAGCTTCCATAAATTGCTAGGAAACCAGAGAACTTCCTGTTATTCTGCAAACTGATGGTGAGGTGCTAAAAGCTGCACAGATTTGGAGTTCAGGATGCTCTGTTCTTTAGCTGTAATTGCTGTTTCTTCTTTAACTCTAGACATTATTCTGTCAAACAAAAGAAATTTTAGTCTTCACATGGCTATTATTATTTCATCAAAAAATTTTCTCCTTCATACAAGTGAATGGAAAAAGATTTCTGCATCATTGAAGATGCTTTTGTTTTGTCTCAGGGTTGGCCTCTGAAGACTCCCAGAAGAGGAAGATTTGACTTAGAAGTGAGCCCCAGAAGATTCGTTGGTTTCCTAGGGTAAGGCATAGCCAGTTGCTGCAAATATGGAGAAGACTGTGACCATTCAACTTAAAGATCATTTTTAAAATTGAAAAATGTTAAATGAGCTCTTGTTTTTCAAGTATACTACCTAAATGACGAATGCTTGATCTTCAGAATTTAATATCCCCGAAAATAGTGTGGGAATAAGGATTAAGTGGGATTTTGGTGGATTTAGGCTCGCTATCGCCAGCTTTGATGGGCGCAGAGTCAGTATCTGTGCTGAGGGCTGGCGAGAACTTACTTAGGCTGTGGAATAAGAGAACAATTTGTCTCCTTGAATTACCCTTCAAGAAGCCAAGCTCTTGATCCAGGAATGCGGTTCTCTAATCAGCCGCACACCCTGCAGGCGACGATGCGTCTTGGTTTTGAGTATTTTAATCGGCATGAGGGATGCTGCTGTATGCCTGATAGAACATAAGTATGTTTTCATGTGCTGTTTTCCTTGCTATCATGTATTCTCCAATGAGGTGAAATTACTTCTCTGTAGTCTAGTGGCCACATCAACATTTACTACACCGAATGGCTGTGTGGTACTTATCAGTGCTTGTGTTTGCTTTCTTTGCTCCATACCTCTGCAGTCAGGGGACTGAGGGATCCATGCTGGAGGTGCCCACTGGTACACGGTGTGAGGTTGTGTCTCTGTATATTCGACTGTTGACTGTAAAACTTGCAGAGAGCTAAGTGCTAGCCTACTAGCCAGAGCTTGTGTGTGATAAATATAGATGTACACTTGCCTATTGATGTGATAAGGAGCTGACGGCCAATATCTGGGCAGGAAGTCGAGGGTAGAACTTCCAGGAGAGAGAGAGGAGAAGAAAGCAGAGTCACCAGCAGGACACGGAGATGAGTAGACAGACGTGAACAGGAGCCAAGAAGCAGAGCTAGCTACGTGGCAGGACATAGAGCCAGGACTAGTTGGGTTAAGCGAGACAGCTGGCTGGCAATCTGCCTAGCTAAAACTCCTAAGATTTAAAATAGTAAAAACAAAAACAAAAACAAAAACAAAAACAAAACCAACAACCCTCTGTGTCATCATTTGTACCACTGGCAGGTCCAAAAGTCCCACTAGGTACCCATATACCATGCGGATCCCAGGGTAGTGGTTCATGAACTCAAGAAAGAATCGAACAGAAAGGGTGGAGTGAAACATGGCTGTGTAGACTCTTAGCTTTGTAACTATTTCAGGTTGAGTTGGTCCACACGGGTGTGACCTCTCCTGTTGTCCATGTTGGAATCAGGGAAACACAAGCTCCTGTGAGAGCCAAGACAGCTGCATTAGAATCAGTAAGTAAAGAAACCTGGGGGCTGCTCACAGGTCAGAGAGCGGTTCTACTTCTGCATGGGCGGGCCTTGCTGTTTGCCGCAGTCCGTGCGCTAGCACAGTTCTTACTTAGCACGTGTGCCCAGCTGTACTTCTGAAGGCGGCTCATTTGCTCTGTGCCAGCTGGTCCCCTCCCTCAAGGGTGCTGGCCGAGTCTCTAAAGAGAACCTGTAGAAAGGTCTGTAACGGAGGATGACTCTGCTGCCTTGCCTGGGTTCTGGAGTGAGGACTGGTTTTGGGAACAGAGACAAAGCGAGTCGGTGGACGGAACTAGGGGCGAGTGTCAGTCAGAGTCTAGAACCTTCGGATTTGAGCATCTGCCTGAAGGGCGTGGACAGAGGCATCGATAGAAAAAGTGGCAGTGGATGGTGGCCTAGGAAGCAGCGCTGCGCAGTGTTGTTTTGTCTTCCGGTGGTGGTGGTACTGGAGACTGAGCCGGGACTAGGCTAGATGAATGTTCTTTTCTGAGCTGTGCCTCCATCTCTACACACAGGGGTGATGGATAGGATGTGTGGGGAGAATCTTCTCCTATCTCCTTGATGCCTGGGCCCCCTGCGCCCAGCTTTGTTTTCTGCCCGAGGCAGGACCGAGGAAGGCATCCTAGAACTCAAGTGAGCTGCATGGTTTTCACTTGCCAGCGGGGAAACAAAGCTCTAGAACTGGCTGTAGCTTCAACAGGGCCCATCAATATTGTTGACCTAGTAATCCAGCTCCCTGGGACTCCCCAAAGGCCTGGGATTAAAGCCAAGATGCAGGCTCAGCCTGCCAGGAAGCACTGCTGTCATCATTACAGCCCTCAGGACGCACGAGCTGATCCTCCCAGCATCTCTCTCTCTCTCCTTGGTGCCTTCTGAGGACTCCGGGGATAAAGACGGTGCCAGCCGGTCTCACCTTAGGCTCTGTGAAAGGCAGCTCTTACAGCGCCATTGGGCATCGAAAGAAGCGTCCATTTTTCATGCCACCATATTATAGGAGTATAGGAAGTTGGTCAGAATCGTCAGTAGTCTCCCGTCTGGAAGGCAACATGCTTTTAGCCTACAACTTGTTTATAGGACCCTGCCTGTGCACCCTGGGACTCTGCCTGTGCACCCCAAGGCTCCGGGAGGGGGGGGCAATTAGAACTGTATCCATGCCGCTGTGGCTGGCTTCAGTGGCTCTTTGGCATGAGTTTGTTTTTGCATTTGAGAGCATTTTCGCATCATACCTGGAGAAGATGAAGCTGGCGTGGGGAGAGAAAGCTTCGGTGTGAACTCCTGGAATGAAGGGTCCCCTGTTCAGAGCGGCTTGGCAGTGTCATGGCGGCGGCATCCAGGGCACTCCCCGGCAACTTCTCCTCCCAAGCAGACGAGGCTCAGTTTCTTGGCCAGATGTAGCAACGAGAAAGAAACTGCATCAGCTTTGAGACCCTAAGGAGTGGTTTCACCAAAAGACATCTTAGCTGACATGGGGGAATTTAGACAACAGAAGACCCAGGAACGGTTGAAGCTTTCGGCAGTTTTCTAGAAGCGTCTTAAGTAAACACAGTGAAATGCATCGACATCTTCAATGAAATGTAAAAACCTTTCATAAAAGTGGAAGTTTTTTTTTATGGCTTTGTTTAGATAATTATCTCACTTGTTTTTCCCACTAATTAATTAATTAGCATCCCAATTGGAGCTCCTCTTCCCTCTCCTCCCAGCTGTTTCTCCCCTCCCCTCCCCCTGTACCCCCTCTTTTTCTCCTCAGAGAAGGGGAAACCCCCATGGATATCATCAACCCATCTGGCATATCAACTTGTAGTAGGACTGGGTGCATCTTCTTCTACTGAGGATAGACCAGGCGGTCCAGTTAGGGGAAAGGCATCCAAAGGCAGGCAACAGAGTCAGACAGCCCCTTCCCCTGCTGTGAGAGGTCCCACATGAGGACCAAGCTGTGCATCTGTTACAGATGTGTAGGAGGCCTCGGTTAGTCCCATGCATGCTCTCTGGTTGTGGCTCAGTCTCTGTGAGTCCCTATGGGCCCAGGTTATTTGATTCTGTGAGGTTTCTTGTGGTGTCCTTGACCCCTCCGGTGCCTTCAATCCTTCCTCTCCCCCTTCTACAAGATTCTCTGAGGTCCACCTAATGGTTGCCTGTAGGTCTCTGCATCTGTTTCTATCAGATGCTGGGTGAAGCCACTTAGATGACAGTTATGCTAGGCTCCTGTCTGCATGTATAGCAGAATATTATTAATAGTGCCAGAGATGAGCTCTCTCTCAGAGCATGGGATTCAAGCTGGGACAGTCATTGGCTGGCCATTCCCTCACTTTGAAACAGAGATTACAAAATCTGGGGAGAGAGGCATCAACTAGACTGTTCTTTTAAAACAGAAGTTTTTGGTTTTGATTTTTGAGACAGGGTTTCTCTGTGTAGCCTTGACTGTCCTGGACTCGCTTTGTAGACCAGGCTGGCCTCGAACTCACAGAGATCTGTCTGCCTTTGCCTCCCTCCCCAAGTCCTGGGATTAGAGGTGTGGGTCACCGCACCCAGCTGAAGAATTTTTAATATACAAACAAAAACAAACCGGATAACAAATTTATTGTAATCTGATAGAATCACATTTTAATGTAAGCATCATAAAATTTAGCGAGAAGGAAAAAAAAAAAAGCAAAAAAGCCCAGTGAGAAGCCAGAGGAAGAGAAAAGACACAACATGGAGACGGCTAGAAAGTCCGGTCTTTTCTCTTAAGAAAGCTACAAGTTGTCTTCCAGACCCAGGGGACAGTTTGTCCTGAGGGACACACTCTGCTCCCTGTTTATCTCTGTACCTCTTATAGGCAGAAAAAACAGTGGGTCAAAGGTTTTGGAAGTCCTTCCTGGTTATAGGAGGTGACCAGTTCACGGTCCATATCCCCCATTGTTGGGAGTCTTAGCTAGGGTCACCCTTACATGTAAGGAACTTTTAAGGGGATAATTCTATGACGAAGCTGATGTACTACTAGGCAGGGCTCTCTAAGAGAGCCAAGGGAACATGCACGTATACATATGTATATGAGAAAAAGAAATTTGCTAGGCTGGCTTATGTGATAGGAACTAGACAGTCCAACAATGGGGGCGGGGCTGCATGCCAGAGAGGCGGAGAGCCTGGTTGCCATTCAGGCCCCGATGCTGGATGCAGCTCTAATCTGATGCCCAAGGCTTGAAGGATCCTTACGGAGTTGCTGTTTTTAGTTTACACAGGACTTAAGGCCACAAGGTTGCTTCTTTCAAACACTAGAAGGCCCGAGAGCCCAAGAGCGATAATCCGAGTTCTCTGGTGCTCCATATAACTGGGGTGTGTCTGCTCACAGCAGCAGACCAGTGACACAGGTCCAGGAGGTGTATGTACGGCCTGGGAGAGCTCAGTGGGGGGGGATTGGAGAGTGATGTGGAGCCAGGAGAACAGAGTTCGGGTTCATGTGCCAGCCATGACCTGCGTGACCTTGAGTGTCACTGATCCCTGTCGTATTACCTTTCCCCAGCTGTACAATAAGAGATGTGACTTTCTTTTAACACTTGCCACACAGGGGTGGTGACCATCCAGTGAGGTCCTCTCAGCCTCATTTAGCTGGCTATCTTTTATATGTACCCTAAGCCCGAATCAAGGGCTAATCCGCCCTCCCCCCCATCAGGTCTTGGGACACTTGGAGCATATCACGTTAACAGGGCCAGAGGGACTCTATGAGGAGACTCACGGTGGCACTGGCAATAGTCTTCCAGAACAGAAGTGCTACCTGACAGATTACAGGGCAAACTCAGCACGTACTCACGGCCCCGGTGCTACCTACAGCGACTATGCTGAGGACCCAGCATGGTCCCCGAGCTGTAGAAATAAAGGACGAGGCAGCAGGGTTGCAGCTGAAGATACGCGCTGGGCACTGTGCCCTACACGCTTATTCTATACATAGGAAAATGGCGTACAAAGTGACCAAGAATGTGATTCCTATTTATTTATATTTGCGTCTTGTTTCATAATGAGTGAAGTGGATTATAAAAATAGATACAACGAAACAAGGAAATATAAAATAAAAATAAAGCTGTGATCATGAATGCATTAGTTTGGGTTTGCTAAAGATTGAACCAGTATGATCAATCTATCTATCAGACTATATATTATCTATCTATCCGCCCATCATCTATCTTTTATTGTCTATCTATCCATCAGTCTTCTATCATATATTTATTTATGTATTATCTAGCTATCAATAGGCAGTTTATCAACAATCTCTGTCCTGTCTACCAACCTATCTACCCACTCATCTCCTAATTGACTAGGGGAGGCGGCTCACATAGTGATGGAAGTTGAGAATTCCCATGGTATTCGCTGTTTGCACTACGGAGACCCCGGAGTGCTGCTTCTGTGATTTAGTTCCAGACCCCAAGCCTCAGCCCCACAGGTCTCATGGTGCAATTCTCATTCTGAGACCACAGGCCTAAGCACCAGGGTGGCTGGTCCTGGTTATAAATCCCGGAGTTCTGATGTCAAGGGCAGGAGAATCATGGTCTCTCCCAGAGCGAGTCCTTTCTGGCCTTCTTGTTACACCCAAGCACACAGCTGGCTAGATGGTGCCTGTCCACCTCCTGCCCACCTCCTGCCCACCTCCTGCCTGCCTCCTGCCCGCCTCCTGCCCGCCTCCTGCCCACCTCCTGCCCGCCTCCTGCCCGCCTCCTGCCCGCCTCCTGCCCACCTCCTGCCCACCTCCTGCCCACCTCCTCCCACCTCCTGCCCGCCTCCTGCCCACCTCCTCCCACCTCCTGCCCACCTCCTGCCCACCTCCTCCCACCTCCTGCCCACCTCCTGCCCACCTCCTCCCACCTCCTGCCCACCTCCTGCCCACCTCCTGCCCACCTCCTGCCCACCTCCTCCCACCTCCTGCCCACCTCCTGCCCACCTCCTGCCCACCTCCTGCCCACCTCCTCCCACCTCCTGCCCACCTCCTGCCCACCTCCTGCCCACCTCCTGCCCACCTCCTCCCACCTCCTGCCCACCTCCTGCCCACCTCCTGCCCACCTCCTCCCACCTCCTGCCCACCTCCTGCCCACCTCCTGCCCACCTCCTGCCCACCTCCTCCCCGCCTCCTGCCCGCCTCCTGCCCACCTCCTCCCACCTCCTGCCCACCTCCTGCCCACCTCCTGCCCACCTCCTGCCCACCTCCTCCCACCTCCTGCCCGCCTCCTGCCCACCTCCTCCCACCTCCTGCCCACCTCCTGCCCACCTCCTGCCCACCTCCTGCCCACCTCCTCCCACCTCCTGCCCACCTCCTGCCCACCTCCTGCCCACCTCCAGGGTGGCTCTTCCTGTTCAGTCACACTGGCAGCCTCTGGAGATGTGCACGTGGACAAACTCACACACAATGTTCCGTGAGCTCGCTAGGCCTTCTTAAAGCCAGTCAACTTGACACCTAACAGCAACCATCACAACGGAGAATAAACTGACAGGGTGTCTAAGAGGGAGGAGAGACCAGTGCATGTCAAGTAGCAGCAACACGTAAACACGCACATACACACGCACATCAGTACTGTCAACGGACCTGCTAGCTTGTTGGCATTTGACGTTATGTTGCTGCGGGTCATGACTCATGATTCAGTTTAGTATGGAGTCCCAGTCAATGGATAACAGAACAGCAAATAATACCTTATTTTTGACGCAGGATTTTTCTCTGTAGCTCTGGATAGCTTTGAACTCACTACATAGCCCAGGCTGGCCTTCAACTTGTTACCCTTCTGTTCAAGCCCCTTGGGTGCTGGGATCCCAGGTATGTTCCAGCATGCCTGGTAGCAAATTATAATTATAAGCAGAATGGAGCATTCTCTGTTTTTTTTTAATGATGTTGTAGTCGACCTTAAAAATCTAGTGCTGCGGATGTAGCTGAGTGGGAAAGTGCATGCTTAGCAAGTACAAGTGCTGGTTCGATTGCTAGAACTACAGTGAGAAAGAAAGAAAACTAAACCAACATGGCAGCTGCATCACGGTCTCTACTTCAACTATGCTACTTCTCCATTTTTTTAAAATGAGAGAGAGAGATGTTTTTTCTCTCGTGTGTATACACCTTTTGTCTGCATGTGTGTTTATCATGTGCATGCCTGGGGCCCACAGAGGTCAGAAGAGGGCAGCAGGCCCCCTGAACCTGGAGCTACAGATGGTTGGGCGGCACCGCGTGGGCGCTGGGAGTGGAACCTGCTGGGTCATCTGCAAGAGTAACAGGCGCTCTTAACCTCTCAGCCATACAGCCCCCGGCAGGACCCACATAACCTTGCTTAGGCCCCCACTCTTTGCTTGGCTCAGCTCTTCATTATGGGGGGGTCAACCGAGCCTTGGTGGCTTTTGATCTTTCTTCTTCCATTGCCTTGATTTGGCTCGGAGAAGAACATGCGTGTGGGGGAGGGGAGTAGTTCTTTGGAGCTTTTCAGAAGTGCAGGGGGGGGGGAGGGGGAGGGCTCACAAGATGGGCAATGGACGCATCCCAAAGGCTGGAGAGGTGGCTCAGTGGATAAGCACTTGCCCTGTAAATATAAGGATTGGGATTTGTATCCCCAGAACCACATAAAGGCCCGGTCATCATGGTGGCCATCTGTCACCCCAGCACTCGGAAGGCAGAGATGGAGCATCCTGGGGCCCACGGGCAGTATGCTTTGGTCAAATTGAACCGCCCTTACCCGCCTCCTTTCCAGTCTTTTCATTTACGAGGTTTTTGTTTTTGTTTTGTTTTATTTTTTTTAAGATTTGCTTATTTTATGAATATGTTTCTGTTGTAGGATAATCTGATGTATTTTGATGCTAATTACTGCTTGCTGTCTGACCCACCTTTTGCTTAATAAAAAGCCATTCCACATGGGCAGGGCAGGAGATAGGTGGGGCTTAGAAAGGGTGGAATTCTGGGAAGAAAGACGGCCACAAGAGGAAAGGAGGGAGACGTGAAGGGAAGAGAGGGAGGCTGCCATGGCTTAGCTGGAGGAGAAGCACATGGCCCATGGCGTGGATGGAGAATCCAGCCCAGATGAAGAGCATTAGCAAGTATTTGGGATTATGGATGGGAGGTAGCTTAATAGAGGTTATTGGAAGCAGATGGCGTGGGATTGAGGCAGGAATTCCATGCCTGCCCCACTATGGGAGGTAGTTTAGAGGATTGATAGCTGTCCTGCCTTAGGTTAACTAAGGCTATTTAAAAATGTAACAAGTGTCTGTGTCTTGATTGATCACTAGCTGGGCCTACAGGTAATACAGATAATACAGATAATACAGATAAAATTTAAAAACAATATATTTTGGCTGTGTGCACATAAATGCACCACATGGGTGCAGTGACCATGGAGGCCAGAAGAGGGCACCAGATTCTTGTAACTGGAGTGCAAAACGATTGTGAACTACCACAGGGGTGCTGGAAACCAAGCCTGGGTCTGCTGCAAGAACAGCAATGCTCTTAACTGCTGAGCAGTCCCTCCCCTCCCCCACTCCCCCTTATTTACAAGAGTTTAAGCTGAGACCCTATTAAACACATTGCAATGGACTTTACTGAGAACTCACCCCCCCCCCCATTAAAGATTTATTTATATGTATGTAGTGCTCTGTCTGCATGTACATCCTCAGGCTAGAAGAGGGCACCAGATCTCATTATAGATGGTTGTGAGCCACCATGTGGATACAGGGAATTGAACTCAGGACCTTTGGAAGAGCAGCCAGGGCTCTTAACCTCTGAGCCATCTCTCCAGCACTGAGTACTGTCTTTTACTACTACTAATACGAATACAATTGATTTTGAGTTTTTTGTTGTAAAATTATTTGTTATTTTTCTTTTTGCTATGACAGAATACCTGATGAAAGCAACTTAAGGGAACAAGGGAGGCTTAATTTTTGACTCACAAATTCCATCCAGGTGGCAGGGGGCTAGGCAGCCGGTCACATATCATCCATAGTCAGTAAGCAAAGAAAAATGAATGCTGATCCTCACCTGGCTTTCTCCTTTTTATTCAGTCAGAGAGCCCATGACACTGAGGGGAAGTGACGATAGCCTATGGAAGCTGCTGCCTGTATGATGGCTTTTCATCTTCAGTTAAATCTTTCTGGACACACACACACACACACACACACACACACACACACACACACACAGGCACACACACGTGCACATGCACACACACACACACGTGTTTCCATAGTGATTCAAAACCATTCAAGCAGGCAATGACTGTCGACTATCATAGAAACATTTAATTATAGTATAATCTTATTTATTTAGTTCTTTACAATAGCTTTAGTGTCAGAAACCAAAGATATCTTGGGATGGAAGTTGGGTAATAGACTTTACTCATATCAGATAAGGTTTGTATATGACCGGCGTTGGAAGTTTATTTTCAAATCCATCACCCACATCTCTGGTCGAGGACTCGTAGTGGCCGAGGTTGGAGAAGCTGGCACATGACAGCCTAGCTTCTTGCTGGTAGGTCACAAAGGCTAGCAGAAAAAACGTGAGACACCTGAAGAGCACACCCAGGATCTAGCTGAGAGAGTTCAGAAGGCTGGGTACAGTGGCACACACCTGGGTAACTCAAGAGGCTGAGGCAGGGGGATCACAAGCTTGAGGCTGGCGTGGGCTTCACTGTGAGTTTCAGAAGAGGCTGAGCTACTTAGCAAGAGGCTGGCTCAAGACACTGAGAAGAACGCGGCAGCCACAGCAGCAGCAACTCCGGAGAAGTGCAAGGGGACTCTGTCCAGGTGCCTGTTAAATTCACCTCGGAGAAGTGTTGACTAGTGCAAAGATGAGTGAACGAGCTCCTACAAGGGCGAGGTTGATGGTTACAGGTCTGCTTTTCTTTTTGTAGAAAACATTGGAGAAATGGGCAAAAACATAGACCATCCCCTTGCGGCTGAAACAAACAAACTGCCAGATTATGTCTCCTTGGTAATCACTCCTTCTTACAACAGACATTGCATATCCTCAGAAGAGAAGGCACACGTGCAGGTCGCTCCACTGAAAATTTCCTTACCACCACACGATAATGAGTGAAAATGGGCGGAGATTTGGCTTTGACCACCACCCCACCTCCTTAGGATTGTCTGCCTCCGTTCTGTGGTCTCTGGATTCCTTAGGCTGCTCAAAGTCCCCAGCACTTGTGACAGTGACCGAAGTCCTGCGACTTAAGCGTTCAGTTGGATGCAGGGTCACTCCCTCCCAGGTCAGAGCCCGGGCCACCGCCATGGCTGCTTCGGAAGGCGGGACAATTTCCTTTTCAGTCCCGCCAATTTTTGTGGCCAATAGAAAAACCAACACCTGGGAGCCGTGGTTCCGCCCTCTAAGTGGTGGTTCTGCTGGGGTTGCGGAGGATGAAGCTTCACGCCCAGGTCTGAAGGAAAATCTGTGTTCAGAGAGGCAGGCAGGCTCCCTGCCAGCACGTCCAGTTCCTGTCACCTGCTGTGCTCGTGGGAAAGAAAGGACACGCATAGTTAATCCACAACTATTTGGTGTCAAGATCTGTGCTAGAGGCTTGTGTGTGGGCTCTCACCCAGCACACCCGAGGATGGGGAAACTGAGGCTCGGAGAAGTCATGAGCTCAAACGTAACAGGACACGGAGCTGAGCTGTATCGGCTTTGCTCTCTCCCACGAGGTTCTTCTTGGGGGAAAAAAATGCAGATTGTATGGTTGGTCTCTAGCATTTCCCAGTGTTCCCGGCAGGCTATCCAGAAAAGACACATTTTATTTATTAGTTTTCAAAATATTTATTTTACGTGTACTTGCTTTTTGCCTGCATGTATGTCTGTGCGTCTTGTGGGTGCAGAGCCTGTGGAAGCCAGAGAAGGGCGTGAGATCCCCCAGACCCCTTAGCCATCATGTGGACGCTGGGAAGTGAACTTGGGTCTTCTGGAAGAACAGCTAGTGCTCCTAACCCCTGAACCCTCTCTCCCACCCCCAGAAAGGAAATATTTAGACAATAAACAGAGAGCGGTAAACTCCCCCACTTATTGAAAAAGGTTGACTGTCCACATGATTGCTGTGTGGGGATTTGTGCATCCTACAAGTCAGTGCCCGTCAGCAGTGATAGCATACTGTTGATGGGAAACTACAATGTAAAATAAAATTACAAGTTGCATATTACAGAAAATTTTTGCAATGCATTATCACGTGACCATACACACACACACACACACACACACACACACACACACACACACACACACCACACACACTAACCATTTAGGTACATCTAAATAAAATATACGTAAAGCAATCCGCAGAGGATGCCTGACTCCCTGGATAGTACCTAGTTCTATGTGTTTTATTTTCTCTCTCTTGCTCTCATATATATGCTGTATGTATGTATATATGTATATATATATATATATATATATATATATATATATATATATATATATATTAAACTACTAATAGCTAATAAATAAGTGGAACAATTAAGACAGTAATTGTTACAGTAATTGTTACTGTAATAACATGGCCAGCTTCACTACTCCTGGACGCTGAGGCTGGTATGAAGTTATTGGAACACCAGCACGAGGGCTTGGCAGTGGGTCTGCCAGCTTCTGTGGAGGCTGAGCAGCTGGTGGGCAGTGAGCATGGTGTGGATGTGTGGGATATAGGATGGTTCATATCCTAGGCAGATGGGTCAGGACAGCGTGAGAATTCAATAAGGCACCTTAGAATAGCATGTTATTTCTTGATTTTTAAAAAATTTATTATTTTTAATACATGGTAGTTTTTAAAAAAATAAGCAATGCAAAAAACACTGGGTGTGATTGTGGCACTCTTTATTTTATTTTATTTTATTTTTTATTTTTTGTTTGTCGAGGTTTCTCTGTATATCCTTGGCTGTCCTAGACTTGCTTTGTAGGCCAGGCTGGCCTCGAACTCACAGCGATCCACCTGCCTCTGCCTTCCAAATGCTGGGATTACAGGTGTGCGCCACCACTTTAATACATGTTTTTTCTTACCGACTGTCTTCCCCCAGTCTCCTCCCCCTCCCCAATCATCTCTTACTTGTCCCTTGCTCCACAGCTGACTCCCTTCTGTGTTCTTGCCACATGTATTTTATTACTTTTTTTTATGCCACAAGTTAAGATTTCTTTTTCTTGTCTCATGGTCCCCTTTCTAGTTTCATTACCTATAACTACCCAAACATACAAATATATCCAGATACAAAAATTAAAACCTAGGCTTTGCATATGAGGAAAAAAAATCCAGTATTTGTCTTTCTAAGTTTGGCTGACTTTGCTTAGCGTAATTGACTTCCAACTAGATCCATTATTTCTACAAATGTCATTATTTCAGTTTCCTCTAAAGCTGAATAAAATTCCACTGTGGTGCATATTATATGTTTTTATTCATTCATCTGTTGATGGGCATCTAAGCTCCTTCAATTTCTTTGATATTATAGAGAAGCAATGAGCATGCATATGGTGGAAGGACTTGGAGTCTTTTAAGAATACACCAAATGGTGTGGTAAATCTAGTTATAGCTTTCTGAGAAATTGCCACATTAATTTCCACAGTGGTGGTATCAGTTTTTACTCAAGAGAGACCGAGGACCCCTTTAGCCCTGAGTGCTAACCAGCATTTGTTGTCACTTGTTTTCTTTATTTTTATTTAACGCATATGGCGTTTTGTTTGCAAGTGTGTCTGTGCACTACTTGTACGCCTAGTGCCTGAGTAAGCCAGAGGAGGGCACTGGATTCCTAGAACTGGGGTCACACAGATGGTTGTCAGCTGCTGAGTGGGTGCTGTGACTCATACCCCAGTGCTCTGGAAGAGCAGCCAGTGCTCTTAACTGCTGAGCCATCTCCAGCCTCTGCCACTTGTTTTCTTTCTTTCTTTCCGTCTTTCTTTCTCATTCATTCATTCACTCATTCATTCATTCACTTTACATCCTGATTGTAGCCCACTCTTTCTTCTCCTCCAGGTCCCCCCCCCTCTCTCTTCCCTCTCCCCTTCTCCCCTACTCCTCAGAAAAAGGTAGCCCCCCACCAACCTACCCCAGCACATCAAGTCATATCAGGACTGAGTGTGTCCTCTTCCCCTGTGGTCTAGAGAGGCAGCCTCACCAGGAGGAAGTGATCAAAAAGCAGGCAACAGAGTCCATGTCAGAGACAGCCCCTGCTCCCCTTACTAGGAGACCCACATGAAGCCTGAGCTGCCCATCAGCTACATCTGTGTAGGGGGCCCAGTCCATGCATGGTCCTTGGTTGGTGCTTCAGTCTCCACCAGCCCCACTGGGTCCAGGTCACTTGGCTCTGTTGTCTTCTTGTAGAGCTCCTGTCCCTTCTAGATCCTTCTATCCTTACCCCCACTCTGCCACAAGCCTCCCTTTCTCCCTTTAGGGAAAAAAACTTGGCAAATAAAAATAAATGAACAAGAAAAATTTAAAAACTCAAAATGCAAGAAACACCAACACACCAACCCCCCCAAAACTCAAAAACAAACAAACAACCCCCCCAGCTAACCCACTAACCAACCAACCACCACCACCAACAACAAAACAAAACAAAACAACAACAACCCCAACCAACCAACCAACCAACCAACCAACCAAACCAAAAAACCCCCAGAAAATTGGAAACTATAATATATAGCCAAAAGACCAGAAAGAGTTTAAAAAATGCCCAGCAGAACAAGGTGGTGCACGTCTTTAGTCCCAGCACTTGGGAGGCAGGCAGATCTCTGTGAGTTCGAGGCCAGCTTGGTCTACAAAGCAAGTCCAGGACAGCCAAGGCTACAACAGAGAAACCCTGACTCGGGAAAAAAAAAACTCCAAACAAAGCAATATGAAATGTTTGTGAGTCTTAGCATCTGTTTTGATTTGTTGCTGGGTGTAGCCTCACAGAGGACAGCTATGCTAGGCTCCCGTCTGCAAGCATAGCAGAGTATTTTCAACAGTTTCAGTGGTTGGCTGTCTCCCATGGTGTGGGTCTCAGATAGGGTCAGGCATTGGTTGGACATTCCCTCAATCTCTGCTCTATCTTTATCCCTGTACATATTGTAGGCAGGGTAAATTTTGGGTCAAAGTTTTTGTGGCTGGGTTGGTGTTCCCCTCCCTCCATTAGGCGTCCTGTCTAGTTAGAGGGAGTCCTCTTCACTCTCCACTGACCCTGGCTACTAGGTGTCTCAGCTAGAGTCACCCCCATATCCTGGCTACTAGGTGTCTCAGCTAGAGTCACCCCCATATCCTGGCTACTAGGTGTCTCAGCTAGAGTCACCCCCATATCCTGGCTACAAGGTGTCTCAGCTAGAGTCACCCCCATATCCTGGCTACTAGGTGTCTCAGCTAGTCACCCCCATATCCTCCAGGAGTTTGTCATAGGTCTGCAGCTTGTCACACCACTTGGTTTCTTGATGATCGCTGTCTTAGGATTTGTATTGTTGTGATGAAACACTATGACAAAAAGTGACCTGGGGGAGGAAAGGGCTTATTTTGTTTATATTTTCATATCACTGTTCATCATCAAAAGGCAGTCAGGGAAGGAGCTCAGATGGGGGGGGGGCTGCTGCTTACTCGCTTGCCCACCCCTAGCTTGCTCAGCTGAGATTTTTTTTTTTAATACAACTTAGGTCCATCTGCCCAGGGATGGCACCTCCCACACTGGGCTGAGACCTCCCACATCAGTCGGTAATTAAGAAATGGCTTGCCCACAGGCCAGACTGGTGGGGACATTTCATTAAATGCAGCTCCCTCTTCCCAAATAACTCCAGCTTATGTCAAGTTGACATCAAACTCACTAGCACAATAGCCATTCTGACTTTGGAATCTCAAAGCAATTTAAGTTTTTATTTCCCTGATGGATAAAGATGCTGAAACGTTCTTCAAATAGCATTGGTCACCTAGGTTTCTTTTGAGAACTGTCAGTCTATTCCGTTAGCTCACTTATGGATTGGTAAATTTGTTTTTTCATGGTTAAAATTTTGCAATTCTTTATATATTTCAACATGCTACTCAGAATACTTTGTAATTGAAAACTTAATGTTTACTTCTTGTTTTTTTAAAATTTAATACTTTTATCAAATTTTTAAAAAAATATAAAGTTAGGGCTGGGATGAAGAGTTGGTGGGCAAAACGCTTTCTGCATAAGAATGAAGACACGAGTTTGGTCTGTGTGTAGTGGCACACCTCTGTAGCTTTGGTGCAGGTGGGGGGTGGGAGGTGGAGGGTGGGAGGTGGGGAGCACATCTGTAGCCTTAGTGCGGGGGAGGGGGGTGAGGGCAGGAAGGCAGACACAGGTGGATCTTGAGGCCCTCACTGGGCGGCCAGACCAGCAAACCAGTGAGCTCCAGGGCCAGTGAGACATGCTGTTGTGAAATATAAGAGCGAGGCAGAAGATGACTAGTCTTGACCTCTGGCCTCCCTGTGTACACACATGGACAAGCACACCTACATGTATATATGTATCTCCCAATGCATACATATAACCACACAGAGAAAGAATTATAAAAATTATTAAATATTGTAAAGAAATCTGTGGTATTTTATAAAGTATTTCAAACATGTATATATATAACAAACAACATGCATTTTGAAATACTTGTAATATCTTATGACTTCTGAAAGCGTATGAAGTGAAACCTGGCTTAGATAACAGCTAACACATATTCTAAAACTTGTGGTGGTAGCACACACCGGACAGTGTTTGGGGGTCACTGGTGGAGCCGCTAGGTCTAAGAGCCAGGGGCTCAGCACAGGTTAGGAAAGAAGTGCTCTGACCAGTCACACAGGCACAGCTGACAGCCAGGAGGGAGGCTGGGATCAGGACGTGAGTGTCTGGTGCTGAGGGTGCTGAGGGGCGTTGCTGGGGTGCGGGTGGCAGAGCTTCTGGATAAGAGACCCCTGGAGGGCCCCACATCTGTGGGGAGCCTGTCCTATAATCTTTCCAGGCGTGCGCATCAGGGCGACTCGCTCACTAGTTGTATGACCTTAGGCGACTTACCTACTGTTGGCTACATTTTTTTTTTACGTGAGAATGATATGAGTAACAGGGCCCACTCACTTGGTTGCTGTGACGATCAGGTGACACTGTAAAGCTTAGTGGCTGGCCCAGCAAACATTTGCTCACTGTCAGCTGACAGTACTTGTGTGGGATGAACAATGCAGTGTCAAGTGGAGTGAGCCGCCATGCTTATTCCTTGATGGTCCAGAGCCCCGTGCAGACATCCAAATCTGTGGGTGCTCGACTCTTTTACTGAAAATGTAGAGTTTGCGTCTAATGGATGCCTAATCTCCCATGTTGCTTGAATCACCTCTAGATTACTTAGTGTGCAATGCTGTACGAATTCAATACAAACTGTTTTCAATCTCTCTCTTACACACACACACACACACACACACACACACACACACACACACACACACTATACTTTGACTATATCCCCATTAGTGTTCACTCTTCTCCCCCTTTGATTACCAATAAACCTTTTTACCCCCAGCAAACTCCCTGCATCTTCCATGTCTCTGTTTAGTGCCCCCACTGCATTTCAAATGCATTAAACCTTTCCTAGCTCCTGTTGTTTGAATCCTTGGCTGTAGAGCCCATAGCTGTAGACCACTCACTGTATTCTATTTCAATCAATAAAACTATAGAGTTATTGAGTTCAGTTGTAAGTTAATTTCAGCCCAAGTTCTAGTTTGTAATTCTCAAACACTGAGGGAGAGGGCTGCGAGTGTAAGCTGGTCAAACCCCTATTTCCTTTCCCGGGCCACACCGTGGCTTAGAAGTGGACAAGGTCTCTGCTGCTCTAGGCTGTGCCTCATGTCTTAGGGAAAAAAAAGACCCTCCCCCCTTCGATGATGGTTTCCCTCACACCCTGTGCGCACATCGGCCTGCAGGTCCCTTCAAGTTGCCTGTCTGAGTCTCTGGGGAGCAGAGGCCTATTCATAGTGTCAGTACTGACTGCGGTGCCTGAAGACATACACGTATTTTTAGTATTTCCTCCTTGGGGTCTGGCTAAAAAGGTCATGGTTATTTTCAGGCCTAATGTCAACTTCTGGATAGCCAAGGTGAAGGACTCATTTCTGTAGAGAGGGCCCCAGCAATGTCAGGATACAGGTTTTTCCTTCTCCTGGAAATGTCATTTTTCTAATGGCCTATGAGGAAAGTACTTTGTAAACCCCAAATCAGTTGGTAGGGCTTCTCAGAAAGGTGAGGAGGATGAGGCACTGGGCCGAAAGCTGCCCTGGAGAAGAGGAGCCAGCAGTCCAGGCAGCAGATGGACTAAGGCCATGAGTGGCAGATGCAGAGGCTTTGGGTCTGTGGTTTCTGTTCATCAGAGCTAAGAGGGCCTGGAGCTCAGACTGGAAAAGCATCTCAGCCTTGAAAGCATCCAAGCACAGACAGGGAGCGGGTGGAGGCCAGGGTCTGTGGACACACTGCATGAGGGCATGGGAGGCCCTTGCAGTGCTAGGGGCCGATGAATCTGAAGGAGGTGGGGACGGGGCACTGGTCAAGGTGAGTGCCCAATGAGTAAGGCAGTCCCTGAAGGGTGAACTTCTCTGTTGCTTGGGGCTGGTTCTGTGTATCAGTTTTTTTTCATGTCTCTTCTAATCTCCAGGGAATTACATTATCCCCATGTGATGGTTAAATTAAATAGAACTAAGGTATAGTTTTTTCACCCTTCTACCCCAAATTTCAATAGAAACCATTTTAAGATTTGTCTTGTCTGCTCTTTTAAAAATATTTTTAAAATTGTGTGTGTGTGTGTGTGTGTGTGTGTGTGTGCGTGCCTGTGTGTATGTGGGTGCTGTACCTTGGGAGGCCAGAAGAGGGCCTCAGTCCCTTGGAGCTGGAGTTACAGTAGGCTGTGACCCACCCAAAGTGGGTGCTGAGAACTGAACCTGAGTCCCCTGTAAGAGCAATGTGTGCTCTCACCACTGAGCCGTCTGTCTCTCTAGGCCCTGTCTTATTGAATTTTTTTCCGAGACAGGGTTTCTTTGTGTAACCCTGGCTACCCTGGACTCCATTTGTAGACCAGGCTGTCCTCGAACTCACAAAGATCCGCCTGCCACTATCTCCATGAGTGCTGGGATTACAGGTGTGTGCCACTACCATCTCATTAAATCTTAGTGGTCAGATTCCTTCTGTGTGTGAGACAATTGTGGGCTGTGGTAAAAGTAACTTGCCCACATTGTATAGAGCCTGGACTTAGCATCGGCGTGCTCAGTGTTCTTCTGGTAAACTGGACTGTCTCTCCTGCCTTGGGGCATCAAGGGAACCTGTGAGAACCAGGGTGCTCACAAATGAAGGCCACTTCCTGGCAGCTTCCGCCCTTTCTCTTTGGTAAAGCATGTATACACACTACCTGCTCAGTCAATGTCTGCGCGTTAGTGTTTATCATGTAACATCAGCCCAGCTTTCCAGGGCTCCGGGAAGCTGCCCACCCACCGAGGCTTAGGATGCACAAACCCCCATGTCTTTTCCTCATTATCATCTCTGCTCCTGGATTTGAGGTAGGCTAGACCCTCAGATGCTGGCAGTACCTTCTACATGCGTTGATGTTTCCTGACTTAACCTCCATCCTTGAACAACTATGAATCCCCCCTGAGGACACGTCCTGAAAACCAGGCCAATGCCCAGCGAGAGCTCGCAGGAGACCCACGTTTAATCATGAGCAGACAGCAAGCAGCCCCTCCTCCTGCCGCGGCCCTGTGGTAGCTCTGACCTGGGAGCCTTCCAGTTCCTTCATGATTAACGGCCGCAGCCTAGCTGTGATCAGCAGAGCTCCCAGGCAGGGAGTGGCTACGCTCCAAACCCAGCTCACAGGAAGCTCCTAATTGGGCTCCACCAGTCAGGAGGTACTAGAGAAAGTCTTATTCCTGCAGAACAGCTTTGTGCTTTTGGATGACTAGTAAATAACATGCTGGAGCCTTTTCCTATTGCAGCCCCCGTCTATAGGAGGCAGATGAAAGGCATGCCCAGCTTCCACAGCTGCTGAAAAGTCTATGGTTTCTGTGTGTGACTCTCACTGTGATCGGCTGCGAGAGAGAGGACTTTGGTCAGGAAGCTTCCCAGAGGGCTCTGGAGACAAATAATGATATTAAGATAGCTTCTGTCTTCTCTTTTGCTTTGAGGACCTGGCTAAGAAGATGTTAGTAGGCGGGACACCATTTAGGTTTTTATTCTGTGTCAGACGTGCACAGAAAATATCCTGGCTTCCCGAGCAAGCCACCTGGTGAGGGCTGGTGAGGGAGGTCAGCTGGTACAGTGTTTGCCGAGGCTGTGCGGAGCTCTGAGCTTGATGTCCTGGACCACATAGAAACGAGAATGGTGTCTCACACCTGTAGTCTCAGCTCTCAGGATGCAGAGCAAGGAGGATGAGACTGCAAGGTCAGCCGAACAACGTGGACACGTGAGAGCCGGTCTCCAAGGCAAGCCAAGCCAAGCCAAGCCAAGCCAAGCCAAGCCAAACCAAACCAAGCCAAACCAAACTGAAAACAAACCCAAGTAAAACAAGAGTTGAGTATTTCTAAGAGGATGGTACAGACCACAGCTCTGGGCTCTCGGGCCTTAAAAGTACACAGTGTCTAACCAAGAGGTGTGGAGAGGTCAGACCCAAGTACAGAGCGAAGGCTAACAGCCCTGGTTTACAGTTAGGTTAATTCAGTTGAAAAAATGTGCTTGTTGCTCCTTAGAGGGGGCGACATCAAGAACATCGTACTATTTTGGGGTCTTATTTCTCACATCTGTCTCAGGGACGATGGTACAAACATCTCTGTAGCCCTGCTTTCTGCAGCCGTTTCATAGGGATGGTCGTACTGTGGTTGCAGCACATTTTTATTTTTTATTTTTATTAATTCATTCATATTACATGTCAATAGTTATCCCATCCCTTGTATCCTCCCATTCCTCCCTCTCTCCCGCTTTCCCCCTACTCCCCTCCCCCATGACTGTGGCTGAAGGGGACCTCCTCCCCCTGTATATGCTCATAGGGTATCAAGTCTCTTCTTGGTAGCCGTTGCAGCACGTTTCTAAGTGGGGTAGCAACGTCTTAAATTTGAACGCTGCTTGTGTAAGCATAAGCCATATCACTTCTCTGGACCTCAGTTTCCTCATTTTGAGAGCACTAGAGTAAACGATAATTTATGTTGGCCAGGGTCCTATCAGGAGGCGGAAACCATGCCAGCTATTTAAGGGGAAAATGAACATAAGTGATTCTTATCCTGGTATTAAAAAGCAGAAAGGGCTTTCAGGTGGCAGAGGAACGATGTGACAGCCACTGCAGGAAGCGACTGCCGCCCATAGGGCTGGGGAGCAGAGGGAAGAAGGAGGCTGTCAAAGCCTGGAGAAGGCGGCCCATTCCTCTTAGCATCCATCACTGGGCTCAGGAAACTGCTGATAGAATTACTGTGCTGAAGGAACAAATTGCTTGTGGCTGGAGTAAAGAAGGAGCATTGAACCATGTGAGAAACAGACAAGAAGTGCAATCACTCCGCTCCCTGCCCCTCCCCTTCACAGGGAACCCCTCAAGGAGGCAACTGCCAGAGGAGAAATGGATTGGCCAAGGGTGGACGCTGAGCCCAGACATAACTGCTTGCCAACTGAGATCATCTCGAAGGGGCCCCTCAGGTCAGAGTCTGATCTATCTGTGGATTCCTCGAAGGCCAGCGTGCTGTGGGGTTGAGCTTTGGGGTCAGATAGAGCCGGGGTGGAATGCTCTCTGTGACTCTTCCAAGCTGTGAAATACGAGACAGCTGTAGTGGGTGTAAACATGTTTTGTTTTGCCCCCAAGTGTGGAATGTGAAACTGCCTCGTGAGAGGACTCGGGATGTTTGTCAGCTGGAAACAGACTCGTGAGAGGGTGTGTAACGTTTGTCAGCTGGGAGATGCCTCATGCAGAGGCATGGTCTTTTCCAGTTGGAAATGACCCTGGTGTGGACTCTGAGAGGATATAAAAAGTAGGAGCCCCCCCCCCCCAAACCAGAGAGACATGGCTTTGCATCGCTTCTTCTTGCTTTGCTTTGAGATGCTCCTAGAGAGAAATGCCATGGAGAAAACATTGAAGAGGCTGCTTTTGGTTCCTGCTGTTGCTTCCACCTGCTGCTGGTTCCTGTTGCTGTGTTTGCTGTTGCTTTAATGGATGGCTGAAATCCTGACAGTGAAGAGTGCAATTGCCCCAAGGAACTGAGTCTAGAAAAGTCTACATCCCCTGTCCCTGCTAACCTTTCTTTCCTACCTAGAGTTCGTGGGTTGGAAGGGAGGTAGAGGCATTAAGGAACCTCAAATAAAGAAGGTTTAAAAAAAATCAGAGCCTACAGACAGTTACCTTGAAGTTCTCTGAGCCTCGCTGTCTACTTTATAAAGTGATGATACTGACATCCATCTCATGGGGTTATTGTAGCACATAAGACGACACATGAAAAGTGCCAGGCAGGGTATCTGGCACGTACATGGCAGCCATTACTATGCTTAGGGATGCTTATTCAGAGAGCATTTGTGCATTGACTAGTTCCCTTTACTGATCGCAGAAACTTTTACCTCTGTTTTGTTTCTTCCACTTATAGGTGGCTCCGCGGATGGTAACTGGGAGATTGGGCCGTGTTCAATGAGAAGCACGCAAGCCAGCAAACTAGGGGAACATCTGCTTCCTCAAGCTTTGGTAAGGCTAGCTGAGTGCATGCTCAGCGCAGGGCACTCCACCATGTTAAGCCTGAGCTGTGGTGGTGGACGCCTTTCCAGAGAGAAACGAGAAACTGGTTTTCTAAGGAGAGATTCTGTAAACTAGGGGAATTGTCTAGGATATTTCCCTTCCATTCAGCTTAGTTCACATCACCGTGTTCTCTCAGTGTGAGTTGTTAGACTGGAAATAATAAAGAAATGTGGACCCTTCATGCAGTGTTAGTAATTGGCCTTCACTGGGAGACCACCCAGAGCTTTTATATGCGCTGTTGGTGATCCTTGAATCACACAAGGCAGACCTTAGAATTTTTCCCATTGGGGCACATGGCTTTATTACACAAACTTTCCCAGAGTGAAACAGTATCAAGAGGAGCCAGGATTGGAACCCAAATATGTTGTATCTTAAGTCACTCTGTCCCTGTTAAGCTAGGCTTTTCCCAGTGTGGGCTAAATAGTGCAAGCTAAACTCACGCCTGCTCTCCTGGCTCACACAATGGTATTATCTAGTGCTCCCCTTTAACTTTACATTAAAGTCAAAATCAAAATGGACCCATTACTGGGGAAGAAGTCTGTTTAACTAAACATGTCTGTGCCCCACTGAACTGGTTTAATAGTAAAACAGCTCACCTAAACAGTACGTCTTCAAACGCTTTCCCTTTAAACTTCTGAGTGAGTTTTCAGTTGTTAGAAACATCTCACGTGCTGTGATTAAGCTATGCCGGCACCCGGAAGCTCCTGCACACAGCCTCATGCCCACCCATGCTCTTCTCATGGCTTGTGTAAGTCAGTTTCCTCTACTGTGACAGATACCACAGGCACGTGACTTATAAAGAAGAGGGGTTAATTGGGGCTCATGGTTTTGGAGGGTCCTGCTGTGGCTGGTTGTCTCTGCGCCTATGGTGAGGCAGCTTGTCATGGCAGAGCATACGGCTCACATCGTGCCTTGGTGGGAAGAAAAAGAGGAAGGAGCAAGGTCCCTTGAGGACAGGTCTCCCCTGATGTATGTAAATCCTCCAGTCTCAAAACTTTTCATCACCTACCAGTGGCGTCCCGCTGAGGACCGAGCCTCTGACACATGGATCTTTTGGGGACAGTAGGATCTACACAGGCTGAGAAGAGCTTTAGTTAGAACTCACCCCACTAAATTCTGCTCCATGTGAGAAAAGCTTCTGAAAATACAGATTTCCAAAATTGGTAGGGATGGCAGAGTGTGGTTGAGAAAAATAACTCACAGACTACGCTGGCTTCATACAAATGAGTGGCGACAATTCTAAGGGATGGGAAAAGGGTCCCGCTGCTCCACTGTCCATTTTGTCCCCTTGCCTCAGAGGCCCCAGGGACCTAGTGACACATTCCCTTGGAAAAGTTAACAGATGAGAGTATCCAGGAACAGTTATTATATTTTTGGAAGACTAGAACAAATGGACTACTTTTATTATTTGTTATTAAAAACAATAGAAAATTAAAATATTAAAAGAATGCAGGACTGGGAAAGAGATTTGCAGAACAGATATAGAAGAAGTAAATTTGAAATGAGCACACACATTTAATAATGTATTTTCAGACACGAAACAAATGCGGGGTGGGAGGAATGCGTCTTCATCTTACATGAAAAAAAAAAAGTTGATGAGCTGAAATGTGATGGATTCACTTGAAAGGAAAATGTTGGTAGATGTGTCTGCGTACAAGGATGAAAACGCACAACTCATTTAAGCCTTTTGGGAAGACCCAATAAGATGAATGCTATTAAAAATTCTCCGCACATCGCAAAGCAGATAATTAAAAAGCACTTCAAGCCAGATTTATAGGAGGATAATCTTTCTGTTTGGTGGTCCCAATTCAACATCTCATTAGCTCAGTTTTTATGTGAACGTGTTAGGATTTAGCTTGTCAGAGCTGTTTTGTTTTTTTTTTGCAAAAATGTGACCAGTGACTTATTTTTTTTGCCATGTTTTTATGACAAATGTATCCATAACTTTTTTTTGAGAATGAAAGTAGCATCTATATAAAATGTATGAATTCTTTTGCTGTTGCTTCCACTGTCAAAAGCCTAGACTTTTGAAACTATACCATGTTTCCTGTCCTCCGCACCCCACCTGTTTAAAAATTGGGATAACATAGTATATGGAACAAAATATACCACTCTGGGGCTAGAGACATGATAGAGTCAGAGTGCTTGCCACACAAGTATGAGCACCTGGATTCGGCTCCCCAGGACTGTGTAGCCAGCTGTGCTTGGCAGCTGTAGTTCCAGCTGCACAGATGGGGCCAGAGGGTCCCTGGGGCTCGCTCACTAGCTATTCTATAGGAATTAGTGACCCAGGTTCACCCAGAGATTCTGTGAGAGTGACAGAAGAAATCACCCAACACCTGTGCATGCCAAACACACACAACCTACCGTTTTAACTGATTTTTTAAAAAGTCTACAGTTGTGCGCCATTAAATAATTCTCATTGGTTTTGCCACCATCAGCTGTCTATTTTTTAGCATTTAAAGGCAGTATAGAGTTTTAAATTTTTATTTACAATTTTTATAACATATATTTTGACCATGTTTTCCCCCTTTCCCACCTCCTCCCAGGCCCTCTTATGCTTCCTGACTCACCCAGCTTCCTGTTCTTTCTCTCTGTCTCCGTCTCTGTCTCTGTCTCTGTCTCTGTCTCTGTCTGTGTCTCTGTCTCTCTGTGTCTCTGTCTCTCTCCTTCTCCTTCTCAGATCTCAGAAACAAAAATAAAAATAAAGACAGCACAGGGTCACTTTGCCTTTTGGTAGTGGGTCCCAACATCACTAACCTTGTACAGGAGCCGCTGATTTTTTTTTTTTTAAATTTTTACCATAGCTTGGTGAATAATTATTTGGTGGTGGCTCAAATGCACAACTAAGTTTGGAAAATGCATTTGTATTTATTATTTTCTGCCAGGAATGTCATAGTCTCCCAACTTTAGGAACTGTACAAAATCCTCTCACTGTTGTGAGTTTAAGTACACTCAGCTTTAGTGAGTAATAACTGATGTCAGCCTATAGGCGTGATAGCTGAGTGCTGCAGGCATGCCACAGAAGAGACAGACAGGTGACTATATCAGAGAGCTCATGTGAGTTACCTAGTTATAAAAAGTCATGGTGACCCTCAGGTGACCCACTCAGGGGACAAGAGAAATGCTAGACTACTGGGCAGGGGAGAGTCAGGATTTAGCTAAGTTCTCTTTCCACCAGTCTAGACATCCTTACTCTCCATGTAGGGCACGCGTGCAAAGCCCTCCCCAGCCCATTGACGAATATTCTTTTCTGTGGTGGCACCTGGAGTAGAAGCCAACATTTGTCACAACCAGCAGAGAGCAGACCACTTCTCCTTGGCTTTGGGCAGCGTGGGCCCTACCCATGCCACCCTCTTAGATAGTGACTCACGCTGCTGGTTCACCATGAGCATGTAGCCCTTGTCATCTTGATCACTGTAATGACTTCACACAAATGTACTTGCAAATTGTCCTTTTGGACTTAAGGATAAAACTCTAGGGGCTGAAGGGATGAGAGCAGTTAGTAAAGAGCGTGCCAGGCAAGTATGAGAACCTAAGTCCAACACCCAGAACCCACATTAAAAACCCTGAGCGTGATGGCGTATGCTTTTAACCTCAGCACAGCGAGGTGGAAACAGGTGGGCCCAACAAGCCTCGGCTACTCAGTGAGTTCCAAGCCAATGAGAAAAACAAGGCAAAAGGCTCTTGAGAAACCACACCCAAGGTCGACCTCTGGTCTCCATATGCACATATATATATGTAGACACTCCCACATGTACTCAGATGAACATGTTCGCGCACGTGTTATCATAGGCAGGAGGTATGTCCAACCCTCATGGTCATGTTCGCAGATCTTTTGTATCATTAGTACCTCTGACCTTGGAACCCATCCAGATGTTAGAGACAATGACTAGTCTTAGCATTGCACACGGAACGTACAAGCACAGCAAAAATAATCCAGCAATACAATTCTTATTGAAGAAAGGGTGTTCCAGAACTCAGGGACTAGGAACATAAGGGGCCAAGATGGCTCTGGGTTCTTATCCCTGACACATGTGGTGACATTGTCTCATCCTGTTGGTGGGAGCTCCACAATTGGACATGATTAGCTGCTAATCCTTGCAAAGGGGGCAAGGGAAAGTTCAGGAAATATGATTAAAAAACAAAGCAGTTTCTCGTGCTGGTACAACGCTCCAGTCTGGGAGGCTGTCATCTTTCTGAGTTGGGTCACAGCTACAATCCTTCCTTATGTTCTATTGAGTCTCTGCCAAGAGCCACCCTGTTGAGGGGGCTCACTAGGCATGTGGGCTGTCTAGGAGGTGATCTGGTGTTTGCAAGGTCTTATACCATGATGCACCTCCCAAACTGCTTCCAGCCTCTGACATGCTGTCAGGAGCCATTGATTTGGGAAAGTCCAGGAGGCATGAGAGATCTTTGGAGGTGACCTGGTATTTGCAAGGTCTGTATCGTGATGTGCCCCAGAATTGCTTCCAACCTCTGACTACCCTGTCAATTGTGCACTGCTGCATCTCTCTGAAATCTGGCATTAGAGCCGGGTATGGTGGCACATGCCTTTAATCCCAGCACCCAGGGAGGCAGAGGCAGGTGGATCATTGTGAGTCTAAGGCCAGCTTGGTCTACAAAATGAGTCCAGGATAGCCAAGATTACACAGAGAAACCCTGTCTTGAAAAACCAAAAGTAAATACATCTGGCATTGGTGTGAATTATTATTTTCTGGGCACTGACCAGCTCTGACTGACAAACTTCCTACAGGATCTTATTGAAGATGTACTGTTTGTTATTCAGATGAATTAATCCCTGATTATGGAATTCCTGATTTGATTCAAATAGTTTTAAAAGTTAAAGTTAGTTTATGGCTGCACTAAATACCTTTGTGGACCTCCAGATGCCTCACTAAGGATAGCCTACTAGCAGATTTGTGGCTTCAGATAAGCCACCACTGCAGATGGCACCACGAATCCTGGTATTTCACCATAAATATGGGCAAGTTTGTTTAAACTTCTCATGACCTAACTGGAATGAAGCTGCCTAGATATGTCTGAATTTACTATGTTTTCTTAGAATGAAAGACAGATAAAAATTATTGTCCTGGGCTTATAATGAACTAAGAGTTTGCTGGATTCTAATTGATAAGTTGTATACTATTATAAGTTTCAGACGTTATTAACCTTAGACCCTGCCAACCTTTGTCATTCTGAACTCACCATGAGCTTATGTAATGGATACATAGATAAGAAATGTTTAGATTTAAAACATGTAACCTGTTGTATTTTAGAATTCATCTGTTTTTGTGATTAATTGCATTCTTTTGACTATGAGGTAATTCCCTTCTCTCAGAAGTATAAATATGGTCTTCTACAATAAACGTGGCTGGGAGGATTGGGAGGGTTAACTTCAGTTGAAGTCAAGACGCCCAATTTCATCTACCCTTTTTCTTGAATGTATGTGTGTGAGTGGTTTATTTTCTATTTCTCTCTTATTTCTTACTTCTCTGTAGATTTGCATATAAGTTAGCAGACTTGGGGCCATCAGCCTTCTATGGCTAATAAAGCTTAAGTTTACACCAGCTTATTGGTGATCTCTGCAAAGAGGCCTGTCTACAGATCAAAGAGCCTCCTTTTACGACCCCCTGTGCAGTTTCTAGCCAGCAGCTGCTTTTACAGTCTCAGCCATAGGAAAAGGGTGGTCAGTTTAAGTTCTCCTCCTTGGCCCCAGTACAGACAGTCCCTAGAGAAGAAACCCTTCCTCCCTTTTCTCTTCCTCCTTTTAATCTTGAGATAAAGCAAACTGGAAGGGCATCCACATCCAGCACCAGAGACCCTACCCTGGACCTCTTCAGAGCAGCAGCCAGGCATTAACAAGTCTCATTATATTTCATTTTTTTTTAACTCATTAAGGTAAGGGATAAACAGATGCACATTTAGGATTAGAAGGCTAGTATGATGGCCAAAGTATTAGAACTTGATACCATTAGTGTCTCAAGTGTGTACAGAAGAGGAAAGTTAGTTGGGCTTTTATTATTTAAAAAAGCTAGGAGCTGTTGGTGAGACCCTGTTGCTGAAGACAACACTTACAAATCTCACTGAACACAGAGAAGTTAAGCTGGTGCCTAAATAGAGCCTTCCCCCCTACAGACTAGTGTTCATGGTGCTGGAAGATGCTCTGAATCCTGTCATAGGAGAATGCTAGTGACTAACCCAGCTAGAAACCCTGAAATCTACCGTGGTGACCCGCCTGCATGAGACGCCGCTGCAATAGTGGCACAAAAGTAGTGGGAGTAACCAGCCATTCTCTGCTTGGATTTAAGGCCCACTCCATGATGTGGGGCCCGTTCCTGACACTGCTCGAGTGACCAGGAATCCTAAGGGAAAACCAAATATTGTTGTTCTTCCTGCTAAAGGAACATAGAGGTAAAATGGACTGAGTCCTAATGACATTCTGCTGTATCAGTGCCTTCCTCAGCCATCATCAGAGAAGCTTCGCAGATGGGAGCAAACACGGACCCCCACAGCTGGCAATATGCAGAGTGAGAGACTTCAGGACAGTTGGTCTTACTCAAACCCCTCCCTTCAAGGTTCAGGGAACTCTGTGGAAGAGGAGAAAGACTGTGAGAGCCAGCAGGGAGAGAACACACCCAGAATACAGTATTTTCGAGACACAGCAGGCCTGACATACATATGAACTCAGAGAGAGACCATGGCAGCACGCACAGAGCCTGCATAGGTCCAGGCAAGGTGGGGCCCATGGGCTGAGAGGGGAAGCTCTAGCCAAGAATCTATCTCTAATTGACTATTACTTGAAAAGGAAGAGTTAATTTTCTCCAATGGAATCTTAATTGGTATATAAATCACACTTAATGTATATAATGAACCACACTATGTACCTAGCAGTAGGTGGCCAACAGAAAGCAAACTATTTTTGTAGAATTAAAAGAATTTTCATATTTCTTTGTTTGGGATGGATTTATTTATTTAGTTAGTTTTTGAGACAGGGTTGCTCTGTGTAGCCCTGGCTGTCCTGAACTGGCTCTGTAGACCAGGCTGGCCTTGAATTCACAGAGATCCACCTCCCTCTGCCTCCCAGAGTGCTGAGATTAAAGGTGTGTGCCACCCCATCTGGCTGGGCATTTTTTTTTCCTTTTTAAATCTTGATGGTCTTTTGCTTTTATATTATAGTTTTTAATTTTCTATTTTTGTTTTTTATTTGTTTGTGTTTCTTGTGCTTTGTTTTAAAAAATGTCTTGTTTCCTTGTTTTTCTTATTTGCTTTTTTTTTGAGAGAGAGAGAGAGAGAGAGTGTGTGTGTGTGTGTGTGTGTGTGAAGTGGGATGGATGGGAAACCAGCAAAGATCTGGAAGGAGGTGTGGGAAGGAAAACCGTCATCAGAGAATATGTGTGAAAATTTTATTTTTTATAAAATACTACAAGCCACCATTTCCTAATAGTTTAAGCCCTTATTTAGCTCTTGGGTTATGCTAAAAACTTAGCTATTATGGAAACTGTGATTGCTTCCAGCCTCAGTGATTCAGCTGGGCTCTGCTTCCCTACACTCCTTCAAGATGGCTTTAGAGCCAGGTGAAGGAGAACGGGAGCAGACGCACTGCACCTCCTATCCTGCCCGTTTCCATTTCCCTCTGCAGCTAGCAGAGGGTGGGGCACGGGCAGGGGAGACACCAGCTGGACTGAGCCCAAGTTTGCACATCAGTGAAGTTGGCCAAGTAGACCTGCTGCTGCAGGGAGGAGCCTGCAGTGTCTGTAGCCAAACGCACTTGTCACCTCTGCAGGGGACGCCATGCCTCACCAGCTCAGCAAACTGAGCTTCACTGACTTCAGCGTATAAGATGCACACCTGTAGGACTCTCAGTCACCTTGCTCTGCAGTGGGAGGGGGTTTCTTCTGTGCCTGTGGCTTGGTGTCGCTTTGATGCTTGGAGGGGTTATTTCTGGAGACTTTTCCCTAAGAACCAGGTTGCTGTGCACCTCTTTTTCTTTCTGACCAGTGGGGAGCACACATAAGGGGAAATAGCTGTAGAGCACAGTGTCATTTCTTTGTCATGGCCAGACAAGCTCCTGATATCCGAAGCAAACTCCAAGAAAGGCTGGAATGGAGACCGTGAGTCTGGCCTGACCTTGAACTTCAGGCTTCCTCCTCCTAGCCCATAACTGTCCTGAGACTCATGTTCCCAGCCACAGGAAGATGGGCAGGAGTAACCTGGCCTCAGAACATCTAAAGTCGCCTATTTAAGCTTCCACTCACCAGAACTATAGCCTGCCTTCCTCACCCATTTGTAGGTATAACAGCAGCAGCAGGAAGAAGAAGAAGAAGAAGAAGAAGAAGAAGAAGAAGAAGAAGAAGAAGAAGAAGAAGAAGAAGAAGAAGAAGAAGAAGAAGAAGAAGAGGCAACAGTTCTTTGCACCCGGGGCACTCTCCAGGAAGCGGTATTAGGAGGATAGTCTTTGATACAGGGAACTCGGCTCTTGCAGTAATTGTGGCACACGTATGAGCTCCCAGCCTTAAGATGGCCATCTCCTGAGAAGGCAGTAAAGGCACAGGAAGGACCAGCAACATTCCATCAACATTCCCAAGAGAGGAGAGAGGAGGCACAAGGTCTTTGTCCTGCCTAGTTTCTATGCCAGCTCGACGTAAGTTAGAGTGTCTGGGAAGTGGGACCTCAGCTGAGAAAACACTTCCACCTGGGCAAGTCAGTCCTGTGGGCAAGTCGGTGGGGGCATTTTCTTGATTAATGATCAGTGTGGGGGGACTCAGCTCTCTCGGGGTGGTGCTCACCCCCGGGCAGGTGGTTCTGAATTGTCTAGGAAGGCACGCTGAGTGGTCCCACGGAGGACCAGTCGGTAAGCAGTACTCACTCCTCCGTGGTCTCTGCTTCCGATTTTGCCTCTAGACTTTTCTACCTTGAGTTCCCGCCTTGACTTCCCCAGGGATGAGTGTGACCTGAAAGCTTTACGCTGAAATAAACCTGTTCCTTTCTAAGTTGCATGAGAGATGCTTAAGAGAATCCTTTATCTTCCAGTTGGGACTGTATGACAATCCAGGTCCGTTTACTTCCTATCCTTGCTTTTGGAATGTAAGGCTGTCCCTTGAGTTTTTTCCTATGGAGGTTGTCCCTGGCTCTGAGTGATCTGTGTGGATGATGAAGATCTTACCGAGTGCTTTGCTGGGCATCACCGTGGATTTGCAAGATCTGTCTGTATACAACACTGCACGCAGAGAGATACGGTTTTCCTTTTTGTGGCCAGAAAAACTGGGTCAAGGTTTAAAGGAGGAATTAGGAGATCAGATGCTACATAAATCCTTCCTGATCTGTGTTGATTTTCCCAGAGAATTAGAGATCATTCAAAGACTTTTGGATCCACTGGAGGCTGTAAGGACGTGCCAGATGTTATTTGATGGAGCAGTGCCCAGGGGGTGGCGTTTGATGGACGTTCCCTCTGCATGGGGGTTTGTGCCAAGAGGCAGGCATTTGGAGGGTTGGAAACACAGCCAGTGAGATGGTGCAGTCTGATCCTCCTGCTACCAGTGCTTTTAGCAATCTACGGTCATGTGGATGCATTGTCTCTGAGATGAATGTGATGTCGTATTTTCTGTTTTGGGGCTCAGTGGTAATGGTTAGGCCAGTGTATTTAGACATGGAGATCTACACAGAACAGGGCCTTCCACTGATGCCTGGAAAGATCTAGCTAAACGAAGATGTCAGACAGTCCTAGTTAGCATCCAAGTGATCACACACACACACACACACACACACACACACACGCACGCACACACACACACACACACACACACACACAGCTTACTTTCTCCCTTTCATGTGAACGCATGTGAGTGTGTGCTGTGCACATGTACTTCAGAGTTTACATATGTTTGATAGCACACATGTAGTAATTGATTCTCTGCTTTATGAATGAGAAATCCTGAAATGGCCGTGTCTGCAAAGACTGATTGACTAGAACTTCATTGATGTGGGGAAGTTGGGATGTTGCAGGGCCAGACCTAATGCCATTTATCTTCAGTTATGTTTACCCCCTAAATAGCTATCCCCCTGCCCACCTCTATGGCCCACCTAACACCCTGTGACCAGCAGATAAAAAAAAAACTTTTGGATTGTATTAGCAAAATGCCAGTTTCCCTCTAATGAAAGGGCTAACAAAGTTAACAGATGACACTTAAGGCCTACAACAGAGTTACTGTACCATACAGTTGACATCCACAACACAGAGGCACGGAGGAAGAGAGAAGGAAGAAGTTAAAAACCCCAGGGAGCATTCCTATTTAAGGCTCAGCTGTGGGAGGGAGTAGAAGAATTGTAAGATTCAGAGGTCTGAAGTCTGCTATGAGATTGTGTCTTCTTGCCAGGATAGGGAGGCTACACCCATGAAATGTCAACAACATGGCTGCCTAACAAGATTTGAACGGTGAAACCAGTTGACATGCCACCATGGATGGGGGAAATCTCCTGGGGCCCCATTCCTAGGTGGGCAGCTAAGGCAATGAGAGACTGCTGAGAGAGGGATAAACCTCCTGATTGGGTATCCTATAGCAAGCGATCAGCCCTAAAAACACATGCATACAAGTGACTGAATGGACTCAGCGGGGTGTGTGTGTGTGTGTGTGTGTGTGTGTGTGTGTGTGTGTGTAAAACAATAATAATTAAAAGGAGACCATGACTTTGAAGGGGTGATACTACGGATTGGAGGTGGAGGAAAACAAAGTAAATACAGAACACACACACACACACACACACACACACACACACACACACATACACACACACACACACAAATTATAAAACAAACCAATTAAAACCAAAACCAAAACCTACAACAGATCAGAACAGGGCCCAAATAATAAATACATTGGCAACATTAAAAAAAAAAGTTAATGGATTTAACATGATAATTCAAAGTAACCAAGTTCCAAGTTGTAAAACAAAACAATTGAATTTAAAGGGTTACCCAAAGAATATATGCATGAAACGATGCCCCCCTCTTCTCTCCTTTCTCAGTCCTCCTGCGTCACCCTCCCGTACTCTCTGCCTGTATCTTCTCTGTGCCACTGGCAAGCCGGTCATTTGTACTGTGTGACTTACTCCTCCTAAGAGATAATGTTCTGTTGCCGGAGCTCATTATTTTTGTTCTAGTGTTGATTAAAGTGCAGGGAACTTCTGGGAACATTAGAAGCCTGGATTCTGTTCTTAGAGCACACAGTGTCCTTTTGTGAGTCTCGGGTTTTCTTGGGCACTGCATGTCTGTCAGCATAAGGTGTACCACAGGAGGCTGGAATCTACTAGTGGCGAGGAGTCTACTCTGACTCCATAAACTTTCAAGGGGATGGGAGACGCGTCCTATCAGCACGCCGGGTTTTCTAGGTAGGAGCGTATCTAATCCGAGAGTCATTCTTTAGATGGGGTCTGTTCAGTTTTCACAGTAGCTACCACATATGGAACCATTCCTAAGTATTGGGGGGAGATGAGGATGTGTGCCCCAACTATACTCCATGATCATTTTTTTCTTCCTCTGTAGCCTGCGTTTTGTAAATAAAGTTTTATTGGCTTGCAGCTGTGCTTATTTGTTCACATATGGTCTGCATCTGCTTTTATGGTGCAATAGATTGAAGTAGTTGCCACAAAAGACTGTTTGGCTCGCAAAGCCTAGAGCGCTTACTGTCTGGCCGCTAAGCCTGTGTGCTGCCCCGAGGTCAGGCGGTACGGGGCAGCTACATGCACATGTGTGTGGTGAGCACTGCATGCAAAGGTGATTCTGGGGCTGTGCAGTGCTGGTCCTGGCGCTGAACCTGAACACCGGGCACAGACTGAACTTGTTCACAGGGGAAATGATAGGTGTGTGGGATATATTTCATGGTATTTGGTGTGTATACATGTTTGTGTGTGCGTGTGGATGGTGTATATGTGTGTTGAGGCCAGAGGCTGACTCTGGGTGTCTTTCTGGGTTGTTCTCCACCTTAATTTTCAAGACAAGGATGGACTCTCAGTGAACTCGGATCTCATTAATTCGGTGAGACGAGCTGACCAGCAAGACCCAGGGGCCCTCTTTTCTCTGACTCCCCAGACCTGGTATTACATGAATGCGTTGTTGATGCTTGCTTTTTTATGTGAATGTTGGGGGAGCAGAAACCAGGTCCTTATGCTTGGGTGGCAAGAACTTAACCTAGACCTGCCTTCCCAGCTCCATTTAGTAATTAGTATCAGTTTTGTTTGTTTGTTTGCTTTTAAGTTACGCTTTCATTTTGTAGCCCGGACTAGCCTCAGATCCCTGGGCTCAAACAATCTTCCTGTCTCAGCCCCATAAGTGGCCGAGGCTGCAGACTTGTGCCACACTGCGATGAGCTCTAGGATTTAATTTAAAGCGCTCAAACAAAAGCAAAGCCGACGGATTGTTGAGGCATGCAGGGAAACGCCGAGGGTAGGATGCTGTCGGCTGTGGGGTGTGGCGATGTGTACCTGGGGTTTACACAAGCTCTATCTTTACGTACATTTGAAGATTTTTACAACAAAAAGGTAAAACCAAACAAAAACAACAACAAAAAAAGGCACGAGTCAGTGATAAAGAGTAAATTCAAAGGCCAGTCATGGTGGCACATGCCCCTAGGTGAAACTCTGAGTTCAGGGCCAGTCTGGTCTACATAGTTCCAGGATAGCCAGGGCTACCTAGAGAAACCCCAGCATAAAAAAAAAAAAGTCGAAGATGAGATTGAGGGAGGGGGGAGCATCCGTTAAGTTCCCAGGGAGGAAGATGGCGGTAGATGGATAGAGAACTCTAAGGCGCAGGCCCCTTGCATTGATAGGCTCTGCTAACTCTTTCTGCTGCACGTGTGAAGACAGCCTCGTCTGTTTCTTGGTTAGCAGACCCCTGTGCTCCTCAAAGGCTTGTTTGGCTAATGGTCTGTGTGGTGTTTCTGAAAGGAAAACGTCGTAGGTTGTGAAGTCAGAGATGATTTCCTAGTGGCTGGGGGTGGCTCTGAGCTTCACCCGGAAACAGTGTTTCTCTGTCTTATTTGGATTTCACCCTCATCGGGCTGATTGTTGGGACCTCTACACTCTGGCAAAGAGGCAGACCAGGCTTGCCATGCTGGTCTCGAAATATAATCATGTGGATACTCTGGAGTGTGTGAGTTGGTGCTTAGATCTGGACAATGCTCTTTGAATGAAAATGGACCCAATTTTTCATATCATTTTGTCTTATACAATACATTTATTTTTTGTCAAATTTTCATTTTTTTTGAAATTATAAAATGTCTCTCCCTTCATGCCATCTTTTTCTTTAATCACCCACACAATACTCTTAAATCCAAGTCTAATTAGACATAAACTCTTTTATTTGCTTCAGCCCTCAGACGGCTGCCATTCTAACTTGTCCCCTTGGTAACTGATGTCACCTCTGCCTCCCATGGTCTTAAGTCACGTTCACATTCCTCGAGGTGGGGACGGTGCTTTGATATTTCCTAGTTCTGTGAGACTGTCCATCCTCACCGAAAGTGGGTTTGTTTTCTTTAGTGTTAGAGCCGTGTTGGCCGTCGTAGGAAAATAAGATCGCAGTGAGCACCGTGCTTCACAGCAATGCTTGAAGCTGATGTCTCTGGTGCCAGATGTTTACCTCCTATCAGGCTTGGCATACTGTTCTCAGAGACGTGAACAGGTGCTCATTAGTGCTAAGCTCCCTTCTTCCTCCCACTCTTCTTTTGGTTCTTGAATTGTGTTCAGTGAAAGCTTCTTATGAATAACAAGGGCAGGAGGTATTGAAAAAAAATGAAATAAAGCTGACTCTGCTTTTGGGGAGTAGATGAGTAGAGCGAGCCAGTGAAGAGTAAGGTGATGCTGGCTAAGAGGAGGCCACTTGTGGGTGCTAAGGAGGAACAACCCAGAGTGCTAAACAGTCATGAAGAAAATGGCTGCTAGAGCCTGGACTTCCCAGGCACCTTGCTAGGCGCTCCACAGCATGGCCTCATTGAGACCCAGCACAAGCTTGCGAGGCATACACTGCCACGTCTCGATTGCCTAGGAACTTGTGCCTTATGGAGCTGATGACTGGCAGAGTGAGGATTCAAATCAGGTCAGAGCCATCCCATCCAACGTCTTGTGGGCGTTCGGAGCAGAAGGAACATGAGGACAGAGGCTGAGAGAGATGACAGCAGGATGGCAATGAGCTCTTTATTCTCATGCAAGGTGGATTCCTCGCGAGAACTGAAAACCAGGATGATAAGACAACACTCCCAGGCACACAGTGCTGGTGACCAGCAGCCACTTTGACCTCTTAGCGACGTAACCTAGGCCTATCAGACAAGCCTGAAGGGAAAAAAAAAACAGATTAAAGATTTGATTATGGGGAGCTGGAGAGATGGCTCAGAGGTTAAGAGCACCATCTGCTCTTTCAAAGGTCCCGAGTTCAATCCCCAGCAACCACATGGTGTCTCACAACCATCTATAATGAGATCTGGCATTTCTTGTGGCAGGCAGGCACACGTGCAGGCAGATACCATATAAATAATAAATAGATCTTAAAAACATATACAAAATTAGATTATGTTTTGTTCTGCGAAGGCTTTCAGCCCATGGGAAAGCACTGTCCACAGTCAGGCACAGCTTCCCTATCAGTTAATACTCTCCAGAAATGCCTTCACAAACACATCTGGAAGTGTGTCAGACCAGCCTCCTAGGCGATTCTGAGTGTACTCCGACAACCACCTTGACATTAGTCATTATAGTGTTCCAGACTGAGTAGACATGTATCACTCCACTGAGTGGAGAGTAAATATCTTAGACACAGAATCTAAGAAACATCGGATATGTATTGTCTATCATCAGAGAAGCTACTAGAAAAACAATTTGGTACCGTGATAAATGTTCCCGTTGAACAGTTAGAAAGCAAATAAGATACAGTAGTTTATTTTGTTCAGATATTTAAGGGATCCAGAAAGAGAACAGATGCTCTCAGCATAGGAGGCATTTAGGAGTGAGAACGACCTCTCGGCTGCCTGAAGCTGAGATCTGGTGCAGGAAGTGAGAGGGTGACATCCCAGACTGGTTGCTAAGCATCCTTCGGTTGGTCAGCTGACAGAGCACTGGGTATCGGGAAAACGAGCCAGACAAGCAAATGAGCTTGGAATGGTGACCTATCCTTCTATGCAATTATTTATGCTGCTGTAGAATTAACCAGTGTGGGTATAGCTGAGCTTTCCTGAAATGCTACCACAGTCACTGTAGAAGTGGCTCTGCTTGTCTTAGAGGAGGAGAAGACGTGTGAAATTTTAATTTGTACGTTAGAGACATCATGTCAAAATGTGCGTCTTTTTGGAAAGGTGCAGTCGTTTTGTTGGAGGTTGCTACCTGAAAGTGACCCAGCAATAGTAAGACGCCCCTGAACACGTCTTCAAGTGGCATAGACTGTTTCTCTGCTGCTCAGTATGAGTGCCATGTCCTGCCCTAGCCAGACATGCTGTTTTGCTTATGGATGCTTAAGAGATAATCATACACACACACACACACACACACACACACACACACACACACACACACACACAAACAAGTGTAATTGGTAATTATGTGACAACAGCAGATATTGTGGTCCCATCAACAGTGAAGGGGACATCTCCCTGTAACAGTGAAGGGGACATCTCCCTGATAGCCACACTGGCTCTAGCTGCCTCTGCTCCCTGCTGTCTGCAGACACTTCCTCCAAGGCTCCCACAGGATCTGTGGGTAGATGTGCTTGCTTCATTGACTTAGCTCTGCTGTTCAGACTGGGCTTTTAGTGTGAGCTGATGAACCTCTGAGGTATCCCTAAACACCAGACTTCCACCACAGGCAAGAAGAAACTCCAGAGGCAAGGCAGGAGCCAGGCGAGATATAAGTGATTTACAGGTTTTTCCCAAGGCAAGGGCAGGGCTCTTTTGTGTACAGCTGTTAATTCTGACACAGGTATTTAATTTTCCTTCCTTCCTTCCTTCCTTCCTTCCTTCCTTCCTTCCTTCCATCCATCCTTCCTTTTCTCCTCCTCCTCCTTCTTCTTTTTTGATACAGGATCTTACTATGTAGTCCAGGTGGCTTTAACATGCAATCCTCCTGCTTTCATCTCCCAAGTGCTGGGATTCCAGATGTGTGCTAACTCACATGGCTCACACACTAGCTTTGAGGGAAAAGGACAGATAGATATGTACACATGTATGCTTGGAATAGTACACTGTTCTGGCTTGAACAAACACTGAACAGAAATCCCATACAGCAAAGTCTTGGGTACCAGCAGGAATCCCTCCCCTCAGATCTGAGCATATTTCAGTGAGAGAGACAGCAGGACTAAAAATACCCTGGCAGCATCTGGAACACACTAATCCTTTGGGATTTGTTTCATTTGACTAGACTCCAGTCATAATCAGGTTGAGCGTGAATTTAGTTCCCCACATGTGACTCCTCAAATGCATCACCCTCAGGTTTTGTTTATTTAGGAAACTTCCTTCCAGGTTTATAAATCCCAATAGGTCATATAAGTTATGCTGTTTCTACATAGATTAAAAACTGTCGTAAGGGCGTTGTGCACAAGCTATATAGGAGGCACGTGAAGGTAGGCCACGTTTCTTTGAGATTGTTTTTATTTCATTATTTTAATTACAAAATCATCAGTGACTGTGTATTAACTATTAGTTTTGTATGCTTCTCAATGCTGTTTAACAGATAAATTATGGGATATAGGCATTTCATTCAGAACAAAGAAATGTTATTAACTGCCTTTTGTGTTTTTAAAATCAACACATAGAGGAACAGAAGGAGCAACGAAAGACTATAATGAGAAAATCTGCCTCAATTCTCAAATTTTAGAAATTAAGAAAATTTGACTGCACTAGAGTATTCACTTTGTGCCAGGAGCTACACTATTCAAGTTTATATTCCATTTCCATTTCCCCCAATTATCTGCCTCTAACTGCTTATGATCTATGTTTATGCAAATTGCTTTTCAACAGCACCTTGCAATTTAAGCATGGTCCCTCAGAGACTGAAAACAAAGTCAAGAAAAACTCTACCAACACTGCTGAAACTTGGCTCATAGCATCCACTATTCGCCGTTTATACCTGATAAGCATATTTAAGCTAGAATATTTCCGTACAGCCCAGTGGTCATGTGTGGACTTAGTCCATGCCAGGGTCACGTTGGTTGACATCACTCTGTCCTCCATGGGGCTGGCTAGGGGTCCTGTGTGGGGAAGAGAGGGAAAGTGAAGGGAAAAGAAGAGCAAGAGGCAGCTCAGTATTGTGAGGTCACCCAGTTTCACTGGGGTGCACTGGCAACGACTGGATGCCCAGAAGGGGCCCTTTGGAATAGAGTCTTATGTGCACAGTTGAGGAAGTCACTTGGTTAGGAAGGGGCATTCTCAGCTTTTAAATGGAGCAGAGATGTAAGCTCAATTTTCTTAACCAATATATTTTATTATGAACTTATTAACCGAGTGTACGTCCCTTATAACCTGACTAACCAAAACAATAGGAAAAGAGGATTAAAGAATAACAAAACCTGGGCTGGAGGGATAGCTGAGAGGTTAAGAGCATTGGCTGCTCTTCCAAAGGTCCTGAGTTCAATCCCCAGCAACCACATGGTGGCTCACAACCATCTATAATGAGATTTGATACTTTCTTCTGGTGTACATGCAGGCAAAACACTGTGTATATGTGATAAATAAACAAATCATTAAAAAAAGAATAACAAACCCTGTATATGCTCATAGGATATCAAGTCTCTTCTTGGTAGCCTGCTATCCTTCCTCTGAGTGCCACCAGGTCTCCCCATACAGGGAACGTGGTCAAATATGGGACACCAGAGTTCATGTGAAGGTCAGTCCCCACTCTCCACTCAACTGTGGAGAATGTCTTGTCCATTGGCTAGATCTGGGTAGGGGTTTCCCCTCAGTCACAGTCATAGGGGAGGGGAGTAAGGGGAAATGGGAGGGAGGGAGGAATGGGAGGATACAAAGGATGGGATAACAGTTGAGATGTAATATGAATAAATTAATAACATATATTTAAAAAGATGATTTTAACATACTAAATGTCTACATTAAAATGATATAAACTATTCTGTAACATTTTCCTACCTATTAGTTGATCATAAGTTTTACTTATTTTTTTCACTAAATTGGAATGGCAACAAAAACAAGTTAAAATCCTAAATAAATAAAACCCCGATTAAATATTAAAAAAAAAGAATAACAAAACCATCAGGATATCAGTTCTGAGGAACGATTCTCCTGCTGTAATCAGCAGGATTTCTTCTGCTAGAACCTGGAGCAATCAGAACCTGGAACCTCAGCCAGAGCCCAGAGCCCCGAAGCCTTCCCTCGAGCGGTTCTTTCTAGGAGTGTCTCGAAGTGGAGCGATGAACAGCCAAAACTATGCCAATTCTCCAAAGGCCCCACCTTCAGTTTTGGGCTCATTTATATATCTCCTCCAAGAGTCTGTTCACGGGATCTTTTCAACTGGCAACAATCAAGCTCCCGCACAAGGTCTTCTAGTGGATTAACCTCACCTGTTCTCACAAGACCGTTCCAATCCCATACTTGGGATCATAACAAAGACAGGTTTATCTTTCCTTCACAGAGAAGAGAGAGTCAGGTATGAGGGACTATCTTTGTCACAGCTCTATTGCTGTGAAGGGACACCATGATGAAGGCAACCCTTAAAAGGAAAGAACTTTGTTGGTTGGGGCTTTGCTTACAGTTTCAGAGGTTAATCCATGATCACGGTGGCAGAGAGCAGACGGACCTGGGGCAGTAGCTGAGAGCTGTACATCCTGACACACGGGCGACAGACAGAGAGGCACTGGGTCTGGAGTCGGCTTTCAGAACCTCAAAGCTACCCCCAGAGACACACCTCCTTCTGCAAGGCCACACCTTCCCCCCCTAAGATTTGAGGTTTTATCTCTCTCCCCCACAAACCTCCTCCTCCCTGCCCTCCCCTTCCCCCCTCTCAGTCCCCCACCCCACGTGAAGTGAAAAGGCGCAAGATGCTTCTCCTCCCTCCCCGCCCCACTCTCCTTCCTTGAGTTCTGATTCTAGAGGCTTTAGAAGCAAAGACTATGGACTACATAAACAAACAATCCATATTAATGCAATCAACAGTAGTCTAAGGTAACCTGGAGCAGTGGAGAGAATTCGAATCTGAGTTCTGATCACAACCTTAACCTTTCCCACTTTGATTCCCCGCCCCCAACATAATATTTTTTTAGTTGTTTGGGAATTTCACACAATGCACCCTGATCACATTTGCTTCCCATTCCTCCAGGTTCAATCCCTCCAAAAAAGAAGAAACAAAAATAGACCAACTCCATTTGTGCTGCCCATATACTCACTGGAGCATGGTCAAACTCTCAGTGGCCAGTGCCTTGCAGATAATTGGGCCCTTCCCCTCCACACCCCTTTTGGAGGCCACCATGATGGCTCCTTGTCTAGACTGTTTCTCTCTCCCTTTCTTTTCTTTTCCTTCCTTTCTTTCTTTCTTTCTTTCTTTCTTTCTTTCTTTCTTTCTTTCTTTCTTTCTTGTGGCCTTCTATGTCTCTCATTCTCAATTTCCTTGCCCGTAACATAGCATGGATCATGAACTTCCATACAGTTTCTGGTGGCAGCATCGGCATCAACGTGGCCTCAGGTGGCAGGACAGACCTCAGGTGGCAGGACAGACCTCAGGTGGCAGGACAGACCTCAGGTGGCAGGACAGACTTCAGGTGGCAGGACAGACCTCAGGTGGCAGGACAGACCTCAGGTGGCAGGACAGACCTCAGGTGGCAGGACAGACCTCAGGTGGCAGGACAGACCTCAGGTGGCAGGACAGACTTTAGGTGGCTGGACAGACCTCAGGTGGCAGGGCAGACCTCAGGTGGCAAGATGGACCTCAGGTGGCAGGACGGACCTCAGGTAGAAGTACAGACCTCAGGTGGCTGGGCGGACCTCAGGTGGCTGGATGGACCACAGACACCAACATGGCCTCTGGTAGCAGCTAAACCATGCACACAGACACAGCCTCTTGTGGAGACAGCAATATGGCCTTCTGTGAAAGCACGGACCAGAGACATCAACATGGCCTCCAACCATATGTCACACCTGATACACTCAACAGTGTTGTCTATCACTTGATCCCATTCACAATGTTAGGATCCACATTTTAGTCTGTGAACTCGTCTCCTTTTTTTTTTTTCCAGACAATTCCCTCTAGTCTCCCAATTCCACCAACACATCAAATTGAGATGTCCACTTCACTGACGGAACTGCACATTCCCCTCCCCCACATGTCACACTTTCCTCACCTGGCTTAAGTTCCATGGCTTGTCATCAACACAGATTCATCTATCCACACTCTTGTTTTATCTAACTGGCCAGCTGTGTGTGCTCATAAGTCCCCTGAGGGGACTGTGCTTTGCCTTTTTGGTCCTTGCTGTAACCCATGTGCTCAGAACACAGCTGTCCCATGATAGGCACTAAGGACATATTGGTTGAGGGAATGAACAAATAAATCAGTGAACTTTTAGCAATTTTCAGAGGAGTTACCTTTGGCATTTGTGGTGGAGAAGCGGGATCTGTCTCACTATTCTTAAATAATTGTTTCCATTTTTAAAAATCATTTGTCCCCTTCTCTCCTATGGGAAGACAGGTCTCATTCTGAGGAGATTTCCTGTGTTTCCCTCGTGAGGAGCAGATTATAGGGTAGCGTGAGAGCATGTTGTGGGCAAAGCTACGGAGGGAAGGGAATGAGGAAGGGAATGGAGCTCGGCTAGTGCCCTCTCGGAAGCCGCCAGACTGCCTTTGGGCTCCATCTCCAGGCGGAGGTTGGTCAGTCGGCATCGGGATGTGCAGCAGGGACATGCGAAAGAGGCTCAGATGAAGGTAGGAATTGGTGGGTGGGGACATTACTTTAGTTCTGTTGTATAACTGTAGGTGGAGATAAAATGGAAGAAATATACAGAAAAGAGCAGAGAGAGGCCATGGCAGGATCGTGGGGTATGAATCCAGCGTTACTAGAGAGTTCTGGTGCCATGCGAACACATGTCAGCGTGAGTGACTTTGACTATGGGACACGCCAAGCATGCTCACATGCAGCCACAGTAACCGTACATTTTACCGAGAGTTTCAGATGTGCATGTGGACTTCTGGCAGTTTGCTGGGTTCAGTGTACTAAAATAAAAATGAAGGCTGCGCTTGTCCTAGCTTGCTTCTTGTTGCTGTGATAAACATCGTGGCCAAAGGCAGCTTGGGAAGAAAAGTGTTTATTTTGACTTACACTTCCACGTTCTAGTCCACCCCTGAGGAAAGCCAGGGCAAGAACTCAAGGCAGGGATCTGGAGGTAGGTGCTGTGGAAGAACGCTGCTTACAGACAGACATGCTCGCCAAGGCTTGCTCAGTCTGCTTTCTTCTACACCACAGGGCCCACACGCCCAAGGGTGGCACCACCCACAGTGCCCTATAGGTTTTATGTTTCTCAGTCATCCCAGATGACCCTAGCTCGTGCAAGTTGACAAAAACTAACCGGCACGGCTGGCGGCCTTGGAAGGGTGAAGAACATTTGGTAGGGGAATGGAAAAGACCAGCTGTTGATGGGACACCATCTTTTGATCTAGCTCCAGGCTGCATTCCCAGGCCTCTCACATCCCAACACTTTTGGGTCATCTTCTGTTTTTCTTTAAAGTAAAGAAGATCCTGTAAGTCCAAGAGGTGGATACAGTATGCGCATCGGACTCGGCCCTTGTACCATCTCCTCACACTGGATTTTACCATCAAACTTTGTAACGTGAACAGAAACCACACATTGGTTTAGTATATCACGCTGTGTATAACACGCCTCAGCTCTTCCTGGCTGGTGAGGAAAAGGTTAAAAAGAGAAGCCTGGGATGGGATGGTTTTCAAGCCATTCAGTTCTGCCTTTCTATTGAGAACACTGGAAAATCAGTGGTGATTGTTACTTTTAATCGTTGAGGTTGATTAGGAGCTGCTGGCAAAAGCAGCCATCTTAAAGGCCTGCCTTTGAACAAATGAAGCTGCTTTTATTTGAGATGAATCTTGACAAAATTAGAGTGCTGGTTGTGATGATCCTTAGGTGAGCTCACGTGACTTCCCAGTTCACACTAACAGCACTCATTCAGGTACGGCTTTTTGGGAACATTTATGGGCGGACTCGGAGGTGCACCCCTCATGAGGAACGAACGGCTGGCTCATTACTGGATCCCTAGGGAATGGTATCATAATTACAAGGCTAGGAACCTCCTGCAAAGCTGCCCTGTGGGCTAGGAGCTTTCAAAGAACCTTAGATTGGTACCACAGAGAGCAAGGGGTCTGTGAAGTAGTTTCTCTTTGTGGTGAAGCCTGGGATGGAGGCACAGGGCAAGCCCTTGGAAGTACTTGTGACAGAAAGGACCAAGGACAAAATGTATGCAAATAAGACCTAAGGCAAGCTAGTTCCCTTGCCCCCTGCCCTGGCTATTTTTTATGTCAGTTTGACACAGGCTACAGTTATCAGAGGGGTGGGACTCTCAATTGAAAAAAGAGATCCTCCATAAGATCTGTAGGCAAGCCTGTTGAGCATTTTCTTAGCGTGGGAGGGCTCAGCCTATTGTAGGCAGTGGCTCTGAGTTCTTTAAGAAAGCAGGCCGAGCAAGCCAAAGGAAGCAGCCAGTAAGCATCACTCCTCCCTGGCCTCAGCATCAGCTCCTGACTCCAGGCTCCTGCCCAATTTGAGCTTCCCTCAGTGGTAGCCCAAGTTCCATGGTATCAAATAAACACTTTCCTCCCCAATTTGCTTTTGATCGTGGTGTTTCATCACAGCAGTAGTCACCCTAACTGAGACACGCCCCCCCCCCATCAGTGCATGGCATGTACTTACCAGGCAAGACTTCTATACTGAGCTGGATTTTCCACTGCTAAGTGTTACTTGATACTATTTTATTTTGTAGTACTGGCTTCAACTGAAGGTGTTGGCATGCTAGTCAAGCACTTTACTGCTGAGCCCCGAGACCCTAATGCAGGAAATGCAGCAAGCTGACCACCTGCCCTAATTAATTACTAATATAGTAATTAAAGCCACACTGAAACAAAACACCGGTAATCAAGGCTGATTTGAAAGCTCCTTACATTCTTGTTCAACTTGTTTCTCTGACATGTTCTTTTTTTGTTTTTTTTGAGAGCTCATTGCTGAAGCCAGGAAATTGTATGCCTTTGTTTTAAAACCCTGTGTTCTGCTTGCCTGGATGCTCACGGGTCATTTCTCACGTGTGCTAGGCATTTGATGGGTCAGCCTCCATTAACACACCAGAGGCAGAAGAGAACCCTTACCAGTCATGCCGAGGGGCAGACCTAATGTCGGTACTGTCTCAGGGGCACGAGGCAGCTGTACTTGAGTTCAGAGGAAGCGCCCAGCCTGAGGAGGTGGAGCCTAAAGATGGCTCTCACTTTCAGGGAGGAAGAAAGTGCCTCAGACAACAGTGGAGTGGGCCGGGTGTGGTACAGGCACGGCTCAGAGCTTGGGTTCTGGCGTGAGCTGCAACTGGATCTGGGCTCAGTGCTGCCATTTCCAGCATCACTACCTGGAGACAAGTATCCTCATGAACCGTTTTCTTTATCGTATGGTGAAATAGGAATAAAGGCTGTGCCTACTTCATCATAACACTTCACTCTAGAGGCTGTGGTGCCCCTGCAAGTGCCTGGTATAAGTCAAGAGTTCAATCATTATCATCATCGTCGTCGTCATCATCGTCGTCATCGTCCTCATCGTCATCATCATCACCATCATTTAAACAAGTGACTAGACTAGGTCTGTTTTAATGATTTGTCAGACTGAGAGCAATAAGTAGGCAAAAGACATTTGGCAGAGAAAATGGTTGCCTCACCCTCGGGCGTGGGTGTGTAGGCAAGGTGCAGCAGCAATGGATTTTCCCACTGTCTCCTGGACCACAGCCTTTTGTCCTCTGCCTGGCTCACAATCCTACTGCATGGGCCAGGGTTGCCCAGTGTGTGGCACGCATGGAGGCTCCCTGTGTGGTTCTTGTAGAGAGTTCAGCCTCTCCAGAATCTCTCCAGCCTTGGCTGGGTATTACCAGCCCTCTCGGGGGCTTTCATGGTAAACCAGTGCCTGGGACCCACCATCCAGATATCTTGCACTCACTGCTCACAGAGAACATCCAAGCATTGGTGTTTAAAAAACGCTCACTGGTGGATGCTAATGTTCATCTTGGGAAACTCTGATTTGTGATCTAACAAATGAACAAGACATTGCCTTAATGTGACAGAATCAGCAGACACATGGTAGCATACTTCTTGCCCAAACCGTAGCTCATTTGTAGTCAGTTGACATTATTGTTTCCCATTTGAGCTCTTTCCAACATCTGGCTCCGTGGCTGTTGCCTTCTAAATCCCCATCATCTGCCTCTCTGCTCTCTCTCCTCTGTTGGCGCATCAACTGCTCAGCTGGTCCCCTCTCGCCTTCTTAATGCTTTGCGTCCCTCACAGCTGCTTTGGGCATTAACAGTCCCCTGGAGTTTATCCTCACTGTGCTTTTTTACTCAGCCTCTTAAAAATATTTTATTAGTGTAATTAAATGTACAAGATAGTGGGTTTCATTGCAAACCATATAAGGTAACCTCAGCCTCCAACCTCTGCTGCCACCTAGAAGCCTGTGCTTACCAAAGCCTGAATCTCAGGCCTCCATCCAACCTGGGATCCAGGTTGTGCAGGTCTATCCAGAGAGCTGGGAATTTCTGAGCTACCTCCATTACAGATGCTTAAGAATCTTTTACTATTTTTCTTTATTGCTATAATGGCCATCTCTGATCTTTAAAAAAAAAAAAGATTTATTTATTTATTTATTTATTACAATGTTCTGTCTCTATGTGTGCCTGCCCAACAGAAGAGGGCACCAGATCTCATTATAGATGGTTGTGAGCCACCATGTGGTTGCTGGGAATTGAACTCAAGACCTCTGGAAGAGCAGCCAGTGCTCTTAACCTCTGAGCCATCTCTCTAGCCCCTTTTTTTAAAAAAATATTTTTATTTGACTTTAATTTATGTGCATTGGTGTGAGGGTGTCAGATCTTGGAGTTACAGACAGTTGTGAGCTGTCATGTGGGTGCTGGGAATTGAACCCGGGACCTTAGGAAGAGCAGACAGTGCTCTTAACCACTGAGCCAACTCTCCAGCCCTCATCTCTGATCTTTATTGTTTTCTTTAGAGCTGGCTTAATCTCATTTCTCTGAGTTATAGGTGGTCTAAGACTCCTTCCTAGTTACTGGTTATAAAGTTGACCAATGTTTCCTGCCTTTCATTATTATGGAATTTGCCAACCAAGGCTCCTCTCTATCTCGTTCTGAAGAGAGAGCTGTGCCTGACAGTTTCAAGGCTGTGTGCTCTACTTGGATCCCACACTTTAGTCTCTTTTCATTTAGGCCCTAGGCAGGGAAGGCAGCCGTTCATCTGACATGCAGAGTCTTTGCTCCTGTGACACTCATAATCTCATGGCGGGAGACAGAAAAGATAGGCTGTAGCTGAATGCACGTCACGTGGGGGTTGAGTGCCTGGAGGAAAAAAGAGGCATGTAAGGAGAGAGACCAGAGATGCTCCTTGCTCTAGTGTGGTCTGAACAATGAATGAAGTAATGGACACTCGGGGTAGAAGGGACAGGAAGTGCCCAGGCAGGAGATACGCGTGACAGCTGTGGTGCCACTGAGGAGAAGGGCTAGCAGACAAAGTAAACATGGTAGGCAGGGCAGGCTTGGGTGTGCCTTTGGAGGCCTGGGGGCCTGGATAAGAACTGAGATTTTCTTCTGAGTGATGTGAACTGCACTGGAAGGGTTGAGCAAAAGAACCAATATCATCTGACTTGCGATGTTCTCATTACAGCACTGGAAGACGGTAGGAGAGATGACTGTGATGCAGAACAACCAAATAAGAGGTTAAATTCACGCCTGGGCATATAGCTCAATGGTAGAGCACTTGCTTACAATGTGTGAGGTAAAGCCTCAGGACTTGTCTTGTGTGTTTGCTATCTTGAAAACACACACACACACACATGCATGCAGGCACACACACATGCACACACACATACACGCATACATGCACACACATGCACACATACACACATGCACATACACATGCATGCACACATGCATACACATGCGCGCACACACACACATACACATATGTACACACACATACACACATGCACACACACATATACACATGCCCGCACACAGGTACACATGCCCGCACACACATACACTCCCCAAATCTGTGTGGGGGTGATACAGTTTTCAGGAAGGAATGAAGTGATGACATAGTGAGAAGTTGTCATATAAGTGACTCTGGCAAATCGTCATGTGCTATTTGCACTTGTTGAGAGAAGAATCTAGGTGTGAGGAGAGTTCCCTTGTCCCAGATCAAGCATGCATTTTTCACAACATCCTCTCTTGGGTCAGGCTGGCCTCCTGGTTTTGTAACAGAGAGAAAGGAGAACAGTAAACAGTTAGGGTTATTAAAAACAAACAAACAAACAAACAAACAAGAAATAAAAACAGCAAAACCCACATCACACCCCTGAGAACAGTTAGAAGGTAAACATTTGCAATAATAGTGGTTGCCACTGTTTATCCCATGGCATAAGTGTGCTTACAGTGGGGATCTGAAGGCCGATGCTCATCCATAGAGAGAAAGCTCTGCACATGAGCTGTCAACCAGCAGCTCCAACTGGACGGTTTTGGGAAGGCTTCCTCAGCCTGTTTCTGCTGGATATTGGAGTCACCTGATCTGATGTTTAGCTACCTAAGAGGTTAGTTATGTTACTTTGGCTGCTATGTGCTTAGAATGCTAACTCATTCCAAACTGAAAGCACAGCTATTGCAAATCATTTTCCAGACATACCACTTTGTTTTAATAGTTTAATACTTTGTTTAAAAAGTATTATTTCCCCCTATGAGCATATACAGCGGGAGGAGGTCCCCCTCAGTCACAGTCATAGGGGAGGGGAGTAAGGGGAAATGGGAGGGAGGGAGGAATGGGAGGATACAAGAGATGGGATAACAATTGAGATGTAATATGAATAAATTAATAAAATATATTTAGAAAATATTATTTTCTTTGGCAGGTAATGCATGCTTTTTGTTGCAAAATTATTGTACAGCATACACTGTAGTTGAGTCCAGCTAATCAATGCTTTACTTCATATAATTAGCATCTTTGTGATGTGAGGTCGCTTTGTCCACTCTCTTCACAGCTTTCAAGTACATAGAAGTGGTTGCTTTGCTGCACCATAGGCCTCCCAAGACTGACTGATTGCTCTGATCTACTTGTTAGAGATTTATTTTAGAGTCAGAGCTTAGAGGATTTGATGTAGGATTAGCTCCTAGATGTGAGATGCAGATGAAAAAAAGGAATCTAAGATGCCTTGTAGATTTTTTTTTTCACTTGAGCCATTGTAAGGATAACGCTGCTGTTTATTAAGAAAGCTTTGGGGAGAAATTGCTTTTGGAAGAAAAACTAAGACCGAGGCACAGTATTTTGAAAAGATTATTAGCTCTCCAGGTGAAAGCATCAATTAAGCAGATAGGTACAGGAGTTCAGAGTTCAAGTAGGACATTGCTGAGTGAATGTATAAACCTGAGAACCATCAGTACATAGATTGTATATTTGCATCCCGGGACTACATGAGTTCCCCAGAGCATCAGCGTAGATAAAGAGAGAAGTGAGCTCTCTGGGTCCCTCAGTAGGATGTGCGCATGCGCACACAGATTGGTGCGTGGTCTTAAAGGATAGCTGGAATAAAAATTAAGAGAGTTCCCAGAAGCCAACTGAGAGAAAGGTCCCATGTAAAAGCAGTGAGAAGCTGTTAAGTAGCACAATTGTTCAAGACAGAATAGGTAGATCTTTCTTTCCTTTTTTTTTTTTTTCTTCCGATACAGGCATTGGGCCCTGGGCCTTGCACGTGCTAGGCAAACGCTCTACCACCAACCTACAAGCGCGTTGAGTAATTCTTAAGTCACTCTGTGGAATTAGCAGAGTAGAGATTCCTGGTAAACAAGGGCAGTTTGGGTGTGCTGGGAAGAGTAACTGCTTTGGAGTGTTCCTGGGACGGTAGGAAGAGGAAGTGGGGAGAGCAGGCATGGGCAGCCATTTCAAGATGCTTTTCTTGAAGCAGAATGGAGAGAGAAGAGTGCTGTTGGAGGGGTCAACTGGCTCTTTATTAAATAGAGGAGATGTGATACCTAAGGGGATGAGCTACTGGGGAGGCCATAATTGGTGGCCCTGCCCTGTCACCGTCCCATCTGCCTGGGGTACGGTACAGTGTGCTCCATCTTCAGCCCCTGTATACATTATTTAAGTTCATGAATATACACAATCTTCCTATACTTATAGAAGTGAAATCTCAATAACTTTGGCATGCTATCACCCTGAGTTTAGATTTGGTTTTTGATGTTGTATAACTCAGTTTCTTTGAGCCCAGGAAAATAACTCTGACAAAGTCGGTGTCAAAATAGAGACAATGGGTAAAATATTTTTCCTTCATTGCTGTCCTGTTAGGCAAGCTCAGGCCTGGTGAGCTACACACTTAGCCTTAGTTAGGAGTGGCTGTCTTTTTGCACCTGGTTTGTTCTTTTATCGTCCAGTGGGGACTGAGCATCTGGTGAGCCGCCCTGGAAGAGGGCAGGCCTCGCAATCCCTCGAGTCTGACAATGCTGGTCTCCTTCTGTCCTTCTGCAGTGCTTACCCTCCTCCAGTGCCCTTTAACTTCTAAATCATGATGTTTACTTTGAATGCCATTTCTAGCTCTTTTGTCTGACTATCTAACATTGGTGCTCAACACAGACACGCAGGAATTCCATGTAGCCCATGAATCCTGGAAATCTCTGTAAGACAGGATGAATGCATGCATCCCCCCACCAAGGAAAAAGAATAAATCAGGTCAAGAAGAAAGAACTGACGTAGTTCAAGCTTCAAATGCCTTCACGTCCATAGCCCTTTGCAGCCCTTGTTTGTCCCGCTGTGACACAGTAGCTTTGATCAAGGTTGTGTTGAGGCCTCTTAGGGAAATTACTTCCTTCTGGTCAAAAGAGTGGAATTTGAGTCTAGCTTTGGAAAGAGACTTAACATTCCACTTTACTGAAAGTGTAAAACTTAATCAAGTTGGGCCTTTTAATCCCCTAGCTAAGAGGCCAGCCCTTAGGAAAGCACATTTACCTGACATCATACTAAAGAGGTGGGAAGGCTAATTGTTCCTTTAATGAGCTGATGTGCTTTGCCTTCTCAGCCCTCCCTGCTACCTGTATAGTTGCTATGGAACTGCTACAAGGTTGTGTTGGGTCCACTTTCTTTTCTGAATTCTGACTCAAAAAGGTGCCAATTTTTCCTTTTCTTTCTTTTGGATGATGGACAGAGCTGAAGTGTTCCTCTCCTGCCCCCCCCCCCCCCCCCCCGTTTATAAGTGTGAGTGTGTGAGTGTGAGTGTGTATGTGTGTGAGAGTGTGAGTGTGTATGTGTATGAGAGTAAGTGTGTGTGTGTGTGTGTGTGTGTATGTGTGTGTGGCGTGAGCACACACACATGAATGCAGGTGCCCTTGGAGGCCAGAAGAAGGCACTGGGTCCCCTAGAGCTAGAGTTACAGGCAGTTCTGAGCCTCCCAACAGTGGTGCTGGGAACTGAACTCAGGATGGTTGTTAGAGCACTAAGCGCTCAGCCGCCTCACTCTTTCCTTTCACACGATGTCTCTTTCGCTGTGTGTGGCTGCTTGAAGAGCCTCCGTACCTAACTCAGAAGGCAAGACTTTCTCTCTGCCTCTTCTCTGCACACTGATGCTTATCTACCGGTACTCTGTGATTCTTGTGCGGGGCAGCTGAGCTTTGTCTATGTCCCCCAGCGCCTAGCTCGGTGCCTAGCATGGTACTTACTACAGAAATATTACTATCTTTTTTGGACCATAAGATGCACTCGTCTCTCCCCCCAAAAGCGGTGGTGGTGGTGGTGGTGGTAATTAGGATACGCCATATGGTCCAATTGCTGTTTTTTAAAAAAACTGTTTTTCTTGTTTTACTGCTCTAAAAACTGGGTGCGTCTTATGGTCAGGTGCGTCTTATAGTCTGAAAAATATGGTACTGGATGTCTGGGGCCATTTCCTTTATTTCTCAACTAGCAACACATAGAAAAGGTAGCGATATAGCCAGATCATGCTGCATTTATAGGTATTTAGCATACTACCAGGGTAGATTATGACTGTGTATATCAAAAGTGGCTATTGAGATAAAAATTCCTGAGATAACTATAAAAATATCACCCGGTTTCTTTTACAAAAAAAAATTTACAAAATCTGATTTCCTCACTATTATTAGACTCTGATAAATATTCATCGTTTTATCCCCCCAGGGGAGTCTCAAGCATCCTGCAAAAGGAGTGCTAAATGTGCCCAGTAAATCACCCTGAGAGCTTTTACCCTGTAGACAGAATGGAGATCTTAGTTGATTTGCTTCTTCCAAGAGCCTAGAGACTCAAATAGATTCCTAGTCTGCGGGACCAGAGGAGGACATGGAAAACTGTCTCTGTGAAGGAATTAAGGGCCATGTTTTGGGAACAAAAGGCTCTTAACCCCCTCCCCCCACCCTCCTCAGTGAGGAGCACCCCCCCCCCCCCCAGTGCCGCACTTAGAGTTCCACTACTGAGACACTGCTCTGGCACCAGCTAAATTGCAAATCCCTGCAGGGCAGGAACTGGGCCTGCTTAATTCATCCCGAGAGGTCCAGGTTCCCGTAATAAGTCCCGAGTTAGAAGATGCATCAGTCTTACCCACCAAAGTGCTGGGTCAGGAAAGCTGGCACCTGTGGGGGCAGCAGAGCCTTCTTCTGTTCTTCCAATTAGCTCTCCTTGTCTTTCCTCTCCTAACCCATTCTTAACAGCGGCCCCAGGAGAACAGGGGCACACATTTTGGCTTCCTACAAATCCCTAATGGCCAGCAAACAATACCTCACCACTGAGTGTAGAGGCCAGAATAGCAGGAAGTGCCAGGGGTGATGTCCTGCGGCATAGGCACTAGGACTTTTGTTCTCCTTTGCCGCTGAAGCCTTGAGACAAGAGCAGCCTTGCCAAGCTCTGAGCTACAAAAGTGTCCATCTTTTCCAGGCCAAGTGGAGTTAGAGTTTGAAATCAAAGGGCAGAGAGAGATGGAGCAATTACAGTTTGGGAACAGCTCTTAGGTGGACAGTGGTGAGTAGGAGAATAAGTTTACCACTCAGATGCCTGTTAATTCTGTCATGTGACTCAATTCCATCCCTCTCCCCTGTTAGAAACAAGAAGCAGGCTCAATGTCTCACAAAGGAGCACACAAGGGGAAAGTGGCTTGGCAAAGCTATTTATTTTTTGCAAAAACAGTATATCAATATCCAAACTTGGTTAGCAAGCATATTAGGGCAGGAAGTTCATCTGGGTTTTATTCTAACACAGATGGTAACTTTTTCTTTTCTCCATTGTCTGAGGTCTGACCTCACCATATCTCAAGATTGGCTAACTTAAACTGGCAAAAAAGGAATGCAGTGTGTGTGTGTGTGTGTGTGTGTGTGTGTGTGTGTGTGTGTGTAGTGTGTGTGTAGTGTGTGTAGTGTCGGTCAAAGTTTTACCAGGTGGGGAAATTAAAAGATTTGCATAAAAGTTTTTTAAGATGAGGAGATTTATGGAATATTGGATCTTGCTGGGCCCTTTGATAGAAAAGCAAAACAAAACATTTCTTACAACTCCCATCCTTTTATATATATTTTAAAAGATTTATTTATTTATTATGTTTACAGTATTCTTGCCTGCATGTACACCTGCACACCAGAAGAGGGCACCAGACCTCAGTATAGATGGTTGTGAACCACCATGTGGTTGCTGGGAATTGAACTCAGGACCTTTGGAAGAACAAGCAGTGTTCTTATCCTCTGAGCCATCTCTCCAGGCCCTTTTCATCTTAAAACAAAACAAAACAAACAAACAAACAAAAAACTCTTAAATCAATTTGTTAGCATTAGAAGTCATTCACTTTGGCAAAAGCAGCAGGATCTTTTCCCACTACATATACTTTATTTTAAGGAATGTGTTTTCTAATCAGAAGCAGGAAGGCCATGTAGAACCTTCCATCATAAAGGAGGTTTGGGCAAGTTTTGAAAGTTCAGAGAAGAATCTATAAGTCGAAGTTTTAAACTGTGAGTTAAAACAACAGAGATTTGCAGTTGCCATGGGCGTCACTAGCTGCGGATAGAGCTCTTCTTTGTAGCAAGGATGGGAAACTGAGGCTCAGAGGTCAAAGCCAGAGCCAGAGCCAGAGCCTCTTCAGGGGTGGGGGTGGGAGAGCTGTGCTTCGTCTGAAGAAATGAAAGCATTCGTTTCACAAGACTCAAGAAACCAGGTAAGCAAATTAACCTGCTCCGTGTAGACCTTGCAAAATGAGCTTTGCACAGCTGCCTCCAGCTCTGCAAATCTCTCGTTATGTAAACTCATTTGATGGACAGAAGCAATGAGAGTCCAGATGTTAGGAGCTGGAGTTCTCCTTAAACAAGCAGTTCTCACCTCGATTCTATCAACACGGTCTAAACTGGTGCTAAGTCACAAACAAAAACAATACCAAATTCTACCCCCCTCGCCCCCTCCCCCGCAGCCCTCACCAAGACCCCCAAACAAACCAGACTAGAACAACCAAAACAAAACCAACTAAACCGAAGACAACTGAGAATGATTTCTAAAACAATTACCTAGCCTGCCATCCCTGGATCAAGATTTTTGGAGAGTGTTAAAAAAAAAAAAAGTGCTGAACAAGCAAGATCCCTTGCTTAATTAGGTCTTACTAATTGTTTTGCCTGAGTTAACTTTTTTCTACCTCATTTCTTTCCCATTGACATTGTGAGCTTCACTCAGCTCCCCAGGGCCAGCATCGTGTGTCGGGACCACTTGAACAGGGCCTATGCCACCTTTGATCAAACGACAGAGCATTGTGAAGTCTACCAAACGGAGACTATAGAAGAGTGACTGTAGGCAGTTCCCGGTTGCTTCGGTGTGTAAAATGCTCAATTCTAGGGAGAATAAGATTGGGAATTAATGAAATCTAATCATTAATATAAATTCTAATTGTTTTAATTTTTAATCTTCCAAAAAGCAAATTAGTAGCCCTCATTACACTACTGGGCTTCCTCAGTTTTGGTGCCTACAGAACGCCTACTGGTCTAACTTTAGCACTATGCATTAGCTACTTTTCTTTCTATCTTTTTTTGTTGTTATTCTTTTTAAAATTATAATTTATTTACATTACATTTCTATTGTAATCCCCTTGCTCACCCTCCCTCCCTCTTCCACCTTATTTCTCCCCTAGATCTTCCTCTCCCACCATGACCACAGCCTATCAGGTCAGTCTCATCTGGATAGCCTGTATCCTCTTCATCTGTGTTCCCACAGAGCCTCTCTGCCAAGGGGCAGCAATCAAATCGCCAGTACCAGAGTTCATGTCAGAGGCCGCCTCTCCCCCAACTCTCCCCTTCCCTTCTCCATGTGGAGAATGAGCTGCCCATTGGCTGCATCTGAGTAGAAGGTCTAGGTTCTCTGTCCTTGGTTGGTGCCTCAGTTTGTGCAGGGCCCCGGGTCCAGCCTTCACAGTCTCCTTGTGGGGCTCCTGACTGCTCCCCCACCCCCATCCTTCCATGCCCCATCTCTCCCATACAACTGGCACTTCTTAACCAAGAGTCCAGCTTTGAATCTTAGTATCTGTCCAGATCCATCCCTCACTGGGTGGAGTCTCCCAGAGACATCTATGTTGGGCTAATATCCACTTATAAGTGAGTATATACCATTTATGTCTTTCTGGGTCTGGGTTACCTCACTAAGGATGGTTGTCTCTAGTTCCGTCCATTTGCCCACAAATTTCAAGATTTCCTTGTTTTTGATAGCTGAATAGTAGCTTCAACAAATGTTGCTGACCTAACTGGATGTCTACATGTAGAAAAATGCAAATAGATCTGTATCTATCACCCTGCACAAAACTAAAGTCCAAGTGGATTAAAGACCTCAACTTAAAACATGACACACTAAATCTGTTAGAAGAAAAAGTGGGGACGAGCCTTGAACTCATTGGCATAGGAGACAATTTCCTGAACAGAACACCAACGGCTCAGGCTCTAAAGTCAACAATTAATAAACGGGACCTCATGAGGCTGAGAAGCTTCTGTAAAGCAAAGGACAACAGAGCAAAGTGACAGTCTACAGACTGGGGAAAGATCTTCACCAACCCCGCATCTGATAAAGAGCTAATATCCAAAAATATATAAAGAACTCAAGAAATTAAACACCACCAAACCAAATATCCCAATTAAAAAATGGCGTACAGAGCTAAATAGAGAATTCTCAACAGAGAAATATCGAATGGCTGAGAAACACTTAAAGAAATGCTCAATGTCCTCAGTCATCAGGGAAATGCAAATCAAAATGATTCTGAGATTCCACCTTACACCTTTGAGAATGGCTAAGGTCAAAAACTCAATTTACAGCACATGCTGTTGAGGATACAGAGAAAGAGGAACACTCCTCTATTGCTGGTGGGAGTGCAAACTTGCACAACCACTTTGGAAATCTATCTGGCTCTTTCTCAGAAAATTGGGAATAGGGCTACCTAAAGACCCAGCTTTACCACTCCTGGACGTATACCCAGAGGAAGCTCCACCAAACAACAAGGACATTTGCTCAACTATGTCCATAGCAGCCTTATTCGTAATAGTCAAAACCTGGAAACAACACTGTGCTAGCTAGTTTTATGTCAGTTTGACACAAGCTAGAATTATCTGAAAGGAAGGAACCTCAACTGAGAAAATGCCTCCATAAGATCCAGGCATTTTAAAAAATTAGAGATTGACAGAGGTGAGCCCAGCCCATTGTGGGTGGTGCCATCCTTGGCCTGGTGGTCCTGAGTTCTGTAAGAAATCAAGCTGAACAAGTCATAATGAGTAAGCCATCGTGCAGCACCCTTCCACGGCTTCTGCATCAGCTGCTGCCTCACTTGAGTTCCTATCCTGACTTCCTTCCATGATGGACTATGGTGTGGAAGTGTGAGCCAAATAAACCCTCTCTTCTCCAGCTTGCTTTTGGTCATGGTGTTTCATCACAACATGGAAACCCTAGTTAGGGCAATGACCAAGGCAGTTTATAGAAGAAAGAGTCTTATAGTTCCAGAGGATCAGAGTTTGTGATGGCAGAGAAATGGCATAACAGCAGGGACGGGAGGAAGGTGAAGGCTCACATCTTGACCCAAAGCAAGGAGCAGAAGCGAGAAGCAGGAATGGAAATGGCTCCCACTGGCATAATTCCTCCGGCAAGGCCACACCCCCTGAGCCTACCTGAACAGCGCCACCAACTGGGGAACAAGTATTCAAACATCTGAGCCTATGGGGGACATTCTTATTCGAACCACCTCAGGCTGTCTCTTCATTCCTCATGTCCTTTTCCACCCCCTATTTTCCCTTAATATATTTCGCAAGGGGCTCTCTGGTGATTTTCTTGCTCCAGTCCTACTCCTAGATGAGTTTATAGACTTGAGAGTAGTAACGGAAGCAAACTCATTTTCCAACTTTTTTTTTTTTTAATTTATTTATTAGGTACAGTGTTTTGAATGCATGTACACCTGCAGGCCAGAAGAGGGCACCAGATCTCATCATAGATGGTTGTAAGCCACCATGTGGTTGCTGGGAATTGAACTCAGGACCTTTGGAAGAGCAGGCAATGCTCTTAACCTCTGAGCTATCTCTCCAGCCCCGCAAACTCATTTTCTAATTTTATTTTCATGGTTAGGTACTGGGTACTTAGCTCATGATTTTAACATTCTCACTTATTCGTATAAATACCATGAGCTGATTGTGCAGTTGGAATGCCCCCGTTCATTTATGCTATTTTCTCTTTCCTCATAGCCCGTGAGGAAAAGAAGTGGTGACTCTTGAAAGGGGAAGTATTAAGTATGGAATAATTACATAAAATTATTAGTCTATCAATACTGATCATAATTTGTATATTTTTATGTATGTATGTGTGTGTTAATGTGTCTCTATGTGTGTGTGGGCCACAGGTTGATGCTGGGTGTCTTCCTTAACCTCTTTTCATATTGTTATTGTTACTTTTGAGATATTGTGTCACTATGCGGCCTCAACTGGCCTAGCCATTGCTATTTAGACCATGTTGGCTTTGAACTCATAGATATCAGTCTGCCTCTGTCCACTTTATTGATTTAAAATTTTTAGTTAAGATCTGATTACATCGCTTCCTTACTTTCTTTTCCTTCCTCCAGCCTTCCTGTGTCCTCCCTTTCTAGCCTCTCCCCATAATCCCTCTCAAATCTCTGGCCTCTTTTTCTATGATTATTGATGTTATGCATAGAGAGATTTCCCCCTTTCATGTTACCAGGTCTGTTTGTGTTGTCACTGTTCTGGTCTTGATAGGCAAGCCGTATTGTTATGTCCACCTTATCGTTTGAAATAGGCTCTCTCTCTGGAACCTCCTGTCACTGGCTTCTCAAGTGCTGCTGTTACAGCTGTGTCCCTTTGCTTGAACTCAGGCCCTCACGCTAGCTTGTAGGGCAGGCCTTTACCAATGGAGCCATCTTCCCACCACCTCCTCGTCTTTTAGGTTATGTAAATTGAGAAGGGAACACTGAAATGCATTGTTAGCCATCAGAAAAACTGAAGATAGATTTAGAAAGTACAGTTCAGTTCTCCAATGCATATGCATGGAGAGCCCCATATGTGGCAGGCGCTGTGTTAGCCTAAGCTCTGGAGCTTGTGAGACAAAGCCTTCCCACAGACGTGAACAGAGACACTGAGGCCAGGAGGTGCACCCGGGAAGGGATGCTGCTTCTCCCATTTCACCTTCATTACCAAACCCGCTGCTCATGCGGGTTATTGCATGCATCTCTGTTGCTCACATGATTTCTTTCTTTCTATTCATTAGCAAAATAGACTGCATCGAGGACCCGGTACTGAAACTGTGTGCTCGCATATGCTTTGTGTTTCACTCCTGGCAAACACTGCATCATGAAATGAGAGTCTTGACACACGTGCAGATGTAATTAAATTGTCTCCCTGGCGTCTCCCGTCTCTTTGGGCTTTCTTCACCGTGCCTATGATTCGGAACTATTGAACAGATGTTTAGATCCAAATGTTCTCCCAGAATAACTGTGAGCAGACCTCACAGTTAACGGGCAAGGAGCGCTCGAAACACACAGTGAGCAGGGTTCTGATCTCCAGTAATCCTTAGAGTTAAAGGCGTTTTTGGTATTCTTCGAGAGCAGGCCGACAGTGCAGAGCTGTGGGCAAGGGCCATGGAGCCATCTCTGATGGCCACCACTAGAGGATTGGAAACAGGGAGTTGCAATAATCCTGTGGCTAAATTTGAAGTAGATTTTGCTTGGAGATCATAAAAAGTAGATTAAATACTTAGGCACTTAAGACTTGACTGTTACAAGGCTCTGCTGTGCTGTGCTTTATGATGGTGGGGATTAGCTTGTGTTCTGATCCATGTCTGAGGAGATGCAGGGTGCCCTTCCCCCCCCAACTTAGTGGTGTCAGTTTGATTGTTGTAACACAATCTGGCTGTGTACAAGTGTGAACTGTTGTGTTTACTTTCTTTGTCACCTCTGGATAACAATAGGTCTTACCTAGTCTTACACACATACACACACACACACACACATACACACACACACACACACACACTGACATGCCCATAGCAATGGGAGAGGTAAGACACCAGTTTCTCTCATACTACTAATCAGGATTAGAAATTAGCCACACCCCACTGAGCATGGAGTCTGGATACGCAGTGATACGGAGAAGGCGTGTTAGAACAAGCTGAGCTTGGTCCTAGAGCATCGCTTCTCAGCCTGCCTAGCGATACTTCATCACTGTAATTTTGCCGTGACCTATATATGATCATAACCCCCCATTTTCCAGGTGCTACTGCCAAGGCTCAGTTACTTGCCCGTGTCACTAAGCCAGCAAATGCAGACCCCAAAGCTTCGGTTTCACAAGTTCGGGGCTTCTGGCTGCTCAGCCTTCTGCTGCTGTGTCTTGTGTGTGTGTGTGTGTGTGTGTGTGTGTGTGTGTGTGTGTGTGAAGGTTTTATTTTTATTAGCATATACTAATTACACATATCCAATGTGACGCTGTTTAGTATACCATTTTTACACACGTACATAATGTATTTTGATTACATTCACCATTTCCCTCTCTTTTTCCCTATCATTCCCCTGATTTTTTTCCCTCTCCCCAACTAGTCCTTCTTCTACAAGTCATGTCTTTGTGCATGTGAGAGCCAATGGCTTCCATCAGGCTTGTTTTCAGAAGCATGGGCAACTCACCAATAGCTAGCCACTGAAGAGAACTCACCAATGGCCAGCCACCAAAGAGAACTCACCAATAGCTAGCCACCGAAGAGAACTCACCAATGGCCAGCCACTGAAGAGAACTCACCAATCTCCAGCAGCAGCAATTGACAGCCAACTCTATTGTTTCTTGGGGCTCTCAGGAAGCTTAGGGATTTATATAGCTGAAGTGGGGCCCGAGGACCAGGAACGTGATGACAGTTTTGAGCCTGTGACCCAGAGCTCTTGGGCTCACAGAACTGGGCATGTGAGACATCTGTACGGCCTTCCAGCTGTCCTCGACTCTTTCTGGCCAGTGATCTCCTGCCACACATGGTTGAGCTTGTGTGGTAGCGTGGCCATGAGTTAGACTCTGCTGTCAGATTCCAGCTGGGTTCAGATGTTCCTGCTGGGTGCCCTGGGCAGATTGGTTAATCTCTCTGTGCTTCTGTTATTTTTACCTATAAAACAAGGATGGTAACGCTGGCCTTCACTTCACATCACCCTCGGCCTGAAGCACAAGGGCCATTCCCAGTGCTCGGCAAGTGTCCCCTCTTCATGGTTGTCACTTCCTTCTTTTCTTCTTCTTGTTTTTTTTTAAATTTAAAAAATATATATTTTATTAATTTATTCATATTACATCTCAATTGTTAGCCCGCCCCTTTTATCCTCCCTCCCTTCCACTTTCCCCTTACTCCCCTCCCCTATGACTGTGACTGAGGGGGACCTCCTCCCCCTGTATATGCTCATAGGGTATCAAGTCCTGAGAAGCTTCTGCAAGGCAGGAGACACTGTCAACAGAACAAAGCAATAGCCTGCAGACTGGGAAAAGATCTTCACCAACCCTACATCTGACAAAGGTCTAATATCCAAAATACGTAAAGAACTCAAGAAATTAAACACCACCAAACCTTCTTTACTTCTCTTCCTGGACGAAGCCTTTCTCTTCCTACAACTGGACAGAACCCAGTCAGGTCCCTGCCCCCTGCCCTGGCCTCCTCTGTCTTGCAGTGTGAGGAGGCACACTCTTCTTAATTGATTAGGGGCTTAGCTATCTACAGCGGCGGGTCTCAGTCTTCCTAGTATACGGTCCTTTAATACAGTTCCTCACGGTGTGGTGACCCCCAGCCATAAAGCCATTTTCATTTCTATCTCACAATTGTGACTTTTGTTACTGCTGTGAGTCATTATATAAATATTTCTGCTTTCTAATGGTCTTAGGTGACCCCTGTGAAAGGGTTGTTCAACCCTCCAAAGGTTGAGAAATGCTGACATACAGCATTGTACTTCTGATGTCCTCACTATTTGTATGGAATCTATCCAAATGTACCAAGTGAAGGAACAGTTCTCGAAGGAGGCCCTCATTTTGGGGGCAGCTGCCTGTTTGGCGAGCCATATGGTCATTTTAAAATTCGGGCCAGCTGGCTTCTTTCAAATACCCCCAGGTGAAATTGTTCACTAGAATCCTCCAGGAAGTAGCAACCTACTGTAAAAGCTTTATTGTAGCAAACAGACACAAATTAAAGTTAGCCAAGGGGAGAGATCCGTAGGACAGAGTGTGGGAGGGATTCCCATGAAAAGGTGCCAGTCTCACTGTCCGTACAGAGTCTTGGCCAGATGACCTCCTCCCCACCAGCATGACAGACACACAAGGGCTGTCAACCGCTGAAGTTCAGCAGAGCTTTTAGTCTCTGCTGTTCCTGGAAGGCAAGCTGGTATTTTCAGTCATCAGTCCCAGCGGAGGCCACAACGGATGAGCGTGACTCTACGGCTCCTGTTGTGTCTTGTTGACAGACTGTCAATAGGCAGAGGCTCCTACTAGCCAAGGCATTCCAGAGACCCAAGAGCCTGGAGTGGAAGGTCAGGCCTCCCTTTGGGGAAGGTTATTTCTTCACGATTCAGCCTCTTGCTCTTCTAAAAGACAGCGCCTGCATGAGGTCAGCGTTAAGTATTTCCTTCATTGCTCTCCACACCATCGCCATGTTTTGTTTTGTTTTTTTTTTTTTTTTTTTTTTTTGACATGGGGCCTTGCTGAACCTGAAGCTCTCTGATTCAGCTATTGTTTGGCCACTGAGCTCTGGGGACCTTCCTTCAGCTGTCCCCCAGTTCTGTGACAGGCCTCTGACATGTGCTGCTGCTGTGCTAGGCTTTCCCATCCCTGTGAGGATATGAGCTCCTGCACTCAGGCTTGCATGGCAAGCACTTTATCGACCTGGCTCTGGCCTTTTGGAATATGTATCATAGTCACCCCACTATGAGGTAACATGCCACCCACCTTCAAAGGGTACTGAAAAGCTGGAGTACCCCCAAACTGTACAATACTGGCATGAAAACAGGCACAATTGACCAGTGTAACAGAAAAGAGAGGCAAGAAGGAAACCCACTGAGTTTTGAAAAAAGCGCTAAGAGTGCATGTTGGAGAAAGGACCGGCTTCAAAATGCCTCAGGGAAAAGCAGATACACTACATGCAGAAGAACAAAATCAGGCTTCTGTCTCTTTTTGCTAGTTATACAACTCGACTAAAAAAAAATACATTAAATATTGACATGTGAGACCCAGACTGTGAAGACAGCGAAGAGGTGTGCTTCAGGACCTTACAACAGTATTATTTTAGACAAAAATCTAAAATCAAGAAACAAAAGCAAATCTAGATAAATGGAAACAACGGAAGAGTCATGGAGATAGCAGAAACCCATTAAAAAAAATGAGTGATTGACACTTGCACGACCAGCACTTTGCCCGCTGAGCAGTCTCCTCACTCTGACAGAAAGTGAGCAGGGCTGATGTGCTTATCACCTGGTTTAGAGTCAGCACTCTAGAACTGGACTGTCTGGCGGTGAAATCTGGCTCTGTTACATCATAGCTGTGTGACACCTGTGTGACACAGAGCAAAGTTACCAGGCCTCCGAGTGCTCTAAGGCCCCTGCCTATTTTCTAAATACAAGTGTGATTCCTTAGGTGGGAAAAATGGCCGATTGACCTATAATGTCATTTCTCCAAGGCTGGAGATGTAGCTGAGGGGTGGAGCACTTGCCTAGCGTGCACTGGGCTGACTTCAAACCCCAGGAACGCAAACCAACCAACCCAAGCAAATGGTTAACAGTGTAGGGAAGATGGCTTTTTAAAGAGAATCAGTGCTCTTAAGGCACTTAAGACACTACCGTAGAGTTCTGATTCGCCCTGCCTTCTGGAGACATCAACTAGACACAGTGCTTAGAGCAAGCCAAATAGTTCTTCTGAACTTACATATGTAAAACCTGAAAAGACACCAACAGTTGAATGCGGAAAGAAGTTATATAAGGCTTAGCTAGCCGAGCTGTAATTATATTCATTTATTCTAAGCTAGCCATTCAGAGGAGCGCCCTTCCTACACTGTAACTTTTTAAGTGGGAGTGCACAGTCTAGAAACAAAATGGAGGGTGTATTCGCAAAGAATTTTGTGAAAACGTTAGCAAGAGCATTGCTCATAACAGACTGGACACCACCCAGCCACTGCTCATCAGTTTCTGAATAGCTGTCCGAAAGGGGGACCTATCCGTATTATGGAATATTATTCAGCAATAAAAAAAAGGAACAGGCTATCACAATGTGCATCCATGTGGGTGAATTTTTAAAAGCCACACTAAGAAACAATTTCAAGCAGCACATATTATATACAGTGTCGTCTGTATGACATTCCAGAAAAGGCCAGAAGATCATATCAGATGGCACTTGTTTGGTTGCCTGGGGTCTGGGTGGAGCAGTGTGTTGTTTATTTGTCGTGCTCAAATGAGTGAATGCCTTCGTTGAATGGTTACAAGATGACTCGGCTAGACACGTTATCCAAATTTGTTAATCTGTACAGTCAAAATGGATGAATCTTATTATATATATGTAAATTATGTATATTATGTATATATATTTATATATAAATTATGTATATATGTGTATATTATATATATGTATATTGTGTATATTATATATATGTAGATGTTATTATCTGATTTTTTTTTTTAAGTGTCAGAAGGATAGGCCCAGGAACTCACTGCCCTCCTCACACCTGTCAGTTCTGCCCCTGGAGCCCCAGTGCCTTTCACCCCTGCACTGGCTCTCATAAGGGTTCTTTAGACTTACTTTTTGGGCACTTGAATATCTCAGAAATCAGGCTAAGTCATATAGTCAGAGGTCAGATTTTTTTTGTTTTTGAGACATGGTCTCTATATTACATAGTCCTGGCTGTCCTGGAACTCACTATGTACACCAGGCTGGCCTCGAACTCACAGAAATCTGCCTGCCTCTGCCTCCTGAATGCTGAGATTAAAGGAGTACACCACCATGTCTGGGCAGAAGTCAGATTTTGATAGCTAACACCATTAAAAATTGCCCTTCTGGGTCTGGAGAGAAAGGTCAATGGTTAAGAACAGTCGCGGCTCTTGTAGAGGACCCAAGTAGGGTTTCTAACACCCACATGAAAGATCACAGTTTTCTGTAACTTTAGCTTCTCAGGATTGGTGGCCCTTCTGGTCTCTGCAGATATTGGCACTCCCAGGAAAACACACACACACAAACACACACACACAAACACACACAAACACACACACACACACACACACACACACACACACACACACACAGTCTGATCAAACAAACAAATTCCTCTTTTGTTTATCTGTCTGCCCAGAGGAGCTGCCTTTGTGTCTTAGTGTCTGTGGTCTGCCCCCCTCCCCCACTCCCCCCCAACCCCTCCACCCACCCCCTCCCCCACCTCCCCACCTCCCCCACCCTATCCTGGAGACCAGCTACTTAGCAAATCTTCTCATCCTATTTTCAGGGCAGCTTTCAACAGTGTGCTAACAACCTTGTTGTCTCATGGCTTTAAGCCCAGCACTTGGGAGGCAGAGGCCGTAGGATCTCTGTGAGTTCGAGGCCCAGTCTACAAGGAGAATTCCAGGATAGCCAGGGCTGAGAGAGGTTGAGTAACCGCGTTTTTCTTTTAGCAAGGGGTAGAGTCAGGGTCCACGCGGAGGCAAGCGCAGCTCATGACCTACCATGCTGCCATCTCAATTTGTAAGGGAGAGAGGAGGGTCACTGGGTCCTCAGAGCAGCCTGGAGGAGCGGGTGTCTCAATTCAGAGTCCATAAACTGAGGCTGGGATGGGACTCAGTGGCAGAGCACCTGCCTAGTGCTCAGAACTCCCTGGGTTTTGTATTACATTTGGTCCACGGCACTGCAAAACCGAAAAGAAAACCCGCAACTGTCTTAGGCAGAAATTTAGAACATCACCCCGCTCCTCAAAACAAAAATACCCTAACCTAATCTTTCTGTATGAAATGCTTTGAGGCCTTGGTGTTTAAATTTCCTTTGCAGCTTAGTCAATAAAAGTAAATTCTGTTGCAAAAAATAAGTCCTTCCTTCAGGGGAGAACTTTTCAGTCTCCATTAAAACTTTACCCGGTTCATTTCCCCTGTCAGTGGAAAGAATGGGACGGATCCACAGTGAAGACACCCTTTCTGTTACCGCACTGCCTTCTCCTTAGGGCATCACCGTTCAGGGACGCGGGAAGGTAGGCGCATGCGCGGGACAAACTCATCTTCTGAGCCCCATTGCTTGCAGCTGCTGAATTATGGTTTTAAATCAACCCGAGCCTGTCAAAGATCAGATCAGACGCTGATATGAATGGTTTGCAAAGAGGAAGGCTTGCACGGGGGGGAGGGGGTGAGGGGGACAGGAGGGGGGACGCTGGGACAGCTGGTGCCCCAGGCAGCCCGGGAAGACCTCTTTGTAGTTTACTCTTGCACTAGGCTGAACATCCGCCCTCTTCAGATAGCGCCTCTGGCCTGGCTGCTGAAGCGCTTGCTGCGGAGCGATGTCCAACTCCAGAAAACTCATGTCAACATTTCTATAGTGAGCTGGGCATCCATTCTAATGTGCTTTTGTTCGTGAGTGGGTGCGTGGGAAGAGCAGACAGCTGGAATATTTCCTAAGTGCAAAGTTAAATCTGTGCTGTCAGAGAGAGGCAGCTGCAACACCCTGCTGAGATGACGGGCCTGCCAGCCTGCGCTCCCCAAGTGGGGCAGAGTCACAGTGCCCCTGCGCCTAGAGACTTAGCTCTCTGCCAGGCACATGGTTGATGCTCAGTTAGAAATAAGCCGGAACAGACGACAATCCACCGTTCCACCGCCTAACCCAAAGCAGAAGAGGCTGCCTCTGAGCCTCGAAGGTTAAGGAAGAGGCTGGGGAAGGCAAACCAAGCCCCATGGAACACATGCCTCCTTCTGATGAGCAAGCAGCTGAGTGTGTCATCTGATGACTGCCAGGCAATGTTCAAAGCAATTCAGAAGCCTATGTTTTCAATGGGAAATTTCCTGAAATGTATAACACCATTTATGCAATTTTTTGGGGAGTGAGGGGTGGGGTGAGCTGGTAGCTGAACTGGATTGATAGGCCGTCCTTTCCCCTTTAGAACATTTAAACTTATAAAGACATATTTTCATTAAAAAAAATCACAAACTTGCTTTCATGAAATAACTTTTTAAAACATGAACATTTACTGTTTCCCCCGCAAATAGTAGTGCACTGACTTTCACTGGGGCCTGGTTGTGTTAACACACAGCAGGCCTGTCCCCAATTGTACAGCTTACAGGACTTCATGACCTGTTTCCTAGGACAGTGGGCTCTGGGGTGCCCTGAGGCCAGTCAGTCTCTTCCTTGGCAGTGTAGCTGGAAACACGGAGTTCCTCTCAGGTCTAGCTTGTCCCATGTCACATGTCTCTTACATCATCAGTGTCCTCCCCGCTCGCAAACCCTGCCAGTCAGCCATTGAAAGGGCTTGGGTTTTTCTAAGTGTAAGCTCATGTTCCCACCGACTTCCTGCTCCGTCTCCCTGTGTCTCTCACCAGCTGTCTCTCAAGAAGACCACGTACACCCACAGGCCCCCTGCACTCCAACACTAACTGTACCCGGGTCAGCGGGACCCCTAATGACTTTCCCACCCTCCTCGGCATGCTGACAGTAGCCCTTGACGTTGCCAACCCATTCTGCCCTCTTTAAACAGTTTTCTCTCCTGAACACTCTCTCTCCTTTTGGCTTAAAATCCGACCTGGCTGCCTTACTGGAGCTCACAGGTAAGGCCAAGTGGAGCGAGATTGGTCTCTTCCGCTTGGAGCCGCCTGGGCTGTGTGCAACACTAACCTCTTAGCTTCCCCCCCCCCCCACGCTGACACTTCAGGCCATGGTTGCTTCATCTATGTTACACCAGCTCTGATGTAATCTGGTGAGCTTCTGTTCGTCCCTGACCCTCAGTATCAGCGAGGTATCTCTCCAGGAACTTCCTGGTCATGTCATCCTTCCCCACAGGTGCAACCTCACCTTGTAAAGGTTGAACACAGGGTCTAAGATCGGGTCTCGTTTTTTTTTTTTTTTTTTTTTAAATATTCTCCTTGCATTGTAGATGCATGGCCCACAGTAGGTACACACAGGTCGTACGTGTATTAAGCAAATATGTGAATGAATTCCCAAGCATCTTTGGGAGGAAGTATGGACCAGCCATTCGATGTTATAGTTCACGCAACTCCCAAGAGTGGAGCATGCACTCAGAAATACCAGGTTGTCAGCTTAGACTTGGTGATGGCTGCTGATCCAGCTCCCCATCCCTGCTTTCCACACACTGCTGTGCGCTCAGTTCAGAGAGTGCTTGCCTATGCGCCAAACCCTGTGCTTACTGCTTTATCTATCCAGTCTGATTTAACCTCCGGACAAGCGGGCCAAATGGGGAGGATGCCCACCAGGCAGCACAGGACACAGCCAGGTAACGGATGCTCCGTGCCCCGCGTCTCATCCTTGCGTCTCTAATACAGTCCCGAGTCTGCAGCTGTCTCTCACTGCCAACAGAAGCAAAGCAAAGAAAAAAATTACACAACCCTCCCACCAAAACTATTGGTGGTCATTTTGTAAAAGGCCAACCGGTTCTTAACTGGCGTTTGGTTCAGCACTGTGAGATAACCAGGTGTTTGTAAGAACCAAATGGTTCTGCATGAGTGACATTTATTTTATTTTTTAAGAGCGACGTTTTAAACTGAGGCAGTGATTTGATGATATAATGACAGAAACTGGTTTTTTTTTTTTTTGGTCAATAGAACCTCCTCAATTTCTGGGGTAATATAGGTCAATAATTGTATCCAGAGAAGGTGCCAGAAGATCATCAAGCAAACTACTAGAGGCCATCTTTCCAATATCCCTTAACGGTGAAACTAACACTTGGTGATTTTAGGAGAACTTTAAAAAGTCCATAATCTAAGTAACGTTCTGGCAAGGAAGAAGGAAAGTGGTTTCTTCCACCTTCTCAGTTTCAGGGTCGCGTTAGCAGACCTGGCAAAAGAGACTAGTGAGAAGAGGGTTTATTTGGGATGCCCGTGGCCTTCCCAGAAATGAAATGAAACCCAAGCAGCTACTTGGACTCTGAGACTTACATGTCGTTTTAACAAAGGGGCACAATTTTATGGGTGTGTGACAAGGCAGAGGCAAAGGTTTCCTGGCTTCCAAGGGCAGCTAACTGGTGGGAAGATAAATATACGGGGGAAATTGCCGGAAGAGAAGGGTTATTTCAGCTGTGTTTGTGACGCAGATACCTTGTGGTGCCGTCTTTGGACGAAGAGTCTAGAATGGCTTCTCATTACCTCACAAAATGAAATTATGCTCTGCTTTTTGGCAAGCAGGGGCAGCCTAGAGGGCTTTTGTTGGTGTTGATTGCTTTCAGATCAGAACAGTTTTCGTGCCAGGGTAGTGGCACGTTCTGATGGTTTTCAGCTCATTTGCACGGCTCCTTGAAGATGGTGGCCTAAGCTGGCCACTGACACTGTTTTTGTGGTCCCTGTGCTCACAGACGGACATCTTACTGAAGCTGTCGCTTTTAAAAAGCCCCCACCCAGTGTCCGTATCTCCACCCCTCCCCCCTTTTTTACACTCTTGCCAAATGAGACCTTCATCTTCACCAAAGCTCTAGATCTCAGCCATTGTAGTCTCGCATCCCCCTGGTCCCCCACTCCCACCCCTCCTGGCCCCCCCCATTTCCCACCCCTCCCCCACCTCCCATCCCTTTCTGGCTTGATAACATGCTGTTTGGAATCCATGATCTGTGTGCACAGCGCTGTCTTACTGGGGACTCTGGATTCTGTGCCACACTCTTCCTCTGCACTCGCCCACAGTTCACACCTCTGGAGATGCTCACATAGCCTTGCCTGGTGGTGATGGGGTCACCTAAGGAGCGTCTGAGGCTCCTGGTCTCTGTTTATCTTCCTAGATGTCTTCTCCCACTTCACTCCAGGAGGAATGAACTCTCCTTTCTTAGAGAACTTGACTGTGGCTCTGAACTTCTCTACAGATGCACATGTCTCTCCTCTTGTTAGTGTCTTAGAGAAAGACTTGCCTATTCCCTCAGAAAGCTGTTTCTTGTCCCCTCTTCACTACTTAGTCCTTTTGTTTAAAAACAGTGTGATCGTTTCACTTCTGTGCGTGAAACCTTCCAGATGTTTCTAAAATGATCACTCTCTTCTTAGGATGCTCAGGGAAGCATTAAAGTGCAACCTTGCCCAGCTGCCACTGCCAGTTGCTCTGCATCCATGGGATGGGACAAGATCTAAAAGTCACCCGGGTCACCTCGTTCTGGGCTTCATGCTCTGCTCCCTTGCTAGTGACCTTGGCCCCTCTTCTCCAATTCCCTGAGGACTTTCCTCAGCTTTCAGCTTTAATGCCACTACCAACCAGAGATTATTTTCTGTCCCGGCATTCCATTTGCCACCTTCTTCATGGACACTGGTTTCCATGTTGGTGTACTTCTTATCTATCTTCCTGGGGTCACAGCCCCATTCCCTGTCTCTCACCATCAAGTCCCCAGGGCCAGAATCTGGCATGCTGCCATTCTCTGAGGGTTCAATCACACCTTTCTCTGTGATACCCTTTTAGGTTGATTTTTCTCTTTTTTTCCACAATCTTCAGACTTTCCCCAATGATCCCCCCCTTTTTTTTAGTCTCTAAAACGACACTCAAAACACTTCCATCCCAAGTCAAACACATAAATCTTCTCTTGGTGTCTTTCTTAAATTTAATCCTGTTTCCTTTTTCTCTTTCTTTCTTTGAAAAACATTTTTTTTTTTAAACTTTGAGAAACAGTTTAGCCTAAGGATGAGAAAGTCAGGGTCTAAAACCAGATTACCAGGATTCAAATCCATTGATTAGAGAACCCACAATTTGTGTCTTGGTTTCCTCATCCTTTGAGTAGAGATGGAAAGAGTATCCTCCTTAAGGAGTTGCCAGGAGGGTTCAGTGCATGGTGGATTGGATCTTCTGAATACTTGGTTAAGTACTCGCTGTTTATTACAGCATTGGATTCTTAATATTATCTCCGATGACCTCTGCTGTCCACGGCTTTCAGAGACCCATTGTAAACCATTATCTGTCCTGAAGCTCTGCCTAGCCCCACGGCCACAAGCTACATCACACTGCACTCGTGCGTGCGTTCTGAGGCTGGAGGGCGTGGACCGGCTCATAGCTGCTCCCATCTCCCGCATCCTTCTGGCTGCCCTGCTTTCATCTCCTTGCCTGGTCCTCTCTTTACTGGCTCCAGCTGCGTTGTCCTTATCTCTCCATCTTCCCCGTCGCTCCACTCAGCCTCTCCACATCTAGGGTTTTCAGATTCCTTTGAAGATGGGCACTCTCACATCCCCTTCACCCAGACCCAGGCCTGCAGTGACAGACATCCCTGAGGAGACTGCTCTGTCTCTCTCTGTGCCCCATGGAGGTAACAAATTAACCGCCTCTAAAGCCAGATTGCCAACTTTCCAACAAAAGCCTCTCCCGTCTCTGTCTCCGTCAGCTTCACACCTCTTGTGCAGAGCTTGTGTCTGAAGCACAGAACAGCTCTCTGAGTGCTAAACAGATGGCTCAGGGAATGAGGAACAAAAGTGAAATGAGGTGGCTGAGCTACCTGCCAAAACGAAGTGTGAAAGAGAAGAGACGTACAGAGAGAGACTTTGGGTCCAGCCTGGGCTACATAGAAACCGTTAACATTTTTTCTTTTCATTTAAAAAGTTTTAAAGTGTTTATTTGTGTGTGTGTGTGTGTGTGTGTGTGTGTGTGTGTGTGTGTGTGTGTGTATGTATGCCAAGTTATGACACAGCACTACCCAGGTCTCTCTGGTGTTACTTTAGAAAAACTGCGATTGTTAAGAGCTTTGCCTTTTTCTCCACCTTTTATTATTTTATTTTTCTTTAATAAAAGCTCTTTAACCAGAGACTCAAGGAGTGAACTATCAGGTCCACTAAAAGCCTCCTCTCAGGTCCTCTACTGCTTGGTCCCCTTTTAGGAAAATGTATTCTCTGCTCTGTGCAGACACAGAATTTAAGCTCACCATTTTCTGTTCCCCATGAGTCATCTTTTTAAGTTTTCTTTCTTTAGCCAGGGTCTCATTGGGTAGTCCTGGCTGGCCTAGAGCTTTCCATGTGGACCAGGATGAATTCCGACTCACAGAGATCCCCCTGCCTTTGCCTCCTTGGTTCTGGGATTAAAGGTATGCACCACCACACCTTGATTTATCTTTATGGGTACACAGCATGGGGCTTAGAGGGCTAGCACTGAAATGTTTAGGGTGTCGTCTTTGGAGTCCTGGCTCCATAATTTGGAAGCTCTGTTCTCTTGGGTTCGTACTTAGCCTCCTTTATTCTCAGTTATTTAATATGTTAAATTAGAGTGATTTTAGATGCCTCAGGGACGTCATGAGGATTAAATGACACAGTACATGTTAAAATCTTAGGATAGTCCTTTGCTTATAGTGCCAATAAATGGTGATCATGACTAACATGGTATAAAGTCTTAGGGAACTTCTAAAGAGAATCTGAATATAAAAGCAGCATTAAAGAAAATCATCTTCTTTATGGGAGGTAATGAAATGTGCTTTTCAGTTATTTTGTGCAGTCCTGATTGGTGTCTTCAATTAAAACAATTATTCAGAACACGCTTGCTTTGGTTGAGATTTCTCAGTGTTGCTTCTGGATGGGCAGAGTGGTAGGAGCTCAGGTTAGGCTTCTGGGTATCACTGCTTGTTTACAGGATATATGGCTGACTGGCCCGAGAACACTGACCACCTGAGCAGGCCACCTGGGCATGCCACATGATCGAGCATGCCACCTGATCGAGCATGCCACCTGATCGAGCATGCCACCTGAACATGCCACTTGGACATGCCACCTTATTGAACATGCCACCTGCACATGCCACCTGAGCCAGGGACCGCTTGTGTTCACTCAAGGACGTAGAGGCTCAGCCAGGCCTCATGCACCTCCTTCTGTTCCGGAACCCTAAGGTTTAGGGTGAGAGACGATCCAATCAGATTCTGGGGAGAGCAGAATATTTTTCTACACAGCCAAGAGTTTTCTTTTAGAAAGACCTAGTTCTTGAAAAGGCAATTGAACTAATCCACTAACCGTCCCTCGCTGCTCCTGACTTTGTTTGTTTACAAGGCTGAGGGCTTATTGTTGGCGCAAAGCACCCTGAAAAAACGGGAGACAACCTCTGGCCTGTTTGACTACGCAGTGGGTGGGGGTGAACCGAGGGAGGGGAGGGGCCAGGGCCTAGGAAAGGGACCCTCTCCTGTGTCCATGTTGGCCTAGTTTTGGGAATTTGCTGATGGACCAAATCCTTCCCGCAGTGGTATGTGTGGGGGAGGAGTGCTTATGGTTGTGTAAAGGTCTGAGGCTGGGTGCTTGAGCTTCTCAGGGCTGTTCACTTTCAAGTGTGAGGTCACACATAAGTGATTATAGGTAGTCAAGAGACAAGGATGTAAGAATATTAGATCATATCATGAAAAATTTACTTTCTTACATTGTCTTTCAATCCTTCTATTACATCAAGAAAAAAAAAAAGGTCATATTTTGACACCAGGGTATCTGACTCCCTAAGCTGTACTACTTGTCCTTATAATGACCAAGTGGGAGCATTTAAAGACTCTCAGTCATCTCACCAACAGTACAGGCAAGTGTGTGGTTGTGGAATCATGACTGGGCTGGGCCTGGCATGGTGGGCCTATCATCTTGGATCTGAGAGACAACTAGAATGAGGCTACAGGGGTTTGAAGATTTAAAAAGTAGATTTAGTGTCTGAAGAGATAGCAAGTGGTTAAGAAGGTATGATGTTCCTGCAGAAGACCTATGGTCACTTCCTAGCACTCACACTGGGTGGCTCACAACTGCCCTTAACTCCAGCACCAGGGCAAGCTGGCGCCCTCTTCTGGCCTCCTCAGGCACCTGCATTCATGTGCACATACACACATACAGGCACATATGTCAAAAATAAAAACAAAACATTAAAAAAAAATAGGTTTATTCTTGCCCCAATCATATGTCTATCAACCAAATGCTAGCAGCATGGGTGAGGCATGTATTAAGGAGAGAAAGCTGTTCCTGAGAGAATTGTTCCCAAAAGGTAGACACCAACCTTTCTCCAAAGCATGTAAGATTTTCTCAGGTCAGCAGGCCCTGCCATACAGTGACTATAGGAAAAGCTCACAAGGCTCAGGATAAGAAAAGGAGCCCCAGAGGATGCTTTAGGCTCAGGGTAACACTTGCAGTGATGTGCAAGGGCCTCTTCATTGAAATTCTTGGAGCTGAATTTCTCACTTCATACTTGTTCATTTTTTTTCCCCAGTGCAAAGTAAGGGACGTACTATGAAAGCCGCATAAATGCCTAAATTTATTTAACCATGTCCTCCAGCTCCGAAAGCCCAGTGTGATAAATGCTGATCAAAGCCTGGAGCAAACGGGAGACTGCATGACGGCTGTGTTGTGGGAATTTCGAAGTCAGGGTGGACAGTCACTTCCTGGATCTGCGGAGGTGGACAAGGGAGGCAAGCTCTCTAAGGGGAATGGCGGCCGGCCGTTAAGGCCTTGTGTGCCGGGGCTTTCAGGAAATGGGCACCTAAACGCCTTAGCAACGTTTAGACTGTGTCAAGAGCCGAGTGTGTACAGGCTTCTGGACTGAGCTAGAGGACTCCACAGGGTGGCTTGGACTCACAAGGTCTCCGTGTCTCCCTCCCCCCTCCCCTCCCCCGCCTCTAGCCTTTCAGAGCAGATCGGGCCTTCTTTGAGACTCTCCTTCTGGGACCGAGTGGAGGAGGGAGAGGCAGGCTCAGATAACACCTGGGAGAGTTATGAGCTGGCAGATACTTCCTTGGTTTTTCCACATTCTTTTCCCAACCTTTTCCCCTCTGACTGGTTTTAGCATCCTTCCCTTTCCCAGCCGCTGGGATTCAATTCGCTACCGTTTCCTGCATGTCCTCCTGGGAGAGGGAGATGTACTCTGCGCATCAAACTCTTTCCCAGTGAGGGAGTCGCAGAGAATTAGCATCTACCCCTCGCTGACCCCACTGCGCTGGAGTCTAAGCCCAGGGTCCTGAGCATACGTGGCAAATGCCCTCCCTTCCAGCAAGTCTTGTTTCCAGTCTAGCACGGGCTTTCCTAAGACCTTCTCTTTCCTCCTCCCCGCCTCTTCCTCCTCCCCACTCCCCTTCTTACTAAGGATCCCCCTGCTTATGAAAGAAACACACCTCTAGGATCAATCTGTAGGAAGGGCAATAAAATAATACCATCAAAGGGACTGGCAGGAATTTGGAGATAGTAATACCTAGGGTTAGAGGTAGGGGGCGCTGTAAGTGAGGGAGTTTCCTCCTCCTCAAGGTCTTGGCTCCATCCATGAGCAAGAGAAAGAGCAAAGGGGAGTGTTGGCTCTCCTACCAGAGCTAGTAGCTCCCGTGACCGGGACACTTCATCTTTTTCTGACTCCTCCCCGGGGCGAAAGCCAGAGAAGTGAGTGTGTGTGTGTCTTAGCGAAAGGCTCAAGTAAGTAAGCTCTGTCTGAACCCAAGCGAGCCAGCTATGAAGCGGTGTTGTTTGTGGGCGGTTCTCTCCACACCGCCCGAATAGTTCCTGTGGTATTTTTGTGTATTTAAAATCTGAAGTATATTCAGGGAGTGTCATGGTAACCCACATAGTGGAGTCCAGGGACAGCAACTTCCTTTTGTGCAGGGCTCAACTCAGTACCTTGTATCTCTGCTGAAGTGCAGTTGGTCCACCTGGATCTCATGGGCACACACGTGCAGATGAGGTTTCTCCTGCAACCAAACTAACATGAATCATGGATGCACACTGCTGTATAAGGAGAGGCTGTGGTCCTGACTCCTGTGTGAGAAGGCTGGTATTGCCCCACATGTAATGGAGAGGCACTGCTTTCATGTGAGGACAGTGCCTGCCTACGAACTATCCTAGAAAGATGCCAGCTTCCAGAGCCACAGAGTCAGCATCCTTTAGCTTTGTCAGGAGGGCCTGGTAGAATCAGAGTCCGAGTTTCTCTCTCCTCCTGGCCCGTTAGCCATGGCAGCATTAGCACGTGGGTGGGTGACCATGAGTCATTAGTCAGCCAGTGTGTCGTGGTGCCCAGGAAGCCCGAGACTCTGCCCTGAATGTGGTACATGTCCTCAGAAGGAATTGGGGGAAGCAATTAAAGAGCTTTCTCTTGAGGATGCCACTCCTAGGGGAGCCCAGGATCCCCTGGGTGGACTTAAGGATGTGTGCTGTCATGTGCAATGAGGCGGTCGGTCTTCTGATTGATGGCTTGCTTTCTGCTTGAGTTGGCTGTTTTTGCCCTAATTAAGCACTTGCAGTTTTTCCTGCCCAGTGAGAACAGGGAAATGGTCACCCATTTTCTGGAAAAAGAAAAGTTTGCTGCAGAACCCAACGAGGCCATTGTTGTCCTTGTGCAAGGGCCAGAGAGAAACTCTCAGTTTTCAGAATGCTTAGCTACGGAGGGTTCTTGAACCCAGCTAAATCTTTTGTTTGCTCTGTACTTAGCTTTTGACTCTTTCTAACCAACCTTACCAGCCTGCCGCAACCCTGATGAAATGGGAGAGTGTAGCATTTGAAACTTTAGTGACATCTCTGGACCATGTAGGAAGGGTGGCATCTGTTCTCTCAAGGCAATCTAAAATCACCATGGACTAAAACTGAGCCTATCTGCTCTCTCCCTGCTTTTCTTCCTTTTCCCTCCCTCTCTCCCTCCCTCCCTTCTTCCTTCCCTCCCTCCCTTCTTCCTTCCCTCCCTCCCTCCCTCCCTCATCTTCCTCTCTTTTTTCCCCAGCCCTGTCTCTCTTTCTCTCCTCCTTTTCCTAGGGAAAGCCACTGAACAGTCACCCCTTGCAGAATGGGCAGAGAGCCAAAGGTGAGGGTGCTCCAGGCTGCTCCCAGCGAAGGGCAAGGTTATGAGGTTTTGGTTTTATTAAATGCAAATGTAAACTACATGTGAATGTAGGTTTCATGAAACACGTCAGGCGAGGCTGGTTTTGAGCTACTCTTTGAAGTCTAAAGTAACCCTGAAGTCCTACTGTCCCTTTCTCTATTTGATCCTTTCTGTGACCTCTGCCTCCCAGGCTGTGCCTTTCTCTTGCCTCCGCCCAGCTCCCGCCGACAAGCCCAAGGCCACTCTAGCACACTTCTAGACCAGTCCTGCCTCCAGGGTCTTGGGAGTCCGGTGGTCCCTCATTAGTGATGGATGGACTTCTTGTTAATGGAATAAATTATTTTAATCATGACATTACGCTTGGATGGCAGAGGTAACACTATTTTATCTCATGGAAGTAACGCACAAGAGCCATGGTTTTAGGACAAGGCTTGGATCAAGAAGGGGATGTTTTCCCCTTAGGAACTGTTAGCGCCTTCCAAAGAGGATGCGTTGGTCCTGGTGAAGAGCTAAGATATACTTATCTCCTGTTTTGTCATAGTTCAAGTGGCAGAAGACAATCTGGAAGCTTTGAGAGGCTGAGGTTACCTTTTATCTAAACATTCTGTTTCCTATTTTTTGGAAGATGCTTTCTGCCACAAATGCTAGGTTGCTTCTTGTTGCTGTGGTAAAATACTGACCAAAAGAAACTTAGGAATGAGAGGTTTTATTTGCCTTAATGGTCCTTATCATGGCCCATCATTGAGAGAATGATTCCGCTGCCTGGCTAAGCTACCTTTTTTTTCTTTTTCTTTTTCTTTTTTTTTTACAGTTCAGCCTACCTGTACAGGGATGGTACCGCCCACAGTGGGCTTGGGCCTCCTACATCAATTAGCAATGAAGAAAACGTCCGACAGACATGCCCAGTCCGATGGAGTTCATTCCTCAAATTGAGATTCTTTCTTTCTAGGTGTGTCTAGTTGACAACAAAGACGAACCGTTGCACGCAGCAGCAAGTATTGCCTTGAACTGTATCTTCTCCCATGGCTTGGACTGTTTTTCTTCCCAGCTTCCAAACCTCAAGCCCTATCTCACTCCAGCATGAACAGCTTGCCAGATCCGTTCTCATCTTAACGTCCATCCTTGGTTCAACTCTATTATATCTACTCAGAAGAGCATGTGTACTCTGTGTCCAACTTGAGATAGATGCTTCCTCTGGCTCTCGGGCCCTGCAGGGTTCAAACCATGGTAGCAGGAGCCAGGGTGAAGTGCTAGTTATGAAGGAAGCTTAGTGAATCACATGGCCGGACGTGACCAGAACTGGTGAGTGGCCACCTGACAATTTTTCTCTGAATGATCTTCCCCTGTAAAGACATATTCATTAAGCTGTTAAAACCCACTGCTAACTGTTAAGTCTGTAAAAATTCCTGACCAAAGGCTCTGATGGATAAACATTGTGGGTTTACTGAGAAGATGGCATCATCTCCATCAAGTTTTAAGAAATAGTGACTAAGTGCTAACTTTTCACTGACAGATGATGGGTCAAGGTAGCGAAAGAACAGTTCTAAGCACTTTGAAATTCTGTATAAAGATCTGTCCTTTGCTTAAGAAGGCCAATGGGGAGCTGGAGAGATGGCTCAGAGGTTAAGAGCACTGACTGCTCTTCCAAAGGTCCTGAGTTCAATTCCCAGCAACCACATGGTGGCTCACAACCATCTACAATGAGATCTGGTGCCCTCTTCTGGCATCTAGGCATAACATGCAGGCAGAATAGTATATAAATAATAAACAAATAAATCTTATATATATAAAAAAAGGAAGGCCAATGGTGCTTATCTCTCAGGATTGTGTTAAAGTTCCTATATCCCACTAAGGCAGACAAAAATGAGCTAATACATTATATTTTTTTAATTGAGGCTGGGCATGGTGGCGCATGCCTTTAATCCCAGAACTCAGGAAGCAGATGCAGGCAGATCTCTGTGAGTTTGAGGCCAGCCTGGGCTACAAAGTGAGTCCAGGACAGCCAGTGCTACACAGAGAAAATGTCTTGAAAAACAAACAAACAAAATCGAGGTGGGGTCTTACTATGTAGCCCGGTCTGGACTTGCCTCCTGCTGCCTTCTCTTCCTGAGTGATGAGGTTATAGCATGTGCTATACACTCCATGTTAGGAATAGTCTACATTTGAATAGAAGAGCAATGCCATCATGACAAATAACAAAATAGATGGATGTAGTTTGCTAATGTCAGCATTATTGGGCTGAGTGCTCTCAGCCACTCCAGCAGGGGGAGCTAGGAATAGCCAGGACAAGAGAATACAAGAATTGTGCCGTGGAAAACCCGAGAGGGTGTGAGGTCCAGCTGCGTGAGGAGGATAGAGAAGTCAAGACTAGGAGGATGCTGGAGATGTCAGGTCTAATTGATTACAAAACCGAATGGCAGAAGACCCAGAGTCGGGGGGTTAGAGGGGCTGGTGCACACGATGGGGAGAAGGGGAGGATTTTTACCTCAAACATTTCTTTATCTTATGGCGGGAATAGGAACCCACACAATCCATTGGAGTAAGCATTTTATATGTTTAGATCAGCCTCTTGATGGAAAAGCCAAGCAGTTCAAGGAGAGACAAGCGTAGCTGGAGCCATGTTGGTAGTTACTGTTTTTTCAGCCTCCTCCTCCTTTGGGGGGGGCAGGGGTCATAGTGTGTGTGTGTGTGTGTGTGTCTGTGTGTTTGTGTGTGTGTGTCTGTGTGTGTGTGTGTGTGTGTGTGTGTGTGTGTGTGTCTTTGTGTAGAAGCTATTCTGGGCTCATTTGCAGACTCTGAGTGCACAAACAACATCTCCTGCAAAGGGATAGGGTTCATAGTTAGTCAGAGGCACCCAGCTGGAACCCAAGAGACACGTTCGCTGTGGTCTGGGAAGACTCCTGTTGCTGTGCCTAGAGCCACTGGGGAAACCCGAGAGGTATCAGGAGCAATTGAGCAGAGCTGTCTTCTGCAGTTTGGAAACGGCGTGGGATGTGATGGAGCATTAAGAATCCTTTATTTTATTTTATTACTTTTTTTTAATTTTTAAAATTTTATATATTAACTTTACATCCCGATAGCAGCCCCCTCCCTCCTCTCCTCCGCTCTTCCTCCTATTCCCCTCCCCTTGTCTCCTCACCCAGCATTTCAAGTTGCATCAGGGCTGAGCTCATTGTCCTCCACTGAGGCCAGGGCAGGCAGCCCCTTTAGGGAGAAGTGATCACAAGCAGGCAGCAGAGTCCGTGTCATAGACAGCATCTGCTCAACTCACTAGGGGACCCACATGAGATCAAATTGCACATAGGTTACATATGTGTAGGGGGCCCCAGATCCAGGCCATACATGATCTTTGGTCGGTGCTTCCGTTTCTGTGAACGTCCATGGGTCTAAGTGTGTTGACTCTGTTGCTCTTCTTGTGGTATTTTTGTCCCCTCCAGGTCCGTCTATCCTCCTGCGACACCCCACTCTTCTACAAGACTTCTCGAGCTCTGCCTAATGCTTGGCTGTGAGTCTCAGCATCTGATTTGATTAGCTGCTGGGTGGGGCCTCTCAAAGAATGGTTAAGTTAAGCTCCTGTCTGTAAACATGGCAGAGTATAATATAGTCAATGGTGTCAGGGGTTGGCTCTTTCCCATGGGGTGGATCTTAGGTTGCACCAGGCACTGGTTGGACATTCCCTCAGTCTCTACTTTATCTTTATCCCTGCACATCTTGTAGGCAGGGTATATTTTGGTTGGAAAGGTTTGTAGGTGGATTGGTGATCCCCTCCCACCACTATAGGTTCTGCCTGCCTAGAAGGTGGCCTCCACAGTCTCTGTGCCCCCACTGTAGGAGGCTCAGCTAGAGACGTCCCATATCCTCCCTGCAGCAGGAAAGGAGGGTGGGGAGGTTTGAGGGCTTGGAGAGAAAAGGGAAACTGAAGGCAGAGCCATCACCGAGACAAGCTGTATTTTGTTTGTATTTGATGCATGACCTCCCTAATTAATTAGCCTAGGGTAGCCTGGAATTTGCTATGCAGTCTGGACCGGTCTTGAACTTGTGATCCTCCCATCTCTGCTTCTTGAGTCCCAGAATTAAAAGTGTGGGTTACTATACCTTCTTAAAATTACATTTTATGTATTCACTTTTTGTATGTACGTATGTATGTATGTATGTATGTATGTACTCATTAACAAGTGACATGATGAGTGTCCTCCCATCACGTGGGTCCCTGGGAGACCTCTGGTCACCAGGCTTGCTGTAAGAACCTTTGCACTTCAGCCATCTCTTCAGCTCTGCATTAAAAATCTTGATAAAAGCTTGTGAATTATTCTCAGGGGAAAAAGGCACATGTTTGAAATCATGCATGCACTCACAGAGACAGACAGACACATGGTTTTTATGGACTTTGGTCATGGGTCAGAATTTAAGAACTCAGTAGGTAGGTTAGCTCTTGTTAATTTGTGTGGATTCCTGTTAGCTTTCAGAAGACGGAAGTGCTTTGCAACCACTTCCAGCCATGTGAGATCAATGGTGTTTTCGTTGCTGGTTTTGGTTTAACATAGACTTTAACTTTTGGAGCAGCTCACGACAAAACTGAGCAAGAAGCAAGCAGATGTCCCAGATGTCCTCCTATTCCTTCCACCCGCACAGCCTGCCCTGTGTCAACCTCTCGCACGGGAGGAACATCTCTGATACAGCTGATGAGCTGACATCAGTTACCATCCTGAGCCGGTGGTCCACCCCACGGCTTGCTCTTGTCTAGTACGTGGTGTAATTCTGACAGGAGAAACATTGTGCATTGACTATCAGGACATCTTGTAGATGAGGGTCATGGCCCTGAACCCCCCACCCCCCAAGTTCTGCCTACTGGTCCTTCTCGTCTTGAGCCCTTGCTAATCACCCACTTTTTTCATTGTCTCCACAGTGTCGCCTTCTGTAAAATGTCAAATATGGGGATGAAGAGATGGCTCAGCCGTTAAGAGTATGCACTGCTCTTGCGGAGGACCTGGGGCCCATTCCCGGCACCTACACAGTGTTCACAACCTTCTGCTACTCCAGTTCCAGAGGATCCAACACCCTGTCGGGTTTCTGAGGTTTTGCAAGGTGGGAGGTGTGTGTTGGTATTACACTGTTGTAATGTGCAACTCTGCACTGACATAAATACAGAGCCCTTTTATTGTGCTTATGGGCAGTAGGTTGTTGTCTTTGGGAAGGTAGTTTTCAGGTCTTCTCCTTATTTAACATGTTTGTTTTCTTTTTGTTGAGGTTGTGTGCAGGCGTATGTATGTGCATGTGTGTGTGTGTGTGTGTGTGTGTTGGACAACAGTTTTGGGGACAGTTATCTACTTCCATCATGTGGGTTCTGAGTCATGAACTCAGGTTGTCAGGGTTAGCAGCAAGTACCTTTAACTAGCCTTTTTCTTAACTTTTTAGTTATCTATTTTTTAATATTTTAATTGAAATAGAGTTACATTCCTTTCCTCTTCCTTTTCCTCTCTCTAGGATCTCCCAGCTGCCCTTCCTCAAACCCCTCCTATATCCCCTCAAATTGATACTCCTTTTCTCTTTATTATCGCCACATATGTATTATTGATGCTCATAGAATCTGTGTCAATGTCTCGTAATTCTTTTCTTTTTCAACTGAGACAAGATCTTGCTGTAGCCTGGGCTGGCCTTGACCATGTGTACCTCCCGACTCAGCCCCCTGGGTGCTAGAATTTGGGGGTGTGTATTACAATGCCTGGCTTTCATATTCTACTTCTGACATTGGTAATCTGCGTCCTTTTTCTTGGAGTGGTCTGACTGGGGTCTTGTTTCACTGACCTTATTAACAAAAGCAGCGTTTGATTTTCTTGTTTCCCTCTTGAGTTTGTTTTCTCGGCCATTGGTTTTTGCTCTAAGTTTTATCATTTCTCTGCTTTTGCTTTGCTGAAATTCCACTTGTTCCTTCTTTTCTAATTTGCTAAGGCAGTGATTCTCAGTGTTTGGATCACGACCCCCAATGACCTTTGGGAAACACAGATATTTCTATCAGGATACATAACAGTAGCCAAATTGTAGCTATGAAGTAGCAACAAAATAATTTTATGGTTGGGGGGTGGCGGAACCGTATTGAAGGGTCACAGCAGTAGGAAGGTTGAGAGCCATTGCTTTAGAGAGATTGCTGGCTCCGAAGCTCCTGGCATGGTTGGCGTGAAGCCACACATGGTTTCTGCAGGATGAAACCCAGCTTCCTCATCCATGTTCTTACTACAGACTTTCCTCGTTCACATGGAAAAAGGTCATTTGACCTCTAGACTGTTGAGTCACGTGATGCGGAGAGCTGTTTGCTGAAGACCAGCTCTCTGGGTCCTTAGGAAAGGTTAGCTTGTGTTCTCCACTGCCCACAGTTTTAAGTGGCGTGATAATGTACCCCAAATGTTTCTTCTCTTCTTGGGTTTCATTGCTGCTCCCCTGCCGATCCTTGAAGGATCATGCTGCCACCAAATTACTTCCAGCGAACTCTTTGTTTCAGTGTCTGCCTCCGGGAGAAAGCAGCTGCAGTTACCTCACTTCAAAAATCCCTCTGAAGAGCTCAAGCCCCTTCAGTCCATTTTTAGCATGTACCAGAGCATAAGCAGCTCAAATAAATAGCCGGTAGTGTGGACTTGGTTATTATAAGTTTTGATTTCATGGTATTTTTAAATGTTCTTAATTGAAATAGAATTAATCACCCCCCCTCATTTCCTTTCTCCAGCCTCTCCCGGGTACCCCCAACTCCAAGCCCTCATCCCTTGCTCGACTTAGCAGCCGTTTCCCCCTTTGATTATTATTGTTATGTGTGTGTGTGTGTGTGTGTGTGTGTGTGTGTGTGTATGCACATGTGTGCATGCATAAATATAGAAATACAATCTGCTGACTCTGTTTTTGTTGTTTGTATGTATATGGTTTCAGGGCTCAGCACTGCACTGGACCTCTAATAGCTCTCTTTAGGCAACTGGAAGCCATCACAGAAAACCACAGCTGGACAGATGCTGGGAGCCCAGCCCCAACGGCTGCATCTACATCACATCTCCTCTATCTTTGGCTCAGGGAACATGGTGGAAGAGGGTGCGGGTGGAAGGCCGTAAGAGGCAGAGTACCAGGAAATCTATTGTGAAACAGTCTCCCTTAGAAATGGTTGCCATAGACAGAGCTGGGATGCAGGGTCCCACCGGTAGAGAGAGAAGTATACACAGCTAACGATTTTGCCATCTTTAATTTTAATTTCAAACACAAAGTTGCAAGGGCAGCAGAATTGCTGAGTCTTCACCCGCTTTCCGAGATACCCTGGCTGGAGGACCGCATCTGCTTTGTCGTTTGTCTAAGTCCGTCTTTGCTGGTGACTCTAGTTTGTCTCAAGTTGACAAGAATTAACCAATGCAGCAAGAGCCTGAAGCTGTGCTTACAACCTTCGTGAGGGCAGAGAACTCTTAAGTGCAACACCTCACTCTGAGCCCCATCTTCTGACATTGGCACATCAGGGATTTAGCTTTCAAAACATACTCTGTGGAGGACACATGCAAACCGTCTCTCTCTCTCCTCTCTCTCTCTCTCTCTCTCTCTCTCTCTCTCTCTCTCTCTCTCTCTCCTGGCTCTCCTCTCCTCCTACACACTTCCGTTCTTCTCTCCTGAGTGACAACATTTTTTTTTTTCTTTTAAATATAACAGCACAATGGCTAAAATCAGAAAAATCACCATCGGTATGATGCATTTTCTAGTCTCTAATCCTTATAATAGTTTTTTTTTTCCTTACTGTCCCTTCACTTTAGTAACAGGCTTCCCTTCCAGTATCTGACTCTAAATCCTGCATTATCCCCACGCTGGATCTGCAGCGTCTGATCCTGGATTATGCATCCCCTTCCCCTTTCCAGCATCTGAGCATGGATTATGTATCACACTAAATCGTGTCTCCAGGCTTCGATAATCGTCATATTTTTAGTCATCAAGTTTAATAACTGATGTTAGAGCACAGGCCCATTGCTTGTAAAAGGTCCTCAAGTGTTGTGTTAATCTTTTCTGAGGCTTCCTTTCGTTTTTTGTTTTTTTATTTTTGGCAGGAAGTCATCAAAGCCATGAAGTGTCTGTGCAGATGCGTGATGCTGGGAGGGAGGCACCACCGCTGTTGCTGCTGCTGCTGCGATCGCGGGATGAGGGTGCCATCTTCCACACGCGTCCGTGTTGTTCAATACTGAATATTTTTACTTTTTGTGGCTAAAATGTCTTACGGAAGGCGTCATGACAGCAACCAAGAAGTGTTTGTAGCAAAATGGAGATATGCAAACAAACAGGACTCACTCAGCCAAGCCTGGGATAATTTTGTAATTAAAAAATTGATAACGATAGATTATAACCCACTGCATAAAATGTGATATTAAAAATGAGTTGCTTGTCAACTAAACCTCAAAGCAGATGGAAAAGATGATAGCAGACTATAGCACATTTCATAAGATAAGCCATGAGTTGTTGATACTTATTTATTTATTTATTTATTGATACTTATTTATAAATAAGTGAAAAAAATAGATTGAAGAGAAGGAACAAGGTCCTTTCTGGGATAGAATTACAAATTGATAAATATAGAACAAATGAGAAAAAAAATAAAGATTTTTTTGCAACAGTTATAGCAATGATTAAGGCAAGACTCATCAGTGGATGTTAAAATGTTCATTGGGCTATGATCATATTAACCAACAATTACATGACCCAGTTCACTCATAATCAGCGTCTTGTGGATGCTGTAAGACAGACATATCCAGCTGATGCTTGCATTGCCTTTAGATTTTAAATAGGCTGATACCTAATGGAAAAGAGTTAACACACAGACCGTTGCAGAGTGGGGGAGATCTATGGTTTGCCTTAGAAAAGAAAAAGGGAAAATGACAATTTCCAAGGGAGACTAGCATATGCAGTGCACAGTGTGTCTGGCCTCAGGTGGTAGCGTTCTCATGTGGTGCCCCTGTGAGCATCATGCCTCCCTGCCCCCAACCCCAGCATCCAGTGTTTTCACTGAGGAAGGAAACAGGCTGCTAGTCCTTCATACTGATGCGTGAGGATGGAGAGAGAGCTGGCTTTGCAGGCAGCTACCGCTTTGGTTTCCAAGGGAAACAGTGGTGGAAGCTGCAGAAAAAAAAGGAGTGGGAAGGCAGTGGTTTAGCACACGTGGGTCAGTTTTCTGTGAGATGTTCGGTCGTAGGTGGCTACCTGAACCTCCTTAGTGATGCTGGGTTGCAGAGAGCATTAATGTTCTAATAGAATCATAAACAACAGGTTTTAATTTTCCTTCTGGATTTTCTTGGGAGAAAGTTCACCACGGGCATTTATTTCCCCCATGGGCCATCAAATGTACGAATGCTTTACTACCTTTGGGCCAGAGTACAGTTTTATTTTTCCTCTGTAATAGTTCACAGACACCAAGTCAGCAAGAGGAAAGAATAAAATTGGCGTTTAGGACCTGTGCATAAAGAACACAGTTCAAACAGTTCAACAGGCCTGAGTGGTTCTGTGGATAATCGGCTTGCCGCACAAACACAGGGCCTAGGTTGGATTCCTCAGCTCCCATGCAAAAAGTTGAGCATGGCAGCTGCATCTATCGCCCTGGGGCTGGGGCTGGGGAGCAGAGACAGGCAGATCCTGGAGCTCACTGGGCACATCATCCAGCCAATCAGTGAGCTTCAGCCTCAGTGAGAAGTCCTGTTTGAAAAAATAAGGTGACCATAGAGGAAGACACCCAATATCAACTTCAGGCCCCCACATGCATGTGCATGGAGACACACACACACACAAACACACTCATGCGCACACACATATGCATACATACACACATGCACACATGCATGTGCATACACACACATGTGCATCCACACACACTCATGTGCACACATATGCACACATGCACACACATGCACAAATACATGCACTCACACATGTGCGCGCACACATGCACAAACACATGCACACAGACATGCACACACGCGCACACTTGCACACATATACACACACACAGGTAGTGAAGTGTTGCTTATTCTGGCTAACTGAATAAACTTCTAAAATCTCTAAGCTAAAATTCTCTTTCAAGGTCACCATGGGACCCTGGTTGAGAGACATTATCTATGATCCCAAAGCAGCTTTAACCAGGGCCTTACTGGGAGCTAAAAAATATAGGCGGGCAAGGAAGATGACGCATCAGGAATGGTTGGGATACATGTGACCACTGCAGAGTTGCTTTTGCCAGGTAGACAAGGAGTCTAAATCTTCGGGTCCTATGAAGGCTGTGCCTCCAGGATCCCTCAGATCTCCTGTCACTTGAGGAAATTCTGTATTCTGTGGCACTGGGTTCCTGAGAGACCCGTATTCAGGTAGCGAGTCGTGAACACAGTGGGGTAAGTTGTGCAGAGCCCTGGGCTCCACTTCCATCAGGAGAAGTGCGGTGTACAGCCGTAGAGACTTCATAAACTGACATGTTGGTTAACTCAATGAAACTGTGATGTGCCAGACGTTTATCCAAATTCTCCTATGCGGGCATAGCTGGCCCAGGGTCTGTAACAGATGCGGCTCTGTGAGCACACATAATGAAAGGACGGTGTGAGAAAGAGGACCATCTTCACTGGCATGATCTCTGAATCCTTAGAAATGTAGGTTCTACTGAATTCGAAAATACGGGGTCAGTCTCGGGAATCCCTGTTTAACTCTCACCCTATGGGTGATTCTGCTTTGCTCACAAGTTTAAGAACCATCAGTTTACCTTCTTAAGATTCCAGAAGGTCTTGGGTAAATCAGAGATGGCTGAGTCAAGGTCTTATATAGTGGAGCCAGGGAAGAGCGAGATTCCAATTTCCGATGAGTCAATGGTTCCATAATGTCGTACATCTGTATCTGACAGCACTTAGAGAAACGAGTCCTTACGGACTCTCTTAGAACGTGGCATAAAGGGAGAACCTGGTAACTCTTGTTGGGAAAACAGGCGTGAGGACCTGGGAAGTTGACTTCCGGAAGCAAAATGTATCCGGCAGACACATTTTTGCCCTGACACTCACTCAGTTCACCTTCCCGATGCGTGGGCACTTCTGGGAGATTATGGTCAGGTTACATGGAAAGAGACAAGAAAACTAGGCTAGT